>NC_041743.1:39162164-41634024 GCF_004115215.2 Ornithorhynchus anatinus | reverse complement strand
CATTTGTATTTATTGAGCCCTCTATGTAGAGCACTGGACTAAGCACTCCCGCTGCCTTTCCCTCCTGTCCTGGTGGTGGTATTAGAAATCATCGTTTCATCTGTTAAGCACTTACTCTGAGCTGAACACAGCGCTAAGCGTTTGGGTAGATGCAAGATAATCAGGTTGGACCCAGTCCCCGTCCCACATGGGGCTCTCGGTGTAAGTAAGAGGGAGAACGGGTATTTCATTCCCATTTTGCAGATGGAGAAACTGAGGCCCAGAGAAGTGACTTTCCTATAGTCACCCAGCAGATAAGTGGCAGAGCCGAAACGAGAACCCAGGTCTACTGACTCCTTTCCACAAGCGGAGTGGCTTAGTGGAAAGAGCCTGGGCTCACGAGTCAGAGGACATGGGTTCTAATCCCGACTGTCACTTGTCTGCTGTGTGACCTTGGGTGAGCCACTTCCCTTCTCTGGGCCTCAGCTACCTCATCTGGAAAAGGGGGATGAAGATCGTGAGCCCCACATGGGACAACCTGATGACCTTGTATCTATCCCAGCGCTTAGAACAGTGCTTGGCACTGTAAGCGCTTAACACATGTCATTATTGGTCATATTTTTGCTACCAAATAGCAGCAGTCGTAATAGTAGCATTTACTGAGCATCTACACATCAAAGTAGAGAGTTTCCTACCCGCATGGAGCTCGTTGGGGGCAGGCAATGTGTCGTTATACTGAACTCTCCCGAGCGCTTAGTACAAGTCACTTAACTTCTCTGTGCCTCAGTTCCCTCATCTGTAAAATGGGGATGAAGACTGTGAGCCCCATGTGGGACAACCTGATTCCCCTGTCTACCTCAGCGCTTAGAACAGTGCTCTGCACATAGTAAGCGCTTAACAAATACCAACATTACAGTGTATTGCACACACTAAGCGCTCAACAAATATGACTGAATGAAGTTTATGCACTAATGGGGGAGACAAACAAAAATATTTACAATTTAGAGAAGTCAAAAATAAAGCAGGCATATATCACCAGTGCCGAACAGGGTGTTAAATAGGTTCACAAGTGGCAGGGACTGATACGGCTTAGGGGGCTGAGATTATTAATTGGGAAAGCTTGTTTGAAGAGGGATTGGAATTGGGGGGATTAGGGGGGATCTGTCTGATTGCGGGAGAAACCATCGCCCCTGCCCTCCTCCCTTCCTTAACTTCTATTTTTAACCACTCAATCTCCAAGGGCTCCTTCCCCTCTGCCTTCAAACATGCCCACGTCTCCCCCATCCTAAAAAAACCCGCTCTTGACCCCACTTCCCCCTCCAGTTATCGCCCTATCTCCCTACTACCCTTCCTTTCCAAAATCCTAGAACGAGTCGTCTACAATCGATGCTTAGAATTCCTTAACTCCCATTCTCTCCTAGACCCCCTCCGATCTGGCTTCCATCCCCTCCACTCTACCGAGACTGCTCTCTCTAAGGTCACCCATGACCTCCTTCTTGCCAAATCCAATGGCTCCTACTCCATTCTGATCCTCCTTGACCTCTCTGCTGCCTTTGACACCGTCAACCATCCCCTCCTCCTCCATACCTTATCTCACGTTGGCTTCACGGACTCTGTCCTCTCCCGGTTCTCGTCTTACCTCTCTGGCCGGTCATTCTCGGTCTCCTTCGCCGGAGCCTCCTCCCCCTCCCATCCTTTAACTGTCGGAGTTCCTCAAGGGTCAGTTCTTGGCCCTCTTCTGTTCTCCATTTACACTCACTCCCTCGGTGAACTCATTCGCTCTCACGGCTTTGACTACCATCTCTACGCAGATGACACGCAGATCTACATCTCCGCCCCTGTCCTCTCCCCCTCCCTTCAGGCTCGCATCTCCTCCCGCCTCCGGGACGTCTCCACCTGGATGTCGGCCCGCCACCTAAAACTCAACGTGAGCAAGACTGAGCTCCTCATCTTCCCTCCCAAACCCGGTCCGCTCCCAGACTTCTCTATCACCGTGGATGGCACGACCATCCTTCCCGTCTCTCGGGCCCGCGATCTCGGTGTCATCCTTGACTCGTCTCTCTCATTCACCCCACACATCCTATCCGTTACCGAGACCTGCCGGTTTCACCTCTACGATATCGCCAAGATCCACCCTTTCCTCTTCACCCAGACGGCTACCTTACTGTTACGGGCTCTCGTTATATCCCGGCTAGACTACTGTGTCAGCCTTCTCTCTGACCTCCCTTCCTCCTCTCTCGCCCCGCTCTGGTCTATTCTTCACTCCGCCGCCCGGCTCATCTTCCCGCAGAAATGATCTGGGCATGTCACTCCCCTTCTTAAACAACTCCAGTGGTTGCCTATCGACCTCCGCTCCAAACAAAAACTTCTCACTCTAGGCTTCGAGGCTCTCCATCACCCTGCCCCTTCCTACCTCTCCTCCCTTCTCTCTTTCTACCGCCCACCCCGCACGCTCCGCTCCTCCGCCGCCCACCTCCTCACCGTCCCTCGGTCTCGCCTATCCCGCCGTCGACCCCTGGGTCACGTCCTCCCGCGGTCCTGAAACGCCCTCCTTCCTCACCTCCGCCAAACTGATTCTCTTTCCCTCTTCAAAACCCTACTTAAAAATCACCTCCTCCAAGAGGCGTTCCCAGACTGAGCTCCTCTTCCCCCTCTACTCCCTCTGCCATCCCCCTTTTACCTCTCCGCAGCTTAACCCTCTTTTTCCCCTTTACCCTCTGCTCCTCCACCTCTCCCTTCCCATCCCCACAGCACTGTACTCGTCCGCTCAACTGTATATATTTTCGTTACCCTATTTATTTTGTTAATGAATTGTACATCGCCTCGATTCTATTTAGTTGCCATTGTTTTTTACGAGATGTTCTTCCCCTTGACTCTGTTTATTGCCATTGTTCTCGTCTGTCCGTCTCCCCCGATTAGACCGTAAGCCCGTCAAACGGCAGGGACTGTCTCTATCTGTTGCCGACTTGTTCATCCCAAGCGCTTAGTACAGTGCTCTGCACATAGTAAGCGCTCAATAAATACTATTGAATGAATGAATGAATGAAAGTTCTAAGAAGGAACGGTCAGTGTGAGCAAGGAGAGGGAGGCTGGGGAGTTGGAGAAGGGAGTGCAATGAGAAGGGTGGCTTGGAATGAGGGAGAAGCTAAGAGGGGAAGAACAGATAGGTCCAGATGGTGGGCAGCCTCAAAGCTGATTGTGAGGAGTTTTGGTTTAATGTGAAGAGACACGGGGAGTCAGTGGAGGGTTTGGAGGAGAGGGGAGATAGGGACCGAGCGGTGCTTCAGGAAGATCAGAGCAGCAGCGTGGAATCTCCGCTGAAGGGAGGAAGAGGCTGGAGGCCGGGAGATCAGGGAGGAGGCAATAATGCAATAGTGGAGAGACCAGAGCATCCATCAGTCAATCGATCATGAATATTGAGTGCTTACCGTGTGCAGAGCACTGTATTAAGTGCTTAGGAGAGTACGATAGAATTGGGAGACCCATCCCCTGCCCCCTAGGTGAGGAAGTGGAGGATTTGGGAAATCTCAGCCACATTCTAGCTCAGGTGCTTCAAGCTCAGCTTCTTCTAGATTCACCACATTTCCTTGCAGAGGCTGAGGAGAGAGGAGCTCCCGCTTTTCTGCAAACCCTATTCATCATTAATAATAATCATCGGATTCCTTAAGCTCTTACTAAGTGCCGAGCGTTACTAAGCTCAGGGGTAGAAGCGGCGTGGCGATGCAGCAGAACGCCGGCCCAGAAACCGGAGGACCCTGTTTCGAGTCCAAGCTGTGCTGTTAACTTGCCAAATAACCCGGGGCGAGTCACTTAACTTCCCTGTACCTCAGTTTCCCATCTGTAAAATGGGGATAATACCTGCTTTATCTCCCTGCCTCAAAGGGTCGTTATGAGGGTTGAAATGAATTAAATATGCGAGAGCACTTGCTTAATAAAAATGCTATAGCAAATCAAGGCATTATTATTCCCCCCCCCCCCAGACTGTAAGCTCACTGGGGCAGGGAATGCATCTGTCTATTGTTGTAGTGTGTTCTCCCACATGCTTAGTGCTCTGCACACCGTAAGCGCTCAATAAATATGAATGAATGAATAAGTAACAGGATAATAATAAAAATAATTACGGTATTTACTAAGGGCTTATGTGCCATGCACTTTTCTAAGCATCGGGATAATAATAATGATGGTATTTAAGCACTTACTATGTGCCAAGCACTGTTCTAAGCGCCGGGGTAGATACAGGGTAATCAGGTTGTCCCACGTGGGGCTCAGAGTCTTAATCCCCATTTTGTAGATGAGGTCACTGAGGCAAAGAGAAGTGAAGCGACTTGTCCGAGGTCACCGAGCAGAAGAGTGGCGGAGCCGGCTTTAGAACCCACGTCCTACAAAAGATGACGGGCAGGGAAGGCGTCTGCTAATTCTACAGTACCGTCCTCTCCCGAGCGCTTAGCCCAGCGCTCTGCCCGTACTAAGCGCTGGATAACTACGGTGACTTCTCCACCTCTCCCCTCCAGCCACCGGGGACCGGTTGGGGACCTTGACTTACCTTCTGGTCCTCCCAGCTTGTCTATAATTTTGACTGCCACTTTTCTCTGGTGTTTTTTGGAAAATGCCTCTTTGACTTTGGAGTAGGTCCCTTCCCCAAGCGTCGAACCTAAGAGATACCCATTGGAGAGGAGAAAGTCCTCCATGCTGCCTCGCTTCCTTCCTACCTTCCCTGGCTTGCCTTCTCAACCCCGCGCCTCAACTCATCCCGCCTGCACCAGGCGCCATCCCACCGTAGGCCCTCTTCGGCTCCTGTCCCGGGGTGGCCTTCATCGGCAGCAGCCCCCCACCCCTAGACCATGCCTTGCCTCCACCCGGCCCCGGGTGCGGGGACGACGCCCCCGGGGAGGATTTTTAACCGGGAGCTCTGATTGTGATGCAAGCCGGGGCGGGGGCTGCCCCCCAACATTGGCCATCCCCCACCAGGCCCCTTCCCCCGTTAGTCAGCCAGTGCTATTTATCGAGCGCTTACTGGGCCCAAAGGACTGGTCTAAGCGCCTGGGAGAGGACGATACAATAGACAGACACATTCCAGTGCCCATTACGGTGCCTGGCGCAAAGTAGGCGCTTCACAGATACCATCATCATTATTATTATTTCCCACCTACAGTGAGCTTTCAGTGCCGAGGGCAGAATCGGATGTCCATCTGGTTAGCGCGGGACCTTCTGAGCGGTAGCCAGCAGAGCCCCTGATGCCCCCTCCCCTTCCCCCATTACCATGGGCTGGCCATGCCACCCCCTACCCCAGGGGTGGGAGGTCGGGGGTCCCCGGAGCCTTGTGGGGCGACCGGCGGCGTTCATTCTGGCACATAGTAAGCGCTTAATAAATACCATCCTTATTAATCATTCATTCATTCATTCAATCGTATTTACTGTGTGCAGAGCCCTGTACTAAGCGCTTGGAAACTACAATGCAGCAATAAAGAGAGACAATCCCTGCCCACAACGGGCTCGTAGTCTAGAGTGGGGGGAGAGACATCAATACAAGTAAACAGGCATAATAATAATAACAACAGTATTTGTTAAGTGCTTATTAAGCGCTTATTATGTGCCAAGCACGGTTCTAAGCACTGTGGTGGATACAAGGTAATCAAGCTGTCCCACGTGGGACTCACAGTCTTAATCACCATTTGACGGATGAGGTAACTGAGGCACAGAGAAGTGAAGTGACTTGGCTAAGGTCACACTGCAGACAAGTGGCGGAGCCGGGATTAGAACCCACGTCCTCTGACTCCCAAGCCGGTGCTCTTGCCATTAGGACATGCTGGTCAATATAAATAAATAGAATTAAACATATATACATAAGCCCTGTGGGGCGGGGAGAGGAGGGAAGAGCAAAGGGAGCGAGTCGGGGGATGCAGAAGGGAGGGGAACTGAGGAAAAGGGGGCTTAGTCTAGCAGGGCCTCTTGGAGGAGGTGAGCCTTCAGTAGGGCTTTGAAGCTTGGCCTGGGGGTCGCGGGGGAAGGAGGGTGGGGGCCGGTGTGGGACCCCCCAACCCAAATGCCGGGTTCATTCATTCATTCAATCGTATTTACTGAGCGCTTACTGTGTGCAGAGCACTGTACCAAGCGCTTGGAAAGTACAATTCAGCAATAGAGACAATCCCTGCCCACAGTCTAGAAGCGGGGAGACAGACAGCAAAACAAGTAAACAGGCATCACTATAAACAGAATTATAGAAATATACATATATACATAAGGGCTTGGGGCGGGGAGAGGTGGGGAAGAGCAAAGGGAGCGAGTGGAGGTGATGCGGAAGGGAGGGAAAACTGAGGAAAAGGGGGCTTAGTCTGGGAAGGCCTCTTGGAGGAGGTGAGCCTTAAGTAGGGCTTTGAAGGGGGAGAATGAGTGATTGTTCGGCGGATTTGAGGAAGGAGGACGTTGTGGGCCAGGGGTGGACGGTGGGACAGGCAAGATGGAGGCCTAGGGAGAAGGTGAGCGGCCCCAGAGGAGGGGAGTGTGTGGACTGGGAGGGAGGAGGACAGAAGGGAGGTGAGGTAGGATGGGGCCAGGGGGTGGACAGCTTGGAAGCCAAGAGTGAGGGGTTTTTCTTTGATAGGGAGGTTGATTGGAAACCACTGGAGATTTTTGAGAAGAGCGGGGTGTCGTGCCCAGGACGTTTCTGTAGAAAGCTGATCTGGGCAGCGGAGGGAAGGATGGACTGAAGTGGGCAGAGGCAGGAGGTAGGGAGGTAAGAAAGGAGGCTGATGCAGGGTGGCGGGGAGGGGGCTCCGGGGGCTCCCCGTGGTAAAGAACGGAAGCTGGGATGTCCCACGGCCACTGTGAGGTCATCGCCGCAGAACCCCGGCTCACAGTGCCGCCCCGGCCCGGAGACGTCCCCCAAACCGAAGCTCGGCCAGTCGCTTGCTTCCCGCCTGGAGCCAGCGTGGACCTCCGGCAGGTGGGCGCCCAGGCCCGGGGGGCACGGGGAGGGATCTGATGGGCCGGGATGCCCGGGGGGCTCCCCCATCGTCTGATTCCCTCCCCCGCTTCCCGACAGAGCGGCCCGGGGTCCGGTCATGAGCGCCCAGGAGCCCCCGCAAGGTCGTCGATTCCCCATTGAAGCCGGAGACTCCCCCGGCCTGGCCACGACGGCCCCCGAGACCCAGGACACCCCGGACCCCGTGGCCACGGAGCATCCCCCGGTCAGGTCAGAGGCCAGCCCGTCCCCCAGCCTCCAAGCTCGGCCCCTCTATCCCCGATTCCCTCCATTCCTTCGTTCGATCCTATTTATTGAGCGCTCGCTGGGTACGGAGCACCGTACTGAGCGCTCGGGAGGTCCAATCCAACCATAGACATCACATTCCCTGCCCTCGAGGAGTTGACAGTCTAAGCCCGGACTGGAGGGTCCAATCCAACAACCGACAGACCCAATCTAAGCCTGGACTGGGCCCGGCAACAAGAGAACCAAATCAGCCTTGTCCAACGTGCCACCTTTCATGCCACCTTCGCCCACCTCCACTGACAGGGCCGGTCCCCGGTGTCGCCGCATCCCTTTCTTGTTGCCCCCCGCCCCGTCCGCAGGCCACTGAGACGCTGCCCGGGCTGCCACTGCCTGACGCTGCTGCACGTGCCCATCGACGTGTACCTGGCAATGGGCGGGAGCCCCCGGGCCCGTGCCACCTGAGTGCCCCTGCACAGAAGCACCGCTGAGTCGGGAGGAAGGACGGGCCGGCGCCGAGGCCCCGCAGCCTGCCGAGCACGAGACAATGCTGCACATTTTAAAATAAAAGAATGATGCACATTTTAATAGAAGTACAGTTTGGATGGTTTTCTTTTTCACTCCCGGACTGGGGCTCTGCCCCCTGGCCTCCCTCCCCCGCTCTATCAATCAATAGGTGGCGATTCTTGACAATCAAAATAATAACAGTGGCATTCGTTCAACGCTTAGCGCCGGGGCACGTACGAGCAGATCGGGTCGGATGCGGTCCCTGCCCCGCGCGGTGCTCCCCATTTCACAGATGAGGTCACAGGCACAGAGAAGTGAAGCGACTTGCCCACGGTCACGCAGCGGACACGTGGCGGAGCCGGGATTAGAACCCATGACCTGACTCCTAGGCCTGTGCTCTACTATGCCATGCTGCTTCTCTGAGCACTTACTACCTCAGTCAATCTTGTTTATTGAGTACTTACCGTGTACAGAGCACTTTAATAAACGCTTGGGAGATTATAATATAACAGACACATTCCCTGCCCACAACGAGTTTACAGTCTAGAGGAGGGCCCCGTACTAAGTGCTTAGGAGAGTACAATAATTCCCTTTCTCTGCTCCGCTCCTGACATGTCTTCTGTCTCACTTCCTCTTTTTCCCTGCCTCTGTCCCTTCCCATCAGAGGAATGGGTGACAGGGCAAGTAGCTTCCACGGAGCCCCTCACGTTTTCTTGCCCCTTTCAGGAAGCAGGCGAGGATGCCACACATTGAGAAATGCAAGTGAAAGTTTTAGCACCGGAAGTGGAGGGTTTGGGATGGAAAATAAAAAGAGAACAGGGTGGGGAGGGCAAAGGGTGACACCATCTGGACTGTGGTTTTTAATGCAAAGAGGGAGAGGTCAGGGAGAAGAAAGTGAGGAAGGGAGCAGTCATGCTATTTGTGAAGCACTTACTCTGTGTCTGGTACTGTAGTGGATATAAGATAATCAGGTCGGTTACAGTTCCGGACCCACATGAGGCTCGTAGTCTAAGATGAAGAGAGAACAGGTATTAAACCCCATTTTACGGATGAGGAAACCGAAGCACGCCAAAGTGAAGCAACCAGCCTAAGGCCACACAGCAGGCAAGTGGCGAGGCTGGAATTAGAACCCAGCTCCCCTGCCTCCGGGCCCTGGGATCTTTCCCCTAGGCCGCACTGTGGCCGAGGGGAAATGGGACAGAAGGAAGAGCAATGGTGCTGCCCCATTGAATGAATTGAATCAATCGATCACACTTATTGAGCACTTACTGTGTGCAGAGCACTGTGCTACCGGCTTGGGAGACTACAGTCTAAGAAAAAGCACACATTCTCTGCCCACAACGAGTTTACAGTCTAGAAGATGCCCAGAGCAAGGAAGTGGGAAACCTGGAAGTGGGGGAGAGGGGAGGATGAAGGCGGAGGGTCATGGTAAAAGCAAAATGGATTTCCCCAAGTTTACATTTAGTCCTCCCTGATTTCTTCACATCCTATTCCTTTCTCTCCCCGCCTTCTACTTTCCCTTTCTCCTTTCGCTTCTCGTTGCCTCCCCCCCCCCCCCCCCCAAGGGTCGGTCCTGCTCCAAATTCCCGGGGATGGGTTTTCCGCCCCTTCTCCCACCCCCGGTCCTCCCCACCATCTGTGCGGCCGGATTAGCATCCGAGCCCGGGATTAGTTACATGCCACCCTCAGCCTCCGCCCGTGGGTTCGAGGGGGGGGCCCTTCCTCCTTCCATTCATTCATTTATTGAACGCCTACTGTGTGCAGAACACTGTACTAAGCGCTGGGGCTAGTACACTACCGCAATAAAGAGTTACAGGCCCGGCCCACGACGAGCTCACCGTCTTGGGGGTGGGAGGGGGAGAGACAGCGATACAAACATAAATAAATAATAATAATAATGTTGGTATTTGTTAAGCGCTTACTATGTGCAGAGCACTGTTCTAAGCGCTCGGGTAGACACAGGGGAATCAGGTTGTCCCACGTGGGGCTCACAGTCTTAATCCCCATTTTACAGATGAGGGAACTGAGGCCCAGAGAAGTGAAGTGACTTGCCCACAGTCACACAGCTGACAAGTGGCAGAGCCGGGATTCGAACCCATGACCTCTGACTCCAAAGCCCGGGCTCTTTCCACTGAGCCACGCTGCTTCCCATGTACTTTAATATGTACTATAAATTATATAAATAGAGATATGGACCGAAGTGCTGTGGGATGGGTAGAAGGGGGAAGAAGCAGAGGGAGGAAATCAGGGCGACGCAGACGGGCCCCGGTGGGGCGGGCTGGTGTTACCCGTGGGGGGCTGGTAGGTTAACCGGGCCGGTTTGCACTTCTCCGTGCCTCAGTGACCTCATCTGTAAAATGGGGATTAACTGTGAGCCTCACGTGGGACAACCTGATTCCCCTGTATCTCCCCCAGCGCTTAGAACAATGCTCTGCACATAGGAAGCGCTTAACAAATACCAACATCATTATTATTATTTGCAGGTCCACAGAGACGGGAGGAACAGAGACAGCGAGATAGAGAGACAGAGGGAGAGACGGAGCGCGAGTCCCCCAGTTGCCGCAAGGGGGCGGTGGAGAACCGGAGAACTCCGTCGGCCGAAGCCTTCCGAACCCGGGGGATGTCGTCACCCGGCCGTTGGTGACGTCACGGTGACGTCACGGTCCGGGAAGCCCAAGTTTGGCTCAATGGGGAATTCCCCGCCTTTACTGGGAAACTTCCCAGAAACTCGGTCTGGGGGGATGAGGAGCCTTTCTGCTCTCGATCTTCACCCCTCCCTCAGCCCCACAGCGCTCTATAGCCGGATCCGTAATTTATTCACTCATTCAATCGCATTTATTGAGCGCCTACTGGGTGCACGGCACTAGACTAAACGCTTGGGAAAGTACAATACAACAATAAAGTTCCCTGCCCACAACGAGCTATTTTTTGGTATTAAGATATCTCTCCCCCTCTAGATTGTGAGGTCGCTGTGGGCAGGTAATGGGTCGACCCACCGTGTGTTGGACTGTCCTCTCCCAAGCGCTTAGTACAGCGCTCTGCACACGGAAAGCCCTTGAAAAATAAGACTGATTGATTGAAACACAGTCCTGATTGATTGGCTGATTGAAACACAGTCCTGATTGATTGAAACACAGGCCTGATTGATCGGCTGAATGAAACACGGTCCTGATTGATTGGCTGATTGAAACACAGTCCTGATTGATTGAAACAGTCCTGATTGATAGATTGAAACACAGTCCCAGTGGGATAGTGAGGAGGTTCCCCCAGCTCTCCCACCTGGAATCTCTGAGCGCTCTGCTCTACCCTCTATACTCGGCCTCGCCGGGGCCTCAGTTTCCACCTCCGGAGAAGGGGAAAAGAGTTCTGCATAAGATGGGCGTGTGAGCAGGGTTGATTTCTTTGTTGCTGAATTGTACTTTCCAAGCGCTTAGTACAGAGCTCTGCTCAGAGTAAGGCTCAATACGATTGAATGAAGTAAGGGCCGTGAAGGCGCAGACTGAGGGGCGATCGAAGCCCAGATGACCTGCGGACCCCGCTTCCCCCGGGCGGGGCGGGGGCAGGTGGGACCGAGGAGGAGGGGCGCTTGTCGGACAGGTTATTACGTTAATTGTCCGCGTTAGAAAAACAGTTGCATTATACGGGTCTTATCTCCTCGTCCCTTTCTTTCTCTCCTTGCTCTTCCTTCCTTGCTCCCTGTTTCCCTCCGCTGCTGCCTGAAAATTCTCCCATATTTGTCTCCCTCGTCTTTATCTTTCTCCCTACTCCTGCATCCTCCTTCTCCCTAGGCGTCTCTCTTTGTTGTGCCCTTTCTCTATCTCATATCTCTTAAACTCTGCAGTACACCCCTATTCTCTCTAATCCCCTTCCTCTCCATGTCTCCCCATCTGGCTCTCCCTTTCTCCTTGCCTCCCTATTTGATCCCCTCTTTCTGTCTCTGTCTTTATGTCCGATTTTTCTCTTTTGTCTAGATCTCTCTCTCTCAGTAAGTTCTCCTTGACTCCAGTCTCAGTCTCTGACTCTCCCTGCCCTGACCCTTCTCTGTGGGACCGTTCTGGCCCACGACACTCATTTGGGTAGGGGGGCTCAGCCGGAGCTACCCGAGCCCCCCAGCCGGTCGCCTAGGTAACTAGGTAATGGCAGGGAAAAGGTTGTGTAACCATGGCAACAATAAACGTCAGAGCGAGCCCGTTGTCATCACACACAGACGGGGAAAGTGGGAGGTGGGAGAAGGGAAAACGGCGAGGTGGGAGAAGCAAAGGAGGAAGGGTCCTCCATCTGGGGGGGAGAGGAATAGTGGGAAGAGGTCTGGGGGCATGGGACAGTCCCACTCTGTCCCTGATGACCCCAAATCCACCCCAAAACCCAGCTCCAGGCAGTGCCCCACTGTGAAGTTGAGCACCTGCCCTAAGACCCCAGACCCAGAGTCCAGGCTTCCTGGGTCAGGGAGTGTTAAGCCTGGGTGGGAGAGGGTGAGTGAAGGGTGGGGAGTGAAGGGTGGGAAACAAAGGCTGGGATATGAATCAGCACTAGAGAGAATCAGAGCAGGAGCAGTGTGGCCTAGGGGTTACAATACGAGCCTGATAGTCAAAAGACCTGGGTTCTAATCCTGACTCTGCATCATGCATCTGCTGTGTGACCTTGGACAATTCACTTCACTTCTCTGTGCCTGTTACCTCATCCATAAAATGGGGATTAAGACTGGGAGCCCCGTGAGGGACATGGACTGTGCCCAACTTGATTAGCTTGCCTCTACCCCAGCGCCTGGCACACAGTAAGCGCTTAACAAATACCATAAAAAAAGGATCCGTCACTGTGTGCGTTAACTAGTGTGTCCCTGGGTCCCCATATCTGAGAGTGCCGAAGTGGGTAGCAGACGCTACGTTTTGCCTCCCGTGTGAGTTTAGGCGAGAGGTGTCAGTGGAGGTGTCAGTTTATGTCAAGGACCTGTCTCCTAGTGTACATGAGCGTCTATGTGGGTGTGCCTCTGCGTGTCTGAGCATATGTATTACTGTTGCTGTGGCTGAGTATATGTGTGTGAGTTGTGAGTCTGCCAGTGTAAGCGCTTCTGTCGGTGTGCATGTGTGTGTATCTCCCCTCAGGCAGCAGCCAGAGGAAGCTCCGGTCACAGCTGCCTTTCCCTCACGCTAAGATTTCCTTCCTCTTATTGAGAGAAGCCTCAGAGGTGATAGCCAGGCCCTGGCCACCGGCTGGGGGGACCTGCCTGGGCTGGGGGTTGGGGAGCTGCTGGGGTGAGGGGCAGGGGAGAGGGGGGAATCCTGTGACTCAAGCAGAGGCCCAGATGATGGCCGGTCGGGCCTCAGATGGACCTCTGGGCTTCCTCCCCTCCCCGGGGCCGGGTCACTGACTCTCTTCCCTGGGGAAGAGGAAAGAAATGGGAATCCCCTAGAGCGGCCTTTCCTGAACCGTCACATCCGGGGTCTGAATGTGGCAATCTCAGACAGGCCTCTGGGCCTCCACTTCCCCTTCCCGGGGCAGGGGTTGGGGAGGGGCGGCTGCCTCTCAGGAGCCACTCCCACCCTGCCTGCCCCAACTCATGCCCCTGGGAGAAGCCCTGCGGCACCTCTGGAGCCTCGGGACTATGGGAGTCAGGGTGCCTGGATGCCAGCCCCCCTGAACTCACTGAACAACTTAGGGTCAATTCCTTTCCCTCTCTGGATCTCTCTCCTAGGGCCTACCCTAGGGCCGGAACAGGGGAAAGTTCCCTGTTGCCACATAGGTGTTTGGCATTGTTTATTTTTAGGGTTTTTTTTGGGGGGGGGGGTCATTTCCCGCTTGTGCCGAGAGAAGGAATGGGAAAGTGGCGAGGAGGGGAGGGAGGGAGAGGAGAGGGGAGGTGAAGAGGGGAGGAAGGGAGGAGGGAAGGGGGAGGGAAAGGGGAAAAGGGGAGGGAGGAGAAAAGGGGAGAGAGGGGGAAGGAGAAGGGGAGGAGGGGAAGGGAGAAGGGGAGGGAAAGGGGAAGAGAGGAGGAAAGGGGGAGGGAGAAGGGGAAGAGGGGAAGAGGAGAAGAGGGAAAGGGGGAGAAAGGAAGGAGGGGAGAGAAAAGGGGAACAGGGGAAGGCGTTTCCCGAGCCCCAGGGTCTGGTGTGGCCCAGGCTGTCTGGTTGCCTAGGGCCACGTGTCTCAGGAGTCCATCCTGCATCCTCCCCCACATCTCCTGCATACCCCGACCGGAAGCCCAAGGAAACCCCTGTCCAGTGACCCATGGATATGTGGGGAGGGAAGAAGCTACTCCTGTAGGCAGACATGGATCCAGGCCCTGGGCAACAAGCTCCTTCAGGACCTGCCCACACCGCATCTCCAAGCGACCCAATGCAGATGGGTGACAGGAGTGACCACCCCCTTTGCGAGAATCCCAAAGTACTTTCTAGACGACCTTCCAGGGCCACCCCTGCGCTACCTTTCCCGAGAGGCCTGGATCCTCCCTCCCCCGCACCCTGACCGGACCGCTGAGCCTGCGGGGTCCAACCTCGGCGCCAGGGGTGAGGGTGACCGATAGGCAGGGAGGGCCGTGGGGGGAGGTGGCCGGCCCTCACCCGTCCTGGCCGGCCCTTGCCCGCCCCCGCCCACCCCTGCCCGGCCTCGTTGATATTCCAGGCAGGCCCCGGGCTAGCTGCAGAAACCATGGTTATCCGGCCTCCGCGGTTCCCCCCGCCCCGGCCCATGCTCCCCGCCGCATCCCAGACGCCGGGGGTCCAGCAGGCCCATGCCCCCAACTCGGGGCACCGACTATCCGGCACCTGGGGTCTCCACCTGAATGCCATGGGGCTGTGCCTTTCCACATGCCCCGTTCCCTCCTGACTCCTCTCCCCCCAGTTCCCTACCACCCCAGGGATGAAAAGTTCTGGGACATTCTCTGCCCCCTCCCCACCACACACCCATAGGTGGGCCAGCTTGTCTCTCCCTGGCCAGGGTGAGTCATGGGAGGGAAATAGCATAGACAAGGGGAGGGGGCTCCTTCCCAGAACGCTGAAATAGAGATGGGGCAGCTGCTGCTGGGATTCCAGAATGATGGGGGCGGGTGTGGCGAAGGCCTGTCTTGACCTGATCACGTCACCTTCCACCCCGGTGACCCCATGGGGCTGACCTAGGGACTGTGGGCATGGTGCTTCCATCTTGAGGGGGTGAAGCCAGGGGTGGGCTGGGCCTAGGGCCTCCTGTATGCCCTCTGAGTGGCACAGGGAGCCCCTGGCACTTCAGTCCAGTTGGCCATCTCCAGACCCTCAAGCCAGCTTTCTCCATCTTTCCTGAGGTTGGGGCCAAGCAAGGGGACCAAAAGGAATAGGGAAGGGGAGGGGTCTGAAAACACACACCCTACCCAAAAGCAAAGAGCCCTTGCCTCACAATCCCGATCCCAAATCCCTGTCAGAGAAAGGAGTCATGAGGGCAGGGTTGCTCACCTCTCCATCTGCTATGGGCTCATCTGTCCCCTCAGCCACAGAGGGGCCCAGGTCTGTTCGCTCTGCTGAACTCTGTGGAGAGAAAAGGGTATTGATAGGTGAGTTGGCCTGTGTAGGATAGTATCGTAGGTGTGTATCCGTGAGCATTCTATCTACCTGTGGGAGTGTGAGTCCATGCATATCAATGGTATTTACTAAGCACTATCCTAAGCAGTTATATGATACAACAGGCTTAGTAGACACCTTCCCTGCCCATAAAAGCTGTAAATAAAATAAATAAATAAATAAATAAATAAATAAATAAATAAATAAATAAATAAATGGCATTTATTAAGCACTTACTCTGTGCCAAGCACTGTTCTAAGCGTAGTCTGTTCTAGGGTAGTCACAAGGTAATCACGTTGTCCCACGTGGGGCTCACAGTCTTAATCCCCATTTTACAGATGAGGTAACTGAGTCACATAGAAGTGAAGTGACTTGCCCAAAGTAGTCTGTAGACCGGGCCCAGGCTGGGGCCGGGGGGAACTAGTAGGTCCCCCTGGCCACACTGAGAAGGGCCTGGCCCCTGGGAGCACCAGCAGCCAGAGCTAGGCAGGAATAGAACTGGAAGCAGAGCCAGTCCTGTGTACTGGTAGAAAGGGCACCTCCAGCCGGGTCGGCCTTCCCTTTGAAGTGTGGCTTTAGGGAGGGGGTGGGAGGGGAGCAGGTGGGGCCCGGAGAGGACCCATCACCCCACCTCTGCCCATCGAAGGACAAGAAAGCCCGGGACCGGTTGGGCTGAAACATGAGGCTGGAGCTATGGCACGGGAACGGCCCCCAGGGAGGGGGCGGAGGCTGGGCTGGGGCTGGAGCTAGATTGAGGCTGAAGGCGCTGGACACTCTCTCCCCCACGGTCATCAGAGAAAGGCCCTGCCCAGCTTACCTCTCTCTCTTGTTGCCCAGAGGAGACGTCCCTGCCCCAGCCCATCCACCCAGCTGACACATCTTGCTAAAAACTCCCTGCTCTCCCCTCTAGGGGAGTATGGGGTTTCGGAGCCGCTGGAGGCCAATGAGCTCTGCTCTCCTTCTGCCCCACTGCCTGCCCCCCACCCCACCCCCCAGCTGGGCTATTAAAGTTGCAGAAAGCTCCTCAGAGCTCAGAGGAGACGGGGCCAGAGAAGTGGAGACATGATGTTTCCCGAAACAGCCAAGTTTGTGGTCAACTACCTGCTGTCCAGGTGAGTGGGCGGTGGGGAGCTGAGTGTGGGGACTTGGAGACCAGCAACCGGGGGGGTGTGGGTCCCCCAAAGAAAATTTAAAGCTCCTCACGAAAGCAGAAGTCCATCCCTGGGGGAGAAGACTAAAAGGCAGAGTTCTGGAAGAGAAAAGTACCCATCTCCTGGCTGACCCAGAACCCTCACTATCCTGTTGCTGCTGCCTCCTCCTCCTCCCACCCCGGCAGCCAGACTTCCCTGCTAACTTAGACCCCTATCTCTCCTTTCTTCCAACCTCAAGCATCCTCCATGCCAAGTAAACTGCCTCCTTGCAACTCCCTAACAATAATAATAATAATAGTAGCACTGGATAACACTTACTCTGTGCCAAGCACTGGGGTAGACATGGGATAATCAGGTCAGGCACATTCAGTCTAAAAGGAAGGAAGAAGAGATAGTTAATCCTCATTTACAGATGAAGAAATGTGAGGCCCAGAGAAGTTAAGTTACTCGCCCAAGGTCACATGGTAGGCAAATGATGGAATGGGATGAGAACCCAGATCCTCTGCCTTCTAGGCTTCTGCTCTTTCCACCAGGCCACACTGTTTCTTGACCTAGGCTTGCTCCACCCAGGTCTCCCCATCCCGTTCTGAGGACCTTTTGCCTTGAGAAGCCTTTTTCCTCATGGCCCTCCCTGCTCCCATCCCCCACACCCATCTCCCCTCCTTGACCGGTGGCTTGAAGTTAGCCTTTTCCAGGTAGCTTTCCCAGATTGGCCCCACCAGGTCTCCAGAATGCCAGGCTGATCCATGACTCACCTCCTTTCTAAGTGCCTCATGCCAAGACCACCTCCGTGGGTCCCTGATAGATGGGGAGCTCCCTGAGGGAAGGGAACTATGCCTCTGGGACAACACTGCCCTCCTCTCCACCCTCCGTGTTCCACCACCCCCTTCCTCAGCAGACGGCCCCGGGCCCCCCCGCCCCACCGCCTGGACCAGGACTCCTGCTTCTACAGTAGCCGGAGGACGCTGTTTCCTCCTCCTCCGTCTCCGGGCAGCCTGAGCCTCCAGGATTACTGGCTGAGCCCACAGCGCCGTTACCTGGCCGGCTCAGCCTGGCGCTGGCCCACCCGCCGCCTGCTCCTGCTCCCGCCTTCCACCGGCCTGGCCGACTTCGAGTCGGCCACCCGTGCCAGTTGCTGCGGCTACCGGCCCAACCTCATGTGAGTGGGGAGGGGCCTGGAGCCAGGGGCTTGGGGCCTGGGTCAGGGGGCCGGAGCCTGGGAAGCCTGGGTCAAGCATGAAGGGAGGAAAAGGGGGTGGGAGACTGCCGAAGCCTGCAGGAGGCAGGGTGGATGGGAAGGGCCTGCGCAGTCTGAGTTCTTTGGGTCTTTGCTCCCAGAAACCCGCTACCGTCTCCTGAGGCAGGGGGCCTAGGGGAGAACTCAGTTCCTGGGGCTGTCGGGGCACAACTCTGGATACCCCTCTCTGGCTTGGTCCTCCTGGGGCCCTCGTTGCCCAAGGCCAGGATGGCCTTCAACGTGCTAGGTTGGCACGTTGGCAGAGCCGTCACGGTGCTTCGTCCCCCAGCAGCCCCTGGATGGCTGGCGGGGAGAGAGGATGGGGCAGTGGGGAGGGGGAGGAGGACAGGAGAGAGGGGTCCAGGCCCAGCCTGTCTTCCCCGTGCCACCCAGGTGGAAATACCACTGGCAGAACCTCAACCACCGTTTCTTGGGCAAAAGGATGCGCCACCTGATACCACTGTACCTGTGACCAGCCAGGTGAGGGGGCGACAGGCGTGGAGGCAGACAGCACACTTGTACACAGCCCAGCCCATGGCCACGTGTTTGCTCGCTCCCCCACCCACGCCCACTTCGGGGGCCTCCTTGCCCCTTCCTCCGATTCCCATGCCCAAGTGGATGACCAGCGGGTCCCTGTGTGTGCAGGATGGGTGGGAAGGAGGGACACCTACATGGGCACTCTCCCTCCCCCGACTCCGGGCCGGGCCCCCTCTGCTTCCCCGTTTCCTGTTGACCTTGGCTCCCGCCAGCTGTTTCCCGGCCTGGCTCCCGGGAATCCTCCTTCCGGCTCCAGTTCAATCCCGCCCCCCAACCCTGCCTTCCTTAAAGCTTCTCAGCCACCCCTCCCACTACCTTCCCTCTTTCGACTCCCTCTCTCCTGGGGTGTGGGGGGGAAGGGGTGAGACACCCAAGGGAATAAATTCCCACCTTGGGTTGGACCAGACTTCCCACTCCCTTCCGATTCTCTGAAGTTAACACACACACACTCACTCATCCACCACACCCAGTTGCGGGCAAAAGTCCGTTTCCTTCCCATATCTGGAGCCTTTTCTTCTCTCCTCTCCCCCTCCTCTTCCTTCTCTCCCCTCTTCCCTCTCCTCTAAGCCTCTTCCTGTTCCTTCTCTCCCTCCTCGCTTCTCCCCAGGGCTGTAGCCCAGCAAGGATAAACACCGTAACCTTCTCTGGGGAGTGGAGGAAGCTGCAGGGGCTGGAGACTGTGCCGGGGGTCTTTGGGGCAGGTTCAGAAGCAGGGGCAGATTCAGGGGCAGGGATGAGATTGTATTCCTCAGCTACTCCCAACATATTTATTATAAAATCCTCCCCACCTGGAGCCCAACTGTTTTGGACGCCCTAGTCCCGGTTGGCCTCCGACCACTGCCTCTGTTAGCCTCTCAACTCGACCTGGATGTGGCATCTCTGTGCAACTGTGTGCATGTGTGAGGTGGGGGTGGGGAGGGCGTGAATGCATGTGTATTTGTGGGTGTAAGTGTGAGCACTGTTGGGGCTTCGGGGGAAAGAACCCGGCTCTGGGACTCAGGAGACCAGGGTCCTAATCCCGGTTCTGCCCACTGGTGCTGACGGGAAACCACCTAGAAGGTCCCACGGGTAGACGGGCCCAGCAGGAATTGGAAAAATATCTGGCTAACACGGGCGGGGAAGACCACAGCAACCACCGAGGCGGCCGCCTGCCGGGTCACGGCTTGGAGGCCCGGCGTTGGCGCCGGGCTGCATCCACAGATGAGTCCTGCACAGCGGAAACCGTTGTAGGTGCTTCACCGTGTGCTGCACCCCTGCCCGCCTACTCGCTCGTTGCACTCCGACCCTCGGGGAGGGAACTCGACTGGCAGGAACCAGAGCGTGAGAGGGACTGCACGAGACTCCAGTGCTTGAATCACATCCTCCGTAAAGATTCTTGGACCTGAAGCCCCAGGACTGAGGTTCTCTCAGTGCTCCTGACGGGAGACTCCATCCCCCACATCACGTGGGTGTGAGTGTTCTGTGTCTGTCTGTGTACATATGTGTGTGTGTGTCTATATATGGATCAATGGGTGGGTCTGCCATGGCTGGCAACTCAGTGTGTACGTTTTACAGCTGTGTGTGAGTGTGTATGTGTCCATCACTGAAGGATGGGGGAGTGCTGCTGGCCAACTCAAGTCACCTGAGAAGCTGGTGAGAGGTGAAGGGTGGGTGGGACCCGTTTGGGGCAGTCAATGGGACAGGGAATAGGGCAGAGGCCATGATGGGCCAATATCAACAATTGGTTGGGCTCCATAATCTCCTGCCGGCAACCCACCCACCAGCCTCTCCTCCATGTGGTCCTCTCCAGCCCCTCTCTCCACCCCAAACACACACACGCACCCCCTCCCAGATGCACATACACCTCATAAACATACCCCTACACACCACCTACATGCACTTGAACTCCCCCAACACACACACACACACATACACACACACCCAAAACCCTGATCACACACCTACACAAACCGGCCAAACATTCAAATATACTCACAGACACATATTCACACATCGATTACCCACCCTCTCCCTCAAACACACTCTCACATGCACAATCCCCCAGAACACAGGCTCAGTCCCCTGGGGCAGGAAGCCCACCACTAGGGCCGTACCCAGTCTCCCTCTCCCCATCCCCCTCCACCAAGCTGCATCACACCCAGGCCATTTCCAGGTCACTGGCCCTGGGGCCTCTGACGACAAGAGGAAACAAGAATGTCATGGCTTCCTTCCTCCTCAGGGGAAGTGAGTCCTGGAGGGGTTCTCAGAGGATCCCTCTGCCCCTGTCCCAGCCCAGAGAGATCAGTGGGCTGGGAGGCAGGACACTTGGGCCCTGGAAATGAAGATGCTGAAGTTTTGCAGGGCCTGGGGGCTTCTCCTGACAAAACTTGGGTAACCCTCTCTTAGTGTGGAGGCAGGGGCTGGCCCCAATGACTTCTGGAGGCCATTACCCTCCTGGGGTCCACTCTGTCCCTCTTCATCTGGATGATTTTCTTTGTGTGGAACCTCAATTATTCTGACTGGGCCTGGCAGAATGAATAGGAGGTTCCCAGCCTCCAATAACTCCTCTGACTTTGGCTTCCAGTGAGACCCCTCCCCATTACCCACAGCCTCCAGCAACCCCTCACTCTGGCCTCCAAGGAGCCTCCTCTCTCTAGCCTCTAGTAACCCCCTTCCACCAGACCTCCAGTAAGCCCCCTCCCCCAACTGACCTTTAGTAACTTCCCCACTCTGGCCTCCATTGAGCTCCTACCCTCAGGTATCCAAAGAGCCTCCTCTAGTAAACCATCCATTCCAGGCTCTGGTGAGCGCCTTCCCATCCCAGCGACTTCCTCCACCCTCATGCCTCCAGTGAGCCCCCTCTCCCTCCCAGCCTCCAATAATGCCCTGCCCTCAGGCCTATAGTTACCCCTAGGGAGGTTGAAATTCCTGCCCTTCTCTCTCCTCCACCTTCTGAACTCCCTCCTTGTCCTCCTCCTCCTTCCTCTCTCAGCCTTCTCTTCTCCCAATTCCTTCCTCCTTCCATCACCAGCCCTCTGCCTGCTGGGTGGATTGTCACCCACACCAGGTGTGTGGAAGGGAATGCTGGACTTGAGGGGCAAGGGAGTAGTGGCAGAGGGGTCTTTCTCCCCTCACCCAATTTCAGCACATATGCCTTAGTCCATTCCCTTTCCCACTGTCCTTCCCCATGCTCTTCTGCTAAGCCCTGTCCAGACTCCACCCCTCTCTCCCCCCAGCCCCCAACAAACCCTCCCCTCCCTCCTTGATATACAGACATCATCAGCCACAGACAGAGGGAGGGGAGAGTGTCTGGGGTCGGGAACAGAAGGAGAGGGTGCGGGTCCAGCCAGCCAGAGCTGGGGATGCCAGAGGGCAGCTGTGCCCAGCAGCCAGTCAATCCCCCATTCATGGGTGGCTTCTGGGCTCAGGACAACACCTTAAAGAGACAGAGTCCTGCCTGCCTGCCTTCCTTCCTTCCTCCCTCTCTCCCCTCTCCCACAGGCTGTCCCTCTTCCCTGCCGGGATAGCCAGGGCCCAGCCCAGTCCGATCCGGCCCAGGTCAGCAGCTGGGTACAGCAGGCGCCAACGGGAAGAGATGAAGGCCCTCCCCACTGGCCTGGGTCCTCTCCCCACCTCCTTACAGAGGACCCCACCCCACCCGTAGGACCGAGTAGAGATTCATTAAGGTGTTTTTCAGGGGCTTTGGTGGATGGATCCCAGAAGAACCCATGACAATCCCATGATCATCCGATGACGATCCCATGATGATCCTGAACCTTGCTCTTCGGGGATGGGGTTTGCTACCTTGACCCACACTGAGCTCTGTGTCTCCCCCTTCCCCTGCTCCACCACACAAATAAAGCAGCTTTGATGAGCCTGCTTCTCAGTGGGGAGAGAGGGTGACATGTGAGAGAGGGGACTGAGGGAGACCCAGGGCCCTAGCCTCAGGTTAAGGGACTTTTAGCCCCCCACCTCACCAGGACCCCTCTCTCAGAGAGAGCTGAGCCCCAGAGAGAAGAGTCCCCGTCCCCCTCCACCCACCGCCCACCCTCCTCTGAACTCAGAGTTTGGGAGTAGAATAGGTCAGGGGTCAAGGGGCATCACCGGGGCATCTGGAACCTCTGGATCTTCCCACTGGCTCCTCCTCTCTCCTGCCACCCTGCCCCCTCCCACTCTGCTGCCCACAGCTCCCCCTCCCCCCCTTCCCCCAGACCAGTCATTGTTCCTGGGCAGAGAGCTGGTGTGGAGGAAGAATCAGGGTCTGTGTGGTGCCTGGGGCCTGGCCCAGGGTAGATTCCAGCACTGCCAAGAGAGGGGGAGAAATGAACTATTGGGGGGGCAGGGGGGCTCCCTCTCCCCATGACCTCTGACCCCAAGATCTGAGTGAGAGGTCTAAGGGAAGAGGCCCGGAGCTGCTGTTTCTTTCTTCCTCTCTGCCCCCACCTCCCAACACTGCCATCTCAGGTAAAGAAGATCCCACCCACATGGGTACATGGCCACTGTGTTGAAGGGTGAAGAGGTGTCCAGCCCTGGCAGCTGGCAGCATCAGGCACTGGGAGGCAGATTCCTGGGGACCTCGGGGGCTCCCAAGGACCTTAGGAGGGGATACGCCATGCCCAGGGCTGCCAACCACAGGGTCGGACTGGGAGTCAGTGCCCAGGACCAGGCTGGCAGATGACAATCCATCCCCCTCCTTGTCCTGGAAAATTAAGGGGGATGCCAAGGGCGACGGGAGCATTCTTGCTAGAGGCAGCAAAGACCAGCCTCCCCCCCGCCTTCCCGACCCCGCCGTTATCCCCAGACACCCACTCCCCCTACCAGTCAGACCAAAATAAGATTAACCTTGATCTTGTTAGCTATTAGTGGTTGGGTCCTACCAGCTGTCCCTGGGTGGGACAGGGCTCTTACATAGTAGGGTGAGAGGTAGGCACATCCTGGAAGGCTGAGAATGGGTTTTCAGCTACTTCTCCCTCAAAACACGGCTGGAAAAGAATGAGGGGATACAACTTGAGGGGTGGGTACCACCAAGCCAGGGACTTCCAGACCCCAGGCAACACTGGGGTCTCTGAGATGATAAGCTCTTTGAGGACAGTGATCGTGTCTACCAACTTTATTGGAATGGAGTCTCCCAAGTGCTTAGTACAGTGCTCTGCACCCAGTAAGCACTCAATAAATTCTGCTGATTGATTGATTGATTAGGTGTTACCATCAGGACATGCACCAGGAGGGAGATCCAGTCAGGAAAGGAGAGAGGGTCCCCTCCCCTCCAGGGGATATGACAGCTTCCCCCCATACCATCAAGCAGCAGCACGGCCTAATGGATAGAACACAGTCCTGGGAGTCAGAAAGACCTGGGTTCTAATCCCAGCTCTGCCACTTATCTGTTGAGTGACCTTGGACAAGTCGCTTTGCTTCCTCTGTACCTCATATACCTCATCTTTAAAATGGGGATCAAGACTGAAAACCTCATGTGGGACAGGGACTGTGTCCAACCCGATTTGCTTGTGTTCACCCCAGCGTTTAGTACAGTACCTGACACACAGTAAGCACTTAAATATTATTATTGCTCACCCATCTTCTGTGCCAGGCACGCTGCTCAATCCACATCCCTCAAGGCGAGCTGCCATGTCCATTCTCATCTCCACTCCCATCTCCGCTCCAGGCTGCTCTCTAAATAGTCATTAGCCTCCCTGCCCTCCTGCCACCTCCAGCCTGTGCCAGGCACCCTAGCCCTCCCCTCCCGTCCCCTCTCTCCCCTCCCTCTCACAATGCAACCAGGTGGGTGGCACTGAGGAGGTCCAGAATGTGCCAGGGGCAGGGGATCCAGGGAGGGACCCTGGCCCCATTTCCCCAGGGGTCAAGATGGAGTGGGGGAGGGTCTGCCATGGCAGGTTAGGGTGGGGGCGGGGAGGCTCGGGCTCAGAGCTGAGCACTGGTTGGTCTAGGAAACAAACAGACATCGTCTCTGCTGAAATAAAAGCTCCAATTGTTTGCTGGAGCTGGTGCAGGGTCCCCCCTCCCCCCTCGCCCCTGCCCCCAACTCCCCAAGCGTGCAATGCCACCGGCAAAACAATCTGCTCCTGTGAGATGTTTTGGCCACACTGGGCATTGCTGTAGCAAGCAGGATGAGGCTGGCGGACACCAGCCACGGGCACTGACCACCCAGTCCACACTGACCTCTCTCTCTCTCTCCCTCTGGGGCCCATATGCCCTCACTCACAAGCATCGGGCCCTAGGGGCACCTTGCTATGGGGAATCGGCCCAGCTCACACCCCCAAAAGAGTCCTTCCCCAGGGCATTCTTCTGCATCACCACCCCCAGCTTCCTGGTGCCAGACTAGACCAGTCTGGGAGGGACAGTCCAAGAGACCAGTCAGTCAGCCAATCATACTTACTGAGCATTTACTGTGTGCAAAGCACTGTCCTAAGTGCTTGGGAGAATACAATAAAAGTGACACATTCCCTGCCCACAACAAGTTTGCAGTCTAGAGGAGACAGACATTCATATAAATAAACTACAGCTGTGAGCTCATTGTGGGCAGGGAGTGACGCAGCTTCGAGATGTACTTTCCCAAGCACTTAGTACGGTGCTCCGCACACAGTAAGCGCTTAATAAATACGAATGAATGAATAACATGTGTCCCACCTCAGTCCTTTCAGAAGTTCACAGCTAGAATGGGTGTAAGTAAGGCATGCTGGTGGGACCTGAGCTCGCCCATATATACCCGCACCATTAATTGCCTGCCACCCCCACCTCCCACGGCAACCATGCGCACACAGGTGGTTATAAATAGCCGTTGTCTCTTTAACGTGCCAGCTGAGGTGTGAGCTGGAGGAGGCGGCAGCTGCCGGGATGCAAATGAACCCGGAGTGAAATCACCGAGGCGTTAACCCCTTCTGGCTTGGGCCGGCGAATAGCGGCCACTCCGGAGGGGGAATAATAATAATAATAATAATTGTGCTATTTCTCAAGCGCTTACTATGTGCCAGGCACTGCAGTAAGCGCCGAGGTGGATACCGGCAACCCACTGCCTATCATTCATTCACGGTAACTCTTGAGCTCTTGAGCAGAGCACTGTACTAAACGCTTGGAATAATAATGTTGGTATCCGTTAAGCGCTTACTATGTGCAGAGCACTGTTCTAAGCGCCGGTAATCAGGTTGTCCCACATGAGGCTCACAGTCTTAATCCCCATTTCACAGATGAGGTAACTGAGGTACGGAGAAGTTAAGTGACTTGCCCACAGTCACACAGATGACAAGTGGCAGAGCCGGGATTCGAACCTATGACCTCTGACTCCCAAGCCCAGGCTCTTTCCACTGAGCCACGCTCTAATTCGGCCACAGATTAAAGGCAATCCCTGCCCAACGACGGGCTCACAGTCTAAAAGGGGGAGGCAGGCAGCAAAAGAAAAGACGTGGGACTCAGTCTCAATTCCCACTTTGCAGATGAGGTAACTGAGGCACAGAGAAGTGAAGTGACCTGTCCAAGGCCACGCACTAGACAAGCGGCGGAGCTGGCATTTGCCCTGGGTTGGGGCGGAGGGTGCAGGGGAAGGAGGGCTGTGAGCTCCAGGGGCGTCTCTCTCAGACAATCACCTCCGCTCCTCCCCGAACCGAGGTCTAGGGGCAAAGGATAGGAGGCAGGGGGATGGCCGAGATGGAGGAAGCGGGCGGGGGAAGGGAAGGAGGAGCAAAGGGGGCGGGAGGAGGGGGCAGGGTTTTCTTTATTTGTATTGAAGGAGGGGCCGGCCATCCGGCGATTATGTCATCTTCCGTTTACTGTTTGGACGACCAGGAGTGACACCGGTCGTCGTCACCAATCCCCGCCCCGCCAGACATAATAATAATAAGGGTGGTATTTGTTAAGCGCTTACTCTGTGCAAAGCACTGTCCTAAACTAAGTTGATCAGGATGTCCCACGTGGGGCTCACAGTTCTAATCCCCATTGTACAGATGAGGTAACTGAGGCCCAAAGAAGTGAAGTGACTTGCCCAGAGTCACCCAGCTAGCAAGCGGCGGAGGCGGAATTCGAACCCATGACCTCTGACTCCCAAGCCCGGGCTCTTGCCACTGAGCCACGCTAGACTTGTCTGCCGACTGGCAGGGTCGCCGGGCGAAACAGAACAAATGTGAAATAGAGATCTTCCTATTTTCACCAAGGACATGGGGAGCTCAGAGGCGGCTGGGTTACGCACCGCAGGGTGTGCGTGTGCCTGCGCGCGTCTGTGTGTACACGACCAGGTGTGAGCATCTGTAGGTGTGAGCCCGTGTGCAACCCAATGCCCGGGACCCCCGTCCTCACATGGTGGTGGTGAATGCTTGGGAGGAGCGGGGGCGGGAAAGGACGTGTAAGGACGTGGCTGGAGATGCTGTGTGTCCGGGGGTGGGTGGGAGTGTGTCAGTGTGTCACTGTGTCAGTGTGTGTGGTGTGTGGGAGGGTGGGGGGGGGACGGACAGGGAGGAGGGTGGGGGAGGGTCTGCACAGAGGCTGTGAGTCAAGCTGGGCCGCTTCTGGGTTTCCCGGGAACAGGGTTAGTGGGTCAGTCCCCAGAGTGGCTGGAGGTGGGAGGATGCTCAGGGGGCTGGTCGGGGGGGGGGGGGGCTGCGCTGGACTGGAGCCCCTCTCCCTTCCGGGAAACCCCCCTGCTCCAACTCTGGGGTCTGCGCCCCCCCCCCAGTCCCCGGCACCCTTCCTCTAACGTGGGGGGTGACAGGCGAGTCACTGAGGGAGTCTGTGGGTGTCTGCTCCTGCATGTGAGGGGTGGGGGGGAGGGGGCGGTGGGCTCAGCCGGAAGAGTCCGTGTGGGAGTTCCAGGGAGGCAGCTGTCTACACGTGAGGGGACACGTCTTCCTGGGACACTTCATCCTATCCCACCCCCTGCCCCTTCCCCAGCTCCCACCATCACGCTAAAGGCTAGGGCTTCCCGGCAGAAAATCACCTCTGATTTTTTTTTGCGGGGGAAGTTGGGCCCCTCCAAGCCCCTCCTCTCCCCCAGCTCACACCCCCATGCTAGGGTCGCCAGGATCTGGCTTTTCGTGCCCTGGAACAGGTGTCCTTAGCAGCCACATATCACTGGGGTAAGGGGGAGCAGAGAGGGGACGTGGGCTGAGTTGGGCTAGCTCTGGCCCAGATCTGGCCTGGGGCTGGGGCCAGTGTACGAACTGAGCTAAGTTCAGTGGACTTGGACTGTGAGCCTTATATGGGACAGGGGCTGTGTCCAATCTGATCGTCTTGTATCTACCCCACTGTAAGATGTAAGCTCACTGTGGGCAGGGAAGGTGTCTGTTATATAGTTATATTGTACCCTCCCAAGCGCTTAGTAGAGTGTTCCGCACACAGTAAGCACTCAATAAATACGTTTGGCTGTCTACAGTGCTTGACACATAGTAAGCACAACACACACATACAATAAAAAGTCTCCTCCCCAGTGCGCTCGCTCTCTCACCTCGCCTTTTCCTCCCTCTTAGCTCTCACTCTTTCTTTATTTCTCCTTCTCTCCGTCTTCCCACTCCCCATTTCCCTTCTTTCCTCTTTGGCATCAGGATCTCTGCCTGTCTCTGTCTCAGCTTCCTTCTCTCAGTCTCTCTCCACTCCACATCCCCGGGTCTCTCGGCAGTGGTTACCATGGTTACGTCCGGGTGAGTCTCTGGGAAGCAGAGCCTTCGCTGAAGTTTCCTGGGTGCTGGAGAAAGGGGGTAGGGCAGAGCTTTGAGGCTTCAGAGCCGAGAGATAGATTCGGATTCAAGGCCCGGCCCCAGGCTAGGAGCTAAACCCTGGTGGGGAGCCGGGGTGGTCAAAGAGGGAGATGAGGTAGAGAGGAGGGGGCTTTTTAATCTCTAACTCTTCAGGTGAGGGGGGAGAGGAGAGGGAGGATTTGGTAGGCATTGTTGTATTGTACTCTCCCAAGCGCTCAGTACAGTACTTTGCACAGAGTAAGCGCTCAATAAATATGAATGGATGAATCAGGCTTGCTTCCCTCCCTTCCCTAGAGCTCCGCCCTCTCTGGCCTCCCTCCCTCCACGGGACATTGCTGGCGTTCGGCCGCCGGCCCGGAGTGGCAGACCGCCCTGTGTCTTGACTCTACCCTGCTGTGTGACCAACGGCTTAGCTTGTGCCTCTCTGGTCCTGCTTCTTTCCTGCCTTAAAAGATGGCTTGAAAATGAAGAGGGGGACGAGTTCATGAGAGTAAAAAGTCTTTGAGCTCCTTGAGTAAACACAAAGGGCTAATTGGTTACCAGACTCCATCCCCAAACTCTTCAGGAAAGAAGTGGTCAGGGGCTAGAGGCCACCTCCAGTTCCACATCACTGCTGGTCAGGGGTGAAAAGGGGAGAAAAGATGATGATATGGGTGGAAGAGGGGTTATAAGGGATGCTCCCAGACACCAGACCCTAAGCAGGTGGGCAAGGAATCTGGGGCTGGGGGCTTCCCAATCTGTGGAGTTTATAACTCCCCCCAGATTGTAAGACTATCCTCTCCGCGATAACCTTAGAAACAACTTTCGATGCCCGAGGATACCGGAGAGGGAGACTCAGAGAGAGGGGCAGAGTCCCAGAGAGGTGCCAGAGACCTGAGACCACCCAAAAGAAAAGAGAAAGGAGAAATAATAGAGATATAATAACTGCCTTCCTCTCTTCCCTTCCACCAGAGCCAGATTGAACCTGACCGAAGAGAGGGTATCATAAATACATGAATTTGGATACGTTAGGGTGTATATTTTATACGTGCACAGGCATGCATGTACATTTATTTGAATATTGTGTGTATTACTGTGTGTTAGAACATCTGTATTACTGTGTGTGCTTGTGTGTGTGTCAGTGGGTGAAAACACATCCTCAATACATATACTCTGAAGGCATACGAGCCTGTCTAAATCCCTTTGTAAATCTTGTGTGTGTGTGTGAATGTATACTGCTGTTTCGGTGAATCTGTATGTATGTAAACCTCTAAGTGCGTGGGTGTCTACTCCATGAAAAAAATTATGTCTCAGGGGTGAATCTGGGGGTGTTGAGGGGTGTCTGGGAAGGTGTAATTGGAGTGTAGGTGTGTATGAGGTTGTTTTGGGGAAGTTATGCCTGAGAAGGATGATTGTGGTGTGGTGTCTGGGAAAGGTATAGGTGGGGAGAATGTGTTTCTGGAAGGTGAATATGAGAAGCATTAAAGTTTTGTATCTGGGATGTGTAATCTTTGGTGGAAGTATCTGCGCTGTGTTCAGGAGGTGTGTCCAGGCAGATTGTGTCTCTGGAGGGGAGAATCAGTTTTGATTCCCATTTCCCCTTATATGGACTTATCTTGAAGTTAAAAAACTTTCTTTCCCACTCAGCGCCACTGCCATTTCCTTCCCCGGCTCCCAGTGACTGTCACCATGGGAACGGATGCCTCGTCAACCCTGTGCTCAGCCCTGCGACGGGCTCCGGCGCCCTTGCCGCCAGTCGTCCCGGACCCCTCGGACACTCAACTACCTGGGCAAAGCTGGGGAGCCCAGGCGAGCCCAGCCCACCTGGGAAAACTCCTGCCTCTGGCTCACCAGAAGACCAGAGCAAGAAGCTACTCCAAAGCTAGGGAGGGAGAGACCCTCAAAGTCCCAGTTTCTCCTCATGACTCTGGGCCCCTCTCAGTCCCAGACCCCTAATTCGCTGCCTCACAATCCTCCCTTTCTCCAGTCCACCCACCCTGACTTCTTGTGTCCACCTGCTCTGGCCATGAGCTCTCCTGATCTAGGACCCCTGGGTCCTTGTCCCAGGTGCTGGCCAGACCTTTCAGCCGCCTGAAAAAATAGTTTCCATATCTCTGACCGGAGAGTGGGCAGGAAGGTCAGAATCTTTGAGTCCTGCACCCCAGAACTGGACGTTCTGGTCTTGCTAAAACAGAAACCTTTGGATCAGCAGATGGGTTGGAGCTGGGGGGTGAAGTGGAGGGAGGGGGGAGAGGAGGGAGAGATGGCGGGGGTGGTGGGGGTGTCAATCCTGGCTGCTCCAAGCTTGGAAGGGGGCTAGAGCTCATGAGACTTTTAGTTTCGTTTTGAGTCACGAGGGACTTTCCCTCCTAGGCTGGCATGGGGTGGGGAGGGAGAGGGGGTTTTGGTTGGAAAGTTGTAAACAATCCTGCTCTCTCTGTGGGCAAACAGGAGGGAATTCCTGAAGCAAACAACCCTCTCCCCTCCCCATCCACTTTCTATTCCTCTCCCTGCCTCTCCCACCCCAATATGCTGGCCAGAGAAGAGAAACACAAGTCAACCCATCAATCCTTCAACCAGTCGTGTTCATTGAGTGCCTACAGAGAACTGTACTGAGCTCCTGGGAGACTACGAGCAGGCAAGGTTCCTGTATTCAAGTGGTTTACAATCTAGTAGGGGTGACAGACAGGGAAATAGTTTACAGGGAGGTGGAAGATGAAGTGGGTATGCAGTCGAGGTAGTGCTTAAATTGTGGAGTGTGTAAATTAATATGTACAGCAGGGTCACATAAGTTGGGAGTACACAACCCTCTAGACTGTCAGCTCCCGGTGGGCAGGGACCATGTCACCAACTGTTATATCATATGCTCCCAAGAGCTTAGTACAGTGCTCTGTACACAGTAAGCACTCAATAAGTACGGTCGATTGATTGATACCCAAGTGCATAGTGGATGCAGAAGAGCTGAAGGGGAAGTTCAGGGCTGAAGAGAAATTACTTGGGGATATAATAATAACTGTGGCTTCTGCTAAGCGCTTACTCTATGCCAAGCATCGTACTAAGCGCTGGGATACATATAAGAAAATCAGGCCCCATATGGGGTTCACGGTCTAAGTAGGAGGGTGAACAGGTATTGAAAACCATTTTGCAGATGAGGGAAATGAGGCACAGAGAAGTTGTAACTTGCCCAAAGATCCCAGGTTCTCTGACTCCCAGACTCGTGTTTTCCACTTGACCATGCTTCTACCCTGTTAGCTAATAATGACTGGCACCTTCTGGGTGCAATGAACTCTTCAAAGTGATTGGAGCCCAAAACAAAGAGGTTAAAGACCTAATCCCCGCCCTCCTGGGACTTACACTCCAAAGGGGAGATAGTGGGTTTAAAGAAACAACTACTACTGATAATAATAATAATCATGGTATTTGTTAAGCTTTTACTATGTGCCAAGCACTGTACTATGTGCTGGAGTAGATAGAAGATATTCAGATATTACAGTCTTCCGATTAGATTGTAAGCCCGTCAAACGGCAGGGACTGTCTCTATCTGTTGCCGACTTGTTCATCCCAAGCGCTTAGTACAGTGCTCTGCACATAGTAAGCGCTCAGTAAATACTATTGAAAGATCAGAAAGTCACTGTCCCACATAGGGCTCAGTCTAAGTAGGAGACTGAGGAGGAGAAGGAATCTGAGACCCAGAGAAGTTAAATGATTTGCCCAAGGTCACCCAGCATCCAGGTCCTCTACTCTCCAGGCCTATTGTCTTTCCACAGTATTTAAGAGGTACAGAATAGAAATTAATCAAAAGCCTGAGGAACTAAATAAATTACAGGTAAATAAACAGCTAAGTAGCACTGAGGTAGCTGGTGATGTGGCCTAATCGGGAAGTTGCGGGTGGATTATTCAGGGAAGACCTCCTAGAGGAGGAGTGTTTTTAGAAAGGGCTTAAAGGAGCTGAGGGGTGTGGTGTAGACAAAATGTGGGGGAAGGTGTGAGTAATGGGCCAGGGGCAGGAGTATGGAGTCAGTCAGTGGCATTTATTGAGCACTTACCGTGTGCAGAGCACTGTACTAGGCTCTTGGGAGAGAACAATACAGCAGTAGAACAGACACAATCCCTGACCATAATGAGCTTACAGCCTAGGACCCTGAGAGGCCAGTGGCCATAGTCAGAGGCTGAAGGACTGAGCCCGATCCCTCAATCAATCAATCAATCATTGATGTTTATTGATGCAGAGCACTGTGCTAAGTGTCTAGGAGGGCACAATATAACAGAAGTGGTAGACGTGTTCCCTGCTCACAGTGAGCTTACCCACGAGGGATTGTTAAGAGGTTTGCTTGAGAAGAGTGGAAACCACTGTGGGTATGGAGGGTACTGAGGAAGTTGAGGGCACCAAAGCCACTGTGGGTTCTGAGGGATTGTGGTGACTAAAGGCATTGTGAGCATCAAGGGCACTGTAGTATGGTGTAACGGATAGAGCATGGGTCTGAGAGTCAGAAGGTCAGGGGTTCTAATCCTGGCTCTGCCACTTGTCTGCTGTGTGGCCTTGGACACATCACTTCACTTCTCTGGGCCTCAGTGACCTCATCTGTAAAATGGGGATTGAGACTCTGAGCCCCACGCAGGACAGGGACTGTGTCCAACCCAATTTACTTGTGTCCACCCCCGTGCTTAGTACAGTGCCTGGCACATAGCCCATAACGATTTTACCACAATTATTATTATTATTAGACACTGAGGGCCACTTGTGCTACTTGAGCTTCAGTTGGTTCACCCACAACGTGAACTGCTTGTTCTTCCCAGGCTGGTCCTCGAGCCTAGAGCCAGAGGGAGCCCAGAGAGGTAGCCCTGGATCCCCAAATCCTTCCAGGAGCTCCTGGGCCCGATCACCTAATTCCAAATTATTATTATTATTGTTATTAATAATCACATTTATTGAGCACTTATTGGGTGCAAAGCACTTTACTAAACACTTGGGAAAGCACAACATAACATCAAACGCAACTTTCAACCTCTTCTGTACTGTACTATGAACACTGCTACAAGCCCTGTACTAAGGGCTTGGGAGAGTACAGTATAACATCGAACAAAACTTCCAACCTCCTCTTCCCCCGTGCTCGGGGAGATGGGTACGGAGAACTAGAGAAGCAGCGTGGCTCACTGGAAAGAGCACGGGCTTTGGAGTCAGAGGTCATGGGTTCGAACACCGGCTCTACCACTTGTCAGCTGTGTGACTTTGGGCAAGTCACTTAACTTCTCGGTGCCTCAGTTACCTCATCTGTAAAATGGGGATTAAGACTGTGAGCCCCACGTGGGACAACCTGATTCCCCTGTGTCTACCCCAGCGCTTAGAACAGTGCTCGGCACATAGTAAGCGCTTAACAAATACCAACATTATTATTAGTTCTTCTGCTGAGTTGATGAAACAAGCACAGGGGTATGAGAGCCACTGCAGTAGAGTGTTGCCGACTTGTTCATCTGTTCATCTGTTGCCGACTTGTTCATCCCAAGCGCTTAGTACGGTGCTCTGCACATAGTAAGCGCTCAATAAATACTATTGAATAGAGGGGTCGGTGGTGGACAAGTGCTCCCTCCGTATCCTATATTGACTCTCCGCCCTTCCCTGCCAGCCCTGCCCAGGTTGGGAGGGTGTGGAGGGGCCGGGACCACCCGGGTCCCACCTAGCCAGGTGAAAGTCCGGCATCTCCGGCCCCAGGCAAACAGAAAGCGAGAGGGCCACAGCAGAAGGGAATCCAAGCCGGGGTGAATCCAGGGGAGGGAGGTCCGATTGCACCCCCGCCTCTCTGCCCTCCCCGCGCCTCATCTCGCTGGGCTCCGGACACCTGACTTGTGGGCAGGATGGGGGCACGTGGAAGGGCCGGGTGCCCAAGGCTGGGGAGAAGGACCTGATTCTTCGAAACCCTTGTCTTTCCCGGATGGGCATCGGGAGGGGGATTAGAGACTTTGCTCGAGGCCTCGGAGACAAGGCCTCGCGGCGGCCGGGAGAACAGCTGGCACCCTGGGGTGGGCATCCCGCTCCGGTCGCCCTGCATGGGCGCTGTCCACTGGCTGAGGGCTGGAGGTCCTGCCCATGAATGGCGCGCACCCTCCCCCCAAACCCATGGACCCTCTTTCCCCCACCTCCCCTCCCCTGCCCCTCTGGGGTGCGCGCACGCACATACACACAGACACACACAGACACAGACGCGCGCACACACACACACACACAGAGTCACACAGAGCCTCCCTCCCTCCGTCAGATGTTGCTGAGGGGGAACAATGGCCAGAATTGTCTCTGGCTCCAGGCCTCCCCGAGCCCAGAGCACAACAAAAAGCCACATTGACTAGAGCGGAGAAAGGGACCCATAGATGGTGGAGCCGATTTGAATGGAGGCCCAAGAGCCTGTGCTACACACACACACACACACACACACACATACAGACACACACACACACACTCCAGCTCCCTCCAGCCCCATCGGGGAGGCAGGAAGGATGCTCTCTCTCCGAGGAGCTTTTGAGGCTCGGATCGTGGGCCCTGGGGAGCTGAGCTCTGGAAACCTGGGGGTGGTGATGTTAGAGGGGTAACTCAGGAGGAAGATCCCTTATATCCCGGTTCTTTGTGGCCAGACCCCCCCGCCCCAGTTCCACCTCTGTTGACTCTCTCCCTAGTCAGGTCTGCAACTGTCTGGGGTAATGGGATCTGGAGTTTGAACATGACTGGTTGCCTTTCTACCGTGTGTCTCAGTTTCTCCTTCTGGAAAGTGGGGGCACAGCATCAATCAATCAATCGTATTTATTGAACGCTTACTATGTGCTGAGCACTGTATTAAGCACTTGGGAGAGTACAAAGCAGTGAAATTAACAGACAAGTTCCCTGCCCATGATGAGCTTATAGTCTAGAGGGCATCAAGGAGGTCTGAAAAGCATGAGGCCTGGGAGGGGCCGGTGAATTCTGGGCTCAGGGGAAGGGGGAGCCTGAGACAGTTGGGTTCGGTCTCCCTAAGCCCGTGGGGGGCTTCCTGGACAGAAGAGACACTCACTGAGCTGAAGCCCAAGGGCGGCGCTGGAAAAGGGGCTACCTGGGTCCCTAGAGCTGGAAATTAGAGCCAAGTGGCATGACGCTGAAGAAATGATCTATGATCAGAAACTGGAGTCCAGGAGGCAAGGGGTGGGAGGACCCGCACACCATAGGGCAGAGGCAGGACTGCACCCTGGGCGACAGCCGGGCATCCACAATCTGGGGACCACCGAGTCAGGGTCTTGCCCTCCGGCCCACATGTGACTTTGGTGTTCCAGTTGCCTCAGGATAGGAGGAGGCAGCGCGGGGGCGACGGTCTGGCTCCTTGGCCCGGTCGCCTGCCAGGGCTAGGGTGGGCAAGCGTGAATCTCTGGAACCAGGTTCCCTGGGCTGGGGGGCGGTGGGTCCACCCAGACATCCCAGTGAGGGCAGCACCTGCTCCTGCCTCCACCCCCTCACCTCCCCCAGCCCGAGGCCCGGCAACTGGTAGCTTTCTGCCGGTCAGGGTCAGGGAGTTGTCCCGGACCGAGGGAGGGGAGATAAGGGCTGGGGGCTGGGCAGTGATGTGCTGGTGGTGTGAACCCTGGGCAGGGGAAGGAGCTGGGAGTGGAGGCCTTGCCTAGCTGGGGTCTTAGCAAGTCTGTGATAGAGAAGGGAGGGTGAGAGAGAGAACGAGAGAGAGAGAGAGTGTGTCTAAGGACACGGGGTGAAGGAGTGCCGTACCAAACTCCCCTGGAATAGAATCTGCTCCAGTGGCTCCTTCATTGACCCTTCACTGAGAAAAGAGAGGTATGTCCTCCCTGGGTGGTGGGTGGACTGATCTCAGGTTCCTTAATCGATGCATACACACACTCACAGACTCCTTCCCTCCATCAGTGGCCTTCTTCCCGGCATCTCCAGCCTTGCCCAGGAGACCTGCTTCCTTGGCATCTTAAAGTCGGCGTCGGGGCAAGGTAGGTACCTAATTGAAAAAAGGAGATAGGAGTTGAAGACTTCCTTCTGGCCCCTGGCAGAGCTGAGGCTGCGTGGGGGTGTTCCCTCTGTTTCCCTGGCCTGCAGGGCTGCTCCCCCCACCCCCCTGCTGCTGCCCTCTAGACTGAGCTCATTACGGGAAGGGAAAATATCTGCTAATTCTGTTGTATTCACTAAGAGCATCATGCTCTGCACATAGTAAGCGCTCATAAATACCACTGATTGATTGACTGATTGCTCAGCTCCAGCCGAAGTCAGGGAAGCAGTCCCCTGGGCTCACCCCAGTCCAGCTTCAGAGGCCAAGTCACACCCAGTTCTCTGGGGTCCAGCTCATGAGAACCAGCAAGCGTCCTCACGGAGTTCTTCCTCCCTGAACGGACAGCCCCCTCTCTGGGCCCTGCCTTTCATTCATTCATTCATTCAATGGTATTTAATGAGCGCTTACTGTGTGCAGAGCACCGGCTGGACTAGGGAGGGTCACAGCACCTATGTACATAGAACTCTTATGTACATAGCTGTAATTTATTTATTTATATTAATGTCTCTATCCACCTCTAGACTGAAAGCTCACCGTGGGCAAGGAACGTATCTCCCAACCCTCTTATAATTAATTCAATTGTATTTATTGAATGCTTACTGAGTTCAAAGCACTGTACTAAGCGCTTGGGGGAGTACAAAATAAACAGATACATTCCCTGCCCACAATGAGACAATGAGTTAACAGTAGCGGGGCTCGGCAGGGGGGGGGATTTACTCTTTCAAGTGTTTAGTATGTGTTCTGCACACAGTGTTCATTAAATACGATTGATTGATTGATTGACTCTCTGAGCTTCCTCTGACCCCCTTATGCCTGGTCAAGTGGGGTCAGAGGGAAGGTGGGGGCCTGGTAGAGCTTGGTAGGTCTCTGTAAGAGGAGGCAGGGATGGGGGCTCAGGGTCTGAGTTTCCCTATTTCTCCACCCTTGCCCTTCTCCTATCTCCCCTCTCCTCATCTAGCAACAAAAAACCAGCAGACCCTTCCCCCTCCAGCCCGACCCCACCCTGACACCCCCGGCCCAGCCCACTCCCTTCTGCTTCGCCCTGACTTGCTCCCTTTATCCAGCCCCTCCCCCAGCCCCACAGCACTTATGTCTATATCTTTCATTTATTTATTTCTATAAATGTCTGCCTCCCCCTCTAGACTGCAAGCTCGTTGTGGACGAGGAATGGGTCTGTTAGAGTGCTGTAATGTACTATCCCAAGCACTTAGTACAGTGTTCTGCACACAATAAGTGCTCAATAAATACGACTGACTGGCTGAGGGACTGAAGGAGAAGGGGGAGAAGAGTTGAGGAGCAGAGCTGCCTCCCTGTGGGATCCGGGCTTCCACCTTGCTGTCATGCCACGCATGCCACGCCACGTGTGTTTTTTTTCTGCAGAAGGCTAAGGGGGCTGAGAGAGTTGAGGGGCCCGGGGGTGGGGGTCGAGGGTCGGGGGTCGGCTCGAAGGGGAGAGCAGCCGTGTGGATGCTTGCAGCCGGGGATGGGAACAGCTGTCTGGCTGGCTCTTAACGCCCTTTTGTCTCTTTTCCTGCTCTCCGCCCTCCGGGGAGTGGCAATATGAAGGGGCAACGTCTCGAGGGGGGGCCTGGGAAGGGTCGCCCGATCCTCCCGGGGAGACCCCCAAGAGAGTGGGAGCCTCCCCTTCCGGCCATCACCCTCTGTCCTTTACGAAATGAGTCGCTCGAGGTGGGGAGAAGGCCTTGGGAGAGATGAGGGGTGAGATGGGGCGGGGGAGATCCCAGGGAGGACCTCGGGACAGTTTGGAGGAGACAGGGGGCTCGGGGCAGTACATCCCCCTCCCCAGGTGACTCCCCAATCTCAACTCCAACCCGAGCCTACACTTAAATCCATCACCTTCCCGCCGCAGGGGCCGATCTGCGGATGAGGAAAGGGAAGGGGATGAGGACGGGTAGAGGAGGGGGTCCTGCCAGCAGAGGAAGCTGGAGGCTGAGCGCTTACCGTGTGCAGAGGACTGTACTAAGCGTTTGGAAAGTACAATTCAGCACTAAAGAGAGACAATCCCTGCCCACAACGGGCCCACAGTCTAGAGTGGGGAGAGAAAGACATCAATACAAGTAAACAGGCATCAATATAAATTGAATTAGGAGACGTCAGGGTCCTGCCATGGGTTTGGGCCCCGGAGAGGTAGCGAGGGATAATAGTGATAAGAATGATGGTATTTGTTAAGCGCTTACTACGTACCAGGCACTGCTCTAATCACTGGGCTAGATATAAGGTTATCAGGTTGTCCCACGTAGGGCTCACAGTCCTAATCCCCATTTTTCAGTTGAGGTAACTGAGGTACAGAGAAGTTAAGTGATTTGCCCCAAGTCATACAGTTGACAAGTGGAGGAGCTGGAATTAGAAGCCAGGTCCTTCTGACTTCCAAACCCATGCTCTTTCCACTAAGCCACGCTGCTTCTTAGGGGAGGGATGGGGGTGGGGAGTTAGAACAGAATTCTTTGCACCCCAAAGCCGTTCGGGTCTGGGCCGGGACAGGCCGGGCGAAGGGCTTCTCCGGGTCAGAAGTCAGGACGGCAGGATGCGGAGCAGTTTGGGGGATGTGGGGTAGAGGCCTGGCAAGTCTTGGGGGTCGGAGGTGAGGGACGTGGGATAGAGGCCTCTCATCCCGGCTGAGACTCAGTCCAGCCAGGTGCGATGCTCCCCACACTCAGGAGAGACTGGGCCCGCAGCTGGTGAGAATGGGGGTCGGGGTGGCAGGCAAGATGGGGCGCGGCCAGGGGACAAGGCCGGGGGGAGGGGGGATGAATTTTCAATTCTCAGGGGGTCTGCCATCCCTGGCTCCCCGTGTGCAGGGGACCCTAGTCCCGCAGGCCCTGGTGTCTGTGCGCGTCTGTCGGTCTCCGGCGGCGATTACCTTGTATCTACCCCAGCGCTGAGAACAGTGCTTGGCACATAGTAAGCGCTTAACAAATACCACAATTATTATGCAGCATGGCTCAGTGGAAAGAGCCTGGGCTTGGGAGTCAGAGGTCATGGGTTCTACTCCCGCCTCCGCCACCTGTCAGCTGTGTGAGTTTGAGCGAGTCACCTCACTTCTCGGCGCCTCAGTTCCCTCCCCTGTCGAATGGGGACGAAGACCGTGAGCCTCACGCGGGACAACCTGATGATCTCGTGACCCCCCTCCCCCCAGCGCTGAGAACAGTGCTTGGCACATAGTAAGCACTGAAGAAATACCAGTTATTATGCAAATAATGGAAAGAGCCCGGACTCGGGAGTCAGAAGTAACGGGTTCTACTCCCGCCTCCGCCACCCGTCAGCTGTGTGAGTTTGAGCGAGTCACCTCGCTTCTCGGCACCTCCGTTCCCTCCTCTGTCGAATGGGGACGAAGACCGTGAGCCTCACGCGGGACAACCTGATGACCTCGTGACCCCCGACCCCCCCAGTGCTGAGAACAGTGCTTGGCACATAGTAAGCACTGAAGAAACACCACAGTTATTATGCAAATAATGGAAAGAGCCCGGACTCGGGAGTCAGAAGTAATGGGTTCTAATCCCGCCTCTGCCACCTGTCGTGACTTTGGGCGAGTCACCTCACTTCTCCGTTCCCTCCTCTGTCGAATGGGGATGAAGACCTCGAGCCTCACGCGGGACAACCTGATGACCTCGTAACCCCCCAGCGTTGAGGACAGCGCTTGGCACATAGTGAGGGCTTAGCAAATGCCGGGGTGATGATTATTACTGGGAGAGCGCCAAGGGCGGGGGGGGGGGGTCTCCCATTGTGAGGCCCCGCGCCCCCCAAGAGACCCCGCCCCCCCGGGGGGTGCACGCGCCCCCCAAGAGGCCCCGCCCCCCTCAAGGGAGGCCCCGCCCCCGCGCTCTGATTGGTCGATCGTTTAAATGTCCGGCCCCGCCCCCGGCTGGGTGGGTATTTAAGGTTGGTGGCGGGGCGGCGCTGGGCATTCCGGCGCGGAGCGGTGCGGGGCGCGACGGTGCGGTCGGGTCCGGGGGCGCGGAGCGGCGGCGGACACGGCCCTCCCCACCCCTCCTTCCCCCCGCCGTCCCACCCGAAGGCCGCAGCCCCCTCCCCCTCCGGCCTCCCCCTCCCTCCCTCCTCTCCCCCCTCCCCCCTTCCCCTCCCCGCCCCCCACCTTTGCTGCCCCCAACTTCCTCGGCCTTGGGCGGGTCGGCCCCTCCGCGTCTCCTTTCGGGTTGTCGGGGGGCCGTCGTCGGCCGGTGGGCACCCCGCTGGGCGCACCGACCACCCCACCGCACGATGGGCAGCCAGGGCTCCAAGGCGCCCCGGGGCGACGTGAGCGCCGAGGAAGCGGGAGAGGCGGCGGCGGGGACTCCTTCCAAAGCCAACGGCCAGGTGGGTCTGCCTTTTCTATGGATTTCTTTTATTGGGGGTGGGGGGTGGGGGGGGTCCGTTTTCTGGGGTGGCCTCGCCCCGGCTGGCGATGGGGCCGCTCTCCCTCCGTCCGGGGCCCACCTCTCCCGAGGCTGGCGGTGGGCGCGCTTTGTCCTCCCCTCCCCCCGGGGAGCGCTCCCGGTGCCTTTTGTTCTCGCCCCGCAGCCCCCGGCGGGAGGCCGGGGAGGGAGGGGTCTGAGCGTCCGGGCCCCAGCCCCACAGCCCCCCTCCCCCCCACGCCTCCCTCCCTCCCTCCCTCCCTCCTCCCTCCTTTGTTCGGCGCCGCGGTCTCGGCGAAGCCCCCCCCGGCCGCCCAGAGCGCAGCGCGGGGAACAAAGGAGGAGCCGGGGCCGCGCCGCTCGCTCGGATACAAAGGGGAGGAGGAGGGGGCGGGGGTGGGGAGGGGGCGGCGTCTCCGGGGCCGTGGAGGAGCCGGGGCGGGGCGGGGGCAGGGGGCCGCCGCTGCCCTCCCGCTCCTGCCGGTCCTGGGGGGGGGCGGAGGGGGACAGCGCGGAAAGGGGGCGTTGGCTCTGCTGGTCGAAAAAAGGCGGGGGAAACCCGCGCAGGGGGCGCGACGGAGGCCCCGGCGGCCGGAGGCGGCGTGGGCAGAGCCGGGGGCGTCGAGCGGAGCCCCCCGAGGATGCGGGGGGCGGGGCGGGGCGGGGGCGCGCCTCTCCGCGGCGCGCGCCCGTCGGGGCATTGTTGGCGCGCTCCGCGCCGCGGGGCCGCGCGCGGGGGACGGGGCGCCGGCGCCCCCTGCCGGCCGCGCCGCCCCCCGCCGGCCTGCGTGCTCGACGGGCCCGCCCCGCCCCGCCCCGCCCCGCCCCGCCCGCCCACCCTCCCTCCGCTAAGCGCTGTGCGAAGCGGGCGGGAACGGCCTCCTCCCTCCCCGACGGAAGAGCCCCTCGTTGGGCTGGTCCCTCTCTGTTGCCCAGTTGTCCGAGCGCTCGGGCCGGTGCCCTCCCCCCCATCAGGACGATAGAAGAACGACTGGATCGCGCAGAGGGACGGGCCCTCCTGACTCGGTGGTCTCCCCTTCTTCTTCCCCAGGAGAACGGTCACGTGAAGATCAACGGGGACCTGCCCCCCAAGGGGGAAGCGGAGGCCGCCGCCGCCCCCCTGAACGGAAACGGTGCCGCCGAAGGGGCCAAGGGCGAAGGCGGCGGGGACGCCATTGAGCCGGCCCCGCCGGCCGAAGGCGGCGAGGCCAAGCCCGAGGGGCCCGCCAAGGAGACCCCCAAGAAGAAGAAGAAATTCAGCTTCAAGAAGCCATTCAAGCTGAGCGGCCTGTCTTTCAAAAGGAACCGGAAGGAGGCCGCCGGGGACTCGACCGGCTCCTCTCCCACCGAGGAGCAGGGCGAGGCGGAGGCCAAAGGCGGCGAGGCCGCGCCCGGCGAGGGGGAGCCCAACCGGGCCGTCGAGGCGGAGGAGAAAGCGGGGGCCGCCGAGGGGCCGGAGGCCGAGGCCGAGCGAGAGGAGGTCGGGGAGGCCGAGGGGGAAGAGAAAAAGCAGCAGCAGCAGGAGGAGGCCGCCGAGCCCGAGGAGCCCTCCAAGAGCGCAGAGTCCGAGCCCAGCACGACGCCCGCAGCCGCCGAGCAGAAGGAGTGAAAGCGCCCTCCGCTCGGCCATACCGAAAGACTCCGTGGGCCGCTCCCGGCCGGCCCCGACGTGGACTCGCTGTCCCAGCCGCTCTCCCGTGTTCAGAGTAGTCCAGGCAGGAAAACGTGGGCTCGTCCTGTTTCTCCGCCCCTCCCGTCCCCACCACTGTCCCTCACTCTTCCCTCTTAAACCGTCCACCTCAAGACTGAACTGTGTCTCTCCCCCCCCACCAACCCTCAGCCCCCAGCCCCTTGCTCTCTCTCTCTTTCCCTCCCCCCCCCAGTAGTTTCCCGAATTCTTACAATAGTGGAGGAAGATGTGATTCTGGACCCGGACTGTAGTTCTCAAAGCATTTCTTTGCGCTCAGTTGCGCGTGGACATTCCGGTGTCTCTGTTGGCTCACCCACCGCTGGTTCGCTACTAATTCTCCCAATCAGGTTTTTCTTTGTGTTTCTCTCGAGACTTTGAGAGCAGTTGGATGTGATAGGGTCTTTTTTTTTTTTTTTTCCCCATCCCTCTCTTTCTCCCCATCCTGACCCACTGTTTCATTTTAAGTATTTGTGCTTTTAAGAAAACTGACTTTTTTCCTTCTCCTCCAAGCTAATCGGGTTAGGTTTTTATAAATGTCTTGGCGAATGGTTTTAAAACTCCAGCTTGTAAGTCAACCGTGTGTCCATTTGACTCTAACACATCTCTTTGGGCTTTCCCCCCAGCGGGTGGGGAGGGGGGAGCAGCATAATGTGAAACGACTCCGTTTTGTCTCATTTTCTCATTGTAAATAATTTTTTAATGGCCAAATGTTTGATTTGCGATTTTCTAACACCACGTGTCTGGGTTTTATTGTAACATTTGGAGAGGAATAAATGGCGATCCCTCTGTAGTGGTGATCATGAGCTGTCATTTGCCTTAGGAGAGCAGGTGAGTGTCCTGGCAGCTTGTGGACCAGCCCAGAGGAGGGAGGTGGCCAGCCTCGGTGATGGCTCTTGCCCTAGCCCTGGCCTTGGTCTGACACTGGTTTGCCTGCGGTGATTTTTTTTTAAGCAGGGCTTTGGTTGTGTTTTCCCCCCTCAAGCTTTGGGGGTGGCAGGACTTGACTCCACCCCCTTCACTAGCCCACTCTATCGGCATTCTAACAGCAAGGAGCCAGCAGAATGAACTATTCTTGTTCTTTAGTAGTGGCCCTTTAAGAGCAGGCTGCCCCTCCAGCAGTTAATGCCAGGCTGGAGGTTGGGCGGGGACGGGAGGTGGCCGACCTTTCAGGGATGGGATGAGGCCTGGGCAGTGGAGACAGGAGGCTCCTTAGCCAGGGTTGCCAGCTGCTGCTGTGGGTATAGGGTCAGGGCCCGCCCCATCTGCCGCTCCGAGGCTCTCGCTCTCCCTCCCCCCTCCCCGGCTACTGCTTCCAATATGGAGCATCCAGGGGGAAAGGGGGGAGAGAAAGTTTTGCCAGGTTTTCCTGGTGGGTTGGGAGGAGCTAATCCTACTCCCTCCTTCACCAGGGCAAGGATCCTCGAGGCTGGAGCAGGAGGCACTCGGTTTTGACCCTCCGCAGGACCCTCACTTGGCCACAACCTTCGTATTCCTCAGCTTCTTGCCAACGGAAACCACAGAGAGGGCTAGAAACATACCAGTTTTATTACAAATATTTGCCCCCAAAATGAAAATAGTATCTCAAAACCCAGCATCTCCCCCCCCCCGCCCCACCCACCCACACCACACACAAACCAACCCAGTCTCTCGTATTCAAAGAAGAAATCAGACAACAGGAATCCCGGCCCCCCAGAAACTCGGATGGGGGCACAAGGACCTAAGGCATCAGCTGTGGGACATAGCAGCATGATTGGCGGCCACGCTCCGCAGGGGGAGACGGAAACAGTGGGCTGAAGGGAGGCAGGGAGCCCTTCCCAGGAGCCTGCCAGAGGAGGAGCCTGGGGAAAAGGTATCGCCAGGGGGAACTTTTCTGCCCTGCCGACGATAAGGGAATCTGCCTGCCAGTGCAGGGGCCAGCTGCATTTTATTCTGCGCAGGGGCGGGGGGGGGGGGGGGAGAGACACTCAGCCGTGGGGACCCACATTCCTATCTGCTGGCCAAGTGAGGAGTCTCGGGATAGAAACCACAGCTGCCGTGGGCGGGAGGCTGCTTTTTGACCTCAGAAGGCCGGGCCCTTTCTCCGCACCCCCAGACGCGGATACGTGCCCGCTTCCCTTTCAAAAAAACGCTGGGAACGGTGGCAATGGCTTTGCATTCTGGGAGCCGAGGAAGCTCCTCTGGGGGGGACGGGGAGGAGGGAATCTGCCTTCCTCCAGGTGGCGGACCCGCTCTTCCCCATTTCCCACACCCAGGGAGGTTGGCCGGAATCTGCCCCGGAGTCGACCGCGCGGGCTGGGGCCGGATGGCTTCCGCCCAGCCGGTCTCACATCCTATGCAAGCTTAAACACAACGGTGGGGGGCTGGTTTAAAACAAAGCGAGGGAAGGGAAGTGGGGGGAGGGGGAGGGAGGAAGGAGGGGAAATAAGTGAATTACATTTCCTCCCCTACCCCCCCACCCCTCCACCACGGCACACGGGGGAGGCAGTTGGAAGCTCAAGTTACTGTGTCTCATTCCAGCCTCAGGCCCACACGTGCCCCCTCTTCTGCTCCTGGGGGACATTTATATTTTATATAAAAGTATATACAGGAACATATAGAAAATATAAACTCTGGGGAGGGGAAAAGGAAGGGAGAGGGTCGGAGACACAGTCAGCCGGGCCATCCGGCGCAAACTGCTCAGATGGACTTGGTCTCCTCCTTCACCCTATGGAAGCAGAACGTGGGCTCAGCCGGGGGCCCAGGGCGGGAAGACCCTTCCCCCCCTGAGTCTGCGGGACCGGGCAGGGGCTCGGGGAGTCACTCTGGGTTGCAGGGGACGGGGCCCGGGCTGGGCGAGATGACCTCTCCTCCGCCCTCCCCGGCAGGACTCCTGGGACCCAACGCTAACCCCGCAGCGCGGCACGCACGGGTCCCGGCTAGTCTGTGGAGCCAGGGGCGGGAGCTCTTCCCGGCCCAACCCCACTGCTTTCCAAAGGGGCCCCTCACCCTTTGGCTTCAGGCTTCTCCTCTTTCTGCTTTTCTTCCTCTTTCACTTCTACGAGACAGAATTGCCAGATTGGGGTGAGCCCGGGAGGAGGTGAGTCCACCAAGGGGCCGGGCCCCTGGACGGACCCACCCCCTGCCCCGGACGGGTCAGCAGGAGCAGGGTCCAACACCTCCTCACCCGCTCCTGCCATCACCACCGGGGGCCTGGGTCCAGGCGGCGGGCAGGGGGGCGGCTGGGAGTCATCCTGGCCGTGCCCCAGCTGAGGGAGATGGGCGGTGGCCAGACGGGTTAAACCGGTTCCCACAGCAGATGGGAGAGGGAGGGGGGATTGCGGTGGCGATAGCAGCTTGGAGGGGGCCAGGCGGGGGTGGGTCTCGGTGGGTCAGTTTCTCTCTCTCACTCTCTCCCACTCTCACTCTTCTTCCAGGGGCTTGGCCCCAGGAGGCCGGATTGGCCTCCCGGGTGGGGCCTCAGTGAACCAACTCGGGGAGTTTCATTCTTTCATGGCCTCTGGCCCTTCTCAGAGCCGTGGAGAGGCCCCGGACCGGAAGAAACCACGGCGGGTCCCTTGGGGCCCGGAGCACTGAGCCAGCCCTCCTTCTCCCCATTAGAGGGAAACCGGAGAGGCGCTCAGTGTCCCACATTCCCGTCTACCTCTGCCGCCCGTGACCCACATCTGCTGCTCCGGGCCTTGCCCGGTAGACCGGAAGCTCCCCGTAGGCAGGGAACGCGTCTACCGACTCTATCGAACTGTACTCTTCCAAGGGCCCAGTTCAGCGCTCTGCACACAGTAAGCGCTCAGTAAATATCACCGATCGATTGATCCACGGCTCCGGGGCCCGACCAGGAGAGAGGCTCTGCGTCCCTCTGGGCTGCTCCTGCTCCATCCACGGGCCACCCACCTTTTTTCTCCTCTGGATCCTTCTCTGCCTCCTCCTCTGTTTTCACCCGCTTGGCTTTCTTGAAGTTGGCCGAGTTCTTGCGGCCGCCCTCCCCCTCCTCGTCCGAGTCGGAGAACTCCTCCTCGCAGGCGATCCTCTTGTCTGAGGAGCAGACTGGGGACGGGGTGGGTGGAGTTGGAAGAGAGACAAGGGAGGCATCCAGGGGGTCGACGTGACCCACTGCATCCCCGGTGAGGCCCACGCAGGCCCCTGAAAGCCTGTTCCCACCCGCTCCCGAGGCTTCCCCGGCGTCCAGTCTGGGACTCCCCTCGAGCCCCCCACGCCTCCCCCGAACCTGCTGCTCCCGCCACAGGTCCCAGATGCCAGGAATTCCCATTCCTCAGAGCCACGGGCACGTGCGCCGCTGGAGGGAGGGCGGGGAACTCACCCTCGGCACGCCCGTCTGCCCGTGCACACCCGCACGTGCGCGCGCACATGCACACACAGCGGTGACAGGTCGGCACAGAGTCCCTTGGTGAGGGGGAAGCACCCGGGGGCTGCCAACCCCTGGGAGCACACGATGCCTCTGACCGGCTGCCAGGTGGGGGTTAGGTTTCGACGCTCCCAGGTGGCCAGCAGGCAGACTGGGTGGTCCCCGGGAGGACGGCCGCCACCGAGCCAGCCGGGCACTCACTGGAGATGCGTTTGTCGGGGTCGTCCTCGTCTTCGTCCCCGCTCTCCTCCTGGACGGCGTCCTCGGGGATGGCCTGCATCTGGACGCCGGGGGCGTGCGGTAGCATGCGCAGATTCTCGAAAAGGCGCTGCCTATGGGGATGGGGACGGCGGTGGGGAAAGGGCTGGGGCCAGGACAGTGAGCCGGCTGGGTCCAAGTCAACGGCCACCAGAGCCCAGGGGGCTAAAGCACACTGAAACAACTGGGGGCAGGGGGAGGGAGGAGGAGGAGGGCGATAAAAAAAGAGATGGACGGGGGAAGGGGAAGAGGAGACAGGGTGTGAAAAGGAAGGACAAGGAGGGAGGAGGAGGGAAGGGGGAAGGATGGAGCCGCTCACTTGATCTTCTCCAGGTACTCGTTGGTGTTCTGGTTGGTCATGTTGGAGGGGCTGATGTGCAGTTTGAAGTCAGGCCCGAAATACTCAAAGTAGTCATTGTAGGGCAGCTCTGCAGGGGAGACGGCAGCAGCCGGTTATCGAGCCGGCTCCTGAGGACATCGGCTCCGCTCTGGACCCTTGGCTGCCGCAGGCGGATCTGCGCCGAGTCCACGCTCCGCCGTTGCCGGACTGGGGTGGGCGGTGGATCCCTCACAGGTGGGCCAGCCTCGCCTCTCCCGGAGAGAGGCCCACCCAACCAACCGTACCGTTGGGGATCTCCGTGTCCAGGGCCACGGCCGTCTCGTACGTCCAGCAGCGGGCCACGTTGCGGATGGTGTAGCCGCCGCCCCCCAGCATCAGCATGGGCAGGTTGAAGCTCTTCACAAACTCCACACACTTGGCGTGACCTGCGGGGCCGGGGGCAGGCAGGTCGGCCTGGGGAATCGCTCCCCCCGCGGCCCCCGGGAGCAAGCCCGGACCCTCACCTTTGATGGTCAGATTGAAACAACCCAGCCGGTCCCCGGATAGCGAGTCGGAGCCGCACTGCAGCACCACGGCGCTGGGCTGGAAGGTCTCCATCACCTTAGACATCACCTGGATGAGAAAGCACATCCCATCCCCCGCCCTGGTCAGCTCCTGGGTCGCCTCCACGATGGGGACCCGGTCTGGGTCCACCCCCCACCCCCAGCGAAGACAATACACCGACCGGCTTGAAGATGGCTTCATAGGACTCGTCATCGATGCCGTCCCGGAGCGGGTAGTTGACCGCGTAGTACTTGCCTTTCCCCGCCCCGATGTCCTGGATGAGGGAAATCGGAGCAGAATAGGAGCCGTGAGGTGCCAGGGGCCCGGCCTCTAACTCCGGGCCCGGCCGGGAGCGCTTTTCTCTCAGAGCCGAGGGATTCCCAGGGCCGGGAGAGAGAGGGTAGGGGGAAGCCCGCAGCCCACAGAGCAAAGCCAGCACAGGTGTCGGGAACGGGTCTTCATCTGGCAGTGGGGCCTATGCCAACTCCAGAGACGAGGAAACACCAAAGACCAGGGTCTACAGCCTCTTTGTGGGCTCACCGGCCACGGGCGATGTGACCAATCAGCCTCCTGCCCACAGCGCCGGGTTGGGGAAGAGAGTGAGAGGAAGGAGGAAGCAACTCTGGGTAACTCGGGACCCCGTGCTCGGGGGTCAGTGGCCAGGGCCCTCGGCGGGAGCCTGCACCCACTGCTCTTCCACCTTGCCCCTGGGGCTCTGCCAGCCAACCTCCGGGCACTCTGCCCCGCCATGCCTTTACGCTCCATCACCTAGCTTCCCAAGTTGCGTCGCAGGCAGAACGGTGCCAAGCGCTGGTTTCCCAAGATGAAACCAAGAGCCGAGGCCCCTCCGTGGAGGACGGCGTGCCAGGGAACTGGGCCGACGGCAGCCTCTGGGCAGCCCCTCGCCAGGGAGCGGGGAGATGGAGGGTGGATGGGCACGCCCATCTCACTGTCCCTCAAGGGTCGGCCTAGGGGGCCGGTTTTAGAGCCTCCCAGGATCAGGGGCCTCCGGGCTGAGAGAGAAAGGCAGCAGAGCCCCCCGCCTCACCAAGACCCTGCTCGATCCGGCCACCGGCCCGCAGCGAAAGGAGGGAGCCACGAGACCCCAGCCTCCCCTTCAACATCTGTTCCGTCGCACTGGCCGGCAGCACCGGGCCTTTGGGGCTCCCCGCGGGGGGCCGTTCCGACGGCAGCAGGCAGGGGAGGCTTTCGCCCCGTGAGATGGGGAGCGCTAAGGGGGGCTTTGGCAGGCGGTGGCCGCGGGGCTGCCGTTCTCACCCGCAGGTCCCCGGTCCCGGGAAAGTACTCTCCATACTTATGGAAGGACACGGTCATGACCCGGTCGGTGGTGTAGAAGGCCTCCTCCACCCCGTCGCCATGATGAATGTCAATGTCAATGTACAGTACCCTCTGGTGGTACCTAGGATCAGAAGGGGGTCAGGAGGGGGCGGGCCGGGCAGACGGAGTGGGGAGGGGGGAGCACGGGGTGGGGATAGATGGGGCGGGCAGATCCGAGGGGCATACTTGAGAAGCTCCAGGATGGCCAGGACAATGTCATTCACATAGCAGAACCCGGAGGCCTCCGATTTCTTGGCGTGGTGCAGCCCCCCGGCCCAGTTGATGGCGATGTCCGTCTGCTGTTTGTTGAGCTTCACGGCACTGGCTGCGGGGATGGTCGGGAAATGGGGGACAGCATGTAAGAGGGAGCTGCCCGTGCGCGGGATCACCATCTCCCCCGAATCCAGCTTCTCCTACCTCTGGTCGCGAGGGGCGGGAGGGGAACGCTGGGGAGAAGCTGTGGCTTCTAGGAGGGAGATTGCGGGCAGCCCCAGAGCCCACCCGGCTAACCTCGAAGACGAACTGAAGGGTTGCCGTCTGTACCTGTCGACCCCCTGTTTTATGAGCCCCGTGTGTAGGCTCTCCTCGGCGGGGAGTCCAGGACTCAGCGGAGAGTGAGACTTGCAAGGGCCAGGGGACCAACCGAGCCTCGAGGTCACGACGGCGTCTTCCCCAGTGCAGCCCGGGGGAACGGGGGGTACCTCACTCACCAACGGAACCTCCGGTGGACAACTGGCAGAACTCAAACAGCCCGTCAAACACCGGGCAGTCTTCCCCGACGTTGACTGAAAGAGAAATTGCCGACTCCATCCCGTCACCTCCTCCTCCTCCGGTTCTCAGCCGATCTTTTCCCACCACCAACCGAGGGGTCAAATTCCAGGGCTGGCTCCCTCAACCAGTGCTCTCCTGGCACCAAGTGGAGTAAAGTGGAGTGGGGGGAGCAGGTGCAGGGGACCCCATCCTCTCAGCCCTACGACGGAAACACCTTGAGAGGGACATCAGGAGAGCGGTTGCCTAGAGCAGTGATGCTCAAAGAATACCATTCCTGGGCCTGCCCCATTTGAAAAATGAGGCTAATAATGAGAGATTGAAATCGAAGGCGTCTCGGCAAATGAGGGCTTGGCAAAGAACTTGAGAGTTTCGCTCTCGCTTTCTTGAAATGACAAGTTTTCGGGGCCAGGGCGGCTCCCTGGGCTCTCCCCATCTCCTCTGGGCAAACATGGCCAAGTTTGTGTCAACATGAACCTTGCTTTCGAGGGCCCTGGTGTTTACCCACTTCCGACTTCCTTTTCTACATGACACTTCCGCCTCATGAGGATGGCTGAGAGAGGGTGCGTCCCTCGTCCACTATGTGGTGAGGCCAGTGCTCTGCACACAGTAAGCGCTTAATAAATACGACTGAATGAATGAGTGGATGAATGACAGACGTCGGACCTGGGGAAAGCTCCAAAGGGAAGTACCATCAGCTTTGGGGGGGCGGGAATGCCCAGGACTCTGGGTCAGGGGAGGGGGCAGGAGGAGCAGAGAGCGCTCCCTGGCAAACACCAGCTACTTGCCTGGGTTTCTGAGTCTCCGCTCAGGGGGAGGGGGGCTGAATCCACTAAGGGGGTGTGGAAGGAGACCCCCCTGGGCAAGGGATGAGGGAGTCCCCAAACACCAACTCTAGAGATGCACCTCCACCTGGGGGCTTGGCTGACGGTGAAATTTAAGCTGCTTGTGCCAGCGGGACTGGGGTGGGAGGGGAGCAAATCCTGTGGGACACACTTTCCTCACCCCCACCGAACCACGGGAGACCCCAAGGGCCCAGAGACAGCTTCCGCCTCGACTCCTCCAGCCCCCGAGCGCCAGTAGTAGCGGGAGAGCTCGGTATCACGGCGAGTGGGCGGAGGGAGAAGCCGGGGCGGAGGGAGCCCATGGGCCGGCCGGGCCGGGCCCTCACTTACATCTCTGCATCTGCTTGCTGTACTCGGACATGTTATCGGGGCGGATGGATCGCAGAAACTTAATGTAGTCGTCGCTGTGGTATTTGGTCATCTCCTCGGCATTGGCCTTGTGGGGACGCTAGGAGGTCAGAGAAGAGGGGTTTGTTCAGGGAGCCGGCTCTCCATCCTCCCTCGCGACTCTGCCAGTCTGCCCTCGGCACTAACCACCCCCTTCCCATCCTTTCCTGGCATTCCACAAGATGTACAGCCCCTTGATTCTATTTATTGCTATTGTTTTTGTCTGTCTGTCTCCCCCGATCAGACTGTAAGCCCATCAATGGGCAGGGATTGTGTCTATCTGTTGCCAAATTGTACACTGCAAGTGCTTATTACAGTGCTCTGCACATAGTAAGCACTAATTAATACTACTGAATGAATTCCACACCCTCCTGCCACCGCCACGCGCCCCGATACTTCCTGCCGCCCCCAGACGAACCAAAAGACTTCATGGCTCTGTTGTTCCCAGCCACGGGCAGCCTCCTGCCCTCACCAGGACAATGAGCAGTGGGGTGGGGGCTTTGTGGGATGAGGAATTCTGCATCTCTAGGTCCCTTCCGGGGACGGCAGCACAGAAGGGAGTTTGGATTCCCCTCCTTCGGTGGGGGGCTTCCACGGCATTCCACAAATGCCCCCCTGACCCGACCTCCCACAGCACCCTCTCTCAGAAGGGAAGGGGTCTGCCTCTTAGGCAAACACCCCTGAGCTGCTGGCAAGTAAGGGAGGATGCGAGGGCCCCATTTATTCTGGAGAACCGTTGGGGTCTGCTGTGTCATCCAACCGCCCTCCCCTCCCCCCCCAGCTATAGGAAGGGGGCCTCTGGACCCCTGACTGGGCTCAACCACGACACTGACATCTCTGCTCTGGTTGCTGCGGGGGAAGCCGTTGGGGATCCTCCCTAGCCCAGAGCCACCCCTGCCCTTCAACCTCAGGATCACCCGGGGTCATCGCCGGTGGCTGGGGAGACCCCGCCCTTGGAGCAGCCTCCGGTAGAAAGTTGCGGCCCTGGGGGAAAACCAGCGCCCGGCCCCACCCTCCGGTCCTCGGTCCATTGGCTCCCGCCAGGGACTCACGTAGATCTCCATCTTGCGGTAGAGGCCGTAGTTGAGCAGCAGGTTGTGGGTCATGCGGATGCGGTGGGGCTTCATCGGGTGGCCCTGCCCATAGTAGTAGTTGCCCACGTCCCCTGTGGGAGACAGGTGTGCCGTCGGCAAGAAGCCAGGGGAATGGGGTGTGGAGGAGGGACGGTGGGGGGGGTGGGGGCGGATGGACGTGGACAGACAAGCACACACACACACAGTCTCCCCATGCCGGGGGTGAGGCCAGCCCTAGTCTTGCCCCGTGGCCAGGAGGGTAAATATGCAAGGTGCTTCAGGGTGACAGAGGGAGAAGGTTGGGAGAGGATAGGTGGGCTTTGTTGGAGGGCAACCGGTCTTAGTGCCCGCCCAGGCCAGGTCTGACCTGCAGAGTGACCGGGGCGGGCTCGACCCTGGCAGCGGATGGATTCTCACGCAATCACACACACAAACACGCTGCTGGGGAAGACCCATCTCTCTCTCAGGCCTCCTCGGGCTGGACTGGACTCTATACCCCACCACCGCCATGCTATTCGCACCCCACCCGCACCTGAAAAACCATGAGCCCGTGCCCAACCGGGGTGGGGTGGGGTGGGGGTTAGGGTCTTAGCTGATGTCAGGGGAAGGGAGGGGGTGGGAGGGGTGGGGGGCAGGTGTAGTGTCCCATTCCCCACGGCCACTACAGGGCACCACCAAGAGGTTGGAAATCAAGCACCCTGGCCTCGGGGGGTCACATGACCTGGCTCCTTTTAGGGGTCAGGAAGGAGCGATGCATCGATGCATCGTGGGGAACAGTCCCAACGGCGCCCAGAACCGCTCTCTTTCCAAACTGCAACACAAACAGGGGGCATGAAATGAGCACGACCCTGCCGCCGCTCCAGTTCCCTCTAACGCTGGGGCCGGCCCTGGTGGCAGATGAGCATCTAAGAGTTTGTATTCTGCTTTAGGAGTGGTGGTGAGAAGTCCCCTGAGGACACAGAACTTGTCTCCTCTCCTCGTTAATTCCCCTCGACCCCGCCACTGACGTCCTCCGTATAGCAGGCGACCGACAAGGAGGGTGGCCACCCGCCCGGCTCGGGACCGCGATGACGGTCCGGTTTTCGCTCGGTCTGTCCTGCCCGGTAGTGAGATGGCACCGGGGCCTTTCTGTGCAGAGTCTCCCACGGCGCCCGCCCCTCTCCGTCGAGTCTCCCACAGCGATCTGGGAGGGGATGCAAAGGCACCGAGGGCGAAGCAAGGGACTCTCCCCTACGTGACGCATTCGGCATCTACACGAGCTCCACAAGCTTCCGCAATGAACCTTTCTGCGTGCGACCTTATGACACCACTGATGTCATGGGGGTGGCGGGGGAGCCAATAAGCGCCCTGTGAGGGAAAGGCCTAGTGTCTTCATGAACATTCATCTGTGACTGCCCCCATGGGGCTGGGAAGAATATTCATAAGAATTGCATTTACCGAGCGCTTACCTTGAGTCAAATACTGTGCTAAACACTGGGGAAGATTCAAGATAATCAGCTCAGATACAGTCCCGACCCCACCCTCCACCCCAGGGCTCAGTTTAGAGGATGAGCGTCTTGCCCAAGGACCCATTGCTGGCAAGTGGCAAGAGCTGGACCTAGAACTCAGGACTCCTGACTCTCAGTCTCACGGTCTCTCCACTAAGACACTCTGCCCCTCCAAACTCAGTGAGGGTTCTACCCACCCAAAGCCTGGGGAACATGAGGTAAACTCTGGGTCTCAGTATGACTGCGTCATGCGCCTCGGGCCTTCAATTGGCCCCGCTAATTGAAAGGAGACTTGTCAGAGGGTGGGGGGCGGGGGCAGAGAAGAAAGGGGAAGTTCTAAAAAGATGCTCAGGGTAGAGGCTGCTTCAGGCCTCGGGACTCAACTCTGGCTCCCAAAAGACCAAGTCAAAGGAGAGGCTCGGGGATGTTTTCTACGGTTTTACTTGCAAGGAAATAAATTTCCTTTAATTTCACTGATGATGGCCCAGTGAAGAAGGGAGGGGAGGACTGGATGTGGAGGGGAGGAGGAAAAGGGCAAAGCAGCAGCTAAATCAGCTGTCTCCCACCTCCTCTACCGGACCTCGGAGACAATGTAGCCTCATGGAAAGAGCAGAGGGCTGAAAGTCAGGAGACCTGGCTTCTAGTTCCACATCCACTTGCCCTCTGTGTAACTTTCGGCGAGTCGCTTAACATCTCTGGACCTCATCTGTAAAATGGGGATAAAATACCTCTTTCTTCCTCAGTCTGCGAGCCCCAAGGGGGCAGGGACTGCTTCCACACTACTTATCTTCTATCTATAACAACACTGGGCATAGGGGAACCCTTAATGAATACCATCATAATCATTATTATTGTGTCCAAGACACCTCCACAAGCTTTGTCGTGTCGGTATTCAAACAGGCCCCAAGCCACATCCTGGATCTGGGGTTCCCTCTCTCTCTGAAGCTTTCATTCCCGCTCCTGACCGTACCCCACCCTTGAAACCACTTCACCTCAAGAGCAAGCAGATAAATCCTCCCAAAATTCCCACTGCTGGGCTGGGGTCCTCGCCCACAGGGGAAATTCTGACGTTTTCTGTGACGCGCGGTGGGAGCTGAGAGGGAAAGAGGAAGAGGTCCCTAAATTGCACTCAGTACCAGAAAGACTTCCAAATAGGACAAGCCGTGAGCAAGTCTCGCAAATAGCGGGAAACCCCAAAAGGAAGTCACTCTGGTTTTCACTGCCTGTTTTTTCTCTCTGACAGTGACGTCTACGCCAGAGAGAAGAGAAAGGCAGCATTGCCTAATGGAAAGAGCACAAGCCCGGGAGTCAGGAAACCAGGGTTCTAGCCCCAGCTCCGCCTCTTGCCTGCTGTGTGACCTCGGCCCAAGACACTTAACCTCTCTGTGCCTTAAATCCGTAAATTTAGGACAAAATATCTGTTGTTCTTCCCTCTTAGGCTGAGGGCCCCATGTCAGAGACTGTGGCCGATCAGATTACCTTGCATCTACCTCTGTCCTTAGCACAGTGTTTGGCACAGAGTAACCACTTAATTCATACTGCCATTATTATTATTATTATTATTATTAGTGCAAGGGCAAGCCCTCCTAGAGGGAGAAGAACGGATTCATTCCATCAGGTTCCCCTGTTCTCACTCAGAGTTTGGGAAGCACCTGGGAGACATGCATTCAGTCTCTAGAAAATCCAGCTCCAACAACTGTACCTAAGGCTTATGTGGGGCCAGGTCCCTGAACCACGATCCAGAATTCCAAAAATATACTTTATCTGGTAGTAACCCCTTCTCAAATTTCCTCCTCTACACACCTGTGATTTTCCATTGCTCTTCAAAGACATCTTCCCCACTGATCTCTCAAGTGCGCCTATCGAGTACTGTGTACTGAGCACTACGCGAAGGGCTTGGGTGAGTATCATGGAGTCAGGAGACCTGCTCCCTGCCCTCAAGGAGTTTACAATCTAGCAGGGAGGGAGGGGGGATTAAAATAAAATTACAGGTAGGAGAGGCAACCGAATATAAGGTAACGTGCCGGGGTGGGGAATGAGTACCTAAGTGCTTGAAGGGTATGGATTAGCATTTGGGATTGATCCTTTGGGAAATACAAAAGGCGGATAGCTGGAAAATAGACCCCAAGTGGTCGACGGTTCTGTTCTTTCGGGTAGGGGGGCCTTCTGCTCCCCTAAACTAACTTCTCTCAACCCACACTGCACTGAGACCATCTCCCTGCCCCCAAAGCAGGGAGAGGCAAGATGGGGAAAGTTGGGGGAAGTAATAATAATAATAATGCTGGTATTTGTTAAGCGCTTACTATGTGCAGAGCACTGTTCTAAGCGCTGGAGTAGATACAGATAACCTGATTACCCTGTATCTACCCCAGCACTTAGAACAGTGCTCTGCACATAGTAAGCACTTAACAAATACCAACCTCTCCCAATTAGACTGTGAGCCCGTCACTGGGCAGGGATTGTCTCTATCTGTTGCCGAATTGTCCATTCCAAGCGGTTAGTACAGTGCTCTGCACATAGTAAGCGCTCAATAAATACTATCGAATGAATGAATACAGGGCAATCAGGTTGTCCCCCGTGAGGCTCACAGTTAATCCCCATTTTCCAGAGGAGGTCACTGAGGCCCAGAGAAGTGACTTGCCCACGGTCACCCTGCTGACAAGTGGCGGAGGCAGGATTTGAAGCCGTGCCTCTGCCTCTCGAGCCCGGGCTCTTTCCCCTGCAGGTAATAATGTTGGTATTTGTTAAGCGCTTACTATGTGCAGAGCACTCTTCTAAGCGCTGGGGGAGATACAAGCTCATCAGGTTGCCCCCCTTGAGGCTCCCAGTTAATCCCCATTTTGCAGAGGAGGTGACTGAGGCCAGAGAAGTGACTTGCCCACGGTCACCCGGCTGCCAAGTGGCAGAGGCAGGATTCGAGGCCGTGACCTCTGCCTCTCCAGCCCGGGCTCTTTCCCCTGCAGGTAATAATAGTAATAATGTTGGCATTTGTTAAGCGCTTACTATGTGCAGAGCACTGTTCCAAGGGCTGGGGGAGATACAGGGTAATCAGGTTGTCCCCCGTGAGACTCCCAGTTAATCCCCATTTTGCAGAGGAGGTGACCGAGGCCAGAGAAGTGACTTGCCCCCGGTCACCCAGCTAAGTGGCGGCGGCGGGATTCGAGGCGGTGACGTCCGCCTCCCGAGCCCGGGCTCTCTCTCTCCGCAGCAGGTGGGGAGGGGGTCCTGCAGGCCGCCTTTCCCTCCAGGCCGAGCCGGCTCCGCTCCTTCCCCGAGGGCCCCTTTCCCTGCCGAGCCGGGCCTCGGCCGGTCCTTCCCTCCACTTTTTCCCTCGCCCCCCTCCCGGTGCGTCAGCCTCCCCCCGTGTGTGGGGGACGCCGGCGTCCCCTCCGCCCGGCGGCCTCTCACCATCATAGTAGTAACAGACTTTCCTCTTGGTGGCCTGAGTCAGCGCCATCTTGCCTCCCGTCCGCCCGCGGCGCAGCCTAACGCCCGCCCCTCCGCCTCCCCCTCCCCCTCCCCCTGCCCCCTCCGCCTTCGGCCCGCCCCCCGCCGGCCTTCCACCAATAGCATCGCTCAGATCCAGAGCGGGGCCTCGGATCGACCAATCAGACGGCGGAAGGAGAGCTGGGGCCCGGGGAGGGAGAAGGGGCGAGGGCGGCGCGCGTTAAGGCGACAGGCGGCAGGGGGCGCCCTGGGGCGGAACCATTGCCGGCGCCAGGGGGCGTCGAGGACGCCGAGGGGGCGCCTACTACGTCGTGCGGAACGGGGGTGGGGGAAAAAAATGGAGACCATAATAATAATAATGTTGGTATTTGTTAAGCGCTTACTATGTGCCGAGCACTGTTCTAAGCGCTGGGGTAGACACAAGGGAATCAGGTTGTCCCACGTGGGGCTCACAGTCTTAATCCCCATTTTACAGATGAGGTCACTGAGGCACCGAGAAGTTAAGTGACTTGCCCAAAGTCACACAGCTGACAAATGGCCGAGCCGGGATTTGAACCCATGACCTCTGACTCCAAAGCCCGTGCTCTTTCCACTGAGCCACGCTGTAATAATACTGTTGGTATTTGTTAAGCGCTTACTATGTGCAGAGCACTGTTCTAAGCGCTGGGGGAGATACGGGGTCATCAGGTTGCCCCACGGTCCTCATCCCCATTTTCCAGATGAGGGAACTGAGGCCCAGAGAAGTGAAGTGACTTGCCCACGGTCACACAGCTGACAAGTGGCAGAGTTGGAATTCGAACCCATGCCCCCTGACTCCCAAGCCCGGGCTCTTTTCACTGAGCCATGGTGTGCAGAGCACTGGTCTAAGCGCTGGGGGAGATACAGGCCCACGTGAGGCTCACGGTCTTCATCCCCATTTTCCAGATGAGGGAACTGAGGCCCAGAGAAGTGAAGTCACTTGCCCACGGTCACCCAGCTGACAAGTGGCAGAGCCGGGATGCGAACCCATGACCTCTGACTCCCAAGCCCGGGCTCTTGCCACTGAGCCATGCTGCTTCCCCGGCACTGTCTGCCAAGCACTGTTCTAAGCGTTGGGGTGGATACAGGGCAACCGAGTTGTCCCACGTGGGGCTCACAGCCTGAATCCCCATTTTACAGATGAGGTCACTGAGGCCCCGAGAATAATAATAATGTTGGTATTTCTTAAGCGCTCACTATACACCGAGCACTGTTTTAAGCGCTGGGGTGGTTACAGGGTAATCCGGTTGTCCCATAGTCTGAATCCCCATTTTACAGAGGAGGTCACTGAGGCCTCGAGAATAATAATAATTATAATGTTGGTATTTCTTAAGCACTTACTATGTGCCAAGGACTGTTCTAAGCGCTGGGGTGGATGCAGGGTAATCCAGTTGTCCTACAGTCTGAATTCCCATTTTACAGATGAGGTCACTGAGGCCCAGAGAAGTTAACTGACCTGCCCCAAACCACACAGCTGACAGGTGGCAGAGTCAGGATTAGAACCCATGACCTCTGACTCCCAAGTCCAGACTCTTTCCACTGAGCCTCGCTGCTTCTCTAAATAAATTGGCACTGAGCCACTGCAGTAGCACCAGAACTAGTGGAATACATCCGTACCGTGTGTTTTTTTACCCAGAGAAGTGAGGATGGAAAGTCGGGGCCCACGGACTGAGACTAAATTATTTTACATGGGACTGATAGGATAATAATAATAATGATAATAATTATGGGATTAGTTAAGTTTTTACTGTGTAACAGGCACTGTATTAAGCGGTGGGGTGGATACAAGCAATTTGGGTTGGACGCAGGCCCTGTCCTACCTGGGGCTCACAGTCTCGAGTCCCAGTTTACAGATAAGGCACAGAGAAGTGAAGTGACTTGCCCAAGGACGCAGAGCAGACAAGTGGCGGAGCTGGGATTAGAACCTATGACTTTCTGACTATCCACTAGGCCATGTTGCTTCCAGGGTGTTGGCATGGGAGGGGAGTGGAAATGACATTTTGAGAAGCAACCCACTGACGGGGAGAGGGAGTGCCTAAGGTCGTTGGGGTTGAGCTCAGAGACGTGGTGCCTCGCAGCTCTGGTGCCCCTAGCCCAGCAACATTAGAGACCTAATATAATAATAACAATGACTGTAGTATTTGTTAAGCGTTTACTACGTGCCAAGCACTGTTCTAAGTGCTGGGGTGGGTACAAGCTAGACCTGGAGGTGGACTCGGGATATTTAGCCCACTTCCCTGAGCCTCCCATTTTGTTCCTGATTTAGAGATTGGGTTGGGGCCGGGGAGGTGATGTGTGATCCTCCTGGCACTGGGTAGGCTCTCCTGACAGATGACTTCTCTTTCTGTCTCCGACTTGGTGGACTCCCAAGCCAGTTGATCTTGACAAAAGTATACAGTAAGGCTCAGGGTTAGGGCCAGAGCTGAGGCCTCCAAATCCACCCTATTCCTGTAACATCCTGCCATATCAGCTTGCAACAGTAACTCCCAACAGGCCAATCCCTAAAGGTACCTTCGCCTACCCCACCCCCAAAGATAAACCCCCCATTCAACACCCCCAAAATCATCCCTCTCAGCCCCCTACCCTCTGCCAATTCATTCATTCATTCAATAGAATTTATTGAGTGCTTATTATGTGCAGAGCACTGTACTAAGCGCTTGGAATATACAATTCAGCAACAGAGACAATTTCTGCCCAATGACGGGCTCACAGGTAAATGAAATTTCCTTGAAGTATTCACCAAGAGCCTGAGAGGTTTTTCAAAATCCAGTCTCCCCAGGAGATTTCCTCTGAAGCTGCTCTGAAGCTTCTTGAGGGAACAGATTGTGTCTACTCTATGGTACTCTCCCAAGTGCTTAGTGCAGTGCTCTGAACATATAGTAAGCATTCAATTAAATACCACTGATGAATGGAGAATCAAGACTCTCTGATATATTTCCAGAAGTTTATTTGTGACCCCAAATATCCCACATCCTGGAATTACAGTGCACCCCACAGTTATACAAACTTCAAGGGGCAAAGCTGGGGTGGTAGGAAGACAGCCCAGGGGAGGCCCTGGCTGAAATTTAGATGGAGTCCTAAGTACTTCCTGGAAGCAGGAGGTCTGAGGCTTATGAGAATGAGAAGGATTTGCAGGCCTGGGTAGGGCCCCCGCCCACTCGTCCCTGGCTCTGAAAGATGGCAGGAAAAAGTAACCTAGACTCCTTCCAAATAAGAGGGGAAGTTGGTCTTTCCTGGTTCCTGCAACAGATAGAGAGGAAGTGGAATGGCCACCAGACGCCTGACCTGGGCGTCCAGCTTCACCCTCTTGGGCACACTTAGGTTCTGGGAGGGCAGGTGAGGGGCTGACCCCTACAGAGATAAAGATGGGGGGAAGGCTCTGAGGGGGCTGGATGGTGGCCAGAAGGAAGGAACTTTAAAAGTGCTGGATTGGTGACTACATGAGCATGGGGGATATGTTGGAGGTTGGGGGCGAATGGTGAAGAGGGGACTCATATGTTAGGGAAAAGTGAGATCCTGAGGGTCTTGGCTTGAGCCTTCCCCCGTAGGCCATAAGCTCCTTGAGAACAAGGTCCGTAACTTCTAGAACTTCATGGTAAAATTCTCCTGATGGCTGGTCCAGATCTCAGCCCTCCAAGGATGCTTAGTGAATGACTCCTTGATCTAGGCATCACTCATTGGTCAAGAATAGGAGGATTCTTGACAGAACCCGTCCATGCGCTCGGCATGCTGTGTATGCGTCCGAGGGTGGTGGGCCACCAGGCTGGGCGGCTGGGTTCCCGGGCTCGGCGGGGACTCGGGCCGCTCCTGGGTTTGCCCGGCGAGGTGGGGGTGGGGGCAGATCCGGGCAAGGGCCCTCAGGGCTGCTGTTGGTATTGGCCCTCGGTGGCTGTGAAGAAGTCCTCTAGAACACTCTTCATATACTCGAAAGTGGGTCTGTTCTCCGGTTTCTCCTTCCAGCACAGCTGCATCAGGTCATACAGCTCCTCCGGGCAGTTTTCTGGCTGGGGCATGCGGTAGCCCCGCTCCAGGTTCTGGATCACCTCGGGGTTGGTCATACCTGCACCCCCAGGCCCGATGAAGAACGGCAGGAGATCAGCCTCTTCGGCCACCCTCTAGCCCACCAGGAATCACTGCCACAGGCTTAGTTCTATCCCCATCGAGGCCGAGCTGCTCTCCGCTCCCCCGAGGCCCTGTGTTCTCCCCTCTGCCTGGTAGATTTGAGCTTGAAAATAATCAATATGTTCAAGATACCATTTTTTCATGGTATTTCCCTTAAGTCCACCACCCCTCCCCAGTTCTCCCTCTGTGTCAACCCTGTTGGAAGGAGTAGTGGGCTTGTCTGCCTGTTCTTCCTTCCTTCCTCTTTCTCTGTCTCGCTCTCTCTCCTTCCTTGAGCCAGGAGCCATGCCTGGGTCCTGATTAAATCCCGACTTCTGTCTCCAATGGGATGCTTGGAGGAGCCCTGGGATGGTTTTCCTAATGGTTAGGGACTCGCCACCCAACACAGCTAACTTTCCCTCTGGTGACCTGGTACGGATTGCTCACTCCTGAATGAATCCACCTCCCCGTCAAACCCACTGCTAGTTCTGCTTCCTGGCAGGGCCTTGTAGGACCCCTGGGAGGGTCTCTCCTCCCCGCCTCCCGGGGCGGGGGAAGGAGGTCCTGACCTGGGTACGGTATCCGCCCATAGGTGACAATCTCCGTCAGCAGGATCCCAAAGGACCAGACGTCCGACTTGATGGTGAAGGTGCCGTAGTTAATGGCCTCGGGGGCCGTCCACTTGATGGGAAACTTGGCTCCTATAAGGGGTGGGAGAGGGAGAGGGGATGGCAATGGAAGTTGAAGAGAGGGCGGTGAGGGTCCCTTGGGTCTTCCCAATGACTGTAGTCTTCACCCCCCCAGGCCCAAAAGGGTTGAGTGGTGTCCCCATCTCTGCCAGCAGGAGGTGACGCTGCCTTACCGACGAGGACCAGTGACCCGCAGCCGGGAGGGATGGAAGGTCCATGGAAGGGTATGTCTGCAGATCTTGGGGGGCGTCGGGAACCCCCTTGGTCTCCTCCCCCCGCCCCCGTGATGCTCCCCAAATCCGATCCTCACCCTCCCGGGCTGTGTACTCGTTATCCTCAATGAGCCGGGCCAGTCCGAAGTCCGCGATCTTACAGCACAGACTCTCCGACACGAGGATGTTGGCCGCACGCAGGTCCCGGTGGATGTAATTTTTCTCCTCGATGAAGGCCATGCCCTCTGCGATCTGGGGGAGGGGGGCAGATAGGTGGGAAGGGAGGCCCCCCACACCATCCTCCAACTCCCTCTGGGGGGCCTCGGAACTCATTATTAATACTACTACTAATAATAATTATTATGGTATTTGTTATGCACTTACTATGTGCCAGGCACTGTTCTAAGTGCTGGGGTAGATACAAGATACAGTCCTACAGACCCACAAGGGTCTCACAGTCTTAATCCCCATTTTACCGATGAGGTAACAGGCACAGAGAAGTGAAGTGACCTGCCCAAGGTCTCACAACAGACTAGTGGCAGAGCCAGGATTAGAACCCATGACCTTCTGACTCCCAGGCCAATGTTCTGTCCATTATGCCATGCTGCTTCTGTGATAATAATAACTATGATATTTGTTAGGGGCTTACTATGTGCCAAACACTGTTCTAAGCACTGGAGTACACACAACCAGGTCAGACACAGTCCCTATCCCACATTGGGTTCACAGTCTAAGTAGGAGAATGAATAGGGACTGTATCCCCATTTTACAGATGAAGAAACTTAGGCACAGTGAAGTTAAGGGACTTCTCCAAAGTGATTCAGCAGGTAATCATAATAATAATTAATAATGATGATAATAATGGTACTTGTTAAGCCTAGCATCTTATTAAGCACTGGGGTGGATACAAGATAGTCTAATTGGACATACTCCCTGTCCCACATGGGGCTCACAGTCAAAATAGGGGGGAGTAGGATTTAATCCTTATTTTACAGATGAGGAAACTGAGGCACAGAGAAATTAAATAATTTGGCCAAGATCACACAGCAGGCAAGAGACAGACCCAGCATTAGAACCTAGTTCCTCTGACTCTCAAGTTGGTATTCTTTCTACTAGGACACACTGCTTCTCTGCCCCACGCCCACTCCCCGACGCAGACTTGTCCCTGGGCTGAGTTTTAACCACCTGCTTTCTCCCTTTGCGGCCTCCTCCTGATTCAGCTGCCTCTTACCTGTGCCGCCATGTCCAGCAGCTTGTTGATGGTCAGTTTGACACCCTCAGAGGTCTTGAGGAAATCCACCAGGCTCCCTGCGAGCCCCCCAGAAAGGTTCATTGAAGTTCCCCCACTTCTCCTCCCCAAACTGACCTCTCTGGACTGGGAAGAATCAGGTGGGGAACTGATCCAGTCCAGAAATGGTAGAGGGGTCAAGGTTAACACATCTGTTTCCACCATTCACATACACACACACACACCCACTTACACACACTCACCCACATACATCCCCCTCACACACACAATCACAACCCCATTCTTTAACAAACTTACAAACACTCTCAATCATGTGAGGACTGGGCATTCAGTCATGCACAACCATGCACACGGGAAGAGGCAGGGGGAGAGTCCCACCAGGACGCCTACAGCTCAAGAGGGGGAGGGTCCTGGGAGTGGAGGAGGAGGGGTAGTTTACCCAGTGGACTGTGAACAGCTACATTCACCCCACGCGTACACACATACATCGCCACGCTTCCAGCACATCCCTCGTCCTCCATGGGCTGACCTCCCACTCTGACCTCAAGCCATAAAATACCTCAACCATGAGACCACCCAGAGAAACCCCCAGGGAGGTCCCCTGTCCTGTGGCAGGAGGGGAGGAAACTGGGGCTCAGCTCAGAGATCATGACAACTCAAGGAGCTTCCAGTCCCCCAACATAGAGGCCCTGCACCTCCCGGAACAGGTGTCCCCCGGACCCGGTAGTCCACTGCATTTCGGGGAAGAGTGGTGAGATGTGGGGACTGGTGGAGAGGCTCTGGGGGTTTCTGAGAGAAAAAGCAGGCCCAGAGGATCGGGATCCCGGCTCCTCCATTTCCTGCCCTGAAAAGCCTGGGTGGAATCCTTTCTTTTTACTCTGTACCGACAAGGGGCAGGGCCCGGGAATGTGGGCAAGCCCAGTGGGTGAACGAGGCCTGGTGGGGCAGACTGGATCAGAAGGAGGGCGAGGGCCGAGAGGGCAAGGGTTCAGGGGAGGAGGAGGGGACAGGTCCGGTCGGGGGGGGGAGGTTGGCAGTTCTGGGTGGCATACCATTCTCCATGTACTCAGTGATGATGTAGATGGGCTCCTGGGTGACCACGGCATACAGACGGACCAGCCTAGAGTGCTGCAGGTTCTTCATGAGGTTGGCTTCTGCCAGAAAAGCGCTGGGAGACATACTGCCGGGCTTCAGGTTCTTCACTGCCACTTTGGTGTGTCCGTTGTAGTATCCTGAGGATGGGGTAGGGTCGGAGGGGAGTGGGGCAAAGTAGCCACGTTACAGCGTTAGAAGCCAGACCCTTCCCCCGACACTCTCCCTGTCCCCCTAACTCCTGCACGCCCCCCTCGTTTCTTTAGGACTGCTGGGAATCAGGAAACATGGCTCTAATAATAATTGTGATATTCGCTAAGCATTTATTCTCTGTCAAGTTCCGTACTAAGCCCTGGGGTAGATTCAACAAAATCAGGTCGGATACAGTCCCTGTCCCACATGGGGCTCAGTCTATAGGGGAGGGAGAACAGGTCTCTCATCTCCATTTAATAGATGTGGAAACTGAGGCACAGAGAAGTGAAGTGAATTTTCTGGTGTCATACAGCAGGCAAGGGGCCAATCCAAGATTAGAACCCAGGTCCCCTGATTTCCAGACCTGGGGTCTTTCCACTAGTCCACACTGCTTTTAGTCCCGGCTCTGCTGTTGACTTGCTGCATGACCTTGGGAAAGTCACTTGACCTCTCTAGGCCCCAGTTTCCCCATCTATAACTTGATGTGAAGACTACCTCTCCCTCATTCCCTCTATCTCCCCGTGAAGGCCGAGGAGGCACATGTGAAAAGTGCTTTGCCACTTGAAAGCATGAGGCACATCCAGGATGTAATTAGAAATGTCAGAAATGGGGGGTTGGTGCCCACCCCAAGCAGCAGAAACCAAGGTGCAGAGGTCCTCCCTGACTAAGCTCTCAATTCCCCTACTCGCTTTCCTTGCTGTGTCACCTTTGGCCTCTCTCTTTTTAAAAAAATGGCATTTATTAAGTGCTTACAGCTGTCCTACCATCACCTCAAACTTAACATAACTAAAAGAGAACTCCTTATCTTCCTCTGTCCTTCCCCTGACTTTCCCATCACTGTACATGGCACCACCATCCTTCCTGTCTCACAAGCCTGTAACCTTGACATTATCCTTAACTCCTCTCTCTCATTCAACCCACATAGTCAATCCATTACTAAATCCTGTCGGTTCAACCTTCACAACATTACTAAAATCCTCCATTTCCTCTCCATCCAAACTGCTAACATATTAGTCCAAACACTTATCCTATCGCACCTTGATTAATGTATCAGCCTCCTTGCTGACCTCCCTGACACCTGTCTCTCCCCATTCCGGTCCATACTTCACTCTGCTGCCCAGATCATTCTTCTACAAGAACATTCAGGCCATATTTCCCCACTTCTCAAGAATCTCCAGTGGGTGCCCAGCCACCTGCGCATCAAACAAAAACTCCTCACCATTGACTTTAAAGCACTCAATCACCTTGCCCCCTTCCCTCCTCACCTAGCTATTCTCCTACTAGAACCCAGACTGCACATTTCGCTTCTCTAATGCCAACCTTCTCACGATACCTCGATTCTTGTCTAACTCGCCCCTGACCTCTGGCCCACATCCTGCCTCTGGCCTGGAACGCCCGCCCTCTTCATATCCGACAGACAATTACTCTCTCCGCCTTCAAAGCCTCATTTAAGGTACGTCTCCTTCAAGAGGCCCTCCCTGACTAAGCCCTCATTTTCTCTTCTCCCACTCCCTTCTGCGTTGCTCTGACTTGCTCCCTTTATTCATCCCCCCTCCCAGCCCCACAGCCCTTATCTTCAGATCTGTAATTCTATTTATTTGTATTAATGCCTGTCTCCCCCTCTAGACTGTAAGCTCGTTGTGGGCAGGGAATATGTCCATTTATTGTCATACTGTACTCTCCCAAGCACTTAGTACAGTGCTCTGCACACTGTAAACACTCAGTAAATACTACTGAATGGATCACGCCTACCAACTCTATTGTACTGAACTCTCCCCGATGCTTAGTACAGTACTCTGCTTACAGTAAATGCTCGATACCATTGGGCGAACCGACTGAATGACCGAGTGAGGAAAGGGCCTCTCCGGAGGGGTTCTCTAAGGAAATTTCCCACCCTAAGATCTTAGTGACACCACCCTTCCCGGGGCAGGCTCCCAACCCCCCAGGAATTCCAAAGAGGGCGCAGACTGGCATGGGGCTGGGGGAGGGTCCCTGGCACGACTCACCCATCCAGACCTCCCCAAACTGGCCGGCCCCCAGCCGCTCCACGAGCTTCAGCGTCTCCCGTGGGACCTCCCACTCATCCTGCCACCAGGGCTTCTGTGGCTTGTGGGTCTGGCATGGCTTGCTGAGGCGGGTGCACAGCCCATCCGTGTTGTCTGCAGAGGGCAGAGGTCACGGAGGGGGGCAGGGGACAGTCTGGCCCCGAACCCCTCCCTCCAGAGCCAGCTGAGGGGGTCGGACCCTTCCCGGTCACCCAGTCTCTCACGGTGGGCGAAAAAAGACAGGCCGGCGGAGGGGCAGCGCCTGGGGGCAGGGGAAAGAGCGGGCAAGCTCCAGGGTACAGGGCACCAAGGGGGCAAAGGGGAGCTGGAGAGACAGGAAATGTGCTCGCTGGAGGGAGGCATGGAGGGAAATGGGGGTGGGCCCCGCAGGAGGCACCGGGTGGGGGCGGGGGGGCGAGTGTCTCACTGGAATAATGCTTGACCAGGTCCTGCAGGCTGCGAAAGGTGATTCGGGGGGAGATGTAGTACCCGCCGTTGTCCATGTTGCGGATCTTGTAATGTTTCACGACTTCTCCTTGGGTTTGGTCGAAGTCCCTCACCGACAGCGAGTAGGAGCCTGGAGAAATCCCCGTGCCCGTGCCCCCCGGGACCACCGAGGAGAGGGGGTGGGGGCAGGACCCGGTTCAGCTCCCCTTTCAGGCCGACTCCGACCCTCAGGACTTCCAGCCCGGACCCCTCCCCCCTGCCCTGCCCTCCGAGGACCGCCCCCCCCCCCAACCTCTGGGCTCTCCGGCCCCTCACCTTTGGTGGTCTCGCTCTCCCTCACCAGGAAGGAGCCGTGCATGTTGCCCGGAGCCAGCAGTTGCCTCTCCGCGTCCTTTCTGCTCAGATCTTTAAAGAACCAGCTGGGGAGGGCGCCGAGGGAGAGAGGGGGAGGAGAGTCAGCCCATCATCACCCCCGTCCCCGGAGTCTCCAGTGGGAGCCCCCCTCCCCACCCCCGGACCAACTCACGGCTCCGGCTCCAGGCTGTTGGCTCGGGCCACGAAGTTGAAGGGGATGAAGCCTTCCTGGCCCGTGGTGAGAGACTGGGCCTTCCACCACTCTCCGCTCCTGCCACAAAAGGCCCCTGTCACTCATCGCTGCCCACGCCGGGCACTGCTCCCCTCCTCCCCCAGTGATGCCCACCCCACCTGGCCGACACTGTCTCCCAAAGCTGGCTCGGGAACTGCTCCGGGCACTGCCCTCAAAGTTGCCTCGGGAACTGCTCCGGGCACCGACTTCCAATGCTGCCCACCCTGGCACTGCCCCCCACCCCCCAAGGCTGCCCCTCGGGCACCGCCACCCCAAGCTGCCCCGGGAGCTGCTCCGGGCCCTGTCCCCCATCGCGGGCCCCCGGGAAGGCCGGTGCCTACAGTTTCCCTGGCACCGCCATCCCCGGGCTGAGCCCCCAGATGGCACGGCGGGGGCGAGGGGGGGGGCTGGAACTCACTGTTCCAGGATGCGGAGCTGCTCGCCCTTCTGGAAGCCCAGATCCCCATCGTGGACCGGCTCGTAGTTGTGCAGGGCCACCACCAGGTTGTCTGGAGAGAAAGGCGGGACAGGCCGGTGGAGGAGGCCCAGGGGGTCCCGGGGGCGGGGAGGCAGGGCCAAAGGCCTAGGGCCGGACGTTCCCAAGGCGCCGGGAGCCGAGTGGGGGGACAGGGGGTGGGTCCCAGGGTCCGGGGTCCTGGGCAGGGGGGGCGGGGGGATGCCGGGCAGGGGTGGGTGTACCTTGCAGCGGGGAGACGGGCGGGTGGGAGCCCTCGTAGGAGACCAGAGGGTCCCGCACTTCGGAGCCGTTGCGCAACGGGAGCTGGAGGAGGGGGATGGGGTGTGGGGAGGGGTCGGGTATTGGGTGCATTCACCTCTCTTCCTGCCCGCCACCCCCCAAAGCCTCCAACCCCCTGCCCCGGCCCCCTCTCCGCCTCGCCTTGCCCGCCTCTGCCCCGGAGACCCCCATCCTGCCGCACGCTCCCTCGCCGTGAGGGGGGTCTACTCAGGCCCCCTCCGTCCCCTCCCCACCCCCACCCCACAAACACACACGCACGCACACTCCGCCCCCGCCAACCTGCGCTTTGCTTTCCGGGGCGATGGGGTAGTGGCAACGGTCGCACAGGTCAATGTTTTCCATCCAGTCATCGTCGTAGTCGGAGCTGCAGTTACAGCCCATGGTCCCTGCGAGGGGAGGGGGTGAGGAGACCAGCCGACCCGGGCACTGTGGGCAAGTCACTTTACTTCTCTGTGCCTCAGTTACCTCATCTGTAAAATGGGGATTAACCGTGAGCCTCACGTGGGACAACCTGATTACCCTGTATCTACCCCAGCACTTAGAACAGTGCTCTGCACATAGTAAGCGCTTAACAGATACCAACACCCCCCCAAGATGCACATTCTTCTCCAGACCCTTCCCCAGTTGGCACGGGGGCATTTGGGGGGGCAGCTGAATGCCCCGGGCACTGCCAGCTTTCCCGGGCCCACAGGACATCTTACCCTCAACAGATCCACCATCCCCAGAGCTGGGGGTCTTCTTCCCCCCAGACCCCCATCAGCCCCACCCTGCTTCTTCTGCTCCCACTTCACCCAGGCCTTTCTGAGCACGGCCAATGCGGCTCCCTGAGCGATGAGTAGACTGGGCAAATGGCCGAGAACATCCGGCCGCTGCCTGCCAGGTGACTTTGGTGACCGGTGACCCTTAACCTCTCCGGGCACACGGTCTGAGCATCGGGTGTCCCCAGGGCCCTCAGATACCCAGGCGGAGGCCTCTGGGCTGGGGAATGGGGGAACAGGCTGGAACCGTCGGCCCCTAAAAGAGCTTACCCTCTGATCATCAGGTCTGTACTACATGACTCCTCATGTATGTAATAATAATAATAATAATAACTGTGGTATTTGTTAAGCACTTACTATGTGCCGCGCACCTTACTAAGCGCTAGGATGGATACAAACAAACCGGGTTGGACACAGTCCCCGTCCCACATAGGGCTCACAGACTTGATGATGATAGCATTTGTTAAGGGCTTACTATGTGTCAAGCACTGTCCTAAGTGCTGGGGTAGATACAAGCTAAGCAGGTTGGACACAGTCCCTGTCCCACATGGGGCTCACGCTCTTAATGCCCATTTTACAGATGAGGGAACTGAGGCACAGAGAAGTGAAGCGACTTGCCCAAGGTCACACATCAGACAGGTGGCAGAGCCGGGCTTAGAACCCAGGTCCTTCTGACTCCCAGGCCCGTGCTCTATCCACTAGGCCACGTTGCTTCCCTATGTACCACCTAAGCCTGTGGGAGTACAGCTCCATCCTGTGTGTACTGCCCGATCACCGGGTGTGAGTAACCGGCTCCTACGTGCAGCCAGCCTCTCAACCGTGATAAACTCTTACGAGAGTGCCGTACGACAGAGATGGCTGGCATTTTCCCTGCCCACAACGAGCTTACAGCCCACCCACCAAGCACCGCGTACCTCCTCGACAAGATGACGTTTGGGGAAAAGTCTGTAAGTTCCTTGAGGGCACGGGACCTGTCTACCAGCTTTATTGGACTGTACTCTCCCCAATGCTCAGTACAGTGCTCGGCACACAGTAGGCACTCAATAAGTATCACCGGTTGATTGACTCATGGACGGCAGAGATGGAGATGAGCAAAGACAAAGGAGAGAGAGCAGGGAGGGGAAGAGAGAAGGGAGTCAGAGGGAACGATGAAGTGAGTTTGGGTTACTAGTCAGTTTTCTCCCCTTCCTCTTCCCTACCCAACCCCAAATATGGAGAAGGCTAAGCCCAACCCCGACCAAGGGAGCGGAAGCCGCCATCTCTTCTCTCAGACAGAAGAGCAGCATGGCCTATCGAAAAGAACACAGGTCTGGGTGTCAGAGGAACTGGGTTCTAATCTCAGGGCAGCCACTTGCCTGCTGTGTGACCTTGGGCAAGTCATTTAATGTGTCTCGGTTTCCTCAATTGTAAAATGATGATAAAATACCTGTTCTCCCTCCTACTTAGACTGTGAACCCGATGTGGAATAGGGATAACATCCGACCTTATTATCTGTAACAACCCCAGTACTTAATACAGAGTTTGGCATATGGTATGTGCTTAACGAATACTGTCATCCTCAGAGGATTTCACAGTGTGGTCAGGATAAGCTACTTGTCCCCCTGGCTCTCCCTCATAGATACCCTCTGGGGTGGTCCCCTCCTACCTCTTAGTGTACCCAGTGTACTCAGGGCTGGGCTGACTGGGGCCCCCTTTCCCTGGAGGAACCAGGCTCCTGGCTCCTTTCCATAACCCCGTGCCCGTTCCCCAAGCCTCCCACCTGTGACAAGCAAGCCTGGAGCCCAGGGATCTGACTCCGCTTCCAGGACGCCTCCCCCTAGACTCAGTTTCCTCCTGTGGGAGTGGACATGTGTTTCCTTTGGGGGAAGCTCCTCAATTCCTCTTCATTCCCAGGCTTCTCCCCTCTTCACCCCGAATCATCTCTTGCTTTGGGCCTGGGGGTCAGAGGAAAGGGGTTGGGGAGAGGAGCTGAACTTTGGGGATCCCTGCCTCTGAGGGAAGGTGGAGAAAAGGGCTATACTCTCCCAAGCACTCAGGATAATGCTCTGCACACAGTAAGTGCTCAGTAAATACGACTGAAAGAAAGAATCAATGAAAGAAGCAGGAAGCAGGTTTACCTAGAGGGATTGGGGGGGGGGGTGTGTGTGTGTGTGTGTGTGTGTGTGTGTGTGTGTGTGTGTGTGTGTGTGTGTATGCTTGTTGTGACAGGAAACTTGCCTACCCGTTCTGTTATATTGTACTCTTCCAAGCATTAAGTACAGTGCTCTCTACACAGTAAGCATTCAATAAATACGATTGATTGATTGTAAGTGTGTGTGTGTGTGCGTGGTCTCCTTTGTATATGACCCTGAGCCAGTGAATCGTGTTTGTGTACTCCATCCCTGCTGGGTATGACTGGATGCATGTGTCTGTGTGTGCAGGTAAGTGTCCACATGTCCACATATGAAGTATGTGTTTGTGTGTGTGTGCGTGTGGCTTCATTTGTATATGACCCTGAGCCAGTGAATCCGAGTGTGGGTACTCCATTCCTGCTGGGTAGGACTGGATGCATTTGTCTCTGTGTGCGGGTAGGAGCCCGTGACTACATGCATGATTGTGTGTGTGCACCTGAACATCTGCCCATACATGTATGTGTGGAGCCCATGCAAAATGGTGGGCAATCTATGCCCAAGCCCCAGGTGGAAGGGTTGTGGCGGGTTTGCCTGTCAGCCTTTCCAGTCACACATGCACACTTGGTTAACACATCTCACCAGAGCAGCAACCAGAGTTCGGGCCCAAAGGGTGGCTCCGTGGACCCTGAATTCTTCCTGCCAGGGTGTCCACCTTTCTGGTGGCAGGGCTTGCATATGAAACATGTGGATGTGTGTTTTGGATGTGTAATTCTATCTGTGTGTGCCCATGTTCATGTGGGTATAATGTTCTGCAGCAGGGGAGAGTGGGTACAGCAGGTGTTTTTGTGGGTATACAAAATTGAGTGTGTGTATATACATGACTACAAAATTTAGTGTGAGCGTGTTTTGGAAAGGTACAGATGAGTGGTGCCTGTAAGCCCGTCAAACGGCAGGGACTGTCTCTATCTGTTGCCGACTTGTTCATCCCAAGCGCTTAGTACAGTGCTCTGCACATAGTAAGCGCTCAATAAATACTATTGAATGAATGAATGAATGGTGCCTGCATCTAGTTATAAATGTGATTCGAAGTTTGTGTGTGTATATGTGTTTGATTCCCTGTGTGGTGTATATAATTGTATAGGTTGGGTGGAGGGTGGATCCAGTTTGGGGTGGGGGGAGGGTGTGAATGTGTACAATTGCCTATGTGTATGTTAAAGGGTGTGCAATTCTATATGCGGGTCCAAACTGTTCATGTGTGTACTGAACTTTGTGGAAGTAATTCTAGGTTTTGTAGGGGGGAGGGAGAATGCCTCAGTGTGGGGTGGGTGGTGTATGAGTCAGTAAGCGTGTGTATTTGGGTGCATTTAATTCTACGTGGATGTGTATATAAAGGTGGGCTTCTGCGAGTGTGTGCGCGTGCAGGTGACTTACCAAGGATTCAGCTCGCCCATTGTCCGGGAACCCAAGGAGTCTGAGTTCCAATGTTGACTCACTGCCTTGGGTCACTTCTTCAGTTCCCCTGTGACCTCTATACAGTAAAGAGCATCCTACGAGCTTGTCTTGGCCCTCCCCGTGATGCTTTGAGCAGCCCTCTTGTTCCTGAATGTCCCAACTTGCCCCAGGCTGAGCTGCTTTGGTCTCCCATGTCCTCCCCCACCCCATCCTACCCCAGGCTACCCTGGTCTCCCCTATCCTGCCCCACATCCCATCCTACCCTGCACTTGGTCTGGATCCCCAAGGCCTCCAGGGCCCGCCACCTCCCTTGGCCCAGATCCTGTCCCTTTAAACTAGTCATCAGGGTCTCCTGAAAGGCACACGCTCCAACAACCATGATGGGGCCTGTGCCCAGTCTGGTCAACAATGCCTGTGGAGGGAGAGCGGCTGCTGGGACGGGGGAAGAAGGGCGCTGCTTCAGCAGCAGTTAGACATTCGGGGATGGGTATGCAGAGAGACCAGAAAGAGGACGCAGGGAAAAAGATTGAGAGATGCCTGGTGGCCCACCCCGTCCCGACCTAACCCCCGCTGGGCCTAGGCAAAGGGGGAGAGGGAGGGCCAGATGATTGAGTCCCTGACCCAACCTCCCGGCTCTTGGGTGAACCAGGGAGGGGGTCTTTTCTGGGGAAGAGGGGGAGCCGCCACAACCCCACTGAGAAGGGAAATCAAATAGAGCTGCGGGCGACAGGAAAAAGCACCCAACCTGTTGATTCGGAGGAACAAGTGATGTTTACCATTTTGCCTCATAAGTTTTCTTGTGCTTCATTTAATGTCACCCTGCCCAGAAAAATTGCCCAATACTCCCAGCTTTGAAACCTCTCCCAACTTCATCTCTGGCTCTTTTCTTCTCTTCCTTAGTGTTCTCCGTCTCTGCCCTTCTCCACTGCTCACATGTACCTTCCTCCTCAATGCCCCGAGCCCTTTTTCTGACTTGCTGGGTCAGAAAAGTCAGGCAGAACTGGAAATGGCTCAAGTCAACACTGGGAAACTGTAAGCCCCCCAAGGGATAGAGACCATATCTAATTTGTGCACCCGCACAGCTCCCTTCACTCAGTAAGCGCTTAATACTACCCATTTATTTATCCCCCCTCCCAGCTGCACAGCACTTATGCCCATATCTGTAATTTCTTTATTTCTATGAATGTCTGTCTCTCCATCTAGACTGTAAGCTTGATGCGGGCAGGGAATGTGTCTATTATATTGTTATATTCTCCCAAGTGCTCTGCACACAGTGAGTGCTCAATAAATACAATTGACTGACAAATATGATAGACTGACAGACTCTCGCCACTGGACTTTGTGCAGAGCTTGGACTTGGAGAGGAACCCAGGGTGGAGCTGGGCAGATCGGGAACTCAAAAGGACCTTCCAAACAGGAAGCTCTAGGGGTCAGGCAGCCAGAGAGGCCAAGTGCCCCGCGGGCAAAAATAGCCAAAAGGCCTCTGGCTCCCTCCACTCCTCCCCCACAGGAAGCTCGTCCAGGCCTGGCCCTGGTTCCTCCAGCACCCCCAGCCCCATCCCTACCCAGGGCCCTCGTCTGCCCTGGATCGGAAACTCTCTCCGGAAACTGTCTTGAGGATGTCAGAAAACTAAGTCGGAAACCCTCTCTCCAGCTTTCGGGAATCTCTGGGCAGTGAGGTGGAGGGGGGAAGGGCTGTGGAGAGGGCAGGGCTTGGAAGCTCAGGATGCTTGAATCCTGGGGCCTGGCTCTGTTTCCCGGGACCCCTTCCCCATGGCTCGGTTTCCCCCCCGTGGGAGTTGAAGCCGCAGCGATGCGGGGGCCAGGAGGGTGCTCTGAGATCTTCCAAGAGGCTCATCATGGAATTAAAGTTATTCCGCTGCTTCTCAGAGATCTCCGCCCCCGTCCCAGCCGTGGGTGACCTCGGGTGAGAGGCCCCGGGGTGGAGGTGGGGGTGCAGGAGGGAATCAAAGGACAGTCAGGAAGACCCCCGGGGTCCCAGCAGTGGGGAACGTGCTTCTGCCAACTGGAGGAGGTGACAGTCTTGGTCCAGACTTGGGGAATCTAGAGCGGTAGGTGCCCTCCGCCTGCATGTGTGGGGAGAGTCCAGAATTGGGGACTTTGCTCCCAGTGCCTGTCTGTGCCCCCTTCTCCGCACCATCCCTTTCCAGAACGGCATCTCCCTGGAGATCCCGCAGCACATAATGAGAGGTCAACGCCGTGGCCCCCCCGCTGGCCCCAGCATCTCCCGCGGTCCTTCTCACCTGTCCGTGGCGGGGACCGCGTTGGCCCACCCCCGTCCGGTGTCCCTGGCCGGATCTGGCTCACATTCTCGTCTCCGGCCCGTCCCCTCTGGTCACGGTGTCTCCTGGAGGGGCACTCAGCCTCCACTCACCTCGTTGCCCTGCTTCTGCCTGCGCACCCACGTCCGTCCCCACTTCCTGCCCCCGTCAACTTTCAGCAGCCAACCCCGGACCCTCCCGCGCCAACCCCGTCAGCACCCAGAAGTTTCCTCCCCACCCCACCTCTCCCCCGCCTCCACCTGCCCCAGGCACCCGGGAGGGTGGGGGGCTGCTCTGACATTCACCAGGTGTCTCGCCCGGGGTGAGCCTCAAGGAGGGGTGCAGGGAGGCTGCTGGGAATAGGTGGGCGGCAAGGGAGGCATCCCAAAGGACAACTTCATGGCGGGCTGCCCGCTACCCGGGGGTGATGGCTGAGATGGACCATGTGCCGGGAGGGCCGGCAGGCACTGTGGGGTGGAGGCTGGACGAGGGCGACGTCTTGGCCCCAGGGTCCCCCTTCTGGCCCCGAGATGGAGAGAGGGCACTAAACCACTGGGGGCACAACTGGCATGGGAAGGTGGGCAGCATCCATCAGTCTCCCAGAGAAACTCTTCTCATTCAGGCAGAGGGTTGGCCGCCAACCGGGCATTAGCGAAGGCCAGACCCTGCCCTGGGCCCAGGCAGAGGAGAAAATGATGCAGTCCAGCAGGTAGGTGGTGCCCGCCCCCTGCCAGATAAAACCACAGTCAACCGGGCAGCCCACCTGAGGTCAAGACCACCTCCTGAGCTCACCCCCACCAGGGCATAGGGCTCCCTACAGGGGCCTGGGGTAGAGGGGAAAGTACAAAAGGTGCCCACACCATCTCGACCTCTGTCTTTACCCCAAGGCCCATTGGGGGGAGCTGGGTGGAAAGGTCTGAGAGAACTGATCACTGAGTGTTTGAGCTGCTGTTGCCGCTGCCGGGGTAAGTGGAGACCACAGAGCTATTGTAGGGGTTTGTGAGGTGGAAACTGTCGCTGCGATCACCTTGGGACCAGAGGCCTGAGGCTTGGGGAGGGGGTGGGGTGAGGCAGGAAATGGTGGGGGAGGGGGGAGAGAGGGAGGGGAGGAAGCCAAAGATGAAAAAGTCAGACAAAGAAAGGGGAGCAGCAACAAAAGAAGAGAAGGGGGGGGCAAGAGATGAGGAGAGAGAGAGCACGAGAAAGAGAAGGAGGCGGGGGGAACCAGAGAACGAAACCAAGAGAAACAGAGATTGAGAAACATGTAAGGAGAGACGCACAGATGGAGAAAAATACCCAAACAGAGAGGCAGAAGTGGAGATGGGGGCAAAAAGCAAAACACAGAGACTCAGAGATGTGAACATGTGGGGATACATGCATACATGCACACACACACACACACACACACACACACACACACACATACACACACGCTTTGAGAGCTCCAGAGTTTGTGTGTCAAACCAGGCAGCTGTGATATGAAGCGGGGCCTCCACCACCTGCCTGCCGTCTGTTGATCTGGGCCCAGCCACAGGCCGGAGACCACCATGGGGTGGGGGCTGACAGGAACAGCAGCTGTTGGGGGAACCAGTGGGCCGGGGGGTCGTGTATGTGAGGATTTCAAGGGGCCCACTGAGGCAGAACCCCCAGGCTCCAGGGTCATATGTGTGAACACGCATGTCTGAACGTACGGGGCCATGCGGTCTTCTCTGGGTCAGAGGCCACCCCTCTGTCCTCCCTGCTGTTTTTCTTCCCGGAAATAGGCCCGGGACCACTCAGCTGGGAGGAATGTCACTTGATCCTGGGTGAGTTGCGTTGGTATCCATTTCCTTTATTCGTTCTCTCCTTCCGCCCTTCCCCGGCACCCCCGGTCTGCCCGGCTATCGGCAACAAAACCTTAATCCCACCCTCTCCTCCAAGGCCAGAAATGGGATCCCAATAGACACACCCCTTCTAGCTCCATCTCTTCCAACACGGGCTTGGCTTAGCCCCTGACAATCCCGGGAGAGAGAGAGAAAGAGAGAGGGGGGGAGTGTGTGTACGCGGGTGTGAAAGGGTGTAGCGTTTGAGTGTGCGTATTGTGTGTGTGTGTGCGCGAGGGTGATGTGTGAGGTGTGTGCGAGCTGTGTATGTGCATGTTTTTGAGGAGATCTAGAACCTTTCCCCCCTCCCCACCATCGTCCACCGCGGATCCCTCTTCTTCTATAATAGCTCCCCATTCCCTTCTCACCACACTCCCCTGTCCCAGATCCCCGGCCCCCCGAGACCCCAGCTGGGAAGTCAGAGTTACTGAACCCCCTTTTTTGTCCTCTGATTTTTCTCCCCACCCCCCACCCCACCCCAGCCCACCTCTGCCACCAACAGGTGCAGCTGCCTACAGTTTGCCCAGGTGTGGGGAGGGGGAAGAGGGAGGCAGGGTGAGGGGGGTGCGGGAAGTGGAGTCAGAGAGCTGGGTGACAGTAGGGAGGCGGGGGCTGATCTGAGCCCCCTCCCCCAACTAACCCCACCCACCCCCCAGAGGAAACGCAGCCAGCGGGGAGGGGGTGGAAGCAGGGGAAGCGGAGGGTCCTGGGAGTTGGGGGAGGGTGGTGGGCTCCCCTTCCCTCCCACCCCCTGGTGCCCCCGCGGGGGCACCCCCTCAACACAGGGAGAAGCGGCGGGAGTTGATGTTCATGCGGGTGAGGCCGATGTGCTTGAGCGGGGTGGAGAGGAGGAAGGCGGCCCGGGGTGGGATGGTGCAGAGCAGGTCCGAGTCCTCCTCCTGGCAGCCCTCCAGCCCGAACGTGGCCTCGTCCAGCAGCTCCTTGTGACGCCGGCACACCTGCTCTACCTTCAGCCCGTGGATCTGGCCACGAAGACGCATCAGCCGCTGGGCCAGCTGCTGGTCCTGGGTCTGCATCTCCCGCTGGCCGGGGACGGAGGGAGGGACGGAGGCTGAGAATCAGTGCCCCCGGAAAACCCGCACTGGGCCTCTACTGCTAACCTTCTCACTGTGCCTCCATCTCGTCTATCTCACCTCTGACCTCTCGCCCACGTCCTGCCTCTGGCCTGGAACGCCCTCCCTCCTCATAACCCACAGACAATTACTCTTCCCCCATTCAAAGCCTTCCCGAAGGCCCATCTCCTCCAAGAAGCCTTCCCTGACTAAGCCCTCCTTTCCCCTTCTCCCAATCCCTTTTGCCTCACCCTGACTTGCTCCCTTTATTCATCCCCGCTCCAAGCCCTAGAGCACTTAGGTACAAATCTGTAATTTAATTATTTATATTCCCCTCTTTCTCCTCTGTAGACTGTAAGCTCCTGTGGGCAGGGAATGTCTGTTTATTGTTGTAGTGCACTCTCCCAAGTGCTTAGTACAGTGCTCCACACATAGCAAGTGCTCAGTAAATACGATTGAATGAATGAATGAGCCTGGAGAGTGCTCAGGGGTTCCCCGCCCTTAGAGAATAGATTCGGTCCCTGCCCTCAGGGAATCTGAGGGGGAAGATGGGACAGACCCCACCGACTGCAGGCCACCCCCACCCCCATGGGCAGGGTGACACAGTTGTCACTGGTGGGAGTCAGTAAGGAAGAGGAAGAGCCATCATGAGGACCGAGGAAGAAAAAAGGGTTAAATCCCTGCCAGCGGGATACAGGCCCTTTCTGTGACTCAGTTTCTCCCTTCAGCCACCCACTGGTATTTCCCTCCTGTGGGCTAAAGGCTGCTAGTGGTTGGTTCCTCCACAACATTTCCTGGATCCACCTTTCCTCTCCACCCAAACAGCCACCAACCCGGCTCCAGCTCTTACCGTATCACTCAGCACTAGAGAAACAGTGTGGCCTAGTGGAAAGAGCACAGGTCCGAGAATCAGAGGATCTGGATTCTAATCCTAGCTCCACCACTTACCTACTGGGTGACCTTTTGAAAGCTAAAGTTATCTGTGCCTCAGTTTCCTCATTGGTAAAATGGGGATTGAAAACCTGTTCTTCCTCCTACTTAGGACTGTGAGTCCCATGTGGAACAGGGACTGTGACCCACCTGATTATCTTGTAACTACCCCAGCACTTAATACTATGCTTGGCACCAAGTAAGTGTTTTAGAAATATTATTATTTCGCTCTTCCACTTGGATTCACATCCTTTATTCACCCCTCCCTTGACCCCACAGCTCTTATGTACACATTTGCAATTTATTTATTTATAGTAATGTCTGCCTTTCTCCTCATCGTGGACGGGGACTGTGACTCCCCACTCTGTTATAGCATATTCTCCCAAGCATTTAGTAGACTGCTCTGCACACAGTAAGCACTCAATAAATACAACTGACTGACTGATCAAGCTACTGTATCAATCTACTGTACCGTACTAGCTTCAGCAGCCTCCTCTCTGTCTTCAACTTCTCCCTGTCTCCAGCTTCCCCCTGCTCAGTCCAGACTACCGGCTGCTGCCTGAATCCTTATTATGATAATTATTCTCCTCACGGCACTCATGTTAAAATCCTGATACTCTACTAATTCCCCTCTCTGTAATTTATTTTAATGTCTTTCTCCCCCCGTAGACTGTAAGCTCCTCACGGGCAGGGATCACGTCTACCGACTCTAGAGTATTGCATTTTCCCAAACGCTTGGGAGAGTGCTCAGCATCCATTAAGTGCTGAATAAATACCACTGATGGATTGCTGTCCTTTCCCAAGCACTTAGTACAGTGCTCAGCACTCAGTACAGTGCTCTGCAATCAGTAGGTGTTCAATAAATACCACCGGTTGATTGATTAATTGAGGCTGGGAAGAGTCAATTCTAGGAGGCTGATGGAAGTCAGAGAAGATCAATCTCCAGTTCTCTCGGGAGATTCGGGGGGATGGGGGCAGTTGGGGTCCCAGGGAGTTCCAGTTGCTTTGCCATCAGGGTCCTGGGAAGAAGTGGGAGCAGTGAACCGGAGGATCTGGTACTCAGGCCCCTGGAGGTGGAGAGGCTGGAATAGAGTGGTCGACCCAGATGTCCCAGACCCAGGGACAACTGGAACCCCTGAAGACCCCTGCCCACAGAAGCAGATACACTAAGGTGTGGCCCACCAGGTTGGCCCCAAACCAAGATCTCTTCCCACCCAAACCCAGTCCTGCCCTTGAATTTCCTGTAGATAACACCGTCATCCTCCCTGTCTCGCAAACCCATAACCTTGGCGTTATTCTAATAACTCATCACTGTCATTCAACCAGCACATTTGATCTGTCACAGAATCCTCTCTGTTCTCTCTTCACAACATATCTAGAATCTGTCTTTCCCTCTCTATCCAAACCGCTAACACGCTGATCCAAACACTTATCATATCCTGACTTGACTACTGTATCAGTCTCCTCCCTGACCTCCCTGCATCCTGCCTCTCCCCTCTCTGGGCCACACTTAACTCTGAATTTTTCTGAACAACTCTTCAGTCTACATTTTCCCGCTCCTTGAAAACCTCCAATCGTTGCCCATCCGCCTCAGCCGCAAACAGAAGTACCTTACCATAAACTTTAAGGCACTCAATCAGCTCTCTCGATCAATTGATCAATCGCTGGTATGTATTAAGCACTTGCTGCTCGCAAACCACTGTTCTAAACTGATCTCCTACTACAATCTAATCTGTGTGCTCTGTACCTCAATCTCATCTACCTCACCCCCAGCTCCTTGCCTGACTTCGGGCTTGAAACTCCCTCCCTCTTCAATCTGGCGATCCACCACCCAACCCAGCACCATGGCTTAATGGATAAAGCCCGGGCTGGGGAGTCAGAGGTCATGAGTTCGAATCCCGACTCTGCCACTTGTCAGCTTTGTGACTTTGGGCAAGTCACTTAACTTCACCGGGCCTCAGTTACCTCATCTGTAAAATGGGGATGAAGACTGTGAGCCCAACGTAGGACAATCTGATTATCTTGTATCTACCCCAGGGTTTAGAACAGTGCTTAGCATATAATAAAGGCTTAGCAAATACCATCATCATTATTTCACAACCCTCCTAAAATCACATCTCCAAGAGGCTTTTCCTGATTAAGCCTTCATATTCCCATCTACCCGCTCCTCTGTGTCACCTATGCACTTGACTGTGGATCCCTTAAGCACTTTGATACCCACCCCAGCCCTGTCCTACAGCTCTTTTGTCCATATCCTTATACTCTGCCATTTCCTCTACCTGTAATGCATTTTAATATCTGCTTCCCCTGTAGACTGTAAGCTCCCTGTGGACGGGGATCATGTTTACCAACTCTTTTGTATTGTACTTTTCCAAGCACTTAGTAAGTGCTCTGCACATGGCGCTCAATAAATACCACTGATTGAATGATTGATTGGAGCCAGAGGGCGGAGGGAAGCAGATTGCTGAAGCCCATGTGGCTCCCTCATTTCTTGGATTCTTACTGGGTGGCTGTTTATTGGGCTGCTAGCCAGAGACAGCTGCACGTTTGGGTTGGAGAAAACTCTGGGCTTCGGTAATACAAGACCTCGTGGCCTGGGGCTCTGCTCTCCACCCACTATAGCCTACCTTCTTCCTGGAGCTCTGAAGGATGCAGGGGTCCCAGCCGTGACACAGGGCGGGAGGTCTCGGGAGGTCTCGGGATGGCCCCAGTGGCAAGAGTCCAGCCCTGGGCCCAATCTCAGCTCTTTGTCTCTGGGGCATTTGAGGGTTAGAGGGAGAGGGTCCGGATGAAATCGATCAATCAATGGTATTGAGTGTTTACTATGTGCAGGGCACTGTACTAAGCGTTTGGGAGCGCACAATGCAACAGGCTTAGCAGACGCGTTTCCTGCCCCATAATCAGCTTACAGTCAAGAGGACGAAGCAGGTCTGGATCACCTTGGGGGGGATCACGTTCCGCTCGGTGCCCAGCTTGATGCCCTCTGCCCTTCCCGCCGCCCCATACTCACCAGCTCGTTCCGGAGCCATCGCAGGGCGTCGTCCATGGTGTCGAAGCCACAGATGCCCCCCGAGGCCGTGGCCTGCCTCTCCCCCGGGGACCCCTGCCCGGACCCTCCCTCCAGCCAAGCCCGGCTCTGCACCCGGGCCGCCCACTCCAGGTACGACGGCCTCCGGGTCTGCAGCTTCAGCTTGGCCGTCAGTGCCTTGACGCTGTCCAGGTTCTTCTCCTCCTCCTCCTCCTCCTCGCCCAGATCCTTGAACTTGAGGGGTCCGAGGGCCATGGTGGGGGTGATCGGGTGGACGGGAAGGGGAGCGGGACCGCGGAGCCGCTCCCGGGCCCGAGCGTGCGAGGGCGAGTGTGCCAAGGTGAGTGTGCGAGGGCAGTGATTTCCCTGGAACTCTATAAAGCCGGGCCTCACGTGATGACCCGGAGGGAGGCCCTTTCTCCTCCTTCGGTCCCTTCGGCTGATTTTATTGTCTGTCTCGGCGGGAAGGAGACACCCTGTTCTCCGAAAGGAAGTTTCTCCGTGGACACGAAAGCCGCCAACAACGCAAGAGCCGTCGACCCCGCCCCGCACACCCTCTCTGCCCCTTCACCTCCCTCTTCCTCTCACCCCTTATCTCTCTGGCGGTGCCCGATGAGGCCGGAGCCGAGCCCCGGGGACCACGGGTGCCCAGAGCCGGAGCCGGAGCCAGGCTGGGGGCAGAGGTCAAGAGCGTGATGGGGACCGGGGTCCCAGAGGAGAGGCGGGGGCCCGGAGGCAAGGAGGCCGTGGGCAAGGAAGAGAGGGAGGGCACGGGGGGGGCATAAAGGGCAGAAGTGAAAGGCGCAGGGGAAAGGGCCTGGGCCCCAGCGGAGGTGGGTTGGCAGGGTGCCAGCCCAGAACTCCCCAGCCAGGGGGCCGGGCAGCCCGCCAGCGCTGGGGGCCGGCCATGCCAGGTTGCTGGCAGGGTGTGGGCACAGACCCTGGCCCGGAGCTGGGTGGGGACCCCCGGGGAGGGTCGGAGAAGGGCAGGCGGGCGGGGTTGTTGGGGCCAGGGGGGGATGGAGGGAGGGGCGTTGGCTGTGAAAATAAGGATGCCTCGCCAAGGCCCGCCCCCCGAGGGAGCCCATTGGCCAGGGGCATCCAGCTGTGCTGGGGGCCCCCAAGGCGGGCAGCTGCCACCCAGCTGCTCGGCCTTTAAGGTGGAACCGAAGGGCCCGGCCCCAGAGGAGGGCCGGGACACAGGGGGAACGGGCGGAGGAAGAGAGTCGGGGACAGAGCCCACTCCGACCCCTGCCCACCAAAGGGCTGGGGAGCAGAGGGCAGGGGGCCGGAGAGGAGGGAGAAGGCTCAGGCCCCGGGGCTCGCGTTCCCCGGCCACCTGCCAGCCTCGGGCCTCAGTTTCCCTCCGGGACGGGGCCCCGGGGCGGGTAGGGTCTCCCCGTCTTCGGAAGAGCCGGCCTCCTCCGGGCGGGCCTCCGGCCTCCCCGCCCCCGGGGCCTCCTTAAGAGCCCCATCCTGCCGGCTCCCCGGCCTCAGTTCCTGTGGCCGGCCCTGCCGGGGGGCGGGGGGAACCCCGGCGTCCGGGAGCCCCGCGGCCCATGGAGTTCTCGGAGCTGATCCGCACGGCTCGGGCCGAGGCCGTGCTCCTGCCGGGGCCCGGGGGCCGGCGGGGGGCCACCCCGGCCCCGGCCCCGCTCCGGGGCACCCTCTGCGTCACTAGCCATCACCTGCTGCTGGTCGCCCGGCCCGGCGGCCCCACCGACCTCTGGCTGCTGCTGCGCAACGTGGATGCGGCCGAGAAGCGGTGAGGTCCCCGGGGGGCGGCCGGGGGGGGGGGGGGAGCAGGCCCGAGGGCCGCCCGGAGGCGGAGGCCCGGGAGAGGGCGGGGAGCGGAAAACGCGGGCTAACGGCTAACGGCCGGCGGGGACCGGTCGGGGTCCGGGGCCCGGACGCGGGGAGGACGAAGGCCCATTTGCCAGGGAGGGGTGGCGGGGAGCAGAAGCCCGAGGGCACCCAGGACCGGAGTCAGCATCATCGTCATGACGGCATTTGTTGGGCTCTTTCTGGGGGCCGGGCACTGTAATAATGATGTTGGTATTTGTTAAGCGCTTACCATGTGCAGAGCGCTGTTCTAAGCCCCCGGGGAGATACGGGGTCATCGGGTTGTCCCACGTGAGGCTCACAGTCTTAATCCCCATTTTCCAGATGAGGGAACTGAGGCCCAGAGAAGTGAAGTGACTCGCCCACAGTCACCCAGCTGACAGGTGGCAGAGCCGGGATTCGGAGCCATGACCTCGGCCTCCCAAGCCCGGGCTCTTTCCACTGAGCCCCTTGGTGGGCAGGGATTGTCTCTTTCGGTTGCCGAACTGTCCATTCCGAGAGCTTAGTACAGTGCTCTGCACATAGTAAGCGCTCAATAAATACCACTGAAGGAATGAATAATAATGATGATGGTGTTTGTTAAGCACTTACTATGGGTCAAGCAATGTGCTAAGCGCTGGGAGAGAGCATGGCTCGGTGGCAAGAACCCGGGCTTTGGAGTCAGAGTTCATGGGTTCCAATCCCGGCTCTGCCACTTGTCAGCCGTGTGACTGTGGGCAAGTCACTTCACTTCTCTGGGCCTAAGTTCCCTCATCTGGAAAATGGGGATTAAGACTGTGAGCCCCACGTGGGACAACCTGATTCCCCTGTGTCTACCCCAGCGCTTAGAACGGTGCTCTGCACATAGTAAGCGCTTAACAAATACCAACATTATTATAGGTCATCGGGTGGTCCCACGCGGGGCTCAGAGTCTCCATCCCCATTTTTACGGATGAGGGAACTGAGGCACAGAGAAGTGCCTTGCCCAAAATCAATGAATTGCCCAAAGTCACTGAGCTGATAAGTGGTGGAGGTGGGATTAGAACCCATGATCTCTGATCCCCATGCCCGGGCTCTTTCCACTAGGCCATGCTGCTTCTCTACAAGTGAGTGAAGTGGGGAGGGACTATACTAAGTGCTGGGGTGGAGAAGCAGCGTGGCTCAGTGGCAAGAGCCCGGGCTTGGGAGTCAGAGGTCGTGGGTTCTAATCCCAGCTCTGCCATTATCAGCTGTGTGACTCTGGGCAAGTCACTTCACCTCTCTGGGCCTCAGTTCACTCATCTGGAAAATGGGGATGAAGACTGTGAGCCTCACGTGGGACAACCTGATCACCTTGTATCTACCCCAGCGCTTAGAACACTGCTTGGCACATAGTAAGCGCTTAACAAATACCATCATCATCATCCAAACAAATCGGGGTGGACGCAGTCCCCGTCCCACGTGGCGCTCATGGTCACAATCCCCGTTTTACAGATGAGGGAACTGAGGCAGAGAAGCGAAGGGACTTGCCTAAGGTCACACGAGCGAAAACACGCCCACGCCTCTGGGCCTCCCTGCCCTCCCACCCCCAGTGCCCCATACCCTCCTAGTCCCGGTTGGTGCCCCATGGCCCCTGGCGCTGAGCCCCGACCCCCTCTACCGCCAGGGTCGCCAGCAACTCGGGCACCATCACCCTCAAGTGCAAGGACCTGCAGGTGTTGCAGCTGGAGATCGCGGGCATGGAGGAGTGCCTCAACATCGCCAGCTCCATCGAGGTGGGCGCTGCCAGCCCCCTCTCTTCCGGGGCCACCGACCGCCCCCGCCCAGAGCTTGGGGTGGCCTGGCCGGAGGCCTGGGGTGGTGGAGGGACAGAGGGCCACGGGGGCAGGGTGGGGCAGGACAAGGGGTGAGCCCGTGCCCTTCCCGCCCCCAGGCCCTGTCTTCGCTGGAGTCTGTCATCACCTCGTACCCCTTCTTCTACCGCCCCCAGACCATGAAGCTGGAGGACGGGTGGCGGCTCTACCCCTATGACCTCTATTACCAGCGGGTCAGCCGCGAGGTGGGCACAAGGCTGGCTCGGGCACTGCCCAGGCCAGTTTGGAAGGGAGGGAAGTGGGGAAGGGCACCTGGGGGTGGGGACTGGGGGGGGGGGGATCAGGCAATGCCCATGCTTTTCCTCGCCCCCTTCCCGGTCCACCAGACAGACGCCTGGAGGCTCAGCACAGTGAATGCAGACTTTAGGGTCTGTGCCAGCTACCCTCCCTCGGTCATCGTGCCCAGCGGCGTTGAAGACGAGGCCCTGGTCCGCAGCGCCCGCTTCCGCCAAGGGGGCCGCTTCCCCGTCCTCTGCTACTACCACGGGCGCACTGGAACGGTGAGTCCCTGTGGGCCGGTTGGGCACCCCCTCCGACGTGGCCGCTTCTGGGGAGGAGGCTCCGGTCGCCCCACGGGGCCTCGGGCCAGGTTTCGGGCCCTCACCTGGCCTCCCCGCATCTCCCCGGCCCCCCGCCCAGGCGATGCTCCGCTCCAGCCAACCCCTGGTGGGGGCCAACCGGCGGCGGTGCCGGGAGGACGAGGAACTGCTAGGGGCGGTCCTGGGGGGCCACCGGCGCGGCTACGTCCTGGACACGCGCTCCACCCAGGCGGCCAAGCAGGCCCGGGTGACCGGGGGTGGCACGGAGGCCAAGTCCTGCTACCTCGGCTGGAAGCGGTTGCACCGGCCCTTGGAGAGGTAACCCGCGCTCCTCCGCCTCCCTCCCTCGCCCCCCATTGCGGGCGGACACCGGGCCGGCCCTCCCCTCCCGGCCCTGGCCTCAGCCCCCTTCCGTCCCCGGCCTCAGCCCCCTCCCGTCCCCCGCAGGGGCCGGCCCCTTCAGGACAGCTTCACGAAGCTGGTGGAGTCCTGCAATGACCCGTCCCTCAGCATGGACCGCTGGCTGTCCCGCCTGGAGGCTTCCAAGTGGCTGGCACACGTGAAGGAAGCGCTGGGCACCGCCTGCTTGGCAGCGCAGGGCATGGATAGGTGAGGCCCCTACAGAGGAGGCCCCCAGGGGAACGGCCTGGGCATGGGGGAGATGTAGAGGGATGCTCTCCGGGCATGGGGAAGGGGCTCAGAGCCCCTCATCCCCAGACACATTCACATCTGGTTCTCGTGGGAAGCTGCAGAGAACGAAGGTAGCCTTTGCCCACTTTTCTCCCACAAACCTCAGCAAGTGGCAACACAGCACGCCGCTGTCCACTGTGGGAGGAGGGCAGAGGGTGGTGCAGGGGCCGGCTCCGTCCGGGCACCCCACCCAGCGGACTGCGTCCCTGCCCCCGCAGGGAAGGGGCCTGCATTCTGGTACACGGGCCCGAGGGTACCGACACCACGCTGTTGGTGACGGCCCTCGCCCAGGTCATCCTGGACCCCGACTGCCGCACGCTCCGAGGCTTCCAGGCGCTCCTGGAACGGGAGTGGATCCAGGTAGGGCCCCGGGCGCCCCCGGCCTCTGTCCTTAGTGGGGATGGGACATCGCCCCTCCACCCAGCAGGGGGACCCTCCTCAAGCCTGTCGTCCACGGGGGCCCCTCGCGTGGGGGGCGGTTGGGACGGGCCAGTCCCCGCCCCGGACACAGCCTGCTACCCTCTCTCCAGGCCGGGCACCCCTTCCAGCTGCGCTGTGCCCGCTCGGCCTACTCGCACGCACGGCCCAAACACGAGGCCCCCACGTTCCTCCTGTTCCTCGACTGCGTGTGGCAGCTGAGCCGCCAGTTCCCCCTGGCGCTGGAGTTTGGCGAGGGGCTGCTGCTGACCCTGTTTGAGCACGCCTACGCCTCGCCCTACGGCTCCTTCCTCTGCAACAGCGAGAAGGAGAGGTGAGCCGCGAGGGGGCTGGGCGGGGCAGGCAGGTGCCCGCTGCCGCCCTGGCCCGGCCCTGACCCCCGCCTCCCCTGGCAGGTGCTTGTGCGAAGTCCAGGCCAAGACCCACTCGCTCTGGTCATGGCTGGGCCAGGCGGGCCTGCAGCGGCGACTCCGCAACCCGCTCTACACCCCCACAGACTTGGCCATCTGGCCCTCCGTGGAACCCCAGAGCCTGCGCTTGTGGCAAGGTGAGGCGCACGAAGCCCAAACCCTCCTTCGGCCCCCTCGGGAGCAGGAGCTTGGGAGTCCGTCAGCGGGGTGGGCTTAGGGCCGCCCGGCTGGAGGGTATCAAGGTGGTCCCCGCCGCCTCCTGGGTCAGCCCCTCACCCCCAGCCTCACCTCCACAGGTCTGTTCCTCCGTTGGCTCCGCGCCCCCGAGCCCACGGAGGAGGCCTGGGCCCAGCTGTGGAGCGTCACCTCGCAGCGGGACACCGGGCCCCTGGGCCGAGACCACCGGCAGACCCCACCCCCGCCGACCCTGGCCGCCGACAGAGGGGACGAAGGCTAAAGCCTGTGACCCAGCGGGTACTTCCAGGGCCCCGGCCGGGGCTCGGCCGGGCAGGCCGCGGCCCCCTCTCTGGCCATCGGCGGAGTGGCTAACCCAGCTCAGCGAGGCCCCGGCGGGGCCTATCTGGGAGGCCTAAGGGATAAGGAGCCACGTGGCAGGCGGCAGTGCCGTCAGGGGAGTCGCGGAGGGCTGAATGCGCGTGCCCCGGCCCCCGGCTCCGGGAGGCGCCATGGTTTGGGCGAGACGAGATGGCGCGGAACTTTGGCAATAAAGAAAGCTGTGCTTGCTGGCTAAATGCGACCTCCCTCGTCAGAGGGACCATCTGTCTCCGACGCCCTCACCCCACACCCCATCTCTACGCATGCATGGGAGGCCACTTCCAGAGGAAACCTTGCCCTCTCCCCGACATCTCTACATTTGCACGGGAAGTAATTTCCTGGGGAAATTTATTTCTCAACGTTCACAGTTCTACGACAGACTCCTGGCCAAGAGGTCCCATGGGGTTCTGGCCTCGCCTCCTCCCCGGGGTCACAGACTCCTCAGGCCTCAAACTCAAACTCGAAGTACTGGGGATCGAAGTAGTGGATGCGGACGTAACCGTCCTCGCCGCCGCTGCTGTAACTGGAAGGGGCGGGGACACGTGTCGGAGATGCAGCCTGGGGACCGCCCCACCCCGCCCCTGGCCCCCTCACCCTCCCGCCCCCACCCCGGGCCAGGCGCCTACCTCTTGCCGTCCGGGTGAAAAGCAACACTGTTGATGGGTCCAAAGTGGCCCTTGATCCTGCCAAACTCCTCCTCGAACGCTAAATGAAAGAACCTAGGGGTGAGAGAGAGAAATGCTGAAGTTGTAACAGTCTGATGAGGCCGCTCTAGGGTCTACCCTGGCACAGACCCACCCCCACCCTCCGGCCCCTGCAATCCCTGCCAGTGCCCCCAACCTACCGCGCCTCGAATTTGCCGATTCTGGTGGAGGTGGTGGTTACATCCATGGCTTCCTGCCCACCGCCGAGGACCACCTGGATGAGGGAAGAGGCCCAGACCAGTCAGCGGGCACCCACACGTCCCGGGGCTGTGCGCCCATCCCTTTCCCAGACTCTGATCCCCTCAACCCCATCCACTCCTGCCCCTTCCAGGCCCCGGGCTGGTTTCTGGCCTCTCCGGGGCCGGTTCAGGTAGCCGCCTAACGAAACAGGTTTTCACGTTCCCCACTGCTGACTACAGTTTAGAAAACTAAAAACGGGTCTTCATCGCATTTTCTCCCAGAGAGGGTGGAGGGGGACGGACGGAAGGATGAACGGGCCCCGATGAGGCCCCCGACCCCGGGTCCTTACATGGTCGTAGATGGGGGAGAGGGCAGCAGAGTTGACGGGCCGCTCCGTCCGGAACGTCTTCTGGTGATCGAGGGTCGTGGAGTCAAAGAGCTGCGGGCAGAGGGAGAGAGGATTAAGGCTTTTTCCAGAGAGGACGGAGGGAGGCAGGAGAGTCCCTTCTCCCCAGTCAGACCCCACCTTGGCCGTGTTGTCCTTGGAAGCGGTGACGAACATGGTCATGTCACGGGAAGTCTGGATGTCGTTGATCTGCCGTGAGTGCTCCTTGACGTTCACCATCAGCTCGCCGGACTGCAAAGGCCAGATGGGTCGTCGGTGCCCGGGAGCCCTGCCCAATGGCCCGAGCCCACCTCGTCTAGGGGCCCTGCCCCCCTCACCTCCCCGCCCACCTCGCATTCCCCTACCTTGGCACTGAACTGGTTGAGCTCGCCGCTCTCGTGGCCAGCGATGATGAACTCCCCCAGGGGCCCCCACACGGCGCTGGTGATCTTGGAGTCATTGCAGGGGATCTTCATGTAGGGTTCATTACTTTCTGCCCAGAGGAAAGACGACATGCTTGCCCTCAAGTCTGGGGCCCCGCCCACCCCTTCCCCCTCCCCAAACCCCGGCCCTCCTTCCTCACCAATCTGGCTGGGATCGCGCAGATCAAAGAAGCTCACGAAACACTGGTAGCCCATCTGCTTGTCCGTGGAGAACATGACGATGTTGCCGCCAAAGTCGAAGCCGCAGGTACGGACAGCCGAGTTGGTCTTGAGGAGGGCAAGCTGCTTCCCTGGGGGCCACACTCACACGCGTGAGATCCGGTCCAGGGCCGTAGGGAAAGGCCCTTTCCCCGGTCCCGGCCACCTGGTCCCCGCTTCGGGGCAGGGTGGGCGCTCTGTGCCCTCAGGCCTAGTGCTCCCGTCACCCTAGGGCTCTCAGAGGGAACCCTCAGAGGGGACTCCCAAGCGGAACCTGGGGCCGGGGTGGAGAGGAGACACCAGCAGAACTGATTCACGGCTTCGCAAGCCTGCCCGAGGCTCTATTCTCCCTCTCCATCCCTCAAGTGGCGGCTTGGGGCCTTTCCCAGTCGATGCCCCAGAAGGCTCCAGGCGATGACCCGAGTCACCGAATCCTCCGCTCTCAAGGGACTGAGGACCGAGCTCTGAGTCTTACCTGTCTCACAGTCCCACAGGCGGCAGCTGTTGTCGGCTGAGCCGGTGAGGACATGCTTGGTGTCCCCTGTGGGGGACGGTTAAGGAATATCAACCGGTTCACTCCCTTGCCCTCCCAAGGGGCACGGGGGGAGGTGAGGAGAAGGGGGCCATTCTGCTGAGAGGCCCCCGCAACATTCGCGCCAGCATCTCCGCTCCTCAAGGCGACGGCGATCCAGGGCCCTCGGTTTAACCACTCAGTCGTGGGTTCCTCTTGGACGTCAGACCTTCCCCCGGCGCTGGGGGGAGGGTAGCGGGCCGCCCCGTGCCCCCGTTCAACTCTAGAAAACCACCGGCCAAAGGATACAGTCGGCATCCACGCACCACACGGCTCCGGTGTGCCCGTTGTAGGTACCCAATCTCTCCCCGTTCACGGAGTACCACACATTGACGATCTGGCAAAGAAAAGTGGCCCATCAGGCGGGCTGACCTGGGGTGGGGCAAGACCCTCGCGGCCCCTGCTACGGGGCGGGTACAGAGAGATGAGTAGAGGTGCCCAGGGGTGGGTGAAGATGAAGCAATGGAATTTACCGAGTGCTTACTATGTGCAGAGCACTCTTCTCAGTGGCTGGGAGGGTACATTAGGATGCAATCAGCAGCCGCCTTCCCTGCCCATAACAAGCTGGCACTGAAATGGCACGCCGAGAAGCAGCGTGGCTCAGTGGCAAGAGCCCGGGCTGGGGAGTCGGAGGTCATGGGTTCAAATCCCGGGTCCGCCACTTGTCAGCGGTGTGACTTTGGGCGAGTCACTTCTCTGGGCCTCAGTCGCCCCACCCGTAAAATGGGCATGAGGACGGTGAGCCCCAGGTGGGACGACCTGATCACCCTGCATCCTTCCCGGGGCTTAGAACGGTGCTCTGCACATAGTAAGCGCTTAACAAATGCCATCGTTATTATTATTATCAGCGAAGGAGAGCGGCAGGGAGGCAGCGGGCCGGCCGGGGGCAGTGAGACCAGGAAAGGGGGGGAAAGAGGTCTCCCAAGGGAGGAAGGGAGGCAAGGAATGGGGGGAGGAGACCTCTGGGGTCTGAGGTTGGATGGTGGACTACGATGGAGAAGCAGAGAAGCAGCGTGGCTCCGTGGAAAGAGCACGGGCTTTGGAGTCAGAGTTCATGGGTTCGAATCCCGGCTCGGCCACTCGTCAGCTGTGTGACTTTGGGCAATTCACTTAACTTCTCTGTGCCTCAGTTACCTCATCTGTAAAATGGGGAGTAAGACTGTGAGCCCCACGAGGGACAACCTGATTCCCCTGTGTCTACCCCAGCGCTTAGAACAGTGCTTGGCACATAGTAAGCGCTTAACAAATACCAACATTATTATTATCATGGAGGAATTTCTGGGCACGGCCGGACGCCGGCCCCGCCCCGGAGGAATGCACAGTTTAATGGGGGGGGGTAGGGAGGGAGGGACCGGTCGCAGGCGGCCAAGACGAGGACTAGCTGAGCGTGTGGCGGATGGGGCGGGGGTGCAGGGCGCCTCTCCCGCCGTTGGCGCTGTCCGGGGCGGGTGGCAGTCCGGCCCCTCGTCCCCGTGTCCCCCCCGTCCCCGTCCCCCGTCCCGGCGTGGGGCTCACGGGGTCCTTGGCCACGGTGAAGAGCAGGTCTCCCTCGCGGTTGTACTTGATCTGGGTGATGGAGCGCTCGTGGCCCTGCAGCAGGATCGGCTTCTGCGGGGAGGGAGACGGCAGGGGTTAGACGCCGGCAGCGGCGCTCCCCCGGGGCCCGGGGCTCCCAACCCCCCGGGCCGCCCCCTCCCCAAGCCCGCACCATGGCGGCGGCGGCGGCGACGGCGACGGCGGCGGCAGACGCAGGAGGAGCAGGAGCAGGGACCGGTCCCGGGAAGGGCCGGGCAACGTGCGGCCTGGCAGAAAGGGGCGGCCACGGAAACTGCTTCCGGGTCACGGGCAAGGGAGGGCCAGAGTCCGGCCTGACTCGGAAGTCGAAGCCGCGCCGGTTGCCATGGCGGCCAACTGGGGTGAGGGCCTACCTCGGCGTTTCCCCCTCATCGGCGCCCCTCCCCTGGACCCGGGGGTGGGGAACATCCTCCTTCCAGCTTTCCAATCTTCTTTCCATCCTTCCATCTCCCCGTCGCCCAGTGCGGACCCCTGGGAAATTCCCCTTTCGTTTCCCACCATCCAACCTCTGACCCCAAGGATCCCCGCCCTCCCATCCCTTGCCTCCCTTGGGTAGACCTCTTTTCCCCCCCTTTCCTGGTCTCACTGCCCCCGGCCGGCCCGCTGCCTCCCTGCCGCTCTCCTTCGCTCATAATAATAATAACAACCATGGCGTTTGTTAAGCGCTTACTATGTGCAAAGCAAAGGTTGTCCCACCAAGGGCTCACAGTCTTCATGCCCATTTCACGAATGGGGCAGCTGAGGCGCAGCGAAGTGACTCGCCCAAAGTCACCCGGCTGACAAGTGGCTGAGCCGGGATTTGAAAAAATTAAAAAAAAATAAATGGTGGTATTTGTTAAGCGCTTACTATGTGCAAAGCACTGTTCTAAGCGCTGGGGGATACAAGGTGATCACGTTGTCCCACGTGGGGCTCACAGTTTTAATCCCCATTTTACGGATGAGGGAACTGAGGCACAGAGAAGTGAAGTGACTTGCCCAAAGTCACACAGCTGGCAAATGGCGGAGCCGGGATTAGAACCCATGACCTCTGACTCCCCAGCCCGGGCTCTTGCCACTGAGCCACGCTGCTTCTCGGCATGCCATTTCAGTGCCAGCTCGTTGTGGGCAGGGAAGGCGGCTGCTAATTGCATCCTAATGTACCCTCCCAGCCACTGAGAAGAGTGCTCTGCACATAGTAAACACTTGGTAAATTCCACTGTTTCATCTTCTCCCACCCCTGAGCATCCCTGTCCCTCCCCTGGACCCTGCCCGCCCCCACCCGAAGCGTCAGTCATTCATCCATTCAGTCATATTTATTGAGCTCTTTCTGTGTGCACAGCACTTACTAAACGCTTGAATTGTACACTCCAAGCGCTTAGTACAGTGCTCTGCACATAGTAAGTGCTCAATAAATAATATTAATAATTTTGGTATTTGCTAAGCACTTACTATGTGCCAGGCACTGCTCTAAGCGCTGGGTAGTAATAATAATTTTGGTATTTGTTAAGCACTTACTATGTGCCAGGCACTGTTCTAAGCGCTGGGTAGATACAAGGACATCAGGTTGTCCCACGCAGGGCTCCCAAGCTTCATCACCATTTTACAGATGAGAGAACTGAGGCACAGGGACGTAAAGTGACTTGCCCAAAGTCACACAGCCGACAAGTGGCAGAGCCAGGATTAGAACCCTCGACCTCTGACTCCCAAGCCCGGGCTCTTTCCACCGTGCCACGCTGCTTCTCATTTTTCTCATTCAAATACTACTGAATAAATGAAAGTACCCTTCAGCCATAAAGAGAGACAATCCTTGCCCACACCGGGCTCACAGTCCTGCCCTCGTCTCCCTCCCCGTCCCCCCCAGCCTCGCCCCTTCCCTCCCCCACCCCACTCTGCCCCGACGTCTCTGGGTGAAGGACCCGAGCTGTGTGGGGGGCACCAGCTGGGTGGAGGGTGATGAGTGGAGGCCTAAGCTGGGCAGGGGGTGATGGTTGAGGGGCCCGAGCTGGGCGGGGGGCAATGGGTGGAAGGCCCGAGCTGGTTGGGGTTCTTGGAGATGAGCCGGTCTCCCCATGACCACAGGGGAGGTGTGCGCCCTGCTGCTGGTGTCCGTGCTGTGGGGTGTCACCAACCCGCTGCTGAAGGCGGGCACCGCGGGCCTGGACGCGGTGCGGAGCCAAGGCCGGGGGCCCGGGCCGGGCCGGGGTCAGCTACCACAGCTCTTGGAGGAGATGAAGTTCTTGGCTCTCAACTACAAGGTACTGAAGGGCGGAGCGGAGCAGACCCGACCGGGGTCATCGGAGATGTCTCGCAGGCGCTGGTGGGCTGAGGGGGTGGACTCTTCCAGCTCCCGTCCTTTCCCCGGGATCTCAGAGCTGTCCTACCCAGAAAAGGGCCTACCTGGGGGAAGCAGGGAAGCCCGTTCCCCAGCTCTGGGAAAGTTGCACGCTTTCTACCTCAGTTTCTCCCTCTGAACCCAAGCTTTTTGCATTCCCTCTATACTGTAAGCTGACTGTGGGCAGGGAACACGTCTACCAACTCTGTTATAGTGTACTCTACCAACTGCACACAATAAACACTTAGTAAATAAGATCGATTGATCTCAGGTGGTGTGGGGTGGGGTGGGAAGGGCAGGGGTCAGGAGGTGACTGTTACCCCAGCGCTGACACCAGCTTCCTTTTCACCACCCAGTACATGGTGCCCTTCCTCCTCAACCAGTGTGGCTCCCTCCTCTTCTACATCACGCTGGCCTCTGCAGGTGGGTCTCTCCGTGTGTGCCTGGCGGGAGGTCGGGACTCTTTCCAGCCCAGGTCTTATTTAACTTTTCTGCCTCAATTTCCTCATCTGTAAAATGGAGGTTCGATAACCATTCTCCCTGTTCTCCTTGCACATCAGAGAAGGGGGCGTCGGGGTGCCAGGTGCGGGTGGAACCTGACCTGATTACCTTTTACCCATCACAGTGCTTGGCACATAGTAAACACTTCAATACCACAGCTATTCTCCTCCCTAGCGGTACCTGCCTCAGCTGTGGCCCTCCCTGCCCTGAAAAAGACCGGAGCGAGGGAAGGGGAGGTGTCGGTCACCAGCTACGGCCTTGACCTGGGGGACGAGCTGAAGCCCAGGCAGGGACTGAAGGTTTACATAGGTCGATATCTCCTACCAATCACTCATTTAGTGAGGGTCCCCTCTAGGCACAACCCCCGTCTAAAACATTGGGAAGGGATAGAAGAACAGCCTTCTGTGCCTTGTCCTCGAAGACCTCCATGCAGACAGGCAGTGTGGCCTAGTGGATAGAGCACAGCCCTGGGAGTCAAAAGGACCTGGGTCCTAATCCTGGCTTCGCCCCTTGTCTGCTGTATGACCTTGGGCAAGCCACTTCACTTCTCTGTGCCTCAGTTACCTCATCTGTCATTAAACCTGGAGCCCCAGGTGGGATAGGGGCTGTGTCCAACCTGACTAGTTTATACCTACCTTAGTACAGTGCCTGGCACACAGTGAGCACTTAACAAATACCTTTTTTCTTAAAAAAAAAAAAAAAAGGCCCAGCATGAGCTGGGGTGACAGATCTCACACACACACCTGTAAGCTCTGCACCCAGGCTTGGGGCAGGAGAGCAGAAGGGAGGGAGAATACAGCCGCCAATTGGGTTTTCATTCTGGAAAGATTGAGCTTTAGACTCTCCAGCCATGCATCTCCCTGTAGGAAGCCTGTCCCACTGCTTCGTTGGGTCCAGCACCTTCATTTAGCTTAGCCGGGCCTGGGGCTCATTCGCTCCTCCTGGCCAGGAACTGGCTTTTGTCCATTTTCTCTCTCCCCATCTCCGCAACCAGAATGCGAAGTCGTGGGCTGGGCCTCTTGGGCCCCTGGCTGATACCCCACCTTCTCCCTCTCAGATCTGACCCTCGCCGTGCCCCTCTGCAACTCGCTGGCCCTGATCATCACGCTGGGAGTCGGGCAGTTCTTCGGGGAAGACATCGGTGGAAAACGTAAGTCCGAAGCCAGCCAGGAGGGAGGGAGCCCACGAGGGGGGCGGGGCAGGCAGACCTGGGATGCTGTCTGGGGGTAGAGGCCGATACAGCAGCGAGGTAGTGATTTTCCAGCCCGTGAGGTCCTGGCTGCCCCAAAGCCTCCACGCTAACACCTCTGCCCTTCCCCTGTCACTCCCGCCTGTGTTGCCCTGGGGGCATGAGAAGTAGCCTGGCCAAGCGGATAGAGCACGGGCCTTGCACTCAGAAGGACCCCGGTTCCGATTTCGGCTCTGCCACTTGTCTGCCCTGTGACCTTGAGCAACTCACTTCCCTTCTCTTCTGGAAAATGGGGATTAAGACTGTTGAGCCCCGTGCAGGATGTGGACCGTGTCCAACCTGATTAGTTTGTATCTACCCCAGCGCTTAGTGTAGTGTAGTGCCTAGTGTATAGTAAGTGCTTAGATACCATAACAAAGGAGGGACCGCTGCTCTGTGATGGTATGTGTCTCCCCTGGGGGGGGTCGGTGGGCCTGCTGCTCACCATCTCCAGGGTGTGGGGGTGTGGGGGTGATGGTGGTGATCCCGCTGTTCTCTGACGGCCGGTGTCTCCCCAGGGGCGGCGGTGGGCCTGCTGCTCACCATCTCCGGCCTGGCCCTGTGCATAGCGAGCTGTGTGAATGACAGTCAGTGACCGTGGCCCGGAATCCCGCAGAGCTACAGGGAAGCAGGCGGGGGTCCCCAGCGGGGCCGGGAAGCCGAAGGCCCCACGGCCTTGTGAAGGTGGAAAGCCAAAGGGCCCCTGGCCACGAGCTGGTCCCCGCCTGCCGCCGCCTCCCGCCCGCCCCCGTCCCCGTCCCCGCATCCAGCCCCGTGACTCACTGAGGCCCCAGGCAGAGCTGTTGCCACCGCCGCCACCAAACACGGCCGACACTCGCCTCTACTGCCGTCCCTCCGTGGCCCAAGGGCGCCGGCCCCTCGGGAGCCGGTCTTGCCCGCGTGTCAGAGGAGGGGGCGTCGGGGTGCCAGGTGCGGGGTTCGGGAGGCTGGGGCCGGGGCCGGGGCCCCCTCTGCAGGTGCCAGCCGCCCCAGGAGGCCTCTGCAGATCAGTGGGTTTTCTCAGCCGCAGCCCCGGGCCAAGCCAGCCCCGGGACGGAGGGGAGGCGTGGGCTGTTTCCGCTGAGGAGAGAGAGCGGGTCAACCCGCGGACAAAATGGCCGCACCGGTGCAGCTCCTCGAGGAGCTTCAGAGGCCCCAGCCCTGGCGCACGCTTAGCCTTCAGCGAAGCCAGACTAGTGGAGGGGGTCCGAAGTCCTGGGTTCTAATCCCGATGCTGCCCCTTGCCTGTTGGGGGACCTCGGACGAGCCACCGCCTTTCTCTGGGCCTAAGTTTCCTCATCTGCAAAATGGGGAGTCAGTACCTATTCTCCCACCTACTTAGACTGTGAGCCCCCGCTGGGATAAGAGACTGTGTCCAATCTAACATCACATTCATTCATCTGTTCGTATTTATTGAGCATTTACCGTGTTCAGAGCCCTGTACTAAGCGCTTACACCTAACAATAAATGCTGCAACGATTAAGGCGACATTCACGATCGGCTCGGTAAGCAGGCAGGGACAAACGGCTTGCCGGGGAGGGCCGGCGGCGGCGGGGAGGGAGGATGCCCCATCAGAGTGGCCTGGGCTGTCTGGGGGCTGCTTGCAGAGGAGGGCCCGCAAGCCCCGGGCAGTAGCCCCCCTCGACTCGGGGATCCTATGTGACCGGAGAGCGCTGGAGCCGATGGTGGGGGCCGGGGGTTGCGGTGGAGTGGGGGCGTGGGCCACTCGTGTGGTAGCTCAGGGATGGGGCCTGGAGGGGTGGAGACGGCAAAGACCACCCTAGTGATGGAGGGGGGAGGGGTCCCGGATGAAGGTTTGAGGAGCTGCTTCCTTGAACCTCCCTGTTGTCTTCCAGTCCCTGTCTTCCCTCAGCTGGGGGAGGTGGGGCCACGTCACAGTAGCTCTGACCCCAGGGCACCTGCCCCATGAGAAAGGAAAGTCCCATCGAAGGGTAAGGGGCCCCAGAGACGGGTGTGCACCCCCCTACCGGGGATGAAAGCCTCAGATCCACCGAGGAAGCCTGCCTGACCCCATTCCCCTCCTCCACCACAGGCAAAAGGTTTTTGTTGATTCTTTTCTGCAGGCTAGGTCACAGTGGTGGCCGACAGAAGGTCAGATAGAAACCCACAGTCTCCAGCGTGGGGCACCCGGCGGTGGGTGGGGGTGGGAGAGGAAACGGGGCTTCAGAGACAAGGCCTTTCCTCCCGGGGCCCTGCACACAGGAAGCCAGGCGGAAGGTGGCCGCGGGACCGTGGGGATGCCGAGGGCTGTGGCCCAACTGGACGGGGGAACGGGTCGGCGCCTAGCAGGAAGCTGAGCTCCTAGGGAAACTGAGGGCCACAGCAGTGAAAGCATGGCCAGACTGGGACTGGACACTGGGATTCTTGGCAAGGGGGTCTGCCCGGCCCCAGCCGGCTCTTTGGCCATTCCATGAGCCCTGTGGTCACTGGCCCTGGTCACTGGCCAACAGGCCCTTCGCCTTCCGGAGGGGTGGCCTCGTCCACTGCCCCTGCCGCCATCTGGTGGGAGAAGAAGCGCCTCAGCTCCAGCCCAGCCCTCTTCTCCCCCCCTCCCACCCTAGTCTGGGGCAGAACTGGGCTGTGGGGGCTTTCCTCTGGCCCACCGAGCTGGGCCCGCGATGCCAGAGGAGGAGGCCGACTCTACCCGACTAGTTGCCCACCCTGGGCACGCACTGCTGCCACCAGCCCTCAGGGATCGGGCAGTGGGATGGCAGCCTCCGCTGCTGCTGCCCCTGAGAACCTCCACTTGGTCCTGGGGGGTGGGGGGAGCGACAAAGAGGGGAAAGAGGGCCCGAACCTGGTCCAGCGGAATCTCCGTCCACGTAGCCTCGTCCTCCACCACTTCCTGGGCACCCCTGACCTCCCTCCTCGTATTTCTGGCTGTGTACACGCTTCCTTCTGCCGCAGAAAGAAGTGGTGTCAGGGCCGTGCCCCACGCCGTCCCACCTCTCTGATGCCAAGCTCTGCTCCTTCAGCCTCCTGCCACCTGTCTTCCCCAGCCCTCCATCTCCCCTCTCCCTGTTGAATGGGTTCTCCTGTGCCAACATCCTCCCAGCAACTCTTCGCCCCCATCCCTGGCTAGGTGGGGGGGGGTCCCAGACTCCAGTGAGGGACCAGGTCCCACAGAGCAGTGCCAGGAGATGAGAGGGAAAGAGAGAGAGTAAGGTGCCCCTCCGGGGGAGAAGAGACCCGAATGCCAGCCGTGGCCCATAAGCTCCCCGATGTCCAGTGCCGCTCACACCCCACTCCCAGCCAACCCTCAACAAGGGCATTGGGGAATCCAGCAGGATGGGCTCACCAGGCTCAGAAGGCAGGGGTCTGCCCCCCTGGAGTCCCATGCCACCAGGCCTGGCATAGAAAGTCGACGTGTCCTCTCCTGGGCCTGGCTCCCCCCGGGGCCGGCACCGGGATGACAGAGGGGAGGCCCCAACTCCGCCCACCTCCCTTGCTCCAGTGAGCCGAACCTGCCTCCCTTTAACCTGAGAGGAGAGAGAGTTGGCTGATACTCCGCTCCCGTGGAGATGGGCCCACCCTGCGGTCCCAGCTGCCTTAGTTTGCCTCAGACTGGTGTTGCGGGGCTAGGTAGAGCCTGGCAACTGGGAGTTTAGTCAAATCTGCCTGGCATTAGGTGGAAGAACGATGCCAGCCCTCATCGCCCTAAGCCCGCTTCCCCTGACCCTGGAAAGCTGCAAGGGCGGAATTGCCGAGGCCACCCTGACGGACACTGGAGAGTTCTCACGCAGAGCACGGTGCGGTTCATGCGGAGAGCCCGGCCACCGGGGAGGGTCACACCTTGGGGTCACTCCAAGGCCTCTCCCCTCGACCTGCCTCCTCGTGGGTGGGAGTCCTCCCCAGCTTGGAAGGGCCCAGCAGCTCAGCACTGGGGCCTAGTCTTCCCCTCAGCCCAGCCCCACCTACCCCCCGAGCGGGTGCCCGGGGGACCCGGCTTTGCTGGCGCCTGCAATGCAAGAAGAGTCAAAGTTTAGCCCACCTTCCTGGACCTCTGTCAGCTTTCCTCCACCTCTGTATCGGGGGCACCAGGGGCTCTGGCCACTCCCACCCCACAAAAGGGCAGGAGCAGCGCCAAGCCTCTCTGAACCCCCGCCCCGCTCCCCACTGTCCAGCCTCGCTACCCCTCCGCCCCAGGTACCGGGGGCCTGGGGGCAGGGAAGGGCTAGGCAGCAGCATCTCAGAGTAGGGCAGGGGCAGGTACTCCTCCTCTCCCACGGCCACGTAGTAGTCTCCGTTGACGAGCGCCGTCTCATCGGAGATCGGGACCCCGGCCAGCGTACAGAGCCTGTGGGGGGAAGAGAGGAAAGAGGGTCCCCTGCAGGGACGGGCCAGAGACCCAAGCAGAAAACCCACGCTCCCAGTTAGCGAGCATAGGAGGGATAGAACATAGGAAACCGCCTCAGAGCCCTTTAGGAGTGCGGGGAATGGTGTGTGGGACTTTCCAGGAAACTGAGATCCAGGATTGCCATTTGTTCGTATATATTGAGTGCTTACTGTGTGCAGAGCACTGTACTAGGCGCTTGGAATATACAATTCGGCAACAGAGACCATCCCTGCCCAATGACGGGCTCCCAGTCTAATCGGGGGAAACAGATGGACAAAAACAAGACAACATCATCGCAAATAGAATCAAGGGGAGTAAACATCTCTTTAACAAAATAAAGAGGGTAATAAAAATATATACAATAATAATGTTGGTATTTGTTAAGCGCTTACTATGTGCAGAGCACGGTTCTAAGCGCTGGGGGAGATACAGGGTCATCGGGTTGTCCCACGTGAGGCTCACAGTCTTCATCCCCCTTTTACAGATGAGGGAACCGAGGCCCAGAGAAGTGAAGTGACTTGCTCACAGTCACACAGCTGACCAGAGGCCGAGCCGGGATTCGAACCCATGCCCGGGCTCTTTCCACTGAGCCATGCTGCTTCTCTGCATACACTTGAGCACAGTGCTGAGGGGAGGGGATGAGGAGAAGAGGGAAGAGGGGGCTGAGCTGAGGGAAGGGGAAGGGGGAAGGAGCAGAGAGGGAGCAGAGGGAAAAGGGAAAGCTCAGCAGGGCTTTGAACGGGGGAGGGAAGAGAGGTCTGTCGTCCCCAAGTCCCGCTCCTCAGGTGCTGAGACCCCCATGCCCTCCTCCTCCTCCCTGCGGCCCCAAGGCTGAGAAAAGCAGCGGGGCTCAGTGGAAAGAGCCTGGGCTTGGGAGTCAGAGGTCATGGGTTCGATCCTGGCTCTGCCCCTTGTCAGCTGGGTGACTGTGAGTGAGTCACTTCACTTCTCTGTGCCTCAGTTCCCTCATCTGTAAAATGGGGATTAACTGTGAGCCTCACGTGGGACAACCTGATGACCCTGTATCTACCCCAGCGCTTACAACAGTGCTCTGCACCTAGTAAGCGCTTAACAAATACCAACATTCTCTGGGCCTCAGTTCCCTCATCTGTAAAAGGGGGATGAAGACCGTGAGCCTCACGTGGGACAACCCGATGACCCTGTTTCTACCCCAGCGCTTAGAACAGAGCTCTGCACCTAGTAAGCGCTTAACAAATACCAACATTATTATTATCAAGGAGCAGGAAAACGGGGCCGGGGCGCGCGGGGAGACGAAGGAGGCCGCGTCTTTCCCAGCGCCTGCCACCAGGGGGCGCTGACCTGCGCACGGCTCCGCGGGGGAGGGCGGCCCGGGCGGTCAGCCGGCTCAGCAGCGCCGCCCAGCGGCGGCGGGCGGCGGGGGGCGGCGGCGCCAGTTGCAGGCGCAGGGCCGGGGTCTGCAGGTCGCCGTTCCGGAACACGCTGCACACCCGGCGGGGTGCACACACACACACACACACACACACACCGACACACAGACAGAGAGACAGGGCGGAGGGACAGCGGAGACACCACCATCACCATCACCACCCCCCACCCCGCCCCTGCCCCCGGCCACCACCGGTTCTCCCCCTGCCTCCCCCACCCCCAAAACGCTGCGGGACGGAGTTTGAAGAGGGCCCCGGGGGTCGGGAAGCAGGGATGCTTCGGGGCGAGGGGCGGCCGCCCGCTCCCCTTCCCCCGGGCCGGGGCGGTGGCACTTACTGGATGGCGCAGGACGTCGCGGCCGGCCTCCTCCACGGCCGGGACCCGCTGGGCCGGCCGGGGCCGAGAGGGTAGCTCTGCTTCCCCAAGTCCCCCAGCCCAAGGACCGGAGTCAGCGACACGGGCAGGGGAAGGGGTCGCCCCCGGGGGACGGGGCCCAGGACTTCGGGGGAGGTGCGGGTGAGGGGATCACCCTCTCTCCATCACAGGGTTGGAGGGACGCAGGCTAGTGCAAGTCCAGGCCCAAAGCCCTGCTCTGGTCACCAGCCTGGGGCCCCTGAAGCTCTTTCCGCCCATCCCCTTCCCACCAAGTCAGGCAGAGGTCTCCAGGGCCGGGATGATGTTTCCTGTGGCCGGGAGGCTTCTGTGCGCCCGGCCGGCTGGCAGGACCTCTGGCCCACGTCCTCCCGCTGTCCTGGAATGCCCTCCCTCCTCACCTCCGCCAAACTAACTCTCTTCCCCTCTTCAAAGCCCTATTGAGAGCTCACCTCCTCCAAGAGGCCTTCCCAGACTGAGCTTCCCCTTTTCCCTCTGCTCCCCCCTTCACCTCCCCTCACCTGGGCCTCCTTTTCCCCCTTTCCCTCTGCTCCTTCCCCTCTCCTCAGCAAGGTGATCATTTGCATACATTTTTATTACCCTATTTATTTTGTTAATGAGGTGTCCACCCCCTTGATTCTATTTATCGTGATTAAGTTGTCTTGTTTTTGTCCGTCGGTCTCCCCCGATTAGACTGTGAGCCCATCAATGGGCAGGGATTGTCTCTGTTGCCGAATTGTACGTTCCAAGCGCTTAGTCCAGTGCTCTGCACATAGTAAGCACTCAATAAATACTATTGAATGAATGAAAGGAGTCCCTGTCAGCTCCTCCCCGGGCAAGGACCGCAGGGCTGGAGGAGAGAGGGAGGGAGGGAGGAGTAGCCTCTTACCCGTCTCGAGCTCACCTGGCCGCCGTGGCCACCACTCCCATCGCCGATAGGCTTCCCGCCCAGGTTTAAATAGCTGGAGGTGGGAGAGATGGGGGTCCGGTCACGGCTCGCATCCGACACCCGCCTCCCACCACCGGCCCACGGTTCACTTCCCGAGGCCGATCGGTGGTAGTTGCCGCTGGCCTGGCGGGCCACCGGACTGGAGGTGCTGCTCTCCATCGGCACCTCACACCTTCCCCGCAGCATCCCACTGCAGGGCCCATGGCTGAGGGGTGGAGGAAGGGGATGGCAGATCTTCACGTGTCCCAGCACAACCGCTCGCCCGCAGCTTTGTTTCTTTCAGGCCTGGTTGTGAACCGGACTGGCGCGGGCCGGGCCCGGAGCGTCTCTGAGCCAACGGGCTGGCTCCCACTCTCAGTGCACGGGAGGCAGAGATGCCACTCATAATCCAGGGAGGGGTGTGGAAAAGAAGGAGGGAAGGAGGAAGGGGAGGAAGGGAAGCAACAGCCTGTGCCCCCGCTCCCCCAGTAGGGAAGCGATGGGGAGGACGTGGGGCACGTGGGAAGTACGGAACGGCCCACTGCCCAGACACCAAGCCCCACCGCCCCTCACCCCCCCAGACTCACTCAAGCCTCTTGAAGCGCTCAAAACCGGCGGCCACGTAGCCGCCTCCGGCCTGCAGCTGCCCCAGCTCGGTCACGCGGTGGCCGCGTCGCGGGGTGTACAGGGCCCGCACGGCCGTGGGGGACCCCACGGAGGTGGTGACCTCGGCCAGGAAAGCCTCAAAGGTCAGGACCCGGCGTGGGTTCACCACAAACCGCCGGCCCCGGAAGAAGGGGTCCCCGTTTCGGTAGATGACCACCCTCTTGGCCGCTGGTGTCACAAAGTTGGAAGGCATGGTGACCGGGGTGAGCTGGCAGGGGCTCCCTGGGCTAACCTGCGCCGCCGCCAGCCTCCAGGGACTCTGTGGTTGCCTTGGCTGCAGGCAAGGAGGGAGCTGGGCGGGCCGGAGCCGTGTCAATCAAGAGCCCAGACGGCTGAGGACGGGGACTGGAGCCAGTCACCCTGCTGTTACCGTGGGCCCCTGGGCCGGGCTGTGGGACGGGAAGTTGAGGGTGGGAAGGAAAAGGAAATGAGTGCCCGAGAGGAGAAGTGGTCACCCGCTAAAAACCGCTCCAAGTTGGGCCTGGCTTTGAGAAGCAGGACAAGACGGAGAGTCTGCCCTTGGGGAACTGACAGGCTGATGATGCAGACGTGCAAGTGAGGACCGACAGACACAAAGAGAGGTAGCTGAAACATACATACAGAACCACAAGATCATCACCGAGTCCCCATCTGACCCAGGTTCTGTTTCCGACAGGGGCAACGGTACTCTCTTTCCCGGCTGAGGGATGGGCCATCCAAAGTCCTGCCCACATTCTCCCTTCTAAGGGTCCGGCGGGACGGCTCATCTGTATAGTTTACTGAGAGGCAGCAGGAGGGACAGGAGTGGACAGAAGCCCGGAGAAGAGGAAAGGCCTTCATTCTCTGTGCCTTAGTTTCTTCACGTGTAAAACAGAGATTCAATACCTGTTCTTCCCTGCACTTAGTGAGCCCCTTGTGGGACAGGGACCGTATCAAACGTGATTACTTTGTATCTACCCGTGTTTAGTACAAGGCCTGACACAAGGAAGTGCTTAACAAATAACACTGTAATTCATATCATTCCCACCCCATGCAAGGAAAACTGAGGAGGGGCTCTAATGAATTGTACATTTGTTAATGAATTGTACATCGCCTTGATTCTATTTAGTTGCCATTGTTTTTACGAGATGTTCTTCCCCTTGACGCTGTTTAGTGCCATCGTTCTTGTCTGTCCGTCTCCCCCGATTAGACTGTAAGCCCGTCAAACGGCAGGGACTGTCTCTATCTGTTGCCGACTTGTTCATCCCAAGCGCTTAGTACAGTGCTCTGCACATAGTAAGCGCTCAATAAATACTATTGAATGAATGAAAGGTGCTGTTGGGAGAGAGGGGAGGAGAGATGTGGAAGGGAAGCAGGAAGGAAAAACCTTGACGTCTCAATCAGGAAAGAGCAAAACCAAATCTGGCCCTGCCCGCAACCACCTGGCCCAGCCCGGCCAGACAAAGAAGCAGCGAGACACCCAGCCGTGGGAAAGAAAATCCAGCAGGTCCCAAAGTGGGTGAGAAAGTTTTATTTCCCCAGAACCTGCCTTTACCCGCCTGCCCCATCCAGCCTGGTATCCGTTCCCCATCCCCCAGCTGAGGAGTAGGACCCCAGCCCACACGTGGAGACCCCCTCCCAGCTGTGCCCGCAGGAAGCCAAAGGCCCAGGGGGCTCCATCCTCTGGGAACGTGGGGCCAGCGGCTGCCCGGGACAAGACCGGGGTCTCCTGCGCCCCGCCCCAGAGGCGGCCAGGGTTCCGGAGCCAAGGGAGGATGAGGCTCAAGCCCCCCAGCCGCGCTCAAGCCCCTCAGCCGCCCCCAACCCCCTGGTGCTCCCGGGGGTCAGTGGCCTCCTCAGCATTGCCCGAGAGAGCGGGCGCTCACTGACAAGGGCAGAGGGCCTCTCCACTCGGGCTGACGCTCTTCCTGCCAACCGCGCTCCGGGCTGCACTCGGGTTACTGCGGAGAGGCGTTGGGGGGCTCGGGCCTAGCCCTCCGGAGGGCCCAGCTTCTGTTTCAAGAGCAGATACTACCAGAGAGAAAACCTGGGCTGTAGTGAATGGAGCCTGCCTGCCCTGACTCTAGAAACACCCCAGGCTAACCCCTTGCCAGAGGGGATTCCTCACTTCTCCTCAAATTGCAATCCCCTTTCCCCGCAACCTGAGCCCTCAGCCGGAGCCCCTTGGCCAGCTCCCTGGCTTACAGGGTAGTGAATGTGTGAGGGGGGAGAAGCGGGAGGGGGATGAGAGGTCAGTAGCTCATGTCTCTCTTACCTCCTTACGGCTGGCGATCGCCTGCTGCAGCCAGAGCAACTCCATGGCCAGGTGGCTGCGGTGCCGCTGAAGCTGGGGCAGGCCCGAGGGCAGCTGGGAGCCTGTGGCAAAGAGACCGTGGGGTACAGCAGGTTCCAATCCTCGTGGATTGGATGATTTCGCAGGGCCTGTGCCCAACCCGATTACCTCGGATCGACCCCGACGCTTAGCACGGTGCTCGACCCAGAGTCGGCACTTAACTGCTTTGATGATTATGATTTCCCCTACATCTGCACCCTGACCCCGTGGGGGTTGAGAAAGGAAATCTCCAGAGTCCCTCCCCTATGGAACCAGGTTAGAGGGCCACGGTTCTGGCCGAGGGGGTCGGGGTCGTGGAGAGGGGGGGTTCAGCCCTGAAGTCGCAGCGGCCCTCGGGGCAGGATGCGGATACCTGGATGGCTGCCTCGGTCTCCCCCTGCCCGGGGGTCTGCGGCCTCTGTCTCCCAGATCCCACTGCTCCACATGGAAGAGGCGTCGCTCCGGTTAGTCTCACTCCCGGGCTCCTCTGGGACTCCGGACCAGCTGCGTTCCCAACGGGATGGGTCTCCCGGCTCCGGCCCCCTCACTCCACCTCTGTTTGGGGAACGTTTCTCTCCGGGCAACTGGGCCGGCGTCTCCCCATGGCTCCGGTCAGCACAGTCTCTCTCTGGCTCTTCATCGAGGGGGGCACGTGGCTGGTCCTGCCCTCCTCCCGGGCAGCTCTCCACTCCACTCTGGGGCACCACCTCTGGGGCACGGACCGGCTTGGCTTTGGTCTTCTGGTGGAGCAGAGGAGGGGAAGGAGGCGCAGAGGGGGAAGGGACCGATCGGGCAGGGTCAGGGAAGGGACCGATCGGGCAGGGTCATGATCCCCCGGTGCGAGCAGGGGGAGGGTCTGAGGGACCGAGGCAAGGTCTGGCAGAATTGGGGTGGGGGGCTCGAGCCTCACTAAGTCCCACTTCTCCATCCCAACCTTCCCCCGGAGGTCTGGACTGTAAGCTTTTTGTGGGGTGGGAAAGCATCCGTTATAGCGTCCTCTCCACCGTTTAGTACATTGCTTTGCAGACAGTAAGTGGACAGAGGACATGGGTTCAAATCCCACCTCCGCCACTTAATAATAATAATAATGTTGGTATTTAAGCGCTTACTATGTGCCGAGCACTGTTCTAAGCGCTGAGGTAGACACAGGGGAATCAGGTTGTCCCACTTGGGCTCACAATCTGAATCCCCATTTTACAGGTGAGGTAACTGAGGCACCGAGAAGTTAAGTGACTTGCCCAAAGTCACACAGCTGACAAGTGGCCGAGCCGGGATTCAAACCCATGACCTCTGACTCCAAAGCCCGTGCTCCTTCCACTGAGCCACGCTGCTTCACTTGTCCGCCGTGTGACCTTGGGCAAGCCGCTTCACTTCTCTGTGCCTCAGGGACCTCCTCTCTAAAATGGGGATGAAGCCTGGGAGCTTCCCGTGGGACAACCTGACCACCTCGTCTCGCTGTCCATGCTTAGAGCAGCGCTTGGCACATAGTATGCGCTTAACAAATACCATCATTATGATTATTATTGTTACCATTCGGTGGAGATGATGGGGGGGCTGGGGCACTGAGCCGTTTCCATGGGGATGATGGGGGGGGCGCCGCTCCCCTCCCCTCCCACCCTCTGCTCTTCTCCCTCCCCTCAGCACGGTGCTCATGTGTATATATTATTTATTACCCTATTTATTTTGTTATGAGGTGTACATCCCCTTGATTCTATTTATCTTGATGGCGTTGTCTTGTTTTTCTTTCGTTCTGTTTTGCTCTGCCGTCCGTCTCCCCCGTTGAGACCGTGAGCCCGTCACTGGGCAGGGATGGCCTCTCTGTGTGGCCCAATTGTCCCTTCCAAGCGCTCAGTCCGGTGCTCTGCACCTAGTAAGCGCTCAGTAAATACTACTGAATGAGTGAGTGTGTGAGTGGCCGGCTGGCCGGTCCCGTAGGGTCGGGGGTCGGTACCTCTCGGAGGAAGAGGGGCCGGGGGATCCAGCGGCCCCGCCACTGCAGGAGACCCACGTGTCCCTCGATGTCCCGCACCGCCGCCTCGTAATCGTCCCGGACGCTCCGCAACCGGCGCCGCACCAGGCGGCCGCGCACGCAGGCCTGCGGGGAGCCGAGGGGGGGTCACCGGGGCGGCGTGGGGGTCCCACCGCGCTCCTCCCGCCCCCCGACCCTCCCGGGGCCACCCCTCACCTGCAGCGCCGTCACCCTCCGGTTCAGCTCCGCCGCCTCCATCCGCCCGCCGCCGCCGCCGGTCCTCCCGCCCGGCGCTCCTTAAATACATCATCAGGCCGCGCCCCCACCCTCCGTCCCCATGGAAACGGATCGGCGCTCCCCCCGTCATCCCCATGGAAACGGTCCCGAGACCCCCCCCCCCCCCATCATCCCCATGGAAACGGCTCCGCGCCCCCCGGGCATCCCCATGGAAACGGCTCCGCTATCCCCCATCATCCCCATGAAAACGGCTCCGCGCCCCCCCCCCCCCCCGGTCATCCCCATGGAAACGGCTCCGCCACTCCCCCCCATCATCCCCGTGGAAACGGCTCAGCGCCCTCCCCCTCATAATAATAATAATAATGGTGGTATTTATTAAGCGCTTACTATGTGCAAAGCACTGTTCTAAGCGCTGAGGGGATACAAGGTGAACAGGTTGTCCCACGTGGGGCTCACAGTTTTTAATCCCCAATTTACAGATGAGGCAACTGAGGCACACAGAGAAGTTAAGTGACTTATCTAAAGTCACACAGCTGGAAAGCGGCAGAGCCGGGATTCAAACCCATGACCTCAGACTCCCAAGCCCGGGCTCGTTCCACTGAGCCACGCTGCTTCTCTCCCCATGGAATCGGCTCAGCGCCCTGCCCCTTCTCATCCCCACCGAATAGTGACAATAATAATCATAATGATGCTACTTGTTAAGCGCTTACTATGTGCCAAGCGCTGTTCTAAGCATGGAGAGCGATACGAGGTGGTCAGGTTGTCCCACGGGAAGCTCCCAGGCTTCATCCCCATTTTACAGAGGAGGTCCCTGAGACACAGAGAAGTGAAGCGGCTTGCCCAAGGTCACACGGCGGGCAAGTGGCGGAGGCGGGATTGGAACCCACGTCCTTTGACTCCCAAGCCCTTGCTCTTTCCAAGTGCTTGATACAGTGCTCTGCACACAATAGGCACTCAGTAGAGAAGCAGCGTGGCTCAGTGGAAAGAGCCCGGGCTTGGGAGTCAGAGGTCATGGGTTCGAATCCCATCTCTGCCACTTGTCAGCTGTGTGATTGTGGGCAAGTCATTTCACTTCTCTGCCCCTCAGTTCCCTCATCTGTAAAATGGGGATGAAGACTGTGAGCATCACATGGGACAACCTGATTACCCTGTATCTACCCCAGTGCTTAGAACAGTGCTCTGCATACAGTAAGCACTTAACAAATACCAATATTATTAAATACGATTGAATGAACTAAGCCAAGCTCCGCCCCTGCTCATCCTCACGAAAACGGCTCAGCGCCCCGGCCCTGCTCAGCCTCCTGGAAACGGTTCACCGCCTCGCCCGTTCATCCCCATGGAAACAGTTCAGCACCCCGTCCCTGCTCATCTCCTTGGCAACGTCCCTCCGACAGCCTCCCATTCCTACGGAACGGGAACGGAGACGACAACGGGAACGGGAACTCGCGCTCTACGGTCAGTAAGTCTCCTCTGCCCATCTCAGGCTCATGGCGCGGGTGACGGCGTCACCACAGTAGTCCCTAGTCACCTCAATCAAGGGAATTTATTGAGCGCTTACCGTGAACGGAACACTGTGCTAAGCGCTTGGGAAAGTACACTACAGCCGAGGTGGAAGTTCAAGGCTGGGGTGGGAGACTTTGGTGCCCCCATGGCCCAGGCCAGAGTGGATCACCATCGGGGATGTTGGGATAGAGGGGCATCTGTCGGGCCAAGGAGAGGAGCAGAAGTCTTCTCTCTCCCCCAGCTCAGAGAGCCAGAGAACCCACAGCTCCAACCCCCTTCTCAGTGGTCCTGCAAGGGGGGAAGAAGGTGCAACTTAAGCAATGGAGGTCAGACGGCAGGAAGAACTTCCTGAGCAACAGCGTGCGGAAGACACTGGAATGCAAACTGGAGGACGGAGGAGCCTCCGGCGCAGAACAGATCCGGGGCTGACTCGGTGGGGGAGGGACTGCCCTGGTCTTTGGCAGGGAGTCGGAGAAAATGAGCTCATCTCATCGCCGGAGACAAAGAAAGACACAGAGGCGACGGACTGGGTGTTTAATTCAACCTGTCCAGATTCCAGGATAGCAAAGAGAGAGCACACAACCAGGGGAAGAGAGAACCTGCCAGGATCTTGGGGCATGGTGGGTGGCAGGGCAACCTTCACTGGCAGCACCCACTGCCTCTAGCCTGGGCCCAGACTCTCCACCTGCCCCCTCCTGTAACACCGAGGGAACAGAAACACCTTAAAAGCAGCCCAGTGGTGTCAGGTGGGCTGGGTGGCTGGTGGTTGTGGTGACGGGCTGAAAAATACCCACATCGCCATACAAAAGTCACAGTCATGTGCGGTGAGGAAAGCACCGGGTGTTACGTGGCTGGAAGGCGGCGGACCTGAGTGTGGGGGAGTCCCCAGGGTAGGGAGCTCCGGCACAGTGTAACAAGGTGGGGGGCCAACAGATCCCCGGTCTCTACCTTCCCTCTCACCGGGTCGCGGCTCGTTGAATATTTTGGGGAGCAGAGCCCCGGGGACCCAGAATCTGGGCTTCAGGGTGGGCAGGCAGGGATGGAGTTGGGTTCCGGCTCCCACCCCCTCAGTCCCTCAAGGGTTTCTCAAGCCGATTAGAGTGCGGGGAAGGGGAACTGAGGCAGAGTGCGGGGGGGGGGTGTCCCTCAGGGCTCAAACCCTTCATGCAGACCTCCCTCCCCCACCCTCCCTCCCCTTGTCCCATATCAGCCATGTACTACAGAGGCTGGAGTTGGGACCTGGTCCTCTCTGGGCTCCCTTCCTCCCCCCGCTGCTGCTATTCCTTCTCCTGACAGTTCCCCCAGAGAGGCCAGGCCAGGTTTTGCCCTCTGCTAGGCCGTGGGGGGCTCCTCGGGCTGGGGGTTCTCTGCCAGGTGCAGCTTCTGTCTGATTGGGAAGTTAAGGGAAATAGGAGCTGCAGACCCCCTGGGGAAGGCCCCCATCCCCCCGGTCCAATTTCCCCCACTAGCCAGTGCCCTCCAACCTTGCCGGCCATACCTGGCACCGTCCCCAAGGAGTCTCCTTTTGCCCTAGCTTCCGCCCTTCCCCCTGCCATAAGTGACAGCCAAAAAAATCCCCATCCTACTTCTGAACTCCCCTCCCAGGGGTCTCCAGCCACAAGAGGGGTTCTGTTCCTCTCCATCTCCCACCCTCCTTAACCACCCTTGCCTTCCACCCCCACCCCACTAATTGCCCCGGCCTCACCCACCTGGTGAACCTGGTTCACTACCCTCCACATTCAGACCTCCCTCTGCCACTCCCTCACCGTCACCCTCCTGTATGGAGACAGCAGTCAGCCCCATCCTCTCTGCAATCCAGGCCCTTGCTGGGCCCTTTGGGTTTGGCTCTAAATACAGCTCCTCCGGGAAGCCTTCCCTGATTACCCCTCACCACCACCTTTCCCCTTTCACGGCAGCCAACCGAGCCTCTTCAAATTACACGCAAGCAGCACCCGCTAGACGGTAAACTCCTTACTCTTCTGCAGCCTCCCCAAGAGTTCTGCACACCGAAGGCCTGGCCTAGTGAAAAGAGTACGGGACTGGGAGTCGGAAGACCTTGGGCCAGTCACTTAACTTCTCTATTACCTCATTTGTAAAATGGGGATTCAATTCCGATTCTCCCTCCTACTTTAGGTTGTGAGCTCAGTGTGGGAGAGTCTGACCTGATGATCTCGAATCTACCCAATACTCAGAGAAGTGCTCGACATACAGTAAACACTAAACAAGTACCACAAAAAATACTATTGATTAATCGAACGATTGATCGACCGCTGGTAGCTCGCTCTCATCCCCACCTCCACGTGCTCTCTCTGTCCCTGGGGTTTGAGTCCTCCCGGCCAGGCCTGCCTCGAAATAAGCTCTGCCACTTCCCACCCTCCATTCTAGCGAACGGGCCTTTGTTTTGGCTGCTTCCGTGCTCAGAGCTGCTTCTTCTGCAAGCGGCAGCCTCCTTGCTTCTCCCACCACCCTTTCTCCTCTAAACCTCGGCTCAGACTTTTCCTGTAGGCAGAAGGGTGCCGACTTTTCATTTTGAGAGTAGAGGCAAAAATGGAGCAGGGATTTTAACGGGGCTGCCGAGAGAGAGCAGACTTCAAAGAGCTCACCAAGGCAGAGAACTGCCCTTCTGGAACTTTTCAGCCCTTTTTGGAAACTCTCACATCTTGTCAGAGACGGTGGCATGAGCGAGGCCGGGAGACCAGGTCAGACAGCCGTGGAGGGTGCCTGTCTCTGGGGTGTGGGCACCTCTGCCTCCTGGAAACTTCTCCTGCATATCTTTTCCCCCTCCTCCTCCTCTTCTTCCACGCACCCTCATCATTTCTGTGCTGCTCGGCCTCCACGATTCACACTTTGGTCTTATCAGCTGAGATAAAACTCTCTGTGTCAGCAGCAGCATCTCCAAACTCAAAGGACAGGAAGCCGTGCAGCTCTGAAACATCAGCAGCTTCGTGAGGGATTTGGATACACTCCTGGACCTGCAGTCCAGAATGGGCCACTGCAGAGAGAAGGCGGGATGTTGGATGGGCCATCCCTAACTCTGGGAGACAGTGTCCAAGATGGCAATCATCACGTGATTCCTCCAAACATCCTGTTGCCCCCATCGGAATCAGATTCCAAGACTGAATGGACCACTGGCTCAATCTATTGCTTATTCAGAGATGAATCCATGGTCCGTTGCTCAGCACTTAGTATATGTCAAGCAAAGTTCTTAAATGTCGGGGTAGAGGCAAGTTAATCAGGTCGGAGACGATCCCTGTCTGACACGGGGCTCGCAGTCTAAGTACGAGGGAGAACAGGAATTGAATCCCAACTTTGCAGTTGAGGAAACTGAGGCACAGAGAAGTTAAATGACCTGCCCAAGTCAAACAGCAGGCAAGTGACAGACCCCGGATTAGAATCCAGGTCCTTTGGCTCCCAGGCCCGTACGTTATCTGTTAGGTCATGCGCCTCCCATTCCTGTATTCCCTATTTGATTGGAAATTCCCTGAGAGGAAGAATTGGAGCAGAGGCAGAGGATTTTCTGTGAAGCTGCCTTATCTCTATTTGATTCTGCTTACTTTGAGTGCAAATGCTGTGTCTGTTCTGTAACATGGAACTCAAGAAGTAATAATAATTAATTAATGATTACGGCATCTGTTACAGACTTACGATAGATCAAGCATTGAGAAGCAATTGTGGCCTAGTGAATACAGCACAGGTCTGGGAGTCAGAAGGATCTAGGTTCTAATCCCGGCAACACCACTCATCTGCTGGGTGACCTTGGGCAAGTCATTTCACCTCTCTGGGCTTCAGTTACCTCATCTGTAAAATGGGGGTTAAGACTGTGATTCCCCTGTGGGACAGGGACTGTGTCCCACCTGATTAGCTTGTCTCTATCCCCAGAGCTTAGTAGAGTGCCTGGCACATAATAAGCAGTTTAAAAATACATTTAAAAATAATAATCATTAATAATTATTGCACCCCCAAAAGACCACCCTTCACTGCCAGATCCCAGAGCCATTGCCCACTGCCCTATAGAAAGGATACATGGAGTTGCTCAGGTCTTCTAGCTGTGGAGAGAAAATGAGAGGAGAGGAAGGGAAGAATCAGATGGGGGACAGAGGGAGGGATTTGGGTCAGGGTGATGAGCAATGGGGAGGCAATAGAAAGGTCAGGGGGTGCATTCTCTCCCAGTGTTTGGGGTTCCCCCCACCCTACGTGAGTCCCCCGAGCTCCCCGTTTCCACCGGGCCCCCGGGGCTCACATTGCTCAGCAGCTGGTCCAGGTTGCGGTCGGCCACGTTCTTCTTCTGCTCCTCAGGCAGCTCCTCCTCTTCTTCCTCCTCCTCCTCCTCCTCCCCGTCCCCGCAGACATCCAGGCTGAAGTGCAGCCGGGCCAGCTTCTCCTGCATCTCCCGCACGTGCTCCAGCTGCTCGAAGGAGCACTCCTTCCCTGGCACCCAGAGCGCCTCAGCCGCCGGGACCCCGCCAAGCCCCCCACCGCCAACCCCTCGGGCCAACCCATTGGGACTGGGGTCACTTTCCTGCCTCTGGACACTGAGCGAGTGACCTGCAAATGGCCAGCACACTGACCGCTTGTGTCGGGGATGACAGGTCGAGATCAGCGCGCTTAGGGGGCCCCCGGGGCCTCCCCCCTCCCCCGGTCTCCCCAGCACTCACCGAAGGCCTGGAGTCGCCCCGAGTGGAAGTCATTGAGCAGGTTGAGCAGTCCCCCTTCCATCTCATAGACATCGGTCACGTCCGTGAGGAACGAGTGCTGCAGGGGGGCCCCCGGCGTGCCCACTCCTCCTCCGGCCAGCACCGGGCGGCATTTCTCCTTGGCAGCCCTGCATGCCCCAGAAGACCCGTTCAGGGTGAGCTCCGCCAGAGGCCTCCCAGCCCAGCCTTGCTGTCCCAGCCAGATGCCTCTTTCCAAAGTGCAAGTAACTGCCCCGATGCCAAGGGGAGGGAGCAGAGTAGAGTTTCAATTTTGGGGGGGTGAAGGGGAGGAGGGAAGGAGGTTTTGAAACAGCCCGTGAAGGTGGAGGAGATAAGCCTTGGGCTGGGGCTTCGGAGACCTGGGATCTTGCCCCAGGTAGCGTTTAATCTGTTCCGCTGTGTGACCCTAGGCAAGTTATGGAACCTTTCTGAACCGATTCTCCATCGGCGCTCCTTTTGGTCCCTCCCGCTCCACTTGGCCCCCCAGACCACGTAGGGGATGCAGGAGAAGAAGCCGCCGGCCCCTTCTGCCCCGGGAGGCCCGAGCGCTCACCTACCTCTTGAACTTGGCACGCTGCTTGGGGGAGGGCAGGTGCGGGAGGCCGAGGGAGAAGGAGGCGCTCTTGCTGGGGGGGACGGGCACTTTGCGCAAGGCGCTGGCGGGGGCGGGTTGGGCCAGGCAGGCCTTGGGGCTCCGCTTCTTCTTCTTATCGTCCATCACGGGGACCCTGGGGGGCACGGCCGGCCACGTGATGGGAGAGGGCCCCGGCGCGGCTGTGGTGGCAACCACCGCTCGTTCCTCGAGGCCGCCCGGGTGCTGCTGGGACTCGGGGCTGCAGGGACCAGGGGCTGCTCAAACCCAGGACTTGAGCAAGTCCCAAACTCCACCTTCAGAGAGCGGAACGTGCACTTTAGGGTTGGAAGCTCCCAAAAAAGCACATGCTCGGAACCCCAAGAGGATGGATGCAGGCTCCGAACGGTTCCCCAACCTCCCTGCCTGCCTGGGCAGAGAGGTTATTTGGTGCCAGGCCCTCAAAGAAGCAGCATGGCCTAAAGGAAGGAGCCCCGAGCTGGGAGTCGGAGGACCTGTGTTCTAATCCCTTGCCCCTTGCCTACTGTGTGACCTCAGGCAAGTCACTTCACTTATCTGGGCCTCAGTTTCCTCAACTGTAAAATGGAGACTAAATACCTGTTCTCCCTCCTACTTAGGCTGTGAGCTCTACGTGGGTCAGGGATTGTATCTGACCTGATTGAATTGTACCTACCCCAGTGCTTAGAACACTGTTTGACAAATAGTTAAGTACTTAACAAATACTTTAATTTTTAATTATTATTTTTTTTTACAACAATGGTCCTGCCTGCTGCATGGGCCATTTTCCTGGGGCTAGGGAGCCCTGGAGCACACTGCTCGCCGCCCCCCCCCCCCCATTTTCTCCCTTTCCCAGCCACCAAGACCCCTCCCCTGCCTCCCTGGGGGTCTGGAATATCTCAGTGAGATTGGTGGTCGGTCAGTCAGTCAATCGTATTTATTGAGTGCTTACTGTGTGCAGAGCACTGTACTAAGCGTATGGGAGAGTACACTATAACAGACACATTCCCTGCTCACAACAAGCTTAGAGTCTAGAGGGGGAGACGGACAGTAATATAAATAAATAAAACTACAGTTATGTACATAAAGGCTGAGGGGCTGGAGTGGGAGATGAATAACGAGAGCAAGTCAGGGCAATGCAGAAGGGAGTGGGAGAAGAGGAAAGGAGCACTCGGTCAAGGAAGGCCTCTTTTGGGAGATGTGCCCTCAAAAAGGCTCTGAAGGAGGGGAGAGTAATCACCTGAAAGACATGAGGAGGGAGGGCGTTCCAGGGCAGGGGCAGGATGTGGGCAAGAGGTCGGCGGTGAGACAGGTGAGATCGAGGCACAGTGAGGTTACCAAGACCTTAGTACAGTGCTCTGCACAGAGTTATCATTATTATTAAGTGCCGTCGAGTCGTTTCCGATTCGCAGTGACTCCACGGGCATATTTTCCCCAGAACGTCCTGCCTTCTGCCATAATCCGTAAACTTTCTAACGATTCCTCCGTTATCGTTGCTATGGTCTCTATCCATCTAGCTGCTGGGCAGCCTCGTCCATTTTTTCCCTGGACTTTTCCTAGCATTAGTGTCTCCTCCAGAGAATCAGTCCTCCTGATCGCGAGTCCGAGAATAAGCACCAATAAATACGATTGCTTGCAGGTAGGGAGGAGCATCTGGTCTTTTGGGGGGTCCTGGGGCAGCCTCGGTTCACTAGCCCGAGGGCATCTCAGAACCCCGACGGGTCAAGGGGCAAACAGATGGCCTGGCCGATCTACCCAGTGATATTTAGTGTCCGTCTACTGTTTGCAAAACGTTGTTTTGCTTGCCGAGCGTTCTATTGGCATCTCCGAAGCGGCTGCGAAACTCTAGCAGCTTCTTGACCGGTGCCCGGGCCTGGGCCTAGAGAGTTGGGTTCCTCCACCCTAACGATCCGGGAGATTCGGGGCCACCCTGGGGTGGGTAGACGCTCGAGGCCGGGGATTTGGTGCCTCGAACCCCTTCTGGGCAGCGGCCAAGCACGGCAGGCCAGCCTCGGCAAAGCGGGATGCCCCGGCTGCCTTGCTGGCCCCAGCCCGGGGAGAGCCTCAATCGCCTCTTTGTTTGCTATAGCGGTGGAGACTGGCAGAAGGCGAGACTCTGCTTTTAGGAAAGGGGTGGCTGGCCTTTCCCCTCTTCTCCTTTCTGGACTTCTCCCCGTGGGCCCTCCCGCTCCTACACCCCGGCCCCTGGGCCCCCAGGCCCGGCTCTCAATTTATCTTCCGCTGCCTTTCCCCAGCGCTAAGAAACACAGGCCCTAAACGATCATCGGAATAAGGACAAGAGAGGTCACTTCTGTCTCGCGTCCGGGTCCCCCGGGCCGGGGGCACGAGCGGGGGCCTTTAAACTGGTCCCCTGGGCGGGTGGGGATGGCGCAGGGGCGAGGGCGAGGGAACAGGAGAGATTAGGCCCCGCAGCCCTGCACCCTCGGGCCGATCTCCCGACCCCTCGACCCCCGACCAGCAGGCTCCCCGCAGTGACAGGTCTCGCCGCCCTGGGCGACTGGATCGTCGCGGCCCTCGGCCCCCTCTGCCAACGCAACGTCGCGCTGCGTCCATCCTCCTCCTCCCCTCCTCGACCGCCCCCGTGTCGGAGCACTGACCTGGGGTGTCCCCGCTGCCCGCGGTGACTCTATTGTCCCAGGCCGGGCCGCCCTCCCTCCTCCGCCTCCCCTTCTCTGCGAGGCCCCGCCAAGGATTTGCATTTAAAGGGGAAGCCGCTGCTTTTAGGATTCGGGTCGAGGTGGGGGCTGGGAGGGCGACCCCCCCCCTTCCCCGGCCCCGGGGTCCCCCGAGTTAGCCGGGTCCGGTCCCGAGCTCAGCCGGAGGCGAAGGCAAACCCCCCGCGCCCGTCCTCCGCCTGGCTGCAGAAGCAGCGTGGCCTAGTGGGTAGAACCGGGCCTGGGAGTCAGGAGGACCTGGGTTCTAATCCCGCCCCCGCCCCTTGTCTGCTGGGTGACCTTGGGCAAGTCGCTGCGCTCCTAAGGGCCTCAGTTCCGTCATCTGGAAAATGGGGATTGAGACGTGGGACAAAGACTGTGTCCGGCACCATCCGCTTAGATCCACCCCAGCGCTTAGTACAGTGCTCGGAACACAGTAAGTGCTTAACAAAGACCACGATTATTATTATTAAGGTTCTGCGGGGACCTGGAACCTTCGTGGATTTTTTTTTTAAAGTTTAATTCTCTCAGGGATAGCTCCACTTGCCCATTTCCAAAAGCAGGGGTAATAATAACAACTTTGGTACTTGTTAAGCATTTACTCTATTTTATTCCATTTTGGGCAGGGAATGTGTAAGCTAATTCTGTTGCACTCTCCTAAGTTCCTGGTACATTGCTTTGCACCTAGTAAGCCCTCTATAAATCCGATCGATTGATTAGCCCGATCCTCCGCCCTAACAGCCACCTGGTCACATATAGGGGTGAAAGTGGAGTTGGTACCAACAGGCCCGAGGGTCCCTCCATCTCAGGGCCCGTATGACCACCCTGTTGACCTGTTAATCCATGGTATTTATTTAGCATTTTGTGCAGAACACTATAAAAAATTGGTAGATATACAAGTGTTATAACAATATGACAGTTGGCAGACGCGTTCCCGGCCCACACAGAGCTTAAAGACTAGAGCCCTGCTGACCAGGGCGATTAGATGTGAGTCCGTCACTGAGCAGGGATTGTCTCTATCTGTTGCCGAATTGTACATTCCAAGCAATTAGTACAATTGGTACAATAGTAAGCGCTCAATAAATACTATTGAATGAATGAATGAATCTCCATCCTTCTCCACCCACCTCTGCCCCTCTGCAAGTAGGAAGCCTCATTCTTTCTGTCCGTCAGCGCAGGACGGGCAGAAGTCATGGTGAGAACACAGGTAGGGAAAGTCGTGACTGTTAGGAGACCGGTAATGAATGAAGCAGCGTGGCCTAGTGGATAGAGCCCAGGCCTGAGAGTCAGAGGTTGCGGATTCTAATCCGGGCTCTGCCACTTTTGTCTGCTGTGTGACCTTGTGCAAGTCACTTCACTTCTCTGGGTCTCAGTCACCTCATCCATAAAATGAAAATTAAGATTATGAATTCCACATGGGATGGGGACTCTGTTCAACCTCATTAGCTTGTAACTACCCCAGCACTTAGTACAGTGCCTGGCACAAAGCGCTTAACAAATACCATAAAAAAACCCAAGTCCCCCCACAAAAAGAATTGCCCCCATGGACTATTATTGCTTCTGAGTCTCTTACTCCTCCTTGAGAACTTGTTAACCCCGTTTTGAGGCCAGGGATCGTATCTGAATCTAAGTCATTTAGCTTTTCTAAAACTCAGTTTCCTCATCTCTAAAGTAGGGATTCAACCCTTGTTCTCCCTCCTGCTCAGACTGTGAGGTCTCGTGTGGGACAGGGACTATGTCTGACCTGATTATCTTGTCTCTACCGCAATGCTGAGGACTGAGCCCAGGGCGAGCACTTAACATATACCTCAATGATCACCATGATCACCGTTATCCTTATTTTTAAAATTATTAATCCTGGTGTTTTGTAGAGCCCCGCACCTTGAAGGCAGGTCCTAAGGGCGGACAAGACACTAGCCCAGACGGAGCCCAGCTGAGCCCACAGGCGCCACTGGTCCAGAAAGCAGTAGACCCATACCTAAGATGCCTCTGGCCACATGCAGCATAAACAAAAGCCTCCTTCTCCCTAAGCTCATATTACCCCTCTGCTTAAACCATGCACAGGCTGAAAAGTCTCCGCTGGGTCCGGACAGATCCCTGTCAGGGGCTGGGGCAGCAGCAAGCCCCCTGTTCCCTACCCCCAGGGACCCAGCGCTCAATGTTTCCTGGCCCTACATCTCTTCCTCCCTCCCTCCCTAGCAGTCAGTCAGGAATTTGCATTTATTGAGAGCTTACTGTGTGCAGAGCACTGTACTAAGCACTTGGGAGAGTACAATATAACAACAGAACGAGTTGGTAGACACATTCCCTGCCTACGAGGAGGTGCTTACAGTCTAGCGGGGAGACAGATGGACAGAGACACAGCCCCCAGCGTTTCCTTATCTCACACCTCCAGTCATCTGGGTTGGCTTTTGATCCTCTCAGGCCTCCACCCTGAGTGTTAGCCTTTGGATCGTGTCGACTCACAGAAGCAGAAAACACAAAACCCGAGTGGAAAACGGAGGGGACAGAAACAGCCTGAAGGAACCTAAAAGATTTCTCCTTCCCTCCCTCCCATCTTGAGTCTGTCCTTCAGCCTCCGCCAGTCAGGGTTTTGGCATCCAGAGAAAGGGATGTGGAGGGTGGTCGTGGCTTGGGATCAGCTGTTGCTCGTGTGGTTCAGCCAATCCTTCTTCCTTTAGATGGTCTGGGTTTCAGTCTTGGCTCTTCCACTTGCCCCTTTGTGACCTTGGGCAAATGACTTAGCTTCTCTTTGCCTCAGTTTCCTCATCTGTAAAATGGGGATTCAGTAACTGTTCTCCCTCCCAGATTGTGAGCCTCATGTGATTATCTTGTAATTATCCCAGTGCCTAGTATTGTGCTTGGTAAATGGTAAGCAATCTTTAAAAAAAAAATCTCAGCCCATTTCCAGTAGACCCGCTCCCTCTCTAAAACCGACTCTCGGAGGCAGAGGGATGGACAAGGAGGCTCCAGGCCACCTCAGGTCTTTGAGCTCCCTCTTTGCGCCCGCCAGATCGATTCTCCCATCACCCCCCAAACTATGGCTTCCGATCAATCCCCATCGGTAATAACCGCCAGGCTCATGGCTGAAGCTTGGGGTTTGCCTTCCTCCAAACTTCCCCGTGGCTGGTCCCAGCTCAAGAGTAGGGACCCTCTTGACCAGCTCGGTCCACAGTCTTAGGAAAGAGACACAGGGTTTAAGAGTAAACTATACTGAGCACAGATCCTGGCTTCGAAAAGGAGCCAGGCTACAGGCAGGCAAGCACGCAAACGGCCCACCTGGTCCCGTGGCTCCGGCTTGCCGCTTTCTTCTTCCGCGGGAGGAGCAGCCTGTCCTGCAAGGACGAGATGTGGGTGGAGGAGGACAAGGGAAAATTTGGCTGTAGATCTGTCCCCGGGCCATTGAACCAAAGAACAAGTTAAGGCAAGAGAGTCTTTTTAATGTGGTTTAAAATACACCCGAACCGAGCCCAGCTGTTGTGAAAGCCACCGCCATGAAAGGGAAGCGAACCACGGGTTGCCAACAAGGCAGCTCCGGGGCCCGCCTGGGGTGGTGGGACACAGAGACTGCCGAGAGCAGCCCAGGTGCGGCGAGCCCATCCCTGCCTGGACGGCGGGGTTAGGCCGACCCTTTGTCCTGTTCGGCTAAGCCTTCGCCTGTGCCCATTCGAAGCAGATGGGAGCGGGGTGGGGTGCAGGTGGGATCCCCACCAGTCAGCAGTCTCTGGATGGGCCTGTGACACCAATGCTGCCGCTGTAAGTCACCATACTGCGGGAACAGGCCATGGGCTCATTTGAAGAGTCCTTGTTCAATGTTCTCTTTTCCCCCGGCCAAACAAGCAAGGGTGGAAAGAAGAGTCGAATAGGGGTTGAGTCTCGGGGATGGAACAAAAGGGCCCGAACTGTTTACTGGTCCCCATCAAGGTCAGCAGCCAGCTCTGGTGCCGCTGAAGTTGCAGCCTTCCCTCCTGGGGAGCTCCTCGACGCCAGCCCGGCCAGCACCGGTAAGTGGCGGGAGCCCCTGAGGGCCCACAGCCTCTTCTGCGCCAGGGTGGTCTGGGAATGCTCGGGGGATCAGTCAGAGGCCAAGGCGTGGGGGGGCCTCAGGGTACCTGGAGAAGATTCGGAGCAAGGTCGGGGGCCGGAAGGAGAGTTAAAAAGAGAAGACTTCCGCTCAACGGGCAGGTGGGAGGAAACAGTTGCCTCAGAGGCGCTGATGACTACGGACCTCGAGGCAGTCAGTCCTGGGCCGCGGTCACCCCGAAGCCCTAGTGTCGCTGCGTGGTTGGGGCCAGCGGGGAAGTGGTGGCCTGGGTCTGGGGGCTCCGGCGGGGGGCGGCCCAGCCCACCCCCCGCAGACACATACGGCGGCTCCAAGAGGTAGCAGAAGTTGAGTTGAGAACTATGCCGACCCCCGCCCTGCCTGCAGCTCTTCCCGGCTGACCCAAGGGCCACATCCCCAGCGCAGACCTGAGCCTACTCAGGGCCCCGTTGTCGAGCCCTTGTCCCCAGCCCCCACTGCGATGGGGCTGTGTCAAGTCCCGGCATGCAAAGAGCCAGCAGGAAGAGAACTCTTGGCCGGCCTCCCACGAGACCTGGGAATCCCAGCTTGGTCTGTCTTGCCATGGAAGACCAGAACTTGCCCGGAGGAAAAAGGACCCCAGAGGGCCCGAGGGGAGGCAACAGAGGCTTCTGACAGAAGCTCCCACACAGACTGAAGTCTTGAGTTCCAACATGATTTGGTGCTCCTTAGCGTTTGGTAAAATATCACTTTGCGAGACAGTGGGGAGTTGACCGAGGGCAGGTGGAGACAAGGGTGCCGAGACTCTGGCCTGTCGAAGTGCTGGGAAATCCTCTGGGCCAGTCTGCCCCAGCACCACCTGTGGCTCTGGCCTCTGTGGTCCCACGAGGCAGAGCCCCGGGGGGTGGAAGAGGATTTTGGGAACTTGGGTGGTGTAGGCCCCCTCCAGGGAGCAGGATAGCCGCACCCCAACTTCCAGAGTATCTTGGCTGGTTGGGGAAGTGACCCTCCGGGCCAGAAGGAGGGCGGAATGGGAAAAGGGCTCTGGTGGAACTGCTTGCAGAAGGGTCTTTGTAGAAGGGGCTTGCAACCAGCTCTGGGCCACAGGAGAGCAAAGGTGGGCAAGGCTGGCGAGTCATCCATTCCTCACCTCCACCGGGGACGTGGGGCGGAGAAAGCCGGTCAAAAGCAGCTGCATCCATCCTCTCTTTAGCTCAGTCCTGGTGAAACCTCAGGAGAAGCTGCCTCTTGCATTGTGTCGATTACCTCAGCCCGGAGGGTTCTTTGAGGCAGCAGCCCGGGTTTCTGGTCAGTGACTGCGGCTGCTCCCCTATTCAGGCAGGGTGGAGTATCGGAGTCCATGGCTCTGCATCTCCCCAAGTGGCTGATCGATCCTTGAGGCGGCAGTGCCGGTGGAAGAAGAGGCTGATGAGAGGGGTGGTGGCCGGGATGCCGGAGCCCCGTCCTGGGCACCACCGGCCTCCACCATTCGCTGTCTCCTTCCCCGGGCACGGCTTGGACTCCAGGACTGGCACTCGACATCATTCGACTCGGGGGTGTCCGACCGGCAGGCGTCGGTTGGGGGAGGGCTCCCGGGAACACCTTCTTGTAACCACTCTCCTTCCTCCCTCTTCCGGTTCTCGACTCAAACACGCTCGTGTGCAAAAGTAAACTTCGAGAAATAAACCTTTGGATGATCTCTTTTTGATCCTTTGTGCATGTGTGTGTGCGCGTGCGTGCGTATGTGCGCGCAGGATAGAGAGGCAACTGTGATTGATAAGGCTAGAGATCCACATCGTTGATTCCGAGGAAGATGGGAGAGCCAGGTTCAAATGCTTTGCTCTTCCTCAGAGTCCACGGTCTCTCTATCCCCTCCCTCCCACCCACCTCTCCCGCCCCTCCCCCCCGCCCGACTCTTTCACGGATCCTTCCCCAGGCAGGCTACCCCTTGCCATCTCCCCATCCCCACAACCCCGAGGAAAAAGTCCGAACGCCCGTCTCCACGTAGTGTCCCGGTCTGTGCCGGCCCCAGGTAGTGTCTGGCACGCCGCAGGGGGGAGGGAGAGAGGAGAGGGCAAGGACACCCACTGGGGGGGTAAGCTCCGAGGTGGGACTCCTCCAGCGAGCACTCAAGAGACGAGCTCAGCTCATCCCCCTGCGGCGGGAGGGGTTGGGGGGGGGGGCGGGGGAGGCGCGACAGAGCAGATCGCAGATCACCTGCCCGCCAGCTTTTCCGACGCAGCCGATCCAGAGCTCAGCTCTTCCCTGAAGCGTCCAGATCCCCCAACGACAAAGCATTCGACCGGCCCGGATCCCCGGAGAGCCAGAGGGAACATCGGCCCGCAGACACACACACACGCACGCACACTGGGCAGCAGGCCCATCTGACGCATCTCCGCCCAAGGCAGGTGGCCCCACACATACCCACAGGCCATATATATGTGTACATACATACATAGATATACAATATATGTGTGTGTATATATACACATATAAATAAACCACCTCCCCACGTCTTGCCTGGAAAGTGTCGGATGCCTCATGGCAGCCCCGGGGCCCCGGAACCTGGCCCGCGGGTCCGACCACCTCCCCCGGCCGCCCTCCCCGCGTCCCCGGGCTCCTCCGGGGTCTAGTCCGCGGAGGGCACGGCGGGCGCTGTACCCGCCTGGCCCGGAGCTCCCGGGCCAGGCTGTCGAGGGCCGTCGGCCGCTGCCTCCTCGCTGCCCGGCTCGTGGGGCTGGTCCTGGCGGCGGGTGGCGGCCGGGTCCTGGAGGGGGGCCTGGGCGCTCAGGTCCTGCACTTTCTTGTTCAGGTCGTTGCGCTCGGTCTGCAGGGCCCGGCAGAGCTTCTCCAGCCGCTGGATCTTCCCCTGCAGGCCCTCCAGCTCCTTGTCGCGCAGCGTTTTCTAGACAGCACAGCAGCGGGCAGTGAGCAGCGTCCGGAGAACGGTGCCCGGCCACGGTCTCTTGTCACAAGCCTCAGGCCGGCGCTCCGTTCTCCACCCCGACCCTATGGCTTTGCAACTTCTGCCTCTTGCTCCTTTGGGATCATCGCTTGGGATTTTCACTTCCTTTCTTCCCTGTCCTCACACTCACTCTCACCATCGCCCTCCCACTTCCTAAAGCTTGGGGCTCGTGTGGAGGTTCCCCGATCGTCATGGCGGCCCATGATGAAGCAGCGATTCCTACGACCACAGGGCCGTCCCTGGGTCCTCTGCAAATCAGAGGACTGGGCGCACCGCCCCCTTCCCTACCCTCTGCCCCCCAGGTCCCAGTGAAATGGGCAGGACTGAGCGGGGAGTCGGGGGGAACGGGGCAGGCCCCCACGGAACCCGCCTCCCTGCCACCACAGGGCCACACGTCTCGCTCACCTCCTCGGCCATCTCCAGCAGGGCCTTGTTGCTGCTCTCCCACCGGGACCGGTACATGGTCGTCTCTTTCTCCAGTTTCTTGATCTTTTTAGTCATCTGGGTTGTGCCACAGACGGAAGTGGAGTTAGGGGGCCGAGGGCCGTCCCGACGGCCCTCCGGGGATCCGAGAACGACGGGACAGGGGCCACCGGCAGTTCTGAACTCACTTCTACCCACCCTCGGCACTGATGGATGTGTGCCTTTTTTAACTATCTGTTCAGTTAAGTATATCAACTCGATCACTTGTGAATCCTACTATGTCCGTCTCCCCGCCCAGAGCAGAAGCTCCTTGGGGATAGGGAATGTGCCCCGAGCTTATTTTGGGCTATTCCCAAGAACTTACACTAGCACACCACACTCACTGAAGACTCAATAAATGCTACCTCTGCCAGCCCTACACGTCTTTTACCACCGCTCTCTGACACGGCCACAGGCAAGGTCGTTACAAGTCCTCCCGGCCCAGGATTTGGTCTCCATCCTGCATCTGAGCCCCAAGTGGCTCAGGGGAACTGGGGCTGGTTGCCCTCTGGTTCGACCGTTTTACTGATCAAGCACACCCACACCCAACATCCCGAACCTTCAGCTCTAGGTCTCCAGTGCGGACCGCCGATCCAGCTATGGATCCAAATCCGCCCCCGCCCAGCAAACCCATAGAGGCTTTTGGCCGTCCAGGCTTCCCGAGCGGCCGGATGAACCAAATGTGAGTCCTCTCCAAGCCACTACCCTCTAACGAGACTTAGCAGATACGATCCCTGCTCTCAACTAACTTTTCCCACCTACGGTGTACAGAGCTCTGTACTAAACACTTGGGAGACAGCTTCAAACACTTTTACGGTGCTGAGGGGAAGGGTGTTACAACCCCATTTCTTGGTGGAAGTCTGAGGGAAACGAGGGGAAGGGAACTCCCCCACCAGCCCGAGGGGGCGTCCACGAAGGACTCTGCCGGTCCTTGGCCTGGCCACATCCCGAAGGGGAGGCCACGCAGCCAGCCGCCTAGGCGGAGTGGCGCCCCGCCCTAGCACGTCTGAGCACCCACTGGCCCATCTTCCCCTGCACGAAGGCTCCCCCGTTACCTTTTCCATTTCCTGTTTAAATGTGGTGAACACCTCGCTGCTCTTGGAGAGGGTGTTCTGGAACTCTTCAAACTTCTCCGTGTACAAGGCCAGCTGGAGATACAGGGGGTGAGGGGCGGGAGCTGAGCATATGGGGCTACTTCCCTCGTTGCTTGGGGGGAGCAGTGGTCAGAGGGGCGGGCGAGGGGAGCGGTGATCAGGGGAGGGGGGCTGGGGCCTAGCGGCCCTACCTGCTGCTTGAGGTGAGTCTCCTGCTGCTTCATCAGCTCGCACATCCTCTGGGATTCCACGGCCTCTTTCAGGAGCTGTTCGGGGAAAGCAACCGGGGGCCGGTCAGGCGATGAGCTCTCTTGACGGGAGCCCCAAAGCCAGTGTCTCAGTTGCCCCTTTGTACCGCAGTCAGGCCGGACCTCAATGCCCGGCGGGGAGGACCGAAGAGCTGACCGGGCCCTAGCTGGCGGCCACCTGACTCTTGCCCCTCTGGCCCCCGATGCAGGAAGCAGGGAGTCTAGATGGGATAGGACACCTCCCCCCCCGGCCCCCACCGCTGGGCCTTACAAAGTCCTTCTCTCGCTGGTGCCGCTCCTCGGCCTCCTTCAGCATCTCCTGTGCCTGCTGGAGCTTGGCGTCCACCAGCTGCTGCTGCAGATCCTTGTGCTTGAAGACCTTGTCTATATGCTGCCAAGGGAAACCAAGGGTCCAGAGGTTGGGAGGTGGTGGACGAGGGAGAAGGAGGTCTGCTAGAGCTCGACACCTCAGAACCGAGGAAGGCGGGTGGAAAGACAGCTCTGCACAACAAGAGGGCCCCTCTGCGGTGCCAGGGAGCAGTGGCCGTGGACCACTGACCTGATGTAGACGAGATCTTTCCGGGTCCGTCTCGGCTGCGACTCGACCCCTCCCGGGCCTTCTGGATCCCGCCCCTCCCTTGCCCTCTGACAATCTCCAACACCCGGGCGGGTACCTCCTCCCGCAGCTCGTACTGCTCGATGAGCTTCTTGAGCCTCTCGGCCAGCTCCATGTTCTCCTGGCGCAGTTTGGAGTTCCGCTCATTGTGCTGCTCCATTTGGAGCTGGATGTCGTTTAGTGTCACCTGGAAGTGGGAAGTCACTTCCTTCCTCTTCTCCTCTTCCTCGCGGGCCCGCTGGACGCCTTCCTCCTGGTTGGACCGGGAACCACGGTCAGAGAGGGGGCTGTCTGGCCAGGCCTGGCGGCAGCCCCCAAGATGACAGCCACATATTGCCCCCCGTCCCGCCCCCATGCAGCGAGGGCCGGGGGGATGCCTGAGAATGGGATTTGGGGCCACTCTGCCCAACCGGGCTTAGTTCCCACTTGAAGAGGAGGACACTGCCCCTCCACCCCCAAACCCGACAACCCAGAAACCGACCCCCGGGGCCAGCAGGCCACACCTTGAGCATGGTGTGCAGGTCACCGTGCGGGCAGGGGGGCCGGGAGCCTCACCTTCAGAGTGCGGTTGTGCCGCTGGAGCTCGCGGCACAGGCTCTCCAGCTTGCTGCGAGCAAGGATGGCCTTGTTGTGCTCGCCCCGCAGGTGGTCCTTCTCCTGCACCAGCTGCGTCTGCTTCTTCTGCAAAATCTTCACCTGCTTCTGGGCGTTCCTGTGCTCCTCCAGCTGGGCAGAGGAGGGGTGGGGGGACGGTGGCCAAAAAAGGGAACACTGAGCCATCAGGCGAGGGGTCGAGGAGAGGAGAAGGGTGCAAACGCTAGGTGGCTGGGACAGGGTGGGCGTTTGGGCCGGGAGAGGGCAGCCACCGCTGCCTACAGAATGATGAGAACTGAGAAATATTGGCTTGAAAAAAGAACTGCCGCTGCTTTCGAAACGGCCTGGGAGAAGCTGCTCTTTTGGAAGCGCACCCTACCCCCAGGCAGGAAGCACCCAAACTTGGCCCTTGGTTCCAAACCCCAATCCCAGGCTGCAGCGCCAACAGCCCACCGTACCATAAAACAGCGGCGGAATTTCTCCCGTCTGGGCCCGGGGCAGCTCCCGGCCAGAGTGCCCGGCGGCCCTCACCCACGATCTCAGCCCAGCGATGGCAGAGCACACCCAGCGGCACAGACCTGCCCCTCTGGCACCTGATCACAATAAGCAGCACGAACCTGCCCCTTTAGTGCTCGGCTGGCAGTGGAGGCAGAGGGTCGGGAAGTGAGGAGGCAGGGACTCCTCTGGGAATCATTCTCCAAACTCTGGGGATCAGGGATGGGGAGAAAGCACAGGACCAGGAATCAGGAGACCCCGAGTCCTGGTTCTGGCTCCGTCACCGGCCTTGCTGGGTGACTTGGGACAAAGCGCTTAACCTCTCTGGGCCTCTGTTGCCTCCACCGGAAAATGGGAATAAGATACCTGTTCTTCCTCCCTCTTAGATTGGGAGTCCCAAGGCTGGACAGGGACTGTGCCTGATCTATCCTATCTGTACCTAACCCTAGTTTAGCACACAGAAAGTGTTCAATCAATATCACTATCATCATCCTCATCAACACTGTCTTTTCCCACACTTATCCTAGAACACTTGGAAACCGAGCATCGAGTGGTAGGTAGAGAGCCCGGCTGACCCTCCCAAATTTCTGGGGGAGTCTCAGCCTCATGGAATAATAACAACAACCATAATAATAATGGTATTTGTTAAGCGCTTACTAGGTGCCAGGGACTGTACTAAGCACTGGGGAGGGTACAAGCAAATCGAGCGGGACACAGACATTGCCCTCACGATCTCAATTCCCGTTTTACAGATGAGGCAAATGAGGCGCAGAGAAGTGACTTGCCCAAGGTCACAAAGCAGGAAAGTGAGGGAGCCGGGATTAGAACCCATAACCTCTGACTCCCAAGCCCATGCTCTAGACACTATGCCACGCTGTTTCTATGTCGTTCTCAAACCCGCAACTTGGGCATTGTCAGGAAAGATGAGGCTGAGGAAAAGGCGAGTCACCGGGCCTCGAGGTGGCAGGCCCGGTGACAGAACGCCAGTCTGTTCCAGTGGGCGAGCAGGAGGCGGCTTGATCGGGTCCACGACCCTTCCCTCGCTGTTCACAAGAGCCAGGTTGGGCTGGAAACCCTCACCTGACTGGACAAGGGACCCAGAAGCCACATCCCACCAATGCGTGGCTCAGTGGAAAGAGTGTGGGCTCGGGAGTCAGAGGTCATGGGTTCGAATCCCATCTCTGCCACTTGTCAGCTGTGTGACTGTGGGCAAGTCACTTCACTTCTCTGAGCCTCAGTTACCTCATCTGTAAAATGGGGATTAAGACTGTGAGCCTCACGTGGGACAACCACAACCTGATTACCCTGTATCTCCCCCAGCGCTTAGAACAGTGCTCTGCACAGAGTAAGCGCTTAACAAATATCAACATTATTATTATTACCCTTCTCTAATGGCGGCCCAGAGACCCACCGAACACCGCCCATAGAACCCTTCAATTAAGATAATTCACTAAAGCGCTCACTCTGTGCCGAGCACTCTGTCAGAATTAGGCGGTCCCTACCCAATGTGGGATTCACTGCCTAAGAGGGAGGGAGGACTAGGGGTCTGAGGAAAATGAAGCCCAGAGAGGATAAGAGGCTGGGCCCTGGTCACCCAGCAGGCCAGAGGCGAAGCCCTTCAGACCCAAACTCCCTCAGGTTGCCACACAGAGCAAGTGCAAGAACCACCGGAGATGGTGCAAGCTCATTATGGGCAGGGAATGAGCCTGTTTACTGAACTCTCCCAAACGCTTAATACAGTGCTCTGCACACAGTAAGTGCTCAATGAATACGACTGAATAAATGAATCGAGCAAGTCGTCAGGGCTTGGGGCTCATTCAAGAGAGCTGGAGGATCCTGAATCACCCACCGCGCCTCAGAATGGTTCCATCCAGACAGCTCCACGCCCCAGACTTTCCCCCTCGCGACCAGGCCACCCCTTCAAATGACAGGCGAGCCATCGGAGGTGTAGACGCCCCAGCTCTCCCTCTGGGATTGGGAGAGTTGAAACCAGCTCCTGCCTTGGCCTGCTCCCCTGGATTCTAAGCTACATAATGACCCATCTCTTTTCCCAAACCGAGGTGAAGGTCAGCCCACCTGGCGGTCTGTCCCCATGTCCCCCCTCCCCGCCTTCTGGGGGCAAGGACGAGGGCGTGGCACGAAGGGCACTGACCAGTTCGGCGTATTTCTTGCACAAGGCTGCCAGCTTCTCCTCCGGGGTGCTCAGGGTGTTGAGCGTCTGCATGAGCAGCGTAATCTCCTTCCCTACAAGGCCGGCGAGAAGCAAACGGGACCAGGGAGTTTTTCCAGGGAGTTCTGCAACCATCCAACTACCCTCAAGCCCCATGGCCATAATTCTTCTGCCTTGACCCCGTTCCTAATTACTGTCTGCTGCAGTTCCCTGGCAAAGGTTCTTCGGGCTCAAACCACCCCATCCGCCTCTCCCAGGAGCACAGGGAACCCCCGCCCCACCCCCACAACTGCTTGGCACTCTGTTCAAACCCTCAAATGGCTCACCCAGCCCTTTGGCCTTCTTCCTCTCCTGCACCCGTTTGTGGTCTCGGTCTCCTGCCTCGTCGCTGGCTCGGACCTCTTCCACGCTGACGGCCTCCCGCTTGGGGCCCTCCTTCTCCCCGTTGACCTCGGGGCACCCGGGCTCCCGCTCTCCGTTCCGCACCGGCTCGCCGCGGCCCTTCTCCACCTCATCGGGCTCGGGGGGCTCGCTCTGGCCCCCGTCTTCAGCGGGCCCCTCCTGGTTGGCGTCCACGCAGTAGGTATTCAAGATGTCTTCCAGCTGCCTGCTCAGCTCCTCCGCCACATCTCGAGGGACCGGCTGTGGGGTCTTGGCCTTGCCCTCTCCCGCGGCAGCCGGCGGAGCTGTGGGGACAGTTGGGAATGAACACAAGGGAGACCCTTCCCCGGGATTCCCACATACCTGTTTTTAACTCTACTCACGCAAGCCCAATGCAGACCGACTATTCCCAACATCAGCAGTGTTTAACACCCACCGCATGCACAGTATCAGGGACCAGTCGGGGCCTCTGGGCCCTTGGGAACACACAACAGTTCGAGGAGCGTGTGAGTCACCAATGTCTTATCCAGGGACTTCCTAGAACTGGCCCGATGACAGATGAGTTCCCATACAGGGAGGGGGTTGTGGCTACCACCCCCTATTGCCACTTCCTCTAATCGAGCCTGAGTTTTCCCTGAGCACCTTGCCTGGGACGGAAAATGCGAGCTCACGAGTAGCCACGGTTGGAAAGATGCACCCTCTCTGCCCCCTTAACCCATGGCTGCCGGCATATCCCCCCCTTCTGGACTGCGAGCCTGTGGTTGGGTAAGGATTGTCTCTGTTTCCAAGCGCTTAGTACAGTGTTCTGCATACGGTAAGCGCTTAATATGAGTGAATGAATGAATAGGGCAGGAAAATCCACTGGCCTCCCAAATCCCGGCAACAAACCCAACGGCTCACGTCCAGGCCCTAAAGGCCCCACGTCGGCTGTCATACCGTACGTCCCCAAGCGCTTAGTACAGGGCTCAGCCCACGGCAAGCGCTCCATGAATACTACCGATTGACCACAGTCCTCTCCCAAATGCCAGCCCCGCTGGCCCTGGCTAAACGCCAGCTACGTGCAAACCTCGACAGCCTCCCCTTCTCCCGGCCCCTCTCGCTCCAGTCTGCGGCCCACGGAGTCGAAACACACCCCCGTTCTTCGCCCGCGCTTGGCCGCCGTGGCCCTTGGGATCCCCGTCTGTCGTCCGGGCCGAGTTGGCCGGCCCGGCCCGGCCCGACGACTCCGGCCCGGCGGCGTCCTCCGGCCCCGGGCCGCTGTTGGCCTTGGCCGGGCTGGCGGGCGGCCGGGCGGCGTTGCTCCCTTTGTCTTGGTTCTTCATCTTCGTCCGGTCTCGGAGGCCCAGGTTGGACGAATCCTCCAAAGAGAAAAGCAGGGGTCGTTAGAGCGACGGCGTGAGGGCGTCGTCTTCGGGGCCCCAGGGTGGAGAACGCTGGGGCGGCTCCTTGGGGTTGAGAAGCAGCGTGGCTCGGTGGGAACAGCCCGGGCTTGGGAGTCCGAGGTGGTGGGTTCAAATCCCGGCTCCGCCGCTTGACAGCTGTGCGACTTCGGGCAGGCCGCTTGGCTTCTCCGGGCCTCGGTTACCCCCGCTGTAAAATGGGGATTAAGACTGTGAGCCCCCCGTGGGCCAGCCTGATCATTCAATAGTATTTCTTGAGCGCTTACTACGTGCAGAGCACCGTACTAAGCGCTCGGGATGGACAAATCGGCAACAGATAGAGACAGTCCCCGCCCACTGACGGGCTTCCAGTCTAATATCCTCCCCAGTGCTTCGCACACAGTAAGCGCTTAACAAACACCCTTATTATTATCACTAATCCCCCCCGGGCCGCCCCGTTAATTGAGTGGTTCCCGCCAGGGCAGCGGCTGGCCAGCTGCCAACCCGTCCTTTAGGCCTCAGGAGCCGGGGCCGGACCCCGGCTGAGGTGGCGATGCCGCCAGGCCCGGGGGCGGACGGAGCCCAACCGGGGGCAATCTCGGCAGCCCCCCTGGGGGGAGGCGGCTCCCGAAGCGAGGCTCGGTGGGCCCCGGGGGAAGGCGATGTGGCCGAGAGGAATTGGGCGGGTCCGGTCCTGTCCGGTCCCGCGCCTCGGGCTCCACGACGGCCTCCGCTCTCTCCCGCGCAGGCGCACTAGCGCCCCCCCTTTCCCTCAGCCGCTCGGCCCCTCGCCTTCCCCCCAACATCCCGCCACGGCGGCGCCCCGCTCCCCCTCGCCTCACCTCAGCGGCCTCTCCCTCCCGCCTCCCCCGGGCGCCACCGGCTCCGGCCTCGCACCGGAAATCCCCACCAACGGCCCCGCCGCCCGCCCCCGGCGCGGCCAATCGGCGGCCGGCCGCCTCGCGGGGGCTGCCGGGAAAGGCAAGAGCCCGGCCAGGCCCGGGGAAGGAAAAACTACCGATCCCGTCCTGCCCCGCGCGGGTGGAGGACTACAACTCCCGACAGGCCGCGGGAACGCCCGGCAATGAGCTGGCCGGGGCCCTGCTGGCCGGGGCCCTGCTGGCCGGGGCCCTGCTGGCCAGGGCCCTGCTGGCCAGGCCCCGTGGAGCTCAATGGGGACGGCCGAAAGCGGAGTTGAAGCCTCGCAGTCGAGGGAGATTCCGCATTCACCACCCCATCAGCTTCTTGCTGCCCGCTCTCGGCTCCTTCATTCGTTCGATAGTGTTTATTGAGCGCTTACTATGTGCAGAGCGCTTGACATGGACAATTTGGCAACAGATAATAATGATGTTGGTATCTGTTAACCGCTTGCTTAGTGCAGATCGCTTGGAATGGACAATTCCGCAACAGATAATAATCAGGTTGGTATCTGTTAAGCGCTTACATGTGCAGACAACTGTTCTAGGCACTGGGGGGAGATACAGGGTCATCAGGTGGTCCCACGTGAGGCTCAAAGTCTTCATCCCCATTTTCCAGATGAGGTCACTGAGGCCCAGAGAGGAGAAGTGACTTGCCCGCAGTCACCCTGCTGACAAGGGGCAGAACCGGGATTCGAACCCATGACCTCTGACTCCCAAGCCCAGGCTCTTTCCACTGAGCCACGCTGCTGCTCCCTGCCCAATGACGGGCTTACAGTCTCCTTCACCGTGTGACCTTGGAAAAGTTACGAAGGCCGACCATCTTCCCCTCAGTAGAAGGGAGATGGTAGCCGATACATCGGTGAATAACCTTTATTGGGCACCTGTGGACCGAACACCACACTGGGTGCTAGGGTCGGTACCGAAGGATTAGTAGAGAAGTAGTATGAGAAGCAGCATGACTCAGTGGAAAGAGCCCGGGCTTGGGAGTCGGAGGTCATGGGTTTGAATCCCAGCTCTGCCACTTGTCAGCTGTGTGACTGTGGGCAAGTCACTTAACTTCTCTGTGCCTCAGTTACCTCATCTGTAAAATGGGGATTAACTGTGAGCCTCACGTGGGACAACCTCATTACGCTGTATCTACCCCAGCACTTAGAACAGTGCTCTTCACATAGTAAGCGCTTAACAAATACCAACATTATTATTATTATTATTATTAGACGTGATTGCCGGCCTCAAGAATTTTAAAATCTAGCAGGGGAGACAGACACTAAAACAAATCACAAATAGAATTACTAGCCGTTGCTTCACTAGAGTTGCGGATCCAGGCCCAGTGTCCCTATATTATTTTTCTCCTAGCTTAGAAACTCTATGAAGATGGGGACCGTGGCTTCTGGCTAATCCATCTACCCTATAGGTCTTGCCCAGGGGTACCGTAGATGTGTTATAGGGGGAGTAAGAATTGCTCTTTAAGCATCTGTAAATCGTTTGTCCAGTTCCCCACTATAGATTATAAACTCCTTAAGAGCTGGGAATGTAGATCTATCTACTGTTGTACTTTCACGATAATAAATATCATTAATATTTAAACATTAATATTATTAAATTGTTTAACTTAGTAAATATGATTCAACTGTGGATTTGTTAAAGCGCATACTAGACCACCAAACCCTGGTCCAACTTCTGGGGTAGAAGCTGCACAATCGGAGAAGCTCCACGGTGTCCCCGCCGGGCTAGGCCACGTCCACCGGGGTGGCGTTTTCGTGGAAGGGACCCCCACTATCGTCTCCTGCCCCCTTACCCTCTTCCACCGTCCACCGTCATCGGTCGGAGCCCCCCGCCGGGGCAGCCCGTAGGGGCGAGCTCCAGCCCAGGCCTCGGGCCTCCGGTCGGCCAGTCCGCAGCTCGACCCAAACCCTCCCGTCCCGGCGCCGCCAGCCCGGGGCTTGGCTTGGCTCCTCCAGCGCACTTACCCAAAAGGCTCACGAACGTCCGGTCAGTTTTCGGAGGCCCAGACCTCCTCTGGGGCCCCCCGGGCAGCTCCTCCCGTGCTCGCTCCCTCCCCCATTTGCGTGTGCCGCTGAAGAGCCGTAGCTACAAGTGGCGATTGTTCTCTTCTGTGGTGAGGTTGCCTCATGGAATCTGCATCGGGACAAACCTCACCCCGGTAGTAAGTTTGTTGCAATTCCCTACACACAGGCAGTCTCTGTGTTCTCAAGGGGTGGGAGGCGGCGGGGCTTGTTCACCGAGGGAGGGGTGCAGATCGACTTGGCTCCCGATCGCCCGGCCCCCGCCTTACCTCACTGGGCTCCCTCCAGGCCGGCTTCTGCTCTGCCCACCTCTCCAACAAATACTACTATTACTGAAGACAGACTTCTTCTAGACTGAGCCTGTTGTTGGGTAGGGATAGTCTCTAGCTGTTGCCGAATTGTACTTTCCAAGCGCTTAGTACAGTGCTCTGCACACAGTAAGCGCTCAATAAATACGATTGAATGAAGACAGTGTTTACTAAGCGCCATGTACCAAGAGGAGAAACGGAGTGATCTACTGGTTAGAACACGGGTCTGGGAGTCAAAATGGCCTGAGTTCCAGGACCAGTTCCACCACTTCTCTGCTGTGTGACCTTGGGCAAGTCATTTCACTTCTCTGGGCCTGTTATATCATCTGCAAAACCGCGATTAAGACTGTCAGTCCCACGTGGGACAACCTGATTACCTTGTATCTACCCCAGCGCTTAGAACAGTACTGGGCACATAGTAAGCGTTTAACAAATACCATCATTATTATGGATTGTGCCCAACCTGATTACCTGATGATGATAATACATAATGATGGTATTTATTAAGCACTATATGTCAAGCGCTGTTCTAAGCTCTGGGGTAGATAGAAGCTAATCAGGTTAGACACAGTCCCTGTACCACATGGGGATCACAGTCTTAATCCCCATTTTACAGATGAGGTAACGGGCAAGTGACTTGCCCAAGGTCACAGAGCAAACGTGGTGGAGGATTAGAACCCAAGTCCTTCTGACTCCCAGGTCCATGCTTTATCCTCTAGGCCGTGCTGCTTACCTTGCATCTACCCAGTGCTTAGAACAGTGCCTGGCACAAGGTAAAAACTTAAAAAATACCATTAAAAGAAAAGTGCTAGGCTACATCCAAGATTATCAGATCAGAGTTAGTCCCTGTCTCCCCTGGGGCTCCTAGTCGGAGAGGGAGGGATAACAGGTAACTGATTCATCATAGCTCCACGAGACACAGTGAAGAGTTGATTGTGCTGACTTGCAGGGATGGGGGAAGCCCCACAGCCCAGGAGCCAGATCTTATGGGCCATGGTTTCTAATCCCAGCTCCGCCACCTGTCAGCTGTGTGACTTCGGGCAAGTCATTTGACTTCTCGGTGCCTCAGTGCCCTCAGCTGTAAAATGGGGATTAAGACTGTGAGCCTCAAGTGGGACAACCTGATTACCCTGTTCCTGCCCCAGCGCTTAGAACAGTGCTCGGCACATGGTAAACACTCGATACCAACATTATTATTATTATGATGGGTCTCGGCTTCCGGGTCACCTATCTTGGATAAAGCAGGACTTTGGGCCGGAGCAAGGCTCGTCGATGTTCGGTGGGCCTGGCACCCCCGCCTGCCCCGGCCTTCGGGGGGGGGGGGGGGGGGGGGTGTTGTTACACCAAGGAGAATGGGCCACGTGTGTTTTGACAAAAAAAAAAAGCCCAAATCTAATCTTGGCGGGCCACCTGTAACCAATCGATCGTATTTATTGAACACTTACTGTGTGCAGGGTACTGTACTAAGCACTTGGGAGAGTACAGTATAACAGAGTTGGTAGATACATTCCCGGTCCACAAGGTGCTTAGTCATTAATCTAAATAAATGATTACAAATATATACATAAGTGCTGTGGGGCTCGGGATGGGGTGAATAAAAGGAGTAAATCTAAGTGCCAGGGTGACAGAAGGAGAAGCAGCGAGGCCTAGTGGATAGAGCACGGGCCTGGGAGTCAGAAGGTCCTGGGTTCTAATCCCAGTTCCATCACTTCCCTGCTGGGTGACCTTGGACGAGTCACTTCACTTCTCTGTGCCTCAGTTACCTCATCCGTAAAATGGGGATGAAGACTGAGAGCCCTAGGTGGGATGGGGACGTGTTCATCCCGACTTGCTTGTATCTCCCCCAGAGCTTAGTACAGTGCCTGGCACATAGTAATTGCTCAACAATACCACCATTATTAGTTATTAGAAGGGAGCGGGAGAAGAAGAAATTAGGGTTTGGTCGGGGAAGGGCTCTTGGAGGAGATACGCTTTCATCTTGCCCCAAGTCACACAGCCGACGAGTGGCGGAGCCGGGATGAGAACCCACCTCTGATTCCCGAGCCCACGCTCTTTCCACTTAACCACGCTGCTTCTCATGGAAAGACCACGGGCCTGAGTGTCATGGGACCTGGTTTCTCAGTTCGGTTCTACCACTTCCCAACTGTGTGACCTTGGGCAGGTCATTTAATTTCCCTTGGCTTCAGTTCCCCATTCTCCCTCCTACTTAGACTGCGAGCGCCATGCGGGACAGGTACTGGGTCCACTCTATACATACCGTATCCACCTCACTCCTTAGTAGACAGTCGGGCGCAAATACCAGTTATTACTCATTAGGACGGGTTCAACTATAGCACTTCATTCTCCAGAGAAAAAGGGACACAGACACGGGGACCTACTCACCCAGAAGCACCCAGTCATACGAGGATACGTGGGGAGAACCCAGGGAGACCCCCGGGGCTGTGTGAACCCCCCGCTGAGACCCTTCCGCCGTCTCAGCCTCTCAGAAAGGATCCGGGCCAGAGAGCCAGAGAACTTTGCAAACAGGTTTTTTATTTTTGCATTATATCAGTTACAGTGTTCGAACCCTAAAGAAATACATTTCTCTCTCTTCAAATCTGGATGTGTATATAAATATCATTTCTGTTAAGTCTGCTCCAGTCTCACTCCGCCCCCGCTGTCTCTCGGGGCCTGTGGGCACCTACTCCAGCTATGCCAAGTGATGGCAAATGTCCTCCCCAGGACCCCCAAGAACACTGGAAAAAAATAGCCAGAATTGTTTTAATTCATAGAAAAAAATAAACATCTCCCCTCCCCCCCAAAAAAGGAAAAAAAAAAGTGAAATTAGCCAACATACCCAGGCAGGGGCCTGGGCATCCAGACCTGGGCCCGAGGGAGAAGCTGAAAGGGGAGGGGGCCCTTGGCCTCTCTCCCCTCTAGTGGTTTAGGAGCCGACCCCCACGGAAACTGGTTCAGTAAACAAAATCAGGCTGGGGCCACGGGACCGGGCCCCGTCCCCTCCCGTTCTGTTTTTAGGTTTCTGCCTTGACATCCACAGCACAGTTGAGTTCGGAGGGGAGCTGACCAGAGAGGTCCGGTTCAGGATGCCGGCCTACCCGCCCCAGCCGCTGAGCACTCCAGCCATTAGGTCAACACCAAGAGGATTCTTCCCAGGTGAGTCTCCCATGTTGGGTGAGGCCACCTCGACAGAGGGCAGTTGGGTGCCGGCTGAGGAGACGGGGCCGCTCGGGGAATGGGGGACGGGGCAGGGCCAGTTTTAGCTCGCCCCCGCTTGAGGCTTCGGGTACCCTCTCCTCCGCGGAGCTGACGGGGAAAGGGGTTGAGCCCAGCCCTAATCAGGGTCGCTTCCCGCCCGACCCGAGTGGAAATCTCTCCCTCAAATCCTCTCCACCGTCCCAGATGGCCGGGCCTGGAGACGGAAGCTGGAGGCCGTGGGGAAACAGGAGGAAACCGTCCTCGTGGATCAGGCTCTGACTGCCAGGATTCCATCTTGACTTGTCTAAGCCCCCCGACTCTAAATTCTGGAGGAAGCTAAGGGGGTGGGAGGGAAGGGAGGAAAGAGGACGGGGTGGACACAGAGTATGCCATGAATTGAGTCCAGGCTGAAGCTTGGAGGAGAGCAGGAGACACACGTACACAAGCACACCCACGCATACCAACACAGACACACACTTCCCTCACGCCCCCTCCCCCTAATCCATCCATGGAGGGTCAGAGTTGGGAGCTCGTTCCAGTCTGCTTGTTGAGTGACATCTCAAACCAAAAGCCAAAACACCCAGGGATTCTGGCTGTGTTTGTCTGGTATGCTGTGCCCTAAAATGGATATTCTTGGATCATTCCAAAGGAGCAGTCCTGGGCCAACTTGCTTTCCTGCCTGAACCGCGCCCCCATACACACACACACACACACACACACACACACACACACACACACACACCCCACCCCCCCGCACTCTCTCTCTCTCCTTCCCCTGCAGGAGCTCAGGTCTGAATGCAGTTACAGCCCACCACTGCGCTCAGGAATGCAAATGCGCTACCATGTTGGCAAAGCAGGCTGTACACCAAGGCTCCGGGGAAGGAGAGTGCCGACAAAACAAACACACACACACCTCCCCCTCTCCACCTCCTGCCGCTACCTTCCAAGCCTCCAAGGAACCTGCTTCTAGGCTGGTCAAGCTCTAGCTTGACTTCCCCGCCTGAGCCAAGAACGTTTCCACGAGACGCTCGCAGAGATGCAGAGGAAGCCGCCGTGTGGCCTTCCGAGCAAGGATTCGGGAATCTTACCCGTGAGAAGGGCCCGCCTGGGAGGGGCCGCAGTGGAGGCGAAGCAGACGCCCGGGAAGTCAAAGGGGATGACGGGGGGGTGGGGGGTGCCGGGGAAGGTAAGAAAAAGGAGCTGGAAAATAAACTAAGAGTTGAGGGCGGGAGAGATGGGTGCAGAGGGTCTGCAAGTCAGACAGTACTCATTGAACATCTGATCTCTCGACTCTGCTGGCTAGGGTGGGGAGTGAGGAGTGAGGGAGGAAGAGGTAGGAAAGGCGAGAGGACAGTGAGATCCCACCAGCTGCTGGTATGACACCTACAACCCCGCGGAAAGCAGAGCTGCAGGTCAGTATCTTCGGAGCCAGGACCCTCTCAGCACGTCACCGATCCCTGACATCTGATGCCCTCCTGGGCCAGTGTTCTGGCTCCACATTCCTGCCCCACCCAAGGCAGCTCTCTAAGGGTGAGGCCCGAGAGGGCTAGCACTTATACAAGGGAATTGAGGCTGCTGGGCCCTGGAAGATGGCAGATGCGTGGGAATCCTTTATAGCCAGAAAGGCCACAATCCCCCAGGGTTCAGCAAAGATTGTGAGCACGGTGGAAGGAAAGAGAGTGAGACATAGAGGGAGAAGCAGAGACAGAGGAGGAGAAGGAAAGAGAAACACCGAGAGAGATAGAGAAGAGGGAGGAAGAAGCAGAGGGAGACAGAGGAAGAGGGAAAGGGAATGCAAGCACGGGCTTGATCTGAAATAGAATTCAGAACCAAAGTTCTTAGGGACGACTGAACCACAGCCCGGCTTCCCCGCCACCCCCAGGGTTCGTGGGCCCTTTGAAGTAGCCCCAGAAACCCAGGCAGCGTGGCCCGCTGACCACCTGCTTGCTGATGAAAGACGTCACCAGCTTTGGATCTCGGGAAGGCCGACGGTGAGGCCGGAGCTGGGCCCGGGCTAGGAGTGGGCACCAACCCAAACGGGGAGCCACCGTGCTGCCGACTCAAAGGGACAGCGCGGGACCAGGGAAGACGCGAGCCAACACTGGGAGGATAAGATAGCTTTGCTGGTCCGGTTGAAAATCCCAGAACCGCAGGCTGGACCGGCAGCGCCCCACAGAGCCTCTGTAGGAGGTCAAAAAAATCATTTTGCTCTCCTCCCTGCCCCGGGGCCAAGCGGGCAGGGACACTTCCAAGTGGAGGCTTGGGCGTGCGCCTGCCCGCTATGAGGTCAATCAAATGTTACGAGAAAGGCCCATTTGAGGTTGGCACGTGGGCATCACCTGGCCAGTGGGTCCGTCTGCTGGTATCCCCGAGCAGAGGGGCACTCTCTAAAGCAGAGTGGGAAGTCAGAGAAGAATCTTCTGACCCCTGGGAGTTTTACCGTCGGCCGGTTTGGCCGGAGGGGCGGGGTGGGGATCAGTCCAGGACTCCTGCTGATCCTGGAAAGGCCGAAATTGGGCTATGGGCTGGGCGAAGGATGTGGGGAAGCAGATAGGTGTGAGCCCTGCCTCCACGGGGCCCCGAGGGGGCCCGCTCTGGCCGGAAGACCCTCCCTGCCTGTGGTTGATGGGGAGGAAGGGGGAGGGGAGCAGCTCAGATGCAGCTTCCCCTGGAGCGCAGAGTCACAGTTTGACTCCGGTCCTTTGCCATTCGATCTCGAGGCACTACTCGTCCCAGGCCTCTGCCTCCCCCACCCTCACCGATACCCCTCTCAAAACCCCAATGGCCTGAAGGGAAGCCGGCGAGAGGGCAACACCCCCCCAAACCCAAAACCCAGCTGTGGTGCCTAGATTCCTTTTCCCAGATCCAGGTGGGAGGAGAGGGGGAAAACACGGTGCCCAGTGCCCCTTGGCATCTTTAGATCTCACGCTACCGCCCCGTCTGATATCTATTTTGCCTGCCTTCCCGCCTTTCTGCACCTAGGTGACGGCAGAATGGGTCCTCTCTCAAACAATCAGCGATGGGAGGCTTCCATTTGGCTACAGGTCAGACCTCCCCTCCACCCCCCGCTTCCCTGCCTCATTTCAGACTGTCGAAGGCTCACCTCTCTTCCCAACCCGACACACTCAGCCTGCGTGTTTCCATGGAGACACGCGTCGCTTCAGTGGTTCCCGGCAGCAGCCGCAGCGGCGGCCTCTTAAGATAGCTCGGTGGCTCTCCAGAACCAAGCCCCAGAGCACTGGGACCCACCGCTTTCTCATTCTCCCTGGGGGGAGAGGGCCTCGTGCCGCAGGGATGCTGAGGGGGAAAGGACAAGGACAGAGCCCACACTGGATAAATACGACTGATGGATAATTCTGGCCCCAGGGCCGGCAGGCCACACTCCCACCCTTACAGTCAAAAGGCTCGGGTTTCCAAGAGGGGGAGGGGGAGAAAAGGAGCAGCAATTCGGAGGCAGAAGTCTCCTCTGCTCTGACCCTCCGAAAAGGGCAAGAGGCCAGCCTCGTTCTTTCCCCGGAGATTTCAAGTGAAACTAGTCAACCGCTTTCTCTAGGAAGCGCCAACCTCGAGGGGGCAGATGGAGCTCCGCGCTGGCTCGGTCTCCCCTCTGGAACCTCATCCTAGGGCGGGGCAAGACTCGCCAACGGCAGCCGCCTTTCCTCCCCCGAGGGTCCCCTTCCAGGCACCCAGACAGATGGAAAACAAAGAGAAAGATGTCCCTGCACACCCCACAGTTTGCCCCAGTTTGACAGGCTTCCCAGATGAGAGGACGGTTTCTGGAGATTGGGTCCCCGCTGCTCCTACTTGCCAGCGCCTTGGTGTTCCCCCCCGAAGTCAGGGGTTGCGGGGAGAGCGAGACAGGGTGGCCCAGGGCATGACTACATTGAGACTTCCATGGGTGGGAAGGGGAAGACCTAAGAGAAGAAAGGAGCCAAAAGGACGCCACCTACCCTAACCCGACATCTTAACCAGGCTGTGGTGACCCAGGGGTCCCGGCTGGCCCCTCTGGCTGCCCAGCGCTTCCTCTGCTCTCTCCCTTCCCACCACCAGGCTGGCTCAGCACCGGCGGCTCCGGGACTCTGTGGCACGGCGAGGGATGGGGGACGGGGATGGACTGGAGGTGAACCGGTGCAAAGCCTGGGAAGGGAGAGGAAGAATGGGAGGGGAGGTTTCTCCTACTTCCGCCAGGCCCAGAGCCTTTGTGCTTCCTCCTTGCTCCTCTGTGCCATCCCCAAAAGAGAGTGCCCAGATCAGGGGGAAGAAGGCAGCAATGGGTATGTTACCCTCTGCCTGCCCTACGGGATCCTATTAAAACAAGTCAGAGTCGCTCCTCAGCTAGATCTCCCCTGGGAGCCCAGTTCAGACCGACCGACCGACCGAACACAACGTAGAAGACGCAGAGCTCTGCCATTCTCCCCTGGGGGTGGCAAATGTACCCGGCCCAGCTGTGAGTTGGAAGGCGGCTGCATGGCCAGACCTCTAACTTTCCCGACTCCCACCCCTCATCACGGGTCAGCAGATGGGAGGCCTGTTCCCGTTCCCCCCGAGAAAGGTAGAGGTCATTTAGCTCTCCAGGCTGTTGCTGGGTGCCCAGGAGAAAAAAAAGGGGAAAAAAAAATGCGATTAAAAAACCGTCTCCGCTGTGTGGGCGGCCAAGGGAAACTTCAAGTAATCAATGGAGCCCGGGGACATGGGATCAGTAGCGATGTCTGGGGAGGGCGTGTGGGAGCGGGGCATGACTCCACCCTCTTCCTTCTCGGACCAAAACCTTAGGAAACCTTGAATGACTCCCCCAACGGGGTCCGGGCGTGAGGGGTGAAGCAGAGCGGCCGCACCCCTTCCAACCAGACTGCCGGGCCGACCGTTCCCCAAGAGACCCCCGGCGGCTCCAACGGGGCTTGGGGCGCTTCCCGAAACCTCAGCGCTCCCGGCTCCCGGGAGACTCCTCTCAGTCCGAGTTCGATGTGCAAAAGGAAAATTAAAAAAAAAAAAAAAAAGAAAAAAATTGGTTTCTTTTTTAAAAAGAGGAAATTAAATAAATTGATCCAAGCTTCCATGATGAATATTCTATCGGAGCAAGAACATATTTTGGATTCCACCCCGTCCCTCACTGGAATATTTCAGTCTGCTTGATACCCTAGGTAAGAATTAGAGAGATCGGGGCTGGGGTGTAGAGGCTGAGGGGAGAGGGAGGGCAAGGGCAGGAAATCACCACAAAAAAAAAAAAAAAGAAAAAAAGATTGGGATGGGGAAGGTGCAAATTGATTACCTCTGTCCTCCTTTTACCACCCCTGGCTCCTGGGACAAAGACAAGTAATGCAGCAAAAATATAAAGTGGGTAAGGAGAAACAAACCCTCAACAAGTCCCCTTCTTTCCATGAAAGCAAAGCGTTAGCGTCTGTCTGTCCTGGGTTGGGTGGGGAGGAGGAGGGTGGGTCCCATCAGGGGGTGTAGGTCCCGGAGGGGAGGGGGGAGCGGGCCCTGGCCAGTTTGTGGTGCCCTCCGCTGCCCCGCGCCACCTCTCCCCCGCCCCTCCCCGCGCCCCCCGGGGGGCGGGCACTATAGCTGAAAGCCCTCCATGGGGGCCTCGGGCTGCTGGAAGATGAATTGCTGCTGGTTGGCGTCCACCTGGGGTGCCAGGCTGGCGGCGGCGGCGTCATCCTCCACGCCGAAGTAGTGCTCGATGAGGTCAAAGGCCTTCTGGTAGATCTCCTGGTTCTCGTGGCTCTGCAGGAACTCGATCTTGTCCAGGCCTGAGGCACGGGAGGCCGGGGAGCGGTCAGGGGGCCGGGCCGGCCGCCCCTCCGCCCGAGCCCTTCCCGGGCGCTGGCTGTGAGCCTCCCCCTCCTCCAGGAGGCCTCGCCCCGCACCCACCGACACTTCCTTTAACCCACGCCCTAAGCGTGTGCGCGCCTGGACGTGTGTCTCCGATGTGACAAGCTACTCATCCCCACGGCATCAGGGAGCTGAACTGAGCTAGAAAGAACTAAAAATCAGCCTCACGCTTCTCCAGACTCCATTTCCTCAATCGCCCCCCGCGGCCCAAAGAGTCTGGGTAAACGACAGGCTGTCTTTTATTTTGACTGTGGCTTTGATCGCCCTACTGCCCCTCATCCTCAAGCTTCTAGAGAATGTGGGGCCGGGAGTCAGGAGACCCAAGTTTTAGTCTCAGCTCTGCCACCTTGGGCAAGTCACAATCTCTCCGGTCCTCAGTTTCCTCAACTGTAAAATGTGGATAAGAAACCAACTCTCCCTCTCTCTTAGGTGGTGGGCCCCGTTTAGGGCAGGGACTGTGTCTGATCCAACTATCCTGAATCGACCCCAGTGCCTGGCACAAAGTAAGGGCTCGGAAAATACAACAGCAACGACACCTCATGATGACGACGATGACGTGAGCCCCTTAAGCAGGACAGGGACTGCGTGCAACTCAATTGGCTTGTATCCACCCCAGCGCTTAGGACAGTGACCGGCATATAATAAGCGCTTAACAACCACCTCAATTATTATTAGTAGTAATAATACTATTAAGCCCTTACTTTGTACGGAGCACCACATTAAGAGTCGGAAGAGAAGATACGGGGGGAAACCTATGTGAGGAACGGATGTGACTGCCAACTCTGTTGCACTGTATTCGCCCACTGCTCAGACCACAGTAAGTGCTCAATAAATTCTACTCATTGGGGAACGAGAGTCCGACAGACCCAGAACCAGGCAAGCCTAGGTTGGGGGTAGAGGTGGGGTGGGGGAGGAGGAACGGTCCAGTGAACCGCCGGTGGCCACGTACCGTAGGCTTCCTCGATGAGGCCGCAGTAGGGGTTGGCCCCGTTGCCCGTCCGCTTGGCCTCCTGCTCCCCGAGCCGCAGGATGTTCTCCAGCCCGTTGAGGGCCACCTGGACGATCTTCGAGTCCATGACGGTCAGCAGGTCACACAGGGGTTTGATGCAGCCCAGCGAGACCAGGTACCTGGAGGGCAACGAGGAGAGGGTCAGTCTCCTAACAGGTCCACCCCACGTGCCCCCAGGCACCCGCCCGACGCTTGGCCTGGGGTGGACAAACGTGGGTCACACCCACGACCAATGCTCTTGGAAAGGCTGGGCGAGGTGGATTCCTGTGGATAACCGCAGCCGGCAGGAATCCAGCACCCGGTGCCCTCCGGGACAGGGAAGACCTTCCCGGCCTAGCCCTGCCCTGAACGCTCAGCCTCCGGCCCAGCCTTCCTCCATTCCCCTCGGTGGTGTCATCGAGCACCTCCTGGGAGCAGGGTCGGTCTTCTGCCCGCGGGGAACGGCTGGGAGGGAAGTCGAACTGAGGTGGTAGTTCTCCGGGGCCCCCAGCCGGCGAGCCCGGGGTGGGCAGCGTCACGTGGTACCTGATCTGTTCCGGGGTGCCCCCTGACGTGGCGTTGGTGATGGCCCAGGCCGCCTCTTTCCGCGTACGGAACTCGGCCTTCTGCAGGATCTCGATCAACACGGGGAAAATGTTTGCGTCGATGACCGCCTGGAGGAGAGGAGGACGGCGGAGAGCCGGGAGAGGCGGGTGGGGGTTGGGTCCCACAGTCTTCCCCACATCTGGGAGACGCGACCAGGGGGTGCCGCTGGCTTCTGTGGGGAGAGGGCGACACCCCTGCCTCCAGCCCGGCTCTAAGCCCCCCAACCTCCCCCAGAGGCTCCCGGGGGCCTCTACCTGTATCTGAGCCCTATTTCCAGCTGTGATGTTTGAGATGGTCCAGCAGGCTTCCTTGCGGATCGATTCCTTGGGGCTGCTGAGCAGGTGCAGGAGACACGGCAGGGCTGAGCAGTTGAGGATCACCTGGATGGGGAAGAACCCGCGATTCAGTTCCGCACCTGGCTTGGGGCCGAGTGCCAACGGCATGCTGGGGGCCATCGAGGATTCACCCTGAGCCCTCTGGAAGTCAATGCTCAAGGTGGGATTTTCCCGTCCCGGCAAACCAGGAGAGCCACACAAGAAGGAAGCTTTGGCTCCGTCTGTTCCCCGCAGGTGTGGGCTGCTGGTATGGATGCCCGGCTGGACAAGGTGGGGTGGTCTTCCCCCACCCCGAGCCCGAAAGCTGACTTCTGCCGGGGCCGAGCGGCAATAGCCCTGCCTTGCCCCAAGCCTCCCTAGGGGGCATCTGGGCTGACGGCCTGGGAGAAGGGGATTCCCGTGGCCTCTCCCAGCCTGGTTCTGTCCACCTGGAGAGCAGGAAGAACCCACCCAGTTCCACACCTATGGGGCAGATGGGAAGACCCTGGGAAATTCAGGGAAGGGACGGGGACAGGATGAGTTCCGAAAGGGTGGCCTCCCCAGAACCCCCCAGGGCTACGGAGCCATTTATCTCCCAAACTGGAGATGGTGGTGGGGCTAAGGGGTCTCATCACGACAGGCTCTCATGGTGGCGGAGGCTACAATGGAGTCCTGTTTAGGGAAAATGTTTGGCTGAGAGGGCTCCGCAGACACCCCTCCCGCCCCTTAGGTTCACCTGGGTCTGGATGTCGTCACCGGTCACGATGTTGCCCACGGCTCTTAGGGCGGGAGATGCCACCTTGTAATCATTATGCCTGCAGGGAGAGAGGGGAGGCCCCAGCGTGGGCAACAGTGGGATTGGTCAAGGCTGCTCGCCCCCAGGACGTTCCCATCCCCATCTCCCGGAGGAGGAATCCAACATAATAACAATGTTACGTGGTTACAACCTGCCAAGCAATGTACTGAGCCCTGGGGAAAATCAGAGTATATGCAGACCGGACATAATCCCTGTCCCACATGGCTCACAGTCTCAGGTACTGAGCCTCATTTTATAGGTGAGGAAACTGAGGCAAAAAGAAATGACTTGCTTGAGGTCATGTAGTAGACAAGTGGCAGAGCCGAGATTAGAACCCAGGCCCTCTGCCTCCCAGGCCCATACTCTTTCCGTTAGGCCCCGCTGCTTCTCTTCACATCAGAAGGCACTGAGCACCCCAGAGTGTGATGCTGGCGAAACCCCACCTAGCCCCACAGCGAGACCAGAATCTGTCCCCGAAGCCACCGAACGAGGCGGGGAGGCCACCAAACCAACCAGCCTCACTCCCCGACAACCCCCCGACTCGGAGGCACGCCGGCCCGTCCGGCCCGAACCGGGCACTCACATCAACAGCTCCACCAGCCGCCGACACACCCCGGAGTCGATGACGGCCTGGATTTTCTCGTTGGGGCCATCCGACAGGTAGGACAGGGCCCAGCAGGCATCCGCGAGCAAGTCTGAGTCGCTGCTGAACAGCAGACGCGACAGCACCGGCAAACAGGGAGACACCTGTTCGGGGCCGAGGGGAAGCCCCGGCGGAGTGGTCAGGGGTGTACGGCGGGGCTTCGCAACCACTCGCCCCTGCTCCATCGCCTTCTGACTCAGCTTGTCTCTAACCGTGAAAAACCCACTCTCCTTCCTCTCGAGGTCCGGACCCAAGGGGCGCTGAGCGCGAGAGAGCAGTTCAGCTCAAGGCCCGGCTGCCAGGACGGGTTGGCCCTTCGGTGGCCCTGCAACTGCGGCACTGCTGGACCCCGGCCGGGCACTTCACGCCCCGCTGGGATCCCGGGCCCCCGTTATATAGACCCCCCAACTCTGAGAGCTGGTCACGGCTCTTTGGGACCCTCCGGCCCCCCACTCACCCAACTGGAGGGGCACAGGCAGCTCTTACCTTCCCAAACTCGGGGGACGGGTTTTTCCCCCGGCACAGGTTGGACAGTGCCCAGACGGCGTTCCGTGTCATGGTCAGCCTCATCGACTTGGTGAGGAGCCTGCGGAGAGCCAGCAGGCGGGTCAGGCGCTGGTCCCTTTCAACAGCTGGCACATTACCAGGGTCACGCTCACCCCCAACCCATCCTTCTCAGCCTGGGCCTGGCACACCACACCTTAAACTCTCTTCCCTTCCCAACTTTTCCTCTTTCCCAATCCTGAGATGCGCCAGGATCTCAAGGGCCGAGGAGCCTGGCTAAATTAGCCCATCTCCCCATGTCTGCAGAGGGCCTGCCTCCCTGCTTCTTCTCTCCAAAGGGCATAGCACGAGGTGAGGAAGGCAGGCATAGTTCCTGGGCTAGGCTGACGGAGAAGCCGGGGAGTTCCTTGACTGAAAACTGGAGGAGAGGTTCATCTACTCGGATGGGAGTAAATGATGCCTCTTTGGTGGGGGGGAGGGCGGGGATGCTAAGATGAACTCTCCAGGGTCACCTCGACCTTTCAGGGCTCACGGTGATGTGATGTCGAGCTACTCTGGCTCCCGGTTCCCGAGGTGCCAGCCCTCCACACCTGTTCCCGCCCCCGAACCACCCACGGACATGCCCAGAGGCCGAGGGTCACTCACGTTAACAACGGGGGGAGGATGTTGCAGCTCAGCACGTAGTCTCGGCAGACGGCACTGTCACCGGCAATGTTCCCCAGCGCCCACACGGCCTGAGAGGACAACGGTGGCAAAGTGCCCACCTGCACGTCGGCACAGCCCGCCGCCCCCCCATTCTGCCCTCCCTCATCTCCCATGCCAGGTTGAGGGGGCTTGCCCCGCTTACGACTCTCCCCGTCTCCCAGAACTCTCTGTGACTCGCCAAGCAGGTTCGGGGACGCCGGGGTCGGGCCGCCGGCGAGTGGTCCTCAATCCTGCCCGGGCCCGGGACCCTGTGTCCTGTCAGCCGCCCATCCAACCCCACAGAGCCTCCTGGGGGAGACTGTCAACCCCAGGGGGCGGTTCGGGCCGCCACAGGGTGCCCCCCTCACCTGCTCTTGCACGTCCTCAAAGTCGGAGTTTAGCAGCTCTATGAAGATGGGGACGGCCCCGGCTTCGATGACGATTTTGGTTTGTTGGGAAGTTCCTGAGGCGATGTTTGTCAGGGCCCAGGCCGCTTCAAACTGGAACGACGCAGAGCGACGGGTTGGGGGCCGGCTGCCTTGCGGGGGGTTGGGGGCTGGGGGGGGAACTACATGCATGACCCAAATCCGATGCCCAAAGAGGGAGGGAGAGAACAGAGGGACCCTCAGGGGATTTGGGAGGTGGAGGGTGGCGGAGGGGGGCGGCGGAAGTCATCTGGGACGCCAGCAAAGACCTCTGGCAGGGATTGCCCTGGGTAGCCCGTTTCTGGGGAAGCTGGCCCCTGAGGCCACCAACCTCTTTCCTAGCGGTAGCCACCAGAGGGCCCCAGGTTCACACCCGGCTCGGGGCCCTTACCTGTAACGTGCAATTCTCGCTCCTCTTCAGGAACTCTACAAACCGGTCCACCACTCCCGGGGTATTGATCACTTCGTCTATCGGGGGATTTGGCTCTGAGAGGAGAACGGGAGCGGGGGGAAGGGTTGAAGAGGGGTCAGGCTACCCCCGGTGGGGCGAGGGGAGGGTAGCCCCCGCCAGCACCTTCAGCCTTCCCTTCCTCTCTACACAGCAGCTACATATTAACTTCTCTATGCCTCAGTCCCCTCATCTGTAAAAGACGGATTAAGACTGTGAGCCCTGGCTGGGACAGGGACTGTGTCCATCCCGATTACTCTGTATCTACCCGGCGCTTACAACAGTGCCTGGCACGTAGTAAGCACTTAAAAAATACTGTTTTGAAAAGTCATCACTGAGCTTGCTATGGGGCGACCTGCCCCTCTCCAAGTTAAAGTGCTGGCCCGGGTTTGCCCCATCTGCTACGACGCCCCCAGACCACCCAACGGGTTTTGGCCCGGTCTCGCCAGGTGTTAACACCCTCGGGGGGGAATGCTAGGAAGCCATCTTCCTCGGGCATCCCCTGCACTCCCCGCCGCCCTCCTCGTTCCCCTGGCCCACGGGGTCAAATTCATGTTTCGGCACCGCGAGAGCCGCCCGGACCATCCCCTCACGGAGCCTGCGGAACCACCCGGCGCCCTGCGCACCTCGGCGCACCTGGGAGACCTGGAGTTCTCTCCGTTTGCCCCCGTCAGCCTCCGGGCTCCTCACCTTTCGAGAGCAGCTTCCGGAATTTCTGGGTGGTGGCCAGCTGCAAATCCGAGTCCTCGGAGAACAGCATCTCCACCATCTCCCGTGAGATGACTCCTTCCTGCTGGGGAAGGACAGGGCCGGGGCGCTGGCGAGGGTCTATCGGACCCCGGGGCTCCCGCCCCCTGCCCCTCAGTGCTCCTCAACCATGTGTATTTCAGAAGAGATGCGAGCTACAGTACCTCCTCTGACCCCGGGAGTCGCCTCCAGGAAGGGACAGGAGCAGGAAGCAGAATGACCCAGTGGCTAGAGCCCAGGTCTGGAAATCGGAAGACCTGAGTTGTAATTCCAGCTCCATCATCTGCCTCCTTTGTGACCTTAGGCAAGTCACTTCACTTCTCTGCACCTCAGTTACCTCAATGTAAAATAAGCAAAATACCTGCTCTCCCTCCTTCTTAGACTGCAAGCCCGATTAAGCACAAGGACTGTGACCAATCTGCTTATACTGTATCTACCTCAGCACATAGTAAAGAGTTTGACACGTAGTAAGCACTTTATTAATAATAATATTTACAGTATTTTTTTAAGCGCTTACTACATGCCAGACACTGTACTAAGCACTGGGGTGGATACAAGTAAATTGGGTTGGACGCAGTCCCTGTCCCACGTAGGGCTCACAATCTCAATCCCCATTTTACAGATGAGGTAACTGAGGCCCAGAGAAGTAAAGTGACTTGCCCAAGATCACAGAGCAGACAAGTGGCGGAGCCGGAATTAGAACCCATGACCTGGCATGTGCTCTATCCGTTATGCCATTCTCCTTCTCACTTTACAAATACAATAATAATAACTAGAAAGGCATCGGTCCCGTGACCCCGTGACCCCATGGAAAAGGCGCAGAGATGAGACTTTGGGCTCTGAGCCTTCCCTAGGACAGGGCTCGGCCAGGGCGGGGCTGGGCCTTACCCCGGGGGTGGAGCTGATGTAGGAGTCCATGAGGAGGGTGTCGAACACAGCAGCATCTTCGTTAATCAGTTCCACGTTCCTTCGTTTGAAAAGCTGCAATGGGAAATGGAGGAGGAGACGGGGAGATGAGGTGTGCGCAGGGGAAACCTGCAGGGGGACCCCGGGGGGCCACGGGGCGCGATAGAGGGATGGACAATCCTCTCTGGAAAGCAGCGAAGTGGCTGCTGAAAGGGTCTTTGGAGGGCTGGAGAGGCGAGAGCCACTGGTAGCTCACCGAGCCCCAAACGCAACCCCAAAGGGGCCAACGCGCACCCGCTACTGGGACCGGTTTCTGCACCTTCCTGTTCTCCCAGACTTCCAGGAGCAGCTGGTCTCCTGGACCCTGGAGGTCTCTCCCCTCCACGGCCCTTTCCCCCATAAGTAGCCTCGGGCATTCTGGGAGAGACAGACCCCTGAGGGAGAGATGAGAGGAGTGAACGGGGCACCCGGTAGGGAGCCTCGGCCTCCACCTCCCCATCCTGGGGAAGCCAATTTAATCAGTCCATTAAATGCTGGGTGCAGAGTCCTGTACTGAGCGCTCGGGAGAGGACACTAGAATAGATCTGGGAGACACGTGGAGGCCCCAGGGTCGGCCCCAGCCAGGCGACACCCCCAGGCTCCATCCCCTCCACCTTGTTGGGACAACGGCCCTCCGGCCAGGGGCCATCCAACCTCCCACCTGCTGCTCCCGTTTCTGCTTGCGGAGCTGGATCCCTTCTTCCTCCCGCCGCCTGCGCATCTCCTCCGGGTTCAGCGCCTTGTTCTTGTAGCTCTTCATCCGGTAGTTATCCTTCCCGGGGCTCGCCATGGTTTCTGGAGGCAGACGAAACCACACATCCCTGATGGGAGAGAACCGTCGCCCCCTTGCCGGTGACTCTCCCCTATCCTGCACCTCCAACAGCCTCGAGGCTCTCCTCGTCCTCTTTACTCTGCCCAACGACCCCCAAGAGCTTCCTGCTCTTGGCCACCCCACCTCAGGGCTCCCCTGGCTCGTCTCCTCCCTTCCCCGGAGCCCTCCTTTCCCTCGGTTTCAACAAACCAGGTCTTGCCCTCCTTTAAAGCCTCTCCAAAAAGCCTGCTCTGCCGGGAGATATCCCCGTTTAAACCCTACCTCCCTCGTCGGGCCATCCCTTCGGCCACTTCAAAACTCGGGCTTCCGGTGTTTTATTTAAGCAGCCACACTCATACTTTAGCATCCATTCTCGCGTTGGCCGCTCGAGGCCACTCCGTTTCCCAGAAGGCACAAGGTTCCTTTCTTGACTGACCCCATGAAATGGGCACGGAACCCACACCGCTCCTCACATCTCATCGCTTTCCCCCCGAGATGCATGTTGTTGGAAAGGCCTCCCCTGAATCCCCAATGGTGCTCTGAACCAAAACAGGTTGCGAAAACCCACCTGGTGGAAAAACTCAGTGTTTGATCTTCTGTCTCCCTGAACTAGACGGCACATCCCGTCAGCACAGTACATGTGCCTGTACTGAGCACTGGGACAGATAAAATACCACTCATTCAATTGCATTTATTGAGCGCTTACTGTGTGCAAGATGGAACACAGTCCCTGCCCCACGTGGAGCTCACAACCTAAGGAGGGAGAACAGGTACTGAATCCCCATTTTCTGGATGAGGTAACAAAAGCCCAGTGAAGTGATTGGCCCAAGGTCACACAGCAGGCAAGTGAAGCCAGGAGAAGCAGCGTGGCTTAGTGGATAGAGCAAGGGCCTGGAAGTGAGAAGGATCTGGGTTCTAATCCCAGCTCCACCACTTGTCTGCGGGGTGACCTTAGACGAGTCGCTTAACTTCTCTGTGCCTCAGTTACCTCAACTGTAAAACGGGGATGAAGACTGTAAGCCCCATATGGTACAGGGACTGTGTCCAACCTGATTAACTTGTATTGACCCCAGAGCTTAGAACAGTGTACATAGTAAGCACTTAACAGGTACTATTATTAGTATTATTATTATTATTAAGCGGTAGAGCTGGGATTAGAATCCAGATCCTCTGACTTCCAAGCCAGGACTCTTTACCCTAGGCCCCTCTCCCGACCCCACTGAGACCCTCCAGAGCCCCAGCTGTCTGGATATCCTCTCCCCAGGGCACCGCCACTGGACAGGAGCCCCAACCCGGCTCGCCCCGGGGCAACGAAGGAACCCAGTGTTTCTCCAGGTTCCGACGTGAGGGAGACGGAGGGAGAAGAGGGGGCGGGCTCCGGCGGCTCCAAGAGTTCCGCTGGGGCCTAAAAAGTTTTCCAAGCTTCTTCCAGCCGGCTGATCTGACTCAATGCCGAAGTCCCTCCGACTGGCCGGGGCCTGGGGGGGCTCCGGGGCGGGGGAGGCCACCGCGCCCGACTCTGAAAGCCACCCAAGGCGCCGCTGAAGCGCTCCTCCACCCCCAGGTGCCGGAGCATGTTGCTTCCAAACAGCTTCTCCTGGCTGCTGGCCAGAGTCTTCCTCGCTGACTCACTGCCGAGCTCAGCGGGCTGATCCAAGCCCCGGCCTGCTGACTCAGGCACCCTGCGGGCTGGAGGGCGGACAGACGGACGGATGGACGGACAGGAGGAGCGGCTCTGGGAGTTCAGGAAGACAGAAACGCTGATAGATGGGGGCAGGGCTGCTGGGTCTCAAGAAGTCACCCACGCTGAGGTACTGTATTCTCCCAGGCACTCAGTCCAGGGCTCTGCACACAGTAAGAGCTCAATAAATACCTTCAACGGATTGACTGACCGAGAGCGGCAGCAGGGGATGGTCTGAGGCCTGCTAGGCTATGACTCCCTCCCAGCCCGGTCAGTCCCCTGCACCATCACCACCGGCCAGCCTCGAAGTCGGGGAAGAATAGGGCCCCGGGCCCCTCGGCAGCTGAGGGGTGGTCTGCTTCTCAAGCGCGGAAACTCCTCTGTCCTGGGGTCCAAGACGGGAGGTGGCCGTCCCTCCTTCTGGGGTCGGGGGGCTCGACCCTGTTCGTTCATTCATTCATCTTTATTGAGCTCTTACTGTGTGTAAAACACGGGATTACGCGCTTGGGAAAATACAAATAATTCCCCCCCCAGACCGTAAGCTCGTTGTGGTCAGGGAATTCGTCTGTTTATTGTTGTAATGTATTCTTCCAAGCGTTTAGTACGGTGCACACAGTAAGCTCTCGATGAATTCAATTGAATGGATGAAAAGACAGATTCCCTGCCCACAATGAGCTTATAGTCTAGAGGCATTCTGAAGCTCCAGGCCCCTGGCGACCAGTCCCGGGGAAGGCGGAGCTCAGCAACCTCTCGGAGTGTGCCGGTCCCGCTGAGCATCTACCTCAGCGCTGAGCACAAGGCTCTGGTGCAAAGTAAGCGCTTAATAAATATCATCAATGTTATGACGGTACAAGCTTTCAAAGCACCCAAGGCCCTTGGCTTCGAAAGGGCTGTAAAAGCCACTGTGACTCTGTACCAGGGCACCTTGCTGATCGGGGCTGGCCGAGGTTCGGGGGTGCGCACTAGGGCTCCTGAAACCGCCTCGGTGGGCGGGGCCCGGATCGATTAAAGCTGGAGTCCGGCTTGCCCTGGCCCAGCCCGGCGCCGCAGGTGACCCCGATCCCTGCTGCACGAGGGCCACTGGCCCCAAAGATGCTGGGAATTGTTGGCTCAGCAGTTCCGGGAACACCACCTCCCTAGAGTTGGCCTGGTCCTCGATCCCACCCTGGCCCGCAGGCCAGTAAGTGACTAAACAACCCGGGCCAGATGGGTGGCTACTCTTTCCTTAATCAACTCCTGGGATGGAGCCTCCGCGGCCTCCCTTAGTAGCCTGCTCCATCTCCCTACTAGCCAAGGTTCCCTCTGGCCGACGCAAATCTTTCCCGCTTAAATGTACGCCCATTCGGCCCTCTGTGGAACTAAACTGCTCGGTAACCACTCCCCAGAAGTCCTTCATAGTCTTAAAAGACACCCCTCCGCCTTTTCTTCTCCGGGGTCGACAACCTCTGACTTCTCATAGTCTGTCCACTGTATTTACTGAGCGCTTACTTTGTGCCAGGCACTGTACTTAGCACTGGGGGAGATACAAGATAATCACATTGGACACAGTCCACATCTCAGATAAGCTCACAGTCTTAAACCCCATTTTATAGATTAGGAAACTGAGGGACCAGAGAAGTGAAGTTACTTGCCCGAGGTCACATAGTAGACAAGTGGCAGAGCCAGAATTAGAACTCAGATCCTTCCGACTCCCAGGCCCAAGCTCTATCCATTAGGCCAGGCTGCTTACTTTCAAAGCTCCCAATCCTTCTCTCGCTCATGCAGCCTGGGCCCATGCGGGCTTCTTTCATAGCGGCGCTGCCCCACTGAATCGGATTTACCCTCCAATATTTTTTTTTAAAGGTATTTACTAAGGGCTTACTAAGGGCTTGCCAAACATCGTACTAGGCACTGGGGCAGACATAAGATAATGAGGCTGGACCCAGTCGCTGTCCCACGTGGGACTCACGAGCTAAATCGGAGGGAAGAGGGTTTAGTCCCCATTTTACAGAGGAGGTAATTGAGACCCAGAGAAATGAAGAGACCCGCTCAAGGTCACACAGTGGACGAATGGCTCCCAAGTCCGTGCTTTTTTCCACTAGGCCACGCTGCTTCCCTGCTTCAGAAAAATGGAGCATTCCGGGCCACGGGAGTGGAACGAGTTACTCTGGGCACTGGAGGCAGAGGATTTGGATTTTCTTGTCACGATCAGCCTTGGGCAGGTCATTTCACATCTCTGTGCCTCAGTTACCTCATCTGTAAAATGGAGATAATACTGTGAGCCCCATGAGGGACATGGGACTGTGTCCAGCCTGATTAGCTTGTATCTACCCCAGCATGTAGTACAGCACCTGGCACACAGTAAATGCTTAACAAATACCACTTTCAAAAAGTACTTACTGAGTTCTTACTGTGTGCAGAGCACTGTACTAAGCGCTTGGGAGAGTACAATACAGTTGGTAGTTATAATCCCCGTCTTCAAAGAGTTTACAGTCTTGGAGGTGGGGGCTAAGGCAGATACTAAAATAAGGTATGGGTGGGGGAACAACAGAGTATAAATACAGATTCGACTGACTCCATTGTACTCTCTTGGGCATTTAGCAAGTGCTCTGCACACAGTAAGTGCTCAATAAAAATCATTAATTGACTGCCAAGTGCAACAGGGGAGGTTTGAGAACCCAAGTGCTTAGGTGACATAGAAGTGCTGAAATAACAGCTGAAGGGGACTTGAAAGATCAGTTTAAGAGCCCCTGGTGGAACTCGTTGTGGATAGGAATGTGTCTGTTGCTCTATTGTACTCTCCCAAGTGCTTTGCACACAGTAAGCGCTCAATAAATACAATCGAATGGCGATGTGATTTTGGAAGGGCCTTGAAGATGGGGAGAGCCAAGGCCTGCCGATGTGGAGAGGGGAGGAAGTTCCAGAAAGGAGGGAGGGCGCGAGACAGAGATTGGTGGCAAGAGCGATGAGATAGAGGATCGCTTCCAGGAGAAAAATGAACAAATACACCCAGTGGTGGGGGGACGTGTTGGAGGACGGATTGATTTTGGTTAGGGTCCAGACAAACCTGGTTTGGGAGAGAGCACTTTGGACATTGGCCCCGAAAAGCTGCAGCCGTGATGGTCTCCGGATGGCGACTCGATAAGAGGAGCAAAGTCCGCCGGGACCCCTTGGCTGCTAATCCCTTCGGGAACAATAGCGATAGCCTCCTTTCGGGCCCAAGTGGTCCCCGAGAGGGCAGGGAATCAAGCCCGGCCCGGGTCAACACTGAGGGGATTAGCAGCGCTTGGGAGAGTACCGTAAACATAATCCCTGCCCTCGAGGAGCTTTCCTTTTAGTGGGCGACTTTGGGCCACTTAGGAGCTCAGGTGGCAGGGCAATCCCGCCAGCCACCGGAGGGTTCTCTAGCCCGGAACTGACACCTTCCCAGCTGGACGGGGGCCCTCACTCGCAGAGATGGTGACTCTAAGACACACCGACGCAGAACCAGACCTCCAGCAACGTGGGGGCCGAAGCCAGGCCAAAGCTGGAGCCGTGGTACCCCAGCCCGGTTCAGATAGACGACGTGTCAGGCCGAACCCAGATGGGCACACGGGGGCCCAAAGTCCCACCCATATTGCCCTCGATGCAGAGTGAGGGCACGACTCACAGTGGACCTGAGGGCATCTTCCTCTCCAAGACCCCCAATGGCAGAGCAGTGGCTAACTCCACTCTTTGGAGTGCTCGGGCTGAGGCCGAGTCCGAGCAGTGAGTAAGAGCACCCTCGAGGATCTTCAGAGATGGGTGACTGGAGTGGGCGAGGATAATCCAGAAGCCTCCCTGCAGATATGAGTTTTGACGACCTCCCTACCCAATCCGGTCCCCGGAGCCGCTGGCAGTCAGCCAGACGTACCGGCTGGAGCTTCTCCTCGTACCTCCTCTCGAATTGCTTGTGTGTGGGAGGAGGGAACCATGCAAAAGCAGGCTATCAGAGAGGGACGGAAGCAGGGAAGGGTCTGGATAATCCCCTGAGCAAATAATGAGGCCGTGCGCCTAGCGGAAAGGGCAGAGGCCCAGGAGTAAGGAGACCCCAGTTCCAATCCCAGCTCTGCCACCCATCTGCCCTGCGATTTTAGGCGAGTCACAACCTTTCAGGGCCTCAGTTTTCTCCTTCATAAAAAGGGAACAAGATCCCTGCTCTGGCTCCTGTAGACTGCTTACCCTGAGGGGCACTAGCTGAGTCTCATCTGATTACTTACTCTAGTGCTGAGCACAGTGCTTCAGCACACAGTGAGCATTTAATCAACACCAGAAGTGGGAACTAGCTCAGTGCAGGGAGTGAATGAAGACACACGGGAAGAGCCTAGCACGCCGTGTTCGGCCAGAACGCTCGCTTCCACAACGAGTTTTGGCTGGATGGCGAGGGCTGAAAGGGGGAGTATTCTTCCGCCTGCCCGTCCAGAGAAACGTCCAGCAGCCATCAATCAGTTGTATTTATTGAGCGCTTACTGTTGGCAGAGCACTGTTCTAAGCACTTGGGACAGTACAATATAAGAGATTTGGCAGCACATCCCCTGCCCATGAGGAACTCACAATCTAGAAGAAGTAGGCAAAAAATGACAAAAGTACAAAAGTACTTTTGTATGTACAAAAGTGTTGCGGGGCTGAGGGTGAGGTGAATAAAGAGTCCAAATCCTAGTTCAAGGATGATGCAGAAGGGAGAGGAAGTATGAGACAGGAGGGCTTAGTTGGGGAAGGCCTCTTGGAAGAGAAGTGATTTTCATAAGGCTTTGAAGGTGGGAACAGTGATGGTCTGTCAGATATAAAAGGGGAAGGAGGTCCAGGCCAGAGGCGGGATGTAGCCGAGGGGTAGGTGGAGTGATAGGCGAGAACGAGGTACGGTGAGTAAGCTGGTGTTATAGGAGGGAAGAGAGGCTGCTGCGTTGTAGAATACAACCGACCGATTGACTGTCAAGAAGGAAATCAGGGAGGTAAGATAGGAGGGGAAATGGTGCTTTAAAGCCGATGGACAGGAGTTTCTATTCCAGCAGGTGGGCAACCACTGGAGGTTCTTGAGGAGTGGGGAAACAGGGACTTAAAACTTTTTTTTAGAAAAATGATCCGGGCAGCAAAGTGACATATGGACTAGAGTTGGGGAAGACAAGCCACATACCTAAAAAATGAGTCTGGATGCTGATTCTCCCCCAAGTTCCTGAAGAACTGGGGTCACCGTCCAAGTACAGGCCAGCCTTCGGGAGGCCGCCAAATGGTCTGTGGCCCAGTCGATGCCTCCGGACCAGCCCAAGGTAATGCGGCCTTTGATATACGTTCACCTTATTGGCTGAGCTGGCTCTTCCTCAAAAGCAAGTCAATTCGTCAGTGCCACGTGTGCCGAGCTCTGAGCCATGCCTCTCTGCCTTTCTCCCCACGATAGTATGATTTATCTAATTAGAAAATAAGAGCGGGAGACACAAGCACCCTTTCCTTTCTAGCGGTGGACTCTTCATTGGACTGGCAGCGCCTCAAGGGGAGAAATCACGGCTTCTCCATCTCTCGTAGGGTCTTTGAACATCCAGGGCCTCCCCCGGCCCCCAACACGCTCAGTCCAGCCAGGTGGTGGTGGAGCTGCTGCAGGGGAGATCAAGGAGATGCCGATGAGAGCCTCAGGAACGGGTAGGTCTTCCTCCCCTCTCCCTGTCACTAGTTTCCTGGGGAGGCACTTCCTTCCCATCCTCACCTCCGAGCTGACCACAGTGGCTTTCAAGGCTGACTTCGGGGAGCCCGGGGCTCTAACACTCGCTTGACCGCTCTCCCTCCGGAAATCAGTGACCTCGGCTTCTCATCGCCACAGCTGCCCTGGCCGCCCGAGCCTCTCCTTTCGGGCCAGGGTCCCGGTTGGGCTGATCCCGGATGTCCCTCCAACATCCATCAGGGAGGAGCAGCTCCCTGGTCTGGCTGCGGCCTTCAGGCAGTGAGCGGAGGGAAGAACAGGGTACGGCTGCGGTTCTTGACTGGGTCGCCTCCTCCAGGAAGACCCAGTTCTAACCATCGATGCAAGGGCTGACCAAAGTCACACTAATGTTCCTCACCAGACACAGGCTGGCGGCAGGGTCAGCGGAGGGGGTGTTGGGCCTCTCAGGAGGCCTCACTTTTCCAAAAAGATTTGGGCTCGGTACCCAGGTGCATTGGACCCCTGAAGACCACACTGGTGGGCTGGGGGGATGCTCTCGGGATCTGAATCTCCAAGACCCCACCGCAACAATCTGAACAACAAAAATGGGAGCGTAGATTCCCCAGGAATCAAGGCCTGGCTCCTCCCTCTCACCTCCAAAAGCGCAGGAGGCCGGGCACTTGGAGTAACATGCAAGTCACTTCCCTTCTCTGGGCCTCAGTGTCATCTGCAAAATGGAGATTCAATTCCCGTTCTCCCCTCTTTCAGTCTGTGGGACAGGGACTGGGACCAATCTAATCATTTTGTATCTATGCAGCCCTCAGGACCTAGTAAGCCCTTCACAAAAACCACTATCATCATCACCATCATCATTATTATTACAATTATCATTCCTACTCCAGAGTGGCGAGGGCAGTCAGCCGGAACTACTAGCCGCCTAAAGAGATGGGAGCCTCCCGTCCGCTGGAGTCCAGCAACAGCATCAGGGTGCGAGTGCCTAGGACCTCCGGCTAGCAAGCGCGAGTGGGTGCTGACTCCGCAGGCCAGTCAAGGTAAGTGGGTGGCTCAGACATTAATTTATTTATATTAATGTCTGTCTCCCCTTCTAGAAAATAAGGGTAATAGGAGGGTAATGTAGGAGGGTAATGTGGGAGGGTAATGTGGGAGGGTAATGTGGGAGGGTAATGTGTCCTTCTACTATAATATTGTACTCTCCCAAGTGCTTACAACAGTGCTCTGCACATAGTAAGAGCTCAGTAGACAAATAATTGACTGACGCTCCGAGTGCCAACTGCCCGGCCTGCTCTCTGTCGATCAGCTGATTAACAAAACTCATCGAGGGCCAGACTGGATGCTTGGGGCAGTAGCAGCAGGGGGTGGGAAGAGTCTCTTGCTCAGAAGGCAGGCAGCACTACTCCTGTCGGGCTTGGGGCCCTGGGGCCCTTCTTCAAATGGATCCTTGGGGCCCAGGAAATTCAAGCTTCCAGCCCCTCTGGAAGCCCACGGAGATATCCAGCAAGTGCCTGCTCCAACTGGGGTGATGGCAGAGTTGGGGCTCTTGAAACCTCCGAGGAGGGAGGGGGGAATACCTTCAGCTGAGAAGGAGTGTGACCTAGTGGGAAGGTCCTGGACCTGGAAGTCAGAGGTCCTGGGTTCTAATCCCAGCTTCATCACTTGTCTTGGTAACCCTGGCCAAGTCATTTCACTTTTCTGGGTCTGTTTCCTCAGCTGGTAAATAGGGATACAATCCCTGTTTTCCCTTCCCCTTAGATGGGGAGCTCTGTATGGGACAGGGACTGTGTCTAACCTGAATACCTTATCTTGTATCTGCCCTAGCGCTTAGTACATAGAAAGCGCTCTCGCTCTCAGTCGTATTTATTGAGCACTTATTGTATGCAGGGCACTGTACAACAATATAACAAACACATTCCATGCCCACAATGAGCTTACAGTCTAGGGTCTCTCTCTCTCTCTCTCTGGATATAAAAAATCTATTAGTCGTCCCTCCCTGAAAGGTCCCCAACCATCCCCTCTGCCCCCCTACACGGTCACCATGGCACTTGCAGACAGCAGCCACTTGTTCCGACTGATATTTGGCCAGCCGCCCAGAACGGTGTGTTGCCAGCCTGCAGTCATCTGCCCGAACCTAGAGCTTGTCCCCAGGACCACTCCCGACACATGCCCCTTCCAGGTCCCCAGGGACGAAGGTTCCGCTTCCGTGTCCCAGAAGCTGAGGCGGAGGGAGGCTGCCCGCCGAAGATGATAACTCCAGACCAAAGGCACCTGGTGTCGTAGCGGTGGCGGCCAGAGCCGCTAAAAATTGCAATTGAAGGGGACAAGTATCCCCCTCCCTCACCTCCAGCAACTCCTAGTGGCTTTCCCGATTTACACCAGAACGGCAAAGGAGCAGAATTCTCCGAAGGACTGGTGTCACTTTCCGCAGGGAGGAAAGAAACCAAGCTTTGGGAGAAGCCAGCCCCAGGTTCTGGGTGGAAACCAGGTTAACCCTGAGGCTTCCTTGGCACCGTCACCCTCGGCAGTCTTCTGGGAGGAGGTGGGAACCCTCCCATAGCCCTTTTTCACCCCCTCTGCGTTGGGAGGCTTCCCCACTTTGACGTCTTTCTGACCCCAAAGGTGGGGCTAGCTAGCCGAGCCCCAATCTCTCCTGCCAGACTCCCTCTCTTTCCCGACACCTTCGGCTCCCCAACCCCTGTCAAATCAAAAGCTGAGGTCTGCCCCCAGCCCACCCTACCTCCTTGTTAACTCCAGAGTCCGCCCCCGGGGCCCCCTCTAGTCAGCAGGGGGTGACAACCCTCTTGTGGGTGGGTGGGGGGGTGTCACACTGTCCCTCCCTTGATGGTTGCTGCTCCCCAGAGGGGCTAGCATAAAGCGGGGAGAGGGAGAGATGCTGGACGGAGAAGGGGCCGGGGTGGGAACCGGCCACTTCCCCGGACTGCAGGAGCCAAACCCGGGGAGCATTCGGGGTCGTGGACCTCGGACTGGACGGCAGAGCTCACCGGTGGTCCGGCCCACCTCCCCGGCTTAACAGGAGGGTGCCGAGCTGAGGCCAGATGGACCGTAAAGGATCATCGTCAAGGGTATTTTACTGAGCCCTTACTGTGTGCAGAGCACTGTAGTAAGTGCTTGGGAGTGTACAATGCAACAGAGTTGGCAGGTGGGTTCTCTGAACAAAACGAGCTTCAACTTTAGAGGATACTCCAGGTGCCCTGTTCGCCTTCCCCCAACGTGTTCGGAAATTCAACCATGTGCTCTCAACCCCACTCCTGAGCCCTCACATTATGGAAAGACTATAAGAGCTTTATTTTATGTTATCTCAGATAAACGTGAGCGTCTCAAGAAGTTTTCCTTCCCCACGAGGGACTTCTATACCACCACTCGCCCGGCCCAGTTTGATGGGCCAACGCAGTGGACGGATGGAGGGGCAGGCGAACCGAGGGCGGGCACATGGTCGGCAGCCTGGCACTGGTACCCTGGGGGGAGGGAATCAGCTGAGCTGTGGGAAACACTCAGGAGGAGGGCTACAGTCTGATGACCGTAAGCCCCCCGTGGGCAGAGATCCATGGTTCAGTCTGTGTCTAATTCCCTCTTTTATGCTCAGGAAAGGGTTTTGCACCCAATAGGTGCTTAACAAATTCTATTACTCCATAACAACGCTCTGCACACACTAAGCGCTCAATAAATACCACTGAGTGATCATTCGGAGCGAGAGACCAGGAGAGAAAGTCAAGACTCTGCTCTTGAGGAACAGGTGAAAAGCGAGGAATAGCAGCAGGGACAGACAGCTAGAACGGCTCCCTGCCGATCTTCCCCCTCCCCCATAGAGGAACAACAATTAAGGGTCCTTATTAAGCACTTCTTCGGGGCTTGGCACTGCGCTAAGCGATCGGGTAGACACGACGGAATCTGATCCGACACTTTCCGTCCCGTGGAGCCTCCCGATCCAAGTGCTTAGCCCCATGGTACAGATGAGGCCCCCGAGGCCCAGAGAGGTTAAGTGACCTGCCCCAGGTCACACAGGAGGTCAGAGGCTGAGCTGGGACCAGAACAGGGTCTCCTGACTCATGCTTTTTCCCCCATGACCTCAAGCACAGCAGTGGCGGGTCTCTATGAGGCCAAGGAATCACTCCTAGGGCCCAGTGAGTCACTTCAGGGAGTTTTCCAGCAGAGAATGGGAAGAGATGCTAACCACCCAGAGCAGCCTGGGCCCCACCTGGTAACTCCCAGAAGGAATTCTAACCCGCTTCACCCTAAATTAGCAACACGATTCTCCTGGAGACTGGAAGACTGGGACACGTCAACCCTCCAAGTCGCTCGCTGACTCTAGCAGCGAGGCGGCCGACGACACACCGCACAAGGCCGAACCCTCCAGCTCCGACACAAAGAACTTGAAAAAGACGCCGGGATCCCGGAGAAATCGTCGTGCCTCTGCTAGTCCATCAGGCTGGTCCCTTTTTCACAGGGTGAATTCCTCAGCTGGATGCTCAACTGTCCATCCCAGTATCCCCTGCTCTCGACCACAAGGCCCCATATCCTGCTACTGCCTCGTTTAGGGCCTGTTACTTTTGGATTCTGCCACGAGATCAGCAAGATTTCAATCCTTCAACCCCAAAGTTTTCCTCTCTGGGTCAGAGCAAAGGGCTGGGCTGGTGACACCCTGACATCTTACTCTTCCCCACGAGAGGGAAATTTCCACAACCGCTTTGATGATTATGGTATTTGCTATGCGCGTACTATAGGTCAAGCACTGTTCTAGGCGCTGGGGTAGATACAAATTTTTATTTTTTAAATGGTATTTGTTAAGCATTTACTATACGTATTGTACTGTACTAAGCACTGGGGTAGACACAACCTAGTAAGTCCAACTCCCACATGGGATTCAGTCTCAGTCCAAGTTTTACAGATGAGCTAACAGACACAGAGAAGTTAGTGACGTGCCCGAGGTGAAAGAGCAGGCACGTGGCAGAGCTGGGATTAGAACCCAGGTCCTTCTGATGCCCAAGCCCGTGCTCTTTCCTCGAGGTCACGCTCTGCCCTTCTGCAAAGCCGGTTATCTTCATTGTAACTTTCTGTCACCATTTACAACAAAGCAAACAATTCCATTTCTCTCTATACTTGCGAAGGTAGGGAAGAGGCTACAGCCAACAGGTCAAAAGGTCACAATTTCTCCTTGGTTCTAAACTCAATGTCCACTTGGGCCTTCTTAACCGGACACCACAGCTAACTCGGCTTGACTCTGAAGTCGGCAGGACCCCAGAGGGAAAATTCAGGAGGATGCAGAAAATTGAGGATGCTGCATCCGCTCACTCGCGAGAGACTTTCACCGTGCCAGGCCCCCCAAAAGCTCCGGGGGGTGGCAGCCGAACCCCCGCAACAAGTTAACGGGGGTGTCCCAACCCTCTCCGGAGTCAAGCGCCACCACAAACGGCTTGAATGTGGGCAGCAAACCCGATCTACCAAAAACACTCTCACCCTCTAGGTCCCACACACCCCAAAGGGTCTGCACCCCCTGCCCCAGATTTCGCCCCGCGGGGAGGAGACATCTCCTCACTTCATCTTTAATAATACTACTGCTAATAATAATGATGGCACCTATTAAGCACTTACTATGTGCAAAGCTCTGCTCTAAGCTCTGGGGAGGACACAAGGTGATCAGGTTGTCCCATGTGGAGCTCACAGTCTTAATCCCCATTTCACAGATGAGGTCACTGAGGCACAGAGAAATCAAGTGACTTGCCCAAAATCACAGAGCTGACAGGTGGCCGAGCCGGCATTTGAACCCGTGACCTCTGGCTCCCAAGCCCGTGCTCTTTCCACTGAGCCACGCTGCTTCTCTTTAGACATTTCATCTGTAAATGGGGATGGAGACTGTAAGTCCCACGCAGGACAGGGGCTGGGTCCAACCCGATTTCTCTGTAACCACCCCAGTGCTTAGTACAGTGCCTGGCACATAGTAAGTGCTTAATACCCTGATTATTATTATTACGAAGATGTCATCTGGCCAGACCAGCCCCGTCCCCACCCAAGGAGGCGGCTCCACTCCCCAAGCAACATTGCCCCCCATGCTTGCCCATGTGCAGGGGGGTCCCCCCTCCCCACACCCTGCCCCGGGACCCTCAGGGAAACTTTCGGGTTTCAAATCCAAACAAGACAGACGGACGAAACACACTCTCGGCCGGGAGCAGAGGTCCCCCACCCCTGGGTCCCTGCTCCGCCCTTGGGAGTCAGAGGTTGTGGGTTCCAATCCCGCCTCCGCCTCTTGCCGGCGGTGTGACTTTGGGCAAGTGGCTTCGCTTCTCCGGGCCTCAGTTCCTTCCTCCGTACCATGGGGATGAAGGCTGGGAGCCCCACGTTGGACAACCTCATTGCCTGGTATCTCCCCCAACACTTAGGACAGTGCTTGGCACATAGTAAGCGCTTGACAGATACCATCGTTATTATTAGTGCTTTGAGAAGCAGCGTGGCTCAGTGGAAAGAGCCCATGCTTGGGAGTCAGAGGGCATGGGTTCAAATCCTGGTGTGTGACTTCGGGCAAGTCACTTCTCTGTGACTCAGTGACCTCATCTGTAAAATGAGGATGAAGACTGAGAGCCCCACGTGGGACAACCTGATCCTCTTGTATCCTCCTCAGTGCTTAGAACAGTGCTTGGCACATAGGAAGCGCTTAATACATGCCCTTATTATTATTATTCTCAGTGCCTCAGTGACCTCATATGTAAAGGGGAATGAAGACTGGGAGACTCAGGTGGGACAACCTGATTACCCTGTATCTACCCCAGCACTTCGAACAGTGCTTGGCACATAGAAAGCGCTTAACAAATGCCATCATGATTATTCTCGGTGCCCTCATCTGTAAAATGTGGATGAAGACTGGGAGCCTCACTTGGGACAAGGCTGATCCCCTTGTGTGTCCCCCAGCGCTCAGAACAGTGCTCGGCACATAGGACGAGCTCAACAAATGCCATCGTTATTATTATCCTCGGTGTCTAAGTTCCCTCATCTGGAAAACGGGGATTCAGACTGTGAGCCCCACGTGGGACAACCTGATCCCCTTGTCCCCCCCCGCAGCGCTTTGAACAGTGCTTGGCACATAGGAAGCGCTTAACAAATGCCATCATCATTATTATTGTCGGTGCCCTTCTCTGTAAAATGGGGATGAAGCCTGGGGGGCCCCACCTTCTGACCCTCTATCCACCCCAGTGCTCAGAACAGCGTTGGGCACATAATAAGGGCTTAACGAATGCCAACATTATTAATCCCTGTCAGCTGGGTGACTTTGGGCAAGTCACTTGACTTCTCTGGGCCTCAGGGACCTCATCTGGAAAATAATAATAATGTTGGTATTAGTTAAGCACTTACTATGTGCAGAGCCCTGTTCTAAGCGCTGGGGGAGATACAGGGTAATCAGGCTGTCCCACGTGAGGCTCACAGTCTTCACCCCCAGTTTACAGATGAGGGAACTGAGGCCCAGAGAAGTGAAGTGACTCGCCCGCAGTCATACAGCTGACAAGTGGCAGAGCCGGAATTCGAACCCGTGACCTCTGACTCCCAAGCCTGGGCTCTTGCCACAGCCACGCTGCTTCTGGACGAAGACTGTCAGCCCCATCTGATGACTCTGTATCTTCCCGCCCCCCGCGCTTAGAACAGTGCTTTGCACATATTAGAGAAGCAGTGTGGCTTAGTGGGAAAAGCCCAGGCTTGGGAGTCAGAGGTCGTGGGTTCTAAACCCTGCTCCGCCACTTGTCAGCTTGTGACCTTGGGCAAGTCACTTGACTTTCCCGTGCCTCAGTGACCTCATCTGTCAAATGGGGATGAAGACTGTGAGCCCTCCATGGGACAACCTGATCCCCTTGTGTGTCCCCCAACGCTTCGAACAGTGCTTGGCATATAGGAAGAGCTTAACAAATACCAACATTATTAGAGTAAGCGCTTAACCAGGAAAGAGCCCGGGCTTGGGAGTCGGGGGTCATGGGTTCGAATCCCGGCTCTGCCACCTGTCAGCTGGGTGACTGTGGGCAAGTCACTTCACTTCTCTGGGCCTCAGTTCCCTCATCTGTAAAATGGGGATGAAGACTGTGAGCCTCACGTGGGACAACCTGATCACCCTCTATCTCTCCCAGCGCTTAGAACAGTGCTCTGCACATAGGAAGCGCTTAACAAATACCAACATTCTCTGGGCCTCAGTGACCTCATCTGTAAAATGGGGATGAAGACTGTGAGCCCCACGTGGGACAACTTGACACCCTGTCTCTCTCCCAGCGCTTAGAACAGTGCTCTGCACATAGGAAGTGCTTAACAAATACCAACATCCTCTGGGCCTCAGTTCCTCATCTGTAAAATGGGGATGAAGACTGTGAGCCTTATGTGGGCCAACCTGGTGACCCTGTCTCTCCCCCAGCGCTTAGAACAGGGCTCTGCACCGAGGAAGCGCTTAACAAATACCAACATCCTCTGGGCCTCAGTTCCTCATCTGTAAAATAAGGATGAAGCCTGGGAGCCCCACGCGGGACAACCTGACACCCGTATCTCCCCCAGCGCTTGGCACAGTGCTCTGCACCTAGTAAGCGCTTAACAAATGCCAACATTCTCTGTGCCTCAGTGACCTCATCTGTAAAATGGGGATGAAGACTGGGAGCCCCAAGCGGGACAACTTGACACCCTGTCTCTCCCCCAGCGCTTAGAACAGTGCTCTGCACAGAGGAAGCGCTTAACAAATACCAACATGCTCTGGGCCTCAGTTCCTCATCTGTAAAATGGGGATGAAGACTGGGAGCCTCCCGCGGGCCAACCTGGGTCTCCCCCAGCGCTTAGCGCGGTGCTCTGCACAGAGTAAGCGCTGAACCGATACCACCCTTATTATTGTTATCACTGTTGTTATGAGGCGGAGGGTCCCCCGGGCCGGTGGCTGGGGTCCGGACGACAGGGGGGAGGAGGAGGAGGAGGAAGGGCGGGGACGGGGCCGCAGTGGGAGGGGGGGGCCGGCGCCGGGGGGGGAGAAGGACCGGCCGACGGGCGGCTGAGGAGAAGGGGGAGGATGAGGAGAAGGAGGCCGCCCTTCGCCCTCCCCCGGGCCCGGAGGGGTCTCCCCGCGCCCCCGGTTCGGTTCGGTCCGGTCCGGTCCCTCCTCCCGGCCCGCGTCGCTCACCCATCCCGGCTCCGCTCGCTCCGGACGCGGCGGCGGCTCCAGCGGACAATATGGCGGCCGGCGGCGACGGCGGCCGGCGGCGGACAAAACACCCCGGGCCCGGGCCCCGCGCCGCACAGCGCCCCCCCTCCCCTTCCCTCCCTGCGCGCGCTTCCCCCCCCCCTCCAGCCCGCCCCGGACGCGCGCCTCTTAAAGGGGCCCGCCCCGGACGGAGGCTCCACCGCTCACAATGGCGGTGGTATTTCTTAATAATAATGTTGGTGTGTGTTAGGCGCTTCCTATGTGCAGAGCACCGCTCTGAGCCCTGGGTAGATACGGGGTCATCGGCTTGTCCCACGTGAGGCTCACAGTTAATCCCCATTTTCCAGATGAGGGAACTGAGGTCCAGAGAAGAAGAAGAATAATTATGTTGGTATTTGTTAAGCGCTTACTATGTGCCGAGCACTGTTCTAAGCGCTGGGGTAGACACAGGGGAATCAGGTGGTCCCACGTGGGGCTCACAGTCTTAATCCCCATTTTCCAGATGAGGGAACTGAGGCCCGGAGAAGTAAAGTGACTCGCCCACAGTCACCCAGCTGACAAGTGGCAGAGCCGGGATTCGAACCCATGGCCTCTGACTCCCAAGCCCAGGCTCTTTCCACTAAGCCATGCTGCTTCTCGAAGTCACTACTTAAGTGACTTGCCCACAGTCACACAACTGACAAATGGCAGAGTAGGGATGTTGGTATTTGTTGAGTGCTTACTATGTGCAGAGCACTGCTCTAAGCGCTGGGGGAGATACAGGATCATCAGGTTAGCCCACGGGAGGCTCACAGTCTTCATCCCCATTTTACAGATGAGGTAACTGAGACACAGAGAAGTTAAGTAATAATGTTGGTATTTGCTAAGCGCTTACTAGGTGCAGAGCACTGTTCTAAGCGCTGGGGTAGACACAGGGCAATCAGGTAGTCCCACATGGGGCTCACAGTCTTAATCCCCATTTTACAGATGAGGTCACTGAGGCACAGAGAAGTGAAGTGACTTGCCCACAGTCACACAGCTGACAAGTGGCCGAGCCGGGATTCGAACCCATGGCCTCTGACTCCAAAGCCCGTGCTCTTTCCACTGAGCCACGCTGCTTCTCTAAGTCACTGCGTAAGTGACTTAAGTGACTTGCCCACAATCACACAGCTGACAAGGGTCTTAAGTGAGCACTGCACTAATAATAATAATAATGGCATTTATTAAGCGCTTACTATGAGAAGCAGCATGGCTCAGTGGAAAGAGCCTGGACTTGGGAGTCAGAGGTCGTGGGTTCTAATCCCCACTCCGCCTCTTGTCTGCTGTGTGACCTGGAGCAAGTCACTTCACCTCTCTGGGCCTCAGCCACCGCATCTGGAAAAATGGGGATTAAAAAATGGGAGCCCCATGTGGACCGATCAGATTACCCTGTAGCTACCCCAGCGCTTAGAACAGTGCCCTGCAAATAGTAACAAATACCATAATTATTATGTGCCAAGCACTGTTCTAAGTGCTGGGGGAGATACAAGGTGATGAGGTTGTCCCGCGTGGGACTCACAGTCTTCATCCCCCTTTTACAGATGAGGGAACTGAGGCGCAGAGGAGTTAAGTGACTTGCCCAAAGTCACACAGCTGACAAACGGCTGGGTCGGGATTTGAACCCACAACCTGTGACTCCCCGGCCCGGGGTCTTTCCACTGAGCTACACTGTTTGGTGAAGAGTCGAGTCTGCTCGTGCTACGATGAACGGGGCACAGACACGCCCCCCCCCCCAACACTGCCTGCCCAAGCGGGACCTTCGACACCAAATCGATCAGGAGGAAAGCGGCAGGCACGTCCGGGAGGAGAGTAGCTCTGGGGGTGGGGATACCAGTTCGTCAGGTTGGTCCACGTGGGAATCTCATTTTTAAAACCCCTTTTACAGAGGCCCGGAGAGGTGAAATGACTTGCCCAAGGTCACACAGCGGACCAGTGGCGGACACGGGATTAGAACCCACGTCCTCTGAGTGATCCAAGGTCATCAGGTCATCTCCTCCTCTCCCTCCTCACCCTCTGCTCTTCCCTCTTCCCCTCCCCTCAGCACTGTGCTCATTTGTATATATTATTTATTATCCTATTTATGTTGTTAATAAGGTGTACATCTCCTTGATTCTATTTATTTTGATGATGTTGTCTTGTTTTTGTTTTGTTCTGCTTTGCTTTGCTGGCCTTCTCCCCCGTTTAAACTGTGAGCCCGTCCTTGGGCAGGGATGGTCTCCATCTGTTGCCGAATTGTCCATTCCAAGTGCTTAGTACAGTGCTCTGCACATAGTAAGAGCTCACTAGATAAGATTGAATGAATCAGGTTATCCCACATGGGTCTCACGGTCTTAATCCCCCTTTTACAGATGAGGGAACTGAGGCACGGAGAAGTGAAATGACTTGTCCAAGGTCACATGGGGGACAAGTGGCGGAGCTGGGATTAGAACCCACGTCCTCTGAGTCCCAAGCCCCTGCTCTTTCCACTAAGCCACGTATTTGTTAAGCGCTTACTATGTGCCAAGCATAGTTCTAAGAGCTGGAGGCTGTTCTTAAGCGCTGGTCAGTTGATTCCACTAATAATAATGGTATGTCGTTTAGACTGTGAGCTCGTTGTTGGGCAGGGATTGTCTCTGTTGCCAAATTGTCCATTCTAAGCGCTTAGTACAGTGCTCTGCACATAGTATGCGCTCAATAAATACCACTGAATGGATGAATGAATGTTAAGCGCTTGCTATGTCTCTACACAGTCTCTAGACCGTGAGCCTGTTGTGGGCAGGGAATGTCTCTCTTTATTGCTGTATTGTACTGTCTAAGCGCTTAGTACAGTGCTCTGCACACAGTGAGTGCTCAATAAATACGATTGAATGAATACGTGCCAGGCACTGTTCTAAGGGCCAGGGTGGAGACAAGATAATCAGGTTGGGCACAGTCCCTGTTCCACATAGGGCTCACAGTCTTAATCCAGTAATAATATTAATAATTAGAGTATTCGTTAAGCGCTTACTATGAGCCAGGCACTGTCGTAAGCGCCGGGGTGGAGACGAGCAAATTGGGTTGGACACGGTCCCTGTCCCACATGGGGCTCCCAGTCTCAATCCCCATTTCATAGATGAGGTAACTGAGGCCCAGAGAAGTAAAGGGACTTGCCTAAGGTCACACAGCAAGACAAGTGGCAGAGCAGGAATTCAAATCCATGACTTTCTCACTCCCAAGCCCTTGCTCTAATCCACTTCAAGCCCTCGCTCACTCACTCACAGTTCATCAATTGTATTTATTGAGCGCTGCTTCTAAGATGAGCACTGTACTAAGAGCTTGAGAGAGTACGATCTAACAGTGGGTGGACAATTTCCCTTCCCACAGTGGTTTTACGGTATAACGCAGTCCAACTGAAGATTGGAGTCTGGGATGTAGTGGGAGAGAAGAGTGGATAAGAAGGGACTGAGGTCATTAAAACGCTTCAAAGCCCATTAATGGTCAAGAGTTTCCTTTGTTGGATTTGGTGGTCTTTGAGTTGGTGTATTTTTGAGAGAGCAAGACATATGTTAGGTGGTATAAAAAGCCACAGCCTCCGCCCACTAGGGAGATTACACACCCAGGACACTTCATCAGAATAGCCTTGTTTAGGGCCAATCCTGCTCCGAGGCAGGATGACCTTTCCAGGTCCACTCCACCCGCACTACCTTAATAATAATTAATAATTATGTGACTTGTTAAGCACATACTACGTGCCAACCACTGTTCTAAACGCTGGGGTAGGTACAAGTTAATCAGGTTGGACACTGCATGTCCCACATGGGGTTCACCGTTTAAATAGAAGGATTTAATCCCCATTTTACAGACGGGGTAACTGAGGCACATAGAAGTTAAATGACTTGGCCAAGGTCACGCAGCAGACGTGTGGCAGAGCGAGAATTAGAATCTCAGGCCTGGGCTCTTTCCTCTAGGCCTCGTGGCTTTTCAAGGAACCTCAGGTTCCTAACCAGCACCAAGGCAGACTGATCTCCACAGGGAAATTCAGTGGAGCCAGGCGAGTGACTCCTGGTAGAAGAAAAAACTGCAGTGACCCGATCAGGTCACTGACTTTTGACATTGGCCATCAGATTATTTATCTCCCAAGCCGAACAGGAGCCTTGGCATCCCTCTAGCCTGTAACCTCCTTGTGGGCAGGAAACATGTCTACCAGCACTGTTATATTGTCCTCTCCCAAGTGCTTAGTACAGTGCTCTGCACAGAGCAAATGCTCGGTAAGAACCATTGAAGGGAGATCAGTTGGTTCTCCCACAGAGCAGTGTGGAATCAGGACGTGGCATCTAATCCCTGCTCTGCCACTTTGCTGTGGGACCTGGGGTCTCAATCACCTCATCTCTAAAATGGGGATTTTAAAGCCCCATGTGGGACAAGGTTTGCGTCCGACGAGTATCAAGTTCAGCACTTAGTACCGTGCCTGGCACATAGTAAGCGCTTATCGAGCATCATGAAAAATTAAAATAGTAACACTGGAGCCCCTGGAGTCTGACCTTCGGAGCCTGAGAAGCACCCTCGTTTCCCTCAGGAGCTCATAGCTTTGCAGTGGATCTGGGAGTTCTGGGTGGGCCGACGGTGTCATCTACTGAGTGCTTACAGGGCGCAGAGCACTGTGCTAAGCGCTTGGGAGAGTATAACGGTCTGCAAAGAGCTTACAGTCTAGGGGTGGAGCTGGGAGCTCCGGCTCCTGGACTGGACCTACTCTATATAAGCGCTCCTTGGGCACAATCACCACTTTCTCTTCACTCTGCAACCTCTGGAAGTCAGAAGGCCCGGCTTCTAATGCCCCTGGCCGGCTTGTGACCTTGGATGAGTCACTTAATTTCTCTGGGCCACGGTTCCTCAACCGTGAAATGAGGAGGCAATACCTGTTCTCCCTTCTACTTACCCTGTAGGCCTCATATGGGACCTGATTAACGTGTGTCTATCCCAGTGCTTGGCACAGAGTAAACACTTAACAGATACCATTTTGGAGAAAACAAAAGCACCTCTCCCAGCACCCTAATGGGGCTTGATATATTTATTAGCAAAAGCCCTCCAAGAGTGGGGAGTGGGTGACCTTCGATACACCCCAGCCACTGCCCAACTCCAGGGAGAGGGATCCCAGCTCCCGTGACCTACCCACGTCTGGAAACCCGGGATCTCAGTTCCCAGCCTACCTCTCACCTCCCCCCGGCCGATCCCGGGAGTTCGGCCAGGGAGAAGAACCACACGACACAGGGTGGTTGGGAGTACAAAAATATGTTGTGGTTTCTTTTTTTTTAATTTTAATTACATCAGTTATCAAAGAAAGAAGCAAGTGGTAACAAAAATACAGAGCTCTGGGTTTGTGGGGATTTTTTTTTTCTTTTTGGGGGATGGTTCTGTTTTCTTTCCCCGCCCTGACCCCCCTTCCCCCGCCCGCTCCCATCCCGTCCTGTGCCCCCTCCTCCGCTGGGCCCGGGGTCAATTTAGCATTTGCTCGGCCTCCCGGCTGGCCGAATAGGAATAGGCCTTGCCCAACACCAGGCGGTCCCGCAGCAGTTTGAAGAAGGCGTAGTAGTTGGAGAAGAGGATGAGGGCCAGGGAGATGGTCTGATGCCACTTCTCCGAGGAGACGAGGGAATACAGCTGGTAGAAGATGACGGCTCCTTCCAGGAGGAGGAGGATGTTGAGGATGCGCAGGGGCTTACTGAAAAAGAACTGGGCCCAGGCGGGAGCCAGGGAGGGGAGGAGGGTGGGGGAATATAAACTCGTTGTGGGCAGGGAATGTGTCCGTTGGTTGTTACGTTGTACTCTCTCAAGCGCTCAGAACAGTCCTCTACACACAGTAAGCGCTCAATAAATACGACTGAATGAATGACCCAGGCGGCGGTCGCTGGAGCACAAATTAGGTCCGATCGACTTCCGCTGCCTCTACCCGGTGCCTAGTATGGGGCTGGGCGTGACCCGTCAATGGGCAGGGACTGTCTCTATCTGTTGCCGATTTGTACATTCCAAGCGCTCAGTACAGTGCTCTGCACATAGTAAGCGCTCAATAAATACTACTGAATGAATGAAAGTAAGCGTTTGACGGATACTGCCTTCTCAGCGACGCTCCGGTGGCCACTCCCGGCCCCGCTCCCCCGTCTGTCCCGCCTTGGGATTTCAGCCTGGTGGGAAGGAGAGCCCTCTAGACTGTAAGCTTGTTGTGGGCAGGGAATATGTCTGTTATATCGTACTCTTCCAAGTGCTTGGTACAATGTTCTGTGCATAGTAAGTGCTCAATAAATACAACTGACTGACTCAAGACACACGGGGGGGCCATTCGGCCCCCAAGCCAGGAAGCGGGGCCCCCGGCTTCCTGGGTCGGCACCGACGGGCTGCCATGGCCGGGCCCGCCCCACCGCCCGGCCCCCAGCCAACTGGTCCCACGTCCTAGGCCCGTGACTCACGTGGAAGCGGAAGTGGGAGACGTCGGAAGGCACGGCCACGTTGTAGTGGCCCACGGCTTTGTAGACGTTTTTACTGTGCTTCACCAGGACCCCCTGTGGCCACATGCACTCTTCCGTCCACCTGCGGGGGCAACAGGCTCCGGTCGGCTCGGTCCAGCCCGCCCCCGGGCTTCCTGGGAGGAGTGTGGGTGACTAAGAGGGGTGAAGGGGAGGCCCCTCAGAGGCTGAGGAGACCCCTGAGCCCCAGGGACCCCCAACCGGCTGGATATGACCTGGAGGAGCCAGGGAGTGAGCGTCAGCCCCTCCGGTGGGCACGGGAGATGGGTGGGGGACGTGGAGGAGGCGAGGGCGAGCGGGCGGCCCTTACTGATGCTGCAGCACATTGGAGCAGAGCGCGGGGTCCACCTTCTGCCAGCATCCTAGGTGGGCGGCCGCCTTGTGCAGCAGGTCGCAGTAGCGGGCGGGCAGCAGGTGTTGCATGAGGATGACCGACGTGCTGACGGACACCAGCAGGAAGAGCTCGCACGACCAGCGCTTGTCGTAGTAGTGGGTGTTCTGCGGGGGTGAGGGGGCGGGTCCAAGAGCCGACCCTCGCCCCCGTCCCGGAACGCCTCGGGGCAAAACCACCGCCCCCGATCCTGGCATCTTTCCACAGCTGGCCCCGCCGCCAAGTTCCGGCAACTCCAGCCCCCCCGGGGTCTCGCCCCCCGTGTGCCCTCATCCCCGTCAGCACCGGATCCCGCTTCGGCATTCAGCCCCTCCCCGGGCCCGCCCCGGCCTCCCGCGGCGCACCTTGACGAACCAGACCGGCACGAAGGCCACGTAGTAGGCGCTGAGCATGGAGCTGAGCAGCACCTCCTTCATGCGCCAGTTGAAGTCCACTTTGAGGTCCTCCACCTCGCTTCGGATCAGGCCGGGCGAGAGGCAGCAGGCGTGCGTGGGCATGGCCTCTGCCCCGGACAGCTGCCGCGTGTGCTGCTTCCACGTCTCCTTCAGCACCGTCAGGTAGTCCCGGCCCCGGGCCGCCCCGTCGCCCGCCTCCCGCGGCCCGACGTCGGCCGCCGGGGAAAAGAAGCCCGCCTTGCGGAAGTCACAGTTGAGCTGGAGGAACGGGATGTACATCCCGAACCTGCGGAGGGACCGGGAGGGTCAGGACAGAGGCGGCGGCGGGATGCCTTGGCTCCGCGCTGGGTGACCGGAGTCAGCTCCTTTCCCTCTCTGAGTCCCTTTACATCAGGGGGCCGGGGAGGAGGGTGACACGATCGGGAAACCTCAACCGCCCGCGTCCAACTCAACCCCCAGGGGAAGCCGCCGGCCGGGGGTGCCCTGTGCCCCTCGATGAGGGTCCCTGGGGAGGGGATGCTCACGGGTAACAGAGGAAGAGCAGGTTGAGGAAGGAGTACGTCCGGAAGAGGTGAATGACGGAGCGGCACAGGCTCCAGCCGGTTCCCGTGAGGACGGCGAAGCGTGTGATGACCAGGAAGATGGAGTGGGGCAAGGACACTTTGCCGCTCTGGGAGGCCTGGGGGTGGGTGGAGTGGAAGGTCTGTCAGGGGTGTCGTGGACCACAAAGTCCCCCGGACTTCCAGAGCCGCACCTCACCCCAACCCCGCCTCACCCTTGCATCCTCCCCCTCAGAAACCACCCCCTCCCGGGAGGCTGGGGAGTGACAGCAAATGGCGTCCACCCCTAGGAGCGGCCAGGTGAGGAAGGGGACGCACCACTGAGGGAAGAGGGCGGGACAGAGGAACAGAGGAGAGCGACTCAAGTGAAGTAAGTTTACTGTGGGCAGGGAACATGTACTCTCCAAAGCACTTAGTACAGTGCTCTGTGCAAAGTAAGCACTCAATAAATACGATCCACTGATTGGTGCACAGGAGGGGTGGGGAGAGAAGGCTCGCTGCTAAGGTGGCGGGCTGTGGAGCTGGAAGAGAGCCCCCCTCCACCAGCCGGAGGGCACCCTCACCAGCCCCGCCACCCCTGCTCACCTCTCTGACGATGGCCCCGATGAGCCTCCGCCCCAGCACGATGGTGGTGACCGTCAGCACGTTGAAGTCGATCAGGTGGAAGTTCTGCAGGGGCATAGAGGGCACGGTCAGGGAGTGTGGATGACCCAGGAAGGCCCCATCTTTCATTCATTCATTCATTCAATAGTATTTATTGAGCGCTTACTATGTGCAGAGCACTGTACTAAGCGCTTGGGATGAACAAGTCGGCAATAGATAGAGACAGTCCCTGCCGTTTGACGGGTTTATGGTCTAATCGGGGGAGACGGACAGACAAGAACGATGGCAATAAACAGCGTCAAGGGGAAGAACATCTCGTAAAAACCAATGGCAACTAAATAGAATCGAGGCGATGTACAATTCATTAACAAAATAAATAGGGTAACGAAAATATATACAGTCGAGCGGACGAGTACAGTGCTGTGGGGATGGGAAGGGAGAGGTGGAGGAGCAGAGGGTAAAGGGGAAAAAGAGGGTTAAGCTGCGGAGAGGTAAAGGGGAGATGGCAGAGGGAGTAGAGGGAGAAGAGGAGCTCAGTCTGGGAACGCCTCTTGGAGGAGGTGAGTTTTAAGTAGGGTTTTGAAGAGGGAAAGAGAATCAGTTTGGCGGAGGTGAGGAGGGAGGGCGTTCCAGGACCGCGGGAGGACGTGACCCGGGGGTCGACGGCGGGATAGGCGAGACCGAGGGATGGCGAGGAGGTGGGCGGCGGAGGAGCGTAGCGTGCGGGGTGGGTGGTAGAAAGAGAGAAGGGAGGAGAGGTAGGAAGGGGCGAGGTGATGGAGAGCCTCGAAGCCTAGAGTGAGGAGTTTTTGTTTGGAGCGGAGGTCGATAGGCAACCACTGGAGTTGTTTAAGAAGGGGAGTGACATGCCCAGATCGTTTCTGCAGGAAGATGAGCCGGGCAGCGGAGTGAAGAATAGACCGGAGCGGGGCGAGAGAGGAGGAAGGGAGGTCAGAGAGAAGGCTGACACAGTAGTCTAGCCGGGATATAACGAGAGCCCGTAATAGTAAGGTAGCCGTTTGGGTGGAGAGGAAAGGGCGGATCTTGGCGATATCGTAGAGGTGAAACCGGCAGGTCTCGGTAACGGATAGGATGCGTGGGGTGAACGAGAGAGACGAGTCAAGGATGACACCGAGATTGCGGGCCTGAGAGACGGGAAGGATGGTACTGCCATCTGGTACTGCCTGCTTGATGCCCGGGAATCCAGGCAGGGGAGCTGCAGTTGGGGGAAGGATTCGCTCCCCAGAGCAGAAAAAGCAAACCTGTGGGGGATGGCTGACTGGACCGAAAGCTCCTCATGAGCAGGGCCACAGGGACCAGGTCACTTGGTGGCTAAGGACAAGGATGGCAGCTTCCCCTGAGGACGCAGGCAGAGAAGCCACGTGGCCTAGTGGAAAGAGCCCAGGCCTGGGAGTCAGGAGACCTGGTTTATAAGCCCGGCTCTCCCCTTGCCTGCTGTGTGACCTTGGGCAAGTCACTTCGCTTCTCCAAGCCTCAACTTTCTCATCTATAAAATGGGGATTCAAGGCCAGTTCTTCCTCCTACTTAAATTGTGTGCCCCGGGTGGCACAGGGGCCCTGTCTGACGTGATTATCTTCTATTTATCCCACCGCTAAACACAGCGCTTGGCACACTGTAAGCGCCTAACAAATACTGCAGGCCAAGCGTGGAGAGGCACGGGAAGCGGGCGGGGGGCAGATCAGAGAGTAAGAGAGTAAGTAACCAGGGTCAACCGGCAGGGAACCTACCAAGGAGGTGTGAGACGGTGGATGCGACGGTGGGTACCACCACACGGTCTTGTAGATGTTGATGTAATGGACGAAGAGGGCGATGAGGTGGCAGAAGAAGAGCTGGAGCTCAAAGAGGACGCTCGGCTGCACCGGCAGCTCCGGGATCTTGCAGTGCCGCAGGGGCACCACCGTCTGGGTGGCCAGCGGGGGGCTAGAGAGGCCCGGGCCCGAGCTGGTCCTGGGGAGGTGAGCCGCAGCGTGAGCCGGACCTCGGCCCGGGCCGCCAGCCCCGCCGGAACCGGAATTCCGGGGACGAAGGGCTCGAGCATTTGAACACGGCCCCGGCGGCCCTCCCGGCCAGCGCGGCCCGCTGGGGGATCGTAGTGCGCGCGGAGGGTGCCCCTCAACGTCTTCTGCCACGGAAGTCCTGGCAGCGGCTCGGCGTCTGAACCTGAGTCACCTCCCCGCCGCCCGACCCGAGGCTTCGGCTTGCCCGAGCGGGCCTCCGGAGGGAGGGAGTCCAATACACTAGAGGCCCGCAGGGTAACGTCACAGCCCTGATGTGCCTGCCTTTCCCGCACCCAGGATGGGGTTCAAAGCAGGCTCCCCCCCATCCCTCGGTCCTACAAGAACAATGGCAGGGATCAGCTGATGTCAGGAAAATTCCTATGATGCCAAGTCACCAGGCAGGGCCTTCAGGGACGGGTGAGGTTGCGCAGGTTGGCACCGGGAGAAGGGGCAGGGCTCGCTGTCAGTGAAGTCTGCTCCACTCCCACCCTCCCCAATCAAATAACAGTATTTACTGAATGCCCACCGAACACTGCTACTGAATAGTACTTATTAAATTCCTACTGCGGCAAAAGCGCCGTAGGAAGAAGTTCAGGGGAGTGCAGTACGATTAATTAGTCGACACGGTCCCTGGCTTCAGCGAGCTTACAGTCTAGCGGCAGTGCCAGCTCCTCAAAGCCCAGATCAGGCTCGTCAGCTCCCGGCCGCCTCTTCCAGATGGATCTCCCCCATCACCCTCTACCCTCTTTGGCTCCGGCGGGGGCGGTCCCTCACCCTCTACCCTCTTTGGCTCCGGCGGGGGCGGTCCCCTACCCCGTCCCCCCTCACCCGAGCTCCGGCTCCCGCGCACACGTCCGGCGAGGGAAACTGGACGGAGGCGGGCGGCTCTTTGACCCACTGCCCCGGTGAACGGGGGCGGGTCCCGGCTTACCTGGTGCGGGAGCGGACCCCTGTGACGGAGGCACTGGAGGAGTGACCGGAGCCGCCGGCGGGCCCGGTCTCGCAGAGCGGGTTGCGGCAGTAGGACGTCCTGTTGGAGCCTCTCCGTCCTCCTGCCATAACAACACAGGGCACCGAGCCTGACCCCGGGGCCGGCCACGCTGGTCCTCCAGCCCTTCAAACTGAGAACACACCGAGGTTACCGGTTGGGGAGGTTCTCCTGGCGTCACCTGCTCTGAACCCCCGCCCCCGGTACTGTCCGGGCCCAGAGATACCCGGGGATGGGGCATCGCCTGCTCAATCGATCCATAAATCAATCAATGACATTTATTGAGCATTTACTGCACGCTGAGCACTGGACTAAAAGCTTGGGAGAGTACAATATAACAGAGCTGGCAGAAACATTCCTTACTCACAACAATCGTATTGAGCGCTTACTGGGCGCTGAGCACTGTACTAAGCCACTAGGAGAGTACAAGAGATTTGTTCCCTATCCATAATGATCACAATAAGAACTTATTATATGCAAAGCACTGTACTAAGCACTTGGGAAAGGACAATACAAGAGAGTTGGTAGACCTGCTCCCGGCCGGCAACGTTCATATTAAGTGCAGACTCCCAAGGACGGGCTCTTGCCACTGAGCTGCGCGGCTTGAATCCACCCCAGCGCTTAGAAAAGCAGTGTGGCTCGGTGGAAAGAGCCCGGGCATGGGGGTCAGAGGTCATGGGTTCAAATCCCAGCTAAGCCATTTGTCTGCTGTGTGACTTTGGGCAAGTCACTTTACTTCTCTGTGCCTCAGTTACCCCAACTGTAAAATGGGGATGAAGACTGTGATCCCCACATGGGACAAGCTGATGACCTTGTATCCTCCCCAGCGCTTAGAACAGTGCTTTGCACATAGTAAGCGCTTAACAAATGCCATCATTATTATTAGAAGGGTGCTTGCTCCAGGAGGCCTTCCCAGACTGAGCCCCTGCTTCCCTCTGCTCCCCCTCCCTTCCCACCCTCTGCTCTTCCCCCTTCCCCTCCCCTCAGCACTGTGCTCATTTGTGTATATTACTTATTACCCTATTTATTTTGTTAATGAGGTGTATATCTCCTTGATTCTATTTATCTTGATGATGTCTTGTTTTGCTTTGCTGTCTGTCACCCCCATTTAGACTGTGAACCCCTCAATGGGCAGGGATTATCTCTATCTGTTGCCGAATTGTACCTTCCAAGTTGTTTAGTACAGTGCTCTGCACAAAGTAAGTGCTCAATAAATACTATTGAATGAATGAAGTAAGGGCTTAACAAATTATCCATTCCAAGCACTTAGTATAGTGCTCAGCACATAGTCAGTGCTCAATAAATACTATTGAATGAATGAATGCAGTAAGGGCTTAACAAATTGTCCATTCCAAGCGCTTAGGATAGTGCTCTGCATATAGCGCGCAATAAATACTATTGAATTAATGAAGGGCTTAACAAATTGTCCATTCCAAGTGCTTAGTATAGTGCTCAGCACATAGTCAGAGCTCAATAAATACTACTGAATGAAGTAAGGGCTTAAATAATTGTCCATTCCAAGTGTTTAGTATAGTGCTCAGCACATAGTCAGCCCTCAATACTACTGAAGGAAGGGCTTAACTAATTGTCCATTCCAAGCGTTGAGTATAGTGCTCAGCACATAGTCAGCGCTCAATACTACTGAATGAAGTAAGGGCTTAACTAATTGTCCATTCCAAGCGTTTAGTATAGTGCTCAGCACATAATCAGCGCTCAATAAATACTATTGAATGAATGAATGAAAGGCTTAACAAATTGTACATTCCAAGTGCTTACTACAGTCCTCTGCACATAGCGCTCAGTAAATACTACTGAATGAAGTGAGGGCTTAAATTGTCCATTCCATGCGCTCAGTACAGTGCTCTGCACATAGTAAGCACTCAAATACTATTGAATGAAGTGAGGGCTTAACAAATTGTCCATTCCATGCGCTTAGTCCAATGCTATGCACATAGTCAGCGTTCAATAAATATGACTGAATGAAGTGAAGGCTTAACAAATTGTCCATTCCAAGCGCTTAGTCCAGTACTCCGCACGTAGTAACTGCTCAATAAATACTGTTGAATGAATGAAGGGCTTAACAAACTGTCCATTCCAAGCGCTTAGTCCAGTGCCCCACACGTAGTAACTGCTCAATAAATACTGTGGAATGAATGAGGGGCTTAACAAATTGTCCATTCCAAGCGCTTAGTAATAATGCTGGTATTTGTTACGCGCTGACTATGTGCCGAGCACTGTTCTAAGCGCTGGGGTAGATACAGGGTCATCAAGTTGTCCCATGTGAGGCTCACAGTTAATCCCCATTTTACAGATGAGGGAAAGTCCAGTGCTCTGCATGTAGAATCTGCTCAATAAATACCTGTTGAATGAATGAAGGGCTTAACAAACTGTCCATTCCAAGCGCTTAGTCCAGTGCCCCGCACCCAGTCGGCGCTCAATAAATACCACTGAATGAATGAACAAATACCACCATCATCATCGTTATTCGCATTTCCCGACTTTCCAGGCCCCGCCCCCCGCCCGCGTGCCCGCGCCGAGGAGGGCGGGGCTCCTCGGGGGCGCGCGCGCCCGTCCTCCGCCCCCCCCCCGTCCGCGCAGGCGCGCGCCGAGCTCCGAGCCCCGGACGGCGGCTTCGGGCTTCGCCCCCGCTCCCGCCTTCCTTCCTTCCTTCCTTTCTTTCCTCCCTCCCCCGACGGCGGCGTCCGGACTCACCCATGTCCCCGGCGGGCCGGGCCGGGCCGCTCGGCGGAGCCGCCGCAGCCCCTGCGGACAATATGTCGGCGGCGACGGCGGCCGCGACAGGACAAACCACCGCAGCCGGGCCCTGAGCGCCCCCGCCGCGCGCCCCCGCCTCCTCATTTGCATAAGGGGCGGGGAGGGAGGGCCGGGGACGCGCGCCTCTTAAAGGGCCCGCCGCCTCGGGAGGACCCCGTTCCCTCCACCGCCCTGCCTCCCTCTCATCGCTTCCATTCGATAGTATTTATTGAGCGCTTACTATGTGCGGGGCACTGGACTAAGCGCTTGGGAATGGACAATTCGGCCACAGATAGAGACCAGCCCTGGCCGAGGACGGGCTCACAGTCGCTCAGAGAAGCAGCGGGGGTCAGGGGAAAGAGCCCGGGTTGGGAGCCAGAGGTCCTGGGTTCAAATCCCGGCTCTGCCCCTTGGCAGCTGCGTGACTGTGGCCAAGTCACTTCACTTCTCTGTGCCTCAGTTCCCTCATCTGTAAAATGAGGGTTAAGACTGTGAGCCTCACGTGGGACAACTTGATTCCCCTGTATCTACCCCAGCGCTTAGAACGGTGCTCTGCACCTAATAAGCGCTTAACAAATACCAACATTATTATTATTATTATTACTCTCCCAAACGCTTAGTTCAGTGCCCTGGACGGCTCAGTAATATTGCTTAGAACAGTGCTTGGCACATCATTATTATTATTGACTGACTGATAAACAGTGCCTGAGCACTACTGATTTAATAATAATAATAATAATAATAATGGTGGTATTTGTTAAGCGCTTACTATGTGCCAAGCACTGTTCTAAACACTGGGGAAGATACAATGTAATCCGGTTGTCCCACATGGGGCTCAGTCTTCATCCCCATTTTAGAGTTGAGGTAACTGAGGCACAGAGAAGTTCAGTGACTTGATCGAGGTCACACAGTTGACAAGTGGCAGAGCCGGGATTAGAACCCACGACTTCTGACTCCCAAGATGGGGCTCTTTCCCCTGAGCCAGGCTGCTTTGTTAAATGCCCTTTGACAACCAGTGGTCAATAATTAGCATTTATTAAGCACCTACAATGTGCAGGCCACTAGACTCCCCTCATTCTGTTCCCCACAGGCAGCACACCTTGTACCTCTGTTCACACAGCGTTCCAACTTCTACTCACTTGGCTTTTACACTTACTTCTCTCTCTCTCTCTCTCTCTCTCTCTCTCTATTTTTTAACATATCCTTTTGCTTTTTTGGTTGACCTGCATTGGACCCAAGTCCCTCAATCACCCCCAGGGAGCTGAAATCCTTGTTCAGGCAAAGGTCTCGGGGCTACCAGCCTAAGTTGGAGAGAGAACAGATCTTGAATCCCCATTTCATAGATGGGGAAACTGAGGCACAACAAAGTTAGGTGGTCACAGAACAGGCAAGTGGCAGAGTCGGGATTAAAACCCAGCTCCTTTGATTCCCAGCTCGGGACTGCTTCTATTAGGCTAAACTACAACTCATTTACTAGTATTTATTAGTATGAAAGTAGCACAGGTCTATCCACCAAATTATCTTGATAATTGAGGACTAGAAATATTTTAGCCTGAACAATCTGTTTCAAGCTCAAATATCCCATTGCCTGAAAATCTGGCTAAATAAAGCCAAAAGTCTAAAGTACGCGGATCATTGCTTGGGTAAACCTGGTCCTTGCCTTATTCAGAGGGGGTGAAATTTGCCTGTGTGGCTGAAATTCCAACTGGCTCTCTCCCAAGCGCTTAGTACAGTGCTCTGCGCAGAGTAAATGCAGTTGACTGATTGCTTGGCTCCAATCCCTCCAGTCACCTGAGGGCAGAAGCTGGATGTACTTGACTTGATGGGGCATTGCCATCTCCCTTCATCTTTTTCCCTGATCTTGGGACAATCTGACAATAATGACATTTGTCAGTAACAATCTGGTATTTATTAAGCACCTATGGGGTGCGAAGCACTGTACTAAACGCTGGGGGACAGAAGTACACAGGTCGGACCCTGGTCCCTGGCCCCCAAAGGGGCTTCCAATCTAAGAGAGGGGAGCGGAGGGTATTGGCGACAGACACATAAGGAAAGATTCATTCATTCAATAGTATTTATTGAGCGCTTACTATGTGCAGAGCACTGTACTAAGCGCTTGGGATGAACAAGTCGGCAACAGATAGAAACGGTCCCTGCCGTTTGACGGGCTTACGGTCTAATCGGCGGAGACGGACAGACAAGAACGATGGCGATAAACAGCGTCAAGGGGAAGAACATCTCGTAAAAACAATGGCAACTAAATAGAATCGAGGCGATGTACAATTCATTAACAAAATAAATAGGGTAACGAAAATATATACAGTTGAGCAGACGAGTACAGTGCTGTGGGGATGGGAAGGGAGAGGTGGAGGAGCAGAGGGAAAAGGGGAAAATGAGGCCTTAGCTGCGGAGAGGTAAAGGGGGGATGGCAGAGGGAGTAGAGGGGGAAGAGGAGCTCAGTCTGGGAACGCCTCTTGGAGGAGGTGAGTTTTAAGTAGGGTTTTGAAGAGGGAAAGAGAATCAGTTTGGCGGAGGTGAGGAGGGAGGGCGTTTCGGGACCGCGGGAGGACGTGACCCAGGGGTCGACGGCGGGATAGGCGAGACCGAGGGACGGTGAGGAGGTGGGCGGCGGAGGAGCGGAGCGTGCGGGGTGGGCGGTAGAAAGAGAGAAGGGAGGAGAGGTAGGAAGGGGCAAGGTGATGGAGAGCCTCGAAGCCTAGAGTGAGGAGTTTTTGTTTGGAGCGGAGGTCGATAGGCAACCACTGGAGTTGTTTAAGAAGGGGAGTGACATGCCCAGATCGTTTCTGCGGGAAGATGAGCCGGGCAGCGGAGTGAAGAATAGACCGGAGCGGGGCGAGAGAGGAGGAAGGGAGGTCAGAGAGAAGGTTGACAAAGTAGTCTAGCCGGGATATAACGAGAGCCCGTAACAGTAAGGTAGCCGTTTGGGTGGAGAGGAAAGGGCGGATCTTGGCGATGTTGTAGAGGTGAAACCGGCAGGTCTTGGTAACGGATAGGATGTGTGGGGTGAACGAGAGGGACGAGTCAAGGATGACACCGAGATCGCGGGCCCGAGAGACGGGAAGGACGGTCGTGCCATCCACGGTGATAGAGAAGTCTGGGAGAGGACCGGGTTTGGGAGGGAAGATGAGGAGCTCAGTCTTGCTCATGTCGAGTTTTAGGTGGTGGGCCGACATCCAGGTGGAGAAGTCCCGGAGGCGGGAGGAGATGCGAGCCTGAAGGGAGGGGGAGAGGACAGGGGCGGAGATGTAGATCTGTGTGTCATCTGCGTAGAGATGGTAGTCAAAGCCGTGAGAGCGAATGAGTTCACCGAGGGAGTGAGTGTAAATGGAGAACAGAAGAGGGCCAAGAACTGACCCTTGAGGAACTCCGACAGTTAAAGGATGGGAGGGGGAGGAGGCTCCAGCGAAGGAGACCGAGAATGACCGGCCAGAGAGGTGAGAGGAGAACTGGGAGAGGACAGAGTCCGTGAAGCCAAGGTGAGATAAGGTATGGAGGAGGAGGGGATGGTCGACAGTGTCAAAGGCAGCAGAGAGGTCAAGGAGGATCAGAATGGAGTAGGAGCCATTGGATTTGGCAAGAAGGAGGTCATGGGTGACCTTAGAGAGAGCAGTCTCGGTAGAGTGGAGGGGACGGAAGCCAGATCGGAGGGGGTCTAGGAGAGAATGGGAGTTAAGGAATTCTAAGCATCGATTGTAGACGACTCGTTCTAGGATTTTGGAAAGGAAGGGTAGTAGGGAGATAGGACGATAACTGGAGGGGGAAGTGGGGTCAAGAGCGGGTTTTTTTAGGATGGGGGAGACGTGGGCATGTTTGAAGGCAGAGGGGAAGGAGCCCTTGGAGATTGAGTGGTTAAAAATAGAAGTTAAGGAAGGTAGGAGGGCAGGGGCGATGGTTTTAATAAGGTGAGAGGGAATGGGGTCCGAGGCACAGGTGGAGGGGGTGGCACTTGCGAGGAGGGAGGAGATCTCCTCTGAGGATACTGCAGGGAAGGATGGGAAAGTAGGGGAGGGGGTTGGTGGGGGGGAGGGGAGAGGCGGAGGGGTGACTTTGGGGAGCTCAGACCTGATCGTGTTGATTTTCGTGAGGAAATAGGTGGCCAGATCACTGGGGGTGAGAGATGGGGGAGGGGGAGGAACAGGGGGCCTAAGGAGAGAGTTAAAGGTCCGGAACAATCGGCGGGGGTGACGGGCATGGGTGTCGATGAGGGAGGAGAAGAAGCTTTGCCTGGCGGAGGAGAGGGCAGAGTTAAGAGGGCAGGAAAAGATAAATTTGAAGTGTGGAACACGACACCGGAGCGAGGAGGCGGGGAGCTGGGGCCGGAGGAGCAGTATCTTCGACTCGTCGCGGCTCAGCACCCCAGTCGGCGGTCAAAGATGCCGCCTTGGCCATGGCCGTCCTTCTCCGAGTTCTGGATGTTGAGAGGATCTCGGGGTTGGAGTTCTTCTGGGCCTGGAGCAGCAGTCAGTGACAGGCCTGATGCTGGGTGAGGTGAGGGACAGGAGGGAGAAAAGAAAGATGGTATTTGTTAATACCTTGTAGACTGTGAGCCCGTTGTTGGGTAGGGGTGGTCTCTATTTGTTGCTGAATTGTCCTTTCCAAACGCTTAGTACAGTGCTCTGCACACAGTGAGCGCTCAATAAATACGATTGATTGAACGAATGAATGAAGTGCTTACTATGTGCCAGGAATTTAGGTGGATAAAAGCAAATTGAGTTGGACACAGTCCCTGCCTCGTGTGGGGCTCGCAGTCTCAATCCCCATTTTACAGATGACGTGATTGAAGAAGAGGGAAGTGAAATGACTTACCCAAGATCACACAGCAGATAAGTGGCGGAGCCGGAGTTAGAACCCATGGCCTTCTGACTCCCAGGTCCTTGCTCTATCCACTACGCTACTTCTCATGGAGAGGAGGGGACAGCAGCTTCTCTCCCGCACGGTAGGGTCCGAGTCCTTCCCGGACTTTCATGGTCACAGTGGGCAAGAGATCAATTAGTCCGACAGAGTGCCGAGCACCGTATTAAACTCTGGGGAGGATCCACGGACATCGCGGCCGGCAGCTGGGGGAAGCTTTGTTCTCCCTCTGGACGGAGAGCGGCTGGTGGGCAAGGATCGTGTCTACCAACTGGAGTGGATTGTTTTTTCCCAACAGATTAATACAGTGCTTTGCTCACTGGAGGCTGTAAACTCCTTGCGGGGAGGGAACTCGTCTCCCAATTTTATTGGATTGTTCTCTTCCAGCTGCTCAGTACACCACTCGGCACGCTGTAGACTGTAAGCTCCTTGTAAGCAAGGAACTTGTCTACCTACCCTATTGAATTGCCCTCTTCCAAGCGCTTAATACAGTTCTCTTCACACAGTAAGCGCACAATAAATACCATTGAGGCGACTGATTAGGGGGTTGGGTCCTTTTCCCTCATCTCTAGGCTGTAAGCTCGGTATGGGCAGGGAGGGTTTTGTGGTGTAGTCTCCCGAGCGCTTAGTACAGCGCTCTGCACATTGTAAGCGCTCAATAAATACCGCTGATTGATTGATCGATTGATCTCTGGCAGTTCCCCGGGCCCAAGTTTGGACTTGGAAGTGTGCGCGCCTGGCAGCCAGCAGAGGGCTCCAGTGGCCAGCCGGGTCGGCTCCGGCGGCTGCCCGAAGGAAAATTATTATTATTATTAGCAATAATAATAATTGCATTTCTTAAGCGCTTACTATGTTCCAAGCGCTGTTCTAAGCGCTGGGGTAGACACTAGATAATCAGGTTGCCCCACGTGGGGCTCAGAGTCCTAATCCCCATTTTCCAGTTGGGGTAACTGAGGCACAGAGAAGTGAAGTGACCCCGACCCACGTTTTTCCTCTGGCCTGGAACGCCCTCCCTCCTCACATCCGCCAAACTTGCACACTTCCCCCCATCAAAGCCCTACTGAGCGCTCACCTCCTCCAGGAGGCCTTCCCAGACTGATCCCCTTTTCCTCTGCTCTTCCTCCCCTCGCCCCCTCTGCTCTACCCCCTTCCCCGCCCCACAGCACTTGTGTATATATGTACGTATTTATTATTCTATTAATTTTATTAATGATGTGTATATATAATGCTATTGATGCCTGTTTACTTGCTTTGATGTCTGCCTTTCCCCTTCTAGCCTGGGAGTCCATCGTTGGGCAAGGATTGTCTCTGTTGCTGAATTGTACTTTCCAACTGCTTAGTACAGTGCTCTGCATAAAGTAAGCACTCAATAAATACGAATGAATGACTAAACTGCTGGGCCTGGTGAAGGTGCAGGGAAAGCAGAAAGGAGACACGGGCTCTGGTTTACTCTCATGACCTTCTCCTCCTTCCAACCCTGAAAGGCCCAGCAGAGCACCCATTAATAATGTTGGTATTTGTTAAGCGCTTACTATGTGCAGAGCACTGTTCTAAGCGTTGGGGTAGATACGGGGTAATCAGGTTGTCCCACGTGAGGCTCACAGTTAATCCCCATTTTACAGATGAGGTAACTGAGGCACAGAGAAGTGAAGTGACTTGCCCACAGTCACACGGCTGACGAGTGGCCGAGCCGGGAGTCGAACCCATGTCCTCTGACTCCGAAGCCCAGGCTTTTTCCACTGAGCCACGCTCCTTCCCATAAGTCACTCAGTCAGTTGTATTTATTGAGCGCTTACTCTGTGCAGAGCACTGTACTAAGTGCTTAGGAGAGTGCAATACAAGAATAAAAAGACACATTCCCTGCCCACAGCTGTGTGATCTTGGGCGAGTCACTTCCACTTCTCGGTGACACAGTTACCTCCTCTGTAAAATGGGGTTTGAGACTATGAGCCCCGCATGGGACGGGGACTGTGTCCAACCCAATTTGCTCGTAACCACTCCAGTGCCCCCCTCAGCGGCCCCTCCCAGTGGGAGATAGATCAATGGGTGGGCCAGAGCTGTTGGTGCGAGCCAGGGTTGGCACTGGACACGGTTTAATGACTAGATCCCACATCTCAGCCAAGTAAATATCATCATTATTATTACATAATCATATAATATATAATCACATGATATTATATAACATTATATTATAATAATATAATAATAATAATTCCCGCTCTGCCGCTGCTCCGCTGTGACCGTGGGCAGCCGACTTGGTTTCCTCCCTCCTGTCTTCCCTTGCCATGAGTGGACAAAAAGCCGCGTGAGCGGGATTTCTCAGTCCAGAGCCCAAGAGCCTTCGGGACGTCTGGAAGGGAGAGTCTGAAACTGGTCCAGTGAACTCATCCCACTCCCACCTCACCCCCAGGCCTCTGCCATTCCTTTCCCCACCAGTCCGGCCCCAGGGTGGCCTCCCTCCCAGCCTCACCGGCTGCCAGGGCTGTGAGGCTCCGGAGAGGTGCAGAGCAGAGCCCAGTGTCAACAGCAGGTGTGGGGCAGCAGACAGCCAGAGACAGACCCACGACCGCTCCCTTCCCGACCCCTGGGAGAGATGTCTCTGGCACTCCCAGCTGGCAGTGCCAACCCCAGCATGCCCAAGAGGCACACGTCTCTATTTCCTAGACCCGGGGGAGGTGGCTGCTGGGTCCACCCAAGCCCCAGCTGGATAAAACTTCGGGGGCCGGTGGGCGGGAATGGGGATGGCCTCCAGGTGAGTCGGGGTGGGCCCACCTCGCCGGGGAGCCAGACATCCGCTGCCACCGGACCCCAGCGCGAAGGGCGCCTGCCAGGGCACGGAGAAGGGAGCCAGAAAGAGCTGTGGTCTTCGTTACCGTGGCAACAGCACGGCTGAACTATTTATAGTTTTGTCCTGGCCCAACCCGGGGCTGCTGCCATCTCCCCACAGGCAGGAAGGGGGGACGAGGGTGAGGGGGTGGGCAGAGATCAGCTCTCCACCCGTGTCCCCGCTCCAAGGACAGGGTGTCAACCTTTCATGAGGCGAGTCGGGGTGGGGAACCGAGTGGAGCGGTGGGCTTTGGTTCCTAGCTGGGGAGCTGCGTAGACCACGGTCTTCAGGGGCCGGTACAGCCGCGGACGAGCCAGGCCTACGGAGGGAAGGAGGAGGTTGGCACTGCCCAAGGAACAACCACAGGGGCTGGAGGGGGTGAAACCCCCTCGGCATCGGCCCCAACCCCTCCAGCCCCAGCCTGAAGGTCACCTCTCCTCAGTAGACCCTCCTCCATTAACCTTACATCCTCCAAATTCAGCCCTTCCACTCCACCTAAGAAAACATTCAATCAGTCAATACTATTTACTGCGAGCCGATTGTATGCAGAGAATGATGCTAAGCACTTGGGAGAGTACAATCCGGTAGAATTGGTATACCTGGTCCCTGACATAACCCTGAGAGACATCTTATCTCCTCTATCACTTCCCCTATCTGTAATTTATTTTAATGTCTGTGTCCCTCCTCCTCCATCCAACAGATTATAAGCTTTTTAAGGGCAAGCTTTCTTCTGGACTCTCCCAAGCTCTTCACACAGTGGGCGCTCAGTAAATACTGTGGATCAACTGGAAGGCCTAGATCCTAACAGAGTGGGGAGAAAATCAGCGTCACCCTGGGTGGGTGGGAAGAGGGAGCCCTGAGCATCTGGTTGCTAACCAGTTGCCCTGCAGAAACCAGACTACTTCGTCCCAGGGACTGGCATGGGACTGCAGCCCGCTCGCTGACTTTGTTGGCCGGTGCCCGGTGAGATCCGAATCCACAGCCCCTCAACACAGCCGGTCAGGCCACAAGGTTCAGGGTCCAGCTTGGGGGTCCATCTCAGATGTGTAAACTCATTATGGGTGGGGAACATGTCTGCTACTTCCGTTGTATTGTACTCTCTTAAGTGCTTAGTACAATGCTCTACACATAGTAAGCGCTCAATAGATACCATTAATTGATTGAAGAAGCTGGCTGGGGCAGAGGGTAGGGCAGGCCTAGGTACCTGGAGGAGGCACAGGGAAGAAAGTAACCCTCTTTTTCTTTATTGCACCCCAGGCTTGAGGAACCTGTGAGACTCATTCAGTCGTATTTATTGAGCACTTACTGTGGGCAGAGCACTTGGGAAAGTTCAATACAACAATAAACAGCAACGTTCCTTGCCCCCAAGGAGCTTACAGTCTTGGGGTGGGCAGGGAGACAGACATCAAAACAAATAAATAAAATTACAGATATGTACATAAATGCCGGAGGGCCGGGAGTGGGGGAAGACCAAAGGGAGCAAGTCAGAGAGATGCAGAAGGGACTGGGAGATGAAGAAAAGCGGGCCTTAATCTGGGAAGGCCTCTTGGAGGAGATGTGCCTTCAATAGGCTTTGAGGGAGGAGAGCAATTGCTTGTTGGATTTGAGGAGGGCCAGGCCAGAGGCAGCAGGTGGGCTAGGGGCTGGAGGCGAGACAAGTGAGATAGGGGCAGTGAGAAAGTTAGCACTAGTGGAGTGAAGTGTGTGGGCTGGGTTGTAGGAGAGAAGTGAGGTGAGGTAGGAAGGGGCAGGTGAGAGAGAAGCATACACCCACAGACTGTTTAAAACCCTAGGAACTAGGACATCGCCGAGGAATGTCATCATTGACAGGCACTCCGGTTTTTCCACCGAACCCCTCTTAATAATAATAATGATTATGGTATTTGTTAAGCGCTTACTATGTGCAGAGCATTGTTCTAAGCACTGGGGTAGATACAGGATAATCAGATTGTCCCACGAGGGGCTCACATTCTTTTAACCCCACTTTTGCAGATGAGGTAACTGAGGCACAGAGAAGTTAAGAGATTGCCCAAGGTCACACGGCAGACAAGCGGCGGAGCCGGGATTAGAACCCATGACCTCTGACTCCCAAGCCCAGGCTCTTTCCACTAAGCCACGCTGCTTCAATACAGAGCAATACAGAGCCGACTGGACAGAAGAAGTGGGGGAACCCAAGCAGCCCTGGATGGGGAGGAGGATGGCAGTGGGGGGAAAGAATTCAAAAGAATTCTGTCCTCCCAAGCAGAGAGACCCAGTGGAATGAGCGCGGTTCTGGGAGTCAGAGGACCTGGGTTCTAATTCCAGCTTCTTGTCTGGTGTGTGACCCTGGGCAAGTCGCTTAACTTCTCCGTGCCTCAGTTTTCTCATCAGCCAAATGGAGAGTCAATCCCTTTTCTCTCTCCTACTTAGACTGTGAGCTCCAGGTGCGACCTGATTATCTTGAATCTATGCCAGCACTCAGTACCGGGCTTGACGAAGTAATAAGCGCTTAACAAAGACCACAGGTATTATTAGATTGTGGGCACCGCTGGGACCGGAGCTGCGCCCAAACTGATAATCTTCTATCCACCCCAGTACTTAGTACAGTACTGGGCAGTGAGTAAGCACTCAACAAATACCACAATTACTATTATTGTGGATGGAGGACAAAGGGGAACACCCACCGGGGGGGTCTCGGACCACGGAGACTTGGCAGGGGGGTAGAGTCAGCTTTCAGTCGAGGGGAGTCTTGGTCTGGGGTCCCCAGCAGGAGGTCAGACTAAGCAACAGAGAGTGTGGCTCTCAGCACCCCGTGCTCAGCCATCTGGCTAGTGGTCACGTACACCAGTGAGGAGGTAGGTGGTCCTCGCCCCCGAGAGTTGCCGCAGTGTTGCCGTGCCTACGCTCTCGCCTCCGCCTCTCAGCCAGGTGAGCAGTCCCGCTGGCGGGATTATCCTAGAATGATGAAAAACCCTGCTCGGGGCAAGGACCCACCTCTGAATCGGGGCCTCAGCTGCCTCCCCGAGCTCCTGGGCCAGTGCTGCTGTCCCAGAGCAGACTCGGGTGGAGAGGGACTCCCTTCCTCTGCCTACAGACAGTCCCTCTGGCCCCTGTTCCGAACAAGGAGCTGGTGGCTGCTTGCTCAGCGGTGAGAGATGGAGGGAGGAGCCCGGACCTTTTATCCTGGCTCCAGCCCTGCTATCGACATCTGTCCTTTATTCGGACAAGCTGAAAGAAGTGACCGCACAACCACATTCGCATGGTTTATTTACATTTTGGGGGAGGACTGGGGGTGGGGAGGCTACAGAGGCTGGGCAGTCAGTCAGGACCGTCCCCTTTTCCCTCCCTTGGGCTCTCCATTTGAGGGGGTTGGGCCAGTCAGCATTTCAGAAAGCAAGCTCCTTGAAGGGAGGGATCCTAGCTCCTAATCCGAGTATCCTTGGTCCAGTGCTGGGCACTTGATAGTCGCTATGCAATTAATCTCAGATCCCCATGGAGTGTGCCCTCAAGGGCTTGGACCTAGGACTCAGAGGACCCGGGTTCTAATTCTGACTGTAACTTGCCTGCTAGATGACCTCGGGCAAGCCGCTTCACTTCTTCGGCCTCAGTTTCCTCACTTGTGAAATGGGGGTTCCGCCTGCCCGACAGACTGAGCCCCAAAGAGGACAGGGACTGCATCTGACCTGAGTATCTTGTATGTACTCCAACGCTCACTACAGTGCTTGGCACATAGTAAGCGCTTAGCAAATATAATTTCTATTATTTCCCCACCTCCGGATTTCCAGTTCCATGAGGCTGGGGCTCTCAGCATCTGGAGTTCTCCTCTCCGTCCCCGTTTCTGTCCCGCCAGGACCCAGAACTGTAGGAGGGGAGCATGGGCTGGACAGGTGAGAACGCCATTTCCCCAGGACCTGCTTGCCTCTCTTGGCTCAGCCTGGCCCTGGGCTCTCTGGCGTGTGCCGACGCCAGCCCCTTAGCGGTGTAGCTCACCCGCTCTGTCCTCGTCCTCAGGGGGCCGGTTCGCGGCTTCCTGTCAAGACATAAGTCACATTGAGAAGTTGGAGGCCTTACCTGTCCTTCGGGAACCAGCGGTCACAGGTTGATTCATCCCCAGACTCCTCTGGGTCCTCCGGCTTCTTCCCTGCCCCAAACTTCCTCACCTCCTCCCTTGGCAGCAAGTACTTTATTGGACAATATTTTTATTTTCTATCTCCCCTGTTAGAGTGCAAACTCCTAATGGGCAGGGAACGGGTCACTCCTTGGCTATGTAATGCCTAGGGGCTCAATACTGTGCACTGCACCTAGTTGGGATCAGGGAATACTATCGCTACTGTACCTACGCTGTCCTGAACTACTCCGGGGCTGGAACCTCAGAGGTGCCCACCTTTCCAAGGTCCCTACTCCTCAAACCAGGAAGCAGAACCTTGCCATCTCCTCTGCCCCCGTCTGGAGAGGAACCAGGGGTTTGCATGCCTGCTCGTCTCCCCTAGTGATATTTATTGAGCGCAAATTATATACAGAGCACTGTACTGAGCACTTGGGAGAGTATAATACCTGTAAATTATTCATTTATATTAATGTCTCCCCCTCTCGACTATAAGCTCGCCGTGGGCAGGGATTCTCTACCAACCCTGTTATAATGTTCTCTCTCAAACACTTAGCACAGTGATCTGCACAAAGTAAGCGCTCAGTAAATACCATTGATTGAGTGTAGCCAGCGCTAAGCTCCCTGGGCCCTGCATTAGCCAATTCAGCCACGTAAGCACCTGAATATCACCATCAATGGTGCCTTTGAGCACTTCAGACCGCCCACACACACCCACACTGCTCAGTAACTAGCGTGAAGCGGGGGAATGGATGAGGGATTAAGTCAAAGAAACGGAAAATCTTGTGGTCAGGGATCTACTGAGTGCTTAACCCAGTGTTCTGCACACAGCAAGTGCTTAATGAATACAATTAATTGGGAGACCTGCCTGTTAGTCCCGGTTTCCTGCTTGGGCCGATTTTTTGCCCTGGAGCTGTCCCTGCTCCTTCATTATTGTAAAAATAGTATTTGTTAAGCACTTACACCCATGCTGAACACTGTGATAGATTCAGTTAGATCAGAAACAGTTCACGCCCCACATGCGGCTCACAGTCTAAGATGCAGCAAAAGTTTTTAAGCCTCATTTTACAGATGAGGAAATGAGGCACAGTCAAGTGACTTACCCAAGGTCACATAGCAGGCAAGTTGAGGAATTGGAATTACAAGCCAATCCTCCCTCCGTCTCTCAGGAGGAGGGTGAAGATGAAGAACCAGACCCTAAAAGTCGATGTGTTTTGAGCTACCGGGAGGGAAACTTGAGTGCCTAAGTTTCAGCATCTAAACCCCTTGTGGGATGGAAATATGTCACTTCTTTCTTTGCACTTCCCAAAGGCTTAGTCTGGTGTATTGCCCCCATGAGCGCTCAATAAATATGATTTTAACAACTGCTGGAACACCCCCTGCCATATTTTCCCCTCAAGCTGGTGCGGCAGGGGAGAAGAGACTCAATCTCAGGGTTCCGGATTCACCTCTGTCCAAACGGCCAGAGGTCGTGATATAGCCTCCCCAGCTCCCTGTCCGAGAGAGTGGAGCCACTCAGTCAATCGTTTTTACTGATCCCTTACTGTGTACAGAGCACTGCTTGAGAAGGTGCGATGTAACAGTAAACGGGCACATACCCTGACCACCATGAGCTTACAATCTAGAGCCAGGCCCAATGTGGAGTCCGCAGCGAAGCTCAAAGCGTCTCGGCTGCGAGCTGCTTTCTCCAGCAGCCAAGGCCCTCACCCCCTCCGCATGTGCTCTAACGATTTTCAGCCGCTGCTCGATTCCCGGGCGTCCACCCGCCCGTGGCTGCCGAGGGCCGGCTCAGCCAGCCAGTCAGCCCGCAGCCGCCACCTGCTCCCGGCAGATATGCCCAGGGGAGTCCCGCCAACCTCTTCCCCGACCGCAGGAAGTACAGGAACGGTTCCTCCTGCTGATTCACAACCAGTAGAGTCGAGGGCGGGGGGAGAGGGCTTCTGGGTAATGCAGCTCAATTTAGAGGGGGGCCAGATTTCATCACAGAGACGGAAACCCCCGCGGGACGAATGGGAAAAATGCAAATCTGACCCAGCTGGGACCTGCCCCGCTGGGTGACCGGGGCCTCGGCCGACCTGCCGATGCCAGGTGGAATCTCTCGGCTGATTCCCGGGCCCTAAATACGCCGACCCCCAGATCGGCTGCTGCTCCTGCAGCCGGAGAGGAGAAGCTGCTCATTGACACTAGTGAATAACCCATTGCCTCCTGAGGGGAGGGATCTCTTTGGCAGCTGCTGAAACACAGCTGCCCCTGGGGTGATCTGATCTTATTCTAATGGTCACATATTTCAGGAACCAGAGGCTGGGAGTCGGATGGACATCTTTCAGCCGCAGGGAAGAGCTGAACATTCCAGCAGAGCCCGTCTTTAGCAGCTCTGAATCTTGAGTTCAATCCAGCCACCAGGACCCTACAAGCAATGGCAGGGACAAGCCCAAAGCGGGATTCTGAAAGTACCCTCTGGCCACGCTCTGCTCTCCTCTTGCCCGGACATCCCGGGGAACACGGAACACGAGAGGGCGGGGGAGGGGAGCTTTCAGAGCTGCCGAGAAGAGCTGAAGCCCCCAGACATCTGTTTCCACTCCGTATGCTCCGGAGTATTAAATATTCATCAGCTCCTCGCTCCCTCACACACGCACGGACTATTAATTTGGTAGGGGGGAAGGGTTCAGGCAGAAGAAGTGTGGGCTTGGGGTTCCCAGGACTCCTTACCTGCCCCATAGGGGTGGGTTAAATCAACCCTCCTAGAAGCAAGCCTCGCTGCCTCCTGTTCACCAAGGGACTGTGACCAGGTGGCCAGCCGATCAATCAACGGTGAGCACTGTACTAGATGATTGGGAGCGAACAATACAGTAGAATTGTTAGACATCTTCTCTGCCCACGAGGAGCTTGTAGACATTTAAATCAATTATTTATAGGGGAATGGGAGAGTATGCACATCCGATGCTGGGTGTGGGGCTGAGGTGAATATCGAGTGCTTTAAGGGGTACAGTCCTAAGGGCAGAGGCAGATGTTCAGAAGGGAGGGAAGAGGGCCAGGCCTGCGTTTTCCGTACTGCTTCCTGAGAAGCCCAGGGTTTGACCTCACAATCTCCAATGCCCAGCAACCCAAAATGCTTAGTACAGCCATTTCCAGGAGAGGCAGAGGAAGTGGAAATTGCACTTGGAACCTCAGGACTGAACCCTTGACTGATCAGTGGCTCCCTGCTGGTCTCCCCCCACATAGAGAGGGAGATCAGGATCCAAGGGAGGGGGATGAGGAAACATGAGGATCAAAGAGCTTCTCCACATACCAGCCCACTCTTTTGAACCCTGGAAACATGGAAGAGAGTCCCAGAAACACCGTCAAGGAATATCTCCATCTTTGATTATTCTTGACATATATTCCTTGGACAATCCAACAGATCCAGCACTTAGAATAGTGCCTGAAACATAGTAAGTGCTTAACAATTACCATTATTATTATCTCACACCTCCAAGATTCCCCATCAGAGGCTCCCCATTAGCCACAGGACTGGTCTGCTCAGCTCACTCACACTGTGAGGCTCTGTTCAACATGACTAACATGAATCTACCACAGCTTAGAACAGTACTCAGCACATAGTAAGTGCTTAACAGACACTATTATTCCATCAGCTCTCCCTGTCCCAGGCCCTCTGGGGAAGCAGGAGGAAGCAGGTAGGGGGCCAGAAGGCTGCTTAAAAATGGAAGAGAAGAGTAGGTTCTAGTTAACCTGGAGTTTTCCGATAACACCCACACCCTCATAATTTCGGGCAGGATACATGGAACCAGTCCACAAAGGAGCTTACAATCTAAAATGAGGATAGAATTTTTATGTTCCTTGGGAGTAGGGACTCTGTCCACCAACTCTGGTGCACTTTCCCAAGCCCTTTTTGCACACGGTAAGGGCTAATTGACTGACTGATCGACTGTTTTAAAATGGCAGACTGTTCACATTAGAAAAGGTGTGGAATTGGGAGTGGGGTTTAAGGGTAAGATTGTTTGTAGCTGAATAGAGTTCTAGAGCTAAAATAAAGCCAAGGATTGTAATAGCGAGGGCAGTGATTTTAATAAAAAGGGGTATAGTGGTGGGGTTTAAGGTAGCCGGGTTAACGTATGAGGTTAGAAGAAAGCCAGCGAGGATGCTTCCGATGGCGAGTCGTTTGATAGAGTTAACGAGTAGTGGATTATTTGCATTGATTGAGCTTGCTGCGGAGAATCGTTGCTGGTTAAGAAGGGCAAGGAATATCACTCGTGTACTATAAACAGCAGTAAATGTAGTGGCTACTAGGGTTAAGGATAAGGCTCAGGCATTTGTATTAGAGGTGTTTAGGGATTCAATGATTAGGTCTTTAGAGTAGAATCCAGCTAATCCAGAATTAGAATTAGAATCCAGTAGGTCTCCATCCTAGGAGACCGATGATGAGCTGAAGAGGTCGAAGGAAGCTGGGGTAGAAATGGCTCAGAATCCCAGAGAACAGAGGTTTACCTGTTCACGTTAAGAGATTTCTAAAGGGAAGTTATCTGGACCATCCCTTTTCATAAGGAGTGATGTTCAGGAGGGCAAACATCACAACAGTCTGTCCAAAAGGCCTGGGGCCAGAAGGGGAATCCTGGGCCGGGTGGACCAGTGGTTTGATGGTCCTGGAATCATACGACCCAAGGTGAATCACTGCTGTGCCTCTGCTTCTCCCAACCAAAAAATCTACAGCGCTGCCTATCGGAAAGGGCTCAGAACTGGGAGGCAGGTGATCTGGGTTCTCATCCCAGCTCCATCCCTTGCCTTCTCTGTCACCTTGGGCAAGTCACTTAACTTCTGTGCTTCAGTTCCCTAGTCTGTAAACTGGGAGGTAAATATCCTTTCTCCCTCCTCCTTGGACCCGAAGCACCACAAGGGAAAATAACAGTCTGATCTGACTGCACTGTGGCTTTCCCAGTGCTTACCACTTGACTAATGCCACAATTATTCTTATTGTCACCCAGCAGGGAAGAGGTCAGGGATCTGGGTCAATAAGAGGGGAAGGGCAAAGTCAGACAAAAGGGAGAGAACATTTTAAGTTCAAATCCGCTGGAGGAGACAGAGAGCGGCATGTGGGGGCGACACTTGATGCAAGCAAATGGTATGCAAATGACAATCGGCCTTCGCTATCTCATGCAACCAGATGTGCCTTTCGGGCAAATCCTAGGAGACCGATGATGAGCTGAAGAGGTCGAAGGAAGCTGGGGTAGAAATGGCTCAGAATTCCAGAGAACAGAGGCTTACCTCCGCTAGGCTAACCCCCACCATTCCGCTTTTACTTAACCCTTCACGTGTGAGCCGAAGGCTGGAGGGGCGGGGGGTGGAGGGAGGTGAAACGGCAGCTGCCAGGAGACCGAGGCAACGGAGGACTGGAGGCCAGGGGACCACCTGCTGCTGTCATTTAAGCTGGAATCCCAGCCCAAACCGGGCAGTCCTTCCTCTCCAAAGCAGCTGCAGGCAGCTGGGGGCACACATTCCTGGAGCGAGGGGCCTGCCGGGGAGGCCTTGGCAAGTCTTGTGGTTGCCGGAGAGGCTGTCCAATCTTAGGAAGTGAAAGGTAAGAGAGGTCTGGGGAACAAAGTGACACTTGGCACACCTCCAACGGGGCTTTCTAATCTCGGGAGCGAGATTCCCTCCAGGCACCAGATGGGAGTCTGTAAGCTGGACCTATCTGCCTATTCTGTTGTACTGTTCTCTCCCAAGAACTTAGTACAGTGCCCCGCACACAGTAAGCACTCCATAAATGGCACCGATTGAGCGAAGCAGGCTCCCTCCCTCCACTCCGGAAAGTTTCAACTTCCACAGTCACGCTCCACAAGAGGACCTGATCTCATGGCCGTAGCCTCGCCGGCTGGACAGCACTGAGCCCCTCCAGGTCCAAGCTCCCCTCTGGCCTCATTCTGACTCCCAGCCCCAAAGTGAAGGAGTAGTGGAAGGGGAGGTTTGTTTCACGGGGACTGGAATCTCCTTTTCTTGTAGCTGCCCCAGTGTTTTGCACAGGGCTCAGCCTACAGTAAACGCTTGATAAATGCCATCCCCACCACCACCTCTGGTGGACCCTGTGCCCGTCGGGGCCTCCCAGGTTACGGGGAATTTGTAGGGGGCGAGGAAACGTAAAGCCTTTTCTTGGAGGAGATGCGCGTCGGTTGGCTGCCTGCCACCTCCGCAGACGGTTGCGTCAGCCCCCGGGCGTGCGGCTCCACAGGGGTCAGCACGGGTGGCCCCAGAATCCTCTGGGACGGTCCCCGGCTCCTCCTCGATTAGGTCCTGGGAATTGAGCCAGTCAAGTATAAACAAAACAAAAACAAACAAACAAAACCGACTTCAGAGCTGTTCGAAGATCCTCATCCTTCGGAAAACCGGGCGGGAGTTTGGGGACTTGAGGGGCGGGGGAAACGTCTGCCAAGTGGAAAAGGGTCCCCGGAAGAAAACGCTGAGGAGCCCCGGACCTCAGCCTGGCTGAGAGAAGTCTGCCGGTCTGTGCGATATCGAGCCGGGGGGAGCCTTGGGGCGGGAAACCTCCAGCAGAGAGAGATCAGGGAGGAGGGGGCAGGCTCTGCTCTGGCCTCTACCTCTGGGGCGGACTCTAAAGCGCTTGCTGGCCTGGCATGTCAAGCGTGTTCTCCCTCGACATCATCTTCATTAACGATGGCGCATTTATTAAGCATCCGCTGAGCGTGGAGCACCGTACTGAGCGCTGGGGAGAGGAATCCATCAATCAGTGAGGAATCCATCAATCAGTGGTATTTATTGAGTGCTTGCCGGGTGCACGGCACTGTACTATAATCGCTTAGGAGGGTGCGGTACAACAGAAAAGCCCAATGGCCTAGTGGATAGAGCACAGGCTCGGGAGTCACAAGGACTTGGGTTCTAGTCCTGGCCCTGCCACTTGTCTGCTGTGTGACGTTGGGTGAGACACTTCACTTCTCTGTGCCTCGGTTGCCTCCTCTGTCAAATGGGGATTAAGACTGTGAACCTCATGTGGGACCTGGACCGCGTCCAACCTGATTAGCTTGTACCTACCCCAACACTTAGTACAGTGCCTGGCACATAATAAGCGCTTACCATATACCATTAAACCGCCCCCCCCCCGCCCCCCCAGGGATTGGTAGACATGATCCCTGCCCACAAAGAACTTCCAGTCTGGAGGGGACAGCAGAAGACCATTCATTCATTCAATAGTATTTATTGAGCGCTTACTATGTGCACAGCACTGTACTAAGCGCTTGGAATGTACAATTCAGCAACAGATAGAGACAATCCCTGCCCATTGACGGGTTTACAGTCTAATCGGGGGAATGATCCCACCCTCTGGGAGTTTATAATCTCACGGGGCGGAAACGTAAATTTCCTGACTTCACCATCCCCCATGGCAGCCTTCTTCAGGCAGGCCACTAAGCCATCGCCACCCCTGCACAGGCCCTATCGAAAAAGCCTCCTCCTCCCCATAAATCGTCACGTTTCCCTCCATCTTCACTAACTCCTCCCAGATTTGGCCTGTGGGCACTTACCGGCGAGTCCCCCTCCCCCAGATTCATTCGTTCAATCATATTTATCGAGCGCCGCGGGCGGACCACTGTACTAAGCGCTTGGGAAAGTACAACAATAAACAGACACGTTCCCTGCCCACAACGAGCTTACAGTCTAGAGCGGGGGAGACACATAAAGTTCAACATACCCCGCGAGGACTCCCACCGGCCGGCCGATCCCAGGGAAACTCCCAACGGGGTCTTCAGACGCCTGAAAACGGAGAAGAAGAAAAAAATTCAGTCAGTCCTCTCCCCGGGAAAGCCCAGACTGAACATCTTCAAAAAGAGCTCCTGCATGCAGTTTACACAATACAGGAAAGGAACATGCAACTTAAGCTGAAATTTAAATAGCATTGCGCTGTGTATATCAATACTGGGCCCTAGACTGGGGCATCCTTTTACATTTTAAAATAACTGAGCAGAAATCTTTTCTCTGGGAGCAGCGGTAGTTCTAATCTACATTCGTTGTCATTTTACATTGTCATTTAAGGTGTCAGAGTCTCTCTTGCCCAGATTCCATTACAGTCCAACTTTCGGCGGGCAGGATTATTAAGAGTTATGGCTAATTTATGCGGCAGCACGTGGTTTTTACAGCTACTTTTAAACAGTTTTTGCCAAGTTTTACATTAAAATGAACAGCTGAAGAATTGTTTATGCAAGTTGCTGTCACAGTTTATGTAAAAGAGAAATATGTGCTATTAAAATCAGACATTTAGGTTACCTTTGGTTTTTTGCGATGCATGTTAGCTTTACACATCCTGATTTCTCCTGCGATAATTTTCCTTTAAAAAGGGGGGTATAGAGTGATCTCTTTTCATCAAAACAAGACATTAGGCCCTGAAAGCTGTCTCCAAACCCTGGTTGAAAATTCAGTTATTTGCATTTTATCACAATCTACAAATACAAGTTTTTGTTGGTGTGTTTTTAAAAGAAAAAAAAGAATTCCATCATGCACTGCTGCAAGCAGCTTGGATCTAAAATACAAGAGCAGATTTTTCACCCCCGAGCAGTTTGGTCTGCTCCCTCCGGGACGGTGCGAAAACACAAACTCGCCGGCGGGATAGGGACACGTAGCCGACCACCTCGTCTGTCTCAAACGCGGTGACCTGGATGGGCCTCAGCGCCGAGGGGGCAGGGGGGCGGGGGCTTAGGGACAGGAGGGGGGCGGTTTGGATCACCTATCACAGACAGCTGCCGGTTGACCGGGTGCAGGCAAGTGATGCTGAGAAGCATCGCGGCCCGGTCTGGGCTTCGGCTGGACTTCCCGATGGGCGAGAGGGAGGGGGAGAGGGTGGAGAGCCCCTCCTCTCCCCGCTCAGCTTATCCAGGACCGTTTGGGACCGTTTTGGGGGGCAAGTTCCACCGGGTTTTTATGCCGGCCGACAGGCGGCTTCTTTTACTTTTGGATGTTTGACGGGAACGTCTCTCGGGCTCGAACTCGGCACGGGTTCGGAACATCGAGACCCTTTTGTGGAAGCTATTTCCAATCCCCTTTTCCTCCCCAGAAATCAGATTTCTGCAGCACGGCCGGTTCAAATGACTCTTGCCAACTTCCAGGGGGTGAAAAAGCTTTTGTGGTTTTTAACTAAAACTTAACATCTCCATAAACTTTTTTGGTAAACTTCAAAAAAAAAAAAAAAAGAAAAAAGAAAAAACCACCATTTTTAAGAATGTCTCCAAAATTTTAACAAGACCATTAACTTTAGAGTTAATTTAAGTTTATTTGAAAGAGAAAACTATTTTATTGCCAGCAAAAAAAAAATGACAATTCATCACATTTACCTTGATTAAAAAAGGACTAAACTTTATTGACAAACTGCTGCAGACATTTTGACATAAGTTTTAGCTACCTATTTAGGCAGACTTACACATGTAGCATTTATCTTCAAGAACAAAAAAAGGGAGGACAGTACCAATCCAATTAGGACTTTAGCCTATGTACAAAATGGATTTTTTTTTTCCTTTCAGCTGCAGTGTCCCTTTTTAAGTAACGCTAGTGTTGAGACATACTTGAACAAGCCACTTGGAAGGGTCAATCTCGACCCAGTGTTCAATTCGCTTGAAACGCCTCAATCGTTTTCGGCCCCAGCGCGCGGGAACCGCCAACCCAAAACGTAATACTTGACCGTCTCACGTCAAATACTGGATTATCCGATGTCGTGGTTTCAAATTGAACCTCGGCCAAAGAGCGCTACGCCCTCCGTTCAGCTGCCTCCCTCCCAACTCCTTTCCGGGGCCTGCTTCCAAAGTATCTCTCAACACTGTACGGTTTGGGGCTAGATTTCAAAACCCACATATGGAAAAAGTCAATTTTACACACCTAATTTGCTGCTGTTTTAATCAATTAACTCTTTTTTATATAAAAAAAGAAAAAACCACACACAAACTATTTAATTCATGAGGATCTTTCATATTAAAATTTAAAACTTAAGATTCAACCGCCATAGGCTTTTAAGGAAATAGGTTTTGACAACTGAGCTCTTTTTTACACGGTGGCACCTATTACCATTATAACTTTATGACTTTTAAATCTTAAAATCAGCCCTGAATTTTGAAATGTAGCCTAGTTTGGGATCCTGCAACTACGCCTTTTCGGGTTGCCTCAGACCAAAACTAAGAGAACGGTAAACAAACCTCAAGTCCAGAACCCTTAAGCAAGCAATGTCACTTTGGAAACTAACAAGTCTTGAAACTCAACTTTTGTTTTTGTTATAAAAAGGTACAGTTGTTTTGAGAGTTAAACAACAAAGAAAAAAGCATCTACACACTTTAAATTCCATATTCCTAAATCTATTTTAACTCATTTTTTGGAAATACTACGTACAGAAGCCAGAATGCGGGGTGGGGACGGAGGGGGGTGGGGGGAGAGGGAGGGAGAGAGAGAGGCTGGGTGGAGAGAGAGAGGATCACAAAGAAAAACACTGAGACAATTACTTGTCTGTTGTGGGTAAAGCAACAGGAATCCTGGGAGATACAAGAAATGAGTAACAACTTTGCTCATAACTGATATTTTTCCCTCATGTTTGTTTTTAATAGCGTCCATATGGGTGCTCTCTGTATGCTCCCTTCACCGGCCTTGCTGGAGGTGCCTTCAGGGAAGGCCTGGTGCCATTCCAGTCATCTTGACCTGCAGGGAAGTAAAAAGACCGTAACCACGGGGCCCTTGGGCCAACGGGCCATCGGACTGACGAACCTGCCCCTGTGCTGCCCAAGCACTCGGAGGCCAATGAGAGCCCTGAGACGTCCAGGAAGCCTCAAGCCAAGATCGGGGAGGTTGCTTGGGCCACTTCCTTGAAGTGCGAAGAAGCTGTGTTGCCTACTGGATAGAGCCCGACACTTGGAGTCGGAGGACCTGGGTTCTAATCCCGGCTCCGCCACTTAATTACCTCACCTGTAAAATGGGGATTATGACTGTGAGCTCCACGTGGGACGTGGACTTCATCCAACCTGATTAGCCTGAATCAACCCCAGGGCTTAACACAGTGCCTGGCACATAGTAAACGCTTAACAAATACCATTAAAAAAAACTAAAAACAGCCAGACTGGAGGCTGGGAGGGTCCCTTCACAGATTTGAATCTGGACCCAGTGGCGAATGTATCTGATTCCACTCATCCAAGGGAGGAGTCTTTCACCTTGATGGAATCGTTGGGGGGCCTCTCCCGCCCCCCAAGCAACCTGGCCGGGGTGAGGGGGATGGAGAGCCCAGACCTCAGGGAGCCGTTTCCCTTCTGGGCTGGGTAGCCTGCGTCCATTCAACACTACCTTGGCTCTGTCGCGGGGACGTCCCCTCCCCCCGGTTGTTGACCCTCTCCCAAGCCGTGCCTGGCAGTAGTGGCTTCTACACCAGGGGAAGCCCTCTGTATCTGCTGCTCTGCCTTCTGGCAGGTCACTGTGATCTGCCACTGTTGCCAGCAGCCAAGAGATCCAATTGCACCCAAAATGCCCTATCGCTTGAGGGCCTGTGGCCAAACGGTTCACACTTACAGCCCAAAGCCCGAGTTTGTGTGTCCACAATACTGTCCCCTTGTCATCAAAGACCTCACACCCCGGGTCGATCCCCGCCTAAATCTTCTTGTTCAACTACGACTCCCACCTGGCATGCTGGCCACTGTCCCGACAAATCCCCACTCACTGCCATTTCATGGCCACCCCACATAGCTGACCCACCTTCCCCTCCCAGCACGCCATGTGGTCTCATCTCCTCAGACACCGTGACCTCTGAGGGCCAGCGACCCCATTTCTTTTTCTAATTATGTTTTGGGGAAAGGGGAGGCTGCAGGAAATGACTGTGGATAAACAGATTAGCCGGAGGGCTAGCGTGCCAGGCGCACCATGAGCCGCTTGGCCTTTCCAGCCAGACCGACTCTGCTCTTCTCCCTTCGAGCAGAAACGCCGGTCGATCGCGCGCTAGGACCGCGTTAGGCCGTGGCACTGAGGGAGGTGACCAGTGGGGCGTTGAATAAAGCGCCGCTCTAACCGGCGGCAGCAGGAAAAGATGCTCGGCATTACCGACGGCTGTCTGAGCCACAGTGGCTCAGTCCCTGGTAGGGAGGCAGTCGGTCTGGTGCTGCGCTACATAGAGTGTCAGAGGGAGGGAGGGACGGTCTTGTGTTGTTGGGGGGATTCCCTGTGGAAACTCCGCCACCTCCAGGCACAATTTCGGGGAGGATTAACTCAGTCCCTGAGCACTCTGGTGGGCAGGGCACCTTGGGGAGCTGAAAATATCTCCCTCTTCCCAATACTCCACTCTCCCCCATTCCCAACACGCTAGGAATGGCAGGGTGGGTTAACACCCAGCGCTCCCTCGAGACCCCGTGAGCCCTGCACCTTGACTGGCTGGGAAGGCCATGACGGAGCACTGCCCTTTTAGGCTGACCTTGCTTCTGTTGCCGTTCCGGTCTAGGCCAGTTTGGACGGGAGGGAGAGGAGAGGGTGGGGGAGGAGGAGGACCACAGGATGCAAACCATTTCCCAAACAGCACTAGGGTTTTCCGTCGCTGCTGTACTGGAACCAATCCAGACCTTCCGCCCACCACATCCTCCTGCCGCCCGGCTCCACAATGGGCTTTGTCCCGCCCTCCCGAGCTGGCTGCCTTCCCGTGTTTATACTCTCCAGCCCTCTCCCTGCTGGGCGCCTGGCTGCCTATTCGCTCTTTTATACACCAGAGTGACCACGTCCACGCTCCCACAAAAAGTACCCTGGGGACAGAGCGAGCCATTGACTTGTGGACCCGAGCAGGGAAAGCCCACCTGAGCAGGGCCCCAAAGAAGGGAGCTTGGGGGTCTGGCAGAGTACCCAGACCTCGGGGCTGGTGGGGGGGGGGGGAGGGCGGCCACCGAGGCCGCTGACTAGCCCGAACAACCCACCGGCCCCCAAGGAGCCTCCTGAAAGGCCGTGATCGGGCTGGAGAACCAGGGTCCTCAACTGACGGGTCTTGTCTGAAAACGCACTCTCGATAAAAATATTTCCAGGCGGCCAGCTGACCCCTTCCCTTCCACTGCTCTCTATCTCCAGCCCTCTCCCACCGAAGTGCTCCTTCCTTTCAGAATCCCATCAGACATACCATAAGCTTCGTAGGAATCTTGCGCCTCCCCGTGTCCATAGTCATAATATTCTGAGTCCCTGGAAGGTAAAAGTTAAAAGACAATCAGCCCGATAGCTAGCGACGCCTTGTCCCTTCTCCGGTGCCCCCCGGGCACCGGTTATTCTGGGGCTTTCACGAGAAGGGAGATTCCATCGCCCCACCTCCCATGTCAATCACCAAGGTTCAATCGCTATGCTTTGCCAAGAGGCCAAAACTTCAAAGTGCCTCTCTCCCTTACTCCTGGACCCTAAATTCACACGATACAATTAAGGGGGTGCCATGCTCGGCAAATATCAGGGCCACCGGGGAAGAAGATGAGAAGTTATTAAGGCTTTCGAGTCCTTTGCTGTACGATCATCCTTGACCTCTTGATCGCCCTTAACCGTCGGACCCGCCATCCCGCAGTTAAACCAGTTCTCTTTCTCGACTTACCCTTGGCCCTGGCTGTAGTAGCCTTCATAGCCCTCATAGCTCTGTTCTGCATACGAATCATCGTAACCCTGAAAGGGAGGTGAGAGAGACAGGGTGTGAGAGACGAGAGAGAGAGGGAGGCTTAAAACCAAAAGGGTATCAGTCAGTGGGGAAGAGCCAGTAGCCTACCGGCAATGGCAAGCGAGGTCCATTCTGGGCTGACTGGGGCTGGCAAAGTGATGCTAAATTTAAAGGGGTTTTTTTCCCTGTCATTCAATTGTAACATAAGATACAGGAGTAGACACGTGGCTTCTAGCAACGAAATCTCCACTTCCAGTCACTCAATGGGATAAGTGGAAAGCACGGTGCAGGCAGGAAGTGGGGGTGTCATCACCAAGTCCTGGGATCGGGGGGGGGGGGGGGGGGGGGGGGGAGGGGCCCTCCAAACGAGCTGTCGGTAAAACCCGGGACCCATCAGGATGCACGTCGTCCTTTGTCTCTGGGCTACCTGCCGAGCTGTGTGGGGCACAGATCAGGGCCTTTTACCTGGGAGAAGAAGGCGAGTGGTTGCTGGTCTGGAGGCCTGGGGGGCAAGCAAGGATGGCTCTGTTGGGTGAATTTAAGCCAGTCACTTATACTCTCTGGAACTGATTCTTCATCAGTCAACTGGGGGGCGGGGGAGGACAAATGGCTGCTCCTTCCTGTTTCACAGGAGGACCATGCCGGAGAAGTGCTTCGGATAGAAGAGCGCGATCGATATTAACTATCGTGGTTCTTCACAGCCTCCCCGGGTGCGGAGAAGGGAGCCGACGCCTCCTTCTGGGCCCCCGAATCGAGAATGGGAATAGCCCTGGGAGTGCCAGGTGTCACTGGTCCATAGCTCGCATGGCAGCGGGGACCCCCTGCCACAGAGCTTCCAGGGGCATTCCCCGGGAATCGTTCCTGTTCCTGAGAAGCAGAGAGGCTCGCCCCACTAGCGGCTGCCTGATACCTAGGGCCAAGATCACTTTATCACATAACTGTCCGTGTCAACACATAGCCTGCCTCCCGGTTTTTGGCAAAGGGTACATTGTTCGAGTTGCTTACATATTCTTCGTAAGTCTCTGGAGCTGGGGGCGGAGGGAGAGGTATTCTCTGGATGCCTGCGGCACGAGCTCTGGGGGCAGGTGCTCCCCTAACGGCTGGAGGCGGCGGTACCCCGCGGGCCACGCTGGCGCCCCTGGTGATAGCCCCTCTCACGGGGGCCCCACGCACCAGGGCGCCCCGGGGTGGTCCCACGCCCCGGCCCCTAGAAGAGAAAAGACACTCAGCATTCTGAGGTAGAGAGTCCCGAGCCCCAAAGCTAGGCCGTCTCCAGGTCATGCTGAGGGTCCGTCCGGCCCAGTTCTCCGCTACCGGTGGCTACCTCCGGGTGCTTGTCTGCCTCCCTAAAAACCCATGCTGGGATGGCCTGGAGGCCACGAGGAACTTGCCCTCTAGTAGCCCACGGTGGACCTTTTGCCCAGAAACTTAGCCCAACTCCCCTCGGGGCTCCCTGCGCCCTCAAGGTTTCAAGGAGGCCTAACTGGAACACCTCCAGTTCCCATGGGAAGCCTTTCATATGGGGCTGATGAAGAAACTGGGTCCCCTGGCTTGGGTTGGTGCCTGCCTACTTTCCCTTTGGGCTTACACTTATACCGTTGCCCTGAGATTTTCCTGACGACCGAACCCGACGAAAAACCTGCTGGGCCGAAAGGTCTTTACAAGCAGGGATCTATGCTGGAGGAGGCCTTACACTGGGGCACCCTGGGGGCCCCCAAATGGACCGGGGATAACGGCCAAGAGCCCCGTCTCGGGGATATGTGCAGCAAGGCCAAGCATTCGACCTAGCCATGCCCTGGAGGCAGAGGAGTGCAGAGGCAGGCCTGGATCTGCCCTCTGGGCTTCGACGGCCCACTGAGAGCATCAGGTTAAACTCCAGAGTTTGCTGGGACAACTGCCCGGGAGCCATCATACCCTCCGTCTTCTGGAACTGGGCTACGATGTATGTGTTCGTCCCTGCCAGGCTCACGCTAGAAGGGAACGCTTGCTGCTTTCAAATTCCAAATACCTCCCAAAGGCCCTCCTCCAAATTTCAGTCCGACGAAAACATCAGACCATGAAATCCGCCAGAACCCACAGCACCGCGCCCACCACTATCTGATCCATCTCTTGCCGTAGCGGGCAAAACCCCCGACAACAAGAATTCAGCTTGAGGAAGCGGAAACTGAGGCCGCAAGACACCAGAGTTAGCAACCCCGAACAAGCCTGCCTAACTGCCACCCTGTAACGTCCATCTACAAAGTTACCTGGGGACAGGTGGAGGGGGGGGAGCTGCCCCTCGTCCTCTCACTGGCACCCCTCGCCCGCGCGTGGGTTCGGGGACTCCGTTCAAGTACGACAGTTCCAGAAACTGTTCCTGGCAGATGTCGTCCATCATGTCCTGGGGAGTGGAAAGGAGAGGAGACCGGTGTCAATTAAATGGTCCCTCCCATGCCAGCACAATGGAGAGAGGTCCCCCAACAGGTGGGCACCCAGCAGCTGCACCAGCTGGAACAGCTCTTGCTCAGATCACCGCTCTGACTCCAGCCACCATCCGGTTGTTGGAAACCAAGGGGATGCCTTTCCTGAGGGGAAGTGACGAGAGCAAAGACCTGGACAATATGGGAAGACCCTGGACTCCACTCACACAAAGACCCCCCCCCCGCCCCATCCAAACAAATGGACTGCCCCCATCCCAATGACAGGGAGCAGACTCTAAGCTCCTTGTGGACGGGGAACATGTCTATCGACTCTGTTGTATGGTACTCTCCCATGTCTATCTGTTTCTATCTGTTACCGATTTGTACATTCCAAGCGCTTAGTACAGTGCTCTGCACATAGTAAGCGCTCAATAAATACTACTGAATGAATGAATGTCCAAGTGCAGTGTCCTGCACACAGTAAGCACTCAGTAAATACCACTGACCAACTGAGTTGGCCCCAAGCCACGGAAGAGCCAGGGACAGCTCACAAAACACAGCTGCCTCCTCGCCCCCTTCCCTCAACGGGAGTCCTCCAGTCTTGCCGCTTTGTGCATTTTCTGACTTGGATAGATTGCGCTTCGGGAACTAAGCGAAGATTCTTCTAACTGAAGAGAGGCCTGTTTTCGGCTCTCTCCACCCGCCCATCCTCCCACCCCCACCCCCTAAATCCTGCCTGACACACATTGGGGAATCAAGTTACCAATGCCAGCCTGTCTGCTCAGATTCCTCCCGGCTGCCACGGCAACCCCGAGCAGAGCAGGGCTTCTCCTGCCAGGCAGGTCTTTCAAAGGCCCAATTACTCCGTGGGATTCTCTCAATCTACTTCTGTTGAGAAAGAGGGCGCAGATACATGACGACCGGGCGACGGCCCCCCGGGAGACGTTTCTCTCTGACTCGACCGGGCTCTAACCGAGGATCCCTCCGAGAGCTCGGAGTTCTTCCCTCGGTCGGCGGCTTAAACTTGTCTGTTTCCCGCAAACACCCCCGACGAGAGCCAAGGGCTATGAATAGAGTGTGGCCGCTCAGATTTGAGCTCACCGGAGATGGTCTGGGACTCGCTGGTGCTGTGCGCATCATGGTTATTAATGGCCTGCGATCGGCTGCTGTGCCAACCTCTCTCCGGGGGGAGATCCGGCGAGGGAAGACCCCAGAAAGGACCCACCCGTGTCTGGCTTAAAGACAGCATGACAGTCGCAGACTGTTTCCTCGGAGAAGCACGGGATAAGGGTGCTAGCTTTAAACCTCGACCAAGAATGGAATCCCCAGGACATTAAGTGTCTAAACAAGGTCAGTCAGAACACCACCCCCTGACCTTACTCTCTGAAGTCCTTTTCCCTGGACTTCAAGCTTTCCAGCAACTGACCTACCGCCAACCTTCATAAAAATCTACAGAGGTTTTTCCCAAGCTTGCCACTCCTTTACCCACCTCCACAAGAGTCGACTCTAACTGCTTACAGGACTTTGATTTCTCCTCAACTGCTGCATACGCTCAGTCCCGTCATATTTTCCCTACTCGCTTGGGAGAGGCCCACGTCGGAGAACGAGGGAATGTGTGTCTGTCAACGGGGGCCTGTCTAGACATGGCTCTTTTTTTGATAAGGAATTTCGCAGGAGGGCAACGCCCAGTTTATAGGAGAACTGGGTACGCTGTCATTACAGATCTGCTCGTCGCCCCTCACTGGAAGGTCAACCCCTCAAGGCCTGGCATCTTACCTTTCCCTTCTAAGGTATCTTCTCCAAATGCCAATACCTGATAGTCACCCTACGAACTACTGTTGATGGCGGTGCTTCACTGAGAAGCAGACAAATCTGTGGAACTTAACTACTTCTCTGAGACTTAGAGGAGGGGAAGGGGAACGTTGCCAGGCTTTGTGTGGAAAAAGCCTTAACAACATAGAAAGAACTCAGGAGCCGATGTCAGCGGTGAGGCCGACGGAAAGGTGGGCTCTACCGCCTCCCGGCCCTGAATGCAGCCTCCCACTGGGGCCTGGCACGGCCGCTGCCAACTTGACCCCCGCCCTTCTCTCGGGGTCGGATGAGAACTTGGGAGTTACCTACCGGCACAAGGAACTTCTTGACTTCTTCCATGGCATGTGCCATGAGGGCATAGGCCTCACAAGGGGGTCCAAACACTTCAATGAAGACATGCAGATCCATGTTTAAATGGGCATATTTGGGGTCCCCACCTTTGCGAAGTTCCTCCTCCTGGGGAAAACAACCAGCACAGTCAGAAACACAAAAGTCAAGGGAGCTAAGGAAAATAAATAAATAAATGGCCTGTCACTTGGCAACCGTTTTTGGTTTTTTGAGTACCACTCAGGTGATGTAGGTCCCCCACTTTTCCAAAGGTCTTCCAGTGAGGCCCCCTGCCCTTCATTGAATGGACAGAAATGTAAACAAAAGTTACGTTGGCCCAGCCCATAGTTCCTTATCACTGAAGAGACTCCACTGCTCTATCTAAAAAGCATGGGGTCTCCCCAGGAGTGCCTATCTAGTTTGTTCACAGGGCCGAGTACCTCTGGGGTGGGGTGGCGGGGATTGGGACTGATGGGTTCATTGAGAAAGTAACCTGAACGTCTTGAGTGGTAAATGGCAACTCGACAAAAGACGTTTAAAAAGCTACCGTAAATTGCAATTTAGCACACGTTCTCTCAAGTTCGTTCTTGCCTCGCCGGAAAAAGAGTAGCTGTCGCGAATAGTGCAACTGCTTTCTGCACAATGCTAGGTTACTGTGGTACCACACTGGTAGGAGGGACAACAAAACCCTCAGCTCAGGCCTCTTGGAGGAAAAGGCGTCGATTGCCAACTTTCTCCTTTTACTTGAAACTAAGAGTTGCTAATTACGAGTTCCTACGGATTAAAGGGTTGGATCTCTAGTACCTGTTTTAGCATTAACATTGCGGAACAAAGGAAAAGCACTCTGGAAAGTCTTTTTTGCTAGAGAAATGGGTCTCAATCCATACTGGCTTCTTTGGGGAAATGGCCCAACAGGCAACTTCTCCCAGAAAATGTGCCCAAGGTGGGTGGAGGCGGGGAGATAGAGGAAGGACTGTCTGACCTGATTATCTTGTACATAACCCCAACGCTTTGTAGAGTGCTGGACACATAGTAGCATTTCATATATACTATTATTATTTTGGTTCTAGTGGCTTGCAAGTTTCAGAAAGCCTTTCCACTAGGGTATGGCCAACACAACAGTTTTCTCCCCTCTTGTAGGAGGCCACAGCTCGTCATGCTAAAATAGGCACTACCCTGTGACTCTGGCTCCTGGATCTGCTTGGGCCTCTCTTGTATTAATGCCATCAGCAGGCCCCCTCCACACTGTCAGGACAGAGTTGAACTACAATGCCTGGCACACAGTAAGCGTTTAACAAATACCACAGAAAACAAAATCCATCACGATGGCAATAATGTTCCTCTTCGCCCAGTTGTTATTAATAGGACAAGAGTTTAACCTCCCAGAACTTTGGCTTTTTTTCATTCTGATGAAGAAGGCGGCATTTCCGGGCTTAATGCAGAATGTGGTGACTAATTCTAAGCACTTCCAGGTCTGCCCCCAACCCCTCCTTCACCCAAGGATATGTTTAGCGACGGAAAGGGGAATGAGTGAAGCAACTTCTCCGACACCCACGTGGCTTACCAGACCCAGGGTTCCGGCACAATAGAACGCCACTCCCACGTTGGCTAAGTAAGTTCTTGGTTGAAAACTTCAAAGATTCCCCGCTCACCCTCCCCCAGTCCAGATGGTTAGGATTCCAGTTTCACCGCACAGGATGAGGGGTCGGGAGACCTTACCTTTGCCTTGTCTCTCATCGAGCCTTTGCCCAGCACCGAGATCTTAGCGCCTGTCTCTTCCTGCAGCCTTTTGATTGTGTTCCCTTGAGGGCCGAGAATCTTCCCCACAAAGTTAAACTGGAGGGAGGGGGGGACAAGAGGACAAGCGTGAGACTCTGCCCCCAGATGGCTTGTTCGGATTTTCAGAAATGGAGGAACTGATGGGACAGATGCTTGCCGCCCCGATGGGAAGCCCCGGCCTCTGGGGGAGCCCCCGTACCATGCTGGAGTTCAGCGGGAAGTTGTCCAAGATGACATTCGGAAAGGTCTCCTTGCCTTAGTGGATACTGACAACCCGCTAGCAGCAGGGCAGGTCACCTCTCTTTTTACGCATGTTCGTTTGATTTTTGATTTTTTTTTTTTGACTCCCATTACCCTTCTGCTGGCTTAGCTGGGTCACGCGTGGGCTTTTGGGGAAGTATGATTTCCCTGCCCTTTTAGGGTGTCTTTGCCCCTTCACTCTTTAGAGTGAAGTCTGTCTGCGCACTTTTCGAATCTCATCACTCTTTCACTACCTACAACCGGCGCTTTCATTCCTGGACCCCTCCTAACTGCCAATGCGCTGCACACCAGTAATGAGCCTCACTCAGCCATAGCACACAAAATGGATCCAGTTAACAGGAGGGTAGTCAGAAGGGAAAGCCATTTCCCTTCTTCATGTGCTCTTCCCCAAGCTTGACCCAGAAAAAGGGTTTTTTCTAGGGGAAGCGGCCGTCCCCTGCTCCTGGACTCCTGGCTGGAATGGAGTAGAGCGGGGTGTGGAATTTTAAACTCTACATCAAGTGCCACATGGAGACAGCATTGGGCCTGGGAGTCAGAAGGACCTCTCCCCCGATTAGACTGAAAGCCCGTCAAAGGGCGGGGACTGTCTCTATCTGTTACCGATTTGAACATTCCAAGCGCTTAGTACAGTGCTCTGCACATAGTAAGCGCTCAATAAATACTATTGAATGAATGAATGGTTCTCATCCTGACTCTGCCAACAGCCTGCTGTGTGACCTTGGGCAAACCACTTAACTGCTCTGTGCCTGAGTTTCCTCAACTTTAAATGGGGATAACCTGTTCTCCCTCCTACTTACACTGTGAGCCCCATGCAGGACAGGGACTGTGTCCAACCTAATCAACTTGGTCCTATCCCAGAGTTGAGAACAGTATTTGATACACAGTAAGCACTTAATACTTATAAAAGATACCCCAAGTGCCAGCAAGCCACACCCCTTCCTATTCAATAACCCCCACATACACCTTTATCCTCACTCTAGCTGCCTTTCGACTTGCTCAATAGCCTTAAGAGCACAGGCAGGCACCCCGGTGTCATAGCTTCATCATCGCACAGTGGAGATGACTCTGGGGGACGGGGGCACAAAGGGGTCTTTCCTCTGGAGCCCAAAGCCTCCCATCAGGGAAGGAAATCAGTGTTCTTGCAGCAAGGCCCAGTGGAAAGAGCCTGGGCCTTGGAGTCAGAGGATCTGGGTTCTAATCCCAGTTCAGCCACTTGCCTGCTGGGTGACTCTGGGCAAGTTACTTCACTTCTCTTGGCCTCAGTTTCCTCCTCTGAAAAATGGGGGTTAAATACCTGTTCTCCCTATCCCTTGGCTTGTGACCCCCACGTGGGACAGGGATAGGTCTACCCCATACATCTATCCCAGTGCACGGCAGAGTACTTGGCACACAGCAAATGCTTAAATACCACAATTATTATTACTTATTATTAGGGGTCATCAGCTTCTAGTACAGACTTTCAGTTCCATGGACTCATCCAGGGACTCTGGGTTGCTTCCTCTGAGCTTCCCTGGGGATTAGGAGGGGCTTTTCTGGATGCTCTGTGCTAGGTTTCAAAGTCCATGGCCATCGACGGTGATACTAAACTCATCTCTTCCTTGCCCTTTTAGGCAAAGGAGAGATGACTTCCACCAAACATGCACCAGGTGGGTTGCCTGGCCACAGACGGATCTGTAATTAGGCTTTCCCCTTCTCTAAAAATGTCTGAAGCCATTTTGCTGCAATGCACCCAGGTTAGAAAATAAAATTAATGAAGCAAATGAAAAGGCGCATCACTAGAAGAGGAACCAGGTTTCTACCCCGGATTCATGCTAAATTAACTCTAAATTTATTTAGCTTTAATGACTTTAGGCTGGCATTTTTACGGGGAGCGGTTCTCGAGGGTTGTGGGCTGTTTTCCAAAACTTGGGAGCCTGAACAAACACCTGAAGAGGAATCTCCTGCCTGAGAGGGAAACGCTCTACCTTCCTTGATTCTGGAACAGTTTTGTGCTTTTGGGTTGTCCCACAGATATCCTGGAAAATGAGACACTGGTGGGAGGCCAGGGAAAAACTGCCAGGGCACTAGAAGTCAGACTTCGGGCCCAGAGACCTATTCGCCGCGGGCCCAGCACCCACACAGATGATTTGGGGCTGAGAAGAAAGCAAATCTGCCAAGAGTGTGGGCCAGGCTCTGCCTCACCTTTGGATACTGTTTGACAGGGATGAGAACCCGCTCCTTCAGTTTCATGTTCTTGTGAGAAAACAAGTCCAGGTAGTTCTCCTCGTCATCTTTCTTTGATTCCCCTTTCTGGATCTTCTCAATTTCTAGAATAAACACAGCAGAATTTACTTGTCTTGAATACTGCATCAGCCTCTTTGCTGACCTCCCTGCTTCTTGTCTCGCCCCACTCCAGTCCATACTGTTCTCTGCTGCCTGGGTCATTTTTCTAAAACCACATTCAGTTCATGTCTCTCCTCTTCACAAGAACCTTCAGTCACTGCCCATCCACCTCTTCGGCAAACAGAAAATCCTCACCAATGGCTTTACTTTGCTGCTTTCCTACTACGACCCAGTCCATACACTTTGCTCCTCTAATGCCAATCTACTCATTGTAAGCTCTCCGCTGACCCCTTGCCCAAATCCTCCCTCTGGCCTGGAACTCCCCACTCCAAATTCAATGGACCACCACCCTCTGCTCCTTCAAAACCTTAATGAAAAATCACCTCTTCAAAGAGGTCTTCCCCAATTAAGTCCTCTTTTCCCCTACTTCCTTGTCTACGCTCTTGGATCTCTACCCTTTAAGCATTTAATATTCACCTCACTCTCGGCCCCACCGCACTTTATATTAATGTCTGTCTCCCCATCCAGACCATAAGCACCTTGTAAGCATGGAACCTACCAACTCTACAGTATTTCACTCTTCCAAGAGCTTAATACAATGGTCTGCACACGGTAAACGTTCAATAAATACTATTTACTGATTGAAAGGTAACCAAAATCAAGTTCCTTCAGTCGGCTTAGTATCAAGGCAGCACATCCAGCCTTGAACATTGAGTGAGCAGAACAAAGGACTAAAATAAATGCGTCACAACCAAGAAGTTAACGCACATCCTGAAACACAGCTAATTTTGTCAGGCCTTAGAGGGTGGTTTGCCACTTTCACCATTTCCCCCAACAATTAAGAGTCCTGAGTCACATTCTGTCCAACCCAAATTGATCTGGAGCAAGAATGTCATCTCAGACTGAGCACTTCCCACCTTCCCACCTGGAGGTCCAGGAAAACAATCATTCCAACCCAGGCTTCCTGCTTCCAACTCGCTGACTACTTTCACCTCCTGTCAGCCTCTTCAGGGGGGATATATTCCCACTGACTCTCACCCCGCCTTTTAGCTGGACGTTAAGGCTCCTGTCCTCGATCCACCACTCTCCCCACCGACAAAGCCATATTAAAATCTCATCTCCTCCAAGAGGCCTTCCCCACTAAACCTTCATTTCCCTACTCACTCTCCCTTTTATCTAGCTCTTGCACTTGGGTTTGAACACTTTATTCACGCCATCCTCACCCCCATAGCACTTATGTACATATCTGTAATTTAATGTGTCTCCCTCTCTAGACTGTAAGCAACTGTACCAACTCCGTTGTATTGTACTCTTCCAAGCGTTTAGTACAGTTCTCTGCCCACGTTAAGTGCTTAATAAATCCCCCTGATTGACTTGGCACCATCCTCCCTCTCCCCACCAAAAGCAGGCTCGGGCTGCCCTCCCGTCCTGGATCGAGCTGACACGCTGTCCCAGAAACACAGGTACTGTGCCCCTTGATGATGAGCCCGAAGGCGGCTCAAGAGGGGAGTGGCCAAGCAAGGACCGGCAGCCAGCAGGACTGACTTCCCACATCAGTTTCACTTGGGCGCAGGAGGTATTCCCCAACTGTTTCACTTTCGTGCACTTAGCACTTATTTATAAATAGCTTTTTGTTGGGCCAAATCCAACAGGGGAGAGAGAAAAGTGAACCTTGGTGATTTCTACTCTAATTTTCAGGTGTCGCCACCAGTAACCTACTCTTATAAGGCTTAAGTCCTGGAAACTGAAGGCCTTTGTCTATTCACCAGGCAGATTTGGAAAACACATTCAGCACCCAGAATGCCTGATGACTCAGCCTATGACCTCTATTACTTCCTCAAGCTAGAATTTGTTTTAGTGTCTGTCTCCCCCACTACACTGCACGATCCTCGAGGGAAGGAGTCGTGTCTACTCATTCTTTTGTATTCTCTGACATTCTGCTGTGTTTAAGCTGCATGGTTGCTTGGAAAGAGCACAGGCCTGGAAGATAGAGGGCCGAGGTTCTAACCCCAGCCTCCACCACTTACCTGCTGTGTTTCCTTGAGCAACTCACTTCACTTCTCTTTGCCTCTGTTCCCTCATCTGTAAAATGGGGGTTCCTCCTACTTAGACTGGGTTCTTCCGGGGACTGTGCCTGACCTAAATAACCTGTTTCTACCCCAGTGCTCGGCACATACGAAATGTTTAACAAAGACCACACATTCTGTTGCCGAACTGTAAATTCCAAGTGCTTAGTACAGTGCTCTGCACACAGTAAGCGCTCAATAAATACGATTGAATGAATGAATTATTACGATTATTCCAAAGGGCTTAGTTCACTGCTCTGCACAGAGTAGGGACTCAACTGTACCCTTCCCTAAAATAAAGAATACAGGTTAATCGCCCAGAATAAAGAGCGACCACAGGGAGCTATCCCAGGCCAGTGGGCTTTGAGAGCTATCATGCTCCCCTTTCTCCCCAGTTTCTTTGCCTTTCTGTCAGGCCCAGGAAAGAAAGTGGGAAAAATGCCTAAGCCATTTTGTAGTAATAGAAGACTAGTATTTGGGTTCAATGCCCTGTACGATGGGGAGGGAGGGGAGGGGAGAGGAGGGGAGGGGAGGGAGGGAAGGGAAGGAAGGAAAATGCCCATTTTCCAGGACAAAGAGAGATTATTATGAGCCAGAGAGGGGCGGAATTATACACCTAAACAGGACAGACTCTTGCCTCTTCAGCTCGGCTATCCAAGCGCTTAAAAGACTCCAAGTCAAAGCCTGAGTCAGCGCTCATTCCATTCTTCATGACTTACCTTGAGCCCAGCCTATGCAAGGCAGTGACATTCAAATCAGAAAAGAAACCAGGATGTTCTTTGAAGGAGGCCTCTGCACCGGCCCTCCCCTGAAGATCCCTCCCTTGACTCTAAGGGAAGAGGGACTGGATGCAGTCCAGTTCCTGGAACTATTCAGCAATAGCAGAGGGAGGAGACGGGAACAAAGGGGAAACCCGAGTGAAGTGAGAGCAAGGAGAATCCCAGGACCGCTCCCCAGGTACCACTGCTGCTCCTGGGAGGTGGTTCCCTGGGGAACAGGTGGGAGAAGGGAAAAGGTGAGAGGAAGGGAGGGCATTCAGACGGAAATGTGGGGCTGCCCCAACTGCACTGATCCAGTTGGGTTGCTGGGCAAAAAACCAGAATGTATTTGGCTTCCACCTGGATATCTGGCCAGGCTGAGGATGAACTACATATCCAGCCCAATTCCCATGTCCACTGACTGTCAGTGCCCACTTTCCCATGAAAGGAAACTGGAGTGAAAGGATTCTTCTTCAAAACCCTTTTGCCTACTCCTCTCAATAGACCAAACCTGGCATTCAGCCACTCCTCCGCCGCCCACCTCCTCACCGTCCCTCGATCTCGCCTATCCCGCCGTCGACCCCTGGGCCACGTCCTGCCGCGGTCCCGGAACGCCCTCCCTCCTCACCTCCGCCAAACTGATTCTCTTCCCCTCTTCAAAACCCTACTTAAAACTCATCTCCTCCAAGAGGCTTTCCAGACTGAGCTCTCCTTCTCCCTCTACTCCCTCTACCGCCCCCCCTTCACCTCTCCGCAGCTTAACCCTCTTTTCCCCCCATTTCCCTCTGCTCCTCCCCCTCTCCCTTCCCATCCCATCCCCTCAGCACTGTACTTGTCTGCTCAACTGTATATATTTCCATTACCCTATTTATTTTGTTAATGAAATGTACATCGCCTTGATTCTATTTAGTTGCCATTGTTTTTACGAGATGTTCTTCCCCTTGACTCTATCGCCATCGTTCTTCTCTGTCCGTCTCCCCCGATTAGACTGTAAGCCCGTCAAACGGCAGGGACTGTCTCTATCTGTTGCCGACTTGTTCATTCCAAGTGCTTAGTACAGTGTTCTGCACATAGTAAGCGCTCAATACTATTGAATGAATGAATGAATCCCTGAAAACTCATTCCTGAGCACCGCTCCTTCCCTCCGAACCCCACTGTCCACAAACTCTCCCCACGGCTCCCCCTCCACTCCCGCGCCCCAGATTGAGGCTGCCTCTTCCTTTCTCTCGCCTTTGGAGGCAAGCAGATGTGTAGATTTTCAAGTGTGAGGAAACCCTGAGCTTGGGATGGGGCAAGCAGGACAGACCTTGGTTCAGGACCTAACCCTCCACCCAGCGCTCAAGGCAGTGCTTGGCACATAGTAAGCATTTAACAAATGCTTACTTTATAACTTAATTTAGCTTTATATAACTATTACTTTATAGCAATAAACAAATAATTATAATTAATACTTATAATACTGATTTAGACTTGCAACTGTCTTACGTGAGATACGGTTTTCCAGAAGCCCATTATGCACTAAGTCTAAGGACCATCTGTACTGAATCTGGAGAGGTAAAACTTGAAATTTTTATTAAGTCTTCCCTTGAATTTGCAGTCTATCTCCCTACCCCATCCCAATCAAGCAAAGGCACTCACTGAGCCCTTATTCTGAACAGAGCACCACTTTGAGCACTTGAGGACAACAGAGTAAGTAGACACAATCTCTGTCCTCAGAGAGCTTACACGATCTAGCAGAAGAGAGAGAGATACTATAAAATAAATTGCAGGTAGGGTAACCATCCAAGTATAAAGACACATGCACTTAAGTGTTATGGGGGGCAGGTCCTGCTCTCTAGCTTTCCAATCATTTGCCAAGTGCCGTGGTAAACTGGTTTCCTACAATATTTCTAGAGAGTGGAGGATCATAGGAAGAAGAGACATTATAGCGCGAAATAGTTTTCCAGAATGTATGCTGAATGGAGACCCCACGTTTTCAGATATTAAACCTTGGATGGATTTATTGGGCTGAAAGGTGTTGACAACTCAGATCAGCAATTCTGTTAATGCTCGATACCACCATCTACCCAACATATCTCTAGTCTATCTCCCACTGACCACACTGAGGGATGTGTGTTAGCCAAGGCTTCTTTAGTGATGGAAGGATGTTTCAAATAATGAAGGGGTAGAAACTCCAGACTTGGAGTGCTCTTTTCTTAATGGGTCCATCTCTTCTGCATCTGTCAATTACTAATTCAAGTTCTAAATTAGATCTGGAGCAGGCTAAACAATCAGTAGCTTTGACTGAGCACCTATTGTGTGAGGTACTGTACTAAACGCTGCAGAGAGGAGCTTTCAGTCTCATGGTGAACTTAAAATGTCGGATGATTTGAAAGGCTATTGGTCTTTCTTGAGATACGCCTCATAAGGCGGCCAAAATGATCAGCCTGCCAAAAAACTACCTCTCCTCCAGAGCTTTTACGGTAGGTACAGTGAAGACCGTGAGAGCATCAAGCCCAAAAAAGTGCAGAGAGGATGCAGGGGGACATGCAGATGTGTAAGGAAATAGTCTGAAGTCAGGCATAGTGGGGGCTACCCACTTTTGGAAGTGGTTTACAGGTTTCACACTGCCAGAGAGAAAGCAGTAATTGTCAGTTGCAAATGGAGGGGAAAGGGACCCCTTTGGTGCTAGAAGGACAAGTGCTCAGGATTTTGCCCTGGGTCTCAGAAATGATGGATTTACTCCACACCTGCTTTCCTACCTCAGTCTTCCTCTGGCCCCAGAGACTTTCAGGGTTTCCAGTGCTTGTGAGGATGGTTGAAGGAAGCTGCTAGAAAATCCTGCTGGCACAGTTAATTTGCCCCTGGGAAAGTCATTAAAGTAGGCCCCTAATCTTCCTAATGGGCATTTTTCAGCTCAGCACAAAGCTAAAGGTCAATTCCCCAAGTAGGGGGCGAGGGAGGGGGCAAGGGCCTATGAAATTGAAAGTCTCAGGACTGATTTTTGAGTTTCTTCTTTCTGATCTGCTCACTCCTCCAGCAGTGATACGTCTGGAGAGTGAAAAAGTCAGAGGAGCAAAAGGGGTAGTCAAGCACTCCCCTCAGCCCCCCAACAAAAACCCAACATCCCAGAGAATCACAAATTGATCTTTTCTCTTGCATTTGCCCAAGCACCTATCCCCAGCAACGTAGGATCCTTGAGGACAGGGATTGCTGTCTACTTCACTGTCCTCTCCCAAGTGCTCAGAATGGTGCTCTGTACAGTGTAAAGGCTCAATGAATACCATTGCTTGATTGACCGGGGGCAGGGAAATGCAAATTCAAGGAAAGACTCAATGGAAATCCCAAATTTTACCCCTCCAGATTCAGTACAGATGGTCCTCAGATTTGCGACACAATGGGCTCCTGAAGAACCATGTCTTCATTTGAAAAGTTGCAAGTCAAAATCACTACTGTAAATGGAGGGTTGGGTCCCGAACCAAGGTCAGACACCATATTTTTTACAAAAATTACCCAGGGTCTCACACTCAATCTATTATAGAGGAGTGGCATTGGTTCCATTAACGTTCATCCCAAGATAGGGTAGCCAACTTCCCTGGAAAAAAAATTGACAATTTGATCCTCCTGTTGATTCCACCTGGCCATCAGGTACATTTCCCTGATCCCTGCACCACCAGCCTCTCCTCTCCTGCCCTCCTTAAACCCCGCATTTTCCTCCCCAATGGGAAGAGTTTTTTAAATATTGTTTCCCCATGATTCTCTGCCCCTCTCCCAGACCGCTCTTGCCCCAAGAACTAGCATCATAAAGGAGGTTAGTGTTGTAAAGTTGAAACGGATGCAGTACAAGGCTGGAACAGAAGGTAAAGTTAGAAATCTTCCAAGCGCCATTTGTATTAACTCAGAAGGCCTCAACTCAGACTGTCCGTATTCAAAATAAAAGCTGGCAAGGCACACATTGACGATAATCACTATTTCTCTCATGTTATGATTAGCAATAAACTGAAATTAAGCTCTTTCCAGAGGAATATTTCCATCCCAAAGAACAAATTGTTTAATGACAAGCCACACGGATGCAAGAACATCAAGTCAGGCCATGTCGCTTAACACGCTGCTGCTCCGGATAAATCTGCAGGAACATTTTCACATGGACAGGCTTTGGAGCAAATTTCTCTGATTGCAAACAGTCCAGATAGATTGTGTGTGGGCAGCGTGAGTAACACGTTAAGGTTAATCAAAAGATGCTTCCCATTTGGCCTCGATGTCTGTTACTTTTCTGTTTCTCTTTCGAGTCGTAGGCTTGAGGGAAATGGAACAAAGGAAGCAGCAGCATGCTTCCCACAATTATGTCCCTCTGATAAGAACGCCACCAAAAGCACCGACAGGCAAGGGCTTTGCTGGTGGGACCATGGCACTCCTAGCTCTCCCGATAAGTTTGCTATCGCCAAAGAAACCTTTGTTACAACAATACCATAACTGGAAACAAACACAAAGCAGATGGGTGGTGGGGATACAGAGAAATCAGAGCTACCAGGTGATTGGACAGGGCTGATCGGGGAGAGTGCCGGTCTCCAGACAGAACAAAGACTGCCATTTCCATTCTCAGTTCGGCTCCAGAGGCAGAACACAAATTTGACTAATTGCTTTTGCCAGCGAGGCATCACACTGCCCCTTCTCCATCCTTACTTGTCCTTCCCGAAGGGAATGCAGAAAAGGCCACCAGGTCACCCTGCCCTTCTCTCGGGCTCGATACTAGGCCTCTAGTGAGAGGGGAAAAGGCCGGAGGGCTCGATGTCCCTTCCCTCTGGAGGCACCTCGGGTTCCCAGTGGGGGTGGAGGAGACCCTCCCCATGACTCATTATTTGGCCCCTGGCTTGCCTAGCAGATGCTGGGGGGGGGGGGGGGGGGGGGGGGGGTCGGCGGCCTTTCCCTCAGGCTGATCCCAGACCTTTGGTCTGAGGAGGAGAAGCCGGAGAGCTCCATGTCCCCTCTCTTTGGAACAAGCCTATGTCCCCAGTGGAGGGATGGGGCGGGGGGAGAGACCTTCCCCAAGATATGGTTTTTTGACCCCTGGCATGGAGAGTGGGTGCTGGGGTGGTTGGCGACCTTTTCCTCAGGCATGAGCTTAGGCCTCCAGTATGAGGGGAAGAGGCCGTAGAGTTTGGGGGGGTTGAGGTGAAAGGTCCTCAAGAAGATCATCTTCTTGAACTGAATCGGGAAACGGTGGGGAGATTGGCCCACTCAGGCCTTCAGGAACCTGCCACTGTTGGTAGAAATATTCCCTGCAGTTACCTGGCCGTTTGTTGGGGTGAGGTGTTCCAGATCAGCCCAGAACTTTTCTGTCCCAAACAGAACGGGCAGTTTGGGAGGGATGGGGACAAGCCATTTCCCACTGCCACTATGCTGAGCAGCAGTTGGTCTAATGGAAAGAGCATGGGCTGGGAGTCAGAGGGCCTGGGCTCTAAAGCCGGCTCTGCCGTGTGGCTGCTGCGTGTCCTTGGGCAAAGTCATTTCACTTCTCTGTACCACAGTTACCTCATCTGTAAAATGGAGATTAAATCCTGCTTCCCCCCTACTTGGACTGTGAGTCCTATGTGGGACGAGGACTGTATCCCACCTGATTAACTTGTATCGACTCCAGGGTTTAGAATAGTGCTTGGCACACAGCGTTTAACAAGTTCCATAATTATCATTACCTCCTCCCCAGTGCATAACTCGTCTGGAGATATTTCCCTCTGCTCACGAAAGGCCAATAAAACAGTTCCGGGGGCCAGTTTCCTGCCTCTGGAGCAATGAACTCTTCTACCAGAGCAAGAAATCCAACACTGCCCCCTCGAGCTTAAGATTCCAGAGCGGAAACCCCCCTCTGCCCAGGGGGAGCCAAGCTCCACTTACTGCTGGAATGTGTCACAGTTCCAATCCCAGCGGCAGCAGGTCTGGATCACGACAATCCCAGCAACAGTGAATCTCTGGGCCCAAGTGGAATCCGAGTCAGGGCTGTGGGGGTTTTACTTAGCTCCATCAGAAGCAGAGACATGCAGGGAGCGGGAGGAGGGGAAGGTGAGAGCAGCAGGGAGGACCAGCTTGAAGGAAAAGAAAAAAAAAAAATCAGAGGGTATGTGGGAAGGGACACAGGTCTCATCTCGCCCGGGACCATGGGCCCCAGCCCAGAGCCCACTCCCGGGGCTCTGCCCTGCTCAGGCTTTCCCCTTCTGTGCTCTTCAGTGGGATCTGTGAAGTCCTCTCGACCGTAAGCTCACTGTGGACAGGCAAAGTGTCTACCAACTTGTATTGTCATCTCCCAAGCCCTTAGTACGGTGTGTTGCACGCAATAAGCCTTCAATAAATACCACTGATTGATTGACTGACGGGCCCGTCTCTTCTGCCAACACCCTAGTCATACTCCATTCATTCTGTTCTATATTCACTGCTGGGGGTGGGGGTGCTCGAGAAACCCAACGGCGGCCCAAATCTCAAACCTGCTGTGAGAGAACAGCCCGTCACCACCAATCAATCCCTGAACGCTGAGAGAGTGCCCGGCCATTGTGTGCCTCTCGCTCCTTTTCTGCTCCCTTTGTCACCATGTGTGTGACTGCCGCTGCTCCTGAATAATGACAATATTCCAAACCCCCAAGGATTTGCGGTGCAAAACGCGAGAGACCTGTCCACTCCCCCACAACCTATCCAAATCAGGCAACTCTGTGGAACCCAAAAGTCTGGTTCCCTAGGAGCCGTGGGGTTTAACACCGCACAATTTTTTTGCCTTGGCAACCGAAGTTCCAAGTTCCCTCAGTCGGCTTAGTACTAAGGCAAGACGGCCAGGCTTGAATAGCGAGGGAGTCAAAACGGAGCGGAAAAAATTGCACCCAACGCAGAAAGTCTATGCTCTGAAACACCACCGACCCGGGCAGGACTCAGAGAATGGCCTGCCGTCTTAGCTGGGCAGTGAGGAGCCTGTTCTTGGCCCCATCCTCCCTCTCACACCAAAAAGCAGCCTCGGGGTGTCCTCTCACTCCAGATCGGGGTCAGGCAGGCGCAGCCGCTCCGTGTCGGCCGACATGCCGCCCTGGAAGCGCCGGCAGCACACCCCCTCGACGACACAACAGCAGCCCCTCGAGTGGGGAGTGGCCAAGTGAGGACCAGCCGCGGACCATCCCCGCATGGAATTCTGGGCTGCCAGCCAGACCGACTCCCGATGTCACCTTCACAAGGGAGTGTGAGGTTTTTTTTCTCCCCACCTACGGTTTCACTTTCGTGCACTCAGTTCAGCTATATAAATAGCTTTTTGTTGGCCCAAATCCAAATGTGGGGAGGAGAGAAATTCCATGAAGCACCCAGGTAGGGGGAGGTGATTCCAACTCAAATTTTCCGATTTTTCCATAAGTACGTGCTATTTACAAGACTCTCTGGGTCTCTGTCTATTTACTGGGCAGATTCAAAAGCATTTTCAGTACACGGGGTGCATGATGAGCCCTCTTGGAAGGTCTGAACTACAAATAACAAAAACACTTCTGAACTGGGCCCTTCCAAATGTTACAACACAGGGGAATCACCAAAAACTAAGAATTATCTAAACAAAGTTCTTCTAGTCCATTGGGCATTCAGACTATAAGCTGCTTCCAGTCTGGAAGATCTCTGTGGGCAGGGATCGGTTGGGTCTTTTTAAACTGTTGCACTGTCCTCTCATTCATTCAGTTGTATTTATTGGGCACTTACTGTGTGCAGAGCACTGTACTAAGAGCTTGGGAGAGTATATCAATAAACAGACACATTCCCTGCCCACAATGAGCTTACAGTCTAGAGGGGGGCTGTACAGTGCTCTGCACAAAGGAAGCGCTCAGACATTCTACCCTTTTATCAGGCTTTTTTAATGGTATTTGTTAAGCACTTACTATGAGTCAGGCACTGCGCTAAGCACTGAGGTAACTCTAAGATAATCGGGTTGGATAGTCCATGTCCCACGTAGGGCTCACAGTCTTAATCCCCAGTAGGACTCATAGTCTTAATCTCCATTTTACAGTTGAGGTAAGTGAGCCACAGAGACGTTGAATGACTTGCCCAATGGTACACAGAAGCAAATGGCAGAGCCAGGATTAGGACCCAGGTCCTCTGAGTCCCAGGCCCGTGCTCTTTCTCCTAGGCCATGCTGCTTCTCATTTCTGCGTAGTGGGAGAAAGAAATGTTGATGGATAAATGGCTAAAGGAGGATCCTGGATTTCAGCTGAGATGCATCACTGCCCGAGGTTTGACTTTCTAGCATCCCTATAACATTTCCCTTCTCCTCCCTGCTTTCAGTTTCTCAATCCCAACTCATTCTACGGCAAAGGTTTGGGTATCCTATTGTCATTCATTCTCCTCATACGCCCCACGCAGAACAACTGCACCGAGGAGAGCTTAGCTCGCTGTTTGGGATTTTGTCTAGGCAGTTGATTTTGAGTACAAGTCGTGCGGGATGCAGGCAGAACTGCAAGAAGTCAGATGCGGTTCCTGTGAGGAGCTTGGGTCTCCTAGGCGTAGAGAAGGTTGGCTGGCACCACAGCTCTGAAGACCTTCAGCTGGGTCTTGTGGAATGTGTCTGCTTATTAGTGCATTGTGCTCTCCGAAGCGCTTAGTACAGCACTTTGCACACAGTAAGCGCTCAGTAAATACAACCCTGCAGTTGCCGCACTCTGTTTAACCGTCTGCCAAAGGATGCGCTGGACTCGGTTGGACTTTCTCCTTCCTGGTCCCTCACCATACCCTTGGCCAGAGGTCTGCTTGGAAACAGAATTCGAGGGGGTTGTATGAACTCTGTTTTGCCGATGTGGATTTTCGGTTGTCTGGAAGGCTTCCCCGACACAGGCTGCTACATTATCTCTTTCCTTTAGATTTATCATCAGCCTGCAACACCTGCCGGATTAAACGAAGCAGTTTGTGATCATTTGCATGTCATCTTGGGGTTTTGCCTCTACGGTGTGGGCATCTGCAGAGAGTAGTTCTTGAACGTCAACAAGATGCTCCAAATCTGTTGACTGGGAAGAGCCGCCTTCGGGGGCAAGAGCATTGTCTGAAAACTGCATCCAGGTTCTTTGCTGCATCTTCCAACTGCAAATAGAATAAACTGAGACCAGGCCCACTCCACACGCTTGTTTTACTCTGTTGACTCTGGGGAATAGGCCCAACAGGGCGACTCTAGTAAGTGCCAAGAAATTGTATCAGAATCTCGGTGAACTCCTCAGGGCGGCCTAATTTACCACTCCAATTTCCTGAGTCTGGATTTACTGATGGTGTCAGATGCTTTCATACTGTCTACAGAAACCATACAGAGGTCTGGGTACTGCTCCTTGTACTTCTGACATGTCTGACGTTCTGCAAAGATCACGTGTTCTGGGCCAAGCTGTCATGTGAACCATATCCTTACCTCAGCTAGCATCTCGCCGGCCACGGAGAGTAATCAGATGCCCTGATAACAGCCGCGATCCTCTCACCCTTTTTCCTGAAGACGGCGATGCTGGGCGCATCTCCTCGGTGTTCCAAAGGTTGAGCAAGAGCTTGTTCACGTGGTTTAAGCCATTTCCCCTCCAACGGACCTCAATGGCTAGGCCACCAGGTCCAGGAGCTTGGCCAGGCTTCATGGCTCTGACTGCCACAGTGACTTTCTCCCTAGCAGGGAGCCATGCCTTGTCTTTGCATGTTGGAATGTTTTCTATGTTCTGGAGGGCCTCTTCTTCATTAGCAGGTGCGCCAAAAAAGATATTGACTTGCCGTGCTATCTTTGCTCCTCAGGGCTACCGTTAAGGCTTGTAGGGAGACTTGTTAACATCTTTAATGATATGTAGCTCTTGGTTTCATGGCAGTCTTCGTGACCTCAAAATCTCTTCGGCTTTTTCATCCTCCACTAGTCACACATGATCTTTAACTTGATTTGCCTGTCACCACGTCAGTTTCTGTAAGCCCCCGTTTCATCTGAATCCTGAGGTGCTGCAAGGTGTCACCGGTTCCCTAACTGCTCTGTTGCAGGTAGACGTTTTTAAAATCTCTGAGCCAGTTACTCCAAACCAATTTTGGTGACTTTGCTTGGCCATGCCCAAAGTCTGCACAGGTGCTTGGTAGATGGGGAGACACGTTCATTCCTTGTCTATCCTGTGGATTGTAGGTAGAATTTCCTGTTAGAACGGGCTGTTGTAATATTGCGGTGGAGCTCAAAGTTGAGCTGTCTTGGTGGCTTGGAGGTCCCTTTCCAACGCAGTGGCTGTATTGTCACTTTGAGCTTCATCAGGTCAGACAACAGCCTGACAGACATTTGGCTCCACAAATGGCCGATGTGACGTGTTCATCTTTCAAGTCCCTCTGCCACACTATGGTACTGTCAAATATGTGACAAACACGGCCATGATGGGAAACTCATTTACGTGGTTTGTCCGTCATTCTTGGAAGGGCCAACTTGGCTGGGATCCGGCCAATTGGAGTCAGAGTGTGAGACACAGGGGAGAGGAGAAGGAGGAATAAAAAAGCAGTCATGGACACACTGTTCTCTGCCTCACTGCTCCAAAACAGAGCAAGCTCGCATTACAACCTTGGGATCACTCAAGTCATGATGTTGGGCCTTCCACAAGGGGTTAAAATGTGGGCAGTGCTAACTTTAGAGTATGTAGGTTATATTAAGAACCAGCACCAGACTAGGGGTCCATCTGGGGTTAAGGGAGAATTTTATTGCCTAAACTACTGATGCTGATCTGTTCCTTCACACCCAACTAAGCGGGATTTAAGATTTGACCTTGGGTATCTATTTATACAGTAAATATTTCTATCTCCTTTACATAGGGAAGACCATGCTATCGTTGTGGGAAGGGAGCTGAGACAAGTAGCTGTTTTCCCTGACAGTTGCTGAGCCCCTAGGGTGCCAACCAGCATTGACAACCCCCCAAAACTTCCTGTACCCCTTGGGGGAATCCATCTCATCCAGTCATAGGATGGTAGTGGCAAATTACCTAGACCTCCTCGGGGCTCACTAGAAGTAGGAGCTATTCGGGAGCAGATAGGGAAGGCAAAGCGATCCAAGAGATGATTTTGGAGGCAGGGAGGAGGGTGAGGAGAGGCTTTGCCGGCACTGCCAGACTGACACAGAGCAGGTAACGCAGTCCTGAGGCTCCCAGGATTCAAGTTTCCCAGCTGGGTCCTGACAGAGCTCTGGGAGGTCACACAGGTGGGAGCAATTTGGCCCCAAACTGTCCCGCAACCATGAAAAACCGCCTTCGTAAGTCCCGGAGTCAAAACCAGGGCAAATTCAACCACATTCATAAGTTCTGGAGTCAAACCCAGGGCAAATTCCTCTCTAAAGTAGCAGGGAAATCTCACCGGTGCAGTCACTTGGCAAAAGTAGGCTGTTGCTTTTGAGTTTGCCACTCCCGTGCGGCTCAATGACTTTCTTCCGAGTGTGGGCAATGCTACCAACTCATGCGTTAAAACTACTCATTATGATGATTTTATCTAACGCTGGCATTCCTGTGGTGAGTTTTTCCACAGCTTTTTAGAAATGTTCTTTTTTGTTGTTGCGGTTCATCAGTTTGGAGGCATATGTGCTTATGACACTGGCATAGCACTTTTCGTTTCAGGAGCAGGCAGAGGATCAGCTGGTCACGTATTTCGGGACAGATTTGGAAGGCCTAGAGAGTGTGGATCCAACCCGATGCCCGTTATTCCGAAGAGAGAAAGGCCTCTCCTAACAAACATGCATCCAGTGCCTCTCCCCGAGGGCTGTCCTCTCACTGGTAGTCTTGTTTCCGTTAGAGATGCCAAAGCGGCGCCAAATCGGGCCAGGTCGTATGCAAGTGGAGCTTCTTCCAGGCCACTGACTGTTCTGTCATGTAACATCCTGGCATTCCATGATGCGATGGTTTTCTTCGTGTAGATTTCTGCACCCAAGGTGTACAGCTCGACTGTGGAGTCCAGTTTTGTTTGCGAGAGGCAGGAGAGTTTGAGACGCCTCTTCGAGCACCCTTCCCCACTGGGGATGAGTGGTGCACCCCTGATCAGGGATTGACACTGAGCTGCCTCTCTGGAGGCCAGAAAATGGAGATCCTGAACTTCTTACTTTCGCAAGCTTTACTGGTGTGTGCGGTATGAGTATTCTACCACCAACAGGACTTGAGTTATCAGTCCGTGTGATGATTTGTGCCGAGCCATCCCTTGCCAACTTCCCTCGTAGCTAGTAGCATGGCTTGCAAGACGGTTGGCCATGGCCCAGCACCTCTCCTGGGACAGTTCTCAGGGGCAAGCCCTGCTTCGCCCTCATCCGATCCGGACACCGTTGAGATGCTCACATCTGCTTTGGGAAATCTGTGCCCCCAACTGGTTTATACAAAGTACTGGAGACCAATGAGGAAATGCCAGTTAAATACTGTGAAGGAGTGGACTGGAAAAGGATAAAAATGTAATGCCCATCCTACTCCACATTAGCCAGGAGGCTGGCAGCAGGGGGCCGCACGTCCCCCAGAAATCCCCTCTTTCCACGGCCAAGCCAGTGGAGGGTCAAGGAAATAAAGCAAACCAAGAGACACAAATGACAGACTTACCTTGCTTGCTGCCCTCCTGCTGCCTGGATCTAAGTCTCTGGAGAACTACGCATGACAGATCCAAGTCCTATAGTCCAGAGAGTGCAAGTGAACCCATTATTTAGTAAAAAGGAAACTGGAATTTAAAAAAAAAATCTCCTTCAGCAAACATTTTGCCCTACAGTCTCAAAAGATCAAATTTGGCACTCAGTTCTGAAACTCATCCCTGACCACCACCCCTTAAGCTTTCCAATAGTCACCCCTTCCTCAGTACTTATGCACAAAACCACCCTGGAATTTATTTTAAAGTCTGTTTCTTCCTCTACTCTGTAACCTACTTGTGGGAAGGGAAGACCTCCACCAACTCTGTTGTACTGTATTCTCCCAAGCGCCTAGTACAATGCTCTGCACCCAACAAGTCCTCAACAAACACTGCTGATTGATTCACTCTGAACCCCACTGGCAACAAACTCAGCCCTCGGTCCCCCCTCCACCACTCCCACCCCGGGCCCCACGGGGACCGATGCCACCTCTTCTTCTCCCTCCTTTGGCAGCGAGCGGCTGTGCGGAGCTTCAATCGTGGAGGGGCTTTGAGCAGCTTTGGCCTAGGCTCCTCAACTACCCTAGGCTTGAACAGTGCCAGATATAGAACTTGGGCAAACGCAAATGAAAGATCCGTTTGTGATCCTCTGGGTTATTTCGGGCACCTTAACTAACTCTCTCACTGGTCCCTTCAACGAGGAGTGGCTAAAGCATGTTTTAAAGTTGGGAACGCTGGGTTCCAGTTCCAGGGTCACTCCTGGTCTACTGTGAGACCTTGGGCTCGTGGTTTCATCTCTCTGAGCCCACGTTTCCCCAGGGGCAATATGTGGATAAATAATACCTGCTCCTTCCTCATACGAATGTTGGGAGGCTAGAATGAGATCCCTTGTGAGAGCACTTAACAGAAAGATTGATGCTCTATAAATTCAAGGTATCTTATTCTCATTATTAATATTACAGAGAATTCAGGTTATCGACGGCTTCCACGTATCTTTGCAAGGTCCTCCCTCATTCAAAAATTAAAAGTTGGTTTTGCAGTGATGTGAAAAGTGCCTATGGATAGGTTCTCCCGGACCCCTGTTGGCAGACAAATGTGGAGATGGGGTTATCTTGCCAGCTCACCCAATGTCCCTTGCAGACCCCGGAGTCTTCAGATGTCTGCCAGGTTTACAGAAAGGCTGAGACGTGAATGCAGACAGAGAGCAAATATGGCCGGCAGAGGAGAGCAAATCCTATGGTCGACTGGCAACGCCAGGCTTAAGATTGCATTTCCCCTGTGAAACTGCACCTCATGACTTTATATCGGCAAACCAAAGTTAAAGAGCTTAGCGCTTATGCTCGGGGCATGTAAAGTCTGTTTCTGGGACAGCGCGGTGCTAAGAGAGCTACCGCTTTCAACTTCAGAAAACAGAACCGGAAAATGCACGAGTTATGAACTAAGGACTGAGAGTCTAGGTAAGTTGGAAACTCGAGGGTCTCAGCTAGCTACATGGATTACCATGACATCAGGTCAGGTGACAGGCCCCAAGGTTGTTGGCTGGGATTGTCCAACCTGTTTGGCTGGAATCTAGCCCAGCTCTTAGTACAGTGCCAGGCACACAGTAGACACTGCCTGGCAAGGTTGCCTTCCCACCCGGTTCCCCCCTGCTCCCAGTCGGCCTCGGATGCCAGTCTCAGGGTCCGTGCTCCGACTGGGATTCCTGGAACTTCAGTTCAGGGAGACCTCTACAGTGCGGGTCCCAAGCCAAGAAAGAATATTACAAAAAATGTACATCTCCTGCACCGGTTGTGTACTACTTCCCGACTGCTCATACTTTTTGACAACGGATGCATTTATGCTAAGAGACGTTGGAGAGAAATGAGGAAGACTCTACAGGCTGATCGTTGGGGATGGCTTATGAATTCTTTAAATTATCTGTCTAATTGGCTGGTTTAGGAGTAGCCTTTTGACACAAACATTTGCAATTCCCATATGCCTCTAATTTTACCCTGTGATATTAAATGAACAGATTTAAAAGCTAAGTGTATCCAGTGAAGAGGCACCACTGAAGACAGAGAAAAAGATAAACAAGAAAGCGCTAAATATTTAGCATCTATAATTCTTGGGGTCATCTGAAATCCCCCTTCCATCATTTAAGAATGTTCAGGTAAAATATAGACTTCTTTCTTCCTGGCCAATAAAAGATTTGAAAGGAGCAGTAGCCAGGTCCTGCAAAACTCCAGGAAAGAGTTAAAGCCTGGACACAAAAAGGTGGGGGGGGGGGCGGGGGGCAAGCTCCCCTAAACAGACCCTCTGAGAAAATTTCAGGCTCAATAACGTACCTATTTCCTGTAGAAATACTTTGGGAGGCAAAAGTTAACAGGTCAATTCCCCGGCTCTTTGGAAGGGTTACAGTGCCCCACACCAGGTAGCAAATGCAAATTTTAGGTGCAATTCGACGTAAACGTCAAGTTTCTCTAAATGTTCAAAATAAAACCTGGCACTAATAACCCTTAATATGTTGCTGTGCGTAGCAATAAATTATGAAATTAAAACTCTTTCCAGAGCAACATTTTTCACTGCAAACGAAAACAACTGTTTAGTGAAAATTCTGTACACCACACAGACGCCGACAACATCAAGTCGAAGCCCGTCACCTAACACCCTGTAGCTCCGGGTAAATCTTCAGGAACATTTTCACACGGACAGGCTTCGGAGCAAATTTTCCTGATAGTCCAGATAGATTGTGTGTGGGCAGCGTAAGTAATATGCTACGGTTAATCAAAAGATGCTTCCCACTCAGCATCAAGGCTTTTCTTTTCTAAGTAAAAGCTCCTTACTGGGCTTGGGGGAAAGGGAACAAAGGAAGAAGCAGCATGCTTCCCACAATTATCTCCCTCTGATAGGAACCCCGCCAAAAGCATGGACGGGGGCTTAGCTGGTGGGTCCCGGGCACTTTCAGCTCTCTTCGATTAGTTTGCTATCGCCAAAAAGACCTTTGTTACAACAATACCATAACTGGAAGCAAGCACAAAGCAGATGGGTTGCGGCGATACGGAGAAATCAGAGCTACCAGGTGATTGGACAGGGCTGATGAGGGAGAGTGCCGGTCTCCAGACAGAACAAAGACTGCCATTTCCATTCTCAGTTCGGCTCCAGAGGCAGAACGCAAATTCAACTAATTGCTTTTTCTCGGAGGCATCACATCGCTCCTCTCCATCCTCACTTGCCCCTCTCAAATTGGCGAAACCCATCTAGCCCCCCTGCCCTCCACCTCCACCCCCTCCTGCCCCACTGAAAGCTCTTCTGGAGACAATTCTCTCCGATCGTGTCATGCTAATAATGAAGTTCCTGGGGCCAACCTTCTTCCTCCCCACCAACGATCGATCCATTTTACTGGGGAAGGCAATCCAACACTGCACCCTCCGGCCCCAAATCCCACAGAGGTTAACTCCCCCTGGCCCGGGGCGGCCAAGCTCCAACCAAGTAAATTTAGTTACTGCTAAATTTGTCCCAGCCGGGCCTGTCGAGCGAGACCCAAAGACGAGCCATTAAAGACCTCTTCCAGACCGTCGGTAATATGGAGCCCCAATCGGGGTGGAGACCCAGGCGGACCCCATGTGGCTTCCAGTGCGGGGGCTCCCGGGAAGGGGGCCTTGAATTCATCCATTCATTCATTTACTCGTATTTTATCGTGATTATGCTGTCTTGTTTTTGTCCATCCGTCTCCCCCGATTAGACTGTAAGCCCGTCAGTGGGCAGGGATGGTCTCTGCTGCCGAATTGTCCATTCCAAGCGCTTAGTAAAGTGCTCTGCACATAGTAAGCGCTCAACAAATACTACTAAATAGATGAATGAATTTACAGGGCGCAGAGCACTGTACAAAGCGCTTAGAAAGTACAATACAGCAACAGAGAGAGACCACCCCTGCGCATCTGTCCCGAGTGGCCTCGTCTGCCGGGGGAGGCCAGAGAGAGGAGAAGAGAAGGAAGGAGAAGTGAACCAGCTCCATCTCCTTCTTCGCACCCTCCGGTGGGATTAACTTGGGCGGACCTGCCCCCGACCCCCCACTTTATCCTTAAATGCCTTTCCCCTGGAAGGCTTTCAGAAGGGGTCGGGGGAAGCCTGGGAACAGAGGTGGCTCTTTCGGGGCCGCTACAGAAGCGTAGCATGACTGAACCCTGGTCCTGGAGTTGCCCTGTAAGCCCATCAATGGGCAAGGCTGGTCTCTATCTGCTGCCCAACTGTCCATCCCAAGCGCTCAGTCCAGTGTTCTGCACATAGTAAGCGCCGATTAGACTGTAAGCCCGTCGTTGGGCATGGCTGGTATCTATCTGCTGCCCAATTGTCCATCCCAAGCGCTCAGTTCAGTGCTCTGCACATAGTAAGCACCTATTAGACTGTGAGCCCGTCATTGGGCAGGGCTGGTCCCTATGTGCTGCCCAACTGTCCATCCCAAGCGCTCAATCCAGTGCTCTGCACAAAGCAAGCGCCGATTAGACTGAAAGCCAGTCACTGGACAGGACTGGTCTCTCTCTGCTGCCCAACCGTCCATCCCAAGCGCTCAGTCCAGTGCTCTGCACATAGTAAGCGCTCGATAAATACGATCGAATAAATGAATGGAGGAGATTCTGGGCGCCCCCTCCTCCTGCAAACGTGGTGTTGCCGTTCGGGGTTAAAGTTAACGGGTCCCCGGCAGGTCCCTCGCGCTCCCCTCCTCTCAACGGCCCGGCGGGGGGGGGGGGGGGGGGGGGGGGGGAGGGGAGGGAAAACCGGGACAAAGCCACGGCCGTCCTCCGTCCACGGCCCCGCGCTTACCCGCGGCCAGCAGCTGCATGGCGTGGGTAAAGGACGGGTCCAGCGAGTCCTTCTCGGCCATGAGTTCGGGCAGGTACTTGTTCTCGGGCTCCATCCTGGCGGCGGCGGTGGCGGAGGGCGGCAGGAGCGGGGTGGGGGCCGGGGCCGCGGCCGGGCCGCCCCCCGCGTCGGGTCCCGCGCCCGTGGCCGACGGCGGGAGCAGGGGCGGCGGCTGCGCGGTGGGCGCGGCGCGGGCCCCGCCGCCCCGGGGGCCTCCCCCGCCGCCCCGGGGCCGGGGAGGCGGCGGCGGCTGGCGGGGCGGCGCCTGCCGCGGCGGCGGGTGGACGACCGAAGGATCCTTGGCGCCGCGGCCCGGGGCCCGGCTCAGCCGCGAGGCGGGGTCGTCCCGGCGCTTCATCGGGCCGGCGAGCAGCGGGCCTGAGGAGAAGGGGGGCGGGGAGGCCCGCGCGGCGGCGGCGGTGGCGGCGGGGGGCGCGAGCGGCGGGGAGGCGGGAAGGCCCGGCACGACGGCCACCGGACGGCCGCGGGACGATCCAGTGAGGGCGAGAGGCTCCCGGAAATGGCGCGGCGCGCCTGCGCAGTCCCGCCCACGCCCCATCCCTCCCGCCGCCGCCAACGCCAACAAAGTCCCCGACAGCCCCACGACGCCTGCGCCTCGCCGCCGCTCCATGGTCGTCCCCTCCCTCCGCGGGCGACGGCGCCTGCGCGGCCCCCGGCGGAGGGAGGGGGGGCGCCCTGCCCTCCGCGCAGGCGCGGCTCCCTCGGGCGCCCCCTCGCGCTCGCCCGCCCACGTGACCCGCCTGGAGCCGTTCGCCGGGCGCGGGGGCGGTGGAATGTCTTTGTCTGCGCGCGGCCCCGCCCCCGCGCGCGCGATCCCGTCCCCGAGAGCGCGCGCGGGGGTGGGGGCGGGGCCCAGAGGACCCGGCGCGGCCCGGGCCGGGACACAGTGCTGGGCGCACAGTAAGCGCTCAAGAAATAATCTTTGTTGCATTTGTTAAGCGTCGACTGTACCCCAAACACTGTTCTAAGCCCTAGGGTAATAATAATAATAATGATGATGGGATTTGTTAAGCGCTTACTATGTGCCAAGCACTGTTCTAAGCGCTGGGGTAGTAATAATAATAATGATGGGAATTGTTCAGCGCTTACTATGTGCCAAGCACCGTTCTTTGCGATGAGGTAATAATAGTAATAATAATAATGATGGTATTTGTTAAGCGCTTACTATGTGCCAAGAACTATTCTAAGCGCTGGGGTAATAATAATAATGATGATGGTATTTTGTTAAACGCTTACTATGTGCCAAGCACTGTTCTAAGCGCTGGGGGAATAATAATAATGATGATGGTATTTTGTTAAGCGCTTACTATGTGCCAAGCACTGTTCTAAGCGCTGGGGGAATAATAATAATGATGATGGTATTTTGTTAAGCGCTTACTGTTCTAAGCGCAAGGGTTATCATAATCATGGTAGTTGTTAAGCACTTACTATGAGAAGCAGTGTGGCTCAGTGGGAAGAGCCAGGTCTTGGGAGTCAGAGGTCATGGGTTTTAATCCCAGCTCCACCACTTAACTGTGTGACTTTGGGCAAGTCATTTCACTTCTCTGTGCCTCAGTTACCTCGTCTGGAAAATGGGGATTAAGACTGTCAGCCCCACGTGGGACAAACTGATCGCCTTGTATCCCCCCCCACCCAGTGCTTAGAACAGTGTTTTGCACATAGTAAGCACTTAACAAATGACATCATTATCATTATTATTTTGTGCCAAGCACTGTTCTAAGCGCTGGGGAAATAATAATACTGATGGTATTTGTTAAGTGCTTACTATGTGTCAAGCACTAAGTGCTGGGGTAATAATAATATTAATAATAATGATGGTATTTGTTAAGAGCTTACTATGTGCCAAGCACTGTTCTAAGCACTGGGGTAAATACCCAAGTTAAGCAGGTCTGAAACTAGGCCTTGTCCCACATGGGGTTTACAGTCTAAGTAGGAAGGACTAGGATTTAATCCCCGTTGGACAGATGAGGTAACTGAGTCACAAAAAAACCAAAGTCACCAGCTCCAAAACTGGGATTATAACCCAGGTCTTTTGATGACCAGGCCTGTGGTCTTTCCACTAGGCTGCACTGTTTCCGAGCTAGTGACAACGGGGAATGACTTGTCCCCTGTACCTCCCAAACCAACTGTTCTGCGGGGAACAGAAAAGTTCTGGGGACACCTGGGGCACCTCACCCCATCAAACGGCCAAGTCACCGCGGGGAATGTTTCTGCCGAGAGTGGCAGGTTCCCGAAGGTCCGAATGGGCCAATCTCCCCGCTGTATCCTGTTCCACTTGAAGAAGATGATCCTCCTGAGGACCTTTCACTTCTCTGATAATGTGACTGATTGCATAGAATTAAAATACCCATGTTGCTAGGGTTATGAATTCCTTTCACGTACAGTACTATCCTCTTCTCTGGCTTGGACGTGTAATTGCCCCGCACCTTAGTCATCTTCCCAAAATCAATCAACAAGAATTTAGAGCAACCACAGTGGCCCCTGACGGCCTCGGGAAAACACTCGGGAATTGTCGAGGGGTAACTGAAATGATTGGTGTGGCCTGAGTGAAATGGATTATATATGGGAAGAGTGGATAGAGCTGGTGAGTTTTGAATAGAGCTGGGACAGTTTCTTCTCATACAGTCGCTCCCACAGGACTTTAATCTGTGAGCCAGTGAGCCCCGCCCTCTTTCAACAAAGGAAATTGCAGGGTTGTCGTCAAGGCGAAATATCCCTTGTAAAATTCATAAAAGAGGTTAAAAAAAGCCCACCAGCAAAACACCTCTCGTTCAAATCATCACAGCTTGAGATAGACCATGGAAGATACAGAAATAGCTGTGCTAATCACAGCCAAATCATTAACATGCATACGCTGCTATATTCAAGACCGAACACCTAATCTTTTCCGAGGTTAGCAGAACCTTGTTTCTGCTAACTGGGCTCCCTCGTTTCACCGTTGTCAATGAGTACTTATTGTGTCCAGAGCACTGTAGTATACGCTTGGGAGAGTACAGTGCAAGCAAATTGACTGAAACGTTCCCTGCCCACAACAAGCTTAGACTCTAGAGATGTTTTATCTGAACTCTAGTGAGTTGGTGAATTAATTTATGAAGAGGTCTGATGCCGACACTGCTACCCCTGACTGTCCATCTAGCCTAGACAGATCTCTATCAGTGAAGCTAAAATATTCATTAATTGCAGTTATGACACTTATTAAGTTCTTACTCTACACAAAATGCCAGAGCAGATACCGGGTTATCAGATTAGATGCACGGGGCTGAATCTATTATCCTGGCATTTGCCTTATACCAGTTTGACTACGGCATAAGTCGCCTTGCTCCAGTTTCTCCCCTGGCTAGTCCCGACTTCAGTTTACGGCCCTGATCCTTTCTCTAAAACATCATACTGCGCACATCCCTCCACTCCTCAGAAACCTTCAATGGTTGCCCACTCCTCTCTGCATCAAGCAGGAACTCTTGTCCACTGGCTTTAAAATATTCTATCAGCTCTCCCCGTTGTACCTATTCTCTCTCTCTTTTCCCTGTATCCCCCGGCTCTACGACTTCTCAAGCAACTCACTGTGCCCCATTCTCATCCCTCCGCACCCCACACCCTTTTGCTCATGCCCTTCCCCCCGTGTGGAACTCCTTCCCCCTTCACACTCAACAGGCCATAGGTCTCCCCATTTTCAAAATCCTCTGAGACCACACCTCCTCCAGGAAGCCTACCTTGGAAATTCTTAATCTTCCCACCTTTTATCCTCACCTGATGTAAGCTCCTTGAGAACAGGAATCATGTCTCTGCACACAGTAAACTCTCAATAAATACCCTCGATTGATCTCCCAGCTTCCACCTCAGCCCTACCAAGTAACTCAAGTGCTTAAATCCCGATAGCAATTATGTACATGTTTTACTCCCCATTCTGTAATTTAAGTGTTCGTCTCCCTCGCTTAAAGTAAACTCCTTGAGGGTAAGCATCAGGTCTGCTAACTCACTTGTACACTCCCAAGTGCTTAGGACAGTGCCCTGTACTTACACTTAAGAATATTACAGATAGAAGAAAGTTATAGAGTATATAAGATATGTACAAAATAATAATTGTGATCTTTATTAAACACTTACTGTGTGCCAGGCATTATACTAAGTGCTGGGGTGGATACAAGCAACTAGGGTTGGACACAGTCCTTGTCTCGGGTGGGGTTCACCGTCTCAAGCCCCATTTTACAGATGAAGTAACTGAGGCACAGAGAAGTTCATTCATTCATTCAATTGTATTTATTGAGCACTTACTGTGTGCAGAGCTCTGTACTAAGCACTTGGAAAGTACTATTCAGCAACCCCTACCCAACAACAGGCTCGCAGTCTAGAAGGGGGAGACTTAATGTTGGTATTTGTTAAGCGCTTACTATGTGCAGAGCACTGTTCTAAGCACTGGGGTAGACACAGGGGAATCAGGTTGTCCCACATGGGGCTCACAGTCTTCATCCCCATTTTACAGATGAGGTAACAGAGGCACACAGAAGTGAAGTGACTTGCCCACAGGAACACAGCTGACAAGGGGCAGAGCTGGGATTCGAACTCATGACCTCTGACTCCAAAGCCCATGCTCTTTCCACTGAGCCACGCTGCGAGACTTGCTCAGGGTCACACAGCAGACAAGTGAAGGAGCCAGGATTAGAACCCATGATCTTCTGACTCCCAGGCCCATGTGTTTCTACTATGCCATGCTGCTTCTCGAGTGCTACTTGTGATTGAGAGCGCATACTTAGGTGCTTAGGTGTTGCTAAAATGCTGACATGTTTATATGGGGGACATGTAAGGTGGGAAGATTAGAAATTAATCTGGGAAAAACGCCTGGAGATGTGATTTCAGAAGAGCTTTGGAAGACAGGGAGAACTTTGGTCTATGGGATCTGAAGCGGGAGGGAATTCCAGGCCGGGGGGAAGGTGTGAGCAAGAAGTTGGCGATGGAAGAGATGAGAATGAGACCCATTAAACCATGACTTGGAGAGGGTGCTGCTCCTCTCCTGAGTGACGCTTCTGAACAAGTGCTTAATATTAATAGCAGCCTCCTGGCTCTGCAGCCAGTTTCTCCTAAGAACCTGCATCAACCCGCTGGGGATAGATTTCCATTTTGGGAAGAAACTGGTAGTTGAGCTCAGCTCAGGCCCGAGACCGGCTGGCACTTCGAGCTGTTCCCGAAATACTAGTTTGGAGCATCAGGTCGACTTAGGCCCTGACTAACCCTCACCCACTTGTCTTTTGCCTGTGCAGTTATTATTATTATGGTATTTGTTATTAGTTGAACTCTTACTATGTGTCGAGCACTGTTCTAAGCGCTAGGGTAGACAGAAGTTAATCAGGATGTTCCCGCCTCTTCCAGCTCCCTGCCTCACGGGTATCGATCCTTGCCGCTCTCCTATCTACCCCTGCACCTCGACCAGGTTCCGTGACGCAAGCGACAACCTCCTGTCTCTCCCCACTTCGGTCCATACTTCACTCTGCTGCCTAGATTATCTTTCTACAGAAACATTCTGGGCAAGTCAACCCCCTCCTCATAAAGCTCCAGTGGTTGTGTATTAACTTCCGTAGCAAACAAAAACTCCTCACTATTGGCTTCAAAGCTCTCCATCACCTTGCCCCTTCTTATCTCACCTCCCTTCTCTCCTTTACACCCCAGCCTGCACATTTCGCTCCTCTGGTACTAACCTTCTCATTGTGCCTCGTTCTCACCTGTCCCACCGTGGACCCCGGCCCACATCCTACCTTTGGCCTGGAATGCCCTCCCTCCTCAAATCCACTAATCACACTATCCCCCTTCAAAACCCTACTGAGAGCTCACCTCCCCCAAGAGGCCTGCCCAGACTAAGACCCCCTTTTCCTCAGCTCTCTCTCCCCTCTGCATCGCCCTAACTCACTCCCTTTGCTCTACCCACTCTTCCTCCCCCACAGCACTGTGTATCTATGTACATACCTATAATTCATTCAATAGTATTTATTGAGCGCTTACTATGTGCAGAGCACTGTACTAAGCGCTTGGAATGGACAAATCGGTAACAGATAGAGACAGTCCCTGCCGTTTGACGGGCTTATAGTCTAATCGGGGGAGACAGACGGACAAAAACAGTAGCAAAAAATAGAATCAATGGGGTGAACATCAACAAGGTCAGGGTGGGTTAACCCAGACATACAGAAGACACACAAAGCTGACTCCAGAAAAGACACCATATACACATTCACATACATGCATACCCACCCCCTTTTGCCCCTCACCTGACCTCCACCTCCCGATGCAGAGGAGAGGAACCCGATTTCAAAGTGAACCGCTAACCTCCATTTTCATGGGAAAGCAATGTCCTAAGCCACTCCAAGAGATCTCCATGTTTTATACTTAATATACAGAGGCAGAGGTCTGGAAGTCTACCTGCCCATACAGGAGCTTCTGGGCAGGGTCGGAATGGCTTGGCTTTAAGCAGCCCCTCCTCCTCGCCTCAAAATCAGCAGCTGCGTCAGGTGGGCAGGAGTAAGCAGGAACTGTCTGGCAGGCTGGTGGATTTTCTGAACTGATGTTCATGGCCACCTTAGCACTTTGGGAAGGGAGAAATCAAATCCCAAACTAACAGCCCCCTAACACTTCAGAGACCAGAACTCTTCTACACCTAACTCGCCGATCAACCCTAGCAGCGTTTTCCAAATAGGTTACCCACAGATACGACTCAAATGACAAGGATCGACACGCAAAACTGCGGCAGCGGGTCCTGACTATAATTCTATGTATTTATATTGATGACTGTTTACTTGTTTTGCTGTGTATATATCTATATCCTATTTATTTATATTGAGGCCTGTTGTTTTGCTATCTCCCCTCTTTGGGACTGTAAGCCCTGGGTGGGCAGGGATTGTCTCTCTTTATTGCTGAACTGTACTTTCCAAGTGCTTAGTGCTCTGCACACAGTAAGTGTTCAATAAATACAATTGAATGAATGAATGAATAAAAGATGCCAACTCTGAAGGATGCTGAACCTGGTGGGAGGAGAGGGAGGCGTGCTCGGTGACCACGCTAATTTAAGTGCCGAGGTCCGTAATTTCCTTTATTCATTTACATGTCTAGACTTTAAGTTCATCGTGAGAAGGGAGCATATCTAGCAACACTGTTATATGGTACTCTCTCAAGCCCTTAGTAAGTGCTCAGTAAATATGGCTGATTGACAGAATACCATAAGCGAGGCTGAAAAGACCCCAGATTGGGTCTTTCTACCCTGTTGACACTTCTGAAGCTCGTCCCCCCAGATCAAGTCCCACTTTACTTGCTCCCCACTAAAAGCCTGACCCTTTGCTTCTACTTTTCCCCATTTTTCTTCCCTCATCCCTCACCACTCCCCTCTGCAGACTTGTATATCGTGTGTCCTTCAGGGGACTTCTGCAAAGGGACACGCCGATTCTGCAGCTGGAACCAGGTTTCGAGTTCCTCCAGCACCCGTGGGCCATGCTGCACAAGGACATTTTTAGTGCCTGAGCCACAGCTTAGATCATGCCTCAGCCAAGGTTCCTCCACTTTGGGAAGGAAGCAGGTGAGTTAAGCCTTCACCGTCCTATCCACCCCAGCTCTTTTATAAAAAAATGTTAATGCCTTCTCAGTCCTCTCCTCCTCTTTCAGTCCCCAGTGACTTTTCTGGATCCATCCTATTAAGCCTGGGCCTAAAGTGCTGTGAGCTACTGCCCTCTTAAGGCTTAACGCAGGCTGATAACCGACTGGATCAGGGTTCCACTGCCCTATATCCACGCAGCTGTCTCCAACTTGGGAATTTCAGGCAGAAAATTTATTTTTTTAAAAAATGGTATTTGTTAAGCACTTTATTATGTGCAAAGCACTGTACTAAGACCCAGGGTAGTACCTCCCTCCCTTTAGACTGTAAGGACGTCGTGGTCAGGGAATTGTGTCTGTTTCTTAGTAATAATAATGGTATTTATTAAGTGCTTACTATGTGCCAAGTACTGTTCTCAGCGCTGGGAATACAAGGATATTAGGTTGTCCTACGTGGGGCTCACAATCTTAATCCCCATTTTAGAGATGAGGTAACAGGCACAGAGAAGTTAAGCAACTTGCCCGAGGTCACACAGCAGACAAGCGGCAGAGCCGGGATTAGAATCCACGTCCTCTGACTCCCAAGCCCGGGCTTTTGCCACTAGGCCATGCTGCTTCTCGTTTCTGCTTTATTGTTGTATTGTACTCTCCCAAGTGCTTAGTACAGTGCTCTGCAGACAGTAAGCACTCCACAAATATGATTGACTGACTGATTGACAAATTAATTAGATTGGACACAGTCCATGTCCTGCATGGGGCTCACAGTCTTAATCTCCGTTTTACAGATGAGGAAACTGAGTCCCAGAGAAGTCAAGTGACTTGCCCACAGTCACCCAGCTTACAAATGGCAGAGCTTGAATTGAAACGCTGACTTAGTGGATAGAGCATGGGCCTGGGAGTCAGAAGGTCATGGGTTCTAATCCTGACTCCATCACTTGCCTGCTGTGTGGCTTTAAGCAAATCACTTCACTTCTCTGTGCTTGTTACCTTAGCTGTAAAATGGGGATTAAGACTGTGAGCCCATTTGGGACAGAGATTGTGTCCAACCCGATTTGCTTGTCTCCACACCAGTGCTTAGTATAGTGCCCGGCACATAATAATAATATTAATAATTATTATTCATAATTATGTTAAGTGCTTACTACGTGCCAAGCACTGTTCTAAACACTGGGGTAGATACATGATAATCGGGTTGGACCCAATCCCTGTCCCATATGGGACTCACAGTCTTTATGCCCATTTTACAGAAGAGGAAACTGAAGTGCAGAGAACTTAAGTGACTTGTCCAAAAGTCACACTTTCATTCATTCATTCAATCAATCGTATTTAATGAGTGCTTATTATGTGCAGAGCACTGTACTAAGCGCTTGGAATGCTCAATTCGGCAACAGAGACAATCCCTGCCCAACAACGGGCTCACAGTCTAAACAGCGTGGGGAAGCAGCATAGGGAAGCAGCATGGCTCAGTGGAAAGAGCACGGGTTTGGGAGTCAGAGGTCATGGGTTTGAATCCCGGCTCTGCCACTTGCCAGCTGTATGACTGTGGGCAAGTCACTTCACTTCTCTGTGCCTCAGTTCCCTCATCTGTCAAATGGGGATGAAGACTGTGAGCCTCACGTGGGACAACTTGATTATCCTGTATCTACCACAGCGCTTAAAACAGTGCTCTGCACATAGTAAGCAATTAACAAATGCCATTATTATTATTATTATTATTATTATTATTATTATTATTATTATTATTATTATTATTATTATTATTATCCCAGGGCTCAAACGAGCCACAGCATCAGGAGCCAAATCGGGCGGGCGGCTCGGTGCCATGGCGCTGGCCGGCCAGGAGAGGGCACTAACACCACGTCGGCTCTCTGCTCCGGGAGGCTCAGAGTCAACTTAAATCATCAATAATCATTAATAATAATCAACTTAAATCATTAATAACAAGCATTAATGATAATAATCAATAATAATAATAATTCTTAATCGCTTACCGTATACTAAGCACTGCTCTATGCGCTGCAGTAGGTGTCGGACACAATCCTTGTTCATTCATTCAATAGTATTTATTGAGCGCTTACTATGTGCAGATCACTGTACTAAGCGCTTGGAATGGACAATTCGGCAACAGATAGAGACAATCCCTGCCCATTGACGGGCTTACAGTCTAATCGGGGGAGACAGACAGACAAAAACAATAGCAATAAATAGAATCAAGGGGATGTACATCTCATTAACAAAATAAGTAGGGTAATAAAAATATATACAAATGAGCAGATGAGCACAGTGCTGAGGAGAGGGGAAGGGAGAGGGCCCCTTGTCCCACATGGGGCTCGCAGTCTAAGTAGGAGGGGGTGGGATTTAATCCCCATTTTACAGATGAGGTGAAGAAGGCGCAGTGTGACTTGCCCAAGGTCACACAGTCGACAGGAGGCGGAACGCAGGGCCTCTGACTACCAGGCCCATGCTCTTTCCACTAGGGCATGCTGCATCTCTAACTTTAGGGCAGTGTTCCTTAAACCAAGGGCCAGAACCCCCAGAGGGAACACCATGGCTTCGGGTGAGAAAAAATGGGGTATGGGGTAGAGTGAGTGTGAGGAGGCAGTGTGGCCTAGTTGAAAGAGTATGGGGCTGGGAGTCAGGAGGCCTGGGTTTCAATCCCAACTCTGCTATTGGCCTGCTTGTGAACTTGGGTAAGTCACTTAACCTCTCTGGGCCTGTTTTTCTCATCTGTAAAATTAAAGTGAAGATACCTGCTCTCTCTCTCTCTTTAAATGGTACTTACAGTGTTAAGTGCTTACAATGATCCAGGCAGTGAACTAATAAGCACTGGGATAGGTACAAGATAATCAGGTTGGACAACGTCCCCGTCCCACATGGGGCTCATAGTCTAAATTGGAGGGAGGAGAGTTTAATCCCCATTTTACAGATGAGGTAACTGAGGCTCAGAGAAGTGAAGTGATTTGCCCAAGGTCACACAGCAGGCAAGTAGTGGGGACGGGATTAGAACCCAGGTCCTCTGACTCCCAGGACTGTGCTCTTTTTCCATTAGGCAACAATTATGCTATAAACCCTATGTGGGAAAGGGACTAGGTACTAGATCCAATCAGATTAGCTCATTGTTTGGCATATAACTCTAGACTGTAAGCTCTTTGTAGTCAGGGAATGTGTCTACCAACTCTGTTTTATTGTATCAATCAATAAATCATTGGTATTTATTGAGCACTTATAATGTGCAGAGCACTGAACTAAGGGCTCAGGAGAGTACAGTACAACAGAATTAGAGGACAAGTTCCCTGTCCATAAATAATTTACACCCTATAGTCTATTGTACCCTCCCAAGCATTTAATACAGTGCTCTGCACACAGTAAGCACTTAATAAAAACCATTGATTGATTGACTGATAAGTGTTTAATAAATATCCCAATAATAATAGAAAAAGTAAAGTGGCCATTCTTTTGGTTTTCCATCAGCAGTTTGGTTTTCAGCTGACCTGTCCCCTGACAGGTTCTGGATGTGGGGGTGGGGAGGGGTGATCAGTTTCTTGAGGGGCGTCCATGGCGAAGCTAGTATCGGGAGGGACGGGTGAATGAGGGTTAGGGGAAAGGGGAAGGAGAAGTCAAGAAGGAGAAGTCTACAGGCAGCGATATGGCTTTCGATTTCAATGCATGAGAAGAGCACAGCCGGAGGCAGAACTTAGGAGAGTCTCTGCTGGTGCTGCGAAAAAGGAGGCGGACACATGAGTGGATGTCAGTGAACCCTGGGGGAGCGGGGGCGCCGAGTGGCGGAAGCTGCATTTCCGCCTGAGCAAGAACACGCCAAAAGCGTGGCCTCCTTGCTGTCGGCTGTTGTGTTCACTACTGCTTCTGGGTTGTGGACCTTTTCACCTTCCCTTCCCACCCCCCCACGCTCTACAAGCAGCCCATAAAGGTCAAACCAGCCCCGCTTGCCCTGGGGGAAGCAGCGTGGCCTAGCGGATACAGCCTTCTCTCTGACCTCCCTTCCTCCTCTCTCGCCCCACTCCGGTCTATTCTTCACTCCGCTGCCCGGCTCATCTTCCCGCAGAAACGATCTGGGCATGTCACTCCCCTTCTTAAACAACTCCAGTGGTTGCCTATCGACCGCCGCTCCAAACAAAAATTCCTCACTCTAGGCTTCGAGGCTCTCCATCACCTTGCCCCTTCCTATCTCTCCTCCCTTCTCTCTTTCTACCGCCCACCCCGCACGCTCCGCTCCTCTGCCGCCCACCTCCTCGCCGTCCCTCGGTCTCGCCTATCCCGCCGTCGACCCCTGGGTCACGTCCTCCCGCGGTCCTGAAACGCCCTCCCTCCTCACCTCCGCCAAACTGATTCTCTTTCCCTCTTCAAAACCTTACTTAAAAATCACCTCCTCCAAGAGGCGTTCCCAGACTGAGCTCCTCTTCCCCCTCTACTCCCTCTGCCATCCCCCCTTTACCTCTCCGCAGCTAAAGCCTCATTTTCCCCTTTTCCCTCTGCTCCTCCACCTCTCCCTTCCCATCCCCACAGCACCGTACTCGTCCGCTCAACTGTATATATTTTCGTTACCCTATTTATTTTGTTAATGAATTGTACATCGCCTTGATTCTATTTAGTTGCCATTGTTTTTACGAGATGTTCTTCCCCTTGACGCTGTTTAGTGCCATCGTTCTTGTCTGTCCGTCTCCCCCGATTAGACTGTAAGCCCGTCAAACGGCAGGGACTGTCTCTATCTGTTGCCGACTTGTTCATCCCAAGCGCTTAGTACAGTGCTCTGCACATAGTAAGCGCTCAATAAATACTATTGAATGAGTGAATGAGCCCGGGCCTGGGAGTCACAAGGACTTGGGTTCTAATCCCACTCTGTCACTTGTCTGCTGTGTGTGACCTTGGGTAAGTTGCTTAACTTCTCTGTGCCTGAGTTACCTCATCTGTAAAAATGGGGTTGAAGACCATGAGCCCCATGTGTGTCCTGATTAACTTGTATCAACCCCAGTGCTTAGTGATGTGCCTGGCACCTAGTAAGCGCATAACAAATATATTTTTTCTAAAAAAAAAAAGCCCCATGTGGGATATGGACTATGTCCCACCTGAATAATTTGTATCTATTCCAATGCTTAGAACAGTGCTTGACACATAGTAAGCGCTTACTTACTTGTAAGGGTACCCACAACTTCTCTAGAATACCTTCCCTGACTAAGCTCTCTTTTCCCGTACTCTCTATCTCTTCTGTGTCACCTACGCACTTCGATCCGTACCCTTTAAGCACTTGATAGTCACCCCATCCTCAGCCCCACAGCACTTATATCCCTATCCGTAATTTCTTTAAATATCTGTCTCCCCCTCTAGACAATAAGCTCCTTTATGGGCAAGGAAACCTGTCTACCACCTCTGTTGCATATTATTCTCTCAAATGGTTAGTCCAGTGTTCCGCACATAGTAAGAGCTCAATAAATGTCATTGATGGATTTCTTTTTCCTAATGTTTTTTACTGAGCACTTACTATGTGCCAGACACTGTACTAAACTTGGGGGTAGATACAAGATATGAGGTAACTGAGGCCCAGGTAACTGAAGAGACTTGCCCGAAGTCACACAGCAGACAAGTGGTGGAGCCAGGATTAAAACCCAAGTCCAGGTCCTCTGACTGAATGCTCTGCACACCATAAGCTCTCAGTAAATTCCATTGATTTATAGATCACCCATCCCCTGACTGGGCTGGGGCAAGGCAGAAACAGCATGACTGAAACAGCATGGCCTAGTGGGTAGAGCATGGGCCTGGGAGTCAGAAGGACCTGAGTTCTAATCCCAGGCCTCCACTTATCTGCTCTGTAAGTCGCTTCACTTCTCGATCCCTCAGTTATCCCATTTGTAAGGATGAAGATTGTGAGGCCGATGTGGGACAGAGACTGTGTCCAACCCCACTACCCCAGAGCTTAGTATAGTGCCTGGCACATAGTAAGTGGTTAACAAGTACCACTGTCATTAAGGCATCACATTTGTGGGACTCAGCTTGGGACAGAGCAGGGCTCTAGGGGATTGGATGGAAGAAGGGAATAGCACATGCCTAGAGAGGCCTCTCCTGCCATCACTGGAGCCAGGGCCCAGAATTCCTGTCCTTAAGGGTACCTCCCTCTTGAGCAATGGGGCTCTGGCCTGGAGTCCCTCTGATGTCACAGCCGGAGAGTGGCGAAGTGGGAGTTGGGAAAGCTGGTTTTCCCGGGCAGAGTAGAGTTGAACATATTCAGCACACTCATGGGGGTACTTAAAGCAAGTCAATCCAACAGTGATTTTTTTGGGGGGGAGGGAGGGGGTCCTGAGGGTACAAAGAGCTTGGGAAAAATACAGAAACAAGACTCGCTCTAGGAGTGTATCTGCCCTCAGAGGAGCTTACAGTCTGAAGGGGCAACTGGCAAAAATGAATTATAAAGAGTGTGTTTTTTCCTTGTGTTTGACTGGAATTTGGACTAATAGCTCTGCTGGGATCAGTTGAATCAAGCCCTTCTGAAATCAAATCTGGGAACAAGTCTACCAACTCTGTTGTACTGTACTCTCCTAAGCACTTAGCACAGTGCTCTGCATACAGTAAATGCTCAGTAAGCACCACTGAATGATTGAAATCTCCTCCAGATCCTCCCCAATTAGTTTCTAATCTCCCTCATCCCCCCCTTGAGCTCCCCCCAACCCCAGCTGCCATTTTAGCACTTCTATTCCACTTGAGCACCTTGCCGTGGTATTTTATGTACATATCTCACACACCCTATTACTCAAGCACTAACTCCCTTTTCCTTCTTCCGCCTACTGGCAATCCTTCTCTAGCCTTTAAGATCCTTGAGGGCAGGGATCTTATCTACTCTCCTGAGCTCACCCAAGCACTCAGCACGGTGCTTTACCCCCAATGGGTGCTCAATAAATGCTCTTGATTGATTAGGTGGTGCAGAGAAGACTCTAGGATGGCTTGAGAGTGCACATGGTAAGTGGGTTTGAAGGTGGAGCTGGAGGGACCAAAGGGGTCAGAAAGGAAGATGGAGTCCACTCCAGTCAGGCAGTCAATTGTATTTATTGACCGCTTACTGTGTGCAGAGCATTATACTAAGCACTTGGGAGAGTTCATTATAACAATAAACAGACACATTCCCTGCCCACACAAGCTTACAGTCCACAGATGGATGCAGGAGGATTTGGGCTCCGGCCTGGTGAACCACGTAGGAATCAGAGTTGGGGTGAGTAAGGAGTAAACCCAGGCAGATCAAGGCTAGTGGAACATGATTCCAGTCACTTGCTGTCGATATGGACATCCCTGAGCCTGCTTGATTTGGTCCAATCAGTAGTCCTGATTCAGTCCCTCTAGATGGTAAACTCATTGTGGTCAGGGATTGTATCTGTTATATTGTTATAATGTACTCACCCAAGTGCTTAGTACAGTGCTCTGCATGTAGTAAGCGCTCAATAAATACGATTGATAGTATATATTGAGTGCTTTCTGTGTGCAGGCCACTGAACTGAGAGCTTGACTTTGGTGTACAAATTCCCTGCCCACAGGGAACTGTCCCTCTGGTTGGGGAGAGAGACACTAAAATAAATTACAGTTATGGACATAAATGCTGTGTGGCTGAGAGTGGGGTGAATAGACTGTGAGCTCCTTGGAGGCAGGGGTTGTCACTATTGTTGTATTGTACTTTCCCAAGCACTTAGCTCAGTGCTCTGCACACAACAAGCGCTTAATAAATATGATCGAATGAATAAAGGGTGCAAATCCAAGTGCAAATCCTTCCCAGCCTGGCTTCTCTTGCAGGAATGACTCTGCAGGGATATTTATAATAATAATAATAATGATGGTGGTGGTGGTATTTCCGGGCTGCTTGGCATTTCCCCATGCAGATTTGGTCCTGTGGAAAAGAGCTCAATCCTATAATTGTGGATGGAACAGCCCTTTGGTCCGAATTGAATCAACAGGCAAATGAACAGTCAACAGAATCGAGTCAATTGAGAAGCAGTGTGGTCTAGGGAAAGAACACAGGCCCTGGAGCCTGAGTTCTAATCCCGGATACGCCACTTGTCTGCTATGTGACCTTGGGTGAGACACTTAATTTGCCTCAGTTACCTCATCTGTAAAATGGGGATTAAGACTTTGAGCCCCATGTGGGATAGGGACTGTGTCCAACCAGGTTATCTTGTATCTCCCCCAGCACTTAAAACAGTGCCTGGCACATGGTAAGTGCTAATAAGTCCCATAAAAAAGAAAAAACAAAACCCCAAACTGTCAATTCTGAGTACTTCTTGGGCATGTTGTCCTGATAGTGTGTGGGGGGGAGTTAGAAGAAGGAGGAAACACGGTCCCTGCCCTCTGGGAACTGGCAGTGCGGAAAGACCAGACGTGCATGAATGCCCAAATGCCCCGAGAAACTTTAAATAGGATGGCAAGAACCAAAACTACAGTTGACGGAAAAATACGTCAGCATGGCATAGTAGACAGAGCACAAGCCAGGGAGTCAGAAGGTCATGGGTTCTAATCCCGGTTCTGCCAGTTGTCTGCTTTGTGGCTGTGGGCAAGTCACTTCACTTCTCTATGCCTCAGTTACCTCATCTGTAATATGGGGATTGAGACTGTGAGACCCACATGGGTCAGGGACTGTGTTCAACCCGATTTGCTTGTATCCACTCCAGCACTTAATACAGTGCCTGACACATAGTAAATGCTTAACAATGCCACAGTTATTATTATTATTACATAACAGTGAAGGGGTACCTAGAATGGTTAGGATGACTAAGCTGAATCAATCCGGGAAGGCTGTGGGGAGGACGTGGGCTCTTAGTGAAGTTTGATGGCCCATATTTGAAGGCCCAGAAGTTAACTGAGGCCTAAAGGGAGTGACTTAGTCCTTGGGTGGGGACAAAAGGCAGAATCCTATCTCCTCCCAGGGGATTCCTGTTCAGAAACACTGGAGTAGCCGGCCCTCTGTGCGCCTGGTTCTTTGATCCTTAGGAGAGTTTCTCTGGATGATTCAGAGTTTGAGAACAGGTTCTGCAGGCTCAGCCTTGGTGGGCTCAGGGTTCTCGGCAGAGGCCAGGAGGGGAGATGACAGGGGCAAGCGAGGAAGGAGGGGGATTCCTTCCTGATCCCTGAGGATGGTGTGCCACTGTGCCAGCCTCAAGTGGGAATTGGGCAGGGTTTGGGGACAATCCCTGCTGAGAATTTCTGGGTCTAGGCTGCCCAAGCGGGTGACCATTGCTGCCTCCCACCCTGTCAGAGTTAGTTTTTTTTTTCTCTAATGGTATTTGTTAAGGCGCTGTACTAAATGCTGGGGTAGATACAACTAATCAAGTTGGACCCGGCCCCTGTCTCACACGGGCCTCTCAGTCAACCCTATTTTCTGATGAGACCCAGAGACTTTAAGTGACTTGCCCAAGGTCAGACAGCAGACAAGTGGTAGAGCAAGGATTAGAACCCAGGTCCTTCTGACTCCCAGGCCCGTGCTCTATCCACTAGGCCTCTCTGCTTCCTCCTCCAGGAGTGGACGGTCCTTAGGTCCCGTAAGGAGGGCGACCTCCTGGTTCTGGCTAGGGGCAGGAGGGGGAAATGGTGGGATGGCCAACTCCGGATGGTGCAACAGAGAGGGGAAATGAAGAACCTCACAGAAGCTGGAGGTAGCTCTGCCAGAGAAGAGAGGATCTCTGCCAGGAGCAGTGGGATGAGATCCTGCTCGGCCCGTTCTCAAACTCTTGAGTCACCGTGGCCCCCTTCCTCCACTCCTCCCCCTGCCACCCCCCAGAACCCTTGATCAAGGCATCATTCATCTTCCTCCTGCACCATCCCTGGAAGCCCGCCATCCAAACCAGCCTGCAGCTTCTCCCCCTCGCAACACCCCGCCACCCCTTCATGTGCCTCCCGTCTGCTTGAATTCCAGGCCTCTGAACCTTTCCCCTCCTCTCTCCCTCTCCGATCCCCCCCCTTCTCTCCCCCTTCCTCTCCCCTCCCTGTCCTTCCTCCCCCAGCCACCTCCCCCGCCCCCCTCTCGGCCCCGCCACACGGGATGAATCCAGAATCCGTTTCCATCCCCCGCAACACCCCAAGCCAAGGCTGCGACCAAGGCCCAGGGCCGTGTGTAGGATCGGCTACCCCATCGAGTGCGGAGGGTCCCCCGGGCCCCGGACCGGTGGTTCCATGGGCCCACCCCCACAGCTGGGGCAGATTTCCAAGTGTTCCTCTGGAAGCCGAGCTGGGGTAAACACCCGGAGAGGAGGAAACGGGCCAAGCAAACAAGCCCAGCGATTGCATCAGGGAGTCGGCTTTCAGGGAGCCGTGCTCATTGACGCACTCCCTGCCTTTTTCCCTACCTCGGCCCGCTGAGGCGAGCACACGTGGGCCTGAGGGGGAATGGATGCTCAGGGGCAATTGCATGAGGTGCCGGCTAACCCTCAGTGCCCTGGGAGCTTGGGGGGCTGCTACCCAAAGGGGGAGACTTTGGCTAAAGTGGATCTAGGAGGGAGAGAACTCAGCTGCCCTCTGGTTAATTCCCTCCCTCAAAATTCGCCTGGAAGGGAAATGTCATTTTCAAAGCAGAGGAAAGAGAATCAGAGGCAGGAAGTGGCTGAGAGAGAGTGTTACCCTGGGAGGGAGGCTATAGGCAGAGGATAAAAAGAGAGGGACGGGAGGGGGGATGGAGGGTCACCCAGTGTGGCCTAGTTGCCCCCTTTTAGACTGTGAGCCCATTGTTGGGCAGGGATTGTCTCTATCTGTCTTCGAAATGTACATTCCAAGCGCTTAGTATGGTGGTCTGCACACAGTAAGCGCTCAATAAATGCGATTGAATGAATGAAGGAATGAATAGAACATGGGCCTGGGAGTCAGACGGACCTGGGTTCTGATCCTGGCTGTGCCACTTGTCTGCTGTGTGACCCTGTGCAAGTCACTTCCAGCGTGGCTCAGTGGAAAGAGCACGGGCTTTGGAGTCAGAGCTCGTGAGTTCGAATCCCAGCTCTGCCACTTGTCGGCTGTGTGACTGTGGGCAAGTCACTTAACTTCTCTGTGCCTCAGTTCCCTCATCTGTAAAATGGGGATTAAGACTGTGAGCCCCATGTGGGACAACCTGATTCCCCTATGTCTACCCCAGCGCTTAGAACAGTGTTCGGCACATAGTAAGCGCTTAACAAATACCAACATTATTATTATTATTACTTCCTCTCTCTCTCTGTTATTTATCTCATCTGTAAAACGGGGACTAAGACTGTGAGCCCCATGCTGGACATGGACTGTGTCCAACCTGACTACCTTGTACATATCTTGGTACTTAGAACAGTGCTTGGCACATAGTAAGTGCTTAATAAATACCACATATATGTATATATAAGTATATATATAAAAGGCGATTTCCACTGTCCTGATGGGCCATCCCAATACCATATTTTACTGTCAAGTTTATTGCAGTATGTTAGCCTTCCTCCCCCGTCTCCCTTCACCGCAGACAAGGAAACAACCTTGTGAGAGCCTAAAGACAACGCAATCTGAACAAATCCAAACCCCCAAAGTCAAGCAATGCAAAAGGTGAGTGGTTGTCATGGTAACCACACTGCCAGTTGTGCCCGTAAATATATAGTTTTCTCTTCAAAAGAGCAGGGTGAGGGACTTCACAGCCTGAATGTTTGTATTTTCTGGCTGAGGGGGAACCTATATTTCTTCAGCTAATGGGAAATGGAGAATATTTTTGCATGTAATATTCCTCCCTTTTTTTTTTTGTGGAGAGGAAAAAAATTTTTCACCCTCCATCCTACCTGCTCAAAACCACAGTAGGCTAGAGTGCAGCCCTGATAAGGTATGCTGCATCTCACTGCATTATTTTAAATGTTTTTGAAAACTGCGCAAAATTGATTTTTCCCCATCACTTCTGCTTTGTATTTCTGTAGGTTTTTTTTTTCCCTCCAGAATTACCCAGGAGGCTTAAAGACGCTCAGACACCTGGGAAATGTCTGCATGGAAACTTTAGCTGCTATCTGTGCTTCACAGGAAAAAATAAAAAATAAAAATAACTTTTAAAGTGGAACATAAAAATTGTGTTTTTCACCTGGGTATAGCTAACAGGATTTGGCTCAAATTTTCCAAACTAATTTGGCTCTAGGTCTTAACCACTCACTGCCAGCTGCAGCATGAAGGGAACAGGTTTTCTGGAACGTAACAATGTCACAAACAAGTGAAAACAGGAGCTTATAATGGAAGCCCACGGCCTTAACTAGGATGCTTGTCACCCCCGATGCAGCATAATCTGTTGCTTTTGAACACTGGGCTTGTCAGATGCAGGTTTCTCCTACAATTAGTGGTACGTATTGAGCACTTTCTGTGGGTGGGGCACTGTAAAATTTTTAAAGCATTTAAAAATTTTTTAAGCCTTTTAAAATGTTTTATGGTATTTGTTAAGTGCTTACTATATCTATTAAATGTGCTGGGGTAGATATCAGGTTGGACACACTCCACACACATCTCACATGGGGCTCACAATATTAATCCCCATTTTACAAATGAGGTAACTGAGGCAGAGAAAAGTGAAGTGATTTACCCAAGGTCACTCAGCAGATGAGTGGCAGAGCTAGATGTCGGCCCGCCACCTAAAACTCAACATGAGCAAGACTGAGCTCCTCATCTTCCCTCCCAAACCCGGTCCTCTCCCAGACTTCCCTATCACCGTGGATGGCACGACCATCCTTCCCGTCTCTCGGGCCCGCGATCTCGGTGTCATCCTCGACTCGTCTCTCTCGTTCACCCCACACATCCTATCCGTTACCGAGACCTGCCGGTTTCACCTTTACAATATCGCCAAGATCCGCCCTTTCCTCTCCACCCAAACGGCTACCTTACTGCTAAGGGCTCTCGTTATATCCCGGCTACACTACTGTGTCAGCCTTCTCTCTGACCTCCCTTCCTGCTCTCTCACCCCGCTCCAGTCTACTCTTCACTCCGCTGCCCGGCTCATCTTCCTGCAGAAACGATCTGGGCATGTCACTCCCCTTCTTAAACAACTCCAGTGGTTGCCTATCAACCTCCGCTCCAAACAAAAACTCCTCACTCTAGGCTTCGAGGCTCTCCATCACCTTGCCCCTTCCTACCTCTCCTCCCTTCTCTCTTTCTACCGCCCACCCCGCACGCTCTGCTCCTCTGCCGCCCACCTCCTCACCGTCCCTCGGTCTCGCCTATCCCACTGTCGACCCCCGGGCCACGTCCTCCCGCGGTCCCGGAACGCCCTCCCTCCTCACCTCCGCCAAACTGATTCTCTTCCCCTCTTCAAAACCCTACTTAAAACTCACCTCCTCCAAGAGGCCTTCCCAGACTGAGCTCCCCTTCTCCCTCTACTCCCTCTACCACCCCCCTTCACCTCTCCGCAGCTAAACCCTCTTTTCCCCCTTTCCCTCTGCTCCTCCCCCTCTCCCTTCCCATCCCCTCAGCACTGTACTCGTCCGCTCAACTGTATATATTTCCATTACCCTATTTATTTTGTTAATGAAATGTACATCGCCTCGATTCTATTTAGTTGCCATTGTTTTTACGAGATGTTCTTCCCCTTGACTCTATTGCCGTTGTTCTTGTCTGTCCGTCTCCCCCGATTAGACTGTAAGCCCGTCAAACGGCAGGGACTGTCTCTATCTGTTGCCGACTTGTTCATTCCAAGCGCTTAGTACAGTGCTCTGCACATAGTAAGAGCTCAATAAATACTATTGAATGAATGAATGAATGAACCCAGGTCCTTCTGATTCCTAGGCTCAAGCTCTATCCATTAGGCCATGCTGCTTCTCATGCACTTGAGAGAGTACAATCTAATAAAGTTGGTAGTCTTGATTCCTGCCTTCAAGAAGCTTAGTCTTGTTTACAATCAAGGGCTGAAAGGGAGGTGTGGTGCTGTGTTTTTGAATCTGGCCTTATCGGGGAATCATCACTCTTCAGGGTAGGGCTGGGCAGTGAGCTTTAGTTCAGTGTTTTCCCAATCAATCAGTGAGTGATGTATATTGCACACTTTCCGGGTGCAGAGCTCTGTACTAAGCGCTTGGGAAAAAACAATACAACTGATTTGGTAGACGTGATCCCTGCCCACAAAGAGGTTACAGATTACTGAGCGAGACAGACATTAAAATAAATTACAGATAAGGAGAGCTGATAGAAGCTGAGAAGCAGTGTAACCTCGAGGATAGAGCACAGGCCTGGGAGTCAAAAGGACCTGAATTCTACTCATGACTCCACCACTTATCTACTGATGTGTCCTTGGGCAAATCACTTATTAAATCCTCTAGATTATAAACTCTTTATGAGCACGGAACAAGTCTGCTAATTCTGTTGTATAATACTCTCTTTAGCACTTAGTACAGCCCTCAGTAAATACAATTGATGATGTATTTACCTCATCAGTAAAATGGGGATTCAGACTGTGAGCCCCATGTGGCACATGGACTGTGTCCAACCTGATCACCATGTATCTACCCCAGCACTTAGAACAGTGCCTGGCTTATGGTAAGCACTTCGCAAATGCTTCTAAAAAATAGTAAAGGAAATAAGGAAATAAGGAAGGTCTAGGGTGAATATATATCAAAATATTTGGGGGCAACCCAACAGGAATGGCTAATGAGGAAATGGGGGCTTAGTCAGGGAGGGTCTCTTGAAGATGTGAGTAGGATAGTTTTGAAAGAGGGGTGAGCGGTAGACTGTTGACTCTGAAGGGGAAGGGAGTTCCAAGCCCGAGGGTGGACGTGGGCGGGGGTCAGTGGCCAACCGTTTTTAGTGATTGTCTGCCTGGGAGACCAGGGTCCTTGTCCCCATCCTACCTGTAGCTGGCTAACATGAGAAAAGACCATACATGCACTTTGCACTGTGCCGTACCCCCGCTCACTCGGTCACTCATTCCCCTCCGTGATCCCAGAAGGACAGGGCTGCCAAGGAGCTGAGAATGAAAGTAGTGTTGCACAAGCCACTAGCACTATAATCAATTCCTCTGCACAGGCTCTTAGTTCTAAAGCCTCAGGACTGAGGTCCATCTGTCATTTCTGGTGGGAGACCCTAGCACGGTCTTCACAAGCTAGCCCGGGTTGGGCAGGTCGAAAATATGCTTTCAGTCAGTCGTATTTATTGAATGCTTATTGGGTGCAGAGCCCTGTACTAAACACTTGGGGAGTACAATATAATAATATGCCAGACACATTCCCTGCCCACAGTGAGCTCACAGTCTAGAAGGGGAGACAGGCATTAATATAAATGAATAGATTACAGATAAGTACATAAGTGCTGTGGGCCCGGGAAGGGGGAGTGAATAAAGGGAGCAAGTCAGGGGTGATGCAGAAGGGAGTGGGAGAAGAGGAAAGGAGGGCTTAGTCAAGGAAGCCCCCTTGGAGGAGATGTGCCTTCAATAAGGCTTGGAAGGCAGGGAGAGTAATTGTCTGATGGATAAAAGGAAGGCATTCAGGCCAGGGGCAGGTTTTGGGAGAGAGGTCAGCAGTGAGATAGATGAGATTGAGGTACGGTGAGTAGGTTGGCATTAGAGGAGTGAATTGTGTAGGCGGGGTTGTACTCGGAGAGTAGTGAGGTGAGGTAGGAGGGGGCAAGGTGATTGAGGGCTTTAAAGCCGATGATGAGGAATTTCTCTTTGATGCGGAGGTGGTTTCCCTCACCTTCATCAACCCCCTCAGCCTGGGCCCCAAAAGAAGGCTTGGGGAGCGGGGGAGGAAAGGTCTGTGTCCTCCTGCCAGGTGGTGAGTTCCCCTGCTTGGGACATCTCCATGGAGGTGGCCCCAAAACTGTCTTGATCCCCAGTTGGGGGGCTTCCATCTTTGATTCACCTGCCCATGGATGGACCTGCTCCTGAGTGGAGGAAACCAAGGGCACAAACAGGGTGAAATTGAGAATGGTAACCTGGGAAAATTCCTGGGGCATTCCTGGAGTTCCTTGGCACACTCGTTAAGGAACATCTCTCTAAACCCCAGATTGACTTTGGGCACGTTTCTGACCTTGGGCTTCTTCCCCTCTTCAAAGCCTTATTGAAGGCACAACCCCTCCAAGAGGCCTTCCCAGACTAAGCCCCACTTTTCCTCATCTCCCACTCCCTTCTGCATCGCCCTGACTTGCTCCCTTTGCTCTTCCCCCCTCCCAGCCCCACAGCACTTATGTACATATCTGTAATTTTATTATTTGTATTGATGTCTGTTCCCCCCACCTCTCTAGGACTGTAAGCCCGTTGTAGACAGGGAATGTGACTATTTACTGTTGTGTTGTACTCTCCTAAGCCCTTAGCCCAGTGCTCTGCTCACAGTAAGCTCTCAATAAATACGATTGAATGAATGAATGACCAGATGTGTGTAGGCTGTAAATTCCTTGTGGACTGGAAATTTGTCTACCAACTCTATGACCTCGGGCTTGGGGGACATACAGATAGCATTTACTATGTGCCAAGGATTGTACTAAACTCTGGGGTAGATGAATCTATCATCTACTATCTGAATCTATCCCAGATCTTAGTGCTGGGTTTAACACACAGTAAACACTTAACAGATACTATTATTATTATGATTTTCTTATTATTGGGAAAGTACAAGAGTGGCAGACATGATCCCTGTCCCCGAAGAGCATGCAGACAACAGTGATATTGGGATTTGGGCTCTTTCGATTGGGCAAGCTCCCTGTTTTAAACAATCCCTTGAATATTTTTTCTAATGACCCGAACCAGCTTTCACTTGGCTAACCAATCCATTCTAAGCAGCACCTCCCCCCTCCACCCCTTCCATCCCCCAGGGCCTCTGATCTAATCACACAAGTCACATTCCCCTTTTTTTGTGGTAATCCGCCCATACCTGTCCCGGGTAACACAGCCCCATTCGGAAAGAAACTAAAGGGGATGGGGGGGAGGGGGGGTCGTTTCGCTGAGAGAGGAATTCCTGGGGTGGGGGGATTTGGGAAATCTTTCCTTTCCTGCACTGCTCTTTCACATCGTCATTATCCCCAGCTTCCCAGCTCCTGGGGAAAACCTCCTCTGGGTAAACAGCAAAAGCCCTGACGTCTGAAGTATTTTTACAGTTCTCCTCTGCTTTCCCTGGCTGGGTTTTCCCAAACACCGAGGACCCCTGGGGTTGCCTTCTGCTTTGAAGGGGAGTAATTGCTTGGCTCGAGCAGACGTGCAGTTGTGCAGGGCTTCCGAGGGCAGAGCAGCTACACTCTGGCAGAAGCTGCCGGGCCCGGGGGAGAACAGGGCGAAGAGAAGATTTATAAAAATTCAGGATTTCGGATTAGAGGTTGGAGATGGGTGGGCCCCCGAATCGGTATTCCCGCCTTTCCCTCCCCTTCCCTTCTCCGTGGGTTATCTTCCTGGTAGGGCGTGGGCCCATTAACAGATCCTTCTGACTGCTGGGGGAATTCCAGACAGGCCAGAGGAGTTGCAGAAGAGGGAGCCTCCCTTCTCCCTCTGGGGATGATCTCGCTTGGAGATGAGATGGGTTTTCATAGAGGTTTCGCTGACCTTGGGGAGAAATCATCAGCCTCAAGAACTCTCTCTGGTAGAGGTGAACCCCTTCCCCCCTCGCTCCTTTTTGAATTTTTTTTTCCTCCTCCTAAAGATAAAATAATCATCCGGCTCTGTCCACCTCCACCGTGGCCCAGTGGATAGAGCCCGGGGCCTGGGAATTAGAAGGTCCCAGTTCTAATCCTGGCTCCACCACTTGTTTTCTGTGTGACCTTGGGTAAGTCACTTTGCTTTTCTGTGCCTCATTTACCTCGTCTGTAAAATGGGGATGAAGACAGTGAGCCCACTGTGGACAGGGACTGTGTCCAACCCAATTACCTTGTATCTACCCCAGTGCTGAGTACAGTGCCTGGCTCATAGTAAGTGCTTAACAAATACCACCTTCTAGAGCCGACTTCCCTGTTGGAATTAGGCCTGGTCCATTCCGCTAAAACCAAATTACAGTTTTGTTTGTTTTTAATTTATGGCATTTGTTAAGCACTTTATGTGTGCCAGGCACTGTACTAAGCCCCGGGATAGATACATGATAATCAGGCTAGATCCAGTCCCTGTCCCACAAGGGACTCACAGACTTAATCCCCATTTTACAGCTGAGGGAACTGAGGCACAGAGAAGTAAAGTGACTTGGCCGAGGTCACACGCAGATAAGTGGTGGAGCCACGACAACAACCCAGGTCCTTCTGATTCTCAGGCCCGTGCTCTACCCACTAGCCCGTACTAATTCTCTGGTGGAAGCAGCAGGAGGGCAGGATTCCTGACATCCTGGCTCGGTTCACTGACCGTCCCAGCTCTCAGCCTCAGTTTCTCAGTCACATCATTACATTTTACACGCATCGAACACCCACTGCGTGCTAAGCTGATGATCGCTGGTGCCTTAGCCCGGGCATGGTTTGGCCACCCCCACCCCATCCGCTGGCATCCTTCCCCTTATATACACTACCCGGCTGGGCACCATCCTGCCCGCTAAAAATATCTCTGAATGCTCCCATAAATCTTCTTTCCAACTGGGTCTCCCTAGGGGCCGTGGGCACTGGTGAGTCTGAAGCAGTTGCACCAGGGATAATTCCAGCCCCTGATTGTATTCGATACAACAGATGGAAGTCAGGGTCCCTGCCCTTGGGGAGCTATCGTTCTACAAAACAGGCCAGTGAACGGGTTGCCAGCTACCCTACCTCATAGAATATTGTGAACATTAACAAGCTAATGGCACTTGGACCTCTTTAGAGAAAGGCGCTGGGTAAATCCAGGGCATTTATTATGTGTGAAATTCATTGCCAAGTATGATTCACACAGTGTAATACATGGGCCTGGAGCACAGTTCCCGAGCTTCCTGAGGTGTGGAGGCTAACTGTGCCACAGCTGGGTTTGGAAACCATTTCTGATCGTCACGAATTAGGGATCAGAGGGTCCCACTCCCGAGCCCGGCACTCTGCGCACCCTTTGGGACCTCCGTGTGGCTACTCTGTGTTGCCCATTCCTATCAACTGATCAATCAGTGGCATTTAGGTAGGCATAGTCCCTGTCTACAAGGAGTTTTCAGTCTTGAAATTCTTGCCACTGGCCTCTCCCTGTAGAATGGGTGACCTTCCTCGTCCCCCTTCCTGAAATTCCCAGGTGTTCCCTCAGCAGAGCAAGGGGAGAGAATCAGGCTCTAAACCCTTTCTCAGTCAATCGATCGATCAGTAGTATTGATTAATAATAATAATTATGGCATTTGTTAAGTGCTTACTATGTGCCAGGCACTATACTATACTATACTATACTATACTATAGGGAAGCAGCGTGGCTAGGGAAGCAGTGTGGCTCAGTGGAAAGAGCCTGGGCTTCGGAGTCAGAGGTCATGAGTTCGACTCCCAGCTCTGCCACTTGTCAGCTGTGTGACTGTGGGCAAGTCACTTAACTTCTCTGTGCCTCAGTTACCTCATCTGTAAAATGGGGATTAACTGTGAGCCTCACGTGGGACGACCTGATCACCCTGTATCTCCCCCAGCGCTTAGAACAGTGCTCTGCACATAGTAAGTGCTTAACAAATACCAACATTATTATTATTATTATCATTATTATACTAAGCTCTGGGGTGGGTACAAGCAAATCGGGTTGGACACAGTCCCCATCCCACGGGGGGCTCCCAGTCTCAATCCCCATTTTACAGATGAGGTAGCTGAGGTCCAGAGAAGTGAAGTGACTTGACCAAGGTCACACAGCAGACTGAGGGTGGAGCTGGGATTAGAACCCATGCCCTTCTGACTCCCAGGCCCAGGCCATGCTGCTTTATTGAGGGCTACCTGCGTGCAGAGCACTGTACTAAGTGCTTGGGAGAGTAAAATGGAAGAGAATTAGCTGACACATTCCCTGCCCATAAGAAGTTACAGTCTGGAAAAGTTCTGGGTGTCAACCTGGTGGTTCAGGAAGTGAGCAGCAGCGCTTCCTGGAGCCAGGTAGGGTGTAGGTAGAAATTGTGCCAGCTTTCTCTTTGCCGCCCTGTCAGTGCACCTCCGTCCTGACCTGCAGCACCTCTTGCTATTCCAGACGACTCCCACGCAGCCCCGTCAGCCTTGTCCTGGAATACTCCCTCCCAGGGCCTCTGGGCAGAGGTTGAACTTCACTGAGGTTTCGGGATGTGGCTTGACAAAGCAGAGCCACGTGACCTTAAGATCTTCCTTCGGGAGCTGAGTTTGATTCAGGGAGGAGGGAGGCCCAGACTTCCAATTAATCAGTTAATAAATGCTTTCTGGGTGTGGAGCACTATATTAATAATAGTAATAATAATGTTGGTATTTGTTAAGCGCTTACTATGTGTACAGCACTGTTCTAAGCGCTGGGATAGATACAGGGTAATCAGGTTGTCCCATGTGAGGCTCACAGTTAATCCCCATTTTACAGATGAGGTAACTGAGGCACAGAGAAGTTAAGCGACTTGCCCACAGTCACACAGCTGACAAGTGGCAGAGCCGGGAGTCAAACCCATGACCTCTGACCCAGGCTCCTTCCACTGAGCCACGCTGCGGGGCCCGGGGAAAAGACCAGGGGCCTGGGAGTCAGGAGGATCTGAGTTCTAATCCTGACTCCACCACTTGTCTGCCGTGTGACCTTGGGCAAGTCACTTCACATCTCTGTGCCTCAGTTCCCTCATTTGTAAAATGGTAGTTAAGACTGTGAGCCCCAAGTGGGACAGGGACTGTGACCAACCTGATTATCTTGTATCTACCCCAGTGCTCAGTAGAGAGTTTGGCACACTTGGCTTAACAAATACCACAATTATTATACTAAGTGCTTGAGAGAGTACAGCTCGTAGACTCTAGACTGTAAACTCTTTGAGGGCAGGGACTGTGTCTCTTATATTGTCATAGTGTACTCTCCCAACCGCTTAGTACAGTGCCCTGCACATAGGAAGCGCTCAATAAATATGATTGATTGACTGACTAGACACAATTCCTGCCCTCAAGGACTTACAATTTGGTGCAGAAGGCAGAAATTAAAATAAATTACAGATAGGGGAAGCAGCAGAGTATAAGGATCCTATATGTAAGTGCTGTGGACCTGGGGTTTTTCATTTGTTCCAGTCCAAGCTCCTGTGTGGCACACCATTTTCTGGTAGCTTTCGGGTTACCACTAAGGTGCTGGGTGAGGGTAACAGAATAATAATAATGATAGTAGCATTTGGAAGGGTTTACTATGTGCAAAGCATTGTACTAAGCACTGGAGGGGCATACAGGATGATCAGATCAGACACAGTCCCTGTCCCACATGGGGCAGATGATCTAAGAGGGAGGGAGAACAGAAATTTTATTGAGGAAGAACAGATAATAATAATTATGGTACTTGTTAAGCGCTTACTGTGTTCCAGGCACTGTACTAAGCGCTGGCATATTTTATCCCCATTTTCCAGGTGAGGTAACTGAGGCACAGAGCAGTAAAGTGGTTTGCCGAAGGTCACCCAGCCAGCAATTGGTGGAGCCGGAATTAGAACCCAGTTCCTCTGACTGCCAAGCCTGTGCTCCACCCAATAGACTACTCTTCTTCTAATAGAAGGCCACAAATCCTGCTTGGCGTGTGCATCTACGGCAACCTTTCGGGCCTCTCCCCAGGAAGAGCGAGAACCCTGAAGGATCCTTCTGAGAAGCTCCCACAGCTCTCTTCAGTTTCCTCCTGGGCTGGTAGCCAAATAACTTCTCTTGAGGGCAGCTGGCAATTAGCCCAACCAGTTTATCTCCCCTGGAGGCAGCCCCTTAAGGTTGGGAGAGGATTATTGGGGGGCTCTTGGCCTGAGTCCCTGGGGGCTTCAGGCTGGGGCCAGACTGCCCTTGAGTGGGAGGAGAAAAGATGAGGCCCCCTTGACTTAATAATAATAATAATAATAATAATGGCATTTGTTAAGCTTTTATTATGTGCCAGGGCCCTGGGGTAGATACAAAGTAATCAGGTCTCACATGGGGCTCAAAGTCTAAGTAGGAGGGAGAACAGGGATTGAATCCCCATTCTGCATGGGAGGGAACTGAGGCACAGAGAGGTTAAGTGACTTGGCCAAGCTCACACAGCCGACACGTGGCACGAGGATTAGAACCCAAGTACTCTGACTCCGAGGCCCAGGGTCTTTCCATTAGGCCATGCTGCTTTATAAGGGAAGCCGCTGTGCATCCTTGGGGAAGTCACTTCACATCTCTGTGCCTCAGTTCTCTCTTCTGCAGAATGGGGATTAATTAAGATTAATTAGAGAAGCAGCGTGGCTTAGTGGAAAGAGGCCGGGCTTGGGAGTTAGAGGCCTTGGGTTTTAATCCCTGCTCTGCCACTTGTCAGCTGTGTGACTTTGGGCAAGTCACTTAACTTCTCAGGGCCTCAGTTACCTCATCTGTAAAATGGGGATTCAATCCCTGTTCTCTCATGTGAGACCTGATTACTTTGCATCTACCCCAGCAGTCAGTACCCTGGCACATAATAAAAACTTAGCAAATGCCATTATTATTAAATCAAGGGGGCCTCAGTTACCTTACCTGTAAAATGGGGATAGAGACTGGGAGCCCCACGTGGAAAACCTGATGATCTTGTATCTACCCCATTGCTTAGAATAGTTCTTGGCACATAGTAAGTGCTTAACAAAATACCATTATTATTATTATTATTATTAATAAGACTGCGAGCCCCATGTAGGGTAGGGACTGTGTCCAAACCTACCTATCCCAGCGCTTGTATCTCCCTTAGAACAGTGAGCCTGTTTTGGGACAGGGATTATCTCTATCTGTTATCGGATTGTACATTCCAAGTGCTTAGTCCAGTGCTCTGCACATAGTGAGCGCTCAATAAATACGATTGAATGAACAGTGCTTGGCACATAGGAAGCACTTAACAAATACCATCATTACTTAACTTCTAGGTGCCTCAGTGACCTCACCTGTAAAATGGGGATGAAGGCTGTGACCCTCACGGGGCGGGGCGCTAACCTGATTACCTTACCTTCAGAGAAGCAGCATGGCTCAGTGGAAAGAGCCTGGGCTTGGGAGTCAGAGGTCATGGGTTCTAATCCCACCTCTGCCACTTGTCTGCTATGTGACCTTGGGTAAGTCACTTAACTTCTCTGTGTCTCAGTTACCTCATCTGTAAAATAGGGATTCAAAACTGTGAGCCCCATGAGGGTCAGCCTGTTTACCTTGTATCTACCCGGTGCTTAGAACAGTGCTTGGCACATAGTAAGTGCTTAAGAAATACCAACATTATTATTATTATTAGTACCTGACACATAGCACTTAACGAATACCAAAATTATTATTACCGTATCTACTTCAGCGCTTAGAACAGTGCTCAGCACAGAGTAAGCGCTTAAGAAATACCAACATTATTATTACTGTATCTACCCCAGCTCTTAGAATAGTGCTCGGCACATAATAAGCGCTTAGGAAATACCAACATTATTATTATTGTATCTACCCCAGCGCCTAGAACAGTGCTCAGCACATAGTAAGCGCTTAAGAAATACCAACATTATTATTATTGTATCTACCCCAGCGCCTAGAACAGTGCTCGGCACATAGTAAGCGCTTAAGAAATATCAACATTATTATTGTATCTCCCCCAGCGCTTAGAACAGTGCTCGGCACATAGTAAGCGCTTAAGAAATACCAACATTATTAGTATTGTATCTCCCCCAGCGCTTAGAACAGTGCTCGGCACAGAATAAGCGCTTAAGAGATACCAACATTATTATTATTCTATCTCCCCCAGCGCTTAGAACAGTGCTCGGCACATAGTAAGCCCTTAAGAGATTCCAACATTATTATTATTCTATCTCCCCCAGCGCTTAGAACAGGGCTCGGCACATAGTAAGCGCTCAAGAGATACCAACATTATTATTATTCTATCTCCCCCAGCGCTTAGAACAGTCCTCGGCACAGAGTAAGCGCTTAAGAGATACCAACATTATTATTACCAGTGGCTGGCACACAGTAAGCGCTTAACAAATACCATAAAAAAACTCAACAGCACCCCAAGGGAAGGGGGCGGGGCCTGTTGCCGGGGCAACGCCGTCTGAGCCAATGCGAGGCGGTGGAACGTCGGGGAGCGGAGGAGTCGGCAACGGCTCCCCGCGTGCGGCCGGGGAGCCTGGCAGCGCCCCCTGGGGGCCGTGGGGAGGAGGGCGGGAAGAGGCGGTTCCGGTTGCGCGCGCAGCCCGAGCCCTAACCGTCCCCCCGGCAGCCGCCCCGCCAGCCGCTCCAGGAGGCGCCGCCGCAGTAGTCGCCGTCGCAGCAGTAGCCGCAGCCTCCGCCGCCGCCGCCGCAGCAGCAGCAGCAGCCGGCGCGGCGGGAGCAGCAGCGGCGACGCCACAGGGGCAAGCAGTCACCCGCGCAAGACGGACTCGCCGGCACGCGCCGCCGCCTCCGGGCCGGGCCGGGTGTCGCGCGCCGAGGCTGGGGGGGAGTCGCCGCCGCCGTCGCCGCCGCCGCCGTCGCCGCCGCCGCCCAGGTGACTGAGGACAGGGGCGCCGCCGCCGCCGCCGGACTTCAATGCCCAGCCCCCGGCTCGCCAGCGTGAGTGCGGGGCGCGGGGGGCTCGGCCGCCGGCTCGCCCGCCCCGGGGCCTCGGGGAAGGGCGCAGGCCGCAGCAGCAGCAGCAGCAGCAGCGGCCATGAGTCCAGGCCGCAGACACGTCCCCGGAAGGACCAGCCCCGGGAAGTGTGGACCGGGAGGGGTCGGGGGGCAGCCTCCAAATCCGGCCCGGGGGGCTTCTCTCCTGCAAGCCCCGAGCGAGAGGAGGGGACGGGGGAGGCTGGAGTCCCACCCGGCTTGGGTTCGGGTGGTAAAGCTACGGTCGGTTGCGGGGGGAGGGTGCCTCCTTTTTCCTTTCCCCTTTTTCCTCCTTCCTTTTCCCCTTTTCTTGTTCCTTTTCCCCTCGCCTTTTTCTCCCGTCTCTCCGCCGAGCCCCTGGAAAGTTTGCTAAGGATAGGGTTGTCATCTCTTCTCCATACCCCCCCGACCCCCGGGACACGCAGCGAGGTAAAGCCCCACATCGACTGTGAGCCCCCTTTTAGGCAGGGATTGTCTCTATGTGTTGCCCAGTTGTACCCCCTTGTTAGGCAGGGATTGTCTCTATTTGTTGCCCGGTTGGACCCCCTTCTTAAGCAGGGATTGTCTCCATTTGTTGCCCAGTTGTACCCCTTTCTTAGGCAGAGATTGTCTCTATTTGTTGCCCAGTTGTACCCCTTTCTTAGGCAGGGATTGTCTCTATTTGTTACCCAGTTGTACCCCCTTCTTAAGTAGGGATTGTCTCTATTTGTTGCCCAGTGGCACCCCCTTGTTAGGCAGGGATTGTCTCCATTTGTTGCCCAGTTGTACCCCCTTATTAGACAGGGATTGTCTTTATTTGTTGCCCAGTTGCACTTCCCAAGCGCTTAGTCCAGTGCTCTGCACGCAGGAAGCGCTCAATAAGTACGACTGCATGATAATCGCGGGCCTCCGGAAGGCGTGGAGGCCTTTGCCCAGGCCTCCCTTCTGCCCGCCGCCGCAAAAACGTGGCCTTCCCCCACCCTTGGGCCAGCGCTCGTATAAAGGGCACTGAAGACATTTTAGAAATGCCGGTATTATGTAAGCAGGTTTCAAGGTGTCTCTTGCCTCGGAAAGTCGGGGCGTGAGCTGGGCAGGTAGTAACTTTCCCAAGCCCAAGGCGTCCAAGAGGGTAGTTGGGCGGGCTCCCCCACCCTGGGAAGGGTCTGCGTTAAAAGTGTCCTTTTCACCCCCGAAATGAAATGCGGAGCAGCGACTGCTGGATGGGAACATGGCAGCTGTTTAAGGAAACATGGCATTAGCAGTCACTGACAGGAAATGAAGGAAGTTCTGTCGAGTTGAAAGTGCAAGGGCAATTTAAGGAGGCCGGTTGTTTTTCCCCGGCCTTCAAAAATACCCTTGCCAGGACACTAAGGGCGAGTTCGTTTTTGGACAGCAGTAAGAAGTGTCCTGGCCAATTCGCTCTTTCTTTTTGTCTTTAGGCGGCCCGATTTATTCTTCCTATTTTGATGATTATTTTGAATGGGATACCCAGGGCTTGGTCAGAGCTCCCGGCCTGGAGATAGGCCGGTGCTGGGCATTTCCAGAGTTTGGGTTATTTCAAAGTTTTGAGAATTTGGGGGCTGGTGAGGAGCAAGGAAAGCTCTCTTCTGCCCTCTGCTGTGTGTGTTCTTAGAGGAAATATTCATCTCCCCCCACCCCCGGCTGTCTAGCCTGGTAACCAACCTCAGGGGAGTCGGGCCCTTTTGGAAGGTGCGGTGCCCAGCACATTAGATTACCAACCTCAATGATGCAGAAAGTTGCCCGAGGTTGGTGGATTTACCATCCCTTCCAGAGGTTGGATCGGACCCGTCCCCAGGGCATCCTGTTTTTGGCTGATGTGTTGCTGGGGCCAGCGAACCCTCTTTTATAATTCCCCTCAGCGCTTTAATAAGAGTAATGGCTTTTCTTAAGCGCTTACTATGTGCAAAGCACTCTTCTAAGCTGCTGGGGGGGGGGGGGGATACAAGGTGATCGGGTCGAAGCACGTGTGGTTCACAGTCTTCATCCCCATTTGACCGATGAGGGAACTGAGGCACAGAGAAGTTAAGTGGCTTGCCCAGAGACACCCAGCTGACAAGCGGCAGAGCAGGGATTAGAACCCATGACCTCCGATTCCCAAGCCCGGACTGTTTCCACTGAGCCATGCTGTTTGCCCAAAGTAGGCCCCCCCCCCCCAAAAAAACCCAACAACAAACCGCCGTTGATTGTGGCGGTAGAAGTGAGGCACCCACAACAGCTTAAGTTCCTCTAATGCCTCGTGACTAATTGCCATTTGTGTTCTCTCCTAGAGCTTAGCACAGTGTTCCTCACACAGAAATGCTCAGTTAATGGTATCACTACTGATAGGGTGGGCTCTTGGTTCATGCTGACTCAGAGGAAGAAATGTCCCCTTCTGAGTCAACAGCACACGGTGTGCCTTGTGCTGTCACAAGCGAGTTTTCTTTGGAAGAACCTTATCCTCATAAAGCTAGCTGTGGTCTGACGGAGTCACCTCAGATGGCGTGACTAGATCATTGCGGCCTGCCAGTATTCTCGTTGCCCCCCAGCCCTTAGTACAGTGCTTGGCTCCTAATAAGCGCTTACCAAACACCCCGATTATTATTATCAAGAATAATTGAACTAGAGGCTTCATGGGGTCGAGGTTGGATTTGTTAGGTGATGTAGCCAGGAAGCTTTTTGGGGCCCCCCAGGGCGTGTGCCTTGAGGTGGCCGAAGATGGTTTTAAAAGGGAATTGGAATGTGATCAAGGAACAAAGTTTGTTTGGATTTTGGGGGCAGGGGAGTAAAAGAGGGTGAGGTAGTTGGTCCTATGGTACTTAGAAGTGGCCTTTTTTTCCCCACTCTAGGCTCAGGTCATGTGTGTGTGTGCACTTGCATGTATTAGGCACAGTTTTCCAGGGCAGTGATGTAATTGCCACTCTCAGAAACTGGGAAAGGTTGTCTTTTTAGTATACCTTAGTGACAAATAATTTGGGAATGCAGAACCTGGTACCTTCTGACTCAGATCTGCAGAATACCCCTCCTTCTATGACTCAGAGTAGAGTAATATTTAATTTTAATGAACCCAGTTGATGGAAAGAACCATCTACAGCATAGGCTTTAAACTCTGGTGACCTTGAAGGTAAAGTGCTTCATACTGATCTTACAAGGGAGTTAAAATAAAATAAAAAGAAAATTAAAAAGTCCCCAATCCCCTATTCTGTTTTCTCTGAACTGTCTTCCAGGAAATTCAAGCTTTCCTTTCCTAGGGGTTAGCTTGGTGCTAGTCATTTACAATTAAAACCCAAAATGCTAGCTTGGAAGTTATATGAACAGCCTTTCCTTTAAGGGAGCAAAGGTGAAGCAGCTAGAATCTATTTTATAGTTTTCTGCCTTTGAACTTTGCCCTTTTGTGTTGGAATGTGGTGTTGGTAACTGAAGTGAGGCCTCCGAAGGCATATCATTGCCGTGCTTCGCAAGGGAAAGCCTGTCTCAGGGGTTTACCCTGAAGCCACAGGTGGTTCTTTCGAAATTTCAACACCCTAGAGAAAAGGTTTCATTTTGTAAGCAGTGAATGAATTATTACCCTCTCCTAAATGGTACAGACTGCTCTCTTTCTTGAGTAATATTGGGATGAAGGGCTTAGTTGCTTTCATGATGTGCAGAAACTTGTGATCTTAATACTTTTCAAACCCACCGCCAAAAAAATTAGGACTTCTAGTTTGAGTGGCCTTTTTTTTAAAATTTGTATTAAGCACTTACTATGTCAAATGCTGTTCTAAGCGCTGGGGAAGATACAAGTTAATTAGGTTGGACACGGTCCCTGTGCCGCACGGGGGCTCTTGCCTAGGAAAAAGTACCCGATAACGGCTAGTCCTGGAAGGTGAAAAAGTTGGTGGGTTTTTTTGTTGTTTATTTCAGAGGTTATTTGCATCCTTGGTAGTGCTCTATTTTTAGTTCCTCCCAGGCATTTTCACATAAGGAGGTGGTGTAGGAGGTAGGTCAATGGGTGTTGTAGAAATTGGCCTTTTCCGTCGAATGTTAGCTGTTGAAATGTGGTCCTTCTAATTTTAATTATTTAGGAACCCTGCCTGAGTTGCTCTGTTTTCAGTTCTTGAAGATGCATATTACCTAGAAAATGATGCTTGGTCTCTAGTTTCGTAAATTACATGACTTTGATGCAAAAATTTGGATAATTTGACACCGGGTTTTTTTTTTTTTTAAAAGCAAAGGAAACAGTTTGGGAAGCCTATTTAAACTCTAGCCAGGCGTACATTTGTAATGTTGGCATAATGCTGACTTTTTCAATTTAGCAACCTTTAAGACCTCTCCTTTCTGTAACCTTTCCATTAGGTGAACCTACTGGTTCTGGAAAGAAAACATCTGACCTTTCGAAGGGGCTTACTTATGCTCTAGGTTAGGAATCTATTTCATTAATTTGGGGGTTGAAATGTACTTTTCATTAAAAATACATACCTATATTTGCTCTAGAATAAAGAAGGAATTGATTATTGCTGAAAGAGAGCAAACATAAACTGTTTATTTAAATATTGCATTAGTTTGACCAGAACTCAGATTCTGGAAAGCGTATACCGAATATACTCTCTTCTGGAATTAGCCCATTTCCATCAGAGCGTTGAGTGGCAGTTTAAATTTGCCCTGTTTTACAAGAAACATTAGGTAGATTGCTTTTACTCTGTCACTGTCGTCTTTGCTTAGTTTCCAATATGAGTATTTGGTATTTATTACTTTTATTATCAAAGCAAGTTGACATCTGTTTTCTACTTTCCATTACTGGTGAAGTCCTATCATAAAGGAACAGGGTGACTTGGTTAGGGAAGAAGGAAATGAGTCACCGGCAGGATTTGTCAGCAAATTGAGAGGGAGCTGATGGAGAAACAATAGACTTCATGACATTATCCTTCACTGCACGTGTACTTACAAACAAATTTCCTTTTAGTAATGATTTTAAACTCTCCCCAAAATCGGGAGGTCTCTGGGGGAAAAGGCACTATAAATCCAAGTTATTAAATATCGATTGTCTTTATGGTGAGAGGGCATCTTTAAAAATGAAGTCTTTGCAGGTTTCAAAATCATTTGCCACCTTTAAATGAATTCCTCGTCCTGGAGGTAGGCCATTGATATTGGGCAGATTGGTAAGGCTGTACTATTTCTCAACCAGGAAATGTAGTTTCCTTGGCATGTAACTTTAAATAGGATTTCCTAGCGGGACCTCTTAGTTGTCAACCATAGGCGGTGTTCCTGCAGAGATGGTGGGCCTTTAGGATGGCCAGATATTTGAGTTGGAGCCCAGACTGAACGAGCAAAAGATGTGTCGAGTGGGCTCCCTGTCCGGTATAGGATCCAGGGGGCATTTAGTGCTGAGGAAATGAAACAGTTGCTATTTTCCTTCTTCAGTTTTTCACGTCTTGGAAGGGAATGAACCAGAAAAGTTGGTGAACCCCACTCAGTCAATTGTTGAGTGTTACTAAGTGTAGAGCACTGTACTAAATGCTTGGAAGAGTGCAATACGGCTCCCTAACTAAGAAGATCGAAGGAAGTGGGATAAGATGAGCCATAGGTAAAAGGCACGCTTGTGATGTGGCCCTGTGACCAATTCTGGGGAAGGGAGTTGAGCAATGCTTCTCTATGGCACACCGTGCCTTGATCCATCTCTATTAGGTGAGCTTGCTGTTACTTGGATTCGAAGTATCTTTAAGTTGAGATGTGCTCTCCTAGAAGGACAGGTTATGCACAGTGCAAATATTCATTCATTCATTCCATAGTATTGATTGAGCGTTTACTATGTGCAGAGCTCCGTACTCAGCACTTGGAATGTACAATTCGGCAACAGATAGAGACAATCCCTGCCCATTGACGGGCTTACAGTCTAATTGGGGGAGACAGACAAAAACAATAGCAATAAATAGAATCAAGGGGATGTACATCTCATTAACAAAATAAACAGGGTAATAAAAATATAAATAAATGTTGGTATTTGTTAAGCGCTTACTATGTGCAAAGCACTGTTCTAAGTGCTGGGGTAGATACAGGGTAATCAGGTTGTCCCACGTGAGGCTCATAGTTAATCCCCATTTTACAGATGGGATAACTGAGGCACCGAGAAGTTAAGTGACTTGCCACTGTCCCAGAGTTGACAAGTGGCAGAGTAGTCATGTGATTATTATCCCCAAATAGCCAGGTATCATGCTTTGGGTTTGTAATAATTTCTGCCTTACTGTTGGTCCAGTGCTAAAGGAACTGCTCAGGACACTCCCAAGCATTAATACAGTGCTCTTGCATACAGTAAGAACTCAATAAACCCCACTGATTGATCAAGGTCTTTCTATGTGCAGCTCACTGTACTCAGGGTTTTGTGAAGTACTCCACAGTAGGATCCGTTGATAGGATCCCTGACCAGAAGGAGCTGACAGTCTTCAGGGGCGACAGACATTAAAATTACAGAGAGTGAAGCTAGCAGAGTACAAGGCTATGGACATAAGTGCTGTGTGGCTGGGGTGAATTTCAAAATGCTTAAGGGGCACTCAGCCGCCTGCTGGGCCGTGGTTTTCCGGCCCCGCGTGGGTATTCTGCCGCCGTCCATGACTTGGGCTGGGAGAGGGTCTGGTGCCTTTTCCTTTTCCCGGTCTCCTCTCTGCTTCCTTGTTCACTGCACTTCGTGGTCCAGGAGAGCGTGACTGGCAGGGCGAGAGCATGAATGGCCCTGGTCGAACCACCAGCTATCGTTTCCATCGTGTAAGTACAACAGGAGACTCCATCATCAACGTCGTCATCATCATCATCAGAATGGCATTTGTTCAGCGCTCTGTGCCAAGCACTGGAGTAAGCGCTGGGGGAGATTCAGGAAGAGCAGACCTGTGTCCCAAATGGGGCTCCTAGTCGAAGAGGGAGGGAGAACAGGGATTGAATTCTTCATCAGTTTCTATACATTTTTAGTGAGATATCCTGAGGTTGCAAGACCTCACCATCACCCCTGTAGTGGAGGATGTGTGGTGAAGTAACCAACTTCAGGGGACACATAGGCTAATGTGCAAATGACGCAGGAAAATATATGGTAAATATAAATATATCAAGGGGGCCGCTCAGTGACCTGTTCTCACTACGCTGTTTGAGAGGTTTGACCAAACTTTATCAAAATAAGTGCAAGGTTATTGCTTATTTCAGCGACCCAAAATGCTGGTTAGAAAAATACAAAAAGTACCCCTGGATTTCAGTGGTATTGGCTAATTACAGATTAGCAACTTTGCGCACGGGTCCTGTCCTCTGGATTATTTTGAAAGGTGATTCAAATAACCTTCTTCCAAGTATGTATTTTGTAACCCTGAGGAGCTTGCAGCTGCTGCAGTCTGTCTCACTCTCCTGGCACAGCAAAGAAAACACTTTAAAATGTTGATATGGAAAGGGATTGGAGTTAAATATAGCTGTTTTTGGATTCCCCAAAGGTGGAGTAGCCCGTCAGAAAGTGGATTATGCAGTGTTCTCCGATTAATCCCTCAGAAAGCTAAAGATTATTTTGCTTTTAATTGTGGACCTTAAAATTGTTCCTTCAAAAAAAACTCAAAACTTTGGAAGGAAACAACCCACAGTGCCAGGATGTCATTCGCCACAATGCAGCCTTTGAGGGAGCAGGTCTGAGAGTATTCAGCAGGTAACATTTAGGAAAAGTTTTTGCCTACTTGTATGTGTAAAAAAGACTGAAGATCAGTAAACCAGTCTTCAACCCATGTTCACTGACAGTGAATGTGATGCCATGGCTTGGAATAACAATAACAACAATAGTAATAATTATTAGAGTACTTGTTAAGCGCTTACTGTGTGCCCAACTCTGTTCTGTGTGTTGGAGTACATAAGTTTAATTAGATTGGACACAGTCCCTGTCCCATATGAGCCTCATAGGAGGGAGTAGGATTTAATCCCCATTTTACAGATGAAGTCACTGTGACACAGAGAAATGAAACGACTTGCCCAACGTCAAGTAGCAGAGCCAGGTTTAGAACCCAGGTCCTCCGACTCCCAGACCCATGCTCTTTCCTCTAGGCCGCACGATTTCTGTGGTAATGGAAGCATGAGCAAATAGAATCAGGTTACTAGACCTATTAAGCTTAATTTAAAAAATCACAGAAAACACTCGCTACCTAATGTAAGAAGGCAGAGCGGTGGCCTTTCCAAGTTCTCATGGTTCTATTATTTTAATTTTATTGCATGTGTTTATCTCAGAACTCAATATACTTTTGAAAATTTCTGGCATGAAAGCTAGATATGGCAATGCTATCTTGTCTCTTTTTTTAAACAAAGAAGTTAATTCATTGTGTTTGGAAATGTGGTTCATTTTAAGGACCTAACCGATTCTAAAGAAACCAATGAATAAAGTCCTGAGAACCTCAGAAAGGAAGTACCATTTTGAAAGAGGCACAAGAACGTGGAGCCTGCAAAATAGTTTTTAAAATATTTAGCTCAATTGTCATGTTACAGTTCATGGTGTCAGTGTGGATGAAAGGCAGCTATTGCTAATCACTAGAAGACATTCAAAATTTGGTAACCACTCCCTTTTGGGGAGGAGGGACAAGGGGCCAGGGCCTGTGGTAAGTAACTGAAACTGTTCTCGAAGATCGGCCTAGTGGTTGCCTAATTGGCTTTTCTATCTGAGCGGCAGGTGAAATCTTAGGTTAGTTCTGATGTGTTGACATTTTCTCCCCACTCTAAAAGTTTGTGTGCTTTTTTTTTAAAAAAAAAAACACACACACAAACGTTTGACTAATGATCTCTATAGGGACTCGTGACTCTTGAGAAGATTTCCCTCCCCAAATGAGGAAGTGGAAAAGTGGGAATGTCTGAGGAGAGCAAATTCATAAGATTGGGTTTGATGGTAGTTAAAGCTCAGAGTGCTGTACTAGAGGGTTGCATGATTGTGGAAGCTGAGCCGACTTTAGAATTTGCATGACTTCCTGTCAGGCAACTTGGTTGGAAAGTAATGCTCTGATCGCATGTGAATTTGATCTCCAGGCTTTGCTTTTTGATCCTATGGCCTCAGACTTGGGCTTCTTTGCATGATAGCGTTTAGCTGGAGTTGAAGAATAATGTGAGGTCCACCAACCTCTTCCCATCCTTTTCTTATTTTTGAAATATCTGTGAGGTGGCTGAGAGCTCAACCTCAGTGCTGGACACAAGTGTTTAATCAATACCATCATAACTTTTAGTATTGTTTGTGATAAGTTAAAAAAAAACCAAAAAACGACAGGTTGGCACATCTAAATCCTGCTACAGCGACATAAGGTTACATTTAATGAGGTTGCCTTACCAAAAAAAAATAGTCCCAGTAAGAAGAATTTAGCTCTGAGAAGGTTGTGAATATTTGATTGCTACAGACTTTTCAGAATACGGGAGGATAACTGTGTTCTGGCACGCCTTGTTCACAGCCGTAACTAAGAGGAAAGGGAATGGCCAAGGTGACCTCTTCCTATCAAAGGATGGGAAAAGGCCTTGATGTCATACTGTAATTTTAAGGAATTGGTAGACTCCTTGATCACCCGGTATTTTAACAGTTTCATTCTCACCCAAAAATGGCTCTGCAAATTCCTATCCCTTAAATAGTTTCTTTTCAGACCAGAGGTGAAATGTTCCCTCTTTCAGGGTTCAGTTGAGTAGCAGGCAGAGCACTGTTGACTTAGAGAGCTTGGAACTCAACTTTGTATCTGGCAGAACCCTGCAGGGAACTCCTGGGGCTGTTCTCTGCCCTCCTGGTTATAATCTTAGCCCCTCTAGACTGTAAGCTCCTGGAGGGCGGGGATGTGTCTACTAACTCTGCTGTACTGAACTCTCCCAAGCACTTAGTTTGATTGATTGGTCAATTAATGCCCTTGATTGATTGGTTGGTTGATTAGCCCTGCTGATGGTCCAGTGGAGAGAACACTGCTCTGGGAATCAAAAGATTCATTCAATCAGTCATATTTATTGAGCTCTTACTGTGTGCAGAGCACTGTACTAAGCACTTGGGAGAGTACAGTGCAACAGTGAAAAGGCACATTCCCTGTCCACAACCAGCTTACAGTCCAGAGGGGGAGACAGGCATAATATACATAAATGACAGATATGTACATAAGTGCTGAGGGGCTGAGCCGGGGGGGATGAGTAAAGCAAGCAAGTCAGAGCGATGCAAAGGGAGTGGGAGAAGAGGAAAGGGGGGCTTAGTCAGGGAACACCTCTTGGAGAAGATATGATCTGGGTTCTATTCCTGGTTGTGCCTTAGACACAGTCAAAGACCACCCACCCACCTTTCTGCTCATTGCATTATGGACCCCAAGGGAATTGGATTGGCAGGAGGAAGAGTTGAATGTCGCTACCCCTAATCTCTCTACGCAGGTTCTCAGGCCCGAAATCTCAGGACTGAAGCTCATCCGTCATTCCCGACGGGAGACTCCATCCTTTATAAGTCTTCTCAGCTACAGTAGGCAGCTGATTATCTTATCGCCGATTCTGTGAACCAACTTGCTGAATGGAGATTGGTGGGGTTATTAAAAATAGTAATGAAAAGGGCAGGCTTGCGTGCAGGGAAGTTTGGTTTAACTGAACTGAGACGAACCAGAATTGGACAGCCTTCCCAACTTTCGATTATCTGAAGTAGTCTTTGTTCTAATTAGTTCAGATAATCATGTGCCAGCTCTACCATGATTGATCCGGCAATGAAGTTACCGACCGTTGTTTAGTTCCCAGACCACGCATTTTGATATTTTACCAGAGCCCCAAATTCAACCTTTGCGTAATTGCCAAATCCAATAGGAGAAGATGGATTATGAGGGAGCATTGCACAAAGCTAATTAGGCCATGAAGATGGTGTTTGAAGCTGCCAATGTGATTTTATAGCAACTGAGAGCTGCTTAATGGAAAAGACTTAAAAATCACTTCCTTGTAGATGAAGAAGTCAGGATGTAATGTAACCCAGCCTCTTCAGCCACTCCGTTGACTTTGTCTCACTCTACCCATAAATGGAGGAATTTTGTGTTTCTTCCAGAAAGGCAACTTTAGAAGAGAGGTCTTGGCAGAGGGGTTACAGGTGCAGAGTGTATGCTAGCTCCACTGTGGGATTTGGTAACAGCTGTGGTCGTGTGTTTGTGATTTGACAGCGTGTTTTGCTTTGAATTCTTAGGAGTTGCAAGGTAGTTATGATTAGTTTGTGTAAATTGACAGGTGCAAGAATTTAACTGTTGACACAAAGCAGAACTCTTCTTTTCAGGAATGGGACCAGGAGTTTAATTGTTTTTATACCAGGCCTGTTGACACGGATGAAGCTGTTTCTTTGTGTCAAGAATAAGCAGACACATTCCCTACCCACAACGAGCTTAGAGACTAGAGGAGGAGGAAACAGACATTAATATAACAGCGACATACCATCATCATAGAAAATGGAATGTCCATTAGGGTTATAACGTGGGGCCTGCGTTCTTACAAAGGCCTGGGTTAAGGAAAACCTGTTCTCTAGCACTCACAGTGTCCGGCACCACGTGCAGGAGCACAGTTTTTTCTGACACCACGTCTCTAAGTATCCGAGCAGGCTTGGTTGTTCCCGAACAGCGTTCTAGCCAAAACACTCCATGAAAACATGTGTTGTGGCAGAACTGAGTGTACTTTCAAAATGAGGCAGGAGGAGCAAATAGGAGAAAGCCTGCACTGTTGCCTAAGCAAATACTGGAACCGTGCAGAAAACTTTATTCTGAAATATTGACCTTTAGAGCAGGGCCGTCAGTACAGTGCACTCTTTTGCCTTTTTCAGGCACACGTTAATCTTGATACAGTCGGTGTTCCAAAAGGAATTCAAAGCAAGGTGAAAATTTCCTTTCGTTTTGCCATTTAAACCGTTCTGGTGATTGATTTTTTCTTTTTTTTTTTTGGGTAGTTGCTGCCTTTAGGAAACAATCAAAAAAAAGATTTGTAGATTCCCAAAATAACAGCTGAACAAGTAAAACAAGTATCTCCACTGGAAGAAAGATTGTAATGATGGTGGTGATGACTTTTCCTTGGAGATTTTGTTTTCAGGTTTAATATACCCCAGTAGTTTCTAAAAGTTTGTAATTTTCCACACGATGTTTTCATGTACATAATTATTATTGAGAAGTGGTTTGGGTATTGTTCTTCTGTTCAGTTTAGGTGTAGAATTTAGAAGCTGGCAGCTTTTGTTCTGGTGGTTAACAAGTTTATTCTGCTAGGGTAACATTTTAAAGTAGTTCCTTTTTTAAAATGTTGATGTGTGTGTGTTGGGGAATGTTTGAGCTTAAACTTGTGTCCTGCGGGTAATTATGAAGAAGTAGTTTTTAAAACTAAAATAGGAAAGTGTCTTAAAAGAATCAACTGGGGAGGCAGTTTGGATTAGGAGGGGGGGACAAGACCTGGATGTTAAAAGGCTAGCGTAGCTATCTTGGCTCTCTCACTACAAAGCTTTGTGACTAAAGACCAATCACATAACCACTCTTGCCTGTTAAAAAGACGGATAACTTGAAACAGTCACCTGCTTCGCTTTCTTGGGGAGCTGTGAAGTTCAATGAGCAAGTAAAACAAGTCTTTTAACCACACAGTTCAACATTGACTATACCCAAGGAAGCTTTGAAAGAAAAAAGGGCAGGCGATCGAGAATGCATTTTCAAAACTCCTTGTCATTACTTTGAATCAAGTTTTCCCTGGGATTGGTATTGTGGACAAACTTGGAAATTGTGGCTTGAGACAGGTGCTTACTTTTTTAGAATACACTTAAGTACGGGTAGATGTGGCTTGGTGGATAAGGGTGACATTAATAATTGTGAGAAGGGCCCCTGGGTAGTTTTTGGGCTGCTAAAGCAGTCTCAAGAGTGAAGCATTTTCCAGTATTGCTTTCAGCAGAGAGTTGATAATAATAATAATCATGGTATTTGTTAAGCGCTTACTATGTGCCAGGTACTGTACTAAGGCACATCTCCTCCAAGAGGCCTTCCTCGACTAAGCCCCCTTTTCCTCAGTTCCCCCTCCCTTCTGCATCACCTTGACTCACTCCCTTTGCTCTCTCCCCCCACCTCCCACTGCCCCACAGCACTTTGTATATATGTACACATCTGTAATTCTTTTTATTTATACTGATGCCTGCTTTCTTGTATTGATGTCCATCTCTCCCCAACCCCCAACTGCTAACCCATTGTGGGCAGGGATTGACGCTCTTCATTGCTGTATAGTACTTTCCAAGCACTTAGTACAGTGCTCTAGACACAGTAAGTGCTTAATAAATACAATTGAATGAATGAATAAGCACTGGGGTGGTTACAAGCAGATAGGATTGGACACAGTCCCTGCCCCATGTGGGGCTCACAGTCTCAATCCCCATTTTACAGATGAGGTAACAGACACAGAAGTGAAGTGATTTGCCCAGGGTCACACAGCAAACAAGTGGCAGAGCTGGGATTGGAGCCCATGACCCATGATGTGTAAATATGTAATTGTACACCAAGATCACTTAAAACTTCAGCATCAAGAATGTTTTGAGAGATGCCAGTCAGTCTGTAGTATTTGCTTGCCTACTGGTGACAGAGCCCTGAACTATCAGTTGATCGATGGCATTTATCGAATGTTTACTCTTTGCAGAGCACTGAACTAAGCACTTGGGAGAGTACAGCGCAGCAGAGTTGTTAGATCCGCTCTGCCCACAAGGCCCTCAAAGTCTAGTAAAAAGTGCTCAAATGCTGGCAGTAAGAGCATTCTGTAGTATGGAGCTATGAATTATGGGTTTCCTCAAATTTAAATCTTTTTCTTTTCTCCACAGGCTTTCCGTTGGAATATCCGTTGCACATTTATGGCGATTCTGAGCGTGAGGGCAGACTTCTGCCAGGCTCAGCACAGCGTTTGTGCTGACAAGTGAGCTTGGGAGTTCTGTGTGCCATAATTAGCATTGCCTTGAAGATTCTGGACACCAAGATCGGCCTCAGATATTTGGCTTTTTTTTTTCTTCACATTGGAAGCATATTCCTTTTACCGACTCTAGCAAAAGTCCTCATCAAGAAAAAAAAGTGGAGAATAAATCTACCCCATTCACTTGCCTCACCTGTGCCTAAATGGAGTAAAGGCTGTTTGTCTTGAATGCGATTGGATTTTTGGAGTCCGAAGAATACCACCTGCAGTGATTGAGGCCCAAGTTGAATTTGAATTCAAGTGGATTCTAAACAGATCTACTTATCCTGAAGTGAAAAGCTTCTAAGGAACAAACAAGTCAAATAGAGAAAACACTGATCGATAATAGGCATTTTAGTGGTCTTTCTAATGTTTTCTGCTGTGAAACGTTTCAAGGATTATTGATTTTTTGTTTTTGTTTTTTGTTTTTCATTTTTTCCCCTCCACTTTCACAACCTCACCCTTCTTTTGTCTGCCATAATGAACCGTCCAGCCCCTGTGGAGATTTCCTATGAGAGTATGCGTTTTCTGATAACTCATAACCCAACCAATGCAACCCTCAACAAATTCACAGAGGTAAGCTTCCCATGAAATACAGCCTCCTTTTCGGACTCCTTTTGCTTTGAAATGTGAGTCTTATTTGAATTCCCATTAGAGTAAAGTCCTCAAAAAAACTCTCCTGAGTACATACTTTCAGAGGTGCTTTTGTCAAAAAAATAAAGAGCTCCATTAACAATTATTGTACATTTACTGCTTATTTGCGTTTGTAATGCCCTAAGCCGAATCGCTTCCTGTTTGTACTCGGCTGGTGCCCCGATTTTGGCATATCACGAGTCTCATCAGGAACTCCCTCTAGGCCTGGCCACACCTCATTCTATTTCCATCCTCTCTGGACTCAGTGGTTGGGGTCAGAAGTGGCATAATGGTCAGGTAGTTGTAACGGGCCAGGGGCCTTTGACACTTCTGGCGTGTGGTGATTTTGCATCGCACATGCTCAGAACCCACTTTGCCGCCCACATTCCCAACATGGATGGCTCGCTGTAGCTTATTGTAGCGAGACTGTTGAAGCTTGTAAAAAAGTTAGTTTGTATCATGTGATTCCACCAAATGTTGTTACTAGCCTTTCTCCTGTGTCTCCACGTGTGGAAGGAGAAGAGTCTTAAGTAACTAGATGGGTGTTTATTTGCCAAAAGCTTTTCCAAAGAAAATATGTTTTGATGTCATGGTATAAACTTTTGCTTTAAACTAAGGTTGACAAAAATTTAGCAGTCAGGGAACCTAGCAGAGGAGGAAGAAGTCAGTATTTCCTGTTTCCTGTTCAGATTTAAAGAACTAGAGAAAGAGATAATCAAAGGAGATTAAACCGAACTCAGCACACACCTGGAGACACACACAGCCATGGAGAGATTCACAGCCAGAGGGGGCACTGTAAGGATGTGCAGAGCCTAAGATGGGTATCACCTCCACTGCTTTATTCCCCCTGAAGCAGTCCCATCCTCGTGATAGGTTTCCATCCATTTCCTCTCTGCCACATCATCGGTGCTGTTCCGACTTGATGGAGACAGATAGCAGTGTAGCCATTAGAAGGCAGCTTTGTAAGAGGGTGAGGTGGGGGCAGGGGGTGTGGGGGAAGGGAAACAGGGCCAGGTAACCAGGTGGGCATATTGGCTTGGGTCCAGCCTGGTTTTCAGGGGCTGGCCTCGCAGCAGCAGTGGCCGTGGGGGCTACCTTTTCTGGGAGCCCCCCATACCTTTTCTGCCCTGCTCTTTCAAGCATCCACTGCCCGTTCTTAGGCTCTTGATGGAGGGCTTGGGGCTATTGGCAAACGTGTTCTCCCATTTTCCCTCCTTCCCCTCTGTTCTCTCAGCCCTGGGAGTGGGGATTTATTGAGCACTTACTACTGTTTGCAGAGCACTGTTTTAAGCGCTTGGAAGAGTGTGCCACAATAGGGTTGGTGGAAATGATCCCTGCCCTCAAGGAACTGACAGTCTAGTGGACTCTCCTCCCAAACCAAATGGATGTATGTGTGCTGAGAAATAATAATGATAACAATAATAATGGTACTTGTTAAGAGCTTACTATGTGCCAAGCACTGTTCTAAATGCTTGGGTAGGTGCAAGTTAATCAGGTTGGACACAGTCCCACTCTCACATGGGGCTCACACTCTTGATTCCCATTTTACAGATGAGGTAACTGAGGCCCAGAGAAGTGAAGTGACTTGTCCATGACAGCAGACATGTGGTGGAGCTGGGATTAGAACCCGGGTCCTTCTGACTCCCTGGCCCTTGCTCTATCCACTAAGACACGCTGCTTCTCTGTGAGAAGGTGAGAGGCACCCAGGCGCAGAGGAATATATAGCTATTTTCCCTTTTAAATGCACTGTTCACAGATAGTTGTCCAAATATTTATTTAATTATTAAAGAAATCTTGAAAAATAAGCCCCTTTACTCCCATTAACCTGATTTATGGAACACACTTTCATATTCTATGATGCTTTCCAAGAATCAAACCACAGTATTACAAGGGATTTTTATGTATCGGTGTTATTAAGAACTTGTTTGTGCTCATGCACCTGTAATTCACTTTTGTCATCCAGGGAAATGAAAAGTGTACTTCATTTCTAATCTCAGTCTTAATCTCCATTTGAAAATTTATAATGAGAAAGTCAACTTCTGAATGTATTGTTTGTGGATGACCCAGTTGTTATTTTGTAATGGAAATCACAGATCTCTTAATCGGATAGTAAATGTTGTTTTTATTTGTGTTTTAAAGGAGCTTAAGAAGTATGGAGTGACTACCTTGGTGCGAGTGTGTGATGCTACATACGACAAAGCTCCCATTGAAAAAGAAGGGATCCAGGTTCTAGTGAGTGTGGAATTTCAAACTGGAATTTTTTCCGAGCTGTAAACTCAGTAATGTGGCTTCTACTTGTAGGTTAACACATGGGACCCTGGCCTAGATAAACAAATTACTCTTCTGGATTAATGAATTGGCCCAACTCTGCTCTCTTGAAAGAATAAAAAAGGAACTAAAAAAGCAGAATATTTTAAAATTAATAATGCAACAAGCAAAAGCCCCTGTATTTTTAGCAAATATATATTTGCATTTCTTCTAGGGAGTTATTTAGCTTTTATTTTTAGGCTACTTGTTTGACTCTAACGGGTAGCAGTTTGTATCACACTTATAACTTAGATTTGGAATAGGATCTCTCCTGTTTCATCACTCTAAGGTTATTTTCTTCCTATGCCTGATCGCTCAGGGAGGAAAATGAACTGGTGGGGAAAGAAAGGGGAAGGCAGCCTACTTTTTTGAAGTCATTTGATCTTTTCAGTCAGCTGATATTTTAACAGTTTTTGTTCAGTTACTAAGCAGGTCAGATTACTTTTCTTTGTTTAACCTTGTAGAGTGTCAGTATAACTGAAAATGCCAGCTTTCTCCTCCTCCATATGAATTTATAACTGTTTTGGATGTACGGTGGTGTAAACTCTCTAGACGACAGTCAGACGTCATAGACTTGGGGATGTGCTTTTTGACACATCTCAGTTCTCTAAAGCGGTCTGGGCAATTTGCAGATGAAGCCGTTAAAAGTGTGTGACTTCCTGCAAGTTCAGGATACTATTATTATTATGATGATTATGTGTCGAGCTCTGTTCTAAGTGCTGGTGTAGTTACAAGTTAATCAGGTTGGACACCGTCCCTGTCATACATGGGGCTCGCAATCTAAATAAGGAGGGAGAACTAGACATTAGAATCGATTATGGGAAGGGCACAGGACAGTGGTGTCTTGGAGTGGGCGAGGAACTGGGAATTTTAGTGGAAGTTAGAGGCTAAAAGGAAAGCCCATATTTCCTTAGATACAATGAATTCCCCAGATATGGCATAGACCCCATTTCCTGCCAACTTCTACGGGCGGGAAAAGAAAGTTCAGGCTGCACATCTTAGGGGATGTTTGAGTCCCACTTCTCCCCTTATCAGAGAACAAGGGGCGCTCCCAGAGCTCATACCAGGGTAATATTAAGTAGATCTCGGTGTCCTTCCAGTCCCAGGTATGGCTACAAGAACTACTGGACTAGCTTTTAGCCTGTGGCTCACTCGAAGTTTGGGACTTCAGTGGAACTAGGGCACACGAAGTTCCTACTGGAGTGAGATACCGTTAGTCCTCAAATGGCAAACAATTCCCGAGTTTAACAGCAAAAGTAGAAGAGAAGTGCATGAGGCTTTCCTATCAGTTGGGCAATCAGCCAAACCTTCCACCCAGTGGGTGGTCAGCTTCTCACCAGTGTGAGTTTATCCTGCTGGATGGAAAGCGGTGTTTCTCTGCTCCACCAGTAGGGAAAAGATCATTTATCTCCTGGCCAAAGGAATAAATGCAATCTGTTTTTCATTCTTGACTCAGAAGCCTTCTTCAGCTCTGCCCTGTGTCCTGGGACAACCGGGTTCCTTTGCTTTAAAATTCAGTTTCCAGGAAGTTCTTTGAATTTATAGTGAGGGCAGGGGAATCCCAGTACCATCATTCCATTTCCAAGCTTTGCATGGATTGGTGGCTCTCTCTGGTATTTTAGAGGATGGAAAAAGGCGTACTAACTTCACCTCTGTGTCCGACCTTGTTTATGTGCTCAAAAATCCACTACTGTCACATGGTCACGGTGGTGTAGCGTTGCCTGACAGCGTCTGAGAAAGTCGGGCCTAAAAAACCCACTCTTTGTTGACCAAAACAGTAATATTAGATGTAAAGGTTAGACTCTGTCAAAAGCGAGAGGTCAAAAGACTAATCTTCCGCTCTCTGAAACTGAATTTTCCAACAAGTCTCCTCTTGTATTATGGAGGTTAACTTACATGCCAGGCAAATCAGTGGGTTATGAACAAATGTCAGCTTTGCTTGACAGATGGCAGAGTGAGAAAACAGGGAGTTGAAGATTGGTTGTAGCCTGTTCGAATCAGTAGTGTTGGTAAACAACTGCATGCAATAAAGGGATTAAACTAAGGACCTAGAACAGGAGTTGGAGAGGATAATGGTAGCTGTGGAGTTTGTGCCAGCCCTTTAAATATAGGCTTGCCCTCTTCTCTTTCTCTCTCTCCCTTTCTCTGGCTCTGTCGCTCTCTCTCTGTCTCTACCCCCCCCCCCCATTTTTTTAATAGCTGTGATCAGATAAAATTAAAGGTCTAACATAAGGTTGGAAAAAACAAGGACGTTTAAAGTCAAAACCGGAATTCTCTTCTCTCCTTTTTAACCTGGAGGGTTTACGGTGGGTTATTGCTCTGTGAAGCTTACTCCCATAATTTTGCATTTGCAGGTCACATATTAAAGTTGATGAGAGTTCTGCACTTTAAGGGCAGTGTCTCAGGAGAATGCCAAAAGTTATATCCACTGAGTCAACACCTCTGGAACAGTGAGGCAAAAATACCAACATTATTATTTAAGTTAAAGGTAGTTGCAGTCCTGGTTTTTTTTAAATCCCCTTTCTTTTGTGATTTGTTGATTTCTCACGCATCGTGAATATTGCATGCAGTAAAATACAAAATGAGCCATTATCACAATTTAGATCGGGGGTTCTTTTGGTCCCAGCATTCTCAGAGTAATAATAAAAGTAATTGTGGTATTTGGTAAGTGCTTCCTTTGTCAAGTACTGTTCTAAGTGCTGGGGAAGATACAAGGTCATCAGATCAGACATTGGCCCTGCCCCACACAGAACTCATAATCTAAGTAGGAAGGAGAACAGATATTGAATCCCCACTTTGAAAATGAGGAAACTGAGGCACAGAGAAGTGATTTACCCAAGGTCTCCTCGGAGGCGTGTGACAGAGCTGGGATTAGAATCCAGGTCCTCTGACTCCCGGGCCCTTTTACTTTCCATTAAACAACTTTCCTCCTAAGTAGAGTAGTCTGGGCATTGTATAGGTTTTGTGTAAAAATTTAATTCTTATGGTATGGTGTGCCTTCTGTGCTTAAATATTGCAGCTGGACTGTATGACTTTTCTCATAGTAATAATAATGATGATAGAAAGTGCATTCTATGTGATGTTCGCCAGGGTGCATACCAAATCATCAAATGGGATAGAGTCCTTGTCCCAATTGGGGGTCTCAGTCAAAGAGGGAGGGAGAGCGAAGATCTTATCCCCGTTTTCCAGATGAGGAAACTGAGGGCCTGAAGGGTCCGCTAACTTGCCCAGGGTCACCCAACCTACCAACGACAAAGCAGGGACTAGAACCCAGGTCTCTTCCCTACCTCCCAGTGCCTAGCCTTTCTGTGTCACTTCCTTCAGAGCCATTGAGCAACATTCATTCAGCTAGTGAAAATCGAAGAAGGATGCTGGGCTGCCTTGCAGATTAAATGTGCTGCTTCAGCAAAAGGCTTAGCTTCTGTCAGGAAGGGACCTGAAATCTGCACCCTAATACCGGATAGCAGTCATGCTTCTAAGCCTCCTGGTTAGGCTTGCGTTGTAGTGAGGACTGGAGGTGTTGGGGGCTGAGGGCAGGGGAAGGGGAAGGCGGTATTTCACCTTTCAGCTTTGCATGTGTACAGTATATGGATTGCAAGGAGAATTTTAATGTGCAGTCGGGTACCTGTAATTGAACATTGCAGTAGAAGAACTTGAGTTTTAGAAGCTCTGAAACTCTCATTTAGTGATATATGGTGCCTTGAGAGCCTTTAGCGCAAAGTGCTGTGTAAGTCAATGTAGCCTGCTTTATATTTCAATTTCTTTGTCTTCTTTCATGTGCGTTTGGGGACATACGAGAGGAAGTGAGCTCTAGACCCAAGACTTTTCAAACCCAGCCTACTGAGTGTGTTACAGGTAGTGTAACTCTGTGCAGTTAGGCCTTTGGAAAAATGGAATTGGAGCATAATGGAGCATGAACAGACCCTTAATTATGAAGAGGCATCGATGGCTCAAAACGAAGACGCCAGCACAGCTAATGGGCAGCAGAGAAAGGGGTGTGGTGGCCGGAATGAGTGCAACTTCCAGTTCAGAACTCTGTCATTTTTCCGGTTTTCCTGTTTTCCTTTTTCCTCAGCGTGCCTTGTAAGTGTCCTTGGCAAGCCCTGAAGAATCCCTTGATCTTTTTCCTCTTCCTAGGGGAAGAGCTGAAATCTAGCCTAGGGTGTTGGTGCCTGAAATGTAAATCCTCTTCTCCTGGCCCCCCCTTTCTGTCTCAAACACGGAGTCTGCTATTTTAGGATTCCCGCTCTGCCAGATTGCATGGAGAATTCAATCTCTGTGTGCCTACGGGTGGGCTCGTGCACACACGCGGCTCTCGCTCTCATTCTTCTTCCTCCTCCACCACCACCTGCCTCCCCCCTTTTAGGGCTGCAAATAAAAAGTGAAACAAAAAAAATGTAAGGATTTAGAAAGAGAATGGTGGGAAGAGAAAAGTCCTTTCTCGGTTCAGATGTTCATATTTTTTTCCAATTCAATTTGGTCGTATTTATTGAGCACTTACTGTGCAGAGCAGTGTACTGAGCGCTTGGCAGGGTGCAAGGCAATAATAAACATTTTATATTCTCCTCAAGTGGAAAGCCACTAAGACAGGGTTGTGGGCCGAGTGTGGTTTAGCCCTCACTCTCCAGATCTGGACAACATGTGGCTTAATGGAACATGCATGGGACTGGGAGCCCGAAAAACTGGATGCTGGTCCCACCTCTGCCGCTGCCCTGCTGTGTGGCTTTGGGCAAGTTATTTAATCCATGGTCTTTATTCAGGGTTTACTATGTGCAGAGCACTGTATTAAGCACTTGGGAGAATCCAGTACAGCAGAGCTAGCAGACAAATCCCCTTCCCACAGCAAGCGGGGCCTCAGGTTCCATTTCTGCGAAATAATAATAATAGTTATGGTATTTGTTAAGCACTAACTATGTGCCAAGCACTGTTCTAAGCCCTGGGGTAGTTACAAGGTAATCAGGTTGCCCACAGTCCTAATCCCCATTTTACAGATGAGATAACTAAGGCACAGAGAAGTTAAGTGGCTTGCCCAAGGTCACACAGCAGACAAGTGACGGAGTCAGGATTAGAACCCACGTCCTCTAACCAAGCCCATGCTCTTTCCACTAAGCCACGCTGCAAGGTACCTCCTTTTATGTTGTGACCTCGGGAGGGATGGGAATTGTATATGATATTTGATCACCTTGTATCTACCCCAGTGCTTAGCCCAGTGCCTCATACCAAGTAAGCATTTTACTACATACCATAATTGATATGCCTCCTGGAGCCATCGGGACAGGATTTTTCTTCGGCAGGTGGGGGGTCCTATCTCCCAAGTAAGGTTTCAGCTGGGCTCCTAGTCATCCCAGCCCTCCCCCAACACACACCCACACTTTGTTCTGCCTTTGGAGGAGGACTTCAGTCCTTTAAATCCTGGCACCTTTTGAATGAAAGTTAAGGAAGAGGTTGAATGGCCAGAGAAAATGGCATACGCTCACGTTCGATGCCAACGCTTCGGTTATAGAATGGAATCCGGGCAGGCCCTCTTCAACCCCTTTTCTTTTTGAGCTAGGACAAGGGAAACGGTCTGACCACTTGGTCACTTTAGACTTCTGATCTGAGGAACGAGGAACCCATTCTAGTGGAAAGAGGTGTCTCTGTTCTCTGGAAGAGGAAGCCAGTCAGATCTTGCTTGCATTAGGCATTTCTACTTAGCAATTACATTTTGCCAGCGAGAACTGTTAGTATGTCTTTTCCTTCTTGTTCTAGGTCTCGTGTTTAATTACAGTTATCTCGATTATGTCTAATTGCTACTGTACATGATTGTAATAATATTTGAGAGAACATTCTGCTCTGCTTTTTCATAAGGTCGTTATTAGATCTCTGGGGAAAGCAATTTCTTCCAGATTCAACTTTTGTTCTGCTTTTGAAGGTAATCATCTTTAAAAAGCCCATTCTATCAGAACAGATTTTTAAGAAAACTTGTTTTCATTTTGATCCCAGAGCTTTTTTGTTTTAGCAGAGAATCAGGGGAATAGATGCAAAAAGCAGCATTTCTAATACAATCTAACGCAGTTAGCGTTTTCCCATTGAGAATGACCAGCTATTCCACAGGGTGCCGTCCCTCTCCGGGGAACAATCAAATCAATGTAAACATGTGAAAATGAGCTTTTTTCCCTCCTCTCCATAGGACTGGCCATTTGATGATGGCGCTCCACCTCCCAACCAGATAGTAGATGATTGGTTAAGCCTATTAAAAAATAAATTTCGCGAAGAGCCAGGATGCTGTGTCGCCGTGCACTGTGTCGCAGGGCTGGGAAGGTAAGTGCTTTGCTTTTTCATGGTGAATTGGTTATCATGCCTCAGCCAGCCAGCCACAGACTTTGTCTTGGCAGAAATTGGCATTTATTAAGCAGTAATGAGTTTCCCAAGAGGAAGGAAAGTGAGGGAGGGCTGGTTATGATGCCTCGACCACTTGATCTCAGGGTTGGGCGGGTCTTATCGGGGCCAGCTGATTCTGTGGTTTAGGAGATGACAGGGAAAGTCCAGAAAGTCTCCTATCAGGTTAGTGCAGTCGTTCTGAACTTGCGGACTAGAGATATGATGTTGCAGTTGTGTAAAGCTAATTATATGCTGCATTCTCCCACGTGCTTAGTACAGTGCTCTGCACATAGTAACCCCTCAGTAAATGTGATTGATAAAACAGTACCTTGCCTCTTTTCGGTTAATAGTATTTACTGAGCGCTTACTGTGTGCGGAGCACTGTACTAAGCACTTGGGAGAGTACAGTAGAACAGAGTTTGTAGATGTGTTCCCTACCCACCACGAGGTTACAGTCTAGAGGAGTCGCTTAAAGTCCTTTTATATAATTGAAAGTCCAAGTTGCTAATTAAGGCCACCCAAATTTTAAGTTTATAGTAGCATTTCAGCTCGAGGTTTACCGTTCAAAAATGCATAGACAGATTTATTCTTCTAAACTCTCAAAAGTGGATTTGAGGGTTTACCTTCCATGGCTATAACCATAATTTTCTTTTGAGAATGCCCCAGATGACTTGGTAGAGTTTTGAGTACCAGCAGATGAAATAGTTTCCTTACGATGTGCGTTTTTACTTGTTCTTTCAGCTCTGGTGGTTATTGGTCCCGGACAGTGAGCGACTTAAAATGTTTTGCCTTTTTTTAATGGTATTTGTGAAGTGCTTACTTTGTTCTGGTCACTATACTAGTGCTGGGATAGATACAAGCTGATTGGGTTGGACTCAGTCCATGTCCCTCATGGGGTTTACAGTCTTAGTCCCCATTTTACAGATGAGGGAACCGAGTCTCAAGATAAGTGAAAGACTTGGGCACACAGCAGGAAAGTGGTGCTGAGGTTAACACCCAGGTCCTTCAGACTCCAAGCCCTGTCCATTAGGCTACGCAGCTTCCTGCTTTCCAAAGTCCTTCCTTGGGCTGTCACTATTTTCCCTCTGGGTACGTTAGTGCCTGGTTTCTTCTCTAGGTGCCCGTCTGTTTGTGCCCTTTCCCCTGCGGCTGAGGCCAGTTATTGCAGTGTGATTTGGGATGTGATAAACCCTGTAGGTCTTGTGTCTTAAACAATAAGGTGCTAGATTTACCTCTGAGGCATGTTGTCCAGTCTTGTACCTCATAAAAACCACATTCAACTGAAGCATTGTGCCACTTTTAAAGTATCAGATGAGGGAAGTGAGATACCGCCTTCCAAGTTAAAAAAAAAAAAAAAAGTGTACCCGATGATTGGTTTTACTGTGACCATGACCTGGATGCGAAATTTAAATTTTTTATGGTGCAGTGGGGTAACATGCAAAATTCTTGCGCTCTAGACTTAATGCTATCTTAGAATTCTTCAGTTTTTGTTTGGGTAAACTTGAGTTTAAAGTCCTCCGATCTCTTAAGAGTTTACAATACGTACCTTCTTAGAGGCGTGGTTTTTTCCTTGCAGGGCCCCCGTCCTGGTAGCTCTCGCTTTGATTGAATGTGGAATGAAGTATGAAGACGCAGTTCAGTTTATAAGACAGTAAGTAAAATGGCTTATCCTTTGTGTTCAGCAGAATGTAAGTAGCAAGGAACTGTAAGTAAGTAAATAAGTGAAAACTGAGGTTGGTAACCTGGGTAGATCAGGAAGGGGAGAAGTTGAAAAGAGATTTGGACATTTCCTAAACTACATAAGCTGGATGTCTGTAGAGATACCTGGTGTTGAAAAAACAGAGGTCTTGGGAAAGTAAGAGATTCACAGGCAACCCTGAAACTCGAGTTCGTTGCTGTCTCCAAGGCCGATTTGGATCCTTGCAAATTTAGCTTATGGCTTGCTTTAAAGATCAACAAGTCTATGAATACCGAGCCCGGTAGTTAAGTTAGTAGCATCTTGTCCTGGTGCCATGCCCTCGGCTAAGGAGTGCAAAGTGTACTGCCAGCTTCAGGCACCTCTCAGAGCAAGCCCCGTGACAAAAGTAAAGGGCAGCGATCTCGCCTGTCAGGAGGGCATTCCAGACCAAGGAAGGTAAGGGATTTGCCCACTGTGACAAGGTCAGGAGAACGCCAACACAGAAGCCCAGTCTCTTGACCCTCCTACCTCACACGATGGTGACTCCCTTGGGTTTGTAAGAATATCCCAGCAGCCATCACCTTGCCCTTTTCCCAAGCCCTTCGCCAAAGCAAACGGGTTTCCCAGGCGAAGGAGGATTTGGAAACGTAGCCCAGCGTCCGTAACAAGAACCAGCAGGTCTCACGGGTGTTGTGAGGGCCGGCGCTCCTTTGCCCGTCCCTCTTTCCTGCTTGGCTCTGCTGCTGGGGAGACCCATTCTAGGCTTCCTTATTCATTCTCCAGCTGACAGGAAATTGCAGGCTAATCTTGTAGGGGAAAGGTGAACATCTATCTCGCCTCTTAAAACTGCCCTGCCCATCTCGGTTCATCTTTAAATGGAAGCCCAAGCAAGTCTAGTCTTTCTCGGTCAGAGCAGAAGAAATGAGCGTTTTCTCTCCCGCCTTGTCGGGGAGGCCCTGAATTATCCAACCTCCGTTTAGTGTCTTCCTTTCTCGGAGAGCTACAGGGTGGGAAGGGAGCCAGAGCTCCGTTGAGCCGGGTGGGAAAGGCCTTGGGCTGCAAAGAATGTTACTCAGTGAGCAGAGCCTCATTTTGCACATATTAAGTAGCCGTTCTTCTATTTCCAGAAAAAGAAGGGGAGCCTTCAATTCCAAACAGCTGCTTTACCTTGAGAAATATCGACCCAAGATGCGGTTACGCTTCCGAGACACCAACGGGCACTGCTGTGTTCAGTAGAAAGGAACCTGAACGAAGGCTGAGTTTATCGTGGCTTTTTAGGGGAACTCTTGGCACCTGGAAATGTGAATCTGGAATCTAACTGCATCATCAAGATAGTGGTGGAGTCAGTGCTCCTCAACCTCTGTCCTAATGATTTAGAAAACAAAAAAATGAGAAAACCCTCTCTAAAAGAAATAAAACCTAAAAAAGGAAGAAAAGGGTGGGGGAGGAGGTGGGGGGAGGAATTCAGTGAAGGATGGTTTTCTCCTAAGTATGCAGTTTGAACTGCTGGGAGAAAATAGGTTGCTTAATTAACCTGTATTTTTTCTTAACTTTTTCAAAATGGGTCTCTATGGAAAACCAGCAGAATATTGGCCCGTGCAAAATCCATTCGCTTGGGGAAGGGCATCCAAAAACTAGGTCCCGGCATGTGGATTTCCTTATGGGATTTCCTTTTTTAAAATTTTTTTTGTTGTTGTTGGGGTTTTTTTTTTTGTTTGCTTTTTTGTTTGTTTCTGTGAGAGCTGGTAGACAGAGAATAGGAGGAGCATTTGTTGCTGTATGTGTGTGCAGTCTGACAGCCTTAAGCCCACTTGGGCATTCTTAGAAAATAACAGTGGCATTTGTGTTGTGTGTCCCAGGTGGTTCTTAGTCTTTCCTGATGATGGGATGTTCCTCTTTCCTTTTCCTGAAAATTCTACCTACAAATTAGGTGAAGCAGCCAAGAGCCTCTTTTTTTTTTCTTCTTAACCTGGTGGGGATTGGTATTTTAAGAGTAGTGCGTCTGTTATGTGTGTGTGAACATATTTGTCCAAAGAACCTAGATGAAAGACAAAACGCTTTCCTTCTACTACCTGAAATGAACAAAATTAAACAGCACCTACGCAACTCCGTGTATTAGAGGAGGAAGAGCCGAGCAGTGTCAGTCGTCCAGATTTGCCTTTCAAGCGTGAAACTCCAGGCAGGGAGTTAGCACCCTTTCATGCATCCCAGAAAGACCACCATGGTCATGATCCGGATTTTCCGTCAGACCGCACCAGGGCACAGTGCTGGTGTGAACAGCCCATTTCAGGACTCAGTCTCATTTGTTTTGGAGGTGAGCTCTCCCGAACGGTCAAGTAGACGGGACGGACACAGTATTTTGGACTTGTGAATAAATGCCCAGGGTGGGTAGCCCCCACTGGCCCTCATGTACAGTTCAGTTGAACCACTGATTGCCTTGTTCTTTTCTTACTGAGTTCTTTTTGAGATAAAAAAAATCACTGGTTCCAAACCAACAAGGCCGACCGGATCTGCGTTCCCCAGGCCAGAACTGGTGGGGAAGGGACGGTCATGCAGTGCTTTGGATGGACTCTTTTGTGTGCAGACTGGTGTAGCGTTATTTTGTGCAGATTCATCACCGGGTTCAGTGTGTCATCCCAGACGAGCTGCTTCTCCGCCCCTTTGCCAGAGGTGGCCCCAGCCAGACTCGTTTTACGAAACAAATCTCGGGCCCCGACCGATTAGCCGTGGCCCTTGCCCGCTTTTCACCTCAACTGGGCGTGTCTGACATTGGAGCCGTAGAAGCGGAACAGAGACAGGTTTAGGGTCATCCCGTCCCTTCGTCCTGCTGGGCAGAGCCAGTAAAAACCGTTTGCTTTGTCTGTTGGAGCAGCTGGGCCAGCAGGTTCAGACCGGTACCTTGTCTCATATTGATACCTCAGATGCCGGCTATGGGAACTGCCTATTTTCCTATTCCCAGAGTTCTGTTCTGATTTTTAATTGAACACAAAGACAGAAGGTTTTTTCCCTTTTCCAGAAAACACAAAATAATGCATTTTAAAATTGTTTCTAGGGTTTTAAAGTTTAAAGAACAATGATGGTACTATCCTAAATTCCTCGTTTCAGAAAACATGCCAGTAGATTCCTCTAGCATAGGCTCAAGACAGAAATAGCACATTCTCGGAAAGCTCGCGTATACTGTATGTTCACCCAGAGTGTATTAATACCATAACAGACCCTGTCTTCCCTCTAATACTCCCATGCTTGATTTTGTGGTTGGTGAAGCGGCAAAAGGGTACAAGCCAATATCAGTACCTTCCTGAGTTGCAAAAATAAAAACAAAACAAAACATTTCTGGTTATGTCTGATGAGTAGAGGGGTGTATAATGCTGTATTTAATACTGGCCCTCTTTTTATTTTTGTGAACTACAGACTAATGTTAATGTCCTCAGAACTGGATTTTTTGGGGGGAGGGGCAAAATTAAAACCTTTTTTTTCTTGAAATGAATGAAGTATTGGTAGTTGAAGCCAGTTTGACAGATGGTGTGAGAGAGAAAGAGAGAGAGAGACGTCGGACTGATTGAGCAGTGTGCAGCCTGATTAAACCAAACCCTAAACCCTTTTAAAAAAACAATAAAAAATATTTTACATGCATTATGTCTCACTTTGCATATTTTGCTTCCAACCTCCCCACCATGTCTGCTCATAATTTTATATCCAGGGAACCGTTATTTGGGGCCATGCAGTCTGAATGACCATGAGAATTGATTCAGATTAAGGCCTAGAAGTACAAAGTTGCCATACAACCTAGGTTGGGGACACTGGGACAGGCATAACTGCGGTTCAGACCTGCCTGGCCCGTTTTCTAGTTACGTTTTGGATTCAGTGCAGAGGGAAGGCGACAGTTCATTGTTTTATCTCATCGGTTTATTATTTTGTCTCAGAATTGCCCTTCACTTGAGTACCTAAAGGACAGTAAAGCCAGGTTGATGCCAGGATCATAGGAGGGGAGAGGAAAGCAACCCTGCCTGTGGAGGGAATGACACTGAAAGTTGTTTTTGGTTTTTTTTTAAATGGTGCTTGTTAAATGCTTACTATGTGCCTGGCACTGTACTGAGCGCTGGGGTAGATACAAGCTCATCAGGGTGGACATAGTCCATGTTCCACATGGGGTTCACAGTCTTAATCGCAGTTTTACAGATGAGGTAACTGAGGCACAGAGAAGGTAAATGACTTGCCCAAGATCACATAGCCATGGGACAGAGCCAGGATTAAAACCTAAGTCCTTCTGACTCCCAGGCCCGTGCTCTGTCCACTAGGCCACACTGCTTCTCAGTTAAGGGATGTCTGCTCAGGTGACTATCCCCTTTCCACTAAGACATTTGGTTTCAGAAGTGGACAGATAGATGCCTGAGTCCTCTTCAAGTTTCTCTGACTCAATTGTATTGCATAATTTGCTCGAGCAGCAAGATTCACAAGTGAAAGGTTGTGGGCAAATGAGCTTCCTTGAGCCCCGAGTATTTTCTCAGAGGATATTGGATATATGTGTATAAAAGTGAAATGCCCAACCACCCATCAGCACTCTTTGCCTTGGTTCCTTGAGTGCAGGAAGGAGCTTTGCTTCTCCCTTAGGAGAGGAGGGAAAGTGTCTGCCCAGAGGTGAGGGTGCCTTCTACCATGCAAGTCTATTTTTAGAGAACTGAGTCCTGGCTAATTGAGTGAATCTCTGCGTAAAGAGTAGCAGTGTAGTCTAGCCAACAGATTTAAATTTAGGAAACACATCGGACAGGCGCCTCCCAGATACATATTTGAACATTTGCTCATAATGGCGTGTAGTTTACCCGTGATTTTGTGTTTCTGCTGCTTAGCTCTTCTTCCACTCACGCGGGCCACTCCAGAATTGGAATTAGAGTTAAGAATATTTCAAATTGATTTTCTATCTGCTCTGCATTAATGCACTCCCTAAATTCCGGCAGAGACATCAGATAACAACCAGTCTGAACACGTCTTACCAATCACAACTGGATCTGGGCCACTGATGAATCAGGTTTTATTCTGTGTAAATCAATGGCTTTTTAGAAAGCCCTTTTGTCATTTCCCTTCAGGATTCTGGGGGGCGGAGGGTGTCCCTCAAATGTAGTTCCCTCACAATTAGACTCAGTCATCACACTTCAATAACCGTGGAGAAGCAGCATGACCTATTGGAAAGAACACGGAGCTAGGAGTCAGGATCTAGGTTCTAATCCTGGCTCTGCCACTTGACTGCTGTGTGACCTTGGACAAGTCATTTTACTTCTCTGTGCCCATTACTTCATCTGTAAAATGGGGGTTAAGACTGTGATCCCTAGGTAGGACATGGACTGTGTCCAATCTGGTTAGCTCGTATTTACCCCAGCACTGAGTACAGTGCCTGGCACATAGTAAGAGCTAACAAATACTTTTTTTTTTTTAAAGTAAATAGAGATTTATTAACAGTGATAGGCTTAGCTATAATTTTTGGAACAAGGGTGGTTTAAAAAAATTCCTGAGTTCAAATTTAGAAATGAGCCTAATTTTCAGGGGTTCAAAATAGTATTGCTTTTCAAGATAGGGACATGTGAAATTTTATCCCACTAGAATTGTATAACAGCAGCCGAGCACGGTATTAGGCAACTTAATGTAGATTAACATTTATAAATGTTTTCAATTAAAATGATTTCAATCCTAGAATTGAAGATTGGATCCCAGCTGCATGAAAAATGCCCATCATCTCCTAATGCTTTTATGCAAATGATTGTATTTGATGTTCCTTTAGATTCACCATTAACATCTGAAACTAAGATTGATAACAGGTAAAACTTTATGGCTACCTTAATTAAATATTTGAATTACATTTGGCCTAATGAACATTCAGGACTTTATTTAGTACTATGATCTTTTCTGGAACCTGAAGATCACAGGACCTGGGAATAGGGTAAGACTAATTCAATGCTGCTCAATCTTTTTCTCCCATGATTAGCACTAGATTGGCATTAGGGATGATGGAGGAAGTGCTAATGTTTGTATGTATTTCTACATCCTCTTAATTTCATTGGCATAGGTCTGCAAATATTATGGATCAGTCGACACTGATGCATTAGGGCTTAAATCCTGTCATATCTATATTGTGTTTTCCTGGAATACGCTGTTCTCTAACATGAAGACCATGTTCTTGATGAGCCCCACATTAAGGTGAACTCATTATAGTATGCACCCCCTGACCTTTGTTCATGCACACCTCTGTTTCTTCCCACATTGCATCACATTTTCTCCAGAGAGCCATATGTGGCCTGCCAGGCATATCCCAATTCCCTTCTTGCTTTCCTATAAGAAAATCATGGTGAAACCCACTTTACGGAAGAATAGGGAAAGCAGTGAGGCCCAGTGGATGTTGGTGGGCCTATAGGTCAGAATGACCTGGGTTCTAACCCTGACTGCCACTTGTCTGCTGTGTGACCTTGGACAAGTCACCTAGCTTCTCTGTGCCTCACTTCACTTGTAATATGGGGATTAAGACTGAGACCCAGGTGGGACCGAGACTGTGTCTAACCTGTCAGGTGTGCATCTACCCCAGTGCTTAGTACAGTGCCTAACACATAGTAAGCGCTTAACCCAAACCAAAACTGAATATGCTTTCCTCGTCTCCTTTTGTTGTTTGTTGTCTGACCAGAGAATTGATGATTTTTCTATCTCCCCAACTCCCGCCTGCTGTGGATGTTTCTCAGAAGTTACTGTGTTCTTTAGTCCATCTGAGGACTGGAAGGAGGCTTTCTGTGCTGCCTACTGCCTTCACTTAATTGGATATGCCCTTTCAAACTACATGCCCCTACATTGTCGCCTTGAGGAGGTAAAAAACCCCCCACAAAAACTGTAGTTAATGTGGTCTAACAATCTCTCTGCAAGAGTATTCATTAACTACTAACTGAATTCTTGTCTTCCTTAATCACTCAGGTCAATGCAGGTAGTGGTCAGGCACGAAACGTGTTTGACCATGTGAAAGAAGGTGATTCTAAGGTGAAAATATGATTATAAATTTTTTTCACTGGTATTTGTTAAGCACTTACTATGTATCGAACACTGTTATAAGTGCTGGGGTAGGTACAAGTTAATTAGTTTAGATACAGTCCACATCCCTTGTGGGACTCACATCTAAGTAGGAGGAACAATAATAGCCAGCACTGATCATACTAATAATAATGTTCTTAGAATATAGGCACTCTCATTCAAAGGAGATCATAGCATGTCATCTTATTTATTCTTTACTTTCTCAGCAATTGCTAAAGGCTGTGATTGTTCCGTTTTGCGGAGAGCGGATCAAAAGCCTAGCGAGGGTACGTGTTTTACCTTGATAGCGCTGCGGGTCGGAACCCGGTTTCCTGACTCCCTGGCCGGAGTTCTCCTCACTCGGGTCGATTCCCGTGGACAGGGTCCCTGACCCATGGTGGGAAGTTTGTGCCTCTATTCTCTTCTATAATGGAAGCGGTTGAACCAACACCTCGCCACAGGCTAGGCAGGCTGACAGGAGGATAAAAGGCTCCGGCACTTCAAATTTCACTTCAAATTTCACGAGACATCAAGTGTGATGGAGAAAGGGAGTGTTAGAGTGTTAGTTAAACAAGAGCCGCTCAGTGGGAGGGATAGTCTGAGCTCCCCTCCGCAGCATTTCTTATGGTTCAGTGATTGAAATCATCATCTTAATAGTTCTATGATCGGCACAAGTGGTAGGTGCTGTTGAGCGCAAAAGATTGTTATCCTTGCCCTCCAAATAGACCAATCCCCATATGCTTGGTGGTGGGGTAGTTTGGTTTTCCTTGAGAAGGTCCGAGTCAATGATATATACCTACTGAGCACTTGCTGTGTGCAGAATACGGTAGTGAGTTCTTGGAAGAGTACAGTAAAGAGTTGGTAGACATGTTTCGTGCCCATATTAAGCTTACAGTCTAGAGGATCCACACAAGAAAGCGATTGGTGTGGGTTATTCTTAAAGTCTGACTCAAGCAGAGGGGCAGGTGATGGGGTATGGTTGTTAGCAGAGCTGTTTGGGATGGATCTGGCAGTGCGATGTGATTAGGCAATTTGGCTACAGGAAACAAGTATTCTGGGAACAGTATTTGTGCCCTGCCATTCGCGCACACAGCCTTCTTGCCCTTCATTCTGCTTACAGCACTGACATGTCAAATCTGCTCCTAGAGCCTTTTATTCAAGGCAGTGAAGCAAGAATCTCTGAATCCCATTCAGTATGGTTGAACTCCCTTAACTGTGCACCGGATAAAGAAAATCAACTGCTTAGCTGGCTAACTTCTGTACCTCCATGCCTCGTTTCCTATCTACTGAGCTTTTGGCTGAAGATAAAGTTAAACCATTTAATCCTGTCCTGAGAACCTGGTTACCAAAGTAACTGAGCTTAGAAATTTAACCACTCTTGAAGCACTTCTTTTGGAGGTTCTTATTTCTGTCAGAAAATGGGGTTCAGGGTGTGAGGTTAAGTTGCCAGAGTCCTTGGATAAGCAATCAAGAAAAACTGGGAAGCAATTTTCTCTCTATTTCATGTTCACTTAGAGAAGTGGTGGGGCCTTGTGGATAGACCCTGGGCCTGCAAGTCAGAGAACCTGAATTCTAAACCTGGATCTGCCACTTGCCTGCTGTGTGACCTTGGATAACTTACTTAATGTCTATGTACCTGAGTTTCCTCATCTGTAAAAAGGGAACCCAGTGCCTGTTCTTCCTCTTACTTTGACTTGTGAACCCCATGTGGGACCGGGACTTTGGCTGGCGTGATTATCTTTTATCGACCCCGGTGCTTAGTACAGTGCTCGGCACATAAGCGCTTTAACAAATGCCACAATTACTATTAAGCATCTACGCTACTGTAGGAAACATGACAAAGTCTGGGCTCAAAGGCAAGGCACACCCAAGATACTCTTATCTAAAGAGAAGGAGATTTTGTTCTCCCGGTTTTTAGATTCCCATCATCACCCCCATTCATTTGGGTGGTGAGGAGGGAAAGGAGGAGTAAGAAAAGTATGCTTGATTGTAAGTGCCTCCTGCAACCTCAAAGGGATCTTCTGGCTTTCTATTTTCTTCATCTTTCTCTCGTGGTGGCTGATTGGGAGGCCTAATAATGTTGGTATTTGTTAAGCGCTTACTATGTGCCGAGCACTGTTCTAAGCGCTGGGGTAGACATAGGGGAATCAGGTTGTCCCACATGGGGGCTCACAGTCTTAATCCCCATTTTACAGATGAGGTAACTGAGGCCCAGAGAAGTTAAGTGACTTGCCCACAGTCACACAACTGACAAGTGGCCGAGCCAGGATTCGAACTCATGACCTCTGACTCCAAAGCCCGTGCTCTTTCCACTGAGCCACACTGCTTCAGGTCCAACAGGTACCCCCTGATTGGCGTTTAGACTGTGAACCCTGTCACTGGGCAGGGATTGTCTCTATCTGTTGCCGAATTGTACATTCCAAGCGTTTGGTACAGTGCTCTGCACATAGTAAAGGCTCAATAAATACTATTCAATGAATGAATTGGCTGCCCTGGGGGATGCCACAAGCAACCACACTCTCCAGAGTTAGCTGCAAAAAGAACTTCAGGTATGGTCCAAAGGAGTCAGGGATTGTTGGGTCCTCATTCTTTGGTCTGTGTCCTCCAGGTCTGAGAAACCATTTACTTCGTGCTTGGCTGGAGGAGGCCTGGTTTCAGCCTGTGGGATCAGGGGCACAAGAGTCTTGGCTTACCTGGGCTCTGGGCCGGGGTGGAGAAGTCAAAAATCGTAGAGAAGCAGTGTGGCCTTGTAATTAGAAGTCAAGTCATAGAGAAGCAGTGTAGCCTTGTGGGTAGAGCATGGACCTGGGAGTCAGAAGGACCTGCGTTCTAATCCCGGTTTTACTTGTCTGCTGGGTGACCTTGGGTAAGTCACTTAACTTCTCAGTGCATCAGTTAGTTCATCTGGAAAATGAGGATGAAGACTGTGAGCCCCATGTAGGACATAGACTGTGCTATAATGGGAGCGGTTGAACCAACCCTTTGCTACAGGCTAGGCAGGCTGAGAAGAGGATGAAAGACTGATGAGCTTGTATCTATTCCAGTGCTTAGTAACGTGTCTGGCACATAGTGCTTAACAAATACCATTTCAAAAAAACACAAGGTAAGTCTGGCGATTGCACTTTGGCAACACAGAAAACTCCATCCTCTGATTTGCTTTGCCTTAGAGACAGCAGAGCCAGGTAATTAACTTTAGCGCCTTGAGGAGGATGGCTGACAGTGTAGACCTCATCTTGCCGTCGCACTTGGGCCTGCCAGTAACTAATTTTGAGTTTGATCCCTGGATCTCCTGGCCTGAGAACAGACCCTGAGTCTGCTGCCCACACAAAAAAGAAAGAATTGGTCCCTTAATTGGAATTAAAGCAAGCTTTCTTGAGGGGGAGAATGGTTCAGCGATTTTGTGTAACCAGCCAGGCCCTAGAAAACCAAAGAAAACTGGCCAGATGCAGTGCCAGCCACAGGAGGTGGTGGGCTCCAAAAACATTATAGGTCTTGGTGGTTGATTGACGAGAAGAACTTGTTTAATTACAGCATGGGCTCAGAGCCCAACCTAGTGCACTTATTCATCACTTCTTGAATAGCCAGCCAGCTTAACTCAAAAAATGTGGTTCAAAATTTTAAAGAGAAAGAAGGCAACCACAAAATGCCACCTCCGTTTTTCTAGGTAAAGACACCCGGCGTTTCAAAGTAGGAAACTCCCTTTTCATTCCATTTCGTCCCTCCCAAACTTGAGTTAAACCCATTGTGCCGGCATCTTGCTCAAAGATGCCTAATAGGATAACCCTGTGGCTTTTTGGTCCTGATTTGTGAATGCTGGAGAAGCAGCACGGCAGAGTGGATGGAACACGGGTCTGGGAGTCAGAAAGTCATGAGTTCTAATCCCAGCTCCACCACTTGTCCGCTGTGTGACTTTGGGCAAGTCATTTCACTTCCCTGTGCTTCAGTAACCTCATCTGTAAAATGGGGAGTGAGACTGTGAGCCCACTTGGGACAGGGACTGTGTCCAACCCAATTTATACCCACCCCAGCGCTTGGTATAGTGCCTGGCACTTAGTAAGCACTAAATGAATACCATAATATTATCATTAGGGTGTTGAGACTAAATGGCCAGACACCCTCTTCTGGAGTCAGAACCCCTTATGAGGTAAAGCTTTGTGACTGGGGATAGAGTTCGCCTTCCTGGAGACCAGCTGAAGCCCCAAATAGTGCGGTGGGGAAGCCCTATACTCTTTGTAATTGCAATGTGATGGTGTGTTAACAGGTCACCACTGGGCCTGGCTCAGTTGCTTGTCTCCTTCATGATATAGTAATAATAATTGTGGTATTTAAGTGCTTACTTTGTGCCAGGCACTGTACTATGTGCTGGATACAAGCAAATCGGGTTGGACCCAGTCGCTGTCCCACACGGGGCTCACAATCTCAATCCCCATTTTAGAGCTGAGGTAAATGAGGTCCAGAGAAATGAAGTGACTTGATCAAGGTCACACAGCAGACAAGTGGTGGAGCTGGAATTAGAACCCATGACCTCTGATTCCCAGGCCCGTGCTGTATCTGCTATGCCAGGCACTGACTTCTCAAATCCATGGGCATTTGCTTCTCTCCTTGAGCACTGCCCTGCTCCTCTTTCTCCTTACAGCCATATTCCGGATACAAGCGTCCATCGACACCGGTGGCTGAAGCCGCAGCAACCACACCCAAGCCCCATGAGGAGGAGGAGGAGGAGGAGGAGGAGAGAAATCCGCTCAGTGACCTCTACCACCGCGGGATGCACGAGGACGTGGCTGTGGATCGGCGGCTGCCGGGCCGGTTTCTACCTGTCGGCTCGGAGCCGGCGGGAGGGAGTTGAGCGGGGCCGGTGGGGGTGGGGGAGGCAGCTGGACAGGAAAGGAAAGAGGCAGCAGGCGGCATTTTCCCCTTTGATCATCTTCAAGGACAAACTGGGTTACCCAGAGCGGCAGGCGGCTCTCGGATTTACTATATAGGGCAGAGCTGCCTTGGCCCAGCCGTGGAACAAAGAGAAACACCAGGAGATTAGCTAGCGTGCATGTGGAATGTTCTCAGCAGGCTGGCAGCCGCACTACAGAAACCCTGATGCATCGATGTGAGGGCAAAGGCCTGCAAATTCTGGGGCTTAAAATGAGCAAGGACCCTTGGGGAGGACGGGTATCTTGCCTGTCACCTGGATCTGTGGCTCTTTCCCAAATCAGGGGTCCGTTATCCAAAAAGCATCTTCCAACCTTTATGGGGAACCTGATGCAGGCCAGGAATAATGCTGTTGAGGAGGATGGGACCAGCCTCATGAGTCAGTGCTGGGAAATATTTTGGGATATCTTCCAAACCTGAAGGATGGTGGTTGGGGGAGAGGAGGTGGGGCACTCAGTCTGGGTCGAAAGACTCAATTATTTTTTTACATTTTAAGCAGTTCTCCAGGTCACTGACAAAGAAATGGTCCAAGATGACAGGCGTCTTAGAAAAGAAGAAGAAATGCTTTTGGATTCACATGATTGAGGTGAAAAAATCAGAAGCATTTTTTCTACCAGGGTGAAATGGCTGTGAGGGGTAAAGCTCTGGGTATTCACTTGATTCAGAACCTAGAGACCTCCATTTAAAATACCTATGCAGTGCCTTTGAAAAACACATTCCTAGAAAATCCTTTTAAAATCAGGTTCTATTTAATGCCATGAGGCTTTCTGGGAGATTGATTTTAAATGGGCCACTCAGTGCATCGTAATACTGCAGATTTATTAAGTCTTTAAAGCGACTGGACTTTTCCCCTGTGATTTATTTCCTGTGAGAGGTGGAAAGCCACCCACCAAAAGGGCAAACTTTGCATTTACAATACCTTTTCTGGTGGTTGAATTTGCAAATTAGTAATAGTTAATAGTATTAAGTGTTACTGTGCGCAGAGCACTGTACTAAGCCCCGGCAGCCAAGGTCCCTGTCCCCAGGGTGGGTGGCTCACAATCTAAGAGTTTTTACTGAGAAGAAGAGATTGGAGATGTCTGTAGTGTTGAAACATTAAAACACAACACAAACAAATTCACAAAAGAAGCTTAAAGTCTAGGTTGTGATGGGGAAGTCTGGGAGCAAGTGGGAGTAGCTTTTATCCCAGGTCTGGTGCTCCTGGAGCATGCCTGGTTGGCTCATCTTCTAACTTTGGGCTTCAGGTGGGTTGCAGAGCACAGTTGCTCTTGAGGGTATTTATTTCATCGTCTGTGGCCCTGATGGCATGCAAGATTACTCAGTGACAGGGAAAAGAGGAAGAATGCAGTCAAAGCGCCCCTTTTGGACTATCCAACTCATTCTCTTTTCTGTTTCAAGTGAAAGATCTGCCGTGGATGTCAACTGGAAGTTTTGTGCAGGTCTGAGGATAAAATGTGGCCCTTAGGTGGTAGCAGGTTGCTATTGCTATAGGGTTATTACCTGCCTTTGTTTGGGCCAAAATGGGATTCTGGGTGTGGGTCAACCTCGGGATATGGCTCTCAGTAAACTCAAACGCTGGTCTCGCCATCTCTCAGTGGGAAAATGAGGCTGAGCTGAGTTATGGTGACCGTTATTCAGTTCATTCAATCGTATTTATTAAGTGCCTACTGTGTGCAGAGCGCTGTTCTATACTGTAACAATACTGTACTTTATTATTCCTGTTCTGTGTTTCTCCTCTGTTTGGAAAGAAGTCAATCGGTAGTACTTACTGCGCACCTACTGTGGGCACAGCACTGTACTGTGTGCTTCTGAGAGTACAGTGAAATCAGTAGATGTGATCCCTGCCCTCAGAGGGTTTATAATTTAGGAGCCCTGTCTGGCCTTGGGACTCTCTCTCAAGTGTTCCCGTTTATTCTTTTTCAAGCTCTTTGGCTATTTCTCCCTTGTCCCCAAGTTCCTCTCCCTTGGCCCCTTTCTTTTGCTTTATTTCCTTTTTTGTACTCTTCCAATAAATTATTGAGTCCCTACTATGTGCAGAGGATGACTAAGTGCTGTACTTCCCCTTGTTGGATTTTCTTCTCCTCCCCACCTTCTCTCTCCCTTTCCCCTACCATCTCTCTCCCCTCCACCTTCCCTTTCTCTCCTTTCCCTGAGGCTGGTCTCGCTGACTCCTTCTCTTCTTTTTCTACATTCCTTCCAATGCTCCTCTAACATTTCTCTTATCTCCGCAAGGTCTCAGTGAAGTAAACCAGTCATCCAGTGCACCCGACAGAGAAATTGGATCAATTTTTTTCAGCCTCAAACTTTGAGCACAAAGCTGACTGCAGAGGGAAAAAGATTGGGTGATTGTTTGGCCGGGCGTGAATGCGCTACAATTCCTATATCAGCAGCTTTTCTTGGGAGTGAACGGCTGTGCAGTTTTAAAACAATTGGGCACTTACGGTGTGAATAAGTGCTCTGGAGCGTCAAATACACAGAGTTGGTAGACACATTCCCTGCCCATAAGGAGCTTACCGCCTAGAGGGGGAAAGGTTCAGACAAGTGCCTCTTTGAGGCTAAGGGTTTAACACGCTGGGCTTTGTGGAGAGGGTGGCGAGAAAGGGAAATCCCAGAGGAACAGAATAGGGAAATGAGTGCTCCATTTCCCTCCTACTCCCTTGTTGCCTAGGCGTAGGGCGCTGGAGTAGGCAGGCCCTGATCGTTAATAGCTAGGAAGGTTGACTTTACAGCTCCTGAGACTCAAATCTCTTACCTTTCGACATCATCATCAGAGCTAAGGTTGGGGAGGACAACCCTGGGGTGGATGGGTCCAGAGGCAAGGGTACATTTTAGGTTCTTCTTTAATTACAATCAACATCTTGTTCAAGGAGGCAAAAATCTGCTTACCCGGGGTGGGATTGAGTCATTGAAAGGGAAGGTCGATTTATTAGGGAGAGTGGTTTATCTGCTGTCAGCGCAATGCCTGTTAGCGATACCTAAACAAGAAGTTCTTTTTGTTTAATGTGTTTTCTTCTGTCTTCCATGTGCCTGCTGCTGCCAGCGGATCAATACTCTGCAAACTGCTCAAATGAATTTCTGTCTCCGTTCCCTCACGCTCCTCCACTTTGCTTGTTTAAGCCCATAGAGGCAGGAAGGGGGTAAATGGTTTGGAGAGACCCCCGGCCTCAGAGATGTGTGTGGTGGAAGGGGTGGTGGTGGGATGTGTGTGGGTGGTTTCTTTCAAAATTATTGCAGGAAGGTAGCCCAACCAATAGCTCTTGGCAACACAAGAGAGCTAGGTTCCTGTTTTGTGGCCCAGGTGGTTTCTTAGGGCCTCAGTATCATAGTCAAAAGTGTGGGAAGTCCTACTCACCCTCAAAACGTTCATTCATTCAATCAATCGTATTTATTGAGCGCTTACTGTGTGCAGAGCATTGTACTAAGTACTTGAACATCTCTCATGCCGTTGCCCTCCTTTACTTCTCCTATCCATTCTGTGTGTTTGGCTTGCTTGTTCCTTCATAGGCGATTTCATTCATTCAATAGTATTTATTGAGCGCTTACTATGTGCAGAGCACTGTACTAAGCGCTTGGGATGAACAAGTCGGCAACAGATAGAGACAGTCCCTGCCGTTTGACGGGCTTACAGTCTAATCGGGGGAGACGGACAGACAAGAACAATGGCACTAAACAGCGTCAAGGGGAAGAACATCTCGTAAAAACAATGGCAACTAAATAGAATCGAGGCGATGTACAATTCATTAACAAAATAAATAGGGTAACGAAAATATATACAGTTGAGCGGATGAGTACAGTGCTGTGGGGATGGGAAGGGAGAGGTGGAGGAGCAGAGGGAAAAGGGGAAAATGAGGCTTTAGCTGCGGAGAGGTAAAGGGGGGATGGCAGAGGGAGTAGAGGGGGAAGAGGAGCTCAGTCTGGGAAGGCCTCTTGGAGGAGGTGATTTTTAAGTAAGGTTTTGAAGAGGGAAAGAGAATCAGTTTGGCGGAGGTGAGGAGGGAGGGCGTTCCGGGACCGCGGGAGGACGTGACCCAGGGGTCGACGGCGGGATAGGCGAGACCGAGGGACGGTGAGGAGGTGGGCGGCAGATTTCTGCGGGGGCATTTTGGGCTTCAGTGTCTTCCTCATCCTGTCTCACTCTCCCGCGTTTGATACTCAGAGGAACTGGGTCGGACTTCAGTCTGGGCTGAGGCCCTGTAGAAGAAGTTGTCAAGTTCTCTTTGTCGATAGGTGTTCTTTTCTCCCAGAGAAATTGGTGGGAAAGAAGATCTAGAATAGGTTGAGATTTGTGTTAATCTGTTAAAATGCCCCAAGAGGATGATAACAAATACGATTTTATGTTGGAGAAAGAACCGAGTCCATCAATTTCCTCAGCTTGAGAGTCCAGCTTTCATTTGCTGGTTTATAGAGAACTTTCCCTCCCCTGGGCCCTTGGTCTTATTTTTAGAACCTGATGCCTTTTAAGAAGGCGAGCCATGTGCTTTGTGAACTCCTCTGGCATAATCTACTTAGCAGATGATAACATAAACAGAGTTCGACCTAGAGAGGAGAGGGCAAAGCTAGCCCCCGTGACTGGATAGCTAGAGCCAGGAAACAGGAGCGGGAAGAAAGGGGAGGGGATTTCCTAAACTCCTATCATCACATGAGTTTCTCTCCCAAAAAGGAACTCCTATTTTGTGACTTCATCTTTTAAAGTTAGCCTTCCCACTGCATATATTGATAACCTAGAATTACCCTTCATCCATCTGACACCATGCTCTACCCAAATCCTGGAGCATTGACTCAGGAAGTCACCTTTGGTGGCATCAGCTTCACTCTGAATAAGCAATCAATCGATGGAATTTATTGAGCACATACTGTCCACTGAGTAGTGAATTTAGTGCTTGGGAGAGTACAGTACAAAATGGAGTTGGTAGACATGATCCTTGCCCTCAGGGGGAGGCAGATATTAAATTATGGACAGGGGAAGCAGCAGATTATAAGGCTATGAACTTAGTGCTGTGGAGCTGGGGGAGGAGTATCAAAGAGTTTAAGGGGTACAGCCCCAGTACACAGGTGATGCCCACCCAGAGGGTCTGATGGCCCCTTGAGAACTGTATAATTTACCCCTGAGCCCCTAGGAAAGCTCTGCCTGTTTTTAAAATCGTATTATTTTTATATTTATTAAGCACTTACTATGTGCCATATACTGACTAAGCCCTGGGGTAGATACAAGCTAATCAGATTGGACACAGTCCATGTCCCACGTGAGGCTTACAGTCTTAATCCCCATTTTAGATGAGGTAATGGAGGCACAGAGAAGTTAAGTGATCTGTCTAGGGTCACAGAGCACAGAAGTGGCAGAATCAGGATTAGAACTCAGGTCTTTCTGACTCCCAGCCCCATGCTCTACCCACTAGGCCACAATGCTTCTGCCTCTTCTGGGAAGGGCAGTGGCTATCTAAAGGTGGGGAGATGGGGTAGCTGGTTGAAATGTGGTTGAGTCAGGTGACCAGGTGTATAGGAGGGTCCCTTGGACTTCTTTTTGGGCACCTAAATACATTTCCCCTCTCAATCAATCGCATTTACTGAGCACTTATTGTGTGCAGAGCATTGTTCTAAGTGCTTGGGAGAATACAATACAACAGAGATGATAGACACATTCCCCGCCCACAATGAGCTCCTATTCTTTGCTCACCCTGTGTGGCAAATTACATATTTAATTTTCTTTCAATGCTCTGCCAGTGTCTTTACTTCTTTTCTCCATCTCTGCACCCGCTATTTATATCCATCCTGTAGGGGTGTGTGTGTGTGTGTGTCAATCACATTTACTGAGTGCTTACGGTCTGCAGAGCACTGTTCTATGCGCTTGGGAGACTACAATATAACAGAGTTTGTAGATACATTCCCTGCCCACGATGAGTTTACAGTTTGAGGGAGAGACAGATACTAATATAAATTAATAAATTATATGTACGTAAGTGCTGTGGGGCTGAGGGTAAGGTGAATAATCCGAGCAAATTCAAGTGCAAGGGCAAAGAAGGGTATGGGAGGAGGAAATGAGGGCTTAGTCGGGGGAGGCCTCTTGGAGATGTGCTCTTAATAAAAGTTTGAATGTGGGGAGAGATTGTATGTTGGATATGAAGGGGGAGGGAGTTCCAGGCCAGAGGCAGACTGTGGACGAGAGGTCGGCAGTAAGACAGATGAGGCCAAGATAGAGTGAGTTTGGCATTAGAGGAGCGAAGTGTGTGGGCTGGGTAGTAGTAGGAAATCAGAGTATGGTAGGAGGGGGAAAGATGATTGAGTGCTTAAAGCCATTGGAGTTTCAGTTTGGTGCGGAGGTGGTTGGGGAATCACTGCAGGTTCTTGAGGAGAGAGGAAACATGGACTGAAAATCAGTGTTATTTGAGTGCTGTGGTATACAGCCTTGTTCTAGATGATGAATATTTGAATGAACGTGCTTCTACTCCAATCCCACTGGTCGTGAATATTTCTACATATGCTTTCCCCATTAGAGCATTAGTTCTTTGTGGACAGGAAATGTTTCTTGGACTTTTCCAAGCATTTAGTACAGTACAGAAGCACGGCATTCAAGCAGTCTTCTAACACTACAACTCCTTCTCAACTAAATGGTTTGGCCTTGCTCTCTTCTCTTCAGGATATCCCCTCATCACTATTCTTATTTTACACCGGACAACTTAATCTCTGGTCCTTCCCTCCAGCTTCCTGCTCAGCAGGTTAATTGTGGCCCCCATGAAAGGGTCCCCAGGGTGAGGGGTGGGAGTTGCTCCCTGCCTGGCAATGCCCATCGACTTTTTTTTTCTGTTTTTTTTCCACAGAACGTTAAGGACAAGATTCCCTCCGCTGAGGTTCAAGGAGAAAGTGGTGGTGGAGGGGAGCAGAAGGCCGGGATTTCCGGAGGCAGCGCCAACTGTTGATTCAACTGGCCAGTGAAACTGGGGGGGACCAAAGAAGCCCCCCCAGGCTTCAACGCCAAGCCTTTAAATTGAAGCCAGGGGCAATGTCTTCAGCCAACGGGGACATAGTCTTTGGCGCTCAGGGGCGGTGTCACGAACTCGCAACGACGTATTCTTTTATGTGGGGCGGATCTCGTCCCTCACAAGCGGACCCCCCTTGCCTCACTCCTTCCTGCTCCTCCAATTTTTCCTCAGAATCCCCCCCCCCCCGCCCCCGACGCATCCACCTGTGCCCCGCCTCGCCCACTTCTTCCCGTCTCCTCAGCCCCTCGTCCTCCATTTTTCTCCCTCTGCCCCCCGCCCCCCCCCCCAGAGTCAGCCTTCCCCCTTCCGGCTCTCCACAGCCCTCGTTCTCCCCCGGCCCCCCTTGATTGCCCCCTGCTCCCCCAAGACGCCACGGGCTTGAGCGGGGGCGGCCCCCTCCCCTAGGAAGCGTCGCCGCCCCTAACGGCCTTCGCCATCGCTCGCCTCCCTCCCCTCCCTCCCCTCCCCCATCGCCCGCGCGCCGCCAGGTGGAGGTAGAGGATCGCTCCCCCTCCCCCACCCGGGGGGCCCCACCCGGTCACGTGCCGAGCGGGGGCTCCGCGTCTCGCGCGGGTTGGGGGAGTGGCGCGCGCATCTCCGATCCACGTGCCCCTCACCCCCCTCGCCGCGCTAGCCCGCCGAAGCCGCCCGGTCACGTGGTGGAGACGATGCCCAGTAAATCCGTTGGGGCGGGGCCAGGGCGGCCGTTGAGAGTGCGGCGGGGGTAGAGGCGGCGACGACCGAGGCAGAGGGTTGGTCCTGGGCTAATATTGGGGCCTGGGGGCGCCGAGGGCCCGGACTTTGGGGAGCGGAGACCCCCGGGGGGTGAGCCGGACGGGAGCGGACCCCTGAGGTGAGGACGTAGAGCCGCGGGGGTGGGGGTGGGGTGGGGTGATCCCCGAGGGGGGCCCCCCGCTCCTGAGGAGAGATCGGCAGTTCCCTAGGCAGCGGCCTTGGAAAACTCCCAAGGCCCGCCTCAAGATCTCCTCGGGAGGAGAGGCCAACGCAGAGAAGACGGGGGCGGCCCCGGGGAGGTTCCCCCCCACCCCCCCCCCGCCCGCCACCGAGCGCATCCCCGCTTAACGTCTCCCTTCGTCCCTCCTCACAGCTTCGATTTCTCCTTCGACTCGCCGAGAGGCCGACCCCGCCTTCGCGATGTCAAGCGGCCAAGCCGGGGCCCCGAAGAAGGGCCGAGGCCCTTCCGCCGATCCCGGCCGGGAGGAAGGCCCGACCGGGCGCCCCTCCGCCTCCGACGGGGCGGTGGGTGCGAAGGGAAGAGCGGCTTCGGGAAGGAGCCGAGGCCGGGAAGGCGGGAGGGAATCGCTCGGTGAGCGAGCCGCCGAAGCCGGGAAGTCGAGCCTCCCGGGGACGGCTTTCCCCGGGGAGCTGAGCGCAGCCGGACGGATGGCCGAAGATTTGAGGGGAGCAAGTGACGGGAAGAGAACGGAGACCATTGAAATGGAGACCTGCCTCACGGTCGTGAGGCCGCAGGACAAGAGGAAGGGCCAGAATGCCGAGCCGGCAGCTGTGGGCACGGAGAAGAAGACCGAGTTTTTGGAGAAGCTTCACTTTGTCCTCCACGATGCCTTATTTGAAACTTGCTCCAAAAAACTGAAAGCCAAGAGTGAAAAAGACTCCTCAGAGACGGTAGAGGAGTCATCCCAAACAGAAGGCCCCCCGGCAGTCGAAGGCTCCCAAAATGAGGAGATCTCAAGAGGGCCGAGTCAGACGGACGCCGCTCAGGGAGACCCGCCCGCCAATATGCGAGGCTTTGAGGATAGGATGGATTTTCCCGATAGTCTCTCCGATCTGTGTGAGCAGGGTGTTTTCTCCAGGTTTGCCATCGTCGAGGACGAGCCTTTGGCCTCCGCTTCCAATTTGCCTGAGGGACGCAAGGAGACAGAACGGCCTGAGAGACAACAGCTAGCCAGTATCAGAGCTGAGGATGGGGAGGAGAAAAGTGGGAAGGCCCTGGCCTCCATGAAGACCAAGGCCAGCAAGAAGAGGTCAGAAGAGCGTTCTAAGAAGGAGGAGGAAGGTTCCGGTACCAGAGAAGAAACCGAAAGTGCCAACGACCTGAACCAATCCTTCGGAGATCTAGACTGTGATGTCGATAACCTTTTCTCCCCAGGACCTTTTCTGGATAACTATCTCTTCTCTGAAAAGGATGCCGAGGAAGAGAGGCATCAGTCCATAAGCGACGCAGATAAGGTTTGCACCTCTTTCCTTAATCAAGATTTCTGTAAGAGTTCTTTGGAGCTGGAAAAATCAGGAGTGCCTCAGGATCCCCTGAAAGACCATCTTTGGACTCCTTTGAAAGATTTGCATTACTCCAGCCTCCAAAACCTGAGTCCCGAAGCGCCAAAAAAAATTTTAGTTAGGCAGTTGGTCTATAAAGATAGAAAGCTAAGCACCGTGATGTCTCCTGGTACCAACTTTGAGGAATATCATGGAAACTCACGTTCTCTGTTAGATATCGCGGGGGACCTAGACTACATGGAGTCGGTGGAGGGTGCAGACGGTTTGGAGGCAAGTGGGAGTGAAGGACAAGAGAGAAAAGAATGGTCGAAGGGGATCAAGGATCTACCAAAAACAGGGCAATCCCTTGGGCCACCAGCTCCAGATCTTACTGCGGCCAGGCCTTCTGCTCAAACCAAAACCCCGATGCGGGGACGGGCAGCCGGCAGCTCCTTCCCAGACCCTGAGTCCAACGAACCCAAACCTAAACTTGGCAAAAAGCAAACGAAGAGGGCGTGTCCTCCTCGCAGACAGGTCCGAGAGAGACAAGCTAACAGCTGGAAAGAAAATGCCAAAGAAACTCCTGATGCAGCCGGAGGAACCAGCAGTAAAGGAGTAGGTTTGCAATACGGGTTTAGTGGGTAGTAATCACGGGTGTTAGAAAATGGGAGGCCCCCAAAATAGCCGTGGAGGCTTTCCTGATGCTTTGGCTGCTTCCAGCGGGATCTAATTGGAAACTTTTAAGTTCCTTTTGTTAAGCTTCTGTCCGTGGCAACCGGAGGGGTTTCAGGCTAAACTAGGAGCCAGTTAAAAAAAAAAAATATATATATATATATATATATATCCACTTTTTTTTTTCTAGATACGAGATTTAGAGAACCGGGTGAGATCTCTTTCCCCAGAAGTCTGCAAAATTGGAAAGGACAATTCCCTGTCACCACCCTCCTCCCACTCTTAAGGTGGCCAGATTCCCAAGTGAATAGCCTCCAATTTCCCTCTATCTGATTCTCAGGTGACCAGCAGCAATAATGACTAATAATTGTGGTTTTTAAGTGCGAAAAGGTAGGTTCAGTGTAATCGGAGAAGCAGCATGGCCTAGTGGAGAGAACATGGACCAGGGAGTCAGAGGGACCTGGGTCTGCCAGTTGCTCTCTGTGTGACCTTGGACAAGTCACTTTTCTGTGCCTCAGTTGCCTCAGCGTAAAATGGGGATACCTGTCCTCCCTCCTATTTAAATTGTAAGCAACCTAATTAACTTGAACCTAACCCAGCACTTAGAACAATGCTTGGCCCATAATAAGTGCTGCACAAATACCATTTAAAAAAATAAATCAAATTAGAGTCCCTGTCCCCACATGAGGCTCAGTCTACGGGGCTCCCATACTAATCCATATTACAGATGAGGTCCAGAGAAGTTAAGTGACTTACCCAAGGCCAACAGCAGACAAGCAGAAGAGCTTGGATTGGGACTCAAGACTCCTGACTCCCAGTTCTGTGCCCTTTCAACTAGGCCACGCTGCATCTCAGTAGTGACTCACCTAAAGGTCTGATGTTTGGCCTGGTCACGTTCAGAGCGCAGCCTCCTGGTGATTCTCTACACCGTTGCGAGTTGACAGTGGCCCATCTGCTGGATTGGAGCGGCCCGGTTTCCATCCCGCCTGTTTTTCCTCCCAACTGTAATTTGAAGATTTTTTAATGAGCTTCTCATGCTGAGAATCAGCCAGTTGGCCTGCCAGAACAGTTTGGCGAACTGCATGTTCTCCTCGAGTCTTGTTTCGGGCAGCTGAGAACTCCACAGCCTCACTCCCAGCCCCGCTAAACGGTAGCATGTAAGTCTTGATCCCTTGTGGTGCACCTGGGAGCATCCAGAGGAGTCCAACTCGAGCGTTCTTGACTTTTCCCGGGGAAGAATCAGTGACCCAGACAGAGCCACGAAGCCTGGCGTGTTAAAGTTAGGAATTAGCATTTGGCCCAAAGCTGTTCGCCAGCTGGTGGCTGTTTCCCCACCGCACTTAGCTAGTCTACTGTCCCGGTCTGCGGTCGGTTTTGTTTCAGTCCACAGGCCTAAAAGCCTACTGGCCGCGGGAGGTAGGTGACGGTGATGGGCGAAGCCTCCAGAAGGGTAAGAAACATGTGGGACCAGGAACCTAATCTGTCGTGGCCCTGGGGCAGTTTGGGGCTAAGGCTGCCTCTACAGACTGCTGCACCCGCCAGGGGCAGATGCTTTGTCTCATTCATTCAGTCGTATTTATTGACTGCTTTCTGTGTGCAGAGCACTGTACTCAGCACTTGGGAGAATACAGCAGTTAATCAGACACATTCCCTGCCCTAAACGAGCTTACAGTCTAGAAGGGGAGACAGACATTAATATAAATAAATTATAGCTATATACGTAAGTGCTGTAGGGCTGGGAGGGCGGATGAATAAAGGGAGCAACTCAGGGTGATGCAGAAGGGAGTGGGTGAAGAGGAAAGGAGGGCCTAGTCAAGGAAGGCCTCTTGGAGGAGATGTGCTTTCAATAAGTCTTTGAAGGGGAGAGAAACTGTTGGATTTGAGGAGGGAGGGTGTTCCAGGCCAGAGGCAGGACATGGATGAGGGGTCGGTGGCGAGACAGGCAAAGTGGAAGAACGGTGAGAAGGTTCGCATTAGAGGAGTGAAGCATGCGTGCTGGAGTCACGCCCTCCATCCCTTCCAAATAAAAGCAGAAACTGTCCCAGGAGGCCTGAGAGACTCCTTGGCAGGGGAATGCATCAGTCAATCGTATTTTATCGAGTGCTAACTGTGTGCAGAACACTCTACAAAATTCTTGGGAGTACAATAAACGATATAACAGACACATTCCCTGCCCACCAGGAGCTTCCAATCTAGAGGAGAAGACGAACATTAATATAAATAAATAAATTACAGATATGTCTGTAAGTGCTGGGTGGGTGAATGAAGGGAGTAAATCAGGGTGATGCAGAAGGGAGTGGGAGAAAAGGAAATGAGGGCTGAGGGAGTGACTGAAATGGAGGGCTAGCAGGAGAATAAGATGGCTCCCAGGTCAGGGACAGTGCAATGGGTTTGGGGTAGGTGTGTGGGGGCCGGCTCCATGGGGGAGGTGGTCCCCAAGGCTTGAGTAGCTGGAAACCTAGCCTCACTCATCCCAGTTCTCTGACAAGATGGACTGTAAGCTTGTCCTCTAGACTCTTTGCTCATTGTGGGCAGGGAATGTGTCTGTATTGTATTCTCTTAAGCACTTACTACAGTGCTTTGCACTCAGTAAGCACCTAATAAATACAGTTGACCAGGACTGACTGAATAGCCTCACAGCGGTGGGTTTCCAGCTGGCCTGTGGGCTCTGGAAAAACTGCCCCCTCCCAGGGCACTTCAGTCTTTCAGCCTTGCTCACTCACAGTGAAAACTTGGGTAGGGGTACAGTCTAGATCAGTGGCTGGGTAGTTTTCCTTCAGCTTTCCTCTGACCTACCAACAGTATTTTTGGGGGAAAGTACAGCAAAGGTGGTAGATGCAGTCTCTCCCCATTGGGAGTTTAAAGATTGTTTTCCAGAAGGGGTCTGGTTTGTAAATCTAATTGTGGACTTTAAGCACTTAATATATGCAAAGCACTCTACAGAGCTCTGGGATTGATACGCAATAAGTGCCTTGGACCCAATCCCCGTCCCACATGGGGCTCACTATCTGAGAGGGAAAGAGAACAGGTATTTTTATGCCCATTTTTACAGATGAGGTAACTGAGGCACAGAAAAGTGAAGTGACTTGCCCAGGGTCACACAGCAGGTAAGTGACGGAGCCAGAACTAAAACCTAGGTCTTCAGACTCTCAGGCCCAGGCTCTATCCCTAGGTCACGCTGCCGTCCCCTAGGGACTTGGGAGCACCGGACAGAGCGGGAGGGAGTTAATTTCCTGGGAGAAGATGGGCTAATCTGCTGAAAATTTTGTCTTTCCTCTGTGATGCCTTTATCCTCGTGATGCTTTACCTAGAACAGTGTTTAAAAAAACAACCGCCACCACCCCAAAACCCTTCCTGCCCTGTGGTGTTCCCATTTCCTGACCTCAAGCCGGGGAGCTTCTTAGAGGAAGCTCTGCCCCCTCCCCAAACTCTAGCAGGGGTCACCCCTGACTGACTATGTGCCTGGGCCCTCAGCTCTAACCTGGCCCAGGATAGGGCTGGAGCCCCTCTGTGGCCTTTGGGCAGCAGCTTCATCCCAGTCCTGTCCTTGAGGAAACAGAAAAGCTGATAGCAAGGATGGCTTCCCCAAAACAATTCATTCCCATGGCAACCAGCGGGAACTGCCAGGGCCTGGAGAGAGAGATGAAAGCTGGACTAGGAAACAGCCTCATTTCATATGCATGGCAGGATTAAGTAGGGGGCTGGCAAGGGAAAGCTGACATAAACGACAACGGGGCGTGCTCACTGCTCTCAGCCAGGCTGGGGCTTGTTCTGGACTAGGACAGGGCACGACACAGGTCCCCGATCACGCAGACTCGGATTAAAAAAGAGCGAACTAACCACTCCCCGGCCTCGGCCGCCTTGGTTGAGATAGTCAAGCGGCAGCAGGTGTCCCTGCTCCCCTAAGCGGGCTGGGGAGGCACTCGAGTTCATCGGCTCAGACCCACCTTCCCGAAAGCCCAAGGGCAGCCCCGTTGCAGCTTGCCCGCCTTCCCCCATGCTCCCCTCCCTGTTGTTTGGGGGTCAACTGGAGTCCCCCAGACCCATCACTTTCCCTTGGCGAGCCTCCACTCTTCTGAGTATTGTAGCTCTTTCAAACACGCTCAAGGTCCTGAGCCAGATACAATCCATCCATCCGGGGGAGAGAGGAACATCCTGGCACTGGCCGTATTCTTCGCGCTTCTTTTCAAGGCCCTCGCTGCCCGTGGAGGTGGCTGTGTGGGAAGGCTTCCCAGGAGGTCAGTTGCTGTTTTCTAGCTTGGCGGGTGTGTGCTTGCCCCCCTGCCGGAGACGGACTCTTTATGCTGCAGTGCCTTCAAACAAAGTTTCGGGCTCTCCTTTGAAGCTCTGACCCAGTGTCTCAAGCCCTCTCTTCAACATTCATCCCTAAGTGGCCTAGCATTCGTGCCCTACAAGGACTTTTTTTTTTATTGTCCTCTTCTCCAAATAATCCCCAGGTTGTTCTTTCTCGAGTCTCCCTACCGCCCTCTTGGCATCTCCCCATGTGAATGGTGAAAGATACCCTCCCCGCCACCCCAAATCCCACTCTTGAGAAGAATCCCATCCCCCTTCTCCTCCATGAGAAGTTTCCCTTGCCAGTGAAAAGAGAAGGGGGTATACAGGTGGGGCTGGTCTTCCTGCCTGCTCAGCTGCTAAGCACTGCCTGCATTTGTGGGGGATTGGAGGTTTGAACCCTCACAATGTTTTGAGGTTGTGGCCAGGAATGAAAACTGTCTTCAGGGAGGTTGGTCATTAGCTCCAAATGGGCTGCCCCCTAACAGTGAGAACCCCGAGGAGGGGAGTTTTTCAGAAACTCTTGCTTAGAGTCCTCCCATTTTGAGGACCTTCTCCAAGCAGTATCAGAAGGGGGAAAAGAGGAACCCGACTGTTGGTTTTAGTAGTTCTCTTCCTCGTTTGGGGCCGATGTGTTTTTCAGTGGGGAATGAACAGGGTTCAGATATGTCTTCAGAACAGATCTATCGCGAGAGGTCCTCTTAGCAACTGAATAGATCCTCATAGTCGGCTATGGAGGGGAGCTGTTTACTTTCATAGAGGAATGATGGAAAATTGAGTGGTTCATGCAGACAGTGCAGGAGAAAACAAGCCATAGCACCTGAAAGATAAATCTAGATTTCTGGTTACAGCAATTCCTGGAACAGTTCAAAATATCCTCTGGCCCTCCAGTGACCTCTTCAGTTTAAACCCAGGAGATGAGAGCACTTTGATTTTATGTCCTTGTTGTGCAGGTGAAATATTAGTGTCTAGATAGCACTGATCTCATGTTGTGGGAGTAGCCTGTCGGAGATTAAAGATTCAGGAGGCAGTTAGTTTGCCACGCTGTATTTTGGCCATAACAAGAAGTGTGACCCCATTTTCAGAGAACACCTTAAAAGAAAACTGCAGCGTGAGGTGAGGGGTTTTGTTTGGTATATCTGGATGCAAAGAGCCATTTTCTCATCCCACATAGCTCAGACTCCACCAGAGAGCCAGATTGGGGTTGGGAGTAGGGGGGAGGCGATGCCCGCTCCAGAGGGAAGGAAATCATCTTTTCAAATGCCTAAGCGAGTTTCAAAAAAGTTTGAGCCACTCAAGGAAAAGAACAACCTTCAAAAATAGGGTGACAGGGTCTTGGCAGTCACATGCTTGTGTGAAGGCACAGGAAATTCAGAGAGGTTGGAGGATAAAAGGGAATTGAGCATCCACCAAGAGACGCTGGGTTTTTCCTGAAATCGGGACAGCGATGGGGTGGTTCCAGTGCCTAGAGTTAGGGGAATAAATATGGATGTCTCCTCAAAGCCTCATCCAGCTGTCCAATTGTATGAGAGTGAAAACAGCGGGACTACGGGATCAAGTATCATTAGGACATGGAAAGCCCAAGGTACCAACAAGCCTAGGGGTTACTGTTCCCCATAGGAGCCCACTCCTTGGGGGCACTGGCACAGCTGTGAGAGTTGGACCCCCACCCAGACTAGCCCCTCCCAAGGCTCTGAGGACACCTGAGAGTCTCCTATCAGGGCTACAAAGACCCAAACGGTTAGCTTTCCAGCCTGTCGGGTCAGAAACCCGAAGGGGAGAATCAAGCAGCCCTCAGCTCACTGCTTTCTCCCTCACACCTCTAAGACTGTTCTGTTCCTGCCTGACGGTTGGGCTTGGGCTGAATTCAGAGTGGCTAGGGACTTCCTTGAAGGGTCCACATTGTACACAGTGGCCAGTAGGAATCTGGACTAGCCCCGAGAGACTCCCGGTATCGGACAGCCTGGGGATTCAAATCCCATTCGTTCTCTGGCCACTTCTCCTGACTCGGAGCTTGGGTTGCTGGCCTGGGATACTGGCTTGGTGCCTGTCAAAATATCCCTCGACCCTCAGTTTTTGTCCAGATCCCTCTCACGGCATGGGCTTCCTGGTCAGGGATGAGGACATAGAGCATTGGAAAAGGTTGGCTGGACCCTCCAGTTTTAAGGAACCCAGTCCCTCCCTGGACATCCAGCTGCACTCCTGAGCCTGAAAGTGGCCCTTCACTGCCTGATTTGATGGTCTGCAGAGGCTAGCCCAGGGTCACATAAATATCTAGAACCGCACCTGACGGAGCATCAGGCCAGAGCCACTGCTTATCAACAAGGGCTTCTCAGGGAAGCCCAGGCCTGGCAGGTAGTATTCCGAGCTGAGGACTTTGGACTGGCCTGTGGAAGGGAACCAGTAGCGGGACCACATCTGACTTGCCTTTTCCAGACCCCTGTTGGGGGTGTTCCTCCTGCATCCTCTGCCGCTGCTGGTCTCCCAGGCCCCCAAGAGTCAAGTTAGACCCAGTGGAAGCTCCCTGTCCTCCAAACGTCTGAACGCACCCTCACTGTGACTTTGAAATGTGCGTCATTTTCGCAGACCCTGCCCCAGGGTTCACTTCTCTGAAGGTGGAGCGGGCCAGAAACCCTGGGTCTTGGTAGGTCGTGTCAGCCTCTCGGCATTTCATTCGCTCAAGGGCGGATCTCCTCTCTCAGCCTCATTCCGTCTTTGCGACACTGGGGGGTCAACGTTAGCAAGATGGAAGGTAATGGGGGAGGCCAGCAGCTGTGAGTTGCCAAGCATATGCTAGGTGAATGTACAAGAGGAGAGATAGGAATGCTAAAAAATTCAGGACTTAGATATGCCCATGAGGGCTGAGGTGCCTGATAAGAGTGAGGTGATTAGGAAGGAGAGGGGCTCAGGCAGGGTAGGCATCTTGGAGAGAAAATGGGCTTTTTCAGAGGGCTTTGAAGGTGATCCAGGTGCCAGCATTAAGGAGGCATTCATCCTTACGTGGAAAACCTCTTGGGGAATCTTTACAGTGCTGTTGCCCACCATTACTGCCGCTTTCCTCTTAAAAGAGATCTGATTATAATGCACGTGTTCTTTTTCTCCAAGGAGGAAGAGAGGACATTGGTTCACCAAGCAAATGGTGTGAAAATGATGTATTACGTATGTTTCCTGTTTTCATCATTTCTTCCCCCTCTGTTTTATTCTCCTGGGTTTCCTTGTTTGAGGGCAGTTGAGGTGGGAAAAGAAGGAATTCATTACTTGCCAGTCAAAGGGAAACTCAGCCCCTTCCCCTGGCTTCCTTTACTTGATTCCTCAATTTATCGGGAACACTGGTGGAAGTCCCATTAGAATAATGTGAGTCTAGTGGTTTTCAGACTTTTTCCTACTCTTGGGCATCGGCATTTCAGGAGTCCCTTTCGCCATCTGAATACATTTTTGAAATTCTCAGGCAGTGCACACCCCTTGGTCTCTTTGCTTCCCACCCCTTGTCCTCTGTCAGTTTCTTCAGGTTTTCTGCTTTTCCTTCCGTCTCCTTCACCCATGGTCTTGCCCAGTTCCTGTCCTAACACTTCCCTTCTCCCCTGCAGACCCTGCTGCCTCCTCCCTTGGCTCACACTCTCTCTCTTTTTTTTTTTTTTTTGAGAGGTGAGTTGCCAGTTCCAACTTTGGAAAGCACTCAGTTTGGGGGGCGTGGGAGCCATACCACCCTGGACCCCTGGGTCTCAGTTCTTTCCGGGTATGGGTTTAGCGGGGGAACTAACGTGCCAGTTGGCACAGCAGCGGAGGCGGTGATGGTTGACTCATTGCCTTGCTGTGGGACCTTCGGCTAGGAGATGGTGGTGTAGAGCAAAGTGGTCAGGCAGCAACCCGTCCAAAGGGACGTGGCGGTTCTCTGTCTGAGCGCCGCTCTTGTGATGTTACGATAATCGCGACCACCAACATTTCATTTATTTAATCGTATTTATTGAGCGCTTACTGTGTGCAGAGCACTGTACTAAGTGCTTGGGAGAGTACCTTATAGCAGTAAACCGACACATTCCCTGCCCACAATGAACTTACTGTCTAGAGACATTTGTGGTCGCGGTCCTCTGCAGAGGACCGGGCTGAGTGCCGGGGAATGGTTCAAGGATATTGACTCAGATTTGATCCCGGGCTCACAAGCCAAAAGGTTGAGGATAGGATGGCCTCACCGGGGCACAGGCAACTGGGCAAATTCAGTTAGCAAAAGAGGCAGTAGGCAGCAGTAGCAGCACATCACTGCCTAGAGGGAACGGGCTGGGAATTTCCTTGGCTCTTAGTCCCAATCTGCCCAGTCTCCTACCACTGGGAAGACAGACTGGGACCTGACCCCCGGTGGGGCATGGGGTGAGAGGAGAAGAGAGAAAAACCTGCTCTAGGTCTGGGTGCCAGAGGATTCAGACACTTTGCTCGTCCCCACCCATTTCACTATGCCACCATGGTGTCTAAGAAGCTGGCAGCTGGCCCATGGGTTTGGGTGGACAGGGCTTGTTAATTCTGGGGTCTCATGGGCCCTGGCCTCTTTCTAAAGGCATGCTGCTCGGTGGGTCAGGGAAGACTGCCAACATTGTCTGGGCTCAGATCGGGCACTGTTTCTGAGCCCTGGCCAAGTATTGCTCCAGGGTGAGAGAGGGGAAGGTACTGGCTCAGGTAGTGGTAACCTCTGACCCCTGCCCCCTCATTCTAAGTGGGGAGACCCCTTAAGAGGACACCCTTTGGACTGAGGTATGGAAGTAGCCATTTGCCCTCCAACTCTGGCTTCCAGGAGCATTTCTGCCACTTGTACTCTACTATTTCCCCTACCCCGAATCTATTTTAGTGTCTGGCCCCCCCTATAGATGATAAACTCCATCTGGGCAAGAATTGCGCCTCCCACCCCTTTTGTATCGGCCATTCCCAATTTCTCAGCTCGGTGCTCTTCACACAGGAAGTGCGCATTAAATGCCACTGGTGAATTCCCCTTCTGCCAGATGCCACTGCTCAGGCTTCCCGGCCTCCTACTGCCCAAACAGAGCCAGGCCTGGGCAGGGGAGAGGGATGACAATGATCATGACAACCCAGAAGAGGCAGTGGCGGGCATGGTAAAAGTGGGGCAGGAGCCCCAGAGGAGTGAGGCCTTGGGTAACTCCCTGGGCCAGAGGCCAGCATGAATACCCCCAGGGGTTTTGGAACCAGGGCTGGGAAATGCCCCTCTGGTTCGGGAAAGATTCAGAGTTCCTTTTAAACTGCTCTAGGCTGCTCTAAGCCCTGGGCTTGGCATTGAGGGGAATTACTGGAGAGATGGGAAAGCAGGTGTTTGCCCGAGAGCTTAAGTTCCAAGGCGAGATGATAAGTAAATGTCAGTCAGTGGAATTTATTGATTTCTTTATGGAGCATTACTTTGTGCAGAACACTGTACTAAGCACGTGGGACAGTTCGGTAGAGTAAGTAGGCAACAATCTCGGCCCTCAAGAATGCAATCTAGGCAGGGAGACTGGCGTTAAAAATAAATTACAGATAAGGAAGCAGTGGAGTGTCAAGATATGTATGAGTACTGTGGATACCAAAGTGCGTGGCAGGGTATAGAACCATAGGAGGGAAGGAAAAGACTGATCCTAGCACTTAGGTTATCCTGCCTTGACTGCTGCCCATGCCTCTTTGCTGATCTTCTTGCCTCCTGTCTCTTTCCACTCCCGTTCATACATCACTCTGCTGCCTGGGTCATTTTTCTAAACCATTCAGTCCAGGTCCCCTTAATCCTCAAGACCCTCCAGTGGTTGCCCATCTCCCTGCATATCAAACAGGAACTCTTTATACCCTCGCTCGGATCAGTTCTTCTCCTCATAATAATAATATTGGCATTTGCTAAGTACTTACTGTATGCAAGGCACTATACTAAGCCCTGGGGTGAACATTCATTTATTCATTCATTCACTCGTACCAGCAAATCAGGTTGGACACACTTCCTGTCCCGCATGAGGCTCACAGTCATAATCCGAATTTTACAGATGAACTAACTGAGACACAGAGAAGTTAAGCGACTAGCTCAAGGTCACACAGCAGACAAGTGGTGGACCCCAAGTCCTCTGATGCCCAGGCCTGTGTTCTATCCTCTAGGCTGCACTGAGGGGCATCAGAAACTAGCAAATTGAAAGAGGAATGCTGGGAAGCTTTAGGGGATGGCATGACCAGGGCTGCCAGGGGCAGGGGGTGCAGAGCGGGTTTTCAGTAGCCTCTTGGAGGTTTGGCAGTTAGACTATGGAAGGCCTTCGGGGCAGGGGCGGCCAGAGAGAAGGTCAGGTACAGGGGCAGAGTGGCGAACAGGAACTCATGTATCGTGGCAGAAGAGACTTGCCAAGTAAGACGTTGATTCGGATTCATTTAGAAATCAATCAGTCAATGGTCTTGAGTGCTTACCGAGCACTGTATTAAGCGCTTGGGAAAGTGTAATGTAACAGAGTTGGTAGACGTGATCCGTGCCCATGAGAGGCGTACAGTCTAGAGGTGGAGGCAGATACTAAAATAGATTAGCAATAGGGGAAATAGTTTTAAGATTATTTAAGTGCTCCAGGACTGGGGTGAGTATCAAAGTGCTTAAGGACATACGTAGCCATTGCCTAGTTGACGCAGAAGGGAGGGTGGAAGGGGAAATAAAGAGCCTAGTCTAGGAAGGCCTCTTGGAGATGTATAGTATCCCCACTGAAGAAGTGGGTTGTCGATGGAGACCAGAGATGATGTCTTTTCAGTGGACTAGAGAAAGAGCTGCCCTCTTCCCACCTCTTCTACCAGGGGAAAGGGATTTTTTTTTTGGAAGGGTTTCCTGAACTGTTTTCTTGTCTTTCTAAAAAGCCAATGTCTTTCTCCCTCCTTCAGTTAGTGTCTGGATCTGTGGTCAGGCTCCTGAGAGCTGCAGACCGGGGGTGGGAGTTGCATGAGCGGCAGAAGCTGGAGAAGCGGAAGGAGCAGTCAGATCCTGGTTTGTCTCATCCTTCCCAGGTATTTCACCGTCCACTTTGACCTCCCAGGGTAACGGCAGGGCCGGGCCAGTCAAGTAGCCGGAGCATGACTGTTTGCCCCCCACCAGCCCGTTATCACCTAAGGTCAGCCGTCAACCGGCGTTGATCGGACCTCCTCACAGAACCCCAAATTCTAACCTCTTCTGTGATCCTAATCCCTACCTAACTCTAGTGCCCCTGAAGGTTTGAGGTAATCGACATTGCTAGTGTCTAAAACCCGGTTTCTGACCCTGTTGGTGAAACATACCCGTAGGCGCTCAACCACCATTCGTCTCCTTCCCGGCGATCGGGGGAGGTCAGAAGCGTGAGATCCACAAAAGGGCACGGCCCCAGGAGTATTGCCACAGGGTGACGCCACCGGTAGCTAGCTCCGCTAGTTCTCTGCCAGCCCTGGCCTCTAGCAGCCCAAACTTAATTGCACTAGGGGAAAGCAACCTGCTTTCTGTGGGTCCCTCACGGGGGCTGAGTCTTCCTGTTGCGATGTGGACAACTCAGGGACCCATAGGGAGCAGAGAGGCCAGGCACTTCCTTAACAGCATGTGGTCAGTTTAACTCGCTTCAAAGAAGAGCAGGCAGCGAGCATGGCCTCAGTCCATCAGGCGAGCCCGCCGATGTCCCTGGAGAACCTGGGAATCTGGTGCTCACATCCGTCTATCCTCCCCCCCCCCCAAAAAAAGGCTCCTTCCCTTTCTGCTCCCCTTTTTTGGAATGTGTTACTTGAGGACATTTGCCAAGTTAATTGCTTTATTCACTAATGAAAGTGAGGAGTGAAATTGATAAAGAGCAGTGGGTTTTGAAATCGTCTCCTCTTACTCCTCCTCTTCTTCCTTCTCCTCCAAGTCGAGTTTCCCCACGGCCAGGGTCATCCTGCCCTTTTCAGGCTCAAATGGGATATTCAGAGCTACTTCTCTGACCAGCCTCTCTGCCTCAGACTTCAACGCCCCCTGCACCCCCCCCCCCCCGCACCGCCTTCCTTTCTTCCCTCCCTCTCTCTCTCTCTGCCAGAGAGTCTGAGAGAATTCCCCCAGGATCCCTGGGGAATGAACGGTTTTGATTTCCGTTCTTTCTCATCTGACCCTTCCAGATGTATTCAGCTCCCCATCGCCCACCTCCCTTCTCCTTCTCCCTTTCACCAGCCTTGGCTGGATTTTTTCTTTCTTTCTTTTTTTTATTTAATATATCTGGGGTCAAGCCCCCATGGTACTTGATTTGCAGTAACTGTCTGCTGTTTTGACTCATCTGAATCTGCTTGCCGTTTCCTACATAGAAGCCCACAGCTTGCCCGGAGTCTCTCTTCTTTTTCCACACTTGCAAACATTTCTTCTGTTGGCCATTATTTTTCTGGGACTGTTGTCGCCCGCTCCTCTGATGGAGAGAAGGTGGTATTTGATGTCATCCCCCTCGAGGAGCTGGCCAGGGGACACAGTGTTCACATTCAGTGTCGGGGGTCCTTCAGGTCTGAATGCTCTCTTCCCATGTTGTGGCATTGGTTTAGAAACACTGAAAGACAGCTTAAGTGCCAGGAAAGAGGGGGTGCTGGGTATGTGTGTGTATACATACGTGTATGCACACGCACACCTGTGTGTTTCCTCCCTCTAGGCTAAGTGATTCTGCTTAGCCATGCTGCTCTCTTAAGGATAATAATTAGCACTCATACATTCAAATTACCAATTGTTAATTAGTCTATTTCCATGGCATGGAGGAATGATTTCCTGTGCTCATCCCTTTTGTAGTTTGGTTAGGCCCTCCAATTTTCAAAGGAGATGATTACCGCCTCAAAGGGTTTGGGATTACCTTTCATGTAAACACCGCCTCTCTGCAGGGAAATGAGAGCCCTTGACACATAATTTGCTTCATTTTCCCCACATTTATGGAAACTGTGTAGGGGCGGCTGCCTTAATGGTCCCACCTTATAATCAGTCAATCAGTGGTATTTATTGAGCATCTACTGTAGGCAAAGCACTGTCCTGACTTGGGAGAGCACAATATAACAGAAGTGGTAGACCGGTTACCTACCCACAAGGAGGTTAAAATCTGGAGAAGAAACTTGCAGTCTAGAGGATAACAGGAGTTATCAAAGGTCACACACTGAAGTAACCACAAGATGGAAATACATCCAGGTGTCGAACTGGAAAATGAGCCAGTTTTAGTCATAATTCCCTCGGCTCAATCAACTAAGGGTGTGTATGGAGCGCTTACTGTGTGCAGAGCACAGTTGAGGTAGTAGACATAAACCCTGCCCTCAAGGAGTTTACATTCTTGCGTGGAGATAGGTGCTTAATGTAATAATAATAGTAATTATATTTATAGTACTTGTTAAGCACTTACTATGTTCCAAGCACCGCTCTAAGCACTGGTGTAGATACAACTTAAACAGGTGGGACACAGTCCCTGACCCACATGGGCTCACAGTCTAAGTAGGAGGGAGTAGTGTTTTGTCCCCATATAACAGGTGAGGTAAGTGAGGCCCAGTGAGGTTCAGTGACTTGCCCAGGGTCACACAGCAGACAGGTGGCAGAACTGAGATCTGAACCCAGATCCCCCAACTCCCTGGCCCAGGCTCTTTCCACTAGACCACACTGTTTCTAGTGCAGGTCAGAATGACTACCCAAGTGGTTAAGTGATTCTGAAGTGCCAAAGTGGCAGGATGGGGAGCTTAAGAGTTTAAATCAGGGAAAGCTTCCTGGAGGAGATGTGATTTCAGAAGGGCTTCAGATGGGAAAGGGCAGTGACTTGCTAGATGCAAAGGGGGAAGGAGTTTCAGACCAGGTAATGTGAGCAAGCTGTCAGCATCAGCAGGAGAGAGACAGGAGAATGAGGCACAGTGAGTAGGTTGGTTCTTCTGTTCTACCATACGGCACCACCCTCAGGGCGAACCGGAAATTTCTTTCCGGAATGTCGCCTCCACTTCTCAGATTCAGAGAGGTCTTCTTTCCCTGTCTTCTCCGGGCCCCTTCTCCTCTCCCCCTGCTTCCTCTTGTCCCTTCATCACTTCAATTTTTAGAGAGACGAGATTGTCTCACTTCAGCATCCGATCATCTCAATAGCAGCCTGCTAAGTGCAAGCCCCGCTGCTCCTGACGACCCAGCTCAGCGTGCGACGGGCAGTTCGAGGGCAAGAAGTGGAAATAATCGGCCAGAGTGTGCAAGAGAATGACCCATTGCCCTGCCAGCTGAGAGTCTGCCTGTCACCCCCTGGGAGTCCCCTTGCTCAGCGTGATGCTATTTTATTAGCCTAGTTTGAGCATGGGTTCTCTTGCCTGACAAAGGAGGGAGCTAGGGCACTTGGTGAAGCATAATGAAGCCCCACACGGTCCGGGGTCTGAGCCGCTGCTCTCTGTCTCCCCTCAGGAGGCGGAGTGGAAACTCATCTAGATTATCCCCCAACCCCCGCCTGCCCCTAACAGTGGGGTCAAACCCTGGGGAGACTCTGCTGGAAATGAATTCTGACGATCCCGGATCAGAGTGATGAAACAGGCGATGAAGTTGCCTGGACTTGGGAAGAGGAGTTGAGAGGTAGCTTTGGTGGGATATTCAAGCTGTAGGAACAAGGCTAGGGAGATCTGGGTTGGCTTCAGTTTAAAAAACAATAGGATAGGCTGAGTTTAGGGGTAATAGGGAGAGAGATCCTTACCAGAGTCGAGCCTGTGAGATCCCTCTTCTGGGAGATGTGTGACGGTGGCCTCAAATGGGGTTTTGTTGAGCGCCCAAAATGGATTTGACTCTAGGAAGTCCCTCCCCTCTGGTTGCAGACCCAGTAGGGTCTTGACCGGGCTGAGATGGCTCTGCTTTCATTTTTCTGTGGGTTTTTTTTCCAGGCTGCGGAAGAAGGGAGAAAGAAGTCAAGAGGTAGAAAAGACTTGGCTGAAGATAAGGTAAGTGGGGAAAAATTTAGACTGTGAGCCCCCTGTGGGACAGGGACTATATCCAACCCGATTAACTTGTATCAATCAATGGTATTTATTGAGCACTTATTGTGTGCAGAGCACTGTGCCAAGCACTTGAGAGAGTACAATACAACAGAGTTGGTAGACATGTTCCTGGCACACAACTGGCTAACAGTCTAGAGGGGGAGACAGACATTAATATAAGTAAATAATTATTTAGAACAGTGCTTGACACCTAAGTGCCTAACAAATACCAGTGGAAAAAAAACCCCTCTCCATTTGCATTCAGCCCTGGAAGCCTTGCTGGAGGAGAGGGGCTTGGGAGCAGGGGCTTGAAGCAGCAGGATGAGTTGGTCTGGCCTGGTAGATGAATTGGAAACAGTCTCAATCTGACTGAGAGCAGATTGACTTGGCCTGGAACAAAGGTTTGGGGGAAGGAGAGATTAAGTCAGGATGGACAGGGAGGTAGAGGCAGATGAAACTTGAGAAGCAGCATGGCCAAGTGGAAAGACCACAGGCCTGGGAGTTGAGGGACCTGGGTTCCGGCCCCAGTTCCGCCACGTATCTGCTACGTGAACTTTGGCAAGTCATTCAACTTCTCTGTGTCCCTGTTACCTCAGCAGTGAAATGGGGGTTGAGACTGTGAGCCCCATATAGGACATGGACTGTAACCACCTTGATTATCTTGTAACTACCTCAGCGCTCAGGACAGTGACTGGTACATAGTAAGCCCTTAACAAATACCATTAAAAAAAAAAAGTGGAGAAGCCAATTCCCCAGGAGAATTTTCCAACTCCTGTCTGGAAGGCCTTAGGGCAGAGTCCAGAATCAGTCAGTCAGTAGTGTTTATAGAGCATTTATGCGTTTACTGGGTGCAGAGCACTGTGCTAAACGCTCAGCAGAGTACAATGCAGTGGAGTTGGTAAACACGATCCCTACCCACAGGGAGCTTCAAGTCTATGGAAGGGAGGTTGCCGACTTGTTCATTCCAAGCGCTTAGTACAGTGCTCTGCACATAGTAAGCGCTCAATAAATACTATTGAATGAATGAATGAATGAATGAAAGAGTGTCGCTGGTTCAACAGAGACTAGTTTTAGCTCACCTCTGAACTCCAAGGCTCCTTTCACCACCACCGTTCTCTGTTTCCTCCCTCAATCCTGAACGCTGGCTCCTCTTGCCATTGCAGAAGGAATCTGAAGTCACCCCCAGTGACCCGCGCGAGAAGAGAAAACCCTCAAAACCACTGAAAGCTCCCAACCCGGCCAAGAAGCCCAAGAGCTCAGGTAAGCCATCAGCCGGCTCCCGCCCGTGCCCTACCCAGGCGCTCTCCTTCCCCCACCCCCAAATACCTCAGTGGTCCAGGCCTCTACCCTGGGGCCTGGCACGCCTACCGCAATAGGGGCTCTCTCTCATTCTGCTGCTTTTCATTCACTTCTCCGGATGAGCCGGAGTGGCTGGCAGGCTTGCCCTCCTGGAACAGGATCTCCAAGGGGGAGCCCAGCTCTCTGTTGGCTGGGCTGCAGGGAGGGAGGGGAGCCAAACCTTGTTTGGGTTTGGAGGAGCCAGCAGGGACAACATAAAGGTGGAGGGTGCAGATACAGGCAAGGAAAGGGAGTCATTTAGGCCATTTTACCCAGTTACCAGCCTGATTATTGTCCCCTTGCACATCAGCCTTTGGATGCTCCTCCTCCTCCCATTGTCCCCTCGCTCCAATTAGCAGGGAATTTTACTCCATTTCAAAGGCCTTGCGCAGCCCCCCAGCCCCCATTCCCACCCCAAATGTGTGAGAATTACTAGCTCTCCAGAATAATGTCTTCCCAAACTCTCTGGGTTCTGTCCTCTCCAAATGGAGACCTCGGCTGCTCCTGGCTGCCTTCCTGCCTCTAAGAGCCAAAGAGCCTCTCTAGATTATCTGCCTTTAAAAATAAAACCATCCTCCGAGCTCACAAACAAACCAACCACCCAGCATTTCTCAGAGCCGTTCTGAAAGCGAACCTCTCTCCCACTCCATTTTGCTACCGGCCAGGTCGCTTTCACTGTTGATGCCTCTCCCTGTCTCCTTCTGTTTGGTTCAGGAAAAGTGGCTCCCTGTTCCCCTGCACCCTCTGTAAACCCTGAAATTCTCAGGACTGCTGGAGTTGAGCCAGTGGGTCAACTGAGTCTTTCAGGCTGGCCAAGGGGGAACCTGGAGCTAGGCCAGTAGGTTGGGAGAGGATCTCAATCCTGGACCTGAACCCCCAGGAAATAGGATGAGGCATGGGATAGATGGAGGAAGCCCCTCAGCCAGGGGGTACAGGGAAAGCAGATTGTCAGGACTGCATTTCCACCAGTGGTTTTTCTCTTGGTGGCTTAGGTTTGCCGGGGGCTGGGAGAGAAGCTCAGAGGAGATCTGGCCGCCCCCGGGGGAGTTGGTGGCTTTGGTCCCATGTCTCCCCAGGTGGCCATTGTCTGGCAGCAGTGAGTCCTATGTTCTCATATCACGCCCGGGCTATCCGGAGAGTGAGTGCCTAATCCAAGCATGCCATCACTCAGTCCTGCCGACAGGCTTAACCCGGGTCAAGAGAAGCCTTTTTTTTGGCACTTGGGGAAGAACGAGCCAGTATACCCTCCCCAAATTCCAGCGAACCTAGTCTGGCAGGAACAAAGGGATGGGTAAGAAGTGAACTCTGTCCCCTCCTATATCTGATTTGACTTCCAACCCCTGTCCTGAGCAAGGCTCCCTGGCCTGTGCCCCACCCAGAAGGGACCACCATCTCATGGCACTGGGTAGAGGCAGGCCCCCATAGTGGAAGGTTGGCTCTGGGGTTCTTCTCCCCTGTCCGTGCAGTTGTTGTCAGCTGAGCCATCCATTTTACGGGAACATCTGACTGGTCTTGAGGCGGTGGAATAGGACTGTCTTCTTAGGGAAACCCCTAGTGAGGCCTGTCACCGGAGAGGGTAGAACTGAGGCTGTCGAAGGCTTTCGCCTTCAGAGAACTTTCCGTTTGGCCCTGTTGGGCTGATCAGGGAGGCTTGGGAGCTGGGAGAGCATATATCCAATCAATCGATTGTATTTATTGAACACTTAGTGTGTGCAGAGCACTGTCCTAAGCACCCAGGACAGTGCAGTATAACAGAGTTGGTAGACATGTTCCCTGCCCACAATGAGCTGACAGTCTAGAGGGACTTTTCTTCAAGGTTTTGAGCAGCAGAGATGGAGTCTTCTGCCTTTGTTCACCAGCCAAGATGCTTGCCCGGAAAGACGCCCAAGTTAACATAGAGAAAGGAACCCCTCGGTTGAAATAGACCCCAGATTCTCCTCATTCGTTCATTCAATAGTATTTATTGTGTGCTTACTATGTGCAGAGCACTGTACTAAGCGCTTGAAATGTACAATTCGGCAACAGATAGAGACAATCCCTGCCCATTGATGGGCTTACAGTCTAATCGGGGGACCCAAGGGGAAGCCAACCCCTTTACAAGGTCTGGAAGTGCATCCTGCCGCCGTCAGACTGATGGGCTGGGCCAAGCACAGACGTTGGGCTCTCTGGTTTTGTTTTCAGTCAAACCCCCCACAAAACCAAAGAAGAAAAATAATAGTCATCCCCAAAAAGAGAATTCTAACCCTACGACCACTTCGGACCATATGGGAGAGAAAGTGCGCATGACGGTGCAGGAGTCGCTGAGTAGAGTGCTGGTGAAGAGGTAAAGCACCCCCGGCCCCCTTTTCCCCTTCCTCCCCCTAACCTCAGCCTCCCCCGCTGATCCCTCTGAGCTGAGCTTCTGCCCTCCAAAGCCCCCACTTCTGCCCGAATTCTGTTGATGGGAAGCCTCCCCCAGCCGGCGAGTTCAGGGCTCAGTGTGCTGGAAAGTCGGCCTAGTGGGATCCACGCTCAACTGGGAGTCAGGAGAGCCTGTCTCTGCCTCCGGCCTGCTGTGTGATGTGCTTGGCCAAGTCCTTCACCTCCATCTAGGCCTCAGTTTCCATATAGGCACAATAGGGAGAAAGTAGATTGTGAGTCCCGTGTGGGGCAGGGACTGTATGTGTTCCTGATAAACCTCATATCTAATCTGATTTGCTTGTGTTCTCCCCAGTGCTTAGCACAATGCCTGGCACATAGTAAGTGCTTAACAAATACCTGTCGTTGTTGTTATTTTTATTATTATTTATCCTGGCACTTAATAAATGCCGCAGCCGTTATTATTACTATTATTATTATTATTATGCATCGGCTCCCCACGAGCTTCTGGAATTGAAACAGTAACTGCACTGAATTGTCCAAAGGGTTTCCCTGGGTTGGGCTTGTCCTGGGGAGGGGCCCAGCAGGTGAAGCGTGGTTCAGACCACCATTTGCAGCCCTCCAGGGGCTTAGTCTATTGATCCCAACCAGCGACCCCTCCCCACCCCCCCGCTGTTCGACTCACTGAGACGTGGCTAGTTCCGCAGAGCTTCACTCCCATCTGCCATCCCAGGAAGGAGGAGGCCCCGGACCTGACCATGAGCGAGGAGGCGGTGGCCGACATTGCGACCAACATCGAGGTGGCCTTGTTCAATCTCGGGCACAACACGGGTAACCACTACAAGAACAAGTACCGGAGCCTGTTTTTTAACTTGAACGACAAGAAAAACAAGGTAGGGAGCAGGGGCCCCGGGAGGCTGAGAAGAAGCTTCGGTTCCCCACGGAGATAAGGAGGGCTGAGGCAAGGGGTGGGGTGCCCAGTTTCTGTTAGAACTAAGGGTCCCGGACACGGAGTGGGGAGAGTGAGGAGGGGGCAGAGTGCTATCCCACTTTCAGCAGCAGCATCATTCCCCTAGCCCTCCTGCCACCGCCGCTGCTGGCCCAGAAATAGTTCCGTGCCCCCCGGCCAGGAGTTCTAGTCCTGCCCCACAGAGCCTCGCAGCTCATGGAGGTGCCACCAGCACCATCTCGAGAGGCGTTCCAGGTCTCGGGCGGCGGGATGGGGCTACTCGCAGGGGTTCAGGGGCCTGGGTTGTTTAACCTTGTTATTGCTCTTAGGACCTATTCCACCAAGTGATTCAGGGCGAGATCACCCCAGAGGACCTTGTTCGCAAGAGTGTTACCGAGTTAGCATCCCAGGAACTGACAGAATGGAGGAACCAGAAAATGAAGCACGTGAGTCCCGGAGAGAGGAGTGAGAACAAGACAAAAAGGGGAGGGAGGAGTCTGTCGTCCCCCCCCCCCCCCCCCCCGCCTTTTCTCCGTCCCTCCCTCGCAATCTCCCCTGGGTCTCGGTCGGGACATTCCAGGAAGATTGACCGGTAAACGGAAAATCCAGGAGAGGGTTCTGGCCTTTTTCACAAGAAGGCGAATGGGACTGGCGGTCAGGAGTCCTAGGTCTTTTCTTGGCTGCGTTCCTGACTTTGTAGGCTTAATCAGTCAGCCTTGCATGGTACCTTGGGCTCTCAGGCCCAGGAAGAATAAAGACGGTACCTTCAAAGAAATCGGGCTGCAGGCAAGAAAGCACTTTAATGAAAAGGAAAATGCAGCCAGCCGCCTTGGTCACGTCTGTTTTCCAACTCCGTGGTCTCTGGCCTCTGACACATCATTCCCTGGGTCTCCCCTTAGCAGGGGACCGTCTTCTCAGCCGATTTATCCCGAAACCTGCCGGGCCGGCTGTGGGTGTTAGAGGTGTGCAGCCTCCTTTTAAATCCTGCAGAGAGATTGGGCTACAGCCGAGTGTTAGCCGGGCACTGTGGGTGGACAAGGCATCGTGGATCAGGAGACCGAGCAAAGGTCTGGCAGCCGGAGGATCCACGTCCCATTGCCAGCCCTGCCCCTGGCCTGCTGGGCAGCCTCGGACAAGGCATTCCCTGGGCCTCGGTTTCCTCATCCAGAAAATGGGGAGAATACCTGCTTCTCCCTAACTCCCAGTCATGTCAGGGGGCCAGAATGGGCTAAATGATGTCAAAGCGCTTGGGAAAAATAAAAGTGCTGAACAGATTCAAGGTCATTTTAATATTGTTGGTGTTGGTGATGGTGGTGTCCCCAGTGAACAGCCAACAACCAAGGCTGTGGGCAACAGATGGGCCCTGGGGGCCGGCAGGGTGCAACCCTTTCTTTTCCTTTCAGGACCTGGAAATCATAGAAAAGGAGCAACGGGAGGCCCCCATTCGACGGATCACCAAAATTACCCACAAAGGGGAGATAGAGATCCAATCAGACAATGACCAGGATCTGACCCTGGAGCACCTATCGGTGAGTAAGAGACTCTCGCTGCACGTGCCAAGTCCAGCAACTCTACGGCTGGGGAGGAGTGGAGGTCAGGGACGAAGGGAAGGATAAATCAGTCAGTGGTATTTATTGATCACTTACTGTGTGCAGAGCACTGTGCTAAGCACAACTGAGCTGGTAGACACATTCCCTGCCCACAGCGAGCTTACGGTCTAGGTAGATGAGCTGGAGAAACCCTCCCCGCCTCATCAGACGTAACTGCCGGCAGCTGACCTCCTTGTCCTTCCCTACCACCCACCCACAGGAGCCCGTGGTGTATGTAGATCGCAAGCTCCGCCCCCAGCCGGTCCTACAAGGAGACAGAACTGAACAGCACGAGAAACACTTTCTAGATCCCAGCTGCCGCATCTGCACAGGTAGGATTCCAGGAGAGGGATGCTGTAGAGGAGTAGGGAGGGCTGAACGGAGCTGTGGATCCCAGAATGCAGCCCTCGCCTGGCCCAGTCCCCATCACCCATTGCTCTCCAGATGCTGCCCCAGTCCTGCCTTCGCTATCGGGTGTGGGCGGCGAGGATGCGAAGCCCAGCAGTTTGTCGTTAAGCCCAGGAGAGTCGACCCCGGTGTTGCCCTTGCAGTAAGCTTGAACACCTCCCAGAGCCCTGTTCCTTGCCCTTTTAGTGTCCTGAAGAACGCATGATAGATGTGGGCGCTGGCGAGGAGGAGGAGGAAGAGAAGGAAGGAGGAGAGAACTGAGTCTGCTGCAGGTCCACGGGCAGCACGCGCACAACTGTCCTAGCCCCCAGACTCTGGCTGAGTCTGGGCTCCCTGCCCTTGAAAAAAAATAAAATTCCTCTGTCCAATGAGTGGACCCGGCTGTATGTCTGCTGTCTTTACAGGATGGCAAGCCCCTCGTGGGGAGAGGGGCTTTAACCCCCCCCAAATGATCCCACCCTCGAGGCCGAATACAGTTAACACCTCCAAGAGCACCATCACCGACCAGCTGGCCCAAGTAGGCCCCCCGGACGCCGAGCCCACCAAGACAGACCAAGGCCAACGGACTGAGCCCCCAGACAGGTCTGAGGAGGGAGCAGGAGGGGACTTAGGCCTCATTTGACTGGCATTAAGGTTCAGGCAGCATTGTCTCCTAGAGGTCATTGACTATAAGGCTGGGGACCCCATGCCCTTGGTAGAGTACTCTGCACACGGTAGCCCTCATCCCCGCAGAAAATGGCTTGGACTGACTGATGAGGTCCATGCTGAGCTCTGATGCTGACCAGAGGGAGGCTGGTACTGACTCTTCCCTGGATTCCCCTAGCAGCCCTTGAGGGGATATGCATCTCCCCTAAATGGGAGTTTGCGGTTAAGGGTGCTTTGAGATTCTGGGGAGTCTCTAGGGACGTAAAGAGTTGTATGTTTGCCAGGGCACCCAGCCTGACGGTCACAGTGGGTACGAGGCCAGTGTGGGTTATTAATTCATAGCTGCATCCGTGGGAGTGACCATAAAAATCTTCCCTCACAAAAGGGCCCCTTACGCAACGACCCCCACCTCTCACCCTAAGCCACTGTGGGCAGGAAGGAGTTGGAGGGAAGAGCATACAGGGGGTTGCCTGGCAGAAGGAGCTGAATGGTCTTCTGCCTCAGCCTCGAGCCCTCGGCTGCCCCGGGGAATGAGCCCGGTGGGCTGAAGCCGAAGCTGCCCCAGTGGACGACCTTGTGGGAGGGAGCCTTCAAGATGTTCTGCATTGAGCAGTTTGGGGCCAAAATCTATCTCGTCTCTGGGTCCGGCAGCCAGTTAATTCAGGTAAGGATCTCTCCTACCTCTCCTCGCTCCGGGCCTGCGGCCGAGCTGGGGCCCACCGGCCAGGCGGAGAACACTGACGGCCCTCGGGCAGTCGTTATTGTCCCCGCCCCCTCCGGTCTGGTGCCTGGGCCTGGAAAGGAGGCCCAGCAGCCCTTCCCAATCTGGCAGCGCTCCTGCCACATCACCCAGGTGTCTGTCTCTTCTCTTCCTCCCCATCCCCGACCTGAGCCCGTACTGATTCCTGCCTGGGTTATATTTCAGGTTTGGATTGGGCTGGTCGAAGATATCCCGCCAACCCTGTTTCAGCCCCGTTAGGGGCAAGGGGCCGTGCCGCGGACGGGGTGGGGCCTCGGGCCATATTAGGTTCTGTGGTCCCCCTGGCTTGGGAAGCCTAGAAGAGGGAGCAGTTGAATCTTATGGAGGGAGGCAAGTGGGGGCTTAGAAATCTGCCGTGGCTAATCCACAAATGGGAAAATGCCCTTGGTGTTGGGGGTGTACAACAGTGCTTAACAAATATCATTATTTTGATGATGATGATGATTACATAGGGGCTGGGATGTGCTTCCTGGGGCATGGGCTGGGAGGATGCCGGGGCCTTCCGGAAGCCTCTCTTCCTAATGTCCTGGTTTTCCTGGCTAGCCAGGATGGAGCAACAAGCGGAGCAGAGTAGGGGAGGGGAGGTAACCTCCTCCCGGTCCCCCTCTGCAGCCTTCTCTCTTACTTTCCATCCTCGGGCGGGAGGCATAGGAAAGCATTGGGCCACCAGGTGCTTCCCTCCCCATCTGCGGCCGTGCAGCTCTCCTTTGGGTCCCAAGTCATCATCTCCTGCACTGTCCTTGCCTCTGGGCTTGCTGAGAATGAATCCCTCACCTCTTTTGCCTCTACCAAATTGAGCCCTCCCCAACCCAAGGTCCGGATTTCTCCCGTGATGTGCCAGGCCAAACCCTCCCACTCCCTATCCCCCACCTTCCACCATGCCCAGCCTAGGAAAAAGGGCTGAAGGATGACTACTCCCTCATCTCAGCCTCTTTCCAGAACATCACATTGACACGAATGGGTTCCACTCGCCTGCTCCCCTCTGCCCCTTGTTCTCCCGCAGAAACTTCCAGCAGTTGTCCGGTCCTCCGGCTTCATCCTCCCCAAGGTGGCGTGGGAGAACTTGGACAGGATCTGGCCGACAGAAGCCCAGGTATCACGGAAAGAGCCTTAGGCACTGAGGCTCTCCCATCGCCCCTGGGCTGATGTGAAGGAGTGTGGATGCTCCCCGGGCTGGGAACTGAGGGGGTTGGGGAACCGGGGTCCCGGGATCCTCCAGGTGGTGGGAAACCAAGGGGCTTGCTTATCACTCAGGGCTCCTGAGGGCAGGAGGGGATCTCAGGATTTCCCTCCTTAAGTCATCGTTGTTATGCTCCAGTCTTAATAATAATAATAATGATGATGATGGTTTTTGTTAAGTGCTTACTACGTGCAAAGCACTGTTCTAAATGCTGGGGGTGATACAAGGTAATCAAGTTGTACCACTTGGGGCTCACGATCTTAATTCCCATTTTACAGATGAGGTCACTGAGGCTCAGAGAAGTGAAGTGACTTGCCCAAAGTCACACAGCAGACAAGTGGAGAAGTTGGGATTAGAACCCATGTCCGCTGACTACCAAGACCGTATTCTTTCTACTAAACCAAGCTGCTTCCCAAGTCTTGCTTCCTCAAGCTCTTGTCTCACTTCCTTTCCCCTCAGGGCCCCTGTAGCCAGTTCGATCTGAAAGGTTGAGCTGAGTGAGACAATGCTATTTACCCACTTAATGCTCCTCTCTGGAGTTCTGTCTCCTCCCCCCCATCACCTCAGTATTTGTCCCTCTCGGCTTCTCCCTGCTGCCCGTCTCAGCTCTACCCTTTCTCCGTCCCTCTCTCTCCTCATTCACGGTCCCCAGTGAATCCCAGGCTCACAAGCGCTTCTCAGGCTGCAGGTCTCCTCTGTGCTTGAGAGGGCCCTTTTCTCCCTTTCTGCAGGCTCAAGTTTGCGGGGAATGTGTGTGTGTGTGTGTGTGTGTGTGTGTGTGTGTGTGTGTGTGTGTGTGTGTGTTGGGGGTGGGGGGCGGGCGGCAGGAGTTAGGCTAAGGGTGCTGCCATTCCTCTCTCCAAACTTGAAGGGAGCAAGGTCTGCACGTGAGCTAATGCCCTCGGCCCCCAGATTTGGTCCCAAAAGGTGATGCTTCAGTCTTCAGATGTTTCTACCACAGTCCCCTATGCTAACTCAATTCTTCCTCTTACTACTTCTACTCTTTTCCTCCTCCTCCCCATCTTCCTCCTCCTCTTGGGCCAGAACATCTGTCTAGTCCGCATCGCCCCACAAGGGTCCCACAGCTTCAAGTATGGCAGACTGCTCTACTCCTTCCTGAGTGAAAAGCAGTGCTTCGGCGTGGTCGACAGCGAGGAGCTGGATATGTACATTATGCCACTTCCTGCCTCCCAGCAAGTGCCCTTCAAGCTCTACCCACTGCGTGGCCCAGGTAGGCATTCAGAGGGTCTTCACTCCCAACTCCTGTGGGTTGTCCCCTGGGGGTGGTGGGGCACCCTGCAACGAATGAGGATTTCAAGATCAGAAATTCTGCAGGTGACTAGGGTGGCAGTGGGGAGAGCCTGGCTGGGTGGGCCTCTCCTCCCCCAGCTAGCACCTGGTTTCGTTCTCCCTGCCAAAGGGCACGGGGGTCGCGAGATCTGGTCTTGGGACTCTGGACACTAGGGGAGGGCGCAGGTGCTGTGGCTTTCCCTCTGACTCTGGTCGGAGGCCCGGCCAGCCTTGTTCCCAGCTAGCCCCTCCTCACGGGATCCCGAGGGATGTATCACAGCTGGAAGGCCAGATCTGCTCCTGTCTGAGTTTGAACTCAGCCCTGGGGGGACTTGACCCACAGCTTCACCTCGAGGGGGTGGGGGAAGCAGGACGAGCAGGGCCTGGGGAGCCTCGTCCCTGACTTGTCCTCGACTGAAGTAAGAGGCGAATCAGGCCGAGCAAGCTTGGGGAAATAAAACCCTTGCTCAAACAACCTGCAGACACCCAATTTAGTTGTCCCCATTCTAGCTTGGGAGAGGCACTCAGCGGCAGCCCTGGTTCCTTTGGTTCTGTTTTTATTCCATCATTATTATTATTATTATTCCCCACCCCTCGCCCCCAAATGCTTCTCTCTGGGTAAGCAGATGGGAATTGGCCGAATGCTTCATCATAGACCCCCAGTGACTGAGGTGACCTTCCTGAGCTGAAATTGCTCATTTTCATCTGTCAATGAAACGGTTGAATAGGAAGGAGGTCCCCCAGGGTCTCTGGGCCCTTCTCTCCTCGCTCCCTAATTGGTCAAATTGGGCAGGGCCAGAGGCAGAGAAGAATTGGGGGCTGGGAAAATGTAATCAGAAACTCCCTGGGGAGGAAGAGTTTCTGGCTGAAACCCTCCAGGCCCCTGTCTATTTAGGAGGTGGCAAGGCGAGTGTGGGTGGAGCTCTGGTCTCCAAGGGACAAATTCAGGCTTCAGTGCCAACTTCGCTGCCCTGGATAAATTTCTCCCCCTGTCTGGGTCTTGATTTCCCTACCTATAAAGCAGAGACAATAATGGACCTTGAATAGAGCTTTGACTTTTGTTTTTTCTCAAAGCTCTCACCTAATTTATCTATTTCTCATCCCATCCCTGGGATTTGACAGCTGAGAAATTGGAGGCCCAGAGAGGTTAAGTGACTTGCTCCAGGTCCACCGACAGGCCAGTGGTAGAACTGGGACTAGAACCCAAGGCTCTTGTCTCCTAGACCCAGGCTCTTTCCTTTGGTTAAACTGCTGGACTCCTTGAGCTGAGAGGAGATCAGGAGGTCATTTTGTCCATCCCTCTGTCCCCAGGCAGGGCTACCCTCCCCTATTCCAGCCTGATTAGAATCCTGCTTCCAAAATACCTCCAGGGAAGAAGATTCCTCCCCACCCTTCCTTGACTACCTGTTCCACAGTTTGTGCCCTAGCTTTCGGAATGTTCTTCTGTATGTTGAATGCAAATCGCCCTGCACCAGGGGCGCCCCAGCCCTGCTCACATGCCAGAGGGGCCCCAGAGCCAGGTTTCTGCAAACTGTATCTCCTTTGGCCTTTTCTCTTCTTCTGGCTTTGCATCCCCAGTGCTGGAAGCCATGAACTACAGCTTGCTGTTGGGTCTGATCCTCCCCAAATCTCCACTCAATGAGCCCGGGACCACCAGCCCCCCAGCCGACACCCCAGAGATGACACCCGATATGGTCACTGTCGAGGAGCAGACGGAGATGAAGTGTTACTCGCCTCCTCGCAAGAGGCTCAAGAGTCCTGTGGCAGGCAAGACCTCCGAGCCCCTTCCTCCCGAGGCCCCTGGCACAGGGCAGCCCGCACCCTCGGAGGAGTCAGGCCCCAGAGACCCCCAGGCGAGCGCCTTGGAGGAGCAGCTAAGAAATGACGTCCGAGAAGGGGGCGACTCGGACCTGGGGCCGCCCTCTCACGGGGTTAGTTCCCACCAAGGGGCAAGTGCCAATCCCAGTCTGCCCAGCTCTCCGGAGAGTACGGACGCTGGTTTGGGAGGCAAACCGGGCCTCCCGGGCCTCTCCTTCTACCCACGCAGTCAGTCCTCTCACTGGCCGGTGGGGCCCCTGGGCGGGCCGGCCCCCAAGGAGGACCCGGGAGGGCATCTGGGTGCAGGGTGTGAGGAGAGGGTGAGGTTATCTGGGGAAAGGGGAGCCTCTGGCCTGAATCCACCCGGCCTCCAGTCCCTCCACCCCAGGCCCCTTGAGCTGTCCTCATTCTACTGTGTCAACCATGGAGCAGCCCAGCCCTCACCCCATGCCAGTCTGGCTGCTCCCCAACACCCCACCCCACCATCCTTCCAATCCCACTTGCCTCTTGGGTCCATGTCGTGTCATCAGTCAGCTTTCAACTTAGTCTGTCATCTGGAGAATCTGGTGAAGATGAGCAACCAGATTAAGGCCTCCCTGCAGCCGGTCCAGGCCTCCCTGCAGCCGGACCAGGCCTCCCTGCAGCCGGACGTGGCCTCCCTGCAGTCGGAGGTAGCCTCCTTGCAGCGGGTGGCACTGCGACTGGCCTCCGTCAATCGGGCGGCGCCAGATCCAGCCTCCCTGAAGCAGGTGGTGCTGGACTTGGCCTCCCTCGACGGGGCGGTGCCAGATCCAGCCTCCCTGCAGCTGGATGCGGCCTCCCTGCAGTGGGTGGCACTGGACCCGGCTTCTCTGCGGCGGCTGGCGCTGGACCCATCCTCCCTGCAGCGGATGGCTCTGGATCGGGCCTCCTTGAAGCAAGCAGTCCTGGATCCAGCCTCCCTGCAGCGGATGCCGCCTAACCAGGTCTCCCTGCAGCGGATGACCCTGGATCAGTCCTCCCTGCAGCAGGCGGTGCCAGATTCAGCCTGGATGGTACCGAACCCGATCTCCCTGCAACCGAAGGCTCCGGACCCGGTCTCCGTTCAGCAGGTAGTACCGGATAAGGCCTCCCTGCGGCGGGCGGTGCCGAACCCAACCCGGATGGTACCGAACCCCGTCCTGCCACGGATGGCTCCGGATCCCATCTCCCCGCAGTAGGTGGCACCAGATGGCACCAGATCAGGCCTTCCTGAAGTGGGCGGTTCCGGATCCGGCCGGCTGGTGCCAAACCCGATCTCTCTGCAACAGATAGCTCCGGACCTAGTCTCCCTGTAGCAGGTGGTACCGGATCAGACCTCACTGCAGCGGACGGCACCGGACCCGTTCTCCCTTAAGCGGGCGGTGCTGGATCTGACCTCTGCAGTGGACAGCTCTGGATCCGGTCTCCTTGCAGCGGGCGGTGCCGGACCCGGCCTCCCTGTAGGGAGCTAGCTCAGCTACCCCCAAGTGCCTCTGAGAGCAGTTTCGTGTACCCTTTGTGGGGGTCGACTCCAACTGTTTCTTGTGTCCTTTTGTGGCTCACCCCCAAGCCCCTGCTTCATCCCACTGTTGCTCTTTGTTCAGGCCCAAGGGCCTTCTGTGAATCTTTTAACATTGACCCTAAAGGTGTGTCCTCCAAGTCAGGTTACACATGGCGGCCTGTCTACTAGGCTTGCCACCCAGAGGAAATAATTTCCCAGTTTCCATTACCCAAATCCAAGACTATGGGGCTTCAGAGATCTCTGATGCCATCAGCCTTCCTCTCAGAAGGGGAGGGGCAGCCCGAGCGTGAGGCGAGGCTCTCAGAAATCTAGGGTCGGCTCCTCCCCCCACCTCCCCTCTCAATTTCTCCCACAGCCACAACACACTTCCTTGCCCCCTTCTCCCGGCTGCCCCCCCAATAGATTTGTTTATCCCAATTTGGAGGAGCCCCAAGGCTTCCCAGATTGGGATCTGGGGGACGGTGGCCCCAGCAGGGGGAGGTAGGATGATCCCACCCCAGAAGGCCTGTAGCACTTTTGGCCCGACTTGGAGGAAACCCACCCAGGGTCTCTGTAAGTTTCAAGTTTTACATTCCTTTTACATGTTAAATGTTTGTGACAATAAAAAGAGTTAAGCACACCCTGCACCTTCCTCGTCCTGATCCATCAACCAGACAATCCTTCATTAGTATTTATTGAGCACTTATGGTGCGCAAAACCCTGTACTAGGCTTTTGGCAAAGTACGGTGCAGTAGTTGGTAGACACAATCGATGCCCTCAAGGGGAGACAGATGTTAAAATAAATTGCAGATGGGGAACAGGGCAGAGTATAAAGATAGGTACTTAAGTGGGCTAGGAGTTATCAGAGTCCTTAAGGGATACAGGCCCAAGTGCATAGGTGATGCAGAGGGGAGAAAGAGTAGGGTGGGAGAAAGAGGTTAGTCAGGGAAGGTCTATTGGAGGAGATATGCTTTTAGTAGGGCTTTGAGGATGGGGGGAACAGTGATCTGTTGTGAAGGGAGGGAGCTCCAGGCCGGAGGGAGGACATGGGCCAGGGTCCATGGTGAGAAAGAAGAGTTTGAGGTGGTTAGTAGATTGGCGTTAGAGGAACGAAACGTATGGGTTGGATTGTAGTAGGAGATCGGCCAAGATAGGGTAGGAGGGGGTTTGCTGATTGAGTGCCTTAAAGCTGATGATCAAGACTTTTTGAGGTTTTTAAAATTTTTTAAATGGTTTTTATTAAGTGCTTACTATGTGCCCAGCACTGTACTACGCACTGGGGGTAGATACAAGATAATCAGGTTGGACTCAATCTCTGTCCCACATGGGAGTCCCAGTCTTAATCACCATTTTACAGATGAGAAAACTGAGGTACAGAGAAGTCAACCTAGACATCCTCCTGGGGTCCTGAGGAGAAACTTCCTGCTCTCCACATCCAGGCCTGGGTTCCCCTTTCTGGCCTTTGTGCAGGCCTGGAGGCCCTGGCACACTTCAAGTCGGAGCCCCTGCTGACTGGGATGGGGATGATGGTTCTGGTCCCCAGGGACGAGAGACTCATTCATTCATTCATTCAATCGTATTTATTGAGCGCTTACTGTGTGCAGAGCCCTGTACAAAGCGCTTGGAATGTACATTTCGTTAACAAATGTCCTGTCCCATCCCCTCTCCTCCTCTTCCCCCAAGCCTAGCCCCGACCCCAGCGGTCCCTAAGGGCCTCTCTGCCTCCTGAGACACAGCGTGGAGGGGAGGGAACGGGATTCCGGGGGGATGGAGGAGCTGCAAGGGCGGAGAGGGACGGGCCATCCTGAGCCTGAGTGGCCGCACTGCCTCCGGCCAGCAGCAGGGGGCGCTGTCACCCTAGGGGTGTGTGTGTGTGTGTGTTTAGTAGTAGTAAGCGCTCACTATGTGCCATGCACTGGTCTAAGGGTAGGTAAAACTAATCAGATTGGCTGTAGGTAAAGCTAATCAGAGTCCCTGTCCCAGCTGGGCCTCATAGTCTTAATGCCCATTTTACAAGTGAGGGAACCGAGGCACAGAGACGTGAAGTGACTTGCCCAAGATCACAAAGCAGACAAGTGGCGGAGTCTGAATTAGAACCCGGGTCCTTCTGATTATCCGTTAGTCATGCTTCTTCTCATTTGGTGGCTACCCCCTCCTGTGCAGGGGCCGGGGAGGTGGGGAGAGGGAATGAGAACCCTTGCCCTCCGGGAACACTTGGCACGCCCCTCATTCAGCCGGGGCTGGCTCTGGGGGTGCTCATCATGGTGCAGCGAGGACACACGTGCCTGAGGTGCCTCTCCATCAGTCAAGGGAGTCTATTCACCTGGGCTGGGACACGTGGGTGGGAGGGACACTAAAGACCGTGGTCGTGTCTGCTCAAAGATGGCCCGGCTGGGCCGTGGGCTGCAGGACACCAGTAAAGGGCACGTTTGGGATTGAGATGGGGAGGACAGGGGGCCGGAATGGCGGTGGGACAGGGCTTCTCTGGGTCAGGGGCAAGAGGTGAGAACTGTGGAGTGGAAAGGGGAGGAGGGGACCAGAGGCTGGAGGAGGCTGAGCGACAGTGTTGAGGGGAAAGGAAGGCGGTCCCCACCCCCTGCTTTCCAGGCCTGCCACAGCTGCCGAGCTCCCTGGGGAGCGCCATCTTGATCCCCTCTGTGCTGGGTCACAGCTAGTTCAGGGTGTTCATTTTCTTGGTGGACAGCTAACAATAATGTTGGTATTTGTTAAGCGCTTACTATGTGTAGAGCACTGTTCTAAGCGCTGGGATAGATACAGGGTAATCTGGTTGTCCCACGTGAGGCTCGCAGTCTTCATCCCCATTTTACAGATGAGGGAACTGAGGCACAGAGAAGTTAAGTGATTTGCCCACAGTCACACAGCTGACAAGTGGCAGAGCCAGGGCTCGAACCCATGACCTCTGACTCCCAGGCCCGTGCTCTTTCCACTGAGCCATTCAGCAGACCCCCCTTCCAATTAGGCTTCTCGCCTACTGGGACCGTTACAAAGACTGTCAGCCTCTGGAGGGAGGGTTGACCAGAGGCAGGGGGATGGATGAGATGACCTAGGGGGGTTCCTGCCAGCAAAGGTTCCTGCAGGTGGACTGCTCTGACTAGTTTGGAATTTCCCCTTCCCAAACCCCTCAGGCTTTCCACCTTCTGTCCATCCATCCTGGCAGAGACTGGACCACATCCTGCCTCTGTGTGAGATGGACGTGTCTCCCAACCAACCTGATCCCTCTCTCCCTCTCTGGCTGAGGACCACCCCAAGCCCTGGAATCCTCTGTTGCTATGGTTGCCAGAGGGGGTGTGGCCTCTAGTTACTGGGAATTTGGGAGGAGAGAAGATGCTAGGCAATGGAGAGTAGGTGGGGCTCTGGGTTGCCCACCAAAGCCATGGGGGTGCGGGGCAGAAGTCTTTTTTGCTGAGTGCCACGGGAAGTGTTATTGCTAGGGGCAAGAGGGAGGCAGCACAAGGAGGTTGGAGCGAGGGAAGGAGGCTACCGTGGGTTTCTAAGGCAACCGCCTGTCTCATGGAGGACCTTTGATTCTCCCTCCCAACCTTGGCGGTGCCCCAGCCCCTAAGGAGACCCTGGCTGCAGCCTCTGGCCACTGCCTACCCTTCGGTCTTTGCTTCCATGTCCCCTCCCTCTGCCTCTGGCTTGGCTGGGTTTCCGGGGGAAGAGGTGGATTGAAGACTGAGCCCGTTGTTGGGTATTGAGGAGGGTCTCTCTCTGTTACCGAATTGTACTTTCCAAGCGCTTAGTACAGTGCTCTGCACACAGCGCTCAATAAATACGATTGAATGAATGAATGAAGAGCAGGACTGCAGCTCGGTTCCAGAGGCGATTGACTCTAAAAGAACCTGTGTGTGTTCCAGTGCTCATTTGCATGATTTTTTCATCAGGTCCCCATTCTGTTCCCATCTGAAGGACTCCCAGTTTCAACCTTCTCCTGAACCGTGTTGTCCCATGCTTGGTATCCCAGGATCGTGGATCCAGGACTTTTTTGGATGTTGGATCCCAGGATGTTGGTACAAGAAAGGTGCCCAGCTGGCACTTAGAGGGGTTGGGAGTTTGGGGAAATATCACTAGGGCCCAGGAACAGGCAGGATCCCAGCAATAACTGTTGGAGTGACTGGCATCAGTCCAGTCAGGACCAAAAAGGGAAGGAGCCTGGAAGAGGGGGGTGTCCCCTTCTGACTCACTAGCCTTCCTGGATGCCCCGTGGTCCCCTTCCTGTGGCGGCAGCATCCGGCCAAGCCCACCCACCATCCTATTCTCCTGCCTCTCCCCCCTGCCACTAAGCTTTGCCTTCCCCTCTCCTCTTCCCCAAACTGCACTCCCCCCACTCCTTCTTGGGGAAGTGAGAGGGACGTAGGCAGGAGCTTGGACCAAGCTAGAGCCAGTTCTTCCAGCTCCTGGAGGTTCTGCTGTGCCACGGTGGAGAGAGGGGACTGCTGGGTTGTGGAGAAAGAATGGAGGTGGCGGAAGGAAGCTTGTTCACTTGGGAGGCTCTTCCTTGGCCTGTTTAGCAGATAATTAAGCTGCAATTAGCTCTATAAACTAATTAGTTATACAAGACTCCTTTCGCCCCCTGCCACCTCTACCTCAGGGCTCTTTCCCTGGCAAGGGGTAACTGGCATGTGGAGCACCAAGTGGCAGTCTTCTGGACTTGGCAGGAGGTGGGCCCAGTGGCAGTTGCCTGCAGTCTCACTACTATCCCTCCCCACCCGACTTGGTTGTGGTTTGGCACTTATTTCCAGCGGGCCCCGAGGATGGGGCCGGGGGGAATGCAAGAAGACAGGTTGGGTTGGCAATGCCAGAATCTTTGGGCGCTGTGGAGGCAAGCAGCTAGCACCTCAGAGGTCCTTCCCAGGGCAGAATTCAGAGGGTCCAATCAGCCTGGGAGCTGATGAAATTGGGCAGTGCCGGTGGGCACACCTTACTGGACCGAACAACTTGGTTTGCAATAGGGTGTAAGTCCCTCGTGGGCAGGGAACGTACCCTTTTTTTTGTACTTTCTAAGCATTTAGTACAGTGCATTGCCCCCTGTGGTCATGCAGCAAACGCTATTACTCTTTCTGCTATTGAACACTGGGAACAGGTGAGAGACTGGGAACAGTAGCAGCTGAGGACTCTTGAGTTTCACATGAGACAAGGGTATATAAAAGAAAGAGAGGAGCTGCTCTAGTCTCATCTACCTTAGTCTCTGCTGCCCTAATTCAGTTTGCCTGTTTCCTCTGGCCCCTGGTGCTATCTCTCTGATGGGTGAAATGTCATTTTGGCTTTAGTGGTGGATCTGGGTGGGAGGGAGACAGAGACCCAGGGAAGAGACTGAGGTGGGGGGCCAAAGAGGTGAAATGAGGCTTCACATTCTGAGATTACCCAGAGTTTGGCATCTCACCCTGCACCATCCCCTGCTGAGGCAGAAGATAAAATGGACTGGAACAGCAGCAGGAGGAAAAAAGGTGAGAAGATTCCAAGACCCTGGACCAAGGGATTCTGAGTAACTGTAACATCTCCATCCCTGTAGATCCCCAGAAGGAGGTGGAGGTAGGGGGGATGTTTGAGATGATCTGTGGATGAAGCCTCCTGTTCTACATTTCTGACCCCTCTGTGAGGGTGAGGTCACACAGAGGTGGGGTAGGGGAAGGAGGCCTTGGAAGCCCCTGACAAAGCCATTTTCTCTCATCTCTTACCCACCTTTTACCCATCTACTACCCATAGTATTTCCAGAGACATTTCATTATTCCATTGCCTCCTGCTAATAGGATTTCAGGACCATGAGCTGAAGTGAAGACAGGGTGATTTGGAGCACTGGTTGTCCTGCATGGGATGGGCAGATGGGGGGCAAAGTGCCCAGGCTCCCACTCAGCCACACTCTCTGGGGCTGAGGGGTGGTGAAAACAAAAATGATTCTGGTATTTAAGAGGTGCCAAGGGCTTGGGTAGCTAGGAGATAATCAGTTTGGACACAGTCCCTGTCTCACTTGGGGCCAGGGAATCACAGCCTAAGAGGCAGGGAATTTATCCCCAATTCAGAGAAGAGGAAACTGAGGCTCAGAGAAGGTAAGTGACTCTGAGGAAGAAAAAGAAGGGGAGAGGCTGGAGCAGTGACAGACCTTCAGGAAACTCCTCCTCAAGTCTAAACCTCTATCCTTCCTCCCGCCATCATGGGCCTCTGCTACAGACTAGCAGTGGCCTCGGGCCTTAAGACTTCAGCCCATCCCCAGCCCAAGCTCTCTGGAGGCAATAAATGGGCTCACAGAGCTTACAGATGGCCCCGATTAGCTTGAATCTGTCCCAGTACTTAGTTCAGTGCCTGGAACATTGTAAGCACTTAACAAATACCATTTTTTTAAAAAAAGTTTGAGTCTCCCTCTCTAGGCCCCTCCAGGAGAGGAGGCTGACTCAGGCAGAGATGTAAAGTACCTATCTGGTCTGCCTTGAGGAACCACCTGGCTCTTTTTCTCTGACGTGCTTGACTCAGTGGCTGGAAGGCAGGTCCAGGGTGAACGGTGAGGCCCTGCCCAGAGAGTGCCAGCCAGTGCCTCCGAAGGCAGGAGCAGGCAGGTGGGTGGTCCCACTCCCAAACCCCCTCACCTGTCTGCTCCACCTCCCTAGAACCCCAACAGCACTTGCCCTGCAAATCCTCAACCTTCCCCGACAAAAGTTAACAAGGCAGCAAACACCTGCAGCTATGGAGACAAATTAAGAGGAGCAGTCAGCATAATACAACAAACAGATAAGTGAGCAATTAACAACCTGAGAAAGATTAATAGAAGCAATTATGGGCCAGCTCTGCTCCCCCTCTTGCAGTAAATATATCTCTCTAAATTGGGCCAGGCACCCCTTGCCCTGCCCTCTTCCTCCTTTAAGTTTCAGTGGGAGGGTGACATGGAGAAGCTGGACAGAAGGCGGGATAGGATGTGAGAATGGATAATGGGAGGGGGCAGAGTAAGAGAGGAGGTTGGGGGATGGACAAATAGTAATAATATTTATTGAGAGTGCCTACTGGGTGCATTCAATGTCATTTGTTGAGTGCTTACTGTGTGCAAAACTCTGTACTAAGCCTTCAGGTGCTTAAAATAGTTATTAGACATTATCCCTGCCCTTCAGGAGCTTACAATCTAATGGGTTGGCAGATATTAAAACATTATAGATAGGATATCTGTACATAAGCATTGTGGGGCTTGGGGTGTAAAGAGCTGTATTAAGTGACTGGGAAGAATAAAACATCCTAGGTGGGAGAGAAACAGAAACAGACATTAAAATATTTAGAAAAGCAGCACGACCTAGTGGAAAGAACGTAGGCCTTGGAAGTCAGGGGACCTGTGTTCTGCCAAGCTTTTTTTTTTTAAGTGGTATTCATTAAGCACTTACTATGTGCCAAGCGCTGTTCTAAGCACTGGGGTAGAGACAGAATCAGGTTGGACACAATCCACAGTCCCTGTTCCATGTGGGGCTTACAGTCTTAATTCCCATTATACAGATGAGGTAACTGAGGCACAGTGAAGTGACTTGACCAAGATCACACAGCAGGCAAAACAGCGGGATTAAAACCCAGGTCTACTGATGCTCAGGCCTATTTCCACTAGGCTGTGCTGCTTCTCTAAGCTATGCTTCTTCCCATTCCTCCTCAGGAGGGCCTCTTCTCTCCCCTCCTTCCCGGTGCCCCGCTGTCCCAGCAATCACAACCCTGGGGCCCCTCGACAAGATGCCCTCCCTCTCCACCCCTCCAGAATGCCCCACCAACTCCCCCCATGCCCCTTTGCTCTCCTATGCCCTCCCCCTCCCTGCTCAGGGGGCCAGGGACTTCAGGTCGGGTCCAGAAGTGCAGCTCTACCTGCTTGATATTCCACTCACATGCTCTCGCCTCTGTCTGTTCCCCTCGCCTTTCCCTTTCCCATCACAATTATTCTTTCCATTACAAAAAAATAAAAAGAGAGTGAGAGAGAGAGGGAAAGGAGGGGCAGGGAGAAGCCTGTGAGTGCTGGGTCTGGGGCTACTGTGGTATTAACCCTTTGGCACTAGTGGACACCCCCCCCCCCCCGGCTCCACTCCCGCTGTGGACTCGGGGACTCTGGGCCGGTGACTTCTGGGTCCGAGTGTCCTGGGTTTGCCCCCTTGGACATGGCAGGGGCTGTTTCCCTCCCCTCTTTCCTCCGCCTCTCCCCAGCAGACTGTCAAGGTAGGGGGTTGATTTACCAAGCCTCCCCAGAGCTCTCCCTTAGGGGGACAGGAGTCCAGAGCTTCCAGTCAGTCTCCCCCATGGGTCCTGGTGGTGTCCTCTGGGCGGTCCCCATTCTTTCCTGCCCAGGGTCCTCTGGGCCCCGGGGGTTCCCCAGTGTCCCCTTCCGCCTGGCATCTTCTCTGGGCCCCTGGGATTCCCTAGTCCCCCACCTGTCCACTGTCCTCTTTGGGCTCCTGGTGTCTCCCATAAACCTCCAGCCTGCCTCCTGCCCGGTGTCTGCCCCCGGGGGTTAAGGGCATTGGCAGCTGGAGGTAGTCAAGCCGTCCGGCCCGGGCCCGTCCCTATCCCCGTCGTTGATGGAGCCCGCAGCGCTCCTGCAGTCTGCTCTGGCAGGAGCTGAGGCCTCCCCGGCTAATGGGGGGAGGCAGGCGGGGTCCTGCAGTGCCAGCTCCGCTTACCCACACCATCGATTGCTGGAACCTCGCCCACTCGGCGGCCGGGAAGGGGGAATGCCGGCTGGGGGCAGGGGTCCCCTCCCACCCCAGGAACAGGGGGCTGGATCACATGGCGGGACCCTCCCCACTCTTCCCCACCCCATTTCTCCACTTCGGCCCTACCTTTCATCTTTGTCTTTTCTGTATTCCCGGCCCGAGGGCCTCCCTGAGTGAGGGAGAGGGTCTTCTCTTCGCCGGTTTGGGCTGTGCAGCTACTTCTGGGGTGAGGGTTCCCGGCCTCAGCTAGCTGGAACTGGTTAGGAATGGAGAAAGAATGCCGGGCAAGGGCTGGTGTGGAAGTGGGTGTGGGAGGGTACTGTGGGGAGGCAAAATGGGGGAAAAGGAGTTTTGGGGGCTGGGGACTAAGCAATAGTTTTCCTGGGGAGCTCTGGGTGTTGCCTTGAGCAGGAGGGTCGAGAGATCTGGATTCGAGTCCCAGATCCACCACTATCATGCAGTGTGACTTTGGGCAAGCCATTTAACTTCTCTGGGCCTCAGTTTCTCCACCTGTACGATGGAGACTTCTCCCTGCCTTTTCCTTCCTTTCCTCTTGAATTGCCCCCTCCAGGGGTGGCGCGAGAGCCGAAGAGCCCGGGAGAAGAGTGCAGGAGTCCAAAATTGTTTCTGGGGATCCGGGAGGATCCCTCTATGTGTGAATGGGGAGCCAAAACCTAGAGAGGTCCATAATTTATATTAATACCTGTCTCACCCCCTAGACTATAAGCTTGTTGCAGGCAGGGGATGTGTCTACCAATTCTGTTATATTGTACTCTCCCAAGGGGTAGTACAGTGCTCCATATGCAGCAAGTGCTCAATAAAAATGATTGATTGATGGGCCTCCTCAGCTTTCCTGTTGCCTCTGAATCATTGTGCCTCAGTTTCCCTTCTCTGCCACTCTGGGACCCACAGGGACTGACTCCTCCATTTTTTCCCAGGGAGGCAGTCCGAGAGTCCTCCTACTTCCCCCAGGGAAGCACTGCTGCTAGTTGGGGTCATCCTGGCCCCTTCCCAACTCCCCAAGGCCCTCGCCTCTCCCTCCTCCAGTTAGCCACAATTTATGCTCACTGCGCTGGGCCGCCTGAGGGAGAGATAAATTAGAATTATTTTTAATAAAATGGAGATCATTTTTAATGACACTTAAGTTATTTTTCTCGAGCCGGTGGCTGGGCCTGGATCTTCCTGAGAAATGGGCAGCTTTTCCCTCCCAACGCGGGGAAATTAATCCCCCCCGACAGGGCTGCTGCTTAACGTCGATGATAACTATTAGTTCTATGCCATCAGTGTCTCTTCTCTCCAGGGCTGGGGTTTCGATCTGCCATCTCTCAGCCTGGAGGGTGGGCGGAAGGGTTGGAGTAGATGGAAGGGAGACTCGGGATGCTGGTGGGGGAGGTGTCACTCCACAGGGGGCCATGGGGACAAACGCCCCCAAAGCTGTCTAAGCCAGACTCCCAGCATCCCCCTGGGGTAGATCCTCAGAACTGAAAAGACTGAAAATGGCAGGTCTCTGGCTTGTGAGCTCTTTGAAACCTGCCCCCTCCCTGGTCTTATCTCCTCCCGCCCCCCAGCTAAAATCCTCGCCCCTTTAGCTTCCTCACACAGTGAAAAGTGGACTCTGAAGTAGGAAGGGGGGTGCCCAGCAGCTGGTTCTTGCTTCCCTTGGGGTCCCCACCAGCTCCTGGGGTCCCCTCCCCACCATCACAACTCCAGGAAGCCCTTCCCAGGGCACCCCATGACAAAAACAAAGCCTTGTGGAGCCCAGATCTGTGTGTGGGCAGTGTGGACATGGGGGCAGGCTAGATTCTGCTTTCTACGGATTGTAAGCCCCTTGAGGGATGGGGTCCATGTCTGAGTCCCACTTGCGTACTCTTTCCCAGCATTTAATACAGTGCTCTGCACACTGTAAGTGCTTAATATATATTACTGTGACTACTAGGCGGCTGCCTGGAGAGGGGCTGGATCAGAGAAGGCAGGGGAAGAGCACTGTGCTGGAAATCAGGATACCTGGGTTCTAGAGCCAGCTTTCCCCTGGCCTGCTGTGTGACCTTGGATGAGTCAACCTTTTATGATCTCAGTTTCTTCCTCTGCAAAATGAAGACAAGATCCCCAGCTCTCCCTCTTAGATTTGGGGTAGGACTGGGTCAGATCTGGAGATCTTGTTTTTAGCCCAGCATCTGACATGTTTTTTTTAAATTAATGGTATTTATTAAGCGTTTACTAGGTACCAGGCACTGCATTAAGCTCTGGAGAGGAAGCAAGATAATCCAGTTGGATACAGCCCATGTCCCATATAGGGCTCACAGTCTTAACCCCCATTTTATAGATGAGATAACTGAGGCACAGAGAAGTGAAGTGATTTGCCCAGGGTCACACAGCAGACAAGTGGAGGACTCAGGTTTGGAACCCAAGTCCTGCTGTCTCCCAGGTCTGTGCTTTTAACAGCTCGGGCCCGCTGCTTGTGAGCATTTCTTCGATCCCATTTTGAAAGCAAGGAGATGGATGCTCTTTGGCTTTTCACTACTGTGGTTCTATTTGGGATGGGTGGGGAGAGGCAGCAGCGATACCAGCCCCATTGCCCCAGATTTTCAGGTCTGGCACTGGGTAGGGCAGATCTGCTCCCCAACCCCCGGGGCTGGAGGGCAGGAAGTGAGTCGAGTGGACACTGGACCAGGCAGGTGCCCACTGCTCGGACACAGGTTCGTCTTGGGGCTTTGCTGCCAGGTGGCTAGCGGGCCGGTGAGCGGGGAGATCGAGGATGGGGCTCTTCCGCCCCCCCGGCCAGATGGTGTGGGGAGGGGACTGTCCGCCAGGGCCCTGGGGAGAGTCCTCCATCAGGGACTAATCTGCCCGCTGACAGGCGCAGGACGAGGGCCTGGCACACCTGTCCCAGGGCTGGAAATGTGAAGTTAATGGGGCTTGAAAACGGCCCCCTGACCCCGCAGATTTTCCCGTCCGAGGTTCCAGGACTGGGCCGCCAGGCCCAAGGGGGCTGAAGGTCGGAGAAGCCCCACCTCGGCCGGAGGGCACGGGACCCCTGGGTCCTTCCTGTCCCAGCGCCCCTGGGGATGAGGGACAGGCCAGGCCCTTTGGGACGGAATGGGGCAGGGTGGGCGGATGGGGCTGGGGAGGAGTGGGAGACGGAGGGGAGGGGGGCCAGGGAAGCCCCCACGGGGGATCGGCCCGGACTAGCCACCAGATGGCGGCGTCGCTCCGTGCTTCTGCCCCTCCGGCCCCGGACCCCCGCACCAACCTCACCCCTCGCCCCCTTTCTGCCCCATCAGGCTCGGGCCCTCCGCTGGGGTCGGGATTCGAGCGGCCCTCAGGCCCCACTTGTTCGGGAGGGTGGCCAGGTGGCGCTGGGTGATGTGGGTGCCTCACAACCTCTCTGGTTTTCCCTGTAATCATTCATTCATTTATTCAATCCTATTGAGCACTTACAGTGTGCAGAGCACTGTACTAAGCCCTTGGGAGAGCACAATCCAACAGTGAACAGACACCTCCACTTCCCCCCAGATTCAGGTCAAGGGCTTTGAACGTGTCCTCCAGAGACAGGTGGGAGAGACCGGTGACAGCCTCAATTAATTTATCATCATTATTATTAATAATAACAATTAGTAAGTACTATGGCAGTGTGGTTAGGCTGGGTCTTCCAGGATTGTAGTGTGAGATGATGTGTGTAGGGGACTGCGGTGGGTTCCTGGACTGAAGATTGAGCTTCAGGTTAGGGGAATACCCCCTTTGATTGGGCTGAGGGAAGGCCTGTCCCGACCAGAGGCAGGGGGAGGTGTGAGGTAATCCCTGGTGCCACCCCCACCCAGGGTAGAAGGTGATGCAGTTTTGGAGAGCTCAGGTGGCCTGAATTGGCTTGTCTTTGTCCCACGCGATCTCCAGATAGTCAGTAGCCCCTCCTGGCGTTCAGAAGGAACTGTGAGACCTGAAGCTTCCCAGCTGGGGATGAAACCCAGGCGCCTGGCACCCTGCCCATAGCCTGCTTTTACTATTTCTGGTGGCTGCAGGACTTGCTGAGGTAGAGGCAGAGATTCTCTCAGGCCCTAGATTGATCAATCAATCAATGGTATTTATTGAACACTTACTACGTGCAGCACTTAGAGAAGCAGCATGGCACAGTGGATAGAGCACGGGCCTGGGAGTCAGGAGGTCATGGGTTCTAATCCCGACTCTGCCACTTGTCTGCTGTGTGACCCTGGGTAAGTCACTTCACTTCTCCGGGCCCCAGTTACCTCATCTGTAAAATGGAGAATGAGACCGAGAGCCCCACGTGGGACAGAGACTTTGTCCGACCCAATTTGCTTGTATTCCCCCCAGAGCTCAATACGGTGTTTGGTATTTAGTAAGGCTTAACAAATACCACAATTATTATAGTTACTGTTATGTGTAGAGCACTGTACTAAGCACTTGGGTGAGTACAATATAACAAGATATCCGTTGCAAGGCTGGCCGTTGGCCCCAGCACAGAGAGCCCCACCTACCAGAGGTCCAGCATGACAAACTAGCCTAGTCTTCCCGGGAGCACAACTTCTGGGGATGGACTGAGATGTGCTCATCCAGGGGGAGTCATATCTCCTTTTGGGGTGATCCAATCACTGGGAAAATAATAATAATAGTGGTATTTGTTAAGCACTGCTCCAGGTCACTCGCAGTGAGTTGTCTCCACCTCAGGGCTGAACAGAACAGATGCTCAGTCACTGCAGCAGGAAGGATTAAGGTTAAACGGAAGAGCTTCTTGGCCGGGAAGAGACTGAACGGGCAGGCTCTGGACTCTACTTTGTTGCTTGGGGATATTATAGGGTGGAGGAGACACTGCCCCGGAGGGCTGAAGGAAGGGTAAGACTGCCCAGGGGCAGGGGGATGGCTAAAATAACCTTGAGAGCCCTCTACTCCCCGCATCCTCTGGTTCTACAATAGAAGGGAAGAGAGGTCAGTAACGTCTGACCCCCTGTACCCAAGCACCCAGCTCCCCCTTCCCCGGGAGACAAAATCACGTCTAATAAATAGCATGTGGGATGGAAATGTTGGAGTAAATGGGATTTAATTATTATTGACAGGCGGGAAAAAGAGAAACTGGAATTACAGGCACTCAGCCAATTACCGTCTTTATTCTCATTTTCAATAGCAATCGCCGAGCGGCTGCCCGAGGTTCCCTGGGACTTGGTAGAGGGCCGAGGGCCCACCCCGGTTTAGGGCCATGTGGCCACGGGGCGACGCTGTGACCGAGGCTTCCCAGCCAGGGGGGTGCTCTGCTTCTCCGCCCCCTCCCGCCCCCACCCCCTGGCTCTCCGCTCCAGGAGTCAGGGCAAGTTGGGCCGGGCTCTGGGGTCAAATTTGGCAAGGGTGCTGAGGAGCTGTTTGACCTCTGGAAAGTCATTCGACCTCTCTGTGCTGGGCCCCAGCTTACAGCCAGGGAAAAGCTGGGGTGGGACAGATGTTGAGGGTCAGGGGGAGAGTGGGGAGTGAAGGGGGACTTGGAGGAGGAAAAAGATGTATGGACCCTCCAGAGGTTGGGTTATAACACCCCCATCCCTCAAGCTGATGATTTGGGGTCACAGGTCTCGGCTGTTCTCAGATGTTCCCAGCTGCGTGAGGGGTGCCAGGGATGGGGGTGGCGACAGTGATTCCCCCCAAACACACACACACTTCAAAGCCTTATTGAAGGCCCATTTCCTCCAAGAGGCCTTCCCTGTCTAAGCTCTCCTTTCCTCCTTCCCGCTCCCTTCTGCTCCCTTTATTCGTCCCCCCGTTCCAACTCCACAGCACTTATGTCCTTATCTGTAATGTATTTGTATTAATGTCTGTTTCCCCTTCTAGACTTAAAGCTCGTTGTGGGCAGGAAACGTATCTGTTTATTGTTGTACTCTCCCAAGTGTTTAGTGTAGTGCTCTGTGCACAGTAAGCGCTCAATAAATAAAATTGACTAACTCACCCTGGTTTGGGATGGAGAGGCAGGGGTCGGCTCTCTCTCCTCCACAGTCCCCCAAAACACCCCACACTGCCCGGAGAGCGAGGGGAGGGGCATAAGGGATGGGAAAGCTCTGGGGTGGGGTTAGGCAGGTGAGTGGGTGTTAATGTCTCCCTAAGCGAACTCCCTCCAGCTGGACTGGCCTGTTTCCCTGAAGTGGGAATTTCAGACTGGCACATGCCTTTCTCTGTTAGCAGTCATAATCCCTCACTAGGGCCAGGAGGTGGGGTGGGAGGGTGGTGACAGGCAATCGTATTTATTGAGTGTTCACTATGTGCAGAGCACTGTACTAAGATCTTGGAAGAGTACAATATAACAGTAAACAGATACATTCCCTGCCCACAACAAGTTTACAGTCTGGGGGGGGTGGGGGGAGACAGACATTAATATAAATAAATTACAGCTATGTATATAAGTACTGTGGGGTGGGGAAGCAGCTGCCACCTCAAGGCTGTGCCAGATTTTCAGATAATTTTAATTTGTTCCAGGGTTGGGGACCAAGACCTCAGCAGAGGATGGTGGTGTGTAGGTGTGTTTGAAGGAGTGGGGCTGTGGGCTGCCCACACCCCAGGTTAGTTCCCTCCTCACCCTCCTGGGAAGGGGAATCCTGTCAGCCCTGAGGGGAGACAATTAATTAGCTAATGGCCATGAACACTTCAAACAGTGAACAGCGGACCCTGGGGGACCCACTTGCCAGTTGCCTGATTAGACTGTGATTTTTTGCCTGCGTCCTGCCTGCCTGCTTGGCTGGGAGGCTCAAAGAGCAGGGACTTGGGCAGAACTAAAGGGGGCCAAGAAGAGGAGGGAGCAAAATGCAGCAGAAGGGATTGAGGTTGGATTGGATTCAGAAGTCAAAGCCTGGAGCTCCTGAGAGAGGGAGCTGTGAGGGTGTCTAAGCACAAGTGAGGCATCCCGGTTTGGGCTGAGTCAAGAGCCCCACTCCTGGAAAGTCAGGAAGGAATAGGGAGGGCAGGAGAGACCAAGGCCACAGACCAGTTGGGCAGCCCTTCTGCACAAGGAGATCCAGAGAACCAGGCCCTTTTTGCTGTGTGTTCTTATCAAATCCCTCACCCTCTCTGTGCCTCACTTTCTCTAGCCCAGGTCCATCTATGCCCCAATCCCTCCCACTCTCCAGTCCCACGGCATGACAAGAAGGGTTGTGGTTAGACTCTGGCAATGTGTGGGAGACTGTGTGTTTTCTGGATTTCACTATGTACATGCATGTGTGTGTGTGTTGGGGGGGTGTATGACATCTTTTCATCTATCTGTCGCTTGAGCAAATACTTCCCCATTGATCTGAGAACCTCTATCGATTTCCCATAAAATCTGCAGTGCTGCAGAAGGTGCGCGCTGCTTTGCCCTCTCCTCTCCTGAACTCCACATCCCTGGCCCAAGTTCCCCTTCCCCCTCCAGCTCCACCTCCTCTCTCTGCCCTCCACCCAACCCCGGGCTTCCTGCGCACCTACCTCTGGAGCCAGATATCCTGCCTAGGATCAGCAGAGGGCAAAATTTTGGCCCCCAAAAGCTTTGAATTTGGAACTCTCAAGAGTAGGGCTGGAACTGCCCGGCCCCCAGGCCTTAATTAGCAGCATCAGCTGTTGGGCTGGGGGGCTAGATCAGGACCTTGCTGGAGTGAGGAGTGACCTGCCTGCATTATCCTCATTTGACAAATGGGGAACCGATGCCCAGAGAGGTTAGGAGATATCTACCAGGCTATACAGAGGGTCAGTGGCCCAGGCAGCATTAGAGCCCAGATCCTCTGACTCCCAAGGCAATGCTCCTGCCGCCAGACAATCTCCCATATCCATTGAGATGACTCTATTGGTGTAATTTTAAGGGTTTCTGGTTCTGGCGTTTTTGTTTCATGTCTCCATATTGATGGTGTCTGGGGCTTTCTTGTTTCCCGATTAAACTTTTTTTAAAAAAATGATATTTGTTAAGCACTTACTATGTGTCAAACACTGTTGTAAGTGCTGGCGTAGATACAAGCTAATTAGGTTGGACACAGTCCCTGTCCCACATAGGGCACACAGTCTAGCCTTCCAGGACCTGAAGGATGGGGGATCGTGCCTTGTCGCACTCCGCATTTCCCGTGGGTCCAGCATAGAGCTCCACTCCCAGAGGATACTCAGGACAGGATGTTGACAGGCTGATTGATGAGTTGGCTGGGAGCAATCAATAAATTCATCAACAGTATTTATTGAATGCTTAGTCTGTACAGAGCACTGTACCAAACCTTTGGGAGAGTACAGTACAGTAGAGTTGGTAGACATGTTCCCTGCCCAAAATGACTTTTCAGCCTAGAGAGGGAGGCAAATATTAGTTTAAAATAATATTGAATAAATTACAATTATGTACATGAGTGGGGTGGGGTTGAGGATGGGGTGAATATCCTGTGTTTAGCGGTAACATTGCTCCCTACCCTCTTCCATCCCTTCTGTCTACCTCTCTGTCTTTGCTGGGCATGCCCTTCCCCAGAAGTCCAAACAGCTGCTTCCTGCAGGACCTGGGTTCCAAGTCTGGCACTGCCATTTGGCTGCTGTATGACCTTGGGCAAGTCTATTGACTTCTCTGTGTCTGTTTCTTCATCTGCAAAATGGGTATTCAATATCTTTTCTCCCCCACTGGCCCCGCCTTAGATTGAGAGCCTCTTTTGGTCCAGGGACTGTGTCTGACCTCCTTATCTACCTTAGCATTTAGTACAGTGAATGGTGGTACAGTCAGTGCACATTTATAATCCAGTAGGTTGCTAGCTCCCTCTAAGCTTTAAGGTCTTCCAGGGCAGTGACCGGATCTACCAAATGTATTGTGTTAGACTCTCCCAAGCTCCCATGTAAGCTTGGCACCTGTCTGTCCTGAGGCTCCAGGTGCCTGGTAGAGAGCTGGTTGATGCCATGTCCAGAGCGGGGCAGCTGCCGGAGCTTGGCTGGCCCTTCTGGCTCCCTCGTGCCAGTTCTGCCTCGACAATCCTTGCCCATCTTCCCCGGCCAAGGGAGGCCAGATGTTGGAGGCTCTGTCCAGGGAGGCGAGGAAACAGGAAAGGAGGTGATGGAAAGTGGGGTGGAGAGAAGGAGAGTGGAAGGGTTAGAGGAGGCAAAAGCCCCAGAGGAAAAGGGAAAGAGTCAGATGGAGCCAGTGGGACACTCCCCAGTCTCTCCCGGGAGCCTTCTAGGAGAGCCTTGAGGGAGCAAACGGGCTTCCGTTGCAGCAGGAGGAATTCGGGTTTGACACGAGGAAAAACTTTCCACCTGCTAGGGTGACATTGGCCCAGGGACAAGGAGCGGAGAGAAATCATCCCCTTTAGGAGGTAGGGGGCTGCCCGAGATGACCCCAATGGGGCCCGGCCATTCAGAGCAGTCCGGAGGCAGTGAGCCAGCCAGTGGGGAGCCAGGGCAGAGCAACAAGCAGAGAACTAAACTTGGTTGGGGGGTGGCTGCAAAAGGGGTCCCTGGAAACAGGTCTTTTGAGCACTGCTGGCTTCCTCCGCTGCCACCAGCCAAATGCAAACAGAAAATAATTTTTTCCAGCGTGTAAACAGATTGTCAAGAGAGCTCGGGCCCTACCCGCCCCCTGCCTCAAAGGGCTATTTGCTTGCTAGAGGGAAGTTCTTGCTCCTCCTTAGACTGGGGGGCCCCTTTAGTACAGGGACAGTATCTGACCTGATTATCTTGTATCTACCACAGAAGTCACAATTATTAAACTCTCAAGGGAGAGAGATTGGGGTGCTGGAAGGTCCATCCCTGACTTTGAGGATGGGGGTCCAGCAGGGCAGCCAGCAGAACCTCAGGTGGTTTTTTTTATATTTAAGTGCTTACTATGTGCCAGGCATGTGCTAAGTGCTGGGGTAGAGACAAATTAATCAGGTTGGACACAGTCCCTGTCCCACATGGGACTCACATTCTTAATCCCCATTTTACAGATGAGGTAACTGATGCCCAGAGAAGTCAAGTGACTTGTCTAAGGTCACACGGCAGGCAAGCGGCTGAGCTGGGATTCTGATTCACTTCTCGTGGATTGATGGATTGATCATCTGTCTGACCCAGGAAAGGACTTGAGTGGGGACCAGAGTCCAGCACCAGGAGTCCTGTTCCCTAGGCCTAGACCAAGGCTCTGCAAAGCAGTGTGACCTAGTGGAGAAAGCCCAGGCTTGGGAGTCAGGGGACCTGGGTTCAAATCTTGCTCTGCCACTTGCCTGCTATGTGATCTTGGCAAGTCACTTCATTTCTCTATGCCTCAGTTTTCTCATCTGTGAAATGGGGATTAAAAACCAGTTCTCCTTCCTACTTAGACTGTTGAGATCCATGTGGGACAGGGATTGTATCCATCCCGATTATCTCATATCTACCCCAGTGCTTAGCACAATGTTTGGCACATCCTACCCTGGGACACCCTCCCTCTTTTGGGGACTGGAAAGCTGGAAGTCTAATGAGCACCTGTGCCCACAAGCTGCAGCCAGGCTATTTTCCCCTGTGACAGAATCAGACAGATGAGGAGGGAAGTAGGGAAGAACTGCTGAGCCAAGATGGAGAAGCAGATTGGCCTAGTGAACAGAGCCTGGGCTTGGGAGTCAGAAAGGCCTGGGTTCTAGTCCCAGCTCCACCACTTGTCTTCTGGGTGACCTTGGGCCTCATTTACCATATCTGTAAAGTAGGGATTAAAGCTGTGAGCCCCATGTTGGATATTGACTGTGTCCAAACTGATTATCTTGTACCTGCTCCAGCACTTATTATAGTACCTGGCACATAGTAAGTGCTTAAAAAAATCACCCCCCCCCCAAAAAAAAGGTGGAGTAGGGAGAGATATAAAACGAGGAGCCAGGAGAACCAAGGGAATATGTCCTGGATGGACCCACCCCATCTGGGATTCTGGCCCAGAGCCATCCAGGGCTGGTAGCCAGGGGCCTGGCTCTTCCACTGTAGGCCAGAAGGTCTGAGGGCTGGGTTCCTCAGGGATGGAGGGTCAATGACCCCCATGGCTGGCATGGCCTGAACCAGGTGGGATTAGGGAGTGGGGAAGTCCAGCTACTCACTCGGACACACCCAAGGACAGAGAGAGTAGCTGCAGCCAGAATGGGTGAGGTGTTGCCAACCGGTTCTGGGGTACAGGCTGCAATTAAGGTGGCAGAGTGTCAGGCAACAGCGCCTGGCAAAGAACCTAATTGTGGGTTCCGGGGGCGGGCAGAAAGGCTGAGCAGAGGTGCCAGCGGGGTCTGTGCGGGGGTGGGATTTGTAACAACTCCAGAAGGGGAGGGGTCCGGCTGTCTAAGCTTGTAGTAGAGATAGGACCCAGGGAGGGGCAGCTCACTCCTTCCACCCCCTCCACCCCATGCTGCCTGGGTGGTGGGTGAATATCTTGTGCCCAGCCGGTTTGCCCCAGATGCTCTCATGTGCTTCCAACTCTGAGACCTTCATAATCTGGACAGAGCAGAGAGATGGACCATCTTATCCGATGAAGATGATGACGGTATTTTGGTATTTACTAGGGACTAGAAGCAGCGTGGCCTAGTGGAAAGAACACGGGTCTGGGAGTCAGAGGACCTGGGTTCTACTCCCGGCTTTTACACTCGCCTGCTGTGTGACCTTGGACAAGTCACTTAATTTCTCTGTGCCTCAATTCTCTCATCTGTAAAATGGGGATTCAATCCCTGTTTTTCTCCTACTTAGACTGTGAACCCCTTGTGGGATCTGATTATCTTGTGTCTACACCAGCACTTAATATGCTGGCACATAATAAGCACAAATACAACAGTTAGGTACCAAGCACTGTATTAAGCACAGGGGTAGATAGAGCATATGTAGATCAAACACAGTCCCTAGCCCTCATTAGACTCATAGTCTAAGGAGGATGGAGATGTACCAAATGCCCATTTTACAGATGAGAAAACTGAGTCCCACAGAAGTTGGGTGACTTGGTCCCACTTGCCCGAAGTCACATAGCAGGCAAATAGTGAAGCAGGGATTAAAACCCAGTTCCTCTGACTCCTAGACCTGTGCTCTTTCCATTAGGAATTGAGTCCTTCAGGGTGGGCAGGGCCTGCCTCATTTAGCATGAAGACCTTGGGTTTCGGGGGGTCTTAGGGCTGGGGAACTCCCTAAGCCTATATTTTTGAGCGATCCCAGGCAGGAAGGAGTTAACCAGGATAGGTAAGCACAGAGCTTGGCGGAGCTGACTTTACCTCTCAGGGGAGCTTTTTAGCAATAATAGTAATAATTTCTTGAATGTAGATTGTGCTGTTATTTCCCCAAACACTTTCAGATCATTTGTCTCCACAACATCCTTGAAGGTAGGGGAGAGATTGGGTTATTGCCTTCCTTTTTCAGATGAGGCAGCTATGGCCTAGAGAAGCCAAGTGACATTCCCTAGGTTGCACAGCAGGCCAGGGGCAGAGCCAGGTCCAGAACTCAGGCCTCCTGACTCCCTGATTCCTGCTCATTCCATTAGTTAATAATAATCACACTTACGGTATTCGTTAAGTCCTTACTATGTACCAAACCTTGTACTTAGTGCTGGGTAAGATATGTAATTGCCAGATCAGATACAGGCCCTGGCACACATGGGTTCACAGGCTAAGTAGGAAGGAGAACAGATACTGAATAACCCACTTTTCACGTGAGTAAAGTGAGGCACAGAGTAGTGAAGTGATGCCCAAGGACACACAGCTGCAAGTGGCAGAACTGGAATTAGAGCTCAGGTCCTCTGACTCCCAGGCCCCTGCTCTTTCCACTAGGCAATGCTATTTCCTAAAATAATCGTTGCATTTGTTAAGCACTTACTGTGTATCAAGCACTGTACTAAGCACTGGAGTTACCCAGCCAGAGGAGGAGACAGCCAGCAGTTCCTTCTCTGTCTCCATCCCAGAGTCTTTCAGACTTTGATCCCTGGTGGGATTCTGAAATCTGTCAGGTGTTGGGCAGAGAAGCAGGAGTGGGTGTGAGAGAAGACAGGGGGAGGGCCCCCCCATCGGAACTTGGATCTAGCCTGGCTTCCTCGTAAGAAATCCAACAGAAGGAGCTGACCGGAAGCACCCTGGGGGATGAAAAGGACATCAAAGCAGTGGGAAGCCCGGGTCAGCCCGCTTGCGCCACCCCCGCCGTGGTCTGGCACAAAGGAGGGCTGGTAGGATGGGGGCAGGGAGGGACAGGTGGAGGCTGGGATGAGGGTTCGAGGCCAGAGGGCACGTTGGGTGCTCAGTCTCTGCCCAGGGGATGGAAATGGACTCCTGATCCGACTGGGGTTTGGGAGGGGCAGAGCCTCACACATACACACTCTCACTCATTCATTCACTCACTCGCTCCCAGAAACACACTCACTCCCCTTCTTCCCCTCCTAATCACACACAAACACACACATACATTCTCCCTCTCACAAATACATAAACTCACCTCACACCCCCAGTCCCCTGACATCACACATTAGACACAAACAGTTATATACACACCTTCCCAGTCACCCACGCATATTTCTTGCTCTCAGAGAAACATAAATTCACCCTTACACCCATTCCCTTGACATCGCACACTTACACAAACACATTTACACACACCACACACACATATCTCCTCCCAATCACACACATGCACGTTCTCACTATCATAGAAACAAAAACTCACTGCACGCCCCCAGTCCCCTGACATCACACACCACACACTCCCACACTTCTCTCCGCAAGCACACAGGTCATGCGCTCGCTCACACACACACACTCTTACCTACACCACACACACACCTCCTCTCCCAGTCACAATCATGCACGTTCTCACTCTCATAGAAACGTAAACTCACCGCACGCCCCCAGTCCCCTGACATCACCCATCACACACTCCCACTCCCACATTTCTCTCCACAAGCACACAAGTCACGTTCCCACCACACATACACACACATACACCCCTCTGCCTCCAATACTCACACACGTCACACATCGCATGTCATCCACACCCATCAGAGGACTGGAGATGGAGAGGGAGGAGCGGGAGAAGGATGGTGGAGGCGGGCCGGCTGTTTGACTTGAGGCACCTGGGGTGGGCTGACTCATTTGCTTAACAGGCGACTGTGAAAGTGTGTATGCTGGGGGAAGGGAGTGGTGGTGGAAAGTCCCTGGCCTAGAGGTGCCTCCGAACCCCAGCCCCCTCATCAGCCTTCTGTGTTCACAATCCTCCCTCTCTGGAAGGGGCAATAGGAGGAGAAGGAGTAGTGGGGAGGGAGATAGTAGGTTGTCATGGAGAAGGAGTAGGGGTGGGGAAGGTGTAGGGGGAGAAAAGAGGAGAAAGAGGGGAGGGGAGGGAAAGAGGAGGAGCACTGGAGAGACCCAGTGAGCTCTGTTAGCCCGTGTCTATAACTAGGAATGGGGCAGAGATCTGGTTAATGACCCAAATCCTGGGAGCTGAGCTGCCAGAGTCAATACCTTTGGAATATCCAACTAGCTGACGGAATGGCTGAGTGTGACCTGTTTTCCTTCCAATTTAAATACCTGAAGCACTTGTCATATCTTGGCTTGATTACTGGATCAGCTCCTCACTGACCTCCGTGCCTCCTGTCACTCCCCATTCTAGTCCTTACCTCACTCTGTTGCATGGGTCATTTTTTAAAAAAATGGCATTTGTTAAGAACTCACTATGTGCCAGGCACTGTACTAAGCCGTGGGGAAGGTACAAGATAATCAGGTTTTAATTTTAAATCTTAATCCCCATTTTACAGATGAAGGAACTGAGGCCCAGGCAAGTTAGATGACTTGCCCAAGGTCTCACAGCAGACAAGTAACAAAGCTAAGATTAGTACCCAGGTCCTTCTGACTTTCAGGCCCATGCTGTATCTGCTAGACCACGACACAGTTTTCTGCACACAATCATCAATCCACTCCTCGGGAACCTCCAGTGGTTGCCCATCCGCCTCCCCATCAAACAGAAACTCCTCACCATCGACTTTAAAGCACTTAATCAGCTCTTCCCGATCTACTTTACCTCACTGATTTCCTACGGCAACCCAGCCGGCTCAAGCAGGTAGGCACAGTATCTATTAACCAATCAATCAATCATGTGGATGGACCTTCAGGGTTCTAGTCCCTATATCCTTGTCCATTCCACCCATCATGGGGGAGGCTGTTCTGCATTACTGATGGGCAGGACAAGGGAAGGGGGCCAGAGAGGTCTAAAAGGGTGGGCAGAGCTGGAGGTGTATACTGCTAGGAACGAGACTCCTCTCTGGGTCCTGAGTTTGAATCAATGCCTCCCCTGCAATAGGGGGATGGTTTCAGCCTTGTGCAGGGCAGATTCTGACCAATCCCAGAATCTGGTGCCATTTCACAGGGGACGTGAGCTGGTTTAGGAGGTGGGAGGGAAGAGGGAGGGGGTGGGTGGGCGTAGTGAGCTGGGCATCATTGATCATCCCATGGGGCAGGCTTCTCAGGTCTAGTCTGGTAAGGGCATCAGGTGGTGGGGGGTGGATGGATGCATCCACACACAACCACACGCACGCACACCCACACACCTCCCTCTTCTGCCAGGAGATCTGGATAGGGGGAGAGGAGGAAGGAGCTTTATTAGATAGCTGCAGATTGAGTCTCTGGTGTTTTCCAGAGGAATCGAATTAGTCCCACATGTGAAGATAAGCTGAGTGGGCATTTCTGTTTGAGCAGCCCCTCTCCTCCGCATTCCTCCGCCTTCCTACACTCAGAGACTTCCAGGCCTCAAAGAAGTGAGCTCTGGCCACCCCCAGCATAGGCTTTATCTTCTCCCTGGCCCTCCACTCCCCGCCCATCCCATGATATCTCATTGGCCCTCTTCCTTACCCCAACTCCTCTCCAGCACCCGGGATAGTTCAGGATGGCCAGCTAGAGGGAAAGGGCTGGGCATAGCAGGTCAGGGTTTTACCTAAATGTGGCAGGGCCCTTTGGAGGTTAACTTTCCAGTCCCCTGCCTCCACACAGGTGTTGCCAGCACCCAGCCCAGTCTGAGGCAAGAAGGAGAAAGGGAGAGACCAGAAGTTTGTTGGAAGTGATGAGGGGTATGGATTGGGGGGATGGGGGGGGGGCTGTGCCATACCCCACCCCGGACTGCCTCTGAATCAGTTTGCCCCCCACTCCTGTCAGATATGGACACCCTGGCTCAGCTCCCTGCAACTTCTAAAAATAAGAACTGCCGAGAGGCGCTCTCGGATTGGCTATGTGGGATGCTGGTTGCCTAGGCAACCCCTTATGGTGGGTACCTCCCCGCCCAGTCCCTGCAGTCGGACTCTCCTCGTTCCCAAGGCCAACTGTCTGTCTGGCCTTCAGTGAGGTTGCTGGATGTCCGGGCAATAGTGAGGATGGCCTGGGAGGGAAAGGCCGGGTTGGGAGAGATGAGGGGAGAGAGATTTTAGCTCTCGCTCTGTTAATTCCCCAAGTCTAGAAGCCTCTGGCCCCAGAACCAGGCGATCAGCTGGCCAGGCAAGCTGTGAGGAGCCTTCAGGACTCTCAGTGATGATATGTGGGGAGGGTCTCAAGTCTTCTCATTTTAGCAACCCCTCCTGCTCCCTTGGACTCCTCAGATTGACAGGGATCTCATTAATCAATCAATCAATGGTATTGAGAAGCAGCATGGCTTAGTGGCAACAGCACGGGTTTGGGAGTCAGAGGACATGGGTTCTAATCCCAGCTCTGCCACTTGTCTGCTGTGTGACCTTGGGCAAGCAGCTTAACTTCTCTGTGTCTCAATTACCTGATCTGTAAAATGGGGATGAAGACTGTGAGCCCCACGAGGGACAACCAGATGACCCTGTATCTACTCCAGTTCTTAGAACAGTGCTTGGCACATAGTGTTTAACAAATGCCGTAATTATTATTATTATTTATTGAGTGCTTACTATGTGCAGAGCCTTGTACTAAGCGCTCGGGACAGTAACGTTCAACAGAGTCGGTAGATACATTCCCTACCCACAAGGAGTTTACAGTCTAGAGGGGGACATTATCATGTCCATCTTGCCCATCCCTCTGCCTCCAGGTTGCTTGGACCTTCCCTAAGGTCACATAACTGAGAGCCCCATGTGGGACAAGGACTGTGTCTGATCTTGGATTATCTCAACATCATCATCACCAGTATTTACTGAGCGCTTACTGTGTGGTATTTGTTTAATAATAGTGGGATTTGTTAAGCTTTTACTATGTGCCAGGCACTCTACAGAGCACTGGGGTGGATGCAAGAAAATCAGATTGGACACATCCCTATCCCACCTGAGGCTCACATCTCAATCCCCATTTTACAGATGAGGAAACTGAGGCCCAGAGAAGTGGAATGACTTACCCAAGGTCACATAGCAGAGAAGTGGTGGAGTAGGAATTAGAACCCAGGCCCTTCTAACTCCCAGGCCCACACTCTATCCACAATGCCACGCTGCTTCTCATGCACTAAGTGCTAGAGAGAGTTGAATACTGTTGTCCCCTCAGTTCCCTCCAAGCAACAGGCTGCCAATCCATGCCAGTGTGGATGGGGGACCAGGCCCTGGGCATCGGTGACCTTGGAGGAAAGAGCCCAACTAGAAAGGCCACCCCTGAGGCAGGTGGCCAAGACTGCCAGGCAGTGCCCATCAGGACCAGCGAGGCCACTCGGCCACCTCCACTCCAGGAGCCCTGGCGGGCTGGGCCGGTGTCCGGAGATGGGGAGGGAGGAGCCGAGGATGTCCCTAGCCCAGCAGAGCGAGCTGGAGCTGCTATTTAAACAGATGGAGCTGACTTCGCAGCCGGCAGGCCCGGAAAGGGATGGGAGAGGCAGGAGAATATTGAGATGATGTATCGGGCAAGGAGACAGAACCCACGGAGATCTTAATACGGCCCCGTCTGCGGCTACTGACCCTGATCTGGCTATTTGTATAAATGCTCCCAGACCTTTGCGGAGCGCGCTGCCTGCTTTCAAGCCTCATTAGGACGCTGACAGCTTTCCCCCGGCTCCTTCCTCGCCTGGATTTATCTCCGCTCCACTCCCGCCAAAAAAGCAGGAGGGAGGGGCCGGGGCTCCCCGGGGTTGGCACTGCAGCTCTCTTCCCAAAAGCGCCTGAGCGCGGGACTCCCTGAGACAGATGCTCATTTGCATACCGTGACTCTCCTTTGCACGAGGCTCAGTGGCGAATGGTACAGAAATGTTTCCCCCCCATCACCTACCCAGCCCCCTGCCCCCCGAGGGACCCCGGCTTGGGTCTCCGGCCTCCAGTGTCTTTGGATTGGCCTCCTCCCTCTCCCCTCTGGCCTTGCAGCTCCTGGTCTGCTCTCCCCAACTCACCTCTCCAACTCCCTGGGACCTGAGGGGAGACAATAATAATAATAATGTTGGTATTTGTTAAGCACTTACTATGTGCAGAGCACTGTTCTAAGCGCTGGGGTAGATATAGGGTCATCAGGTTGTCTCACGTGAGGCTCACAGTCTTCATCCCCATTTTACAGATGAGGTCACTGAGGCACAAAGTGAAGTGACTTGCCCACAGTCACACAGCTGAGAAGTGGCAGAGCTGGGATTCAAACCCATGACCTCTGACTCCCAAGCCCGTGCTCTTTCCACTGAGCCACGCTGCTTCTGCAGTAATAATGTTGGTATTTGTTAAGCGCTTACTACGTGCAGAGTACTGTTCTAAGTGCTGGGGCCTTGCCTATTTTCTTGCCTATTACAGGGTAATCAGGTAGTCCCACGTGAGGCTCACATTTAATCCCCATTTTACAGATGAGGTAACCGAGGCCCAGAGAAGTGAAGTGACTTGCCCACAGTCACACAGTTGACAAGTGGCAGAGCGGGATTCGAACTCATGACCTCTGACTCCCAAGCCCAGGCTTTTTCCACTGAGCCACGCTGCTTCCCACAGAGGGGCAGTTTGTCCCTTATTGAGGGAGATTTAGAGCACAAGGAGGGAGAGGGATGGGTGCTGCTCCAAGAGGTAGGGATTCCTCCCCCACCATAATCAGAATCACCTCTCTGGGTCGCACCTGGAGAGTTTCCAGTACTCTACCAGTCTCAATTATGGGAGGGAGAGTTAAGCAGAGGCATATCCATTCCATTCCTAGCTTGGCCAGTGGCTAGCGAGTGGAAGGCAATCTGCTACAAGTCAAAACTTATCCGTGCTGGGCAGCAGTGACATGGGAGAGAGTCGAGGGCAGAGACTCAGGTTTACTGTGTGGAAGGAGGCAATGCTAAATCGCTTCCTTATTTTTATCAAGAAAACTCTGTGGATGCACCACCAGAATGATTGCAGATGGATGTGGGGCGTTCGGGGAGAAATGCGTCCATGGCGATGCTATGGATCAAACATGCTATGGATGGTGTAAGACAACAATGACATAATCAGAATAGGAATGACCACTTACTGTGTGCCAGGCACTGTACTAAGCACTGAGCTAGACAGAGCCCAAACAGGTTGGACACAGTTCATGCCCTATGTGGGGCTCACAGTCTTAATCCCCATTTTACAGATGAGGTTACTGAGGCGTGGAGAAGTTAAGTGACTTGCCTGAGGTGACAGCAGTCAAGTGGTGGGATTCGAAACCAGGTCCCTTCAACTTCCAGGCCCATGCTCTGTCCATTAGATTGCTCTGTTTCTCACACTGGTTCCGTCCAGGGGGTTGGTCTGGGGAATGAGCACGAAACGGGTGACTGGAGAGGAACTAAGACTGCGAACTGTGATGTGGTGGGAGAAGTGAGTGGAGAAGCAGGAGGGAGAGTGTCCCAACCGAGTGCTTTAATGGCAAGGGGTAGGTGTTTCTCCCTGATGAAGGGAGGAAAAGGAGGCTTTTTGAGGAGTGGGGAATTGTGTGCAATTTAATATTTTTGAAAAATGACCTGGGCAGCAGAGTGAAGGAAGGACTGGAGTGCGGAGAGACGGGCAGTTGAGAGGTCAGCTGCTGCAATAGTCAAGGCGGGAAATGAAGAGTGCTTATTTATATCAATGTGGTAACAGTTTGGATAGAGAGGAAGAGAGACGGATTCTGGAAATATATTGCAGAGGCAGGACGGACAGGATTTGGCCACCGAATGAACGTGGGGGTTGAAAGGGAAGCAGCATGGCCTAGTGGATAGAGCACAGACCTGGGAGTCAGAAGGACCTCTTCTAATCCTGGCTCCACCACCTGTCTGCTGTGTGACCTTGGACAAGACACTTCACTTCTCTGTGCCTCAGTTCTCTCAACTGTAAAATGGGGTTTAAGACTGTGAACCCCATGTGGGACATGAACAGTGTCCGACCTGATTAACTTGTACTTATCCCAGCATTTAGTTCAGAGCCTGGCCCAGTGCTTAAGAAATACCATAAGATAAAAGGACAGTCAAGAATAATGTCAAGGATGAGGGCTTGAGAGATGGGAAAGATGGTGGGGTTATCACCTGTGACGGTAAAGTGAGGTCAAGGGGAAGATTTTGCTGGAGGAAGATGAGGACATCTGTTTTAGAGACAGTGAATTTCAAGTGCTTGTGGGGTATCCCTGTAAAGATGTCCCAAGGGCATGAGGAAATACAAAATTGCAGAAAAAGAGATTGGTCCGGAGCAGTGCAATGGATTTAGGGGCCTTCTGCACAGTGGTGGTAGCTGTAGCTGTAGCAGGGGGTGAGCTTCCCAAGACAAGCAGTGTGGACTAGTGGATAGAGCACAGGCCTGGGAGTCAGAAGGGCCTGGGTTGCTCTGCCTCCTGCCTGCTGTGTGACCTTGGGTAAGCCATTCACTTCTCCCTGCCTCAGTTACCCCACCTGTAAAATGGAAATTGACTGTGTGCCCATGTGGGACATGGATGGTGACCGAGCCGATTAGCTTGTAATTACCCTAACACTTGTACAGTGCCTAGCACATTGTAGGTTCTTAACAAATACCATACTAGAAAAAAAAAGAGTGAAAATTTGAGAAAAGCCTTGAGGGACACCATACAGGCCCACCCCTGGTGGAGGAAGTCGGGAGACTTTTCCAGGAATGTCCAGTTTATCCGGCATGTTCCCACACTGACCTCCCTTCGAGCCCCTCTGCAGAGCGAGGGGCATTCAGTGCATATTTCCTGCAGTGGGAGGGATGGAAGTTAGACCCCCACAGCAAAAGAAAGCACCAGGAAGTGAGGAACCGAGTTCCCCTTCCCCTGCACAATTTTAGAGCTGCTTCTGGGCTGAGGGAGGGGTTGGCTCTCATGGAGGCAGGGGGATGGATGAGATGAACTGGGTTGGGTGGCAAGGATGTGGAAGAGAATGGGAACTGGGGGCCAGTAAGTGAGAACAGGAATAAGAGAGGAAGCCCAAGGCTTTATCACTCCTCTCCTTCCTGGCTTGGCTCTGGTTCTGTGGCCTCTGTTTTGCTTTCCATCTGCTGTATTATTTCAGTCTTTAATTATTTACCGTGGAGCGTGGGGGCGGTGGCTTGTGTGCAGTAGGCAGCGTGGAGCAGGGACTCTGGCGGAGGAAACTGCCAAAAGCAGACACTCTCTCTCCCACCCCCGTCACCAGCCCACCCCACCTTCCCCACCCCCAGCAGGGAACTACCCCGCCCCTTCAGGAGCCGAGGGGCTGTGGAGGCAGCAAACAGTAGAGGGGAGAGTTACAGGAGCGAGAGCGGGCTTGGGGTGAGGGGAGGATAGGAGCACTGTGGGAGGGGAGAAGAGGGGGTTATATGAAGATCTCCAAGCACCTTGTGATCCAGGCAGGGTGCGAGAAGCCAGCAGGGGGCTGAGAGAACTCCCACAAAAAGCTTCACAGAATAAACTGGATTTGGATTTGTTGGGAATGGCCCAGAGGCAAGGGAATGGTCCTGATCAACCAACCAATCAGTGGTATTTATTGAGCACTTTACTGTGTGGCAGGAGTGAGGGCGGCCAGCCCTGCCACTCATCTGCTGTGTGACCTTGGGCAAGTTACTTAACTTCTCCATGCCTTAGTTACCTCATCAATCAATCAGTCAATGGTATTGAGGGTTTACTATGTGTAGATCACTGTTTTAAGCGCTTGGGAGAGTACGATACAAGAGAATTAGCAGACATGTTCTCTGCCCACAGTGAGTTTACCACGTCTGTAAAATCGGGATTGAGACTGTGAGCCCCATGTGGGACATGGATATGGCCAACCTGATTAGCTTGTATCTACCCCAGCTCTTAGTACAGTGCCTCGCACATAATAAGTGCTTAACAAATACCATTTAAAAAAAAAAGTGACAAGGTCCTGGGTTCTCCGATCAGGCCAGGAAATGTAGATCAGGTTTGTCAGACTGAAAATGATCTGGGCGTCTGGACGGGCTGTGGTGGTTCAGGCCCGTTGGAAACTCTGCCAATGATCCAGGGCCAAAAAGGAATCAAAGCCTTCATTTGCATATTGTTTTGCATATATTTGTAAGCTGGGCCAAGAGGCCCTGATGTGAAATTTTAAAAATATAAAATAAACACTCTGAGACTATCTTCTCCTTCACACCCAACCTTCCGGGTTGGCTCCCACACAGCACCAAAAGGTGGAGAAACTCAGCCATTCCGTCCCATCGAGGTCTAGGAGAGAGACAGAGACTTGGGCCCAGAGACAGAGACAGATACGAGGAAGAAACCGGGGAACTAGCAGAGCTCTGGCTGCCCTGATCGGGTGATCCCGCAGAAGTCCTACTCCTTTAGGTTGGACGGGTCTGTGGATGTGTGATTGACAACCCAGCCTCCACCGCTGCCCCCGAGCTTCATCCCCGTCCCTTGATGGTGGTGTTCCTGAGCTGAGCTGAAAGTGTAGACTGGATTTATGAGGCTGCTCTGTGGGCCTGGCCTGGCTCCCGGCATCCTTACACGTCCGCTCCCATGACCCCACAGACACCGGGCGATAGGCATCGACAGCTGGCGAGCATTGGCCCTCGGACCTGCTCCATCCATCACCCCTGGCACTTCCTCTCTGCTCTCCAGCCTCTGGGAGTGCCCCATGCCTGCAGCAATAACTTCCTTACCCTGCCTGCAGCCTGGCCCATCTCTCGGGGAGGGGGGGGGGGAGGGGGGCGATGCCAGACCAACACGATCCCTCCGGCCCTACGCCTCCCTGTTTGTGGCTGAGATAATCATAATAATTATGGTATTTGTTAAGCGTTTACTATATGCCAGAATCTGCACTAAATGCTGGGGTAGATAGAAGCTAATTATGTTGAACACAGTCCACATCCCACATGGGACCCACAGTCTTATTCCCCATTTTACAGATGAAGTAACAGAGGCACAGAGGAATGAAGTGATTTGCTCAAAGTCTACAAGGCAGACAAGTGGGGGAGCTGGGATTAGAACTCAGGTCCTTCTGACTCCCAGGTCCGTGCTCTATCCACTAGGTCACGCTGCTTCTCATGGGTGTCCCATCACCCTCAGGGTCCAGGGCAAAACAGAGGGCTGTGGTGGTGGAAGAGGGTAAGAGGGCAAAGTGGCTTTACCTTTGACAAGGACAGAGTGGATCAAAATCCCTACCTTCTCCCTAGGATGTATGCTTCTGTCATACCACCCAGTAAACATGTCACTGTTGTAATGTACTTTCCCAAGTGCTTAGTCCAGTGCTTTGCACACAGTAAGGGCTTAATAAATACCACTCAATGAATTGGGCTTCTCTTTCTCTGGCGGGTTTTATTCCTCGATCTCATCTCCTTGTTTTCCTTTTTCCTCTCCATTCCGGGCTTCCCTCTGCTGCCCGTCCTGTCCAGCCCCATCGCCCTGCTTGCTGAAGATTGTACACTTGTTGTAGGAGGGAACATCACTTAGTAGGGTGCTTTGCACACAGTAAGCACTCAATAAATATAATTGAACTGTCATAGTGTACTCTCCCAAGCACTAAGTCCAGTGCTCTGCACATAATAAACACTCAATAAAAATAATTATTTGATTGCTGCTTTCTCCTGCCCCTCAGGGGTGCAGGTTGAGGGTAGGAATAATTCCCCTGCAGCGGGTCTGCTCCGTCCACTTCACCCCGGGCCCCGAAACAAGTGCTTCCATTCCTCTGACCCCCGACCTCTCCCGCACCCCCTCTGCTCAGGGCCAGGTCCCCTCCCCTCAGTATCCAGATCAATAGTGGGCCGGCTGGAGGTGGGGAGAATACACCTCAAGTCGGGATCCCCCTCCTCCAGGGGGGCCCAGCCAGGGGGTCATGTGGTGCTAGTGGGGAGTAGCTGAGGAGGAAAAGAAGGGGAGCAAGGGTGGGACAAATATGGCTTTTGATTTCTCCCACTTCTCATCCACTCAGTGGTCTCCCCAACCCTTCCCCCCATGCCCCATCGTGGTGTCCCATGCCCAGCTCTGCCCCTCTGCCCTGCTGCCTGGACCCCTCCCCAGAGAACCCATGTGTGAATGTGCGGAGGGGTGGGGGCACGTGTGTATACTCGTGAATGCGTGAGTGCAAGGGAAGAGGCAGTTGGAGGGTGCCCATCTGCCCCTCTCCCGGAGGTCAGGGGGTCAGGAGACCCAGGAGTCCTGTCAGCCCCAGGTGGATGCATGCCGCCCGCTCCAGGCTTTAATTAAAGGCATGCACGGACCTCAGAAAGAGAGAGAGAGAGGATGTCCAGGAGAGCAGGGCCATCTGGAGAGGCCGGGGGAGAGGCAGACAGTGGTGGAAAAGCTGCAATGCGAAAAGAAATTAATTAATTAAACGCAGCGGTCGGAGAAAGCGTAACTGGGCCCTCCTGCTGCTGCTCCCGGAGTCCCTGCTGGAGTCGGGATGTTATTAAGCTCACAAGGGGGCTTCAAGTTTGAATCTCTTCACTTCTACTAACTCCTTCTGTGGCCTTGGCCTTAAGCTCGCTCCACCTCCCCTTCCTACCTCCCTTCCTCCCTTCCCCCATGCCCCCACCTTTCCAAATAGCGACCCTGCCTGAAGGCTGTTTGGTGTCCTCTGGGACCTGGCAAGACGCTACCAGACTCTCGGGGTGTCCTGGAGAGGAGCACAGTCTGCCTGCTCCTTCCCTGGAGTCCTGGTCACTTGCCTTCTCTCACAGAGGAGGTCAGCGGGGAGGAGAGGGGAGAGGGAGGCATCAAAAAGCTGACCCCACGCAAATTCTCTAGGCTCCAAGTCACCAGGTAATCAATCAATCAAAAGTATTTATTGAGCACTTACTACTAATAATAATTATGGTATTAAGTGCTTACTAAGTGCCAGGCACTGTTCTAAGTACTGGATTATTATTATTATTATTATTATATTATGAGGATGATATTTGTTAAGCACTTACTATGTGCTAAGAGTTTGCGAGTGTAGATTATAACAGGATTAGCAGCCATATTCCCTGTCCATAACAAATTTACAGTCTAGAGGCCAGCCTTGCCTTTCATTTGGTACTGTTTCCCTCCTTTAGATCCCAAGCTCCTTGAAGGAAGCATGACTTAGTGGCAAGATTCCAGGTTGGGGAGTTGGAGGATCTGGGTCTTAATCCTGGCTCTGTCTCTTGCCTGCTGTTTGACTTTGGGCAAGTGACTTAACTTCTCTGGGCCTGTGTTTCTTCATCTGTAAAATGAGGATGACACCTGTTCTCTCTCCTACTTAGATTGTGAACTCCATGTGGAATGAGGACTGTGTCCAACCTGATTATCTTGTATCCTGATTAATTTGTATCTACCCAAGCATTTAGAACTGCGCTTGACACATAGTAAGTGCTTAACACACATCATCATAATATAACCTTCTCTAGTGCTTAGTGCAGTGATTGGCACAGAATAAACACCTAACAAAAACGACAGTTATTATTAAAAGGCACAAGATTGTTTTTCCATGGGCCTAGTGTACAAAAGAGTCTTACACCCATGGAAACATCCAAGGTTCTCATCTCATGTCAGCAGCGTCATCTTCCAACCAAAAGCCATGGGGAGACGTGTGGGGAGGTGGGGTGATCTAGTTTGGAGAAGAGATGGAGGGGAGGGGAAGACTGAATAATGAAGCTGCCACTTTGTATGAAGAACAGAGCTTGAGAGAACTCAGTAAATATTGCAAGAGAAGGATGCGTGAGTAAGCATCTGGAGAGAGCGGCTAGCACACACCAATGAGGCTGAAGCCTCTGTCTTTCCTTGTCCTTTCCCCTTCTCACCCTCCCAGCACCCCAACCTGGGACTGAAGGGCCTGGTCTCAGGCAGAGAAGAGTCAGGGAACTCCGATCCTCCTTCTCAGGGCCCATCTGGCTCCCATTCATTCATTAAATTATATTTATTGAGTGTTTACTGTGTGCAGAGCACTGTACTAAGCTCTTGGGAGAATACACTAGAATAATAAACTGACACGTTCCCTGCCTACAGTGAGCTTACAGTGTAGAGTGTGAGACAGACATTACTATAAAGTAATAAATTACAATTATGCTCCTCTTAACTAGTGGGTGAACCACTGCTAAAACCCTGAACTGCAGTGACAAGCCCAATATAAACCAATGGGCTTCTAGGTACAGCATTATCTGGCACCCAAGATGGCCTCCAGGAGTCTCGGGGACACTCTCCCCGATCTCATAAACCCAGGCAAACAAGTTCCAGTGATCTCTATACCTTAAGCTCGCTATAGGCAGGGAAAATGTTTACCAACTCTGTTATATTATACTCTCCCAATGGCTTAGTACAGTGCTCTGCACACAGTAAGTGCTCAATAAATATTATTAATTGATTGATTCACCGCCCAGCCTACTTCTCCCCCTGGCAGACAGATTGGCAATGTGATCAGTGATGTTGTCATTCTTTGCCAAGCACTTATTTTCAAATTTTCCCTTGCCAAGGGCAGATCTGCAAGAGGAAGAATGGAGGGGTCCAAGCAAGGCCTCACTGCATGCCTCCTCAAATCCCAGGTGAGCCCCTCAGAACAGAGAGGGACAGCATCTCTCCCAAAGATACACAGCTGAACTGGGACAGAAGTTCACATCCTTGGCCTTCCCACCTGGGTTTGCTGGGCCCCAGACCTCCTCTCCTCCAGCAGAGCAAGGATCTACAGGTTCCCTGGCAGGTGGCAGGGATGATCTCTAGACGCTCTTCATCCTCCTCCTTTTATCATTATTATGGTATTTAAGTGCTTACTATGTGTAAAACACTGTTCTAAGGACTAGGGTAGATTCAAGTAGATTTCTAACATGGGTTCACAATCACAGGACTGGGAGTCAGAAGGTCATGGTTTCTAATCTGGGCTCTGCTACTTGTCTGCTGTGTGGCCTTAGGCAAGTCACTTCACTTCTCTATGCCTTAGTTACCTCATCTGTAAATGAGGATTGAGACTGTGAGCTCAATGTGGGACAGGGACTGTTTCCAACCCTATTTGCTTGTATACACCCCAGCGCTTAGTACAGTATCTGGCACATAGTAGCATTTAACAAATACCCACATTATTATTATTAGTAGTAGTAGGAGGAGGAGAGAGAAGAGGTATTTTTCATTTATATTTTACAGTTGAGGAAACTGAGGGACAGAGAAGTTAAGTGACTTGCCCAGGGTCACACGGCAGGCAAGTGGCAGAGCTGGTATTAGAACTCAGGTTCTCTAACTTCCTGGTCCATGATCTTTCCACTAGCCTTTCCCTCTCCTCCTGCCTGCCATTCCTCCCTTTAGTCTGTGCTTTGCTCCCCGCTCATTTCTGCTTGGGACAGACTCCAGGGCCATGCGCCATTTAATTACACATCGCCAGTTTAATAACAGTCATTAGAGGGCTCCACATTAGAAGGCAGAAGCCAGATGAATCTGGAGTAATTGGGGGTTGCAGGCCTGAGAGAAATCGAGGGAAGCAGGTTGGGGCTCCTCCCCTCATCCTCTCTCTGGGCGAAAGAGTGTTTCCTCTTGCTTGTCTGGAACCCACTGGCTTCGGTCTGCAATGGGTGCCCGCCTGGTGCAATGGGGCTAGTGAAGACAGGGCTCTCCTGGCCCACATTCTAGGGATTTGTCCTGGTCCCCTCAGCCTCCCTCTTCCCAGTCACAGGGGCCTTCATCTGCTCTGGCTTCTCTTCCAGTAGAAGTTTTTCCATCCCCGCCTCTGGTGGCAGAATGGTTTCTCCTCCACCCAATCAATCAAACAATCCATCTATCAATTATGGCACTTATTGCACCTCATAGCTTTTCTGCAGAAGAGAAAGTCCGCTACCTCATGTTTGTGTAGAGGCTCCGGCTTGGCTTTCTGGGGGCTGGAGTTCAGAACCCGGAACCCGGAGCCCAGGGATTGGGGGCTGGGAGCCAAGGGTGGGGGGCTAGGGGCTTCTCTGTCCAGAGCCTGGGGCTTCCCTGCCCTGAGATTTGGAGTTTGATCTCAGGGACCCTGGGCTGACCCTCAGCTTCTCCACACTTCCCCTCATCGTTGGTTGGGCCTGGGCCTGTCTTGGTGCTGGTGGCCCCCTTGGAGTGGGGGTGAGGGGGATGGGACCAGGCAGATGAGAAAAGGATTTTTCACTCTTATAGAACGTTGGGGGTAGGCAGGGTCATCTTGTCCAACCCCCTGCCCTCAGGATAGATTGTGTACCTAATGACTTCTTTTCTGAAAATCTCCTGGAGAAGAACCCACACCCTTCCTGGGCAATGCCATCCCTACATCTCTCAATTGTGAAAACCAGGAAGTTCTTTCTAAAGTTTAACTTCAATCAGGTTGGCTGCAGTGTAAGCTCATCCACTCTTTTCTGGTCCTCAGTGGGGTTGCTATTCCTCTGCAATATTAGGGAAATGGGGATGTCAAGTGGGTCAGTGATTGAGCCAAGACCCTGCTTCAGCCAGTGAGTCTGTCCAGAACTGGGTACTCTGACCCAAAGGCTTTCAGGCTACCCAGCCTTTCCCCGCCACCTTTTCCATTTCCCCTTCTTCCTCTTTGGCCACAAATCCCAATTCCTCTTTCTTCCCTTCTTCAGTCTTCCCATGCTTCTTCCGAATTCCTCCTCTCACAGGGCCGTTAGTGGGGAGGCTGTTACAGATTGTACTTTCTAAGTACTTAGTACAGTGTTCTGCACACGGTAAGTGCTCAATAAATACGATTGAATGAATGAACCCCTCACTAGACTAAGCTCGTTGTGGGCAGGGAATGTCTGTCTATTGTTGTATTGTACCCTCCCAAGAGCTTAGTACAGTGTTCTGTACACAGTAAGTGTTCAGTAAATAAGATTGAATTAATGAATGAATAAATGGCATAGTGGATAGAGCACGGGCCTAGGAGTCAAAAGGTCATGGGTTCTAATACCAGCTCTGCTACTTGTCCGTTAAGGGACCTTGGGCAAATCTTTTCTCTTTTCTGTGCCTCAGTTACCTCATCTGTAAAATGGGGATTGAGTCTGTGAGCCCCACGTGAGACAAGGACAGTGTTAAACCCGATTTGCTTGTATCTGTCTCAGCGTTTAGTACAGTGCCTGGCACATAGTAAGCACTTAACAAATACCATTATTATTATTATTACTACTATTAATAAAGAGTTTCTACGAGGCTGGCACCCCTTCAGGAACCCCAAGGACGGCTTCTAGGAACGCAGTCTGCCAGTGTGGAGGAGACTTGTTTGACTCCCTCTGCCAATGCAGATTTATTTATTGCTTTCAAATTAAGCGCTAATTTGCCCATGTAATTGTCTACTAATTGCCTCAAAATCCAGCCCGAGCCTAATTTAATTAACCGTGCCCCTTATCTCTTGCCCTGCGAAAACAGGCCGAGAGGAGCTGAGGGGAGGCCAGAGGGGTGGAGGTAGGGGCGGGGGGGACAGGCTAGATTGGTTCCGTTGACGCTGTGTATCAAATAATGAAATCGGCTTTTGGCTCTGACACGGATGCAGGAAGTTGAGTGGGAAGGAGGGATGATCATCCCTGGGAGCAGGAGATGCCAGATCTGGTCATTTACTCTCCTGGTTGCCGGCCCCCTAACCACCAAAGGAGGAGGAGTCCTGGGAGAGCCATGGCTGTGGCTTCCCCAGTCTCAGAGCCAGCCCTGGGCTTGGGCACCCAGGAAAAACAAAACAAAACAGTGGTGCCCAGAAAGAAATCAGGCAGTGGGTCAAAAGGAAATCAGGTTGTAGGTAGAAAGGGGAATCCGAGTTTGCTTTATTCACTCCAGTACAAAATTCTTTGGGGACCCTGGGTCTGAGCATGTGGCCACAGCAGTCTAGAACCCAGAACTGCTAAGAGGAGAGGGTCAGGGTGGACCCTTCTCACTGGAGTGTCTGAACTCCTGCCTCCTCCAGGTGGCTTTCCCAGATTCATTTGTCTTCTCCTGAGGTCATACCCTCACAACTATGATCTCAGCACTTTGACTCTCACAACCCATACCCTCTGTTGCACTTCCGTTGCGTTCTTGTTGCTCTTTTGCACTTATTATTGGGTAAAGTCAATTGACACAGCCTACTATGCCTTTAGGCTAAAAGAGACAGGGTGGCCTGGTAGAAAGAAAACTGGCCTGGGAGTTAGAGGATCTGGGTTCTAATACGAGCTCCACCACTTGCTGGCTGCCTGACTTCGGGCATGTTGCTTTACTTTTCTTTGCCTCTGTTTTCTCATCTGTAAATTGGGGGTGAAATACCATTTCTCCCTCCTACTTAGACTGTGAGACCCCCCGGTGGGACAAGGACTGTGTCCAACCTGATTATCTTTATCTACCTCAGCACTTAGTATAATGCTTGGCCCATAACCTAACACCTAGCACATAATAAATACCACAGTTATTATTATTATAATGCCAACAGTTGTGTCCCAGTGCCGGTTTGGGCTTGGGGTCTCTGTTGGAGAGCTTCATCATCATCATCATCAATGGCATTTATTGAGCACTTACTATGTCCAGAGCACTATACAAAGAGCTTGAGAGAATACTCGTTGTGGGCAAGGAATGTGTCTACCAACTCTGTTATACTGTAGTCTCCCTAGCAATTAATACAGTGCTCTTCACATAGCCAGCGCTCAAGAAATACGATCGACTGGTTTACTGACTGATTGATTACAATACAACAGAGTTGGCAGACATGTTCTCTGACCATAATGAGCTTACAGTCCAGTGGGGAAGACAGACACTGATATAAATAAATAAGTTACACATACATAAATTCAATGCGGCTGGTGGCCACCCCTGGATGATTATGGATATCTGATTGGGAGACTCCAGCATACCTAACTTGGGACCTATAAATCCTGTGGGCTGTAAATGTCAAACTCTTTGTGGCACCAGTCCCGGTGTTCCTGCGCAGAAGGAGCCTCATCCCTATCCGTCCTCGGGATCAGACCACCCCTGCCCCAAGTGATCCTGATCTGGGAAAGTGTCCTTCCTCAGAATATTGGATGGTCCTCATGTCTGCCGGCCCGCCTCCCGTGCAAAGATCAGGACCTCTCTGAAGGCTGAGGACAAGAAGTTAATCAAAGCATCCATCAATCAGGGACCAGGTCCACTCTCCAAGGACCTACAATTGGCCCCCTCCATTGGCCTGTGTTAGTTTGCCCTGAGGTTTTCTCACCCTGCTCTGGGCTCCAGCCTCATTAGAGAAGGGGTGGCGGGGAGGGAGTCTTGCTCTCAGGCTCCCTGATCCTCTCCACTCTCGCCTCCTCCTGCACCCAGCCCCCCTCCTGTCATCTGCTAGGAGGAGGAGCAGAGAGAAATTCAGAGCTCCAGGAGCGATCAGGCTACCAGGGGGTACTTCCATTCTGCCCCTCCTGGGGCTTAACTCCAACCCCAGTATCTGAGTCCGATGAGATCCGAGCCCAGGGGGGCAATGGGAAAGGTGTCTCCATGCCAATTTAACTGGCTGTAGGCCTCCTTTTTTATTTTTTATGATATTTGTTAAGCACTTACTATGTGCCAGCACTATACTAAGGGGCGGAGTAGAAACAAAAAAAAGTAGTGGTATTTGTTAAGCTCTTACTATGCTCCAAGCATTGTACTAAACACTGAGGTAGATGCAAGATCATCAGGTTGGACTTAGTCCCTGTCCAATGTGGGGGTCCCAGTCTCGATCCCTATTTTACAGATGAGGTAACTGAGGCACAGAGAAGTGAAGTGATTTGCCCAAGGTCACAGAGCGGACAAGTGGTGGAGCTGGGATTAGAACCCAAGTTTTTCTGACTTCCAGGTCAGTGCTTTAAGCATTAGGCCATGCTGCTTCATCCACGAACTTTGCTTTATCAGCATCAGTGTTCTGGTGTTGGATGACCTTCCCGCTCCCCCCCCCCCCCCCGCACCACCCAATTCCTTCATCTACTCCCCCAGTCCATCCTGGCCATCTCCTGGGTCCCAGACTCTCCCGGCTCTCCCTGAGTTTCAGCCTAGCCTGACAGGCCATGAATTGTGCTCCACAGCCATAGTCCTGCGGGGTCGGCCCAGCCCCCCACTCAGCTGGGGGGAGGTCAGCCCCAGGAGAGAAATCCATCATTCTTGTCCTTTGAGCTGGAGGGCACTGCACTGCACCTTGCCCCGGGTGGGTTGGGACATTGTCCCCATGCCGGGTAGCAGCCAATCCACAGTGGGAGGGGACCTCCAGGAGAAGGCGGAGGAGAATGAGGAGGGGTCGGGCTGACCCTCCTTGTCCAGAGCCCTGGGGGGGAGGTCACGGCCCATAGGCTCGGCAGAGGAGGGGACCCCAGTGTCCGGCCCCAGGAATCGCCAGGCTGGGCTGAGCCCGGGGCAATGCAGATGCTATCGTGGTGAGCTAAGTGGATCTGAAGGGAGAGATAATGAAATCTGTTATTCATAACATATTATTATGGTATTACTGAGTGCCGAGCACTGGACTAAGTGTTGGGAGAGTACAATTGGTAGATACAATCTCCTTCCGCATCCCCTAGGGTCTTGGGTCTCCTTTGCAGCAGGAGGATTCAGGGTTAGAGGCAGGGGTGGAAAAAGAACTTCCAGGCATAAAGTTGGAGACATAGAATGGGTGGAGTAGTCCCTCCTTCTGGATTGTAAAATCCCCGTAGGTGGCCAGCTTCGGAAGCAGAATGGCCAATTGGAAAGAGCACAGACCTGGGAGTCAGAATACCTGGATTCTCAACCGCACTCTGCCACTTGCCTGCTCTGTGACCTCAGTTTCCTTATCTGTCAATACTTGTTCTCCCTCCTACTTAGACTGTGAGCCTCATGTGGAAGAGGAACTGTGTCCAACCTGATTAACTTCAATCTATTGTGGCACTTAGAATTGTGCTTGACCCATAGTAGTTGCTTAACAAATGAATATTATTATTATTATATCACAGTGGGCAGGGAATGTGTCCATTATATTGTTATATTGTTCTCTTCCAGGTGCTTAGTACAGTGCTCTGCACACAGTAAGTGCTCAACAAATAGCTCTGATTAATTGATCAATTGATTTCCGGGAAATTATTGGGGGTGGGGCATCAAACAGTTCAGGGAATGGAAGGGGAGTCCGGGAGCCTCTGACCGACCTGGGTACTTGAGTTGAAAATACAGCCCAGCTATTAAAGTAGATTGTCTGATCGTTCAGAATCTCCCTCCTGCCACCTCCAGCAGCCTCTAAAATTGAGATCTCTAAGACTGTCCCACTTTATGGCCCTGTCAGCTCTGGAGGCAGCTCTATCCAGTCAGAACTGAAGCTACCTAGGTGTCAGATAAACTTTTAATTTTCCCTCTTAATAAAAATTGATGTGCTTTTAAATTGCTTTCCCCGAAATTTATCCGACCGCTGTGGTCATCTCTCCTCCGTGTGGCTTTGGGTCGCTCTCGACGTCCAAGGTCCTGGAGCGGAGACTCCAGGGGTGGGGAAGGATTCTCCACTGACGATAAGATCTAGCCTGCTTGGGAGGCCCCAGAGAGGGGTAAGGACTTGTCCAAGGATGCTCAGCATGAGGGGAGAGGAATCCAGGTATCCTGGAGCCCAGGCTGGTGCTTCAGGCTGATTATTCTGTCTCTGGAAGGGCCTAGCCCATCAATTAATCATTCAGTGGTATTTACTGAGTGCTTACTCTGTGCAGAGCTCGGTACTAAGCATTTAGTACAACAGAATTGGTAGACACATTCCCTGTCCATAAGGAGCTTAGAGGTTAGAGTTCATTCGTTGCTTCGGAGAAGAAGGGGTACAACAAACAGGCCAGAGTCTTGGGCTCCAGCACCCCCCAACTCCGGACCTGCCACCTGCTTTGGCTACCAGGGGGTGCCTGTCTCATGACGCATCAGCACCAGCATCTGTGTTCTTGGTGCTATTCAGGCTTCCTGACCAGGCAGCCAGATGACAAAAACAATAATGATGATAATGATAACAATAATAACAATTCCTTGTCTTTATAGAGCGTTTTTGTCTTTCCAGAGTGTTAGCACAACGAGAACCTCATTTTGATAAATCCCATAATCATTCTTGATAATCACGCTGGCCTGGCGTACAGAACATGGGCCTGGGAGTCAGTAGACCTGGGTTCGCTTGCCCGATCTCCCGCTTGCCTGCTGTTTGAGTTTGGGCAAGACACTTTTCGCTGTGCTTCAGTTACCACATGTGTAAAATGGAGATTAAGAGTGTGAGCCCCATGTGGGATATGGATTGTGTCCGACTTGATTAGCTTGACTCTACCCCTGCACTTAGTATAGTGCCTGGCAAATAGGAATCTGGTTGATTCTGCTATCCTCCCTTTGGCTTTCAAAAGGTCACTTTGGGATTTTATTTTCTCATTTCCCTGCTGTTCTCCTTTTCCTTGACCCCCTACCCAGGTTGCTTGCCCCAAGTTCTCAGCCCTCCCCCCACGGAGAGGGCCTCTCCCCCATCAGCTGAGAGTTTGTTGCCCTGAGTTCTCAAGTAGGCTCTGCCTCTATCATGCTGTTTGACCCTGGGGAAGCCTCTCAACCTCTCTGGGTATGGTGTATTCCATCTGTTCAGTGGGCTGAGAGTAAAAGAAGAAAAGTCATCCCCGCCTACCCTGTTGTTTCCCTTTCTCCACTCCCTCTGCATCCCCCGAGGAGGGAGGGAGGGTTGGAAAATGAGGCCATGAGGTCCAGGAGTACTCAGAGAGAACAGTCCTGGGGGAGAGCTGGGCCCCCGGCCTGATCATGATGAGGAAGTGACTCTCCCCACCAAACACTGACATGTGCACAAACCCCTTTCTCATTCATCTGCATACATTTGTGTACCCATAAGTCTCCACCCTAAAACCTGCTCTTTCCCTCCATCCACACAGAGCTCCTTCACACACCCAACCTCTCTCCTAATCATACCCCCACTTGTTCACAAACACAACCTCTTCCATCCAGTTGCCACCACCCCCACCAACCCACCCCCAGCTGGCTCCGTCCAGGAGAACCTCGTCCATAGGCCCCCCACCCCTCTACTCAGCTCCCTCTATGTCCATTTCCTCACGGGGAGCTCTCAGAGGTCATTGCCTCCCCTCCCCAAATCCTCAGCACCACTCCAAGCCATTTCCAGAGGGAATTCTGGGTAAGATATCTCCTTCCCCACTGGTGGGGGACAGGGGTTGGGGAAGGCAGCCCTCTCGGGGGATCAGATCTGTCTTGGTAATTAAATAGAAAGCTCAGGTTGCCATGGCTTCAGGAAAAGGGGAAAAAACCCCAGAGTGGAGTTGGCGTACCTGCAGGGAGGTGCCAGATTCCCACCAGAGCCAAGACGGCTGACCTGGGCATTGCCCCCCCACCAAACCCCAACCCCAAGAGGAGTGTGGGTGGTGCCTGCTATGAATGCCCCCTCCCCTCCACCCTGCAGCATCCCGCCTCCCTCTCTGGGGCAGTGGTTGGGGCAGGTGCAGAAGGAATTGGTTTGGAGGGCAGAGAGGCAGCGTGCCCACTGGACTGACTGCTTCTCTTAATTCTCTTCCTCACCCGGCCATTTCTTTGGAGAGTGACTCTTAGTTTGAAGGCAGATGTGATGGAACCTGGGGGCGGAAGGGTCCACAGGGAAGGCCTGAGGAAACCAGAGCTGACTGGCCACTGAACACTCCCCCTCCCTTCCTTAACTACCCCGCCTCCCCTGCCACCGCGGCCCCCCCTGTCCCCCCCCAGCGAGAGCCCCACAGGAAGTGACTTTGGCAGTTGTATCCACCCACCTGGACCAAATGGCTACTCACCCTGGATGAGTGAGGGGAGAGACAAAGGATTCGTTCAGCTCTACTCCCCGGGGCTGGTGGGATGGGAAGCTGAGGCAGAGGCTCGGTGTGAGCAAAAGTCTCTCGGCTTGAAAGATTGAGGCGCAAGTGCTTCGCTGAGCTCCCAGCCTCAGGCTCTCCTCCTCCATCTAGGCTGCACGCTGCTGCACAGATCGTCTTTCTGAAGCATCGCTCAGCCCACGTCTCTCCTTTTTTCCAAACCCTCCACTGGCTCCCTGTGTCTCTTTGCATTAAACAAAAACTCCTCGCCATCGACTTCAAGGCTCTCCACCATCTGGCCCCACCTTCCTTATCTGCTCTCTTCTCCGGCTCGTCCCCAATTAGCTGCTTCCCCTCATCTCAAGCCAACCTTTAATCTGTACCTCACTCACCAGCTCTCCCACCTCCACCCCCTTGCTCATGTTGTTCCCCTGGCATGGAACTCTCCTCCCTGCCCCTATCAGTCAGACCCCCAGCTCTCCTCACATTCCAATCCCTTCTAAAATCCCATCTCCTCCCCCAAGCTTTTTCCTGGTTAAATTCCCAGAACCCTGAGCCATATCAGTCAATGGTATTTACTGAACACTTGGTGGAGCAGAGCACTGTAGTAAGCACTTGGGAGAGTTCAATAATCATCCCTTCAGCCAATTCTAGTAGTTATAAACTTATTTACACCCTCCTTAGCGCGCGCGCACACACACACACACACACACACACACACACATATGGACACCTTGACATCCAGAGGCCAGAGTTCATCCCGGGTATGGGCATCTTGTGGTGGGTTGAACCTGAGTCCCAGAGCTCCCAGCCCACTACATGTTACTGCTATTACTGCTAGTATGACTATTACAACTACTACTCATGACTACTATTACCTGTTCAGGGAGATTCAACCCTAGTAGAAGGAAGGATTCTGTGCAGCATCCAATCATGCAAATCTTCTGAAACAAAGGGCAGGCACCTAGGTGTCCTGCATGGTTCAGGCCTAAACCTGCCTGGAGGCAGCGGAAGGGACCAGATGACCCCTTAAGATCCCTTCCAGCTCAAGGATTCTAGGATTCCATCTGCTCCCATCCTGGACCCTCCCGACCCCTTCTTATCCCTTCTTCACCCTGATCATGTCTGTCCTGGGCCAGGCCCCAGGGGTTGCTGGGTTAATGTCGATTGGGGGTGAGAGCCTGCCCCATCCTCTTCCTCACACCCTGTTCCCCACTTCCCACCCACTCCCCTAAGGAACTCCTTGAGCCCCTCTCCTTGAGGCATGAGACAGGTGAAGGCGGAACCCTCCAGTTGCCTGCGATAGGGCAGGGGAGGAACGAGAGGTGAGGGACAGACACCTCGGCACACCTTAGCTCTCAGAGATCAGAGTTCAACCCAGGGCTGGGTGCCTTGTGGTGGGTTGAACTTAAGCCCCCACAACTCCTAGCCCCCAGCAGTCCCCATTCCAGCTGCTCCAGATGAGAACTCCCAGAGCACTTGGTATCTCAGGCACTTAGGGCTTCGTGGCCCAGCTTGGGGCCAGGCATCAACCGTGCTTTACCATGTTGCCTGTCTCGCCTCCGACCTCTAGCCCACGTCCTGCCTTAGGCCTGGAATGCCTTCCCTCCTCAAATAGGACAATTACTCTACCCACCTTCAAAGTCTTATTGAAGGCCCATCTCCCCCAAGAGTCCTTCCCTACACCCCCCTTTCCTCTTCTCCCACTCCCTTCTGCGTCACCCTGACTTGATCCCTTTATTCATCCCTCTTCCCAGTCCCACAGTACTTATGTACAATTCTGTAATTTTATTTATTTCTATTAACGTCCCCCCAGTACTTATGTACAATTCTGTAATTTTATTTATTTCTATTAACATCTCCCCTTCTAGACCGTAAGCTCATTGTGGGTCAGGAATATGTCAATTATAATGTTTTGTGAAATAATAATAATAATTATAATGTTAAGATTTATTAAGCGTTTACTATGTGCTGAGCACTGTTCTAAGCTCTGGGGTAGATACAGGATAATCAGGTTGTCCCACATGAGGCTCACAGTCTTAATCCCCATTTTACAGATGAGGTCACTGAGCCACCGAGAAGTTAACTGACTTGCCCAAAGTCACACAGCTGACAACTGGAAGAGCCGGGATTAGAACCCATGTCCTCTGACACCCAAACCCGGACTCTTGCCACTAAACCACTCTGCTTCTCTACTGTCCCAAGCGCTTAGTACAGTACCCTGCATAAAGTAAGCACTCAATAAATAGATTGACTGACAGGCAGGTGGTTGGTAAGACAGGCGGCTGTCCAGCTGGCTCTTTCCACCCCAGCTGGGTCTGACAGCAGAGCGCTTCTCTTCGCCCCACCTCCCCGCCCCCCTCAGGAGGCTGGAATCTAATTTACCGCAGATTAAGGCTACCCTCCTACTGGGGCGGGTCTTGGACTAGGCCATTATTTGCTCGCCAGCTATTTGTCAAGCGCTTACTATGTGCCAGGCATTGAACTAAGATCAGGTTGGACTCAGTCCCTGTCCCACGTGGGGCTCCCATTTTCGATCCCCATTTTACAGATGCAGTAACTGAGGTCCAGCCAAGTGAAGCGATTTGGCCACAGCAGACTAGTGGCAGAGTCGGGATTAGAACCCATGGGCCTTCTGACTTCCAGGTTCGGGATCTATCCACTAGGCCTTGTTGCTTCTCCACGTGCCTTCCCTCTCCTGGCGCCAGGGAAAATTTAGGGGGGCCAGCCTAGACCAGGAAGCTAGCACTCCAGGTCAGGGGAGGGGTGGGAGGAGGGGGAAAGGAGGCAAAAGGGAGAGGAGGCGAGGCAGGGGCTGGGAGCATATCCATCAGCCAGCTCTGGCATTATATACCTTCTCTTCATCCTCAGCACTGGTGTATATGTGTTTATTCAGTTGTGCTTTGAATCATTTATCTTGGTGGTTCTGTAAATATCTATCTCTCCAATTTGAGTGTAAGCTTCTTGTGGTCTGGGAATATGTCACTTGCTTATCAGTCAGTCATTCGTATCTATTGAACGCTTACTGTGTGCAGAGCACTGTACTAAGTGCTTGGGAGAGTACAATATAACAATAACAAAGAGCTTTTAGTCTAGAGGACTGGTGGGTTTGTACTTCCCAATGGATGCTCAATAAATACAATTTCTACTACAACTGTTTGTTCCTCTAGGTTGCAAGCTCCCTGTGGGCAGGGAACCTATCGACTCTGCTATACTGTACTCTCCCAAGCACTTAGTATAATGCTCTGCAGACATTAAGAGCTCAATAAATACCATCTGTTGATTGATAACGGTATTTGTTAAGCACTTACTTTGTGTCAAGCACGTGCTAGCGTAGATGCAAGCTAATTAAGGTGGACACAGTCCCTGTCCCACATAATAATAATAATTATGATAGTTGTTATGCACTTACTCTGTGCCGAGCATCCCCCTGTTCGACCCAGGGCTCTCACTCAGCCGACAGACCACACTCCCATGAGCAATAAATGACTACTTGCCTTTGTCCTCCCCTAACTTGTCGTCACCTAGGTGCACACACACAACCACACCCCCCGAACCCGGCTGCAGGCTTTGTTCCTCTCCCGGAGCCCCTCCCCATCCCCTCTCTCCTTCCCCCCGCTTGGCTCCTAGGCCCCCCGAGCTTCCCACTTTCAGCTCTGTCTGCAAACGTCTCCGAGCCGCCGCCACCGCCCCCATCCCCTCTCGCCGCTATTATCTGCCTACGGGTGGGCGTGGGGAAACACGGCAGAGAGACGGTGGGGGTGCAGGAGGCTCCCGCCCTGCCTCCCACCCCAGTGCTATGGGAACTGGCCGGCACCAGGCTTCTTTACCTCTTAATTCTACGCCCGTGACGGTTCCGGGCCTGCAACACTAGGTAGAGGGAAGGGGGAGAGGAGGAGGAAGGAGAGAAAGAGAGAAAGAGGGAGTGTCTGTTTTGCAGGGAGTTTAACCCGCCCGGATTTCTCCAGTCCTCCCAGAAACTCGGCCGCCCCATCCCTCAACTTCCCATTTTACAGATCAGTACACCTAGGGCAGGGTAGAGTAGGGTGGGATAGAGTAAGGAGGAATGGGATAGAGTAAGGAGGAATGGGATAGGGTAGAGTAGGAAGGCCTAGGGTAGAATGGGGTGGGGAAGAGTGCCCCGGCTCCCTACTTGAGCGTTTTGGTATTTGAATTGACAGGTCCTGTCGCCAATCCCCTGCCTCCGCACAGAATCGAGGCAAACAGCCCTGATAAAAGGCGGTTTTCCTTCCCCTTTGCTCCTTCCCCCTACGTCTCCCCCAGGTGCTGTTCCAGAACAGAGAAGCACTCCAGCTCCGCGCCAAGAGGGCAGCAGGACAAAAGAAATCAGGCAACTGAGATGGAACGAAGCTGGTCGAGTGAGGAAAGACGACGATTGGGAGAGCGAGCCAGAAGGGAGCGGGATGGTGGTGCTTGCCTTCCCCAGGCTGCAGGAAGGTCTGGGTGTGTGAGGAGAAGGGGCAAGAGAGTTGGGGGTAGGGGACTTGGGCGGGGAAAGGGGATTGGGGCCACACTGTAGGTCCTCGGTCCGCAAACGGGTGCCTCGTAGAAGGGTCACGGGATTTGGGGGGTCGGGACGTTCTGCAGGTCGGTGACTTCAACCTTCCTTCCCTCCCACCCGCACAGTGGATGCCGCGAGTGTGTCGAGAACGGACCCCCTACTGAGCTAGACAGCTTGTACACAGGGCAAGAAATCAAACGTTTAGAAGAAAAGAAATCAGGCGGTGGGGGGAGAGCACCCAAAATAGAAGAGTGAAGACTCGAGCAGCGGGATTTCTTTCTTTTTTTAATGGTATTTGTTAAGCACTTACTATGTGCCGGACACTGGACTAAGCAGTGGGGTACATACAAGATAATCAGGCTGGATGCAATTCATGTGCCACATGGAGCTCACAGTCTTAATTCCCATTTTACAGGTGAGGGAACTGAGGCACAGAGAAGTGAGGTGACTTGTTCAAGGTCACACAGCGGGCAAGTGGCCGAGCAGGGATTAGAACGCAGGTCCTCTGAGTCCCAGGCCCGTGTTCTATCCACTAGGCCTTGCTGCTTCTCTTGCTTTCCCTCCTGCCAGCCTTCTGCAGGACTCTGCTGTCCTCGTTTTTTGAACCTGTTCCCATCTCCCTGGGCTGCCCGAAGGAGGGAGGGGTGGGGTTGTTGCCGACTTGTTCATCCCAAGCGCTTAGTACAGTGCTCTGCACATAGTAAGCGCTCAATAAATACTATTGAATGAAATAAATACTATTGAATGAGTCCCCCGGCCCCTTTTTTCCTCTCCAGAATCAGTAGAGATCAAGACCTGGCAGCTGTTCTAAAATCTCTACACCCTCCACATTCCTGGAACCCCTTCCCATCCCACACCCATCCTTGGTGGAGGAGCGTACCATATTTTCTTGCCTATAAACCGCTTCTTGGAGTCTCGAGTTCCCAATCTGAGCTCCGAGGCTGGTGACAAATCCACCCTTGCAGAGAAATAAGTGGCAGCGGGGGTCTCGCTGCGGGGGGGAGGAGGGAATGAAGAGTGAAAGGAGGGCGTTGGGACGGGCTCCGGAAGCCTGCTCTGCCGCCCTCCCCCAGGGCAAAGGGCGGGAGGCGGCCTCTGCCAGGTCAAAGTCGGGGAGACTTAGGTCGGGGGGATCAGGCCCTAACGTCTCCGTCTGTCCGGCTGGGTCTGGGTTACCATGGAGCCCGTTGCCTCGGCAACCAGCCGCCAGGCCTCTTTCACACCTGTCCTGAACGCTGCCAGTCCCGCATCCCCGGAAAAGGGATGGAACGGAAATACTTCCTCTGCTTGGTTGCCTGTCCGTCTGCCCTGGCCTCGGAGGCCGGTCGGTCGCCTCGTCCGGTCTGGCCCTTCTTCTTAATCACCTCCCCTCGACCCCCACCAGACCCCCCAGATCCTGCCTCTCCCCTCCAGCTCTGACAACTTCAGAACGGCGGGGAAGGGGAGAAGGTTGGAGGAATTGGAGCGAGGAGTACAGGAGAGGAGAGTGGGATTGCACGGCTTGGAGGAGGGAAGGATGAGAGGCGAAGAAAGCATCCCTGATGACGAGGGAGGGGTTCCCCATGCCGAGAAGGTCAGATCGCTGTTCCCCATCCTCTACAGGAGCTCAGTAAGAGGAAGAGGGGCTGGGGTTGGCGGGGGGGGGGGGGTCTTCGACAGTAGCGAAAGGAATAGAGGTTAAACAGCTAGGATTTCCGTGTGAATCACCTAATCAGTCATATTTATTGAGTGCTTACTGCGTGCGGAGCACTCTACCAAGCACTTGGGAGGTTGGTGCCCACAATGAGCTCACAGTTTAGAGGAGAGGTTCCCGGATCGGGGACAGGAAGGAGACGCCGGGGTCTCCTCTCCTGTCCTAGTGAAGACAAGGGAGACGTCCTGGCTCTGGCCTGGAATGCCCTCCCTCCTCATATCCGAAAGGAAATTACTCTCCCCGGCTTCAAAGCCTTATTGAAGGCCCATCTCCTCCAAGAGGCCTTCCCTGATTAAACCCTCCTTTCCTCTTCTCCCACCCCCTTCTACGTCGCCCTGACTTGCTCCCTTTACTTATCCTCCTTCCCAGCCCCATAACGTTTAAGTACACATCTGTAATTTATTTCTATTAGTATCCACTTCCCCCTCTAGACTGTAAGCTCGTTGTGGGCAGGGAATGTGTCCGTTTATTGTTCTATTGTGCTCTCCCAAGCGCTTAGTACAGTGTTCCGCACACAGTAAGCCCTCCATAAATACGATTGAGTGAGTGAGTGAATGAATGAAAAAAGCGACATGGGCCCCCACCTTGGCTCAGACACAGGCCGGCCCGGAGGCAGGGGGATGGATGAGATGATGCCTAGGTATCGAGGGAGCTGGGAGAGAGCAGTCGGGCTCCCAAAACGGGCTACCCTCTGCCTTCAGCCCCGCGCCAGCCGCCGGCGGGAAGAGAAATCTGCATTTAAATGGGGCTATTTAAAGGCTACGATGTTGCGAGTGTCTGGGAGAATCAATTTTCTAAGTGGGAGGGTAAGGTGCGATTTGATATATTACCGGGCTTCGGTTAAAGAGGAGCCTCGCCGAGGGAGGGGGGACGGAACAAGGAGCTCCCCTCTCCCCTCGGCCCCTTCCCCTCTTCCCCCGCCCCCCGCCCCTCCTTCAGAATCACTTTCCCCTCTTATCGTCCGGGGCCAAAACCCCTTCCTTGGATCTCTCCGTGGACAAGTTTTCTGGCTCGGCCCCTGCCTGGCTCATCTACTGGTGTTCCTGCAGTGGGGAGAGGGGGAGGGGAGAGGAGGGGACGGGGCGATGCAGGAGCGCTCAAAGCTCACTAAGGGCACGAGGGTGGGGCATTGAGCCCGGCCCGGAGGGCTGAGGAGCCGGAGAAGGGGGGAGGGCGGCGGGGTCGGACGGGATCTCGGTGTTGGAGGTGGACGTTTTCAAAGTGCGATAAAGCCCTGCCTGAAAACATTTCAAAGCAGCTCCCCACGCCCAGCCTTAAATGCGGAATGAGCTGGGTTGGAGTTTGATGGGGATTTTGTCTCGTTCAGGGAGTGTGGGTGGGTGGGTGGCGGAAGATAGAGAGTGATGGGGGGGAAGGGGATTGCAGCCTCGCCATCGGGCGCAGGCACACCCAGGCGCGACTCTGCCTGGGTCCCTGTCCGTTATACCCATAGGGGTGAGGGTGGGGCTGGAGAGTTAACGGGGGTCGGGAGCGCCCCGCCTTAGATCCCAAGGAAGCTGCGGAATAGAAGTGCCAACCAGCCGCCTCTGAGTTCCCTTGCAGGGCTGGGGGCTGCCCCATGGAGCCCCGGAAAGGGGAGGGGGTGGAATGGCAACTCTGGTTGGAGCAGCTCTGTTCCCTGCTTCCCCCCGACCCAAATGCTGGACCCCTAATTGGGCCCGGCAGGCTGCTGGAACTGAAAGTAGTGCGGAGCCCTGGACTGCGGGTGGGGAGAGCCTTGGAGTGGGGGATGGGGGATCTGGAATGAGGGCATGGAGCTCTGGAATGGGGGGTGGTGTCTAGAACGACGGTATGGAGCTCTGGAGTGGGGAATGGAACTATGGAAAGGGGTTTAGAGCTCCGACATGGGAACAGGGAGCTGGATGGAGAACAGCTCTGGAAAGGGAATGCAAAGAGCTGAAAAGAGGGCATAGAGCTCTGGAATGGAGGATGGAGTCTTGGATCATGGGGATCTGGAGCAGGGGTTGAAAGTGGGGAACAGGAACATGGAGATATGGAACAGGGGACAGAGATCTAGAATGAGAGCATGGGATTATAGAAAGGGGGATGAAGCTCTGGAGCCTGTGCTTTTCTGGTTGAGAGGGGGTGGGGGGAAGAGGGACCTCAGACTCTTCTTTAGGGATGGGTGTGTCTGACTTCTCTTAACACCACCCTCAGACTCATGCAAACCTATGAATGCTCTTAATAACACACCCATGCGCTCATACAAACTCAACCCAACACCCCAGGCAGCTGGAGCAGAAAAGGAATGACCAGATGAACCACCCTCTCCCATTCACCCTCCTGGGTCCTGTTGGCTCTGGTCTCGTCTGTCCTGAGATATCTCTAGGTGGGAACTCCAAGCTGCTTATAGCTCACTTGGGCCAGGCTTGGGGTAGGGTAGGGAAGAAGGATAGGGAGAGGGGAGTCAGAAAGCCCTTCTGGCTGGCTAACCTCCATCCCTCTGCCCTCTAGGGATTGGAGAAGCCATCCTTAGCCTCCATTTCCTTTCCCATGATCCCACGGGAGGAGGCTCCAGGCAGCTCCAGTCCCTCCCCTACCCCAGATTTTAATCTCCAGAATCTTTGAGGGATGTTGGGGTGAGGGGTAGGTGGCCTTTAATTTCAAGAGGATTAAGCCAGCAGCCCCCGGTGGGATAGAAGGAAGGGAGTCTAGGAAGAGTTGGTTTTGAGCAAGATTAGCCCTTAATCTTAGAAATAAATTGTTTTCTGATGTACCAGCTCCTTCCTGCTGTTGCTGGCTGCAGGGGCGGTGGGGGCCTCTTGGGGATGGAGGAGGGAGCCATCTGAGCCTAAGGTTCAAAGGGGCTGGATTCCTTACTCAGCAGGAAAAAGGAAAGTGGCAGGAGGCTCTCCCACCCGCCCAAGGGTGGGCCCAGAGTGAGGACTTGAGCAGGAGTGCTGAACTCCTCTGCAGGGATAGTGGGGAGGACCAGAAGACATATGAGAACTGGTGGCTTCTGGGACATTATTCATTTCTAATAATGGCAGTATTTGTTCAGTGCCTATCATGTGCCAAGCACTGTATTAAATGCTGGGGTAGATACAAGATAATCAGGTTGGACACAATTCGTATCCCACACTGGGTACACAGTTTAAGTGGGAAGGAGAACAGGTATCAAATCTCCATTTTAAAGGAGAGGAATCTGAGGCACAGAGAAGTGAAGGAGTTTGCCCAAGGTCACAGCAGGCAAGTGGCAGAGCTGAGATTAGAACCCAGGCCCTCTGACTCTTCAATGTTCCCAGGCTTTCTCCCTGGCTCTGGTAAATTCCTTTCTAAGGGAGGAGGAGACCCAGGGAAGGTTTATGGGCATGGAGGCAGGGGCATGAGTTTGAGCTTTTGGGTTTTTATTTTTTATGGTATTTAAGTGCTTACTGTGTGCCAGGAACTGTACTATGCACTGGGGTAGATAGAAGCTAATCAGGATGAACCCTGTCCCACGTGGGGCTCACAGTTTTAATCCCCGTTTTACAGTTGAGGAAACTGAGGCACAGAAGTGAAGTGACTGGCCCAGCCCCAGTCAGAGGAGTCTTGGGTTGTATTAGCTGCAGAAAGGTGGGCTTGGGGAAAGGCCCTAATTCTTACCTATGTATTCTTTTCCAACATTTAGTACAGTGCTTTGCACATGGTAAGCGCTTAATCAATACTATCCCATCGATGATAAGGACCCTCCAGCCCTGAGTGGTGGTAGCTGAAGGGCCGGGTTGGATCTTCCCCCACTTATTGTGTCTAAGAGTAAGGGTAGGATGTTTGCAGCCAGATCAGAATCCCTGTCCTAAATGGGGCTCAGATTCAAAGGGGGAGGGGGAACAGTAGCAGCATGACCTAATGGATAGAACCCTGTCTTGGAAGTCAGAAGGACCTGGGTTCGAATCCCGGCTCTGCCACGTGCTTGTTGAGTGACCTGAGGCAAATCACTTCACTGTGCCTCAGTTACCTCATCTGTTAAATGGAGATGGACTGTGAGTCCTTTGTAATTCGGAGTCACTATCCAACCTGATTAACTTGTATCTACCCCAGTACTTAGTCCAGTGCCTGGCACATAGTAAGCACTTAAGTACCACTTTTTTTTAAAAGGTATCGAAACCTCATGTTATGGATGAGGAAAAAGGGAGAGAGAAATGAAGTGACTTGCCCAAGGTTCCACAGCAGGCAAAGTGGGAGAGACTGGATTTGAACCCAGGTCTCCTGACCATCCCTCTCACCCCGATCTCCCGGTCCTGTGCTCTTTCCACTAGGCCACGCCAATACTGCTAATACTGCTACAGGAGTGATATGGGATGGGGGTTGGTGTCACGAGGTGGAAGAATCCGCCTCCGTGACGCAACAACATGCTATCGGGCTTACTAATTAGATTCTATCCCCATCCCACACTCTGCTCCAAAACAAAACCACTTATCTTGTTCCCCACTATCTCCTCCCCTTTCTCTCTCCCCGTGACCCCCTCCCCCTCCGACTCTCAGCTCTTGACGCCGAACTAATCATTTCAGCCGTCACCTTCTCAGTTGACAAAATATTGTTGGTATGACAGCTCTCGGCTATTATCTCCCGGTTACAGCATGATAATTAATCGACTAATTGTGCGATTTCTCCACTGGGGTTGGGAGAGGGTGATGGTGGCAGGTGAGTTCTGCGCCCCCCTTTTGCTCCCTGCCACATAGGGGGCCATGCCCCCTTCTCCCCACCAACCCAAACTCACAGTTTTAAGCCCCATTTTACAGATGAGGTAGGTGAGGCACAGAGAAGTGAAGTGACTTTTCCAAGGTCACACAGCAGACGAGTGGCGGAGTCATGATTAGAAGGCGGGACCTTTTGACTCCCAGGCCTGGGCTCTATCCACTACGCCAAGTGCAGATACACTACGCTCATCTCCTCAGGTGGTGGGTTTCAGGCCCTTCAGCAGGGCCCTGTCATCTGGGTTTGCCACTGTACCGATTTGTTCCCCTTGCCTACATGCCTGTGGCTGGGGTAGAACCAAAGGCTCTGCCGACTGGAAGGGACCTCAAGAGGTAGTGTATGCCCCACCTGGGTCAAGGTCTCCCAAAGCTCCAGATATGGAGCTGTCCCACCCGCCGGGACCCAATCAACCTGACAAGCAGGAGGTTCCTCCTGGTGTCGAACCCAAATCTCTCTTGCTGCGGGACTAGCTCACTTTCTCTCGATGTCCTTGGAGTCAGAGTTCAGGGGTCACCCACCTGTGTGGAGTGGCCCTCAACAGCTGTGGTTGCCTTCTTTCCCAGGCACCACGGAAGCCCACCTCAGTTTCCTGTCCCCCCACTCCCTCCTGAGCCCCTAGCTTTTTTCAGTCTATTTGTCACTTCTCTCTGGGATTCCTCCTTCCAGGACCGGCCATAGGGCAGGGGGACTCCCACCTGGCTGGTCCGGATTGGAATGGGAGCCTCTGGAGGACAGGGCCCGGGGCACAGGGGGACAAGATGAATGAGGAACTGTCCAACCCTGGACATCTGACGTTTGTAATTCCAGAGGCCTCCTCTTCTCCCTGGGCGGGGATGAGGGGACTCTTCCAAAGAAGAGCCGGCGGCGGCAGCAGCGTGAGGTGAAGAATGAGTGAGAGCTCCAATTAATAAGCGCTCACTGGTGGCTGGTGCTGGGAATTCTCTGACTCGGGCTCACTCTGTCTCTGCCTCCCCTTGGGGATGCCAGAGTCTTTCACCTGCAAGAAAGATGATTATTTCATCGACGTTTCCACCTGGGGATACTGAATCAGGACTTGTCTCGCTTCCTCTCCCTCTTCCTCCCTGTCCCTTCTCCCTCTCCTCACCAGGCTTCTTGCCTCCAGACATTTTAGTAGTAATCATTCAATCAATTGTATTTATTGAGCACTTACCGTGTGCGGAGCACTGTACTAAGCTCTTGGGAGACTACGACACAGTAATAACCTCCGTGCAGGTTCTGAGACGTGAAGTCTAAGGACTGAAGTCATCTGTCTCTCTCAATGGGAGACTCCATCTTATACTATGTATCACACTCTGTGCTAAGTGCTGGGGTAAACACTAGAGAATCAGATTGGACCTGGTCCCTGACCCACCATGAGCTCATGGTCTAAGAGGAAAGGAGAGTTGATACCTTATCTCTATTTTAGTGATGAAGAAACTGAGGCTCAGAGAGTTGAAGAGACTTGCTCAGGGTCGCACAGCAGGCCAGAAGCAGAGCTAGGATTAGATCTTGGGTCTCCTGTCTTCCAATCCCGTCTTCTTTCCACTGCCAAACCTATCCTTTCTCCCTTGAGTCACTTCTAGACCGAGCTCCTCCTAGACTTGTGAGCTCTTTGCAGGCAGAAATGTGTCTGTTTATTGTTATATTGTACTCTCCCAAGCGCTTAGCACAGTGCTCTTCATTAGAGAAGTGCTCAATAAATACAACTGAATAAATGAATGAACCTCCCAAATCATTGCCCTTCCTCCCTGGTCTGATCCCGTTCTCCCATTTCACTTACTCGCCTTCTAAACAGCGAGTCACCTGGGATTCAGAGTTACAAGGGCTTGGAGTCAATGGAGCTCGACTCATCCACCTCCCCTGCCTCCAGGCTCATTTAGATTTCACTCTCCTGGGGACTCCATAAATCCTTATTGTTTGCCTGTTTAGAACGTTCCTTAGGGATGGTTTACATGGCATCATCCGTACCCCCCTTGGCCCTCTGGGATGAGGGATAGAGAGTGTAGAGTTCAGGGCCACCGAAGGAAACACCCCACAGTGATTCCTGCCACCACCTGGCCACGATTATGCCCTAATCCTTACCCCGATGCCAGGGAAGCCCAAGGGCAGAACCAGCCCAGGCTGACCACTGCCTCTGCCCAGGAGAGTAAGAGAAGCAGCGTGGCTCAGTGGAAAGAGCACGGGCTTTGGAGTCAGAGGTCATGGGTTCGAATCCCGGATCGGCCACTTGTCAGCTGTGTGACTTTGGGCAAGTCAATTAACTTCTCGGTGCCTCAGTTACCTCATCGGTAAAATGGGGGTTAAGACTGTGAGTCCCACGTGGGACAACCTGCTTCCCCTGTGTCTACCTCAGCGCTTAGAACAGTGCTCGGCACATAGTAAGCGCTTAACAAATACCAACATTATTATTATTATTACAAAGGAATTCCGGAGAAGATGTCTCTGGGAGGGACCGATCGGACCAACCGCTCGTAATCTCTTCCATTACTTTATGGGAAACCAATACAAATGCAATTGGAGCAAAAGGACGGAATCGGGGAACAGTGCCAGCACTTTAATGTCATCGGGAGACAATTTCTAACCATGGCCCGGGGCGGGCAGTCTGAAAGGCCAGAGGGGAGAGGAGGGTTGAGGAAGAAGGAACAGGAAATGAGGAAGACACTTCTTTAAGGGGGGGGGCTGTAAGGTTTTCCCTGGTGGGTGGGTGGGGTTCCTGAGGAGAGGGGATGGAGAGGAGGAGCAGGGAAGAGGGAGAGTAGATGGAGAGGAGTGGCAGGAAGAGAGGGAGGGGAGGGAGGAGAGGAGGAGTAGGGAAGAAGGGGAGGGAGGAGAGAAGGGTTGGAGCGAGGAGGAGAGAAGGATGGGGTGATCTGTCTCTTGGCTCCCATTCTGCCTTCTAGAGGGGCTCAGAGGTGAGTGCCTCTCTCTGGAGGGTCATCGGATGGCAGAGAAGGCTGGCAGAGAGGGCACTTAGACCAGAGACAGCGGGAGAGAACACAAGAAGAGGATGTTGAAGAGAACACCTGAGACAAGGCTGGCAAGGAGGGGACCTGAAGGAGGCTGGTGGAGAGGACATCCGGAATGGAAGCTGGTATAGAATGCATCTAGAATGGAGGCTAGCAGACAGGATTGTCCCTAGCCAGACTGTTGTCCATTGGAATGTGGTCAGGGTTAGGGGTGGGGTGTTGGGGTGGGGATGTCCCAAGGGGGAAGAGAGGCTGGGGGAGGGCTGTGACTCTCCTTCCTTTCAGCCCCACCAGTGGAATCCGCTGGCCAAGGGCTGGCCACCTGGAGCTGGGTCTGGCTGCCTGGCAGAGATAAGGGGCAGAGAATAGCCAGGGATAAGCTAGGCCCTGTCACGGTCTTCAGTAGGGGAGAGGAGGGGGCAGGTTGGGAATGGGGCCAGAGCCAGATGTGGGCTGGGAACCTGGGGGTGGCAGGAGCACTGGGTTGAAACTGGGCACCCTGTGAAGGGTCAGGGTACGGGGAGCTGACGTAGGTTGGCACAGGGGTGTTCTGGCACCGAGGGTTCTCCCTGTTTCTTTGTCTCCCTGTCTCTCTGTCCCTTTCTCTAGTTCTGATGCTCTATTCCTCTCTATTACTATTTTTAAAAATGGTATTTGTTAAGCGCTTACCTTGTGCCAGACACCGTTCTAAGCACTGGAGTAGATAGGAGTTAATCAGGTTGGAAACAGTCCTTGTCCCAAATGGGGCTCACAGTCTTAATCCCCGTTTTACAGATGATTTAACTGAGGCACAGAGAAGTGAAGTGACTTGCCCAAGGTCACAGAGCCCATTAAAACCCAGGTCCTTCTGACTTCCAGGTCTGTGCTCTATCTACTAGTCCATACTGCTTCTCGGTCTTTTGTCTGTCTTCCTATGACTCTCTTTCCTTTAGATCTCGGTAGGCCTGTCTGCCTCTCTGCCTCTGCCCACCGCTGATGTTCTCTATTCCCTCGCCTCTCTCTCCCTGTTTCACTCTCTTCTGTAGATCTTGGTGGGTCTGTCTGTGTCTACCTCTGATTCCCTCCTCCTTCTGACTCCGTCTCTCTCCAGCTCCTCCGTCTCTTTTCAGCTCCCCATCTATCTCCAGCTCCCCGTCTCTCTCTATCTCCCTATCTCTGTCCATCTCACCCTGTCTCTGTCCAGGCCCCCGTCTCTCACCAGCTCCCTAGTCTCTCTCCACTCCCGGTCTCTGTCCAGCTTCCCCTGTCTCTGTTCAGTCCTCCGTCTCTCACCAGCTCCCCAGTCTTTCTCCAGCTCTCCCTGTCTTTAACTCCAGCTTCCCCGTTCTTTGTCCACCTCCTCCTAACTCTGTCCAGCTCCCCTGTCTTTTGCCAGCTCCCCCATCTCTCTCCGGCTCCCCCCTACCCCGGTTCTTTCTGTGCTCCTCAGGTTCCTGCCCCTCATTGCCTGGCTCCACAACTGGGGGTCGGCCCGCCCTCCCTTCCACTCTGTCCCCCACTCCTTCCCGCCCCCAGGTAGATTGGGAAGGCCTCCTGGCTCTTGCCCCAGGGATCCTCCCCCGGACTTCCCCCTGCCCCTCGCCCTCCTCCCCCTCCCCCGGGTTACCTACCCCCTGCTGGCTCCGAGCCAGAGCGACGTTCCACTCGGGCGGCCCCATTCTCTCTCTGGCCGAAGTGGTGGACAGGCCTATAAATCACCCAATTTACCCAGGCCCTGGGCTCCCCTCGCTCTCCATCACTTTGTTTGATGAGCAAGCTGGGGAGGGGGGACGGGAAGGGGAGTACGGGCGCAGGGCCATTTATCTGACCCTCCTCCCTCCCCCACCCCTTCCGGCCGCCCCTTTCTCGGCATCAACAGGTGCTGAGCCAGAATTCCCGATGCCTCCTCGGTGGGCATTGCCGCGCCTGCCCCATACCAGGGGAGCCCCGACAGTGGTTAGGCCACACAGAAGTTGCCCCTGGGCCGGACCAGGGAGCTCTGGGGCTGGAGTCGCCCTGCCCAGACTCTGGAAGAGACGCTCTGAGCCAGAGAGGTAAACAGAGGCAAGGAGCGGCGGGAGAACCGTGGAGCCTGGAGAAAGACCCAAGGAGCGGTCCTCATTTGGGTATCCAGGGTAGCTCAGCTCCTTCCTTTCTGACCAGAGAGCCCAGGGTCTCGGCAACCCCTTCTGACCTCAGCTCCCGGCCCTGCGACTCTAGAGGCAGGCTTTCCTGACGGGGGCACTTTCTCCCTCCTAGTCTAGCCCTCCACACCCAGTCCCTTTCTCCTGAGACAGATGTCTCAGGACAGCTGCGGGACAGCTGTGGGGGACCTATAAGGGGAGCCTGCGCCCTAGGGGCTCAGGCTATGTTCCTATCCACTCAGCCACCCTGCTTCCCACATGGTGAGTTTAAGGGGCGAGGGTTCAAAGTGGCGTCCCTCACCTCCTCTGGAGGGGACCCTCATCGCCGAGTGAACTGCTGTCTTCCCTGGGTCCCCTTTTCTGCAGCTCCCTGACCTCAGTGTGGAGCTTGTAGAGGTGGAGACAGACTCAGGGGTCAGAGTGGCCCCCAAGGTATATTATCTGACTTCACCATGGATTTGGCCTTTTTTTTTTAATAGTACTGGTCTTAGTGAAGACTTGAAGTCTTGGAGAGAGTAGAAATGGGCAGGAGCCTGAGCTCTACTCTGTTTCCTGCTATGGTAGCCCCCTGTTAGGCTCGGATTGCCTCTTTTCCTTCCTTGGTGTCAGTTTCCCCTCTTATTTTTTAAAAATTGTCATCTGTTAAACGCTTACTACGCATGCTTACGGTGCCAGGCACGGTAGTAAGCGCTGGGGTAGATACAAGCTAATCGGGTTAGACATAGTCCAGTTCACAATTCAGAGTTTTAATCTCCATTTTACAGATGAGGTAACTGAGGCACAGAGAAGTGAAATGATTTGCCCAAGGTCACAGCAGACAAGTGGCAAAGTCGGGGTTAGCTTCTTCTGGCTCCCACACCCGTGCTCTAACCACTAGACCACGGTGCTGAACCTTCTTGGGTTCAGGAGGTTGCCCTTCTGTCTGTATCCTCAGATATCCTGGGACTAACGTGCTGATGTGACCTCGTGACTCAACCTCTCTGCTTTTTCAGGGGCGATTCGACCCTCTCCCTCTCCCCCGCAGGAAGTCACTTGTCAGCTGTGTGACTGTGGGCAAGTCACTTAACTTCTCTGGGCCTCAGTTACCTCATCTGTAAAATGGGGATTAAGACTGTGAGCCCCATGTGGGACAACCTGATTCCCCTATGTCTACCCCAGCGCTTAGAACAGTGCTCTGCACATAGTAAGCGCTTAACAAATACCAACATCATTATTATTATTATTAAGTCCTTCCTGATGTCTCAACCTAGTCTCTCCTGCCGTGTTCGGGGAAGGAGACACGCAGAATTGGAACATCTCCTCCCAACAGGTCCGATCCAGTCCCAGGGAAATTCCAGTGGGCGGAATTTCCAGGTATGGATTTCTGGGAATTGGGGCGGGGCGTCCTGTGTGACAGTACTCGGGGGCGGAGTTAGGGGGAGACTGGCAGTTTCCGAACGTCCTGGAGGAAGTTCAATTCATTTCATTTATTCAATTGCGTTTATTGAACGCGTACAGTGCGCAGAGCACTGTACTGAGCTCTTGCGAAACTATAATATAACAATAAAGAGTGAAAATCCTTGACCACAACGAGCTCACAGTCTGGGGGTGCGGGGATCAATACAAATCAGTCAATGAGTCAATCAATCTTATTTACTGAGAGTTTACCGTGTGCAGGGCACTCTACTAAGCGCTTGGGACAGTACAATAAAACGGAGTTGGTAGAAACGTTCCCTCCCTCAGTGAGTTTACAGTCTAGAAGCGTGGCTTAGTGACAAGAGCAGGGGCTTGGGAGTCAGAGGGCGTAAATTCTAATCCCCACTCCTCCACTTGTCTGCTCTGTGTAACTTCGGGCAAGCCACTTAACCTCTCTGTGCCTCAGTTACCTCATCTGTAAAATTGGGATTAAGACTTTGAGCCCTACGTGAGGCAACCTGATTACCTTTTATCTTCCCCAGTGGGAAGAACAGTGCTTGGCACATAGTAAATACCATTATTATTATTATTATTCAGAGATGATCTCCGGCCCCCTGCCCCCCGATTCCAGCCTCTCCCCTTCCGCAAGGGGGAAGCCGCGGTGGGCGGGGTTTGGGGGTTCGCCGGGGGGCTTCCAGCTTGTCCCAAATTGCCTCCCGCTGACCTCGCCTTCGTTCATCCCGCTGGTAGCGGGCGGCCGGACCGTAGGGGTTCCCCGCTGCGCCTTTCTGGCCGCCGGTCTAACGGGGGTGTGCAGAGAGCGCCGATCTCGTGGAGCTCGGGAAAATGGAGGAATGGGAGGGGGAAGGGGAGAAAAGGGGGGGTCGTCGGCAGGGGGGAGGGGCTGAGGGGGACAGCGCAGGGGCGGAGATAGAGTGCGAGAGGCTGAATCCCCTCCCCCTCCCCGTGCCGGGGAGAGCGAGCTCCTGCAGCCGCGGGGATCCATTATCCATCGAGAAAGCGCTCAGCTCTCCATCCATCACAAGCTGAGAGGGCCGAGGAGGCAGCCCTTAAAATGCCCTTTTTTTTGTAAATCCCAAATCCCCATCATCATCTTCCCTCTCCCATCCTCTCCCTGACCTCTCCACCTTGCCCCTTCCCACCCCCGCCCAGCTCGTCACAGCGTGGTCTAACAGGGAGTCAGAGGACCTGGGTTCTAATTCCGGCTCGGCCAGATGCCTGCTGTGTGACCTTGGATAAATCACTTCATTTCTCGGGGCCTCAGTTTCCTCCTCTGTGAAATGGGGATTCAATATCGTTCTCCCTCTTATTTAGACTTGGAGCCCCATGTGGGACAGGAACTGTGTCCAACTTGATGATCTTCCATCTACCCCAGTGCTTTGTACAGTGCTTGGCACCTAGTAAGCACTTAACAGATATTATTATTATTACTATTATTCTTCTCAGCCCTTGGACAGGTGAGAGGGACAAGGGAAGCTGGGGGTGGAAAGATTCCTTTCTGGAGGAAATGGACTCCAGTAAGGGTGATTGAAGGTATCGATCAATCAATCAATATTTGTTGAGAGCTTACCGTGGACAGAGCACTACTAAGTACTTGGGAGAGGATAGTAATAATTATTATTATGGTATTTATTAAGTGCTTACTATGTGCTAAGCGCTGTGGTATATACAAGGTAACCAGGTTGTCCCACGTGGTGATCACAGTCTTAATCCCCATTTTACAGATGAGGGAACTGAGGCACAGTGAAGTTAAATGACTTGCCCAAAGTCACACAGCAGACAAGCGGCGGATCCGGGAATAGAACCCATGACCTCTGACTCTCAAGCCCGGGCTCTTGCCACTAAGCGACGCTGCTTCTATACAGTAAAATTGATATATTGTATTCTCTCAAGTGCTTAGTCCAGTGTTCTGCATACAGTAAATGCTTAATAAATACAATCGATTAATTGATCGTTAGACATGTTCCTTGCCCTCACGGAATTTACAGTCTAGAGGGGAGAGATTCATTAAAATAAATTAAGGCTATGCGTATAAGTGCTGTGGGGCGGACGGTGGGTTGAATATCAAGTATCTAAAGTGCATAGGTGACACAGAAGGGAGAGGGATTAGGAGAGTTGAGGGCTTAGTTGGGGAAGGCCTAGGCTAGGCTTCTTAGCAGAGGAAGGAGGTGGGAGATGGGGATGCCCAGTTAGAATGGGGTTGGCCTGTCCCCTAATACCCCTAGTCCAAAATGCTCCTTCCTGTTTCCCCATTAGACTATAGGATCCCTGAAGTCAGGGATCATGTCTTCTCATTCTACAGTCCTCACCCAAGGGCTTAATACAATGTTCTGCACAGAGGAGGAGCTCAAGAAATGTCATTGATGAATTGATTGCGATTCATTCTGGTTCAGTCACCTCACCCCCATCCCACTGGGAAATGGTCAACTGCATCGCCCCCTACTGTTTTCCTCTTCCTCCTCCTCCCTAAAGAGGGCCTGCCATCTCCAGCCTTCAGTGAGCAGGAGCAGGGTAGCCCAACTCGGCTCTCCCCACGTCCCCTTGGGATTGCCCTAAATCTGGCGGGCCCCTCCACACCCTCCGGAAATCACAGGTAATTTTGTGGTCGACTGGCACCACGCCCAGCTGGCAGCGGTGACGGTAAAGAGGGAGCCAGGTGGCAGGAAGCCCAGGGGAGGGAGTCTGCTACCGTCCCAGAGGGAGGCAGAGAACATGGTTGCCAGGCAGTGCCAGTTGGGCCGGTGGTCCACTAAGAACCCCAGGTCTGGGCAGGGGAATTCTGCCCCTCCCTGAGGGTGGGGAGGTGGGACCCTGGTGTCCCTTTCCACCCAGTGGCCTGAGGTTCCAATTCTGGTGAGTGAGCAAGGTGACCCTTCTTGAGGCTTCTCCCTTATCTCCCGGCCTCTGGGGGATTATCTCGTGGCACAAACGTCCCCCCACCACCACTCTGACCCTCCCTTTGGGCCCTTGTTGGGGTGAGGACCTCGGGACGGACCCTCAGACTGACCCAATGTAGCCCTGCACATGGTCCGTACGTCACACAAGAGTGTGAACCTCTGAAACCCTGAGGCCTCTCCCCCCGACTCCCTGATTCCCACTCCGTGGGAGAGGTAGAGTTGGACTGGCCCAGGGAAGAGCAGGGATGGGAAGAGGGGCAGGGGAACTGAAGATCTGTCAAGGGTGGTGATGATTTTGGTGCTGAAGAGGGAAGAACGAGACCTGTCCCTTTGCCTGTACACCTCAGAATGCCCTCAGAGAGAGGGAGCAGAGGGCTAAGGGAAGGGACTGGGGAGTGGGGGCTAGGAAGCAGGGTTCATAAGGTGGGGAAGCTTGGTACAGGGAAGTGGATGGGAGACAGACACAAAGCAGGTGGAGGCAAGGAGATATAGGACTCCTCTGCATATCGACCCAGGCACAAAAAACACTTGTCCAATCCCAATCTACGTATGCTCTTATGTGTGCACATGCACACTCACACCCACACCCACACAAACACATACACAAGTCTAAACCCTTTCCCTCATGCTGCGATGGACCATCTTTCCCCTGGTTGGGCAGGGGTTGGAGAACTCTAGGCAGAAGCGACTTAGACTGGGAGCTCCATGTGGGATAGGACTGGATCTGACCTAATTATCTTATATCCACCCCAGTGCTTAGTACAGTGCTTTGCACACAGTTAACGCTCAATAAGTACGATTGAATGAATGCCTGGCATATAGTAAGTGCTTAGCAAATACCATTTTTTCAAAGCAGGGAGCAGAACTTTTGGTGGTGGAAGAGGAAGGACAGGTGGTTCATGGTTATGGGTGGTAGCTTGGTGTCTGCGTGGATTTCAGTTCTTGTGTTTTGCTCCACTCTACCCTCCCTAAGCTTCCTGAGACTCAGAGCCCCAGTGTTCTCACTGTCTAGTTGAGGAGACGAGGTATCCTGGGCAGTTCTCTACGGTTGGCTTCTGGAGATCTCAAAGCACTTCAGGATGGGACCTGAGCCCCAGTGTGTTGGCACTGAGGGGCACTGAGGCCCCTAGAGCATCAGTTGTGAGTCCTGGCCCTCTCCCTGCCAATCCCGACCCCGCTGCATACCAGCTGGGGGTGTGAGGAGGGGTGACGGGGGAAGGGGGGCGGCTGGTCGAGCATGGGAGACCCTAGGAAGGGGTACAGCAGCTCCCTGAATCCCTCTCCCCACAGTGCTGCCTCCCCTGAGACCCTCTAGAATCAAACTTTATATTGTTCCAGGCAGGATAAATCAATGAAACTGAAATGAGTACATTTTCTAATCTGTTTAAAGGGCAACGAAGCATGGAATTGTGATCCCCAGACTCCCGTGGGTGGAAATCAATCCTGGGCCAGGCTGGAAGGGTGGGGCACTGGGACACCAGCCCCAGAGTCTGGGTTGCCAGGAGCTTCCCCACCTCCCCACGAGAGGCCAGGGAAGGGTGCAGGTGAAACAGGACAAACAGAGGTGCCCCGGCCCAGAGGCCATCACGTCACGTTCTGCCAGGATTGGGTGAGGGTCCTGGGTTCCTGGGATCCCTCCCACCCCCTGCCCACCAGGTAGCCCAGGGGGCCAATGCTGCTTGGTTTGCGAGCTGTTGGGGGATGGTGGGATAAGGTAGTGACGATTGGAAAGGGCTGAGAAGGTGTGGGGATGAAGGCAGTGTCCAGTGGGAAAGTCTCTTCTGGTGGAAGATGGGCTGGGCTGGCAGCCGGGGGCTAGCTCTCACCTCCTTCTCTGGGTGTATGCTGAGTGCCCAACCCGCAGCTGGAAACTAGGGATGCCCAAAATAGAGTTTCCTAAGCACCTGCCCTTGGCACCAATCAGAGCACTTGTGGAGCTGACTTGATGAAGGGCGGCTGGAATTGAAAAAGCAGTGGAGTGGCAAGGAAAGTCTTTCTTCTCCTCCCTGAGGAGCAGCCTGGCCGAGTGGGAAAGAACTTGGCCGGGTCCAGCACTCAGGAGACCTGGGTTCTAGTTCTGCCACTGGCCTGTTGTGTCGCCTTGAGCAAGTCACTTAACCTCTCTGGGCCTCTTTTTCCTTAGCTTTCAAATGGAGCAATAGAACGTGCCCCTCCCTACCGTCAGGTATGTTGTGGAATAAAATGACATGAGATGTAAAAGCACTTTTGGAAAAATATAGTGTTATTATTATTTCTCCTCTTTGGAGCCCCTTCTGCCCCCCACCTCTCCTCCCCTGACTCTCCTTCCCTCTGGACCCCTCCCTTTCTTCATCACCCTACTCCACCTCACCTCTGCTCTCCCCTCTCCCCCTGCCTCAACTTGGCAGGGTGGGGAGGGGAAAGGGACGGGAGTGGGAGGAGCGGCTGTTCCCTCTCAACCTTCCTCAGTACATCGATAATTCTCCTCCAAGCAATTAAGGGAAGCCATTGCTCCTCAATCAGCCGTATTTGAATATGGAAATGACTTTTAATTACTCCGAGTCAATACCATTTCATCACCGCATATGTGTTTGGTTTAGCGGTGCAGTTCCCATTCAGCTGGTGCTGTGGTTCAGCCAGACCTGGGAGGATCTGTGGGGTTTCCCGCTGAACCCCAACTTCCAGTCGGGACCCCCACAGACACACACTCTTTTCCTCTCCAGGCTTCTGGATTGACCACCTGCACTCCAGGGGAGTCCCTCTATCTTCTCTCCATTCTGAGACCAAGGGGTCTCCTTTTGCTCCCCAAAAGTTCAGCTCCCCCACTCTAGCCCCTCCCCCTCTTTTTCTTCTCCTGCCGTGGCCTCCTCCAAACTGGACCCTGAGATTGATAAAAGCCACCGTTGCCAGCCAAAAGGCTGAGCACCGTCCTTGGGTTTGGCTCTCTGCCTGGCCTGGCTCCGACCAGTTCCGGGCTGCCTCTCCCTGGATGACTGGGGGTTCCGGGTGTGTGCAGTGAGTAAGGATGGGGAACATTGTCATGGCAACCAAACCCACTTCCTCCATCCTCCCCTGTTTCCTTCCTTTCTTGGGGACCAATCCCCAACTCTCCTCCACAAGGGAAAATCCACTGCTGATTCCTAGTGCCAAAAGGGACTGCTAAGGGTCATCAAGACCAGCCTCCCCATTTTATGGTGTTGATTAAGCACTTACTATGTGTCAGGCACTAAGTGCTGGAGTAGATACAAGCTAATCAGGTTGGCCACAGTCCATGTCACACATGGGTCTCAGTCTTAATCCCCATTTTACAGATGGGGTAACTGAGGCACAGAAAAGCAAAGTGGCTTGCCCAAGGTCACATAGCAGGCAAGAATCAGAGCTGGGATTAGAACCCTGGGGCTTCTGACTTCCAGACCTATGGTCTATCCACTAGGCAACACTGTTTTCAGAGCTCCCTGCTTCTGAACCATCTCAACTACTTGCCTATATTAAACTTTGATGATCAGCTTGGCTCGGGACTGATGGCTCTGGATCCCTCCTGTTCCTGCTCTTCCCTAGGGTGGAGGGAGGAAAGGATTCTGGGACAGAGATCCCTGAGGCCAAGGAAGAAGCACTGCTGGTCCACTGGAAAGTGGACAACAGACCATGGAGGTCAGCTGAAGCAAGAGGTGGTTGGAGGAGATCAGGCATGGACTGGCCCAGGTTACCAAGAGAAATGGAGACATCACTCTTCCACCTCCACCACCTCCAAGGATCCTTACAGAAAAATCTGGCAACCACCTGTTCGGTCGGTCGGGTTTTGGTGGGTGCCTACTTGGAGGTAGGGGGCTAGACTAGATGACCCCTAGGATTCTAAGATTCTTTTGCCCTCTCCCTGCTCTCTGGCCTCCATGCCCCCCGTCTTCTCTCCCCATCCCCCTGAGAGAAATGTAAGGGACAGGACTGTTGGCAGTGGTGTGAGAGGAGGTGACAGAGGCAGCATAGGGCAGCTGGGTTTGTCCCACTTCCTCCTGCCTCTTTCTCTTACCTTTGCTTGGTCTGCAGCGATGGTAAGTCCTCCTTGCTCTTGAAGATGCCTGAGAAGGAGATCCTACTCCCTCAGTTGGCCTAACCCTCATCTCAGCCAGGGACGTCTAAGCCCAATCCCTCTTGCTGCAGTCTTCACAGATGGTCCTCTGCAGAGCAAAAGGACCCCCAAAAGGCTGGATCAAGGAATGGGTTTAGGAGCTGTGGAAACTAGAGAGGGACTGGTGTGTCTGCCCTCTGCTAGCCATGCCCTCTCAGTGTCGGGCTTCTGTCACCCCCGAGGACCCCCAGGAAATCCCTCTCCATCTCTGCTCTCTCCTCGTTTGGCTTCCCCACCTCGGCCTCTCCAGGTCAGTGGGATGAGGGCTCAAGTGTCTGGATTCTCCTGGCCTCATTTAGATCACAGTCAGGGATGTCTAACCTCAATCCCTCCTGCTGCAGTGAGCACTTTCTGTCCTCTGCGGCTGGGGGAAAACACTTATGGGGGCAGAGAAAGTGGGGAGAAAGCTGAAGTTTGTGCCTGCTAGGCCATTCTGGCCTATCCAGATCTTGCTCAATATTGCCCCTAACCATTGGGAGGAGGTCATCTTGTCTTCTCCCCTGCTGCGGAGCAGGATGGGCAGTCAGTTTAGCATCTCCTCCCACCCGAAGATCTATTTTAAAAGATTGATTGATTGAAGATGCTAACCCCTCCTTGGGGGCCAATTCTGGGTTGCCTGGCCCCCACTGGAGCCCTTCATTGCCACAGGAAGGTGGGAGCCCCAAATACCAGCAAGTTCCAGAGGGACCTGGGTATTACGGACAAGCTCTCCCCAGCGGGTAATTAGAGGGAGAGTTTGGCTTGTTGGATGGCCCATCCCTGACCATGAGGATGAGGATCCAGGAAATTAGCCAGCACACAGTCCCTCCAAGCACCCTGGTGCTGCTGCCCCTCCCACTTTCCCAGAGGGCTCAGCTCTCCCCACCCCCAGCCCTACCCCCACCCCCACCCTGCATGCCAAGTTCATAGGCAGTGTAGCAACAGGGGGGCAACATGCACAGCTGGAGACTGAAACTTCCTTCCTTCCGCCCCAGTCCTGGGAAAGCTCCTCGCTTCTCTCCACTTTCTATCTCCCTAAGGATCTCAAAGAGCCTTGCAGACCTCACCTTCAGGGGGTGAGAAGGGCTGGGCAGAAAACCCCAGCTGGAGTCATCAAGTCCCAGATCATCCTCCCAGTGACAGTTGAATCCGCAGTCCATACCCTGCAAAACACACACACACACACACACACACTCTCTCTCTCTCTCACTCACACACACCCCTACATCTCTCTCTCTCTCACTGCCACAGCCTGGGGGCCTAGGGGCCTTCCAGCTTCATAAATTTCTTTAAGGTGACAGGAAAGATCCTTTCATTGGTCCTTATTACCTTTTTCCATTAAAGCCGATAATCTCACAATTCCCCCCGGCTTCTGCCCGGACTGAGGGCGTGATATGTGAGGGTGGGACAGGGCCAGGAGAGTGACAGGAGGGGGATGGAGCCCCCGAGAAGTTACCCTGGGGAGAGACAAGGCAGGAGGTGGGCGGCAGGCTAGGTTGGAGCTGCCATCGGCAGCATGTTGCCTCAAAACCTGGCAGGTGTCAGCTAGGCTGGCTGCCAGGTCCGCTGTGGGAAGCTGGTACGTCCACATTTGGGACCACAGATGCTTGGGTTCCATCCCCAGTGTCAGAGGGGGTGCCAGGCCTCAGATTCCTACTTTGGACACTAGAACTGTAGCCTGCAGGGCACCATGCTGGCAATCCCGTTGTCCTGGGGGCAATGTTGCCACATCCCCGGGGAAGCCAGGGTGGAGGCTATGGCGGGGGGTGCACCTCTTCAGGGGGTACTGCAGAGGACACAAGGGGTCACGTTGGAGCCAGATCCCTATGGTGTCTCTGCAGCACAGCTCTGCCAGGCTCTTGGACCCTCCCCCTTGCCCTGTGCTTTCGAAAGTAGCTGCTGACCATTAACTTTCCTTTCTTGTCCAGGTTGTGATGCTTAGCAGAAGGGGAGCAGTGGGTGACTCTTCTTCAGGCAGGAAGCTGCCAGCTCTCCTGTGGGGCTTCCTCAGGCCAGATGGGGTCATGGGGTCTGGCCCCCCGCCCCCCTCACCAACTTGCTCTTTGGGCTAAAATACCTCCTGGGTAGAGGGAGCTGTGGACTTGTTAGGGCCTGGAATAATAATTATGGTATTTGTTAAGCACTCACTATGTACCAAGCACTTTTCTAAGTGCTGGGGCACATTTGAGGTAATCAGGTTATCCCACATGGAGCTTACCGTTTTAATTCCCATTTTACAGCTGAGGCACAGAGAAGTGAAGTGACTTGCCCAAGATCACACAGCAGACAAGTGGTGGAGCTGGGATTAGAGCCCATGTCCTCTGACTTCCAAGACCGTGCTCTTTCCACTAAGCTATGCTGCTTCTCTACTAAGACATACTGCTTCTCTAGCTTTCTCCTGCTGCAGCCAGAGCTCATCCCCTCATGACAGCCCAGCTGTTCAGGGACTCACAGTCTGTGATTTGGTCTCCCCTCTGGTTCTCCCAGCCTTGGCTTCCTCTTCTCTGGGAGGAACCATTCCTCCCCTCCTTGCCGTCCCTCCAACCACCACCCAAGCCCTCCCACTCTTCTTTGCCTTCCCCCCCCAAGAAATATGGGCATGCCTACTTAGACTGGTCATCCCCCGCCTCCCCCTTCGCCCAGCTCTGCTCTCACCTGCCCCTCATCCAGTCACCACAATGGTTCCCTCGGCCACATAATCGTTTAATTAACCTACTTCTTTCTGGCTGTGGTCTCTGGGGGCCTGGCCTAGCCTGAGTTCCTGGTGGCCTGCCGCCCAGGTCACCACCAATCTGCCTGCCCTCAGGCTGAGAAATGGGTCTGACCTATGGCACCGAAGGGAAAGGGAAGGAGCTGGGGAAGCAGAGACTCTCAGCTGCTCTCCCAGGGGCCCAGTCTCCCAATCCAGATAGCTTGGAACTTCCAGGATCGCTCTAGGAGGTTTGGACCTTCAGGTCGGACAAGAGTCTAGTGGAAGGAGCACAGGGCTGGGAGTCAGAGAACCTGGGTTCTAATCCCAGCTTCCCCACTTTCCTACTGTGTGACTTTGGGTGAATCAATTCACTACTCCGTGCCTCAGTTGCCTCATCTCTATAATGGAGATTTACTCCCTGTTCTCTCTCCTACTTAGACCAAGAGGCCCATTTGGGATAGGGATTGTGTCCAACCTGATTCTCTTGTATCTACCCCAGAGCTTAGAAGAGTGCTTGGCATATAATACGCGCTTAGCAAATAGCACAGCTATTACTAGGTCACACTCTCGGGGGAGGCACCACTGAACGGGGCCTCCTCTGAGGCAGCGGCCCACGGAACACGTACGTTGCACGCGTTCCTTGCCCCACGCACATTGGAGGCCGATAGGCCGAAGTCACGCAGACCCAGTCATCCCTCGGAGGGCCCTGAGAGGGAGCGCAGCGAGCACCCAACTTCACTTAAAGAGGCGTCTCCGGCCGGGTCACCTTAAATCCTGCGGTGAGGACCAGGCACCAGGAAAAGGGGGTGGGGGGGAGGAAGAGCGGGGAATCTTCTTCCTTCGGCCTTTTCTTCCACCTGAGTCCCCTGCTAGGGCCTCTCCACTCCTGTCCCCCCTACCCAGGCCCTGCTCCGGCCTCCCCCTTAAGAACTGAGGCGCGTCTCCCCCCCGCCCCCTCGGGTCCGTCGAGGCCGGCTAACTTCTCACGCCCGGGAGGTCGGGTCGCCCCCCACCCACGCCCCCCAAAACCCCTCAGCTCCCCTGCGGGCTCCCTTCCCGTGTGTCCCCCAGTCCCCTGCCGCTTCCCTCCCTCTCCCTCCTCTCCTTCCCCCCTCCCCTCCCCTCCTGCCCGCCCCCTCCCCCGGCCCCGCGCAGCCGCCTCATCATGCCTGGCGCTGTCACACAGCCCCGGCGCGAGCTGCATGCAGCAAGTGCCAGAGCGGCGGCGGCGGCGGCAGCACAAGCGCCCACCCGCTCCACCACCCGCTCCTCCACCCGCTCCAGGACCAGCTCCGGCTCCGGCTCCAGGACCGGCTCGGGCTCCGGCTCCAGCTCCAGCGCCGCGGCGGCGGCTCTTCCGCAGCAGAAGGAGCCGCAGGAGGCTCCGGAGCCGCCGCCGCCGCCGCCGCCGCCGCCGCCGCCGCCAGGAGAGCCAGGAGCAGCCCGAGCAGGACGGCGGCGGCGACCATGCAACTCCCGGAGCCTCGAGCCGCCCGCCAGTAAGCGGAGGGGAAGGCGAGGAGGGTCTTCCGGAGAGACATGCAGCCCTGCTGCAGACCGGCTCCGGGGTCTGGGCTCGCCACCAGCCGCAGGCGGCACCGGGAGCCCCAGCGCTGTCTTTTGCAGGGCCGCCTGCACTAGTTGCCCGCGGATTTTTTTTAATTTTTTTTTTTAACCCCCTATTCCCCCCCTCCTCCGTTTTTGGGGGGGCATTGGTAATTGTGCATTTCCTTCTGCAACTGGAGGGACGGGGCAGCCTCTGGAGGGCCGCCTCTGCGCCGGCGGGGCTCTCCGCTGCCCCTCGCCCCTTGCCCCCGACGCCCCCCTCCCCGCTACGGCAGGAATGGCAAAGTTCCGTCGCCTGGACGTCTCCGCCTGCGCCACCTCGAAGTCCCGCTAGCCGCGATTAGGTGAGTGTCCTGGGCCGAGGATCCCCTCTGCCCTCGGTTAAATCGGGATCCCCCCTTTCTTTCCCGTACCCCGTTTCCTTCCCCCGACCCCCTGCAGCTGAACGAGGAGCCGAGAGAAATCGAGGAGGAACCCCGGCGCCCCTCCTCCTCGGCCCCGGCTGTGCCAGCCCTCCCCCGCCCCCCGCCCCAATTATAGATGGTCCTTTGTGCCGGCCGGGCCTCCCGCGGGAGGGGTGGGGTGGGAGCGGGCTGGCGGGGGAAGGGGGTACTGCCAGCCTGGAAGTTGGTGTCTGGGCACTGCAGCGTGGGGGGCCGGGAACGTGGCGCATGGACCAGGGGCCCTCCGTCCCTCCATCCTCTTCCTCCGCCTCCCTCCCCCGCCCCTCCGTGCCCCTACCCCACCGCCCCTGGCGGTGCCTTCCTCCGCGGGGGGGGGAGCACCGGCCTCCCCCACTGGGCCAGACCTGCCCAGCCCCTGGCCCACACTGTTCCTTCCGCCCCCTGGGCACAAGGGGCCGCAGGGCGGAGAGTCGGAGAAGGCTCCGGGAATAAGGGGTCGGGGACGTGGAGGGGGGGAGAATCCGAGGGCTCCGAGAGTTGGTGGGTAGCACAGTCTGGGGAACCAGAGCCGTAGGGGGTGCCCAGCCCGCGCTGGGCCCTGGGCCCCGAGCCAGATCGGGGAACTTTGGAGAGAAGGAGAAAGGGGAGGAGGAGGAAGAGGAAAAGGAGGAGGAGGGAAGGAGGAGGAGAAGGAGGAGGAGGAGGAGGAGGAGGAGGGAAAGAAAGAGGAGGAGGAGGAGGAGAAGGTGGGCATAAGCCAATTGAGATGCCCAGCCGCCTTGGCTATCCGGCGGCTGGGTTGCCTGGGTTTCCTCCGAGGCTGCTCTCCGGCGCCGCCTGCAGGCAGCACGGAGAACAGATGCCCCCCGCCGCTTCTCCTCCGCCATCCCGCGATGTGGTTGGCATGATGCTCTCCGCCGCCCCGGGCTCTCATCCTCAACAAATATCCCCGCCATGTGGCCGGGCACAGGCAACCCGGCCCAGGTCGGGTAGGGGCCCGTCCAGGTATCGGAAAAGGGCCCGGGGCAGGGAGATAAACTGATTCGAAGGGGGGTTGTGTGGGTGTGGGAGGGCTCGGGTCGCGGTAGGGGCGGCGAAAGCAGGCGGGGGTGGGGGTCGGCGTGGGTAACACCCCGCGGGGGCTGGCACCAGCTGGGCCGATTGGAGAGGACCACGTGGGGGGTGGGCACATGGAACACGGTGGGTGGGCACACCCATGCGGCTTGGAGCAGCTATCCCTGTGGGTGGCGGTGGGCAGGGTTGGGAGGGGCTCCTGGGGCCGGCACACAGAGAATGGAGGCCATGGTATTTGGGGAGCCGGAACGCAGGGGAGGGGGCTCTATGGTGATGATTGGGGGGGCAGGGTTGGGAAGGAACAGGTGTGACTGTGTGAGCGTGTGTGTGTTTCTGTCTGTCTGCCTGTAGGTCTTCCGGGAGGAAGAAAAGACTTAAGTCTTTCACCGTGCTGACATGGGGCAAGGAGAATGCCCATTGTAAAATGCTCATTTTAACCTCCACGGTGCCACTCCCTCCCCCTTTCTCCCCCCCCCCCCCTCCACCCCCCATAGAATCTGGGTCGAGGGCAGCTGGGGCCACAGCTGGCAGGGGCGAAATGGGGCTGATTGGTAGGACGCTGGGCAGTGTGGGATTAGGTAGGGAGACTGGATTGGACCGGCCTCGAGAAGCTACTCCTCCAACCCCCAGGGGCGGGCTCGGTGCCAGTTGGTCCAGAGGAGCCCTGGAGCTGCCCCCGTGGATCCCTGGGTCCTGACGATGGGGGAGACACCGCTCAGATCCCCCGAGCCAGGTTCCCTAGGTAGGGGCTGGGAACAGAGTGTCCCAGGCATGGAAGAGCAGGCTGGCGGCCCCAGGCCCTGAGCTGTAGAGCAGGACTAACAGTGGCTGAATGAGGTAGCGGTGGGGAAGAAAGCCCAGTGCTGCCAGCTCTTGTGAGTGGCCTTTCACGATTGGCACAGGCCGGACATTAATTACCGCGTGGCAGCGCCTGCCAGGAGGAGAGCCTGGGGGAGGAGGCCAGCCCCCGTGGGCACACGCCCCCTTCCCATCTCCCCACTGGGGCCCGGGGAGGAGGACTGAGAAAGGGAAGCTGGAACAGCAATTCCATGGAAGGGCCAGCTGAGCTGCCTTCTGTGGGGCGGAGGTCTGGACAAGTGAGGCAGAGCTGTGCGTCCGTCACCCAGAGTCGGTCTGCCCGTCTCGACCCCGCCCCCCCTCCCCCCAAGTCCATCTCCTAAAATGCATCTGTCTCCTGCCCCGATCTCAGGGCCTGAGCCAGTGGGCCCGGAGGCAGAAGACTGCACCCAGCTGCAGGGTGGCCTGCCTGGGACGCCCCATCTTCCCTCTGCTCCAGCTCTGGACCTGCCTCTTGACCTTGGGCTTGACCTCTCTGGACATTTGGGCCCAAGTTTGACTGCTTCGTCTGGTGGGGCCTGAAGTGAGGGTATGCCTGGGATTTTAGTGCCTGGAAGTCCACACCTGCCGGAAGAGAATGGGCCCCCTCCCCTTACCCTGCTCTGAGGCGTGGGGTGGGTGATAGGGTGGGTGACAGGGTGAGAAGCTAGGGAGGGGTGTCGGGCTCTGGCTGAGATGGGGAAGGGAAGGCTGTACAGAATAAGTGGGTCGTTGGGATGGGACTCAGAAGAGACAAGTTGTTTGCCAGACGGGGGTGGGTGGTAAGGCTGAGGGGGCGGGAAGGGGGGCAGCCTGCGGGTGCTGTTCTGGGGTTGAACGTGGGCAGTGAGAGAGGGGTGTCTCTAACCACCAACCAGATTGAGAGTGAGATCGCGGCTGTCAGAGGAGACAAAAGTTGCTTTTATAAGGAAACAGAAAAACCCTCCCAGATGGTTTCAGAATCTTTCCTCCAGGATTTGGGGGCTGAAGGATAGCTGATGGGGAGCGGGGAGTGACAGCCCACGAGCCTGGCACCAGGAAGCCTGGCGCTCTGCCTCTTCCCTAGCCCCTTCTGGTGTCTGGGGGAAACTGAGGCAGAGAAGCCAGTCTGCTCTCCTGCCTTTTCTCCCTCCTCTGGGGGAGGGGAGGAGGTCTGGATGGCTGGCAGAGCTTGGTTCGGAGGCTGGGAAGAAGGTGCCAGGGTGAGTCCTGGCACAAAGATGGCTGGAGTGGAAAGCAGGAAGGGGGTGGGTGGGTGGAGAGATCTGCTCTTTCTGAGTGCCTGGCCCCGGGCTGTAGTTGTTGGCTGGGACCATCTTTGGGGATGGATCTGGATCTTATCCCATTCCCCTCCCCACACACTCTGGGCTGTACCATTACAGCCCTTGGGGGTGGGGAGAGAGGTGGGCATGAGGGCCCGGATAGGGCTGACACTTGCCTTATGCTCTCTGCCTCCTGGCTCTTATCCCCGATGCCCCCTCCCCACTTCATCTCTCCCAAATGAGGGGCTCTGAGGGCCTGAGTTCTACTAGCCCTCTGTAGTTCCTGATGAACTGATGGAAGCCTGGAGAGTCAGGTATTAGGGATGGGGAAAGGGGACAATTCCCCTCTCAAGGTCCCACCAAAACCTGAAAGGAGAAGCCTTAGGAGGAGTAGGAGGGAAACTGAGAGGGGAGGCTGAGGGGACAGTGTCATGGGAGTGAGTGATGTCTAAGAGGGGGGAGGGGGAAGGAGTGGCAGCAAACCCCAGCCATGACACCCCCCCAACATTGGTCCACCCCCTCCCCTGTCAACCTCTTCCCCTCCCCCTTTCACCTCCCCCGCCTGTGGGGAGGCCTGGTTGACATTGAAGAACAAAAGACTTCTGGTTCCTGTAGCAACTGCTGCAGTGAAGTTATGGAGAGATCGGGGTGACTGACTCACACAGCCCCACAGCATGCTGGGTAATGGGGCTGCTGCCTACCATCCCCCTGGGGAGGCTCAGGCAGGCGGAGTCCGCCCACCCCCCTAAGGGAGAGAAAATCCTTGCCCTCCACTGATGGCCTCAGCCCGGCTCCTCCACCAACTGAAGGAAGGTGGGCCAGGACCCCCGACCCTCCTTCTCTGCCCCCCCCCGATCACTGAAGGGCTCCGGGTAACTATTTTCTCCCCATCTCTTCTCCTCCAACCCTTCCCCAAGTTCTCCCCAGGAGTCTATCTTTCATCCCCTCTCCTGTGTTCCCCTCAGCACCCCCACCCTCCAAAGCAGCTGGGACGAGAGGTGCCCAGAGGACAACTTTTCAAAGACGGTTGCCCTGTCTTTCTGTCCTCGGTTTCCTGGCGGTGGTTGGCCCAAGCTTGCCCAGGGAGCATGTAGCACTCAGCCAGGCCCTCCCTTGGGCAGTGGCCCAGTGTGGATCTAGAGACACTGGGGATTGGGAGAGCAGGGGTGGCCCAGCCAGGGGGTGGGGAATGACTCCCCTCCAGCTGACCAGAGCTGTGAGAGGACATGACTCGGGTTGCCGCCCCCTCCCCAGACAGTGAAGACTGAAGCCCCGAGAAGGGGCCTCTGGCCAGGGCCTACCCAGAGAGAGGCTTCCAGCTTGGCGTGGTCACTCAGGACTTCAAGATCTCTTTCCCCAACCTGCATCTGCCCAGCTGTGCTCACTCAGGCCCAGGGTGGAATTGTGGGCTAGCTCAGAGAGTATCCCCGGGAGTGCTAGGGAACCTCAATCTCAGTTTAGAAACCCAGATGGACAGGAACGGGCAGGGCAGTGGGGCCTGTCTATGAGAGTCGGGGGATGGGGGTGGGAGGGCACTGGGACAGAGAGGAGAAGGTGATGGTGTCATTGAGGGGAGTCGGAGCTTGTGCTGAAAGCTGGACCTGCCAGGGGAGACCCCAGCCCACACGGAGCGGGACTGCCCCCAGGAGTTTCTCCCTCAGGCTTTGGGGGGAAGCCAGGGGTTCTGGAATTTTCTCCTGGGGCTCTTCACCTGCCCCACCCCCCAACCACTGCCAGTGTGGGGAGATTCAACATGGAGTGTGATTCTCTTTGTGGGCAGGGAATGTGTCTGTTAGGTTGTTGTACTCTACTCTCCCAAGCCCTTAGTACGGTACTCTGCACACAGTAAGCACTCAATAAATACAATAGACTGAATGGTGGTGAGAGCCTGGGGAGCCCTTCTTTACCTAAGTCCCTCCACTATCTGGACTGCTGGATGCAGGGACCGGCCCTCACAAGGTCTCTATTCCCCACTGGGATGAGTGGGGGATCTGCCCCGTCCACAACAGAAGGCGCTGCGTCTGCAAGAGGTGGGCGGGCAGCGAGATGGGAGGCTGAAGATCCCCGGTTGCCATCGGGGCCAGTAGTCTCCAGGGAAGCTGCCCGTGGCGGTCAGGATGAGCTGCGGCAGCAAGCACCTTGCGTGCACAATGAAGGGTTTCAGCAGCAGATTGTGAGTGACAGGCGGACAAATCGCAGATGCCATGTTGGTACGTCGGGTGGAGGCTCCTCTCTGGAGCTGGCTTCTTTCTGGTGTGATTGGCCGCCTCTCCCTAAAGGGTCTCTCTCTCCTCTTCTGCCCCTGTCCCCGGGCACTGCTGAGCACCTGCACAGTTCTTAGGATTCGGGGTGGGGACACAGCTTGGGGGAGTTTAGGGTGAATTTCCTGGTCTATAGTTGGAAGGAGAGGAGTTGAAGGGATGGATTGGGTGGGGTGCGGGGTGTCTGGAGTTGCTATCCCCCAGCTGGTGGGAGCCGTGGACCCCTCCAATGATGTGAGAAGGGGCATCTACAGCCCCTATGGTGCAACAGCATCTCATACTCTGGACAGGGAGCACTGGACACGCCAGAGAGCCTCTCAATCACTTTGATGGCCCCTTACTCCACCCCAGCTGGCAAGGATCTCGCTGAAGCTAACCAGGGCAGGAGGTCCCACTCTCCACTTCAGGAAGAACAAGATGCCACTCGAAGGCTAACCTCTACCCACCCCGCTGCAGAACTGCCCTATATGCTTGATGGAAGTGGAGCACAGCTGGCCCTGTCCCAACAGAATGGCCCATCAGAGACCTCAACTCTCTCTTCTCCAAAATCAGTCATGCCCAATCTGGGGTCACCCCGAGTCCCTGGCTTCACCTTTCAGACTCAGCTCTGCCTTTTGGCTCTAGGATGGAGCAAATTGGAGGAGTCTTGGTTCCCCCCTACCTGGGCCCCATCTTTGGCTTGAGTGGAGAGGGGCTGGGAGTGGGAGGGGACCCCAGGGAGTGGAGGAGGCAGGAGGCAGTACCCTGGCAGATGTGCCAAGCATAGGCATGTACTCCTTTTCATCCAGAGTTGAAGGAGGCAGAGGTGGGGACACCTCCCTCCCTGGCTGCCAGTCTGCCCAAGAGTCATGGAGACAGCCGGGTGGCAGAGGCTTTGTTTCTCAGCCAGTGTCCAGGTGGGCTGGTGGTGGGTAGAGGAAGTAGGGCCAGGGGACGGAAAGTGGCACTGGGAGAAGGAGCAGGGTTTGGGACCTGGGGGAGTAAGGAAGTGTGGGTGTCTGACTGAGCCCCCATGGACAGCTGGAATCTGTGTTAGCAGGAGAAGCAGCTCTTGGTTCCTATTCTTGAAGCACTCACATCGCCAGGGAGCTACAGGCATCTCCAAGGAGATGAGGTCAGAGATTCCTTCTAGGCCAGGAGCCCTCCAGAAGTCATGTCTTCCATCCCTCTGCCTCTGGACAGAACCACCTTTCTTCCCCTTCTAGATTTTAAGCCCCTCTAGACTATAAGCTCATTGTGGGCAGGGAATGTGTCTGTTTATTGTTATGTTGTACCTCCCACATGCTTAGTACAGTACTCTGCATACAGAAAGCGCTTAGTAAATACCATTGAATTGAATAAGAAAGTTCAGAGGCCAGACTCTCACTGGTAGGGTTCAGCCTCAGGTCAACCCCTGATGGGGATCCGGGTGGGGGGCTGGGATGGTTTTTCCCCATCCCTTGGGGAAAGGACCCTCATCTGCAGCATGGCTGGGGAATGCAGCTCTCTTTCACCCAAGATAGTTGAAATTCTCCCTAACTATCTCTGGACCGGTCAGAGCATCGCACAAACAAGAGCTTGGCTAGCCAGAAGGAGGGGACTCAAGCCTGTCTTGAGCTGTCAGACATCACCGCCGAGATCTGGACCAGAGAGAATGACCAGTGTGAGGGATGGAGGGTAGATTGGAGGCCTTTTCCAGCAGGAAAAGTGTTTCAACTCTTGACCAAGCATATGACCAGGTGAGGCGGTGAAGTTCCCTTTCCAGAGATCTTAAAGTCCAGGAGCTATGTTATTTCTTGAGGAGTGGGAGGAGCAGTGGGGGTGGTGGGTTGGTGGGAAGAAGGGTCAATACAGATAGAAATGTGCTAGTCAGATTGTTCCTCTAGCTCTGCGTAGGAGAAGCAGCTCGCTCTGCTGAACCCCCCGGAGGGTGGGGTGGGGCGGGGGAGGGGTGTTCTAGGACCAGCGTTCTGCTCTCCCCCAGGGAGAGGCTACCCATCATGGCATCTCCGGTGAACCTACCCCAATATCTGGTCTTCTGGCTGTGGAACCTGGGAAGCCAAATCCTCGGAGATGGAGGCGGGGGCGTTCCCAGGTCGAACACATCCTGACAGGGGCCAGAGGAGCCCATAACAAATGGCATTTATGATGAGATGTTGGCAGGTGGATTAATTTTCTACCAGCTGGGACGCCCTCCTGTCCACTTGCCAGAGCCCAGGAAGAGGCAGGCCTTAGCGGGGCCTCTCGCTGCCCGCACCTTGCTTGGGTCCAGCAGCAAGGGGGACCAGGCAGCCAGGAGAGGAAGGGAGAAAGAGGGATCCCCTGGGAGCCTTGGCCCTCATCTCCCCGACCCTGCAGCTCCATTGCCACTGCTTGGTGCAGGGATGGGATTTGAACACTGAACAGCTCTGTTCCTACCTTCACCCCTTTAGATAGATGAGGCATCCCCTCCCATCACCCAGAACCCATTGTCTTCTGCAACACTGCTGGGATGACTGGGGCAAAGGAGAAGATAGTAAGTAGTGTGGCCTAGTGGAAAAAGCATAAGACTGGGAGTCAAGAGACCTGGGTTTGAATCCCGGTTCTGCCATTGCCTTCTGTGTCAATTCAGGCAAGTCACTTCATTTTTCTGTGCCTCAGTTTCTTCATCTGTAAAATCGGAATTAAATACTGGTTCTTCTACTTAGATTGTGAGCCCCATGTGCAAGGGGTACTGCAACCACTTGCCTGTATTGTATCTACCCCAGCGCTTAATACAGGATTTGGCTCATAATAAGAGCTCAACAAATACCACAGTTATTTTCATCGCCTAATTGACCAGCTTGGGCTGCAGGCAAACTGGTCAGCACTGCAGAAGCACTACACCAACAGGGTAGAGAAGACACCACCCTTGGCCTGGGCACGTATAACTCAAGGGGGAGACAAGACCAAACACCTTGCAGGGGGAGGGAGGAGATGGGGAGAGTGGGCTCAAGGGCTGCTGGGGGAGAGGCCTCAGGGAAGACTGCACAGTGTGCTTGGGAAGAAGGAAGGGATGGATGAGAGGCAGAGGACCTGGTGGAAAGAGCACAGGACTGGGAGTCAGAAGACCTGTTCTAGTCCCAGCTGTGCCAGAGGCTTGCTGTGTGACTTGCTTGTGACCTTAATGTCTTTGTGCCACAGGTTCCTCATCTGTAAAATGATGATGATTAAATACCTGTTCTTCCTCCTACTTATTCCGTGAGCCCCGTGAGGGCCAGGGACTGTGCTAGACCTGGCATCTTGTATCTAGCCCAGCGCTTAGTTCAGGGCTTGGCACATAGTAAACGTTTAACCTTGGCAAGTCACTTTAACTTCTCCGTACCTCAAGTTACCTCATCTGTAAAATGGGGATTAAGACTAGGAGCCCCATGTGGAAGATGGACGGTGTCCAACCTAATTAGCCGGTATCCGCCCCACCGCTTAGTACTGTGCCAGGCCAATAGCAAGGGTTTAAAAACCATCATCACAAACAAAACCCAAATATTACAATTATTTTTCTAATTTTCAGGGCTTTGGAAAGGGGCTAGTGAGGGGGCCAGGGGAGAATTTGATTGGGGGAAGGAGGCGAGCGGATATGAGGCTTGGGAGGTTGTTCAGGTCCTTGAAGTCTCTACGACCTCTCTCTTTCCAACACCCAGTCCCCTCTCTGAGCCCCGTGGTGAGGAACGGGAGGATTTATTCTCCCGAACCTTCAACGGAGGCCTAGAGAGGTGATGCGACTTGGCAGAGGTTACACAGCCGGGCTTGGATTGAGCCAGGCCTTGACTCTCGTGAGGGGCGGGATCCGGGGGGAGGGAGGAGATCGTGTCCCGTTCGCCTGTGACGTCTCCCACCTCTCTTCCAGGGCCAATGACGTAGGATGAACCCTGCCTGTCCCCTCTTACTGTCTGTGATACCGTCGTTACTGTGGCTGACGTCTGCCTTTGACCCCGCTCCCAGCGCCTGCTCCGCTCTGGCCTCGGGCGTCCTTTACGGCTCCTTCTCGCTGCAGGATCTGTTCCCCACCATCGCCTCGGGCTGCTCCTGGACCCTGGAGAACCCCGACCCCACCAAGTACTCCCTCTACCTGCGCTTTAACCGTGAGGAGCAAGTGTGCGCCCACTTCGCGCCTATGGTCCTGCCCCTGGATCACTACCTGGCCAACTTCACGTGCAGCCGCTCGAGGGACGAGGAGGAGGAGGAGGAGGAAGAGGACGGAGAGTGGCCGCGGGAAGAGGGCGGCGGGCTGGAGCTGTGCCGCCCCCGCAGCCCCTTCACCTTCCTGCACTTCGACAAGAACTTTGTGCAGCTCTGCCTGTCGGCCGAGCCGTCCGAGGCCCCGAGGCTCCTGGCCCCCGCCGCCCTCCAGTTCCGTTTCGTCGAGGTGCTACTCATCAACAACAACAACTCGAGCCAGTTCAGCTGCGCCGTGCTGTGCCGCTGGGTAGAGGAGTGCGGTCACCTGGCCGCCCGGGGATGCGCCCTGGCCCAGCCCGGCTGCAGCTGCCAGGGCGAGGAGGAGCCGCCCCAGCGGCCCCCGCCCACGACCCTGACCCCGACCCCCTCCGCCCCGCCCCACAACCACACGTTGTCCAATGCCTTGGTGCCCCCGCTGGCCGCTGGAGAGACGGACCTGCACTCGGGCAACAGTAATGACCTGTTCCCACCTGAGATGAAATACGGTGAGTCCTGGAGGGGGCAGAGGGGTGGGGAGCTGCAGGGGTGACCCCCGGCAGGGGATTTGAGGCCAAGGGACCCAAATGGGGGTGAAGGTTCTCATTCCACCCCTCTACCTCTTTAACTTCTGTGCCACCTACTTGATAGCCAGGGCTGGGGCCTGAATGGAGCCCGTGGTGCCAGCTTTGATCCTGTTGTCCTCCCCCTTGGGTGGATGCTCATCCCAGAGAGCTGAAGGAAACCGTAATAGTAGGTTCGGAGGTTGGGGAAATGAGGCTCACAGAGGGCAGGACAGAGAGAGGAGGGGCTGCTCTCTTGCCATGGGGTCCTCGCTCTCACCCTCCCTTTTGCTTGGAGCTCCCTCCCCTCCCCTCCCCATCTTTAAAGCCCTACTAAATCGAATCTCCTCCAGGAAGCCTCCTCTGACCACTCATCTCTCCACCCTATTCTTCCCCTCTCTTGCATTACCTATGCACTTTTGTCTATACCCTCTAAGTAAGCACTTCGCTAGCCCATCTCCCCCCACTGCAGCACTTAGGTACATATCTTTGAATGATTAGTCGATTGATCATATTTATTGACTGCTTCCTGTGTGCAGAGCACTGTACTAAGCATATGGGAGAGTACAGCATAACAGAGTTGAATGCTGTTGCTTCCCCCTACCTGTAATTTATTTATGTGTCTATCTTCCCTGCTAGATTGTGAACTCCTTCAGGGCAGGTATCACGTCTACTAACTCTGTTATATTCTCCCAAGTGCTTACTACAGTGCTGTGCACACAGCAGATAGTACATACCACTGATGGATTGAGAGGTAGGAGGTGGGTCAACATGGTTGCAGAGGCCCGGAGAGCTGGATTTCCAGCTCCGACCACTGCCTGCTGCTAGAGACAGGGACTCGAGCAGGATTGACCATGCTGTGGGACCTGCCTCTCCTGGACCCCAAGTCCCACACCTTCTGGACCCTGCTTTCTCAGCGTATGAGTGACTTTTAAAAAAACGGTATTTTCTAATAATATAAGCGCTTACTATGTGCCAGGTCCTGTACTAAGCGCTGGGTTAAATACAAGCTAATCAGATTGGACACAGTCCGTGTCCCACATGGGGCTCACACTCTTAATCCCCATTTTACAGATGAGGTAATTGAGGCCCAGAGAAGTGAAGTGACTTGCCCAAGGTCATGCAGCAGACAAGTGGTGGCCCTGGAATTGGCTCTTTCTGACTCCCAGGCCTGTGTTCTATCCACTAGGCCATGCTGCGTCTCTTTTCTGCTGATTCAGGAGACACAGCTCTCTTCCTGCTAAGTTTTTGCTGATTCCCACTCCCTCCCAACTCCCCAAATTTGGGCCCCCCAGGTGAAGTCTCCGAGAGCCGAGACCTATTGGGAGAGGCAGTGGGGGGAGTTGCTGCAGTACCCCAACCTTAAACTGACCGGGCCAGCCATGAACCAGGGCAGGCAGAGCCCTCTCCGGAGGAGGGGTGGTCCTCGGCAGGCCAGATCTTTCCGATTCCCCCGGCACTAAAGAGCTTGGGGCAGTATCTGAGAAGGGAGCTCCTTGAAGCTTTCAAATTTTCCATGCTGCCTTAAGTGGGTGTAAATAATAATAACAGATCAGTCAATCAATTGTATTTATGGAGCACTTACTGTGCATAAAGCACTGAGTTTGCCAACACAACATGCTTAGGGCTGGGATAGATTAAACAATGGTAATAATGGTAATTGTGGAATATAAGAGCTTACTCTGTGCCGAGCCCTGTGGTAGAAACAATACAATCAGATCAGACACAGTTCCTGTCCCACACAGAGCTCATACTCTAAGGGGGAGGGAGAAGGGTTATTTAAATCCCCATTTTACAGATGAGAAAACAGGGGCATAGTGAAGTTATGAGGAAACAGCAGGCAAGTAGTGGAGTAGGGACTATAAACCAGGTCTTCTGACTCTCTTTCCACTAGACCATACTGTCTTCCTAACTTCCAACATGAACTGGTCTTTTGGGAATTAATAGGCTGGGGGGTGAGGGGCTCTTTGGAATTTAAGGATGAGCTGTGTGGGAATTGGGAAACTTTTTGTTCCTTCTCCACTAATCCAGACACATTTCTCACACTTAGGAGCAGCAAGACCCTGTCCTTGGGTGATGAAGTCAGGACAGCATTAGGCAGCATAGGCAGAGGGTAAGGTGTGTCCTAGGGTGAGGGACAGGGCCTGTAGGGTCAGAGGGTGGGATCCCAGGCCCCTGGGTTCCATAATCATAATAATAATAATGGCATTTGTCAAACACTTACTATATGCCAGCCACTGTACTAAATGCTGGGGTGGATATAAACAAATCAGGTTGGACACAGTCCCTGTGCCATATGGGGCTCCCAGTCTTAATCCCCATTTTACAGATGAGGTAATTGAGGCCCAGAGAAGTTGTGACTTGCCTAAGGTCACACAGCAGACAAGTGGCAAAGACAGGATTAGAACCCTGTTCCTTCTGACTCTCACGTATCCCTTGTCAGAGTGGAGGGCCTGCTGCTAGAAAGGTCTCCTTTGCCGATTCTTTGCTGTTGAGATTTCCAGCCTTCTGCCCATAGTCCTTGAGGGCAAGGGTCAACTGGGAACCGGGGCTGGGGTGAGCCAGGGCTTGGGTGGCCAAGGTTTTAGCTGAGGGTTTTGGCATCCAGGTAGAAATGGACACTTCCTGGCCAAGAAAAGGGTTAGTGCTCCTTGCCTAAGTCTAAGCCCCTGATGTTCTCAAAGAGGAATCCTTGATGGCCAGGCTTGGCTGGGCACTCTCCCAGGTTGAGCTGGCAGAAGCAGCCTGCTGGCATTTCTGGGGCAGATGGTCAGGGAGATGGGGTTACAGGGAGCAGTATTTGGGATGGAATCGAGCAGGCCAATGGTCTATGCTGGGCCATGGCTCTGAGTCCTGGGCCTGGACAAACACCTCAGTCCTGCCCCAAGGCGGTCCCCAGCAAAAGGTTGCCACCTCCCGGCATCCTCTCACAGTTGTCCTCATAGGGCCTTGCTCATAGGCTCTCAGCCAGGGGAGGCTTCATTGCCATGACAACTGCTCCCCTTCTTCCAAAAGCCATTAAAAGGAGGCTGTACTGGGCAAACAAGAGGGACACTATGAGGTGGGGGGCATAGATGGAGACAATTAGCTGGCATCAAGCTTCTTCGCCCTGGACCCAGCAGCTAGACAAGACAAAGGCGACTCCAGCCCCCATCTAGGCTATCTTGGACATGATTTGAGGGCCTACCTGTAGAGTCTGTGGGTGCTGGAACAAGAAAGAATGGGGTGGGCTAGTGGGGGGCAAACGTTTCCACCCCAGGCAAACATGGAGTGTCAGAGAGGATGCCGGGAGCCAGGACACTTGGGTTCCAATTTACGGTCTGTGCCCCTTCTCCCAGGGCCACTATGGTACAGGTCCAGCAGTACCCAGGCTTCTGTACTGGGCTTGAAAGACCCACTGATTGGAAGATATTAAGGTTCTTTTTCTTTCCTCCCTTGAGATCCCCTGCCACCTGCCCCTGGGGTTCCAGGCGTCATAGCCTGGGATGGAGTGAGCCGGGGCCAGTGATGAAGCCATTAGGATGCCAGTTTAATGGCTTCAGGGTTCTGGCCAAACCAGGAAGTCAGGAAGCAGAGGAAGTTGGGCAGATTATGGACGACTTTTCCCGTCTGGGAGACCCAGGAGAGCCCATGGCAGGGGATTTAGTGCCTTCAGGAGGAAATTGAATTCCGCTTCTTTGTTGAACATAACTGGAGAAAGTGCCGCCATATATCATGTTATTTTATTATTCCCTCTTTCTCTCTTCTTCACGGGCGGGCACCACACCGTGCATAATTTCTGGGAGCAGCAGGATGGGCAAGGAGTGTGGGGCATAAGCTCTTCAATCCCCAGTTTAGCTCCCGCCCAGAGCAGCAGGTTTCCTGTCTGGCTTTCCCTATGGCCTGGAGAATGGTGGGGGAGGAAGGCTGGGCCCACACAGACGGGCACTGCCTGGGCATGATGCCAGCCAAGGAGCAGTGCCAGGGGACCTGCTGGGAGTGATGGAGCCGGAAGCAGAAGTTGGTGAGTTTTAGAGCCAAGACATGTTGGAGGGGGACTGCAGTGAGGGTTCTGCTCCCAAACAGTGGGTCAGTGGGGGGTGCCTGATGTCCCTGGCATTGACCAATTGCCTTAGCCAGTCTTTCTCTGGGACCCCCAGTTTGGTCCTTGATGGCACAGAAGAGAAGCATTCTGGGAGAGCTACAAAATGATGTTCAGAAATCATAAAGGAGTAAGATTGCATACTCCACTCTGCCAATGCCCAGTCAGTCCAGGGGTCCCACCAGTCCTGAATTCTGTCTCCAGGGTAACAGGATGTTGAAGGAATGTCATGGATAGACCAGCAAAATCTCTAACTTTTCCCTGCATCTCTTTAACTTCCTAGTAACCCATTAGGGGCCACTTGATCATGAACTCTTATACTTTACTGTCTTCTTCTGTAATTTATTTTAATGTATATTGTCTTCCCCTGTAGACTGTAAGCCCCTCATGGGCTGGGATCACATCTACCAACTCTAGTGTATTGTATTCTCCCAAGCACTTATTTCAGTGCTCTGCACAGTAAGTGCTCAATAAATATTAATGATTATTGGATTGATGAACTGATCCAAAGCCCCTCTTGAACCTGCTGGTATTTTCTGCTTCCACAGCTTCCTGTGGTAACGAATACTCTAGGCCGCTCACCCACTTGGGGAGGTGTTTTTTTCTGCTTTGTTTTGATTCGGGGGACTTGGTCCCAGAATGGAGAGTTGGTCGATAAGACTAAGGATAACCAGCCCTCAGGAGATGGACTCCTGGTCGGAAGGTGATGCGATAACTATATCTGTTTCTGATTGGGTGTGAGGTTTGTCAATCATCTCTAAGTGGGTAGGCTCTTCCCTTCCTCTGTCCTTTGTGGCCAGTTCTGCTCTTCTAGTCCCCCCAGTCTTTCTTCCTGGTCTAGCTGGCACAGTGGGGAGATGGAATGGCACCCCTGGGCCTGGAGGCTCTGTGGGGGAATGGGAGGGGCCTGGGAGAGGCTGCCCGTCTGGCTGGCACTCCACCAGGTGCCCATCACTTCCTTGTGCTGCCCACGGAAGCAGGAGGGACCCTGTCAGACAGGTCCGCCGAGTGCCTCTGGCACTTAGAGCGCCCGTTTCCCTTCTGCTCTGGCCTCCTCTGCCCAGAGCCATCATCGGGAAGATTAGTGCCAATTAGCGGGATCGTGGGTATCCGGCGCCATAGGTTCCCCATGGTGGAGAGCATCTGCAAGTCGTACGTCCCCAGCGGGTCCAGGGCAGGCCGGGTCTGCGTGGTGGTATCGTCATCGCCAAGCCCTTGGCCTGGCCCGGGCGGTTCCCCCGCCCCCTTCCCTGCCCGCCTGCCGCCCCCGGGCCCTGCCAGGCCAGCTGGAGAGCTGTACCGGCAGCGGGGAGACCAGACTGGCGTTTTTCAGCTGACAGATTGTGAGCAGGAAAATGCGCTTCGCCGAGCAGGAAGGTGTGTTGTGTTGGGGTGGGGGCGGAGAGGGTCGGTGCCAAACCCTCTCCGAGGGGGCTCTGTTGGAACCCGGGATGGGGTGCAGGCAGAGGAGAGAGAAGCACCTCTCCTCTCCCCTCCACCCCTACTGGGGTGATTTCCTGCTCCTCTGTGAACCTGTTTTTCTCTACAGCGAGGGGGAATTCACTTGCACCTCAAGAGTGGAGGAGAGGGTGGGATGTAGGAGATGCCACAGTGTTTTGGGGTGCAGTAGCAAGGATAGCTGTGGGAGGGGGAGTTGGTGGTGGGGAGGTTGAGGGGAGCATTGGGGAGAATACAGCTCTGGGGACCACACTGCCAGGGTCCTATGATGGCTGCCATCCCATGAGAGACATTTGCGTTTGGCCCCCCCTGGCTTAGGCGCACCCTGGATTGCTGTGGGTAAGAGGGAGAGTGGGCGAGCAGTCTGGGTACCATCGGCATGGAGGTGAAGCTGGTCCTGATTTTGAGGGATGCCAGTCATGGACAGAACCAGGCCAGGACTCGCCAGGCCCCAAGCCTGGTGTGCCGGCACTGCCGTGCCTGCTCACTGTGTCCCCACCAGCCTAAGCCCCTGCCCCCTCCTTTAGTGACTGCAGTAGAACAGATCGCTGGAGTGATGGCTTGTAGCAGGGAGGCTGGGGCTGAGGCGTGTTCTGCTGAGCTGGCGGGCCCAGGGAAGGAGGAGAAGAGGAACAGGAGAAGGAAAAGAAGAAGGAGGAGGAGGGAAATGAAGAGGCTGGGTGAGACGAGCAAGGATGGAGGGGGAGCAGAGTTGAGCCTTCGTCGGGGTTGAGGGGGGGCACAGGGGTGGGGCAGGTGATGTAGTGGTTTCTAGGCCTGCCTTCGAGCCCAGTGCATTTGATGAGAGTGTATGGGTGCCTGTTAATTTCACGCAAACTGCCCTTGATGGATCTCTTGTTATTTTTGGTGAGTTGAGCCATAAATTCGTGCCATCTCGCTGCAGCAATCTGTTAAGTGGGGGAGAAAAAAGGAAGAGAAAAGATCCAGGGGAGGAAGAAACCAGTAGCTTATTCCTTGCTTCCTTTGGCCAGGGGGTGGGGGCGTGGGACACTGGAGGTGGCAGTGGATGCCATCCTTACCCATGGGCTTTCGGGCACTCTAGGAGTGTTGTGCCTGTACTTTCCTGGGGCTGAGAACAGGCCTCACCACCGGTCGGTCCCACTGGCGGTAGCAATAAGGAGGGGGGCCCACACCAAGGCCGTCCTTCCCCTCCTCTCAGCTGTCCCTCGGACTGCTTCTGGGGGTTATGACCCCTCTCCCTTGTCCTCTCTGGAGCTGGACCAGGCAGGGAGACCCTGGGCCAAACCCCAGAAAGTCTAAGCAACTCTCTGAGGTCCCTGGAATAGCAAGAGGGATTGAGATCAGACATAAGGAAGAACTTCCTGACAGAAGATGCTGGGATGAGTGGTTAAAGGAAGGTGTGGGGTCTTCCCTCTTCCCACCCTGTGCCCGCATAAAAGCTGGGGTAGGGCCTCCTGTGTGGAAGCAGGAGGATGGACAAAATGACCTCAAGAGGGCCCCTACAGTGGGAGGAGCCTGATTTTTCCCTCTTGGCCTTTGGGCCTGAATTCCCAGCATGACTTTTTTTTTTTTTAATGGTATTTGTTAAACACTTACTATATGCCAGGTACTGTACTAATTGCTGGGGTAGATACAACCTAATCACGTTGGACACATATAGGGCTCACAGTCTTAATCCCCATTTTAGAGATGGAGAAAATGAAGCCCAGAGAAGTGAAGTGATTTGCCTAAGGTCACGCAGCAGGCAAGAGCAGGGATTAAAATCCAGTTCCTCTGGCTCTCAGTCCTGGGCTTTTTCCACTAGGCCATGCTGCTCCTCTTGCTTTTTCTTGAAAAATGATTTGAGCTACAGAGTGAAGTATGAACTCAGATTGGGGGACACAAGAGGCAGGGAGGTCAGCAAGGAGGCTGATGCTGTAGTCAAGGGGATATGATAAAGTGCTTGAATCGGTGTAGTAGCAGTTTGTATGAAAAGATGGAGGGAAATTGTTTATATTGTGAAGGTGGAACTGACAGGATCTGGTGACAAATTGACTATGTGGGTTGAATGAGAGAGATGAGACGAGGATACTGCCAAGGTTACGGACTTGTGAGTTAGGAAGGGTAGTGGTATTTTCTACATTGATGAGGAGGGCCAGGATTTGGGTGTAAAGGTGAGACGTCTTTAATTGGACATGTTTAGTTAGAAGTGTCCTGAAGACAAGAGGAAATGCGAGACTGCAGAGAAGGAGAAAGGTCAGGGCTGGAGAGGTAAATCTGGGAATCATCTGTGTGAAGATGGTAGTTGAAGCCATGGGAGTGAATGTGTTCTCCAAGGAAGTGGGCGTAGTCAGAGATTATAAAGGGACCTAGAACTGAGCCCTGAGGGACCTCCCCACTTTCAGAGGGTGGGAGGCAGAGGAGGAACCTGCAAAAGAGAACAAGAAGGTTTAGTCAGAGAGATAGGAGAACCAGGAGAGGACAGGGTCAATGAAGCCATGGATGGATAATGTTTCAGGTGAATAATAATAGTAACAGTAACATTTGTTAAGCACTTACTGTGTACCAGGCACTGTCCTAAGAGCTGTGTTGGATACAAGCAAATCGGGTTGGACACAGTCCCTGTCCCACGAGGCTCACGGTCTTAATCCCTATTTTACAGCTGAGGTGTCTGAGACACAGAGAAGTGAAGTGACTTGCCCAAGACCACACAGAAGACATGTGGCAGAGACAGGATTAGAACCCAGGTCCTTCTGACTCTAGACCTTTGCTCTATCCATTAAGCCATGTTGCTGCTCAGCTGCTTCTCAGTTACTCAAGCAAGATATGATAAGTGCTTGGATCTGCATGGTAGCCGTTTGGATGGGGAGAAAAGGGCAGATTCTAAAGGTGCTGTCAACATAGAACTGACAGGATTTGGTGACAGATTGACTATGCAGGTTGAATAGAGTCTGAAACAGCCAGTTTGGGCAATGGGCACGCGAATCAATAAGGATGGAGAAGTATTGTTGCTGGGTGGAGGAGAGGGCAGAGTTAAAGCGGATGAGGATGAACTTGAGATGAATGAGGTCGGCCTGGTGTCTGGATTTCTGCCAGCAGCGCTCAGAGGCTTGAGCAAAGAGCAGCTGTATTGTGGAGGTGATCCATGACTGCAGGTTGAAGGTACGAGATCGACAGAGGGGGACGGGGGATGAAGGAGTTGAATTCAGTGGAGTGGGGAGTGTTGAGAGCACACATTTGTGCATAGAGAGAAGGTAGTTTGGGTTTAGATGCCAAATGGGGCATGATGACTTTGGAAAGTTGGAGGGGGTTAAGAGATCAGAGGTTTCTTTTGGGGGATAGAGCAGTTTTGTAGGAAGAGGATGTGTGGGAGACAAGGCAGGGGGTGAGGGGCCATTCCATAGGATTAAGCCAAATAATAATAATAATATTGGTATTTGTTAAGCACTTACTATGTGCAAAGCACTGTTCTAAGCACTGGGGTGACACAAGGTGATCAGGCTGTCCCTCATGGGGCTCACAGTCTTCATCCCCTTTTTACAGATGAGGTAACTGAGGCCCAGAGAAGTTAAGTGACTTGCCCAAAGTCACACAGCTGACAAGTGGCGGAGCCGGGATTAGAATCCATGACTTCTGACTCCCAAGCCCGGGCTCTTTCCACTGAGCCATGTTGCACCTGGGCTCTCGGATGTCTGGGGACAGTCCTCAGTTTCCCTCTCTAAAAGAGGGGAGCCAGATGATGAAATCGTACCTGACAGGAAGAGGGGGGCTTGATTGGGAGACAGAGGCTTGTCCTCTCCACCCCGACTTTGGCCACCTTTCCACTACCTGGACCAGCACTTGTAAATCATTGGGGTGGAAATTTGGAGGAATGACCTATGATGAAGGGGAAGAGCTACTTCCTGGGAGCACTGTGGGTTGTGCCCAGGTCGAGGGGTGCCACAGCTGGGTGGGTGCCAACTCAGGGGAGGGTGGTGGGAAGCCATTGGTGAGCTGGCTAGAGGTCTTTGGCCAGGCTGAGATGTGTTTCTAATGTTAGCATTAAATAATAATAATAATAATAACAATAATGATAGTATTAGTGTTATAGTGTTAAGTGCTGTGGCCAGTACTTCTGGTACCTGGCCTATCAGTGGAATTGGAGTACCTGCCCCTCATCCTCTCCTCCTCAGACCTTTGTGGGGCTGATGGGGGCGCTCCATGCCCAGGGCATGGAGGCACCTGCAAAATTTCTTTGCAGCATCATGAGGCTGCTGGAGCCCAGAATGAACGGGCTGGAGGACAGGGCTGTAGGACCAAGCAGGAAGAGGTGGGGAGAGGGGGTGGCACCCAGGAACCTGAGGGAGGGGAGGCAGCTCCAGTGGGCTCCCCAGGAGGTGGGGAGGGGCCACATTGCTGGGCGTGGGACCGGTGGCCAGGAAGCAGTATGGCCTATTAGATGGAGCACCGGTCTGGGAGACAGAAGGACCTGCATTCTAATTCCGGCTCTGCCAGTTGTCTGCTCTGTGACCTTGGACCAGTCGTTAACATCTCTGGGCCTCAGTTGTCTCATCTGTAAAGTGGGAATTCAGACTGTGAGCCCCATGTGGGATGTGGCCTGTGTCCATCCTGATTAGCTCGTACCTACCCAAGTGCTTAGTACAGTGACTGGCACATGGTAAGTGCTTAACAAATACCATGGAAAAAAAAGAGCAGAGTGGAGGGGCTCAGCCCAGGAACTGACCCATCAAACCTGGGGAAGCAGGAGCAGTAATCACTCTCAGCAAAGACCGCCTCCTCGAAACCCTCTGGAATTAAACAATGCTATTTATTGAACACTTACTATGGCAGAGCATTGGACTAAATGCTTGCAAAAGTGCAGTTCGGAAAAGTTAGTAAGTGTGATCCCTGCCCTCAAGGAGCTTACATTCCAGGGGGCAGAAAGATGTTAAAATAGCTAGTGGAAGCTGCAGAGTATAAGGATTTGTACATAAGTGCTGTGGGGCTGGAGGTAAGGTGAGTGTCGGCCCTGAAAGGCCTAAGCCATCCCCAGGACCGTCCCCAACCTCAGCCCTCACTCACCCTCCCACATCCCGGCTCAGCAGCCTCTCGTGTTGCAGGTGAAGAGCCGGAAGAGGAGCTGAAGGTGAAAACCCAGTGGCCCAGGTCGGCAGACGAGCCGGGAGTGTATATGGCACAGACAGGTAACGAGTCTGTGTCTGGCGGTGATGAGGGTGGGCTGGGCCGCGGCGGCGAGTCCTGGCATGTCGCCCCATAGGTCTGCGTGTGGGAACATGTCAGGCAACGTGCTTGTCCATGCTTGTGTCCAGGTGTGTCTGTGCAGTGGCAGGGTCCGGGGTCTAATTTCCAGCCCATTCCTCCACTCCTGCCCCTCCGACCCCCTTCCACAGGGGAGGAGAGTAAGTTTTGTTCAGCAAAGAGCCAAAAGTCTCTCCGTCTGTCAACTGTTGGGAAGTCTTAAGGGGTTGGTCAGGGGAGCAGTGGGTAAGTCATAGGGGAATAGTACCAAAGAACTATTAAAGAGTTTCAGGAGAAACTTGGAGGAGCTCTAGGGAAATTATAAGGGAGATAGAAGGAGTTTTGGGGGAGCTTTTGGGCTCTTTCTTTTGTCTTCCCAACTTTACCCGGTCCCTTCCGAGGGAGTGTAGGGGGCTGCTCTGCTGTTGGAGGGAAACCCAAGGGGTGGGTTACTTCAGATTTTTTACCAGGGCTCAAACTTGGAACGGGCATCCGGCAGAGGGGGCCCAAGACTGTGCCTGGGGAGGATGGGAGGGGTGGCAGGTTCTGGTGTGGGAGCTTTTCAGGGAGGAGAGTGCAGCTCCTCGGTCCGGGGAGAGAAGGGGTTAGTAGGGGGCTGTTTAGGCCAGGTAGTCCCCCATCTCCTCCCTCCTGCCCTCACCTGGGCCATTTTCCAGTGACCTGACAATGAGAGTGTTGTTGATTCCCCCCAAAAGGCAGGACCAGGCCTCCCCCCATCATTAACAGCCGCCACATGCCCCCTCTAGGAGCTCCACAGCCGTGCTACTAGGAAGGGGTAGCCCCGGGAAGCCCACTGCCACAAGGCCTGGCCCAAGTGACCCCTCAGTCATCAGAGGCCCCGCTCCCGGCCACCCCCAGGCCAGCTGGGCTCTGGGGAGTCCCCTATGCCCTATCCCATCCCCAACACGTGTCCCTCTCTCCTAGGAGACCCAGCAGCTGAGGAGTGGTCGCAGTGGAGCGTGTGCTCGCTGACCTGTGGGCAGGGGCTGCAGGTGCGGACACGGTCGTGCGTCTCCTCCCCGTATGGGACGCTGTGCAGTGGGCCCCTGCGAGAGGCCCGGACCTGTAACAACACCGCCACCTGCCCAGGTACCTCCTGTGCCAATCTGCCTGCCAGCCCTCACTGCTCCAGGCAACCCACCTCTCTCCGCCAGGGCTCCGGCCCAAGGATTGGGTCTGTGGACAGAGGTTGCTTGATGTCCAGTCCTCCCCAGCCACACACTGTCCCCTCTGACCAGAGCCCGGTGATCCTGCGAGGGCAACAGCCTACTCACTGGTGTCCCTGGAGAGGGTGGGGGTGTGGACACAGGACCGGGGTGTTGGGGTGTCCGTGTGTGTTCTTGAATGTGCACACATGTCCGGAGTGTTGGGGAATCTGTGTGTGTCCCCAAATGTGCACACGTCAGTGTGTGTGTGTGCATCTATGTGGGTGGGTGGCTGCTTCTGCCTTTGATCCTCCTTTCTACTCTGGTCCTGCTATGCCGTCCCCCTTCTAGATGTTGTCTCTGCCCAATGCGTGCCTGTCTGTCCGTCTCTCGTGGGTACCAGGGTCACGGTCTGTGGGTCCACCCACCCAGCTCCCCTCGGAAAGCATTCGCCTCTCTCCCTGATCTCTCATCGACTTTTGGTTGGGGTTTCTTGGGGAAGGCGTGTCTGGGGAGCTTGGAGGGACCCAACTGCAGCCCCTGACTCTGGCACCCCCATGCCCTGGGAGTGAGTCCCGGGGGTGGTACTTATAGACGAGGTTACCCTGAGCAGGGGCTCACTGCCTGGGACCCCGAGAACCCCTTTACCCTTTGGCAGTCTACCAAGGCCCCACCGCCCCAGCCTCTCCTTCCCTTGGTCTTCTCTGGTATTTCATTCATTCATTCACTCGTATTTATCGAGCGCTTACTGTGTGCAGAGCACTGTACCAAGCGCTTGGGAAGTACAATGCAGTAAAAAGAGAGACATTCCCTGCCCACAACGGGCTCACAGTCTAGAGGGGGGTGGAGACTCATGTGCCAGGCACTGTACTAAGCGCTATTATCCTCTCCTTCCTGCTCTGGGCCCCAGTTTCCTCCTTGGGCGGCTGAAGGATGAACTGCAGGTGGCCTCTGATCAGGGAGGATGGGAGGGGGCGAGGGAGGGCCGGGACGATGTCCTTCAGGGGCCAGGGAGACCCCTGGTCTTCAACCCACTACCCTGCCCGGGGATGGACTCTCCACCGGCCGATCAGGAGCGGCGGCGACCAAGGCGCCCTTCCTGATTGATGGGAGCCGGCGGGTCCGGGCGGTGGCGGAGGCGGGGAGAGGAGGCCCGGGGCGGTGCCAGGGGCGGTGCCCGGGGCGGGCCCGGAGCGGGGCAGCGGAGCGCTCGGGGCAGGGGTGATGCCGCCGCTGTGTGCTGTGTTGCAGTTCACGGCCTGTGGGAGGAGTGGGGGCCCTGGAGCCTGTGCTCACGCACCTGCGGGCGGGGGGCCCGGAGCCGGACGCGGAGCTGTGTGCCGCCCCAGCACGGCGGGAAGGCCTGCCAGGGTCCTGAGCTGCAGACTAGGCTCTGCAATCTCGCCGCCTGTCCCGGTCAGTAGCGCCCACCCCCCTCCCGTGCCCCTCACCCCACCACCCTTCCGCAGGCCCCGCTCCGGGTCTCGAAGGGGCGCCGGAGCCGGGGGGCTGGGTTCCCTGGGCTCTGGAGAGCGGGGGGGTGGGTGGGGGGGGGGGGCAGAGGAGAGGAAAGGGTGAGAGAGCGAGCGAGCACGTGAAGGGTTTGCTCGGTCAATCCGCCCACCCCTTCTCCCCCCTCCCCGGAGTGAGGACGAACGAGTTAGGGGGTGGACGGAGCCCCCAACCTGGCAGGGGCGCCGGAGTCTGCGTGGAGGACTTGAGGTTTTGCCACCCCCATTAGCATTGCCAACCTTCGCCGTCGGCTCCGGGGGTGTCGTCCCGAGAGCAGGTCGCCTCGAACCCTGTACCTGTCTGGGTACTGGGGGGTGGACTCAGAGGTTCGGGCCCTGCTTTGCCCCCCCGGGGAACGAGCTGGGAGCTGCCTGACGGCTCAGCCGTCCCAGGGGAAAAGCTCCCCGCTCCCCACGGCAACCGGACTCAGTGGGCATTGGCGGCTGCAGTGATTTTGTATATCCTCGAGGGGCCGGCAAAGCGGGCATATTGAGGTTGGCAGAGCCAGAGCAGAAGGGTGATGGAGCCTGGGCCGGGACCCCCAGCTAAGGAAGCCTCAGCTGGAGCTGGGCGAAGGGAAGGGCACAGTCTTATCAGGGGCAGGGCTGGGGCCGATGGCATCAGCTGAGCATGCCGGCCAGGAGCCAGCGCTGCCGGGTCTGTCCGCCTTGGCTCGTGGAGCCTGGGCCCCGGGCCACCCTGCTTCCTGGTGCCAGGGGGCATGGGAACATCCTGGCCCCTGGCAGGGAGAAGTCAGGGTCCCGGGCGTGGTGGCGAAAGGGGGCCGGACTGTTGATGGCGGGTGGAGCCGGTTGCCATTATCCTCCGGGCTTGGCCAACGGCCATGGAGGTCTTGCCCGTTCCTGGGCCGAGAAGAGGCCCCCTCCCCTTGACCAGCGCTCAGCTAACCACAGGACCAGATCCAAGGAGGGCAGAGCCTCAGGCCCAGGATCTCCAGCAAGCTCCTTACTGCTGCCCTGTTGTCCCCATGCCAACCATTCGCACCCCTCCCTCCGGCCCAGCTAACCCTTCCGTCTTGTGTGCTTGTGTCTCCCGGGGTAGTGGAGGGCCAGTGGCTGGAGTGGGGTCCGTGGACACGCTGCTCCGTGTCCTGCGCCAATGGGACCCAGCAGCGCAGCCGGCGGTGCAGTGTGGCAGCCCACGGCTGGGGCGAGTGCAAGGGCGCCCACGCCGATGCCCGCGAGTGCAGCAACCCCGAGTGTCCAAGTGAGAATCGGGGGGACGATTCCCATGCAAAGGGGTGGATTGGCGGGGGGTCATGGGCGGGTCTCCCCGGGGACCCCAGATGTCACTCGAGAGTGTGAAGATTGGGAAGGGGGAGTGAAACTGGAGCCACCCGGTGCCCATCTCCCCGCCCAGAAGCTCCCGCGGACAGTGGTCGGCCACCGATGGGCCAGAGGGAGAAGGGGTGGGGTGAGGAGTGGGAGGGGAGGGAGCCAGCAGTCCTCCGGTGGGAGGGGGACAGAGCCCCCCCCTCCCGATCACCGGGCCCGTCTCCCTCTCCCCCTCCCCCGTAGCCGATGGCAAGTGGGGTCCCTGGAACCCCTGGAGCCTGTGCTCCAAGACGTGCGACACGGGCTGGCAGCGCCGCTTCCGCATGTGCCAGGGCACGGGGGTGCAGGGCTACCCCTGCGAGGGCACGGGCGAGGAGGTGAAGACCTGCAATGAGAAGAAGTGCCCAGGTACCTGCCTGCCGGGGACCCTGGCCCCCGAGGTGGGTCGGCGGGTGAAAGGGTGGGCAGAGGGTACCCAGGCCGGGGGCAGGGGGGTGGGCACTCGGGCCCAGGGCTCAGCCACCATTTCGTCTCCTTCTCTCCGCTCCTCTGCTCCTGCAGCCTTCTATGAGATGTGCAAAGACGAGTACGTGATGCTGATGACCTGGAAGAAGACAGCGGCGGGTGAAATCATCTACAACAAGTGCCCCCCTAATGCCACGGGTGAGTGACCTATTGGTGACCTTTGAACACCCGGGGGCACGCCCCCTCCCAATATCTACCCAGGTCCCTGACCGACATCTCTCCCTTCCTCATCCTGGGCCCACGGGGCACAGCAGCCCCCTGCCTGCCGCTCCCAAGAGTCCCAGGGGGTGGGTGAAGGGAGTTGTGGTCGAGTGCCTGCCTCTTCCCGTCTCCAGGGTCTGCCAGCCGCCGTTGCCTGCTTAATGCCCAGGGAGTAGCCTACTGGGGGCTGCCCAGTTTTGCCCGCTGCATCTCTCACGAGTACCGATACTTACATCTCTCAGTAGGTGCACACCGTGCCTGCCCCCTCGCCCCTGGATGGGGGCAGCAGCGGCGATGGGGAGGGAGGGCAGAGCAGCCTGACGCACCCAAGTTTCTGGGGCGGGAATGGCAGCAGAGTGTGGGTGTGGGTTTTCTGCCTCTCTCGGTTTGGGGTTCTGCCTTTTCTCGCCTGTTTCTCTCTGTCCGACTCGGCCACTGTCTGGGACGACCCCTCCAGGGAGAGCCCTGGTGGGATCCAGGGCGTGATAGCAGGGCGAAGGGGGGTGGAGCGGCCCAGGACCCCGCAAACAGGGTGGGGGTGGGGTGGTGGAGGCCGGCCCCTGGCACCCTGCCCAGCCTCGGCTCCCTCTCCCCGCCCCTCCCCCTACCAGCTGCGGGAGCATCTGGCCAAGGGGCAGCGCATGCTGGCGGGCGAAGGCATGTCACAGGTGGTGCGGAGCCTGCTGGAGCTGCTGACCCGCCGCACCTACTACAGCGGCGACCTGCTCTTCTCGGTGGACATCCTGAGAAACGTCACCGACACCTTCAAGAGGGCCACCTACGTGCCTTCCGCTGACGACGTGCAGGTGCCCGGGGGCCGGCGGGCAGGTTGGGCACAGGGTGCTGGCCGGGCTCCCTACCCCACCCGGTCCTTTGTGGACCCTGGTACTGGCTCTTGAGGCCAACTGGGCATCATGAATCCATCAATCAGTGGTGGTCACTATGTGCAGAGCACTGGGCTAAGCCCCTGGGACGGGATGGTACGATAGAGTCGATAGACACAACCCCGCCCTCAAGGAGCTGACAGTCTAACGGGGGAAACGGTCATTAAATTACAGGTAGGGGAAGCGGCAGGTACTCCGTGTGAGGAGGCAAAGATGGGGGTGGCCGAGAGGCCCATGCCTGCCTCCCCTCTCCTTGCTCATCCTCACCCTTCTCTCCCCCTTCCCACTCCCTACAGCGTTTCTTCCAGGTGGTCAGCTACATGGTGGACGCAGAGAACAAAGAGAAGTGGGATGATGCCCAGCAGGTGCGTGAGGGCCCAGTGCTGCCCAGCTAGACATGGGGGGAGGCCCAGAGCTCCATCCTGAAGCAGGCTTGGGGAGGGTCCCCGCCGCACCACACCCTGCTGGTCAGAGATGCCAGGGCCCCGGACCCCAGTGTCCCTCCCAGTTCCCGGTGGTGTCTTGCAGGTGACCCCGGGCTCGGTGCACCTGCTGCGGGTCGTGGAGGACTTCATCCACCTGGTGGGCGATGCCCTCAAGGCCTTCCAGAGCTCCCTGATCGTCACCGACAACCTGGGTATGAGGGGCAAGGGGCAGGCGTGGGGGTGGGCCCAGGGCAGGGGCCGAGCTTGGGGAAGGGGGCTACTGCCACTGGTAGGAAGGGGGTCCGGTGGGGAGACTCGTCATTCCCTGGGTCTGTCTGTCTCTCCGTTTCTCTGGCCCTGCGTCTCTGCCGTGTTCTGCCCATGCTCCCTCCCATCGCAGTGATCAGCATCCAGCGGGAGCCGGTGTCGGCTGTCTCCAGCGACATCACGTTTCCCATGCGGGGCCGGCGAGGCATGAAGGACTGGGCCCGCCACTCCGAGGACCGGCTCTTCCTGCCCAAGGAAGTCCTCAGCCTCGCCTCCTCGGGTACGGCCCCGGGGCCTTGAGGCTCGGAATCTGTGGGGTGGGAAAAACGGGCCCACTGTCTCTGAACCTTCCTTCTCCCTCCGGGGAACCCCGTCGGGAGGAGGGGTCAGAGCCCCGGGGCCACCCATCCTCCGGCCCCCTGTCAGGATGACCTCTTCCCTCTCTCCGCCAGAGGCCGACGAATCGTCCTACTTTGTGATCGGTGCCGTTCTGTACCGGACTCTGGGGCTTATTCTGCCCCAGCCCAGGTGAGCCTCCTCTGCCCAGAATAGCCGTGACAGAGCAAGATCTGGGCCCCAATATGCCACACCACATGCCATCGACACATATGCTCTGCCCCACCTGCCCTTCTCTCTCCAGGCCCCCTCTGGCGGTCAGCTCTCGCGTGCTGACGGTGACGGTGCGACCCCCGACCAAGCCCACCGAGCCCCTCATCACCGTGGAGCTCTCCTACGTGGTCAATGTAATTAAGACTCCCGGTGGGCGGGACCCTGGGGGTTGGGGGTGGCATGGCAAGTCTACACTTGCCATGTAGGGGAAGCGTGTAGGGGAAGCAGCGTGGCTCAGTGGAAAGAGCCCGGGCTCTGGAGTCAGAGGTCATGAGTTCGAATCCCAGCTCTGCCACTTGTCAGCTGTGTGACTGTGGGCAAGTCACTTAACTTCTCTGTGCCTCAGTTACCTCATCTGTAAAATGGGGATTAAGAGTGTGAGCCCCACGTGGGACATCCTGATTCCCCTGTGTCTACCCCAGCGCTTAGAACAGTGCTCGGCACATAGTAAGCGCTTAACACATACCAACATTATTATTATTATTACACATTCATTCGTTCATTCAATCGTATTTATTAAGCACTTACTGTGTGCAGAGCACTGTACTACACAGTTCTTCGGAACCTCCCTCTGTCTCCCCCCGCCCTTATAAAGTTCCAACTCCCCTGATGTCGACAAACACTCGATCTTGCTCCTGCTCATACCCCTACAAGCCCGTTCCTGCTTCCTTGTCCCCCACCCTTCCCCTCCAGGTGGCAGCTAGAGGTAGGTGAGGTGTAGCTAGCTGTCAGGCTCTGTGCTCTCACTTCAGAGGCCCCCCTCAGCCTGGTCTCCCCAGCCCCTCCTCCTCACAGGCCCCGATCCCCTCTCTCTTCCAGTCCTTTTCCATGGTTGTTTTTTTCTACCCCATGGGGCTGCTCAGTTGGTGGGGAGGGACATGGGTGGAAGGAGGGGAGTGGGGCCCTTCTCACCCCACCCTCTCTCCCTTCACCCTCAGGGCACCTCGGACCCTCACTGTGCCACGTGGGACTACAGCAAAGCGTGAGTCTGGGCGTAAGGCAGAGGCCCCGGGCTTGAGGACGGGGGCCTCTCCTAGGGTTTGGGATGCCACGGGTTGCCTAGGCGATTGGCAAAGAGACTCCAGATTCAACGACTTTGAGTGTGATTGAGGTGGGGATTGGCAGTGCTACTCAGGGCCAGCCTCCGGGCACCTTAATCAAATCATTTCTCCCTGCCTCGGTTTCCTCATCTGCAAAATGGGGATTAAATACCTATTCTCCCTTCTCCTTAGACTGTGATCCCTGTGTGGGATAGAGATTGGGTCAGATGTGATTGTACCCTATCTACCTCAGTGCTTGACACATAATAAGCACTTAACAAATACCATTATTATTAGTAGTGGTACTATTTAATACCGGGTCAGTGCCTGGCTTGGCCACCCATCCCTGTCCCTCAGAATCTATATTTATCCACCCTATTTTCTGCTTGGCAGGAACCTGCCATTGGTACCAGGCTGTCAGGGCGCCCATGGTGCCAGCCAGCATTCTCAGATGGGACCCCGGAGTCACCTGTCCTCAGGGGGGCTGGGCAGTGTCCAGAACGAGGCCGGGACCGGGGGACCGGGACACCCAGCACCCCTCTGACCCAATGTGTCCGGAACAGGGCCGGGACCGAGGTCCTGAACAAACATCTCTTTCCTCCTCCCCTGCTTCTCTTTCTCCTCTCTTTCATGCCCTGGGTCTCTACTGGTCTCTGCATTCATCCCCCTACCCCCAACCCCTACCCCACAGGGATGCCAGCTCTGGGCACTGGGATACCGAGAGCTGCCAGACCCTGGAAAGCCACGCGGCCCACACCCGCTGCCAGTGCCAGCAGCTCTCCACCTTCGCTGTGCTCGCCCAGATGCCCAAAGATCTGGTGAGGGCAGTGGACATGCCTGCAGACCTGGTTCAAGTGGGCAGAGGGAGTGGGGGAAGGAGGGAGGGAAGGGCTGCCCTCTCTCTTCCCCTTATGCCATTCTTGCCCCAGCAGCTCCCAAGTACCAGCTCCCACTTGTCCTCTGGAGCCTCCCCCATTACTCGAAAGTTCATATTTGCATCTCATTTGCATCCATTTGCATCTCCCTCAGCAATATATCACTCCCCCTCAGTTCCTGCTCCCCCTCCCCTCCCAGCCTCCCACAGCCCCTTCCTGGTCCAGTTGAGAGAGGAACCCCAGCTCACCCCACTCCTCTTCTTCTTGCGCCCTGCTCCCTGGTGCCCCCTGCCACGGACGTCATGTGGTTCTCTCCGCCCCAGACCCTGGACCCATCGGGGACTCCCTCCGTGCCCCTGATGATCGGTTGTGCCGTCTCTTGCATGGCTCTGCTCACCCTCATGGCTGTCTATGCCGCCTTCTGGAGGTAAGTGCTTGGGCAGGTACAAGGGGACGGAGGTGGTCTTCCCTCTCCCCTCGTCCCCCAGGCCAGTGACTCCTAGTGACTCCCGGTAGCGGGAAGCCCTTTCTGAGGCCTCTGGCCAACCTCCCCATCTTTGGCTTCTCTCACTGAATTGGGGGTCTTGATTCATCAGGTGTGGTGGGGTTGAGGGTGAGACTGAAGGGGTGCTGTCCTGGCAAGTGGGGGTGACATCAGTGGGGGCATTCAACACACAATTCCCTGCATATTGGGGCCCAGAGAGACCAGGCCCTGCTCTTGGAGGGTGGGTTTGGTTGCATCAGTCCCACTGGGATGGATGGGGTGGGGCCGGGTACTCCCATGTCCATTCTGCCCTCCTCCCCACCAGGTTCATCAAATCCGAACGCTCCATTATCCTACTTAATTTCTGCGCCTCCATCCTGGCATCCAATGTCCTGATTCTGGTGGGGCAATCACAGATGCTGAGTAAGGTCAGTGGTGCCCCATGCCCTCTTGTGGACTCTATGTCCAACTTCACCACTGTACTGGATGGGTCCTGCCCACGTTGGCCCCGAAGGTGGGAAACTGGGGGCAGCAGCCTGGGTTATGGGGCCACCTTGCCCAGGCCTAGTGGAAGGAAGAGGGTTGGTGTCAGTGTTAGCACCAGAAAAATGTCTTGTGGTTAGAATGGGGACATCTGGGAGCTGCTACTACCATCTGGATGTCTGCGCTTCGTAACGGAGAGGCTTGGGCCAATCCATATGGCTCCAGGAGCATCAGGGCAGGCCTGGGACAAAGTGGTGATCTGGACCCTGGGCATTGCTGGGCACCATGGGAATATCTCCACAGGCAAATGGTGTGGGGTTGGCACTCTAGTGCCTGTGGGCTTGTGGGACTAGTTTCCCCTCAGTTCCGAGGACTTGCACTGTGCACGAACACATCAGGTGACTGTGTTTGCAGGTATGATTACACAATGTGACTCTGAACACTGAAATTGGGTGTGTTCTGCCTGCCTGGGTTTAGGTTGCCTTGATCCTCTCTCTGGCCTGCAGGGATGGCAGCTCTGGGTATTGGAACACCAAGAGTTGCTAGTGCCTGTGTCGCCTGGGTTGACTCGGGTCTGTGGTGTTGATAGGCGTGTGCGTCTGAATCTCTGTGGGTGGTCTGTGTTGTGTGATTCTGTGAGCGCACGTGAGCGTGTGTCTAGTGTAGGTGTTTGGTAGCCCCCCGTGGTTCTGACGCTGGGTGTGAGTCTGTGTCTGTACCCAACTGCGTCTTTGTGTAGGTGGCCTCCCTGCCTCTCCCGGATGCCGCGTGCATGTGCTGGTGTCACCAGGCTTGTGTCGTGCTGGGCGTGGGCACGGGCCGGCGTGGGCGCTCTGCAGGGCTTAGGCCTAGGGGAGGAGCTGGGTGGCAGCACTCGTTGGCAGTGCCTGGCATGAGTGGTGTTCAGGGAAGGAGGGGAGACAGGGTCCAGTGGGCCAGGAATGGGCCACAACGCACCTGGACGGCTCTGCACTAGCATGTCAGAAAGCACATCTCACACACCCACACCCCTCAAAAGAGACATGGTTGCCTAGGGAGCAGGGGTGGGCAGTGGGGATGGGACTTCAAGGAGCCAACCCCTCATTCCTGACCCCTCCCAACTAGAGAAGGGTGAGCCCAGAGGGTGACTGCTGTCCAGCCCCTGGGCGCAGCCCTGGTTGGCTTAGAGTTCCAGCCAGAGTGACAACCTGGGAGCAGAAAGCGGGAGGCAATGGGGGCCTGGAGTAAAAGCTAGGACTGCTGATGACGTTATGCCAGTCACATCATTGTGCCCATTGCCCTGCCAACCTGAGGGGGCTGAAGCCCTCCAAGGGAGAGGATGCCTGCCCTGGGGTGAGGGAAGGTCTAGAGTGGTTGGCCTGTGCCTCCCACCCCCCCTCGACCCTCAGAGGGGAAAGGGTCTCACCAGGCCAGCCCGTCTCGTTCCAGGGCGCGTGTACCCTGACCGCTGCCTTCCTGCACTTCTTCTTCCTGTCCTCCTTCTGCTGGGTGCTGACGGAAGCCTGGCAGTCTTACCTGGCGGTCATCGGCCGCATCCGCCCACGCCTCATCCGCAAACGTTTCCTGTGCCTCGGTTGGGGTCAGTGCCATCCAGCCAGGGCGGCGGACCATGTGGGTGGGCGTGAGGGTCGAGGGTTGTCCCGGGATTGCCTCCAGACAACAAAGAGGCTCAGGGGGCAATACGAGCCTCCAGAGCCAATCTGGAGCCAGGCCCCCTGGGCTAGCTGGCTTTGTTATCAGGCTGGTAGACTCACCCTAAGCAGTGTCAGGCTGTAACTTCGAGTTTCTAGGAACACCTGCCTGACTTACGGGCAGCAGTGTCCTCTGGAACATGGGACCAGGCCTTTCTTTATAGCACCGGGTTGGCAAGGGGAGTCCAGGGAGGGGGGTAGGGCAGGAGCGCTCAGGCCTGGGAGCCCAGAACTCCATGGGTAAGTCCCCTGCCCCCAGGCTTCTGTTGCCCTCTTCGCGACTCCTCCTGGAAGCTCAGGCCCCTGGCTTCTCAGTTCTCTGCTCCCACTGGGACCCGCAGCCCCAGCCGCTTAGCTCTTTGTGTTCGCAGGTCTGCCCGCCCTCGTGGTGGCGGTGTCCGTGGGTTTCACTCGCACCAAGGGATACGGCACAGCCAGCTAGTATGTGATGGGGACGGGAAAGGGTTCCACTGGGGGGCTGGGACCGAGGTGGTGGAATTTTCTCCGGGGTACTTCAGATCCACTATGGGGGCTGTGGGCAAAAAGAGGGTCTGGCCTAGAATCAATCTTCACACCTTACCCCTGCCACGGGGGTCCCCAGTTAGTAAATCTGCAGGAGGAGGGACTTGCATGATTGTTTGGGGGGATGGATCAGCCCCTCCTAATAATCCTCCCACTATTTCCTGCTCTTATGCCCCTTGATTTTCTGGTTTCGCCCCTCCCCATCCCTATTCCCTCCACCCATGGATGCTCTCTCCCCAGCTGCTGGCTGTCTCTGGAGGGGGGACTGCTCTATGCCTTCGTGGGCCCGGCTGCTGTCATCGTCCTGGTACGTCCCCTCCCTCCAGGGCCCTGAGGAATCGTGGCCGGACCCCCAGGGACCCAGGGCCCACGCGAGTCATTGTGGGGGGCAGGAGCAGGTGGTCCCAGGACGTCACCTACCGCCCCCTCGCAGGTGAACATGCTCATCGGCATCATCGTCTTCAACAAGCTCATGTCCCGGGACGGCGTCTCTGACAAAACCAAGAAGCAGCGGGCAGGGTATGACGTCCCCCACCCTCCCGCCCGCACCCGGCCCCCCTAGGCCTCCTTACTCAACTCTCCCGTCCCCTCCTTCCCCCATCCAGTTCCCACTGGGGTCTACCGACCCCACCTTCCATATACTGGACTCCCAGCCTCAGTTTCTCCCTCCGCGAGGGGTCTCTGACCCCCCCAGAGAGGGGACTGGGGGCGGCGAGCACGGGAGGGAGTCTCTTCCTTGGGAGGGGAGCTGAGAGAAGGGGGTGAGGTGATCCCCTCAAAGCAGGACCACTCTGCCCGAAAGGCACGGAATGTGGGGGCGACTGTTGTGAGTGCCCGAGGACCCCACCCCACCCCCCTGGACTAACCATGCTCTCTCTGTTTTTCTCATCTGCCTCCCTCCCCCCCATTCCCGGGCTCCACCACCCCCGTCTCTGGTCTCCCGTCTGTGACCCCCTATTCCCGTTTCTGTGCCCGCCCCACTCCAAGCCCGGAACGCCCCCTCTGTGCCAGCCTCCTGCTCCCATGTGCGGCCTGTGGAGTGGTGCCCAGCCCCCTGCTCAGCACAGCCGCCGCGCGGAATGCCATGTTAGTCCCACCCCGGGGTGGGACCCGGGAAGGGTGGCAGGAGCGCGGAGGGGTGGGGTGAGAAGGGCAGAAGCCCCATTGGCCCTCTGAATGGCCCCACTCTCCCAAACCAGGCCCGTGTCTTCCACGCAGCTAAATCCCTCCAGGCAGCTGTTCTGGGCACGTATCTAGGGAGGGAGCTCCAGGCTCTGGGAAGGAGGTGTGTTACTGGGCATCAAGGATGCCCAGTGGGCCAGGCAGAGCAGGGAGAACTCGGGGGCATTAGCTGTGCCCATTGGGCCTGCTGGTTGCTCCTGCCTCCTTCCCCCAGCTCTCAGTGTGTGGGGTGATCATGTTGCCTGGGGCCCCAGCCCAGAAATGGGGAGATGCCATCTACTTGACCCTACTTTGCTTGCTCCAGGCCCCTGCATGGCATTCGTCCATCAGCTCCCTCCCTCTGCACCCCCAGGCCGAGCCTGGGGCTCCCTGGCCTGGGTGTGGGGGTGGGGACTCCGGACAGGGTGGCAGTTGATGGGTATCGGGCAATGGAGGCACGATCTCAGCAACAGGGTGTGGTTTTGGTGCCAGCCACGTGACTGGGCCAGAGTGCGTGCTGAGGCTCAGGGTTGGGTGGGAGACAGAACCCCCTGGGCAGTGCCAGGACCCTGGCTACCCCACTCCTAGCATAGCTGTGGCCCATCTGCTCCGGGTCTCAGGGAGTCAGAAGTGGGCTGGATGGCGAGGGCCAGGAAGGGGAGTCGTTAATAGTTCAAGGGGAGTGGATTGGTGGGGTGACCACCTCCTCCCCGACTCTTCTCCTCAGCCAGCAGTCCCCAGCTCCTCCTGCTGTTTCCCCAACCCCTTTCCCCTCCACCTCTCTCTTGTCCACTCTGTTTCTGTTTCTGTTTTAATTTTCAGTTAATCTCTCTTCCCTTTCTTCAGCCCTCCCTTGACCCCTCTCTCCCATCCCTCCGTGCTCTCTAACCCTCCCTGTCTTGTCTCTGTAGCCTCTATCCCTTCTCCGGGACTTCCCTCAGTGTCTGTCTCGCTCCGAGTCTCTCTCCCTCGCTGTCTCTCCCTGCAGTGCACACTTTGCCCGTCCCTGTGTGAGTCTCTTTTCTGAATCTCTGTTGGGGTCTCTCTATGTCTCTGCACATCTCTTTCCGCCCTGTGTCTCTTTCTCTGGGTTCCCTTCTCCCACCTGCGTCCCCAGGCCTTTGTGAGTCTTTCTTGATGCAACTCTGTGTCTCTCTGTGTCTGTGTGTGTCCCTCTCTCCTTGCACCTCTTTGGCTAGTTCTCCCCGGCGATGCCCCCCGTTGGGGGATGTCCGCGCACCCTGTGGGCAATGGAGCTGTGCCCCTAAGCAGGCACCCCAGCCCCACTCTCAAACCCTGCCTCTGGCCTGGCCATTTGGGGCCTGGCAGCCCAGGGCTCAGCTCTCCGCGACCCCTGGGCAGTGTGACGGGGGCGGGGGCTCCTCAGAGGGCCGGCTTGACCCCGGAGGGCTGATCTGTCCCCGTGTCTCACCCTCCCGGCCCCAGGGCCTCTCTCTGGAGCTCCTGTGTGGTGTTGCCGCTGCTGGCCCTCACCTGGATGTCTGCGGTCCTGGCCATGACCGACCGGCGGTCCATCCTCTTCCAGGTCCTCTTCGCCATCTTCAACTCCGCCCAAGGCTTTGTCATTGTGGCCGTCCACTGCTTCCTCCGCAGAGAGGTGGGGGTAAACCCCTATTGGTTAGAGGGGGTGGCTGGGGGCATTGTTTGGTGGGTCAGCCTCTCTTCCCTCCGTGAGGCCCTGCGGTCAGGGATTCCCTAAGTCTCCCCTCACTCCCCCGGCACCGGAGAGGTTGAGTGACCCATGGAGGTCCCAACTCAAGGTGGTGGCTAAGAGGGTAAAGAGAGCAGGGGCCCAGTTGGCATCCAGCCCGCTTCTCCTGTCATACTCCTCAGCTGCTGGTTCTCCCGGGCACTTTTTTTGCCCTGCCTCAGCACCCTCCTCTCTGTGCCCCGGCACCCCCCATCCTGCCCTTCAGGCACCCCCTGTCCTGACCCCCCGGGCACCCTCTGCACCTCCCTGCAAGCCTAATGAAGGCAGGTCCTAGTGCAGCTCCTAGCACAGCGCCCTGCACACAGAGTCCAGCACTGTCCTCTTCTTTGTAACCTGTAGACACTCAATAGATGCCATAGTTAATGATGGATCTTCCCACTCTGCTGTGAGAGTCCAGAGAGCTCCCTGCCCCCTGCCTCACCCCTTGTCCCCAGCTTCTCCCCCACACTCTTCCATCCCCATCTCTGGCCTCTTCCTCCTCCCATCCCCTCTCCTTCATCCTCTCTGCCTCCAGCCTCATCCCCTAGAAGAAATAGACAAGGGCAGAGCCCCTTAGCTGAGTACCTCAAGTGGGGGCAGGCTCAGCCACTCAAGTGGGCAGGTCTGAGGGCGTGAGGCTGGAGCATAGGGAAGATTGGGAGAAAGAGGGGCAGCTGTGCCACCCAGGGGAGAGGATGTAAACGGCGTTGATGCCTAGCTCTGACAACGTCTGCCTGGTGCTAGTTGGCTCCCCAGAGATGCAGGCAATGGGCAAGTACTGGACCTGGGAGCTCCAAGGGGTGAGAGTTGCATCTAAGCCAAGTGGGGCTGGGGTGAGGGTGCCCCGGTTCCAAGATCGGTCTCTGCCCTCTGCCCGGCCCAGGTCCAGGATGTGGTGAAGTGCCAAATCGGTGTGTGCAAAAGCGACGAGAACGAGAACTCGCCCGACTCCTGTAAGAACGGGCAGGTCCAGATCATGGTGAGTGTGGGCACTGTCTGGAGGGCTCTGCAACCATTTTGGGCAACCCCAGGTCCCTATGGAGGGGAGGGGAGAGGCATGGTAGTCCCCAGAGGAGGGGGAGGAGGAGGTACAGGAAGTTCCTTAGGGCTAGGCAGGGAGTGAGACCATCCGGGTGAAGGCCTAGACCTGGGGAAGGCTGCCCCAAGCCTCAGGAAGAGCAGGCGGGGCCAGTGGGTACCTAGAGGCGAGGCGCAGGATAACTTCCTGCCAGCTCTGCTGGCAGGGTGGCATCAGCCCCCTCTGGTCAAGGCTTTCCAAAGGTGAGGGGTCTCCTTTACCTGCTCCTGATCCATTGGGCTTCTCCCCATCTCTCCCTCTCCCCCACTCTCCCACCCTCCCTTCCTATAGTCAGATTTTGAAAAGGACGTGGACCTTGCTTGCCAGACAGGTGAGTGATGACGATGATGATGATGGTATTTGTTAAGCGCTTACTATGTACCAAGCACTGTTCTAAGCGCTGGGGGAGATACAAGGTAATCAGGTTGTCCCATGTGGGGCTCACAGTCTTAATCCCCATTTTCCAGATGAGGGAACTGAGGCACAGAGAAGTGAAGCGACTTGCCCAAAGTCACATAGCTGACAAGTGGCGGTTCCGCGATTAAAACCCACGACCTCTGACTCCCAAGCCCGGGCTCTTTTCACTGAGCCACGCTGCTTCTCTGACTGGCCTGGTTGGGGATGGGATGGGGGTAAACCCCAAATCCGAGCCCCCAGGCAGTTATTCTGGGCGAGGGTTGGTGGAACCCAAATCCAAGCCCCAGGCTGTGGTTCTGGGTGAGGACTGGGGAGAGTCTCAGGCTGTTTGGGGGTAGGGTGGGGTTCCTTAAATTCGAGCCCCAGCCTGCTGGTGTGAGCAAGGATGGGGCGGCGGGGGACGGGAAACCCCAAATCTGGCTTCCGGGCTGCCAGTCTGGGCGGGGGGGGACAGGAAGCCCCAAACCCCTCCACCGGCACCCCACTCGTCAAAGGCTTCCTGGAAGCTGCAGGGCCGTCCAGGGTATGAGGAGTGGATATGGGTGGGGACGGGGCCTTTGCTAGTCGTGGCCTGGAGGATGCCGATAGGCTGGATTTAGCCCATCAATTGGCGGGGGAGGGGGAGAGGGCGGGGGCACACGGCCCCACGGGGCCCCTTCCGCCGTCCTGACCGCTCCCCTCCCTGCCAGTCCTGTTCAAGGAGGTCAACACCTGCAACCCGTCGACCATCACGGGCACCCTGTCCCGCCTGTCCCTGGACGAGGACGAGGAGCCCAAACTGCACGTGGGCTCGGAGGGCTCCCTGGGCTTCTCCAGCCTGCCGGGCAACATCCCGCCCCCGGGCATCCTGGTCCAGGGGCCGTCGCCGGTGCTGGGCGAGCCGGCTCGCCCCGAGGACGTGAGCCCGATGTACATGTGCGGGGAGGGCAGCCTGCACCAGCTGGATTACGCCTGGTTGCGGGGCGCGGAGCCGCGGGCCGAGGGAGACTACGCGGTGCTGCCCCGCAGGACTCTCAGCCTCAAGCCCTTCGGGCGGGAGGAGGGCAAACGGGCCCGGGCCGGCGAGGGGACCCCCCGGCGCGGGCCCCAGGGACTGGCCCAGACCGAGGGCTACCCCAGCTTCATGTCCGTGGACCACGTGGGCCTGGGCCCCGCCCCCGCCGTCCCCCCGCCCCCGCAGGCCTACGAGACCCTGCAGAATCCGTACGGGCTGCACTTCCAGCCTCCGGCTAGCGGGCGGCAGGCTCCGGCCCCCGGGGAGCGCAGCCGCACCATGCCCCGCACCGTCCCCGGCTCCGCCCTGAAGCTGGGCTCCTTGGAGGTGAGAGGGAAGGGGCCTTGGAGGGCGGGGCTGCTTGGGAGAGGCGTCCTAGATCAGCGAGAGCGGTCATTCATTCATTCGATTGCATTTATTCAGCGCTTACTGGGTGCAAAAGCACTGTACTAAGCGCTTGGTACAATGTAACAACAAACGGACACATTCCCCGCCCACGACGAGCTCCCAGGCTAGAGGGTGTTGGTCACGGGTCTTGGGCCTGGTGGGAAGCAGAGGAGTTTGGGTGTGCACATGTGCATACGTATGCACAGATCACTGGAGGAGGTCCCGGGGGGTGGACGAGGCTCCACTGGTCACCGGCAGCCTCTGTGACTCGCCTTACACCTAGCCCCGGATCACTTGCCCTGCCATCTTCTCCACCCCCGCGCGGGCCCAGCCCCGGGGTTAGACCCAGCTCATGTTCTGGTGTGGTCGAAGTGAGGTTGGGTTCCCAGAAGTCGCGTAAAAGGACCTCTCCCCCCGCTCCCGGAAGTTTCTACCCCCCAAAAGTAATAGAGGCTTTTTCTCCCTGCCCTCACTCCCTCCCAGCGGAAAAAGTTGCGCTATTCAGACCTGGACTTTGAGGTAAGAGGCACTCTCCCTCCCAGCCCCTCACCCCAGAACCAACTTGTGTTCCCGGTTGGGTTTGAAGGGAGGGGGCCGGGACCCGATCCCAGGGACAAAAGGGGAAAGGGCCCAAGCAGAATCTGAGGAAACAGCTTTCCTCATGTCTGTTATATTGTATTTTCCCAAGTGCTTAGTACAATGCTCTGCACAGAGTAATCACTTGTCAGCTGTGTGACTGTGGGCAAGTTACTTAACCTCTCTGTGCCTCAGTTACCTCATCTGTAAAATGGGAATTAACGGTGAGCCTCACGTGGGACAACCTGATGACCCTGTATCTACCCCAGCGCTTAGAACAGTGCTCTGCACATAGTAAGCGCTTAACAAATACCAACATTATTATAAATGACTGATTCAACTCAACGTGAGAACTCAGCCCCATTTCCTCAACCAGGATGCCAGGCCCAGTATAGACACCCGTCAGATTTTTCATCCTGGCCCCTGCCAGCTCCTCCCCGGTCCAGCTGGGTTCTCCAACTCCTTTTTGGGCCCTGCTCTTTTGGAGATCCCACCCGGGAGACCCTGAGGTCATGCCCACGGTGCCTCCCCCCACTGCCCACCATTTTGCTGGCTCCTGCCACCAGCGGGAGGGTCCCAGGGCCCTGCTGACCCTTCTATTGCTAGCGGGAAGTTCCCTGTCGACTCCCTGTCCTCCTTAGAAGGTGATGCACACACGGAAGCGGCACTCGGAGCTGTACCATGAGCTCAACCAGAAGTTTCACACCTTCGACCACTACCGGGGACCATCCACAGCCAAGGTGAGGGTTTATCGGAGGGTGTTACTAACAAGCCACCCCCAGGATGCTGCTTCTCCCTAGGGTGGGGAGTACACGACCCCCACCTCCACCCCAGTGCCAACCCTTACGGGGCCTCAGCAGTTTCCCCAGCACTGACATCTCTCCTTCCTGACCTCTCATCCCGGGGGCCAGCCCTTGGTCGGGGCCCATCGGTTCCAATGCCCAGGCTGGCCTGACTCCTTTTCCCTACCTCAATGGCAGAGAGAGAAGCGGTGGAGTGTGTCGTCGGGTGGGGCAGAGCGCAGCGTCTCCAGTGTAAGTGCCCCTCCCACTGCCCCCAGCATTGCCCACCTGCCCCGTTCCCTCTCCCCCAAATCCAGCCCTAGCTCCGAAAGGTCTTGGTGGATGGCTTCTGCCACCTGGAGGGGTCAATTCGGGCCGAGGCCTTCTACCTCCTTCCTCTCCGTTACCTTGCACGCAATCCCTGCCTGCTGACACCCAGACCTCCAAGACCTCTTCCCCAATCTCGGGACTCCCCCAGGGTCTGAAAGAAACAGGACCGGTTCGTGGATATTTTCTCTCTGCTTCACGATCAACTGGTGGCATTTATTAAGTGCTTACTCTTTGGTGTGTGGGAGAGCGAAACTCGAGAAACCCGATATCCAGCTTTGAGGCTGGTTTGGGATGGGGGATAGTCATTCATTCAATGGTATTTATTGAGCGCTTACTATGTGCAGAGCACTGTACTAAGCTCTTGGAATGGACAATTCTCCCTATTCGCTCCTTCCTCTCAGTCGGGGAGGGCTCCCCTGGGGAAGAGGGGAGGGGATACGGTTTGGGACAAAGTGGGAGGGGAGGTTTGGAGTGTGATGGGGAGATGGTGGGGTGTCTAAAAGAGAAGGCCTCCGCCCCCGGCTGCCCCGTTCTTCGCTCTGTGCGTGGGTCCTATGGCCACCCCAGCTTCTCATCATCCTCTCGGCCCCCTCTCACCCCGGCCCACCCCCAGGAGAAGCCCAGCCCAGGGCAGAGGCCATCCTCTCACCACCAGCAGCAGCCGCCGCCGCCTCAGCAGCAGCAGCAGCAGCGACAGCAGTCGTGGAGCACGTTTAAGGCCATGACCCTGGGCTCGCTGCCCTCCCGGCCCCGCGAGCGGCTGGAGCTGCACCGCTCGGCCTGGGACCGGACCTTCCTGGGGCTGGACACCTCGGACGGGGACTTCCAGACGGAGGTGTGAGCCTTGGGGCCCGAGGGCCAAGGGTCGGGACGGACTGCGGGGGGGTGGGTGGGCGGGCGGGAGGGCGGCACCTCTAAATCTCTATTTTCGCACCGCCACTTTGGAGAGACCGCCCCCCTCTCCCTCTCCCCCGCCCCCCCGCAAGGCGCAGGGGTGCGGCTTTCTCATGCGCTGGCAGTCTCCGCGATAGAGACACGGGGGACTCCCCCCCCCCACCCCCCGCCCTCTAGGCCGCTAGGGGTCTGAAAGAATCTGGGCAGGGGAGGGGGCGATCTTTTTCTACTTGGTTTATCTCCACGGGTGGCGGGGGGGAGGGGGGAACCTTTTGGAGGAGGGTGTCCACTCCCATTTTGCACCCCGTGGTGCTCCCCCACGAACCCCTCCCCTTACACACCTCCTGCTCCTCCGGCCCCTCCTTTGCCCTGGCCCGGGCCGGTGGTGTTTCTGTCGGGAATAAAGTTAGCTCTGTGGATCCAGCCTGCTGCATGTTTCTTTTGGGGGGCCCTACATCTTCTGGGGGAGATGGGGGACGTGGTTTGAGGTGTGAACTTTCCCTGCTCTCGACCAAGATGCTCTCCCCCTCCTCATGTCCCCGGATTCATCTCCCTAGGGAATTGTGCACACTACTGGCACCATGCCAGCATTTCAAGCCTATGAACAAGAGGGGGAGTGGGTTAATGGATCTCTGTGCCCAATAATAATAATGATAATAATGTTGGTGTTTGAGATTGCCAAGCACTGTTCTAAGTGCTGGGGTAGAGAGAGGTAAAATATAAATATACTGGGCACCATTTCTGTCTCACATGAGGCTCAAAGGCTTGGAGAGGGAGAACAGGTATTCCACCTCTGTTTTACAGGTGAGTAAACTGAGTCACAGAGAAGTTAAATACTTTACAAGTTCACCCAGCAGGCAAAAGCCAGAGCCCTTGGTTGGCATGGTCACCTGGGGCTACACTCAGCTCCGCCCTCCTGCAGCACTAGCCCCGCGTGAGGGTAGACAGTGGGCATGGGGCTGGGCACTGGACTTTCTGCAGAGTGGCTGGAGGGGCCACCCCAGGTGACTCATGGGATTGAATTGCTGCTGGAATTCCTAGCCCTGCTCCAAGAGGAGAGCTAGTTGGGAATTCAGATGTGCCCACCGGCAGGGTACTTGGGCCCCAGGGCTGACAGGGACAAAGGTCCCTGGTTAGTCAGAGTTGGAACAGGCACCACCCCCTTTCCTCCTGCGGGCAACTTGGCCCAAGGGGAGAGTGTGGGTACTGCCAGTGGGAGGAGGATTAGGTCAGGGCTCATGGGAAGTGAGTTCAAGTTCTGCGTGCAGTCTGTCAAGCATTTGGGCACACACAGGATGCATTATGCAGAGAGAAACACAACTGCTCACGGAGGTTTGGATGAGCCTGTCAGACCCCACACCAACCAAATTATTTTTAGCTCCTCCCTCCCCTTCTGCACAAGCCAGGAAGCCAGGGGGCCCACTTCTGGAGGATCAGGGTGTCCAGAGGGGAAAAGGGAAGTGGCAGTTACCTTTATAAACTCTCCTCTCATCCTGCCTGCTGACCTTTAATCCTACTAAGGATCTCCCCTTCCTACACCACTATACTAGCCCAGCCACTCCCTCATTTGTGGCTGGATAGACCTTCCAGCTGTGTTAAAAACAGACCATCCAAAAAGCTGAGCTAGCTAAGATCCTTGTGCTGGGGCTGGCGTGATTCTCCTCTACCCCCAACAAAGTCATTGGAATCCCTGGGGTTCCCCCCAGCCCCTCATCAGCCCCAGCCTACCCCTGCCTCCCCGTTTCCCATAAATTGCTCTCGTCACGTCAGCAGGTCCTCCTCGCATTATTGCCTGTTGCCGCAGTGTCAGCTTCCAGCCCTTTATGGCCAAACTGGCCGCCCAGACAGCAGGGGGTCCTGGGGGAGGGAGAGGAGCTAGGGATTAGCAAGGTTGTCAGAGGCCTATGCTGTAGATTCAAAAGGAGCAGTGGGCTCATTTACATCTTCATTTGCATCACATTTGCATGTGCATACCAATGCATCCCCCCGGTCTCTGTTTCTCCCCCTCTTAATGCCTCCCCCTGTCCTAATCCCCAACTCCTGCTGTGCCCAGCCAGGCCAGATCAGAGGCCCAGACCGCGGGGGCTCTGATGAGCTGGGTGGGTTGGAGGGTGGGGGGTAGGTATCTGGGAGGGTTGGGTTAGCACCTTTTGGCATCCACCCCAGGGCCGCCACACCTACATGCTGAGCTGGGGGCAAACCCAGGAGTGAGGGGACCATACTCTTTGCCAGAGGAAGTACTTAGCTCCACAGGATGCCCCGTATGGTTGTTGCTCTGGCAGTCGTTGTTGCTTCTCTACCTAAATCAGCTCCTGTCGAGCTCAGCTACCAGCAGCCAAAGAGTCAAAGGCCCTCCCCTCTGCCCGCAAGACTCCAGAAAGCGGAGCGGTGAGTCCTGTCCCCCTGGAGCTGGGGAGAGCCAGTTCAAGGGCCGCCGCCATCAATCCACCCTGTCGGCTGTGACGCCACCATCTCTGTTACAGCTGGCAGATTCTCAGGAACTCATCATTTCCACTCCCCCCGCACCCCTCCCACCGGTCCTTTACCTGTCGCTCCGCTCCTCAGAAACGGTCTCCAGGGCTTCCTTCTTCTTTTCTCATACCCTAAGCTTTGCCTGCTGACCAGTCCTCCGGAGGCCACCTAGGCCAGGCCCCTGCCCCCTATTTGGAGGCCCTTTCCTTAGTCCAGATGGGTGTCAGGCTTATGTGGAGAGAACTCTGGGGGAAGCAATGCCACCCTCTCCCTACCCTATGCCCGTCATGTCCTGTTCGGACTTCTAATCTTACTCCTTCCTGCTGCAGCTGAACCCTGCTTTCTGCTCCTGTCTCTGATGACTTGTCCTCAGACTCAGCAAAAGGAGTTGGGGGCTCCAGGATGCTGGAATAGACATCTTGACTCTGTTTCCCTCTGGGAGGTTAGGAACAGGGAGCAAGGGAAGGGGAGAAAAATCTATGCTAGGTGGTGGAGAAGAGGGTCTTAGGGCTCCCTAGTTCCTTTACCTGCCTTACCTTTGACACTAATCTGACTTGACATGTAAACTGGGAGTTTGAGGGTGAGGGTGGGACATGGAGAGAGGCAAGAGGGGGATCTTGAGATAATCAAATAGGGTTTCTCTGCCCCAGAGTCAGAAGGCTGGCGGTGGGCTGACTGACTGCTTCTGGATTCCTGCTAACTTAGTTTTGCTCAGAACTTCTTGGAACATGGTGAGCACCCTGAACCCTGCCTGCTGGCCCCAGAATTCAGCTGCTCCACTTTAAGGCACTGGGAGACTTGGGTGTAGAATACCTCCTGTGTTGTGTGCTTTGGGGCCAGTAGCTCAACCACTCTGGGCCAGGTCTGCCCCTCCAGCTTCAGAGGAGGAGAGGCCCAGCCATGTCTGGGGGCAGGGCTCGGATTCCTGTTAGGCTGAGCAACAGGAGGTACTGCAGTAGGCAGCACAGGCACAAGTGACATTGAATGTGGTGGGGAGTGATTGGTGTGGTGTGGTGGAGGCAGGGCCTCCATTGGGGTGCCCACCGGGGCAGGACTGGAGAGCTTGGGGCCTCCCTGCAGGACAGGGGCATTCACATGTTCAAGGCTGCTCATCAGAAACCCTAGGAAGGCTGCTAGTCGGGTCCTCTTTCAGCCATGTGAACCCCCGGCCTGTACACCCTGTATTCAATCAATCAATCAATCAATCAAACAATCAACCAATGACAGTGTTGCCTAGTGGATAGAACACGGGGCTGGGAGTCAGAAGGACCTGTCTGTTGTGTGGTGTTGGGCAAGTTACGTCATGTCTCCATGCTTCAGTTCCCTCCTCTGTAAAATCTGTAAACTGTAAAGACTGTGAGCCCCTTGCGGGGCAAAGACTGTATCCAACCCAATTAACTTGTATCTATCCCAGCCTGGCACAGTGGATGGCACACAGTAAGTGCTTAAATTCCATAAAAATGGTATTGAATGCTTACTATGTGCAGAGCACTGTACTGAGTGCTTGGGAAAGTACAACAAAGTTGGCAGACACATCTCCTTCCCATAACAAGCTTACAGTCTAAAGTGTGAAGAACAGAGGGAGCCTGAGATTACCGTTTTAAGGTTAAATGCCCCCTGCCTCGGCCTGACCCCAGGGTCAGAGGGGAGACCACCAGGGCGGGGAATAGGAGCTGGGCCCAAAGTCGGCAGAGAGGGGTGGAGAGGGAGTGAAAATCAGAGGGGCCCAGATATGGGTAATCAAACACTGATTGATTAGGTGGCCTGTGAAGCCAACTCCCTTGCCAGCCTGGCTCGTGATCCCTCCCCTACCCAACGGCCTGGGGCGTGCCAGCCTCCTCTCCCCCAAGGGCGCCTCCAACTTGGCAGCAGAGACCCAAGCATCCTTTGCCGTGTTTCCAAAAGGTCAGAAAAATAATTAATTTCTCTCTCTCCATTGGGTGCGGGGGGAGGCGGGGCAGAGCACTGGCGGCACGGGGGAGATGGGGCCTAGGGGGAGAGGGCTGAACGATGAAGTCTCCTTCGCCCTTCCCAGGTTCACTGCTCTCCCATTACAGCCCTTTCCCCATTTCAACCAGCAGCCCCGCCTCTCCAATCCCACACTCCTCCCTCTGGGAGACCAGTGGGGGCAGCCCAGAACCGTGGCTATGCTGCCTGTAGGCCCCCATCCCTCTCCCCACTTTCTGCCTCCCCAGTCAATCAGCAGCATGGCTAGTGGGTAGAGCACGGGCCTGGGAGTCAGAAGGTCAGGGGTTCTAATCCCGGCTCTGCTACTGTCTGCTGTGTGACCTTGGTCAGGTCACTTCACTTCTCTGTGCCTCAGTTACCCCATCTGTAAAATGGGGGTTAAGACTGTGAGCGCTATGCGGGACAGGGACTGTGTCCAATCCGATTTGTTTGTATCCACCCCAGTGCTTAGTACAGTGCCTGGCACATAGTAAGCGCTTAACAAATACCAGATAATAATAATAATATTAATGGCATTTTCTACGGAGTGCAGAACACTGTCCTAAGCTCTAGGGAGAGCACAATATAACAGAGTCGGTAGACTCTGAAATGCGGCTCTCTCTGGTGAACTGCCCGGCCCAGGCTCCCATCCACCTCTCTTTCCCGCCAAGGCCCTGGCCAACCCGGACCCCTGGGTCCCCGCTCACCGGAGGGGGGAGGTCTGCCTAGAGGGGAGGGTCCCCCTCAGAATCCAACCCCGAGGGTCCTCTCCCTTCCCCGGATTTATGTCCCAAATAAATGTCCGAGTAGCGGGCGGGAACGGCCGAGGCGGTTGGGCCTCGAGCGAGGAGACGCGCGGGACATACTAATTTATCCAGCTGCATCCTCGGCCCGGTTTTAGAGAAAGGGGAGAGACTGGGGGAGGGGGAAGAAGACATGCCTACCGTATTGCTCTGTCTATTGGTCGTCTGCACCTATACGTCTTCCCACCATCCGAGCTTTGGTAACGCTGAGAAGGAGAGGCCGGATCTAAAGAAGCAGCATGGTTTAATGGGTAGAGTCTGGGAGTCAGAAGGGCATGGGTTCTAATCATGGCTCTGCCACCTGTCTGCTGTGTGACCCTGGGCAAGTCACTTTACTTCTCTGTGCCTCAGTTACATCATCTATAAAATGAGGATTGAGACTGTGAGCCCCACGTGGGACAGGGACTGTATCCAACTTGATTGGTTTATATCCGCCCCAGTGCCTGGCACACAGTAAGCGTTTAACAAATACCATAAAAAAGGAAAATAAATTACAGGTACGGGGTAACAACAGAATAAAAAAAGCCATGGTTGGAGAGGAAAGAGTGCTTGGGTGATCAATCGATCAGTATTAATTGGACGCTTATTGTGTGCAGAGACTGTGCAAATTGTTTGGGAAGCTCTGAAGTGGCAGCTGTGGGGATACGGACAGGATAAGAAGAGAGTTTAGTCAGGGAAAGCCTCCTGGAGGAGGTGTGAACCCAGGAAGGAGTGGGTGGACCCAGTCTTTTTCTTTTCCTTTCTGCTCGGGCTCCGGATCAGTACTCAGGGGCCCTTCCCCCTGGGATGTGGGAGCAAGGACAGAAGGGTTATCAGTGATCAGCGGACCAAACCATCCCTGGCCAAGAGCTGGGACCAGTCCTCTCCATCAGCCCCCGCCTCTCCCCTCCACCCCCAGGCCCCTGCCGAGGTGCAGGCAGAGACTAAATCGAAAGAGCACTAAGAGAGTAATGGGCTTTCTCCCTTCTGTTCCGCTTAATTCCGGATCAGCACCGATACCATTTAGGGTGGGAGAAGAGGGGTGGGGGAGGCGCTGATAGCAGTTCTCCCCCCAGGTCGGATTCCCGCAGTGCCGGCCGTTGGAGAGGAGGGGGTGGGGTGCGGGAAAAAGGGGGAGTGGGCCGGGGGCGGGGGAAGCTGGGCCAGGGCCGGTTGGGAGCTGGGGCAGAAGTAGAAGGGAGGTGGGGGTTAAAAGCACCGGGGTCTCAGCAAAGTCTACGCTTCTCCACATTGGGTCCGGAGAAAGCTTCTCTTGGCTCGGGCCCATCTGACCCCGATCCGGAGTTCCTCAGGGGAAGGAGCGCTAAGTGGTTTGGGAATCTTGCTATGGATCGAGGTAGTGGCTGGGGGGGCTTCTCTGTAGATCTGAGCTTCAGTTTCCCTGATGCTGGGAGAAGGAAATTAGTCCTAGAGAGTATAATAATAATGTTGGTATTTATTAAGCGCTTACTATGTGCCAGGCACTGCACTAAGAGCTGGGGTGGTTACAAGCAAATCGAGTTGGACACAGTCCCTGTCCCATGTGGGGCTCACAGTCTCAATCCTCATTTTACAGATGAGGGAACTGAGGCACAGAGAAGTGTCTTGCCCAAGATCACACAGCAGACAAGTGGTTGAGTCGGGATTAGAACCCATGATCTTCTGACTCCCAGGCCCGTGCTCTATCCACTACACCACATAGGGATGAGTATAGGATAATTTTGGAGCGATTAAATTAAGGACCCAATTCAAGATTGATTAGTTGAATGATTCATTGATTGATTAATTGATTTTGCCCCACCCTCAACCCCACAGCACTTAGGTATGAGTTTTAAAAATTATATATTATAAATTATTTATTTATATTAATATCCATCTCCCTCTCTAAACTATAAGCTTGTTGTGGGCTGGGAATGCGTCTGTCAACTCCGTTGAATGGTACTCTCCCGAGCGTTTAGCTCAGGGTTCTGCACAGAGAAGAAGCTTCATAAATGTCACTGATGATGATGAGGTTTGGGAGTTGCCCCCACCCGCTGCCTCGTCCTTGGTGCTGAGGAGACCCTCCCCGGGAGTCCGGCTTGGTCCCTGTCCGGGATGCTGGCCCAAGCACCCCCGCCTTCGAATCGCCAGTCCTGTAAGGGGCTTCCTGTACATTGGACTTTTTTGGGGGGGGGGGGGTTGGTATTTATTAAGCGCTTACTATGTGCAGAGCACTGTTCTAAGCGCTGGGGTAGATACAGGGTAATCAGGTTGTCCCACATAAGGCTCACAGTAAATCCCCATTTTACATGAGGGAACTGAGGCCCCGAGAAGTGAAGTGACTTGCCCACAGTCACCCAGCTGATAAGTGGCAGAGCCGGGTTTCAAACCCATGACCTCTGACTCCCAAGCCCGAGATCTTTCCACTGAGCCACGTTGCGGTGCCATACAGAAGCAATTTAAAAAATCCTCCCTGGACTCACTCCCCTCCCCACCTGGAGGCACTTTAGTCCACCGTTTCCGGGCCCCAGTGGCTACAGAGAGGAAATGAAATTCCATTGCAGCAGGCGAGACTGAGACCAGGTGCCAGGAAGGACTTCCAGTCCGGGAAAGTTTGGGAGATGCTAGACCGAGGGACTGAAACTACATTCTTGGAGATCTCTCAGTCGGGAAGAGCCACCCGCCAATCTAGGATGGTTGATCCTGCTTCTGCCTGGAGGGAGAGGATTGGGCGGTATGACTTCGGGTCCTTTGTAGTCCTCATCTTAAACACGCTCACTTACCTCCTCCCCTCCACTTTGCTCTCTGAACTCTCCTTTTCTGGCTGCCAGCATCCTCATCCCTCTCCTCGGGGCCGCTTTCCCCATCTCCAGGGTGATGGAGGGTGGAGATGGAGAGATGCAGGAAAAGGCAAAGTGGGGCACAGAGAGGGTGAGCCACTCACCAGAGGCCACACAGCCTGTGGTGCCAAAATTGGAACCCCGGCATCCCCGGGGCCTAGGCCCCGTTTGGGGGCCCGATCGGCCCTGCGTTGGACAGGGCGTCCTTGGGAGCTCTACCCACGCCACACTCCTCTCAGCAAGGATGAATGGCGTGCCTCGGTGCCAGGGCCAGGAGCCACCGGGCAAGGGCACTTCCCCCAGGGATGCCCGACTGGGTTCCCGCCCCCCCCGCCTCCCCACTCCCCGCCCCCGCGGCTCCCGGGCCGGAGTCTTGGCAGGCTTGGGGCCGCCTTGCTGCGGCGATATTTATTGCGGTCTCCGAGCCACCTGCATGAATATTTATGCGGGAGCTGCCTTCGGAGCTCGCTCCGCACGGGAGGGAGGCTAACCTAGTTTGCTAATTGACCTAGCAACCGGGAGCTGTTTGCGGCTCTGCGGGCGGCCTCCTGCGTCCCCCCAAAACGTCCTCTCTCCTACTGACCTCGGGAACCTCCCTGCCCACGTCCCGCCCCCTCCCCTAGGCCCGACTCGGGCTGGAGGGGCAGCTGCGCCCCTTCGCCTTACCCCACTACTCCCCTTGCCCCCGCGGAGCCCGGGGGGTCTGGCGTCCCCGGGCGGGGAATTGATAGGACCCAGGGGTCAGTGCACCAAGGGCGAGCGGAGACTCCTCCGGGGCCGCAGGACAGGTCACACCACTCGCATGGGGTTTGGCGCCCCGGGTCCGGGGAGGGAGGGAAGGAAGGAAGGGGAGGGAGGAGGAGGGGAGGGAGGGAATGAGGGATGGATTAAGGAGGAGAGAGAAAAGGAAGGAGGAGGAGAGGGAGGGACCGAGAAGGAAAAGAGGGAAAGAGGAGGGAGGAGGGAAGAAGAGAGAGAGGAAGGGAAAAGATTCTGGGACATCAAGGCTCTCACACCCTGGACCAGAGAAAAAGGGTCACTGGGGAGCTCGTTGCAGGCAGGGGTTGTCTCTATTGCTGTATTGAATTTATCCAAGTACTTAGCACAGTGCTCTGCACATAGTAAGGGCTCAATAAATACAATTGAATGAATGAATTGGGGAGGGGGCATCCTCTTTTAAACCAAGACCATACCCCCTTCCTTCCTGGATAGATGAGCCATTCACCTGCCTAAAGGCAGGAGGCTGGAGTTTCTGATCCCTTTGGACTCTGGGATTCCATGGTTCTCCCACCCCACCGCCTCCTGGAGGAGAAGGCCCCCAAGACAAAGTGAGCCCTTTCCCTCCTTGTTCCTCTCACCTCTTCCATGATTACTGAATCCCAAGTTGTGGTTTATCAAGGCCCACTCCCCGTTGTCCACCGGCCCAGGGAGAGGCTTCAGAAAATTCAGGCCAGTGGTCTGATGGGCTCAAGCCGCTGATTCTCTGGGGGCCTCTCCAGGAGCCGGGGAGGGAAAGTGCTGGCACCTTGGTAGAAGCCAGATCCTTATTGGGAAGTGTCCCTCAGTAGCTGGAGCAGAAGAAAAGGAAATGGGCTCACACCACAGAAAGAGGGATGGTGGTTAGATTACTTCCAGACTGTTGACATTCCTAGGGATTATAACAGGCTGAGCCAGCTCTGAACAGACCCTCCCCCCTCCCCCCCGCCGTAGTCTCTTCCTCCCCACTCCTCCCAGGTACCCTTCTTAGGCTGATTTGCAATTTCCATCCGATAGAAACCTCACTTAACATGCTGGTCTTTTCCAACTGCTCACCTCACTCAATTCCCCAGGTGTCCCAGTAGCCTTTTCATTTCTTAAGACCTTGGTGTTTGGAAGTTCTTTCTGGTCCCTGGGGGAGGACAGAGTGAACGGGAGAGGGCCGGTAATGAAGAGTTCTCAGGTCTGGGAGAGTTTGGTTGAGCTGAGGGAATAGCCTCTGGGTTAGATTGGCCTGTTTCAGATGTGGGCGGAACCCACCGGGACTGATGGAGAGACAATTGAGCTGGACCCATGGTCCAACCAGTGCCTCCCACCATGACTACAGGATACTTGGGGAGGGTTGCAGTGATGGCTACCCACCTGGACCTCCGTCCTCAGATGTAACATGGACCATCCCCAAACTTTCCCTCTAACAACTCATTAGGCCTCTCTTGCCCTTAAATGTATCTAAGTCCTCCTCGAGCCTAATGATATTTTCTATAATAGTAGTAATAATGATGGTGGTATTTGTTAAGGGCTTACTATGTGCCAAGCACTGTACTAAGCACTGGGGTAGTCTCTGTCCCACTTGGGGCTTACAGCCAAAGGGGAAGGGAGAATGGGTATTGAATTCCTATTTTATGGCTAATGAAACTAAGGAGAGAAAAGTTAAATGATTTGCCCAAGGTCACACAGCAGGCAAGTGGTAGAGTCGGGATTAGAACCCAGGTCCTTTGACTCTGCGGGCTACACTATTTCCACAAGGTACAGTTCCTGCAGACTCTTTCTGATGGTCTTCTGGCTTTGAAGGGATTTTTCAAAGGAGGTCACCAACCAGGGTGCTCTCTATTGAACATGAAGGAAAAAAAATGTTGGTATTTGTTAAGTGCTTACTAGGTGCTGAGCACTGTTCTAAGCGCTGGGGGAGATACAGGGTAATCAGGTTGTCCCACCTGGGGCTCAAACACTTTTAATCCCCATTTTACAGATGACGGAACCAAGGCACAGAGAAGTTAAGTGACTTGCCCACAGTCACACAGCTGACAAGTGGCAGAGGCAGGAGTCGAACTCATGACTCCTGACTCTGAAGCCCAGGCTCTTTCCACTGAGCCACACTGACTTCAATTACCATAAGACTACATCCCTGAAAATCTTTAAGAAAAGAATTGTTCCCCGATCTGCCCTGGGTCCTTAGGTTATGAACCATCCATAGGACAGGGACTGTGTCGGATGAGACCAAACTGTTTCTACCCCAGTGCTTAGCACAGTGCTAAAATAAGTGCTAAGAGAGGTATCATCGTCTAGTGGTAAGAGCATGGGCCCGAGAGTCAGAAGGACCTGGATTTTAATCCTGGTTCAGCCACTTGTCTGCTGTGTGACCTTTGTCAAATCACAACTTCTCTGTGTCTCAGTTACCCCATCTATGAAGTGGGGATTAATACCGCAAGCCCATGTGAAACACGGACTGTGTCCAACCTGATTAACTTGTATCTAGCCCAGTGCCTAGTACAGTGCCTGGTACATAGTAAGTGCTTAACAAATACCATAAAATATACTGTTTTAAAAGTGCCTGGCACACAGTAAACCCTTTACCAAATTCCAAATTATTATGATATAGACATTCTTTTGCCTGGAGGAAGGGGGTGGGACCAGATGACCTTTCAAGAGTCCTTAGAGCTTTAGGATTCAAAGTCCCTCCAGGAGTCCAGTGGTTTCCTGTCCCAGATTCTAGCTCTGCTTGGGGGGTGAGTCAGGTCCATGGATTGTTTTCCATCTTTCTGGTGGCTGTGCCTGTCTTGGCCCCCATCTCCATGTCCTGCTCATCCTATCTCAGAGCAGAAAGCATTGCATCAACCAGCCCAAGCGCCTTGGCCAAATTTTTAGCTACTTTAGGCTCTTCCACCTGCAACCAGACTCCAACACCAGGTGTTTTGCCGAGAGAGGAGGCAGCGCGATGACTCTATGCCGATGCGATATTCATCTCGTGATGCACAGAGATGAGAGAAGTCACCCCGGGCTGGACTGGATGCATATTCTCCGGCAGCTCTGTGCCATCGCTGGGAGAAGCCACATCTGGCCTCTGCCAGCAACCGGAGTTTCTCCTCTCGTGATTTCTGCAGCTGGCAGGCTCCAGCAGAGAGGATATGTCTGGTTCTAATTATTTGAGCCTGGTATCCTCAGATTCTCTCAGCCTCCCAAGCGTGACGTGGGATGACAAGCAGGTGAGGTGCTTCTGGGCTCTGGCCTCTGCCCCCTGAGTCAGAGGCCCTTGGGGGAGTCGGGGCAGGGACCCAAGGAGTCTGAGTTGAGGACTGAGGGTGGATGATATTAATTAATAATCATTTTGATATTTCATTAAACACTTACTATCTGCCAAACACTGGGGTAGATACAAGGTAATCAGGTTGGACACAGTTCCTGTCCCACATGGAGCTTACAGTCTTCATCTCCATTTCACAGATGAGGTAATTGAGGCACAGAGAAGTGAAGCGACTTGACCATGGCCACACAGCAGACAAGGGGCGGACCTGGGATTAGAACCCATGTCCTCTTAATTCCAAGCCTGTGCTCTTGCCACTAGGTCATGCTGCTTCTCTGGAGGTTCTGGGGAGGGAGAAGGGGGCTGTGGTGGGGAGAAAGGCAAGCCCTAGCTCTTTTTCTTGCTCTCTCTCTTCTCCTCCCTCCCCAATCTGGCCCCTTCCTTTGCTTTGCTGAGTCCACAACTGGAGGAGGTGTGGAGAGGGCATTAAATCCACCTCTTGCCCCAGCAGATTCATAGTTCAGCCCTGGAGAGCAGGCAGTTAGGGGAGGACTGGGCCCAGCCCGAAAGATCAGATCTACCAATGATTACAGGGGTCTGAACATCCAGATTCCCCCACCTCTGGGGAAGGTCTCCGGGGGTCATCTCATCCCCTCATCTCATCTCTCAGGTGCTGTGTAGGCTGAAAATCAAGGCTGGTCCAAACCCTGTCGGAGGGTTGGGGGAAGCTGTGCTCCATCTGATGCCCATCTTGGACCGATCTCACTTCCAGGGGTCAGGATCATGTGTATGCCATGTGTGTACTGCACCATATCCCATTGCGAGTGGCCTGGTGGGTCTTGTTGTTCATCTCTGGTCTCACTGGGACTGTAGTTCCCATGGACCAAAGTCACTTGAAATAATAATATTTATTAGGCGCTTACAATGTGCCAAGCACTCTTCTAAACACTGGGGTAAATACAGGCAATCAGGTTGGCCACTGTCCCTGGCCCATATGGGGCTCACAATCTTAATCCCCATTTTACAGATGAGATAACTGAGGCACAGAGAAGTGAAGTGACTTGCCTGTGGTCACAGAGCAGACATGTGGCACAGTCAGGATTAAAACCCACTTCTTCTGATTCCCAGGCCTGTGTTCTTTCCACCAGGTGGGGAGGGGAAGGCTGGACCAGGGCGGGGCCTCGGAGCTCTTCTCTGTGTCATCCTCTTCCTTCTTTGGGTTCATGCCGTCCTCCTCCAAGCTCACCCTGCCCGGCCCCTTCCTGGCCCCGAGACGGCCGCTTGTCTCAGACTCAGGCCCCACCATCAATCGCCCGCTTGGTCCCCAAACCAAACAAAGAAAGTCAATATTTAATTTGGGAGGCATATTAAATATCATCGATCCTCTTCATCCCCTGCACTCATTTTTCACTTCCTGGGCTAAGGGTGGGGGCAGGGAAGGGAGAAGGGACGGCCCAGGGCTAGGGCTGGGACACCGGTCCCTTGGGTGGGCTGGCAGGGTGAATGAATGATATGAGCCTCTGAGGAAAACATGCGCGTGCGCGCACACACACACACACACCAAAAAAAAACCAAAACACAGTTTTTCTGATCCTCTCCAAGGCCCCTGGTGTTCCCAGAGTCCCCATCCCCAGTGCTGCTCCTTAGGGTCTGTTTCCAATACAGGGAGGCCTGAAGGACTGAAGCATCATGTCATAGTGGGGAGAGCACCAGCCTGGGAATCAGAAGGACATGTGTTCTAATCCTGGCTCGGTCACCTGTCTGCTGTGTGACCTTGAGTAAGTCACTTAATTTCTCTGAGCCTCAGTTACTGTAAAATGAGGATTGAGACTGGGAGCCCCACATAGGGCAGAGCTGTGTCCAACCGAATTTCCTTGTATCCATCCAAGCATTTAGTACAGTGCCTGGCTCATAGTAAGTGTTTAACGAATACCACAATTATTATTATTATTGTTATTTTTACGGCATGAGCAGGAGGAAGCTGGTGAGGCTAAGGATAGGGCTGAGCATCCCCTCATGGAATCTGTTGTCAGCATATGATGTGTGTGGGTGACATGCAGGTTAATTCAAGTGACCTCTTCCCCAGTCAAGGTTAGACGTGGACAACTCCGATGCCCACTTAGCTCGTTTCACATCTGGTCTGGGAATTCCAAGGCCCAGCAGGACCTAAACTCTGGCCTATTATATGTTCCAGACAAGTTATTACAGCTCTCTGTGCCTCAGTTTCTTCATCTGCTTTGTGGGGATAAGATCCCTGCACTCCTTCCCCCTTAGACTGTGAACCCCTGGAAGGACAAAGAATCTGTCCAAACTGATTAACTAGTATCTTCACTAATGCTTAGCATAGTGCTTTGGCACATAGTAAGCATTTAATAAATACAGTATCATTAGCGATAATAATAATAATAGCTCAACTCTGGGTGGGGGGAGGCACATCTCCTCCAAAAGGCCTTTCCTGTCTAAGCCCTCCTTTCCTCTTCTCCCACTCCCTTTTGCCTCGCCCTTTATTCATCCCCCTCCCAGCCCCACAGTACTTATGCTCATATTTGTAATTTATTTATTTATATTAACGTCTGCCTCCCCTTTAGACTGTAAGCTCGTTGTGGGCAGGGGGTTTGTCTGTTTATTGTTATATTGTATTCTCCCAAGCGCTTGGTACAGTGCTCTGCACACAGTAAGTGTTCAATAAATACAATTGAATGAATGAATGAGATCCCCCTACACCTCCCAACCTGCTCAAAGGGGCTACAGGGGGAAGGGGTTCGGCTTCCCCTTTTTTGTCCTCCCCCGTGCCCGGCGTCCATGGGGACACGGGCAGGTGAGCCTGGGTTCACCTCATTGTCCCGCCCCTAGCTCAGTGTTGGGGACGGCCGCGGGAGGGGCGGCACTTGACTCTCATAAACCTGGGCGGAGGGTAGTCAAGGCCGCTCAGGGGTATGAATATTTCAGGAGCAATTGAGAGTCTTAGCGACAGCGGAGCGGCTCCTTTAATAGCTTATTGTTTGGCATTCGCAGGGCTCGCTGATAAATTATTCAGGGTGGGGCCCTAGGGGGCACAGGAGCTATTGACGTCGGCGTTAAAAATTGAAGGTTGCGTGTGTTGGCATGTGCGGGTAGATAAGCGTGTGTGTGAAGACACGGCATTCATGCACAGTCAGGTACATGTGTTATAGGTGCATGAGAATATCCCCCGTAGTGGGCAGGGATTGTCTCTATTGCTGAATTTTGCTTTCCAAGCGCTTAGTACAGTGCTCTGTACACAGTAAGCGCTCAATAAATACGATTGAATGAATGAATGACTGTATAATGGTGTGCATTTGGTGTGTGCCTTTTCTCACGTGTATGTATGTCCGCAGTGTGAATGCTTGCACGCGTGTTGGCAAAGTGCACAATTCTTTTGGTGTGCATGTGTGTTTGGGTGTGTTTGGCCTGTGAATGTATGTGTGTTGACATGAACGTGTGGTCTGTATGCTCGGAGTTGGGCGTATGTGTGTTGAGTTGTGTCTGGAATAGGCATGTGGTTCACTTGCACGCAGGACTGTGTACCTCAGTTTCCTCAGCTGGAAAATGGGGATTAAATACCTATTATTCCTCCCTTAGACGGTGAGCCGGATGTGAAGCAGGGACTGCATCTCACACATGGACTGGCACATAGTGAGCATTTAGCAAATGGCGCCGTTATTTTTAATGTTAGTATTAGGGTATGCTCGTGCTGGTCCTGATGTGAATTTGAATGTTGCAAGTATATGGGTAAAGCACTACGCTGAGTGGGCAGGGAGGGCAGGAATCATCCCTATGCCATCTGCCCGCAGGAGAAAATCAGGGACGACCCCAAATTCCAGCCTGGGAGGCTGCCTCCCTCTCCCTTTTCTCCTGTTTTAGCCACCGCCCTCCCAAATGTTGCTCCGAGGTTCCTGAGGTGGAGCTGCTCCTCCCCAGATGCAGCTGCATTTCGGCCTCAACTCTGGGTGCAGTGGGCAGTGAGAGAGGGAGCCTCTGAGCTGAGCGGGGCTTGGGGAAAAGAGAGGCTAGTAGAGTCCCAGCTGTCTTGGCCTCCCCTCCCCAGCTGCTGCTCTTGACCCCTAACTGCCCACTAGATGGCGCTGGTGCTCCCGTCCTGGGAACTTCGGGCCCAAGGTGAGATCAAAAACGAGGGGTTCTTTCCTTTCCCGTCTCTGCCCCTCTGCGGGCCTCAGTTTTGCCCACGGGGCAACGGAAGGCTGACTTCCGAGCTTCGATCCTTGGTTGACTTCTGTTCGCCTACTACATTGAGCACCCCAGGGTGCTCGTTAAGTTCTCGTTGAAGCCGCTGCCAGACTTCCTATTGGCCTGGCTCCCGCTCTTCGGTTCTGTTGCTGAAGCATCTAGAGGATGGTGCTTGGCCCTGGGTTATGATAATAATTATGTAAAAAAATTAATTATTTGTAATTAATAAATATGTCATAATTATACGATGAGCCAACCATTGTTCTAAGCACTGGGATAGATACATGATTATGAAGTGGGACACCATCCCTGGCCTGCATGGGACTCAGTCTAGGTAGTAGGATTAAATCCCCATTTTCCAGATGAGGAAACTAGGAAGCAGAGAAGTTAAGTGATTTGCCCAAAGTTACTCAGCAGGCAAGTGATGGAGCTTGGATTAGAACCAGGTCCTCTGACTCCCAGGTCTGTGCTCTAACCAGTAGGCAACACTGCTTCTCTCTGGACGGTCCAGACTGGACGTTCAGGAGTCAGCAAATCCGGTAGCCAGACTGGGGCAGGTGGCCTCGCTTTGACTTCGGGAGGGAAGGGATGGAGCAGGGGTTGTGGGACCTGGGACAAGTCACTTCACTTCTCCATGCCTCATTTAGTTCATCTGGAAAATGGGAATTGAGACTGTGAGCCCCACTTGGGACAGGGACTGCGTCCAATCCAATTTGCTTGTATCCATCCCAGTGCTTAATACAGTGCCTAGCACATAGTAAGCACTTAACAAATACTATAATAATAACAATAATCAGGCGGTGGAAACAGGCAGGGACCCCAAAGGTTCTCCTAGGCCGGGGATGGGTTGTGGCATGGAGTCAGGGAGTCTCTGCGGTGTGTTGTCAGATGAAGATTCCTCCCTCCCCCCGCCCACCACACAACTCTCCATTCCCTCCCTCCTTATTCCCGAGGACCCAGTGTAGGAGAGGTGCTCTCCTCTGCCTATCAGCACCCAGGTGGCAAGTAGTAGGAGGCAGGGTGGTCTAATGGAAGGTGTACAGGCCTGGGAGTTAGAGGAGCTGAATTCTAATTCCAACTCTGCTACCGATCTGCTGTGTGACCTTGGGCAAGTTACTTTACCTCTCTGGCCCTCAATTTCCATTTGGAGATGAGATACCTTCTCTCCCTCCCCCTTAGAGGGTGAGTCCTGGGTGGGGCAGGATTACTGTATGTACTCCAGTGCATAGTACAGTGTTTGGAACATAGTAAACCTTTAATAATAATGATAATAATAATAATGGTATTTGTCAAGCACTGTTCTAAGCACTGAGGTAGTTACAACTCAGTCCCTGTCCCACATGGGGCTCACAATCCTAATCCGCATTTTACATATGAGGTAACTGAGGCACAGAGAAGTGAAGAGACTTGGCCAAGGTCACATAGCAGACAAATGGTGGAACTGGGATTAGAACTCATGACCTTCTGATTCCCAGGCCCGTGCTCTATCCACTACATCATGCTGCTTCTCTTAAGAGATATCATCTAAAAAAGCTGGTCTTCAAAGGGGCTTTGCTCTGCTCTCCTACCCATCAGTGGGCAAAGGGCACTATGTGAGGGAGATGGGGTTAAATTCTCCCGGCTCCCTGGAATAGCAAATAAATAAAATGCATCTCATTAAGGAGAGAGCAGAGGTGTTTTAATCATAACAAAGCTTATAATAGCACCTTTCTTGGGTGGATTGGCAAATACTTCAGGAGGGCTAATTACTGCAGGCTCTGGGGGGGGGGGGGAGCGGTGGGGGGGAGGGCCAGAGTTTACTGCCCCAACAGCTACAGGAAACCAAGTGGGGGGAGGTGGTTATGGGGTCATCAGCAGGGCCAGGAGGGGGTGGGGGTGGCCACAGGGGTTTGGGGCAAAAGGTGGGAAAGCCTGGGAGCAGGGTGCAATTCTGGGATGTGGATGGGGACCCTCTGACCCTAATTCCTCTTCCCCCACCTACATAGCTCCTCACTCGTCATCTCCCAACTTCCCCCTACCTCTTCTCTAAGGGACTTTTACCATTTAAAAGTTGGAGTCCCAGTGGCTGTGGGACCTGGGGAGGTGGCTACGTCTCTCTGAGCCTCCTTTTCTCCACCTGGAGGGTTCGGGTCGGAGGAGAGGAGTTGGAGTTGGGAAACCTGTGCCAGTCCCAGTGCCTGCCTCCAACCCCCAAACTCCCGCCCCTCCTTGCTTTCTCACCTCCCTCTGCCCTTGGCCGGTCCCCGGCCCAGGACAAAAAGTTCAAAGGTTCCACCAGGGCTTCTCCTCCCTCTCTGGCCTCCGGGCCGGGCTGGGCCAGGGGCCGAGGCCCCACCAATGCCCAGACAGAGGCTCCTTGGCCTCAGCCCAGTGACCGCTGTTGTTGTGAAAGTCGTGTCTTCTTCTGGACCCGCTTCACACAGGGCAGCTGTGTCTCCCGCTCTGGGCCCCCCAACCCTGTGAGAGGAACTGACAGAATTTGCACTTCCCTTCACCCGCTCCCCGCCCCCCCCATTAAGGAACTCCTCCCCAACCCAGACCCTAAATGTCCCTCCAGCCAAGACTAATAAGAGTCCTCAAGGCTAGTGATGAGAAAGGTATCCTGGGGGGAGGGAAAAGGGCAAGGGTCTCTGGGGGTTGGAGACCCCAGGAAGAGAAATGGAGCGAAACCTCTGCTGTAGATGCCCCTCCCCGGCCCCAGATTGTCCCAAATGGTCTCAAGGCGGTTCCCCGCCCCCCTCCTCCCCCGCCCCCACACCCCACCACCTCCACCAACCCACTCCCCAACACCCCCTTCCAAGACTAAAAATAACCAGGGGCCGGCTGGTTTGTGAGTTAAAATCTGTATGGAAAGAACCGACTGTCCGTCTCCTCCCTCTAGTGGCTCTCTTGGCCCTGGGGGGTGGGAGGTGGTGTGGAAGGGCAGGCGAGGGGCTCGTTGGGGCCAGAGACACCATCTCACCAACTCATCCATCACCTTTTGGGAGGGTACAGAAGCGAGACCCCTAGAAGTAGCGGGAGGGCGGACTCTGAGAGGGTTCCAGCCCTGTTTCCCTTCCCCTCCCCTAGTGGGTCAATGGCCTCTTCATCTGAACCCCTCATCTCCACCAGTCCCCCTTTCCCTGCTCCCCACCCCTCCAGGGTTGGGAAGCCCAGGAACAGCCGGGAAACATTATGTTTACTGGCCGGGCCCAGGCCCCAGAATAATTTATTTGGTTGTTTTTGTATCTTTGACAGGGATTCTTTCTCCCCAGCCTCCTCAGGCCCCAGCACCGGCCCTGGCCTTGGGCCCCTTCGGGGACACTGAGGCTTAGAGAGTGTGAGTGAACCCTGTAAGTTTAAACAGTCTGTGAGGACCCAGCTTCTGGCTGTTAGACTGCCGGGGTGGGGGTGGGGAGGGACACACACTGACCTGAGTCTTCCTGGGTCACCTTGGGAATATTTGGGATCTCAGAGTGGACCCACCCTTTGTCTCAGGCTCAGCGAAGTGGAGTGGGGCTGGGGTCTTGAAGATGGGGCCTCCCCTTGGCAGGGTTAAGACAGGAGAGACTTCAGCGAGGAGCTGGTTTGGGAGGTCTCTGAGCTTCCCTTGCCCACCACCCTTTCCCCAGGAGGGTTGCCGATTGGCATCAGCATTAGCCGCAGCAGTCAGGACCCCTGTCCCACCCTCCCCCACGCCCCCACAGTCCTCCCTGCTGATTGCATAACCCCGGGGCTCACACCCCATCTGGTCTGGGTTAGGGCTGCCCAGGCAGGCCACTGGCAGCTGGAAGTAGGATGAGGACGAAGGGTCGATTGAGCCCCCAGCCTGGGGATAAGCCCAGCCAAGGTCCTGGCTCAGCACCCAGCTCCAGACCCGCCAGCTGGATCAGCACCCTGGCTGCCACCGCATGGCCTCAGGGGTGTCTGGGATATTCTGCCCTGGCGACGGAGAGAGTCAGGAAGGGGTAATGGTGAAGTCTGGTCCCCTGGCACCTTTACCCTTCCTGACTGGGTCCTCAGGGGGCTGGGTTGTCATCTGTGCCTGAAGCAAAGAGCAGCGGGTGGGGGTCAGTCAGTCAGTTGAATTTATTGAGTGTTTATTATGTGCAGAACATTATACTAAGCGCTCAGGATAGTACAATATAACCATTTCACAGGCACATTCCCTGCCCACAGTGAGGAGTGGAAAGGAAGGGCTGGGGCTCAGGTGCCCATCATTTGGTCCTGGCTCTCCTATCTCCATCGACAAATGGATATTGGGCTGGCACCTTGCCCATGTCTGCCATGTGGGTCCTGCCAGACCCAAGGCCCAGCTCACAGCTAAACCCATCTGTCCCATCCTTACAATGCCCCATGATAGTTTCAGCAATCATCTGTACAGTGACAAATCTACCAGGGGGGCTTGTAATAATAATAATTTTGGTATTTGTGCCATAATTTTCGGAAGTCCCAAGCACTGTACTAAATACTGGGGTAGATAGAATATGAACAGGTTGGAAACAGTCGCCATTCTTCATAGGGTTCACAGTCTAAGGGGGGAAAGAGAACATGTAATTACTCCTCATTTTACAGATGAGAAAATGGAGGCCCAGAGAAATTAAGTGATTCACCCAAGATCACACAGCAGACAAGTGGCAGAGCAGAGATTAGAACCCAGGTCTTCTGACTTGCAGCTCTGAACTCTTCCCACTGGTTTACATAGCTCAGGCCTCCTCTAGCTGAAGAGAAGCAGAGCCAGAGGCATTGGCCACCTCTCTGGGCTCCTTATTGGCATGGTCCACACCCCACTTCTGCTCCCTTTCTCTCTGGCACCTCTGAATCTTCACATAGGATATTGACTGGGTCTTATCCTGACCCTGCCTCTTCCTCCAACATCCCTTCTGGTACAACCTGGCTAGCCTTTCTGTGGTTATCAAGGGGTCAGGGTGGGGTTCACCCTCCAGCGCTCTCTCCCAGAGCCAGGCCCAAGATGCCCACTCAGGGAAGGCTCCCGGAGAGTAAACTTGGAGAAGTGAGTCCCCAGATGAGAATCCCTGTGAGCTGCCTGAGGACAATGCTCATGATATCCCACCAGCAGGGCACATCTCAGCTCTGAAACACCTTGCTGGCTGGAAGGAGGCTTGGGGGTAAAGGTTTCTACCAGGGAAGGGGGTGGATTTTTTTTTCTAATGGCATCTGTAAAGTTAGATTAGAATCCAAGTCCTGTGGCTCCCAGGCCAGGGCTCTATCCATTAGGCCACGCTGCTTTCCTGTTTGGGGGTAGAGCTGGGAGGTCAGGGGCTGAATTGGGCAACAGGGCTGTGGGATAGGGGATTTCAGGCCACAGATTCCAGTCAACCCGAGCTCCTTAGGAGTGAGCAAGAAGCAGTTTCCAGGGTGGGGCTGGGGAGATTGGGATGCCTGTGCCCTCCCAGACCTCCTATGTCCATCCAATGTCCACTGTCACACTATCAGGCCACCCTGCGCTCTCTTGTGAGTCTGTGCAGCATGAGCTAGGCCCTGTCAGAAGCACACAAGTCCGAGGACCAGGAAGCTGATGAACATGGGCATAGAACCCACCTGTGCTACCCACCCCTGCCCACCTTCTCACTCATTATAGTTTGTGTCCCGGGAGGAACAGGACCAGCAGAGATTAGAGTGCATGAGTGACACTGTGCAAACCACTAGCTCTCAAATCAACTCCTCCATGTGGCAGGATCTCATCTCAGAAGCCTCAGGAAGGAGGCCCATCTGTTGTTTCTGACAGACTCCATCAATTGCACCGGTGTATGTGTGACCTCTGAGCCCCTTTAGCCCACACCCAGATGCTGAGCTAATTCTGGTTCTAGTCTCAGCTGGATTTCGGGCAAGTTACTTAATCACTCTGTGGTTACTTAACCACTCTGTGCCTCTGTTTCCTCTGTTGTAAAATGGGGATGAGATAACTGCTCTCCCTCCCTCTAGGGCTGTAACCACCTGGTGGGACAGGATAGTGTCGCACCTGATAAGCAAGGTATTTGGCACCTGTTAAGTGTTTAGTAGGTGAAATAATCATTATCATTCTCACATGAGATTCCATTTCCTCCACCCCCACCTCCATATCCCCATCCCCAGCCTCTCCTAATCAGGGACCAGCCCAGTTCTTCCTTGGCCACAGCTGGAATCATTCACTCAATCAGTGGAATTTATTTAGCACGTTCCGTGTGCTAAATTGCTAAGGGGCTGGGGAACTCTCCAAGCAGTTCCCATCCCTGGGGGGGCCCCCTCCCCCAGTCGGCCCTCTTTTTGGGCACAGAGAGATGGACATGGTGCCAAAATGAGGTTCCCTGTGGTGTGGGGGGTTTTCTGGTGTCCAGTCCCCCCGGGTTGATCCTGGCCCCCTTGCCTTAACCCTGGAGAGCCTCAGCAGCAGTGGGGATGCCCAGTCAGCTGGTGGCCATTAGCAGCTCTGATTACCAAGTGGCAAGGCCAGCTGGGTGAAGGCACAGTGCCCGGCTTTGAGAGGAGACACTTCTGCTTGTATCTCAACTCTGTGAGAGTGAGCGGTAAGACTGGAAGGGGCGTGGGGGTCAGATTCCTCCAAGCTGAAGCCTTCTGCAAGAGAACCTGATGAAGCTCCAGAGGGCAAGGGGCCAAGTTGGGGTCCTCAGGGGGTTGCTATGTGTGCAATTTTAGGGGGAGGAGCCCATGAGAGTAGGATGTCTCTAACATCCTAAGAAAACTCCTGGGCAGGTGCATGCCTGTACACACATGTTCATGCATTTGAAATGGACAGCTGCATATAAGAAGCTTAAGCTTCTCTCTGCATAGTTCCTCCCTCTGCTGGAAGGCTGAGGAGGAGACCCACTACTTCAACCCTGCTCTAGGGGGGTCTGCGAGCCCCTCAGGGAGGTGAGAACCAATCCCGAGCTGTGGGAGGCCAGCCTCTCCCTCCTCTGCTTCGTTTCCAGTTCAGAGACCTGACTGGATCAGCGAAGACAAGTTTAATTGCCACTCAAGGCCAATTAGCCGCTTCACGGGCCAGCAGACCATAGTGAAGTGTTGGAGGGAAAGTTAGTGATGTAGTAGGGAAGAGTTAGGGAATTAGGTGGCTCATCTGTAACCACCAGAATGGTAGCCCGATTCCTATAGGTCTCCAGCCTGGCCCTGAGACAGAACCCTGGGCTGGTGGGTCAGTGGTCTGATCCAGAAATGGCATGATTGTGGGGCTTACTCTTTGTAGAGGCTGACCAGTCTGCCTGCATCTTGCAGAAACCTGAGCTGGAGACTGTCACAAGTACCAGGTCACTCCCCGGGCTGCCTTCTGGCAGTCAATCAATGGTGTTTCCCCACAACTCTGCCGCTTACAAGGTCCCCCGATGAGAAGGCCTTCTCCAGCTGGGCAGCCCCAACCCCACCATAAAGTTCAACCTCTCTCGTCTCCTACCTCCTCCCCTCACCTGGAGCTTTGGGAGCCTCAAACTCTCTCCAGAGATTCAGACAACTTCCACCAAGCCCTACGTCCCCCATATCTCAGGTAAGAAGCAGAAGGGGGTGGGTGGGGAGAGGATGGAGGAAGAGGGCTGAGTGGGAAGGTGAGGTGAGGGAGGGGGCAGAGAAACTGTTGGCTTCACCTGCATTAAGTGACTCAATCTGTTCAATTTCCTATTTTCACATCACCTCTGGTGCCCGGGGGGAAATTCAGCTTTTAATAGGCTTATTCCTTGAGCAATTCATTTAATAACACTTAGCATTTATAAGGCACTTTACACTCATTAAGCAATTAATCCACAGGAGCCAGGTCAGCCGGTCTCTCCAACCTGCAAGGAGTATGAGCGGGGATGGGGGTGGAACATAGGTACCTCCCCACCCCCCGAGCCCAGACTCCTTTCAACAAGGGGTGATGCCTGGGGGAAGGGGGTGATAGTCTCTACATCTGGTCTGTTTCCATCCCTTCTCTCCCTCTCTGGACTGAGAGAGCTCATCCTAAACTCTAACCTCAATCCCTCTTGCTTCAATCTCCCAGAAGGCTCCTGAACTCCTGTTTTCCGAGTCACTCAGCATTTTCCCGGACTAAAATAGAGCGATCCTCCCAGCCCCCACTCGCTGCTGGGAACAGTCTTCAGCGGTGGTGGTTGGGGTTTGGGGGTCTGAATCAACGCGGCTGGTTGGGATTTCCGCTGACTTGGCCTTTTAATTTCAGAAAGGCGAGAGAAGGCCAACTGGATTCTCCCTCTCCCTGGGTGCCTTTCCGTACCATGGGCTTCCCTTCCTTAGGATATTCTGGTAGTCTTTCCTTTTTTGGGGGGTGGGGAGAGGGGGATCTTCAGTCTTACTCCTGTTAGCACTGTCTCCTTGTGTTAGACTTGAGCAGGAGGGAAAAGGAACAGTACCTGGCCTCAAATCCCAGGAAGCACAGTTACAGACAGGCTCCAACTATCAAGTGAAACTGAAGGAGGCAGAGAACACAATCTAGGCATAAGGAACATACCTACCCAAGTTAGACTAGGGAAGTCTTCTCAGTGCTTGGGGAAGAAAAGGAGGGAGGGCGGGAATTCCAGGTGCAGGGAATGACACAAGAAATGCCTTGGCAGAAGGGAGTAATGTGTGAAGACTGTGAGCAGGGCTCCTTGGCTGGAGGAGAGCAAAAATAAGGGAGGAGCAGGAGGTGGGGCAGTTAGGTATGGGGTATCGTGAGCGAAAGCCGTAATGCCCCCCTCTCCTGAAGGGGAGGAGGTCCTGATGGTCCTACAGTCACACAGTATCACCCCAGTTTACCACTGCTCCCTTCTTCCCGTGGTATCTGTTTCTCCTCTGTCAGCAGGGCTGCTGCCCTCTCCTGTACTGGGGTGACTGATGCCAGTGTACTTGGAAACTGTCTACCTCTTTCTATCCATTTATTCATTCATTCAATCATATTTATTGAGCGCTTACTGTGTGCAGAGCATTGCACTAAGAGCTTGGAATGTACAGGTCGGCGACAGATAGAGACAATCCCTGCCCAACAACGGGCTCGCAGTCTAAACGGGGGAGACAGACAACAAAACAAAACAAGTAGTCAGGCATTAATACCATCAAGATAAATAGAATCAGAGATATATACACATCATTAATAAAATAGAGAAATAATATAATAAACATGCACAAGTGCTGTGGGGAGGGGAAGGGGGAAGAGCAGAGGGAGGGAGTAATGGGGAGGGGGGAGGGGCAAGGGAAAGGGAGGGCTCAGTCTGGGAAGGCCTCCTGGAGGAGGTGAGCAGTCAGTAGGACTTTGAAGAGGGGAAGAGAGTTAGGCGGATGTGAGGAGGGAGGGCGTTCCAGGTCAGTGGTAGGACGTGGGCCGGCGGTCGACGGTGGGACAGGAGCGAACGGGGGACCGTGAGGAGGTGAGCGGCAGAGGAGCGGAGTGTACGGGATGGGCTGTAGAAGGAGAGAAGGGAGGTGAGGTCGGAGGGGGCCAGGTGATGGAGAGCTCTGGAGCCAAGAGTGAGGAGTTTTTGTTTCACGCGAAGGTTGGTAGGCAACTACTGGAGGTTTTTGAGGAGGGGACTGACATGCCCAGAGCGTTTCTGTAGAAAGATAATCCGGTCAGCGGAATGAAGTATAGACTGGAGCGGGGAGAGACAGGAGGAAGGGAGATCAGAGAGGAGGCTGATGCAATAATCCAGTCGGGATATTAATGAGAACTTGTACCAGCAAGGTAGCAGTCCATTCCGTCCTGGAGTCCTAACAGCTGAAGTACTCCTGACTTGGATTCCATCCGCTGCATCCCTAGTGCCAGGCAGATCACAGTTACTGTGCTTGTACTCAGGCCGTCACATGAGCTCGTTGTGGACAGAGAATGTGTCTGATGTTATATGTACTCTCCCAAACGCTTACCACAGTGCTTTGCAAGCAGTAACTGCTCAGTAAATACTACTGAAGGAACATGGGGAGGTTGACCTGCCCCTCTCCAGCCCAGGGCTCCTGCAGAGCTCTCCCGGATCCGCTTTGTGCGCCCAGGCCTGAAGCAGTATGGCATAGTGGATAGAGATGGGACTGGGAGTCAGAAGGTCATGGGTTCTAATCCCACTCTGCCACTTGTCTGCTGTGTGACCTCGGGCAAGTCACTTAACTTCTCTATGCCTCAGCTCCCTCATCTATAAAAGGGGGAATCGAGACCGTGAGCCCCATGTGGGACAGGGACCGTGTCCAACCCGATTTGCTTATTTCCACCCCGAATAACAAATACCATAATAGTAATAATAATAATTGTTATTGTGCTCTGACCCCCTTCTCTGCCTTCTCGCTGTTCCGCTCGGAGGCAGGGAAATGTCCCAGATGGTATTTCAGTTTGCTCGGAGAGAGGCGGGCAGGGGGAGGGAAAGGGGGTCTGGACTCCCTTACAAATCGAACTCAAGCGACTTGCAGGTCCGAGAAAGCTTCAGTCTTTCCCCAGCTCTTCCAGGCCACCTTCCATCCAGCCTGCTGCAAGGTGTGACTCGATCAGCCTTGGGGGAGGGGGCTCCTGGGGAATAATAATAATAATGTTGGTATTTGTTAAGCGCTTACTATGTGCCGAGCACTGTTCTAAGCGCTGGGGTAGACACAGGGGAATCAGGTTGTCCCAAGTGGGGCTCACAGTCTTAATCCCCATTTTACAGATGAGGGAACTGAGGCACCGAGAAGTTAAGTGACTTGCCGAAAGTCACACAGCTGGCAAGTGGCAGAGCTGGGGTTCGAACCCATGACCTCTGACTCCAAATCCCGTGCTCTTTCCAGTGACCCACGCTGCTTCTCTGAGCAAGGGGTTAACCCCCAAAGAGCGGGAGGGAGCCGCTATCCAGGAAGCTTCGGTCTTCCCGGAGCGACGAAGCCTGAGGCTTGGAGAAGGAGTTTGTGGTCAAGGAGCTGAGAGGTCGGAAAATACCAGACCACCGGGGTTTGGGCGGTGGCCACGTCACGGGGCGCTACGGGGCGCCACGGCGCGGCGGGAACGTTGCACTCCCGCCCCCCTCAAAGTCGGGGGAGGGGGACGGTCTGCAGTATCTTCTCTTAAAGGGTCACCGCGCTCTTTTCCGACCACTCCGACCCCTCCCCACAAAGTTTCATCCTGCGGATTTTAAAGGGACAGAGCTCCCCTCCCGCCCGCGCATGACGTGGGACTCAGCAATGGGAATTGCGTCTGGCTCCACGGTCCCCCCCAAAGCCCCCCACCTGGGCGGGAGGAATTGGGGGAGGGCTGAACCGGGACCAGAGAGGAGACAGGGGGTGACGGGGCGGTGGAAGCCGGGGGGAACCTCGTTTAACCGAGCCTGGAGTGGTGATGGGCGACCCTCACTCTTCTCCCCTCGTGGGACCTCGTTTAACCGAGCCTGGGGTGTTGTGGGGAGGGGCGACCTCTACTCTCCCCCCCACCCAGTTCTTCCAACTCTCCCCCCGCGCTCACACCCCCGGTCTGTCCCGGCCCGTCGCTGCAGCTGCCTTTGATTACACTGCCCCGTCTGCGCTCCGCCGGGGCGGGGGGATGGTCCTGGCAGCGCCCCAAACCTCTCTCCGAGGCTCAGCCCCTTCTCGCTCCTCTCCCGTCAGTCTCGGGCGCGGCGGGAACGGGGCAGGCCAGGCCGGGCCGGACAGAGCAACGCCATCGGGCTTTTGGAAGCCGGGCCCCGCTCCCTCTTTCTCTCTCTCGCCTGGACCGGGACAGGATGAACCGGGCGGCCCAGAGGGGCCTCAGGCGGATTAGGGTGTCTGTCTGAATTTGGGGTCCGGCAGGTAAGCTGGGGACTCGTTTCCCACCCTCCCCCCGCCTGCCTCCCAGGGGGTCTGCTTCCCGCCCTCCATCCCCGAAGTCGGGTTTCGGCTCGCTCTCTTCGCCCACCCCGGGGACCCTCGAGGGGACTCCGGAGTCTAGAGTGGCGAGGAGGGTAGGGATCAGGCTGGCAACGCTCTCCAAGTAGCCTGGAGAGGTGCCAGGGGAAAAGAGATATTTGGGGGCGGGGAGCTGGGCTGCCTGAGGACGGGAAGGCAAGCATGTTGGCTGCCACACGTACATACATGTTCGCACCTCCACACGTATCCACATTCCTCCCGAGGTTTACAGTCCAACTGTAAGGAGGGCCTCTGTTGGCCGGGCCTCTATTGGTCAGGACCCTGGCCAGGAACCTGGGGCCCCGCGCTGGACTCTGCAGTTTTGTGGGGTTAGGGAGGTGGAGGATCAGGGTAGGAAGAGAGTCTGTTGCCGATTTGTACATTCCGAGCGCTTAGTACAGTGCTCTGCACATAGTAAGCGCTCAATAAATACTATTGAATGAATGAATGAAGAGAGGCAAGGAGAGGAGTCAAGCAGGGCTGGGCTAGGAGAAAACAGAAAGGGATCTTGGGTTACTTGGAGAAAAGTTGCCGGATGTCTTCCATCTCCCCTGAGGGAAGACCAGGAGAAAATCGCCCAAGGTGCAAGCAAGATGGATTTAGGTGAGACCTAAGGAAGGTAAACAAAAGAGGCAGACAACCCCCCCCTTCCCTTTAAACTCTCTTGCTGATTGAATTGAGTGATAGGTGGCAAGGGGTAGGCAAAATGACCTCCAGAGCCTTCCAGGGGGCAGGCCAAGAGGGGATTCCGCCCAGGACCACTCTCCCCTGGCCTTGAGCATGTAGGACTGCAGGGTGACAGGGGCGGCCCACGAGGGACCTCTAGTGATAGAGTCCTTGTTGATTCTGGGTTGGTCAAGCAGGTGAGGAAATGGTGATGCATTTATTTAATCGCTGGGCATCAATCAAGGTCTAATAAAACTAAAGAGGTTCATATATCAGGGTGAGAAGACTGGTGGTGGGGCCTGGCGCCTCCTGGTGGGCTCCTCTCTTCTTCTCCCTGCAGCCTGGTCCTTTGTATGCCCTCAGCCCTGGCGACTGAGCCCACTGTTCTTGGGGCCAATGCTCGTTGGGCAGTCAGCAATGGGCCCTAGGCAGGGATGGTCATGGAACCCCTCTGCCCATGTGACCTCTTGGTAGGGGCTAGAGAGTGGGAGATGGGGCCCCGCCAAGCGCTCAACTCTTTCCAGAAGGCCCTGAGGTGGAGAACATCCAGTGGGTGGCAGAAACTTGCCAGGGGTCCAACCCAGTATCCTCTCTGGACTCTCTGGGAGAGGCTCCCCGCTGTAGATGGGGTCAGAGGGGCAGGAAGACAGCAGAGCGGAGGATCAGAGCAGGAGGTGTCCGGCCTGGCTCCCATGCTGACTTCTGATCTGGGCTTCCGGGATCCCAAGGTTTCTGGGGTTTCCGCCTGATGTTGGCACATGTGTGGAATCATGCTGGGCTGACCGTACGGGTGAGGCTGGGTACATGTGCACATGCAAGTTAGCACGCATACGCGAGGTAGCATGAGGCTGGGTCTGAGTTGGTCTTTCTCTGTCACAGGCCATTCAGGATAGTCCCCGGGCCACCCAGGGCAAGATGTGGGCCCCGTGGACACTGGGCCTCTGGCTGGCCGGGCTGTGGGGCTGCTGCAGGGCTGAGTCGGTGGCAGCAGCAGCAGGTAAGTGAGAGAGCCAACTAGGCCCATCCTCTGCTTTTCTTCTTGAAATGCCTGGTGGAACACCCTCCCTCCTCATATCCGACAGACAATTATTCTACCCCCATTCAAAGCCTTAATGAAGGCACCTCTCTTCCAAGAGACCTTGCCTGATTAAGCTATCCTTTCCGCTTCTCCCACTTTTTTCTGCATCACCCTGACTTATTCCCTTTATTCATCCCTACCTCCCAGCCCCACAGCACTTATGTACATATCTGTAATTAATTTATTTATATTTACATCTGTCTCCCCCTCTAGACTGCCAGCTCGTGATGAGCAGAAAATGTGTCAGTTTATTGTTATACTGTACTTTCCCAAGCGCTGAGTACAGTACTCTGCACATAGTGAGTGCTCATTAAATGTAATTGATTGGTTGGTGGCGGGCGTGGACTGAAGAGGAAGGTGAGGCGGGAGGGCAGGAGAGGGGACTTTGTGCATTTCCTTGGCCAAGCCACCCCATGGGCAGTTTGCCTCCCGGCTATCCGCTGGCCCAGTGGCAAGGACTGGGCTTAGTGCTCAGGAGAGTTCTTCAGTCTCAGCCCCAGTGAGAGAGAGAGTGTGTGTGTGTGTGTGTGGGTGTTGGGAGAGGGTAAAGGGCAATGTGCGTATATCTGGTAGCTTGCATATATGTCCACAAGTGTGACTCCTTGTTACAGGCATTTTAGTCTACATATGATGGTGTACACAAATGTGCAGATTTAACTGGCAGTCGGGGGCGCTATAGGGTCTCTATTTGTTGTACGGATTCGGCCCAAGAGCTAGCTACTGAATGAATGAAGGGGTGTGTGTGAGACGGAACGCATTTAACAGAGGCTGGGTGTGCGCTAGTGTAATAGGATGAGTGTGTGTGTGTGTGTGTGTGTGTGTGGCTGAGAGTGTGTGTGCGTGGCAGAGTGGAAGTTTCTTGCCCATCCCAGTCTCCTCTGCAGCATATGCTGTTGGTGCCAACAGGATCTGAGCCATCAGCAATTTTCTTGGGTGGGAGGGGTAGGGAATCTGGGAGGGTTGGAGGGATGAGGGGATTCTCTCTTCTCCCACCCACTCCCTCCCCAGTTTTCAATGGATAGGGGGACTTCCACCTGACCCTAGGTGGGCACGCCTGTGGGTCTCAACAGGGTCCAGTAGCCTAGCACGCAGTCGGGGAGGTTCAGGTTGCCAGTAAGTTTGGGACTGGAGGAGGGAGCCCAGGGCTCACCTTCAGCCCCCTTGGGCATCAGGGATGGGCCAGGCAGAGGGTTGAGCAGTGTCTGGGCACAGTGCCTGGGGAGATAAGATTGGAAGCGGTTACCCACAGGCACTGGAAGTAAGCTGCCCCGTCCTGTCAGCTCCCCAGATGCCAGTGTAAAAATACTTGATTTTTCTGCCTTGCCCTCAAGGTAGGTCTTCAAGTTGCCCTCCTGGGAGGCCAAGAAGCCAGAGTCCCGGGCGGGTGCTCTGAGGGTCGGGAAGTGGAGTGTATGCTGATGCATCTCTGCCTTGCTCTCTCCTCTCTTACCCGGTCCCCCCCGAGGCCCAGAGCCGTTCATTCCCACATCTGTAAAGAATTTGGGCAGCAGGCCAGCCGTGACTCATGCCCCCACACCGCTGACGCCAGCCAGTGAGGGGGCGGCGCTGGGCCTGGGCCTGGACCCTGTTCTGGGGCTCCCTCTGATCTCCTCTAGTCAGATGGACCCAAGAGACTTCTGCCCAGAGACGAACAGGTCATCGCATTGCCTGTTCTCCCCCTCATCCCCCCTTCACCCCTGCCATCTGGGCAGGACCCCACCTGTGGCAGCCCATATGTGACTTGCCTCTCCTTTTCCTCCAAATCCCAACTGAGTCACTCTCCCCCAAGCTCCACCCAATCGGGGTCATCCCTTAGAAAGAGGAAGGCCCATTTGAAGTCTAACCCAGATCCCTTTTACTGCAGGCAAAGTCCACACACCCCGGGCTTTGGAGTCAGAGGTCATGGGTTCGAATCCCGGCTCTGCCACTTGTCAGCTGTGTGACTGTGGGCAAGTCACTTAACTTCTCTGTGCCTCAGTTCCCTCATCTGTAAAATGGGGATTAAGACTGTGAGCCCCACATGGGACAATCTGATTCCCTTTTGTCTACCCCAGCGCTTAGAACAGTGCTCTGCACATAGTAAGCGCTTAACAAATACTAACATTATCATTATTATTATTTATCGTATCCTAAAATGGAAATGGAGGAAAGTTGATCCTGGCCTCCCCCTCTGCGGCTGCTCATCCTTTGGTAGGCTGAGGTTAGCCCCCTGCCTGCAGGACTTCTCCTCCCCACGTGAATACCCAGAGCCTCCCTGTCCTGGAGCCAGTTGGCTCCACCTCCCTCTTCTCCTCCTTTGCCCGACCACAGGCTGGGAAAGCCCAGAAGGAAAGATTGGCTCCAGGCACCAGAGGCAAGCACACAGACACATACACAGACACCACCCGCCCCCCCCCCACAGTGACACGCACACACACAAATACCAAGAGTATCAGAGAGAATCAAGCAGAGAGAGAGAGAGGGCACTGAGGGCTAGAGTAGGAGGGGAAGACAGGGCCAGTAAGACAGGCACACATCTGGAGAGAGGCTGTGAGAGCTGGTTGGGATCTTGGAGGAGGGCATGCATGCATACACACAAACGTGTGTGTGTGTGTATGTCTATGTGTTTGGGTGCATGTGCCTTGGGGAGTGGTCTGCATTGGCAGGAGGGAGTGGTAGGGTCTCCCACCTATGGCCTGCAGCTCAAAGGGTCAGGCCCTCCAGAGCAGGCTCTCCTGCAGGCTGGGTTAGGGTGGCCAAGAGCCACTGGACACCTCAGGACCAGGGCTGAACCTCAGGAGCTCCCCTGGTTGGGAAGAGGAGAGGGCTCCCTGGGTCCCACCAGAACAGCCCCTGAGACTGTGCAGGGGTCTTCAGAGTGACCCCCGTCAGAGGGCACCCGCCTCACAGAGTGGGATCCCCAAGGGCTTCTCTATCAGAGGGTACCCTGGTCCCCTTACCTGTTCCCCACCCAGGAGAGGTTTTCCAAGAGCCTCACTACCTCCACTGCCATGGAGATCTCCTGCGTAGGCTCTTCTCCCTGCCGGGCGCCTCCCTCACCCCTGTGGGGCCGGCAAGGAGGAGGCTGGGGTGGAAGATACTTGTGGAGCCTGAGGGAAGACTTGGGAAGTTGTTCGCCAGTGCCAGCAGGAGCCAGGTGGGATGGAAGTTGGCGAGGGACTTTTCAGGGAGGGGGAAGTGGCAATAATAGGAGGGACACACAGCCTTCACAATGAGGCTGAGTCCTCACCATCCAGAGAAGAAAAACTGATGGTCCCCTCTGGATGCCCATGTGTGTACTTGGACCCATGGAGGATGAGGCCCCCTTTCTTCTTCTTTCTTAGTGGTGTTAAGCACTTACTATGTGTCAAACACTGTTCTAAGCACTGGGGTAAGTACAAGTTAATTAGGTTGGACCAGTTCCTCTCCTTCTTGGAGCTAACAACCCCCACTGCCTAGGTGACCTGAACCAGCTGATGTCCATGCGATGAGCACACACATTTTGGCCGCCTTCTTAGGGCCAGGGTCTTTAGGACATTAGTGAATATAATAATAATAATAATAATAATGAGTGACATTTATTAGGGGCCTATTTGTGTTGAATGCTATGGTAAATTCAGTTATCAGAACACACAAAGTCTCACAGTCCCAGTCTAATTTATCCCCATTGTACATATGAGGAAACCCAGTGGTTAAGTGACTTGTCGAGGGTCACACAGTATTCTAGAGGTTTTGCTGACTCTTTTCATTAAGCCAGGACAGGATGCAAACAAGCTTGGAGCTCACCCCCTGAAGAAGGAGTTGTTCAGGTGGGAGGTGTTCCAGAGTCCTGCTTCCCCCCAGATTTGTGTGGAGAGCCTGGGCTGCCTGAATGGGGGCTCTGGGCATGGGCTGGATGTGGCACTCTGCCACTCCTGACACTCCCCACCCCGTCTCTTGGGTGGAAACTGAGTTTCTGGAATCAAGCCTGCAGTTCTGGGCTCCTTTACCTTGGCTCCAGCTCCAGTTGTCTGAACTTTTCCAGACCTTCAGCAGTTTTAGAGGCTCCCTCCTCACCCAATCCAGTCCCCAATCCCCAACTGTATCTCCAAACCCCATGCCCCCCGCCCCAGTCCCATCCCCCACATCCATTCCCATATCCCTAGTCCCAGCCCCCAGCTCCTCTCCTCAGCAAGATGAGGAAGATGAGAAAGAGCCCACTTCTCTTACCTGTTTGCTCCCCAGAATCTCAGTGACCTTGTTCTGTGTTGCGCTTAGTGCCGCACTGGGTGTGCCCATGGCCCTCTAGTCTGCCCTGAAAAGGGGGCTGAGGCGAATGCCCACAATGGCTGTTTTCCAGGAGAGCAGTGCCCAAGCTCACAGAAGGAAGGGTTGAAGTTGGAGCACAGTAGCGATCCCTCGGCCAATGTGACAGGTGAGTGGTCCCTGCTCTCTCAGATCCTGTGCACTTCAGCCCTGGCTATGCCCACTGTAGGGACCAGAGCGAGGGGCACTTGGGGGCTGGCAGTATGGTTTCCCCTCCTTTTCTCTTCCCACAGGCTTCAATCTCATCAAGCGGTTTGCCCTCATGAAGACCTCGGCCATCAAGAAAATCCGAAACCCCAAAGGCCCCCTCATCCTTCGGCTGGGCAGTGCCCCGCTGGCACAGCCGACAGAGTGAGTGCCCTTAGGCACACCTGAGTGAGGGATCTTTCACGATCCTCCTGTCTGGAGGAATCATCTTAGCTGCTCCCCTGCCTCGGGGCCAGGCAGACAGCCCTCTCTTCCCAAGCCTGCAGCTCCTCTCCTCAAATAGGGGGTGGGGTCAGACCCTCAAACTGGGAATGGAAGGGCACTCAGGGGGTGCTGGGGAGCTGTAGCTCTTGTTTTTATTATTTTTTTTGTGGTGATGCTGTGGTTGTGGGGGGCTCCCCCAGGAGCTGGTCGCTGAGGGGCTGTGCCTGGTTTGGGTGTGGGGTTGGGAGCCGGGAGCCAGATAAACACGAAGCGGCATGCCCATCTCTGACACGCCATTTCTGGCCTACCAGGGCCTCTGGGAAGGGCAGACCGGGGTCCCAGTTTGGGCGTCTCCGGGAGTCATTCCCTTGGCAATGGGGCCTTGCTGCCACCTGCAGGGTCCCCTGCAGGTGTCCTGTGCCCGGGTCAGTGCCCAGGGGAGTCTGTGGAGGCGGGAGAGGAAACACTACCCCGGTGGCTGGGCCCGGGGCCAGGGGCTTGTGCAAGAGTGTCCGGGTGGCGGCGGTGTGTTGGGCCGCCCCTGCCTTCAGGGGCCATCAGCTCCAGACTTGGCCCAGCTCAGGGGCGTCTACACAGTGGAACCTCCACTGTGCTGACCCCAACTCCCAGAGGGCTCTCCCCACCCCCTCCTCCCCCTGCCTCCTGCCCCCCAGCCTGGGCCAGGGAGGTCCAGGGGACAGGGATGCTAGGAGCATTTTTTGTCTCTGCTTCAGGAGCTGGAGAGATTCAAGTGGATCTCTGAGGGTGGGCGTTCCCGCCTGCGTGCTGGTGTGTCTGAGTATGTGTGCTTGTGAATGAACATGGGAGTGTGAGTAATTGTGATTGTAAGGGGACATCAGCATCCAGATGCGGGTCAGATTGTGCTTTTGTTTATCTGGGTGTGGGCTGGCCATGTTGTGGATCCAAGTTTTTGGGCGCCAAGAGATATGTATGTGTCAGTGTGTGTCTGATTTTATGTGTGTTTGATAATCATCACCATAGTGATGGCATTTATTGAACATTTACCATGTGCCAAGCACTGCGTGCAGTGCTAAGGAGAGATACAGGAGGACCAGAGAGGACAGAGTCCCTGACTACATGGGTCTCAGTATGAGACGTTGGGAAGCAGGCATCTTGTCTCCATTTTACAGATGAGGCAACCGAGACACAGAGAAAGTAAAGACATAGTTTGCCAGGGGCAGGGCTGGGGCTAGAACCCAGATCTCCGGATTCTCATTCCTGGACTGACTTTGGATTTATATCATTATCATTGTCACGGTCGATGGTATTTATTTAGCACTTACTGTGTGCAGAGCACTGTACTAAGTGCTTGGGAGAGTACAATACAACAGAGTTGGTAGATACGTTCCTGGCCTACTATGATCTTGTAGTCTAGAGGGAGAGACAGACATTAAAACCAATTAAAGACGGGTAGGTAAATAGTGCTATGGGACAGGGAGAAAGAGAGAGAGAGGACACAAACCAAATGACATTTGGATACCTCTTGGAGTGGGGACCACGAGATGGTATCATAGTGGGCACAGTGCCCATCCCCTGCATAGTCCCACAACCTTCCTCTCCAGCCATCCCGGGCTTCCAGCACATTCTGATACCCATGAGGCCTGGGGCTGCTGGGAACTCTTGCCTGGAAGTGTTAGCTGGGCCATTATTCACTTTGCCCACCCTTCTTCTGCCAGAGGTTGGGGAGGCAGGCAAACTTGGCTTACTGGAGCATTCCTATCCCACTCGCATCTCCTGTCACCTCATTCTCAAGTGCTCAGGTTTCCAGCCAAGGGCGCTGTCCCGTACAGGATGCAGCAGCTTGGAGCAAAGGTGTCAGGAGGCAGGAGGGTCCAGGACAGGGTGGGCTTTAGGCAAAGGCCTGGGGTTATCGGTGGACCTTAAAGACTCCTACCTTCCCCCCCTCCCCCACACCCAATAAGCCATCGTAGACCTGTCACTCTAGACTTCCTGCCTTGCCTCTCTCCTCTCCTTTCCTCAATCTCTCCCTCCTTCCTTCCCTCATTCTCTTCTTCCCTCATTCTTTCCTACCCTCATTGTCTTCTTCCCTTGTTCTTGCCTTCCCTCTTTCTCTCCTTCTCTTGTTCACTCCTTCCCTCCCTCCTTCTCTTCCTACCCTGCTGGTGCTAAGGTCAAGGGCCTCTCTAGCAGTATAAATCTAGAGTCGTGTCCAGCCTGAGGCCAGTGAGTGGAATTTCCTATCTGCATCGTAGTGATGAATGGGGCTGGGAGAGGTTGACTCCGATAAGAGGCTTCATATCCTCTGCCTGTCACTGGCCTGGCTCACTGCCAGTTCCTTCCCCCTCCAGGATTCTCCAACTTCACCACCAGGAGATCCCTGGGGGTCCTGGCTGGAGCTGGGGTGGGAACTGAAGGGGAGGGGGCTCCTTCCTCTCCAGCCTGGTGCTGAGCAGCCTCCAGTGGTCCCCACCTTCCTACTGCCCCCCGGGTATTTGCCAGGTTGCCCGGAAAATTTTGCCTAGCATCTGGGAAAAGCCAAAAGAAAGGGAGCAGGAGGAACAGCCCCAGGGTAGAACAAAAGGGAATAGGTGGAGTTGCAGTGGGAGGGATGGAGGTTAGGCTCCTGGAGGAGGGCTGGGGCTCTGGGGAGCTCAGCCTATATCCTGGTCCCTCCTGCTCCTAGGCAGGTGTTCCCCGAGGGGCTCCCGAATGAGTTTGTCCTGGTGCTGACGCTGCTGCTGAAGAAGCAGACGAGTAAGGAGACTTGGTACCTGTTCCAGGTGACGGACAAGCAGGGCTACCCCCAGGTGAGGCTGGCAGATCCCCTTGCTCCCCCTTCTCATCAACCACTGTTTTCCCCACTCCATCTCCCTCTCTCCTCATCCCTCTGTCCTCTGCACCCCCAGGTACAGAACTGGAGACTCTGACTGGCATAAAGACCCCTCCCCCACATCAGCCTCATCCATCCCCTGTGAATCTGTCCACCTCCCCATGCTCAGGCCCTGGCTGGCACAGTGGCAGCCCAGGAGGTACCTGTGCCGGAAGAATGTCAAGGCAGTAGCTTGGGAAACTTCATGGCCTAGTGGAAGAGCACAGGCCTGGGAGTCAGAGGACCTGGTTTCTAATCCCTACTACATCACTTGCCTGCTGTGTGACCTTGGGCAAGTATCTTAACTTCTCTGTGCCTCAGTCTTCTCAAATGTAAAATGGAGATTCAATACCTAAACTCCCTCCAACTTAGACTGTGACTCCAATGTGGGACAAGGACTCTGTCCGACCTGATCGATTTGTATCTACCCCAGGATTTGGAACAGTGCTTGACACATAGTAAGTGCTTAAAAAATGCCATTGGTAAAAAAAAAAGCCAGCTCTGAGGCTGGGTACCTCTAGAGAGCAACCCAACATCATGATGCAGCATAATCTTGGGGGGGACAGGGAAGGGAAAGTTGCAGGTCTCCTAGCTGGGACACCACCCCACTTTCCCAGGGACCCTCTCCCCAGGGCTAGGCTCCCCAGACTGGTGGGCTTTCACCTCCTTAGTTGTCAGCCAGCTTGCCCTCTCTAGCCGAGCCCTGTGCAAGACTGAGGGATATGGCCCCGGGGTGCAGGGGAGGACAGATAGACAGACAGACAAACAGACCGCCCCTGGATCTGGCAGAAGCACTCAGACCTGCCAGTCACCAGTTACTGGAGGGAACAGCTAATCTCCTGAATCAAATATCTGAAGTCGTCGGCCGAATCCACCAGCAGTTCCAAAACTCAAACCCAACCTGTTAATATTTTCAGTTGCCATGGGGCTTGGGGCCAGGGCCAGGGCCAGGGCCAGAGATATGCTGTTTACTAAGCACTCGTGCACCCAGCACTGTGCTAAGTAATGGGGTAGATGCAAGAAAATCAGATCGGCCACAGTCCCTATCCCTCATGGACCACAGCCTAAAAAGTAGGGAGAGCAGGTCTATTATCTTCAGTTTTCATTTGAGGAAAGTGAGGCACAGAGAAGTAGAGCAGCCTGCTCAAGGTCATGCAGCAGGCTATTGGCAGAGCTGGGGTTAGAATCCAGGTGTCCTGACTCCCAGTTTGGAGCTCTTTCCACAAGATCATGCTACTCCCTACAGCTGGGTTCAGAATTAGGGATGGGTTTGGTTGACACTGAAACATGACCTAAGGATTGTTGGCTCGTTGGTTAACTTATTTGTGTCCAAAAAGATCTGGTAAACATATGATTGAGTCTAGGGGGAGGCATGGGTCATGGATTGTGCTGGTTTGTTGGAGAAGGGAATAGTTAATTCAGGAAGACTTCCTGGGGAGGTGTCTGAGTGGTTGATTATTAAAGGGAAGGAGGAGGAAGGTTGTTCGGTGGTGCAGAGGTTCAGTGGGGAAAGAGCAGAAAACCAGAGAGATTAGAGAACAGGACATCAGAGATGAGGAGACCAGAGCACCAGGGATCGGAGACCAGGAGATCAAAGACCAAGAGACCAGGCAGTTCAGAGATCAGAGAAGCAGAGAGCAGGAGGTCAGAGATATCAGAAAGCACAGCAGCAGAGAGCAAGAGGCCGAGAGATTAAAGACCAGAAGACCCAGGAGATCAAAGACCAAGAGAAGCAGCATGGTGTAGTGGATAGAGCATAGGTCTGGGAGTCAGGAGGTCATGGGTTCTAATCCTGACTCTGCCACTTCTCTGCTGTGTGACCTTGGGAAAGTCACTTCACTTCTCCGTGCCTCAGTTACCTGATCTGTAAAATGGGGACAGGGACTGTGTCCAACCAGATTTACTTGTATCCACCCCTGTGCTTAGTACAGGGCCTGGCACATAGTAAGCGCTTAACAAATACCACAGTTATTATTATTAAGAGACAAAAAGACTAACGAGTACAGAGATCAGGGAAGCAGAGAGCAGGAGACCAGAGATATCAGGGACCAGAGATGCAGAGAGCGGGAGACCAGAGAAGTCAGGGAGAGCAGGGATTAGTGAGAGGAGATGGGAACAGGTTAAGAAGGCTCCCATTGGAAGCTATGTTAGCAGTGAGGAGAGATGGTGAGATCTCTCTCCTTCTTCCCTTACCCCCCGTCCCCTCTCCTCCTTCATGCCCTTGATGCCTCCTTCTACCTGTCTGCCCTTTGTCTCCTAGATCTCCCTAGAGGTGAACAGCAAGGAGCGGACCCTGGAGCTCCGGGCACGGGGCCAGGATGGGGACTACACGTCGGCTGTCTTTTCCGGAAAGGGTGTGGCCTCACTGTTCGACCTGCGGTGGCACAAGCTGATGCTGAGCGTGGCAGGACGCGTGGCCTCGGCCCACGTGGACTGCAAGTCCGTCTCCTCCAGGCCCCTGGGGCCCCGGCAAGGCCTGCTGGTGGAGGGCCATGTGCTCCTGGGCGTGGATGCTGAGCGTGGCACTCCCGTGCCTGTGAGTGCCCAGTGGGTGTCCTGATCCAACCCCTGCTCTGAACTCTTGGTTTGGGTTGGCATCTCTCCAGTCGGGAGTGGGGGGTGCTGAAGGGCCTGTTTCATTTGTGGGGAGGCCTGCTGCCTGAGGGCCACGCACTCCTGGGCATGGACACTGAGCGTGGCACTCCTGTACCCCTGAGGGCCCAGTGGGTGTCCCAATCCATGCCCCACTCTGAGCTCTTGGTTAGGGTTGGCATCTACCCAGTTTTGGGATGAGGGGCCTGTTTACTTTGGGGGGACTCCCTGGTCCAGTGCTCCCCAAGGGGCACATCTGTTCAGGTCCCTTCCTCCCTCCTCATCTCTCGCCTCTTCTCCAGTTTGACCTGCAGCAAGCTCACATCTACTGCGATGCTGCCCTGGTGGTGGATGAAGGCTGCTGCGAGATCTCGCCTGCTGGGGTGAGGGCACATGAGGGCACGCGCTGGCAAAGCATAACTGCTGGGGGAGGGGGAGAAATTCTAGTGGTAGTACTAGAGGTACGAGTAACAGAAGGAGGAGTGGTCAAGACTGAGTGCCCCTCTCCCTTCGGCATCATCTGTGCACTTCAATCTGTGATCTTTGGACACTTGATATTCTCCCCATACCCAACTCCACAGCACTTACGTACATATCTTTAGGTTATATATTACAAATGATCAATTTATTCGTATCAATGTCTGTCTCCCCCTCTAGACTATAAGCTTGTTATGGGCAGTGAACGTATCTGCCATTTCTGTTGCACTGTACTCTTCCAAGAGATTAGTACAGTGCTCTTCACATAATAAGCACTCAATAAATACAATTTACTGATTGATAGATTGATTGATAGTGCGCATTTGGGAAGTACAAAACCAAAAAGCAACACGTCGCCTGCCCACATGGAGCTTCCCTTATGGGAATTTGATTTGGAGGAAATGAGTTGGGGCATCAGAAGGGCCCCAGATCCAGGTAGGTGCCAAGTAGGGATTATGCCACCTTTTCCAGTTCCGGCCCTGTGAGTGAAGCAGTGGGGAAACATTCAGTGAGGGGAGAGGACAGAGGTTCTGGAGAGGCCGAGGAAGTGACTGGTGCAAATCCTGGCCTCTTTGCCCCCCTTCCCCTCCTTAGTGCCCCCCAGAAGCCTCCAAGGCTCGACGGGACACGCAAAACAATGAACTCATCGAGATCAACCCTCAGACAACGGGCAAGGTCTATACCCGCTGCTTCTGCCTCGAGGAGTCGCTGGCTGGAAAGGTGAGAAGCCCCCTTGAAAAGGAGGAAGGGAAGTGCCCGGGGCTACATGGAGCTCCTGACAAGGGTGGGTGGGTCCTGGGCAAGGTGAACAAACCTGGCAGCAGAGGTGGGATGGGGTAATCGTATTCTGTGGGGTCTTATCAGAGTGGACAGAGCCTGGGCAGGGTGCATGTGGCCCTGCCGGAGGTAGTGGGGATGGGATGTGCTTTCTGTGGGCTAGTGGCAGGGGGTCGGAGAGACCCCGGCTGGTCTCTTTCTTCAGGAGTCGGGAGATCCAGGGAAGCTGGAGTGGGGAGAGAGGGACCAGACCCACTGCTCCCTTAAGAGGAGGAATGTGGTCACTCCAGTGGGCTGTAGCCAAGGCCAGAGGACTGGCGGCTGGTGGGACGGAGGCCCAGCCCATCAGAGTTGGGACTCCTCCCAAGCCCGGCTACTGGAGCAGGAGCAGGGAATCCGTTGGCAGCCCCCCGGCAGGGTGATGCTGCCTTTGGAGGGATTTGGGATAAATAGCAGGAAGGACTGCTCTTGGCTGGGAAAGGGGGAACAGAGTAGCAGACCGGGTGGGAGGGAGAGTCTGTGGAATTCTTCTCTCTGCAGAGTCTAGTTGGATTGGGTTAGGAGAGGGTGAGCCAGGAGGCAGAGGAATGGATGCGATGACCTCTAAAAGGTCCCTTCTTTCTCCCTGATTCTATTTTCTAGTCTTGTTCAGAGTCCCCGCTCTCTGCTCCTTCCCCCTTCTGCTGGAACAGAAAGAAGGCAGGAGTGGGGTTTGGAGGGGGGCAGGGTGGAGGCAGGCTGTTGACTCAGTTGTGTCTGGGGGAATCTCTGGTATTTAGTAATAATAATAATATTTGTGGTATTTGTTAAGTGCTTACTATGTGCCAGGCACTGTACTGAGCACCGGGGTGGATACAAGAAAAGCAGGTTGGACACAGTCCCTGTCCCACGTGAGGATCACATTCTCAATCCTCATTTTCCATTTGTCATCCCACCAGACCTCTACCCTCCTCTTACTTTGGCTGGGAGGGGTGGGCAGATGTGGAGCTCCAACATTTATGGTGACATCTGAGAGACTGTCACCTTAAGAAACTGACCCAGGTGTCTCGGGCCTAGCTAAGCCAGGATCTGAACCATCCGGAAAATCAGCTGGCCTGGACACAGGGTCAGAGGGAAAGGTGGGGCACGTATCATATTCCACTGGGAAAGGTGGGGCTGGATCTAGAGGCCGACCAGTACCCATTTTCATGTGGGCACAAAGTATGGGTGCCAACCTGCCCAGGTCTGAATGCAGGCTGGCCTCCTTGGTTACCCCTGATAGCCTGGCTCTGCCCAGTAATCAGGAGGCTAGATCCAGCCGAAGCCAAGAGACAATCTGTGCCCTCGAGGGAGCTGGGGTCAGTGCCAGGCAGGCAGGAAGAAGGAGTTCAGAGCTGCAGGGTGCTCTTTGAATTGAGGCTGGTGCTGGGGCATTCCCTGTGCCATCCAAGCACTTTTGCCTGCTCATCTCGGTCCATAGGTGCCAGAGCTGTTGATTCAGGGCAGATGGGGGCACGAGGGCCTCTCGTTGGCTTTCCCAAATTGCCCAAGGGCCCCCGGAATTCCATTGAGCTGGTTGTCTGTGCCCAGGAAGGCAGCTGTGCCTGGGTAGGGGAAGTTGAAGGGTAAGCCCCGGCTGTCTTCGGTTGGAACAGGTAGGTGTGGGAATGGAAAGAGCTGGAGCTGGACTCTCCCCAAGCCTCGGGAAGTGGGTTTGGGGGCCCTGGAGAGGAACGTTCAAGAGAAGACTTGAGCCCCTTGACTCGCCCCTGCCTTGCCTGGGCAACACTCCCTCGGCCCCAGCCCCCGGCCCCTGGGCACCGCGCCCGGCCTCCCTCTCCCGACAACACAGCCTCTTTGATTCCTCTTCTTGGATGGCTCATTTTTTCCGCTTTGGAATGGAGACATCACGTGGGTGGGGAGGGGAGCTGTGGGGGGTGGCGGTGGGAGGAGGGAGAGGAAGGAAGAGGAGGAGGAGGAGGGGCGAATGTATCCTCAGGAAAAGAAAAGGAGAGAGATTGTTCTTGCCCAAGTGTAGGGGGTGGGGAGAGACTGGAAGAGAAAAGGGAAAGGCAAAGGGGATAGCCAGCAGTGGGCCTGAGCCTCACCATCTTGGCCAATGGCGTAGGCACTGCTCTGGCATGGCTGCCAGGTGCCCAGTATCCCTATCTGCTTGACCAATGGGATGGACACTTTGTGTGGCTTCCAGGTGCCTAGGATCCCTGCCCATTCGGCCAAAGAGGTGGGCAACATTCTGGCTTGGCTACTAGGTGCCCAGCATCCCTGTGTGCTGCATTGTCAGCTTCTTCTTTCCCGAAGACTTGCTGACCAGCACTGGCATCAACTCAGAAGGCACCAAGTTGGTCCAGACCCATGTTGCCCCAGCCCTGCCTTCTCTCCTAACTGACCTTGTTCTGTCTCTCTCCAGGAGGATGCTAAGGTGTCGGGGAAAGCTGGAGTGAAGGGAGAGCAGGGTGACAAGGTAAAGGCCCCAAGTCCTGGGCTTGGGCTCCTTTAAGCCAGGCAGCCAGGCCTGGTATTCCCCCAGCTCAGTTTCTCCACCCTCTCAGAGGTGCCCAGCCTTACTGCCTCCTCTCCCTCCTGTCCCTTGGCTCTGCTCACTGCTGCCAGACTTCTGGCTGCAGTGCTGATCTCTCCTGCCCAGGTGCCTCTGGGAGTTCTTGTCAGAGCTACTGCCAGATGGGAGCGGCCCCACTCAGGGTCTTCTGAGTCCCCACCTCAACCTTAGTTTCTAGGACTCGGAGCCATCATCCCGTGGCCATCCCACTCCTGCCTATGCCCCACCCCCCCCTTGCCAAGTTCCCAGACCATGAATGGGATTCGAACTCGGGACCAGAAGATCAAAGATTGGCTCCCTGTCCTCCCTCTCTGGCTCTTGGGGCCCCAGGGCCTGGGGCTGCCTGTGGGTCCAGCCCCTTCTCCAGGTCTCTCTCCCCTCCCTCTTGCTTTGCAGGCATCCCAGGGCGCTTGGAGACAACGGGGATCCCAGGATGATGAGGTAAGTTTCCCTAGGCTCTTAGGAGAAGGAGAGTACATTGTCCTCTCAAGGACACCGCCCCTATAACACCCCCGCCCCTCCATAGGAAGGGGTGGGAGGGGAGCTGGGGTAGAGGAGGGGGGTGTGATGGTGGAATCGGTGGGGAAAGCTGCTGGAGGGAGGACAGACAGTTGAGAGACGCCCAGGCAGTGGAGAGATGGATGCCCACGTTGTCCTGGCCTGGCTCCCGGGTTCCTGGAGAGCCTCTGTGAGAGTCATGGACCACACCAGGACTTGTTGGTTTGGCCAGAGGCCGGGAGGTTTGGGAGAGGGAGCGGGGCAGGGCAAGGGAGGGAACCGCAGGGTTATGGCCCAGAAGGAAGAGCAAGGAATTGGCTATCACAGCATCACCTTAGGTGCCCTTTCCACTCCCATTACCCTGAGAGGAAGTCTAGTCAGGAGAAGGGACGGGAAATGAGACTGAGAGCCCTGGAGTGAGAGAGTGAGGAGAGAGTCCGGGATGGCTGGAGGTCCTGGCCCCAGAAATCAGCAGGCCACCAGAGAGGTCACCCTGAGCAGGAATTGACAATAAGGCTGTCTTGGTTTTAGAGTTTTCGCGGAATCACTGAGCCCTGAGACCTGGAGAGGGAGGAGAGAGGCTTGTTATTTGCACGCATGCGCACACACACACACACACACACACACACACCCCCTCCCCCCCCCCACCTCTGCCACCACTGGACTCTGCAATACTGTGTTGGTCTTGGGGTATCTTTAAGAAGGGAAGTTGGCATGAGGGGAAGGAAGAGAGTTACTAAGAGTTCCAGATGGGCATACCAGGCAAGTTTCTATTTCCAGAGGGTGGGCACAGGCTGGGCACAGAGAGAAATCAGCCTTCATGCGTAGCACCTATTAAAGCAGAGGAAAAAGAGCTTCGGGGCACTACGAGTGGTAAGGAGCAGTGGGCCCAGGCTGCAGTGCCAGGAAAAGGGCGAGACCTGGGACGTTTAACTTCTTCCTGACAATGCTGACCTTTGACTTGGTGGTTCTCTTTCAGTGTCCACCCTGTGCCAGTCGTGCCCGTGAGAAGAATGTGAGTGTGTGTGTGGGTGTGTGGGAGCGTGGACAGGGGAGAGGTGGTACCTGGGAGGTGGGTGACCTCCAAGTCACATCTCACCTTCCTTTGCCAGTTGGGAATCTCTCTCTCCCTTCCATCCCCCTCCCCAATCTCACCAATCATCAATGAATAGAATTTATTGAGCTCTTACTTTGTGTAGAACACTGTATTAAGGATCTGAGAGTACAATAAAATTGAGAGACATGATCTCTGTCCTCAAGCGGCTTACAGTCCAACAGTCTCCCCGCATCCCCATCCCCACCATCCACCCAAACCCTCTGTCTACAATCTCACTGACCCTCATCCCTTCACCATCTCCTTCCCTGCCTCCATCTCCCATTCAGCAACATCTGGCGAATGGATGGATTCCAGATGTGCTTGAGATTACCATGACAACTTTCCTGGCCCGGGAATAGTGGGAAAGGGGGACAGAGAAACTAGATCGAGGAACTTTTGGGGATCAGTGGGGAAGGGGAGGACTCCCAGAATGAGAAGGAGGGAGCCCATTCTGGTTTGGTGAGGAGTGCGGTGGGCTGGGATCCCAGACACGTGGGTCCCCCATCATACTCACTGCCAGCATACTGGATGTCCGTAGGTAGGTTCCCACCCTTCTCTGGGCCTCACTTTCCTCCCTCAAGAAAAGGCAGTCCTGTCTCTCCTCCAGCTCTCTCCTAGCCTTTTCTCAGTTGCCCCCATTCTCTCCCCACTCCCTGCTCACCTCCAAAACTCGGTCCCAGTCCTCATGGTGGTTCTTTTGCCCCCTCCAGGTCACCCTGGGTCCAACCGGCCCGAAGGTGAGTTGTGGGAGCCAGAGCCTGGTCCCTGGGTCCCCCTCCCCTGCTGATGTGCCCCCCACTCCTTTGCCAGACTTTCAGGGTGGGCTAGGGTCAGCTTCCAGGAGAGGGAAAAGAGAGGGAGCAGATTCCCTTCTACCTCTTCTCCCTCCCCTACTCTCTCTCCACACCCTCCGAGGCTCTGCCCTTGAATCCTCTCCCCTGCTGTGGGGCGTGGGATAGGGGATGGGGAAGAAGAGTTGTGAGCCCAAGCCTCCAGACCCCCCCACCCCCGCCAGCTCCAAAACCTTCAGGACATGCTCCTTCCGGGCAGGGGGAGGGAAGGGAAGGACATGCTCACTGAATGGGGACACTCCCTCTCTCTCTCACACACACACTCACACACTGTGTTGTGAGTGTTTGCATGGGCCTGTGTGGGTATTCCCTAGAAGGAAGAGGGTGGGTTTTTTGCAGGCGTGTGCCTGCGTGTGTGCAGCTGGCCCAGCGCTGGCCCGTGGCTGGGCCGCCCCATGGCTGGTCCGCGCCGGCTGGGCTGCGTTGCTTGCTTTGGCCGGGCCTCAGTTTCCACAGCGCCTGAACCATGGCTCTGCTGTCATCCCGCAGGGTGGGAAAGGAGAACGTGGCCTGCCTGGCTCCACAGGGACCAAGGGAGAGAAAGGTGCCTGTGTGAGTGCCCTGTGTTCCTGATCTGTCTCCCCAGTTAGTGCCCCTGATCCGTGTCCCCCAGGTCCATGTCTTCTAGTCTGTGTTCCCCAGCCCTCCAAGTTTGGGCCCTTGGGCCTGAGGCCCAGGTTTGTACCCCAGGTTTGTGCCCCTGGATCTCTGCCCTCGGGTCTGTGCCCCCTGGAGTTAATACCCACAGATGAGTGCTGCATGCGTCTTTGCCCCAGAAGTGGGAGCATTCTGATCTGCGCCTGCTGCTGGGAGCCTGGAGAATGGGATGATTCATTTCCAGACCCTCACACGGCAGGGGTGGGGGCCTGATGGTGATGCAGCTGGTGCCCCTTCAGGCCCCTGGCATCTGGCACCCCCTCCCGGGATTCAGGACCCAGAGGGGCAGAAGACTGAGGGGAGGATGGTGGCTGGGAATCCAACATGCCTGGGTTTTGAGTTCTGATCCCAGCCTCTGGGTTTCTCTTGGAGTCCTCCCCAGGCATGAATCTTAGTGAATGGGGTTGGGTGGCCCGCTTAAATCCTGAGTGTATTCCCCTACCCCTGTTGCCCAGGTCCCTTTTCAGATCCACCAGGGACCTTGACTTCTGATCCAATTCTTTACTGGCCTATTTTCTTCCCCCAGGGCACCGATTGCATCCGAACTGCCCCAGATGCCCCTCTCCAGGTGACCCTCCAATCTGTTCAGGGAAGGGAGGGGTTCTCCTGGTTGGGGTGTAGTGGGCAGAGGCATTCAGTGTCCACTTGGACCCTGCCCAGCACCTCATGGTGGGCACTGCTCCTCTCTCACCCCTACTCTTCCCATCAAGCAGTGTGCTGAAGGCCCCAAGGGAGAGAAGGGCGAGCAAGGGAGCCTGGTGAGTAGAGAGGGCAGGGGCGGGAAGCCGGGCGTGTGCTCTAGGGTGGGGCAGAGAGTGCCCGGGTGGGCAGTGCTGGGGCGGAAGGGCCTGCTGTCCATGTTATCAGCCAGGGTCCTGCCCCACCAGTGCTTAGTGCCTGCACCTCCAGCTCTCTGGCCGAGTACCTTGGGAGCAAGCTTCCCTCACCAGCATCTCTCATTACCCCACAGGGACCCACCGGAGTCACTGGCTCAACTGGGCAGAAGGTAACTGAGGCAGGCCAGGTGGGCAGTTCTTTGAGAAGGGTGGAGGGCAGTGGGGCTGGGGCACTTGGGCACAGCCCCTCTCCAGTGGTGGGGGAGCAGAATTCCAAGCTAGGTAATAACTTGAGAGTCCACCTGTCCACCCTCTGCCTCCAGGCAGGTCTCTGCCTAACGCATCCCTCCAGGTAAGGAGATTCCTTAGCCCCCCTTTATCTGTTTCAGGCTGTTATGCTCTGCACAGTCAGGAAAGCTTTCCGCTTGTCTTGTACCTCAATCCCTCCTGCTGTAGTTGAAGTCCATTCCCTCTGGTTCTGCCCCTGTTGGAGATGGAGAAAATCGGGTCCCTTTCCTCTCCCCAGAAGCTCAAAGACCAGGACTCGGTCTCCTCTTCTCCCTCTTCTCAGTTCCTTCCCTTCCCCTACCCTGCCAATCTGCCACTTCTCTCCCTAGGGCCAGAAAGGAGAGAGAGGAGATGGCGGCCTCAAGGGCTCAGCAGGGATCCCAGGTCGTGATGTAAGACATATGGGATGACCCCACTTTTGATCCCACCCTTGGTTCTGCCCTGGACCCCACCCTCCTCCTGATGGCTGCCAACTTTGGGGATGCCCCATCTGAGTGGGCACCAGAGTGGGGCCCGGGGGTGGGCAGGGCCAAGGTGAGCCAGTGAAGCAGATGGTCCTAGCCCGAAGAGATGACCTCTTGCCTTACTGCTCCTCCCTCTTCTTACAGGGCCGGCCTGGAGAGATTTGTGTCATAGGCCCCAAGGGGCAGAAGGTAAAGAACCAGGGGGTGGGCATAGTGGGTAGAAGACAGCAGTGGGAGCATGGTTTAGTGGATAGAGCATGGGCCTGGGAGTCAGAAGGACCTGGGTTCTAATCCTGGCTCTGCCACATATCTGCTATGCAACCTTGGGCAAGTCACTCCACTTCTCTGGCCCTCAGTTACCTCATCTGTAAAATGGGGATTAAGACTGTGAGCCTCATTTAGGAGAGGGACTGTGTCCAACTTGATTTACTTGTGTCTACCCTAGCACTTAGAACAGTATGTGCTTAAAAAGTACCACAATTATTGTTATTATTATTAGAGGGGGCAGGGCCCTCATGCCTCTTTGTCTGCGTCTCAGGGAGATCCGGGCTTTGTTGGACCCGAGGGACTGTCTGGGGAGCCAGGTCCACCAGGACGGCCTGGACCCCCAGGGATTGGGCTTCCAGGAACACCGGTGAGTGCCCCACCCTATGCCCATACCTACCCTCCTTCCTGCCTCCTCCTCCACCCCCCGCTGACCCCTCTTTGGCTTCTTCCACTCCCCGCTTCTCTGGGCCCCCACTCTGGCTCCCCTCCACACTGGCTCCCCTCCACATCTGCTGAGCTTGAAGAAGTGGGAAAAGGACAAATGGCCTTGGCAGGGGTTGCACACAGGGTTGCTTTAGGGAGGAAATGGAGGGGCAAGGTGTGGGCTTCCAAATCCCCCTAACCCCACCCCTTGCCCTCTGTGCCTGTCTCAGGGTGAACCCGGCGGACCTCCTGGCCCCAAAGGAGACAAGGTAAGCAGCTGCATTTCAGAACACTCTCTTGATTCCTGAACACACATTCGTGCACACGCACACAAATACACACCCCCACACACGTTTGCTTTTCATTCCGGAGGGCTGGTTGGAGAGGAACTGGATGAATTTTTAATACACTGGGAAGATGGATTTTTCTCTCCATCTGGGCTTTCATCTTTTTCCAGCTTGCGGCCAATGTCTCTTCCTGCCACCCTCCCCCCACCGCCTCCTCATCCTTCCAATTCCTCCCCTCCCCGCTACCTATCCTCCCTCATCACCCAGAAGATGGACTCCTGGGCCCTTTTTCTTTAGAGCAGTGAGCTCCCAGGATGCAGTGGGCCAGGTGGGCAGCACTGTAAGCCTCAGGTTGGATTGGTGGAATGAACGGGCAGGAAGCCATCCCATCAAGAACCAGTTTGGCTTCATTGGCTGCCATGACCTGAATAATTCAGCACCCGTGTTCATTCTGGCTTCCTGGGACTGGGAATTGAGGGCTACACCAGGGCAGGGGGAATCTGCAAAGCCACCCCCATCCATCTGTCTGTACAGCTGGGGTGCCACCTCTCCCAGTGCCAGCTTGGCTCCTCCAAGCGGGCACTGGAGGCTGTCCCAGGTGCCCTCCAAGGAGAGGCTGGGGTCACCCAGGCTCCATATTGGGAGGGGGAAAGGAGTCGGGCATCTCAAAGTCACCCCACCCCCAGGGCTGCTCAGGCTAAGTGGCAGCCATGGGTGCTACCTGTTTAAAAGATATCTTGGCATCAGTCACGTTAAGGTTGGAGGTAATGCCCCCCAAGCTCCCATCAACTCAGCGATCAAGAAGGAAATTTGGGGTAGAAAAGTCGGGGAGGAAGAAGGGATAGGCTGGAGAGATGGAAAGTTTCTGGAAGCGAATCAAGGAAGGTGGGTTTTCCCTCAACTGAGCTGGGCCTCCTGCGGGGGCTTTCCTCTCTTCTTTCCCTCTCCCTTCTTCTCTCCTCTCCCTCTCCACTCCCATTTGCCTTGGCAATGGCTCCCGGAGTTTACTTGAACCAAGCCGACTGAAGCACTTACGGCTTTTGCCTCCTTCCCTCATTACTCTCTGCCTCTGTCTTTGTGGCCCTGTGGAGGGGCTTATACTGCTGCAACAGGAGGTCCTGAAGGTAGACATCAGGAGGGACTTTCTAGCAGTGAGGGTTGTTAGAACAGAGAACCAGGGAGGCTGTGAATTCTCCGAACTTCTCCAGAAGGGCAGGGTGGGTGGGGTGGGGGATTTTATCACAGATGCTTAATCCAGGGATGCAGAAGCGGGGAGCAGGAGGTGAAGTGCAAGTCCTCTCTAATCCTGTGGCACCAGTAGTGCTTCCTGGAGGAGGGAGACTTGGGCAGCTGGAGTGGCCCGAGACTCAGCTTGTGTTTGCCCCATCCGGGTGCCCTTTGGTTGCCATCACTCCCTCCCTGACTGTGAATAGAGGGAGGGTGGGGAACAGAGGTGAGTGGATTGCCATTAACCCCTTCCCTTATGGTGCTTTTCTGCCTCCAGGGTAACTCGGGGACGCCAGGCATGGACGGCTCAGTAGGGAAACCCGTGAGTGCCATCCACAGCCCAGGTTCCAGCTTCACCAATATGGCGGCTGGGAATTGGGGGGCAAAATCGGCTAGCCTGGAGGAGGGGCCCTTGGAGGGTGGGGGGCTTTCCACAAGCCCTTCCGGCCTCCCTCTGCACTGATGCTGACTCTCTTCTCAACAGGGGAAGCCAGGAAGCCCGGGGCTGAAAGGAGAGAAGGTGAGTCCCAGGCAACTGGAGAGTCTGGAGGCTCAAACTCTCTCTGGGGGTGGGGGAGGAGGGCGGAAGGTCCAGAAACCCCTCTGGAGCTCCTCCTCAACCTCTCTAAAATAACCCCCTTTACCCTCCTGGCAATGCCCCAGTTGGGAACTCCTGATATTTCTTGCCCAGAAAGGAATACTGAGCTGGCACTGTCAGGGTAGCAGGGGTAGGAGAAGGGGCCTATCATAGGCCCAGAGCTGTCTCCCCCATCGCCAATCACCTGCCACCATCACAGGGATGGAAGCAGTGCAGAGGGGAGGGAGCTGCAGGGCCCAGGTATAGAGCGCACCCCCTGGCCCTCCCCTCATGGTTTCTCTTCTCTCCCCCAGGGTGACCCCTGTGAAGTGTGCCCCACTTTCGCCGAGGGCCTCAAGGACTTTGTTGGACTCCCAGGAAAGCCAGGGCCCAAGGGGGAGCCAGGGGTCCCGGGTCTGGCCAAGGTTGGTATCCAAGGTGGGCTGGGCATGGACTAGGGCAGGTCTGAGGGTAAAATCATTGAGTTGTGAACAAGCTAGAGGAGCTAACCAGGTGGCCATGTTGACCAGAATCCCTAGCTTCGTAGGAAGTCCCACACTCCTTCAGGACTATGAGTTAGAATTGGCCGTGGTTCACACTAGCCAACAGGCACCATCTAATAAGCCTTGCAGTCCTCTTTCAGGCTTGGGGAAGGGGTCGTGTGGGCACATGGGCGTGTGGGGAGGGGCACCTCTTTGGCTCTGTTTTCTATTCCTGGGACATGGGCACAGGAAGGTGGCACTGCCAAAGTCCTGTTAGGGACTGAAGAGAGGGACCCATGGCCATCTTGCGTCTGGGAAGATGGTGCCTAGGGAGTTTGGTGTCACAATTGGTGAGCTCTGGCTTGGGAGCTAGGGCTGCCACCCACCTGACTTCCCCGTTCTCTCGTAGGATCTGTTAGCTGGTGTTGGGAGCAAGGGAGATCGGGTAAGTGGCAAGGAGTGGGGTGGAAAGGATGGGGAATGGAAGAATTCTCGGCTCTGTTCACCCCCTGCCCTTTCTTTCTGCACAGGGAGACCCGGGCATCAATGGAATTAAAGGCGAGAAGGTAAGCAGGGTCATCCCACTCAGTCCTGTTCCCGCCCCAGCCCCCTGAGCTAACTCTATTCCGGCCCCCTTGAACTCTTGGATCCTACCCCCAGGGTGGTCTCTCTGATGCCTACCTTGGCTTCCTCCCACAGGGTGAGCCCTGCCTGGCCTGTAGCTCAGTACTGGAAGCCCAGCTCCACGGAAACAAGGGAGGCTATGGAGCCCCAGGAATCGGCCTGCCCGGCCTGCCCGTGAGTAACCCCAAGCAGGGAATTTTGACCTTCTGACCCTGCTGTTTTTACACAACCCCAGGGACCTAGCCAGAATCGGGGGGAAGTCAAGGCCTGATTCTACTCCTGCTGTGCTGTATAATCTTGGGAACATCATTCAAGCTCTCTGAGCCTCTGTGTCACCATCCAGCAGGGAAAATTCCCCCAAGCCAATCCCAAACTCTGGCCAATGGAGAATTCCCAGAATCCTTTGGGGACTCATATTTCCTCTATAACAGCAGGACCAGAAAACTTTGGGAGAGCCTTGGGAGGAAGAAGGGAAAGAGGGAGGGAGGAAAGGAGGGAAGAAAGGAAGGAAATGACCAAGGGAAACTGGTCCTGCCTTGTTCACTGCCTCCACTGGTCAGGCAATCCAGGAACCTGTCTCTCTTGTTGTTTTGCAGGGAAAGGCTGGCAGCCCAGGACCAACAGGGCTAAAGGGGGAGAAGGTAAGAACTGGTGGAGCAGGGTGGTGTGGGTAGATATGCCAACTCTGAGCTGGAGTTTCCAGGGAATGTGCATGGGCGACCTCTGGAATGCCCACCTGGGGAGGTAGTAGGGGTGGGGACTCTGCACTCTGCCACAAAGTCCCCTACTCAGTTCTGTTGCCCCCGGAATGTCTGCTCTCCTATATCTTCCAGGGTAATTTTGGAGACGTGGGGCCCGCTGGGGACCCGGTGAGTATAAATGGCTTGGCTGTCTGTGGGGGTGGGGAGGGAACGTTGACTGTCCTGAGCCTGCGGGGCTTAGGATGAGAGAGGGGAGAAGATGGAACAGCAGTTTTGGACCCTGATAGCCATGAGATTGGTAATACACATTTGTATGTATATATGAGTGTGTACCGATGTCAGGTGCATGCCTGCAGGCATGGGTTTATTTGGAACATGTGTTCTCATAGCAAATACAAATACATGTGTGTCAGTGAAAGAGATGATGAGTGCATGGAACATGAACATTTTGCACACACATACACAAGCACAAAGGTACATTGTGAAATTATGGGTTGCCTTTGGATGTGCATGAGTTTAGAGTTGCTCATTTGTGTTTGGGTTTGTCTGCAAATGTGTGTCTAGAAGAAGGTGTGCATATGTGCATTTGGCATGTTGAGTTGCCGGTACGTAAACACATGTGTCTGTGGGCCTTGAAGTTGATTTCACCTTAATGACTGGCTTCTTTCCAGGGGGTTCCAGGGATGCCTGGGGCCACAGGGCCATCTGGACTCAAAGGAGAGAAGGTAAGGCTACAGGAGTCGGGGCCTTGAAGGAGGGTCTGGTGGTGGGACCCCTGACTGAGGGGAAAGGGGATGGGGCGCTCCAGGAGCTGGCGGGCTTCATCTGGGATGGAGCTGTCCTGTCCTGAGGATGTCTCCCAGGAGGGAACCTTGCTGATCACTACATGGGCAGAGTTTCCCTAGATGCCCCCATGAATGGGTAATAGCCATCCCTAGGGACTTCATTGTGGAAAAACAATTCATCCTTGACATAGTCCAGGAGGAACCTGGGAAGGAGCCTGGCAGCCTGGACCCTCTGAGGCCAGCCCTCTGCCAGTGATGGCAAGCGCCATCCCCAGGGATTTACTGTTCCACATTTTTGTGAGTCACCTGGCTCCTGGAAGTCCCTCTTAAGAGTCAGGAGAAGAGGGTAATATCCTGGTGTCCAACTGACCATAGCCCATGCTTGGCAGGGGGAGCCATGTGAGCAGTGCCTGACTCCACTGGAGGCTCGTGAAGGAGACCGGAGAGTTGTGTCTGTGCCAGGGGCCCCTGGAGAGAAGGGGGAGCAGGGGCAGCCAGGCATTGGCCACCCAGGGAAAACTGTGAGTAAACCAGCATCTGAGCAACCCCTCTGTGGCCCACTGACATGCCCAGACACTGAGGCAGAATGGGCAACCCCATGACCCCTATGGGGGCCCGCCAAGCACCAGTGTTGCAGAGCCGCCCGGTGATCTGAGGTAAATGGGAACTGACTCAGTAAGGGCCCCTCTGCCCTGGCACTCGGAGGCCACAGTCGAGAAGGTTGCCATCTCCCCACCTCAGAGAATGTTTCTGCCTCTCCCCTTCCACACTGAGCTTCTTTCTTTTTGCAGGGCAAAGTCGGAGAGCCAGGCTTGAAGGGGCAGAAGGTGAGAGAGGGGATCTCAGGCAGGATGTGGTGGAGAGGTCATGATTGGCATGGCAGGTCTGACCCAGCCCTGTTCATTCCCTCAGTCCCCTGCCCAGCCCTAGTGGGGGGATTCTGTCACCTCATCCTCAGCTCCTCCTTCCTTCCATCCACTCCTGTGTCCCCCTCTCCTACCACCCTGCCCTCCCACAGCCACTCCTCCATGGGCAGAGCCGAGGATGCCCAGGGAAGGTAGGTGAGCCACCGTGGGTGCGCTTGTGTTTCTGCCATCCCACAGGGAGATGCAGGAAGCCCAGGAGATGCAGGACAGCCGGGAGCCACGGGGCAGCCGGGGCTGGTGGGAGAGCCGGGGGTCCGAGGCCCCTTGGGACCCAAGGGGGAAAAGGTAAGTGGGTGATACCACCAGCCATTCAGACAATCGGTACAGTGCCGGCCAGCAGAGAACAACCGGGTCTCAGGGAGTCCGGTGCTGGCTGGCCCCTCGGTGAGTCCCCCCAGGCTCAAGCGGCCGCCCTCCCACAGGGTCTGGATGCCAGTCACCCCAGCTAATCAGCCCTACAAATTTACCTATGACTGAAATCAGGCAGGAAGGTCTAACCAAAATTAGGCAGCTGAAAAATGAAGAACACCCACCCCCAGCCTTGCCTGACCGTGCGGTTACCTGGGGCTCCATTCCTCGGGGTGGGGAGAGGAGGGGCAGGGCCGACTTCGGGAGAAGGGAAGGAGGGAGGATGGCGGCCCCGCTGCCTCAGCCTTGCCGCCCAATGAGGTCTCCGCCTACCCTGCCCGCAGGGAGACGCCTGCGACACCTGCCCCACGCTCCAGGGAGAGTTTGCCGATGTCATCGGGATCCCGGGGAAGCCTGGGGCCAAGGGAGATCGTGGCCCCGAGGGTGTCGGCCAGCGAGGCAAAGCTGTGAGTCTCCCCTCATCCGTCCGAGGCCTTCCACCCCTGCTTCCACTACCCCTTTTGACCTCCTCTCTCTCCACTTTGTTCCCCCCACCCTTTCACTCGGGCCCTGGGGTAATGGAGAGTGTGTGTGTGTGTGTCTTGCAGGGCCAACCGGGCCTGCCAGGAGTACAGGGGCCCCCTGGCCTGAAGGGGCTACAGGTGAGAAAGGGGAGAAGTGGGGGTGGGGGTGCTGTGGTTAGAGGTTGGGGTTGTCCAATCCAACTTCTTCTGTGTCTTCAGGGCGAACCAGGAACCCCAGGGATTGGAATCCAGGGACCACAGGTGAGTGTCCCTGCCCCCCACCATTCCTGAGTTACAATTCTTTCGCAGTGACCTTGAGTGTTTAGACTGGTGAAGCTAAGAGACCTAGGTTCTAAGCCTGCCTTCGAAATGCTGTTTGACCTTGGATAGATCAGTCATCTCCTCTGGGTCTCCTTTCTCCATCCAACGGGTTGAATCATCCTGCCCCATTTCCTCTGCCACTAAGAGGATGAATGAGATCAGAAAGGGGAAAAAGTTTGGGTTGGGGCCTGGAAGCTCCAGTGTTAAATGTTCAAATCCTGTCACCTTCACTAATGCACTGTGTGACCCAAGGCCAGTCTCCTTTCCTTTTCTGAGCCTCCCATCCCCTTGAGGAAGTCTTTTGATTAAGGATGTGGAGGAGGCAGAGTTCAGACCAAGGATGGAGCAGGGGACTGGGCCAGGGGGTATCTTGCAGTGACTGGGCCTGAGTCTATCCCCTCCTGACTGACCCATTCTCTCTCTCTTGCAGGGAGAGCCTGGGGACCGGGGTTTGCCTGGCACCCCGGTAAGTCGCCCCGGTGGGCTTAAGGACAGGGCTTTTTGGGGTGGAAGGAGCTGGGGAGGGGCAGAGGGGCAGGCAGGATGAGAGGAACACTATGCTTCTGGTTTGCAGGGACCTCCAGGACCCCGGGGACCACCTGGCTTCACTGGCGAGAAAGGTGCCAAGGTAAGCGAACACCTCACATCCCCACTGCCCATCACATTCCTGGGGCCTCTTAAGCTGACTCCTGGGGCCAGAGGCCCGCCTCTCCCACTTGCCCTGGGCACCGGGGGCCCAAGGACATACTGGTACCTGGCAAAGAGGTGCCCTAGGAATCTGAATCTAACTTTGCCATCTTAGGCAGGGCATGGAGATGGCCGCATTTTGCCCCAATCCAGGAGGAATGATCCTCAATGCTTGACCCTAGAACCTCTGCTCTTTATTTCCCACAGGGCTCCACAGGGGTGAAAGGTGCCATGGGGCCAATGGGACCATCTGGACTGAGCATCACTGGTCCTCCGGTAAGACCCTTGCTTGTGCCCCCTCCGGGGATGGCCAGTGCCAGATGGACACCAGAGGGGCACAGCTTTTGTCCTGAGTCTTATATGCCATCAAAAAGAGCTTGGCACCACCCTCCCCACTCATCTCATCTGCTCTCTATTCACAGGGCCGTGATGGGCCGCGAGGACAGACTGGGATGCCTGGAGCCAATGGGATGCCGGTATGTATGATGCCACTCTGGGCATCTCCCGGGCAGGGGACAACCAGCTCTGTCCTGGGGCCCGGACCCCCAGGCATCACTGGGATTCAGAAATGGACTGGTCATGGTTCTCACTCCTGGGGGGAGAGTTTGAATGTCACTGATGGGGTCCACTCTGCCCCTAGCTTATATCTCCCTGTTTCCCTCCTCCAGGGTGAGAAAGGAGCCCGGGGAGAGAAGGTGAGTCTCCTGGGTGGGGCTGGATTGTACAGGGTTAATCTGCTCCCAGGGAGCTGGGCTGATGGTGCCCACAGAGCCTGCCACCCATCCGTTGTGATCAGTAGGTGCCCAGCGCCAAGTGCCTAGAGGGAGCTTGGTTCTTCCCAGGGCACTGGCAGGTGAATAGCAGGTGAAGTGAGCTGCCTGGCTTTTGGGGGATGTTCAGGGGGGCTATAGCATCATGCACTGGGAGGAAGAGATCTACCCCCAACCCAGACCTCCTCTCTTCCAGACCTACCCCTGCAGGGCTAAAGGCTTCTTTCGGATTGGCCGGAGTAGATGGGAGAGGGCGTTTGGGCCAGGGAGCCTGGTGGAGAGGAGGGGGATGGGGATGTATGGCAAAGGTGGGAAGAGGGAATGGGTGGTTGGCTTGGGGGCGGGGGTGTGTGTGTGTGAAAATGCAGGGTTCTAAACTGGGGTCGTGGGTCCCCCCCCTGCGTTTTCCATGCCCCCTTCCATTTCCAGGGAGACCCTGGAGAGTGCTCCTGTGCCCCTGGCTCCCGGGGGGAGCCCACCTTCTCTGGCATGCCGGTAAGTGAAGCCCCCAGGAGGCTGTGAGCTGCTGTGTCCGCCCCACCCGCCCGCCGCACCTGCCACCTGAAGGGGGCCACGGGGCTTTGCGCTCTCGCCAGCCACCTCCTCCTCCTACCACCCTCCCTGCTCTGCTTGGTGTGTGGACATCTCTGACTCTTCCCTTCCTTTGCCTCTCTGCCCCCCTCCCGCCTCCCGTCCCCCACCAGGGCGCCCCAGGACTGTGGATCGGAAGCTCCTGGCAGCCGGGTCCGCAGGTGTGTCTGCTTGTCCGCTTTTCTGTCCGCCCGCGGCCCACCCAGCTCCGTGCAGCCGGGCTCAGCTTCAGCCTCCCGCTGCCTCTTCCGCTGACTTTTCCTTCTCCTTCCAGGGACCCCCTGGTGCCCCCGGACCTCCAGGGCCCCCTGGGATGCCCGGACGCCAGGTAAAGGGGGAAAAGATGGGGCTTGGGTGGGCATATTGGGAGGCTGGCAGGCAGGACTCCCTGCTGGCCACTGACTGGGCTGCGGCGCATCTGGGACTCAGTTTTCCCCGCGTCTCAGGAGTCCTATGCCTCCAGAGACCCGGAGATGGGTCACGTCTGCAGCAGGTGCCCTATGGTGCTGTCTCCTGGGGCAGCCAGAGGGGCTGCTGGTGGGCTGCAATAGGAAAAACATCTGCCCAGGCCAGGGAGATGGAGCCAGCGACTCCCCAGGTTCCTTCCAACCGAACTCTGAGGCTTCAGGCGGGTTACGGCCCCGGGAGGCCTCTTGTCAGAGCTAGGCCCCTCTGTGGCTCCATCTAAAGGGCCACCAGGATCATCATCTTCCTGAGGCTTTGGATGGACGATCCCCCTCCCTCCACTCTGACAGCTGCCCACCTCTTCCCAGACGTGCCCCCGATCTCCGTCTGAAAAAGGAAAAAATGCTCTCTTGTATACTTGCATCTCATTAACCTTCTACTCCAACTCCTGCTCTTTCCCTGCAAACCTCTTCTGTCTCCTCGGGCTGCACCTCCGGGCTCCCGCTTCTCCTTCGGCAAAGAGCTTTGGAGGTCAGAGATTGGGAGGGCCGGCAGCTCTGGGGCCAGTGTTTCCCAGGATGGGACGGAGGGTCTCCGTAGCCCCTGCCCCCCCCGGATCTCCCTGCCCTCAAGTCGAGCTGAAAGGAGAAAGAGAACGCTTGTGCGAGGGGCAGCCAGCCGGCAGTGTGAGAGGGCGGAGGGGGCGTGTATTCAAGCTTTCTCCTTGGCTCTAGGGAATCCCCGGACACAACGGCCTGCCGGGACTGCCCGGGCCAGCCGGAGACTTGGTAGGTACGGGGCCGGTCCCCGCCACCTGTCCGCCTCTGTGTCCATCCTGCCCAGAGCTGCGCTTGCTGTGTTGGTCCTTGTCTGCCGGGGGCCCCGACCCCACGCCCGGCCGTCGGTTCTCCAGTGCAGGGGGAAGAGGCTCGGACTCGAGGGAGCGGCCTGCTGGACTCTCCGTCACGCTTCTCACGGCTTCCGCGGTCACCCACAGCTCCCCCTGGGCCTCCTGCTCTCCCCTCTCTGGGCCAGGCCTGACTCCACCTCCCTCCGTTTCCCCCCACAGGGTCCCCTGTCGATGGTAGCCGAGAGGAACATCCAGGTCCTCAAGGTGAGAGAATCAGGGAGGCTGCTGGGAGAAGCAGCAGTCAGGAGATCTGGATCCTAATTCTGGTTTTGTCACTTGCCTGGTGTGTGACCTCGGGCAAATCGCTTGACTTCTCTGGTTCTCAGTTTCCTCATCTACAAAATAGGGTCACCTGCTCTCTCTCCCACTTTATGGGCTAAAGAGAGTGTCCCATCTGAGTATCTTTACCTCAACATTTAGCACAATGCTTGGCATAGAGTAAGCACTTAACAAATACCTCAATGTATTGTTATTATTATTACTACATGATCCCTGCCTTCAAGAATTCTATAATCTGATAGTACCTTCATTATGATTAGGAGAAATGAAAGGAAATGATATAGATGTTTGAGTTTCAAGATTCCTCCAGTTGAGCATAGAGACTGAGGAAGAGGATCTCACAATAGGTGTGAATTGCTGAGAGCTAACTCTGGGGCAGATAGCCGGCATTAGTCCGGAGCCCAGTGTGAAATAGAAAGACAATGAAGTCAGCCCATTTGCAAGCAATAATTGGAGTCTGGAGAGACAAAGGCTGAGGGAACAAAGTAATTCCAGACTTCAAATTGGAGAAACATTACTGGGTCGCTCGGGTGGCCACTGAAACAAAAAAGGGGTTTGTGGTACAGGGAGAGAGACTGAAGATAGTTGGCAAGGACTTCCTGGCCAGGTGAATGTGAAGGAGGGAGGAGGAGTCAGTTGCCTTCCTTCTGTGGCTGGGAGGGTGGGGTGGAGGACAGAGAGAAGCTATGGTGGAAAGGGAATGTGGGGTCTGGGATTTGGGAGCCTCCTGACTTCATGGTCCCCACCCCTCTCTCTCTGCCTAACACTAACCCCCACCTCCCTGTCTCGGTTAGAACATCTGCGGAGACTGCGCCCAAGGCCAGACAGGGCTATCAACCCCCAGTGCGGTGAAAGGGGAGAAGGGTGACCAGGGCACGCCCGGCGTGCCTGGCTCTGACAACTGTGCCCGGGTAAGTGGGCCACTGGTGCCTTGGGGAAGGCAAGCCCCTGAGCCCGGCTGTGGAGGTGACCCAGGTGTGCACAATCCAGATGTGCATAGACTAGCTGGGCCCTGTCTTGATGTACACTTTCCCCCAACAGTGCTTCACTGAGTACCCCAGAGCAGAGGAGGCACGGGTGAGTCAGATCCTCTGCCCCTCTGTCCACCCTCTGGGGCTGCGCTGATAGGCTCCCGGTCCCCTTGGTCGTGGCCCCTGGAGGAGCCCCTGCTTGAGGAGGGAGGTGCGGAGATGGTTTAGGAAGCAGTGCCTTGCCCAGCTGAGCCTCTTCTTGCTCCCCAGGGGGACAACAGTGAAAACGAGCAAGGCTGTGTGGGGACACCAGGCCATCCAGGGCCCCCAGGACTACCCGGACAGAGAGGAGAAGAGGTAGGCGGGGGCCTGAATCCCACTAGTGGCCAGGGCTTGGCCCATTAGGCAACAGCTTTGGACTGGGTGGTTGGGATCCCATGGGAGAGAATGGCTCTGGGCCCTACTTTTGGGGAGCTCCCCAGTCCCTCGGGGAGCTCCTTGAAAGGCCAGGGCAGATGGGCACAGGCAACCTGAGAGATGGGTTTGTTTGGGTTTGGTGAGAATTGAGAAGGAGGAGTGGGTTGCAGGATGTGCACGAGGGGTGGGAGTTGGGGAGCTAATCACGGTCAGCCTCCTGGAGGAGATGACTGTGATTTTAAAGGGAGGGAGGGAAGGACAGAGGAGCCGAAGGAGAAGGAGGGGGGCTCGAGGATGAGGGAGGCTTTTCCTTATGTGGTGGGTGGCTTGGATGAAGACTTGGGACACGAGAGGGAAGAGGGCAGCTCCCAGCTGCAAGGAGGCAGCTTGGCTGGAAGGGAGAGAGTAGGAAGTGAGAGCAGGCAGGGAGGATTAAGTCTAAATGTGCCAGCTGAGCCCAGAGAGCCCTGGTGGGGTTCAGGGGCTGATGTCCTCACCATCCTTCTCTCTGATTCCTTTTCAGGGTCCACCTGGGCTGAGGGGCTCCCCGGGCCCTCCAGGTCCTACTGTAAGTATCCCTGTGCAGGACCAGTTGGAGCTGGTGTTGATGGGCCTCAGCTAGGGTTGGGGAGGGATGGGCAACTTGCCCTAGTGCCCAGCCTGGAGTGGCTGCATCTCACAAGAGTTCTTGGGCAGTGCCCTGTGGGGCTGGCAAGGTTGGGCTGGCATGGTGGGGCCAGTAGGATGGTCTGTCATGGTGGAGTTGGCAGGGTGGGGCTGGCTGGATGGGGCCTGCAGCCCCACTGGAGATCTCTTAGAGAGGCTAACTGGGTTCCTGAGAACCACAGGGCCCCAGTCAGGGTGAGATGGGGGCGGAAATCACTCCAACTGGCAGGAAAAGTACATGAGTCGGGGAGAAGCACCCCAAGCTAGAGAGGAGTAGGGCTAGAACTAACTGTGTTCTGAGCATTGACTGTGAAGCAGTAGAGAAGCAGCGTTGCCTAGTGGATAGAGCCCGGGCCCGGAAGTTAGAAGGACCTGAGTTCTAATCCCAGCTCCGCCACCTGTCTGCTGTGTGACCTTGGGCAAATTGCTTCACTTCTCTGGGCCTCAGTTACCTCATCTGTAAAATGGGGATTAAGGGTGTGAGCTCCATGAGAGACAGACTGTGTCCAACCTGATTGACATATCTAGTGTGGTGTTTAGAACAGTGCTTGGCACATAGTAAGTGCTTAACAAGTACAATTATCATCATCATAATATTTAATAAACATTTTCTGGGTGCAGAGCACTGTACTAAACACTGGGAAAGAGTACACAGAGAGCAAAATGGTCCATGTGGGCTCCGACCACCATCTTCTTCCCATCCCCTGCTGAAGTTCCAGAGGGCTGGACTCCAAGGCCAGGGACCTGGGAGCCGGACCCTGAGCCATTCAGCCTTGGCAGAGCTGAAGCCAGATCAGGACCAGAGGATGAGGAACCTGGAGCCCTTCGAGTTTGGTCAAGAGAAAGCTAAGAGGGGGCTTCAGAGCAGTCTTCTGGGAGCTGGGGCACGGAGTGGGACTGACTGGCCTCCATCCCCTCTGAGGTCCAAGTGAGGAGAAATTGGCTTCCCCTGCAGCTGGAGGGATGGAACTTAGACATGAGGAAGAACTTTCCTGTGGTTCAGGCACCAGATTGTCATTGTGGAACCTCCTGTCCCAGAGCCTGTTACAAGCAGGAAGGGCATCCACATAGGCTGGTGGAGGGGCCTACCCAGAAGCGGGGGGATGGATGACTTGACCCCCTCCCCCCAACCCTCCTCCCAAGCCCTCTCTAGGCCAGTGGAGTCTGAGATGTTCTCCTTCTTGGCTGCGGCCCCCAACCCCCAATCTCCTGGCCCAGCTGTCTGACATGTGACTGACCTGTTTCTCCCCCCAGGGCCCCCCGGGTTTTCCTGGTGCCACTGGCTCCCCTGGATTGCCCGTAAGAACTCATGCTGCCCGCACCCCGGCAGGGGTCTGTCGCATTTGCTTGTCTGTCTTCTTCGTCCCCCGTGACCTCGTCGTTCCCTCCCCAGGCACTGTAACGGATGACATAGCCCCCTCCCCTATTCCACACACCCCCGGTTCCCTAAGCTGGGGCTGCCCAGCTGATCCTGCCCAGTGCTCTTTCAGGCCCTGCCCCTCCCTGTCCCTCATCAACTTCACCATCACCTCATTCCACATGTCCCTCCTGCTGCATCTGCCTTCAAAGCCATTCCACCTCCAACCCACATTCTCACCCCTCATCTGTCAGTTTCCCTAGGGTCTCCTGTTCTCTCTCCACTGCCTCCCATCATTCTACCTCGACATCCCACCTGCTCGACATCCCACCTGGTCAACTTCCCCCTTGTCATCCCACCTGGTCATCCTCTGCTCTCTTTTGGTTTTCCTTGAAGATTCCTCAAAGTGGCCCTAGGGACCCCCACCAGGTCTCGGACTGCAAACCTGGCAGAGATGCCAAGCTCTTGGGGTGAAAGGTGATGGCCAGCATTAACCCTGTGCCCAGAAATTTCTGGATGTCCTGTTCAGAGGTGCCTAGGGATGCTTCTTTCGTCATGGTGATATGTTCATCATCCATCTTCTCTGCTCTCTCTCTGTCATCCATCGTTTCCCATCTCACCTTCTTCCTTGCTTCCTCCGATGAGGGGAAAATTAACAGCTTGGATCTCTTGGGTCTGCTGGTAACACATTTGATATCAGGGAAAGCCTCGGGCTCAGGAACTATTAAAAGCAACTGCTGTCAGGTACTCATGATGGCCCTTAATGTGATTGGTTGGTGCCACCTCCCCTCAAATCACACACCCTCCAGGTGAGGGGTTCCTTGTCTCCCCAAGCTGAGTGTCGTATCCTGCTCTGCCTTTGGTTGGATGACGGAGTCACGGGAGAATTGAGCACCACCTTCTGTTGTCCTTTGTTGACTCCTGGAAACTAACCCAAGCTCATTCAGGTTCGCCTTGCTGGAGGGATCCACCTTGTTGATTGGAATGAAGGTCAGGGGGCGCTGGCCCCCTGTCTCTAGCCATGCGTCTTCTCCAGCAAGAGAGGCCCCCTTGCTTTTACCGTGTCTGTCCCCGCTTGCTTGGGTGAAGGGGTTTGTCTGCAACTACCGCTCGTCTTGTTTCGTCCTGTCGTGTGGAGATGTGTGGGAATCATATCGTTGGGACGGGGCAGGAGAGGAGGAGGAAGAGGAAGAAAGGGCTGAATGGAGGATCTCATTAACTCTATGCTGGAGCCAGCTGTAGGTGTGGATAGTTGGGGAGCACTCAAGACCCAAGTGCTTAAGGCCAACATCACCCAGAATGCTCATCCTCCTGCAAAGTGTCAGGCCATCGGGCTGGAACCTTGGTCTGTTTCTGGGTTGGAGGCTGGCCCTGGGGTTAACTCTTCCCCCTCCCTCTGGTACCCTTTCCCTCCAAAATTGCACCCTGCTTTGATTTGGAGATGGGGCAGGTAAGTGCTTCCCTGAGGTGATGTAACAACATGCATGTTGATGACCTTTCTGCCTATTCTTAACTAATCTGGGGGTAGTGCTCTTCAAGGGGAGGGGTGTTCAGGCCCCTTTGCCTCTCCTCCTCCCTCTGTCTTCTGCATTTTCACTGTTCTCCAGCACAGTGAATAGATGGGAAACTCAAATCACTCTGAGGCAGAAGATTGACCTGAGGTAAAATCAACCATTCGGTGGAAATTTAACAGGGAGGAGGTTGGAAGTTTTGTCGACGACGAGTTCAGTGATCCAGGCCGTCCCTATTCTCGCCACCCTGCCCAGGGTCTCCTCCTGAGCCGAGGATAAATCAGAGTTGGTACAGAAACCTTTGTTGTCTAGGAGCCCTAAGGAGCTAATTACAGGCTTAGAGAGGGGAAAGCTGTGGTATGTGAGATGGCACAGATGGTGGAGGGGCCAAAGGAGGACCCGAGGTGGCTAGCTGAGACTACAGGGGGGCTCCCCAGTTTGAGAGCTGCCCCCCCAAGTCCTTAAGACCTAGTAGTAATGACTGCAAAAACTCCCACTCCCACCTCAAAAGGCTCATGTTCAGCCCAGTCTGCCGGCCTAAGGGGGCCTGTTGTCTGACAGAGGAGGCAAAGGGGTGGGAAGCCTATTTCATTCCCACAGAGTCTTTTGTTGTCTCCTCAAAGGGTCTTCAGGGGGAGCGAGGACTCACAGGACTCACAGGAGAAAAAGGGGAAATGGTAAGTGGGGGCCAGGGCAAGGGGAAATAAAGTGGGGAGTGGTGATGGTTTCACAGAACCTGGAGTCTCCATGGTGCTGCAGGCCTGGCCCAGATCCAGACAAGCTGATAAGGTCCTGTCCTCATGGGGCCCTGAGGAACAAGGGTGATCTGAAGTAAAATCAGCTGTCAACCACCCATGGGTCCATAATCCATTTTGTGGATTATCTACAACGATGCATTTAAACTCTGTCCTGGGGTCACGAGCCTACCTGCCCTCCAACCTCTGTCCGTATCCTGGATCCGGAAAGCCATAGTAGAGAGCCACTTTTGGAGGTTGTCTGTTTACATTATCTGGGCCACATCTCCCCTCTGTGAATCTAACGGCATACACACAGAGCTTTGAGGTGGAGGAATGAGAGAGATTCTAAACTCCTTGAGGGCAGAGATTATGTCTATCAAATCTATTGTATTTTACTCTCCCAAGCCCCCTTAGTACAGTGCTCTGCACTAAGGGCTCAATAAATGTCTTGGATTGATTTGATAAAGTGGTGGAAGGGTGATCCCAGTGAATTGGCAGTGGATGTGAGCTCCAAGAGAGGGGACAGTCAAGGGTGTGCTGGGCAGTGGATCCTATTTCTTTGACCTTGTCTGAGTTGCTCCCTTTGTCTTAAAACTCAGAGTTGGACGACGGTCATTTGACAGAAAACATTGTGGTCAGGTTGGGATCTTCTCTCCAGCCTTCTTGCCTCTGTCCCCCCATCTCACCTCAGCTCACTCCCACTCAGCTCTGGTGGCCCAACCCCTCTCCCTCCAGGGAGCCTGTTATCCTGCCGCTGAGCAAAAGCCAGTAGAGGGAGAGCTGAGCTAGCCTGAGGCTTTGAGAGTCCCCAGCTGGAGACAGGGGTGGCCAGATGGCAGGGGCTTCCCCAGGTCTCAGGGACCCTTGTACCACTGATTTCAAACCGGCCCGCCCTCTGGCAGGCAAGGCCATGGGCACTGTTTCTGTGGGTTCCCGGAGAAAAGGATCCTGGGCCCGGGACAGTATGAGCGATTTGTGTCTGTTCTCTCTCCTCAGGGTCCTCCAGGGCAGCCTGGCTACCCGGGCTCCATGGGGCCTCCTGGATTGCCTGTGAGTATAAGCAATGATGACCCTGGGCTGGGTAGGGGGAAGCCAGGCCAGGGTAGGGCCCGAACCACCAGAGAGATAGGCAACAAGCTTGGGCCCAGAAGAGGGGCAGCTGGAATCTCAACCTCATTTCCCTGTCCACGTCCAGTTTTGGGGCATGGGGCAATAAATACTATTGAATGAAAGGTGGGGTGGACATTCATCACCACCCCTGGCTGCCACAGCTCCCTTCCCTTAACCCTTGCCCCCAACACACACACACACACACACACACACACACACACACACACACACACGGTAACCTGTCCGCTTGCCGGAGACAACAGGTTGTACTCCCACTTCCTCTTCTCTAGCTGATTTGGGGAGAATTCAGCTCAGTGCCACTCTCCACTGGTGGGGGGGGACTTTGGTTGTGCCAGGTTAGGTCAGCAGTGCCCAGAGACCCAGGAAGAAGAGTTCTGCTTTCGAGGTGGCTGCTGGGACTAGTGCTAAAGTGTGACCTCTTCTCCCTCCACACCCTGTACCCTTGTCAACTCCCATCCCCCATCTCCCCCTATGGGCTATCTCCTTTTCCCTCCCCTGGCATGAGTGCTTGGATCTGCCAGTGGGCTAATTCTACTTTCTCTACTGTTCACCAGGGCATCAAGGGGGAGCGTGGGTACACAGGACCCTCTGGAGAGAAGGGAGAGTCGGTGAGTACTGGAATCTAGGAGTCACAGGTGGCTGGGGCATCACTCCTACTGGGTCACAGCAGCCTGTGCCAAGCTGGGGATGTTTAATGGCCCAGGTAGGAGGAGCTGGTGGCTCTCTGAGTTGACCCAGCTGGGTCTCAAGCTGGGGGCACAGTTGGGTCATTGCCGCTGCCGTGAGGGCAAACACTTCCATGTGGGTAATGGAATGCTTCCAACCATGGCTGGGGGGTGGCAAAGAGGGGGCTCTCGGTGCTTGGATCCCTGGTGGAAGGAGGGAGAAAGGACTAAGGGGAGGAGGAAGATTGGGGGGAAGAAGGGGTGCAGGGGAGGGAAGGGGGAGGAATGTTCTTTTTCTGCCTTTGAATGGACTGGACTAGCCTCCGATGGGACCGGGCGAGTTGTCCACATCTTTCTGGATGCTCCCAAGAGTCCCTGGTGCTCCAGCCTTAGCCCACTGCTGAGTCGATTGTCTCTGTTTCTCCAGGGCCCCCCGGGTAATGAAGGCCTCCCTGGCCCCACCGGCCCAGCGGTAAGTGGGGATTTGACCCAGAGAAGTGGGGTGAGAAAGGCCGGTGATAAAGGGCACACTGTAAGGGGTGGCGGGGGTGGAGGTGTCCAGGACCTCTCCTGGGCACTGCCCAAGTGGAGGGGACAGGGAGGGTGGGGTGCCAGCTACTATGTCCTATGTTGGTGGCAGGGCCCAAGAGGAGAACGTGGAAGCCAAGGCAGTTCCGGAGAGAAGGGAGACCAGGTGGGTGATAGGGCCTGATAGGTTGGGGGTCCTCCTCCTGCTCTGTCCTTGTTGCTCCAGAGAAGGTGGGGAGCAGGGGAACACCGGATACGAGGGAGCCCATCAGTGCTCTGCGATGTCCGGATCCCTCCAGCTGGCTGGTGTCTCCAGCCAGAGCCGGCTGCTCCCCCCAACCACCCTCTGTTTGCTTTCTTTCGCAGGGCTTCCAAGGACAGCCAGGCTTCCCGGGCCCCCCCGTGAGTCCAGGATGAAACTAGTGTCCAGCTGGTTTCCAGCTGGCTTCCAGCTGGTTTGGACAAGGAGCGGGCTAGAGCTCTGCTTGGGGCTGGGGGAAGGGGCAGCTTCCAAGGGTCCGGGAAAAGGATGGAGGTGTGGAAGAGGGAAGTGGATCTGGTGGGGCTTGGGGATTGGTGAAGCTGGGACCAACGTCACCTGCCTGGGATGCAATGTGGGCACCAATCATCAGTTCTCACTCCAAGGAAAAGTGGGCACAGGTCCGTAGCCCTCCAAGTCCTTGGTGAGCCGTGCTGAGGACTAACAGCTGGCTTCACCCCACAGGGCCCCCCAGGATTCCCAGGCAAAGCTGGGCCAGCTGGTCCCCCTGGGCCTGCAGCAGAGAAGGTGAGTGGAATCCACGGAGGCTGGAAGAGGCCCTGGCAGCTCCCAGGGGCTGCAGGAGTGGTGAAGGGGATTCCCTTTGCCCCCATCTCCCCCCGAACTCCTCCTTTCCCCACCACCTGCCTTCTACGCCAGCTTCTCCCCACTTCTGCCCCACTGCTCTCTAAAGTCCTTCATGCAGTAGTATTGATCGAATGCCACTGCGTGCAGAACACTGTCCTGAGCGCTGGGGAGAGAAGGGTAGAATCAGTGGAGGCGCTCCCTGCCCTCGAGGAGCTTACAGTCTAGCAGAGGAGCCAGAGAGGAGAATCTGGGTGTTGAGTTCTTTGTTCCCCAAGTAGGATGGTCACAGGTGTCAGGCCTGGCGAGGTCAGGGGAGCGGTGGGGGGCGCGGGGAGAAAGCCAGGGGGGTGTGGCTGGTCCCCAGCAGGACAAGATGCCGAGGAGTCCTGGGATTCCGTGCTCCATCCGCCGCAGAGTAGGGTTTGGCTGGCATTCTTAGAGCTGTGCTGGCCCCCTGTGTTCACTGCAAACATAACCACTTGCGAAATAGAGTCTTCTCTGGTTGGACCGAGAGTCTGTCCCCACCGACTTGGAGGCTGAAGAGCAGAGAGGACAGCTCGGGGCCAGGCATAGTGGACCTGTGCCCCAGAGGAGCCGGAGCTATTTTCTCTGGCTGCTTGAGAAGCAGTGTGGCCTAATGGATAGAACATGGACCTGGAAGTCGAAAGGACCAGGGTTCCAATTCCAGCTCCACCACTCGTCTGCTGTGTGACCTTTTGCAAGTCATTTAACTTCTCAGTGCCTTATTTACCTCATCTGTAAAGTCTGGGAGCCCCATGTGGGGCAGGGACTTATCAATCTTATAATAATAATTGTGGTATTTGTTAAGTGCTTTCTATGTGTCAAGCACTGTTCTAAGCACTGGAGTAGATACAAGGTAATCAGGTCAGACACAGACCTTCTCCCACCTGGGGCTCACAGTCTTAATCCCCACCTTCTCTGTGCCTCAGTTACCTCATCTGTGAAATGGGGATTAAGACTGTGAGCCCCACTTGGGACAACCTGTTAACCTTCTTTCTACCCCAGTGCTTACAACAGTGCTTGGCACATAATAAGCACTTAACAAAAGCCATCATCATCATCTCAGTGGTCTTAGCTCCCAGCACCTCCCCTCCCTCTAGCCACTGGATCCCATGGCCCCTCTCCTCTAAGAGTCCAACTGACTGGCTGTTGCTGTTAGCTCCTTCCTTCCTCGCCTGTTGGCAGCAAGGGGGAGAGCTCAGAGGCTGATGGGCTGCAGCAGGCTGACACCTCCTCATGCTCCCCTGTTGCTTTCCGGGAGTAGGAGACAAACCCCTGGCCATCCACGGGTAGGGGGGCTATATTGCTCAGAGTCCAGGGTGCCCTGGGCCCCATTATCACCCCCTCCGACAGTGGAATTGAAGAGGAAGGACCTGGACCCTTCTTTCCCCCTTCTTCTGGGCCGACAGCTCCACGTGACATCCAGCTACCTCTGGCCGGGTGTCCGGTCAAGAACCACGACCTGGGGGAGCAGCGGGTCCCTGGGTCTGTTTCCTTGGGCGGGAAGCAGGGAGGGAAGTCAGACGGCTTGGCCTTGCTGACCTGGGCCTTGTTTCTGCAGGGCAGTGAAGGGGTGAGAGGAGCATCAGGAATGCCCGGACCCCCGGGACCCCCGGGGCCTCCTGGAATACAGGTATGTTTTTTACTCTAGCAGGGTGAGAGGTGGGATGTGATGAGATCCGGGACCCAAACAGTTCACCCAACCTGCCCACCAGAGGTGCCAACCCTGCCCATCAAGGGCAAGGTGCCAGATGGGGGGCGGGGATGGACTGCTCATTGCTCTGCTCTTCCAGGGCCCTGCTGGCTTGGAGGGTCTGGACGGGAAGGATGGGAAGCCTGGAAGCCGGGTAAGATAGGGAGCTGGGGGGTGGGGCACTGGGGAGGGAAGGATGGCTTGTTTTAGGAACCCCCGTTTGGTCCCCTAAAACCAAGACCCAGAGCAGGTGACTGGTGTCTCAAAGTGTCGGACAATGAGGAGGAAGGTCACATGCTGGAGGGATCCCTCATCCCAGCTGTTCTACCAGGAAAGGGCCACCAGGCAAATTAGGGCTAAAAGCAAGCAGGCAAGCAGTGGACCTAAGGGTAATCAGGTAGTGGGGTTTAACCCTCTGGGTTTTCAGGGTCCCTGGTCTGTGCCCGGGAGTCAGGGAGGGGAAATGTTGATTGCCCTTGCTGCAGGTAGGCCCACAGTACTCTAAACTGAATGACTCCGGAACCCAGAACGGGGGAGGCTGGACAGTGGGGAAGGTGTGCTAGAAGGGGCGATATGCTACAGGGCCCCGGGTGGACCAGATTTGGGGAGGACCAGACCTGATGGGACCGGGTTCTGGGGATGGAGGGGAACAGGCTCAGGCTTTGACTCAACTTTTTCCTCAGGGAGATCCTGGTCCCCCTGGCCCGCCAGGTCTCATGGGTTTGCCGGTGAGTTCAGACCAGATCCGGGATTATGCTATCCGTCTCATCTTCTTCCCTCTAGGATCCCGGGAAAGGGGGCTCCTTCCCCAATCTCATCCCCCTCCCCAGACTGCTGGGCTGTTGTAAGACAGCCCACAGCCTCTCAGTTCGGAGTGAAGATGCAGGCCGAGGTTTTCTTGGACCTTCGGAATTCTTGCCCCGTTTTCCTTATTAGTAACAACACCTTGAATTTGCATAACCCTGTCATTTTCCCCAAGTGCTCTCACATCAGTCATCTAATTGTATCTTCACGACATCCTGGGAAGCAGATCAAGCAAGCAATCATCTCTCCATATAATCAATAAGGCCCAGAGAGGTTGAGTTTCTGAGGTCCCACAGCAGGCTAGTGGCAGAACTGGGATTAGAACCCAGGTTTCCTGACCCCCAGGAGCATATTCTTGCCATCAGACAATACTACCTCCTTAAGAACCTTCCCTGTCTATCTTCCCATTTCGGTCCCAAATATCCCCAGAGGAACAGAGGGGAGGGCAGGATTCCCACTTTCCAGAAGGGGAAACTGAGACCCAGGGCAATTAGGTTACTTGCCTAACATCATCCAGCAGTGTGGAGAAGCAGTGTGGCTCAGTGGAAAGAGCATGGTCTTAGGAGTCAGGGGTCATGGGTTCTAATTCCGGCTCCGCCATCTGTCAGCTGTGTGACTTTGGGCAAGTCACAACTTCTCGGTGCCTCAGTTCCTCATCTGTAAAATGAGGATTAAGACTGTGAGCCTCACGTGGGACAACCTGATTACCCTGTGTCTACCCCAGTGCTCAGAACAGTGCTCGGCACATAGTAAGCGCTTAACAAATACCAACAATTTCATTATTATTATCCAACGGGACTTGAGCTCAGGGCTTCTGGGTTCTCCGTCTAATGACAGCTTTGCCCAGGCCTGTGATGCAAGGGAGAGGGAGGAGGGGCAGCATCCAACAAGAGGGAAGATCAACTCTAGGCAGCTCTGGGTGCTCAGGACATCTGAGTGGCTGCCTGCCTTCTTGCCATGGGATTATCAACCCCCTCTGGGCCTGGCAGGAGCCCCCACTGACTTTGATGGGGTGCCAGGAGAGGTGTGAGGGCTCAGTGGGTCTTTGGCAGAAGGAGGAAGGGTGAGGGTGGGAGAAGGCTGGGAAGCCCAAGCTTAGCCTACAGCTGGTCAGGACTGTAAAGGGTCTCTGTCCCACAGGGCTTCAAGGGGAAGACGGGACACCCAGGCCTCCCGGGACCCAAGGTGAGTGGATCTCTCCTGCCAGGTGTCAGGGCCCAGGCCAAGGGTCCCAACCCCAATCCAAGGTACCTGGGCACCGGTACCAACCCAAGCCCCAGGGAGGGAGTGGCCAGACTCCCATACCCCAGCTGGGCAGCTTCAGTCACTGTCCTCTAGATGTGGTGTCATGCAGGCAGCTGGGATCCCATTGACTGGGTCCAGGGCTGGGGCTGGGACCCCAGGGGAAGCTCGGAGTGTGCCACCTGCACCCAGCCGCTCCTCTTCCTCCTCCTAGGGTGACTGTGGCAAGCCTGGGCCTCCTGGGAGCAGCGGCCGACCAGGAACGGAGGTGAGCCCCACAGAACAGACACTGGCCATTCCAGGAGCCTGAAGGACTGGTGTTGACAGTGGGTTCTTGGGTCCCCAGGCAGGATGTCCCCCGATCTCTGGGTGCCAGGTTCTGCTGCCCCCAGGGCAGTCCTGAGCCCCAGGCCAAGGAGGACTGTTCTCCCTCCTCTCTGCCAATGCCAGTTCTCCCAGAGCCCCCTTCCTGAGGGGGCAACCTAGCCCTTTCTTGGACCCTTCACCCCTGAAGCCCTCTGTCCCTCTCCTGGTCCCTCGGCCTTGGCTCTCTCCCCTGCAGCTGGAAGGTCCCTGGGCCCCTCCAACTGATCTGTTCTTTGCCTTCCCAGGGAGAACCTGGTCCAATGGGGCCACCAGGAAGGTCGGGGCCACCTGGTCTTGCGGTGAGTTGAACCTGGCTGCCTGTCTGGGAGATGGACTCCAGGGGCCAGTCATCTGTCTGATCAGGGTCCCATGGCCAAGCTGGGGCCAGACAGATCTTTTCATCCGCTGACCCATAGGAATGGTCAGGACCTCAGCTTGGACGCTCCGGATCTCTGCCTCTTCCTGCCTCCTTCGGGCCTAAGAGTGACTCGCTGGGGACTTGGTGTCTCCTGCCGCTGCCCCTGACTTAGGGTCTGCTCTGAACTCCCTCATTAACCCGGGCAAGGACCCTTGCTCCCCTCTTCACAGTTGCTCCTGGGCTCCCATTCAAACTCTCACTTTGATCTTTTCATCCTAGGGCCCGCCTGGGTCCCCTGGTCAACCTGGCCCAGCTGGCATCACTGGACTCGTAAGTAGCAGCCCAAGCTCTCTCACACCATTCCTGCCTCCCTGGTGCCCCCAACATGGGAGGGATGTACTGGAGTGAGATGCTGATTTGCCAGGCTTGCGGCCTAGCGCCACCAAACCGATGGGCTCCTTAAGGCTTCCAGACTAAGCCCTCCTTTCCTCTTCTCCCTCCACTTTCTGTGTCACCCTGACTTTCTCCCTTTATCCATCCCCTCTCCCAGACCCACAAATCTTACATACATATCTGTAATCTATTTATATTGTCTCTGTTCCCCTCTAGATCGTAAGCTCAATGTGGACTGGAAATGTCTGTTTATTGTTGTATTATACTCTCCCAAGTGCTTAGTACGGTGCTCTGCACACAATAAGCTCTCAATAAATACAATTGACTGACTGACTAAGGTCAGCACCCGGCCTGGGGAAAATCCACTCTTGACAGGGCAGGAACTCGATTGCTTCCTGGAGTTAGCACCAGGGTGGAGGGCTGGAAATGTGGGGTTCCTGGGAGAGAGGATGATGTTGGCATGCCCACGGCTTTGAGATCTGAATTATGGACTGGAACCAGTGGCTTACTGTTCTCCTTTCTCCTTTCCCCTCTCTCCAGGGTTTGAAAGGAGACCGAGGAGCCACAGGAGAACGGGGGCTTGGAGGGCTCCCTGGACAACCAGGGTCACCAGGACACCCCGGCCCACCTGTAAGTTCACCTGAGAGGTGGGACCTATTCCCAGCATAATAGTCACTAATAATGAGGATGGTGTTTATTAAGTGCCTACTATGTGCCGACCTCTGTGCTCAGCACTGGGGTACATATAAAATCTTCATATTGGACACAGTCCCTGGCCCACAGTAGAAGAGAGAGGGAGAACAGGTACTCCCAATGCACAGAGGAGGAAACTGCAGCCAAGAGAGATGAAGTGACTTAATCAAGTACACACAGCAGGCCAGGGGCAGAACTGGGTCTGAGAACTGAGCCTCCTGATGCCCCATCCTGGAGGACTCTTTCCACTGGACCACACTGCCTCAGTCAGGCAGAGGCACAGGGATCCAGAGCTCAGCTGATCCTGGCCAGCAGCTGGATCCCAGCCCCACTCTGCTCTGCTGACCCACCCTCCTGCTGGAACTTGGTTATGGGAGGGGAGCAGACAAGTAGGCCCAGGCATAGCGTGCACCTGAGCAAAGGGACTGTCCAGCCTGGCGTCTGTGTGAGTGGGCGGGTGTCTGCTTCAGTGGGGCTACAGGAAAGTGGGGAGCATCCAGGAGAGTTGGGGCTACCCAGCAGATGGGTGCCAGGTACAGGTGAGGGACCGGGTCCTGGATGTGGCTGTGCCATGTGGAAGGCACTGAGGGCATAAGGGGTGTGGGGATGCAGAGGCATGGGTCCAGCAAGGCACCAGTGCACCTTTTGTCTCCTCCCTCATCTTCTTAGGGTGAGCCGGGAGCAGATGGATCAACAGGAAAAGAGGTTCGCCATGGGGGTCATGGTCCCCCTTCACTGAGAAAGCTTCTGGCTCATTTGCTGGACTCCCCGTCCCCCCGTCTCCCTGTCCTCTCCACCCCCGCCTCCCCGCAGCCCCATCCTCCTCCCTTCCATGCCTAGCATCCTTGCACCATGGCTATCAGTTAGGACTTCCCCAAGGGCCTGGGGTGTATCCCAGTGATTGAGACTCAGAGCCCAAATTCAGCCCTCCTGCTCCCTTCTCCCCCTCCCCACTCCCTTCACAGTTTAAGATCTTGTAGCAGGCAGGGCAGTTCTTCCCCCTCACACCACGGCCTTGGTGCTAGAGTGCCCTGTCACAAGATGGGACACACCTGGGAGGGAGGATGAGGGGCAGTCACTTTGGGGTCAATGTCCTATGGTAACTTGGATTCTTCTTTTCCTTAGGGACCACCAGGGAAACCAGGCCCTTACGGACCAGTGGGCCAGAAGGTGAGGGTGGATCAGCCACCCCATGGGGCCCATCAGGAGGAGGATGGGGAGCGGGACAGAGGGGAGGGGGAGGCATAAGGGGAGGTGGAGGGAACTTTCTGGGAAATAAATCAACCCAGCAGGAATGGTAGTTCTGCATTCTGGTACTCCGGTTCTGCAGCCAGGGGAAGCTGGGAGTCAGTCAGTCAATTGTATTTATTAAGCCCTTACTGTGTACTGAGCACTGTACTGAGCGCTTGGAAGAGTACAATATAGCACAAAACAGATGCATTCCCTGCCCACGATGAGCTTACAGTAGAGAGGCTGGAGCCCAGAGTGGGGAACAGAGAGGCCCTGTGGAAGAAGGAAGTCAAAATTGGGAGCACAGCCCCAGACTCAGTTTCTAAAACTCAGCTAGGGTTCCTGCCTGCAAAGAGCCTTCAATCAAGGAGGGAAATGAATCATACAAAGATGACCCCTGTTCATCTGGGCAGTTGATTCCATCATTGAAAGAGGGTGTTGGTGTTAATAGTGACAACAGTAATAATAATCAATCAATCAACAGTCAATATTTCCCAAATGCTTTACTGCATGCAGAACACTGGACTAAGCACATGGAGATACAGCAGAGTCAGTAGACACAATACCTGCCCTCAAGGAGTTTATAATCTAGCCAGGGAGACAGACATTAAAATAAATTACAGGTAGGGGAAGTCACAGGAGAAACTGTGGAGCTTGGGGTGCGGGAGTTACCAAAGTGCTTAGGGCGAATGGATTTAAATGTAAAGGCAACACAGAAGGGAAGGAGAATAGAGTGAGGAGATGAGAGGTTAATGGGGAAGGCTTCCTGGAAAAGATATGAGTAGTGGGGCTTCAAGGATGGAGAAGGTGGTGATCTGTTGGATATGAAAAGGGAGGGACTTCTAGGCAGGAGGGCAGGCATGAGCAAAGTTTTGATGGAGAGAGAGATGAGAGTGAGGCACCATGGCTAGGTTGGCATTGTGTAGCTGGGACTACCAATGTCGACAGTGCCAACTGAACACCAGCTATGTGTAAGGCCCCGTACGGGGGACTCTGGGGAACAAATAGTGGAGGAAGTTGGAGACTTGGCTCCTCCCCTCGAGGCACTTCCCATGGAAATTGGCAGCTATGCACATGCTGAGAATGAGAGCAGAAGGAACGTAGCTGCACGAGTACACATCCAGGGTGGATGCCAGGGGCAGGATCAGAGGTTGGAAGGGAAGGGTGTCAGACAGGAGCCTGGAAAATAGTGCCTGCTTCAGTTGCCCCATCACAACTTTTGGATACCACATCATCTTGAGGTTCAGAGGGGAGTAGGGCCCTGGCTTGGTTGGTTACAGGGTGTCTTCTTGTCTTTCCAGGGCGATGTTGGCTCCACGGGCCCAAGAGGCCAGCCCGGAGAGAAGGGGAGAGCTGGCATGCCAGGGGGGCCCGGCAAGAGTGGCTCCATGGGCCCCATCGGGCCTCCTGGCCCTATTGGAGAAAGAGGTCACCCAGGGTCCCAGGGGCCCGCTGGCAACCCAGGACTTCCGGGACTGCCCGGCACCGTGGTAAGGACTGCAGTCAACAGCCTCAGAGCCTGGTGACGGAGACAGAAAAAAGGCAGTGCCTGAGCCCACCTGCCCCCCACCCCTCACCCCAATCGCCCCAAACTTGCCTGCCTGGGGGAAGGGGAATGGCTTAGATCATTGCATTTCAACAGTGGTCTAAGAAGAGAGGCTGTTCATTGTTAAAGTTCATGGGGTTGAGTTTCCTCCAGCACCTGAGCCAAGAAGGAAAGGATGGAGCTGGTGTGGGGTCCCTAGGGCCATACCGAGGGTAAGATGGGATCCTACAGCATGAAGGTGGAAAGCCTGGATGCTTGCTGTTGGGATTCTTGCGTCCCTTCTCTATCCCTGCCTTAGAAATTCCTAGATAAGATCACTGGGTTGGGAAGGCAAACGAAGGCCTAATGGTGATGGAGTTGGGGTTTTCTCTCTTTCTCTCAGGGAGACACGGTGAATTATGACGAGATCAAGCGATTCATCAGACAAGAGATCATCAAAATGTTTGATGGTAGCTGGCACACTCCTGCATGTTGTGCCCTGTCTTGCCCTGCCCCTTCCTCCCTGACAAGATCAGCCCCTAGCCACCCTAAGCAGTAGTCTAGATACCCCTGTTGTTCAGGATGTCAGGGAAGGAGGTTTTTCAGCCCCCTGGAATGTCTCACTCATTTCCTGGCAGTTCTGCATGAATCTCTGCTGCTGTATTTAAAGACTTTTTTTCCTTTCTTGGCCCCAGTGGGGATGAATAAAGCTGGGCCCTAAGAAAAGTCCAGGAGGAGGTGGGGGAGAGCAAAGGCCAATTTTGATACCAGAATCTTGGCCCTCGTCTTTCCAGGGAGGTGTCTTCCCCAAGTTTTCTGTCCTATTTCAAGAGGTTCCAACTTGAATGCTTGTTTCCCCTTGGGGCTTTCTGGAAAGGCCTTCCAAGCTGACCAAGGACTGTGGGGCAGCTGGAGTGACCACTGCCTCTGATCTTCCCTCTTCTTCCCGCTCAGAGAGGATGGCGTATTACACTTCCAGGATGCAGTTCCCTGTGGAGATGGCAGCGGCTCCGGGGAGACCGGGGCCCCCGGGCAAGGACGGCTCCCCAGGCAGACCAGGGGCTCCGGGGGCCCCCGGACTCCCGGGGCAGATTGGAAGAGAAGGGCGGCAAGGCTTGCCTGGAATGAGAGGTAGGACAGCTTGGTGGTGGAGTCCCTCTGGCCTTTCTGAGGAGGTGGAAGGATGACTTCCTGTTTCTGATGAGGCCTGGCACAGGATGGGGGTGGTGACAGGGGCATTCTGGAAGATGAACAGTGAGAACTGCGAGTTTGGGAAGTCTCTGGTGATTAGATGACTCACTGGGTTAGTTTTGAAGCGGCTTCTGGTGCCACATTTTGGCATGTTGGGTTTCTTCAGGCTCCTAGCTCACCTACAGCAAGCATGCTGGGAAACTCTTCCCAGGTGCCGATCCTTGGGGGTTTGCTGAGCTCATGCCAATATAGGCCACCTGTGCTTGTGATATCCCACCTGGGTGGATAGGTATCTTCCACCAGGTCCTCCTGCTCCAGGTTTTCTCACTTCCATCTCTCCTGTGCCAGGTTTGCCAGGTACCAGAGGGGAAAAGGGAGACACTGGCATTGGAATTTCAGGAGAGAGCGGCCTGCCGGGCCCCCCAGGTAAGGGTTTGAGCCTGCTGGCACTTGAGCCACCTTAACCCAACCACCTGTGATACCCCCAGACACAGAATCACCCCTCTAACTTACCTGGCCCTTTGCTTTTTCCAAAGCACCTTCACATCACCCATCTGGTTCTGTCCTCTCCAAGGTAGGGAAAGGCAGATATTATCATCCCCACTCCAGAGGTAACCAGAGAGGTTAAACAACTTCCCTGAGGTCACACAGCAGGTGAGGGGCAGAGTGGTATTAGAACCCAGCTCATGTGACTTCCTGGCCCTTTCTGCACAACTACAACCTTGTGATTTGTCCTACTAATGCAATAGGCTGAATGCCCACTAAGTACACAACACTGCACCAAATAGTGGGGAGAGGACAGCAGAAGCCAGACACTGGGTTCCCCGCCCACAAGCTACTACATTCTAATATGGGGGGACGGGCTGGTTTTCAGTGGGTCAACAGCCCTGCTCCTTGCTTCTCTTCCATGCATGCTTGACTTGTCTTCCCTCAACCCCCTGCTCCAGGTCCCCAAGGACCCCCTGGATATGGGAAGCTGGGTCCCCCTGGGCCGATGGGCCAGCAGGGCATCCCAGGGATTCCTGGCCCCCCCGGTGCCACTGGACAACCTGGCAAGACTGGCCACTGTAACCCGTCGGATTGCTTTGGGGCAATGCCCATGGAGCAGCAGTACCCCCCAGTGAAGAGCATGAAGGGCCCCTTTGGCTGAGTGGCCGCCTCGACCTGGGACCCCGTCAGAAAAGCCACAGCTACGTGGTTTCTTGTTGGATTGGTGTTGATATTTGGTTTAGTTTGTTTTTTTTTTTAAAAAAAGAAAAACTTCCAGTGGGTTTTACCTCTCGGGACAGAGTTTTGGTTTGTACTTGTCTTCTTTTTGTCCCTCCGTCCTGCATTTGGAAAGGGAAATTTCTGTTGTCATCTGTGGCCCAAGTGGCAAACGTTTTTTGTCTTGGCACTCCCTAGACTGGCCACCCCTCCGAGTTCCAGACTAGCCTCTTCTCTGTCTGGCATTTGGCTTCCACTGGGCCATCTAGAAGCTTTCCTGGGTCTCCCCTTAACTTCTTTATGGTTCTGGAGGTCCAAGATGCCACCTCAAACCTTTAAAAAAAAAAGCCCTTCCTCTTCTCTTCCCCGTGGGAACTGGTCAAGGCCGTACTGTTCTGAGGACAGAGTTGACATTGGACTACTTGGAGGTTCGCATCAGCTGCTTTCTTGTCCAGTCACTCTCAAATGATCAAGAGTGCAGGGGGCACATTGAACAGGGGGATCCATGCGTGGGAGAGCACAGCAAGGAGAGGAGTTGGCCCCTCCCTCCTCAAACGGCCTCCGGATCAGTCACCTGTGCACCATTGATGACTCCCCTCTTGGCCACTGGTGTCTACTGGGCTTCCGAGGCCCAGTGCAGGAGCTTCCGTGCACTACCCCACCTCCATTCTGCGAGGAGTCCATTCCCTCTCGGAGCTACCGGATCATTCCAAACACCAGGACTCGTTGCTTGGATGCTCCCGGAACAGTCCAGCCCCAGATTTGCATGAACCCAGCGGGCTGGCATTCTGAGAGACTAACTGGAGGGAGGCTCCTGGGGAGATTTATTGGGAAAACCACCACGAAAGATTTATTTGGAATGGGTGGACTTGAAAGGGATCAGAGGGACTGGGTTGTTTAAGCTTCCCCACACTCCAGTGCCTCTCTTACCCCCTGGAGCCTGCCAAATTGGCTCCCTGACTCCCAAGAAAGTGATTCTCAAGAAATTTCTGAGCATCCCAATGAGAACAGCTGTCTTGTTAGTTTTCCGGCCTTCCCCCCTTAGGTTTTTTCCTGTCAGGAGCAACGGGCCACCCACGGCCAGAGGACTGAGGTCCATCAACCCTTTCAGAGAGCTGGAGGGCTTAGTTTGATCTCTGTATTAAGATCTAGTCAGTGCTCATTTCACCCCACTTAACCCAAAAGTAATACGGCACATCGCCGCCTAAACACATCATCTCTGCATTGGAGCACAGGCTTACTCACAGTCAGGCTGAACGGAGAGAACAGATGTTAAAGGGCTTCCATTGTAGGACGAGCCTCTCCTTGCCAGCGGAGGCTATGGTGTGCCAACCGACGATTTAGCACAAGCAGGAATAGAGGGATCTGGGTATTGGTTGCTGGGGCACCTAGGAAGTTAGCAGAGATGATAAGGGCTGAAAATCTCCCCTAGGTTCCATCCAGTCCAACCCTTTGGTGGGGTGAGTAGAGAGAAAATATAATGGTTCTTGGCTTCATGAGTCAGGTATCCTATTAGGTGTTTAAACCAACAGTCTTCATGTTTAAAATCTGGTGATTTGGTGATCGCATCCCTGATATCTGTAAAAATCCCAACCTTTGAGCCATGTGGGACTGTAATTGGAAACAAACCCCAAGGCCATTCGGCTAAAAAGTACAAAATGTTTGGGTTAAAAACAGCACCAAATTGCATTCTTTGTATTGTGGGACAGCCATCCTAGCCCCAGGTAGGTGGCAGTGGGCACTGGTGGCATTGGGGAAATCCTAAGAGCGCCTTGGTCTCTAATCTCTTCACGGAGGCTCAGGTTGAACTGTGGGATCCATGCTCGCTTTCTGCTTCATTTTTCATCTGATGCCCTGTCACGAGTTTTAAGGAGGCGAATACATTATCAAGGGAAAGAGTCCCGCCGTTTGTTCCAGTTGATGGAGCACAGCTCTGAGAACCAGGAGACCTGGATTCTAGTCCTGGTTCAACCTGAAGCTGGCATAAGTTTGGCAACATGCTGCACCCCCGCCTGCCAACTCTTTTGTCGCACCCTACACCCCAGCCAATCACAACAAGCAGGGACAAGAGAGTGTGAGCAGAGCTGAGCAAGCCACTAGCACTAGAATACACTCCTCCATGCAGGTTCTCAGCCCAGAGGTCTCAGTATTGAGATTAATCAGCGGGTCCTGGCAGACGACTCCATCTCAGAGGGATAGGCCGGCCTGCTTTTGTTTGTCTGTCATGCTCTCCGACGGAGGGTTTTGCTCCTTAAAATTTGAGACACCTGAATTTCTCCTAATGTTCCAAAAAAAAAAAAAAAGCAAGAAAGACCGACAGCTCGGTCATGGCTTTTTTGGAGAAACATATTGAACCTGATGTCTTGTGACAGCAGCCTTCTCCAAGGGAGCAGGAATCATTTTCACGGTCACTTGGAACCAAAAGGGTTTCTTAAGCTTTGTTCCCACCTTTTGTCTGTTAACTTCTTGCATGTCTATCATCTCTACTGGATCTATGTTTTGTGCCATAACCATTTTTTGTCAGGGAGAGGTGCATAAATTAGCTTTCCACTTCCTTTCTTTGCAGAAAGGGATTTTTGTGAAATTGACAACCTCCGTACATCATTGTAATCAGATTAGAATGAGCCCATCATTGGGCAGGGATTGTCTTTATCTGTTGCCGAATTGTACATTCCAAGCTCTTAGTACAGTGCTCTGCACATAGTAAGTGCTCAATAAATATTATTGAATGAATGAATGAATTAGAACTGTAGGCGCCGCCCCCCCATCCAATCAATAGTCTTTATTAAGCACTTACTGTGTGCAGAGCACTGTGCCAAGACCCAGGGAGGGTACAATACAACAGATTTGGCAGACACATTCCCTGCCCAAAAGGAGCTTACGATCTAGGCATATACCCTCCCTTTTGAATCCCCCAGTCCAACTTAAGGAATTTGTTCTTTCATTCTTGAACTAAATTTAAGAGGTGGCTGGGTAATCGTATTTCCTTCTCAGCAAGAAATGCTGAGAGAGGGAGCTTAGCCAAAAGGGTTACTGTGGGCTCAGCAACAGTGATGGATCTCTAAGGGATGGCAGTAATTTCCAAATGGTGAAGCTTCCATCATGAAGCAGGGATTGACCCCCGAGGGGGTCGACGGTAAAGCCCTCAGTATGCCTAAAGCATTCTCTAAGCTGTAATAGCTTTAACTGCTAAAACACACTCTAGCCAAAAGCCACTGGCAAAATGGGGGGGTGAGCACTGGGGGGTCTCACTGTTTTCCTCCTTTAAATGTCTCCTCCTTGCCTTCGATCCCTGTGGAAATGAGTTAATCTTTTCTCAACCTGTCATGAACACCAACTGGCCCTCACAGTTGTCGCCCAATGTTCATCCTGCACCCGGGCTACCCGCAGAGCCATTTCTGCCTCCAGAACTGAGGAGGCGGTGGGTGAACGTGGGGCCCAGGGTTACTGACTCTCCTGTGTGGAATGGCGAATTGGCATACAGTGCTAATGGCTTACAAAGCTCCAGTCACACTCTCCCATCTCGGCCCGTCCTGTTCTCACTGAGGCTCGGAGCACAACGAGTGGGTAGCGGGGCAGGAGGGCAGGGCATGTGGATGCAACATGGCCTAGTGGAAAGACCACAGGCCTGGGACTCAGATGACCTGGGTTTTAATTCTGGTCTGTCACTCACCTGCTGTGTGACCTTGAGCAAGTCATTTAACTTCTCTTACCTCAGTTTCCTCAACTGTAAAATGAAAATTTAGTACCTTTTCTCCCTCCTTCTTAGACTTTGAGCAACACGTGGGACAAGGACCATTTTGGACCTTATTAATTTTTATCTACCCAAGTATTAGACAAGTGCTTGACACTGTAAGTGCCAAACAAATACCATAATTTTTATTATTATGCTCCCTGCCCCAGATAGTCTCTGGCTTGGTCATCTTCCACAAGGAACTCCATACCATTGATTGTCTTTTCTTCTGAACACTTGTGTCCTCTGGGATTTCCCAGCCCTATCCTCCCATCCCTTTGCTAACCTGGTGCCCTCCCATGGCCACCTTATTAATAATAATAGTGTTTGTTAAGTGCTTACCATGTACTAAGCACTGTACTAATCCGGTGAGGTGCAGTCCCTGTCCCACGTAGGACTCATCCTATTTTAGAAATGAGGAAACTGAGGCACAGAGAAGTCAAGTGACTTGCACCAGATCACCCAGCAGGCAAGTGGCAGAGCTGGAATTAGAACCCAGGTCATCTGAGTCACAGGCCTGGGCTCTTTCTACTTGTCCATACTTCTCCAGATTCCAAAACAGGCAGGCAGCAGCATGAGAAGGGCAAAGAAGAACCACCAGTGCTCTCAAATTGTTAGTTGAGCGGACTCTTGGGTTGAGTGAGTGACTTGTGGAAGTCAACAGTCATCCAACACCAAGTCTCAGTGAATATGGGCTGAACCCCAGTTTGGTGCTGAAGTATTGGAACTAAATTTACTATCTGCTAATCCCCTTTTGATCTGAGTGAACAGGAAACTTGTCCTAGTTGCACCACAAAGGTTCAGGACTTGTTTTGGAAACCAGGTGGATTTTGTGCAGATTTGACTTCTGGGTGTCTTCATTTTAGTGGCCACTTCAGGACATGCAGATGCCACCAGAGTCCTTTGCCCTCAAGAACCAAGACCATTTGCCTTGCCATTCCTCTTCAGCAAGTGACCACTTCACCCACCCATTCATCAGTGAGCTCTATCTACCCAGTAAATGAACAGACATTTCCCAAGGTCTACAGAGGACAGAGCACAGGCTTTAATGGCAGGTATTATGTGTTTACTATGCACTAAGCAAAGGGATAGGTAGAAGATAGCCAATTTGGACACAGTGCCTGTCCCACAGGGACTCACAGTCTAAGAGGGAGGGAGAGAAGTGATCATCTCCCCATTTTTAAAATGAATCAGATAAACTCTTATCAGGTAAATGCAACACACGGGTCCCAAGGTGGGTCATTAGAGAGAAGAGACTGGATGGAGGTCGGACCCAGGGCTGGCACGGGCCATTTTGGTGCTTTGTGTAAACTGGACAAGGAGGGCTGTTTAACCCCTAAGTGAGAAGCAGAAGCTGGATAGAGAAAAGGGTCACCCCTGGCCAAATAGCACTATAGGCGTAATAATAATGTTGGTATTTGTTAAGCGCTTACTATGTGCCAAGCACTGTTCTAAGCACTGGGGTAGACACAAGGGAGCCAGGTTGTCCCACGTGGGGCTCACAGTCTTAATCCCCATTTTACAGATGAGGTAACTGAGGCACCGAGAAGTTGTGACTTGCCCAAAGTCACACAGCTGACAAATGGCCGAGCCGGGATTTGAACCCATGACCTCTGACTCCAAAGTCCGGGCTCTTTCCACTGAGCCACGCTGCTTATAAACTTGTCTATATTGTTCTGGGCAGGGAACGTGCCCACCAACTCTGCCATATTGTTATATTGTACTCTCCCAAGCGCTTAGTACAGTGCTCTGTACACAGCAAGCGCTTATAACTGATTGATTGAATAGATGTTAAGGTCAGCCTTGGTTGGAGAAGCAGCGTGGCTCAGTGGAAAGAGCCCAGGCATGGGAGTCACAAGTCATGGGTTCGAATCCCGACTCTGCCACTTGTCTGCTGTGTGACTGTGGGCAAGTCACTTCACTTCTCTGTTCCCTCATCTGGGGATTAAGACTGGGAGTCTCACGTGGGACAATCTGCTTTCCCTGTATCTACCCCAGCGCTTAGAACATTGCTCTGCATATAGTAAGCGCTTAACAAATACCAACATTATTACTATGAGCAAACCCCTACCCGCCCGCCGCTCGCGCTTCCCCAGTTCCTCCCTCGGCTGGGGACCCGTTGCCCTGACAACTGCCGGGGGGGGCGTCCGGAAGTGACGTAAGCGCCCCTTTGCGACCGACGTTCCTTTTGCCAAGTTCCAACATGGCCGCCGAGGCGACACCCAATGTCGCTTTCCATTCGCAGCCTCCTTTCGCCCCATCCCACTTCGGGAAGGAGAAGGAAGGACTTGATGTCTGGGACAGAGGGCAAAGTCTCCGTTCCTAAGGGTGGTTAGAACCCGGACAATGACCCGCCCTCCTCAATCCCCGGGCGACGCCTGGTCGCGCTGGGGCGTCACGTCCGCCGGCTGTTCCGGCGACTGACAGGCGCTCTCGGCCAATGGGCATCCGGCCCCGCCCCCGCGCGGACCAATAGGCGGCGGCTTGAGGGGCCGGAAGTGAAGCTTTCCCGCCCCCCCGGTCGGCTTGTGACGTCAGAGGCGCCATGGCCAGCTATCCGTACGGCCAGGTGAGTGTGACGGGGGCCGCGCCCCCGGAGGAGGGTGCAGCGGGAGAGGCTGGGGGCGCGGACCTCCGGACCTCCCCGCAGAACCCCGCCCCGCCTCAGTTTCCCTCTCGAGCAGGGGGTGGGGACGGAGCGGGCGGTGGGGGGGGGTGAAGGGAGAGGGGCCCAGGGGCACGCCCCGTGCGTGACGTCATACCCACGGCGGCCCCTGTGTCGCGGTGACGTCACGGCCGGTTGCCCCGGAAACCGGGTGGCTGGCTCTTAGCAGGCAGCGTGGCTCTGTGGCTTGGGAGGCAGAGGTCATGGGTTCGAATCCCGGCTCCGCCACTTGCCAGCCGGGTGACAGTGGGCGAGTCACTTCACTGGGCCTCAGTGACCTCATCTGGAAAATGGGGATTAACGGTGAGCCTCACGTGGGACCACCTGATGACCCGGTATCCACCCCAGCGCTTAGAACAGGGCTCTGCACCTAGGAAGCGCTTAAATACCAACATTATTTGAGGGGACATTGGGGACCGTCCTGGCATAGGTGCCGGTGCCACGAGGAAAACGTTAAGCATCTGCCCCTTGGAGAGTCAGCGCAGTGTCCTCCATGCAGAAGGGAAACCTGAGGGATGGCATCGGGGAGAAGAGATGCCTGCTGCCGAGCCAGTGTAAAGACCACTAGGAACTGCTTTGCACATAGTAATAATAATGATGGCATTTGTTAAGCGCTTACTATGTGCAAAGCGCTGTTCTAAGCGCTGGAGAGGATGCAAGGTGATGGGGTTGTCCCACGTGGGGCTCACAGTCTTCATTCCCATTTTACAGATGGGTTAACTGAGGCACAGTGAAGTGACTTGCCCGGAGTCACACAGCTGACAGGTGGCAAGCGCTTAGACTGTGAGCCCGTTATTGGGCAGGGATCTGTTGCCGAATTGTACATTCCAAGCGCTTAGTACAGGGCCCTGCACATAGTAAGCACTCAATAAATACAATTGAATGAAAGAACAAATGCCGTCATTATTGTTATCAGGAGAACAGTCAGTCAGAGCACGGGCCTGGTTGTCGGAAGGACCTGCCTTATAATCCCGGCTCCGCCACTTGTCTGCATATCCTCCTCCAGACATGGGCAAGTCACTTCACTTCTCTGGGCATCAGTTACCTCATCTATAAAATGGGGATTAACTGTGAGCCCCATGTCGAACAGGAACTACATCCAGTCTGGTTAGATCTAGCCCAGTGCTTAGTACAGTGCCTGGTGCATAGTAAGTATTTAACAAATACCATTTAAAAGAAAAAAAATGCAGATGAAGAAATGGAGATACCAAGTTAGTGACTTGCCCAAGATTACACAGCAGGCAAGTGGCAGAGCAGGAATTAATCCCCTAGACTGTTAGCTCACTGTGGGCAGGGATTGTCACTCTTTATTGCTTTACTGTACTTTCCCAAGCGCTTAGCACAGTGCTCTGCACACAGTAAGCACTTTATAAATATGATTGAATGAATGAATGAACCCAGGTTAGTCGAATGAGTGGTTGGCTGAATGAACTCCAAGCTGGCGCTCTTTCCTCTTGGCCGTGCTGCAAACGTCTGCAAGGGCGGAGCGCTAAGGCACAAAGTGGACACTATGCTAAGGATACATTGGCCATAAAAGATCCTCGTGTGTATTTTGCAGTGTGTTGCACCCCTATCCACCTACTCCCTTGTTGAACTCTCCCACAATGGAATGGCAATAAGTGCTTAGTACAGTGTTTGGCAAACAGGAAGCACTCAATAAATATGATTGAATGAACAAACTGGCTGGAATGAAAGCATGAGTGGTGGTACACCAACCTCTAGCATTAGAATTATTTCCTGTGCACAGGTCTCAGGCCTGGAGTCTTAGAGCTGAGGGCAGTGGGGTGGGGGAGGAGAGACAGAAAAAAAGAGGGAAAGTGAATGACTGACTCTGCGAAGTCTAGGGTCTGGGAAGGCTGAGCCAGTGGAGTAGCCCAGAGGCTGATCTACTTTGCAACAGCAGTGTCCTTTCCAGTCAGTCAATCAGTGAATGTTATTTATAGAGTGTTCTATTAAGATCTTGGGAGAGTACAATTAAGCAGAGTTTAGTGGACATATTCCCTGTCCACATGGAGCTTACAGTCTAGAGGTGGAGACAGACAGTAAAATAAATTATTGTTACGGGCATAAGCGTTATGGGGCCGAGGGCATGGTGAATAACGAGTGCTTAAAGAGTACAGATCCCAGTGCATAGATGACATAGGGAGAAGGAGTAGGAGAAATGAGGGCTTAGTTGGAAAAGGCCTTTGGAGGAGATGTGATTTTAATTAGGCTTTGAAAGTGGAGAGAGTGGTAGTGGTAGTGGAAGGGGAAGGGAGGATGATGTGGGCAAGAGGTCAGCGGCAAGATGAACCTGCTTTTAGCATTCAATTTGGTGGGCTTGCTTCCTGCTAGGAAGAGCACAAAGTCCTTTACAGTCCCTAGCTCAGGAGCTAGGTATGATCACGGGTATTATCATGGAGAAAGGGCACACGGAGTGATAGTGGTGAGGTTATCCGTGCTGGTTTATTCCTCAACTCCGCCTGTGGCTCTTGGAGTACCCTGCAGCGGTGGGCTGAGGAGATGAAGTGAAGCAGTTACGATTGCTAACCCTGGTTTACAAAGTTTTCCGTTGATGGGAGCAGGCTGGAGTGAGTGCATGTGGAGAACGTGACTTGTGTCCCCATTGTGCAAGAGAAAACTTTATCCTGGAAATGCAAGATGGGGAACAAAAGAATGAATGATTTGCCTTTCTTCCCAGTGGCTGCTCTTTGTCTCCGCTACTCGGTAGCTCTTGGCGTCTAACACATGAATGTTGTTTCGAACCCCACTTAGTCTCAGTCACTGTCCCCTGGGGCAGAGTGTGGTCTTGATGGAGAATTCCAGTGTGTTGCTGCTGCTGCTCTGGCCGGGAGCTACTCTGTTCTCCCTGGAAGTTTCCACTCCTCGGACCTGAAAGCTGGCCTGGACGATAGGGCAGTGAGGTTTGCCTTCCTCCAGACGTGGGAGTGGCCCTACCGCTTGTCCGCTGTGTGACCTTGGCCTAATTACTTCATTGTTCTGGGCCTCAGTTACCTCATCTCTAAAACGGGGAGTAAGACCATGAGCCCCAGGTGGGACCTGGACTATGTCCAACTCGATTAGCTCGTTTCTACCTCAGGCCTTAGTACCATGCCTGGCACACAGTAAGCACTTAACAGATACGATTAAACATCTCTGTGCTCAGTTACCGCTTCTGTAAACTGGAGATTAAGACTGTGAGCCCCATGTGGGACCTGGACTATGTCCAACCTGCTTAGCTAGTATCTACCTCAGCGCTTAGTTCGGTGCCCAGCATGTAGTAAGCGCTTAAATAACATTTAAAAAAAAAAGTGTCCAGGGAAGGCTGATAACAGGTGGAGAGTTGGGGACTTTGGGGAGTTGACAGGATAAGAGATGTAGGAGGTCCAGCCTCCCCCACCACTGCCCTCCATGCTTGGAATCTCTCCAATTTTTATTTTGACCAGTGCCGTGAAGCTGATAAACAGAGCTGCAGCAGCCCTGGTCCAGACCCCAGAGTCGAGCGCCTCGAGATATATGCATATGGGGTGGGGTTAGAGACTAGAACAGGCTCATTTTACAGATGAGATAACTGAGGCCCAGAGACGTGAAGTGACTTGCCCGAAGTCACACAACAGACATGTGGTGGAGCTGGGATTAGAACCCAGGTCCTTCTGACTCCCAGGCCCGGGCTCTATCTACTAAGCCACGCTGGGGGAAGAGTTGGAGGAGGAAGAGGAGATGATAGGGATGTTATTGGCTGCCCCAGTGTGTGAGGTAGGCACAGATGGGCACCTCTCACCAGTGCTCCCTGGGGCTCTGAGGTTCACAGTAGCAAGTAAGGGTGAGTTCAGCTGAGGGAAATCCCATCTGTGGCCCTGGATGGCAGCTTCTTTTGGTTCCTTTGGCTTTCCAGCACCTTGCAGCTTGCTCCCCCGTCCTTCAAGGAGGGCCAGCCACAGTCCAGTAGCCACGAACACCCCAGCTTCCCAACGAGTTGAAATTTGGGCAGAGAGCGAGGCTGACCAGACTGTGTGGCTTCTGCTGCTCTAACAAATCAGGACCCCACCCTTGAGGGGCCGGGGAAAACAGAGTTTCTTTCCAGACCCTCCTAGTGTGCCGAAAGAAGAGAATTTGCCGCTGCAGCCGTCAGAGTTAGAAAATTCTTCCCTAATCCTTCCAGCTTCAGGGGAAGTCCACTTCCTTGTGCCCAACCCCTGGTGGGGCACTGGGCCTAACGTGGATTAATCTGGGCTGCTTGGGTCATGAAAAGGTCCATCGCATTCTGACCATCACTTGCCCTGTGCTTGCCTCTGCAGGGTTACCCAGGATCTGCCGGACAGGCCCCCGGTGCTCCCCAAGGCAGCTACTACCCGGGGCATCCGCACTCCGGGGGGCAATATGGAGGGGGACTACCACCCGGCAGCTCGTACGGAGGCCCTGCCCCCGGAGGGCCCTACGGACCACCGACTGGCGGAGGGGCATATGGGCACCCAGCCCCAGGAGGCCTGCCCATGGGGGCCCCCGGGGGACCTTACGGAGGTGCTGCTCCAGGCGGCCCCTACGGGCAGCCAGCCACAAATCCATATGGGGCCCCTCAGCCTGGTCCCTACGCACAGGGCCCACCCGCTGGTGAGTACAGGCGCTGGTGGGTAGGTGGGCGGACGAGAGCAGTGGATCGTGGAGCTGGCGGCGTAGAACAGCGGGCCAAGGGTGGTCGTCCGGGTTCCGTCCCTGGTTCTGGCCTTGGCTTGGTGAAATGGGCACACGGCCCTGGCCTTGGGTGCCTTTGCTGAGATGGAAAAGGTGGCTCCCCTGAACAGAATCAATGGGCACGCCATCCCTCTCCTTTGGAAGCCGACTAGCCGAATCTCCCCTCATGCTTCCATTGCAAAGTTTGCTGGGAAGCCCTCTGCTGAGGGCAGTCAGACCCAGCCCCCCACTCTGCCGTGCCCCTCCTGTCTCAGAACGGCACCACCTTATGCCTCACCTTGTGTCCCACACTCTCCCCTCAGGCAGCATCCCTCCCGGCGTGGACCCGGAAGCCTTTTCCTGGTTCCAGACCGTAGACACGGACCGCAGTGGCTACATCTCCATGAAGGAGCTGAAACAGGCCCTAGTCAACTCCAACTGGTCTTCGTTCAACGATGAGACCTGCCTCTTGATGATAAGTGAGTCCCGGTGGGGTCTTGGCTCCCCCCACCTCCTCTGCACCCTCCCCTCTGTGTCCCGTTTGAGCCTCCCCTCACTGCCTTCCTGCCCCCCTCCACCCACTCCTCTGCTGCTCAGGTCCTGCTCAGGGGGCGGTTGGGACAAATGTGCCAGCATGCAGCCGGTCTAGGGGTTGCCAAGGAAGCAGAGCAACTCTAAATTTCCTCCTGAACACCCTGCAAGCCGTCTGGTGGTAGAGTCCACGGCTGGGATCCCGAGCTCCTGGGCCCTTTTCCCAGACTTCTGTTTGGAATGAGTTCCTGCTGCCCATCTAGCAGAGGGAGGGTGGGCAGGGTCAGTTAATAATAATGTTGGTATTTGTTAAGCACTTACTCTGTGCAGAGCACTGTTCTAAGCGCTGGGGGAGATACAGGGTCTTCAGGTTGTGCCATGTGAGGCTCACAGTTAATCCCCATTTTACAGATGAGGTAACTGAGGCACAGAGAAGTCAGTTGAGTACCTTGTTGGTGAAACAGGTTTCCTTGATGGATTCCCTGTGACAAGAGGGGCTGTTTGGGGTGTGAGAGAACCCTAAAGCAATGAACTAAGATTGTGAGAGGGAAAGGGCAGAAGGGAAAGGAGGATGAGGACTAAGAGTTGAAAGAGCAGCAGGGTGGCGGTGGCGTTGGGTGACTGGGAACCAGACCTTCTGGGTCTGATTCCTCTGATTCTCTCTGCCAAGAGGGGTTTTGGAGGAGAGGTCAGCACAGTTCCTTGGCTCCCTGGGAGGCCCTGCCAGGGCTCTGGGGTTCAGGGGGTGAGGCCCCCCATCCTCAACTCTCCGTCCATTCACCCACCGTTCCCTTCCAGACATGTTTGACAAGACCAAATCCGGGCGGATCGACCTATTCGGTTTCTCGGCCCTGTGGCGGTTCATCCAGCAGTGGAAGGGCCTCTTCCAACAGTACGACCGGGACCGCTCCGGCTCCATCAACTACAGCGAGTTGCACCAAGGTAAGGAGGTCGTTCGCACGTGCACAGACACGCATATGTCAGCGTGGCTTAGTGGAAAGAGCCCGGGCCTGGGTGACGGAGGTCGTGGGTTCGAATCCTGGCTCTGCCACTTGTCTGCTGTGTGACTGTAGGCAGGTCACTTAACATCTCTGTGCCTCAGTTCCCTCATCTGTAAAATGGGGATTAAAACTGTGAGCCTCATGTGAGACAACCTGATGACCCTGTATCTACCCCAGCGCTTAGAACAATGCTCTGCACATAGTAAGCGCTTAACAAATACCAACATTTATTATTATTATGTGTGTACACGCACACACATCGTCTCCCCCTCTAGATGTCAGCTCATTGTGGGCAGGGAATGTGTCTGTTATATTGTTATATTGTACTCTCCAAGCACTTAGTACAGTGCTCTGCACACAGTAAGTGCTCATTAAATACAAATGACTGACTGGCACCCCTCCTCACCACCCCCAACCCCAGGCTTCCAAGGGCTCCCTTGGTACTGGCAGTCCACATGGTTATAGGAAAGCCCCCTCCCACAGGGCCCGAGCAGGTCCAGTACCAGATGCCCCCAGAGTCACCGGCTCCTTGGGCCACCCCCTTAGCTAGGTGAGGAATGGACTGGACTCCAGTTTGGTTTCCTCCTCCCCTGGCCCCATGTGGCAACCACAAGGCTGTTTTTTAAAAAAATTTGGTATTGTACTAAGGGGAGGGATAAATACAAGGCAGTCAAATTGGACACAGTCCCCGTCCCACACCGGGGAAGGGAGAACAAGTATTTAATCTCCATTTTATAGATGAGGAAAGTGAGGCACCCAGAAGTTAAAGTGATTTGCCCAAGGTCAACAGCAAACAAGCAGAGGAGCCAGGATTAGAATTCCAGTCCCCTGACACCCAGGCCCGTGCTCTTTTCTCTAGGCCACACTGCTGACCCCAGAGCTTTGTGATCTGCCACCTCATTGCCCTGAGGCCCAGTACTCCAGCCACTGGTGGGCAATCCTTGGGGAGAGTTGGCTGGCTTTGCCAGCCTGGGCCCTGCCACTGTTATAATTATTTTATTTGTTACAAGCTTATTGTGTGCCAACCACCATCTTAAGCACTGGGTTAGGTACGAGATAGGTGTAAGAGGCCCACATAGGCTTTACAAGTCTAGATAGGAGGGAGTAGGATTTAATCCCCATTTTATAGATTAGAAACAGATGTACAGAGAAGTTAAATCACTTGCCCAAGATCACACAGCAGAGAAGTGGCAGAGCTGGGATTAGAACCCAGGTCTTCCGACTCCCAGGTGTGTGCTTTCCACCAGGCCACACTACTTCTTCCCTCCACTTACCTCTCCCTTAGGAGGAACCCTGATATCTTGGAGAGCTAAGCAGAGTAGAGAGGCAGGAAGCAACAGTGACGTGTGTTACGAGCCCTCCTGAGAGAGGCAGGAGGTCCACTCAAGCCAGGCCCGTGGCGCAGACAGAAAGGAGATGTTCCCCCACCCCCTCCCCACCGCCCTCTCCCCCGGCACCGAGAGAGATATTCTCTGAGGAAGACCACCGATCCGCACTAGGGCACCAAGCAATGACTAGGGAGTTTGTCTTGTGTCTCCTGTCCCTCCAGCTCTGTCCCAGATGGGCTACAACTTGAGCCCCCAGTTTACCCAGCTCCTGTTATCCCGGTACTGCCCCCGGGCCGCCAACCCCACCATCCAGCTGGACCGCTTCATCCACATCTGCACCCAGCTCCAGGTGCTGACCGAGGCCTTCCGGGAGAAAGACACGAGCATGCAGGGGAGCGTCCGGCTCAGCTTTGAAGACTTCGTCACCATGACCGTGTCCCGCGTGCTGTGATCCTGCCGCACCGGGCGCCCTCCCCAAAAATGGAAGTAGAATCCCCCTGTGCTCACGCAGTACCGTCCTCCCAGGTGTGCGTGGTGGACCGGACCCGGGACGGGACTGGGCGGGTGAGAATCGAATCAGCGAGGAGGCGCCGAGCTGGAATCCCAGTGCCCCCGCCACCCCCTCCATTTTGGGGCTCAGGGAAGCCAACCCATCGATCCCACCCCCACTTCCTTCCCTCCAGGCCACTCAAGGCACCAGCTATGCTTACGCTCACCCCAGAGTGAGTTCCTGGGGCCTCTTGCCGAGGATGGTGCCAGACGCCAACATATTTCTCTTTGGGCCCAAGCTGCCCACGCCAGTGAGAGCAGATGTTTAGTTCCTCCAAAAGCAGAAACTACGCCAAGGGAGAAAGTGGTGCATGGAGCCAGCAAATAGGAGTTTGCACAGGGTCATGCTCCCACGACCTCTGCCCGCCTGTGCCAGGGCAAGACCAGCCATCCCTGTTTTGGTACGGGACCTGGTTACTCTGGGGCAGGGGCCGACCAGACCCCCGTCAGCCCCAACACCTCACTCCACCGACCAGATGCCTCCTTACTGCCATTGTATCCGTTTTCACCTAAAGGGCCAAACCTATGTGGTTGTAAGCTTCAATAAAGGGGTTCTACCTCAGGGTGCTGGAACCGAGTGTCTTCTGTGTGCCCGGGAGGGGGTCCTCTAGAAACGGGGACTTTCTGACCAGCCTAGAGAGGGTGTCCCAGACCACCAGTGGCTGAGCTAATGCTCTGGCTCAAAAGTCCATGCAGAAGGGAATGGGAGACCATGTTGCGCTGTGGGAAATAGCTGTTTAGCCTAGTAAAATGTCAGCCCAGGCCCCAACTCCACTCTTTGCCTTATCCCAGGAAAACGCTGTGCACTCAACCCCTTTCATTTCCTCCAGGGGCCAATCCCTCTGTCTCATTTGAATCACAGGGACCTTCTAACCTTGATGCCTTGCTTCCTTTCTGCTCCCGGGATTTTGTGCTGGGGCCATTGTGGACAGGACACTGAAGTCTGAGAACAGAAACTACAGGGAAGCTTTTGGCAGCATCTCCAGCAAGGGCCTTTGAGGAAAAAAGAGCAGATGGAAGAGAAAGGCACTTCATTGAGCCTCTAAGAAATGAGTCACCCCCACTTCCCACCGCTCTCGATAACACCGATTCCCTGAGCTGGATGGAAATGAGCAAAGAGCAGAATTTACTGAGCCTTCATTTACAAAATTTAGCGAGGATCTGTCTCTCTCACTCCACTGAGAACCTGGTGGTCCCTTGACTAGAGAAGGCTCGCGATCCCTGGCTGGGGGGTGGCAGGAGTAGGGTGGGGGGTCGTGGTCCAGTAACCCTTCCAGGTGGAACAGAGGAGGCTGGGGCCTCATGGAGTAGGAGCTTGTGTCCCCCTTTGCTACTAGAGAAGCAGCGTGGCTCAGTAGAAAGAGCACGGGCTTTGGAGTCAGATGTCATGGGTTCAAATCCCGGCTCGGCCACTTGTCAGCTGTGTGACTTTGGGCAAGTCACTTAACTTCTCGGTGCCTCAGTTACCTCATCTGTAAAATGGGGATTAAGACTGTGAGCCCCACGTGGGGACAACCTGATTCCCTTGTGTCTACCCCAGCGCTTAGAACAGTGCTCGGCACATAGTAAGCGCTTAACAAATACCAACAAATACCAACATTATTATTAAACTGGCTGCCAATCAAGGGTGGGGAAAATGGTCTGTTCCCCTGGTTTGGGCCACTCTCCAGGCTCACACTAACTGCTAACCATTTCCACGACTCAGACAAGTCCTCAGTTTCCTCAACTGTAAAATGGAGATAAAACGGAGATTAAACCTGTTTTCCCTCCTACTTAAGACTGTGAGTCCCATGCAGGACAAGAACTACATCTGACCCAATTTACTTGTACCTACCCCAGTACTTAGAACAGTGTTTGATAGTAAGCACGGAGGAGCAACATGGCCTAGTGGATAGAGCACAGGCCTGGGAGTCAGAGGGACCTGGGATCTAATCCTGCCTCCGTGACTTGTCTGCTGGGGTGCCCTGGGCCGGTCGCTTCACTTCTCCGTGCCTCAGTTACCTCAGTGGTAAAATGAGGATGAAGACTGTGAGCCTTCTACAGGACAAGGGACTGTGTCCAACCTGACTAGCTCAAATCTACCCCAGTGCTTAAAACAGTGCTTGGCACATAGTGCTTAAAAAATGCCATTAAAAAAAACCAAAAATAACAACAAAAAGATCCTTTGGGAGGAGGGAGCCCTGTGGGGTGCCTACTTCACAGCCTCTGAAACCTGCAGGGTGTCCCAGGCCTGGGTCCTGAGCCCCTGCCTGCTCTCCCACTCCCAGTCTCTACGCGGCCTGGGAGACGGGGAACATTCTGTACCACCTGTGGATTAGGAAACCGTTGGCTTCTAATTAAGATCACATTGGGCTGGTGGCCAACAGTCTACCGCCAGGGTTGGGAATAAGTTTTATCTCACTCACCGTTCATATCCTGAGCTCGCGGTGAGGTTTCGTAACCTGGTGGAGGGTGGGAGGATATGAAGGTATCTGGAAACGCATCTGATGGCAGTGCTGTTCCTGGAGGAGCATCGGGTCCGATCTTACCATGCCCGTGTCGTTTCGGCATAAGGTTTGGCACACTTTTGAGGTGTGAGAACATGATGATACACCTTTATTCCTCCTTGGACCTTCCAGCCCTCCCCCGGAGGCCCCCCCGCCCCTTAAATCACCTTAATGGTCGTCGGCTGTTGCTGATGCTTTTAGAACAAAGCCAAAGGCGGCTGTTTCTTCGGACTGTTCAATTCTAGAAAGCTGTCCTACCTCCAGAAACCCGGTAGGACACGAAGGTTCGGCGGCAGGAAGATTCAGCTTGGAGCAGATCAGGGGATCCTAGAACTGGAAGGGACCTTAGGGGGATCAGGTGGGCCAGCCTCCTGCCTCAGACCTCTACCTCAGACCTAGGTTAGAGATGCCACAAGGTCCCAGTTCTGGTGTTTTCCTATCCTGACATCTAACTACAGCTTCCTGTTGTCTCACTGTGTAGGGTCTTGGTGAAGAGGGGGAGGCCCCTCCAGCTGCCTGAAGATGGCTACCGTTCACCTGAGCCGTCTTTTCCGCAATCACAACACCTCCAGCCCCCCACCCCATTCCTTCCACATTTGGGCATTTTGACTGCCCCCCTCTAGCCTTCCTTCTCCTCTGCCTTGGAGAGGTATATCCACTTGGAAAGGGGGGGCCTCAGAGGAGCAAAGGAACAGGGTTGGGGTAAGGGCCAGGCAGGGATGGTAAGAGGGGAAGTGGTGGTGTCGAGCTGCAGCTTCCTCTAGGGCAGCACGGTGGTAACACTGGTGAGCACCACGTGCTCAGAGACTTTGGAAACAGTGAACTTGCTTTGCAGGGACAGGGACTTCTGACTGGTGGAGCGGGAGCTGGGCGTCTGAAAGGAGCCAAAGGTAGGGAGGCAGCAGGAGAAAGCGGCTTTAAACTGTTCTCGGAACTTGCCTTAGGGAGAGAAGACACACACACACATATACACGTGTGTATACATAAGCACAAGGCATCACAAACAGGTGGGCACACGCGTGCCATCACACATACCCGGGTATGCACACCTGATAGCAGGTGGGCATGCACACATCACACACATGGAGGAGAACACACGAAGCCAGTCGGCCGTGAGCAACTCTTCGGTTTTTCTCCCAATCCCCCCCTCGCCCCCTCCCCCCAAAAACCCTAACCCCCCCAAACCCCAGCTCCCCCTACCCCAGCCCCCGGGGGAGCCCCCCGCCCTCCCTGGAAACAAAGCTCTGAGAACATCGGTGCCTGCCGCGGCAGCGCAAAAGAATGGAGCAACTTCCCCTGATCAGGTTTCCACGGACCAATGCAATTTCCATCTGATTTCCTGGCCGCCGCTAGCTTCTCTCCGGCCCCGGCTCGAATCTCATGGTAGGACGTGTTGTCTGGACCTGAAGCCTTCAGGAATGACCCCTCCCCCGCCCTCCACAGGTCCCTCTCCCCTCCGCCTTGGGTGGACTGTTTGCAGAGCAGACAGGGAGGAGGGAGGAGGGAGCTTTCCTGCAACTGATGTCTGGAGTTCCCCTATCCTGGCGGATTTCCCTGGAAACATTCCTAGGGACTAGAAAGGACTTAACTAAGTCATCTTGGGCAGTCCCCAGTTTCCAGCCATGATGGAGAAGTGGATTTTGTTTTCAAGAACTCCAAAAGGAGATATCCCCTTTCCGAAACTTATTAAAGCATCCCTCCCCCTTCTCATCCTACTGCCATTAAGGGCTCAGTCCCTCCATTCTCCAGTGGTCATCCCAGGAAGTCTTAAGCTGTTTTGACCCAATCACTCAAAAAGCAGACTAACCACTATCCAGGCAGAGGGAGGAAGGGAAGGAGGGAGGCAGCTTCTAAACCCAGCTCCCTTCCTGATGCCAGGGGGTGAATCAGACAAGGTTAGCTTTGCCCTGCGGGACCCAAACCTTTGGGCTTCTGAAGTCATCCTGCTGGGAGTCAGGACACTGGGGTTTGAGTTCCAATTCTGCTACTGTGAGTGACTTTGGGTAAGTCACCTAACCCCTTCAAGCCTCCATTTCCCCATCTGTAAAATGGGGAAAATAATCTTTTTTTTTTTGTTAAGTGCTTATTTTGTGCCAAAGCCTGTTCTAAGTGCTGGGTTAGTTAGATGTTAATTAAGTCAGATACAGTCCCTGTCCTTCATGGGGCTCACAGTCTAAGTAAGAGGGAGAACAAGTATTTAATTCCCATTTTACAGTTGAGGAAACTGAGGCACAGAGAAGTTAAGAGATTTGGTCAAGGTCACACAGCAAGCAATTGGCAGAAGTGGGATTAGAGGCCTGGTCCGAGTCCCAGGCCCATGCTCTGTCTGCTAGACCACACTGCTTCTCTGTGACATTTGAGGACCAATGAAGGAAACGATATGAAAACATTTTAGGGAAATTCCAGGCACTGTTGTCCCCCCAGGCCCAGAGAGTCTAACCCCTCTCCCAGGAGACCACCTGGCCTGCCCAGCAAAGTGCCCACTTACCACTTAGGAAGTTGTAGATGATGGGATTGGCAGCGCTGTTGGCGTAGACCAGCCAGTGGGAGAAGGTAAACCAGGCATAGATGGATTCCCGATCACTCGTGTTGGCAAACATCCCAAACACCCTGCATGGAGGAGACGGCTGGTGAGACAGGGTCTGGCTTCACCTCGCTCCAGCTCCAAGGTTCAGATCCTAGAGCTGAGGGTGAGTGGCTGGTCCCTGAGAGCTGATATTCAAATACTAGGACCAAGGGCAAGTGGCCAATCCCCAGCTCTAGAGCTGAGATTCAAGTACTAGAGCCAAGAGCGAGGAGGTGGTCAGACCCGACTCTATCACTGAGATGTAGGTACTAGAGCTGGGGATGAGTGACCAGTCCTTGGCTCTAGCACCGAGATGCAAATACTAGAGACTGGGGAGAGCAGCTGGTCCTTGCTCCAACACCAAGATTCTGATTCTAGAGTTAGGGGCGAGTAGCCAGTTTTTAAGCTTGTTGTGGGCAGGGAATGTGTCTGTTTATGCTTGCACTGTACTCTCCCCAGCACCTAGTACTTGGGTAAGTGCTCAATAAATATGATTGACTGCTCAAGTTTTAAAAATTATCATTAATTACTATTATAAATAGTAAGAGTGGTATTTGTTAAGCGCTACTATGTGCCAAGCACTATATTAAGTGCTGAGGTAAATACAAGAAAATCAAGTCCTACACTAGGTAGGAGAGAGGACAAGTATTGACTCCCCATTTTGCAGGTAAGGGAACTGAGGCACAGAGAAGTTAAATGTCTTGCTCATCATCACCCGGCAGAAAAGTGGCAGAGCCGAGAATAGAACCCAGGTCTTCTGATTCCCTACTCTACCCACTAATCCAAACTGCTACTTTAAGAAGAGAGATGTGCTGGCAGTGAGCCAGGAACTCGGGCAGACTGGAGGTCGTGCCTTCATCCTGGTCCAAGTGGGGACATAAACGCTCTCAATTTTCACACACAAAGCAGTGTGGCCTAGTGGAGAGAATATGGACGTGGGAGTCAGAAGGACCTAGGTTCTAATCCTGGCTCTGCCGCTTGTCTGCTTTGTGCAAGTCATTTAACTTCTCTGGGGCTCCATTACCTCATCTGGAAAATGGAGATGAAGACAATGAGCACCAGGAGCGTTAGGGACTGTGTCCAACCCAGTTTGCTTGCATCCACCCCAGTGCTTAGTTCAGTGCCTGGCACATAGTAAGTGCTTAACAAATACCACAATTACTATTATTATCCTCCATTTGCATTCTCTTAGAGCCCTGACCCTTCCCCAGTGGCTGCAGAGGATGCAACATGGGGACAGTCCTACCTCTTGAGGACGTTGAGCACGCTGATGGGCAGGTAGCAGAGCGCGAACACGGTCAGCACCACCATCAGCATCTTGGCCGTCTTCCTCCGCGCTCGCATCTGCTTGACCTCGGCCAGGAAGGCGCTGGCCCGGGCAGGGGCCGGGGGTCCCGGGAGCTGCACAGAGCTGCACTTCCAGTTCCGGACCAGGGCGGAGGTGGTTCCGGGAATCTGAAGCCAGCAGTGGGGCCCAGGCAAGTGGGGTTGGGGAGAGAGAAGGGAAGAAAGAGCTCGGAGTCTCAATGTGGAGTCCTTAAATCCAGAGAGATGACGCAGTTGCCCTTTAAGAAGCAACCTGCCCAATGATGCCCCAGGGGCCCAGGTTCATCCTGCTGCCCCCCTGTGCCCACCAGTGGACCCCAACACCTTCCATGGCAATTTCAAACCCCATCTGGGCCTTTGTTTCTCTCCCTCCATTGGCCCGTCCTTCACCCCATCCCCCTGCCTCGGGCCTCCCTTTGACACCACCGAGTCATTGCCCAGATGCCCCATATGCTTGGGACAGTGCCTGAGCCTCCCCCCTGCCTTTAGAAGCCATAGTCTGACTGCCACCTCCTCCAGGAAGCCTTCCCAGGTAAGCCCCCGCCTTACTCTTAAATCATCAGTATCCTTCCCCTATTCCAATCCATTCTCCTTCTTACTAATGTATTGCTTAAGTGCTTACTATGTACCAAGCACCGTATTAAGCATTGGGATAGATTCAAGATAATCAGGTCAGACACAGTCCCTGTCCCTCACAGGACTTACAATCTAAGTAGGAGGAAAACAGGTAATCTCCCATTTTATAGATGAGAAAACTGAGGCACAGAAAAGTTAAATGACTTGCCTAAAGTCACACTGCTGATAAGGGGCAGAGCTGGGGTTAGAACCCAGATTCACTGACTTCCAGACTCATTTTCTTTCCACTAGATCATGCTGCTTCTAATTCTTCCTGTCATTTCTGTGTCTGTCTATATCCCTGGGGTGAATAGGGTGGGGTGGGGGTCTGTGTGTCTCTCTTCATCCCCCCTGTTAGACTGGCAGCCCCCTTGAGGGCAGGAATTGGGTCTGTTATCCCACCTGGGCTAGCACACTTTGATGTGTGTCTCCCCTGTAGACTAATGGCCTGACTGCCTGCCCATTTGTCCACCCACCTTTCTGATGGCCTTCTTCCTACTCTCCCACTCTCACCTGGCGTCCCCAGAGCTTCCTGAAGATCTGGAAGTAAGCCATGAACATGAGGCCGAGCGGGGCCAGGTACGTGACGATGAAGAAGCAGCTGTGGTAAATCTTGGGATACAAGTCATCTACAGCAGAGACCGGGGGACAGGAAAGAGAACCCCCGAGCCCTACATCAGGAGGAGCAGGCAAAGGAGAGGGGCTTTGACCCCCCTCTCCCCGCCCCCGGAGCCCGGGGCAGGGATGTCTGGGCTGGGGGAAAGGAGAGTGGTTGTGGGGAGGGTGTTTTGGTTGGCGTCGACAGAAGGGCTACTTTTGCTGGGCTGCGGAGAGGGCAAAAGCTGCAGGTTCCTGAAGGGAGAAGGGAAAGGAGTGAAACGTCACGCGGGGGCAGCGCGGTCCACCCGCCCGCTGACAGAGGGAGCCCCGCTGAGGTGTCCACTCCCGGTACCTGCCCAACGTTCATCACAGACGGAGAAGAGGAGGGTGCGGTTGGCCAGCTCGGGCAGGATCGTGCTGCGCTCCATCACCACGGCCTGGGGCACCATGACAGCCAGCGAGACGGCCCAGATGCCCAGGATGCTGCCACGGGCACGCTGGGCCGTGCTCTTGAACAGCAGCGGGTGGCAGATGGCATACCAGCGGTCCAGTGCGATGAAGCTGAGGGTCAGCACGGACACGGACACGGACACCGTCTGCGGAGAAGGCAGAGGTGGGTGGGGAGAGACTCCAAATGGCCCCTCCGGACAACCTCTCTGCATCCTGTGGCAAGTAGTGTGGGGCCTGTTGGGTGGATTTGCCCCGGGGCTGGGAATCAGACCCCCTGGTTTCCCTGACCTGGATCCCTGACTGGCCTCAGGACCACGAGAAACACCAGCCGGGTCAGAGAGGGGCACATGTGCTTGTTTGTATCCATCCCAGTGCTTAGTACAGTGCATGGCACAGAGTAAAAACTTAATAAATACCATAATCAACATTATTATTATTAACCGTGATGCTCACCTGCAGATAGGGGATGACCTTGCAGAGGGTTTGGCCAAAGAACCAGGACTCTGTGATGTCTACAAGCAGGCTGGCTGGCAGGCAGATGGCCGTGACTAGGACGTCGGCCAACGACAGGTTGACGATGAAGTAGTTAGTGACTGACCTCATGTGGTGATTACGCCACACAGCTAAGCACACTGCGAGTTAAGAGTGGTTAGGGGGCTGAGAGCCATTATCTCCTCTCCCCTCCTGCCCCATCCAGGGAGTCCTACTACCCCCTAGGCCAACCCACTGGAAGGACAAGCTCCCAGCTGTTGGGCAGGGGAGGGGCAGAGCAGGTTGCAAGGAATTCTGAGAACTGTACTCCCTCTTCACAGCTGATCAGAAGTCCTAAGTACTCCATATCCCAGAGCAGGATTGATTTTTTTCAGCCCTCTCTCTTGTCCTTCCCTAGTCTGCCCACCATCAGCAAGGTACACGAACAAGTCAGCCCAGTAGACACTAGCCTCACCCTGACTAGGATTAGCAGTTAGCCCTGGCCCAGGAGCCCTGGCTTATAAAGCTCCTTCAGATCCTTTTCTCCTGCCCCTTGCCATCTGATCTGTAGCCATTTTTTGGTGTTGTTTTTTTTTTTGTAACACTGACCCTCTGAGGTTGGGGCTACACAACACCAGTAATTCACTATGGGGCCACTGAAGTGACCTGGGTGGCTAAACAGCCAAAAGGAGTTTATACCCTGTTAGTGTGTGCACTCCTATTGGGTAGGTATCTCATCTACCAACTATTGTATTGAATTTCCCCAAGCACTTAATACATACAGTCCTCTGCACACAGTAAGTATTCCATAAATGCCACTGATAGATTGATTACCATTACTCATGTATTAAATCTGACTACTTCTCTAGAGCCAACGAGGCCCTTGTTGGGTCTGGCCTTCTGCCCCTGCACCATCTGTTGTACTCTTTCTACTGCTACTGTTGAAGAGGGGGATCTAACCAGTAGCTGTGCTGGGTGCCCTTTCCATCAGAACTGCTTTGGCCCCAACCAAAAGGGCTTTGACAAATTGGGGTGACCCCCCACAACCAAGGTGTTGACTGCGCTGAGGACCCCCAGAAGAGCCCTCAATGGATTTAGACTGAGAGCCTGTTGTTGGGCAGGGATTGTCTCTATCTGTGGCTGAATTGTACATTCCAAGTGCTTAGTACAGCACTCTGCACACAGTAAGTGCTCAGTAAATATGATCGAATGGATTAATTTAGTCCAGTGGCTCAGACCTGGCAATGTGCTCCCCCGCCCTCTGGCGAGCCAGGCTTTAAAGCAGGCAGGGCTACCAAGAAGGCTTCTATCTCCCCGCTGGGACTTGGGAATTTCCCCAGTGGCTCCCAGGGAGCAGGGGCTTCCCAGGAAGCATAACCCCCTCCCAAGGCTCCGGGAAGGGCAAGCTGGGCAAGCACAGACTGGTGGGAGAGCCCTTCAGGGACCAGGAAAGAAGAGTGGGTCTGGGTGGGGAAGCTATGGGCCTGGGCCCGGGAGGACACCTACCCAGCACGTTGCCCACTAGGGCCACAAGGAAGACGGCCACGTAGGCCACGATGAGGGCCCACTCGTACTGCTTCGGGTAGAGGTAGTCACGCCAGAGGTAGCGCAGGAACTCATCGTCGTAGTCATCCGGGGAGAAGGGGCCGCCGGGGGCTCGTGGCGTTCCGCTGCTGTTGGCTGGGAGCGCCTCCATCGGGGTCATTCAGGGGCTGCTCCCGGAGGGCATCGTGGGCCGGGGTGAGGGGCAGAGGCTCAGAGAGGAGTTAGCAGCTGGAATGGGGGGACAGGGAGCTTGGGAAAGGAGTGGACCTGATGCAGCATCTAAGGGAGGGTCAGGGAGGCAGGACTTTTGGCTCTCTGTTCAACATGCCCCTGTCCCCAGGGACCGCCCCCCAACCATGCCCATGAGATGCATGGATGGAGGGACGAGGTCTGGAAAAATGGCAACAGAAACACTAGAGAGAAAAGCAGTGTGATCTAGCGGAAAGAGCAAGGGCCTGCGAACCAGAAGACCTGGGTTCTAATCCTGGCTGTCATTTGACAACTTTGTGTTACTCTGTGCTTCAGTTTCCTCATCTGTAAAATGGGGATTAATTTTTTTTTAAGCACTCGACATTTACCCCAACTGCAGCCGCACAGTACTTAGGTACATAACCGTAATTTATTTTAATGACTGTCTCCCCCTCTAGATGTAAGTTCCTTTTGGACAGGGAATGTGTCTACCAACTCTGTACTCTCCCAAGTGCTTAGTACGATGCTCTGCACACAATAAGCACTCAATAAATACCATCGCTTGACTGAATTACACTGTGAGCCCCACTTAGGACGGGACCGAGTCTGACCTGAGTATCTTGTATCTACCCCAGGGCTTAGTACAGTGCTTACTAAATATTAAGCACTTAACAAATACCATTATTATTATTCAGCCTGTTTCCATCAGCCATCCACTTTCTAAGTCGCAACTCGGGCCACTTCCTCCAGGAAGCCTTCCATGATTAGCCCTTTTTCCAGCCCTCCTTCCCCTCCCCGTTTCAATCCATTCCTTCCTGCCATGTCCTTTCTACGTGGAATCGGTGTGGATGGCCCGTCCCCTCTCTCTTAGACTGGAAACTGCCTGAGGGTGGACCCCGCTGGGCTCCCCCTTCCCGGTTCAGGAATAATGATAATAATGATAATGTTGGTATTTATTAAGCACTTACTATGTGCAGAGCACTGTTCTAAGCGCTGGGGTAGACACAGGGTAATCAGGTTGTTCCACGTGAGGCTCACAGTTAATCCCCACTTTACAGATGAGGTCACTGAGGCACAGAGAAGTGAAGTGACTTGCCCAGGGTCACACAGCTGACATGGGGTAGAGTCGGGACTCGAACCTGAACTATGTCAGATTAGACATAGTCCTTGTCCCACATTGGGCTCACAGTCTAGGAGGAGGGAAAGCCTATATTTTATCTCCATTTTACAGGTGAGGAAACAGGCCCAGAGAGTTTAAGTAAATTGCGCAAAGGTCACCCAACAAGCCAATGATAATAATAATAATAATGTTGGTATTTGTTAAGCGCTTACTATGTGCAGAGCACTGTTCTAAGAGCTGGGGTAGATACAGGGTAATCAGGTTGTCCCATGTGAGGCTCACTGTTAATCCCCATTTTACAGATGAGGTCACTTAGGCCCAGAAGTGAAGTGACTTGCCCATAGTCACACAGCTGCCAGGTGGCAGAGCCGGGATTCAAACCCATGACCTCTAACTCCCAAGCCCGGGCTCTTTACACTGAGCCACGCTGCTTCTTCAGGAAGGCAGGGGAGAGAGATTGGGCCGACCCAAGGAGCATCTCCAGGGATGTTCTCTCCCTGGCTCTGCTGAACCTTCCTCCTCTCCGTGGTCTCACCCCGCCGCGAGAAGGAGAGGGCAGAAGCCAGGCCACACTGGGGAGTGGGCCAGTCAGTCCTCGCTGCCGGAGGGGGTCCACACCAGTCGACTCGCTCAAGGCAAGAGTAGGCGTTGGAAGGACCGAGGAGAGCTGCCAGTGAAGGGGAGGGGGGGGGCACGGTCCCCCAGCATCGCCCACCCGGGAGACCCCCGAAGCAGCGTTTGCAGCGCTCTGGGTAGCACGTCCAGGGCTGCCGTGACGCGCCGTTCCCACGAGGGGGCGTGACATCTCTCCATGAATGAACCGCGTTCCCATTCATAAATCTCGGGCCCGCCAGGGAGGATGAGCGGCAGCTTTAGACCTCCCCGGGGCGGGAGATGGCCACGGGACACCGGCCTTTTCCAGTCTCCTCAGCCCCCCGCCTCAAAGAGAGATGGGGACAGACCCTACTCCTCCCCGAGCCTTCGTTTCCCACTCCCTCCCGCCGGGGTCCAGGGAGAAGGGAGGAAAAAAATTGAACCTGCAGAGGGCTTCGAAGTCCTCCTGATTAAGGGCGGTAAAAATGATCCCCGTCATTCACAACAGTTTATTAATTATATATTATTAAAGTGTCGTCTCTTTAGAGCACTAAGTCAAGCCTCCAGGGTGGAGGTCGGATTCCTGCCATTAATAATGGTGATAAAGCATCATTACTTACGAAGCAAGCGGCGGAGATGGGGGAGAGAAACGGCAAAGTAAAGACCCGCGTCCGGCTCGGAGACCTGGAATCACACATTGCACGGAAGAAATGGTGGCGGGGGGAGGAGGGAGGGAAGTGGGGAGGAGGGGGGGGGGGTCTCTGGCGATCTCAATTCAATTAGGAGGAATTCTCTGGATATCTGTCACAGACGGTGATTTTCATCTCCCCAGGAGATGGCTGGGATGCTTTTGGTGGTATGGTCCGGCTCGCTTTCACATACAAAGACCAGATGAACTGGAGAAATGGTTGGTGATGATAATGATGGTGGTGATGAGGTGGATGGTGGTGAGCGCGGGAGGAGACCAGAGAGGACCTGAAAGGCTTCGGAGAAAGACCCTCTAAGGGCCTCTAAGTGCAGCCTAGGAGGGAGTTGCCTCCCCACTTGAGGGGACCCATCCTTTCTCAGAGCCGACAAGCCCGCAGAGGATCTGGTAGTCTAGGAGATGTGGAGTCTCTCAGCTCCTTCCTTCCCTTGGCGTGTGTGTGTGTGTCGGGGTGTGTGTGTGTGTGGGGGGGGTGTTGTTCTAGTCAGCAAGGTCGCTGAAGTGGTCACTTTGGGGACACAGGAGAGGGGTGGGGGACATTGGAGTCAGGGCGAAGATCTGGGCGAATTGGGCAGAGACGAACGCGTCGCGGACAGGCACCTGTTCCCGGAACGCTGCCCCTCTTCGCTCTCCTCCCCGCCGCCTTAGGTCTTTTCCCGGAGACCACTCATTTCTCCCCCCCTCGCCGCCATCCTGCCCCCTCCCCACCCCGGGGTCCTAGAGAGACCCCCGCCCCCTCCCCCAGATCCACACACACACAGAGATACCCAGAGCCCCCCCGCCCAGGCCCCATCTCTCGGCGAGGTGTCTGCAGAGAGAAGGGGGTCCGGGGTCGGGTGGACCCCTCCCCGGGGTCAGAGATCAGAGGTCACCGCCTACTTACCTGGCGGGGGCAGAACCGGGGGCGGGGGGCGGGCCGCTCGGGCCGGGCTCCCCCGCGGGTGGAGGCGGGAGCCCCGGCAGGCCAACGGGGCAAAGGGCGGCCGGGCCGGGGAGCCGCGGCCAGCCCAGTGACGATGGGGCCCGGCCGGGCGCGGGGTGAATGGAGCGGGCGGGGCGGGGGCGGGGCGGGGGCGGGGCCGGGCCAAACGGAGCCACGCCATTGGCCCGCGCCAGGTACACGCGGACCCTCATTTGCATAAATCCGGGGGAACCGGCCTTGGGAATGGACCGACCCCCCCCGGACCCAGGCGTCCTGCGGGGCCCGACTCCCCCTGCTCATCTCCTGCAAATAATAATAATAAGGTTGGTATTTGTTAAGCGCTTATTAGGTGCAGAGCACTGTTCTAAGCGCTGGGGAGAGACAGGGGTCGTCAGGTTGGCCCACGTGGGGCTTCACAGTTTCAATCCCCATTTTCCAGATGAGGTCACTGAGGCCCAGAGAAGTGAAGTGACTTGCCCACAGTCACACAGCTGCCAAGTGGCGGGGCCGGCATTCGAACCCATGACCTCTGACTCCCAAGCCCGGGCCCTTTCCAGGCTGCTTCTCCAACCGTTGTATCTGTTGAGCGCTCACTGTGTGCCAGGCCCCGTACTAAGCGCTGGGATGGACACAAGCAGGTCAGGATGGACAAAGTCCCTGTCCCACACGGGGCTGACAGTTTTAATCATCATGATCGCCCTGTTGGTTTAGCCCTGACACTTGGATTTGCGCCCCTTATTCACGCCCTCCCTCAGCTCCGCAGCACTTATGTACATATCCGTAATTTATTCATATTGATGTCTGTCTCTCCCTCTAGACTGCAAGTTGCTTCTGGGCAGGGAACGTGACTACCAACTCCATTATATTGTACTTTTCTAAGCGTTCGATAGAGTGCTCCACACACCATAAGCGCTCAATAAATACAATTGAACGAATTGAACGCTTCTTGCAACTTTGTTATATTGTAATTTCCTAAGGGCTTAGTACAGTGCTCGGCACACAGTAAGCACTGCGAGCCCGTTGTTGGGTAGGGATTGTCTCCATCTGTTGCTGAAATGTACTTTCCAAGCGCTTAGTACAGTGCTCTGTACACAGTAAGCGCTCAATAAATACGATTGAATGAATATGACTGATTGATTGATTGATACTATGTGCTAAGCGCTGGGGTAGATGCAATACAATCAGACACAGTCCCTACCCCAGATGGGACTCGCAGTCGAAGTGAGAGGGAGAATACGTATCTAATACCCATCTTGCTGGTATTCATATATCCATTTTACCTATGTTCTTATCCATAATTAATTTTAATATCTGTCTCTCCCTCTAGACTGTAAGCACTTACAGTCTAGAGGGAGAGACAGATATTAAAATTAAGTGCTTACTAGGTACCAGGCACTGTTCTAAGCTCTGGGGGAGATACAAGATAATACAGTTGGACACAGCACCTGTCCCACATAGAGCTCACAGTCTTAATTTTACAGATGAGGGAACTGAGGCACAGAGAAGTCAAGTTACTTGCCCAAGATCACACAGCAGACAAGTAGCTACAGTGGATATACAGTTCAGGGGTAAGGTCCGTCCAGGAGAGAAATCCCTCATCCAAGGACATCAGGGCCCATACTCTTTGCCACGAAGGACCCCACCCTAGACCCAAGGAGCCAGATGTCTCTAGATTGTAAGTTTCACCACTACTTTAACATCCATTGCCCTCTCTAAACTGTAAGCTCCTGGAGGGCAGGGAATGTGTCTACCAACACTACTGTAATGTACTCTCCCACGTGCTTAACACAGTGCTGTGCTGGACACACAGTATGTGCTCAGTAAACACCACTGATTGATTGACTGAAAGCTCCTGGGGAGCAGGGATCATGTCCACCAACTCTATTGCTGTGATCTCCCAAGTGCTTAGACAATGCTCTGCATTCAAGGGGGACTGAATATCATTGATTTATTGATTGATGTCCTCCACCAGTAGCAAATCAACATGATCATCTCGGTCTGTGACACTTCTCTCCAAATACATCTAACCTCAAGCCTACCTATGGCATCTCAAGCCTGTTTTCTTTTTTTCTTCCTCAAAAATGAACGACAGCAGAGCCCCATCCACTGAATATTATCTCTAAGGATTTAATTCCTTTCTCCCCCTATCCTCGGCACTTCCCCATCCTGCCTCCAGTCTTCTCTTCTCTGATCGAATAATTCTGGCACCTAATAATTATTGCCAGCATCTATTAAGCATTTACTATGTGCTAAGAGCTGGAGCAGATAAAAGATAATCACATCAAACAGGGTATCCCACAAGAGGCTCCCCGACCAAGAGGGAGGAAAAGCAAGAAAGAACTGAAGCACAGCAAGGTTTAGTAACTTGTCCAACATGACACAGCAGGCTAGTGACAGAGCCTGCTAGTGATAGAACCCAGGACTGCTGATTCTCTCTTCAAGGGCACTATGCCATCTTTCCCCTTGCCTCCTGATCCTCAGCCCTTTTGTTACCACCAAGTCTCCCTGCCCAGGGCTCGGGGGAGGGCAACAGCTTGGCACAGAGAGAGCAGTCTTTAAGGAGAAGCAGCTGCCAGTTTACGGAGCCGAAAAGTCTGCCCATCCAAGAGCTCCCCAGGCGGGCAGGTGTGTCTGTGGGGGTGCCCTGGCCAACTGCCTTGGTGGAGTGTGTGTCAACCATTCCCCCAGCACCAGAAATGGCACAAAGAATTTTTATGGCATTTGTTAAGGGCTTACTCTGTGCCAGGCACTGTACTAAGCACCTAGGTAGAGATACATGATAATCAAGTCAGATACTGTCCATGTCTCACTTAGGGCTCACAGTCTTAATCCCCATTTTACAGATGAGGGAACTGAGGCACAGAGTAATGAAGTGATTTGCCCAAGGTCACAGAGCAGACACACACAACGTAGGTCCTCTTACTCCCAGGCCTGTGCTCTTTCCACTAGGCCATGCTGCTTCCCGCTGCCTTTTCTCGAAGGCATTGGGAGGCGGGAGATGACTCAGCTGCCAGTGACCTTTTCAGTCAGCCCAATATCAGCTCTTCCCTGTCTGAGGAAGAACCTGCCCCTGCCCCGGTCCACCAGCAAAGTAAAATGGGCAGGAGGCATGGACTACTTGAGCAAGGTTAAAGGACCTGGGATTATTTAGGTGAGAGAAGAGAAAGCTGAGAGGAGAAGTCTTTAAGTCTGTAACCCACTCTCCTCTCTCCCCAGGGGACAGCTTGCAACCCGGAACCAGATAGGATAGCCCACTTGGAAGTTGGGTATCAGCACTTGTGAGAAAGACCAGAGAGCACCCAATCCATAAATTTGGGTGAATTCTCCCCTCTCCTCCCTTAGAATAGACCTAGTCTGAACCTAAACCAGGGCCCTGGGACAGCTGCTTGGTTTAAAGTTGTGCTCCAGGGTCCCATTGGAAGATGAAAGCAGGGTGGAAAATGAATTAATTGCGCTATGTTAAGCACTCACTATGTACCAAGCACTGTTCTAAGCACTGGGGTAGGTACAAGATAATCAAAAAAGACTTGAGATTTTAGATTGAGAACCCCATGTGAGAGAGAGAGACTGTATAGGACCTGATTATCCTTTCTACCCCAGTGCATAGCAGAGTGCTTGGCAAATAGCAAGCACTTTAATACCACAACTATTATTTGTTTGACTTCATCAAGGTTTTCCTTTGATGCACTTTCCCTTTGCCTCAACCTAACTTTTGCCTCATGCAGACCTATGCTTCACATCCTTCCTGCCTAGAACTCCCTTCCACTTCAAATTCCCCAGACCTCAGCCCTCCCCATTTTCAAAGTTCTGAAATCCAGGAGGACTTCTCTGATCAGTTTCCACTCCCCAGCTGCCATTTCAGCACTTCTGCAAATAATAATAATATTTGCTAAGTGCTTATTCCATCCCAGAAACTGGACTAAGTGCTGGGGAAAGTACAAATTAATTAGGATGCTCACAGTCCTAAGTAGGAGGGAGCCTAGGTAATAGTAATAATATAATAATTGTGATATTTGTTAAGCACTTACTATGTGCCAGGCACTGTTCTAAGCATTGGGGTAGATTCAAGGTAGTTGGGTTGGACACAGTCCCTGTCCCACATAGGGCTCACATTCTTAATCCCCATTTACAGATGAGGAAACTGAGGTCCAGAGAAGTTGTGACTTGCCCAAGGTCTCACACAGTAGGCAAGGGGCAGAACTGGGATCAGAACCAAAGACTTTTTACTCACAGGCCTGTGCTTTCCATTAGGTCAAGCTGCTTCTCACCCATATATAGTTTTCCTTCCTATTAGAAGGTGCCACTGATGGTGGAATTCACCTTCCAGTGCATGTGTGGCTGAAAAGGCCACAGTCCCAGCCATACCGTGTGCACAAAAAGACTTTCTTCTGTTGTATGGTCATGCTTGATGTTTGTACCTCTTGGCACTGTTTTCACTTTCCCCTCCTTTTTTCTTGGTCCTCGCAAAGCTTTTGCTCAACAATCAGTCTGGCTTAAAGACGACCAGGGTAGGGAGGCCTGGGCATTGGATCAAAACAAACTGTGGTTTTGTGCAGCCCTTGTGGTTTTCTGAGCTGCGAGCTGACAAGGAGTGAGGTGGGGAGGAGGAAAGGAGCTCCCCTCCTCCCTCTGATAGTGCGGCCTGGAGAACATTAGAGAGAGAGGAGCAACAGCTGGGAAGGACTTGGGGCCGTTTGGCCTCAGATGAACCAAGTGCAAATGAAGCTGTTTCTTCCTGCTTCCTGGAAATAGGGAGAGGAAGCATGACTTCGTTGGGGTGAGAGTGGTCATTAGAACGTAAGTGGTTCGAGGGCAGAAACGGTGCCTCGTGCTTCTCTTGCACCTTCGCAAGGGCTGAGTACTGTGCATTGCATTTAGTAGGTGCTTAATCAATTCCATTGCTTCTAATAGAATTGAGAAGCAAGATGGTTTCACAGGCAGCAGCAATTTACTGTTTATTGTTGCATTGTACTATCCCAAGTGCTTAGTACAGTGCTCTGCACACAATACGACTGAATGAATGGGAAATAAAAGTGCCTGGGAGTCAGAGAACCTGGGTCCTAGTCTGAGCTCTGCCTCTTCTGTGACCTTGAGTAAATCATTTACCCTCTCGGCCTCAGTTCCCTCAGCTGTGAAGTGGGAATTCAACACCTGTTCTCCCCACTTGGAGTCCCATGTGGGTCAGGGCTTGTGCCTAACCTGAATATCTTGCTTCTCCTCTGGCATCAAGTACAGTACTTGGCATATAGAAAGTGCCTAATACCACATTTATTATTACTTCTTTTGGTGTGAGCCCTATACCAATTCAAGCTATCTATTAATCAGTGATATTTCCTGAGTGTGTACTGTGTACAGAGCACAGTACTAAGCCCTGGGAGAATGCAGTGCAATAGAGTTGGTGGATACATTCCCAGCTTCTCTGTTCATTTCTCTAAGGTAGGAATTGTGTACCAGTGCCCGGAGCTCTGCCCAGTCCAAGATGATACTGTGACAACAGGATGCTTGGAGGAATCATGATATGGTGGCCCTCCTGGACCCCCCCCACCCCCAACCTCATGGTTAGGAGGCACAGAGGGCAGCCAGTCTAGCCCTTCCTTTATCGCTGGCTTTCCTAGAATTATTATATTAAGCACTTATGTCAAGAATTGTTTTAAACCCTCGGGTAGATACGAGTTGGGCATGTATTGTCTCTTTATTGCTGAATTGTACTTTACAAGCACTTAGTACAGTGTTCCTCACATAGAAAGCACTCAAAATATACAATTGAATGAATTAATTAATCAGGTTGGACACAGTCCTTGGCCTACATGGGCCTCACAGTCTAAACAGGGGGTATAACAGGCAGTGAATCCCATTTTACAGATGACAAAATTAAGGCACAGAGAAGGGACTTACCCAAGGTCGCATAGCAGACAAATGGAGAGCAGATTAGAACCCAGGTTCTGACTCCCAGGTCCAGTTTCTTTCCACTAGGTCATGCTGCTTCTCAATCCAATCAACTCATTACCATTCCATCGCTACACCCACCAAGTCTCTTCCTAAATGCCAGTCAACAACGGGGCAGGGGGTGAGGAGAAGGAGGGAGATTGGGGGGTGGGGAATCAAGGGGAGCAGTGACTGAGAAGGAAGAGAGGAAAGATAACCCCTTTATCCTGGAGGAAGGTGGCAGTGTGGCACACAGAAAGCACATTAGGCAGGAAGATGGGCTTTTTTGGGGGGGCATGACCTTCTCAGTCACACCCCTCCCCAGTTTGCCAGGGAGCCTGCAGCTCTGTAAGCCCCTTAGATTTTACCTTGAGGGGAAGCTGCAGGAAGCTGGGTTGCATTAGAGTGAGACCACCTTCTCTCCCTTCCTGCACTCTCTCTCTCCCCTTCCCCCCTCCCTCTCTCCTTGTGTCCCCCCACCTTCCTATATCTTCCCACTCCCTCCCTTCCCGAATCCTCTCTCCAACCTACCCTCCTCCTCACAACTGCACCCCACCCCTCCCTTTTGTTGCTTAAAGGCACAGGTCCAAAACGCATTTGGGGAGAAGGGCTACGAGAGGTGGGACTCTTTGGGCTCAGGGCACTCACTGAACTCCATAGGATTGGGTATATGGGCTGGCCCCGAAGCGGGGCAGAGGCTCTAAAGAGCTCTTAGAGCAGACAGGCTCAATTTGGAGGATTTCAGCCTGCTAGGAACTTCCCGGCCCTTGTCTAGGATAAGTGACTGGGAGTCCTAGGGGACTCCCACCGTCCTTCTTTCTGCCCTGTCAAGGGGCAGGGGACCAGACAGGGTGGCTCGGAGGCCCGGGAAGGTCCTGGGTATGTCTCTCTGCCCCTCCTTCCCCCAGGACAAGATGTTCCTATACTTATGCTCTCCCCCAGCCTCTGCCCCTTCTGCCCCCCCAAACTCTGTCCATGGCTCACTCTTTCCTCTAGTCACGGCTCCCCCCTCAGCTACCCACGCCTTCTCTCATCTCTATCCAAAGCCCCCTCCACTGCCTAAACCTCCCTCCACCACTGCCCATGTCCCTCCGCCAACCCTGACCATGGCTCCCCCTCCCACGCCTTCTCTACTGCGCAGGCGCCCTCGGCCGCCCCCATTCCCCGAGGCCCAGCCGGACCCGCTGATTGAATTCTCCCGTCTCCAACCCGTCAGACCCAACTCATCCATCTTCCTCCGTGCAGTGACACAGAACCAGCCCGGCATGAGCAGAGACCGTTAGCCTGGGGGCGGGGTCCCTCCCCCCAGGCTCGGAAAAGGTCCAGGAGCTGCCGGAGACAAAAGAAGATACTCTTCTCTTCTCACCCCCTCACTCTCAGACTGGCAGGAAGTTCCTCCTAATGTCTAACCTGCATCCTACTTGCTGCAGCTGAAGGCCATTTCGTTTTGTTCTGCCTTGTGAGATAGTAGTCAGCAAACTCTTAGGTTACTGACCTTTGGGTTATTGGCATCATGAAGTAATAATAATAATAATAAAATCGTGGTATTTGTAAGGATTTACTATATGCCACGAATATGAGGTAGATACAGTATAGGCAGAACGGACGCAGTCTAGGAGGGAGAACAGGCATTGAATTCCCATCTTACAGATGAGAAAACAGCCACAGAGTAGTTAAGTGACTCGACCATGGTCTCCCAACAGGCAAGTGGTGGAGCAGGGATTTGAACCCAGGTCCTCTGGCTCTTTTCACTAGTGTCCCACTCAGACTCTCCTCCTTCAAGAGGATACAGCCCCCAAGGCCCCTCCACTGACCCTACCGGTAGCCCAGGGACAACCTCTCGCCAGCCCGGCGTGTTCGGAAGTCCTACGGAAGCTGACGCACCACCGGCGGGCTGGAGGGGCCGGGCCAGGTTGGTTGTCGCCAGCTGCAGGAGTTTCTCCTCCATGCACTGAGCCCTACGTAATTAGCAGCTGAGCGAGCATATCATTACGGCATTAGAGGATGCAAATGAGCCCTCTGCCAGGAACTTGGAAGACAATCTCCCGCGGAAGCCGAGGGCAGGTTTGGGCAGGAGCCGAGGACTCGGGCCCCCCGGAGTCTGGGATGGGGAGGAGCTCGATTCTAACATCCTCAGATGAACCCGCCTGAGCGCCTCTGGGTCTGGAGATTCTCGGCCCTCCCCTCTGGAAATGGCAGTAGAGGGGAGCCTGGGCTGGAAGCAGGGAGTCTGCACAGATTCTCCCCTCCCCACACCACTTCTCCCATCACCCTGGTATCTGCGGGAGGGGGAGAAACTGAGGATCAGAGGTCAAAGGTGTGGGGGAATCAGTAGGCCTGGGCTATGTGGTTAAGTTTGGCTTCCTAAGGTGAAAGTGCCTTCTGAAGTCTAACCTTCCTTCTTTCTGCAAGAGAAAGGGCAGGAGAGCAGAGTCCTGGAGAGGAGAAGGGAGATAGAGTCTCTCTTTGGCTGCCCAGGGATTCTGAAGTTGGCATTATCTGGTGGCCGAGCAGATATGGCCCCATATCAGTGGGATAGCAGTGCAGAGAGTAGCTCCAAAGGAGTGTGGCAGGAGGTATACATCCAGAAAATGCCACATTAAGCTGCCTGGCACCTGTGGGCTCCCAAGTTTGGGGGAGTGGACACAGTTTTGGCAACAGCAGGACCTGAGGCTGTTGGACCCTGCTTCCTGTGATTATTTCCTGCGTCTTGCTTCGGTGCCAGCTGCGGCCACCTATTCCAGAATCCATCCACTGCCCCCACCCCCAACTCATATCTGCAGTCTCTCTCTGTCTCTCTTCCACCTCTCTGTCTCTGTCCTTGGGTCCCCTTAGGCCACTCAGACATCAAAGATCTTATCTTCCTCGGACAAGAGACTGTGGGGCCATACCTATGCCCAGAGTGCCCTCTCGTGCTCCATATGCAGGCTGCAGACCAGGAAATCCAGATTCCTTCCCCTTCAGGTTTCTCTAGCCAATCGAGGAAGGCGAGCGCCGTGTCAGCTCTACTCCCACCCCCAACTTGCATATTTCTGCCGCGAGCACCTCTCTTCCCCAACTGCCTTTGCCACAACTATTATGGGGATTAGTTGGTCTTTCCCCACTGCAGTGAGAGGGATTTGGGGTAGACATAAGGAAGGGATTCCTGACCGAGAGGTGTTAGCCTTCAAAAAAAGTAAAGCAAGGAGGGTCTGGAATCCAGAGGCGGAGGGTTGGATAAGATGATCTCTTCAGGTCCCGCCCCTCTGAGAAGTTTCTCTCCCATCTGAATAACCAGGTCGTGCTCACGTTTAGCCGTCTTGTTTGAGGAGGAGTCTCTCGGCGTTGTTAGGGACCAGATCCTCAATCCGCATCTCAAAGAGATCTCAGCCTGTGGCCACTCTTCTCTTACCCTGCCTCCTCCCTTCCTAATTACGCTCATCTCCCTCCTAAACTTCTTCTTCCATTCCAATCAGAGACACTGCTCATTGTCCCTCCACACGACTCTCCCCCTACTGAGCACACCATTTTTAAAAATGGTGTTTAAGTGCTTACTATGTACCAGGCACTGTATGTACTAACCGCGGGGGTTGGGCAAGTCACTTCTCTGTGCTTCAACTGTAACCTGGGAATTTAAGACTGTGAGCCCCATGTGGGACATGGACCGTGGCTGATTAGCTTGTATCTACCCCAGCGCTTCGAACAGTGCCTGGCATGTAGTTAGCGCTTAAAAAATACCGTAGAAACGAAACAAAGAGGAACAACAACAACAAAAATCCATTGACCAGCCGGACCCTAAAAGGGGTAGTGAGCGTGTTTTTCCAGCAAGTGGTGCTGTCCTCCTTGTTCTGCCGGCCGGGCTCCCCGTTATTCTCCGCCGGAGTTTGGTTTTAGCAGGAAGGCAGCTCGACCCTCCTCTCCTCGGGAATCCTCCTCCTCGACCCTATTCTCTTTTTCTCCTTCTCCTCCGAATCCTATGCTCAGTCCTGGATTCTGGGCAGGTTCCTGTTCTCCTTGGCGAACCGGGTTGGACGGGCATCGAGCCCCTCGCAAAGACGGGAGCAGGGGACTGCGTGGGCCTTCCCCGGGACTTGTCTTTCAGCCTCCCCTCGGTCCCCCTCCCCCCGTGTCGCCCCCTCCCACCAGGAGCATCTTGGCTCCGACCAGGGACATGGAGTTTTCCAGACTCGGTTCGTGCCAGCACGAACAGGAAGCAAGACAATGCGGCCCCGTTATCTCACTCCCGCATTCCTTCCAGGTGATGCTACCGCACACTGCCCTCGGGACGCGGCTGGGAAGGGAGACAGTTTTGGGGGGTGGGCAGGAGCAGGGGCACTGGGTACCCTCAAACCCTGGAAGGAGAAATGGGGAAGGACACGGCTTCCCATTTAGCCTCAGCTAGACTGTAAACTAGCCTCTAAACCGTAAGTTCGTTTTGGGCAGGGAACATCTTCGCTAATTCTGTTGTATCGTCCTCTCCCAAGCGCTTAATTCAGTGCCCTGCACATAGTAATCATCATCATAATAATAATAATCGTGGTATTTGTTAAAAACTTACCATGTGCCAGGCACTGTACTAAGCGCCGGAGGGGAGACAAGAGAGCGCTCAATAAATACCACTGATTGACTAGAATTAGAATACTTCGCTTTGAAAAGGTTGTTTAACCCATTTCCCTGCCTCCAGGAAAGACCGCCCCGCCCCGCGTTAGAGATGTTCAAGGAAGAATTCCACCGCTTCCCTCCAGCTTCTGTCCAGGCTGTCTAACCTGCAACCCTCCTGTTATAGTGGTCATTCTGGCCTCTGTGTGCAGGAAGAAGAAAGCCCAAGCCGCCCTCTGTCCTCGGTCCTTCAGGCTTCAAGTGACAGCCCTTAGCTCTCTCTTTTCTCCAGGTAAACGGATCTCCCAACTCAGAGGCCAGAGAGTTGGGAGATCCGTCTACCTGGAGAAGAGAGAGCTACTGGCCGCTGAAACGGGCCCTCACTCCAGCAAGCAGGCTGCAAAATGACCCCATCTTGTATTCCCTCCCTCATCCACCTCTGCTGTCAAATCACGCCTTGCTTTGGCATAGGCCAGGTTAGGACTAAGGCTCTGATTGGGCAGGTGCTGGTCCTCTGAGAGAGTTGATTAAGGGCAGTGGGAGCTGGAGGGAGGCTGAGGTTCTATCTACAACTCACTTGGGCCCTGGCCCCAGTCCCCAGCTCCTTAACTCTGAGGGTGAGGAAACCCTCCCCCTAGTCCCTCTCTTTGTGCCAGGGCTGCCAAGCGGGCACGAACCATTCACCCCTTTCCTAACACCAGCCCCCAATTCTCTGTCCTGACCTAGAGGCCTCAACACGGTGGGCGAGGGCGGCCCTCCCGTCGACCTGATGGATTGGCTCTGTCCATGGCGGTAGACCACCGGGAGGAGGTGGGGCTGCTGGACCCCCATCTCTATGGACCCTCTCACTCCCCTCCGTTTCTTCTCTTAACCTCGAATTCGCTCAAGCTCAATTCGCTCCAGAATCCACTGTGACTTTTATTATAGAAGCGGCTTGGTGTAGTGGATAGAGGACGGGCCTGGGAGTCAAAGTCATGAGTTCTAATCCCGGGCCCTCTACTTGTCTGCTGTATGACCTTGGGCAACTCATTTAACTTCTCTGTGCCTCCATTACCTCATCTGTAAAATGGGGAATGAGGCTGTGAGTCCCACGTGGGACGGGGAGTATATCCAACCCGATTTGCTTGTGTCTACCTCAGCGCTTAGTTCAATGCCTGGCACATAATGAGTGCTTAACTAATACTATAATTGCTATTATTAATGATTATCGTTGCTATCTTCTGCTGCGTAGCGACTTTGGGGCCTTCCAGGATGAAGTCCGCCTCTGCAAACCCTGCCGCTGGCTGAAGAAGCGTCTCCTTGATTTTGAACTTGCAGCCTTCAAAGTTCAATGGCCGGGGGAAGGGAGAAGGAAGGTGGGTAGGCGGGGTCGAAGTGAGATGCGAGTTCTCTTCAGGGGTCCCTCCCCAGTCCTGCAGCTCGTTGGCTAGGCGAAGCTGATTGCTAGGGACGGGTCGTCATTGTGGCAGCCGGGCCCTTAAACCCTTCGGTTTCCTCCCCGCCTGGCATTTCTCCTGGGTCAGTCAATTCCTGGGGCAGGGGCAGGGGGTGGTGCTGACTTCGCATTTGTAGTGGGATTGCCAGCCACCGCCCCTTAGCCCACTCTTCTCCTTCAGAGATTACATGCCCTCCTTCACCTATTCCCAGGTCTCTCCCTTCTGTCCTGGTTTAGGAAGTTTTTCCCATGGTCTAACCTCCCTCCCTCCTGCTGCAGCTCCTACCGACTCTCTCCTTGCACAGCCTCTCTGCGGTAATCGGCGCGGGTTATAAGGAGGCAGCGGGGGCTCAGAGAAGAGTTGTTTATTTCTGGAGGCACCTGGAGGTTTATTTACAAATAAATACAGAAGATCTGAAAATACAAAGCCCCGGCTCTAGCAGGGCGGGAGGACGGGGTCTGAGGAAGCTGGACTGCTTTAGACGCCTCCTCACTCTCTCTCACGGCCACAGCCCCCGGCTCCCTCAGCCCCTACCGCCCTAGTCCCCTTGGCCTTCGCTGGGAACCTGGGCAGGGACCCATTTCCCAATAGAGCTCACCCTTCTTCTTGCCAACCCGAATATGGATCCTCATGGCCTCCCTGCCCCTAATTTGGGGATGGGGGCAAAAACTGATTCGAAGAGGCTTACTGCTTACCCCTCAAGAAGTAGCTCTAGGCGGCCCTGAGGCAAGGTCGCTGACAGACTGGAATGGGGGAGGTGGGGAGGGAGGTCCGGGAACAAAATAGCCTCACGCGGGATGGGGAAGGGGAGCCTGCGTCTGCCCCTCTTAGGCTGATCGAGCCAAAACGCCCCAGCCTGGCACTGCCCACAGTCCTGAAGCCGGCACATTTCTGCCATCGGGGGGAGGGGGGGGGTGTGTGTGCGTGTGTGTGAAAGAGAGAGAGAGAAAGAAAGAAAGAGAGACTTGGGGCCGATAGGGTCCCAGCTGGGGTATGGGATGGTTTGGTCCCAGATCTTAATAATAATAATAATAATAATTCTGGTATCTGTTAAGGGCTTACTGTGTGCCACTGTAATAAGTGTTGGAGTGGATACAGTCAAATCGGGTTGGACACAGTCCCTGTCCCACATGGGGCTCACTGTCTCAATCCCCATTTTCCAAAAGTGGAAACTGAGGCACAGAGAAGTGAAGTGACTTGACCAAAGTCACACAGCAGACAAGTGGCAGACTCGGGGGATTAGAACCCACGACCTTCTGACTCCCAGGCTAATGCTCGCCAACCCCCTGCCTGGGGCCCCTCGTTCCCACTGAGTCGGCAGAATCATTACAACAACAGAGGCGGCAGACAAAGCGCCGGGAGGATTAGGGTCTCAGCCCCCGGGGGGTTCCGTGCCGGCTCAATACAGGTTCCATTGCTGCACCAAAGCCTAGGCGGCTTTGGGGAGGGGGGACTCTCCTCCCCACCGAAGTGGCTCTGTCAGCAGAAACAGGGATGGGGGTGGGTAGAGAGGCAGAGGGGGGAACGCTGGATGGGGGGCGGAGACCGGGGGGAGGGGTACCACACCCTGATAGTCATGGAGTTGTAGTTGACAGAGGTGGAAGCCTCGATTCTCCCCAGAGGGCTCTGCCCCAACTCAGGCCTGATCAAGTCTGGGAGCCCCAATCCCACTCCAACCCAAGGGCCGGGGCGGTCACCCCTCTGCCCACCTCTCTGGCGGGGAGGGGTCGGTCTCTCGCCTCTGAGACTTAGGGAGGAAGAGGGACGGTGGTCTCTGGACCAGGCCCGGAGGGATGGAGGTAGGGGGCGGACTCCCTCGTTGCCCCCATCTCACCCCGGCAGGCCCCGGACCCATCAAGAGGCCGAGCGTCATTTTCTGTGGTAGTAGCGGCGGTGGTTCATGTCCTCTGATCCCACGCGACCCCAAACGCCCACCACGAAGCTCTCGATGTCACACTCATTGCAGCCGCGCAAGATGCGGAAGGAGCCGCCCTCGCCCCAGGTTGGACCCCAGGAGTTGGCCGCCCTCTGGAAGCGGGGAAAGAGAGGTGACCGTCGGAGAGATGGGTTCAGGTCAGCCCCGCCCCGAGCCCCCCCCGAAGACCCCTGCCCCAGGACGGGCGTGGAGGAGCCCACGACCGGACTTACCCAGAACTTGACTCTCCGCCCATTGGGCTGCAGCTCCTCCCCCCACCTGCGGCAGGAGGGAAAAGGCGGTCAAGCGAGGGACAGACAGGGGGATGGGCAGGGGGAGTGGGAGGGTCACACTCTCCGGCCTGGGCTCTCCCTGCCTTGCCCCGGCCCCGCCACGGTTGGACCGGTTCCCACAGCAATCCCGTGTTGCTTGCTGGCTTTGAGTCCAGCTGTGGCGCCCGGGCCGGGTGGGGGCTTTGCACGGCTCCGTTCCCTGCTGGAATGTTCTCTGACCCGCACTCCCAGCCCTCTCCAGAATGGCCTCGCCGCTCCCTCCGCCACCCTGAAAACCGACGGTGGGAGAGGGCCAGATGCCAACTCCACGCTGGACCTTTCATGTGCTGGTACCCTGCCCTGTCCGCCTAACTCCCCATCCCTATTAATAGTAATACTAATTATTGTTATTATTATGTTACGTGTTAGCTGCTAGGTTAGGTTAGATACAAGGTAATCAGATTGGACACAGTCCCTTTCCCACCTTGGGCTCACACTCTTAAACCCCCAATTTTTACAGATGAGGAAACTGAGAAATGGAGACATTAAGTGACTTCCCCAAGGTCACACAGCAGACAGGGGTCAGAGCTAGGACTAAAACCCAGGTCCTTTTGACTCCCAGGCCCTTGTTCTATCCACTAAGCCACGCTGCTTCTCATGATAGCCCTGACAGAAGTGAACAGAGCTGGGCCTCGCCAGGGGAACCTGGGGCAGGGGCAAGGGCAGGCAAAGGACAGGAGCCAGGTGGGCTAAAGATGAATCCTGCCAGATAGTTGGCATCTTGTCATCCTCTCTGCCCTCAGATTCCTCTTCACCCCTCCCTCCCCTCCAAGGTGGCGACACATGACCCAGGTTGGCAGGTCTCTGCTGGGGTGTGAAGTCGTTGAGGAGTCGCTTAGAGCTGGGAGACCTGCTATGGGCCAAGGAGAGCAGGAGTAGGCTGGGAATGGGCATTTCTGGGATGGAGGTGGGGGGGACTCTTTGCCTGCCTGTCTTTTTATGTTATTTGTTAAGCGCTGACTATATGTCAAACACTGGTCTAAGCACTGTCAATGCAACTCATTTAAGTTGGACACAGTTCCTCTCTCGCATGGGGCTCCCAGTCTAAGTAGGAGGGAGAACAGGAGAACTGAGGCATAGAGAAGTTAAGTGACTGGTCCAAGGTCACACAGCAAGCAACTGGCAGAGCTGGAATTAGAATCCAGGCCCTCTGACTCCCAGCCCTATGGCTCTTTCCACCAGGCCATGTTGCTTTTCCTTCTGGAGGCCCAATCTACTTCTCCCCAGATCAGTTCCTCCTGTCTGTCCCCTCTCTTAACCCACCCCTCACCCACTCATTCATTCAATTGTATTTTTTGAGCAGTTACATGTGCGGAGCACTGTACTAAATGCTTGGGAGAGTACAATACAAAAATAGACACATTCCCTGCCCACAATGAGCTTACAATCTAGACGAGAAGGAACCAGAGAGTAAATAAGTAAATTACAGATATGTACATAAGTGCTGTGGGGTGGGGGGGAGGTGACACAACAAAAGGAGTAAGTCATAGTGATGCAGAAGGGAGTGGGAGAAGCGGAAAGGGGGGAGCTTAATCAGGGAAGGCCTTCTGGAGGAGATGTACCACTCAGTGCCCCCAAGCCCTGCTTACCCGGTAATCTTCACTGAATGGGTCCCTTGGCGACGGAACTGTGGAGGCTTGCCGTTGCTGGCGGGAGTGTGGCGGTAGATCCCGTCCTTGTACAGGAAGAAATCTTCATGGACTTCCATCAGGGCTGGAGGCACAGAGAGAGGAGAGCGGGGAAAGGAGCCATGAGCATGAGACTGTGAATTCGTCGTGGGCAGGGAACGTGTCTACCAAATCTGTTGTGTTGTATTCTCCCAAGCCCTCAGTACAGTGCTTTGCATTCAGTAAGCACTCAACAAATATCACTGATTGAGCCTCAGGTAGGCAGAATGGGGCTGGCAGAGTCCTGTGGAATTCACCAGACTAGGGACCAGGCTTATCCAGGCCCAAAAGGAATGGGCTCTTTATGTCCCCTTCCTGCCAGGCTGCCAAGATGCCAGGTTTGCCTCAGCAGACTCAACGAAGAGGGAAGGTGGGAGTGACTAGAAGTCCTTGAAGGGATTCTGACTCCACCTACCCTACTAGCTTTGCTTTTCCTTGGCTCTTCTGCCTGCAGTTGGTGCCCAGGGTGATGGTGAATAAGGTGCCAGCCACACCTGGGCAGCGTGGGTGAGAGGCGTGAGGCCCTGGGCCATTCGACAGTTTGCCTGGAGTTTCTCACTTGGGTCCTGGCCAAGCTGCCAGGATCTGGTGTGGAATAGGAATAGGTTTGTTGTGTGGGGGCAGGAATGTGTCTGTTTACTGTTGTATTGTACTCTCCCAAGCACTTAGTACAGTTCTCTGCACACAGTAAACAATAAATATGATTGATTGAATGAATGAATAAATGCAGGCGTTCCAGCTCCTTCCACACTTCCTCCACCCCTCTCCCAGGACCACCCGGCCCCACTCTGGGCAAGGGTTGGCTCCTCAGGACTCTGGAATTTCAAAAAAGACCTGGTAGCTCTAGCAGGGCAAGGAGGAAGAGGAAGATGGGGTGGGAGATCTATAAACTGGCTGGAAAGAGGAGACTGAATGGGCATGGTCATGTAGGGAGGTGGGGTCTGCCAAGATAGAGGCCCACCAGGCTCCAGGCAGGCAGCAGGGGCAGTCAATTGCCTGAACTCCTTGCAAAGAGTGTGCCAGATAATTTGCATAAAGCACCACTGGCTTTTTCGGGGCATGGGGACTCTGGACACTACTGAGGAAATGGGGGAGAAGGACCCTGTTCCCATTGGCCCTGCCAATCCCCTGTCATCACCCCCCAACACACACACACACACACACACACACCACTGCCTCCCCCATCATCCCTTACCTTGCACGGGCCCATTCTCCATTATCTCCTTCATTATATCCTTTTCCTAGGGGAGATATGGGAAGAAGTGAGAGATGCCCCCACTGGTCTGGCCCCAAGCCAAAGGGCATTAACCCACTTGGCAGCTGAATGCCATTTCCTGGACAGGGAGTCCCTTGGGGGAGGAGGGGTCCTGGGGGAGAGAAGAGCTGCCTCCCTCCCCGCCTCTCTCTCTCCTACTCCCACCATTCCCCAGCTCGAGTGTCACATGCCGGAAGCTATTGCTGGCAGCTGAGGAGAGAGACTGGGTGGGTGCCAGGGCACAGTTTGGGGACTGAGGAGGGATAGCAGGGAGATTCCACCATCTGCCTGGTGATCAGGGGACTCAGCTCAGCTCAGACCAAACCGGGGTCATAGATTCTTCCCTTGCTTGCCACCAAGCAGCACCCCCTTCCACCCTCACCCCTTCCTCTCTCCCCCAGCTCTCCCCTCTCAGTGCCCCTCAGGGCACGGACACAGCTCTTGCACTTACATTGGAGGAGAGGCGGTAGGGAGGTGTGGACTGGTAGATGTCGTTGGAGTAGTCGTTGGAGTGGTGGAAGTTGTTGGGGCAGGGGCCGGTGGCCTGGCGCTTGCCTCGCCCCATGGGGCGACTGTACATCCTGCAGGGCTCCGCAATCGAGTTTTGGCTGGCCAAGGGGTAGCATTTGTCGGACACCAACCTGTGAAGTCGGGACAAGAAGGGGTGGGGAGGCTTGAGGGAAGGGGGCACCTGCCAAAAGTAACCCCATCGTATCCCTGGGTTCTAATCCCGGTTCTGCCACTTGTCTGCTGTATGACCTTGGGCGAGTCATTTCACTTTCTCTGTGCTTCAATTATCTCATTTGTAAAATGGGGATTAGGATTGTGAGCCCCATGTGGGACAGGGACTATGTCCAACCTGATTATCTTGAATCTACCCCTGCACTTAGAACAGTGCTTGACTCATAGTAAGCGCTTAACAAATACCGTAAGTATGATTATTTTATTATTATCCCAATCATGTGAGGGAGGGAAAACCTGGGGGATGTGCCCCCCCAACCACCCCAATCCCTGGAGGACTGGCAGGGTCAGAGCCTGGGGGGTCCACTCCCCACTCACCCCCTCCGCCGCAGGAAAGACCAGGCCCTATCCAGACGCCCGCCATTGCAGCCCTGCTGGTGCCGGGTGTTACAGGAGAGAAGGTTCTGGGGGGACAGCGAGGGGGTCATGTGGCCCTTGGAGTGGATGGAGATTCGGTCCGATGCCACAGCTGCAGGAGAGGGCAGAAGGCGGGGGAGGAGATGAGGGGGAGACACTCCTGGTAGGGAAGGGGAGGCCTGGGGTCTTCCACACCCATTTCTCCTACCCCAGGGTGGGCCTACCTGCCGTAGAGAAGGCCCATGAGCCAGCACAGTTGCCTTGGTCTAAGGGTTCGTGGATCAGGCCAGGCCACTTCTGAGCTGCATCAAAGTTGCGGGGCAGCACTACGTTGGGGCCCATGTTCATCTGTAGAGACAGTGGAAGGTGCAATGTCATCTTGGCCCTTCCCCTGCCTCTGTCCCTCTAGATTGCAAGTTCACTGGGAGCAGGGAACATGTCTACCAACTCCATTAGATTGTACTTTTCCAGGCACTTAATATGGTGCTCTGTACACAGTAAGCGCTCAATAAATGTGACTGACTGATTGAGCTAAGTGACCTTCTTCTCTGTCCCAGGCTACAGGAAGCCCTTCCTCCTGTCTAACCTCCCTCCCTCCTGCTGCAGCGAAGCCTATTTACAAAAGGCAAGGGATGGTTTGGGGGAGGGAAAGGGCCAACCTGAGTGCACTGGTCTGAGCTCTTCCGCTGCCCCCTTTTTTTCTAAATGGTAGTTGTCAAGCACTATATGCCAAACATTGAACTAAACACCGGGATAGATACAAAATAAACAGTTGGACACAGTCTCTATCCCACAGCCTGAGTAGGAGGGTTTAATGGGTTTAATTCCCATTTTACAGATGAGGAAACTGAGGTACAGAGAAGTGAAGTGACTTGCCCAAGGTCACACAGCAGACCAGTGGCAGAACTCAGGTCCTCCGACTCCCAGGCCTGTGCTCCTTCCACTGGCTCATTCTGCTTCCCCTTAAGGGCCTGTCCCTTTGTGCTTCACTTTTCCTCCTTCCCTGCTCCTTGCGGTCCCTTCCTGGCCCTGTGCCGGCCCTTGACCCCATCCCAACCCACCAGGGGCTCAGGTTTAAAAATACTCCGAGGCCATTCTGACCTTGGCTTTGGAGAGCCGGGTGACAGGAGAGGCAAGGGGAGGTGGGGAGACCGGGGTGGAAGAGGGATGTCGGGGGATTGGGCTGCTGGCCAAGACAAACAAAGGGAGGCAGAAATAGCCACCTCCTCCTCTCTTCCCCCAAGCCTGGCTGGGCCTGGGAGAACTGGAGAAGGGGCGGAACTGCCCTGCCAGAGTCATCAAGCCTGAGATTCTAGCACAGATCAGACCCGAGGGTCATTTTATCCATCTCCACATCTCACACCCTCCCAGCTCTGCTGGGCTACAAGGAGACCCCACAGTTTACCTGGACTCCCCAGTCCAGGGTTTTCCAGTAGAAAGTTCCCCTCTGGAGTCCTGCCTAAATCCCTCACACTGCAATGCTGGAGACAAGTTGGCCAGGCAGGGGGAATCAGGGGGCAGAAGTGGGGTGCCCTTCTCTGAAAGTATCAGGAATGGCACTGCCAACATCTGCCCCCACCAATCTACTAAGTCTGCTCCGAGTGCCCCCTGGAGTGAGTAGTGCCCAGAAGATTCCTATCGAGCCCCTCCACAGGTGCCTGCCCTCCCTCCCCTCCTGGAATCTTGTTTCTCCCCTATTCTGCCATCTCTCACCCTCACCCCCAGAGAGAGGCCATTGGCTACTTCCCCCGATCCACTCGGCCCTTGCGGGAACAAGACGTCCCGCTCTTAAGACTGATCCGGATTTCCGGACCCACCCCGCTCGCCGCCCCGACCCCAAAACCCTGGCTGCTCTCAGCTCCAGTCCAGCCGCTTTGATGCGAGAGGCAGGCACGGCCTGTAGCAAGGGCCCCAGAGGGGCCGGGTTTCCGACGGGAAAGGAACATTCCCAGTTTCCTGGATGGATCCGCTGAGCCTGTATTTCCAAGAAAAGCAGGCGCTCCAGCCCACGGGACGCAACCTCCCCCCATAGCCACCTGGCCCGACCCACCTCTCAGGCCCTAGGTGTTTGTGGCCTGGAATGCAAGTCCGGTCCGGTGGGGAGGGTCTGCCCGAGCCCTCCCCCTTGGTTCTTCCCAGGTGGGACTAGATGACTGACGGGCTGGGAGCTCGGGCCGGGGAGCAGAGTGGCCTAGTGGATAGAGCATGGGCCTGGGAGTCAGAAGGACCTGGGTTCTAATTCCAGCTCTGCCACTTGTCTGCGGTGTGACCTTTGTTAAGTCACCTCACTTCTCTATACCTCAGTTCCCTATCTGTAAAAATGAGGATTAAGACTGCGAGCCCCATGGGGTACGTGGACTGTGTCCAACTTGATTAGCTTGAATTTACCCCAGCGCGGAGTACAGTGCCTGGCCCACAGTAAGCACTTAACAAATACCGTTAGAAGAAAAAAAAAAAGAAAAATGAGGGGGCCCTCTCGGCCACGGTATGGAAATGATATGGAAATGAACATCTGTGTCAACAGCTTTGGCATTTGGGGTTGGGCGGGGGTGTGGGGGGTGTCCGGGGAGCGGGAAAGGGGACTCTGACACCTGAGACTCACGTGCATCTTGTTCATGTTCATGACGGAGGGCGAGGGCCGGATGGTGCCTAGCCTGTGGCGGATCCCTTCTTCCAGCGTCATTCCCCAGAAGGAGCTGTGGTTCCCAGCTCTCCAGCTGCGGGAGGATGCGGTGCTGGACACGGGGCCGAGACCCTGCCCCCCCCCCGACCCCGCACTCCCCTCCTCTCCTCCCTAGAAGGCGGGGCGGGGGCTGGTCTTCCTCCGAGTGGATCCACTGCCCAACCCCACATACTCAAACGAACTCCCACACTCACATCCGCACCCTTTCGTGTCTCGGCCTCCCGCCCAAGAACCCAGTTCTGCTCCCCGCCCCGCCCCCACGGGAAGCCCCTTACCCGTAGTTTCCCCTGTTGATGGCGTTCATCAGCTCCGTGTTCACCAGGCAGGGCTCCTGCTCACAGTCCCAATAGCTGTTTCCCAGGCAGGTGCTGGGGAGGAGAGAAAGAGTTTATGTCCTCGCAGAAGCCCCAGGCGGGGGGAATGGGGGTCTCTGGGCTGCCTGGACTGTTTGGGACCAGTAGGAGACACCACTGCACGCACCCTCTTAAATTCTATCCACTGTCCGGCAGTTCAGCCTCCTTTTAAGGTGCTGAGGCAGGGGAATGCCAATTAAGGCCACATCCCAGCTGTCTGGAGTACCCGGGCCGGCAGGCCTCCCGCTTAACTCTTCTCTGGCCGAGGGGAGATGGGCTTGGGGCTAAGAAGGAGGATCCCCGTCTCTGAGAGCAAGGAGGAGGTGTTAGGGGAGAGTTCTGAACTGTGTATCCCCACGCACACACACACCCCGCCAACGTACGTGCCCACCTGTCTCCCCCGACTTCAGGTTCACCCACCCTGAAATGCAAACCATCTCTCGCTTTTCCCTTTCTAATCAGTAAGCTCACTGTGTGCAGAGCATGTGTCTATCGACTCTGTAATATTGTACTCTCCCATGCGCTTAGTACCGTGTTCTGTACACAATAAGCATTCAATAAATGGCTGACTTTTCCCCTCCATGAACACTTATAAAGCCTCATTCCTTCACAGCTCCGCTTTCTCTTCTCCCCAGGATCCCCCCCCGCCAGACTGTAAGCTCGTTGTTGGCAGGGAATGCGTCTGCTTATTGTTGTATTGCACTCTCCCTAGCGCTTACTACAGTGCCCTGCATACAGTAAGCGCTCAATAAATACGACTGAATGAATGAATTGAGCGTTTGTTATTCCCTCACCAAGCAAGTGGGAGGCATCATTGTTCCTCCTATTTGCTCCCTCTGCCCCACCCCTTGCTTGTCCCTTGGCTGCAGGAACAGGTCCGAACAGGGCCTAGAGATCAGCCTGGGGAGGTCCTGCATTCCGGGGGCAGGGGCCTTCATTCCCTGCCCCCCATCCCCTCCCTTGCTCCCAGCATCACCCTGAACTCGTTCTCCTCTGGAGTGGAGCACAGTGAGCCTTCAATAAACACAATTGATTGATTGATTGATTGGACAGGGCAGGACAGTTAAGTCAGGCCCTGGAGCTACCAGGGCCAGGCACTGTGCCTGAATATTGCCCATGTCCCATCTCCCCACGGCTTCTGCTCTCCAGGTGGTTAACCCCCGGAATCCCACTGCCCTCAGCCTGGTCCCCAGTCTGCCTGGAAGGAGAGGGCTAGGTGCCAGCAGCTGGAACAACCTGTCCGGGCACAAACACAATGACCCGTTCTCTCCGGCCCCCCCAACCCCCCGGATCAGTTTTATAGTCTTTGCTCCTTTTGACTGATCCTAATCCAACTGCTTCCTCCGCTTCCCCCCACCACCCCCACCCAAACCCGGCTTCCATGAGGCAATGGAAAAAGCCAGAGTTCAAATTCCAAGAAGTTCCCTCTCCCAAGTCTCCCTGCCGCTATCTGGTCTCTCAGAGGCTGGAGGGATGAGAAGAGTGTGTGGCCGCGCCCCCTCCTCCCAACCCCCTTCCCCTCCCCCCCACTCCCAGTCTCAGGGATTCCTTCCATTCCAGGGGTGCAGCCCCATGACCCGCTGCTGGGCTGGGAAATGCTACCATCCCAGAAAACTTGTGCATCTTAACAAGCAGAAGAGAGTGTCATCTGGCCAACCCTCCCCTCTTAGTGTCTTCCAGCTCTTTCCTCTGCTTCCCCCACTGCCCCCAGTTCCAGATTATCTCCCCTCTCCTCTGCAGCCACCCCCAAATTGGCTGCAGGGGTCCAACCCGGACTAGTTCTTCATTAGGCACTGCCACAGCCCCCAACCCCACTACATACAAATCTGATCCACCCCTCGCCTCCCCACTCCCGCCCCCCAGGTTGGAGGGAGAAATCAGGTATCACCTGATGCTTTAACGTCCCCCAGAGATGCTGCTTCCCTGCCCCTCCCCCAAATCTCCAAAACACCAGGACATCCGCCAGCAAATCTCAGCTGTGCCCTGGGCGATGGGAGTTGGAAAGAAAAGGAATTTGGCAGTGACGCAGGGGTGGCAGGGGTTGGGGCTTGGCCGCAGGGAAGACTTCACAGGTCCTGCTGTCTTCTGGGACTCTGGGATTTGGGACTAGCTGGATTGGAGCCAGCTCCTCCCGAGATCGCAATCCAACTGGGATGGGGAAATTCCAGGGAAGGGATCTCTCCCCATCCCTCTCTCTCCCCAGAAGAGATCATTCCCTTCCAAGAGGTCAGAAAGCTTGACCTTCTGCTTCCTCTCCTCCCTCCCCCTCCAGCAAAAATATACAGAAAGCTGTCTCCCTATGCCAATGTCCCCTCTTCCTCCCAGGGCAGCTGGTACAGCACCAGGCCTGCCCTGAGTACCCAAGAATAGGGTGGTAGATGGAGTTGAAGGATGGCACCTGGCCACCTCCAAGAGAATCCCAGCCCTTGGCACACCTGCCCCACCCATGGCCCAGGACTCACCACTGGTTACAATTCTCCTTGTACGTCTCTGAAGGATGGTACATTTGGTCCTCGTGCTGGCAGCCTATGGAAGAAGGTGGTGGAGAAGAGGACAAGAGGGTGGCCCCAGGGAGGGATATCTAGGCCCTGTCTATCCAAAGTGGATTTAGGGTTGCCCCTGTGAAAGCTGACAGCTGGCTTTCCTCATCTCCCACTCCCTTCTGCATCGCCCTGACTTGCTCCCTTTTCTCTTCCCTCCTCCCAGCCCCACAACATTTAAGTACGTACTTGGCACTTTATTTGTACTGATGTCTGTACCCCCCTCTCTAGACTGTAAGGTCATTGTGGGCAGGGAATAGAACTGTTTATTGTTGTACTGTACTTTCCCAAGTGCTTAGTATAGTGCTCTGCACACAGTAAGTGCTCAATAAATACGATTGAAGAATGAATGAATGACTGAATGAAGTCAGGCAATGGATGGGCCTCTGTGGTTGGGAAGATTACTTGAGTGTTTTGGCTTCAGCAACAGGCTGGAGCCTTGGCAGGGGGAGGTCTAGGAGCTGGAAGTTCAGTGCTTAGAACAGTCCTTGACTCATAAGTCCTTAACAAATACCATTATTCTCACTGGCGGGAAGACTGCATGCAAGCCAGTACATTGAGGAACCTGTTTGCAAGACAAATATAAAAGGGCTTCAAGCTGAGGGAAGGAGAGTGGGCTTAGAACCTTCATCAGTAAGATTTGCCTTCTTGACAGAGAAGCATTAGACTGGGTTGAGGAGTGGTCTTCCTGCAAGTGGGTGTGGGGAGAGGGTCCGGGCACTGGGTCAGCTTAAGGACTAAGGGGCAGAGGCCATTGAGACAACCACGGGTCTGGGCTGGGGCAGGGGTTGTCCTATCCAGAGGCAGGGGCATTGCCAAGTAGAGAAGAATGGGTTCTTTCTAGGAGAGTCTGGGGTATTTTAACTGCCCCCAACTCCTGTCACTGATGAACAGACAGGACCCCGATTTCATGAGGGTAATGTGTGTGGGGGAGATTCTGAAAACTTATTTCTAGTCCAAATTCTGGTTGGGAGAATATCCCTTCAAGCCAGCTTCCCCGCCACCCACCCCCAATCCAGGTATTTTGTCAGCTGGGTGAGTTAGCAAGGCAGGACAGGGCAGTCCTAGATAGAACCCTGGGAGAAAGGTCACAACGGGTCATGGCCCCTGGCTATGCTGGACTTCAAAGAGCTCATTTACTCCAGCCCACCCCGCTGGGGAGAGCACACAGGCTCAGGATCCTTCGCTTCTTGAAGACAGAGTGTCTGATGGCTGGGCACTGGGTTGCGAGGGGGGCTAAATTGGGTGGGTGATCAGTGCAGCGAGATGAAAACCCACGGGAATGGCCCTTCCGGTCTGTTAGAACACAGAACCACCTACAGACACTGTTCACCTCAACAGCAGGAGAGACTGAGGTTAGACACCAGGAAGAATTTTTATCAGGCAGGTAGAGAAGGGGAGAATAGTGAAAGGAGGAGCAGCGTTTCCTCCCTCCAGAAGTTAGAGAGCAAGAGAGCGATTCCTTGTATACTTAGGCTGAAGGTGAGGGAAGGGCGGAGAGCCACTCGCCAGGGAGGTAGAGGGACGGACTAGATGATTTTTCAAAAGCTGGCCAGGGGTGCCCCCTCACCTGGGTAGACGGGAGGGTCCTTCTCTGCGTTCTGGCAGTAGGTCCAGTAGTCCGGGCAGCAGTCGGGGACCATGCGGTTACAGAAGATGTCGCAATAGCACATGGAGCCCCTGTAGGGCACCGCACAGTCGTCGTTGCGATCTTGGCAGCAGAATCCAAGCCTCTGGCAGTAGGAGCCCCCGTCGTCCCGGATGCCCCACAGGTGCAGCGCCGGGGCCAGCTCCCGCCGTGTCCGTCCCCTGCGGACGGCCAGGCTCCCCTGGGTGGTCAGCAGCAGCAGCAGCAGCAGCAGCAGCAGCTGCAGCAGCAGCAGCGACGGCAGCGTGCGGAGGGACGGGCCCGGCTTCATGGTGGTTGCGATGCGGGGCTGGAGGGAGGCGCGGGGAGGTTAAGGCGGGCGGGGGGGCGCCCCGGCCGCCAGAGGGCGCTGTCCTCCCTCCCTCCCTCCGTCCGTCCCCTCGGGCGGAGCCCCGAGCCGTGAGCGCCCCCTTCGGCCGCCCCGCCGCACTTCACCCCACTCTCCGGGTCCGGGCCCGTCGAGCCCATCCCGGCGGATTCCCCGTTCTCCGCAAGCCCCTCCTGGAAAATCCGGTCCCTCGCGGATGCGACCCCGCCCCTGGACACCCCCTCGAGGACCCTGCAGATGCGGCCGCCGGTCCTCGACCTACGGAAGACGGAGGCTAGGCGAGTAGGGGTGGGGGCTGGGAGCCAGGATTCCGGGGTTCTTTTCTCCGGGGGGGAGGGTTGGGAGAGGGCGGCAGACAGCAGCGGAGAGGGTAATAATAATAACAATGTTGGTATTTGTTAAGCGCTTACTACGTGCAGAGCACTGTTCTGAGCGCTGGGGTAGATACAGGGTCATCAGGTTGTCCCACGTGAGGCTCACAATCTTAATCCCCATTTTACAGATGAGGGAACTGAGGCACAGAGAAGTGAAGTGACTCGCCCCCAGTCACACAGCTGACAAGTGGCAGAGCCGGGAACCCATGACCTCTAACTCCCAAGCCCGGGATCTTTCCACTGAGCCACGCTGCTCCTCTTGGGTACTGAGCCGGGGTCCTAGATAATAATAATAATAATGTTGGTATTTGTTAAGCGCTTTTTATGTGCGGAGCACTGTTCTAAGCGCTGGGGTAGATACAGGGTAATCAGATTGTCCCACGTGAGGCTCACAGTCTTAATCCCCATTTTACAGATGAGATCACTGAGGCACAGATAACCACTGGTATGGGACCCCAAGACCCCCAACCCGCCCCCCCCCCCCCAGCCGCATCCTCACCGCAATCCAGGGCCCATGGCCAAGACCCTCTCTCCTCCCCCCCATCAGGCTCAACATGCCGGGAAAAGGGTAAACAGGAACTGAAAGTGACCTGTCACCGGGAGGGCCTGATCTGGGACGCCCCGGCTCCGGGAGGCAGACTGACCCATTCCCGGCACACTGTCCAACCCCAGGGTTCTCCCAGCCCAGAGAGGGCAGAGGTCACCGCGCGCCACACAGCACCCACGGGTCAGCTGAACAAGGAGGCGCCCTTTCCCGTCCCCTCCCTGCTTCCTGGGTGGGGAAGCACGAATCCAGGTGAAAAGGGAAGAGGTGACCGGGCAGCCTAGGAAACCTGCTTTTTTTTTAAAAAAAAAGAAAAAGGTATTTGTAAAGTGCTTACTATGTGTCAAACACTATTCTAAGCGCTGGGATCGGTACAAGTTAATTGTCAGACACAGTATGGAGTAGTAAGAAACAGCATGGTATAGTGGATAGACCATGGGCGTGGGAGTCAGAAGGTCAGAGGCTCCCGCCTCTGTCACTTGTCTGCTGTGTGACCTTGGGCAAGTCACTTCACTTCTCGGTGCCTCAGTTATTTCATCCGTAAAATGGGGATTGAGAGCCCCACTTGGGACAGGGACTGTGTCCAAACCGATTTGCTTGTATCCACCCCAGCGCTTAGTACAGAGCCTGACACACAGAAAGTAGTACAGTGCCTGGCACACAGTAAGCGTTTAACAGATGCCATTTTTTTCTTTTAAAAATACATAATTATTATTATCATTATGGGGCTCACAGTCTAAGTAGGAGGGAGAACAGATATTTAATCCCCATTTTACAGTTGAGGAAACTGAGGCACAGAGAAGTTAAGTGACACGCCCAAGGTCAGATCTGTCCTCCGCCCGGCGCCGTTTCCCTCACTCCAGACCCCCTTCTGAGAAGTCAGTGGGAAATCTGGGAGAGCCTGGGATACCCCCGCACACGCAAATCCACCTTGTCGGCCCTCCCCAGGGATGCGGAGACGGAGGCGCCAGTGAGAAGCAGCGTGGCTCAGTGGAAAGAGCACGGGCTTTGGAGTCAGAGATCATGGGTTCAAATCCCGGCTCGGCCATTTGTCAGCTGTGTGACTTTGGGCAAGTCACTTAACTTCTCGGTGCCTCAGTTACCTCATCTGTAAAATGGGGATTAAGACTGTGAGCCTCACGTGGGACAACCTGATTCCCTTATGTCTACCCCAGCGCTTAGAACAGTGCTCGGCACATAGTAAGCGCTTAACAAATACCAACATTATTATTATTATTATTATTAAATGGCTGGAGTCCACCTGAGAGGGGCGGCGGAGGAGCTCGTTGCTGTAAGCGGGGATGCTCCAGCCCAGAGCTAGCTGCATCCCTCAAGCAGCGGGAGCAAATCATCCAAGTCGGGCACCCCAGGGGCAGCTCGTGAAAGAGCTTGGAAACGCTCCACCCGCCCCCATCCCTCTCTCCCAGGCCTGGGCTGGCAGCAGCCCGGAGATAGAGGCTGCGATTCGCAGCTCCGAGGGTCACCCTGGGCCAGGGCCTTTTGACCAGGAGTAGCCCACCGGCCCCCTCTCTTCTATTCCCCCGATTCTCCCACCATCCTTCATCTTTCCCTGGGATCAGAAGAGTTAAAATCCCCCAGTGACCGCCTCTATTGGCATCCATGCCGACGTGCCCACTTGCTCTTGCCAAGAAGGAAAACTCTTGTTGAGGTGAGAGGGACCGTGACCTCTTCGCGCCCCCTCTGGGCACCGGTCCAGCTCCTGATCGAGCCCCCACTCCTCCAGAATGGACCCCTAGGGCCCGCCTGACGATCCCCTGGCCCCCCAAGAAGGCAGAGGGCTCGGGGGTACAGTCCCGCTGGCGCCCAGGTGCCCAGAAAAGAGTTGTACCTGGTTGAATGGCACTAGCTTCTGAGAGGCAGCGCTGGGCAGCGCAGGCCCGGGGACCGGGCGAGTGTCCGGTCGCTCCCCCATGAGGCTCCCTCGCCGGCCGGTCGTCTCGCTGGCTCTGGAGCGATCGCGGAGAGGCCCCGCCTTCAAGTACCGGCAGCGACCGCCTCCCTTGCCTTTTATCCTGTCTTCCATCCGGCTCCGCTCCCGACACGAAAGGCAAACAGCAGAGGGGAGGAGAGCACCTGAAATTATCTCATTTCTCCTGGCCCCCCGGCCTCGGCCCCAGCCCTGGGGGACAGGGAGACGGGGACAGGTTAAAAGTTTCGGGCTGAGAAGCCGATTAATAACCGTTCTTAGGCCTTTGAAATGGGGGAGCAGGTGGGCAGGAGCTCCGTGGCGGGCCAGAAGGAAATGGGCAGGTATGGCAGTAGGAGGGACTTGGGATAGACATCAGGGAGAACTGGATGGACTCCACAGAGATGATTGGGCAGGAGGGTGGGATGCCGCTTGGGAGAGGGGATATCCTCCTTGGAGTCTCGGAACGATGGATGACCTCTTGGAAGTTGGAGGTCTCGGATGATGCTTCCCATTTTACAGATGGGGAATGGAGGCCCAGGGAGGGTGAGTGACTTGCCCAAGGTCACACAGCATGCATGGGATTTCAGCTCCCAGCTCAGCCCCTGATCCCTAAAGGAGGGATCAGTCTTCACCATCTGTGGTCACCTGGACACGTAGCCCTGCCTTCGATCCTGTCAACCAGCCCAACCTCGGCTTCACTGGCACTGTCCTCTCCTAGTTCTCCTCCTGTCTCTCTGACTGCTCATTCTCAGTCTTTTTTAGAGGGCTCCTCCTCTGTCTCCCACCCCCAAACTGTGAGGGTCCTCAAGGCTCAGTTCTGGGTCCCCTTCTGTTCTCCATCTACACCCACTCCCTTGGAGAACTTATTTGCCCACATGTTGGAAGAAGTTTGAAGAACTACCACCTCGATGTGGATGATATCCAAACCTACATCTCCAGTCCTGATCTCTTTCCCTTTCTGCAGTCTCTCATTTCCTCCTGCCTTCAAAACATCTCTACTTGGATGTCCTCCCATCACCTCAAATTTAATATGCCTAAAACTGAACTTATCTTTCCACCCAAATCCTGTTCTCCCCCTAACTTTCCCAACACCATAGATTGCACCACTATCCTTCCTGTCTCACAGCCTTATAACCTTTATCCTTAACTCTTCTCTTTCATTCAACTCACAAATTCAATCCATCACTAAATCCTGTCCAGCCCACCTTCACAACATCGCTGAAATCTGCCCTTTCCTCTCCATCCAAACTGTTAGCATATTAAGCCAGTCACTTATCCTATCCCGCCATGATTACAGTATCAGCCTCCTTGCTGACCTCCCTGCCTCCAGTCTCTCTCGACTCAATCCACACTTCAGTCTGCTCCCTGGATCATTCTTCTACAAAAACATTCAGGCCATGTTTTTCCCACTCCTCAAGAAACTCCAATCAAGCACAAACTCCTCACCATTGGCTTTAAAACACTCAATCACCTTGTGCTCTCCTACCTCACCTTGCTATTCTCCTACAACAACCTAGCCCACACACTTTGCTCCTCTAATACTAACCTTCTCACTATACCTCGTTCTCAACTATCTTTCCACCAACCTCTCACCCACATCCTATCTCTGGCCTGGAACGTTCTCCCTCCTCATATCCGACAGACAATGACTCTCCCTGGGCTTCAGAGCCTTATTGAAGGCATATCTCCTCCAAGAGGCCTTTTCTGACTAAGCCCTCCTTTCCTCTTCTCCCACTCCATTCTGCATTGTCCTGACTTGCTCCCTTTGTTCTGCCTCAAATCCCAGTCCCACAGCACTTATGTACATATCTGTAATTTCTTTCTTTCTATTAATGTCTGTCTGACTCTCTAGAGTGTAAGCTTGGAGTGGGCAGGGAATGTGTCTGTTTATTGTTGTATTTTGCTTTCTCAACTGCTTAGTATAGTCCTCTGCACAGAAGTGCTCAAAAAATATAATTAAATGAATGAATGAATAGTCCTTAAATCAGCCCAGACTCCACACTTAGAAAAATTGCTTCCAATTTTTTTTATGACATTTATTAAAGCATTTCCTGGGGCCAGTTGAAGCTGCTAGCCTCATTTGTATGTGCATGTATGCGTGTGCATGTGTATGCGTAATATTTGTTTAGCGCTGACTATGTACCAAGCACGGTAGAGATTAAAACAGTGCTTGGGGCAGTGTAAGTTCTTAATAAGTACCACAATTATTATTAGTAAGCGATGGAGTAGATACGAGCTAATTCAGGTTGGACACAGTCTATGTCACACATGGGGCTCACAATCGATCCCACATTCCCTGCCCACAAGGAACTTAGGGTCTTGAAGTGAAGATATCAATTAAAATAAACAATTGACAAACATGTACATAAGTGCTGTGGAGTTGAGGGTAAGTGAATAACAAGTGCCCGAAGGGCACATCCAAGTGCAAGGGTGACAAAGAAGGGAGAGGGAGTCAGGGAAAAGGCACCACCAGCAACTCCCATCCCCAGCCTCTCCTCCTTGGACAGCTGGAGGGAGACAGCTGCAATTGGTGGTCCTTTTCTCCCTTCTGCACCCACCCCGTTGGCCCTTCCTCTTTTTCTCCCACCACAGAGCCTCCGTCCCCTTCCCAAGAGCCACAAAAGTGGAGAACATATGGATTGTGTGGAGAGCCAGAACTTCTGGGACCCCTGCTCCCACACCCCAACTCTCTGCCTCCGTTTTCTCCTCCAGCCCCCAGGGAATAGAGGGTGGAGAGAGAGGGGTGTGTGTGTGTGTGTGTGTATGTGTGTGTGTTGCAGGAAGGGTGGGAGGAGGGGGCCAAGGGTCAGGATCCATCAGGATCCAAGGGTCTGCCACCCTGTCCTGTATATGAGCAGGTCTTTCTCATTAAACGTCTCCTCCTTCTCACCCTCCAACCAAACCCAGCAGAGAAGGGATGTCCTTTATCTGCACCCTTCAATCTGCAATGGGATTCAAAGTCACACTCCCCTACCTTCCCTTTCCCCAACCCAATCCCCCAGCATTCTGGGGTTCCTTGAGAAAGGCCTTCAGGTTCAAGGGCAGACCTTCTCTTACAGGCAGGGCTCATTCAAGCGGGCTTGGGGGCAGAGGTCTGGTGCAGAAGACTGCTCTAACTGTCTTTTCATTCTTTCAGTCTTATTTATTGAGTGTTTACTGTGAATAGAGAGCACTGTACTAGGTGCTTGGGAGAGTAAAATATAACAATAAACAGACATATTCTCTGCCCACAACGACCTTACAGTCTAGAGGGAGAGACAGACATTAATATAAATAAATAAATTACAGATATGTACATAAGTGCTGTGGGGCTGGGGAGACGGATGAATAAAGGGAGCATGTCAGGGTGACGTAGAAGGGAGTGGGAGAAGAGAAAAGCAGGGCTTAGTCAGGGAAGGCCTCTTGAAGGAGTTGGGCCTTCAATAAGGCTTTGAAGCCTGGAGAGAGTCATTGTATGTTGGAAACAAGGAGGGAAGGCATTCCCGATCAGAGGCAGGATGTGGGCGAGAGGTCGGAGACGAGATAGATGAGAATGAGGTACAGTGAGAAGATTAGTGTTAGAGGAGAGAAGTGTGTGGGCTGGGTTGTAGCAGGAGAGTAGTTAGGTAAAGTAAGAGAAGGAGAGGAGATTGAGTGCTTGGAAGTGGATGGGCATCCACTGGAGTTTCTTGAGGAATGGGGAAACATGTCCTGAACATTTTTGAGGAAAAATGACCTCTCTGAGCCTCCCTCTCCATCCATAAACTTCTCTCCTGGTATTACGCCAAGGTCAGGGGAGGGATGTCAGCAGAGAATTAGGAAGGAGGCAGAAGGAGAAGCAGCATGGTCTAGTGGAGAAGCAGTGTGACCTAGTGGAATGAGCATGGACCTGGGAGTCAGAGGACCTGGGTTTTAATTCCCGGTCTGCCACTCGTCTACTATTTGAACATGGGAAAGTCATTTAAAATTTTCTATACCTCAGTTACCTCATCTGTGAGCTGCGAGCCCTATGTGGGACAGGAACTGCATCCAACATGATTATCTTATATCTACCCCAGAGTTTACTACATTGCCTAGCACATAATAAGTGCTTAGCAAATAACACACATACCCACACACACACACACACACACACACACACACACAGGCAAACACACAAATGAGGAGAGCAGCTTTAACTGGCCCCAGGAAGCTTTGTGGTTGGCACTGCCCTCCTCCTTGGCATCACCTCTGCCCTTGCAGTGCCATGCTCACTATTGCTGCAACTGCTCAAACCAGCCAACTCCTGCTTGGCTCCCCAGCACCAATTTTCATGGTAAATCAGTAGGAGTGTGGGTTGGAGGTGGTGCAGGGGAAACTATACTCAACCTCCTTGGGCAGAGGGGCAAGACCATCCAGGGACAGGAGTGACCGGGGGCAGGGCTAAACGGGGGCAGGACTAACCAGGGACAGGACCGTCCAGAGGCAGGGCTGACTGGGGCAGAGTCATCCAGGTGCAGGACCATCTGACATGGGACAGCTGTCAGGGTCTTGAGGGATTGTGCCAGAGACCTGGCATATTCTGCCAGAGGAGAGGAAAGACTGGAAACAAGACTGTAAATTCCTTGTAGACAGGGAATGTGTCTACCAACTCAGTTATTCTGTACTCTTCCAAGTGTTTTGCAGTCTGTACAGCATTCTGTAGTCAGTCAATCAATCGTATTTTTTTAGCAATTATGGTATGCAGAGCACTATACTAAGCACTTGGGAGAGTACAACAAAACAATATAACAGACACATTCCCTGCCTACAAAGAGTTTACAGTCTAGACAGGGAGACAGACATTAATATAAATAAATAAATTACGGATATGTACATAAGTGCAGTGGGGCTGAGGGGGAGTGGTGAATAAAGGGAGCAAATCAGGGTGAAGCAGAAGGGTGTGGGAAAAGAGTAAATGAAGGCTTAGTCAGGGAAGGCCTCTTGGAGGAGATATGCCTTCAATAAGGCTTGGAAGGTGGGGAGAGTAATTATCTGTCAGATATGAAAAGGCAGGGTGTTCCAGGCCAGAGGCAGGACATGGGCCAGAGGTCAGTGAACACACAGTAATCACTCAATAAATATCACTGATTGATTGAAGGGAAGGGGTTGGGCAAAACCCCTAGGGAATTTTGAATGGACCTTACTCCTGGGGTCCTTGGGACCGGTGGTCTGCTAGGTCTCTTTTGTAGATGCAGGCCCCACTTTGGGGAGCAAGGACCACCCTAACTCAGAAGCAGGCCATAGAGGCAGGAAGGGAGTCTGAACCAAGGAAAGCTGAGGAGAAAAAGCAGCATGGGAGCCAGAAGACTTAGGTTCTAGCCTGCCTATGTCACTTACCTGTTGAGTAACCTTGGGCAAATCACAAAGCTTCTGTGGGTCTCAGTATACTCACCTGTAAATTGGGATTTAAACATCTGCCTTCCCATCCTCTTAGATTGTGAGCCCCATGTCAGTTAGGGACTGTGTCCACTCTGATTATCTTCTATCTGTCTCACCGTTTATCACAGCCGTTGGCACTTAGCCCAAGATAAATCCCATCATTATTAGAGGGGAGAGCAGAGCCGATGACTCCCCCACAGACCCCCAAAGAACTCCCCTCTTCTTCCACTGGAACACAAGTAGCTTTGCCCACTGGAGTCATGGGACCAATACACATGGTGAGCTGGCGGCCGGTGGAGGGTGCCAAGCCATAGCCTTCTCTCCCGACTTCTCCCCTCTCTCAGCACTAGGGCAGCTTGGACCAAGGGGCCTGCCCCAAGGCTGACCCCAGCAGGGCGATTACTGAACAGCTGGCACAGGACACTGACTCAGGCGGAGGACACAATAGGGCATGTGTGAGTTTGGGGAGGCTGGGAGGAGCAGGGTCCCTAGGGGTTCCCAGGAATAGGGTGGCTGGGAGAAGAATGGAGGGGCACAGGGAGTGTGAATCACCGGTGCGGTGGGGAGGAGACGGGTTGGTGGTGAGTCATGAGGACGGACGAGAAAGAGGGTGACAGGCTCTGGGTGGTGGTCAGGAGGTGCCTTGTGATCCTTGGGGACTGCCCACTCAGCACCCCGACAGGGCAGGAGCACGTGACACTGCCCCATCCCAGTCCGGGGCTCAGTGTGTGAGGCTTGAACTGGGGGAGTTGGAGGCTGAGGTCCGCGTGAAGCCAGTCTCGAAGGTTGGGGCTGGGCCAGGCTTGGGTAGCCCCCAGCTTCAATCATGCAATCAATCATATATATTGAGCGCTTATTGTGTGCAGAGCACTGTACTAAGTACTTGGGAGAGTACAATATAACAATAAACCGACACATTCCCTGCCCTCAGTAAGCTTACAGTCTAGAGGAGGTGACAGACATGAATAGAAAGAAAGAAATTAAGATACATACTTAAGTGCTGTGGGGCTGGGAGAGGGGTACAAATGAAGAGAGCGAGTCAGGGCAACGCAGAAGGGAGAGGGAGAAGAGGAAAGGAGGGCTTAGACAGGGAAAGCCTCTTGGAGGAGATGTGCCTCCAATAAGGCTTTGAAGATGGGAGAGAGTAATGGTCTGTCAGATTTAAGGAGGGAGGGCATTCCAGGTCAGAGGTAGGATGTGGGTGAGAGGTCAGTGATGAGAAAGAAGAGACTGAGGTACAGTGAGAAGGTTGGCATTAGAGGAGCGAAGTGTGTGGGCTGGGTTGTAGAAGGAGAATAGTGAGGTGAGTTAGGAGGGGGCAAGGTGATTGAGTGCTTTAAAGCCAGTGGTGAGGAGTTTTTGTTTGATGTGGAGGTGGATGGGTAACCATTAGAGTTTCTTGAGGAGTGGGGAAACATGGCCTGAACATTTTTGTAGAAAAATGATCCAGGAAGCAGACTGAAGTATGGACTGGAGTGGAGAGAGACTGGAGGCAGGGAGATCAGCAAGGAGGCTGATACAGTAATCAAGGTGGGGTAGGATGGGTGATTGGATTAATGTGGTAGCAGTTTGGTTGGAGAGGAAAGGGTGGATTTTAGTGATGTGTAAAGGTAAAGGATTTAGTGATGGAATGAATATATGGGTTAAACAAAAGAGAGGAGTAAATGATAATGCCAAGATCACAGGGTTCTGAGGCAGGAAGGATGGTGGAGCCATCTACGGCAATTGGAAAGTTAGGAAGAAGAATTGATCGTTACAGTTCCACCCCACAAGGAATTTATAGTCTAGGGGGAATTTATTCATGGCCATGACCAAGCAGAAAGGAAACTCAGGTGTGTTCCATCTCTCAGGCCCTGGTACAGGTGGAACTCTTTACTACAGCATGGAAGATACCTTGAGAGGTCATTAGATCCAGAACCCTGCCTCTAAACTGGCTTTTCCTCATTCTTTCACAGAGATGTTCTCTTGGATATTAAAACCCAGGGAAGGGTACTTCGAACAAGTGTTCCCTTGTCGCATGTTCTGATGTCTCCCCTCCAGCCCCTCTGTTTTTAAAACCTTATATGGGCCAGCTCCTTGTCCCCTCCCTGCCCAACCCTGCTAGAGAAGGCTCAAACCAGGGCCTTTCCTAGAAATCCATGCCCCCCTGGAGGCAGGGGCATAGACGAAATGACCTCTAGAGGACCCTTCTGGCCCAAGAAGCCTCAGATTCCAAGAAACACGAAGCTGCTCCCCACTCCCTGTCTCAGGAACCCCTGGGGTAGGGCAAGAAGCCTGGATGAGGCTCAGAGAGGGCAAAAGTTTCCCCCAAGGAGCCACTGCGAGGCAGAGCTGGCACCAGCAGGCCCCTTCCCCTGCTCAGTCCTCTACCCATATTGTCCACCCCCCAGTTTTCTGTGCTCCTGAAGGGCAAAGCTGGCAGTCACGGGAATCGGGAAGGAGGCTTCTGGCCAAGTGGAGCCCATGCAATGTCAGCCTGGCCCTGGGGGCTGGTTTTGCAGCTGGGAGTCCAGAGAGGTAGATTGGAGGGCAGAAGGAGGTAGGGCTGACTGGTCCTGGCGGCAGCAGCCGTAGCGTAACAAAAAAGCTGAGGGAGGTCTCCCAGTCCCTGCAGGGCTCTCACCACATACTTTAGTGGTGACGGAGAGGGAAAGAGGAATCCGCTGTGAGTCATGGGGTCCTCATGTGCCTGATCCTTCTGTCCGTCCATCCGTCCACCCGTCCTCCAGGAAGGAAAGGAAGGGAGCCAGACTCCCACTTTCCCATTAACTGTCTCCCTGCTGCTGGCTCCGCTCTGGAGGCACATACTGACTGCCCTGCCTCAGGGCTACGTCCCACTGCACCCCCAGAAGGCTGGCATCTCCATGCCCACAGGAACCTCTGCTGTCCAGGACATGGGGGCATTGCCAGAGTGGGGCCAAGGAACGGGAGAGAAAATCCTCATGCAAGTGCAAGAAGCAGAAGCACCGTGACTTAGTGGATAGACCATGGCCTTGGGAGTCAGAAGGACCTGGGTTCTAATGCCGGCTCCACCACTTGTCAGCTGTATCACCTTGGGCAAGTCATTTCACTTCAGTTACCTCATCTGTAAAATGGGGATTAAGACTGTGAGCCCTATGTGGGACAACAACTACGTCCAACCTGATCATTTATTTATATTAATGTCTGGTCTCCCCCTCTAGACTGTGAGTTCACTGTGGGCAGGAATGAGCTATCTGTTGTTATAGTGTACTCTCCCAAGCGCTTAGTACAGTGCTCTGCACACGGTAAGCGCTCAATAAATACAATTGAATGAATCAATTACTTGGATCTACCCCCGTGTTTAGAATAGTGTCTGGCACACAGTAAGAGCTTAACAAATACCTTTAAAAAAAGTGCAAGTGTACACTTGGATTTGCATCCATTATTCACCCCTCCCTCAGTCCCACAGCACTTATTTCCATATCTGTAATTTATTTATTTAGATTAATGTCTGTCTCCCCTATAGACTGTAAGCTTGTTGTGGGCAGGGAACATATCTACCAACTGCTATATTGTACTCTCCCAAGTACCTAGTTCATTGCTCTGCACACAGTAAGATCTCGATAAATATGACTGATTAATTGACTCATCTGCTCTGACCTCACCCGTCACCCAAGCCTCCTTACTCAACAGCAAAAGGAATTTAGACTAGATCTGGGTGGGCTCTTCCCCGCACCCCATCTTTAACTGATTCAGGACAGCCACCTATAGCTCACCCTAAGACCTGCCTGCTCTCTCCCTTTGGCTCACCTGTCATGCCCATCTCAAGGGCCAGGTGCCCGGAGGGTGGGAAGGGCTGGTGAAGAGGCGGACTGGCACCAGAGGGTGGGAGGAGTTGCGTGAGGGGCTGGCACTGAGGCAGAGTTGAGGGAGAGGGGAAATGGGGGTTTTGGGGAAGAGGTGAAACGGCTCCTTCAAAGGGCGGGAAGACTCACTGCGGATGTAGGTCAGCCCTACTTCTTTTTGCATTTGTGCCCCAACCTACTTCATCCAGTCCTTAGCTGGACTGGGAGGGGGAGGGTCTGTGGCAGTCTGGTGAACCCTTCAGGCCCTGGAACAGCCCCAGGATCCTCGCTCTGCCAGGGTGGTATTTTCAGGGATGGATGTGGGGCTGACAAGCTAACCTCTCTGCCTCTTCTGCTGGCACAACAGTGGTCTAACTGCCACTACCCAGTTGGGCTAAATCGGACACCCAAATACCACCCCCTCAGGCCTCGCCTAATGACTCAGGCAGCCCAGCTACCTGGGCAGCACTGACAGCCGGGTGGTGACAGGTATTGTCTGGCCTTTCCTGATTCCGTTTCATTTTTAGTTTCCCTTTGGGGCCCAGCCCATGAGGTGTAGGGAGAGCGACTCCAGCCACTCGGGTACAACACAAAAATGGGCATCCAATGAGCACTGAAAAAGACTGCCACACCCCCACCATTGCCATGAGGTAAAAACCAGTCTCACTTTCTACTGCTAGGACCCATCAGCAGGAGTGACCCCACTCCTAGGGCACAGATGGCTTGTGGGCAGCCCCCAGGTGGCCTTTGATCCGTGAGGTGGGTATTGCCCTTGGTGGAGAATTCAGTGGTGTGAGATATCCCACTTCTTCATTCTCTTTGGCGGGCGGACTGTGCGTAGGGACTCTGGCACTGGACCACAGATCCTGGGCTCTTTCCCAGGCTTTCCAGGAAGCTGGCACCAGCTCCCGCCAGCATGGCCTATAGCCACTCCCCCTCAGTCAGCTTCAGCGCTTTGCCCGGTCCTGAAAAGGGGCAAGGAAAGCAGAGCTGGAGGATCCAGTAGATCTGACCAGAGGGGACCACGGGCAGGGTCTCTGGCTTGACACTGGCCAGGACTCCACCATTCGGCGTCCCCCACCTCATCCGGCTAGGGGAGGTCAGTGTCTGGACTGGTCCCATCAATCAATAGCATTTACTGAGTGCCTTCGGGTGTGGCGCAGAGTTCTGGGTGCTTGGGAGAGCACAATAGAATTCCTAGAAACGTTCTCAACTCTCAAGGAGTTTGCAGTCAAGCAGGGGAGACAGACACTAAAATAAATTATAGATAAGAGGGAGTCATAAAGAAGAAATATATGTACAAAGGGCTATTGGGAATTGTGAGTAACTTAAGTGTTTACACTGCCCGGATGTGTTGAAGTGGCAGTAGAAGAGAGGCATATATGGTAGTGAAATTGATCAGGGAAGGCTTCCTAGGGGTGGTGTGAGTTCAGAAGGGCTTTAAGGATGGCGGAGAGAGCCGGGGATTTCCAGGCAGGAGGAAGGGCACGAGCAAGAGGTGACTGATGCACAGTGAGTAGGTGAGACTGAAAGACATGAAGCGTGTGAGCTGGGGTGTAGTGGGAGAAGAGAGTGGCTAAGAAGAGGGGGCCGAGATTTACCCACTGCTTCCAGGTGCCAGGGACTATCATTCTGCCAGTTAGAAGGGGAGTCTAAGATGTCCCAAGTCCCGCCTCCCCTCCAAACCCGCCCACTATCCACTGTGGGCACAGCTGCTCTGGGGCACTCAGAAAGACACCATTATCCTAGCACTTCAGGGAAAGGTCATAGTTACTCTGGACACAGGGAACTATTGTGACTGATGCCCCCACCCCCTCCCCCTACCTCACCTCAGCCCTGGCCCAGGGGGCTGGCCAGGCCTCTGCTCTCAGAGGGGTAATGTCAACTGGTGTTCCCCCACAAGAGGGATCTGTGCCATCGGGGCTTGGGAGGGAAGAGGGCAGAGTCTGGGCCCAAGTGTCCCAGTGGCAGAGTGGTAGCCTGGGGGTCTGTCGGGGTCTCCGAGGCAGGATGTTGCTCCGTGGTGTATGCTTTAGTCGGTCTGCTGAGATGGTAGCTTGTCTATGTGGTGGCATGTGGGCCTGAAGGTCAGCATGTTGAGCTGTGTGGTTGCATGTGGACTGTGCTGGTGGGGTTATTTAAAGGGCAGGTCAGGCAAGCCTCCAGGGATAGTCTAGCCTAGGGATGTCTCACTCTTCCTCCCTTACCCGCTTGCCCCCTGTTTGACATAGCTCCTGATAGCTCTGTGCTGGGCCATTCGAACCCTTTTTCATTGCCCGGAGTTACCCTGACAGGCCCCTGGGAAGGGAAAAAGAGGTCATACTAGGAGGGCAGGAATGTCCTTTGGTGTTTGAGCGCTCTTGTCTTGGTGCCAGGCAGGGTGAGGGTGGGGGACATGGAAAGTCTCCCCTTCGTGTGCTCAGATGTGAGACTGCCAAAACCAGATGGTTCCCTCACCTCCGCACCACCACCCCCAAGTCCTGGGAATCCTGCTAGTGGGGGTTCGGGCACCTCCAGCCTAGGGTTAAGCAGCCCCCAGTAGGGTTGGTTGGAATAACTGTAATTCCACTGGCTGTGTGTCCCCCACCGAAGCTGATAGCAGCATTGAGGGGCGGCAAGGGAGGGGGCCCAAGACACCCGGCTGATTTGGGTTTCTCAAGCAAGAACTGGGTCGGGGGCTGGGTCTGGGGGAGGGAGGGCAGAGGAGGGGCCCGTCCCGCACTGGCCTCAGTTTCTCCTTCGCCCTTGGGTCAGTGGATGCCTCATCTCCCTGCCCTGGTGAGCTCATGTCTGCACAGTTCCCAGATAAGAGTGTTGGAGCCGGGCCCAGATCCAGGGCAGATAAGGGGGCCGGAGGAAGGGAGGGAAGGGAGATGGGAACTGGAGCATTGAGCCCCATGGCTGGGGGTGTACGGGAGGAGGGAAGGGGCAAAACCAGCAGAGGGCGGGTATTACCTGGGCACTTCTTGGCACAGGCCCCCCAGATCCAAGCTTCTCGTTCCTTGGAGATGTCAGGCCTGTTATCAGGCGTGGGCTTTGCCCAGCACACGGGAAAAGGGGAAAATAGGGAGAAGGGGAAAACCGTAGGGTGTGAGGAGCAGGAAACGAGCCACGGGAACCCCCAAATACCCCGACCCCTAGCTAGGGTCATCCGAGGCGACCGAGGGCATGGAGCGCCCTCTCGTGGTTGCTGGGCGGGAGGGCGGCCCCGCACGGGGAAGGTCTCGGCCGCCTCCTATCGGAGCCGAAGAGAAATGACAGCAGGGCCCGGCCAGGCCAGGCCAGGCCGGGGTCGGTCCTGAGGTTCGGGAAAGGGCGAGTCAAAGCCCCGCGGCGGAGTCAGGCCGGCCGCCTCGGGAGCCTCATGGGTTTCGGGGATCCCCAAGAACAGGAAGGCGGATTCCTCCACAGGGACGGCTGGTTGCCCCGGAGCGGCTAATTCGAGCATCCCTCTCCTCCCTGGAGCTCCAGGCCTCTCCCGACCCAAGCGCCAGGGCCGGGGCTTAAGGGGAACCGAACTCGGACCCGAAAAAACAGGGACCAGATGGCCATTTGGATGCGGCTCCCAGCTCTCGTCGGGCTCGGCTGGGTGTCTTTCCACACTCAGGGGTACAGCTGCTCATGTGTTAGTCAATTAATCAATCAATCGTAATTATTGAGCGCTTAATACGTGCACAGGACTGTACTGAGCGTTTGGGAGAGTGCAACATAACGGAGTTGGTACACGCGTTCCCTGCCCACTACAAGCTTACAGTTATCCAGTGCCTGGCACATAGTAAGCGCTTAACAGATATTATTGATATTATTATTATCATCATCATCACCATCATTATGATCATTATTATCCGGTTCTTCCATCCGTGCATGCACCCACTTTTACGGCTATTACACCCCTTTCTAAGACATCACTTTATGTCTGCTCTTTTTCTAGACTAGGCACCTGGTGGACAGGGAACCTGTCTACAACCTCTGTTTTAGTCAACTATCCCAAGCGCTTAGTACAGCGGAGAAGCAGCCTTGGAGAAGCAGCGTGGCTCAGTAGAAAGAGCACGGGCTTTGGAGTCAGGGCTCATGAGTTCGAATCCCAGCTCTGCCACTTGTCGGCTGTGTGACTGTGGGCAAGTCACTTCACTTCTCTGTGACTCAGTTCCCTCATCTGGAAAATGGGGATTAAGACTGTGAGCCCCACGTGGGACAACCTGATTCCCCTATGTCTACCCCAGCGCTTAGAACAGTGCTCGGCACATAGTAAGCGCTTAACAAATACCACCATTATTATTATTATTATTATTACAGTGCTCGGCACACAGTATGCGCTCAATAAATACGATTAACCCAAGGAAACCCTTCTTACCTCAACAGATGCTCAGACTGTGGAATTTGTTCCCACAGGCAAGTGTGCAGCAGAAGCTATGAGGTGGAATTTGCACTCCATTCCTAACCCTGAGGATGGGAGGGGCGGAAGTGTCCAGGAGGCAGCCAGCACGTAGTCCTCGCCCCCGCCCAGAGCCTCTGGGGCTCGGCGACTGAAACCTGGTCTGGGTCGGCCAGGAGGGGCGCTCTATTGATAATAATTATTATTACGGTATTTGTTAAGCGCTTACTACGTGCCAGGCACCGTACTGAGCACTGGGGTAGATACAAGCAAGTAGGGTTGGATTACAGTCCCTGTCCCATGTGGGGTTCGCAGTCTCAATCCCCATTTCACAGATGAAGTAACTGAGGCACAGTGAAGTAAAGTGACTTGCCCACGTCACACTGCAGACGAGTGGCGGAATCAGGATTTGAACTCAAGACCTTCTGACTCCCAAGCCCATGCTTTATCCACTACGCCATACTGTGTCTGACAAATTGTACCTACCCCAGCGCTTCGAATAAGAAGCAGCGTGGCTCAGTGGAAAGAGCACGGGCTTTGGAGTCAGAGGTCATGAGTTCGAATCCCGGATCTGCCACTTGTCAGCTGTGTGATTGTGGGCAAGTCACTTCACTCCTCTGTGCCTCAGTTCGCTCATCTGTAAAACGGGGATTAAGACTGTGAGCCCCACGTGGGACAACCTGATTCCCCTGTGTCTACCCCTGCCCTTAGAACAGTGCTCTGCACATAGTAAGCGCTTAACAAATACCAACATTATTATTATTATTAATAGTGTTTGATACATAGTAAGTACTTAACAAATACCCTTTTTTTTTAAAAAAAAAAAGAAGCAGAAATCAGAGTTCCTAGGCTACCCGGGCACCTCTTCCCTTTTCACCTGGATTCGTGCTTCCCCAACCAGGAACCACTCCACTCCATTCCACCTACTTCCTGCAGCAAAAAAAACAGAGACAGGCAGCCCACCTTCTACTTAAAACTTTAATGAAACAAATAAGTTAATAAGTTAATAAAGTGAGGTACTTGCATATCTGAGACCGGGTCAGTTGGAAATCCATTGCAGGGGCGGTTGTTCTTCATTTGGTCAAAGCATCCCCCATCCCCCCACGCCCCTTTTCCCCGGCCCAATCCCGAGGTGGGGGGTGGGGGGGATGGGGGTAGGGGAGAAGAGGGAGGGAAAGGTGTCTCGGGGCCAGTGCAGCTTGGGGCTGCGAGGAGGGGATGAGGTCTCGGTGCATACGCCGGGTCACACATGCAGAGAGCATGCAGAGGGGGGCGGCTAGGCCGGGCCCAGAAGCCTGTGCATGCAGATACTTGAGCATGAGATGCAAGCGGCTTGGCGCCTTGCCACCCCCTTCTCTGGCGCGGAGAGGGAGCCCGTCAGGTCTGGGGAGAGGGGTGGAGGGGAGCTGGTCCACTGGACTCTGTCCCCTGTCCTCCCAGGGGGGTCCTCCTGGCCGGAGGGGGAAGCTATTCTGTGGTTGTGCTGGCTTTTGCAGAGAAGGGTGGGAGAGAGACGGGCGATGCGGTGCCAGGGTGACAGAGATACTAGTGGGGCACCGGAGGAATGGGGAAGGAGAGAAGGGAGAGGGTGGTTTTGTCTCCTGAGAAGGAAAAGGTGGGAGGCCGCGGGGAGGGGGATAAGTGTGGGGGAGGAGAGAGTGAGATCTGGGGTAAGGGGTCGGGGGCGGGGGGGGGGGGGCGTTGGAGGGGTGGAAAGTCTACGGGGATGAAAGGGACTTCCCACTCCCCACACACCTGCCCCCCATCCATAACGTCGAGAGGAGAGAGCTCTGGGAGGCCGCTTCCCACCAAGTGACTCTCCCAAACGATGCCAACTTCCTGCCAGCTGGCATTCCACCTCGAGGTCTCCACCAGCCCCATGGTGTGGCGGAGATCCCCTTTGGTGGGATCCGGAGTCTGAGAAAGGAAGAAGTACCTGGAGGAATAGGAGGAGCCGCCCGTCCCAGTGGCAACCGGGGACCTCATCCCCCCAAACAACGGAGGCAGGCAGCAACTCTGGGGGGAGGAAAGGGCATCCAATACGGGGTGTGTGTTGGGGGGGGGTGGGGTGAAACGGATTAAGGTGGCTCTGGGAGAGAGGGCAAGATATGGGCACAGCCCAAGAATGCCCAAGGCCCAGGCTGGGGGAGAGGGACAGGACAAAAAAGAGGCACAAAACCTGAGGCTAGCGGGCACAGCGCCAACCACCCCGGAGGGCGGGGGGCGAGAAGGCAGAAAGCGAGGCAGCAGGGGAGGGGGAGCAGTGGGGAGGGGGGCTCCCCGCCTCCCCGGGATGCTCGTGGCCTGGTGGAGGGCAGCCTGAAGCCCGCTCCAGTGACGTTACAGTAGTAACACCCCCTTAACCCCTCCCCCCCCCCAATTTCTCTGACTGGGCATGTCTTCCCCCGGGAGTCTCTCCTTCCCCTCAAGGATCCGGAGATTGCATATTCAATGTAAGTTGCATATTTCTTGTCGAGAGAGTCACTGTGCTTTGAATCGCCCCCCGTGGGGGGTGGGGGGAAAGGGGGGTGGGGGGGAAGGGGGGGTGCTATCGCCATCAGTCATTAGACCATCGCTTGAATTAACACCCTCCGAGTTTTCCTGACCCGAAAGAAAACACATTCGGCTGAAACGCAAAATGCCCCCTTGTTCTGCCAGGCAGAGGAGGGGAAACTAGAGATCGAACCTTGCATAGCTGTTGGGTAAGATCTAGGCTCATGGCCCCGGGCAGCCCACGGGTCCTATGGCTGCAGAGGGGATTAGTTTAAGGGGATCCCGACCTCCCCGACCCCCACCTCTCCCGTCTTGGCGGGTGGCGGCAAGAGTCCAGTGTCTTGGGCAGGAGGCATAGATGCCCGGGAATTAAGGTCTGGGGAGCCGGCCCCTTGGCAAAGGGAGAGGCGGGAGTGGGGCACCGCCCGCCGCCCTCGCCACCCCCTGCCCATGCCCTTTTTCCAGTGGTGGGCTAGGCGGGGGGGAGGGGGGGAAGAGGGGGTGCCCACCGCTGAGCAACGTCTTGGAGTCCCGGCCCGGGCACTCGGCTGCCCGCAGCTGTAAGCCACCCGGGCTGGGAGTGGGTGCCCGGGGTGGGCACGGCCCAATACTGCGTGTGTTCTTCGTTCCCCTAAGGATGACACGTTCAAGTAAAACCAGAGTGAGGATTGGGGGGAGGGGACGAGGGGGACGACTATTCTAGTCTCTCATCCCAAGGAGGTGCTGCCCCCGGCCCCTTGGGGGATGGAGAGCGGGACGCGGCCGCTCAGTCCATGTTGGCGCTGGCCGAGCGGGAGATGTTGAGCGTCTGGGCGGACACGGAGATGTCCTCATGCTCCACGGGGCTGTGGTAGTCAGAGGTGATGTCAGGGTCAAACAGCGGGATCTGCACGGCCCCCAAGCTGACCGAGTTGATCGAGCCCTTCCGCAGGCACTGGGAGTAGAAGCCCAGCAGGAGGTCCAGCTTGTGCTCGATGGACTGTACCTAATGGGGGGGAGAAGCAGCGTGGCCTAATACTGTCGTACCCGTCCAGCGCTTACTATGTGCCAGGCACTGCACAAGGTGCTGGGATAGACGCAAGTTTGGACACAGTCCATGTCCCACATGGGGCTCTCATTCTTAATCTGTTTTACAGATGGGGTAACTGAGGTCCAGAGAAGTGAAGTGACTTCCCCAAGGTCACACAGCAGACATGTGGCAGAACTGGGATTAGAACCCAGATCCTTCTGACTCCCAGGCCAATGCTCTATCAACTAAACCATGCTGCTTCTCCTGGATAGAGCACAGGCCTGAGAGTCAGAAGTCCATGCGTTCTCATTCTGACTCCGCCACCTGTCTGCTGTGTGACCTTAGCTAAGTCACTTCACTTCTCTGTGTCTCAGTTACCTCATCTGTAAAATGAGGATTAAGACTGTGAGTTCTATATGGGACAGCAATTGTGTCCAATCTCAATATCTTGTATCTACCCCAGTGACTGGAACAGTGCTTGGCACTTAGTGCTTCAAGAATACCATTATAAAAAGAAGCTCACTCATTGCCTTGAATAAAATAATAATGATTGTAGCATTTCTTAAATTCTTACTATGTGCCAAGCACTGTAATAAACCCTGGAGTAGATAAATTTTTTTATGGATTTTGTTAAGTGCTTGCTATGTGCGAGACACTGTACTAAGTGCTAAGGTAGATATAAGATAATCAGGTTGGCCATTGTCCCTGTCCCACATAGGACTCACCCCCACAGCACTTATGTACATATCTATAATTTATCTATATTAATGTCTGTCTTTCCCTCTAGATTGTAAGCTCGTTGTGGGAGGGAACATATCTGATGTTGTTGTAGTGTATTCTCCCAAGGACTTAGTATAATGCTCTGCACACAGTAAGCGCTGAATAAATACAATTGAATGAATGAATGACTGTGTCCAACCTGATTATCTGGTATCTACCCGAGGGCTTAGTACAGTGCCTGGCACATATAAGTGCTTAACAAATACCATAAAAAAAAAAATCAGGTCCCACATGGGCTTACAGTCTAAGTAGAAGCATGGACAGGTATTAAATCCCCATTTCGCAGATGAGGAAATTGAGGCACAGAGAAGGAACTTCCCTTAGATTACACAGCAGACAAATGATGAAGCAGGGACTAGAACTCAGGTCCTCTGACTTGATGACTGGGTGCTTGTTGTGTGCAAGAGTACTGTCCTAAGCACTTGGAAGAGCACAATAGATATGATCTCTACCCTCAACTGACTGGATTTCTGTCAGTTCCCACGCTATGACGTGCCCACGCTATGACCATCATTTTCCTGGATACAAGTCAAATCAGATTTCACTATTATTGTAATTGTTCTGCAAAACTGTAAGCTCTTTGAAGACAGATTGTGTTTACCAACTCGATTGGATTGGATTGTGTTTTCTCAAGCATTTAGTACAGTGCTCTGCACACAGATGGTGCTCAATAAATACCACTGATTTATTTGATTGTCCCAAAAACAGGCCGATTCTGTTAGCACTAGGCAACATTGCTTAGTGGTAAGACCACAGGACTGGAAGTCAAGGAGACCTGGGTTCTAGTCCCCGATCTGCCACCTGTCTGCTGTGATCTTGGGTGAGTCACAACTTCTCTGTGCCTTAGTTTCCTCATCTAGAAAATGGGGATAAGATAGCCATTTTCTCTCCCTCTTAGTTTGCAAACCCTCCATGTGACCAATCTGTTTCTCTTGTATCTTTCATAGTGCTTGGCCAAAAGAGTAGGTATATGTGCATGTAGGTATGCGTTCGTGCAAAGGCACATACGCTTACACACACACACACTCATACACACACACACACCCTTGAGTTTGTGTGCAGCTGATAAGGGCAATGAAGGATTTGCACACCAGGCCTAGGGCAAGCACCTCTAATCCCTGGTCTGCCACCTGTCTGCTGTGTGACCTGTGTGAAGTCACTTCACTTATCTGTGCCTCAGTTACCTCATCTGCAAAATAGGGATTGAGACTGTGAGCCCCAGGTGGGACAGGGACTTTGTCCAACCTGATTTGCTTGTATCCGCCCCAGTGCATAGTACAGTGCCTGGCACACAGTAAACGCTTAACAAGTACCATAATTATTATTATTAATAAATACGATCATCCACTCTGTCCTGGCAGTGATACTCCCCACAACTCCCCTGCCATGCCGTTTCACTTGGAAGCTAACTCCAGCTCAGGTTCCGCCCCATCCAGAACAAACTGACCCAAGCCTGATGAATGAACCACCCCCAAGACTATGCATCTGTCTCACTGTCACTAGATTGGACTGGACCAAAGATAAACCAATCACACTTATAAGTGGACTCCCATGCTTCTTCCTGAAACTGATCCTTTCCCTTCAGAGAAAGATTAGCCAAGTCACCTCTGACTCTACAACCTCGCTGAATATAAATTGACCTTCGGTTCTACTGCCATTCTATCCCAATTCTAAATCAACAATGACGCTGGGTTGATGATGAAATGTCAATATTGATGAATTGACCTTGTCACAAGACGCCAGTGAGTCTCCCCTTAGGTATCCTGGGACAGTTTGCAGATTCTGGCCAGGAGTCTGCTCTCTGTCTCTGTCTCTCTGTCTCTCTCCCCCCACCCCCAGCCTCTCTTTCCCCCTCCTCTGTCTCCCTCTCTCACTCCTTCTTTCTCTCTTTCCCTCAACCTCTCTATCTTTCCCCTGTCTCGCTTTCCCCCAGCCTCTCTCTCCCTCGCTCTCTCCCCCGCTATCCTTTGTCTTTCCCTTCCCTGTCTCTCTCTCTCCAGACTCTAGTCAGCTTTTGTGGTTGGGAAGGACCAGTTCCGTCAGAGCTGGTAGGACCACTTTAGACATGGACAGTGGTTATTTTTATCGTCCACACCTGACTAAGACTCACCTGTTTCTCCACCTTGAAAACTCGCCCCATCATGCTGACCTCATCTACTGTCTCGGCTTCGACAGATCCCTTGTCACCCTTCTCTCGGGTCTTCTTATCCACGGCCATGCCGCCCCGGCCCACGATCTGATCCACGCTACCAGGGAAGAGAAGGAAGGAAGGTCTTGAGGCTGTAAGCTCCTTGTGGGCAGGGATCGTATAGATCGACTTTCGTATTCTATTCCCCCAAGTGCTTAGTACAGTGCTGTATACACTGTAAGTGCTCAATAAATACCACTGAATTCCCTGTGGCTTCCACTGAGCCTGAGCACTAGCCGAGACCAGTCCCACCCCTGCCTGGCCTCGGGGGGGGGGGGGGAGCCCTAGGCGGGTGGGCAGGGGTCTGGCTAGGCTAAGGCTGTGGCAGTGGTCCGGGTGACCTCGCCTCTTTCCCCAAGACTAGGGCCCCAGCAGTGGCAGCAGCTCACCGTGCCTGGAGGCTCTTGATCCTGCCCAGCATGTCCAGATGTCCAGCCGAATACTGCTCGATGACGTCCTTCACATCGTATGGCCTCAGCGTCTCCTTGAACTTACGTTTCGCCACCAGGAACTTGAGGATACTGCCGACGGGAGCCCGGGGCCTCAGAGGGAGGTATAGACACTCTGCCCTCCTGACCCCAGTGACCCAGGTGACCCTGGCCCCATCCCAAGAGGTCACTTGGGCAGGGCTTTGGGGGAGAGTAAGTCTTCCTCTCTTCCTCTCTCTGCTGATGGGTTTTGGCTGGGGAGATGGTGACTCTCGAGGTCAAGAGGGGTCAGGGCTTTGTGTGATTCCCCCCCCCCCCCCTTCGACCCAGCACATTCACTTTGCTCCTCTAATGCCAAGCTATTCACTGTACCTTGATCTCATCTATCTTGCCACTAACCTCTTGCCCACATCCTTCCTCTGGACTAGAGGATACTCTTTGTATCCATACCTTCAAAGCCACACCAAGAGATCTTCCCCTACTAAATTCTCATTTCCCCTACTCCCACTCCCTTCTCTCCCTTCTTCACCACCCACTTGATATTCACCTCACCCTCAGCCCCACAGCACTTACATACATAGCCATAATTTATTTTAATATCTATCACCCTCTGTAGACTGTCAGCTTCTTCAGAGCAGGGAACACATCTTCCAACTCTGTTTTATTGTACTCTACCAAATGCTTAGTAAAGTGCTCTGCACACAGTAAGTGTTCAATAAATACCATCGTTCGATTGATTAATTGATTTCCTTTTTCTATTTTCTGTGGACAAGAACGACTGAGCTGTGTTGGTAATGTTGGTAGTAAACTCCTCGAGAGTTGATCTTGTCCCTCAACTCTACTGTACTACTCTTCCAGTGTTTAGTACTGTGATCTGCACACAGCAAGCACTCACTATTACTGATTAATTGATCAGCAGTGTTCCCTTATTCTCTCTATCTCCTCCACCCTTCTGGGACAATGAGCTCCATTTTCCCAGAGGATGCCCAACTGGCAGCAGCACCTTAGCCAGGCTCCCGGGCATTGGAAAGCTGGGCCCTTGCTTGGGGTGGGAGCAGGGCCGTCCAGCTGGAGGAAGAGCAGTGGAGAGGAATGAAGCATGGACGATTAAAGGGGTGAGACAAACAGATGGGGAGGGGCCGCGGGCACGCACCGGACGGAGCGGATGAGGGTCTTGATGGCGGGCATGATGTCATCGACGGTCAGCTCGCATTGGTAGCTCTTCTCCTCGGGGTTCTCCTCCACAGGACCGTCCACTGACCAAAGAGGGCAGGCCCATCTCAACTGGGTGCAGGGGTCCCCCGTTCAGGGAGACCCCCTAAATCCTATCGACGCTGAGACCCACCCGGCTCATTTCATCTCACCTAGTTACCTGCTCTCTGCCCCTTCGACCAGATCAAGTCCCTCCAAAGACCTCTCCATCCCCTACTCCCAACCTCGCTCCAGGCACAACACTGGCTTCTGTTTGGGACCTGCATAGCTCTCCCCAGATGCAACTCCTAAATAAATCCCTCTCTGCTTTCATTTTCCCCTCTCCAGTCTGCACCCCTCGCCCCTGTTCCAGCTAAGTTGTTTTCCTCTCAACCCCTCTCCAACCTTCAAACTGCTGTGTCTCATGCCTGGAATAGCTTCCCTGATCTTTCTCTTTCCCTTTCTTTCTCTTCAGTTAATTCATAGCTCAAAGACCACTCCCCCAGGAAGGCTGCACTGATTAACCTCAACAGGACTCCAACCTGTAGATATAATCAACTCAATTTTGTTGCAACTGGATCTTTGTAAATGCGAATGGCCTGGGAGCCTTTACCATTTCCCTTACCAACTAGGAAGCTCCCGGAATGCGGGGATACCAGCGCTTACTACAGGGCTTTGCACGCAGTAAATGCTCAATAAGTATGATTGAATGAATCGAATGAATGCCTAAGCCAGGGCTTGGTGCCTTGAGGGCTCAATAAAATTTATGCCAATGGCCCCAGGCCCATGACCCCCCCCCCCCCCCCCCCCACCGGACGTACCCTCTGCAGAGGCCCGGGACTTGAGCCTCAGAGAGGCCCGGAACCTGGTCCGGTCATTGAAGCTCCAGCTCTTCTGGACCTTGGTAGGGCTGGAGGCCTCATTCACGTTCTCATTGCTGGGTGAGGCGCGGAGGGGTGGGGCCAGGTGCTGCTTTCCACGGCTGCCCTGCCGTTGGGAGCTGTTCAGGCGAATCCGGTCTTTGATGCCCATTTTATTGCTGGGGGGTGTCCAGGATGGGGAAGAGGCGGGAAGAACCACAGATGTTAGATGGAAAGGGGGGGGGGTGGGGCGTCCCTTCCTCTTCTAGGGAAGAGACTCTGGGGGGTGGGGGAGGCTATCTAGGGAGGGACTACCAAAAACCGGGGGGAGGGGGAGGGAATAAGGGGTCCTATACCCTTTGGGTTACTGGGGACCAATTGGTTCTGGGAGGGCTGTAGGTCTTTTTCCACTACTCCAGGCCAGACTGACAGGGAGGGGATCTCCTGGGTCTCTCTGAGGATTCTGAGATGGGAAGAGGGGAGGGGTGATGAGTGCAGGAGGTGGAATGGGGGTGGGAAGACCGAAGGTACGAGTCTGAGGCCAAGTCAGCAGCTGTCGGTGGAAAGGAAGGAACGAGAAGGAGACATAGATGTGTGGAGATGAGGAGTCAGGGCAGAGGACAGGAGTGGAGAGGAAGAGCCCAGAGGAAAACTCCAGAAGGCGAATTACAGGAGGAAACTTGGGAAGGGACAGAAAGCCCTGGGCCAAGAGCCCAAGGAAGAACAGAAAACATCGACCAGGCCAGACCAGCCACCTGGACCCAGCAGGAGCCCACCGAATCAGGGGAGATCCTCAGAGGGAAGAAGAAAGCAGGACGCTCCTCCCCGCCAAGGAGGAAGGGTTTGAGCAGGTGGGGTCACAGTTGGGCTCTTAGCCCATTCCCTGTTTGTACCCTTATTTTCCCCCTGATTCCCAATATTTGGAAATTATCTGAGTCTACTTCCCCCACCCCATTTGTTTGGAAGCTCCTTGAGGCTAATGACCATGTCTTGCGCTTCTGTAGTGTTTTCCCATGCAGTTTATTCAGTACTATGTACTCAGTGGGCATTCAATAAATACTTTTTACTGATGGAAGACTGATCCAGAGGGGGCTGGGCAGGAAGAAGAGGTTGGGCTCTAGGATTTCCAGTTGGAATCTGGCTGGGGCTCCAGTTCCTTCCCAGTGGGGCCAGTGAGAGAAACATCACCCACCGAGCTTTTCCATACATGCCCGTCTCCCCTACTATTCTCAGTCCTGCACTTGCCAGACTCCTCTGACCAAGAAGAAGTTAGGGGGCAGAGAGGATTTGGGGGGGCCCATAGTGTGTTTTGTTCCAAAGTATGTTTGTCTTGAGCCTGCCCCTCCAGGCACTTCACCCACACCCAAGATTCCATTTTTCATAAGCTTGGGCTCTCCTACCTTAGGCTGAGGCAGGGATTGAGTCTGAATTGATTTCATTTCATCTACCTCAGTGCTTATCACAGTGCTTGGCACATAGTAAACACCAAACACAACAGGCTGCATTCTGTGCTCAAGAACAGCTGCCTGAAAGTCATCCCTCACCTCTGTTTATCTAAGACTTACATAAATGAAGGCTCTGTGACCACCCCCCTCCTTTCTCACCCACCTACAGGGCTCCCTAACAAAAAGGTGGTTCTGTCTGCTGGGGCAGAACAGAGGGCGGGGATCCAGAGAAGGGTTCAATGCATCCCAGCCTGACCCACCCCAGATTCTCCCACCCTGCACCTCTTGCAGCACCAGCTACAGGCGAGGTGGGGGGACCAGACACCCCGAACGAGGTGCTCGGGCGGAGATGAGGTCCCCAGACTGCGGGGGGAGAGAGACGAGTAGTGACGGGCTTGGATGCTTCTTGGTTGGGGGAGGGAAGAGGCCGGGAGAGCATGGGGATTCTGGTTTCACACAAGCGATGATGGGGATTCCCTTGGTGTGGGGGAAGTCCCTTGGAGGCCCTGGGGGCCAAGCGCTGGACTGGGGAGCTGAAACCAGCAGGGATCGTTGGCGAAGGTGGCCGGATATCTTATCCCTGGGGGGCTGAGGCAGGGAGCGCAGGGTGGGTTGGAGAGTTCAGATTGGGCCCTGCTGAACTGAGAACCCGGCAGGAGCGGGAAAGGTGCCAGGCTAGGGGAAGGGAGGGGGAAGGAGAGGGAAAAGGTCGGGCAGCCTCAGGACCCCCACGCTGACATGCAAGGCTCCTCCATGACACTCCTCGCTCCCCACAGAGCTCTGTTGCTCCAACAAGTTAGGAAGGTTGGGGCTTGGGTGGTCCCCAAACCCTCAAACTTCTTCCAGTTCTGCCATCTGCACTGAGCTCTTCACATGCCAAGCAGCACCTCCTGCTGGAGACCATGCAACCCCTGAGGAGGGGCAGAATCCCCAAACTCACCCCTACCTCTGTTCGCGAACCACATGGATGGGACACCTGAGGCTGGGTTGTGGCAGGCCTATAGCCATTTCCCAGGCAGGAAAAACAAGCTGGTCTTAGAGTTCTAGGTTGGGTGGGGGACCTCAAAGCTTGCCAGTCAGAGTTTGAGTGTTTAGGTTTATGCTCAAAATATGCTCTCAAAATTAACCTAGAACCTTTCAGGTGCAGAAACCAGCAGTCCAAGCCCTGGCTTGGTGGGATTTAAACCGCAATGGCCAATCCCTTAGGAGGTTCAATCTTAAAGTCGGGGGTTGCAGGGGAGAGGTGGAGAGCAGGCCAGAGCTGCCATACCCCGATCCAGGGTTCCTTGGGGGGGCAGAGTCCAGGCTTCCCCAGAAGCAGGCTGGACCAGGTACCCAAATGAGCTCATTCCAAGCCCAGGCCCATTCGGCTTGGGCCCATAACAGATTGGTAATTCACTATCAGATTGAGGGCAGGCATCATGTCTACCAACTCTACTGTACTCTTCCAAACACTTAGAATAGTGCTATATGCACAACAAATGCATTTGAATAATACCCCTCTAAAATACCCTCTAGACTGCAGGCTCCCCTTCTAGACTGTAAGCTCATGGGCAGGGAACAGGTCTACCAACTCTATTATAGTGCATTCTCCCGAGCACTTAGGATAGTGCTCTGCACACAGTAAGCACACACAGTAAGCACTCAATAATATGATTGATTGATTGATTTGAGGGGCTCCCTGCCTGTCTACACAGTGGGGCATGGCTACATTGCCAAAGTACACCTTATGACAGTCAAACTTCTCTGGAGTGGCTAGGGGGAGAAGAGAGGGGATAGGCTAACACCGATGGGGGAGGTTTGACACTTCTATAAGGCAAAAGACTGCAGCAGGTGGTGGGGGTTTCTGCCCTGTTTCACTCTCTCCTCTGCAGATTCCCTTCTTTCCTTCCCCACCATCCCCAGCTCTTTGCAGCATTCCCGTGGTGGATTTTCCACTCTAGTGCACGATGGGAATTTGGTCCTCAGGCCTGTCACTCATAGGCGCCAGGATGGAGATGCACTGCTGCGACCCACACCCACGTTTAGCATCACCGCAAAGCATTCTTGAGGCAGGCGACATGCACTGCGCCTGGCACCGAAGGGCGGGGGGGTGGCACTCGGCCGTGCCCTGCTAGGGGAAGTGGAGGAAGAGGATGAGAGTGGGTAGGGAGAGAAGCAATTCCAAGCCTGAATACCTCGGCCTCCAGCTGGCATGGATCCGAAAGAAATTCCTCTTACTACTTAAGAGCTGGCTGGAAAGTCGAGAATGAGACACAAGAGTGATTAGTGTGGACGGTGGAGGGAGGATGCACATGGCATCGCCTGAAGGCCAGGAAGAGGAGGACACACGGGGAGCATGACCAGATGGCCTGGTGGTCGGTAGATGTCAATGGGCTGAGCTCATGGCTCTTTCGTGCCCACATCTTGTGCCCTTCGATTCAGCCAAGCAGACCTGCTTCCAGTCCCAAACACGTGGCTCTACCACCTTTAAGCCCCTGCCCACGTCGTTCCTCTACCTGGAACTGCACCAAAACTCACTTTGTTCCACTGCTAGAAATCCACCTCCTCCAGGAAGCCCTTCCTGATTAATCCCTTCAGAGCTGGTCATTCCAGTCAACCCAGCTCTCCCCAGCCCTTACGCCTATCCTTACTGATTTCCTGTGTCTGGCTCTGTCCTACCTCCCATGTTAGACTGGTCTTCTCCCCACTGTGTCCCAGGTCTTCTCCTTCCTCCATCTTCCCCCTTGTGATCTAATATTTTGCCCCCAGTAAACGCCTCTTCTCAGGGATGGATGATGGTCCAGCTCCTGGAACATCCCCAGACCCAGCTACAGCACCATCCCCAAGGCCGGGGAAACAGGTGCCTATGGATGAATCTGAGCTGGATAACGTTCAGAGCCTAAGTCAAGTTCTCTGTTCCATCTCTCCACTTTCTACACCAGTCTCTCTCTGCTCTCCCCCAGTTTAGACCAGTCTTCTGCAGGAGTCCCAGCTGTCCTCTCAGCCGGAGAATGACCTTAAATGGCTGGCACCTCTGGGACGGGAGTAGGTTGTTCTCTGATCCTTCTCCTGAGAAGAGAGACAGATCATTCTGCCTCTGATGTAAATCCTCAGACCATCTCAGGGCAGTTTCCCCATCCAACTCCATCTGAAGCTAGGCACATTCAACCATGGGCATCAGAAAGGTGTTGACAGGCACCTCGAGTATTCAAAGGCTCTTGAGACCCAAGAAGACAAACCTTGGTGAGTCTGAATGGCAGCCAGCATCATGGAGAACGATAATAATTCTTATCATCATCATCTCTGGGATAGTGAAGTCATCCAATCTTGTTCAATGCTTCAGAAGAACCAAAGATACAATCGCCCTCGAAGGTGACAGGGCAGTGTAAGATCAGAGATGCCCTTTAACTCTCTCCACCGCTCATTAGAGCCACCAAGCAGCATGGCTTAGTGGATAGAGCACGGGCTTGGGAGTCAGAAGGTCATGGATTTTAATTCTGCCTCCACCACCTGTCTGCTGTGTGGTCTTAGGCAAGTTGCTTTGCTTTTCCATGCCTCAGTTCCCTCATCCATAAAGTGGGAATGAAAACTGTGAGGCAAGGACTGTGTCCTACCCTATTTGCTTGTATCCACTCCAACACATGGTTCAGTGCCTGGCACGGAGTAAGCACTGAATACGTACCACAGTTATTATAATTATTATTAAGCACTCAGATGAGTCGTTAAAAATCTCAGTTGGATTTTAAATTGATGATCGTGCCTCCTTAAATCCCAGGACCCCAGAGCTGGAAGGCACTATGAGGAGCCACCTGGTGATCTGGTCATCTGGAGGTAGGGGATACTTATCCATCTAGGACTCATGGTTGTCTCTTTTAATAGCCAAGTGCCAACTCTCTTCATAGCCTATTCCAGTGTCAGTCCCCTGACAGGAATTTCTTCCTTATGTATAGCTCAATTCCCTCTTGCTGCAACTAAAACCCATTTCCTTTGGGAAAAAGAGGAGTAGCTTATTACAGCCCTACTAGAGACCTCTAAGAAAGTTGAAGGCAGTGTGTCAGTTTTCTCTCTTCCACACAAAATCCCCAATTCTTTCAATTTAGTCTACTAGGCCCATAACCTTATTTCTTTAAAGCCAGACTAATTTCTTCCAGGGGCCTAGGCCTGGGTTGACCTTCATGGCAGGCTGTTGGGGTTTCACTAACTACATCATCACTATAAGGGGGACAGTTATGCTCCCCCTCTGGCCCCTCTCTTCTCGGATCCTCGAGGCAAATCCTTCTGGATATCTCAATGCACTTTAAACTAATCTCTTACACTAATGCTTTTCCCGCTGATAGGGTGGGGAAACTGAGACTTAAAGATGTTTGCAACGCCCAGAGAGGTTTAGCAACTATCCCTAGGTCACCCAACACATTGGACCAGGGAAGCCAGGAGAAGGTCAGCGGAACACAAATCTCCCTCCTGTTACTACCCGGTGCCCCAGGGAGCAGGATCGGAACCTGATGGGAGAGGGTTGGATGGGCGACAGAGATGGGAGGAGGAAAGTTTGAGGGAAAGGGAGATGTGAGTCCAACACAGGCCAGAGGCATGAGATGACTGATGGACAAACAGTGAATTCCAGACCAGGTGCTGAGGGTGGGCAGCACAATTAACTCTCTCCTGGCCCCCAGGCATCACTGGACTTGGAGCCCAGATGTTAGATTATAAACTCCCTGAGGGCAGGGATTGCATCATTTACATTGTACTCTCCCAAGTGCTTAGCACAGTGCCCTAAATACAGTAGACTCTAAACTCCTTGAGGGCAGGGATCGCATCTAGTAACTCTACTGCACTCTCCCTAGCAATTAGTACAGGGCTCCATTCAGAGTAAGAGCTCAATAAAAACTGATTGACTGATGCATATAGAAATCTTGGATTCAGGAAGCAGGAAGGAGCCATGATCTCCAGAGAGAGGGTCCAGGGTTTGGATGCTGTCATTCTGCCCGCTTGAGCATCAATCTCTCTCTCCCTCTCTGCAACAAGTTTTGCATCAAGCCCCCAAGTTCCGTGTTAGGAAGAGAGCCAGAAGGGACAGTCCAGAGTATGGAACATCGGTGTTGTATCTGTAGGTCCTACCTAAATCGAAGAAGCTTATTTAGTGAGCCACCGACCTCTGGACGGGGGCTTCTTTGCGACGGTCAGAGAGAAGTGTGGAAAATCTATCCATGTCACTGCCCCATCTGTGCCACTGAGAGGACTTTGGCAGGTCCCTGGGTCAGGGTGGGGACCCCTGAACCCAAACCCCAGAAAAAAGGGTCCGGGCTCGCAGTTACCTGAGCCGTAAGCACTTGTGAGCAGCTGCCTCCTCCTCTCTCCAGCTTCCGGGAAGGAATAGGAATGCCGTGGAGTGGGGAAAGAGGGGCGGGAGGGTGGGCGGAGAGGAGGAGAGACAGAGAGATGACATGGTGTGAACCTGATGCCGTTGGTGGGTGGGGACTGAGGAGAGGGTGGAGACTGTGGACCATGAGCGATGGAGAAGGGAGGTTGGGCACAAGATTCACCGCTCCCCACCGGGGGGGCGTGGCAGAAAGCTACCCCACCCGTGCCCCCCTCAGACCCATTTCGGGAGGGTCCACCCTCCGCTGTCCTCTCTCCTGGCCTCTCGGTTGGTGACTCACCCTGACTAGCGGTGTTCATGCCAATCCCGTGGCTCCTGCCCTGTCCAGCTTTGGCCCTGAGCATAACTGCCAGGAGGGGTCCAGGCGGGGCCACGCCGAACAGTTATCTCATATGAACTAGGAGATCAGTGTGGGTCAAAGGGCAGGGTTTGGGGTGGACAAAAGACCCTCTCCTGTCCACTTCCAGGCCCTCGACCCGGGCAAGTCCCAGAATCGCCCAGTACCACTCCAGAAGCCCTGCCCTTCTCCTATCCCCGACCTGCCCTCCAGGCTCCAGAGGCTGTGGTGGCACGGCTGTCACTGAGTCAGAGATGGGTTGACCCTAGAGGTCTTCACCTCCAGGCCCGGGCTGGGGGAGGCCTGAGACCTTGGCATCGGCATCCCAGCTTGCCCGCGGCAGATGGCACGGTGTCAGGAAATCCCCTTACACTGGCAAGGCCCGGGGGGTGGCGAATTCCCCGCTGACACATGCTCAGCTCCTTGCGGTTCCTTTTCCACTTTCACCGGCGTGTGAGCACGAGTGTGGGCGAGGGGCCGACTGGGCCTGTCATCCGGAGGCGGGGAGGAAGCGAGACACGCAGGCCGGCCCAGCGCCGGGTGAGAGAAGGAGCGAGAGCCAGAATAGCGAGAGACGGAGCAGGAGGAGGAAAAAGAGAAGGAGGAGGAGGAGGAAAAGAGAGAGAGGGAGAGGAGGCGGGACGCCAGGGCCCCGCCGGCCCCCTACCTTTCCCCGGGGCAATAGGCGGAGCTGCCTGCGCGGTGGCAGGAGGTGAATGTCGGATAACGGGCCGGCGGTCCATCGGGCAGCTCCCTCACCTCCACGCTCCGGAGCCCCCCGTTGCGGGCGCGGTGCATGTGCTCAAAGATAAGGACCAGCTCTCTACAGGCGGGTCAGATAAAAACGGGCAGGCGTTAACCTCCCTTGCCCCCGGCGGGGCGTGGGGACGGGACCACCCGATAGGCCTCCTGGCCCTGGCGAGCAGGAACCCAGGCGCGTCCGGTCGGAGGAGAGACCGGGGGGTTGGGGAAGAGGGGTTTCTCGGCTCTCGTTCCACGGGGGAATGCCCAGAAGGGAGGGAGCGGTGGGCAGAGGGGGGGTGACCCTTCAGCTGAAGGCCAGTTCCCCTGGGGTCCCTGTCGGGGCAGGGGGTGAGCTCTCCACGGGAAGACACCTGGGTGGGGATGGGGAAGGAGGCGCTGCCCTTTCGAGGGTCCCGTTGGCCTCTCCCCAGGATCCAGGGGCTCTCCCTTTTGGTGCGGAGGTTTAACAGGGCAGGCCGGTGGTCTTGTGGAGGGCGGGGAATGGGTGACCCGCAGGGCACGGGACAGGACAGGGCCGGAGGGATGGATGGGATCAGGTTACGGGGCCCCTGTCCGGATGGACTGGACTGACGGATGCTTTCAGAGTGTCAAAAGTAGAGTGGCACCGAGGAGCCTTGGCCTAGCTCCTTCTCCCTTCCCCCTGCACCCCGGGCTCTGGACCCCCCTACTCTGGGGGTTCCGGGAAGAAGCATGGACGGGTCAGCCCCCTGGGCCGGCTGCCTGGCACCCAAGCTCTCTGGGGCCCGTAGATTGGGTACCACCGGTGGGCAGAGAGAGAGAGAGAGAGCAGTGGGGCAGGAGGAGGCTGGGGGGATTGAGGGTGGCGTTTTCCCCCTTCCCCGACGCCTCCCCCTGGTTCCTCTCCCTGCTCGGCTCTGGGGGTCCCGCAGCCCGCCCAGGGCTCGGAGGAGCCGTGGAGCAGCTAACGAGGTAGAAACGCCGGGTGGAGAAAGGGAGAGAGAGGGAAGGAGGGGGAGGGAGGGGGGGGGTGGGGTGCGAGGAAATGCTGAGAGCAGCAATCTCGGCTTAATAGCTCTGCGCCGGGGGGACTCAGCAGATGCCCTGCGGTGCCAGCGCTGACCCGGCTCATGGGATGGATGCCCCGTGGGACAGGTGCCCCGTGGCGCCATTTGCCACGAAGCTATTGATGGACTATAGACCAGGAAGCCCCCAGCGGCCCCTCTCCTCCAGACCAAGCCTCCGGCTCATAGGAACACGTTTAACCCTTTAATGCCTGCCCCGTTTGACCTGAAACTCCCCCTCCAGCAGCAATCCCCCTTCCATACACGTGCATACGCCTCCTTGTATTTTGAGGGTACGTACCTCGAGCCGGCCTGGCCAGGCCCACTGTCTGAACATGAGCCACGGCGTGGTGTACCTTCCTCTCTTGGTATCGCTTTTTTTTTCTTTTTGCACACACACACACACACACACACACACACACAAACCCAAACACAGAGAGACAGAAATCGAGAGACACATAAAACCCTCCCCCACACACTTGCTAACCAGACACATTCACACGCAGTCCAGATGGACACACATGCACAGACACCAAGGCGCTCAATCACCAACCGCGAAAACACCCCGGTGTCCTGTGGGTCAATGTTCAGCTTCCGCAGCCCCCAGGGTCTCTCACGATGGCCCCAGGCCCAGCCTCAGCCATCCCACCTGGAGGTCACCAGTCTCCCCACTAAGTGCCGGTCACTATATTGGGAAATATTTCTGTTGCTAATGCTTTTTTCAAGGAGCCAGAGGATTGCTGTGGCAGCTTCCACGGCTCTTGCTCTCTCGGCCACAGGGAGGAACCACCGAGCCGACCAAAGCCCATCACTACTTTGGACCCGTGCGGCCCCTCCACAGTTCTCTGCCCCGAACGGGATCTCTACCCCGAACGGGACCAGCTGACACTCTAATTCTCGGTCCATCCCAACCCAACCCAACTCAACCCAAGCTGACCCGGGCTGGAGATCAGCAGGGTTTCCAAATCTTTGAGTGAACTCGGGAAGACGAGAGGCACAACCAGTGGGTTTGGGGAAAAGGCCAGGAGCCCCTTTGGGGGCTCAGCGTCTCCCCCACCCTCACCATGTACACGCTTCTTCCCTGTTTCAAGGTGAGGATGGGGGATGGCCATGTAGCTGGAGCCCTGCCACACACGGGTGATGGTTCTGCCCAACCCTGCTTCTACAACTCTCAACAACCCTTGAGGGGCAACCACTACCATCTGCAAAAACACTGCCCATGCATAGCCCCAGCTCCGGAGACAAATCACTTGCCCTGAAGCCCAGGTCAAAGCCCAGTCCAATGAAGAAACCACCCTGCACCCAACCTGTGTTTACCCTAGGCCACTCCTCACTCCTTTGTTCGACCCTCACAGGATGATGCAATATCCTCTCCTCTGGTAGTTTTTGGATCCCAGTGAGCTACAGCCCGACTCAGAACTTGACAGCTGGTTGTCCGGCCCCAAGTCCCCACCCCTCCTTCCTCTGAGCAGTGGGGCAGGGGCTAAAGATGGGAGCCTGCAGCCTACCTGAAAGATGGGAGGATACTGTCGTAGTAGTACCAGGTGGCAGTCAGATAGGACCGGCTCATGTCTGTCGAGTACAGGCGCCAGGCAGCCTACAGGAGCCGGGGAAGGGGGGAAAAGGGGAGATGAAGGCGGTCTCTAAGCCTTTGATCGTGACATTCCCGCCCCCGGCTAAAATCTCTCCCCCATCTTCCCCCAACATTTCTCTCTCTAAACTACTAAAACCTACCTCCTCCTGGAAGTCTCCCCAGTTTAACCCATCTCAGCTCCAGGCCTGTGAGCACTTGGGAATTGAGCCATGCTTACGATTAGGATCGTGTTTCTTTTTATGTTTGGTTAATTGCGTGTGTCCTGCTTCCTCCATTAAACTGGGAGCTCCTCAGGGGCAGGGACCTGGTTTTCTTCCCCTGCCTCTGGCCACGCGGCATCCATTAAGGGCCTTTACATCCGACGGGAGCTAAATCAACCCCCTGCAATGCCACTGATTCATCACCAGGTGGCACAAGTCGAAGGGTTTACGTGTCCAGCTCCCGGGGCAGGATGAAAAAAGACCCACAAGTATAAGGTTCTGGGTCCAGTAAACCCGTGGCGTGTCTTAGGCTTTTCTGTCCTCCACTCTGGGCTTAGCGTGTGACTCCTTCTCTGAGACAGATAAGAGACAGTGTGGCTAATGCCCATGGTAATAATCATAATAATCGGTGGTACTGGTTAAGCCTTACTCTGTGCCACGCATTGTAATAAGCAGACGAATAGATACAAGTTATTCAGGTCAGACACAGTCCCCGTTCCACGTGGGACTCACACTCTAAATATTGAACCCCCGTTTTATGAGGAAACTGAGGCCCAGAGAAGTGAAGCGTCTTGCCCAAGGTCACCCAACGGGCAAGTGGCGGAGCCGGGATTAGAACCCACGTCCTCTGATTCCTAGGCCGGTGTTCTTTCCACTAGGTCACGCTGCTCCACCCATGTCTTGGCATCTACAACCCACACCCTAAGCCTCCTCCAGACCCTTGCGAAGAGGTTGTCCTCAGCACGGACCCGGCAGGAAGCCGCAGTCGAGCCTGGAGGCAATCGCTGGAGAGACCTTGGGCGCAGGGGATGAGAAGAGTGGAAGGAAGAAAGGGTTGGAAATTTGGAGGAGCTGGGATAGTTCATCTGAGAGAGAAGAAAAGGCTGGGGGAGACCCTTTTGAGCAGTTGGTATTCACCTCACCGTCAGCCCTACCACAGTTATGTTCATATCCGTAATTTATTTATTTATATTAATGTCTCCCCCTCTAGACTGTAAATTCCTTGTGGATAGGGAACGTGTCTACCAACTCCGATATACTGTACTTTCCCAAGTGCTTAGTACGGTGCTCTGCACACAGCAAGTGCTCAATAAATGCCACTGATTGATTATTTGACTGATTGATTGGAGTCCGCTTTTTTCCACCTACTCTGAGGGCAGCACCACCAAAGGAAGCTAGCCTCCACTGCAGCGAGAGGGAAGAAAGTTAGACACCAGGAGTGATCTCCAATCACCGAGGGGTGTGAATCTCTGAAACAGTCCATTGAAGGACATGCCAGAAGCTCCTGGAAATTCACCCCTCTGGGGAATTGCTGCTGGCCAGCTCGGACGCCCAGAATGGACGATACTCTAGGGCAGAGTTGAGTCTGGGTGGGAGGGAGAGGAATTGAGTGAACCTCTCTCTGGTGTCTCGTGACCCTGAACATCTGTCTTCCGCCTCAAAGGCCCCATCCACGGTGGGTATATTTATACGTGTATATTTTTTGTTCCGCTTCTCCCATTGTTCAGGAAAGGTCTCAGGTATCGCTCTCTGTGGCGGGACTCATTAATTAAGGTGGAATCACAATGCCAGTGTTATCGGTGGCCGTGCCAGGCCTCGGCTCTCAAATCAATGAGTGCTCTCCCGGGAATGGGCGTGGGCCGCTGTCATTGTCTCTGGCCCGGGTCGACCAGCCAGCTCTGAGGGCGACGTGTCCGCCGCCTGGCTCGCTTAATGAGCCTCTGGCTGTGGTAGGGGCGGGGAGAGGGGTTGGCAAGGATGGAATGGGAAGTGGAGAGAAGCCACGGGCAGGTTAGGAGCGGGCAGGATTAGGGGAAGGCAGAGATGGGGTGGATTTGGCTCTGTGGTGGGAGATGAGGAGATGATGAGGTGCTGCCAGCTTCAGCCAAGGAGGGGTGGCCTGGGCCTCTATCACCAGAGCTGGCAGGCTGCCCACCTCAGGTACTCCAGGCTGCCGCTATACTTGGTGAGGTGAGGTGGGCACCCAGAGAGCTGGCAGAGAGAGGCAGTATCCTGGGCTTGGTTTGGGAATCGGGGGAGAAGAGGTCTCTCCAGGGCACCTCCTACTATGGGATGGTAGTACTAGGACCTTGGGGCACCAGAACCCTGTGCCAGGGTGGCATTTAGTGGTTTCTCCAACCTGATGCCAGTTTAAGCTCTGGATCGATCTCCATTCCTCCCCCAGACCCTGCTGGGGTACCTCCTTCTCCCTGGGGTGTGCAGCTGGCTCTGCTGGTCTTGGTCCTGCCCCAGAGGGCATTTTCCCACTGTGGGTACTAGCCTGCTTTAAAATAATTCATCCTTTCTGCAGTTCCTTTAGCAGGATGCTGGGAACAGGCCCAGGGGAAGGGGGTGGTGCCAGTGGCACCAGTGAGAATCCTCATAGCCTAGTGGAAGGAGTGCGGGACTGAGAATCAGGAGACCCAGGTTCTAACTGTGCCTCTGCCACTTGCTTGCTGTATGATCTTGGGCAAGTCACTTAATTTTTTTGAGCCTTAGTTTCTTCATCTTTAAAAGAGGGATTAAATACCCGCTCTTTCACCTCCTTAGACTGTGAGTGTCAAGGTTGAGGTGGGGACTGTGTCCAACCTGATTATCATGTGCTACTTCAGCGCTTAGAGCAATGCTCGGCACATAGTAAGTACTTAACTAATCAGCCATTATCACTATTATTATTATTACTATTATTACTGCCCACCTAGCAGGTGGCTACCTGGATGAGGTTGGCCGCAGGCGTCCTCCGCTTCTCGAAGTGCTTCTGTCGGTGCTGCTCTTGCACCTTCAAGGCAAAGCCGGACCCCAGGATACCCTGGCAGGGGAGGGAGGATGGTTCAGTTCTCAGTCCTGGGGCCAGAGTGAAGTCAGTGGATGGGAGCAGGGATTGAGTAGCCAGGACCTTAGGTACACAGGGCCTTGAGTACCCAGGGTCTTGGGCACAGAGGGTCTTAGGCACCCAAGATCTTGGGTACATAGGACTTCAGGCATCCAAGGTTTTGGGTATGCAGGGCCTCAGGCACCAAGAGCCTGTGGTACATAGGGACTCAAGTGCCCAGATCTTGGGCACGCAGAGCCTCAGACCCAGGATCTTGGGTACATAGGACTTCGGGCACCCAAGATCTCGGGTACTCAAGGCCTCAGGGACACCAGGGCCTCGGGTGGGGGTGAACCAGGAGATAGAGACATCCATCAACCGGGCCTAATTGAGGGAAGAGACCCCACCCACAGCCTTCAGCGAGAAGGCCAGGAGAAGTAGCTTGGCACAGTGTATAGAGCACAGATCTTAGAGTCAGAAGGACCTGGGTTCTAATTCCGGCTGCACCACTTGTCAGCTGTGTGATCTTGGCCAAGTCACTTCATTTCTCTGTGCCTCAGTTACCTCACCTGTAAAATGGGGATTAAGTCTGTGAGCCCCATGAGGGACAGAGGGACTCTGTCCAACCTGATTAGCTTGCCTCTATCCCAGCACTTGGAACAGTACTTGACACACAGCAAGCACTTTACAAGTACCATCATCATCATTGCCACTATCAACAAGAGGGTCTGGGGTCACCCATGGAGGGAAAGAGGTGCCCCCAGTGAGCCAGAGACCACTCTCAGCAGGAAAGGGGGAATGTGAAGGGATGCTCATGAAGTGTAGAAGAGGGGTCCGGCGGTCCTCACAGAAGCAAAGGGCAATGCTCGGGGGTGTTCACGACGGACAGAGGAGAGCCCTTGGTTACTCACGGCGGGCAAGGCGAAGAAGGAGATGCCCAGCAGGGCGAAGCCAGCCGCCAGCACCCGTCCCAGCCAGGTCTGCGGGGTCTTGTCGCCGTAGCCAATGGTGGTGAGAGTGATCTGTGACGGGTGGGGTGGGAGGGCAGGGGAAGAGAGGGGAGCAGTGAGTCCCCCATGCCACCAGTCCAGGGGGCGAGCGTGGGCAGGGCCAGGGCTCCAGAGGGCTGGAGGGAAGGGGCTGGAGGGATTGCTGCCGATGAACTTACTGTACCCCACCAGAGCGAGTCAGCGTATGAGGAGAACTCGGTGTTGGCGTCCTTCTCCGCCAGGTAAACGAGGAACGAGGCGAAGATGAGCACCAGGAAGCCGATGTACCATGCCGTGATCAGCTCCTGGAGGGAGAGGCAGGCCCAGAGGGCAGAGGTCAGGCAGAATGGGGGCCACAGGAAGCAGCGGGAGGCAGAGACAGAAGGGAGAAAGAAGGGGGAAGAGGAGAAGAAGAGGGAGGAGGGGAAAGGGAAGAAAATAGGCAGGGGGAGGAGGGAAGGAGAGGTGGAGGGAGGGGGAAGTAGTCCCCTCTAGATTGGAAGCTCCTTGTGAGCATCGTACATGTCTACCAATTCTGTTGCCTTGTGCTCTCCCAAGTACTTCAGTACAGTGCTCTGTACATAGTAAGCACTCAGTAAATACCACTGATAAGAAGAGGGGGGAGCAACTTCCCCAAGCCTCTTGGATGATGGCTTGCTCCAGCTACTCAAGGTGAATGAGCTGCAGTGAGACAGATGGGGGATAGACCCAGAGAAGGGCTTCCTTTAACATTATTGCTGTGCTATTGTTATAATTATTATTGGTGGTAATAGTAGTATTGATTATAATAATAACAGTATTTGTTAAGTGCTTACTATGTGCCAAGTACTGTTTTAAGCGCTGGGGGAGAGACAAGGTGATCGGGTTGTCCCACGTGGGACTCACAGTCTTAATCCCCATTTTACAGGTGAGGTAATTGAGGCCCAGAGAAGTTAAGTGACCTGCCCAAAGTCACACAGCTATCAAGTGGTGGAGCCGGGATTAGAACCCATGACCTCTGACTCCCAAGCCTGTGCTCTTTCCACTCAGCCACGCTGCTTCTCCTTGATTACGCTTGAGAGGCAGCATGGCCTAATGGAAAGGGCTCAGGCCTCGGAGTCAGAGGACCCAGATACTAATCCGAACTCCGCCACCTCTCTGCTCCGTGACCCTGGGTAAGTCAATTAACTTCTCTGTGCTGTAGTTACCTCATCTCTAAATTGGGAGATTACTACCGTGAGCCCCATGAGGGGGATGGGCTGTGTCCAACTTGATTACCTTGCATCTACCCAGCACCTAGTCAAGTACCTGGCACATAGTAAGCCCTTAACTAATGCCGTGAAAAAATGTTTAAGAAGTACCACAATTATTAGCATTAAGCATTTCCTCTGTGGAAGGGGCTCGGGCTGGCCGGGTCCGGTGTGGTGTGGCCACTCACCTTGCTGTGCGCATACACCACGGAGCCCAGTAGCTTCCAGGTGCCCCCGCGCCGGTCCATCCGCACCATGCGCAGGATCTGCAGGAAGCGCATGCTCCGCAGAGCCGAGGTGGCGAAGATGTTGCCCTGCGTGCCGGCCGCGATGACCGCCAGCGAGGCGATGAAGACGATGAAGTCTGAACCGGGGGAGAGGAAGAAGTGGTTCAGCCTGGCAGACCTCACCCCTAGGACCCTACCCACAAGGGGTTAGGAAAGAGTGAGGGTCTGTGGAGGATGGGGGTGTGGGCCTGGGCTGGGAGCTGGGCTTGGATTTAGGGTTAGACCCATTAGGTGCGTTGTTGGCAGGGACCGTGTCTACCAACTCCACTGATGAGAAGCCGCGTGGCTTAGTGGCAAGAGCAAGGTCTTGGGAGCCAGAGGGTGTGGGTTCTAAACTCCGTTCCACCACTTTGCTGTGTGACATTGGGCGGGCCATTAACTTCTCTGTGCCTCAGTTATCTCATCTGTAAAATGGGGATAAACACTGTGAGCCCCACGTGGTACAACCGGATTACCTTGTATCTACTCCAGCGCTTAGAACAGTGCTTGGCACAATAGAAAGCACTTAGCAAATACCACAGTTATTATTATTATTATTGTGCACTCTGCACAAAATAATCGCTCAACAAAGAAGCAGCTTGGACTAGTAGATGGAACACAAACCTAGGAGTTAGAAGGACCTAGGTTCTAATCCCTACTCTGCCACTTGCCTGCTGTGTAACCTCGGGCATGTTACTTAACTTCTCTGTGGCTGTTACCTCATCCACAAAATGGGGATAAGACTGTGAGCCCCATGTGGGACAGGAACGTTTCCAACCTAATTAGCTTATATCGACCCCAGTGCTTAGTCCTGGCACTAAAAAAAAACAACACAAAAAACCAAGAACCAAAAAAACCCAAGACATTGATTGGTTGGGTAGAGCAGGGAGTTAAGATTGTAGCTAGAACTGACAATGGGGCTGTGGCTAAAGCAAGGGATAGGGTTACAGATGCGGGGAGGGGACAGTGTTGGTGAGGCTATGGAAAGATTAGGGTTGTGGTTGGGGCTGGGGTTACCATAAACTCATTGTGGGCGAGGAATGTGTCTGTTATATTATTTTGTCTTCTTCCAAGCGCTTAGTACAGCACTCTGCACATAGTAAGAGCTCAATAAATAGAAATGATTGAGTTTTGTGGTGGCCTGCCAGCACCCACCTATGACGCAGAAGGGTTTCCGAGCAAAGCGGAAGCGGCCTTGCCAGCCCCGGTAGCGGCAGCAGCAGCCAGCGGCCCATATCCGGATGATGTACTCCAGACCGAACACCACGATCATCACAAATTCCTGGAGAAGAGGGGCATCCATCATCACCAGGCCCCTGTGGCCCAGCCAGCCAGCCGCCCAGCTCGGCCAGGGGTCCAGAGATCACCAGGGTCCCCATGGGAATCGTCCTCCTTCCCCAGTCCCAAACTTCACCAAGCTTGGGGCTCATGAGCCCCGGAGCAGGGGTGACACTTCTCTGCTTCCCATTCATTCATTCATTCATTCATTCATTCATTCATTCATTCATTCATTCATTCAATAGTATTTACTGAGCGCTTACTATGTGCAGAGCACTGTACTAAGCACTTGGAATGTACAATTCAATCCTGTCCTTCCTTCCCACACTAGAGCCTTCTCCCTGTACCACCTTCTCCTCAGCCTGGCCAGGGAGCAAAGACTTGTCTCCCCCCAGAGACCAGATAGGGCAAAGGCTTGTCCTGAGTCACACAGCATGACAGGAACAGAGATGGAGACAAGATCCAAGGCCAGTGCCATCTCCCTCAGTCTCTACTGAATCCAGACTCGAGCTCAGCCAGGCCTAGGGCCTTTATCAGATGATCTCTCAGTTCCTCAGAGACTCTAGAGTGTCCTTGACCTCTTGTCTCTAACCTTCAGGGTCCTGCCCGTCTAGCTTTCTTTCTGTCTCTATAGCTATCTCTCTGGGCCCTGCCTATATCTAGTCCTCTTTCAGTCCCTTTCTCTGTCTCTGTCTCTATCTCTAGTCTGTAAACTCACTGTGGGCAAGGAATGTGTATAGTTATACTGTCCTCTCCCAAGATCGTAGTACAGTGCTCTGCACAGAGTAAGCGCTCAATAAATACGACTAAATGAATGAATGTCCTTGTCTCTGTTCCTGCCTCCCATCTTTGACCATCTCCATCCCTGCAGTCCAGGCAGCAGGTATGAACACTCGCACTTTCTCCCCGTCTCGTTTCCACCTCCTTCGGAGGACCCTGCCCCCGTCTCGCCCTTGGCCACACCCACGGCCCCCCACCCACAGCCCTCCTTTCGTTCTGCTCTTCTCCGCGGAGCCTGCTGGACGGAGGGCCGGGTTTTCCCCACCGTCAGCATTGTCCTCTTCCCCGTTCCTTCCGCACAAAGTTCTGCTCCTGCTTACTCAGGAGAAAATTCCCAAGGATTTTCCTAATTTAGTCTCGCACCCATCGGACAGAGTTTCGGAGTCAGCTGTTTCTACGTGGGGGGAGTCCACGAGAAGACTGACTTCAGGTTCCTGACGGATACAGGTTCCTGTGCCCACCCACCCCATACCCAGGTATTCCCCCTCGGGCAGCGGGGTCCAGATCCCTGTGGCCTCAATCCTGCACTTTATCCCCTCAGCATGCCCAGAGACCCTGACCTGTCTCATTATTCTTTCTCCCCTCTTCTGGTAGGCAGGGAAGGGATAGGATCCTTTGCACGGAATGTGTCAGTTACACTGTTACATTGTACCCTCTCAAGCGCTTAGTCCAGTGCTTTGCACACATTAAGCGCTCAATAAATACGATTGATTGACCAGCTGACTGAGTGGAGGAAGCTGACCGAATGATGACCAGCAAATTAGTGGCTAAAGTCAAACCCTCTCCGACCTCTTGGATGGTGTGATGCCCCCCGGAGATGGACACTGGGAATAGGGCACTGTGGCAGCATTCCTCATGGAGACGAGTCAGAGAGAGCCTGGGGCAGGATCTGAGGCTTTGGCATAGATGCCAACCAACAGCCAGAGATTCAGCTTACCCTGTAGCTTTTAACATCCCCCAACACACACCTAGCCTATAACCTGAGCAAAGTGGGCAAACCACTCCGGGACCCCTCACTTCTCTCTTCCCTCTGCCCTGTGAGATACCAGGGCCCATAAATGGCCTCTTGACAACGTTCCAGAGCAGAGAGTTTGGGAAACTTTGCAGATAGCGACTGGCCTGAGGCCGTGGGCAAGAAAAGAAACCCTGTGGTGGCAGGTTTGTTCTTCTTTCTCAAGCTGAGTGTGCAGATTCCGAGCTTGCAGGGGGCTGGCACACTATGCTCCTGCCCCTGGACCCACCCCCCATCACCCCTGCTGCCCAGGACTCCTGCTGGCTACCCCAGACGTCGGTTAATTACCAAGATCAGCAGACATTCGTTGGCAAACTCCTGATGCTCTTGGATGGTAGAAAGCACAGACAGCACCAGACAGCTGAAGACCAGCAGGAATCTGAAAGAGCAATGAGATGGAGCACGGTGAGATGGCAGGCGGGTGGACGGGGGAGCCTGGGGGAGGATCTTTTTCAGTCTTGGTTCAGCCCTGAAGCAATTTCCAGGAAAGACAGGGTGGGACAGAGCTGGGGTCCTGGGTTCTAATCCTGATTCTGCCACATGCTTGCTGTGGGACATTGGGCAAATTACTTTACTTGTCTGTGTCTGAGTTCTCTCACAGTTCTACTTGAACTGTGAGCCTCCTGTGAACATGATTATCTTGTATCTACCCCGGTGCTTAGTTCAGTGCTTGGCACATACTAAGCCCTTAACAAATACCACAGTTATTATTAACGCAGAGAGGAAAATCTTTCCTGTTGTCTAACCTCCTTCTGTTTGTGCAACTTAGCCTCATTTCCTCAGGTGGGGGCTCTCCTCTGGCCTTGACTTCCCAGAGTCCCTCGGTCTTCTCATTTCTGGACTCAACCACCCTCAAGTCCTAGGGTTCTCAGAGCCCTGGGCGCAATCCTGTTCCCCACTCTTGGTCTGGATGAGCGTCAGTGAGTCCCTTGGATGCCCAGCTGCAGAGGAGGGTGGCGGGTGGCCAGGGGCGCGGGGCGCTGATCCAAACTGTCCCTAGTGCTCTGGAGGTGATGTTTCTGACAGGTGGCAAAGTGGAGCATAGCAGGAAGACGGGAGCTAAAAACCAGCCCCAGGGGCTGCAGGGGGAGTCCTAGAATCAAGTGCTTTCTAGAAAAATTATCTTAAACTCAGGAATCCCCATCTCCAAAGATCATCTCAGTTTTCCTCTTGCCTCCATTCAGAGCTGCCCCAACTCACAGACTGAATGGTGGAGCTATGGGGAGGTCTTTGCTATGTTTATCGTTTCTTGAGTGTTGATTCCAAATAATAATAATAAATATTTATTAAGCATTTGTTATGTACCAAGCACTATCCTCTTTGTACCACTCACACTATACTATCCAAATCCTGTACTGACTGTTTGTTCTTCTTCCTAGCTAACCTAAATATTTCTTGCTGCAACATGCCCTAAAAGGGATGCTACGCTCACCAGAAGTTAGGAGGACAGGCTAGAGAAGTTGGAGTCAACTAGTCTAGAGGAGACAAGACCAAGGAGACACCAAATGACCACTGTTATACAGTCTATTCACTTCTACCTCTGTCTAACACAATGGTTTCCATCTCAGCAAAATGGGTAAAAGTGAGACAGAGGAAGAACTTTCTGAATTCTGATAGGCCCTCTCGGGGAGAGGGAAGCTTCCAGATCTGGAGGTTCTTAGGACAGACCTGCCTTTCACCCTCATCAGATGGATAAGGATATTGAGAATTTTTTTTGTCTAGTGGCAGGGGCCTGATCGAGCTGACCTCTTAAGGTCGCTTCCACCCCCTAGGATTTCCATGAGAGATCCTGCTGAAATGGTTTTCTAGAAAATGCAGTCAGTCCCCCAGACCCCGGCTGTTTAGAGCCGGGAGAGACGAAATGAGGGCCTGGGAAGCTCAGGGGAAACTAAGGGGAAGCTAAGGGGAAGCGAAGGGGAAGAGGAGGGGAAGAAGAGGGGATATGCAGGGGAAGTAGGCGGGTAAGGGACGGACATGATGAAGCCCCGGCACAGAGTCTCCTCCCTCTCTCATTCCCAGCTCTGTTCTGCTCCTGAACCTCAGTCTCCAGGCCCTGAGGATCACTTATTCTTCCCCCAGCACACACACCCCCACCCCAGAACAGAGCAAGTTGGAGGCTGTGCTCTGCTCCAGAAAACCAAACATTTTAATCTCCCAGCAGGCTTCCAGTCCCCCAACTCTCCACCCTCTTTCCTGATGAAATCTCTCTGACTTTGGTGGTGGCTAAGATGTCCCCTGGAGACTTCTTCTTCCCTTCTTCTTTTTCCCACCGTTCTTGGAAGTAAAGTCTGAGGGAGCAACCACTTTGACCTCTTGACTATCCACCTTTCTGCCAGACTCTGCCTTGGGGGTGGGCTCCATCCCCCCTTCTCCGGACTGCATTCCCACCTATATCATCATCAAGAGCTTTGAGAAAATCCCCCTCCCTCTTCTCTTCCCGCTCCCCACGCTCACTCTACAGAATGCTGAATGCAAAGAAACGGGAAAAATTAAACCAGAGGAGACTCTCCAGGGTTGCAAACCAAAGGGAGCCTGTTAAATATTTAAGAGCAGAAGATGGTGCAAGAAGCCTCTGGGGAGCTCCCGGCAGCTCGGCTCACCCTCCTCCCTCCCTCCCCACCCACACCCCTTCTTCCCTGCTGACCGGTGGCTGTGGCCCAGGGGAAAGATGTGGGGTTGTGAGCAGGGAGGAGGGTTGGGCTGGAGGGAATTCTTACCCCCTCTGCTATCTTTGGGACTCAAAGATCTGGAAGGGTACTCCAGAAGTCAACAACCCCAGCCCCCTGACTCCAGTCAGACTGGAACCTCACTATTTCTGTTTAAAAAACTCCAGGATCCGGGCAGTGTAGCATCTTGGCACGACCCAGGCTCTTGGGAATCTGTAAGTCCTTCCTGATGTGTAGCTTAAATCCTTGCTGCCACACAAGCCCATGGTAGAGAGGAATGTAAGGAGGAAAAGGAGAGGAGGGAGCTGTTTCCCAAGGGCCTTTTAGAATAATAATAGTAATTATGATAATTAATAGTAATTACTTACTATTAAGCACTTACTATGTGCCAAGCACTGTGCTAAGCACTAGGGTAGGAACAAGAGAGTCCTATCAGATACAGTCCTCTCCCTCAAGGGGCTCCAAGTCTAAGAGGGAGAGCAGGTATCTTATCAGCAGTTCACAGCTGAGGAAACAGGCACAGAGATGTTAAGTGAGTTGTTCAGAGTAACAGAGAAGTCCATTGACACAGCTGGAACCAGAACTTGGGTCTCCTGACTCCCAGATCAACCATAGTACTTACTGAGCACTTACTCTGTGCAGCACACTATACTAAGTGCTTGGGAGAGAATCCCAGACCCGTGCTCGTTCCCGTAGACCACCATACATTCCAAAGTGACACCTAATACAGTGCTCAGCACCCAATAAATACTGATAATGATGATTTGGGCCTAAGTTTCCCCCTCTGCCTCCCAGGACTCTTAGGGAAGTGATGAAGCTGAGAGAATGCAGACTATGTTTCTTCCTTGTTCCCTTCCACCACCTCCTTCACCAGAAGTAGCTGTATTTCCCTAGGAACCAAAACCAGCCATCAAGCTTGCAGCTTCATGGAAAAATACCTCTAAGGGCACCATAAGGGGCTTTCTCTAGTCCCCAAATACCCTCCATCTATTTTGGAGAAGCATTCTGCTCCCTTTCTGCTGAATATCAGCATGAGCGATTTAAGTTAGACCTGAGATTTAAGTTAGATTTAAGTTAGAGACTGAGAAGCTGGGACAGGAGGCCATCAAGTAGGGGAACCTCCTTCTTGGAGTTTTACAAAGATATGCCCAAGGGCTGGCTGACTTCCTCTCCTCAGTCCCCTGCCCTTTAGCTTCTGTTAAGATCCCTAACTCCCCACAACCCAAGAAGGGTCTGGGGAAGAATGAGAAGTGCCACAGAGACCAGACCTGCAGTTCTCTGAACACCTGCTGGATCAGTCAGGGCAAATTACAGGTTCCAGGAACAGAGAGCTGGGGTTACCCCATTTTCCTGCCATCCCAGATTTCCCCTCCTTCACCCTGCACACTCCCCCTTTCCTGCCCTCCAAATGAACCAATCAATGGGATTTACTGAGCACTTACTGCATGCAGAGTACTCTATTAAATGCTTGAGAGAGTACGAGACAACAGAGTTGACAGACCCCTTCTCTGCCCACAAGGAGATCACAGTCCTTCGGGTAATGGCTCAGAAATGGCAGAAGAGAAGAGTGAGAGAGGGTCTAAATACATCTGTCTATCTCTGAACAGTTGTCAGAAGCAGCGTGGCCTAATGGAAAGAGCCTGGGAGCCAGAGGGCCTGTGTTCTAATCCCTGTTATGCTACTTGCTTGCTATGTGACCTTAGGCAAGTCACTTAACTTCTCTGTGGTTCGGTTTCCTCGACTGCAAAATGGGGATTCAATACCTGTTCTCCTTTCTATTTAGACTGTGAGCCCCATGTGGGACAGGGACTGTGTCAGACCTTATTAACTTGTATCTACCCCAGTAGTCAGACCAGTCCTTTGTAAGAGCTTAACAAATACCATAAAAGATTAAGAAAAAAAAGATGGAGTGCACTGATCATCCTGGAGCCAAACTTGGCCTCTGATATACTGTGTGACCTCAGGCATTTTCTTAACCTCTCTGATCTTCACATGTGGAACAGAAGTAACTGTCCTGGCCCCACCCCTTGCCCCCAAGGCTGATGGAATGCCCAGTGAGGTCAGAGTCAGAAAAGGACTTTGGGTTTTCTGGGAGAAAGAGCTGGGGGAAGACATGCTGTTGCTATTCTAATCCCTCTGATTAATAATTGATTATTTATTCATGAATGGCTATTGATTTGAAATAACATGAATTATTAGCAACAGCAGCAGCCGCTGCAAGATGAGGGTTCTAGGTTGGAAGTTAGCCAGAGTTGGGGTCAGGGGGAGCCACCGTTCAAATAAACAATGTGCTGCAAGTCTGATAGGTGTGGTTTTTCAGTCAGATTACACCATCGGCAGACTCAGTTGCCAGCGTTGGAGTTAAAAGCCAGGGCCAGGGCCTGGGCTAGGATTGGGTTCAGAGTCAGAGTAAGAGTTAATATTAGTGATGATTTAAGAGAACATCTTCTCTGGGAGAGGAAGGGGCTCTACCTGCCCCTCCTTCTCCAGCCCACCCACCCTCTTGCCATCGCTCTTCCCCAGCAGAGAGTCCTGAGAGGAAGGAGCCAGGAGCACACACTCTAGAAATATGTGTGTATGTGAGAATGTGTGTAAGTGGGTGGGTGTGAGAGTGATGATGATGATGGTATTTGTTAACCGCTTACTATGTGCCAAGCACTGTTCTAAGCACTAGGGTAAATACAAGGTTATCAGGTTGTCCCACATGGGGCTCACAGTCTTAATCCCCATTTTATAGATGAGGTAACTGAGGAACAGAGCAGCTAAGTGACTTGCCCGAAGTCACACAGTTGACAAGTGGCAGAGCTGGGATTAGAACCCACAATCTTCGAATCCCAAGCCTGTGCTCTTTCCACTAAGCCATGCTGCTTCTCGTGTGGGTGTATGTGAGAGTGTGTGTGAATGTAAGTGTGTGTGTGTGTGTGTGTGTGTGTGTGTGTGTGTATTTTTCCCCTAATCCAGCAATTCTAAATATGGAAAGCTCGAACCAAGCGGGGGGGGGGGGGGGGGGGGAAGGGGGTGGTCACGTGACCCCAGACAAGGCGTCTGTCAATGCGTCTCCCTGGCGGGAAGGCAGGATGGGAATATTGGATGGAGCTGGGCGGCAGCTCCGGTTTCCATCTGGGGGCAGCTTGGTGGGGCAGAGGCAGCTCGCAGCTAGGCCAGGGCAGTTTGACCTGGTAGGGTGGGACGGGGGCATGGGCAAGGGCTGGGCTCTCTAAGCCTGGGACAGACTGTGTCCCTGAGCTGCTTTTTCAGCTCACCCCCTCTTTCCTCCCCTTACTTCGCCCGTAGCCCCTCCCCCAGGCCCTGGCCGAGCCCTGGATGACCCCAGCACCATGCCATCCAGGCTCCGGCGACCCCGGTCCCACTCTGACCATAGCCCCGTGACAACTGGTACCCATATTATTACCATCTTGGGCAGAGTTGGGGCAGAGATGGAGGCCAGAGTCCCTCCTCTCCCAGCTCTCTCCCTCGCCCCCGTCACTCTCCCTAGTCCCCGGGGGTCTCCTTTCCCAGGAGCAGAGAGAAGCCTGAAAGGAATTGGGTTACATTTGCCAGAAGAAAAGATTGAGGGGGCAGGAGGAGGCCCTTCACAAAGGTCATTATGTCTCTGTGAGACTCTTGAGGAACTTGGAGTTTAATGGGGTTCACGGGGCAGGGCATCCTCTCACACTATCAGAGAGACAAAACTAGGGAAGAAACACATACACATGTGAAAAATCAAGACAAACAGAAATGGAGAGATCTATTATTTAAGGGAATAGATGCAGTCCAGTCCTCTGACCACACTGAGTCAAAGGAGGGAAGGTAAGAGACTTGGGAAGACGAGTGGAGAGGTAGTTCCGAGTAGGGGGAGTGTTGTGGGTACTGGGGTACAGTGAGTAGGACTGGGAATGGGGTGGGGGGTGATGAGAGCAGTGTGTGTGGGGGGGTGATGAGAGCAGTGGGGGGTGATGAGAACAGTGGAAGGTGATGAAAACAGCTGTAAATGAGGCCTCGGAGTTTTTAATGATCAGGGAAGCCCAGAAGGAGATTGAAGGGAGGCTCCAGGACCCAGACTTCCACTCTAAACCCTCCTCCGAATCTGCCCCTCAAACCTCAGAATTAAGTGCCACCAGGAACTCTGGTGGATGAATAGAGACACGTCTCTGCCGACCCGAAATTAGCAGGGGAATGGGCCTTCCCGGGAGATCCACAAGCTCTAGAGCACTTATGAAAATCCACAGAACCTAAAGCATTTTTTCAGGGGGACTCCAGACCCCCCCCCCATTCATTCCAGAGTTGTGTGTCCCTCTCCCGGGTCCCCACGAATGCCAAGGCCGAGGGAGGCCAGGTGCTGAAATGAAAAAAAAAAAAAATCCATACCAATCAGGGGACAGACCGGCTGGAAGCCGGACAGATGCTTTCCGGGAGACGAGGCCAGAAATGCCTCAGGGCTCTGGGTGCGAGGTTTAACTCCTTGGCCAAAGACTCTGTTACCTTGAGCCTCGCAGAGGTCAAGTCCGGGCCCGCGTTAAGATCCTGGTGCCAGCCTTCCCAGCCTGTCAGCGGAACATGAGAGCCCCCACCCCCGTCCTCAGAGGCCTGAAGGAGGTGGGGAAAGGAGTCGGCCGAGGGGGTGGGGTGGGGTGGGGTGTGCCTGGGGGAGGCTTTCCAAACAACCCCGAAGAGGTGGGGAAAAGTGGGAAACTTTCTTTCCTTCTTGTCCTCTGTTCTTAAGAAATCGAACGCCGAGTGCTGACGGTGGGGAAAGTGAGCAGGAGCTGGGGGAAGGGAATAAGGAGAGCTCAGCAGAGAGGCCCTTTGCAAGAAGGTGAAACCCCAACCGAGTTTTGCTTTCACGGGCTGGCCCAAAGGCAGTGAGGGAAGAGAGGTGGACGAGGCTGGTGAACTTCCAGCCCCTGCTCATCCAAGGGCTGAGCTCAGGGGCACTGCATCTGAAGGTCCTCGGTCAATCCGGTGGATGATGACGACAATGTGATGTAAAGCTTCGCAAGCCCACGCTCGTTAGCTGCCACTTCTACGGAATCAGCAGTGCGGGTGCTTTTCCGCCAATCACTTCCCAGGCTCAGCTGAGCCCTGGAGCCGGGGGCTGTCCTGAGCTTGCTCGGGCACGGGGTTGGCAAGGAGAACCCAGGCGTCCTACCCTTCAGTGGGTAGGCTCTATCCTCCTTGCCTTGGCGCCAGCCCCCAGCCCTTTTGCCCCCAGCCCAGCTCCCTTGGCGTCACTCCTGCCCTGGCCAAATCCGGGCCAGTCCTCCCCAGGAGCCCAGGGCAGGCATATATAGGGGGCGAGGAGCGGGGCCGGGGACATTGCTGGGGGTCCGTGTTGGTACTAGGTCTATGGCAGCAACATTTTTGTGCTCAGAGAACGTGTCTGCCAACTCTGTTCTATTGTCCTCACTCAAGGAAGTTAATGTGGTGCTCTACACATAGTAAGTGCTCAATAAATATGATTAATAATACTAAATACCATTGATGATGATGATCTCTGAGTACAGTATGGTCCCTATAAGAGCCAGAATGAAGATCCCCCTCCCCTCCAGCCTGGGGTCACTGGGATGATTTTTCCAGGGGCTGGGGGCTGGAGGGAGATGCTGAAAATTTCCCCAGAAGATACCGAGAAGTGGATGCCCATGACGTGTGCCCTGAGTGGACAAAGCAACGAGGGACCCTTAGCCTGATCAGTTGAGCCCTGAGCATTCTCGCTTTAAACTTTTTTTAATGGTATAAGTGCTTTCTACGTTCCAGAAACTGTACTAAGTGCTGGGATAGACACAAACTAATCTGTTTGGAAACAGTCTATGTTCCACATGAGTCTCTTTACCTTAATCCCCACTTAACAGATGAGGTAACTGAGTCGCAGAGAATTAAGTGACTTGCCCAAGGTCACACAGCAGACATAACGCAGAGCAGGATTAGAACCCAGAGTAAACTTCCAGAGCAAATGACTCCAGTTTACCTAACAAGACACAGCACTTACAGGAGACCTGACTGTTATTTAATGCAATCGACGGAGCAAACACATTACCCTCCTCCTCCCTTAGTTTCTTGAGTGGAGGACCAGCCCATGAGTGTATCTTCTCCCACCGGCTGAAAGGGCCATCGGAATTTAGGCAGTCGGGGGCAAGGTAATCTCTCCTCAATACCCAAGCTCCTCAGCTGATGAAGCTGGAGGAGATGTGGACTTCGTGGTCCCCTCCCCTGGCTTTCCTCCACCCTCCACCCCTATCCTGGTTTAATACTCTGTTTTCTCCCTGGAATGAAAAGACAATCTCTTCCTCCATGAATTATTAACCACGGTCCTTCCTCACCATTCAGCATTTCGTGGCACGAGGTTAAATCGGCCCTACCGCCCCCCCACCCCAGAGAGAGCCAGGGGTCAGTGCCCACTTACTGTGATTCCTCTCCCTGGACCTGATATCCCAGGCCATGATCCAGCCCAACCCGGCAGAACCGGTCATTCTCCCTGCTTGGCCTGGTCCGTCTCCTCCTCTGGCCTTGGGACTCACATGTTTGGCCACAGGGACCGGGCTGGGGCTCTGGTTCTGCCTCTCCAACTCCATCCCATATGGAAGAAGAGGTCAATAGGGCCCGCTCCCACCCAAAAAAAATGGAGGAAGGGGGACGCGGAGCCTTGGGAATCAGCACTGCTTAGGGACAAGAGCCCAGGCTTGGGAGTCAGAGGATGTGAGTTCTAATCCCGACTCCGCCACTTTTCTGCTGTGACCTTGGGCAAGTCACTTCACTTCTTTGTGCCTCAGGTACCTCAGCTGTAAAATGGGTTTAATAGTGTGAGTCCCATATGGGACAGGGACTGTGTCCAACCTGATTAACTTGTATCTGCCCCAACGTTTGGAACAGTGCTCGGCACATAGTAAGCACTTAACAAGTACCTCGCCGCTTGTCAGCTACGTGACTTTGGGCAAGTCACTTAATTTCCCTGTACCTCAGTTACCTCATCTGTAAAAGGGGGATTAAAACTGTGAGCCCCACGTGGGACAACCTGATCACCTTGTATCCCCCAGCGCTTAGAACAGTGCTTTGCACAGAGTAAGCGCTTAACAAATGCCACCAGTATTATTATTAATTATCATTATTGGCTCCAGCATTACAGAAGGCAAACCAAGCCCTTCCCAGCTATACCTGAATATACTTCTAGGGCTCGGAACTCCAGAGGAAGGAAGGACTAAGGTGGGGCTGTGTCCAATCAAAAGCTCCTAGAAGTGTACTTACAACTTCAACCAATCCCTAGCATCCCTGCTGGCTCAAAGAAGAAAGGTCGTATTTGCATACTGTTTGCATCTAATTTGCATAAACGCCCACAAACCTCCCCACCCCCCTCTTTTCTCTGTGACTTTAGCCTCTGCCCCTCTCCTATCTATACCCTCAATCCTGGTTCCTTTCTTCCAGGAGGAATGTAGAGCTGTCCTGATCCTGGTCCTGCTGAGCTTATGGGTCCATCCCAGCCTGGAAAAGCTTCTCGCTGGGCTCCCTTTGCTCTGGCAGTCCCTTCCCCAGTAGGTCTCCTGCTTTCTTCCTCCTTTCTCTCCTTGCTCCCCTCCGGTTTGCTCTCCACTTCCACCCCAGCCAGGCAAAGAGGGGTCCACATGCAGGGAGTGGGATCTGAGTTAAATTTAAGGAAGACCTTCTAGCCAGGAAAACAGCAAAACAGACCGGAGACCGAGGACCCTCCTTTCCTGGGGACCTGCAACCTGCGACCTGCTCAGAGCCAGGGGGATGGGTAAAATGATCTCCAGAGGGCCCTGCCAAACAGGGGCCTGGAGAAACAAGCTGACCACTGGCCCGGGGGAGGGGGGGGGTGAAGGGACCCATGGAGGAGGGAAAGCCAGGAGAAACTGTTCTGTGGTCACAATGAGGAAGGGGGGGAGGTGGAGGCCTGGCAGGGAAAGGGTAGACAAGCTCCAGATCTTGTCCCCCGCATCCTCCGTCCTCCTCTCCCCTTCTCCTCCTCACTCTTCACCCCAGCCAAGCTCCAGACCTCTGTGCCATCCCAGCCTCCACAGTCTCTCTCTCCTTTTCCATCCCCTCTCCCTTTGGAGCAGCCTAAGTCACCAGTGAGCCCCCTCACATAAAGATCTCGTCGATCTCAACCTCCTCAAAATGATCAAACCTTCCATACTCCTCCCTTCTCCAGTCTCAGTCAGGAAAGTCTGGAGGCAATGTGGCCAAAATGGAAAGAGCTCAGGACTGGGGCAGAGTCCCAGTTTTAGTCAATGGCCTATCAAGTGACTTTGGGCATGTCATCTAACCTCTCTGGGCCTCAGTTTCTTCTGTAAAATGGAGATAAGATAGAACGGGAGCCCCACATGGGACAGAGATTGGGTCTAATCTCATAACTTTAAGCACGGAATAGATGACATAATAAGAGTTATTATTATCATAACTCATCTAGGTACCTCTTGCTGCAGTCCAAAAACTCATTTCTGCTTGTTCTTTCACCAGCTAGGCAGTTTCCTCCAAGACGCTGACTGGAGACCCGCCTAGGAATTTCTTTTCTCCAGGCTGAACTTCCCAATCTTGGCGGCTCCTACACCCGTTCTCTGGGGATGGGGTAGGGAAGTGCCTGGGGCGTTACGAGGACCCAGACAACAGCCAATGGAAAGCCACCGTAGGTGAGGAGGGACCACCTGCTGGGGGCTGGGGGAGAGGAGGTTCAGAAGGAAGAGGCTCAGAAGACACCTCAAAAGGCTGAGAGCCCCCCTCCTCCCCTGCCAGTCACAGCCAGTACAGACCCCTGCTCTAGGCATCCGCCTCTCCTATCTTCTCTGGCCTCCCTGTGACCCTTGACACAGTGTCTAAAGGCTGGAGAGAAGGCCACTTCTGGATCCCGGGCTTACTGTGTGTATAGCACTATACTAAGCGTTTGGAAGAGTACATTACAACAATAAACAGTCACATTCCGTGCCCACAATTAGTTTACAGTCTAGAGAGATCATGTGGAACTGCGGGGCGGTGAACCCCAGCTCCTCTCCGTCTCCCCCACCTGCCCAGGTGGCTTCTTTCGTCTGCGCTCCCACTGGGACATGGGGACCAGGGTTGGGGAACGGCGGGGCCGGGCGAAGCGGGCTAGAAATCTGGTCCCGGGACAGTCAGCTGCCTGGAATTAACAGTGAAAACCGCCAGGACGCCAAAACCGCCCCGCGCTCCGGCTAACGCTAATCCGCCCCCGGGGCTGGGTGGTGGATGGGAGGTGGGGGGTCCAGACTCAGGACCAGACTCTGGGAGATCCAGCCGTCACAGTCCCGGGGACTGACCCAGGAAGTGGGGGCCTCAGAGGTCACTGAACCAGGAAGGGGGGTCTTCAGGGGTCGCTGACCCAGAGAGGGGGGTCTCAGGGGTCATTGTACTGGAAAGGGGGGATTCGGCGGTCATTGACCCAAGGAGGGGGGACTCGGGGGTCACTGACCCTGGGTAGGGGGACTTAGGGGTCACTAACCCGAAGGGGGGATTCAGGGATCACTGACTCGGGGGTGGGGGGGGAATTCAGGGAACACTGACCGAGGGAGGGGGGCTCAGGGGTCACTGACCCAAGAATGGATGACTCAGTGTTCACTTTCCCCAGGGGCTCAGAATTCACTGTCCTGGAGTGAGTGGAGCTGATTCTGAGTGAGGGAGCCAGATCGCCTCTCTGGCGATCTCACCCTCCTCGCCGGGCCCGGTCCCGCTGCCCACACGGTCGTGTCTGGACGGGCAGGGGTGACGGATCCCGCACCATGGGCATCCGTGCAGCCCCCGCGCCCTCACCCAAGCGCTGCCACCTCCCGGACCCGCAGTCCGTCCCCCCGCAGCGGCCGGGGGGTGGGGAGCGGGGGAGGGTCAGGTTTCCGCACTCCTGCCGGCTGCTTTCTTGGTTTTCCTTTTCCAGATTAACAATTGACGAAGCCCTGGGCCGCGCTTGAAAGCCGAGCGCGGAGCCAAATGGAAAGTGCAAAAAGGTCGACCGTGGGGTCCGAGAAAGCGCCGCGTGGGACGGCGGTGAGACCGAGCCCAAAGTTTGAGGGACCAGGTCCCATTTGGATCTACCTCAGCCCCACCCCCCGCTCCCCAAGATCCTGCGCCCCAAGCGCGCACTCTCCCTTCCTCGCCCTCGAGGAGGGATTTGTGTTACTGCCCACCGTGCTTCCCTCGCCCCTCACCGGGAGGGAGAGGTTTGGAAGCAGAAAGGTGTTGGGTGTTTGCTTATCAGGGTGCTAATTCCGCCCGCCCTCCACCCTCGCCGCCCATCGCGGACACCTTTACAGTGGCGTTTGGATCCTCGCCCTGCAGAGAGCAGAGAGCCCGGCGCCGGCCCGTGCCAGCCCGGCCTCGTGGCGGGGAGAAGCCACGAGGAAGGGATCAGCTGGCCTGAACTCCTTCCCTTCCCCCTCTCCAGGGAACACCGGCACCTCCCTCTCCAGGGATCGGGCTCAGAAGGAGCCTCCACGAGTCCCGTTAATCTCCGGCGAGGGCGGGGCTGGGGCCAGCAGGAGGGCAGAGAACCGGTGTCCAGGCTGGTGGCCTCGGGCACGTTGGAAGACAGCAGGAGGAAGGCGGGCATCTTGACGGTCCCAGGGACTTGTGCGGCTGGGAGAAATCCGATCCCTCTAGCTGTAAGCTCTCTGTGGGCAGGGAAAGTGTCTACCCACTGTTATACTGTACTCTCCCAAGGCTCAGTAGAGTGCTCTGCACACAGTAACCGCTTAATAAATACCGTTGATTGATCGACTGATTGCTCCCAAGGTATTCAGTACTCCCCTGGCCTGGCAGGTGCCCAAAGACACATACTGGTCCATATCCAAGGGGCAGGCCGGTCAGTGGAGTGTGGGGGAACTCTGCTCTAGCCCCTGCAGCATCCACCCCTCTCTATGATCCTGCTGAGTTGGGTGGGCGTGAATGAGGGGAATTGACTCTCAGAGCCCACTATTGGGAGGGTGGTTTAAATAAGGCGGTGGGTAATGGGAGCTGGATGCTCCGGGGATGGTGCTGATAAGAGGCGGGCAGAGAATGCCCCGTGCACAGCCAACATAGTCAACAGGTTGAGGTCCTTAAGGGCAAGGTTTCTAAAGGTGAAGGAGGGACTTGAGTTTGGAACGGGTTTTTTTAAGTCCTCTTCCTCCAGGTGTCCGAGCACCCCATCCCCTAACTGCCTGACCAGTGACCAAAGGATCACACTGACTCCGGAGACGTACAGCTAACTGCGGGCTGTACCACATTAGTCCCTGAGCTTCAGTCTTTGGAGTTGTCAGCCGCTGGGATAAACAGCTCAGCTGGAAAGGGTTCTTTGAGTACAACTTTTAGGGGGGAAAGTGGAGGGATAATGGGGGAGAGGGATAGAGCCAGACGGAGAGAGAGAGAGAATTGGAAAAGACACAGCAAGGAGGGAGGGGGCAGGCAGCTCATTCTTTTTTTCCTCCCTCCCTCCTTTTCCCCTTCTCTCCTTCCCTCCTTCTCTCCCTCCCTCCATCTCTGTGGCGGGGTGAGGGGTATAAATAACCCAAGAAGAAGGAGGCTGTTTGGGGCCTGGTAACCATGGCACAGGCCGGGACCGTGTTTATAGAGTGGGGAGCAAGAGAAGCGCACGCTCTCTCTTTCTCTTTCTCTCTCTTTCTCTCCCTCCCCTTCTAGCCTCACTTCCCCTCCTCTATCCCCTCTTTCCCCTCCTCTCTCCCTCACTCTCCCTCTCTTCCCACCCCTTTCTCTCTTTCTCCCTCTTTCTCCAGGACACAGAAGAACATTGCCCTCGATTCCTGGGTCAGATTTTTCCCAGGAAGAGCAGGCTGAGGCAGGAAGCAGAAACGATTGACTCAAACAAGTGCCAGAGAGTCAGGGACCAAGAGCCGGGGCCTAGCTCCCACTGCCATCCTTCCTGCTCCAGCCCCAGCCCCCCCCCCCCCCCCCAGCCAGGAGAGGGGCACTCAGTCCCAGGTAGGCACTGCCAGCCTGGAGCAGGGCAGCTTGGGCTGGGACAAGTGATCTGTTTCTGAGGAGGGGGGCATCTAAGTGGGTTTTCCTCATCTTCCTCTCCTCCCTGCTTCGGCACGGAGGTGGGAACAAACCACCCCCACCTGGAAATCTCCAGATTTAAGCCTATTTCTTCTGGGCAGCACCATGATGGTGGGAACAGATTCCACAATCCCAGGCTGTTCCCTCTCCCGGACCTGAGTTCTGGAATGCTAGGGAAGCCGGGACCTTGGGAAAGACTCTTACCAGCCCTGCTCACCAACGTTTCATGCCTTTTCTTCCCTGGGCTGGAGGATTCCAGGACTCAGATCGCAGAGTGCACCTGGCTCCCGGTGCCCCTTTGTCCAGGCCAGAGAGAGAGAAGAAGGGGCAAGCTGGGTGTGTCACCATCCCCTTGGGGACAGAGTGTCTCTCCCCCAGCTGTTAGTAAGAGCGCATCAATCTATCAGTGGTATTAACAAGCACTTACTGAATACGGAACATTTCTAAGCGCTCGGGAGAGTGTGTTAGAGTTACCAAACATGATCCCTATCCTCAAGGAACTTACAATCCTCTGGTCCACAGAAACCCCTCCCTTGGGCATCTCTGTCACTGACAGCCCAGAAGACCCCTTTCCTCCCCTCCTTGCCCTAGGCCTCCCTCCCCCATTGTGCCAGGGAGCGGGTGACTGCAGGTTGGAAACAGCCTTTTTCCACCGCTCTCGGCCAGAAATTCTTTGTCTTCCTTCCCTTAGGGTTTAAGATTTCAGTGCCACTGGCCACCTGCCCCTCCTCCATCCCCTTACCACCAGGGACCTCCTTTACAGAGAACACCAGGAGGAGGCAGCCCCCTGCAGTGGGATGAGAACTTAGTACAGTACTCATCACACAGCACTCAATAAATGCCCATCATTCGATCATTCATATTTACGGAGCACTTACTGTGTGCACAGCACTGCACGAAGTGCTTGAAACAGAACAATAAAACAGACCTGGTAGAGAAGTTCCCTCCCCACAAGTTTACCATCTAGAGAGGGAGGTAGACAAAATAAATTACATATATATATATACATACATGCTGTGGAACTGACGTGATGTTTGGTGGGGGGGTGTAAATAATAGGTATACATCCAAGTACAAGGGTGACCCAAAAAGGAGAAGGAGGTCCCTGGGTTTGCATAGCCACAGGTGCTTTCCCTATAGGGAAAATAACAGAGCCCTACCCAGTGCCAGCCGCACCCACAGCAACTGCCGCCTGCCCTGGCACCACGAGCACCTGCTGTGCCCCCTCGGCCCCTACACTCACTCCCTTGGGCCCTCTTTACTCTGGGGGCTGGGGGAGATGGGCCATACAAAGCTGACCCTAGCCCCGGGGTAGGCCTAGTGGTCACAGTGGCTCACGGAGAGCTCAGAAGACCCAGCTTAGAATTCTCCCAATTCTTTCCAGGATCCAAGATCCAAGTCCCCTCCCTTCCCCCAGTTCCTTTCTCCTCAAGAGGAATGAGCTTCCACTGCAGCAGGAGGGATTGTGGTTAAAAACAGGGGAAAATTTTCCAACCACAAAAGGCAAAAGAAGCTGGAACAGGTGACCGAGGAGGGGGAAGTTCCCCCTCCCTGAACCCCTCTGACCTCTCAGTCTGCCAGGCTTGGAGAATTAGGACTAATCAGAGGCAGGGAATACAGTGTCCTCAAGTCACCCAATGATTCTGAGTCCTTTTCCTAGCCTCCCGTAGGGTCCCGGTCCCAGTGGCCCCTGCAGGCCCTCCTTATAGGGGTCCAGGAGGTGGACACTGGAGGCAAGACCCTAGTTCTCTGAGGGCAATGTTACTAGGCCACTTGCTGGGAGAGGGCGAGGGGGGCGTCCTCTCGGACTTCAGACACCTTCTGAAGCTCAGCCCACCCAAGGAGAAGTACCAAGAGCTAAGACGATCCCAACTCTGGAGAGAATTGGGTATCAACTCTTGCTCCCTTCTCAGCGCTTCCCCTACGGGGAGTCAGAGGGCCTTCCTGAGATCACCTCGACCAGTCTCTTGCCTCCATAGAGAGTGACACCTAAACCAATCCCTCTTCCCAATAATCCGTAAGGAGCTGCCACCTTCTCTGGTGAGTCCCATCCCCTTTCAGAATTGGAAAGTTCTTCCTGATGTCTCAGTCTCTCCTATTGCAGTATGAGCCTTTTACTCAATTTTTATCCTCAGTAGAGACAGAACAGTTGGTTTCCCTCCACTACACACAGGAATCACCCTGGCACCCATCCCAACGTTACCCTCTCTCCTTCTCGAGTCAGTGTGGCGAGAGCCAGAGGACAGGAAGCCTGGGCCCTGCCCAGAGCTTCAGCTGAAGGCCCTGGAGCAGACCAGTCCTACCCCGGGCCTCAGTTTTCCCTATACCACATGGGAAGCAGTATGGCTTAGTGGAAAGAGTAGGATCCAAGGGATCAGAGGATCCGAGTTCTAATCCTGGCTCTATCACTTGTCTGCTGTCTGACCTTGGACAAGTCACTTTACTTCTCTGTGCCTCAGTTTCCTCAACTGTAGATTGGGGATTCAATACCTGTTCTTCCTCCTACGTAGACTGTGAGCCCTGTGTGGGACTGATTAACCTGTATCTACTCCAGCAGTTAGAACAGTGCTTGACACATAGTAAGCAAATACCATAATTAATGAATTAAATGACTCCTCTGCCCAGGGTCATCCTTCCCGGCAGGTTCAGCAGGGGCTCCCCAAGCCCTGCAGACTAAGAGCCCAGGGCCCGGTGCCTCTGAAGAATCTTTCAAGGGTCCGGCAGGTGGGGGGTGGGTGGGTGGCAGGGGCATCCGATTTCACAAGCCCGGAGAGATCACGGCAGGACACGCCATTCCCCGGCGGCCGGAAAAAGCGTCTGAACTCTCCAGCATGCGGAAAGGTCCGGTTACAGGCCCTGCCGGTCCGGGCTGCCAAGGGAAGGGGGCAGGCGCTGGGGGGCAGCAAACCCCTCCCATTTCCAAGAGGCTGGTGCCCGAGAGCCTTCTCCTCTGTAGCTCGACCTCCAGGGCCTTACCTCACAGCTCCTCTCTCCCTCTGCCTCCCTCTCGCTGTGATTCGGGGAAACCCACTGGCCTCTTTGAGAGAAGAGGATGGGAAAGGGGAGCCCAGCTTCACCCAGAGATCACAAGTTGAAGCCACGGCTTGGGTGTGCAGTCCATCCCAGAGGGACTTGGGGAAGAGGAGCATCTGCAACGGAACCTGGAAGATCCACCATCCCCGGAGGGAGGGCTGCAGAGGAGAAGGCTCTCTCACTAGCTGAAGAGAAACAGCAGTGAGGGGCGGGGGTGCAGGCTTCCAGGTCCCCTGGGCATGGACTTGGGAGCACCTCGGGAACCCAACCCACGGTGGGGGGGGGGATGGAGAAGGAGAGAGAGTGAACGAGAAGGACCCATCCTTGTCCCTCTCTCATATTTCCAGAGCTGTGGGACTGTAGCAAGGGAAAGAGTCCGGCCGGGGGTGGGGACAGGCGAGGGGTGTCTCTGCAGTAGGCTTCGGTGGGGGCATGGGGAGGGGGTGGCCCCAGACCCCGGCACCACGGCTCCTCGTGGCGGGGGAGAGCGCGTGAGCTGAGAGCGGATTTGGTTCGGCTGACTCGGCAGTTTCCTCTCTGCCCGGCTCTCCCGGGGGACCTCGATGGAGCAGAAAATAAAATCGTCAAATGTGACCTGGAACCATGGAGAGGAAGGTGGGGGGAACAGCAGTGCCGGGGGTGGGGGGTGGGGAGACTCCCCACAATCCCAGCTTCCTTCAAGCCCCCCCAGCAGAGAGGAGGAGCAGAGAGGAAATGATGGGGCTGCTGCTCCAGAATCTGGCTGGGGGTTGGTGGGACAGAGGCAGGGGGGGTACCTGTCATGAGGTATCCCCACTCTCTCAGGAAGGGACCAGCAGGAAGGAGAAGAGATCATTCAAGCAGTCAGTTCTGGGCCCCTTCTCTTTCAATCACAGCCCCTGCCGCCAGACCCGAAGGGACCCGAGAGGTCATCTGGACCAGTCCCCCGTCTTCAGGAAGGTGAAAGCCACCTGGAGCATGCCTGTTCTCTCTTTAAAATTTCCAGAGGTGGAGACTCTATGACTTCCCTCCGTCACCTATCCCTACGTTGAATCCCCCTTACTGCCCGGAAGTCCCTCTGTATGTCTAACCTCTTGTTGCCATCTGGAGGCCCTGTCCTGCGTTCCATCATGGGGACCGGCACCGTCAGCTGGAAGTGGGGCTCCAGGCTGGGCCAGGAGGAGAAGCGGGGAGGTGGATCCCAGAAGGAAGCCGTTCAGGCAGAGATCTGGGCTGCTGAGGGTCAAGGGGAGGAGGTCACTCAGAGGAAGAGGAAGGTCGGGGGTAGAGACCAGTTGAGGGTAACCCCGGTGGGGGAGTGGGCTCTGTTCCCTGTGCTTCTTACCCCGTGCAGGTTGGGGGAAGTGGCGGTGCCCTCAGCTGGCCCAGCCATTTCAAAAACTGCCGGGGGAAGAGAGTGGTCTCTGCCGCCAAGTGCCCTCTAGATGTGTTTACAGTTGTCCTAATGCCCTCAAAATGCCCGGCTTCCCTCCTGGGCTTCCCCAAACTTGCACTTTTCTCAGGGCCGGGGAAGGCCGGCTCTCTTCCTCAAATCTCCTTCTTAGTGTCTCACCTCCATCCCTCTTGCTGCAGCAGAAGCTGTTTCCCCTAGTTCAGTCTCCACTGCCCAGAGCAGGAGAGGCTCAGCTGGCCCAGGGAAGAGAGTGGGGAGAGAGACACAGATGCTCCCCGACCCTGTTGCGGGCCCCCACCAGCCGGCCTCTCCAAGACCCCCTGTCTACCTCCTAAAGAGAGACTGCTGTCTGGTTCACCTTCCCCCCAAGCAAAGTTCCCTGCCCCAGCCCAATTAATCCACCATCCGCAGCGTCTTCTCCTCTCAGGGCTGTATCCCAGCGGGGGATGGCTCGGAACTCACCCCTGCGGTGCCCTGCAGGGCCAGAGCCTCACCTGGCAGGAGAATGGCAGTCTCCCCTCCAGGGGAACCTGAGGCCCAGGCCCAGAGAGAGCCGGAGGAATCTCAGACACTTTCTCCCTGTAGCCTGAGTGTGAACTGAGAGGAAAGGGGCTGCTTTCCCTGGACTCTGAGTAGGGGAATTAGGCTTCTCCTTGTTTGTACTTGAGCAGTCAAACACTACTGATCGCTTATTACATCCAGAGCACTGTACCAAGCACTAGGGTGAATACTTCAGACACTTGCTTTCTTTACTGCTCTGCAGCCGGGCTACCTGCTGCCCTGGAAGGGGGTGGTCAAAGCTGGCTGGGTCAGCGGCAGAAGGGGATGAGTCCAGTCTTCCGGACCCCGTGACAACCTCTCCCGCCACCTCACAGCCGCCACCCTGTCAATGACCCACTCTCCCCGGGGCCAATCACATGGCTTGTTGTCCCACTCTGGGATCTTGCGATTCCTAGATCTGGAAGGGGTCTTCCGGGTCAGCCTCCTGACGCCAGGCACGGGAGGCCTAAACCACCCAAAAGTGGGGGCCTCTGGGCCAATAGCAGGGGGCGCCCTGCCCAAAAGGTTGGGTTTTGGGAAAGAGTTGGGGCAGTGCCCTAGGGTGCTATCTATTCCTACTTCCTCTGACCTTCTCCTCTAGGGGCCTCAGTTCTCGGACTGGGGAGTGGGCAGAAGCTTCCCCTTCCCACGCCCAGCACGGAGGCTGAGGCGTCTTTGGGCATGTCTGTCACCAGCTCATAGTGCCACCTTCGGGTGGTAAAACTCCACCCGAGCTTTCAAACTCCGGAGCCCCTAGACCCCTTTTCCCCCTCTTCCCCACCTTAGAGCCCATCAGACGATAAACAACCCTTCCTCTTTCCTAGATCCTCTGAGGATCTCAAAGCACCATTCAAACTCCCTCTCCCAACCTCCCTCCCAGGAAAATTTCTCTCCCCATGCTACAGATAAGGTCATGTGAGGACCGCAGGTATGGCTCAGTGGAGAAAGGGGCTGGGGAATGACCCAGGAGTCCTGGCTCTCCCTTGTCCACACCCCCTCTCCCCAGCGGGCTGGTCTGCAGTCCTGGGGTGGGGGTGGGGGTGGGGTTGATTGTCCCAGCCACACAAAGCCTAAGGAGGACATTCTAAAAATAAAGAACGGCAGCTCCTTGCCTGCTCCAGCCCAAGGGCTGTCAGCTTCGATGCTGAGAAAGCCCGTGCATCGAACTTCTTCCAAGTCGGCTCCCTTCCTGCAGAGCTGCCTCAAAGCGGGGGCAGGGGCGCCTGTGCTGTGAGGAGGGGAGAGGAAGAAAGAACGAACAAACGCAGAACCCTGCTTCCTGTTCCCTCCTCCCTTCTCCTCCCCATCAATTTCTTCCAATTTTTCTCTCTCCTCCTTCGGCCCTTCCCGCCAGCTCCCTGGCAGGGACGATAGAGAGAGCACAGGTCTAGAAATCTGGAGATACTCTAGGTCCCAGTGGCAGTTCCATCACGGACACGCCGTGTGAGCTTGGGACACTCACTTAACCTCTCTGGGCCTCAGTTTTCTCCATCTAGAAAATTAGGAGAATAACCCAGTGGGGAAGGTAAAGGAGATCATAGAGTGGAAGGCCTTTGAGCTCTCAGAAATGGTCTTCAGAAACCGGAGGTGGTGTTAGTTTTCAGTCTTGGTTCCTCAGGGAAAATACAAACTGGAACAGTGTGGTATCGGGCTAAAATAGGAGGGCCCGCCGGATGCCTGGGTTCCAGTACTCAGGACTTCAGACAGGCTGGGTGGCCTAAGAACCTCTCTGGCCCTCACTGGTTCTCATCTCTAAAATGAAGAGCATGTTTCCAATCTCTTAAAGGGGACACAGGAAGGAGGAGAAAAAGTGAGGGTAAAAGGGGGGCTGTGATAAGGGGCAGGGCTTCATCGTTCATTGAGCACAAACTATACGCAGAGCACTGTCCTAAGCACTTGGGAGAGAACAATATAACAGAATTGGTAGACATGTTCCCTATCTACAGTGAGTTTACAGTCTAGATGGGGAGATCTTAATTAACATAAATAAATTACGGTTAGGGACGTAAGTGTTGTGAGGCTGAGGGAGGGGTGAATAAAGGGTACAGATCCAAAGTACAAGGGTGACACAGAAGGGAGAGGGAGAAGAGGAAATGAGGGTTTAGTCAGGGAAGGCCTCTTGGAGGAAATGTGGCTTCAATAAGGCTTTGAAGGTGAGGAGAGGGAGACTCGTGGTTGTTCCAGGCCCAGCCAGAGCTGACACGGTGTGGGAAATCTCTGTCTTGGGAGGGTACGAGTTTGGAGTTTTGGGTGAGACATTTGGCATCCCTTCCCCCAGAACCCCATAATGGCCTGGGCTGCCATACTGGAGTGGAGCTGGGGAGAGAGGACCAGTCAGATAAAGATGCACACAACATACACACACACACAAACTCAGATCCTCAGATTCACACCACCACCTTACACATTGCCAGAGAGTCCAAACTTACACATACCCTTGCAGGGACACTCAGTTACACAAACACATAAAGAGCCAGTAAGTACACACATAGTAGAGTGCTCTGCATACAGTAAGCGTTCAAAAAATACGACTGAATGAATGAAGATACATACCCACACACACATACACAAGCCCACACAGGGCCAGAGATTGAACACACTCGCACACACCCATGCACAGGCATGCAGAAAATGATGATGATGACGATGAACGATTTGTTAGGCTCCTATTATGTGCCAAGCATCAAAATAAATGCTAGGGTTGGACAAGATAATCAGGTGGGAATCCAGTCCCCCATGGGGCTCAATCTACTGGGGAGGGAGCTATAGAAGAGCAGAGAGAAGGGACAAGTAAATATACACTCACACACGGATGTACACACTCACTTGTACAGAACCAAACATGCCCAGTCGACCGTCCAACCCTCCTGTAGTATTTATGTCCTTATCTTTTTCCCCTCTTACCTCCTCCTAGCTGTAGTTTATTTTAGTGTCCATCCTCCCCACTACACTGCAAGCTCCTTGAAGGCTAGGCTAGGATCGTCTCTACTTTTTCTCTTGTACTCTCTCAAGCTCTTAATATAATGGTCTGCGCAGAGAAGAATGAAAGCCAAGTGCTTAATACATTGCTCTGCACCCAGTGGGTGCATTCAGTAAATGCTATTGATTGATTGATTGATTGTTCAGGCCAAAGGAATAACTAGGCTCTGCCAAAGATGTAACCGGCTGTCCCCATCCCTCTCCCACCTCAGAGAGTCCCTGAGCCCTGCTAACCAGTCTCCAACCTGGACTGCAGGCCCGCAAATTCCCCTGGACCTCAGGGTGCAGGGCTGCGGATTCCCCTGGACTGCACGGCTACAGATTCCTTGAGACCACAGGGTTGTAGGGCCTCAGATTTCCAGGAATGGCAGGGCTTTTAATTCCCCAGAACCACCGGCTACAGACTCCCCACTTCACAGAGCTGAAGGGCCATATATTTCCCGGGACTCCAGGACCTTAGGGAGGTAGATTCCTCCAGACCACGGGGCCACAGACTGCCTAGGACCTCAGGCTGCAGATTCCCCCAGACAACAAGGCTGCAGGGCCACAGATTACTTGGGTCCACAAGGCTGCATATCCCCCTAGACCACAGGGTGGAAGATTCCACCGAACTGCTGGACTGCAGATTCCCTCGAACCACCGGACCACAGGGGTGCAAATTCCCCCAGATCGCAGGGCCGCAGATTCCCCCAGACCACAGGGCTGCAGGGCTGCAAAGTCTGTACACTCACTCCAATAAGAGCTGTGAGTTATGGGCCTCAGTGTAGAGTCAGGAGATGCTGAGAGGCGCCGCTCTCCGACTGCCGGCCCGGGTTCAGCTGACGGGGCTCTTACCGAACACTTCTCTCCCCTCTCCCTTCCAGGGCTTCCGTCTTATATAATTTGCTCCCGTTCAAATTGCTCTTTTAATACATTGTTCCCTTTGGAAAGGCGATTGTGCTGAGCCAGGTGTTCGCTCACTGGCCGTTTCGTAACCAGGAGCGCGCGCCTCCCCAGCTTCAGTCGCGTGGGCAGCTGTCGGCATAGGGCCCGGGGGGCCGGCGAGCGGCCTGGGGCAGACAGACCAGCCTCCAGACCAGGCTGGCCACCTTCTGCCCACCCACAGGTGGCACCAGCTGGCTTCACCCCGGGTGGTGGGCGGGGAGGGGATAAAACAAGCTGGTTGTCAGGCCCATGGATAGAATTACCCGCTCTGATCTTCCCAAACATCCCCAGGTCCAAAATCCGCTCTGAGTGGTACCCATCATCCAATCAGCAGTCCATTCTCAGGCCAATGAGGGCGGAGCCTGGTGCAGGGAATGTTTCTGTTTATTGTCGTATTGTACTGTCCCAAGCACTTAGTACAGTGCTCTGCACACAGGAAGCGCTCAATAAATATCATTGATTGATTGATTGATTGTGTGCCCTCTAGACTGAAAACTCGTGGTGAGCAGGGATCGTGTCTACCAGCTCTGTTCTACTCTCCCAAGTTCTTAGTACAGTGCTCCGCACACAGCAAGTGCTCAATACCTATGATTGATTGATTGACTGTGTCTCGTAGCAAATGGGCCAAAGAAGGGATGAAATTTCTTGCCCAGGATCTAATGCACTCTTTAAGAAACCTCCGGTCTGAAGGACAAGCCCAGCAGGGTAGAGGAGCAATGGGGAGGAGAAGAGTGGGATATTTGAATTTCCTGAAGGTTCGGAGCGTTTTCAAGCTGACGGCACTGAAGAAACTACAACAGGAAGGATGGACGTTAGACATGAGGAAGAACTTCCTGGGAATAGGAGATCACGAGAAGCTGCAGAGACCCCGCGAATCTCATGACCCATGTACACAGGCTTCTGCTTGGGCTAGGTGAGAGGTCGTCTGGCTTGGAGACAAGGGGATGGATGAATTGACCTCCAAAAGTTCCTTCTCCCTTTTCCTTTGTCATTCCTCCCTCTTCACCCACTCTCACACACTCCTGCATCTCTGCTTCTGGAAGGAATTTCCCACTGCCGATAATCCTTAAATAGAGAATAAATGAGAGGTTCTCCAGAGTTTAGATAGGATGGCAGAGGCCCAGAGGGTAGGAGAAGCTCTCTAAGGGTCACCCAGAATCCTCTTGGCTGATTCTGGTTCAGTCCCCCAATTTTCTGGTTCCTCTCCTGTCACCCTCCCTAGAATCAAAGTCAGTCCTTTTCTCAGAGCCTTCCCTCCCTGGAATGAGAGTGTCGTTGGTTGCGTGTACAAGGGCGATTTGTGTGGGGGGCTGTTCTGTGGGGATGGTGTCCGGTTGCGCTAGGGGAGTCTGTGAGGGTGATCATTTTTGCGTGTGGATATATGGCTTGGATAATGTGGGAGATGTGTGTTTGCGTGTGTTGTATGGTGGTGTGACTTGCAGGTGTAATTAGGGTGAATGTGATCCAGTGACTTGATGATGGTGCACAGGTCTGTGGCACAGAAAGAGAGGGATTACTGAGCCAGTAATTGAAAACACCGGCGGCCCTGCGGGAGCTGCAGGGGTAGTCCGTGGTGGGGGTCCAGAGCCCACCAAAAGTTCGGAGATCCAAACCTTGTCACTTTCCACCCCAGGGAGCCTAGACACTGACCCTTTAATAGCTCACTTCTCTAGCAAATCCCGAAGCAACTTGGAGCTTCAGGGTGCCCTCCCAACCAGGTCTCTCCCACCCTGGCCAAAACGCTCAAGTTCAAGGAGGATCAAGGGGAGTTAGGAGGAATACCTTGCGTTGCCAACCATCTCATCTCCTGGTTATTTTTAGTGCCCAGAGCAGGGTGGGCAATGCCAGTGGGAACCCGAGCAAGAGCCCAGGCTGTGGGTGTACTATTATTGACCCTCTGGGGTCTGGGGACGCTTGCTCTCACGCCCACGCACCTGTCCGGCGTTGCGGCGGGAGCCGATGGCTGAGGAGAGGGTGAGAGGTGGGGAAACCAACCGTTGAGGTCAGCACGGAGTCTGGGTCTGATCAGCTCAGAGTCCTCCACAGGGTGGGTTGAGACGCTCAGGAAGGTCTCGTTTCTCCTTACAGCCTGGGGGTACTCCTTCTGACCTCTCTCCTGCCCTAGCCGGACCTCCTACGATGCCTCGGGGAATGTCTGGTGGAAACAGGCATCTGAGTCCGAGGGAACTGGGGAATAGAGAGGGCGAGGGCCTAACCCAGAGACACGCAGCATGCCCTCGGCAAACTGGACCCAAGAGTCCTCCCTCCCAGGTCTTTCAGCGTTGTCCTCCTGCAGCCGACGCTGCCAGTGGCATATCTGGATCGGGAGAGCAACCTAAGCAGGGCCAAGAATTCGAGAACGGGATGTGACTTAGGATATTAGCATAGGTCCTCTTCCCCTGCTCCTCCCCCATGACAGTCAACTGTCCCCACCTTGGACCCCGCTCCTCCAACCCCTACAGCCTCTCTCAGCAGCCCTCGACACTGCAGCCTTGCGACCTTCCCTCAACAGCCCCCGACACTGCGGCCTTGCGACCGTCCCCAAGAGCTGGAAGACTTTCAGATGTCAAAAACCCAGAGGAGGGGAAGTCCAGCACCTGCTCCTTCCTGATCTCCAATTCCTCCCTCGGCATCTCCTGGAGGGTCGGGCGGATGGGCTACACCACTTGAGCCGCCAGGAAGTCACCCGTCAGGCATCGGGTGGCAAGGCCCGGGGGGTCTGGGGATCCAGGAAGGCTGGGTAATTCTTGCCTTGCCCAGTCCTGTCTCCACAGCCTCGCTGACCCCATGACCCTGTTGGAGGTGGGTGGGACAGGGTGGGACCATCCAGGACTGGTGCGGGGTGGGGTGTCTCCACCCCAGATCAGCCTCACCCACTTCCTGTGGTTCTTCTGCACCAGCCCTCCCGCCAAACGCTCTTCTTCCTCCCCTAACCCCCAACGGCTGGCAAATGGGTAACCCAGTTAGCGGTCGCGGAACACCTGCTCCCTGATTTATGGCTTTTCTCTCTGGCTCAGAGAGTTGCTGCCGCAATAGTTTTTTCAGGGAAAACTTACAGGCCAGTGAATCGGGGTGAGTGGGGCCATCGGGCCTTGGATCCCACGAGGCTCGGCCCCGGCCGGTGTGCACCCCCTGCCCTCGAGGGGAGCGGTGGGGCCCCTAAGTCCTCCCCACTGGGGCTGCTGGTGGGTCGCTCCCTGTTTTACAGGGGGAAGCGGAGCCCGGGCGTACGCCGTGCCACTCGCCTCGTGCTGTCCAGATCATTCACGACCATAAATCCATTTATTCCACGAGACGAAACCCCTCCCCAGCGTGACCGCTCCGGTCCGGCCACCTCCGTGCTCCCCTCAGCAGCCTGCTCGCCCACCTGCCCAGCACCCTGGCCCATCCAAGCTCCAGCTCCATCGCCGCCCTACTCCCCACCCGGGACCACCACCTTCATCTCTGCAAGGGAATTAAATTCATCTTCCAAGCCTGGGCCTAGCGTGATAGAAGCAGCCAGAGCGGGCTGGTAGGGAAGTGAGGGGTGTTTACACAAAGGGACAATTTCCTCTTTTCCCCTGTCATCCTGAAACCTCAATACCTCATTCCTCCCCGGTTACTCTGGTGGTCCAGGAACAGAGAGACCGACAGCATTTAGCCAGCTAGATCAATCTCTTGAACGATAGTTAAATATATTAGGTGGGTAATGATAACAGTAATAATAATAATGATAACTGTGGTGTTTGTTAAAACAGATAGGTAAATGGATATATAGCTAGATGATAAATGGATTGCTAGTTTAGAAAGATGGATAGATAAGAGAAATAGTATGGCAAAGTGAGAAGCAGCACGGCCAAGTGAATAGAGAACAGGCCTGGGAGTCAGAAGGTCACGGGTTCTAATCCCATTTCCACCACTTGTCTGCTGTGTGACCTTGGGTTTCTCTGTGCCTCAGTTACCTCATTTGTAAAATGGGGATTGAGACTGTGAGCTCCACTTGGATCAGGGACTGTGTCCAAACTGATTTGCTTATATCCACCCCAGCGCTTAGTACAGTTTCTGGCATGTAGTCAGTTCTTAACAAATACCATAATAATCGTCGTCATTATTATTATTATTAGAGGGAGGTGGACGAACAGATAGGCAGAAAAGGGGCAGAGGGACAGATCACCACTCAGGAAAACTTCCCTCCCTGAAGTCCCCATCTCTGCAGGGCCAAGCCTCGGTGGCTGGGTGTTTTATATTAATAGACACGACATTTCCCAGCAAGTGGGGGCCCGGACGGGACTCTCCAGGGTTTCAGCTGTGCTCGCTCAGCTCGGCATGCCGGTCCGAACCTTTGAATTGATATCTAAGGAGGGAGAGATGCGGAGAAGGCTCTCAGGTTCAATCCTGGGCCCGTTCCATCCCCTAAGACTCAGCACTCCGGGCCTGCCAAAATTCATTCTTTAAATCGAATCTGTTTTTTTCAAGTTGTAGGGAGCGGGGACGGGGGGAGGGGAGAAAAATCTCTCAAACCACAGAGCGTCAATTTTTCCAAATGAGAGTCAGTCTCTCTCGCTCGCTCGCTCTTGCTCTCAAAGGAAACAAAATAAAACAAGACCGTCTCAGCAGGTTGGAGACTTTGCCTGTAAAGTTGTTACACCGAGCAAGGAGAAATGAAAGGGTGAAATGGAAACCCTGACAAAACATGAAACAAGTGACATACTGGTGTGTTAAGCGGCTGGGAGGTCTCGGGCGGGAAGTTAAAGGGAAAGGAACCTTTTGGGAGAAGTGGAGAAGACTCCATGTGCTAGAGTAGCCCGGCCGCCTGTGGGTCTCTCTGCGGGGGTCCGGCTTTGTCAGGGGGAGGGAGGAAGGGTGCTCGGCAAGGGGGGAGGGAGGGTGACCCCAAGGGGCTTCGCAAGAGATGGGGGAGATGTGGAGGGGCCTGGGACAGTGGAAGGAGCAGAGACCGAGGGGCAGAAGAGCGGGGGGTGAGGAGAGTTGGTGCCGTCTGGGATCCAGGCCCTGTCCCAGCGTCTCTGGCTCCTCTCAGATCTAATCCTGGGGCCCCACGGGAAGGAAACCAAGGTTCACGGGAGGTTGGAGGGGTCGGGAGGAAAAGTTGAAGGGGGGAAAAGGGGATGGCGCACTGGGGGCTGAGGGACAATGGGGCATTGGAGCGATGGGGCGTTGGGGTTCTGGGGGGCGGTGGGGTGTCAGAACAATGGGGTAATGGGGCATTGGGATGTTGGGAGCAGTGGAGTGATGGGGCGAACGGTTGACGGGGAGATGGGGAGTTGGGATGATGGGATGATAAGGTGATGGGCTGATGGAGCGATAGGGGAATGGGACAGTGGGGTGACGGGGCAATGGGACGATGGATCGATGAGGTGTCGGGGTGATGGTACAACAAGACAATCGCTCGATGGGGTGTTGGGGCGACGGGATAACGAGCAGTGGGGCGACGAGGGGATGGGCCTGAGGCGCAGGATTGGTAAGAAAGGAAAGAGGAAGGGGTTCAGAGACGGTTGGCAGAGGAGGGAGGCCGGGCCTGGGTATGGAGAGAGTGGTGTGGAAAGAGGAGGATGCTAAAGAGTCGGGCAGGTGGGCGAGAAGGACCGTCCATCGGGGTCGGAAGGGTGTGGGGGCTGAGGAGGGCTGAAGGGGACGGGAGAGTTCAGGGCAGGGGCAGAGCAGAGGGGAAGGGCGGGTCCGGAAGTGGGAGGGAGGCAAAGACGGTGTCCCCTTCTGAGTTGGGGGGTTGGATGGAAAGCGGTGTGTGTGTGTGTGTGTGTGTGTGTATGCAAGCATCCGTATCTGTGTGTAGGTGGAGGGGCAGCGGCGGGTCAGAGAGGCTGTGGGAGAAGCAGGTGTAGAGGAAGGGGCGGGATGGGGAGAATCCAGGGAAAAGGGTGAGAAAGTGAGAGGACGGGATTGGGACCGGGAAGACCACGGGCGGGAGAAGGAGCGGCGGCGGGATGTTGGGGCACAGGAGGGGTGCGGGGGAGTTGGCACGGGAGGGGAGAGGCCAGGGAGACCCGACGGGAGAGGAGACGGGGACGGGGCTCCCGGGTAGAATTAGGGGGCGGGGGATGGAGTCAAAGCCGTGGCCCACCGCCGGCGCCCCCGCGGGCCGGGCGGGGGCGGGGAGGGGAAGGGTACTCACATGAAGACGTGGTACACGAAAGCCCAGCCGCGGGGCCGCTCGAGCACGTTGTACAGGCAGTTCTGCAGGCGGCGGTAGCGCTTGTGGGCGGCCGAGCTGCGCTGCCCGGAGCCGGAGCCGGAGCCGGAGCCGGGGCCGGAGCCGGGGCCGGGGCCGGAGCCGGGGCCGGGGCCGGAGCCGGGGCCGGGGCCGGGGCCGGAGCCGGGGCCGGGCGGAGGGGGCGGCGGGGTGCCCAGGAGGCCCACCCTCTGCGGGCCGCCCCCGGCCTCGCCCCGCTCCGTCTGCACGGCCGTCAGCGCCACCAGCTCGGCGCGGGGGGCGTCCCCGGGGCCCGGGGGGACCAGCCGGGACAGACACAGCCGGTCGGGCCGGTCCGGCCCGGCCATGGCTGGCGGGGGCGGCGGCGGGGGGGGGGGGCTCCGGGGCTAGGCGCTGGGGCCGGCCGGGCTCACGACATGCTCCGCGCCCCCCGCCCGCCTTCGCCCTCCACCCGCCCCCCGACCCTGGCCCTCGCTCCCTGCGGCGGGGGGCGAGCTGGGGGCGGCCGCCCAGGGACGGGGGGGGGGCTCTAAGGGCCGGGCCGGGGGGCGGCGCGGGGTGGCTGGACGCCGCCGGAGTCCGCTCTACAACCGGCCGCTTCTCCTCCTGCTACTAGGGTGGCACTTTCCGACTCCGACTCTCTTATTACCCACTCCATACTGCTCAGTTTTCCACCTGCCTGAGAGACCGCTCACATGTCACCACCCGCCCCCTCTCCCCTCCCCCCCCCCCGCCTTTCTCGTCTCCTCCTCCTCTTCCTCCTTCTCCCCTCCCCTTCTTTTCCCTCCTCCCTTGTCCCCTCTCTCTCGCTCCTCCCTCCACCTTTCCAAATCGGGAACGGGACGCGCGGAGCCGAAGTTGGCCACTCCAACGCTGAAGAAGTGGGGGGCTGTGGGGCTCGGAGGGATGGCGTGGGGATGGGGGGAAGGGGTGGAGGAGGGTGGGGATGGGGGGGAGAGGGCGGGAAGGGTGGGGGGGACCCGAAAGCGAGAGTCCGGAATGAGTAGGTCTGTGCGCTCCTGGGTGGGTGTGATGAGTTTGGTGGTTAGCTGAGTGAATCGGGTCTACTTGTTTGGAAGCCCGTCTCCCCCCACCCTCTGGACTGCAAACACGTTGTGGGGCGGGGATTGTCTCTCTTTAGTGCCGTATTGGACTTTCCCAGCGCTTAGTACGGTGTTCTGCCCGCGGTAAGCGCTCATGTAATACGACTGAGTGATGAATGAATGGAGTCGGGTGCTCGGTGTTGGTCGTGCGTGCGTAAGAGGGTCTGTTGGAGGGGCGGGGGTCTTGGGCGGAGGAGGAGCGGGGAAGAGAAGGCATGTCTGGGTACCTGTGCTTCTGTGGAGCTCGCTGTCTGCCCGATGTGAATGCAAACGCGCCTAAGAGAAAGAAAGCTCGCTGTGTACGTGTGTGTGAGCGCGCGCGTGTGTGTTTGTGTGTGGTCTGTGAATGGGTGTAAACGTGCCCCTGTGTGCTTGTTTCTGGGTGACAGGGTGGGGAAGGGGCTGTCGGTGGAGGGCGGGAGGGAGTCATTGCAAGGTTGGCGCTGGAGAATTTCCCGAGTCCCGTCCTTTCCTTCCATCTGCCCATCTGCCCTTGTCCTTCTCCCCTCCCGTTCCGGTCTGGGGAGGAGGCGGCCGGAGGAGAGGAGAAGAAAGAGGGAAGGGACGTCCCCCTCACGCCCCCCGTTCCCGGAGGGGAAGGGAGGCACCAGCTCTCTGCTCTCTTTCTGTTCCCCAGATTTCTGGTCCGGATGACTTCAGAGAGGTTCCAAACTGAAGCGGGGTACATCGCTTCGCCTCTCCTCCCTGTTCCCGACCCCTGCCCTCAGAACTTCCCTCTCTTTGGGGGGGGGGTCCCCTCTCGGCTTCCCCAGGCTTGAGACTCCCCCTCCCTAAGCTCTCTGCCCCCCGGTCCCCAGGCCGCCTCCTCCGCCCCCCCACCCCATCCCCGAGCTCTCGGATCCGGCTAACTGGAGATTGATTAAAGATCTCAGATGTATTTGGTCTCGGTCTCTGGGTCCAGCCCAACGACGGAATCAATACAGCCTCGCGGACCCATGAGGGCTGTCAGGGCTTTCAGGAAATCTTTGGAGGCTCCTCCCCCTCGCCCACCTTGTCCACCATCCAGCCCACCCCCCAAAACGCCGGCAAGCCCCTCCCCCTCGACGCCCCTCCCTACCAGCGCCCCACACCCACTCGGCAATCCCCAGGGTTAGCGAGGGAGGGGGCGACCTGAGAAAACTGTTGGGGCTGTCGCCGAAATTCTAACTACAGGATTTCCTGTAAGTGTGCAAGGGAGGAAATGAACCCTCAGCAGGGTGGAGACGACGATGATAGATCCCTGGAGGTTGTGGGGGTTCAGCAGGAGAAGGGGGCTGGGGGTGGATGTGGGATGGAGAGCAAGGTTTGCTATGGCCTGGTCTCCAGAGGACGCTTGCTCTTATCGGATGCCAAAGTCACTGAATCCCAAACTCTCCAAGAGAGAGCACCAGAGGTTATCTCGTCCACCCCTCTGTCTCTGAGCAGGACAGTCCCTGAATCCAACGCAATTGGCTGATGAGGGTGGAGAAGCCCCTGCTGATCTGTCCTAAAACGCGCGCTCTCAGCAGACCGTTCTTACTCCTGTCTAACCCGAGTCCCTCTTGTTTCAGTAAAAACCCCCGTCCCCTTGTCCCAGCTTCGGGGAGACAGTAACTTCCCGAACTTCTCAGCCTCCCTTCAGCCTTCCCTTCTCGAGGTTAAGCAATCCCAGTGCCTCCTATTTGGATCCTTCGATTCAACCCCCATTTCATAATTTCCCCTCCAAGTCCTCTCTTCCCCTACAGCCCTCCATGAAGGGCTGACCTCCATACTGAGTGCTGGGAGTTTAGGGTCACATTATTGCCGAGGAGAATAGAAGAGGCCGCTGAAGCCTCAACTCCTCCCTCCTTCCTCCTCCCTCTCCCCAGGGTTTCCGTGGCTTTCGGAGGGAACGGACCAAACCAGGAGAAGAGGAGGCGCCAGAGGCCGCTGAAGCAGCCCGGAGCCTCCGGGACCAGCTCTCTCGGGGGACGCGAGGCTGGAGCGGGGTTAGGAGGGAGGCAGGGAGCCGGGAGCGAGCTCAGAACTGAGCTGTCAGCCCTTCTGGAGCGGAGAGAATTGATCTGCTGAGTCCGAAGAGGCGAGGAGCTGCTGGCGGCGGGTTTGGGGAATGAGGGCTGGAGGAGGAGGGGGCTGCTGGCTCTGGAAACCCATAGGCACGGACCCTGGGCTGAGCTGCCCCAGGGAGGCGGTGGAGGGTGGGACCTCCAAAGCCCGGGGAGATTTTCCTCTGGTACAGGGGCTGGGGGATGGCCTGGAGGAACAGGGTCTCTTGCGGCTGAAGGATGCTGGAGGATGGGTCACCCATCTTCAGTCGGGGCTGTCTCTGGGGACCACAGGCTCTTCCCTCGAGGGGGAACATTTCTGGTATCTTTTCCACTCCTCCCTTCTCCTCTGCACCCCAGCCGGGCCTCTGCCGCCTGGACCACGGTTCAGGCCACACCTGGCTTCGGCTCACCCCTCCACCCGGCCAGATAGAGCACCTAACATCTGGAGCAGCGGGGGTACCTTCCCCCCCCCCCACACACACAGCCCCAACCTCAGGGAGAAGCTGCCCCAGGCCCAGGCCTCTTGGGGCTGCTTCCTGGGCCCCGCAGGGGGGCTGGGGGTTGGGCCCGCGGGGGAGACTCCGATCCGGGAAGAGGGGCACCTCAGAGACAGGTCATCCCATCTGCAATTGACCAGAAACCTGGAATGAGAACCCCCCCCCCGCGCCCCCAACCCCGCCCCGTCTGGAAACCAGCATCGGGACCAGGGGAGGGAGGAGGGAGATGAGCTGGCAGAATAGGTATGGGGACGGGACAGGGGAAACCGAGGGAAAAGCCGGTCCTTTTGCCTCCCCCCCCCCCATCATTCCCCCAGGCCCCCCGGAGAGGGGAGCGGGGTGGGGAAGAGGAGGAGAAGGAGGAGGGGGCAGGAGGGCGCCGACAAACAGGAACCAGAGCTTTAGATGCCTCTTAGGTCAGCAGAGTCCTCCAACCCCCCACCGCCGAAGGGACGCACTTTTCTAGGCCCTGGGAGTCATTAACTCTTCCCTCTCCCCGGGGTCCCCGACCCCCCTTCCTCCAGGAAAGAACGACCCCCCCCCCCCCCCCGCCCTACTTCCCTCGCCTGGAAACTCGGTCCGGTCCGCGGCTCTCTCCGAGCAAGCGGCTGGTAGGGCGGGTTGGGTGGTGGGTAGAGGGGATGGGGCTGAGGGGATACGGCTTAGCTTCCCGAGGGTCTCGGTTTTCCCCTCGCCTCCCGGGGCAGATGGAGAAGGGGATTCGGCGCCCCAAGAAGCAGAGGCAGGCTGAGGAGGGGGGTGGGGCGGGAGGAGGGAGAGGGGAGGGGGTGGCAGCTATCCCGGCCCGGGATGGGGGGCTGGCTAAACCCCGCCGGAGGGTGACGCCTGCCCCTTTAACTGGGATCCCGGCCGTGGAAACCTGGCGAGCGGACAGCCCCATCCATCTTGCCTCGGGTGGAGAGTTATTCCATGGAAGGCCCGGCTCTTCCAGGCCCCGCCCCCGCCCTCGGGACCTGCTCCACGCTCGGCTCTCCCCCCCCTTTCCCCCCTTCCAGGGTCGCCCCCCACCTGGCACCCCCTACTCTTCAAGGCAGCCCTGCGGGGCGGGCGAGGGGGCAGAGAGGAAGAGGCCCAACGGGACAGGGGGCAATTGGACTATGGTTTTTGGCTTGACTCCCGCTGCTCGGTGGGAACAAAACGCACGAGGCCCTTCCGAACCCCTTCCCCTCTCTCCTCGGATGCAATCCAGTTCCCCTCCCTCAGCTCCTCTCCCTCCACTCCACAACTCCCTCTTGCCTCCTCTCCCTCAGTTCTTTCTCCCAGTCAATTTAGCCGAACCTGACCTCAAACCATCCAGGTGCTGATTCTATCTTTAAAACCAATAACCGGGAATTATAGGTTCAGGATCTCCCACCCCCAGAATCACAAACCAAATCGTGAAGACGTCCTGGCAGGGCATCCACGAGGTCATTCCATCCACGCCCCTGGCTCCGTGCCGCACCACCCCTAACCGGTCCGGGACCGATGACTCCCTCTTCGGTTCAAAGACCTCTGGTTAAGGAGCACTTCCAAACTCCTTTGAGCACCTATTTCAGCGTTTGCCTCTTGCCACCGGGACATTCTTCTAACCACCATCCCTCCGGCTGCAATCCAAACTCTCTCCAGTTCCATCTCTTGCCTTTAGTCAGGAGAAATCATTCTCCAATCAATCAATCAATCAATCTGTCATGGTATTGGTTGAGCCCCCACGGAGTACACAGCACTTACACCAGAAGCCCAGAACGTGTTCCCTGCCCTGAAGGAGTTTACAATCTAATGGAGGCAGCTAGAGGGAGGGAAGACAGGGATAAAACAGGAAGCAGTACAAATATATCAGGATGAATAAATGGGAAACTGTGCGGTCTAATGGGAAGGGCATAGGCCTGGGAGTCAGAAGACATAAATTCTAATCCTCGGCTCTGCCATTTGCCTGCAGTGGGAACTTGAGAAAGTCAGTTAACTTCTCTGGGCCTCAGTTTCCTCATCCGTAAAATGGGATACCTGAAAGCAGAGGTTAGTGGGATTTTGGAGGAGTGGGGGATTTCAGCATCCCCACCAGTGCCTTGAGAAAAAAGAGCCCATTTGCCTGGCCCTGCAGTGAGACCTCTCCCAGTCGCCATTCTAGTGTCACCTGAGCCCTTGGGGACTCACCTTCTCCTTCCCCCTCGCTGCACTCATACCCATATCTTTAATATGGGGAGGCTGCGTGGCGCGATGGAAGAGCCGCGGGCCTGAAAGGCAGAGGTCCAGAGTTTGGGTCCCAGCTCTGACACCCGTTGGCTGTCTGGGTTTGGGCAAGTCACTTAACCTTCCCATACCTCAGTTTCCCCAGCTGTAAATTGCGGGTAATAATACCTGAACCCTACCTCTCAGGGGAGTTATGAGGACTAAATAACTAAAAAATTAATGCAAGGTGCTTTGGTAATAAAAGCACTATCTAGAAACATAGGTTTTTGGGTTTTTTTGCATTGGAGGTTCAGTGGTAGAATTCTTGTCTCCTACACGGGAGACCCGAGTTGGATTCCGGGACAATGCAGGATCTGTATTGAAGCAGCGTGGCTTAGTGGCAAGAGCAGGGGTTTGGGAGTCAGAGGTCGTGGGTTCTAATCCCAGCTCTGCCACTTGTCAGCTGTGTGACTCTGGGCAAGTCACTTAATTTCTCTGTGCCTCAGTTACCTCATCTGTAAAATGGGAATAAAGTGTGAGCCCCAAGTGGGACAACCCGATTACCTCATATCTATCCTAGCGCTTAGAACAATGCTTAGCACATAGTAAGCGCTTAACAAATATTATTATTAATATTAATAGCAATAATAATATTTATTAAGCGCTTACCACATGCCAAGCACTATACTAAGTACTTGGGTAGATACAAAGACAGTCAAGTCGGACACAATTTCTGTCTTTACATTGTATTACCTACTCAGATCTGTTACCTATTTTAGTGTCTGCCTCAGGGAACACGTCTACTGACTCTATCTCAACCCCTTAGTACAGCACTCTTCTCAGAGAAAGCGCTTAATAAATTCATTCATTCATTCAATCGTATTTATTGAGCGCTTACTGTGTGCAGAGCACTGTACTAAGCGCTCGGAAAGTACAATTCGGCCACAGAGATAATCCCTACTCGACAACGGGCTCTGCTATTGGTTGATCGATGAAACGTACTTAGCTTTTTGAAAATGTAAACCAAGCACTTTCCCATCCTCTCCTTCGATCGTATTTACTGAGCGTTTGCTTTGTGGAAAGCGCTATATTAGACGCTTGGGAGAGTAAATATAAGAATAAACAGACGAGCCCATAAACGAGCTCACAGTCTGGAGGACTCTTAGAAAATCCCCGTGAGATAGGGAAAAGCAGGTATCTCCCTCATTTTATAGATGAGAAACTGAGGCCGAGAGAGGTTAAGTGCCTTGCCCGAGGTGGATCCCACAGACCAGAGAAGGGGTCGGAAGTGGGTCTGTGTTACGTGACTGTCCCGGGTGGGGGCTCATCCTGGTGGGCAGAAGCTGAGGTGGGTGGGTGGGGGGGGGCCTGTATGTGAGTGAGAGAGAGGGATCTGGGGATCCTTTAGGATTTTATGAGAAGGGTTAGAGGAAGGGCCACGCTAGGACCGGCTTACACTGGCCCAGATGTGGTCTGCTCTGTAGCACCTAGAGATACACTGAGGAATACCCGAGACGTGACAGCGTTCCCCGCCAGCACCCCGGAGGGCCCATAGCCAACTTGTCCGGGAAACCCTTGGCACCCTTGCCCCCTCCTCCTCCTTGGTTTTCCCAGGCTCTGGCAGCACGCAGAGAGGCCCAGGCACCTTCTCCGCCCTCCGCTTCCCGCGGCCCAGCCCCTCCGAGCCGAAATCGATCAGGTGAAACTGCATTCCCTCGCTGCCACTTACTCACCTCCGTTCGCCTCAGTCACACGCTCCCTGGCCAGCTGGGGGCCGCTTGCAGAGCCGCCTGGACCACAGCTGGGGCGAGCGTTGCTCCGGCTGGGGCCTCGCCTTCCGGGAGCCACTCGGTGACAGTCGGCGGGTAGGAAGGTCACCTCGTCCATTCCCCTGCCTCGGAGAAGGGCCACCCATCGGATGGGCTTGCAAAGTTTAAGTCAGTTGAATTTATTGAGTACTTACTTTGTGCAGAGCTCTGTACTAAGCGCTTGGGAGAGTACAATCTAACAATAGACACATTCCCTGCCCACAACGAGCGTACAGTCTAGAGGGGGAGGAAGACATTAATAGAAATAAATTACAGATCTAGACAAAAGTGCTGTCCAACAACAATTTACCCAAGGGAGTGGTGCAGAGCACCTTTTCGGGGAAACAGGCAAGTAGGGTGGGTCCAGGCTGTGCTTCTGGGGCCTACCTTCCTCTTCAAAATCACTTCAGGAGGGCCAACAGTCTCCCACTTGACGCCCTCCCTCTTGGCAGCGGGCTAGACTTCCAGCCTCGCTCAATACAGGTGGAGCACGTCCGGAGAGTTTCTGAGAGCGGGCATCCCGCGATCTGGCCCTTCCGACTGGGGCACCGGCCCCACCCAACCCCGAACCCGCTTCCCCTGGAAGCCCCCGCCCTCCACTCTCAAGTTTGCCCCGGAGCTGCTGGATGCCTTCCAAGCTAGGAACGTTTCGGACCCCTACCTGGAAAAGTTCGGCAGCCTGCACAGTGTGAGAAGCACTCTCCCCCCCGGGGGTTAAATTTCAAGGTCGATTTCCAGCAAGATGCCAGGGGCAATAGGTGAGGGCTCTGGCGTGGGGGGACTGTTTCGTACTGCCCCCTAGTGGCCGCTCATCGGAACTGAACTGCAGATGTTCCCGTCTCCAACGAAGACCGACGCCAACTTTTTTATTATTTAAAGTGGTATTTGTTAATAATGTGGGTATTTGTTAAGCGCTTACTATGTGCACAGCACTGTTCTAAGCGCTGGGGGAGATGCAGGGTCATCAGGTTGTCCCACGTGAGGCTCACAGTCTTCATCCTCATTTTACAGATGAGGTCACTGAGGCCCAGAGAAGTGACTTGCCCACAGTCACCCAGGTGACAAGGGGCAGAGCCGGGATTCGAAGGCATGACCTCTGACTCTCAAGCCCGGGCTCCTTCCACTGAGCCACGCTGCTTCTCTACCAGGCACTGTACTAAGAGCTGAGGTAGATACCTGCTAATCAGGTTGTGCGTGGTCTATATTCAACATGGGGCTCACCGTCCATCTACATTTTCCAGATGAGGTAACAGAGGCACAGAAGTGAAGTGACTTACCCAAGGTCACACAGCAGACAAGTCACAGAGTTAGGATTAGAAGCCTTTCGCTCCCAGGCCCGTGCTCTATCCATTAGGCCATGTGGCTTCTCAACTTCCTCTTTCAGGCTAAGTCTTATCTTCTTTTCAGGAGTATCTTGCCCACATCCAGCCTCTGGCCTGAAACAACCTCCTTCACATCCATCAGATCATTACTCTCCCCACCTTCAAGGCCATATTGAAGGCACATCTCCTTCAAGAGGCCGTCCCTGTCTAAACACTCATTTTTTCTTCTCCCACTCCGCGCTTATACTTGCACCCTTTAATAATAATAATAATGATGGCATTTGTTAAGCGCTTACTATGTGCAAAGCACTCTTCTAAGCCCTGGGGAGGATACAAGGTGATCAGGTTGTCCCACATGGGGCTCGCAGTCTTAATCCCCATTTTACAGTTGAGGGAACTGAGGCCCAGAGAAGTGACTTGCCCAAAGTCACACAGCTGACCCCTCCCTCGGCCCCACAGCACTTGGGTACATGTTTGCAATTTATTTATATTAATGTCCGTCTCCCACTCTAGACTGAATGCTGGATGTGGCTTGGGAACAAGTCTACCAACTTTATTATATTGTACTCTCCCACAGTAAGCGCTCAATCAATTCATTCAATTCAATCGTATTTATCCAGTGTTTACTGTGTGTAGAGCACTGTTCTAAGCACTTGGGAGAATAGAAAATAACATTCCCTCCCCACAGTGTGTTTACAGTCCAGAGGGTAGACGGACATTAATGTAAATGAGTTATAGATATGTGCGTAAGTGCTGTGGGCTGGGAGGAGGGGTTCAAAGAGGGAGCAAATCAGGGCAATGCAGAAAGGAGTGGGAGAAGAGGAAAGGAACGTTTGCCGCCTGTTAGATTTGAGGAGAGCGGGTGTTCCACACAAGAGGCAGGATTTGGGAGAGGGGTCAACGGTGAGATAGATTACATCGAGAGACAGTGAGAAAGTGAGCATCAGGGGAGGGAAGTGTGTGGGCTGAGTTGTAGTATGAAAGTAGCGAGGTGAGGTAAGAAGAGGTAAGGTGGTTAAGTGTTTTGAAACCAATGGTGAGGTGGATGGTCAACCCCTGAAGTTTTTTGAGAAGTGGGAAAACATGTCCCCAATGTTTTTGTAGAAAAATGACCCGGGTGGCAGAGTGAAGTATGGACTGGAGAGGGGAGAGACAGGAAGTTGGAAGGTCGGCAAGGAAGCTGGAATAGTAATCGAGGCAGGATAGTTTAAGTGACTGTGAGCCCCACGTGGGACAGGGGCTGTGTCTAACTTGGTTACTTTATATCTACCCCAGTACTTACAATAGCGCTTGACATAGTAAGCGCTCAACAAACACCATAATAGAAATAATAATGATAATGATGAGCTGTTAGAGAATCAAAGAGGTACATAAGAGCAAGGGATATTCACAGTGGTCCTTTCCAAGCACAAGGTTCGAAAAGGATGGCGAGGCAGAGACAAGAATGAAAACAGCACCAGGCACTCATCTGGAGACCCGTCGGCCAGCCTCGTTCACAACCCACGGGCTAACTTCCCATCTGGGTCAGCCTCGGTTGGTGGTCCCAGATGGTGTTAACGTCACTGCCACAAAGCTCACGTCGTGGACACCCAGAACCTAAGATGCCCAATCCCCCGCCCCTTCCCATCCCAGTGCCGACTCTTCCTCTAGCTTACCCCTCTTCCCCGTCTGACCCACATCACGACACGGTCTTGTCTGTATCGGTACGTGGCCAGTCAAATAAATGAAGAATCCAGGATATCTAAAAATGAGATTTATTGCATTTCATGCAGTTTGAAGTACATGCAGCGATGGGGACTAGCATATAAGGTCATTTATAAAACAAATCCTAAAAGGAAAAAAAAAAAGGTCAAACATGGCGCAGAGAGTTCCGGGCCCCCTGTGGGTCGGGGGTGGGGGTCTTGGGAGTCCGGCATGGGCTAGGACATGGCTGGGCCCGACCAGGGGAAATTCACTCATATAACGTAAGGAATGTTTTTTGCGGAGGATGAAAAGACCCAGCATTAAACAAGGGGAGAGTCAGTGAACAGAAGGGGAGAAGGGCCGGGAACATCAGACTCTCAGGATGGGACGTGTTTATCTAATTCCAGCTGGGACGATGGGGAGGAAGGTGGATGACGTTCATTCAGAGGGACCTGGGGAGGATGGTGGAAAGACGTCTCTCCGGCCGGCGTGTTCAATAAAATTCCAGAGCAGTTATCATTATTATTAACGTTTCCCATTTTACCGCACTGGACAAACCGCTCGATGAGTTGGAATTCTTGGAATCGGAAATCAAAAATATGGCATCTTTCGGTTGGAGAGATACTCTCTCCCCTGCTGGGCTGGGCACCGCCCCCGGGTTCCGACCGGCCCGCGGAGGCCCTGGGTAAGGCCAGGCGCCGCGGCTGGAGAGGGTGAGTGCTTGTCGCCGGGCTGCTGTGGCCAAGGCCAGCTGGGCTGGCTCGACTCTTCACGCTGCCGCAGCACGGGTCCCCGCCCCGCTCAGTCCCCCGTGACCTGGGGGGCCTGTCCGTCGGCGGGCTGGCTGGCGGATTGGATGAACATAGGCTGGGCGATATCCTGGCCGGCGGGCATGGTCACTTGCTGGATCTGGTAGAGCTGCTGTTGAGGGAGGAGAGGAGGAGTCGCATGATCAGGCCCCCAGGTAAGTGTGGGGCCAACGAGGCCCGTGGTCGGACAGAGAAAGGGAAATGTAAATAAAACCGCACGAGCTAGTTGGGCTAGATGCGAGGAAGGACTTTCTGGTCACCTGGAGGGAGGAACTCTGGAAGACGGGGCGGGGAGATCGGGAGAGGCTACGGGGTCTCCATTCCAGGGGGTCCATAAGGGGAGAGCGGATGCCCCTTTGTCCTGGGTGGGCTAGTTGGTGGGCAATTGGGGGCAGGACTAGATGCCTCCCAAGGTCTCCTACCCAAAGTGAGAAGCCCAGAGGGTTTGATTCTAGAGACAAACCTAATCCCGGCCGTCCCAGAGTCTCCCGACAACCTGGTCCACTTTTGCTTTCCCCCAGGCACCTCAACCCAGAGGCCTTCTGCCTGCCTTCTAGATTCTGGAGCCACAGGGAGGAGAATGCGCTGGGGGACAGAATCCCCACCATGACCCTAAGTTCCCGGCCCAGGCCTGGGGAGATCTGAAAGAATGGCCAGAAGGAACTTGTCTGACTGTTGGGTGGATATAGGGGGAAGGACCCTGGATCGGCTGGGATGCTGGGGGAGGGAACGGCCTCGCTACAGCCCGAGGGTGTCCATGATACCTGACCATCCGTGAACTGGCTGAACTGCTGCTGCCCCTGCTGTACTTCCGTCTGTGTGATCTGCAGGGAGCAAGGAGAGCTGGGCTGAGGGTGGCGCCCGACTTGACGCTGATGGTGGGAGAGACTGGGGCCCCAGTTGCCCCATGGAGGCCAGGAGAGGCTCCCCAGGAATCTGGCCCCCAAGGAGAAATCAGTCCTCCCCACCCGAGTCCTACCCAGAACTCCCAGCCAAGTCTCGTCGATGGCCGGGTCCACAGAGCCGGGGTTTGCGCTCTACAATTAGGCCAGGGCGCCCGGGGGTTGGGTTGGTGATGGACTCGCCCCAGCTGAAGCCGATTGTGGAATCAACACCAAGGGAGATGGGCAGTCCTTCCCCTCCCCGGTGATGTGGGGGGGAGAGAGCGGTTTTCCACCGCTTGTCTGACGAGAATCTGAAACAGCTTGGCAGGCGTGGTGGTGCTGGCTGGGCAGCCACGGTGTGGCAAATGCAGAACGCTGTCCTGGCCAAACCTAGGAGGGGTGGGGGTGGGAGGGCAAGGGGCGGGGGCAGGAGCCCACTGAGCTGGGGGTGGGGTGCGTGGGCAGTGTCACGGGGCACAGAGCAGGCAGGGCGCCCACCAGACCCTATCCCCAGTGGTCACTCGCTCAACCTCCCGATCCTCTCCCCGCCGAGGGTCTCTGCTCCCACAACTACTGTGAGTGGAGACCACTCTGCTTGGCGTCGGGTAGAGAAGGGCACCAGCGGGCACTTCTCTAGTCCGGGGACGGAGGGAGGAGAACCGGCTCCCCACCGCCCCCGGGTGGGAGGCTGTCATCAGGGCCTTGTGAGGACAGGAGGGGAGGGCCACGGCTTCCAGAATGCAAAGGGGGAAGTCACATTTCGGAAGAAACATCAGGGAAGCATGCCAAAGCTCTGCTGGCTCACGGCTTACGGCTCCTTATTTTCTGCCTCTAATGCCCAAGAGAGTTCCCGCCTTCCCTCGTCTAACAACAAACAAGACCCGCACACTGAACACAAAGCCGGCCCCAGGACGTGTGGAAACCCACCACGGAAGTGGGGAGGGCCGCCACTGGAGACAAAACCCTGGGCCGGCTGGGCGGAGACGGGGAAGGTAAGAGGACTGGCTGGTCAGCCTGTGGGTGCCACGGCACATACCTGTTGTGCGTTGGTGGCGAGTGTCTGGATCTGCCCCTGGACGACCTGGGTGCCCGAGACGGGCTGTGCCAGTCGGATGTACTGCAGCTGACCGGCGTTAAGTTGGACCTGTCGGGGGAGAACCCATGGGAAATGCCGTTCGCCTGAAACCCGCACCCTCCCCGTACAAGGAGGCGGGGCCCCCTGCCCGTCTTCCTCACCTCCGACTATGTCGCCGTCCGGTGGACCCCAGGAGGCGGGGTGGGCAAGGAAACGGGGCTTCATAGATAGAATTGCTGTTAACCACCTGCTGGAGGCCCAAGTGAGGCCCCGGGCTTCCCTGCGGCTGCACCCTTCCTCATCCTGGGATCCTGGGGCACCCAGAAGCCTTGAGCTGGAGCAGATGCCAATGCCTGGAAGCAGGCCCTTTATAGGGCATCCAGCCCCTACGTCCGTCCAATGCCGGCCTGCCACCCGGGGCGATTGGGGCATCGCTTCCGGACCGGGCCAAAGATGGCATCGCAGCCTCCGGTGCCCGCTCGACCACAATCTCGCTCGACGAGGCTGGCCCAGTGGGTCACCGTCCTCGGGCTGGGCCGCCGGGAAGGGAAGCCCAGGCTGAGGTCAGAGAGCCTGGGCCTGGGGTCCCAAGTGAAATTGCCATGGGTACTCTGGACCGGACATAACTACTTCCCAAATACCCTCCCGGCTCTGAGCCCAGAGTAATTCACAGGATTAGCGCATGCTCATGATGAACTCTCAGACTGCGAAATCATTCCCCTGTAAGTGGGAAATTGGCCCCATAAAACAACGGAGGTACCACTGCCTTCTCCCTATCACCGGATGAAGGCCCAGGGAGGGCGAGGACAGATTCCCAGAGTCCACTCCCAACCTTTCCAGCCAGCCGGTCTTTGCGACACCAAACCACACCCCCACCAATGAGGGGTGTGGAGTGGGGGCTCTGAGATGGGCGCACTGGCACCCGTGGGCTCCCACCATGCCAACACTCCTGAGTTTATCAACTAAGAGCCCCAACAGTGCCCGAGTGCAGACACTGCCGCCCTCCATTTCCCAGAGGGCCTCGCTCTCCTGCCTAGAGGGAGCCTCACATTCCCAGAGCTCTCTGCACTGAGCCAAGGTTTGGCAAGAAAAATGCTGACGTGGCACTAGGCTTCCAAGTGTGACAATGATATTGAGGGGAGATGGCGGGGGGAGAGTTTGTGTGTGTGGGGAGGCGGGGCACAGAAAGAGAGCGGGAGGGAAAGAAAAGGAGAAAGGAGAGACTTCCTCAGGGCAGTAGCAATGTGGTCTGGATGAACCCACAGAAGGAAATTTGGAGGGACAGAGAGGAAAAAGCAATGGATGGAAAGTGGGGCGATAAGGAGAGGAAATGAGCAGAGTAAAATGGAGACTGGGAAGACAAACTCTCTTCGAAACCCCCAAATCCCACAGTTTCTACCTCAATGATACACAGCTTCAACAAAGCATCTATGAAGAACTTGGCCCCAGGGGCTAGATAAAAAGGGCCTATTATTTCCTACTGGCCTATCTGCCACGGGGCAGGGCAGCTGGGGCAAGAGTGGGGCAACCCCATGGTATGCTCCCCTCCAGTGGCGGTGCTGCCCGTGGGGAGAGGAGGGGCAGATCCCACCTACTTGACCTGCTACTTGTGGCGGTCATCTTGGCTCCAAGGAAGAGGCCATCCAGTGGAGAAGAGGAGGAAGTCGGTCAGACCCGGGGGACGGGGAAGGGTGATCAGAGGCCCTTAAAGAAAGCTGGCAGTGCTGTGTATGCGACCGGAAGCCCCAAGCCAAACACCGATCTGACATTCAACGGATGGACAGGATGAAGGGGAGGGTTGGGAGGGAGGGATGCCGAGCATTTGTCTGTTTCTGCACCGGCCTCTCTCCCTGGCTTGGGGAGGAGGGTGACCCAGAAAGACGGAAGGGAACCTCTGGAGCTGGATGCAGCGCTGGGTTGGCGGGGAGGGGGCGGAAGGGCAGGCGAAAAGAACCTTTCCAGGTCTTTCCTGGGATGAGGGGCATCTTTCAGGCCCCAGGTGGGGAAAGCCACCAATTGCCAATAACCCCAAGAGACAGTAGCCCTCACCTTCCCTGGGGAACTGCCCCAACCCCAGAAGGAAGGAACCGGTTCATTCCAAGTCTTAAACATACTTCTTTGCTGTAGGCCCAACCGAGAACGGGTTCGAGTATAAACCGTCCGGGGCTTTCTCGGCCCTCATCTCTCCGCTTCTCGGACCCCTCCGGTGGCTGTCTGGATCCCTCCGCATCTGTCCCAAGCCCCTCCCGAAGCACTTTGAGGTTCTCCGCTAACTCAGCCCACCTCACCTCTCGGCTCTCCCCACCCGCTCCTCCCTAACTCACCCTCCCAAGTGCACTCCTCTCATGCATTCGGGAGTGTGTCCAATAAATGACTACTATTTGCCCACATCCTCTTCCTGGCCTGGAACTCCCTCCGCTTTCATACCTGACAGACCACTACCCTCCCCAATTATGAAGCCCTACTGAAATCATTTCTCTTCCAAGAGGCCTTCCCTGCCTAAACCTTCTGCCTTGAGCCCGTGTCCCTTAAGCACTTCGATTTTCACTGCCACAGCACTTCTGTACTTCTGCTAAACACTCTCTCATTTGCCCCATCTGTAAATTTATTTCAACGTCTGCCTACCCCTGGAGTCTGTAGACTCCTCTGGTCAGGGATCGTGTCTACCAATTTTAGTGGACTGTCCTCTTCCAGGTGCTTAGTACAACGCTCTGCACCCAGTAAGCGCTCAGTCGCTACCACAGGCTGATGGGTTGATGACCGCTGTCGCAGTTAGGGTGCCGGATATGCTCTTACTGGTATCTGCTGGATCTCCCCCGTGTTGGTGATGATCTGCTGCATGACCTGCATGGTCTGTCCAGTCCCGCTCTGTGCCTGCTGCGTCTGGCCCTGCGGCTGCGCCTGGACGATCTGCACCTGCTGCCCTTCGCCCACTTGCATGGTCACCGGGGTGGTCTGTGGGTAGAGGCAAGGCAGAGTGTTGGGGCTGGGGAGCGGGGGCACCACGGGTGACAGCCTGAGCGAGAGAGACTGTCCGCGGCTGCCTACGCTCATCAGCTCCTCGGCTGGCGCCGTGGGAGCCGAGCACGGAATACCGGGAATAGCGGAGGGGCCCGGGGTGACTCAGGTTTGGGGAACCAAATCTGAGCAGGCCCGCTTTACCCCACAAAGGTCATTGGCTGAAATAATCCAAGAGGAACCAGCCCCACTCCCACCCCGCCCCACGAAGCCCTGAATTTGACATCTAGAGACACAGGGCCCCATTCCACAGGGGTGGGGGTGGCCCCCACGGATCCCAGGCCCATCTGTCCCATCTCCCTGCCCCGACCCCAGAGCTCTCCATAAGGGTGATAAAGACCCAATCCAAAGACTTCCTGGCTCCTTGAAGCCCCGAGTCCAGGACCCCTAAAATCAATGCCACCAATCTCAACATGAGATGGCAACGCCTCCTCTCCACCCTAGGAGAAAGGGAGTCCAGATTCACCTTTCTTTTCGTTTCCCTGAGATCGATGGCACAGGGATGGGAAAAATGAGGTGAGCTGAGGTGGGCACTTTTCCCCTGAGACCACTTCCTCCCTTCATGGGGCAAAACTGGCCGACGGCTCTGGAAAGAACGTGCCTTTCCTGCTGAATCTTGCCTCTACCATTTTGGGATTCAATCTCCCCAGGATTTCCAAACAAAGCATGCGATGGGCATAGCATCTGCCTGGCCCTGAGACCGACTGAAAGGGCTAGCCCCCTGCCCCTCTTACTAGGCTACTGGGCTGCAGAAATGAGGAATGGGGTTCCACAGGGTGACCTTCAGCAGGGGCCCTGAGCAGAGGAACGAGACCCCCAGCTCCCTCCCGAAAGCCGAACATCGCCAGGGTTCTCCTCAATGCGGACAAGGAGACTGAATGTTCGGTCGGGTACCAGCTGATGCTGCTGGGGAGAAAGACTGCCAGCAGACGGCTAGGGTAATTTCCAAGTGTTTCTTCTGATTCCTTTGGGGAATGGTGGTTTGGGTTACCACCAATGCTGGGGAGGGGTCCCTCCATATGGGAGATCCGAGGAGCCAATGGGAAACCTTCCAGGACCCCTCAGTAAAAGAAGGTCGGAGTGGGCTCTGAGCTCCAGCTGGGGGCGTCAACACCCTCACCTGGCACCTGTGTTTGTCGGAAAGGTTGCTGAGATAAAGAAGAACATCTCCCTACCTCTGCTAAAGGATTTCTGAACTAGAAGCTCCCTAGAATGGAAGTTCCTTGAAGGCAGGGATCGGGTCTGCCAACTCTATTGGACTGTTCTCTCCCAAGGGTTCAGTACAGGGCTCTACATCCTGTAGATTATAAGGTCCCTGAGGCCAGGATCATGTCTGGTAACGGACCGAAACTCTTCCAGGCATGCAGTTCATTACTCTGGCAGAGCTGATTGACTGTAAACTCTCTAAGGGCAGGGATTGGGTCCTCCACGGTTCTACTGTACTACTCTTTCCCAAGAGCTTAAATTCAGTGCTCTGCACCCAGTAGGTGCTCAATAAATACCACCGATTGAGCGACCGAGTGATCCCGAGCAGACCCCACCAGTTTGTAGAGGGCTGGGAGAACCTCTGGGTTCCCCACGCCAAGCAGGTAGGTCGGGAACAACGCCTCTGCCTCTTCCACGAAGACCTCCGGGCTCACCTGTCCCTGCTGGGGCTGGGCGATGATGATCTGTCCGGGCTGGATGGTGGTGGTGGAAGTCGTGGTCTGCTGCCCCGGTTGCTGCCCCTGGACCTGGACCGCGGTGGGCTGTTGGGCCAGGGTGAAGTAGTATTGGACGGGCTCGGCCGGAGTCACGGCCTGGCGTACTTCCTCCTGCCGGGGGGATGGGACGGAAGAAAAGGACCATCTCTCAGCAGCGGCGGCGGTGAATTTCCACTCCCCTCGACCCCGCCTCCCACTCCCACCGAGTGCTGAGCTCTTCACATCTGAAGCCAAGGGGAGAGTGGCATGTGCGGAGTTCAGTTGTGCTACGTCCAGCTGAACATAACAGATTTCCAGAGGCGCCGGGAAACCGGCCGCCAGAGTTCTGCAGCCCCGGGCCGCCCCCTGGTTCGTGATGAGTTGCAAATGGACAAATAATGACTGCAGCGAAAACCCGTGCAACAGCAGGGCTTGTCAGGAAGCTCCGTCACGGCCGGTTACCGGAGCCCGGCGCTAATTGCCGGAGCGCCGGGAAGATGCTAACGAAGCATCGTGTCAGCGGAGCTGGCTCCTTATCCCCCAGTGCTGGGTCCTGGGGGGCCGCCAACGGCAGCCAGAGCCAGGGAGGGAGAAGGAATACCCATTTCTCTCCCAACGACCCGGTGTCGGAATCGGGATGGGAAATGACCGCGGGATTAAGTCAACTGTTGTCACTGTCTGGTTCGCTAGATGGGGGTGGAGGGTGGGGAGGGGGGCTGCTCCTCCACGTCTCTCTGAGTCCGGGGAACTGACCCCGTAGGCCACGGTGGCTTCCAACCTGAAAAGGTACAGTGGCAGATTTCCTAGCTGGTTAGAGTGACTTGGGGCCCTGGAAAGGGGGCTGAGGAGCGTTTTTCCAGACCCTGGGGAGAGGTGGGGAAAGACCTTCAGAAAACCGCTGGGCTCTGGGGGGGCGGGCGGTGGACGTGGCAGAGTCTCTTCCGTTGGACTTGGCTGAAGTTCTCCATGGCGGAGGGAGTAAACAACCCTCTCCCAGCCTCCTTGACTTGACAGCTGAGAGTGTAGGATGTTTACACCCCCCACAGCACGGGATCCCAATGGAGCAGGCCTTGCTGGGCTCCCCGGAGCCGTGTGGGGCAGGGCAGCAGGGAGGCCGGCGACGGGGCTTTGTCCCCTGGGACCTCGTTTTAGAGTTCAATTAGAGTCCCCGTGGGGACGACCAAACCCAACAGAAGCCAAAGAAGAAACCCAGCCCAATCACCGCTCCACGCTGAATTCTTTAGTCTAATAAACTCACTTCCAGGATTTTGGACTCAATGGGGACTGCGGTGGGGAGAAAAAAAATGACGTCCCTGAAAACCTGAAAGAAATAGCTCCTTTGAGGTGTGAGGGGAGCGGCCTAACCCACCCCCGTCCTGTCCTCCTCCCCGTTCAACCCGCATGCCTGGCTGGAGCGAGCTGGAAAGCAGAGAATCAAACTCAAATCTGAAGGTGGCAAACTTGGCTGAGGCTGGCAGACGCCCACACTCAGATCGGCAGCCACCACCTAGGCTAGGCCCATACTGGACGCCTCTGGCACACTGCTTCTGGGAGGATGGGGGGACCGCGGGGGTGGGGGGAGGTGATGGGGGGAAAGCACTGGGGAGGCACTGCAGGCTGCTGTAGCAAGGAGGGTCCTGCATGTTTGCTTGGGATGGGAGGACTGGCCACTTGGAAGACCTGGGAACGGTTCTCTGTGAGGCGAGGCCTGGGGCCAGAGACGATCCAGCTGGCAGAGCAGCAGCTCTGGTCCTTTCCTAAAAAACAAGCTAGCCCCCACCCCCAAACGAGACCCAGTGAGCGCCTCCCTGGAGCCGGTGCCCAAGGTAGGGGGTCTCGCTCTTCCTGCGTCGGCAAGGCGGGACCCGCTGGAGCCCGGCACTATTCCAAGGCAGCTGGGAAATCTCAATTCGTTTACTTTGCGGCACGGTGACTCCGCCCGGGCACGTGAGCCGGCGGGGCAGTGGGCCGCGGACCAACGAGTGGAGGCGCAGCTCTGAGGGCAGGCTTCCGGGAGCGGACGGGCCGGAGTGACGGCCGCTCCCAGGAAACCGCTGGGTCCGGGATGGGATTGGCAATCCTTTCCCAATCCTGCTTTGGTTCCTGATGGCTCAAAGAGACTCAGTGATGGATTTGGAACGGCAGAGGTATGGGTGAGAGGGCAGTGGTGGCCTCTACCTGCTAAAGGCTTTTGAAGGGGAGGAGAGGGGTTTGATCTGATTTCTGAGGGAAGCTGGGGGCCCAGGCCCCTTACTTAGAAGGATGCCCCTCCTGGGGAAATGACGGGAGGATTCCGGCAGGAGTGAAGCCCGACAAGTGACTCCACAGCCTCTTTGCAGCTAGGGCTTGCGCCCTGGCTTGAGGGCCGAGGTCAGCCGGTGGGATGCCAGACTGCGAAATCGACAATAACCCCCGAGGGCCATCCCTGCCGCTGGAGCAGGAGGGCATGCTGCCACGTCCCTCCTGAGCCGGGGGAATGGAGAGAGAGCGAGCGTGTACTTTGGGCTCTCAGGAGTGTGCTGCCACAAGGGTCACAGTCCCCCTGGAGGAGTGTCCAGATGCCAAGGAGCCACTGGGACTCGGGGCATTCTTAAAAAGGCCATCCCGAGTCTCCCTCGTGCTGGCACTGGCTTGAAGAGAGAGCCCCAAATGGGGCTGTTTTTTGGGGGGGTGTTGGAGAAGAGGGAGTGGTGGACATACGATGCCCCATCCCAGTGACCTCCAAGTAGAGGGATGAAAAACCTAGCAGAGTAAGATGGACTCGGGGCTGGGTTCACTCAGAAGCAGGCAAACTAACCCGGCTGCAGCCAGCGGGGACCCGAAGGGGAGGAAGGTCCGGCATTCTGGGCCTCTCCCTGCACAAACTGGGGGCATCCTGGCGCAGGCTGGCGGGTCGGGCCGACTGTGGCAGCCTGCCGCTGTAAACATCCGACTGAAAGCTCCTTCGGCACCTTCCAGCTTCCAGTCAAGGATGTTTACAGTAGCAAAGACTGTCGAGGACGCGCGGGGTACGGCACTCGGTCCCCGGGGGACAACAAGCTTCGCTCTGTCTCGCTGGCTTCCGAGCGGAGGTGGTGGAGGTGGGAGGAGGGGCTCTCTCCAGCCGCCCATCTCCGTCCACCCCAAGAGTACCGAAATGAGGCTCACCCTCCACATTCAATTCTCCTTATCTGCCAACCTCGGGCAAGTCAGTTAACCTCTCTGAGTCTCTGTTTCTTCTCTAAAATGGGCAGAAGACATTTGTTCCCCCAGCTTTATATTTTGAGCCCTGGGAGGCGCAGGGACTTGTCCACCCTGGTGAGCTGTAACCTCCCCAGCACTTAACATGCTGCCTGGCCCCCTGTGTTCAGTAAATGTCCTAAGTACAAGCAACGCCGGGGAGGGAGAGGTAATTTGAAGTTGCGGGACGAAACTGGCGAAGTCCAACTGAACTCACCGGTGCCAGCACAACCCACCGACTCACTGGAGCCGCATTTCCCCAACAGCCGGTGTCAGGCACCGTGTTGTTTAGGAAGCGGGCGAGGCTGAGGGAGGTGCGGCCACCTGCCACCTGACTCACCGTGTGTCCTGTTTCCCATTTTTCCTGGAGCCTCCCGGAGGGGGAAAGAGCCGAGGACAGGGGTTGTGACGAGACGTGCCGTGAGGCGGTTGAAAAGGTGGGAGTGGGGCAGGGTGGCAGGAAGGTACGACTTGGATCCTCACTGCCATTCCTTTAGGGGTTTGACTGGCTGCTGTTCCTGGTAACTCTACCATGAGAGGCCGTGCGGCTCACTGCACAGAGCATGGGACCGAAAGTCAGGAGACCTGCTTCGCGTTCCCTCTCGGCCACTCCGTGGCCGTGTGACCTTAGGCTAGTCACATATTCCTCTTGGCCCTCAGTTTCTTCAACTGGACGATGGGGATAAGATTAGATTTCTGCCTCCCTTCCTCTTAGATTATGAGCCCCGTGTGGGGTGGGGGCTGGGTCCATTCTGATTGGGCTCACACCTACAAAGTGTTTGGTGCACCAGAATGTGCCTAGTAAATATGACCACAAGAGTAATTATTATGACTGCTTCACAACTCTGAGGCTAGCAACGTTCACCCTGCAATCGGTTCCTATGAATGTGAAGCTAGGAATGTTGGAAATAGCCCCGTCCGCACAGAGCTCAACTGCCAGGCAGAGAGCCTAAGCCTGCAGCCCTGGTCAAGTAAAAAGCACGACACCTTTGACCCGGAGAAGCCAAGGTGAGGGTCGCCAGGGGCACGATTCCCTCTCTTCCCCATCTGTTAAGGTGAACAAAACAGCGATTAAGTGCCGGTTCTCTCTGGGCAAGGGTCAAGTTTACCAAGTCCATTTGTGTTGTATTTTCTCAGGCACTCGGTACAGTGCTCCGCACTCTGTAAGCGCTCAATAAATACCACCATATGACTGATTGCTGGGGTTTCGGGAGGACCGTTTCACCAATTCACCTTTCCTACTCTTGAGCAATCCCCCAACCCTGCTCTCTCTCCCTCTGACCAAGAATGGTCACAAGTTTCCTGGGAAAATGTGCATCCCAGGCCTTCCCACCTCTGTCTCTTACTAGTTGCCGGCATAACGGGAGCTGATTTAGGGAAAGAGGACGGAGAAGAACATTTAGTAGGCTGGGGCTGGAAGGGAAGGCGAGCCTAATTATAGAAATAACAACTATGATACTTGTTAAGCACTTACTAGGTGCTACTCACTGTTCTAAGCACTGGGGTTAATCAGGTTGGACACAGTTCCTGTCCCACATGGGGCTCACATTCTTAAACCCCATTTTACAGATGAGGTAACTGAGGTCCAGAGAAGTGGCACAGCCAGGACTGGAATCCAGGTCATTCTGACTTTCAAGCCCGTGCACTATCCATAAGACGCATTACTTCTCCAACTCCGGTGCCGGGGGCCCTATCGACGATGGTCTCGGCTCACGGGCACTGGCGGCGCCCACCCAACTCACCTGGCGCTTCGGGGGTTTGAGTTCGTCCCGGGGAACAATGTCGATGAGGAAGTCGAACTGGTCAAATTTGGTGATTGCCATGGCGATGTCGTTCCGCTGCAATGGAAACCAGAGGGACATTCAGGCTGGGGGCAGTGAATCCCCGGGCCTCTGTGTGTTCAGCACGAGACACAGCAGGGAAGCTGGCATGCGCCCGGTGCACCCGCCGGGAGAGCTGCTGGATGGTCTGACAGGGCAACCTCACCTACAGAGGGAGACCTGACCCCCAAACAACGTGAGGAGACTGGAGGGCGCACCTGGTGTCGGAAACAGTAAAGGAGGCGACGACAGTTCAGCCCGGTGTGACAGACGTAAACTATGTCAGGAATTGGCTCCTCAGCTGCCAGAGACTGAAACTGGAGGCAAAAGCAGCAACACGGAAGCGGGCTGGTTCCTTTGTTTCTAGCTCTCCACCTCCCTTCAAAGAGCCCTAATCACCACCCGGTGCACACGGTAAGCGCTCAATGAATACCACTGATCGATCCATCTAGGTCTCCTTGCGGGACTGCCTCGAGTCCCGTAGGAGGCAATCCTGCCGCTTGCAGGCAGAGGCTGGGCTCATCGCCATCTCCCAGGCCAAGTCCTTCCTCAATTCTCTCCTTTAAACCTTGAGAGCTTGGAGACCTGGGTTTGAATCCCAGCCGCCTCTCATCTGCTGTGTGGCTCGTGAAAGTCACTCCACTTCTCTGAGCCTCAATTTCCTCATCTGTAAAATGGCGATTCGGAACCTGTTCTCCTTCCCCTTTAGACAGTGAATCCCATGCGGGGCAGGGACTGTGTCCAATCTGCTTACGCTCTGTCTACCCCGGTACTTGATACGGCACTTGGCCTACAGTAGGCGCTTAAGAAATACTACAATTATTAGATCTTCCTGAAATGAGGCCATGGCCCGAGAGGTCCAGTGAGCACTTGGAGTTCGGGGTGGTTCTACTTGAGGGTGCAAGAGAGGGCCCGGTAATTTGGCTTTCCCCAGGCGGGAAGCTGCCTGTCTCCGGGCAGTGACACGAAAACAAGGTCAAAACCTCAGATGATCCCAAACTTCATGGCATTATGCATGCCGGTTCTTTGGACAAAACAGCAGGTGGATGGAAAATTTCCGTTTCTTCCTTCCCTTGATGCCGTAATGGCCCCGGGCCACTGAAATGCAAAACTCCGGCCCCACGATCCTGCCAACTGCGCTTTTGATAAGATAGCTGTTGGCTTGAATATTACACAGCCGCTCCCCAAACCCGAGGCTGGCCACGACTGGACTCTGACAGGGCTCATGAAGGCGAGAGAAAAGGGCCCGGGGGGGGGGCGTGGGGGGGTGGTCTCAAATTCTCCATGACGTCAACCGCTCGTATAAAAGCCGCTCACTCCGGCAGGAGGAAACAGAGGCAAAAACAACAACCAACAACAAAATCCCGGAGGGAAAACAAAACGGCAGGGCAGGGCAGGACTTCGGCTCTGGATGCTCTCCTATCAGGATGAAGGGTGCTAGGACTGATCCCCATCACACCAGAGCTGGAGGACCATCAGAGGGGATGGCCATTAAGCAACTAAGCAATGCAAAAGCTGCTTTACTTTTTTATGGTGTTTAAGCTCTATGTGCCAGGCACTGTATTAAGCACTGCGGTAGATACAGACTAATCAGGATGGACACAGTCCCCGTCCAAAATAGGCTTCACAGTCCCAATCCCCATTTTACAGATGAGGTAACTGAGGCACAGGAGTTAAGTGGCCTGCCCAAGGTCACATGTGGTGACGGTGGGATTAGAACCCAGGTCCCTCTGACTCACTCCCAGGCCCGTGCACTATCCGCTACTAGGCCACGCTGCTTTTCTGAATGAAAAATAAAGCGGAAGGGCAGGGTGAGGTGGGAGAGGCTGAAGAGCCCGAGACCCTTGGGGGACGGGCATGTCCCGTCGGGTCTGGGGTTGAGAGGCCGCTGGGTTTCCGCCGGCCTCCCCTCCGAGGGGGTGTCGGTCCTGGCTTCGCTGTGGAGACGCTAGACCCCAACCCAGCACCGCCTCCTTCCTGGGATCAGATAAATGAAAGGACAAGCATTTGCATTTTGGTTCTCAGTGACTGGAGGGAGCGGGTCCAGGAACCCTGTGGGAGTTGGAGCCTCTGAGTCACGGGGGCCAGGGGAATGACAATTATGTCTCTTCAAGAGCCCGAGGACATTACGATGATCCATGGCCAGAGGAGCCTCTTTAAATGGGTAGGGAGGCAGAGAAGCCAGTTACTGCTCGTCTGCACGATATATCAGAACATTTCTGGCCCTAGTTAACCTGTCCTACACCATTTCAGGACCCCAGGAAGGGGAAATGAGCCCCCCCTCTTGTTCCCCAGCATTCCCATCCCCTAACCACTGGCTGCCACCATCAAACCCCAGGTACCTGGAGCGTTCTGCGCTTGTTGTCTTCTGTGTGTATCCACGCTCGCAAGGTCAGCTCTGTGATGAAAATCTGGGCAGCCTTGGCGAACAGGACGGGGGCTTCGGCACTGATCATCTGCAACGGAAACCGGGCATTGACCTCAACTGCCGCTGACCAGGGCAGGCTCCCAATCAACTCTTAACCCCACCCCAAGCAGCCCCTGTCCATCACGCTGGACCAGATTGGACTAGACTATAGACGGAGTGGCTCAGAGACCATCCGGGCTGGGGGCCCGGGGCTTAAAGGAGCCCCACTATCCTTCCCAACACCACAGCTCCGGGGCAGAAGACCCCCAGGGGTGGGGTGGGGGGGTCCCACCTATTTGGTATTCATCCCACTCCCCAACCTCACACCACTTTACGTATACATCTTTATATATTACAAATTACTTATTTATACATATTAATGCTTGTCTCCCCCACTAGACCATAAACTCATTATAGGCAGGGAACATCTCCGCTAATTGTGCTGTATCGAACAATTAGCAGACATGTTCCCTGCCCATAAGGAGCTTATTGTATTGTACCCTCCCAAGCGCTTAGTACAGTGTTCTGCATGTAGTAAGCGCTCAATATACACCATTGATTGACTGGAGGTGGGCAAAGAAAGCAGGGAAATACTCTTCCCCCTAAAAGAAGATCCATCCTCCTGGAGTGGGAACTTGGGGGGACCAAGTTTCCCAACTCCCTCCTCACCAGAGCTTGAGACCCAAGCACTGAGAGAGGGGGTCTTTGGTCGGGCAATCTGAAGCGCCGAAGGCTTTGGAGACCAGCTCAAGCCCCAGCAGGATGTTGGAGCTCCAGCAGTGCTAACTAGAAACCTCCTGACTACCTAGCAACTGTCTAGACTCCAGCCTCTCAGGGCCTGGAGGGTCTCAGCTGTCTTCCGATCGTCAGTGGATATTTAGGGCCTCCGGGAAAAGAGACTCTATCCCTCACTAGCCAGGGGAGGAGCAGGGCGCTCTCCACCCCCAAATGCAATCGTAATCACTCGTTTCAGCTCAAGGGAGGCCTTCATTTCCAAACCGGTTCATTGGGTTGATTCCACCTTGGGCTCTAGGGAGAAGGGAGGAGTGACACCCACTGGCATGGTTTCAGGGGCTGTCATTTTGGACTTCCCAGAACCAAATCTCAATTTTACCTTCACATCTTCATCCAGTTTCATGATCTTCTTAATACGGGCCAGTGGGAGCTCCTGCACACGGAAGTCTTTCTGCAACGACCAACGGGAGAGGCATAAACATCCAGATAAGCCGGCCGGGAGATTGACGGCCTCAGCTTTTCTCGGTGGGGGAAGTAGAAGGAGGAAGGAGCAGAGGAAATCAGGAATTGCAGCAGAATTAAACTTTGGTGAACCCGCCCAAAGTTTCTAAGCTGTCTACGTGTCACTAGTTTGAGACAGGGTCTCACTGGAGATGGGTTGAGGGGGAGGAGGGAATTAAAAAAAAGTCCATCTAGGGAGCATTTCTTTACTCTCTCCTGGAGGAAGCCCCAGCCCTGGGAAAGCCTAAGTTCCCAGGGAGAGTCTGATTCAAATTCCAAGGACGCTTCACTAGGCAGCCACCCCCGGAGTCTTGGGCTGAGTGGCTAGTTTGGCAGCAGATGGCCCAACTCATCGGTGGGCGGCTTGGGAAGTCAATGCTCCCAGCCCTGAGGCCCGGGCCATTTCCGGGCTCTGTCCCCTCCCAGTCACAGAGATTTGGGGGCGGGGTGGGGGGGCTTCCGAGCACGCTACCACTTGGCTCACAGGCCCTCCGGTGCAGCTTCGCCTCTTGCTTCCTGGAGGCGGGTCCGACAGCGGGAGTCAGCGTTGACCTTCAGAGAACACTACGAGGCCTGGCCTCCTGGCTTGTGCTCAAAGAGTGAGGCGGAAAAGAGGAGTCTCTGCTCTGGATTGGGGCTGGGGCAGCGGCAGGAGGTTGGGGAAGAAAGTGGCTCTCTTTACTGACCTGGGCCATTCAATCACTTGTGGTTAAAGGTTTTGCTGTTCAAGAGAAAGACATTTGTGCACGGGCCAGATGAAGGAGGCGATTGTAGAATACGACCATCGCCACAGTGAGGGTCGTGGTGGGGGGCGGTACTGGAAGCTGACCCTCACAGACCCCCGGGGACATCAGGATGATCACCCTGGGGGTCAGGTGCCCACACACTGACTCCCTAGGTTGAGGGGTGCTGACTCTGGAATTCTCATTTTTGTCTTATGGGACAGTGGCTATTGTTTTGAACCCAGTGTCATTAACTGGGGCGGGGGGCGGCGGGAAGCACTTCCTCCGAGCCGCTGGGAAATCAGAGCTCCGAGCCGGTGAAAGACAATAGACTCGTTTCTTATAACATCGCTGACCCTCCCCTCCACGAGCCCTGGAGAAAAATAGAAATGAGCGCCTCCGCCGCTTGACTTCTGCATGTCTTGTGGGGAATTTTGGACCAAGGGCAAACCCAGCGTGCTGCCTGGCTACTGTCCAGCCGAGCAAACTTTAAACACCAATTCTTCATCTTTTCCTTTCCCAAATTAGGTAGCAACGTTTTCTACGAGACTGCCGGCTAACCCTGGAGCGGCAGAGGCACCGGAAGTCTGGTTCTGGCGACTTCACTGAGGGGAGATGGTTTGGGGTGTGGAGGTGTTTTCATCAATCAATAATCACTCCTATGTTCTGTGGGACAGGCTGCACCAGCTCTCTGAGAGAAACCAACGTAACAGGAGGGCTCCGCGTACTGCCACGATGACCTGTAGTTTTGGGATAACAGGCACACTCCAGTTGGCTGTTTGGGCACTAATGGACAGAGCAGAGGTGTTGGGGAGAACACAAAAACGGGGAAGGTCCCTGGCAGAACCGGGCAAAGGAGGGAACCGGCCACATGCTGGTGGGAGGTGGCCCATCTCTTGCTAGCCAAGGCAGCCTGGGGGCAAGTGGTCAGCTGTTGGCAATTTAAAATCTGATGCTGGGATCAGACAGATAATCCTCTCACAGAGGAGGGCTGGCTTCCTAAGCCACACCAAATGCACACTGAGTTTTTACAGGTGCTAAAGTAATACTGTGTTCCTCATTCATTCATTCAATTGTATTTATTGAGCACTTACTGTGTGTAGCGCATTGTACTAAGGGCTTGGGAGAGAACAACCTAACAATAAACATATATATTCCCTGCCCAAAGTGAGTTTACCCCTATTCTAAGCTTCTCCACCCACCCTGAGAAAAAAGCAGCAGTTTTCTAAGCATTTGCTGACGGCCACTGCTTCTTAGTTGTACGTTAGGCTTCACAACAATTAGAAATCAAATCATTGAATTCCATGACAGGTGACTGCCTGACTTGGGGAGCAGGCCTGGCCACTGAAACTTCAAACCTAGTTTTTCTCCAGGTAGGGAGGTGTGCAAAGGAAAATTAAATTCTACCTTTTGGAGTTTTCTGGTCTCTAACGCTTTTGGGGCATTTTCATAAGCTTCATCTCTACTTGGGCAGTTCTGATACACTTTATTTTTTGAATGTCTGACAAGAGATATGTTAATTTGGGAGCCTAAATGCCTTTGATGATGCTGTGAAAGTCTTTTTGGGGAGAGAGGGAGGGCCAAAAGTGCACAAAGACCCCAAACCACACAATTATGCATTTTTGATAGAAGTTTCAACTGTTTTCTAAAAGCTCTGCTTGGTGGTGGGGACCGATTTTGAGGAGAGAGCCAAGACTTTAAATTGCTAGATTTTATGAGGTCAAAGGGCAGAGGACAGGGTAGGTAAAATTTATGACGACTTCTCTCCCTCTTGTTAGACTAAAAGCTCTTTGAGGGCAGAGAGCACATCGATTAAATCTACCATCTGCTCCCAAGTGCTTAGTACAGTGCTCTGCACACAGTACGTGCAGTGGATGATGATGAAGAAGTAAATTCAGGTCAATTTTCCTCAGAAGAATGTTCAAGGAAATCTTTTTTCCTCCGCTGCCATATATACAGAAGTCTGGGTCTTCAGAAAAAAGTCTTTTTTAAACATCTGTTAGAGACCATCCACCTAAAGATAGACTGGCCCGATGCCTAAATCCTAACAGGCTGTCCAAATCTGCTGGGTCAGCAAACCCGCTTGACAGAACGACAAATCAAAACTCCGCTGGTTGGGAAGGAGACAGTTAAGTGGCCAAGACCACACTCCTGGAGTTTATTCGATCCAAATAGTATCACACTCACGAGTTGGTTAATGCTTGGTAGAAGATGTCACTGTACAGCTGGAAAGTGCCAAACCAGAAAACAGGCAGCCCCGAAGGGCCCAACAGACTGGATTCTAGGATGCTAAGCAATACTGCTGGTAATTAATAAAAATATAGTTTCACGCCTCGAAAGCATTGTGGAGGCCACAGTGGATGGGGCATGAACCTGGGAGTTAGAGAACCTGGGTTCTAATCTTGGCTCTGACAACTGCTTGTTGTGTGACCTTAAATCACTTCACCTCTCTGTGACTCAGTTACCTTCATCTGTAAAATGGGGATTAAATCATTATCCCTCCTACTTAGACTGTGTCCCCCATGGAGGACTGTGTCCATCTTGATAAACCTGTATCTATCCTCGTGCTTAGAACAGTGCTTGACACATAGTAAGTGCTTAACAAATATAAAAAAAGGGGAAGATCACCTGCGTACTATTCTTTCTAACCATCGCCCCTTACCTATAATTTATTTTAATGTCTATCTCCCCCACTAGACTGTAAGCTCCCTGAGGACAGGAATCATGACTACCAGCTCTACTGCATTCTCCCAACCCCTTAATACTGTGCTCGGCACACGGTAAGGGCTTAATAAATACCATCGATTGATTATGCGTCACTTCAAGCTTCTTCTCTGGGACATTCCAAGAGAAGGCTAACCCAGCTTTTTGGTCAAGCAAGAGTCTGGGCAAATCATGAAGTCTGCTTCCTAATTACAATCATCAACTAGTACATCAATGCAACTAGGATGTTGGTTGGATTTTAGGTGCTCCTGGGTGTGCGTCAGGAGTCTGAACAATCTAAAACCAACTTGCCCCTCCAGGAGGAAAAACAGAGGGGCCGGGGGAAGGAGAGAGTAGAAACAGAGACAGAAGTCAGAGAGAGAGAGAGAGAGAGAGAGAGAGAGAGAGAGAGAGAGAGTGTGTGTGTCAGCCTGGAGAGTGTTGGAGAGGAGGGCTCACTGTGGGCACGGAACATGTCTACCAACTCTGGGTATTGTACTCTCCCAAGTGCTTAGTACAGTGCTCTGCACAGGGGAAGCTCTCAATAAATACCATTCATTGATTATGGGGCACAGCTCCAGGGAGAGGTATGACGATCCAGGTTCCCCTCCAGTGGATCTTTCCATGGCCTTCCCCCGCCTCTTCCCCACTGGCTGGCTCTCTCCTGCCACCGTCCCCCATCACTGGGTAGCATAGTAACACACGACCGTAGGCTTAGTAGCCCCAGCCGACAGATCCCACCAGGTGGACCCTGAGCTGCCTGAGTCCGTGGGTCATTCTCAGAGTCACAGATCACTTCAGATGGGGGGAAATTTGTCGAGGCCATGAAGACCGTCGGTGGAAGATCACTGAGGGCTCCAGGGCCCTTAATCCCTGTCTGAAGGGGACCGGATTCTTAGCTCCTCCTTGAATTGCCCTTCCCAAATGATGGACCTGGGGGAAGATGGCCGCTGAGGCAACCCTGCTCCCATGTGATCCTCTGCTTCTGGGGATCCAGGCACTTCCCTGACTTGGGCAATGCAGACTTTCAATTTTCCCTCCTCAAAGCCAGGCCCGAGGGACTTTCCTCTTTCATGGGGCTTGGTTTTGGGAAGCAGGCGTGACACTGAGGAAAAACCCCACACCAACTACTGCCTTCAAGATAATCCCCTTCGAGATGCTACCTCTTTCCTCAGTTCGTCTCCCCCGGCCTCCCCATGAGCCGGTCTTACCACTGTCAGATTCCGAATCTCTTCCATGACCCGGGGCCAGAAGGACTGCAAGCTTTGCTGGGCATCACTGCTGCCGGCTCCGCCAAACCCGCCGTCTGTGGACATTCTGAGAGCTGAGGAAGAAACAACAGAATGGATTCGTGAGACCACAGGCGTCCACGCTAGGGACGGTCCTTGGTCCCGGGGGCCCGGCCTCGCTCAGTTCAGATCTCCGCCGGGATCAGAATGGTGCCAATCGTGGCTGGAAAGAGCCCAGATGGTGGCCCAGCCTGTCCCCTCCTGATATCCATCCCCACTAGACTCTCTAGCCCTCCTTGCACCCCCCTCACTCAAAGTGAAGAGTTTGGAGGAGAACCCCTTGGCGGTGCAAGTTCTGTGGGGGTTCTTGCCTTATATCTTTATCCTCTGCCGCTTCCCCTATCTGTAATTTATTTAAATTTCTGCCTCCCCCCCATTAGATGATAAGCTTCTTGAAAACAGGGACTGTGCTTACTGGATCTACCCTATTGTGCTCTCCCAAGTGCCTAGCACAGTGCTCTGTACACAGCAGTCACTCAAAAATACAAGTGATTAACATGGATCGAAAGGGACATCACATGCTTCCAGTAGCATTTCCGATGCTTAAACCTCCACAGAAAAACACGTGCGTCCGGTTTTGCCCACATGCTCAAAAGCTACAGCTCACCCTTCTCCCTTCCCTCTGAAGCTGTAATCCTCCTGGCCTCCACCAGCTACTATCACACCCTAAAAGCTCGTGGAAGAGCAAGAGTTTCGTTCACTTCCATCAGGCCGACCGACTCCTCTCCCCTACAGTCAACGAGCTCTTTCTGACTCCGGGACGGATCTGCCAGATGCCCTGAAAGATCGGGAAGACCCAAACGCAGGAGGAAAAGTGGGCGGCGGGAAGGAGCAAACCCCCCAAAATCACCTCCACTTTCATAACAACCGGAGGCTTGCTGCCAGGCAGAAGGCAGCTTGGGAAGCAGTGTGGCCTAGTGGATTAGAGCACAGGCCTGGGAGTCAGAAGGACCTGGGTTCTAATTCTAGCTCCACCACTTGTCTGCTGCGTAGCTCTGGGCAAGTCACTTCACTTCTCTGTGCCTCAGTTACCTCATTTGTAAAATGGGGATTAAGACTATGAGTCCTATGTGGGACAGGGACTGTGTCCATCCTGAGCAACTTGTAGGTATTAATATAGCGCCTGGCACATAGTAAGCACTTAACAAATACAGAGCCGGGTTTCGAGAGACTGCTCTTGGTTGAGGGTGACGGGAAGGGTGCAAAAAGCCCGGCTGTGCTATCCGTGTGCTGCTAAGAGTTCTGCGGTCCTGAAGAGAGAAGAGCGGATTTTTCCAGGTGGCCAGAAGTGCTTGCCTGGCAGAAAATAGGGCTGTAAAGGAACAGCTTAATTAAACACGAAAGGGTGGGAGAGAGGGGGACCACGAGGGGGCTCCCCACAGAATTCCTGGACCGGGGAAGGATGTGGAAAGCTCGAACGTGCTGGTGACGGAATGCTGGCAGACAGCTGGCTAGCTAGTTAGGAACGGCCTGATCCTGACGGGATGCAAAGAATAAAGCAAATCGCTGCATGACAGGGCTTGTTACTCTCCAGGCCTAAGAAGCATTTGTGTGAGGGCTGGGAAGAATCGCCGGCCACCTCTGGTCTGCACAAAGCCGAACAAAGCCAGTGCTGAACTGGGAGAATTACCAAATCACTCTAAATCCTTTCTTGGGATTGGTGGGGGGTAAAGGGGGAGGGTGTCCCCCAAGATTTCTTTGATGTTTTTGTTTAAAAACAAACCTAACCAGTGTGTATATATTACAAAGTTCAAGGGAGAGGGGGGAGGGGTAAGGGGAGGGGCTAGAGCCAGATCTTTAAAAAAATGATTTCAACACGGGTGTCATGGCATTGGTGTGTGGTGATGTAATGGGAAAAGGAGAGTAGCCAATTTCTGCTCCAGGAGCTGCAGGCCAGTTTCTTTCAGTTAATGGGAGCTGGGTGTGAATCCCTGAGGGCAGGGGGGGCTCAAACATTGCTGGGGGGCAGTGAGGGAGAGGACTTAAATGGCAGGGCAGCAGCATGGCCTACTAGGCACAGCATGGGCCTGAGGGTCACAAGGACCTGGGTTCCAGTACTACCTTCACGTCTGCTGTGTGACCTTGGGCAAGTCATTTGACATCACTGTGCTTCAGTTACCTCTTCTGTAAAATGGTTATGAAGACTGTGGGCTCCATACTGGGATAGGGAGTGTGTCCAACCTGATCAGCACCCCAGTGCTTAGTACAGCATCTGGCCCACAGTAAGTGCTTAACAAATACCATTTAAAATAGGAGGGGTTGGAGGTGGGGGGGGAATGACTTATTGTGGGCAAGGATTGATCCATTGGCTTTCATCTTTCAGTAACATGGTTTAGCGAAGAGCAAAGGGGCTCTGGGGTACGGCTCTAAGGTAGCTGCAGACCCTTCAGGGGAGGGGTTTTTTTTCCTACGACATTTGTTGAGCACCTACTACGTGCCAGGCACTAGACGCCGGGGTAGATACAAGATAATCAGGTAGGATGTGGTCCATGTCTCACATGGGGCTCACGGTTTTAATTCTCATTTCACAGATGAGGGAACTGAGGCACAGAAAAGTGAAGTGACTTGCTCAAAGTCACACAGAAGATACGTGGTGGAGCCGGCAACAGAACCCAAGTCTTCTGACTCCCAGATCTTTGCTTTTTCTACTAAGCCACACTGCTTTCCTGGAGTTACCAATTAATCATTTTCACCAAGTGCTTACTGTATGTGGAGCAGGGTGCTAAGCGCTTGGGAGAGTACAATACAACAGAGTCGCTAGACACATTCCCTGCCTACAGTGAGTTTACAGTCTGGTGGGAGCTATTCAGTAACAGTGCAAAGGCCCAGAGAGGTGTGGTGCCCTCCCCAATGTCACACAGCAAGCCAGTGGCAAGGTTAGGAATTCAGGTGTGTAGATCCTAGTCATGGGTTCTATCTTCCCCAAGAACGTGTGGAAATAGAGTGTCTCACGGACTCTCCCCTGCAATTCTAGTCCTCTTAAAAAAACAGCATGATGATAATGGTGTTGGTAATTATTAAGCACTTACTATGTGCCAAGCGCAGTTCATTCATTCAATCATATTTATTGAGCACTTACTGTGTGCAGAGCACTGTACTAAACATACTGGTACAGTTACAAGATCATCAGGTCCCACCTGGGGGCTCAGAGTCTAAGGCGGAGCGAGAGCAGGCATTGAATTACCATTTTACACGAGGGAACTGAGGCCCAGAGAAGTGACTCGCTCGAGGTTACATGGCGGACAAATCCAGGTCCACTGACTCCCAGGCTCGCCCTGTTTCCACTAGGCCAAACTGCTTCTCTGACACGAACCCAATGGCGGATGCGTGCTCATCCCACTGAGGCCAGGGAGGAAAAGTCGACCGTTTCCTAGAGGGGGAGGTTCTCACCGTGCCTCGGAGAGGTGTCCAGGAGCACAGCCCCTGGTGCAGTGGGGTTTAGGATTCAGGGAGCCGAGTTCACAACAATTTTGCGACGAGTGCTTCCCAGGAGTTGGAACGTCCCAGAGATGCCAAGAAGAAATCCCGCCACTCACTTTGGGTTGGGCACCCAGTCGGCCCATGGCAGAGAGACTTTCAGAGGCCGCTCTGTGTGCTGGCCCCTTTCCCTTGAATTTCACCAAAAGGGACTGGAGGCAGCGGAACATCTGTAAAGATGAGCCTGCATGAGCATGAATGAATCCCTAAAATGGTTGGCTTGGGGCCACAAGCTGTTGCAATATGGGTCACACGGAAGAAAGTTACTAAAGCTTTTTGGAAACAGGAAAGAGTTGCTGCACTTAAAAAAAAATACACCCAAAACACCAAAGCTTGGTTTGAGAGGTTCATTTGCTCAGGGAGATGGCAGTAGTGTGAAAAACCCAAGACTGTTTTATTTCATTTCAGATTTCTGACAGAAATTCTCTGTGAACTTTAGCTTTTGCTTTCTGATAACTTTCCCTAGCACCTCTCATGGATACTTGGAGAAGAAAGCGGTCGGCTTCGTCACAGGAAGGGGAGGATTGGAACTTGATCTTCCCACACCTTTGCTCAGAAATGAGCAGTCCAATATACTGGACTAGGCCCTGTGGATAATAGATAACAACCACTGGAAAAGTCTCAGTTCCCTGAGATGAGTGGAGAGCAGTGTGGCCTCGTGGCAACAAGTCCTGGCTTCCGATCCTAGCTTTACCCCTTGCCTCCCTCTCTAGACTCTATGCTCATAGTGGACAGGGACTACGTCTACCCACTCTTCACCGTGTGGGACGTTTTTTTCTGCCCCCGCCAAAACAGTGTGGTTCCTCTCGAAGCAGAGCTGGGAGATGATGATCAAACGGTTAAAGAACCAAGACGGCGAAGCAGGAAATCCTGATGGAGAATCCAGATGACTTCATTCTGCTCTCCAAACAAGTGAGCTAACAAAGCAAACAGGAGACGGCACGAAGTGCAGGCAGCCCTGCAGTAATGTGGGCTGTGTCCCTGAGCTTTTTGGCTTTAAGGTGCAGGATTCAAGGATATTTTGTCTGGTTCCATGGGACTGTGGGGAAAGGCGAGCTGTGGTTTCGAGAGAGGCGGACTGGGGGCCGGAGTCCCTGAAAGCGGGTTTCTGTGAGGTCCCAACCATCTCCTACTAGGAGAAGTGGGTGTACGTATTGTCCCTCGAAAGCAACTTCGATCGGAAGTTGAGGGGCAGCATGGACTGGTGGAAAGAACCTGGCTCTGGGAGTCAGAGGACCTGGATTCTAATCCAATTCTACCAACTGCCTTCTGCGTGACCTTGGGCAAATCCCATCATATCTCTGGGCCTCAGTTACCTCGCCTGTAAAATGGGGATTGAATACCTGTTCTCCCTCCTACTTAGACGAAATCCCAGGGCTTAGATAAGTGCTTGACACACAGTAAGCGCTTAACAAATTCCATAAAAACCCCCACAACAAACCAAAAAAAACACCTCCCCCAAAAACAAAACTTGGGAATCACAGATTTTGGCCCCATCTGGGCCTGGAAGGACCCAATATTGTTCTGCTCTGTTGGTTTCAGTTAAATGCCAGAAGGGCTCAAAGCCATGACCCCTTCCTGACCCCTGTTAAATCACCAATGGTGCCAAATAGCCAAACGAGAAGATGACCAGGCTTGGGCAGAGTCATTGTTCAAGCTACATTTGCTGAGATTACTTCAATGGGATTTGTTTTTACTATTCAGACTACCACTTGTAATATTTATCATTTGTATTCATTAACTGAATTACTTGAAATGCATCTCAATGCTAGGACCTGGCCAACAGGATAAAGCAATTGTTTTAAATAAAAATCTTCAGGACGAGAGAGGAGGCTGGGAAGCTGACTGAGAAATCAGATCAACCACGCTGAGAAGCAGTATGGCCTAGTGGAAAGAGCACAGGCCTGGGAGTCAGAGGATCTGGGTTCTAATTCTGGTTCTGCCACTTGCTGCTCTGTGACCTTGAGTAAGTCACTTAACTTCTCGACTGTAAAATGGGGAAGAAATATTTGTTCTCCCTTTCCCTTAGCCCTATGGGCTGTGTCCTACCTATTTAACTCATATTTACCCTTGTGTTTAGAACAGTGTTTAATACATATTAAGCACTTAAATACCTTTAAAAAACCCAACAAAAAACTCCTTTATTCTACATCTCCTCAAGGTGGGCCAACTTGGGCAAATCCCACTCTGGGCCCAGTTCACTCACAATTGAGAGTGCTCTTAAACGAAAATGGTTTACTTTCAAAAACAGTTACCTCATCTGTAAAATGGGCGTTGAAATTGTGAGCCCCACATGGGAGAGGGACTGTGTCCAACCCAATTTGCTTGTATCCACCCCTGCACTTAGTACAGTGCCTGGCATGAGATCCATCAATCAATAGTATTTATTGAGTGCTAATTGTGTGTCAAACCAGATAGCGTGAGAGCTAATCACAGGGACTTAAGAAGCCTCAGGACTTGGGCATGTCATTTAACTTCTCTAAGCCTCAGGTGCCTCATCTGGAAAATGGGGATAAGATAGAGCCCCGCAAGGGTCAGGGACCATGTTTGATCTCCTAACTTTGTATCTTCTTTTTTTTTATGGTATTTGTTAAGGGCTTACTATGCACCAGGAACTAAGATAGCTACAAGCTAATCAGGTTGGACACAGTCCATGTCCCACATAATAATAATGTTGGTATTTGTTAAGTGCTTACTATGTGCAGAGCACTGTTCTAAACGCTGGGGTAGATACAGGGTAATCAGGTTGTCCCACGTGAGGCTCACAGTTTACCCCCATTTTTCAGATGAGGTACCTGAGGCACAGCGAAATGAAGTGACCTGCCCACAGTCACACAGCTGACAAGTGGCAGAGCCGGGAGTCGAACCCACGACCTCTGACTCCGAAGCCCAGGCTCTTTCCACTGAGCCACGCTGCTTCCCCCATGGGGCTTGCAGTATTAATCCCCATTTTACAGGTGAGGTAACCGAGGCACAGAAAAGTAATTTGCCCAAGGTCACAAAGTGGACAATGGATGAGCCAGGATTAGGACCTAGGTACCTCTGACTCCCAGGCCCGTGCTCCATCCACTAGGCCATGCTGCTTCTCCACCATGTACCTGTCACCATGTTGATCACCGAGTAACTTCTTAATATACCCCGCCAATATCCTTAGGAGGATGGGGAGGGGTGTGTGTGGGGGGGGCAAATAGTAGAATGGCTTTGGGGCAGAAGAAGATGAAAGGACAGATATCCTCTCTGCCCAACAAGAAGAATGGGCCTTTAGGTGAGGTCAAGAAAGCAGGTTCCTTTTGAAAGCAATTGTTCAAGACGATTGCTAGTGGATTCTCACCAGAGGCAAGTCTGAGAGGAATGGATTTCTCACGGAGAGCAATCTTTTAGCTGGAGGCTGGTTCCAGTTACCCACTGCTGTATTCTGTGCCTCTGGCACCGGGCTATCTTACCTAAGAAAGCATGAGTGGGAGACCAAACCTCTGACCCGAATTTATGTGGGCGTCCTAAGCAAGTTAGCTCAACTTGCGGCATTAATAGAATCGGGGGTGGGGAGAGAACTGATCACCAACACATACGCTTGGTCTCCAAAATCTGTTGGTGCAAGGCAAGACCATAGGGGAAGAGGCAGGGAATGTGGCTGTTTTATTGTTGTACTGTACTCTCCCAAGTGCTTAGTACAGTGCTCTGCACACAGTGAGCACTCAATAAATGCAACTGAATTTTTTTTTTTAAATGGTACTTGTTAAACACTTACTAAGCACTTGGGGTACATACAAGCTAATCAGGTTAGACCCAGTGCAAGTCCCAAATGGGACTCACAATCTTAATTGCCATTTTGCAGATGAGGTAACTGAGGTGCAGAGAATAATTATAATTATGGCATTTAAGTGCTTACTATGCGCCAAGCACTGTTCTGAGTGCCGGGGTAGATACAACCAACTCAGGTTGGACACAGTCCCTGTCCCACATGGGGCTCAGAGTCTCAATCCCCATTTTACAGATGAGGTAACTGAGGCCCAGGGAAGCGAAGTGACTTGCCCAGGGTCACACAACAAGTGGTGGAGCGAGGATTAGAACCCAAGTCCTTCTGACTCCCAAACCAATGCTTTTTCCACTAGGCCGTGCTGCTGCTTAATTCAATGAGATTGGGAAAACCCACCTGTCCGGCTTGAGGGTCCGGTGGACGCTTTCACTGGTTGAGGCAGTGGCCCGATTCCCCCCACCCACTCCCGTCACCACCCACATCCCAGGGAGAAGTGGGGGGCGTGGGGAGAGCCTCATCCCTGAAGACCCTTTGGGAATTCTTCCGAGCTCTTGTTCTCCTCGGGCTCAGCCCTTCCAAATCCACTCTCAACCATATCTGCCTGGACCCCAGAGAGGAAGCACCAAACACCACAATAAGTAACAGAGTGGGCATCTTAATTTAGGCTTTTATTACACATTGCCCAGTTCCTACCGTGACATATACTCCTTCTTCAGGCCCTGGCTCGGCTGTTGGGACGCATTTCCGTCTCTCTACTATAGTCTTTTGTAGCCTGCACAGGGTGAAGTGCCAAGTATGGACCCCGAGTTGCAGACCCCAAGAGCCACGAGAAAAAGGGCTGAGGCCCAAGAGACAAGGGGAGAGAGGAAGGAGAGCAACAGAGAGGACAAGCAGCATGGTCTAGAGGAAAGAGCACGGGCCTGGGAGTCAGAGGACGTGGTTTCTAAACTCGACTCTGCCGCTCATCTGCTGTGCGACTTGGGCAAATCACTTCACGTCTCTGGGCCTCGGTTCTCTCATCTGTAAAATGGGGATTAAGACTGCGAGCCCTATGTGGGACGGGGACCGTTTCCGACCCGATTATTCTGAATGTACCCCAGCACTTAGTACAGTAAGTGCCTAGAGTAAGTGCTTAACAGATAGCGGGAAAAAAACGGAGATCTTAGGCATGAAGTGCGGACTTAGAAGAAACTGCTGTCCCTGACTGGATGGAAGGCATTTCCAGTTTTAGTGGCTGCACTTGTATTGAGTTTGGGGAGAGAGCCACCCCGACCCCCCAGCCCCCAAGCCCCCGCACCTAGAGAGAGCTGAGGGCACCAAACACAATTAAAGGGTTGGGAAAAGGAGAGCCAGCCAGCCCCGTGAAGCACCCCAACCACCCCGCCTGACCTGGGGAAAGTAACGTCACCTCTCTAGGCCTCGGTTACCTCACCTGTAAAATGGAGCTCAGACAGACTGTGAGTCCTGGGTGGGCAACGTAAGGCACTCTGAGGAACTGGCATATTTATTCTCAAGAACTGAAGAATAAAGGGAATCTTAATAACCACCTTTAAGGCTACAGAGGGCTTTGAATAAGTAATGGTATTAAGTGCTTACGTGTCAAGCACTATACTAAGCACCGGGGTGGACAGAAGATAATCAGGTTAGACCCAGTCCCTGTCCCACATAGGCAGGGAATGTGTACGTTAGATTGTTTTATTGTACTCTCCCAAGCGCTTATTACGGTGCTCGGCACACAGTAAGCGTTCAAGAAATACAACTGACAGACAAGGCACGGACAAGTCACTTGGAGAACTGACTTACTCAGCTTCCTGGTGTCAATAGCTTCAACAAGAACAATCAAATCTGCAGGCAGGCTGTAGGGTTCTCTGCTACCATATAATTTGCCCTCTACAATCAAAAGGTGGGTGAGTTGCAGGTGAGGTTTGAACTTTTACGATCTCGTATTCCTAGAAACGAGCGACTTAATAAAACTCTCTCTTATCCGTGAACAATTCCAACTCCACTTTTGTACCCTGGGGAGGCACTGGGAAGATGGAAAATGAAGTCAGCGACTTGCCCACGGGCTAATCAGGCATGGGAGTTATGGCTTGCGGATTTAAAGAAAAAGGATCTTCAGGTGGCCCTCAGTTTCTCAGTTCAGTTGTCCACTACCATGGTCTGAAGGTAAGGTGAAGTGAGTAGATCACTGCACACATTCAGCTGGATTAGTCAGATGACAGGGTTTTCTCTCTCTTTTCTTTTAATGGGCTGCTTCAAGTGGTTACTATACGCCAGGCGCTGTTCTAAGTACAGGGATAGATGCAGCTAATCAGGTTGGACACAGTTCCTGTCCCACCTGGGGCTCACAGTCTTAAATCTACATTTTATAGATGAGGTAACTGAGGCCTAGGGAAGTGAAGTGTCTTGCCCACGGTCTCACAGCAAAAAAGTGGCTGAGCCGGGGTTTAGAACTCAGGTCCCCCTGACTGCCAAGCCCGTGCTCTATCCACTAGGCCACGTGGCATCTCTGGGTGGTGCCCCATGGCTCCAATTCCCTTTCCTAAGATCGTGCCTAACCTGAGCATCCAAGTTTTCCGTAGAAACAATATTCTCACTGTTTCCAAAATCTCTGCTGGAAAACCTTGGCCTGGTGTCGGCCGGGGGACAAGGTTACATAAATCCAAGAGCGTTCTGGCAGCCGTGAGCGCAGGCTGAGTTTGCTGAGCCACCTGAAAACTTTTCTGAGCACTTCTGCACCTTTCCAGTGCCTCCTAGTCTCATTTTCCGTTGCTTTTTCCACTCGTGTTATTGCCTAGCCTCCCTCCGTTATGACATGACACACTTGCTCCTTCCGCTGACATTTGATTTCTGATTGGACATTGATTCGGTCTTTGGGAATGACTTCGTCTTCCCTCTTCCCACTGCCAAGAACCAATCTGATCATTACATTCCAAGGGACAGGAAGGTAGGGTGAGCCACCCAATTAATTGTCCCCGAAAGTCAGGTGCATGGAATATTGTACCTGCATTGACAATCGGGGCTACCACTCTTCCTAAGTGTGTGTGTACACACACAAATACACACACACACACAGAAAATCTCCCTCCCGCCTTCTTTCCCTCTCTCCCATTCTATCCTCTCTCTCTTTCTCTCCATACACACAAAAAAAACCTCTCTGTTAATGAAGTGCCCGAACGAGAAAGCTCAGTTTGCCATAGGTGACTGCTGGGATACCAGGTCCTGGACCTGCCACACTCACAATAAGGTCTTTCTGATAGCGAGGGATGAGAGGCTCACCTGTATTTCACTTCTTTAGACTCTGCTCTTTGACACCATGTATCGAAAAGAGCAAACCAGAACTGCAGGCCAGGAGAATTAAAAACATAACTCTTCAGCCAACATAAAAAGAGGAAAAAAAATACCAAAAGCAAGATGAGCACTGCCCTTTAGTAGAACATTGCTCTTTATGACAAATGTTCTCGGGAAGTGCCCGGTAATTAATCACGCCACACAACAAACACTGAGCCTTAATACAAGATGCTGGATCCACCCCCAGCTTCGAGCAGACAAAAGTGGCTGCCCTCCTACTTGGGTGAACCTTCAAATGATTTCCCGGCTATCATGTCGGATTTGGATCTAGCTTCTTGGGCAAGTCACTTAACTTCTCTGTACCTCAGTTACCTCATCTGTAAAATGAGGATTATGACTGTGAGCCCCATGTCCAACCCGATTCGCTTGTACCTATCCTGGCGCTTCGTATGGTGCCTGACACATAGGAAGTGCCTGACAAATTCCACAATTATGAATGTTCAAATCAATGGTATCCAGCACATCCTTACTGCTTAGTTAAGTTCTCTATAAACATCTGGGAGAGAAAAATATGATATATACGTGACCCCAGCCCTCACGGACCTACAGTCCCACTCAAGTAATTTGCTGGAAATCGGGTAGAAGGGAAGTAACCCAGCCTAGTCAGTCAGTCAGTCGCATTTATTGAGCACTTACTGTGTGCAGAGTACTGTATTAAGCACTTGGTAAGTATCATATAACAATGTGACATTCTTTGCCCACAGTGAAAGAGCAGGGTTCTGGAATCCTGGATGTCACTTGCTTGCCTGTGGGACCTGGAGCAAATCACTTCACTTCTCTGTGCCTCCCTTATCTCATCTATAAAATGGAGTTTAAATCCTAATCACTCCTATTTAGGCCGTGAGCTCCTTGTGGGACAGGGATTGCGGCTAACGTGATTATCTTATATTTTCCCCAGCACTCAGTACAGTACTGGGCACATAGTAAGCACTTAATGAGTAGTACTCTAAAAAAAAAAAAAGGGGGGGGGGGGAAATGTGGTCCTCCAGGGGCTGAATAAAAGATGTATTATTTTATTCTGCAAAACGTAGACGGCTAGGGAAGGAGGCATGGTTAGGGAACAAGCCTGTCCCCAAAGTCCGGGAGAGGCAGCCCAACGACATTGAAAACCGAGCCACCGAGCCTGATGATGAAGCTTGGGGTCCTTTTCCACAGTCCATCTGTCAGTGTTATCTACTGAGCGCTTCCTGTGTGCACAAAACTGCACTAAGCGCTTGCGAGAGCACAATGCAACAGAGGTGGTAGATACGTTCCCAGCCCACCAGTCTCTCAATCAATCAGTGATATCTATTGAGCACTTACCACGTGCAGAGCACTGTACTAAGTACTGGGGAGAGAACAATGCAACAGAATTAGCAGACACGTCCCTGTCCATAACAAACTTACAGTCTAGAGGGAGAAATGGACGTCATTATAAATAAATTAGGGTTATGTACCTGAGAGCTGTGGGGCTGAGGATGGGTCAGACAGTCAATCGTATTTGTTGAGCGCTTACTGTATGCAAAGCATTGTACTAAACACTGGGGAGAGTAAGATATAACAATAAACAGACACATTCCCTGCCCACAATGAACTTGAATAGCTAGTGCTTACAGGTTACAGGTCCAAGTGCGAGGGCGAGACAGAAAGGAGCGAGCCGTGTTTTTTGACGTCCGGCTCAGACCACCAAGCAGCTGAACGACGACTGGAGTCTCTTACCTAGAAGCCACTGCCTCGCCTACTCTGCCTCAGAACCACCTAGCAGCCCGGCCCAGTGGACAGAGCATAGGCCTGGTTGTCAGGACCTGGGTCCTAATCCTGGCTCCGCCACTTGTCCGTTGACCTTGAACAAGTCACTTCACTTCTCTGTGTCTCCGTTACCTCATCTGTAAGTGGAGGATTAAGACTGTGAGCCCCAAATGGGACACACTGTGTCCCAACTAATTAGCTTGTACCTACCCCAGCGCTTAGAACAGTGCCTGGCACAGAGTAAGCACTTAAAATATAACATACAAAAAACCAAACAAAGAAAAAACACCAGAAGGGGAGGCCGCTTTCTCCACCCCTGATCGATGTGGCTTGTTCTCCGTGGGACAGTGCTCGGCTCTAGTCCCCAGGGCCCAGCTGTGAGACCGCTTTGAAGCCGACTTCTGAGAAACCAATCCCGAACTCGGAACACGGCTTCCCAAGAGGCTGCTGCCGCCTGAACTTGTTCGGCTTAAAGGCCAGCTAAACTTTCAAACTGGCAGCTGACCCACCTTTGCTACGGGGGAAAAAAAAGCGCCTGAGCATTGAACATGTCCCACTTACTATGTAAGACAGGGAGAGGGGGGAGATGATGCAAGAGCATCTAGCTTCAACAGGGTATTCATCAATCAATGGTATTTATTGAGTGCTTACTATGTGCAGAGCATTGTACTAAGTGCTTGGGAGAATACAATACAGCAGAATTAGCAGATATGTTCCCTTCCCATAACAAGCTTCCACATTCCCCTGTGGCAGGCTTGCTGACCAAAGTGGGGAAAAAATAGTTGCCAAGAAGGGACCCTGGACCTGCAGTAATAAAAATGATGATAATAATTGTGGTATTTGTTAAGCACTTACTATATGCCAAGCACTGTACTAAGCCCTTGCATAATAATAATAATGTTGGTATTTGTTAAGCGTTTACTATGTGCAGAGCACTGTTCTAAGCGCTGGGGTAGACATAGGGGAATCAGGTTGTCCCACGTGGGGCTCTCAGTTAATCCCCATTTTACAGATGAGGTAACTGAGGCACAGTGAAGTGACTTGCCCACAGTCACACAGCTGACAAGTGGCAGAGCCTGGAGTCAAACTCATGACCTCTGACTCCGAAGCCCAGGCTCTTTTCCACTGAGCCACGATCATCAGGTCCCAGGTGGGACTCACACTGTAAGCAGGAAGGTACTGAAATCCTCATTTTACAGGTAAGGGTACTGTAGACTGCAGACTGTAAGCTCCTTATCGCTCAATCAGTGCTATTTATTGAGCACTTACTATGTGCAGAGCACCGATCTAAGTGCTTGGGAGAGTATAATGCAGCAGAATTAGTAGACGCGTTCCCTGCCCATAACAAGCTTACATTCTAGAGGGGGAGACAGACATTAATAGGAATAAATAACTTATAATGGGCAGGGGTCATGCCTACCAACTCTATCCAACTGTACTTTCCCAAGTACTTAGTACAGTGTTCTATACCCAGAAAGTGCTCAATAAATACTACCGACTGATCGACTGAGAAGACAGACTGTTTCTTTGGTCCCAGAGTCGATTCAACTCCGACTATAGAGAATAGCTCTGCCTCTTACCAGAGCACACAAGTCACTGGCGTCAAGGGCTTTGAAAGCCAGTTCACCATGCTTCCTGAAAAACAACTTGTGTTGAGTACATTAGAAAACTGGAGAAATGTTTGTGTTGGCTAGAAGGGGTCTGTCCTGTTTCTACCCCACGGTATTGATCGAGTGCCTACGCTGTGCAGAAAGTTGTATTAGAGGGTCTTGGGGAAAATACAGTAGAAGTCAAGAACCTGCTCTAGAGAAGTTTATACTCTAATAATAATGTTGGCATTTGTTAAGCGCTTACTATGTGCCGAGCACTGTTCTAATGTTTCATTCCCACAGGAAGCAGCATGGAAAGTGCATGAGTCTGCCAGAGGACCTGGGTTCTAATCCCAACTCCATTACTTGCCTGCTGTGTGACCCTGGGCAAGCTACTTCACTTCTCTGGGCCTAAGCTTCCTCAACTGTCAAATGAGGATTCAATACCTGTTCTTCCTCCTACTTATACTGTGAGCCCCATGTGGGACAGGGCCTATGTCCAACCTGCCTAACTTGTATCTACCTCAGTGCTTAGACCACTGCTTGACATTTAGTAGGCGCTTAACAAATACCATAAAAAACAAAACAAAAAACCACACAACCAAAAATATTCCCAAATTCTCCAAGTCCTTTGGCCCCAGAAACATCATCATTCCCTGTCTAGGATGGTCTTTCATTCAGCCTTCTGGTGAAATGCCTGATTTTCGGCTATTCCGTCCCCCTGTCCGGCACCGGGTGGGTTGGAGGGAAGACGACAAGTGATCGGCAAAGGGGAGATCACTATTCTGGGGTTGACCTCCCCTATAGAGTGTAAGCTCCTTGTGGGCAGCAAAAGTGTCACTTTGTTATTCTGGTCTTCCCAACGGCCTAGTTCAGTGCACCACCCTGCAAGTGAGCACTAGATAAACTCATTCACTCAATCGTGTTAACTGAACGCTTTCTCTGTGCAAAGCAATAAATACTAAACCAATATCAAGAGCCCTATTAGGGGAAGGGACTGTGTCTGGCCGGATTATCTTATATCTACCTAGTGCTTAGTACAGTGTAGTATAATAATAATAATACCACAATTATTATTATTATTACCACCAGTGAAGCAACCACTTAGGAGAAGAGTATTAAAAGGAAAGAGATGGTAGATCTTTGGAACTCGGTGAATTTTGAAAGCTTTCAAGGGTTTGGATTGTTGGCTCAGAAGACCAATGAAAAACTTGACACTCAGAGAAACTTGGAAGTTTGCGGATTCGAATCAAAGCTGGGGTGACACCACAATAATAACTGTGTTATTTGTTCAGTGCTTACTATACTATCTACCCCATCTACTGCGGTAGACATAAGATGATCGGGTCCCCCATGACGTTCACGGTCTAAGTACGAGGGAGAACCACAAAGAAATGCAGGCCGATAGCCAATCAATGGGATTTATTGAGTGCTACCTGTGTGCAGAGCACTGTACTGAGAGTGCAATAGCTTTAGACATGATCCCTGCCTTCAAGGAGTGTATTTTGCAGAATCCAAATCCTTAATTAGAATGACTGTCCACTTGTCTACTGTGTGACCTTGGGCAAGTCACTTCACTTTGCCTTGCCTCAGTTACCTCATCTGTTATGGACAGGGAACATGTCTGCTAATTATGCTGGGCTCTATTCTCCCAAGCACTCAGTTCTGCTCTCTGCACGTACGAAGCACTTAATAGATATCATTGATTGATCGATCTGTAAAATGGGGATTAAGACTGTGAACCCTATGTGGGACGTGAATGGTGGCCAGCCCGATTAACTTCTACCTATCTCAGTGCGCAGTATAGGGGCTGTTAGATAGTAAGCACATTACAAATACTGTAAAAAAACAAAAAACGAGCATCAAGATCAACCTTCTCATCTCCCAACAGGCCCATAGCTCAAGGTGACCAGACAATAATAATTACGGTATTTGTTAAGTGCTTACTATGTGCCAGGCCCTGTACTAAGTGCTGGGTTGGATACAAAAATTGGGTTGGACACAGTCGCTTTCCCGCACTTCACTTTACAAATGAGTTAAGTGAGACCCAGAGAAGTGAAGTGACTTACCTAAGGTCACAGCAGACAAGTGGCGGACCTGGGATTAGAACCTATGACCTTCTGACTCTCATGCTCTACCTATCAACTACACTATGATGCTTCCCACTACGCCATGCGGGTAGAGAGGAGCTCCTGCTTTTAAACTGTTTTTAGTCCGACATATAAGTGGCATAGAGAGATTAAGAATGGAAAACTTCGAGACTTGTATCTGTATCAAATCCTTCTCACTTTCCTTACGGTAAAATATGCGAAGCAAAGGCAGGACCGAGAACTTGAAAAGATTTGTTAGAAGTCACGCTACCCTAAACCCCTTTGGGGATTGGAGCAGGTGACCCAATGGCTTTGCTCCATCTCTAATTTCAGTGATTTGTGTTGACATGTTTAAAAAAAGGGGAGGGAAGGGAGAAAAAAAATCTTGGGCCAGAGGCATGGAAATATGGTATTTTAAAAATTGGAAGACTGTCTTATCCCCCCTATTTATAAAATGGGGAGTCATTCTTGCCGTACTTTGAATCTGTTAAATTTGCAAACAAGGAAATACTTCCAAATTAGTGCAAGAAACTGCTAGGAAAGGAAGGGGAGTATGTGTCAGTCCCTCTAGCCGGGAAGGTCACAGTGAGGGTCTTGGGTATTCGCCTCCAGATCACGACATCCTGCATTTCAGTTCTCCCAGGGGCAGTTCTTTGGACACTGTAGCGTCCCCGATGCAGCTACCTCTAGACTGTAAGCTTGGCATGGGCAGAGAATGTGTCTGCTAATTTCTCTTGTACTGTACTCTCCCAACCACTTAGGACAGTGCTCTGCACATAGTAAGTGCTCAGTAAATACCACTGATTAAATGCCCTTGATTGACACCTCAGACCACGGTAGCACAGTGAGTGTGCAGCCTCCGTGTCTCCGCAGAAAGGATCACGGGAGCGGAAGCCGGAGCCGGCAGGAACGCGGTCTCCGGGGGAGGACGCGTTTGGGTTTTGGCAGGGCTGAAGGCTATCTTGAAGGCTGGGCTGGGCTCATCTCTGTCTACAGCCCTGAGCAGGGCAAACTTAACTAGAGGCAGATGGTGGAAATCTAAGGATTAAAGGTAATGGGAATTGGGGGGTGGGGAGACCAGCTGGAGGTTCTTGAGGATCCCAGGTACCCATCTAGAAGGGGCTTGTCAAGGAATTTTCACCTCGATTTGAAAAGGGGGAATGGGTAGAGTTTAGGTGACTGCATCCCTATTTCCCTATACAGTCACTGATCTGGAATTCTCTGTCCTCTTTTCCACCCGCCCCAGCTTCTTAGTTTGGGTCACCTTGTCTCTGCTTCAAAAGCCTCCCACAAGCCCCTCACTCTCTCTCCACCCCACCCTAATCTGAAAGCTGCTGGCCCAGAGGATCCCATGTACTATCAGAGCTATACCACAACAGAGTCTGTAGCTGTTTCCACAGCTTGGCCAACTCCCAGTGGACAAACCTGAGGAAATATTTGAAGGGAGAGAGAAATTAGTAAATGAACAAACAATTTCTCACAACTTCTCAGCAGAACTTACTCCCTTGTTATGCTGTACTGACAATTGAGCTGTTTTTTGGTTTATGTGAAACCTGGCTTCTGTTAATTTACTTCCATTTCCTCTTGCTTATCCTTTAGGACTGAAAACTCCTTGAGGGCAGGGAACAGTGCCTACTAACCCTGCTGAACTCTCCCAATTGCTTAATGCCAAAAAGGTACTCAAAAACTTCCACTGTCAGATTGATGAACCACTGGTCAGCATTCCCCCCCCCCGGACAGCCATCAGATATTCAAAAATGAAGTTACCTTTTGGCTTGTCTTCAAGTTGAGCAATCCCAGTTGGCCTCATCTTTCTACCAAGGACTCACTCTATGGGGGCCTCCTAACTTTCTCCCCCATCAGTGTGACAATACACCTGGCTAGAACGCGATCGTGGGGGACCGGATGAGAACGGATGACCACGTTTTTCCCAAACCTCGAATGAAGAAAGACATACTGCAGAACTTGCCCATTTTGACACCACGCATGCCAAAAGTCTCTCCGGGGACGTGGCCCGCTGAATCCAGAGCCGCATGCGCTGCTGCCAGAAGGTTACGCTCCCCAATTCCCTCATCCTATTCAGGCTGAAACACGTGGCAATAATGCACGATGTGGCGGGCTGGAGTACGCAGAATCCAGAACTGAACGCAGCGAAGAAATGATACTCATTATGGAATTAGCAAAATGCTTACTAGGTGCTAGGTACTGGAGTAGATACAAGATAATAAAGGACATAGTCCCTGTCCCTTAGGGGGCTCAGCATCAAAGGGGGAGAGAGAACCATATTGAACCCCCATCTCATGGCATCCTATGGAAGAGGAAACAAGTCAAGAAGTGACTGGTCCAAGGTCACACAGCAGGCGGGAGGCAGAAGCAGAATGAGAACCGGGTTCTCGGACTCCCAAGTCTGTGCTCTTTCCACTAGGCTACTAGATCTTAGGGGTGCAGAGTCAAATGGAAGGAAGGACGACCTGCAAATTCTTGCAAGTCATACTCCTGTTTATACATCTCAGTATTGCCAATGATCTAAACCTGGGCTCTATTTTAGGAGAGGGGATTATGCCCGGGGACTAATCCATGTGAAATTGTGGTGGCATTTAAATCTTGACACTGAACGTCTTGGCCTGTTGACTTGAATCGACACAATGAAAATAGCCTGCAATGTGTGGTGAAGCAGCCAATACAGGCTGTTAAAAGGATTCTGCTGACTTACAAATCTACGGACACTGCTGCCTTTTGCCCCTTTCTCTAAAATCGGAGATGTGTTATATCAATATCCTTCCTTCTCGGACACACCCCAGATGGTGTCATTAGAGACTCTGGTCACATAGGAAAGGATTGACTGAAAAATCCAACTAAACCCAGCTCCTCAAAAACATAGAGCACTCTCCCTAGCTGCAATCTGATTTCACGGCTTCTCTTCCCTGTTGGACTGGAAAATCTTTGTAGGTAGGGGTTGTGTCTACCAACTCTTACTGTATTGGACCTGTCCAAGCACTATGTACAGTGCTATTCACATGGTAGGTGCTCAACAGATGCTCTTGATGATAAAAGTAGTTGACCGTCACCAGTAGACAGTCTAGAAGACTGCTTCAAAATCTCTTTGGTCAGAAAGTTTTTTTTTAGGGGGGGCCAAGGAAAAAAAAAGCCACTTTCTACATTCCCTCTTTCTTTCTTCAGATCGCTAATCCAAATCGACTGTGAATTCCAGGTCCTCATACTGACCAGTTGGAAAAGTTCTTCAAACTTGCAAGGAGGTTTGTTGTGACCCCTAGTGATTTCCAGCTGAAGGTGGGGGAGGAGAGGAAGGGGCTTGGAATGGTCAAGTCCCCTGAAGCTGCAGAGAATGTCTCAGAGGGTTTCGTTCCTTGGCCAGCCTGAGTGGGTCTGAGCCGTGGGGACGTTAGCACATGAACATGAGTGAGGGGGAGAGTAGGGGGCTGGGGAGATCCCATTTTCTACCTGGCAGCAAGGTGAGGGGAAGCAGTTGGTGCCTTCTGCCTTTACCTCCCTGCAGTGGCCTGTCCTGAGCTGTCAAATTCACCGCCCCAGGCTATCGAATCCATTTCTACGGCTGAACCGTATGGAAAGGATCCTCTTGGGGGTCCCCAGGCCAAGTCCCTTTCGAGGGGCCGAGTTTTTCCTCTCGAGTTTCCATGCGACTGAGGCTTCTTCAACCAGGCAGGTTCCCTACCCTCCTCCTCCCTCGATGGCGGCGGGGGAAGGTGGGTGACTGACATTCGGTACTTCCGGATCACTGGGAAACGTCACGTGACGGCAGTTGGAACGTGATGCCCCCCGCTCCCCGCCCGGACTCTCATACAAAAATAAAAAGGAATCAATCCGGTCCGTGAGGAAGACAACATGCCTCGAAGGTGAAAGACACGGCAGTCCAGAGGTGAAATGGGGATAATCCCTGCCTTTCCTTACCTCGCAGGGATGTTGTGAGGAAAAAAATGAGGTACGTAATGAGTGCTTTGGGAAACCACGTGCTATATGAAAATCAAGTCATTAATATAAACCACGTATAAAACAGCCTAGAGCATTTTGGGAGATGCCCAACCTAATCTAACCCTTGGCGGGAAGATTCTTTCCTGAAGTTACTGAGGGTACTGTGGCTAAACTGTCCAACGATGCTTTGAAAAGCATCCGACAAGTCAGATAAAGAAATCTCTGGGAAGTCAGAAGGCACTGGGTTGTAATCCCAGCTCCACCACTTATCTGCTGTATGACCTTGGACAGGTCAATTCTCTTCTCTGAGCCTCAGTTACCTCATCTGTAAAACGGGGATTAAGACTGACCCATGGGGTTCAGGGACTGCACCCAATCTGATAACCTTTTATCTACCCCAGCATTTAGTACTTTGCCTGACACATGGTAAACACTTAAACCATAAAAAAAAAAGAAAACCACCCCAAAGGCAAACCTGACAACTCCTTCTGACAAGAGTGCCCACTTGGGTGTTTCCTAATACCCATTACCCATTTCCCACTACCCAGGTAACTTCAAAGCAGCTAACTGCGTAAATGTGAACTGCCCAAATCCTACACGTGAGAAAATGCTGCCCAATGTGACTTCCTTGATGCAGGCCATGCATCAAGATCAGGGACCGCAGAGATCTTGAGGAGTTTCCGGGGAACCTCCGCCCGACTGCACCTTGACTCCGCCCTGTGACGGCCAAGGTCACCTTGCAAAGGCAAAACGGGCCGCGTTTTGGTCTTTTCTCAAAGGTACAGTGGACCCTAGCGGCAATTACCCAGACCATCTGAGGAGCAGCGTGGCCTAGTGGATAGAGCCCTGGCCTGGGAGTCAGAAGACCCTGGGTTCTAATCCTCACTCTGCCGCTGGTCTATGTGACCTTGGGCATGCTAGTTCCCTCATCTGTACAATGGAGATTAAGACTGGGAGCCCTATGTGGGACAGGGACTATGTCTGACCTGATTACCTTGTATCTACTCAAGCGCTTAGAAAAGTCGCTGGCACATAATACGCACCTACCAAATACCATAATTATTTATTATTATTCAAAAGACCCACTTTCTCTAGGAGCTGAATTATGAGGGCCTCAGCACTGATGTAGACCTGATAGGAGCCTTGATATTTCTGCAGGAGTAAAGAGCAAATGAGTGGGCCTGCCGTGGGCTTTAATTATGAGTCTCCTTTCTTCCTCTGAACCAGAAAGCTCAAGGTCGCAAGTTATGCTATTTAAAAAAGTTAAACATTCGCTAAGATTTTTTTTTTCTTTAATAGCTCTCCCTTTCTAGGGGAATCGGCCTCCATTCTAACTCTTACTCCCTCACACCTAGCTGCTTGAGTAAGTGCAGAACTAATTTCACTGACAAGAACGCACTGAAAACTGGCTGGCAGCAGAATTTACTTCTGAGGCATCTGCTCGTTTGGTTGCATTTTGGTGGGAGCTTCTAGATTCTTGGGGGCCTGCTAGGCTGTAAGATCCCTGAAGGCAGGGATCATGCCAACTCACTGTATTGTATGCTTCCAAGCCTTTAGGACAATGCTCTGCCCAGAGTAAGTGCTCAGTCAAGAGTACTGCTTGACCGACCCAATGAGTGCTTCTCAACAACCTAGCAGTTCTAAAGGAGTTAAGGGCAGAGGGTGTAGGAAGGCGTAACAATAAAACCACCCAATCCAAATGAATTTCTAAAAACCGCGGGTTCCCTGATTCACTCCATTCAGCTGTCCTCAACTACAACTTTTAGACTGTTAGGCTGTTAAGAGTTGAATAACTGCATCAATTCAACCACTCAAACTTTGAAGAACAAGGGGTCATAACTCAGCTGCAGGAAAACACCTTATCTGAAATGATGTTAATCAGGTTCACTTGACCATAGGTAGTCCAGGTAGAATTCAGTGGTCTGAAAACGTCTCCAAAAACTTGCACGAAGTAGGACCTGATTCGGTTTAAAACACACGTCGGTAGAAAAACCGTCCTGGGCAAACTACCGTTTTGTGATTGTAAGTACTTACGCTACTCAACTCGCTGCCCAGCCACACAGCACTTATGTTCGTATCTTTATGCTCAGCGACTTCCTCCTCTTAATAATGTGTCGATGTCTGTCTTCTCCTGCAAGACTGTAAGCTCCTTAAGGGGAGGGCTCGTGTCTACCTACTCTATCGTACTCTCCTAACTGTTTAGTTCAGGACCCTGGAAGGAGTAGGTGCTCAATAAATACCATTGACTGACCGCATGAACTCCACTATTTACTTGGTGATTGCCATTTCAGTCTCCTCTGTTTAAAAAATTAAGCACCCTTTTGCCCCTCCAACTGATCAATCAAGGGTGTTTATTCGGTGCTTGCGGTGTGCAGAACACTGCACTAAGCGCTTGGGAGAGGACAACACAAGAGGTGGTAGATTCATTCTCCCTCCCAGCCCCACTTATCTACATAGCTGTAATCTGATTTATTTATATTAATGTCCATCTCCCACTCTAGACTGTAAGGTCATTGTGGGCAGGGAATGTCCCAAGCACTCGGTTCAGTGCTCTGAACAACAGTAAGCCCTCGATGAATATGACCGACTGGACACAAGAGTGTACAGGGGAGACTGACATAAAATAAATTAAGGATACAATAACGTACGTGCTGTGGGGTTGAAGAGTGTCTTATGAAACCGAACCCAATCCCTTTGGAAAATCAGCTGGCATTGGGTTTATGCTAAACAGAAAATTTGCTCAAGTCTGGGGCAACATGGGCTCTGATTCAGATTCTGTGGCTGCAAAACCCAGAAAAGTCCTCAGGCACACCTAGGCCAGGTGTGAACCATTAGCTTCTGAACTGATCGAAAGCTTTTTGGAGTACGCAATCGGCAGACCCGGGACACTCATAAACTGCGCTAAAGGGTAAGTGTGCTGCCGCAGCATATTTTATGATAAACAGACTCCATATTTGAGACATTTTAACTTATCCCATGCCCCACTTCCTAGCTCTGCAGCAGCAATTTAGCACGGAGGAGGGGGAAGCGGACACCAACCTCGTGGGAAGTAATGAAACAGGAAAAACTCGGATGAATAAACACACCACGAGTGGCAGTCGCTTCCAGGGGGGGGGTGGGGGGAATGGACGGATGTACGGACATGGATGCTTACTCTTGAGAGCGGAGAATAACAATCCCTTCGAGAGGGTGGAAGAGCAGCTATCTGAACCAAAAGCATTCAGTTCAAAAAGAAGGAAAAAAAATGAAACAGACACAAGACACTTAAGAGTCAAGGAACCCTTTGGGTAGTGAACTTGAGTTTGGAGGTAGGAGGGTTTCTGTGAAAGAGCAACATTGTTTACACATTTCTAACCGGGTACGACATCCAGCAGGCTCTGTAAACCACGGTGGGATGAAACAAATACACAGAAAAAACTTTTTTAGACGGGGCTCCTACGTTGGTAAAGAAAAGGCTGGGCTGACCGTGGCTACTACAGTCGGGGGGCAAGGATCTCCCTCCATTTCGGCTCCCGGGACTCTTAGTGGACTTGGCCTCTACACGAGGCCCGAGCCCTATCTGCTCAGGCAAAGGAGACCCGGAGTCGGGCTTGCCTGGGCTTTAGAGGAAGTGACCTAATAGGACGGGAAGTTATAAACAGATGATGAAATTCCCATCCCCCAGAACCAACATAAGCATTTCTAAAAATAGATGCCTTGAGACTTGTACAGAGAGGGTAAAGACCCCTCTCCCACCAAGGAATTCCCAGCCCTTTTTCCTGGGAAAGTGGTTTGGTGGCAGGTGTTGAGTGCCTTTGGAAATTTTGCGCAGATTTTAAACAGCGAGAGAGAGAGAGAGAGAGAGAGAGAGAGAGGCCCACTCTAAAAATTTCCACTTCCAGAAATCCAAGGTGATGACCGCTATTAGTGCTCAAGCTCAACTACTGGCCAAGACCAGATCATATGACTCCATTGGCCAAAATAGAGGCATCAGGCCCGAGTAAAATAAATAAATAACCAGCAGCAGGAGTTTAGAGTTAAAACAATTGGCCCGTTTGCTTCAAAAGTGACCTCTGCCAGGCAACCATTATAACCTATGGAGCAAGAGTTTTCCATTGCAGGGCTCAATGCTAATAGATTTACAAATTTTTCCTCTTCACAGAGACCCGTGACTTGTAGCAAGGGCAAAGAGCAGGGACACTGGGTTCAAAGGAAAACTGGCCTGAAAACAAATATACATGGAAAAAAATATTACTTTCACCCTAAGCTTTTGGATGAAAGCAAAATACAACTTCAACGCCTTGGCCTTCCTGGAGGTGGAGAAAAGGGAAAGGGTAAACGAGAAGGAGGTCATCACCAACAGTATTTATTGAGGGCTTTGTGGAAAAGGAAATGACGAGTGGCAAGAGCACAGGCCCGGGACTCAGAAGACCTGGGTTCTAATCTCGGCTTTGCCACTTCTCTGCTGTGTGACCTTGGGCAAGTCACTGAACATCTCCATGCCCCAGTCTCCTCTTGCTTAGTCCGTGAGCCCCAAATGGGACAGGGACTGTGTCCAACCTGATTATCTTGCATTTACCCCAGAGGTAAGTACAGTGCGTGGCACACAGTATGAAATTAACAAACACCATAATTACTATTACTAATAGAGATTTGGCTGTCCAGAACTCCCCTGCCACTGCCCTCAAGTCTTCACAGATTTTTTTCCCCCCCTGGCCTTCCCGAGGGAAGCCAGGCCAAGCCCCACCTTTTTTAACCCTAGAAGTGGTTTGGAATTCCAAACAGCTCCAGGGCCTGAGAGTCCCCAAACTTCCAGCCACCAACCCTGAGAATCTGTCTTCTCAAGTTCTTTTCCTTTTGGCTTTTGAGACCGAGAGCTCCCAGGCTGGTTCCCTGCAAATTCACCTTCACTTTTCTGGGAAAGGAACCGGGAGGAACTTCAACAAGGTCATTCTCCAACTCACCTAACTAAATGAGGAAGTACTTTAACCGCTCCTAACTTCTTCAACCTGGCTAGTTCTTCCTGAAGCTTAAACTCGGTGGTTCTCACTCTCTGTAAACATCCTTGTCCACAGCTCAGGTTAGGACCCCTTCTTCTCCTTGCTCACAACCCTAAAGCCAGCAGTCAGTAGCACTCTTGTCCAGAATTCCCAGTCGCTTTTAAATCCTGAACGAAATTCTATGGAGCTGGTACGGTCCACCACGGAAGCATTATTTAAAAAACAAACAACTCTACAGGTCTCTTGGCAGAGTTTAACCTTAGCAAACACTCCTTACCAGTCTGTTACTTAACTTCCCAGAACAATGACCATTTTCTGAAGTGCAGATAAGCGTTCCAACCACCCCTATCCCTCCTCGCCCCCCCACCAAAGTTTAACAAACACAATTTACTTTGAACTCTTGAAATACCATTCCCGGGCCAAGAACTCTATAGATTAGAAAGACCCGAGCAGCAGATGAGGAATGCTGAATCTATGTCAGGCAGTTGGCTGGACTGTCATACCAAAGAGATTTTAAATCTTTTTGGCAAAGGGAAGGAAGCGGGAGAGATTGAGAGCAATACTATTGTCTCCCTGTCGAAAATGCCTTCTCATTTGAATCTATAATCTGTGCTCACTAACCACTGCGTACCAGACATCAGAAGTACATTCCCCTTTCATCTCTAGGGCAGCTTTTCAGTCCAAAGCTGTATAAACAAACTTTGCCCTTCATTCTCTAAACTCTCGCAGCAGTGTTTCAAGGTCACTCTAGCTAACGACGGCGGCCTGCTTCTGGCAACTTTTACTGCAGCACCACTCCGAACTGACGAGCCCCAAATCCAAATCCTTCTTCGTCAGACTCGGAAAACCCCTTTCACGGGAGAGGGGGACCCTGGCCGACCCCCCGAAAAGGCTTCTAAGCGAAAAGGAGCCGTTCTTCTCCTAATTCCAGGACTGTCCTTCGCTGGCTCCCGTTTCCCTTTGGAGCTTGTCTGCTGCGGGAACATTCCAATGACCTTCAATTCTTATTTGCAAGTAAAAAAAAAAAAAAGGCCCAAGGATGGCTTCCATTTAGTAAGTGTTTGGGGGAACGTTTGACCAAAGGATGCAAGGCTTTCTTACCTTTCCTTTTCTGCCTCCACAGCCCCCTACCCCCACCCCAGGTCTGACTGACTTCTAATTAGCAACCTGTACTATATTCCGCCCGCCCCCGGATAGCAGGAAACCCCTGCAAAAATACTACCCATTACCTGTAAGGGCATGGGGTGCTCGTGGCTAACTTTCCTACTCGATTAACTGCGGCTCTCATCCCCTGGTCTTCAATAAATCTGTCAAACTGCACAGGAGAGGCGTCTCGCACATAAAAGAAAGGAATGATCCGACAGAAATGTGTGCAATTCGTGGGATACATTTCCTTCCAACTCTCGAGACCCTGGCGATTTGGAGGGGAAGCGTGTTCTGGCCGGCATGCTTAACATTAATGGGCACATCCAAAACGCAATATCATCCCCTACATCAACTGGTGCCCGCCCCCCCCACCAAAAAATTGGGGGACTGGAGGGGAGGGCAAAGTTAATGGCAGATTTTTAACTTTACGACCCGAGGCCTTCGGCAGGACAACCTACTTTCGAAGTGCAAATCGCATTTTCACACCAATTCCGAACGGCACGTCAGCGACCTCCTGTCCTCTCTGCAAACACATCTGCCCGAAGCCATCATCGGGAGACCCCCCAAACTCCTACGCCGTCCCCCTCCCCCGGACGGCTTGTTTCTGGGGGAAAGCTTCACTGCCCTCGAACAAAGGAAGATTATTTGGAAAAGAGTTGAGCTCCCTGCCCGGCTGCCCGCCACGCGAAGAGCAGAGTGCTCGAATCCGCTGTGTTTTCCTCGAAAACGCTTTACCCTTCCTTCCGGAGCCCGCCCTTACGGCTTCTGAACTTGAAAAAACCACCCCCCCCCCCGAAACCCACCACCCCAAACCCCACGACCACCCCGCCTCCAACTGCAGGGCACGCAGAACCCCAACAGAGCAAGGTACTGTAGGTGCACCAGAAGGTATGCCTGGAATGTAAAGTGGCCATTTTCTCCAACAGTGCAACTTGTCTCCCCTCCCTGAAGCCGAACAGTTTCTCTCATCCCAACGGAAAACAAAGAGGGCAACTTACCGGGAACGGCATTCATTTTACATGTAGTTATTTACACCTCCTCGGACGGGGAGAATTTAAGTCACTCTCAGCCCCCCCACCCCCCGACCAGAGGACGGAGGGAACAAAAGGCAAGCAGGGGAGGCGGAAACACGACCGAGGCCTGTCCTCTCCCGTCGGCGGCCTTGGAGGCTGCCCTCCCCGCCGGCTCTTCGCCATTTTTCTTTGTCTTTGAGCTGACCCCTGCTTCGGTCCCCAACTCCGAGGCTCCCAACGCAGCCCCGCAGCCTCCTTCCACTTTAACAGTCAAAGGCGTGCAACCTAGCCTGCTACTCGCGGGGAGCCTCGCCCCCGGGGCTTCCCATTGGCCGGGCGGCGGGAGCGGCGGCCGACGCCGGGCGCCCATTGGTCGGCCGCGCCGCCTCGCTCCACTTCCTGTTTGAAAGTTACCTTGAGCGGCGGGCTAGGGGTCAGCCGGGGAGGCCGCCGGCCGCTCGGCCGCCATGCGGGCTCCCTCCGCCGCCCGGCTCGCCCTGGGCCCGGGGGCTTCCTCCCTGGCCGTTGGAAAAAACAGTTTCGGGTCATTGAAGCGCTCCCCACTGGCCGCCCAAAATGTCCGCATGACATCGGTGAAGCAGCGTGGCTCGGTGGCAAGAGCCCCGGCTTGGGAACCGGAGGTCCCGGGTTCTAATAATGATAATGGTGGTATTTGTTAAACGCTCACTATGTGCAGACCACTGTTCTAGGCGCTGGGGTAGACACTGGGGAATCGGGTTGTCCCACGTGGGGCGCACAGTCTTCATCCCCATTTTACAGATGAGGTCACTGAGGCCCAGAGAAGTGAAGTGACTTGCCCACCGTCACACCGCTGACAAGTGGCAGGGCCGGGATTCGAACCCATGACCTCTGACTCCCAAGCCCGGGCTCTTTCTACTGAGCCACACTGCTTCCCTGATAATAGTAATAATACTTGTTAATTAATTAATGAATGTTGGTGGTTGTTACGCCCTTACTCTGTGCCAAGCACCGTTCTAAGCACTGGCGTAGATACGAGGCCATCAGGTGGTCCCACGTGGGGCTCACAGTCTTCATCCCCGTTTTACAGTTGAGGTCACTGAGGCGCAGGGAGGTTAAATGACTTACCCAAGGTCACCCAGCTGACAAGTGCATCTTCATCCCCATTTGACAGATGAGGTAACAGGCCCAGAGAAGTTAACTGACTTGCCCACAGTCACATAGCTGACAAGTGGCAGGGCTGGGATTCGAACTCATGACCCCCGACTCCAAAGCCCACGATCTATCCACTGAGCCACGCTGCTTCTCTAATCCGCTTGCCAGCTGGGTGACTCGGGGCACGTCACTTCTCGGAGCCTCAGTAAAGGGGGATGAAAACCGGGAGTCCCCCACGTGGGACAACCTGATCGCCTTATGTACCCCCCGTGCTTAGAACAGTGCTTGGCACATAATAATAGTAATGATGGCATTTGTTAAACGCTTACTATGTCCCAAGCATGGTTAATAATAATAATAATGTTGGTATTTGTTAAGCGCTTACTATGTGCCGAGCACTGTTCTGAGCGTTGGGGTAGACATAGGGGAATCAGGTTGTCCCACGTGGGGCTCACAGTCTTAATCCCCATTTTACAGATGAGGGAACTGAGGCACAGAGAAGTTAAGTAACTTGCCTACAGTCACACAGCCGACAAGTGGCAGAGCTGGGATTCGAACTCATGAGCCCTGACTCCAAAGCCCGTGCTCTTTCCACTGAGCCACGCTGCTTCTCTAAGCAGCTGGGGAGGTTACAAGGTGATCAGGTTGTCCCCCGCGGGGCTCACGGTCTTCATCCCCATTTTAGAGATGGGGTAACTGAGGCCGAGAGAAGTGAAGTTCATTCATTCAATAGTATTTATTGAGCGCTTACTATGTGCAGAGCACTGTACTAAGCGCTTGGGATGAACAAGTCGGCAACAGATAGAGACAGTCCCTGCCGTTTGACGGGCTTACAGTCTAATCAGTGAAGTCATTTGCCCAAAGACATACAGATGACAAGTGGCGGAGCCAGGACTGGAACCCATGACCTCTGACTCCCAAGCCCGGACTCTCTCCACTGACATAGTAAGCGCTTAAATACCACCATCATTATTATTATTTTTATCATTATTATTATCAGTCCTGTACCCTACGTCCATTCGCCGGGGGGGGGGGGGGTGGGGGGGGCGCACATCGGAAAGTTACTGTAGGGGTTTAAATTGATCCATTTAAGGCAGCCCCCCCAAAAAAACACCCAACTTGGGTGGGTCATCAATCATCCGACGGCCCCACAGGGATGAAGTGGATGGAGCAATATAGGGGCAAAACTACTTGGAGTCCGGGGCCCAAAGGTTTTGCACAGACCTTGGAGGGGACTGAGCATAAGTGGGAGGGGGTGTCCCCACACCCCCAAAAAAACGGATCTGATTCATTCAATCCGCGCAGAGCACTGTACTAAGCGCTTATCATTATCCCGCTACACTGCTACTAAGTCACGAGCCAGCAAACCAGGCAGGGTTCTCGGGGACACTTTAAAAACACTCCCATCCTGGGATAATATTAATAATGTTGGTATTTAAGCACTTACTATGTGTAGAGCACTGTTCTAAGCGCTGAGGTAGATACGGGGTCATCAGATTGCCCCATGTGAGGCTCACAGTTAATCCCCATTTTACAGATGAGGTAACTGAGGCACAGAGAAGTTAAGAGACTTGCCCACAGTCACACAGCTGACAAGTGGCAGAGCCGGAACTCGAACCCATGACCTCTGACTCCCCAGTCCGGGCTCTTTCCACTGAGCCGCGCTATATGACAGGAATTTGCTGAGAGATCCTTGAATTTGGGGGGCAAGGGAGTGGTGCCCCTCGGCAACAACCACTCAAGAGAGCTTCCACTGGGACGGTTTAGGATGCTGCAAGAAAATCCAGGGAGAAATAATGGCGGAGGGGGCAGAGCAAGGAGGAGCCTCTCGAAGGGAGAAGAACGCTACCTACCACATGATTCCTGAGCTGAGATTTAAAAAAAAAAAAAAATGCATTGCGGAAAGTTTCTTCTAAACCGGACAGATGGAAATATCTGGGCTTCAAGCGGTCGGCTAGAAGACGTTATTGATTGGCTTTTAAAGATTGACCATCTAAGACTTTTTGTTCTGTGATCTCCTCTTTCAGTCCAACTGGCAAATACAAACAGAATCAAAACGGTCTTGGCGGGGGGAGGCGGGGATAGGGGATACGTCTTCTGCTTGCTATTTTGAACTTCTGAGATGTTTGGAGGGCCGTATTAGGGGGGAGGCGGGTGGATCGGGTCACAGATTTGTTTACTGACTTTATACCTGCTCAAGTTTTAGAGGGCAGGCGCAAACCAGGATCCGCCCAATATATCTGTCAGCTGGGCGACACTCCCACTACAGTAAAGTTTAAACCATGCCAGTTAAAAACAAAACCACACTTTGTTCCCTGGGCTTCGACAACCGATGGTCCTGCAGCAACTCGCCGGAGGAGAGGAGGTCAAAAGATTCCTCTAAGCCGCCCCCAAGCAGAGAAGGGCTGGATCCGGAGTCCGAGATGAAAGGAACTGTTTTTAACCAACCCCGCTAACCTCCCCAAACAGAAGATGGTAAGTGGGTTCTCCTCTTACGGTTGACAGCTGCAAAAGAACGACACTGCTTCTTGAAATTCTTCAGAGCACAGCCATGAGCTGTCGCCCTGGGCCTCCGGAGAGATCAAACAAGAGACCCAGGCATCCCCGCTGAACCCAAGACCCTTCTCCGCATCACAATCCGCGACCCCCGGGGCACTGGACACGAAATGCCGCACGGCCCTGGGGATACAGAGCTACTCCAATTGGTAGGGCCTTCAATACAGATGAAAAGGAGGAAGGAAGAGAGTTGTACAATAGTAATAACAATAGTAATTGTGGTATTTGTTAAGTGCTTTCTGTGTTCCAGGCACTATACTAAGCGCTGGGGTGGATAGAAGCCAATCGGGTTGGCACAGTCCCCGTCCCATGTGGAGCTCACAGTCTCAACCTCCACTTTATGGATGAGTAACAGGCCCAGAGAAGTGAAGTGATTTGCTCAAGGTCACACAGCAGACAAGTGGCGGAGTCAGGATTAGAACCCACAGGCTTCTGTCTCCCAGGGCCAGGCTCTACCCATTACGCCATGCTACCCTCAGCATGTGAGCCCATTACTGGGCAGGGATTGTCTCTATCTGTTGCTGAATTGTACATTCCAAGCCCTTAATACAGTGCTCTGCACATAGGAAGCACTCAATAAATACTACTGAATGTAGTACTCTCAGCACTTCAAAGACAGCAGGCCTGCTAACCTGCATTTGCCCCGACACCTCCACTGAAACTTCTGGGTCAAGAGATGTGTGTCGGGTGGGGGGCACGGGGGGCGGGAACTAGAAGCAGTGTGGCCTAGCGGAAAGACCCCGGGCCTGGGAGCCAGAGGGCCTGGGTTCTAATCCCAGCTCCGCCATCTGTCCGCTCTGTGACCTTGGACAGGTCACTTCACTTCTCTGAGTCCTGGGTTCCCTCATCTGCAAAATGGGGGGTTGATATCTGTTTTTCCCTCCTATTTTGACTGTAAGCCCCACATGGGACCTGCTGACCTTGAATCTATCCCAGCGCTTAGTACGGTGCTTGCCACATAGTGATCACTCAACAAACACTACAATTACTATTAAAAGTCAAGGGGATAAGAAACCATTTCTCCTCAACTACACAGTCATGAATTCAAACTATTATTCCTCATCAAAAATCCTGAGTACCCTTAGGGATGAAGTCACTGAGCAGCACAAGCTTCCTGTCCAAAGTCACAAATTGAATGAGACTGAAACATAAACGAGTCCTCTTTGGGTTCCAGGCAGCTGCTTGGTCCAAGCTATCACGCCTGGGGCTTTCTCTTTTCCCACCTTGAACATCTTCATCTGCCAGGAACCAAAAAATCCCCTAGGATGGGGAAGAAAAGGAGAGGGAAGGGAAAGCTTCACAGATATTTTAGAGCTCCCTGTCCTGAGAGACCCCCATGTTCCACAAGATCCTTTCCCCTGGCCTCGGGTGCCAACCATGTTGGAAGGCAGGGCTGTCCAAATGGTGGGCTCTGGCAGCCTCAAATGCTAGAATTTTATTATTATTATGGTACTTGTTAAGCGCCAAGCACTGTTCTGCGGTAGATACAAGGTAATCGGCTGTCCCATGTGGGGCTCACAGTCTTAATCCCCATTTTACAGATGAGGTACCTGAGATGCAGAGAAGTCAAGTGACTTGCCCAAAGTCACACAGCAGGCAAGTGGTGGAGCTGGGATTAGAACTCACGTCCTCTGACTCCCAAGCCCATGCTTTTGCCACTACTAAGCGCTGGGGTGGATACAAGCTAATCGGGATGGACACAGTTCATAACCCTCATGGTGCTCACTGTCTTAATCCCCATTTTACAGATGAAGAAACTGAGGCCCAGATAAGTGAAGGAACTTGCCTGAGGGCATGCAGCGGACAAGAAGCGACTCCCAGCGCTGTGCTCTATCCACGAGGCCACGCTGCTTCTACAAAATTTTACTGGACGGCCGAGACCCAGTACTAGCTGAGGGAGCTCTCCAACAAAAGGCGGGCCAAATGGTTGCCAGAGGGTTTACAGCCCCTACAGTTCATCTGACAATAACAACAATAATTATTCTGATGGTGCTTACTATGTGCCAGGCACCATACTAAGTGCTGGGGTGAACACAAGTCAATGAGGCTAGACGAAGTCCCTGTCCCACGTGGGGCTGCCTCAATACTTTAGATTGTAAACTCATCCTCTAAACCGTCAGCTTGTTTGGGGCAGGGAACGTGTCTGCTAATTCTGTTGTAATGTACTCTCCCAAGCGGAGTGCTCTGCACAACGTAAGTCTCAATAAATAGCCCCGATTGATTTAGGTGCAATGCCCTATACCCAATCTGGAGCAGGAGGGGTTGGGGGAGAGAGAAGCTAGGGTAGATACCAGATAATCAGATTAGACCCAGTCCACATGGGGCTCACGGTATAAAAGGGAGAATGGGGACTGAATCCCCATTTTACAATTGAGGTACAGAGAAGGTAAGGAACTTCACCAAGATCAAAAAAGTCGGCTCAGAATCAGAACCCAGTTCCTCTGACACCCAGGCCCGTGCTCTTTCCACTAGGCCAATCTGCCTCCTTGCTAGACATTCAATCAATGGTATTTATTTAGTACTTACTGTGAGCAGACCACTAAGTGCTTGGGAAAATGCAATCCAAAGTTGGCTGACACGTTCCTTGCCCACGAGGAGCTTAGTCTAGCTGAACTGCTGGAAAATGGCCTGTGAGAGATTGGGGTGTTGGGGTTGGGGGAAGAGTGAGTATTTAAGCTCGTGGACAGGGAATGTGTCTGTTATACTGTTGGGCTGTACTCTCCCAAGTGCCTAGTACAGTGCTCTGCACACAATAAGTGCTCAAGGAACACAATCGACTACAAGCAACTCCCACACGGAAGGACAAGGACGCGGAAACAGCTCTGCATTCTGTCGGCTTTCCACAATGGAAACGTCGTCAGATGACTCTGTCCACGTAGGCTACTCTCCTTTTCCATTTAGATTTAAATGCCATGGTAAATAGACATCCTCTACCTACGAAAGCTTGTCAATCCCGCAGCCTCGTCCTCCAAAATTCCCAACTTTATATTTGTTTGACAATGCCTGCGTCCGCTGCCAACTGACTTCAGGGAGCATCCCTTAGAGAAGCAGCGTGGCCTAGTGGAAAAAGCCCAGGCCTGGGAATCAGAGGAACTGGGTTCTAATCCCTGCTCTGCCACCTGTCTGCTGTGACCTTGGGCAAGTTACTCCACTTCTCCGTGCCTCAGTTACCTCATCAGTAAAATGCGGATTAAATCCTATTCCCTCCTACTTAGACTGTGAGCCCCACGTGGGATAGGGACTATGTCCTATCTGCTTAACTTGTATCTACCCTAGGGCTTAGAACAGTGCTTGGCACATAGTAAGTGCTGAACAAGTACCATAATTGTTCTTATCCTAATTGGAAAAAATACTGAATGAGAAATCCCCAAGGGAATTTACCTCCCCAAACTCCTCACTGTCGGCTTTAAAGTTCTCCATCACACCTTGCCCCCTCTTACCTCACCTCCCTTCTCTCCTTCTACATCCCGGCCCAGACACTCCGCTCCTCGGGTGCTAACCTTCTCCCTGGGCCTCCACCTCGCTTGTCTCACTGCCGACCCCTGGTCCACGTCCTACTTCTGGCCTGGAACGCCCTCCCTCCTCAAATCTGCCAAACAATCACTCTTCAAAGGCCTACTGAAGGCACACTCCCTCCAAGAGCCCTTCCCAGACTAAGCCCCCTGTTCCTCTGCTCCCCCTCCTGCATCACCCTCACTCCCTTTGCTCTTCTCCCCTCTCCCCGCCCCACGGCACTTATATATCTATAATTCCATTTATTTATATTGATGCCTGTTTACTTGTACTAATGTCTGTCTACCCACCCTCTAGACTGTGAGCCCACTGTGGGCAGGGATTGTCTCTCTTTATTGCTATATTGTACTTTCCAAGCACTTAGTACAGTGCTCTGCACACAGTAAATGCTCAAAAAATACGACTGAATGAATGGACATCCAAGGCTGCGGATTCTAGAATCTCTTCGTTCTTCGCTTTTAAAATGGGCAGCTAGGTCAACTCCCTGAGCCCTGGACAGAGACCCTCGTGGCCCAGGGGATAAAGCCCAGGCCTGGAAGTTGGAAGTACCTGGATTCTAACCCCGACTCTGCCACTTGTCCGCTATGTGACCTTGGGCAGGTCGTTTCACTTTTCTGGGCCCCAGTTACCTCATCTGGAAAATGGGTATTAAGACTGCGAGTCCCATGTGGGGCAGGGCCTCTGTCCAACCTGACTTGCTTCTACCTACCCCAGTGCTTAGTACAGTGACTGCACATAGTAAGCGCTTAACCAATGCCATTATTATTTTGCACAGGATGGCAAGGGGCAAGGACGCACCACATAGCAATTATCAGCGGCCGCAACTTTCTCGAACTAGCGTCCGCTGATGGGTTTGAACCGGCGATCCAGCGCACCGGTATCTTGATATCGCTACCCATGAGTCATTCCACTCCTCTCTCTGCAGCACAGCTAAGGATTGGCTATTTATGGCCCAGGCTCATGAATATGTGTTCAGGAATAGAACGATTCTCTAATCTGATTCGAAGCCCTCCGGTGTTAACTGTAAACGGGAAATGCGTATTAAATTGTGGATCCGCATCCAAGGTTTGCCAATGCAGGCTTCTAGTGGAAGACCCTCACATATAGTGGGGTTGGGGGTGGGGGTCACTAACACCCTCCGCCATCGAAGCTCTTAAAGGAGGCTATGCAAATCGGCATAGACACGCGGGGCCCAGAGCCTGAAAGAAATCAAGCTGAGCCGGCTAAAAACTCAAACCGTAGGCGAGTAGGAGTTTTAACAGAAATTGAAAACATAACTCACAGAACTAGGACTAGCTCTGCCACTTTAAGTAATTGATGCTCACTGCCAACCTGAAGTGTGAAACAGGCCAGGGAGACTTTGGCATGGTGGTAGAAATATTTTTGCGGGCACAGAGGAGTTAGAACCATTCTGCACCTCGTCCTTCTTAGGGCAAAGAACAACATGTCTACCAACTCTGTTGCACTGTACTCTCCCAAGTGCTTGGGACCGCACACAGTAAGCGCTCGATAAATTCCACTGATGATAATGATATCCAAGGAAAGGTTATCCGGATGATTACAGGCTTTGATACAGATGTTTCTGAGTTTTGATTGTTTGGACTCATTAGGAGAGGGAAAAGATAATGATCACTGCTTTGATTGTAGTCTCCCAAGTGCTTAATACAGTGTTCTACACATAGTAAGCGCTCAATAAATATGACTGATTGATTTTTCCTCCCAAAAGGCCTGGGGACTCTGTGGTTTCTTCAATCCAAGGAAGTTATCACGATAGTTTGGCCGTAGGGGGACCAGAGTTCTAATCCCTGCTGTGTGACTTCCGGGAAATCACTTAATCTCCCAGGGCCTCAAATCCCTTATCCGTAAACTGTGGATAAAATCCCTATTCTCCCTCCCTAAACCCTTAGTATAATGCTCCTAAGTGAGCAATAAATACCACTGATTGATTGAGATTGAGCCATGTGAGAGATAGGGACCCGATCTGATCTGATTGTTTCTACCAGCACTGAGAACATCATGAATGCTTCTATTAGCAAAGTAAAAGTACTCCTCTTTTCCCCTAAACGTCCTTGCCCCCTTCATTGACATTCTACCCATTAACCCGAACAAAATTCACTACGAATTCAAATCCACACAGTGCCAGTACAAGTAAATCAAAAGGTTATTTCTTCTACTGGAACTGGTCAGTCCATAATATTGACCTCTTCCTGGGAGATAGACGGGATAGAAAATAGACAGCATACAAAGCCCACTTCAAAAAGTGATCCTAAACTAAATGTCAGAATAGGTTAAACCCGGTCTGAAGGAAAAGGCATTGTATTCCTACCTGATAAATACCTTTAAGTGAAAAAACCTGCTTAATCTGATTCCTGTTTGGGTACTTTATGTAGTGGGACGGCGTGAACAGGTGCTTTGTGAGTCTAGAAAAAACTCTCAAATGACCTTGTAGCCTTCTTAACTTGATGACAGTAAACAGGGGAAAAACTGCAGAAACAAACGCAGAGATGATCCTCTCGGATCCGAGCCCGAGGGCCACTCTGAACCTTCCGGAAGGTCATTTGTGATCTTACCCAGGGATCTCTGCTCTTCCGCCTGCTGTGAACAAGGCAAAGCACGAAAGACTAAGAAAGCGCTTTCGACCTTTCCAGCTTTGCTTTCCTAGTCCCGGGACTGGTTACTTTTAAACAAAACTATAAAATGCTCTTTGGGCGAGCAGAGGGAGCTAAAGTTGATCGTTTTGTGATCAAGGGGGAGACATTGCCTCCATCTGACCTGAGGGTCAGGCCACCCAAGTTCTGATTCTGAGAGAGAAAGAAAGAAAGAAAGAAAGAAAGAAAGAAAGAAAAGAAAGAAAGAAAGAAAGAGAGAGAGAAGAGAGAGAAAGAGAGAGAGAAGAGAGAGAGAGAAGAGAGAGAAAGAGAGAGAGAAAGAGAGAGAGAAAGAGAGAGAGAAAGAGAGAGAGAAAGAGAGAGAGAAAGAGAGAGAGAAAGAGAGAGAGAGAGAGAGAGAGAGAGAGAGAGAGAAGAGAAAGAGAGAAAGAGAGAAAGAGAGAAAGAGAGAAAGAGAGAAAGAGAGAAAGAGAGAAAGAGAGAAAGAGAGAAAGAGAGAAGAGAGAAAGAGAGAAAGAGAGAAGAGAGAAAAGAGAAAGAGAGAAAGAGAGAAAGAGAGAAGAAGAAGAGGAAAGAGAAGAAAGAAGAAAGAAAGAAAGAAAGAAAGAAGAAAGAAAGAAAGAAGCCGTGGGGGGCAGGGTGGGGGAGTTAACCCCCTTAGGGCTTCCACTTCTCTGTCTAGAAATTGTGGATAATAAAATTAGACCCTTCTCTAGGAAGTTGTGGAACATGAATCAGACAACTTTGCTCTTGGCCTGGCTTAGAGGAAGCAGGCTGCCTGTTTGAAGGACAACAGTACTTATCAGGGACTTTTGCTTACAGAGCACTGCATCGCACTGCACTGTGGGGACTGGCAGAGGAAGAAGCAGCCCTGGCCTTTGAGATTATAAATTTAATCGTGGTGTGGAGGCTGGAAAAGGCACCAATAAACATTAAACCAAAGGTAAGAACAGCATAAAAAGCAGAAGATACTCCACCTTCAAAGCCTTATTAAAATTGCATCTCCTCCAAAGGTCTTAGCTGACTAAATCCTCATTTCCCCTCCTCTCACTCCCTTCTGTATCGCCCCTGAACTGGGATTTGCACCCTTTATTCACTCCACCCTCCGCTCCACAGCACTTAGGAACATGTCCGAAATGTATTTATTTATATTAATGTTTGTCCCGTCCCCCTACCAAGTCTGTAAACTCACTGTGGGCAGGGACCGTGGCTCACTGGAAAGAGCACGGGCTTTGGAGTCAGAGGTCATGGGTTCGAACGCCGGATCTACCACTTGTCAGCTGTGTGACTTTGGACAAGTCACTTAACTTCTCGGTGCCTCAGTTATCTCATCTGTAAAATGGGGACTGAGACTGTGAGCCCCACGTGGGACAACCTGATTCCCCTGTGTCTACCCCAGCGCTTAGAACAGTGCTCGGCACATAGTAAGCACTTAACAAATACCAACATTATTATTATTATTATTACCAACTCTCTAATACTGTACTCTCCAAAGTGCTTAGTACAGTGCTCTGCACACAGTAAGCGCTCAATAAATTACATTGGTTGATTCTATTTATCGTCATTATGTTGTCGTTTTTGTCCGTCTGTCTCCCCCAATTAGACTGTGAGCCCGTCATTGGGCAGGGACTGTCTCTATCTGTTGCCACACTGTACATTCCAAGCACTTAGTACAGTGCTCTGCACATAGTAAGCGCTCAATAAATACTATTGAATGAATGAATGAATGAGATACAATCTAGTCTCAAAACAGAGATTTCCACAGGCAAGAATATCCACTAACACAGACCCGAGATGACAAAGAAATAACATAGCGACTCAAAGACTTGAGAGAAGTTCCTTCACTCAGCAGTGCTCTCCGGAGCGGTGAATTGAGGTGTGACGTGTTCTTTCCTTCAGAAAGTCTCAGTGAGCAGGGCTTAAAAGGCTACTAGCCTGTGAGAAGCGGAGCACTACCAACGGCTCCATTTGAGGGGTTCAATCTCCCTAACTCAGGGGGCCTCAAGCCAAATGAAATTAATAAATCAAAAGCATTTCTGGAGTGCTTACTGTGGGCGGAGCGCTGTACTAAGCACTTGGGAGAGTACAATACAATCAAGTTGGTAGACATGGTCCCTGCTCATAACGAAACACTGAAAAATCTGGGGTCCCAACCATCTGAACCGCTATATTTTTTATATTTATTTTTTTTTTAAAGTTTGCTTGCCTGGCAATCAGTGGAATCTGTTGAGTGCCTTCTGGAGATGAAGCACTAAACAACCCTCTCTGGGGGAGTTCAGTAGCAGCAAGATCAATCAACCAAAGTTACTGATGGAGTGCTTACTGTGTGCGGAGCACTGTGCTAAATTCTTGGGGGAGGAGACTACAATAGATGTGATCCTTGCCCATAAGGAGCTTACAGTCTAGCAAGCGAAGACACATGGTGCCTGCTGTCATGGAGTTTACACTCTAATGGGGGAGACAACACAGTTCAAAATGATTTACAAATAGTGGGAGCAGTAGGAAGTCATAGAGCTATAATGAGAACTTGTACAGATATATCAGCCTGAAATAGGATCTGAGCTCTAATCACGGCTCCATCACTTGTCTACTGTGTGACCTTGGGCAAGTCCCTTCACTTCTCTGTGCCTCAGTTACCTCATGTGTAAAATGGGCATTGAGACTGTGAGCGCCGTATGTAGCCAACCTAAATTGCTTGTATCTACCCCAGCACTTAGTACAGTGTCTGGCACATAGTAAACCTTTAAAAATTGCCACAATCACTGTTAACCTGGGGGGGTGGGGAGATGAAGTAGAGGTGAGGTGAGGGGGTGAGCCTCAAACTGGCTGAGACAATAACAATAGCTAAAACTCCCACCCAACAGTCCTTCACTTTTCACTAGTAGTAATAGTATTCATTCACTCATTCATTCAATTGTATTTATTGAGCGCTTACTGTGTTAAGAGCACTGTACTAAGTGTTTAGAAAGTACAATTCGTCAATAAAGAGAGGCAATTCCTGCCCACAGTCTAGAAGGTGGGAAGACACATGGCAAAATAAACAGGCATCAGTATAAACAGAATTATAGATATATACACATCAAAACAAGTAAACAGGCAATAATGTAAATAAATAGAATTATAGATATGTATATATACACACAAATGCTGTAGGGCAGGGACGGGGGGGTAGAGCAAAGGAGGCGAGTCGGGTGACGGTGAGGGGAAGGAGGCTTAGTCTGGGAAGGCCTCTTGAAGGAGGTGAGCCATCAGTAGGGCTTTGAAGGGAGGAAGTGTGGTGGTTTGGTGGATTTGAGGAGGGAGGGCATTCCAGGCCAGAGGTAGGATGTGGGCCGGGGTCGACGGCGGGACAGGCGAGAACGAGGCACAGCGAGAAGGTTAGCGGCACTAGAGGAGCGGAGTCTGCGGACTGGGATGGAGAAGGAGAGAAGGGAGGTGAGGTAAGAGGGGGCAAGGTGATGGTGAGCTTTGAAGCCAAGAGTTAGGAGTTTTTGCTGGATACGGAAGTTGATAGGCAACCACTGGAGACTTTTGAGGAGGGGGGTGACATGCCCAGAACGCTTCTGTAGAAAGAGAATCCGGGCAGCAGAGTGAAGTATAGACTGAAGTGGGGAGAGACAGGAGGTTGGGAGGTCAGAAAGGAGGATGATGCAGTAATCCAGTAGGGATAGGATGAGAGGTTGCACTAATGTGAGAGCAGTTTGGATGGAGAGGAAAGGGCAGATCTTGGCGATGTTGTGAAGGTGAAATCGGCAGGCTTTGGTGATGGATTGGATATGTTGGGTGAATGAGAGAGCGGAGTCAAGGATGACACCAAGGTCAGGGGCTTGTGAAACAGGACGGATGGTTGTGCCATCCACAGTGGCGGGAAAATCAGAGAGAGGACAGGGTTTGGGATGGAAGATAAGGAGTTCTGTCCTGGACAGAACTTTAGGTGGAGGGAGGACATCCAAGTAGAGATTTTTTTGAAGGCAGGAAGAGATGCAAGGCTGAAGGGAGGGAGGGAGAACAGAGGAGGAGATACAGATATGGGTGTCATCTGCATAGAGATGATAGTTGAAACCGTGGGAGCAAATGAGTTCACCAAGGGAGTGAGTGTAGATGGAGTAGATGGAGAACAGAAGGGGACTAAGAACTGACCCTTCAGGATACCCTACAGTTAGGGGGTGGGAGGGAAAGCAGGAGCCCGTGAAGGAAACTGAGATTTATCAAGTGCTTACTGTGCACAGAGCACCGTACTAAGCTTTGGGAGAAAATACATGGGTGGGATTGGACACAGTCCCAGTCGCCCGGGGGGCTTACAATCCAAGAGTTTACGTGAGGGGGAAAGACATGTGAGGAGCGAGAAAACATTAAAACACAACACAAACAAATACACGAAATAGGTTCAGGGGGCTTTCTTTTACACAGCTCTTACTTTTTGTGGGGGCAGGGGAAGAGGGGATTGTTAGATGATAAACTCCTTGAGGGCAGGGCTGCATCTTGCATTTAACCAATCTCAATCAGTGGTATTTACTTAGCGCTTCTGGTTTGCAGAGCACTCTACTAAGCACTTAGGTAAGTACATTTGTCTAAGTTGGTAGACAAGCTCCCTGGCCACAAGGAGCTTGTAATTTACAGGGGAGACAGATAGTAAAATGAATTAGTTTGGGGAGAGGAGAGTATCAGGCTATGGACACTGAGTGTCGTGGGGTTGGGGTGAGCATCAAAGCATCAGAAGTTCCTCAGGCAAGCGCACAGATGATGCAGAGGAGAGGGAAATTAGGGCTTAGTCAGGGAAGGCCTCTTGGAGGAAATGTGACCGTACCACACTCTCGCAAGCGCTGCAGTGCTCTGCCCACATTAAGAGCTCAGTACATACCCCTGGATTGATTTTACCTTGTCAAAACAAGTTACAAAGACTTATTCCAAGCTGCTGTTTTCTCCACTTATACGGCAATGAAACTACACTCATCCCCTGCCTTTGGCCTCTGAATGTCACTTGTGAATGGAGAGGACCCGAGGCGGTCCTATTTTTAAAAGGACCCTTCTTGCCTCAGACTGTGGCTTGGAGAAGTGACCCTTGAATGTATCCTCTTTCCACACTAAGCCCGTGCACCGCTTGCATAAAAAGCCTTGTCCCGTTCAGGGTTGAAACTCTCTCTCACTCCTCAGCAAGCTACCTGGAAAACTTATCCTAGTCAGGTCGAGACGGCAGTCTGCGAAAGGTTTCCATTCCTGTGGTTTCCCTGACACTTGGATTCTTTAAAGATTTCTATGTAATTCACAAATGGAAAGCACTTTTTGGGGGGGAAGTATGGAAAGAGAAATTGAAGGGGTGGAGTCCACCTTAGTCCTCTAGGCTGTAAGCTTGTTGTGGGCAGGGAATATGTCCGTTTTTTGTTGATTGTACTCTCCCAAGTGCTCAGTAAAGTGCTCTGCACACCGTAAACACTCAAGAAATACGATCGAATGAATGAATGCCGCCATATCCTCAGTGTGGACTCTAATGGGCCTCATATTATCTGGGTCGGGGCAGGCTCCGGTATCTGAACTGAAAGGCCGGGTACCACGTGTGCATGGTAAACTGTCACGTAAGCGACAGTCGTATGGGGCAGTTTCTCTTCCTCATAATGCAGCTCTGGTTTCGGGGATCCAAACTTCCCAGTATCAGACAACCCTTCTGCCCTCAGGAAAAGGCTAATGGCATGCGCTCCAAATATTTCCTTCCACAGCAGAAATGCTCAAAGCTTCTTATGGGATGGGAGTAAACTTTAGGGGGGTGTGAGTTGGGGGAAAGTGAGGAAGGACAGTGCCATCCTAGAAACAAAAACAGTTTCAAAACAGTACTTGGGAACAGCGCTTCGGTCCTGGTGTAACAGAAGGTTCAACCTGATCCTCACTTCCCAGGAAATCCCAGCGATGTGTGAACCTCTTAATAGGCTTTCTGTTCGGATTTGTCTGTGCCCCTCCCTCAGCAGATGAGCAAATATGCATATCTGATATTCTATATCTGTCTCACCCGCTTCAGTATAATGCCTTGTGAGTGGGAAATATGACTTGGGTTTCTGTCGTATCTCCCCAGGCTGAGTACAGGGCACCACGTTCAATGGGTAACCAATAAATATCACCCTGTACTATGTAGTTAACCATCCAAAAGAGGTGAGGGCAAAGGAAAGCCCCATTTTAAAGCTGGAGAACAAGTTGGTCCATTCATTTTATGGACATGTTTTTTGTGCATCAGTTATTATAATAATAACAATAATGGTATTTGTTTAGCGCTTATTATGTGCCAGGCACTGTACTAGGCACTGGGGTGGTACAAGAAAATCAAGTTGAACACAGTCATTGTCCCACATGGGGCTCACAGTCTCATTCTCCATTTTACAGATGAGGGAACTGAGGCCCAGAGAACTGAAGTGACATGTTCAAGTTCACACAGCAGACAAGTGGGGGAGCTGGGTTCTAATCCCAGCTGGGATTAGAACCCACGACCTTCCCTTAGGCCCATGCTCCATCCACTATACCATGCTGCTTCATGTGCTTCCATAATGCCATTTCGAAACGCCCAAAGGGGTTCCCATCTGGTCCAAACTCCCTCGAAAACCCTGGGAAACAGCACGAAAGCAAAGACTTCAGAGAAACCCTAAACCCTAGTGCAGGTGTGAGGTCATTCTCCCGGGCTCTGACCGCTCTGACCCCAGTCCTTTTAAACCAACCCAAGGCATTATTCATTCATTCAATCGTATTTATTGAGCGCTTACTGTGTGCTGAGCTCTAAACTAAGCGCTTGGGAAAGTACAATACAACAATAAACAGTGACATTCCCTGCCCCAACGGTGGGAGAGGAATATGCCCCCACAGTGGCTGAATCCGAGGACTGGGGAATGGAAGAGGAGTGAAGTCATGTTTCAGACTTGAAATATGAACCAAAACCTTGACCCATTATATAAAGCTGAGATGAGCTGCCAGGTTATTTTCGTTTGAACTGCTAAAGAAAGAGAAAGCGAACCAGACTTTTATAAAAGAAGCTTGCCATGCCCCAGGGCCTCTCCCACTCCCCCTCTGTTCCAACTGGTTGGCTCACAAGGGCTCTGAGGAGACTCTCTGTCTGGTTTTGCTTACTTTTGTCTTGAGCAATTGTATCTGTTTTCCCTCTTGTTCTTCTTGTAGGTGCAGTCTCTTGTTTCTCTCACTAAGCTAAAGGCTTCTCAAAGGCAGGGATGCATCTTCTATGTGCACACTTCCACACCCTTAGTGTATTTTTTTGTGTGGTATTTGTTAAGTGCTTACTATGTGTGCCAGGAACTGTAATAAGCACTGGGGAAGATTAATGATTCATTCATTCAATCGTATTTATGGAGCGCTTACTGTGTGCAGAGCACTGTACTAAGCGCTTGGAATGTTCAATTCGGCAATATAGAGATAATCCCTGCCCAAAAAAGAGGCTCACAGTCTAATGATAATTGGGTCCAGTAACTGCACAGGGATTGCAGTCTTATTCCCCATTTTACGGATGAGGCACAGAGAAGTTGAGTGACTTGCCGAAGGTCATACTGCAGACGAGTAGCGGAGCCAGGATTAGAACCCATGACCTTCTGACTCCCAGGCCCGTCCTCTATCCACTAGAACACGCTGCATCTCACAAGTTGTTCTGCCTATTGGAAGACGGCCTGGAATTCAGTGAGTGGCTGAAGAGGCAAATGGAGTCACACTGTGTACACAAAAAGGTTTACCTTGTTGTGTTACATGCGATGTTTGCAGTACCTGGCGCTGTTTACTCTTTTGCCTCCTTGTCTCTTGTTCCTATAAGGTGTTAGCTCAAATTTTTTTGATAGTGTTTATTAAGTGCAGACTTCGGGCCAAGCACTGTATTAAGAGCAGGGGTAGATACAAATTAACCAGGTTGGACACAGTCCATGTCCTACATGGGTCCCACAGTCTTAATCCCCCTTTTACAGATGAATTAACTGAGGCACAGAGAAGTGACTTGCCCAGGGTCAGAGAGAAGTGATGGGGCTGGATTAAAACCCAGGTCCTTCTGACTCTCAGGCCCGCGCTCTATCCATTAAGCCACAGTGCTTCTCTTCTCAGAATAATCTTTACGGTATACACATGCAAACAAGTAAACAGGCATCAAGAGGCATCAATCTATTTCAACAGTGGCTTGGCAAAACATCATCATGGCTACACATGAGCAAAAATCCATAACTTTTTCAAATAATACACTAAGGGCTTACTGTGCACTTAACTCTTCCCAAACCAACATTCTTAGCTTTCCCTCCAATAACCCCCTCCATGGCAACTCTCCCCCTTCTAGAGAAGCAGCGTGGTTTAGTGGAAAGAACCCCGGTTTGGGAGTCAAAGGACGTGGATTCTAATCCCGCCTCCACCATTTGTCTGCTGTGTGACCTGGGACAAGTCACTTGACTTCCCTGTGCCTGTTACCTCATCTGTTGAGATGAGGTAGCAGCGTCGCTCGGTAGAAAGAGCCTGGGCTTGGGAGACAAAGGTCATGGGTTCAAATCCCAGCTCCGCCACTTGTCAGCTGTGTGACTGTGGGCAAGTCACTTAACTTCTCCGTGCCTCAGTTCCCTCATCTGTAAAATGGGTATTTAGATTGTGAGCCTCACGTGGGACAACCTGATGACCCTGTATCTCCCCTAGCACTTAGAACAGTGCTCTGCACATTGTAAGCGCTTAAATACCAACATGATTATCATCACTGCTGAGTGAATGAAGTGACTTGCCTCACACAGCTGACAAGTGGAGGCGGGACTCGAACCCACGACCTCCGACTCCCAAGCCCCGTGTGCTGGGCACATAGTAAGTGCTTAACAATACCGTCATTATAAATTATTATTATTATTTGGGGAAGCAGCGTGGCTCAGTGGAAAGAGCCTGGGCTTCGGAGTCGGAGGTCATGAGTTCGACTCCCGGCTCTGCCACTTGTCAGCTGTGTGACTGTGGGCAAGTCACTATTTAGTTGCCATTGTTTTTATGAGATGTTCTTCCCCTTGACGCTGTTTAGTGCCATTGTTCTTGTCTGTCCGTCTCCCCCGATTAGACCGTAAGCCCGTCAAACGGCAGGGACTGTCTCTATCTGTTGCCGACTTGTTCATCCCAAGAGCTTAGTACAGTGCTCTGCACATAGTAAGCGCTCAATAAATACTATTGAATGAATGAATGAATAAAATGGGGATGAAGACTGTGCGCCTCACGTGGGACAACCTGATGACCCTGCATCTCCCCCAGCGCTTAGAACAGTGCTGTGCACATAGTAGGCGCTTAACAAATACCAACATTATTATTATTAGCTGTGTGACCGTGGGCAAGTCACTTCCCTTCTCTGGGCCTCAGTTCCCTTCTCTGTAAAATGGGGATGAAGATTGGGAGCCTCATGTGGGACAACCTGATGACCCTGTATCTCCCCCAGCGCTTAGAACAGTGCTCTGCACATAGTAAGCGCTTAACAAACACCAACATTATTATTATTATTATTATTAGTGCCCCAGCTCAGACATTGTGCTGCACCCCCTGCCCTTCCCTGATGGCCGTTTCCAGACCTGAGCCCTCGCGAGCCCCTCCCGACCCCAGAGCGCCTGCGCCAAAGGACCCGCCTCGCGCCCCCCCTTCCCCGCACGAGGGGCCGAACTCCCCGCCCCCCCCCAGAGCCGCTGTGCCAAAACCCCTCGGCCGGAGCCGAAGCCACCAATAAGGCGCCAGGTCCTCCCCACCGACCAATCAGACAACCCTCTCGCCGCCTCCCTCCGCCAATGGGAGAGGGCCCCGGGCCGGCGGCGCGCGGACACCGCCACCCCGCGAGGACAGAACATGGCGGCGGGGCGGGCCGGACGGCACCATCCGCGGGGGGGGGGGGGGGGTCTCGTGGGCTGGGGGAGAGGGGAGTCGGCTGAAGTAGTGGCGGGAAAATCAGCCTCCCCTCCCTCACCGCTGACGGCGCCTGCTCGGTCACCTCCGCCCTTCTGCTCGGTCCCTCACTCACCGGCTGCTTGCTGGTCGGGGCTGAAGGGAGGGAGGAGCCGCCGTGGCGGTGTCCGGGTAGCAATGGAGTCCGGGTGGGGGGAGGGGGGGCGGGTGACGGAAAACGGAGAGAGCGCGGAGCGGGGGCACAAACAAGATGGCGGCCGCGTCGCTCGCACCGTCCCCCTCCCCCTCCTTTGGCGCCTTAGCGGGGGGTGGGGGGCGGCGCTACTGCGCAGGCGTCAGGGAGCCGAGCCCTCCTAAAGTATCGCGAGAGTTGGAGCACGAGGCCAGAGGAAAGGGTTGGGCGATTGGTGGCCTACTGAGGCGGGGCCTAAAGGGACATATAATCATCATGTTCTTATTTATTAAGCGCTTATTATGTGCGAAGCACTGTTCTAAGCGCCGGGGGAGATACAGGGTGATAGTAATGTTGGTATTAGTTAAGCACTTCCTATGTGCAGAACACATAGGGAAGCAGCGTGGCTCAGTGGAAAGAGCCCGGGCTTTGGAGTCAGAGATCATGGGTTCGAATCCCGGCTCTGCCACTAGGCAGCTGTGTGACTTTGGGCCAGTCACTTCACTTCTCGGTGCCTCAGTGACCTCATCTGTAAAATGGGGATTAAGACTGTGAGCCCCAGGTGGGACAACCAGATTCCCTTGTGTCTACCCCAGCGCTTAGAACGGTGCTCTGCACATAGTAAGCGCTTAACAAATACTAACATTATTATTACTGTTCTAAGCGCTGGGGGCGGATACAGGGTCATCAGGTTGTCCCACGTGAGGCTCACAGTCTTCATCCCCATTTTACAGGCGAGGGAACTGAGGCCCAGAGAAGTGAAGTGACTTGCCCACAGTCACACAGCTCAAGTTGTCCCACGTGAGGCTCCCAGTCTTAATTCCCAGAGGAAGGAACAGAGAAGTGACTCGCCCACAGTCACCCAGCTGACAAGTGGCAGAGGCGGAATTTGAACCCGTGACCTCTGACTCCCAAGCCCGGGCTCGTTCCACTGAGCCACGCTAGTTCCCTATAGATGGTGTCTGCGATGCCAGGGTCGCTATAGGGGACTTCATCGGGAAATGTTGGAGGCCACCTGTCCATCTTCCTTCAGGAGAGGGAGGCCTTGGGTTATTAACAATAATAATTATGATATTTATTAAGTGCCTACTATGTGCCGAGCACTGTTCTAAACGCTGGGATGGATACAAGGTAGGTTGTCCCACGTGGGGCTCACAGTTTAATCCCCATTTTACAGATGAGGGAACTGAGACACAGAGAAGTTAAGTGACTTGCCCAAGGTCACACAGCAGACAAGTGGCAGAGTCAGGATTAGAACCCATGTCCTCTGACTCCCAAACCCGGGCTCTTTCCACTAAGCCACGCTGCTTCCTAGTGGCGAGGGCCCCTGCCCCCCTGCTGAACTTTGATATAATAATAATGGTATTTGTAAAGCGCTTACTATGTGCAAAGCACTGTTCTAAGCGCTGGGCCGGGTACAAAGTCATCAGGTTGTCCCAGTGGGGCTCACAGTCTTAGTCCCTATTTTACAGATGAGGTCACTGAGGCACCGAGAAGTAAAGTGACTTGCCCAAGGTCCCACAGCTGACAAGTGGTGGAGCTGGGATTAGAACCCATGACCTCTGGCTCCCAAGCCTGGGCTCTTTCCACTGAGCCACGCTGCTCCTCTTAACAGTGTCTTCTACAGTGTCTCCCCCACAATGTAAGGCCAGTGTGGGTCCGGATGGTCTCTTTATTGCTGAATTGTACTTTCCAAGCACCTAGTACAATGCTCTGCACATAGTAAGCGCTCAATAAATACGATTGAATGAATGACCTTGCACTGTACCCCACATTCAAGTCGCACCCCAAATCCCACCTCTTCCAACAAACCTTCCCCACTTTGCCTCTCATAACCTTGAGGCATTTCATCCCCTCAACCAACTCTTCCAAGCCTTCTGAATTTATTTTCACCTTCTTTAGTCTTCATGTATATATTTACACCTTATTTTTGATCTCTTTAATTCTAAAGATTATTATGTTCACCTCCCCCTTTGGAGCATAAACTCCTCGTGGGCAGGCAACGTGTCACTTTGTTTTTGTGAACATCCAGAGCGCACCACACCCAATGAGTGCTCAGTAAATACTGCTACGACCATTTGTGCAGGTCACTCTCTGGGCCTCAGTTTCCCCATCTTCTGTATGGAAAAGAGCCAGCAGTCCCACATTGGATTATGACACTTAATGGCAAAGGCTAGCTTTTAATCACACCACTGCTCAGAAGTTGATAAGGCCGTCTGGGATAAGGTGACATGAACAATATACTCTGAAAACTGATTAAATAAAGGATGTTTTAGGGGTCATATCTAGTATACTTAGAGTTCAAAAATGAAGGCATAATCATAATGATTAATATAATAATTCTATCAATACAATCAGTCACATTATTATAATAGTATTTATTAAGTGTTTACAATGAGCCAAGCTCTGTGCTAACCAAGGGAGGAGGTACAAAATAATCAAATTGGACACAGTCTCTGTCCCCCAGGGAGCTAACAGTGTAAGAGCCCCCGATTAGACTGTGAGCCCGTCATTGGGCAGGGATTGTCTCTGTCTGTTGCCAAATTGTACATTCCAAGCGCTTAGTACGGTGCTCTGCACATAGTAAGCGATCAATAAATACTAGTTGAGTAATCTATCCTCAATCTTGAAGGTGGATGTCAAAGCTTTTAGCACACAGTAACACTCAATAAATATCATCGATTGGTTGTTTGATCGATTGCCTCTGAGTTCAGAGACAGAATATTGGGTGGATGGACTGGCGGGCCGACCCAGAAATGGCACTGCAATGTGCTTTTAGGTTTCATATCTCATGTTGGGTTTTTTCCTACTTGCCAGCACTCCCACCAAAAATATAGGGAGAGAAAGGAACATTCTGGAAATCAGATTGATCCCTTTTGCCCCTTGTTATCACCTATGTTGGTTGCTTGCTGGGGTACAAGTTTGGAAATATGGCTAAAAGGAGGAAAAGAGGTTTAGCTGTAGATTTCAGTGATTGATACTGACCATGGCTTTAATTAGCCGAGATATCCAAGAGCTGGAGAGTTGAAGGTTTTTCACTCCATCATCTGAAGTTCTGGGGAAAGGCCTGTCATTGTACATGGAACAATATATTCAGTAATAAAAATTTCAATAGCATTTTAAATTTGCTAAAGGGTTATTATTCATTGGCTGTGGTGTGTTATGAGAACATTAGCACTATGTTAGGCTTTATTATCTATTGTTTGCCAACTGTAAAGAGCACCGGGCTGAGAGTCAGAGGAGCCGGGTTCTAATCCCGGCTCCACCACTTGCCTTGCTGTGTGACTTTAGGCAAGTCACTTTTCTGGGCCTCAGTTCCCTCATCTACGAAATGGGGGTAAAATATTTGTTCTCCCTCCTACTACTGTGAGTCCCATGTGGGACCTGATGATCTTGTTATCTACTCCAGCACTTAGTACAGTGCTTGGCTCATAGTAGGTGCTTAACAAACCTACAGTTATTATCATTTAAAACAAGTCTGAAGGCCAAGATGGAATTTGATACATGGCGGAATGTTTTTATTATTTTTATTTTATTATTATTATCATCAAATTGTTATATTTGTCAAACACTTAAACTGGGTTAAATAAAAGATAATCAGGTAGGACAGACTCCCTGTTCCCACATGGAGCTCACAGCCCAAGGCGGAATTTAGCACCTCCTATGTGCAGAACACTGAAATAAGCGCTTGGGAGACTACAATATAGTTAGTCGACAAGATCCTTGTCCTCGAGGAGCTTACAATCTAGGTAGGGGAATAGACACTTCCATTAATTTCATATAGGAGGAAGAACTAAAGTATATAAAATATGTACACTAGTGCTAGGGGGTTGTGAGTTTTTGTCCATAGGTGACACAGAAAGGCCGAAGTGGCAGTTGGGGAAGATGAAGCGGGGAAGATGAGCGATTAATTGGGGAAGGCCTGGAGGAAGTGTGATTTCAGAAGCAGCGTGGCTCAGTGGAAAGAGCACGGGCTTTGGAGTCAGAGTTCATGGGTTCGAATCCCAGCTCGGCCACTTGTCAGCTGTGTGACTTTGGGCAAGTCACTTAACTTCTCTGTGCCTCAGTTACCTCATCTGTAAAATGGGGAGTAAGACTGTGAGCCCCACGTGGGACAACCTGATTCCCCTGTGTCTACCCCAGCGCTTAGAACAGTGCTTGGCACATAGTAAGCGCTTAACAAATACCAACATTATTATTATTATTATTAGAAGGGGCTTGAAGACCAGGAGAGCGGTGGTCTGTCAAATGGGAAGGAGGAGGAAGAGGCTATGGGTGGCGAGACTGTAAACTCGTGGTCAGGGATCACTTCTACCAAGTCTCTCGTATTTTCCCAAGTGCTTAGTTCAGTGCTCTGCCCATAGTAATCGCTCAATCAATCCTCCACCACTTTGTGTGACCTTGGGCAAGACACTTCTCTGGGCCTCAGTTGCCTCATCTGTAAAATTGTGTTTACTGAATACTCACTGTGTGCAGAGCAGTGTTCTAAGTGCTTGAGAGAGTACAATACAACAGAGTTGGCAGACACATTCCCTGCCATTAAGAAACTTCAACAAATACCATTAATTGAGTGATACATTCTTTGCCTTGGAGGAGCTCACGATCTGACCTCCCCTCTATCTTCTCTCTTTTTTTTTATGGTTTTTGTTAAGCACATGGACTATGTCCAACCAGATTAGCTTGTTATCTACCCCGGTTTATAGAACAGTGCCTGGCACATGGTAAGTGCTTTAACAAATACCAAAATAATAAAAAAAAAAGCACAGTATGCCAGGCACCGTCCTATGAGCTGGGATAGATAACAAGCTAGTCCGGTTGGACACAGTCCATGTTCCACAGGAGGCTCACAGTATTAATCCCTATTTTACAAATGAAGTAACTGAGGCACAGGGAAGTGAAGTGACCTGCCCAAGGTCACACAGCAGGCAAGGGGTGGAACAGGGATTGGAGCCCAGGTCCTTCTGACTCTCAGGACTGTCCAGGACTGTCCAGGCAAGGGCAAGACTTCTGGTCACTTTCAGAAAGAGGATTTGGAGCCGAAAACCCAAACAGGGCACGACAGCCAACACGCTATTTCCGGTCCTCACCAGATGCTCCCATCACTATCTTCCTCGAGGTTCTCCCTCAACACCTCCTGTTACTTCCCTGCCCCATCCCCAGTCCGACTCTCCGCGTCGTCCCTTTTGCAGAAGGAGAAGAAAAAGCCCAGAGAGGGGAAGCGGGTGGCCCAAGGTCACCCAGCACGTTGACGCCAGCTCTGGGAACAGGACGCCTGTCCTGCAGATCCCCCAGGTCAGCTTCGTAGCTTCTCACCTGTGCTGCTTCTTTCTTCCTCCAGGCACCAAGCTGGGAACCCAGAGAAGTCAGAAAATTAAACTGCCCAGAACCAACCAGAACTGGTCAACATCCCCATCCTTATCAGGAGCTCGGTTCCTGTGTCAAGTCCAGGGGAAATGGACCCCGCCTCTCTGGCCGCCGCCGCTGTTTCCTCTGCTCCTCTGAACAATGCCGGACCAGCCCCTGATAGGAGGAGTGGGGGAGGGATGGGGCCTGGCAATAGGGGAGTCCTTTATGCCCAGCTGTTGGCATCTGGACGACCAACAGCAGCCCCACAGTCTGACACGCCTCAACCGGCCACTGTCCCTGCGGGGACAGGGAGAGCGGGCCAGCGGCTGGGTGGCGATGGCCGAGCCGCCCTTGAGGACGCCCTCCCCCCGGCCCTGCCACCAAGAACCCCCATCTCCTCCTTTCCCGGCCCACCCCGCTTATCTCCTAGGCCCCTGCGGCCTGTCTTTCCATCCCCACCACTTCCCCTGCCCCTCCCTGATTGCCCTCAGTAGGGCGGGGAGGAAAGGGTATGGGATTTAAAAATCAAAAACTCCGGTCAGCCTAAACCACCGGCCCCTGCCGTCCACTCCTGTGATGCTGAGACCTAAAACCGGAATGGACGAGCACCAGGCCCTGGCTGCCACGGTCCTTGAGCACCGGGACCGTGCCAGATCAGGACAGGGCCAAACTCGGAAACGTCTGTAAGCCTTTTTAATGCCCCTGCTCTCCCACTGGTTCAGGCCCGTGGGAATTCCCGATTAATTTCCTTCTACCTCGCGCACACCCAACCACCGCCTCAGAACTGCCATATTCAGAACTGCCCAGAGCATCTATGAATGCATCGATTTACACACTCTACTACTTAAGCACTTAGTTATTCACTTATCCATCTTTCCATCTTATCCATCGTTCACTACGCAGCAAGGCCTAGTGGGGAAGGGAAGGGGAGGGGGCCGACGGTCAGCCTGAAGCCCTTGGGTCAAAGCAGGAGGGACGGAGCTCTTCCCCATATTGTCCCCTCCCTTTTCAGCTTTCGAGTCTTCTACGTCTCCTCTTGGTCACCCTGAATTCCCTAGGTGAAGACCCAGTGTGGCTGCGGAGGCATAAGGGAGAGAAGAAACACAAAGATGAGGGCCACGAGAAGCAGCGTGGCCTAGTGGGTAGAGCCTGGGCCTGGAAGTCAGAGGGACTAGGGTTCTAATCCCGATGACTACTTTGCTGCCGGGTGACCTTGGGCAAGTCACTCCACTTCTCTGGACCTCAGTTGCCTCATCTGTAAAATGGGGATTGAGACCGTGAGCCCCACGTGGGATGGGGACTGTGTCCAACCTGATTTGTTTGTATACACCCCGGCGTTTAGTATAGTGCCTGGCACATAGTAAACGATGTGCCTGTAATTACTTGTTTTGTTTTGTTGTCTGTCTCCCCCTTCTCGACTGGGTAGGGATTCATTCCTTCATTTAATCATATTTATTGAGCGCTTACTGTGTGCAGAGCACTGTACTGAGCGCTTGGAAAGTACAATTCAGCAACAGAGACAATCCCTACCCACAACAGGCTTATAGTCTAGAGGGAGGAAACGGACGTCAAAACAAGCAAACAGGGATCCCTATAAACAGAATTATAGATATATACAAATATACAGATATACATCACTTAGTCGAGCGTGGCTTAGTGGAAAGAGCCCGGGCTTGGGAGTCAGAGGTCATGGGTTCTAATCCCGGCTCCGCCACTTGTCAGCTGTGTGACTTCGGGCAAGTCACTTCACTTCTCTGGGCCCCAGTTCCCTCATCCGTAAAATGGGGATGAAGACTGTGAGCCCCACGTGGGATGACCTTGTATCTACCCCAGAGCTTAGAACAGTGCATGGCAGGTAGTAAGCGCTTAATAAATACCATCATCATTATTATTCATAATAATAATAATAATGATAATGTTGGTATTTGTTAAGCGCTTACTATGTGCCGAGCACTGTTCTAAGCTCTGGGGTAGACACTGGGGAATCAGATTGTCCCACGTGGGGCTCAAAGTCTTAATCCCACAGCTGTCGGCACCCACTAAGCACTTGATACCAAAAGGAGGAACGTCTGTTGCCGAATAGTACTTTCCAAGCGCTTCGCCCAGTGCTCTGCACACAGTAAGAGCTCAATAAATATGATTGAATGAATGAGTGAATGATTGAGAAGCAGCGTGGCCCAGTGGAAAGAGCACAGGCTCTTGAGTCAGAGGTCTTGGGTTCTATTTCCGACTCCGCCACGTGTCAGCTGTGTGACCTAGGGCAAGTCATTTAACTTCTCTGCGCCTCAGTGACCTCATCTGTCAAATGGGGATGAAGAAGCACTTGTCAGCTGGTTGACCTTGAGCAAGTCATTTAACATCTCTGCGCCTCAGTGACCTCATCTGTAAAACGGGGATGAAGACTGTGAGCCCCACGTGGGACCACCTGATGGCCTTGTATCTACCCCAGCGCTTAGAACGGTGCTTGGCACAGAGTAAACGCTTAACAAACACCAACATTCATTAATTAATTAACAAGTATTATTATTATTATCAGGGAAGCAGTGTGGCTCAGTGGAAAGAGCCCGGGTTTGGGAGTCAGAGGTCATGGATTCGAATCCCGGCTCTGCCACTTGTCAGCTGTGTGACTGTGGGCAAGTCACTTCACTTCTCTGGGCCTCAGTTACTTCATCTGTAAGATGGGGATGAAGACTGTGAGCCTCACGGGGAACAACCTGATGACACTGTATCTCACCCTGTGCTTAGAACAGTGCTCTGCACATAATAAGCGCTTAACAAATACCAACATTACTATTATTATAGAGAAGCAGCATGGCTCAGTGGAAAGAGCCTGGCTGGAGAGTCAGAGGTCACGGGTTCTAATCCCGGCTCTGCCACTTGTTGGCTGTGTGACTTTGGGCAAGTCATTTGACTTCTCTGTGCCTCAGGTCCTTCAACTGTAAAATGGGGATGAAGACTGTGAGCCCCAAGTGGGACAACCTGATCACCTTGTACCCTCCCCAGCGCTTAGAACAATGCTTTCCATATAGTAAGCAGGGATTGTCTCTATCTGTTACCGAATTGTACATTCCAAGCGCTCAGTACAGTGCTCTGCACATAGTAAGCGCTCAATAAATACTACTGAATGAATAAGCGCTCAACAGCTGCCATCATCATCATCATGATTACACTGTAATCCCGTCATTGGGCAGGGACTGTCTCTATCTGTTGCCAATTTGTACATTCCAAGCGCTTAGTACAGTGCTCTGCACAAATCCCCACTCTGCCACTTGTCAGCTGTGTGACTGTGGGCAAGACACTTCACTTCTCTGTACCTCAGTGACCTCATCTGGAAAATGGGGATTAACTGTGAGCCCCACGGGGGACAACCTGATGACCCTGTATCTCCCCAGCGCTTAGAACAGTGCCCTGCACATAGTAAGCGCTTAACAAATACCACCATTATTACTTCTCTGCGCCTCAGTGACCTCATCTGGAAAATGGGGATTAACTGTGAGCCCCACGGGGGACAACCCGATCACCCTGTATCTCCCCCAGCGCTTAGAACAGTGCCCGGCACACAGTAAGCCCTTAACAAATTCCAACATTATTACTTCTCTGCACCTCAGTGACCTCATCTGTAAAATGGGGATTAAAACCGTGAGCCCCCCCGTGGGACCACCTGATCACCTCGTATCCCCCCAGCGCTTAGAACAGTGCTCTGCACATAGTAAGCGCTTAAGAAATACCACAATTTATAGTAAGCGCTCAATATTGAATGAATGAATGAACGAACTGAAGTTGGGGGGGGGGGGGGAGGGTCCCAGGGGAGGCTTGCAGTACCACTTCTGTCCCCAGGAGGGAGACGGTGAGCGAGGTTTTGGCTCGGTGGCGGCCCGGGCCCCGCTCGGATAAACACCTGCTCCAGACCCCGGCCTGTTTAAGCTTTAAATTCCCAGGCCTCCGACAGATAAAATACAGTGGCGCGGCCTCCGGTGAAAGGAAAAGGGCTCAGGCGACTCGGGCAAAAATGAAAACAGCTCTCAGACCCCCACGGAGACCCCGCGGCGCCGGGAAAGCGGAGGCGAACAGAGCAGATGCTGGCAATACCGGGCTCCTCGGCTTTCCCCCTCGTTCCCGGCTCGGAGAAAAAGCAGCTTGTTGCTGAGATCAGCCGGGTCGAGGGGGGGTTAGGGAGGCGGAGGGACTGCGCTGTTGCATTTAGCAACACACAGCGAGCGCTTAACAGATCCCGTAATTATTCATTATTATTTTATGCAGGGCCGTGGGGAAGCGCTATCAGAGGGAGCGGTCCGACAGTTAACTATTTAATTAGGTAGATTGCGTTTAACTAACGCCACCGTTTTGCTACCATCTAAGCCGACCTCAGGGGCAGTGCATCTAGCGGTTAGAACTGGGAGACCTGGGTTCTAATCTCGATTCTGCTACTGAGTAGCTGTGTGACTTTAAGCAAGTCCCTCTCCGGGCCTCGAGTTTTCTCACCTCCAGGAAGGAGATGGGTAAATGAGCTGGGGGAAGGGATCTATTAAAGTAGTGCGAAGGAGGCTCGGTTAAATGAAGAAGGGGGTGGGGGAGGGAGGCCAATGCTGATTGGTCTGAAATTCCCCACACACCCACTGAGGACTCTATTATTGAAGCAGCGTGGCTCAGTGGAAAGAGCCCGGGCTTGGGAATCGGAGATCGTGGGTTCTTATCCCGGCTCCGCCTCTTGTCAGCTGTGTGACTTTGGGCAAGTCATTTCACTTCTCTGGGCCTCAGTTCCCTCATCTGTAAAATGGGAATTAAGACTGTGAGCCCCACGTGGGACAACCTGATCACCTTGTATCCCCCCCCAGCGCTTAGAACAGTGCTTCGCACATAGCAAGCGCTTAACAAATACCATCATCATCATTATTATTATTATTAACCAATCAACACCCTTAACGCCTTTCTGGATCTGTCGAAAAGTGAGGGACCAAGAGGTTCAGGGTCTTCCAGAATACCGGGAGGGGAGACCTCATGAGATACTTCTTCCCTCCCTGCTTCCTTCTTAGACGGAGAGCCCCATGTGGGACAGGGGCTGTGTCCCACCTGATTATCTTGAATCTACCCCAGCGCTTAGTACGGCACTTGGCAGATAGGAATCAATGCTATTTATTGAGCCCCTACTGTGAGCAGAGCACTGTTCTAAGAGCTTAGGTGATTATGCTACAACAGAATCGGTAGACACGTTCCCTGCCCACAGCGACTTCACAATCTAGAGATAAGTTTATAGTCTAAAGAAAGCGCTTAACAGATATTATTATTCTCTCATCTCTCCCCATCACCAAGAGTGCCATCCCTCCTAAGCCCCTTTGCCCACTCGCCAAAGTTACCACAGGCCTGGGCAGGGAAGCTGGGCTTCTGCTTCCTCGGTTTCTCCCCTCCTCCGGGACTCAGCTTCGGTGGTGTTCACAGAGCCATACCTGAAATAGAACTCATCAACAACTGCCGTTCGGCGAAAAGCCCTCAGGCGGAAGCTAAAAATGCTCCCGGAACACCCGGGTGGAAGAGGAGGGGGAGGAGGAGCTGGAGGCAGCGGGGAGAAGCCCTGGCTGACCCCTAAGGAGCCAGGCCAGCCACCCTCCCCTGCAACTCAGAGAACCCTGCCAAAATACAACGGGTGCTAAGGAGACAGAGACATAGAAACAGATATGGGGTCACAAGTACTAGGGAAGTGGGGGGACAGGCGGGGAAAGAGGCAATGAGAGACTGAGGGGGAGGAGGGGACAGGCAGCAGAGTGGCTATTTGTTGCTGAATTGTACTTTCCAAGCGCTTAGTACAGTGCTCTGCACACAGTAAGCACTCCATAAATACAACGGAACAGTTAAACGAATAAGCGAATGAATGGCCGAGCTCAATCAATCAATCGTATTTATTGAGCCCTCACTATGGTCTGAGCACCGTACTAGGGAGAATACAACAGAGCTGGTAGACACGTTCCCTTCCCACAAGGAGCTTAAATTCTAGAGAGAGAGAAAGGTATTAAAATCAGTTATGGATATGGACATAAATGTTGTGGGGCTGAGAGAGGGGCGAATAAATGGTACAGAGCCAAGTGCAAGGGTGACTAGGGAGAGGGAGTTGGGGAAATGAGGGCTTAGTTGGCGGAAGGCCTTTTGGAGGAGAAGAGTTTTTTTTTAAGGCTTTGAAGCTCAGGATTCGGATTCAAGGGACCTGGTTTGTAGTCCCAGTTCCACCCAGTTAAATTACTTAACTTTTCTTGGCCTCAGTTTCCTCCTTTGCAAAATGGGAATAAAATGCTTTTTCTGGGACAGGAAAAGTGCCCGATCTGATTATAATAATAATAATATTGGTATTTGTTAAGCGCTTACTATGTGCCGAGCACCGTTCTAAGCTCTGGGGTAGATACAGGGTAATCAGGTTGTCCCACGTGAGGCTCACAGTTAATCCCCTGAATCCACTCCTGGGCTTAACTCCTGGTAAGCACTTAAGAAATGCCATCACTATTACAGCAGAAAGGATGGTGAAAGGAGAAGGGGAGGGGTATGAGAAAGAAAGAATCCTCGGGTCCTGGGTGAGTAGAGTATGATAATAAATGTGGTACTTGTTCATTCATTCGTTCAATCATATTAACTGAGCACTTACTGAGTGCAGAGCGCTGTACCAAGCGCTTGGAAAGTCCAGTGCGGCAATAGAGACGATCCCTGCCCACAGTGGGCTTACAGTCTAGATATGCCAAGCTCTGGGGTAGACGCAAGATAATCAGGTTCTCTTTCAGGCCCCAACTGGCCTTCATTTATTTACTTTTCTTTTGCAATGGTATTTGTTAAATTCCATGCTAAGCGCTGGAATGGATACGAGATCGTCAGGCCCTCTCAGTCCAAGTAGGAAGGAGAACAGGCATCGAATCCCCATTTTCCAGATGAGGAAACTTCCCTTCAAATCCCCAGAAGCAAACCGAAACCCATCCTCCCGCGACCCTTCCCCTCAGCCCCGACTAGCTCCCTTTCCCCTACCCGCCTCCCCTCCCACCCCACAGCACTCGTGTAGAGATGTACGTCTTTATAATTCTATTTATTTACATTAATATGTATGTATCTATAATTCTATTTATTTATCTTCATGCTACTGATGCTCGTTTACTTATTTCGATGCCCGTCTCCCCCCTTCTAGACCGTGAGCCCGCTGTGGGCAGGGATCGCCTCAGTTGCCGACCGATACTTGGCAAGCGCTCAGTACAGGGGTCTGCACAGGGTGAGCGCTCCATAAATACGATCGAATGAATGAGGGGGGGGGGGTCTCCGCCTGTAGGTTCGGTGGCCGAGCCGGAGTCCCACCTGTCTCTCTTCTCCCCCCTCGCCCCGTGGGGCAGAGAGGGGGGAGATGGAGGGGTTGGGAAGGAGAGGCTGGGGAGATGGGGAGGAGGGGGAGACGGGGCGGGGAGAGAGGTGGAAGGGGAGCCGGGGGAGGGGAGGGGCGGGGAGCCAGCTGCGAGAGAGAGAGGAGAGAGGGAGAGAGAGCCCAGCGCCCAGTGCCCGGGGGCTGCAGTCCCCTCCCCAGTCTGCAGTCCAAGGACCAGCCGAAGGCGCGGCGGCGGAGCCCAGCTGGCCAAAGCCCCCAGCGGACGGCCGGAGTCCAGCCGGCCGGAGGTTGCAGCGAGAGGGCAGAGCCAAGCCGGCCACAGCCGGGCGCGGGAGTCTCCGGCAGGCGGGCAGAGGCAGAGCCGGGCAGGGCTCCCCGCAGACGGGGAGAGGCGAAGCGGGCACAGCCAAGCCGGGCAGAGCCGGGCAAAGCCGAGCCGGGCCGAGCCTCCGGCGGGAGGGCAGAGCCTCCGGCAGACGACCCGTCCCCCCTCTCCGGGCCCGACCCCAGCCCCGCAGACGGTAGACGATGCCCGGGGAGCCGGGTGAGTAGCCGGGTCCCCCGGCCCGGCCCGGCCCGGCCCGGCCCGGCCCGAGGGGGAGCTGCCAGGGCAAAGCGTGCCCCCTCCCCGCCGCCTCCCAGCCAGGTGAGTGAGGGCTCCCTTGCCCCCGGGAGGAGGCCGGGCGGAGAAGGGGAGTGGGGGGAAGGGGGAGAAGGGGCGGTTACGCCTGGACCCCCTTGGTCGCCCCCGACCCCCAACCCTGCCGGGTGGAGCGGGATGGCAAGGTGGGGGGCCGGGGGATATCCACCCCCCCCAACCTGAAGACTTAGGACAGAGCCCCTCCCTCCCCTCCCTTCCCCACCTGGGTGGGTGACCGTGGGTGTATGTGGGCATGTGTGTGTGTGCGTGTGCGCGCTCGTGGGCAAGCGGGCCTGGGGCTCAGGCTGTTGCCCGGTGGCGAGCTGGCCACACGGACCCTGGCAGGAAAAGGAGAGGGAGGGAGATTACTGAAAAGCGGGACCCTAGGGAGGGGTGGGCGCCTGGAGATCCCGGGCTCCCCTGGATTGGGCAGCCCGATTCGGGAACCCCCGTTACCCCTCCAGCCGCCCTCCTAAGCGGTAAGCAGTATTTTGCTAATGAGACGTACATCGCCTTCATTCTATTTATTTGCTATTGTTTTAATGAGATGTGCATCCCCTCGATTCTATTCATTGCTATTGTTTTTGTCTGTCCGTCTCCCCCGATTAGACTGTAAGCCCGTCAGAGGGCAGGGACTGTCTCTATCTGTTCCCGATTTGTACATTCCAAGCGCTTAGTTCAGTGCTGTGCACATAGTAAGCGCTCAATAAATACTACTGAGTGAATGAACAGCCCCGCCTCTCCTCGCCCCTCTTGGACACCTGTGAGGTCCAGAAAGCCCTCCTGCCCCCTGGGATCCTGTCTCCTCCCCCCTGCACTCATACCCTTTCACCCTGAGCTCCTAACTCCTGCCCCTTTTCCGACTGGGACTGAGGGTGTGTGCTGGAGGGCTGGGGAGCCCTTCCCGTCTGGAATCTGCCCCACCCTCTGCATCTACCCCCTGTTGGATGGAGGGACTCGGGCGCTGTTTGTGGGGGAACCCATCCGGGGCTCGGGAAGGAAAAAAACGATGAAAATCTCTGCCCCCGGCCCAGGGGCGCCCATCGATTCCAAATCGGGGGGAGGAAACCCTTCTCCACGCGTTGGGTGGGCGGTGAGTGGGCCACAGAAACTGGCAGGAGGTGAACGAGAGGCTTGGATCCACGCAGGGTTGAGGAGCTCACAATAGGTGGCCAGAGGGAAAGTTTTTTGGTTTTTTTTTTAATGGTACTCGTTAAGCGCTTACTATGCGCCAGGTACTGTTCTAAGCCCTGGAGTAGATAGAAGCTAATCAGGCTGGTCCCAATCCCTGTCCCTCATGGGGCTCACAGTCTTAATCCCCATTTTACGGAGGAGGTCACCGAGGCCCAGAGAAGTGACCTGCCCAAGATCACACAGCAGACAAGCGGCAGAGCCAGGACTAACTAGAACCCAGGTCTTTCTCACTCCCACAACCGTGATCTCTCCACTAGGCACGCTGCTTCTCTAGACACACTGTTCTTGTACTGTCTCAAGCACTTAGTACAGTGCTCTGCCGGCAGCAAGCCCTCAATCAATACCATTGATCGGTTGGGGCTGAATGGTTCTTCCTTTTAACCCTGGGGGGGGGGGGGGGCAGGAGGTTCCCCAGTACAGGGCTCCTCCTAGTATCCAGGTGCCACTGACCGTGATGGAATCCGGGCTGGGTGGACCAGTGCTCCCTTGCTGATGGCCTTCTGTTCCTAAAAAAAATGGGGTGGGGCTGGGGCTGTCCAGCTACTGACTTTTAGGGGCTCCCCTTTGGACCAGGCTGGAGTGGGGAAATGTTGGTACAGCTGCTGATCAGAGGTGGCCGTGGGGTGACTGGTGGCGGGTCATTTAATGCCCACCATCGCAGGTCTGGACTTGGGGATCTTGGATCCCCATTGACTTCGGGGAGCCAGTACTGGATCCTGGAGGAGCCAGTCCAATGGTCTGACTGGGGGAGTTAGTAAGATTATAAATAGACTGTAAGCTCCTTGAGGGCAGGGATCGTGTCCACTATCTCTAATGCCCTCGCCCAGGGTTTTAGTACAGTGCTCTGCCCACAGTAACTGCTTGATAAATACTATTGATTGGGAATCTGGAATAGAATCAGTGCCGTGGAAGCCCAAACTGGGGCAGTAACTTCCCCTACCCTACCCGGGGATGCTGTGATTTTTGTTTTCTCTCATCGAAACCGCTGGAGGTAGCTTGTCTCAAGGAGGACTTGTGGTGGCTTGGGGACTGGTGTCACCAGGCGGGACCAATCAGAAAGGTGGCCGATTGGCTGGGGCCCTGGCAGAGCGGTCTGCGGCCTTCATATTCCATGATAATAATATTTAATAGTATTTAAATATATTAAATTATTAAATATATCATTTAAAAATCATTTTTAATGGTATCTGTTAAGCAATTACTGCATGTCAAACTCTGTTCTAAGTGCCGGGAGAGGAACGAGCTAACTGGTGGGAACCCACATGGGGCTCACCGTCTCAGTAGGAGGGAGAACGGGGATCCCCATTTTACAGTTGAGGAAACTGAGGCCCAGAGAAGTGACATGACTTGCCCCAGGCCACACAGCAAGCAATTAACGGAGCCTGCATTAGAACCCAGGTCCTTCTGTCTCCCAGGGCCCTGCTCTCTCCATTAGGCTATGCTGCTTTCCAAAGCCTGTATCCCGCTCTGGCGTTCGATCTGGATTTCTGCTATCGGGAAGGAGACGTCTTGCCTTGGGGCCGGGAAAGAAGGGGTTAACCCAATTTCCGAGCCCTGCCCTTCCTCCCCACCCCTTCCCCCACTCCCTTCCCCGACAGCCCCGAGCTGCAGCCAGCCAGCCAGCCAGCCAGCCAGCCAGCCAGCCAGCCAGCCAGCCAGCCGGTCCGGCCACCAATTAAGCTTTAATAAGACAGCGGGAGGTTCTAGGGGGAAATGTGGTCCATCTTAATTGGCAGGCAGCTCCTGCCTCCGCCCCGGGACTTGGGGGTGGGGGATAGGGGGGAGTCGACCCTCAGCAGGAAGAGGGAGACTGTGAGATTTTTTTTTTCCCTCGATCTTTGATTCTTCTTTCTTCATCTCTCCGCTCTTGTTCTTGATTTGAGGGAGTAAAAGGTGACAAAGCTACCCACCCACCCCCCACCACACACACTTTCTGCTCCCCTTGACCAGACAGCCTTTCCTGCAAGTGACCAAAAAAGGTCAGTGGGACCGCTCAGGATGGATGATTCTAGATCGCCAAGCATCTCCTGGTTAATCTGTTGTGCTTCGTGCCATTCCCTGTGCTAAACTCTGGGGTAGTTATAGTACCATCGGCTTGGACACGGTCCCTAGGCCACAAGGGACTCCTGGGCCAAAGAGTAGGGAGGACAAGAATCAGGAGTCAGGACTAAAATTCAGGTTGCCCCGTTAAAGCATTCACCAGCCCAGAGGCAGGGGGTTGGATGCAATGTGCTCTACAGGTTCGGCCTTTCAGCTCTGGGATTCTGTGGTGCTGATTCCCACTGGATTCTGTCTGTTGTTAAACTGTGCTCTCCCAAGTGCTTAGTACAGTGCTTTGCACACGGTAAGTGCTCAGTAAATATGACCGAATGAATTCATTCATTCGATAGTATTTATTGAACGCTTACTATGTGCAGAGCACTGTACTACGCGCTTGGAATGTACAATTCGGCAACAGATAGAGACAATCCCTGCCCAATAACGAGCTCACAGTCTAAACGGGGGAGACAGACAGCAAAGCAAAACAGAACAAAACAAAACAACATCATCAAGATAAATAGAATCATGGAGATATACACCTCATTAACAAAATAAATAGGGTATAATAAATAAGCACAGTGCGGAGGGGACGGGAAGGGGGAAGAGCAGAGGGCGGTGGGGGGAAGAGGAGGGGAGGAGGAGCAGAGGGAAAGGGGGGCTCAGTCTGGGAAGGCCTTCTGGAGGAGGTGAGCTCTCAATAGGGCTTTGAAGAGGGGAAGAGAGTTTGTTTGGCGGAGGTGAGGAGGGAGGGCATTCCGGGACAGCGGTAGGACTTGGGCCAGGAGTCGACGGCGGGACAGGCGCGAACGGGGGACCGTGAGGAGGTGAGCGGCGGAGGAGCGGAGCGTGTGAGGTGGGCAGTAGAAAGAGAGAAGGGAGGTGAGGTAGGAGGGGGCAGGGCGATCGAGAGCTCTGAAGCCAAGGATGAGGAGTTTTTATTTTGTGCGAAGGTTGATAGGCAACCACTGGAGGTTTTTGAGCAGGAGAGTGACATGCCCAGAGCGTTTCTGTAGGAAGATGATCTGGGCAGCGGAATGAAGAATAGACTGGAGCGGGGAGGGACAGGAGGAAGGAAGATCAGAGAGGAGGCTGACACAATAATCCAGTCGGGATATTAGGAGAGCTTGTACCAGCACGATAGCAGTTTGGATGGAGAGGAAAAGGCGGATCTTGGCGATACTGTGAAGGTGAGACCGGCAGGTATTACCGTTGGCTGACTCCTCCGTCCAGGTCCAGAGAAGGGAAGCCACTTGTCCGTGTCACCAAGAGTGTCTGAGGAGTCAAAGGGAACACATCTCAGACTCCAGGAACAACCTCAGCCCTTAACCCCGGGGAATGACGCTAAATGGGACGACAAGTCCCAGCATCCCACAGGTTCCACCGCACATTCCCCGCTCCACCCCACCAACCTGGGCACCCAGCACCCTCCCTCCTTGGTTGTGAGGCCTGAACTAATCCTGCCAGGTTTAGGACTAGGACCCTCCTTGGACTTGGGCTGGATCTGTTTCACTTGCTCTGAATGGAACCTAACAAAGGGCAAGGGCCCAATCTCTGATCTGCTATTGCTCGTGAGCACTTAGCTCCCCGTTGCTCAAGAGCACTTAATCCTCACAACTCTTGCAGGAAGAATAGGACTCGGACAACCCGATGCCCATTCGATCACCCTATCCCTCATAGCGTGCTCCTCTCCGAGTCATTACCCTTTAAAAAAGAAACCAGACTTTCCGCCGTCCCCTCCACCTTATCCCACCATATCCACCTTATCTCTTTGGGTCAAATCTTCCCTCCAAGCCTCCTCTCTTTGCACCTTGCCCTTCACTGATCTCAAGGCAAGCATCCGTTGTTAACTTCCTAGAGCCCAGGATGAGCTGTGTGGTGTAGCGAATAGAGCATGGGTCTGGGAGTCAGATGGGTTCCAATCCTGACTCCACCACATGCCTGCTGTGTGACCTTAGGCAAGTCGCTTCACTTCGCTGTGCCTCAGTTCTTCCTCATCTGTAAAATGGAGATCGAGTGTGTGAGCCCCACGTGGGACAGGGACTGGCCCCCACCCGATTTGCTTGCATCCGAAGCGGTGGAAAAAGCCCGGGCTTGGGAGTCAGAGGTCATGGGTTCGAATCCTGACTCTGCCCCTTATCAGCTGTGTGACTGTGGGCGAGTCACTTCACTTCTCCGGGCCTCAGTTCCCTCATCTGAAAAATGGGGATTAAGACTGTGAGGCTCACGTGGGACAACCCGATTACCCTGTATCTCCCCCGGCGCTTAGAACAGTGCTCTGCACATAGTAAGCGCTTCACAAATACCGACATTATTATTAACCACCCTAGTGCTCAGAACAATGCCTGGCCCGTAGTAAGCGCTTAACAAAACCCGTAATTATTATTATCTAGAATCCTGACCTGGCTCTACCCACCAGGCCTCACTCCCCTTGCCCCCACTCTGTTCCCAGAGTGTGTGTGAATGTGTTTGGGGGTGGTGGGGAGGGGGGAGCTGAGCTCTGCAGACCTCTTCACCACCCGCTGGGGCTGATGGGAATGGAGGCAGTGGGTCCTTTAAGTAGATGGAGGAGAAAACAATTAGCCTGGAGAAGCATTGCATCATCTGGAGAAGGGAGGGTCCCCAGGGGGCTGGTGGTTTGATTTCATTAGCACCATATGAGGGGTCTCCCCCCCCCCAGCCCGCCTGGCCCGGCTCTCTCTCCTGCCTCCCCTCACCGAGGGGACCGAAGGGCTAGTTCGGATTTCAGAACACACGGAGAGGGCAACGTTGCCAGCCCCTGCTCTCTTGTCTCTGTGTGTCTGCACCACCCTCTTGTCTCTGTGTTTCTCTGTTTCTGTGTAGATCTGTGCCCGCGTCCTGTCCCTCTGTGCGTTTTTCCGTTTCTCCCTGTGCCTCTCTGGGTCTGTGTCTCTCCGCTTCTGTGTATCTGTGCCTCTCTCCTGTCTCTTAGGTGTGTCTCTCTGTCTCTCCACCTCTGTGTGTATGTGTCTCTCTTCTATCTCTCTGTGTCCGTATATATGCGTCTTTCTCCCTGTTCCTCTCTCTCCCTCCTTCGCTGTCCCTGGGGATGTGTTTCTGTCTCTCCCTGCGTCTCCCAATCTTGGTGTCTCTGTGTGGGGGTCTCTGTCTTTCTTTTGCAAGTGAGGTCCCGCTCCCCAGCACTTCCCACTGCTCCCAGCTGATGAGGTGACAGCCCATCCTTCACCTTTTACTGTGGTCTTCAAGCCCCTCCCCACCTGGCTTCCCACTGCCTCGCTAGTCTATTAAATAAATGGTGGTACTTGTTAAGCGCTTACTATGTGCAAAGCACCGTTCTAAGCGCTGGGGGTTACAAGGTATTGAGGCGATCCCACATGGGGCTCACGGTTTTAATCCCCATTTTACAGATGAGGTAACTGAGGCACAGAGAAGTTAAATGACTTTCCCAAAGTCACACAGCTGGCAAGTGGAACCCATGAACTCTGACTCCCGAGCCCACGCTCCTTCCACTGTACCACGCCGCTTCTCTTCTCCTGCTCCCCCTTGACACCCCCAGACCCCCCACCCCTGCTAATCAAACCCTCTCCCCACCCACTGTGCTGGACATGTTATCTCAGCCCCCACTTCAAAGGTCTCCCTGCTCCCTCTTCCAAACCCACCCCCTGCCCTCCAGACTAAGACTTCCCCAACCAGACCAACCCCTCCAGCAAATCCACAACTTGATCGACTGAAACCAATCCGCCATATAGATTTCTTCTCCGTACGTCCGTTCTCTCTATCCCCGAGTTTGAGGCCCCTGGAATTTTTATGTCCCTTGTGCTTTATTCTGTCTCCCCCATTAGATTACAAACTCCTTGAAGGCAGGAACAGTTTGTTGTGCTTGTCTTTGGCGATTCCTAATGGAGAAGCAGTGTGGTCTAACGAGTAGAGCACGGGTCTGGGCAACAGAAGGATCCCGACCATCGCTTACCTGCTGTGTGATCTTGGGAAAGTCACTTCACTTCCCTGTGCCTCAGTTATTTTTTCTGTAAAACGGGGATTAAGGCTGTGAGCCCCATGTGGGATATGGACTGGCTCCAATCCGATTAGTACAGTGCCTGGCACATAATAAGTGTTTAATAAATACCTCAAAAAAAAAAAAGAAAAAGGGCTAGTATAGTGCTCTGTACAAAGCCAGAACTTAATGGATTCTGTGAGTGATGAAAATGTCAGCCTGGATTCTGTTGTGCTGTGTGGCCATGGGCAAATAACAAAATCTCTGGCCCCCAGGTTCCTCATCTGTCAAATGGAGATAATGATTCTGGTGCCTCCTACTTCAAAGAGGCCAGCAGGGAACATCTGAGATTAAACCTGAGAAAGCCCTAAGGAACATAAAAGGGCTGTGGTAGTTTAAGGAGCCTGTGTTTGTTCGACAGGCTCATGAAACTTTGTCTTTTTTAAAGTGACTCAGACCCCTTCGTGTTATGCTCCGGGCACCCGTGTAAGCAAACCGGACAGTGTCGGAACAGGAGTCCAGGACCGAGAACCTGCGTAGAGGAGTCGTTTATAGTGATGGTGGCTTGGGCAGTGCCCCTCGTACCCCCTCGTACCCTCTCGTCCCTGCCTGTCACATGCCCGCTGCGGCATAGAGTGCAGCGAAAGAGTGGGCGGGCGGGGGCACGGCACATGGTAGAATGCGTGAGCGGTCTTCACCCATGTCAGCCAGCTGCGGGGAGAACCAGAACTAGAACCTGCGTCTCCCGATTTCCAGAGCTGGGCTCTGGCCAGCGGGCTGACTGCAGAGCTTGAAGCAAATGCTCTATTTCTAAAGTCAATAATGCGAGAGCGAATCCTCGTTTCCTGGAACGCGGTTGAATGGCAAACGAACACGATAAAAGCAGGGTCGCACGCATCACCTGCATTCCCGTGTGCCCTGGGTGTGCCTCGGGTGAGAGGGCAAGTGGCTACTGCCAGATCAGTCCCCAGTTGCCGACTCGTTGCAGTTAGCCAGGGTTGTGAAGCGACTTTCTGTGCCCGCACCCTTCTGAGGCTGTGCCCTCTCCGTGCCCTTTAGGCAGAGCTAGAACTTTGGAACTGGGCCCATGGGGAGCTGGGGCCTGTTTGTGTCAGACACCTGGGAGCTCTATTCCCCAGGACCGGGCTCCGGCCTACTCCTAGATACCCGCCCCGCCTCCGCCCTGCCTCTGCCGGGAGAGGCCGTGGCGGTCTTGTTGACAAATCCTCCACTCCCCAAGGTCCGGGAGGCGGGCGGCCCACGGGTGAGAACTGCTGCGGGAGACCAAGCCGGCGTGAACAGCGGGGCCTAAAGGAAAGAGCACGGACCTGGAAGTCAGAGGAAATGGGTTCTGATCCCGGCTTCGTCGCGTCTCCTGTGTGACCTTGGGGAAGTCATTTCACTTCTCTGGGCCTTAGTTACCTCACCTGCAAAATAGGGATTAAGACTGTGAGCCCCATGTGGGACAAGGATTGTATCTGACCTTGGCAAATAGTAAGTGCTTAACAAATAACACAACTATTATTATTATTACCTCTCCTCCAGCGCAGGCATACTTCTTCTGCTTCACTGGCTCCTCCAGGAGCTCATGGCCGGGCCCTTTGGAAGGTGCGCTGACCTGGATTGGCTTGATGCCTCAATGGGCTGCTTGCTGGCAGAGCGAGAGCAGCGTGGTGGTGGGGGGGGGGGGGGCTGGATCCCACTGGCATCTCAGGCCTCCACTTAGATCTGGTCCCCGATCTGATTGTCCCTTTTCCAGGCTGGCCCAGGGCAGAGGCTTTTGGTAGGTTTCTTTGAGAATTGCAGACAGCCCGGGGAAACAACGAGTCCAAGTTTAAACAAGTCCTAACAGCTTGGTCATCTCTCAGCAAAATGTTACACTCAATCAGCTCACCCCCTCCTATCTTACCTCCCTGATTTCCTACTACCATCCAGACCACACTTTGCTCCTCTAATGCCAACCTACTCATTGTACTTCGATCCTGTCTAGCTTCCCGCTGACCCCTTGCCCACTCTCTAGCTCTGGCCTGGAATGCCCTCCCTCTTCACATCTGACAGACATTCACTTTCCCTCCATTCAAAACCTTATTAAAAACACATTTCCTTCAAGAGGCCTTCCCCAACTAAGCCCTTAATTTCTTCTTCTCCCACTCCCTTCTGCGTCGCCCTTGCACTAGGGCTTGCACTCTTTATTCACCCCTCCCTCAGCCCCATAGCACTTACGTATAAATCCATAATTTAATTTATTTGTATTAATATCTGTCTCCCCTTCTAGACTGTAAGCTCACTGTAGGAAGGGAACTTGTCGACTAACTCTGTTTCACTGTATTCTTCTAAGTGGTCTGCACACAGTGCTCAATAGATACGATTGTGCACATAGTAAGAGGTCAATAAATATGATTGATTGAGCATCACGGGGAGCACTTTTCTGAGCAGGCTGAGGACCAAGAGGGTGGTGCCAAAAATCTGGAGCAGTAGCCTGACCATCCGTGGCTGAAGACACTTGCCTTCGGATTGCCCTCCGGAGAGAGAGGCTCTTTGAAATTTCCTCCCCACACTTGAACAACCAAGGAATCCATATTGATGTTACGAGTGCTGGTGTTTATCTCCCTCACACCCACCCCCTGCCTCCCCCGGGTGCACCCGTGGCCAGCTCCCCCAGGGCCTGGAGAAAGCTGTTCCTTGCTAAAAGGCCTGGGGGCCAGCAGGAGGGAGGTGACAGGGAGTTTGCGGAGGCTTTGGTGACCGGAGATTGCCACAGGCTGGCAATCCTTAAACAGTTGGACCCTGGGTACCCCCGCTTCCATGGGACCACCCTCCTCTCACCCACACACATACCAAGGGCCCAGGGCAGGGAGACCGCCCCAACACCAGCTCTGCTGGGACCAGTTCTCTGGCAGAAGCGAGGGCTGACAATTGATCCATCGGCAAGGGGAGAGGAGCCTCCTGAGGGGGCGTTTCAGTGGTCCCTTTCCTATACGGGTGCCCAAGGCCATGAGCTCATCCTTCTGGGCTCTCGCTCACCCACCCGAGGCTGGTTATCCACAAGGGCTGTCCATCATTTGTCCTGGATCCATGTAGGCATTCCCCTAACAGGAGGCAGGGGGTTGGACGATAGGACCTCTCAAGGACCCTTCTGGCTCCGGGATCATCTGACTGGACGTGTTGGCCTTCTTGTGTGTCTCTTTGTCTGGGAGGAAGGACTGAGAGCCAGTGAGCTGGGGTCTGGGTGGGCAAGGGCAAACCTGGTCTTGGGCTGGGCTGCGAAGATCTCCAAGCACGTTCCCCATCTTTTCCGTATTGCTGGAGACCTGGGGCGGGGCGAGGGGCGGGATGAGGGGGGAGGGGGCTTGAGAATCCCCACCCAGTCATCAGCTGGCCTTTGCATCCCACTCCAATAGTCGGGAAGACTTCTCAGCCTGTCTCTGGACCCATAAGAAACATTTCATTTCTATTCCTTTCTCCCCAAACTCCATATTCCTGACTCATTTTAGCCACTTCTGCAGTGTGGCCACCTCTGGGGATGGGGAGGGCCGGCTGATTAAACGAGCCCACAGTAACAAAGCTTACCAGCTTGAGTCAGGGGGCTGGGAAGAAGGAAGGGAGTAGGGAGTTGGTTGGGGAGAGGGCTCAGACCATCCTAAAGCAGACTCACCCTAGGTCCCTCCCCACTTGTTGTTTTCCCATCATCCTACTCACCCAGTCCAGAACCGGAACTAGTCCAGAGGGAAGAGAAGGGCCAGGGGATGGGGACGGGGTGGGGAGACCTAACCCCTAGCTTCTCTGCTTTTCTGTAAAGAGTCGAGCCTGGTAATAGGAGCAGGGAACCTAGCAGGAGCATTTCTCCTTGGAGAGAGTTACTCAATGAAATATTGATAAGATTTGGAGCGGTAATCACACACACACGCAGAGGCACACACATACATGTGACTCCCCCCTCCCCCCCCAAGCACACACACACTTACACAGCTAGCAGGCTGCATTGCAGCACTTCCAGACCCTGGGCAGAGGCAGGGGATACTGTAGGGTGATCTCCCTTGGAAATTCTCCTCTCCTCCTTGCCCCCAACCCTCTCTGCCTTCTTCTCTTCCTCCCTCCCTGATGGATTACTGCTGCCGGGGCAGGCAAAGAAGATAGCAGCTAGAAACTTTAGAGATCTGAGTTCCAAACCAGCTCAGGCCAACTGGGTCTGAACGTCCTCAGCATCTGGGGTGGCGCAAGTTGCTGGGACCGAATCCTGGAGTACGAGCTCCCTCGGAGCTAGACGTCCCTCTCTCTCCTCCTCCTCCACCTTTCTTTTCCAGTGCAGGATGACTGGGCCGGGGGTGGCGTGGGGAGGGAGGCAGAAAGGGGAGAGGGATCATCATCATCAGTGATATTTATTGAGCGTTTAGTGTGTGTAGAGCACTGTTCTAAGCGCTTGGAATAGTACGGTGCAATAGAGTTGGTAGACACCTTCCCGGGACACAAAGCCTTCCCAGGCTAAGCCCCACTTTTTCTCATCTCCCCATCCCTTCTGCATCACCCTGACTTGCTCCTTTTGCTCTTCCCCCCTTCCGGCCTCACAGTGCTTATATACGTATCTGTAATTTTATTTATTTATACTGAGGTCTGCCTCCCCCTCCCGCCCCAGACTTTAAGCTCACTGTGGCCAGGGAACGTCACTGTTTATTGTTGCGGTGTACTTTCGCAAGCGCTCGATAAATACGATGGCACGAATGAGTGAGCTTACCGTCTAGAGGGATGGGGGCAGCGACTAGTTCTGTCGAGAAATGGCTAGGCCAATGGCCAACCTGAGTGACAACTGTCCAGGGATGGGGGAGCCAAGAAGAGACCAGGACAAGTAGAAGCCATCTTAACTAACAACAACACACCAAGAGAACATGTGTTAAAACCTCAACTACAAGGTAGCGTGGCTCAGTGGAAAGAGCACGGGCTTTGGAGTCAGAGGTCATGAGTTCGAATCCCAGCTCTGCCACTTGTCAGCTGTGTGACTGTGGGCAAGTCACTTAACTTCTCTGTGCCTCAGTTACCTCATCTGTAAAATGGGGATTAAGACTGTGAGCCCCACGTGGGACATCCTGATTCCCCTGTGTCTACCCCAGTGCTTAGAACACTGCTCGGCACATAGTAAGCGCTTAACAAATACCAACATTATTATTATTAAGGTGCGTCCACCAAGTAGGCCTCCTTCTCGTGACATCTCTATGGTGCCTACTCTTACTGCCCTCTACTGTCCCAGTCAGTAACTACCGAGCCACATCACTTTGATCAACAAGCTGTGCAGACGAGGAAAGGACGGTGGGTCAACAAGTCAACAGCTGCCTTCAAGGAGAGCTCCGGTCTAAGAGGAGGGAAGACAGACACACAGGATGTCCACATCAGTAAGTTCAGAGAGATAAAGCGTTGACAGGAATTCGCTGAGGGGAAGGAATTAGTTGTAGATTGGGTCATGAGGTTGGAGGATGGACTGGGTAACCAGGGAAAGCTTCCAGAAGGAGGTGGTGAGCTGATGGAAAGGAGGGAACGGGGGAGCGCAAAGGAGACGGAAGTAGAAAGGGGAAGGCTGAGGCAGATGTGGATGGAGTCGGTGGGGGAGTGGTCAGGGAGACGGGGCCAGGACTCCCTCCTATAATTACCTTTTCCCTCGTTGCCCAGGAAACCTATTTTAAAATGTGACCTGTGACGGAGACTGGGGAATAGGCAAGGGAGGTGGGAGCAGGCTTCAGCAGGACTCAACTGCTTCCTGGGATGCGGGTTCCCGGACCCCCTCCGGCAAAACATGCTGGGTAACGGCCTGTAAATGCGTGTCTGTCTCCAGAGAGGAGCCGTTTCAGCTCTTTCCTCACCGGGTCAGAGTAAGTGTTGTATTAGGACTCTGATTTTGACTCCCACTAAGCTTCTTCCCTGCCCCGTGCCTCAGTTTCCCTCAGAGAGCCCTTACAGTTACTCTGTCAGGGAGAGAGGCCGGTGGAATGCCAGATTTCAGGATATAGAGTGGCACCTTTTCCTCTGCTCAGAACGAGGAGGCGGCAAATCCATTTGGCTTCTCCTCCAGGATCTAGGGCGGCAGTGATGGTTTGGCGCTGGGTATGCAGAGAGATACGGTAATAGAGAAAAACAACTGTAAAGTGCTCTGGCAAATGTAATGCCCTAGAAATGCCAAAGAATAACAGGAGAAGCTAATCCCAAGGGTAGCAAGGATCCCGCCTGAGCTGATATTACTGAGCATTTCTGTAGCTCTTTGTATTTGCCAGGGGTTTTAGTTTCTGTTGGACCGATATCTCTGTGGAAAAGTACTGGCAGGGAGGGCTGCCTGTCCCCATCCTAGAGAGGTCATCTTGCCCACCCTTCCCCCCACAACCCTCGCCACCACCCAGGATGGTCTCTCCCCAGGCCCAGAAAAGTGGTGATCTCTTTCCAATCTGAAGTCCTCCGGGTTAGTTTTGGGGAGAAGCGGGTAGAGCATTCTCCGGTAACTATAGGGTTCAGAGAGGAAGACCATGATTATCAATCAACCAATCGATGGTACTTATTGAGCACTTACTGTGTGTAGAGCTCTTGGATGAGTACAATAAAAGAGAGTTGGTGGACTCATTCCCTGCCCACAATGATCTTACAGTCTAGATGGGGATTCTCTCTCCTCTTCCTTTTCTAACCATCCAGAGAGTCACCTCACTGGTCCAGTAACTTGTCATATTCTGGCCTCCTCCCTGATCGCCTGGTCTCCGCTCAGTATCTCACTCTTGCCTGGATTACTTTCCTTAGGTGTCAATCTGCACCATCTCTCCACTCCTCTGAAACCTCCAAGAGTTTCCCATTCCTCTCCAGATCAAGCAGAAATTCCTCACCATTGGCTTTAAGGCACTAAATCATCTCTCTCCCCACAACCCCATACCTGTCCTCTCTCTTCTCCCACTTACCCTAGCTCATACTCTTCTTTCATTCCTCTGAAGGCTCTCACTATGCCTTATTCTCATTTTTCCTGTTGCCAGTCTTTCGTTCATGCCGTCCTTCCTGCCTGGAATGCTCCTCCCCTTCACGTCCAACGGATCACTGTTCTTATCTTCAAAACCTTTCTTGAAATCACACCTCCTCCAGGGGCTTCCCTGATTAAGTTCTATTCTCCCCAGATTATAGCCCAACTGCCATTTCAGCACCCTTTGCCAACTAAGCTGTTAAATACAGCCCTCAGGAACATTTATGAATATACTTTTTATACCTTATTACATTTATTACATTTATTTTAATGATTTGCCTCCCCCACTACACCGTAAGCTCCTTGAGAGCTAGGATCATGCCTACCAGCTATATTGCATTGTATTCTTCCAAGCATTTAGTACAGTGCTCCGCACATAGTAAGCACTCAAAAAATCCTTTTTGATTGTTTTGCCTGCCAGGGACCCCATAAGGTCCAGGACAGTCTGCTTAATGTCGGTGAAGGCTGGTAAACTGTGGGCTTATTTTCAAGGTTAGGTTAGACATAACCAGTTCCCTCTTGCTGTCTGTTTTGCTCTCCCACCCGACCCCCAGCCCTTTCCAAACTCAGAGCCAGACTCACCCCTCCTCTCCTTTCTCTCCCCTTCCCCATGCTGATTTGCATTGCTGATTACCCCACTGATCTAGCTGGCCTCTTTCCTGCACATTTGCATGTTCGTTGCGAAGATAATTGCGTCCTTGTTTCTCTCATTCCCTGCAGAAAGAACATATAATTTTGGAAATCTGTACAGGCACATGTATTAGGAGAAAGACACCCAGCTTCCTCCCCAAACCTTCCTCTTCCGTCTCCTCCTTCCCACCCAAGAATTTGGGGAGGACCAGAATCTGAAAGATCTTTCCTGCTCCTTAGGCTGTTGAGATTGAATCCAATAGGTCATTCTCCTTTCCTCTAATGTTCCTCTAATGTTCCTCTAATGTTCCCCCGCAGTTTCCCTCTCACTCAGCCAACTGAATTTGGTATGGTGGGGAAGGGAGAGGAGGAGAAGGAAGGAGAAGGGAGGAGGAGGAGGAGGAAGAAGAGGAGGAGGAGAAGCAGGGGAACAGAATCTGGGAGAGCTTTTAATTAAACAATTAATCAGTCATGTTTATTGAGCATTTACAGTGTGCAGAACCCTATATTAAGATAGGGTTATTATATTGGGATAATGCAATATAACAGAGTGGGTAGACACGTTATCTGCCCACAGTGAGCTTTCAGTGTAGAGCCGGGACAGACATTAATATAAATAAACGACAGATATGTACGTAACTGCTGCGGGGCTGAGGGAGGGGTGATTAAAGGGAGCAAATCCAAGTGCAAGGGTGATACAGTAGGGAGTGGGAGAAGTTGGAATGAGGGCTTAGTCAGGGAAGGCTTCTTGGAAGAGATGTGCCTCCAATAAAGCTTTGAAGGTTTTAAAGCAAGTGTTTTTTGCCAATTGTCATATTTTGCATTGTAAGCTTCCCGTGGGCAGGGAACACATGATTTACTTCTGCGATACTTCCCCAGCCCTTCGTACAGTGCTTTGTACCATGTCGGGGCTCAGTAAGCTCAATCGCTTAGTACAGTGCTCTGCACATAGTAAGCGCTCAATGCATACTAGTGAATGAATGATGCTATTGAATGAATGAATGAATAAATGCCTTTGGTTGGTTGATTAATTTTGTGTTCCCAGCTGGGGCATGCCTTGGGGGTGTCCCGGAGCTGCCCCCCTGGCCTGGAGCTCCTGTGCCTCTGGGCATCCAACAGTGTCACTTCTGAGCCAAGACCACGTGGACCAACTAATGCCCATTGGCTTTAAAGTTTTCCGTCACCTTCTCCCCTCCTACCTCATCTCGCTTCTCTCCTTCTACAACCCAGGCTGCACAGTTCACTCCTCTAATGCCAACTGAGGCATCTCCAAGAGGACTTCCCAGACTAAACCCCACTTTTCCTCATCTCCCACAATCTTCTGCGTCACCCTGACTTGCTCCCTTTGCTCTCCCCACCCTGCCCCACAACACAATGAATATATCTATCATTTTATCTATTTCTATTTACTTGTATTGATGTCTATCTTGCCCCCTCTAGTTTGTGAGCTCATTGTAGGCAGGAATTGTCTCTTTATTGCTGTATTGTACTTTCCCAACCGTTTTTTACAGTGCTCTGCACATAGTAAGCACTCAATAAATACGATTGAATGAATGAATGAATGAATGAATGAATCTCTAGCCCAGTGACCACTGTCTTCCGCTCCTGACCTCCTGACCTCCTCTTTAACCCTTTCTTGCAAGCTGAATCGCAGGATTCCTGTCTCCCCGAGTTCCCCCACATCCAGCCAGGCCTTCTCTGTCAGGGGCAGGGGGACCTGGGAGCTGGGCCTGCCCCAGGGTCGGTCAGCAGCTGCAGCCCAGGCCTCGGGGAAGGGGAGAACGCTGGGCCGGCTTCTCGACCCAATCGATGGCGGGCCGGCCCCTAGCGGCTCCAGCTCTGAGACTCCCGCTCCCTTCCAGGTTGGGTTACGATATCGATCCAGGACTCTGTGTCCATTAACCCGGAGCTCTGCCCTGTCTGCCCCTCAGCCCCTCCTCACCCAGACTAAGTCCCATTTTTCCTGATCTCCCACTCCCTGCTGCGTTGCCCTGACTTCCTCCCTTTACTCTTCCTCCCTCTCCCTCCTTCCCATGTATCTGTCTGTCATTTTATTTATTTATAGTGATGTCTGTTCATCTGCACTGTTGCCTGTCTCCTGCTGCCCTGCCCGCCCCCCGCAAAGACTGTGAGCTCACTGAGGGCAGAGACTGTTACTCTGTATTGCTGTACTGTATTAATAATAATAATCATGGTATTTGTGAAACACTTACTATGAGCCAAGCACTGTTCTAAGTACTGGGGTAGATACAAAGTAATCAGGTTGTCCCACGTGGGGCTCACAGACTCAATCCCCATTTTACAGATGAGATAACTGAGCAACAGAGAAGTTAAGTAGCTTGCCCAAGGTCACACAGCAGACAAGTGGCAGAGCCAGGATTAGAACCTACGTCCTCTGGCTCCCAAGCCTGTGCTCTTTCCACAAAGCCACACTGCCTCTATTGTACTTTTCCAAGCGCTTAGTACAGTTCTCTGCACACAGTAAGCACTCAATAAATACAATTGAATGAATGAATGAAAAGAGAGCACAGAGCCCGGAGGAGGAGGAGGCCACAGTCCACTGAGCCAGGCCTGTGGCAGAGGGTCCGTCCAACCCAGGTGGGTACAGACCTCCCTTCACCACCCCAACCAAGGCTTCAAGTCCCAACCCCACCGCCCAGCCTGGATGCCCTTCTCTCAGCAGCCCCGCCAGCTTTCCCTCCCGGGGAGGGGAGGAAAGGGGTGCGGGTGACGTTGGCCCCTCCAAGGTGGGGAGGAGGAGAGAGCGAGGGGCCAACTTGAAGAAGACAATGGCCAAAAATAACCATGTCAGATCATGCCAGCGGGGCTCCTCACACATGCCTGGAATACTACTTTCCTCATTTCTTCTCTCCTGCTTTTGGCTGCGAGGATAATTGGGTCAGAGCGGTAACCATGGAGATGTTGGAGTAGAGTCTATGGCTCCGCCCGAGTCTCTCTCATCTCTCTCTCTCTCCTTGATGTCTCTCGTTTTCCCTTGCTCTTCTCCGCAACCAGCCCTTCAGAATGAACTAGGTAGGCAACCCACGGCTTGAACCGGGAATGGGGGGCGAGGGTTGGCTCTCTGTTCGGGAAAGCCGCTAGATTTTGGTAGGACGAGAGAGGTGGGGAAGGGGCTGAGGGTTCTGGGTGGGTGGGTCTACGTGCTCCAATCCTGCTCCTCACTATAACCAAGGGGACTCTCAGAGTGGGCTAAGATATGGCTAGTGCTCTCTCGCTCTCTTCATCCCTTCCTCGGTTCTTCAGTCCGTCTATCCCTTCCTCCCTCCCTCCTTCTCTCTTTCCCTGTCCCCCTCTCTCTCTTCCCCTCTCTCCCTCTTTCAATTTGGAGTGTGGTGGGAGAGCAGGGGAGCTGCTAAATGGGGTCTGTCTGGGTCTCCCACAACCCACAAAAGGCAACAGTCTCTTCTGACAGTGGAAAGGGTGGATCGAGGCACTAGAATAGCTCTATCCGTGTTTGTGTGTGTAGCTCTGTGTTGTGTGTGTTGGGTGGTGTGTTTGTGGGTGTGTGTGTCTCTGTGGGGTTGTGTGCTTGTGTTTGGTATCTGTGGGCATGTCTGTATATGTGTTATGTTGCGTGTTTTTGTGTGTGTTGTGTGTTTTTGTGTGTGTGTGTGTGTGGTGTGTTTGTGTGTGTTTGTTTTTGTGTGTGTGTTGTGTGTTTGTGTGTTGTGTGTTTTTGTGTGTATGTGTGTGTGTTGTGTGTGTGCTGTCCCTCCCCAACTCAGGGCAGGATACCCGCAGCAGACCACCAAACCACGGCTGAAATCCCTTTATCTGCTCCAGCTGAGGTTGCAGCTGGGTTGGGCTGCCAAATGGGAAGTGTGCGTGAGTGTGTGAGTGTGAGTGTGTGTGTGTGTGTCTGTTGGGGGGTTTGGCTGGCGACAATTGGAGGAATGTAGTGTTGGTTGCCTTGCCAGGAGTTGAGGCCAGAGATCACAGAGGGTCCCAGACACCAGTCACCAGGGGGAGCAGGGAAGCAGGGAGCGGGAAGTGGGAAGCAGGAAATGGGAAGTGTGGACATGGGGAAGAGGGAAGTAGGGATGTGCGAAGTAGGGGAATAGGATGCTGGGAAGTAGAAGCTGAGTTCCATCTCCTTCCTCCCCGCATCCTCCTCCCTCTCCCCATCACCATGAAGTAGCGTCGGGGGGCAGGGGCCCTTGTGCAAGCACCCAAGGCCACCCTCGTGCTGTTCTGGGACGGGCCTGGGTCCCCTCCACAAGGCCGTAGGCATTGCGCCCGCTGTCTCTGGGGGCATCCCAGTCCCGGGGCCCCGGTACGCTCCTAGAAACCCCGATCTGGGCTTCTTCCCGATTCTCCCTCTGCTGGGGGCCACCTGCCTGCCTGGAAGCCAGGATCGCTGTCCAGTGAGGTGTGGAAGGGCCTTCCCAGAAAAGAAGCTGCTCCAGAGCAGTTGACAGAGGCCGGGTTCATCCTGCCCCTTCCAGATGGCGAGCTCCTTGCCTAAGGTAGAGAGAGAAGTCCGAAGCTGGAGCTCCGGAGAAGAGGCTGGTGCTGAGGGGTCGGAGAAGTCGAAACGAGCCCTTCTGCCCCCTTCGATCAATCAGTCAATCCATCAGTGGTATTTATTGAGCATTTATTGCGCGCAGAGCACCGTACCAAGTACTCATGCCGGGACGACGTATCAGAGTCGCTAGGCACATTCCCCGCCTTCATCTGGGGACTCCTCAATCGCCTCCTTCTCCCACCTCATCTCATCTTCCACCCACAGCGTGGGAGGTCGGAGTCCAGGGTGGAATTGGCTCTAAAAATATCATTTCAACATTTACCTGCCCCGAGTAGCATTTATTCAATAACGTCATGACTAATATCCCTGCTGGACTCGCAGACCCTTTCCAGAGAAGTGATAAATTGGCGAGTTAGGGGGGCAGCCCTCCCGGCTCTCTGGAAAGGCCCTCTGCAAGGGCCCGCTGTCTGCAGACGGGCAGACAGGTGGACAGACCTCTACCCCCGGGAGGTTACCAGGTGGACGCCGTCCCCCCGGCACCCCTCTGAACGTCACTTCTTTCCTCTCCAGAGCAGTTTCTCCTTTTCTGGGGAGCCCCAGGGGTGGCACTGACAGCCCCGTCCTCGGAAGGGGCAGTTGGGGGAGCATGCGTGGAGCTGTTCCCTCTAGTCCTCATCTGTGTCAGTTGGGGGTGGAAGAGCTGGGGGGGGTCTCACTTGAAGCCTTTCCAACTCCTCCAGGGGGACAACGGGTTCTTCTGGCTTTAATCTAGGGGTAAGCAGCCTTGTCTGAGATGGCCGTGCCAGCTGAATCCCCCCTTCTGCTATTCTGCACACCGCTCTTGGCCTGCCCTCTGCCACCTTGTGCCCTCTGTCAAGATGCCAGGCTAGCCCTGGGACTCTAGCAGATGGAAGTCCAGAGGTTGAAGCCGGAGCCAAGCTGAATGCTTCCCCTTCCCCCTCACTCCTGCTGCCTCCGGGCCCTGGGTAACCCCTGGGTCAAGCCTGAGGCTGGTTCAGCTGGGAGCCATGTGCCAGCCCCCCCACCAGTTATTGATTCCAGGCTCTTGGAAGCTGTGTGCTAGTCCCAATCGATGGCCGGTTCCAACCCCTTGGACGTTGTGTGCCAGGCCCCACTGGTGGCCTGTTCCAGGTTCTTGAGGGCTGTGTGCCAGCACCCCCTCCTCCCCCCGGTGGCTGATTCCAGGCTCTTGGGGGCTCTGTGCCAGTTCCCACCCGTGGCCAGTTCTGGACTTCCCCAGGGGTTGGGACCATTGCCTGGGGATCTGGGACTTTTGCAGGAGGGAGCCCCGCTCCTCCCCCTGCCTTTAACTGCCTACCAAACAGCTATGACCTCAGGAAAGATCCTTGGAAGGGGGTGGTGGGGATCCCTCTGACCGGGCCCTCCAGTGCTCCGTCAGGACTCATTCTGACCTTCCCCCCTGGAATTCTGGAGGATCGGCCCAGCCTACTGGCCACCTATTGGCTCCCTGCAGATGGCTTCTGGCTGAGCACTCGGTGGACCCCAGGCGTCTCTCCAGGATGCCCTTCCTCTGGGACCCCCACGCTCCCAGCCGCTGGGCTGTCCCGGGGAAGGAACTGTCTTCCTGGAATTCATCATTTACCTTTACCTGGAAGACAGATGATGGCGGATGCCAGAGGGTTTCAAATATTCATAGAGGAGGAAGGGAAGGAGGAAGTGAGGAAGAGAAGAAGGAGGAAGAGGAGAAAGGGAAATGAGTGACTGGGTTCTAAATGAGTCTTACTTTCCACACTCTTCTCAGCCACAGCTCTGAGAACTGGGAAGACACCCCGGGATTGCCCAGGCCTGGGTTGCAGGTTCAAATTCCGGGCCCATCCCCAACCTGAGGCAAGACTGCAGAGTTGCCCTCTTTAGGTTGACTGGAGGGGGTTGAACCTCTGTTATATTGGATTCTCCCAAGTGTTTAGTACAGTGCTCTGCATTCAGTAAGTGCTCAGTAAAGATTGATTGATTGACTGACTGGTTTTCTGATTCCTCTGAGGCCAAAACAAGGGCTAACCATTTTAGCTAATGGAGGGATTTAGGTTGGCCACCAGAAATAGCTATCTGATTATTAGGGGTATGAGTTTTGATAGTGTAAGAAGGGAATAGAATCACCTTCTCGGGAGCCTTTACAGACCAGGATAGGCTGCAGTCCTCTACCTGGAATGGTGAGAACCTATCCAGAGGCAGAGGGATGGACTAGATGAGCTGTCAAGTGCCCCCTCCAACCAGAATGTTATTGGTTTTTGTTTGGTTTTTGTTCAATAATCGCTCCCACAAAGTTTCAGCTCAACAGCCTCTAGAGAATTCGCTTAGCTTTGGCCCCCGTCCCCCAAATTACTCTCTGACTTTCACAGTCCAGTGCAGTCACAGTCACAGTCACAATTCACAGTCCCTTCTGAGGGGGGTCCCAGGGGCAACCCCTTTCCTCAGGGGCTGGTGGTCCTCAAGGCTCTGGACTCTCCAGCCCAGGCTGGGTGAGTTTTCCCATTTTGGGATGACACCGTCTTTGCATTCTAAAATGTAATGGTATTCACTGAGAGCCGGTGGGGTACAGCACAGTGTTCTAGGGGAACATAAAAAGGAAATGAAAGACGTGATCCCTGCCCTCAAAGAGTTTACTCTCTAATGAATGTGAATGAGTGCAACCAGCCAAATCTGCTCCTCTGCTCCTTATCCCTCCAACATCCCATTCTGTATTTCCCCTCTATCCCCTCCCCATTCCTTTCCACCACCACTCATAGCAAGTCCCCTTTCTCTCTAGCCCAGCCTCTAGCTCCCCCTCCCCCCCCCCCCCCCCCCGCCTCGGAAGCCCTCCAGGAAGCACCACCCAACTCCAACCAGCCCATCTAACAGCCAGAGACCCACGGCGGGAAGATTCACGCCGTCCAGAACTTGATCGGTTCCAGCTAGCTGTCCCTCGTCCTGATTAAGGCCATCTTTCATGTTCAAAACTGACACACTTGACGGCGGGGCTGTATCCATGAAAAGACCAGCCCACGGCCCCGTTCCTCCACACTGTGAGCCCACCAAGGAAGGTCTTTGGGTTGGAGGTGCGCTTTGCTATTTGCAGTGCTTGGCCTTGTTCTCAGTGCTGCCTCTTGCTATCAAGTTCCTCCCGGTATCTTCACCCTAAAAGAGCCCCTCCATGCCCAGTCGCTCCTGCTGGGCTGGCCCATCTCGGCGGCCCTCCCCTCCATTTCATCTTTCGAGGTTGTGGTTTGTGGGCAGTTGAAGTGTTTTTCCTGTCCCCCTTGTCCTTGGTCTCCCGCTCCCAGCTCGCTGGGTGGCAGATGTTCGGATATCCTGCCGTCTTTTGTTCTCCTGGGTGGCCCTGAGCACCGCTTTAGTGCGGGAGGACAGACTGACTGCATCCAGGAACCACAGTGCTGCTGGTGCCACCTTGCCGGGGGTCATGGAGGGCAGCTCGAGGCTACCCCCATGGACTCACATGTGTCATCTGGGGAAGATCCAGGTCGGTCAGCCAGCCACGCTAGGGGCCGGATGCCATTGCGGCTCGGAAAATCTTTGGCTTGGCTGGCCATCACATCCCCGTCTGCCAGGTTTCCCCGGACGTGGTGGCCTCCTGGATTTGTCTGTCTCCCCCATTCTAGACTGTAAGCCCGGGGTGGGCAGGAATTGTCTCTCTTTATTGCCGAATTGTACTTTCCAAGTGCTTAGAACAGTGCTCTGCACACAGTAAGCGCTCAATAAATGCGACTGAATGAATGAATGATCTCTACTTCTTTGTCTGTTTGTGCATCTTTGGATAATATGCTCCACTAATGAAAAGCACAGCAGTTTTTCACCATATCCCGTTCTACTGAGAGGACAGGGTCATGCGAGGGGCATTTCAGCAGGGAGGCCCAAATAGAGAAATAAAATAATTCTTACAGAGACAAACTTGATTAGGAAACATAGGTGCCAACTCTTCATTTTGAATAAGTGGTGGAAAAGGGGTTTTTGCAAAGGGATTGAGTGGGATGGGGCAGGGGAGAGGTAGGTATGCTTTAAGGAGCTAAGAGGTAAAAAAAAAAAAAAAAAGAAAGGCAGGCTGATCGTGGCAAGTCACTTAACTGCTCCGGGCCTCAATTTCTCCATCTGTAAAATGGGGATACGATTCCCGTTTTCCTTGCTTCTTAGATTGTGAACCTTTACGGGACAGGGACTATATCCACTAGATTGTAAGTTCCTAGAAGGCAGGGATCATGTCTACCAACTCTACTGCACACAGTAAACGCTCTATGAGATACCACTGATGTCTGCTCTGATCTGATCTTGTATCATGCTCCCCCAACCATTAAGTTCAGTGCTCTGCACGCAGTAAGTGCTTAATAGATACCATCGATCGATCGAGTGATGTTTTTAGCACAGTGCTAAACATATTCATTACTAAGCACGTTGTAAAAACTATAATAGTAATAATTCTAAAGAAAACATTGGAGTAGCTTACCTCCAGACTCTAAACTGGTACCACCAGGTGAGCCGTGACGGAAAAGCGGGACCCCCATGGGAATGCCAGCTTGTGTTTACCCACCGGTGCCTGTGTTCCCTCCATCTTGCTGGTAAACCCTCCTCCCACTCTGCCAGCCTGGCACCCTCTACCCGGAGGCTCTGCCAGCACCCAAGCTCCCAGCTGGGAACTTGCCAATGGTGCCTCTGATTGGCCACCTGTTAGCTGGGGCTGATGGGCCCTGTGGTCTGGACTCTGAGGGCACAGCAGAAGAGGAACCAGGCCCAGCCGATCCGGCGGGGCTCCCCATCCAAAGAGGGCCTCTGGCCCTCCAGCAGTCAGACCTTAGGTGGTAAACCCACAACGAGAACTCCACTGGCAGAAGCAGGGAGAGTTCCAAAGTGCTTTGAGATCCACAGAGAGGGGGTCTCCTAGCAGGAAATCCCCAGGCTTCTGGAGAGTGGACAGCAGCGCTTTGCCAGTAGATGTGAACGAAGGAGAAGCGGCTCTAGACAACCTGGGTGGGTGAAAGATCTGTAGAGGAGCTGGAGGCAGGAGTTGGGCTCTATAGGGCTTTGGCCCGGGAGTAGGGCTCTGGAGTGGACTAGCCTGGGAACTGGGCTCCATCAACTGGCCCAGAAGCTGGGTTCTGGAATGGTCTGGGGCAGGTTCTGGCCTCCGGAAGGGGTTGGCACCAGCTCAGACCCACGGAAAGTTTAGTTACTAATGAACAGGGACAGAGCGTGGACACTCTCAGTTCACTCCTGTGGCGAGTTGTGAGAAAGGTGTGTGAGGGGGTGGGCCAGCCAGAGAAATCATCTTCAGCAGAACATCTGAGATCAGAAGTGGCAAGGAGTTTGGGGAAAGAACTGCTCCTGTTCTTTAGGTGGGTTGTGACAGGGAAGTGTTTGAACGGTGAATGGAGACGATTCTGATGATTTTGATGATTTTGATGTTTCCGGAAAGGAACACTGAAACTGGTTGCAGTCAAAATGACTCCATTCTCTGGTCCCAAGGGCCGCAGGCTCTGAATCTCATCTAGAGGGGTGAGATGACATTTCTGGTTACCTCAGGCATCTTTCATCACCTCACAATGATCCTCCTCCATCTCCTCCTCCTCCTCCTCCTCCAAATCATCACCTGTACTGATTCAGTACCTTCTGAGGGGCGAGCACTGCATGAAATCTTTAGAAAAGAATTAGATAGCTGGGTCCCTGCCCTGTGGAGGTTTACAATCTGATGGAGGAGTGCTAAAGCTGGCAGGAGCCATGTGAGGTCATATCAGCCATCCCCCTGCCTCTAGATACCGGGAGACCCTCCATTCTAAACATCTCTTTAGGAGAAAAGACTTCCCAGTGATCCTTGGTCCTTGGCAGCAGGGATTTGAGGCAATTCATTTTAAATTGCACCGGGGCGGGGGGTTGGGGGGGGTGATTGGGATTAGACTGTGATGAGTAATGCGTTCCTCTCTTCTCTCTCTTTCCCCCAGTCAAAGCTCCCACGGGTGTCCCGCCCAGGTGATGATGTTGAACGGGGACACGGGCTCCTCCTCCTCCTCGCCCTCCTCGTCGTCTACCAGGATCGTGGTCCGCAGCTCTAGTGTCAGTGGCGAGATGTACAATGGGGAGAAGGGCGGGGGTGGGGGGCCGGCAGAAGCGGGCAGCTTGACGGCCAAGAAGCGACGCAGCAGCCTCGGGGCTAAGATGGTGGCCATCGTGGGCCTCTCCCAGTGGAGCAAGAGCACGCTTCAGCTCAACCAGCCCGGTGAGTATTCCCGACCGGGAATCGCAGCCGGGCGTCCCGCTGATGGGGAGAGCCGTTGGGGGGGTTCTGGGAGCGAGGAGCTGGGAGACCACCCCAAGACCTTCCACTCCAGGCACCTCAACCTATTCTTTGGAGGAAGGTGGGGGCCTGAACCTGATTATGATAATGATGGTACTTAATTCGCGCTGACTATGGCCCAAGCAAATGGGCTAAGCATTGGAGTAGATTAATAATAATAATTGTGGTATTTGTTAAGTGCTGACGCTGTACCAGGTACTGTACTAAGTGCTGTGGTAGATATAAATTGATCGGGTTGGACACAGTCCCTGTCCCATGTAAGGCTCACAGTCTTCATCCCCATTTTACAGATGAGATAACCAGGGCACAAAGAAGTGAAGTGACTTGCCCAAGATCACACAGCAGACAAGTGGCAGAGCCAGGATTAGAACTCAGATCCTTCTGACTCCCAGGCCCATGCTCTATCCACTAGGCCATGCTCCTTCTCTAAACTGTAGACTTTGAGCTCGTTATGGGCAGGGAACGTGTCCACTAATTCTGTTATATTGTCCTCTCCCAGGTGCTTAGTTCAGTGCTTAGTAAGAAATCAATAAATACCACTGATTGGTAAATAAGTCATTCCGAGACAGTCCTTGCCCCACACAGGGCTCAGGGTCTAAGAGGGAAGGAGAAAGGGCATCTTGTCCCCATTTTTCAGATGAGGAAACGGAGGCAGAGAGTGGTTAAGTGGCTTTCCCAAGGAAGCACAGCAGGTGAGAGGCAGGGCCAGGTTTAAAAAACTCAATAATAATTGTAATATCTGTGAAGCACTTACTACGTATCAAGCACTTTACTAAACGCTGGGGTCACTACAAAATAATCAGGCCAGACACAGTCCCTGACCTACTCCAGGGTCACAGTATAAATAGGAAGGAGTACAGGTATTAAATCCCCAATTTCCAGATGAGAAAACTGAAGCACAGAGAAATTAAGTGACTTGCCCAGAATCACACAATAGGCAGCGGGCAAAGCCAGGGTTAGAACTCAGGTTCTCTGAATCCCAGGCCCGTGTTCTTTCCACTAGACCATTCTGCTTCTCAACCTAAAACCCTGAGGGCAGAGGTCAGGACTAATATTTCTTCTCAATATTATATAAACTCCCAGTATAGCACTCAACATGCAATACTGGTGATGGTGGTGGCAGAAAAGTGGTCACTGGAGGCGCTGCTGGAAATTTCCCAACGTGCTTATCTTCTATATCCCCCAGAGAGTAGTACAGTGCTTGGCACATTGTAAGCACTGAACAGATAAATGAATTGAAAACGTACATTTTTATCCCTACAACTTCCGCTTCAGCATTGCCGGCCCCTACACACTCGTGTACTCACAATCTCCCTTTAAATTTTTGTGCCTATTTTGCACACCCTATTTCTAATGAAGTAATTCAAGTACAACTCTCCTTTTCCTTCTACTACTCATTCTACTAATTCTATTGTTCCCAAGTGCAGTGTAGAGTTCTCTGTTCCCAGGAAAAGCACTGTAAATGTTGTTGAGTGATTGAGACGGTGAGGACAATGATGGTTGCTGAAGCGCCTCTCTCACCTGATCTTTATAATAATAATATTAATGATAATAATGAGCTCGTTGTGGGCGGGGAATGTGTCTGATTCTTGTATTGTACTCTCCCAAGAGCTTAGTATGGGGCTCAGCACACAGTAAGCTCTCAATATATGCGACTGAACGAAAGAATGATAATAGTAGTGGTTAAACATTTACTATGCACCAAACACTCTACTAAGCGCTGAGGTAGATGTGAGATCATCAGGTCCCACATGAGGCTCACAGTCTAAGCAGAAAGGAGAACAAGTATTGAATCCCCACGTTGCAGATGAGGGAACTGAAGCACAGAGAACTGAAGTGACTTGTCCAAGGCCAAACGGGTGGCTAGTGGCCTAGCAGGATTAGAACCCAGGTCCTCTGACTTCCAGACCCGAGTCCTTTAATAACAATAGTAATGTTGGTATTTGTTAAGCGCTTACTATGTGCAGAGCACCGTTCTAAGCTCTGGGGGTAGATACAGGGTCATCAGGTTGTCCCGCGGGAGGCTCACAGTTAACCCCCATTTTACAGATGAGGTAACTGAGGCAAGAGAAGTTAAGTGACTTGCCCATAGTCCCACAGCTGACAAGTGGCAGAGCCAGGATCCAAACCCATGACCTCTGACTCCCCAGCTCGGGCTCTTTCCACTGAGCCACGCTGCTTCACGCTGCTTCTTTCCATTAGACCATACTGCTTCTCTTTTTCAAACTTCTTTCCCAGCTTAAGCTTGGGAAACTCAACACGCTTCGTATCTGGGGGGTCTTCCCTCCCAGGTGGGTTAGTAAAGAGCGGAGGCCGGGGTTTTGGGTCCACCACACCTTCAGAACCACCGACAGGGCCTCCGGCTGCCTCTGGGCCTCCAGCAGCCTCTGGAGCAGAGGCAGTGCCCGTGTCTCTAGTGATCTGGTTTGATCCCCAGCATTGGTGAGACGGGCAGTGAGGGATGCTTGGCCTGGAGACTCGGGGGATTGAAAGAGTGAGAAATAGATTCCCAACGGCACAAACTCCCTTCCCTTGGAGGAGATGACTCCGTCCTCCACCCTCCTCCCATCCCCACCCTCCCCTCTCTGAGCCTTCCTTAGCTGGGCCCGGAAGTTGAAGGGGCCAAGGCATTAGCCGGCAAGTGGAGAAATCAGTGACAATAATAATAGCTCTAGTTGTCTGTTAAGCGCTTACTAACTACTGTACTGAGTGCTGGAGTGGATACAAGCAAATGCAACTGGACACGGTCCCACATGGGGCTCTCAGTCTTAATCCTCATTTTACAGAGGAGGTCACTGAGGCACAGAGAAGTGAAGTGACTTGCACAAGGTCACTCCACAGACGAGTGGCGGAGCCGGGACTGGAACCCAGATCCTTCTGATTCCCAGGCCCGTGCTCTATCCAACTAGGTAACACTGGTTCTCAGGTGGAGAAATGGGCCTGGATGTGTTTTCTCTTCTTCTGGAGGGAATGCTGCACCTAACAGGAGACTGGGGGAAGCTGGGTCCCTGACTTGGAGGAGGTCACTGACCAAACAAAGAGGTCAGAACAGGAGGGGATGGGCTTCAGCTGCATCAGGACGGAGCTGGGTGAAGCACAAAGAGGAACTTCCTGACTGTAAGGGGGATTAAAAACCGGAACGAGTACTGAGGGAAGGCATGATGGAGTTCTCACTGGAACCGGAAAACTAGAAAGAGAGAACAGACTCCCACGTGTCCTCGATAGGTTAGGTGTTCCCCGGCCCGGAGGCAGAGGGCTGGACTAGGTGACCTCTCATGGAGTTTTCCAACCCTACCATTCCAGGTCCTGTGATGGGTCTGGTTGCTGGCGACCTTATTTCTCAGTCCGGTCCAGATCTTGGTAACTGAGGCGCATCTAGCTGCCATCTCATCCAGCCCCCTGCCTCCCAGCTTCACGTTAAAAAACATTCCCGAGAGATGGGAGACAGTGTCCTCTCCTCTCCAGTGACGGAACAGTCTAGGAAGCAGCTGCTGAGCCCCTCCCCCGAGGGGGCTGCATTGCAGTGGCCGAGTCGTTTAAGGCAGGAATGAGTGGGGAGGGGCTGGAGGGGAATACATGGAGGGAGAGGAGAGAAGCAGGAACGGGGGTCCCTGTAGCCCCCAAGCGTGTCATGTGCTGGGTTGCTCTCTAGGAGGATATCCAGTTCCAAAGACATTGCAGCCCTCTCCCCCTGCCCGGCCCCCCCCGAGGTAAGTTGGGAGCGGGGGCGAGGGCAGAGGAAGGAACCCACGAAATTAAGTCATAGTCAGGATCGGGGGGTCACACCCTTGGAAAGTGGAAGAGAAACTGGGGTGTAAAGAGCACACACACACACACACCCCCCCAACTTTCCCTCACTTGTCTTCTCCCCCACCTTCTTGAGGGCATCGCTTCTGGGGGCAGTCCCCTGGGGACCCCTTTGTCTTTCACCTGTCGCCTGCCCCAGCCTTCCATGCTTGCAGTCAATCAATCAATCAATGGTATTTATAGAGCACTTTCCATGTGCAGTGCACTGTACTAAGCGTTTGGGAGAGTACAATAGAGTAAGTTGCCTGGAGCTCTCTGCTCAACCCACTCCCCTTCCCACTCTCTAGCCGAGACTCGGGCCAGGCTTCCCCAGCCCCCGCCCCGGCCCCCTCCCCAAGGCCCCCGGAAAGCCTGTGGAAAACCAGTCTTCTCCCTCCCCCGGGTTGGTTGCTTTTCCTTTTCCTTGCCTCGGCCCCCCACAGCAACAGCCAATGAGGTCCTTTCAGCCTTCCTCCCTCCCTCCCTTCCCCGCACCCTCCCACCCAACCCCTCTCCCAAATCCCTGTCCGGCCTCGTGGGAATCCAGGAGTCCGAGATGGCTTCTGGATCCCCCGGCGAGGGAAGGGGACCCCCCTCGACACAGCCGGGCTCTCCTTCTCCCTCTCCTCCGACCCCCACCCACTGACACAGGGAGAGGTCCCCGGCTGACTGACTGTAGGGGTCTCACCGCAATGCGGAGGTGGTTACCATGGCAACCCTCGCCCGGCAGGATGCTGCGGAGTGATGGAGTCGAGCAGGGACGGGTGGGAGGAGGGGGAGGAGGGAAAGGGGAAAATCTGCCGCGCTCGGTGGCTGCTGGGTCGCAGGGGGATGGTTCCCCTCACCGGGTCCTGCTCGGGGAGCGGGCGAGAGCCGAGGTGGCCCAAGACGTGGGTCACCGAGACAGCTGGGGTGCGAGACTCTCAGGGCCTTAGAGCCTCCTTCCCTTCGAGAGACCTGGAGGGCCAGCGCCCTTCGCATTGAACCGTCTTGGGGGCATTTGCAGAGGGTGCTGGAAGGAGAAGGAGGCTGGGATAGGTCTCAGGATCCTAGTAATAAAAATAATCATACTTGTTAAGCTCTTACTATGTGCCAAGTACTGAATTAAACATTGAGATAGATACAAGCTAATCAGATCCCATAAGGAGCTCACAATCTGACTTGAAGGGAGAACGGGTATTAATCAAATCCCCATTTTGGCGATAGGGGAACTGAGACACCGAAATGTTCAGCAACCTGCCCGGGGGTCACACAGCAGGTAATCGGAGGAGCCGGGATTAGACCCTCAGGCTTGGGCTCTTTCCACTAGGCCACGCTTTTTCCGGGGCTGGGGTTGGGATCCTCAGGTTGCGCCTCCTCTCCCAGGCCCAGAGATTGGGAGGGGGGTCCATCCCATTTGACCTCCGCCCTTCTGGGGTGACCGGTTTGTGTGTGCGGGCGTGCTCACGGGTACGGGGGCCCTCTTATGAACTGAGCAGGGAACGGGTCGATGAGGACCCCGCCCCTCCCTGTTATGCCCTGATTTCTGCCACTCTCCCTACCCGGCCTGTCCCCCCGCCCACACTCTCCTTGCTGAGTCAGACCCCCCACACCTGCTTCCAGTTCCAGCCCCGTTATGTAACTGTGCTGGGGGCTGCTGCTGGCCCACACGTCACATCACAACTCCTCACTATGTGCTTCCAGACTTCAAGCTCGCCCCCTCTTCCCCACCCCCAGAGCACCCACCCTCTCTTACCTAACCTTCCTCACCTCCCCCCACCAGACCCCAGATCGTGCTCTTCAGACCGGTCGGGTCAATCTACTCGCTCTCCCCCTGCACAAGACTCTTCCACCCAACAAGCCCCCCGTCCCATCCTCCCCACTTCCTACCCATCGCATCATCCGCCCTGCAGCCCTTCCTCGTTGGCTTGGATCAAAGCGAATCCACCCGTGCAGCTAATGTTCATCTCTGGAAACGGGGAAGAGTGGGCAGTGCGTTTCTGTCTGTCCCGTGTGTCTCCGTCATGTCCTCTGCCCCCGAGCCAGGGCTTTGTGTCCACTTGCCTGGCTGTGAATGTCTGTCCGCTCTGCCGGTCTCCACCAGCAGACTGACATCACACTGAAGGGACGGGGAGCCAGTCAGTCGATTGCATTTACTGAGCGTTTACTGTGTGCAGAGCACGGTACTAAGCGCTTGAGAAGAGTACAATACAACAGAGCTGATAAACATGTTCCTTGCCCACGACGAATTTACAGTCTAGAGGGGCAAACAGACATTAATATAAATACAGAAATTACGGATATGTACCTGGAAGGTTTCCGGTACTCTACCGGTCTTGGCTACGGGAGGGTCAAGCAAAGGTGGACCTATTCATTCCTGGCTCGGGCGGCGGCCGGGAAGTGGAAGGCAATCGAAACTCAGTGCGCTGGGCATCAGCGGCACGGCAGAGAGTCGAGGGCGGAGGCTCGGGTTTACTGCACGGAAGAAGGAAATGGTAAACCATTTCCATATTTTTACCAAGAAAACTCTATGAATACACTAGCAGAACGATTGCAGATGGAGGTGGGATATTCTGGGAGAGATGTGTCCACGGCGTTGCTATGGGACGGAGACGACTGGACAGCATAAGACAGGACGTAAGTGCTGTGGGGAAGGGATCCTGTATTGGCAGGAGAGAAGCCCCCAGACATCCTGCCCAGCAAGAGGAATATCACATTTTCCTTGCAAACCCCTGGGAAGAACTAGCCTCGCCACCACCCCCGCATGTAACCCCGGTTGTGCGACGAATCGATGATGGGCACGCAGCCGGTGGTTTTAATATCAACATCCGACCGTCACACTTTAAAGCTTCAGAATGATATGATGTGTCAGTTACAGCAAGTAACAGACGTCAGCCAGTACTCTCCCAAGCGCCTAGTACAGTGCTCTGCACAGAGTAAGTGATCAATAAATACAATTGATTGATTGACCCCCCTAAGCTGAAACCTAATCCTTTCCCCAACTGTAACCCTTCATGGACCTGATCTCGGCCACTCTCTCCACCTCTAATAACCCTTTCCCTAATTCCGTTCTTCAGAAAGTGATTTCGTCATCACCGGAACTTGCAGTCGCTTGGCCGTCTTCCGTGCCTTTTTAATGGCTTGGCTCAAGGTTGGCCAAGCCCTTGTCTGCACCTGCCCTAGATAGGAAGTTTCTGGTAGGCAGGTTTGGGGAATATCTAACTAGCTCCGAAAAATGCCAAGAGCAGAGAGGTACTGAATATAGTGGTGACGGTGGGAGCTGAGGAACGAGGAGTCCCAGGCTCCCAGTTGGCAGAGAGAGAGGGCCCTTGGAGCTAGGAGAACCAACGGTGTCTTAGGCCCGGGTGTCAGCCTCTGTTTACCCCCTTTAGATCCAGTCTGGATTTATTTTCCAGCTTGAGGAGAAGTGGGATCTGAAGGGGGCTTACAGAGGAGAGGATGGGGCTGAGACGGAGGGAGAGCTAGGAGAACGTGAGATCAAAGTGCAGGGTGAAGGAAGGGTGAGCGATTGGGGGGGGGGGGCTCATCCGGAGGAGGGTGGAGGGCAGCAGGGGAAGGGTGGAGGGGCTGTGGGAAGGGCTCAGACAGAGACTCTTTCTACCTCAAATCTCGACAGCAGCATGGCCTTGTGGCAAGAGCACGGGCTTGGGAGTCAGAGGATGTGGGTTCTAATCCCGGCTCTGCCCCTCGTCTGCTGTGTGACTTTGCGCGAGTCACAACTTCTCTGTGCCTCAGTGACCTCATCTGTAAAATGGGGATTAAGTACGTGAGCCCCGAGTGGGACAACCTGATTACCTAGTATCAACCCCAGCGCTTAGAACAGTGCTTGGCATGTAGTAAGCGCTTCACAAATACCATCATTATCATCTTCATCTCGGGGTTCCAGGTCCCTGGAGTTTAGCCTCCCCTCCTCACCTCCTGAGCCAGGGGGCCAGGGGAGCCCCCTCCTCACCTCGGGGAAGTTCTTCCTACGGACTAACCTCCCTCTGCCCCGCAGACGGGGGCTCCAAGAAGCCGCGGAGCAACATCCGAAGGAGCACGGAGACCGGCATCGCGGTGGAGATGCGGAATCGGGTCACTCGGCAGGGCAGCCGCGAGTCCACCGACGGCAGCACCAACAGTAACAGCTCCGACGGCACGTGAGTCCCCCCCCAAACCCCAATCCAGGATCCGGTTTCCCGGGGCAGCTCACTCGGTGCGGGTCCGGGGGATTCCCCCCCGCACCCGGAATGCCAGGAGGACAATTCAGCCCTCGACGGCAGGGGAGGGGGAAATGTCCTTCCCGGAGCTCCGGGGATGAACGACAGAGAGGTGGGGGGGGGGGGGTAGGGATGGACATTTAAACATCAGTGGTCCGAGGGCTTAATGCTCTCCCATCTTTTCTTCATCTATCTGACTGAAAAGCCGCCCCCCGATTCCTCCTCCGGGCTCCCCCTAAGGACAGCGGTCAGAGGTCATGGGTTCGAATCCAGGCTCCGCCACTTGTCAGCTGACTGTGGGCAAGTCAGTTTACTTCTCTGGGCCTCAGTTACCTCATCTGTAAAATGGGGATGAAGACTGTGAGCCTCACGTGGGACAACCCGATGACCCCGTATCTACCCCAGCGCTTAGAACAGTGCTCTGCACATAGTAAGCACCGAACAAATACCAACATTATTATTAAGGACCCCCGCGGGCCTCGGCCCCATGCAGGCCAGGCCTCACTCCGGCCTTCCCCTCCGGCCCAGAGGGACGGACCGAACCACCCCGTTGGGTGGATCGACGGCAAGACCGAGGCCCCGGACGAGGCCGGGGCTTGGGGGTGGCCGGTGAACGGGGAGTCCGGTCCCTCACCCCTTCTTCCCTTCCTCAGGTTCATCTTCCCTACGCCCCGGCTGGGGGCCGAGAGCCAGTTCAGCGATTTTCTGGATGGGCTGGGGCCGGCCCAGATCGTGGGGCGACAGACCCTGGCCACACCGCCCATGGGTGAGTCTCCCGGGGGACCGCGGACACTTGACCGTACCCCCGCCCGACCGCTGCCCTTCTCCCCAAGCCTGGGCATCACCAGCTACAGCCGGAGACGCAGCAAGGCCTAGTGGCAAGAGCACGGTTTTAGGAATCGGAGGACGTGGCTTCTAATCCCGGCTCCGCCACTCGTCTGCTGGGTGACCTTGGGCAAGACACTTAACTTCTCTTTGCCTCAGTTACCCCATCTGTAAAATGGGGATTAAGACTGTGAGCGCCACGTGGGCCGACCCGATTACCTTGTATCTACCCCAGCGCTCAGAACAGTGCGTGGCACATAGTAAGCGTTTAACAAATACCATTATTATTATTCCTATTGATTATTAAAGGCCTCCTCGCAGCAATACTTCATCCAACATCTCTCTCAGCCTAGACGGACAGGGGGTTCTCCTCTCCTGAAAGATCTCCAGGGGCGAGAGATTCACAATCTCCCAGCCTCTACAGTCGGGAAGTTCTTCTGGGCATCTAGCCTCCTTCCCTCTTGCTGCGGTTTAAGGCACACCTCTCTTTGCCCACGGGCCTCACCTGCTTCCGCAGACTAACCCCCAGGAGCGCGGTCCACAGCCCCTAAGACACCCTTCCCACCCGTTGGGTGACCGGGAATGGGGTGGGTCGGGGACATTCCCACCCTAAGGTTGGGTCAGGAGCAGGTCCTGCTTGCAGCGAGGCCAGTCGCGGGGTGCTGGAGGGGTGTGCAGCCGAATATTGGGTTGAGTTTTCGGCTGTGGCCGTTGTCCGTGCGGTCTGGTTGTCACCAGGCCCGGGTCACAAAGTGCGTCAGACAGTGCGGGCCCAACCTAGGCTTGGCCTTCCCTTCCCTTCCCTTCCCTTCCCTTCCCTTCCCTTCCCTTCCCTTCCCTTCCCTTCCCTTCCCTTCCCTTCCCCTTCCCCTTCCCCTTCCCCTTCCCCTTTCCCTTTCCCTCCCCTCCCTTCTCCTCCCCTCCCCTTCTCCCCTTCCCTTCCCTTCCCTCCCCTCCCTTTCCCTTCCCTTTCCCTTCCCTTCCCTCCCACAATTATCCCGGGAAAAACCAGGCTCGTCCTCAGGCTTGCCAAGAGTGCCCTCTGCAGTCGGAAGCTGAGCGAGACGGGAGATCTCCACGGGGCAAGAACAGGGGTGTTGGGTTTTTTGTCTTTTTTAAAATGGCATTTGTTAAGCGCTTACTATTTGCCAAGCTATGAGCCGGAGTAGATAGAAGCTAATCAGGTTGGACACATCCACGTCCCACATGGAGCTCACAGTCTTAATCCCCATGTTACAGATGAGGTAACAGGCACAGAGAAGTTAAGTGATTTCCTAAGGTCACACAGCCGACAAATAGCGAAGCTGGGGTTAGAACCCAGGTCCTTCTGACCCCCAGGCCCATGCTCTATCCACTAGGCCACTCTGCTTCACTGAGCGGGGCTGAATCGGATAGCACTGTGTCCTTCCCCCCGCCCCCAACGCACACCTCACTGGTTTGTGGACCAGTTTTATTTCTAGGACCTCTTGGTCCTGGGGGGTCTGCAGCTCTCATGATCATAATCGTAACATCATTAATAAAAATAATCATTGTTAAGCGCTTTCTATGTGCTCAGCACTCTCCTAAGAACCGGGGGGAAATACAAGATACTTAGGTGAGACAGAGCCCCTGTCCCGCATGAGGCTCACAGTCTAAGGAGAAAGGAGACTAGGTATTGAGTCCCCATTTAACAGATGAGAAAACTGAGGCCCAGAAAAGTTAAGTGGCTTATCCAAGGTCACATAGCAGACAAGAGGAAGAGCCAGGATTAGAACACAGCCCTCCGATTCCTCTAAACTCAGAACTCAAGGAGTGGTGTGGTCTAGTGGAAAGAGCTCAGGACTGGGAGTCGAGGACCTCGGTTCTCATTCCGGCTATTCCAGTTGCCTACTGGGTAACCCAGGGCAAGTCAGTTCACTTACCTGTGCTTCAGTTTTCTCATCTGTAAAATGGGGATTCAATCCCTATTCTCCCTTCTATTTAGACATGTGGGACGGGGACTGTTTCCGACCTGATTCGCTTGTAACTACCCCAGTGCTTGTAACGGTGTTTGACATATAGGAATGGGTTAGAAAATATAATAATGATGATAAAAATAATAATAATACAGCTGTGGGGACTGAGGTTAGGTGATAGGAGGCAATTCCTAGTTAAGAGGCCTGGGAGGGGCTCGAATGGGAGCTGAGCATCTCCCGGTCTGATTATCTTGGGTTGCAACGCCCCCCTCCCCAACTCACACCCACCCACACTCACCTCAAGAAGTAGGAGGAAGAGGAAGGGATTAACCTGGTAAAGTTCCTTTTCATCCCAGAATTCTCCATGGTGGTCCATGCCACCGGGTCTGTTTTCTAACATGGATCACAGAACCCCGACCGGGGCTGTACACTCCAAAGACTTGCAGGCTGACTGTGATGTGGGCTGGGCGGGGGCAAGAGCAGCGGGGGCTCTGCCCAAGAGGAATTGGTTGTCCAGTGGTCTCCCCTGACCCTGGCGCTTGACTTTGATTCTATAATCCAACCTTGCAAATGGTCATCTAGCCAACTCGCCCAAGGTATGAGCCCATTGAGGATTACAGATCTCACTCCTTTGATTCCCCAGATGCTTCTTGTAACAGGGGCTAACTGATCAAGAATGGGTGCAGGCTGGTAACTCTACCCTTATCTGCAAGCCTACCCTAGCTCCTAGCCCCGCAGGCTGGTCAGTAAACACTCATTCATTCATTCATTCATTCATTCATTCATTCATTCATTCATTAGTATTTATTGAGAGCTTACTATGTGCAGAGCACTGTACTAAGCGCTTGGAATGTACAAATCGGTAACAGATAGAGACAGTCCCTGCCCTTTGACGGGCTTACAGTTTAATCGGGGGAGACGGACAGACAAGAACAATGGCAATAAATAGAATATTTATATATATATATATATATATATATAATAAATAGAATAAATAGAACATCCATCTGCAGGGCAGTCCCTGGGAGGAACCTGGGACAGGAAAGGCAGTAGTGTTGACCAACTCCCTTCCTTCCTGGACCCTTCCCCAACCCAGTGGCCCCGACCCCCCCATCTTAGGGTGGCAAGAGGAGTAGGGATCAGGTAGGCCACAGGGACCCAGGTGTTAGACCATCCTGGCCCACAGGGAGAGGGTTCGATTTGCCCTTCTCTAGGGAGGCCCTGACCAATGGACTGGAAATGGTGGGGCTCCTCTCAGGAGTGGGAGAAGGGAGTGGGGAGAGGCTGGTGAGAAGGGAACTGCAGACTAGCTATGATGCCCTCTGACCTACAGGGGATGTCCACATTGGCATGATGGACCGGAACGGACAGCTGGAGGTAGAGGTGATCCAGGCCCGAGGGCTCACACCCAAGTTAGGATCCAAGTCCATCCCCGGTGAGTGGGGGTTTGTGAGGGTCTCGGGCTGTGATGATCGGGCGGGGAGAGAGGGCTGGCGCTGGGAAGGGAGAGGCCACCCAGATTTCTGGCCCTGTGGGGAGATCCGCTTCCAGTGTGGCCCAGAATCTCCCCATCTTCTTAGCCCACAGATTTCCTTCTAATGAACTTTAGAAGGTCACGAGAGGTCCAGATCCAACAGCCTCAGAACTGGCCGACGGTTCTCGATCTCCTCTCTGCAAGCCCATGGGCTGGCTAGCAGGGACCCCAGTTTCCTCTGCAGCCGAGTAGCCTGCGTCAGATTATGCTCCTAACTTTCCTTCTCCCCCATCCTGGCTTCCGCCGGTCCTGCCCCCCCGTACTTTCTCCTTCCCCTCATCCTCTGGGATTTTTCCCCCTGCCCACAGCCACCTACATCAAGGCTTACCTGTTGGAAAACGGGGTCTGCTTAGCCAAGAAGAAGACCAAGGTGATCAAGAAGACATGTGACCCACTGTACCAACAGGCGCTGCTGTTTGAGGAGGGGCCCCAGGGCAAAGTTCTGCAGGTGAGTAGCCCTGGCTTCCAGGAAAGATGGGATAACGTGGCCTACTCTTAAGGGGAAGATGGGACCTGGCCAACTCTCATAGGGAAGGTGGGATGTGGCCATCTCTTAAAGGGAACGTGGCTGACTCTTAAGGGGAAGGTGGGACGGGCCCAACTCCTCCGAGGTTGGTGAGGGGGCGTGGATCTTTGAGATGAAATTTTGGATTCCTGGCTGACCCCTGACCCCCAACAAGCCGTTTCTTTGAGTTCTTAGGACTGTTTGTAAGTACTCACTATGTGCCAAGCACCGTGCTAAGTACTGGGGCGGAAATGAGATAATCTGCAGGAGTCCCGGATGTTAGGGAGGATGGGCAGAGTGTCGTAGCGGAAGGAACATGGGGTTGGGCACCAGAATGCAGGCCTCTAATCCTAAATCTGTCACTGCCCTGCTGCGTGACCTCATACAAGTCCCTTAATCTACCTGGGCCTTAATTTCCTCATCTGTAAAATGGAGGGAATAACGCCTGCCTCTCCCGCTATTTCACAGGGATGTTGTGAATTTGGAAAAATTAAAAGCACCATACAAGGAGCAAGGTATTATTATTCCCAATGCAGTCAACCCTTTGCTGACCAATTATTCCCTCCACCTCCCCAATAGTTGATTGTCTGGGGCGATTATGGCCGTATGGACCACAAGTGCTTCATGGGAATGGCCCAGATCGTCCTGGAAGAGCTGGATTTGAGCAACATGGTGACGGGCTGGTACAAACTCTTCCCCACCTCCTCCCTGGCAGACTCCGCCATCGGCCCTCTCACGCGCCGGCTGTCTCAGTCCTCTCTCGAGAGCTCCACGAGTCCTTCCTGCCCTTAAAGATCCCGGAAAGGAGAAGCTGGGCGGGGGGTGGGGAGGGGAGGGACGGCCGAACCAGATCCCCTCTCCCCATCCGTCCCTTCCCCACCCCCGAACGCTCAGTCACGGGTGCATAACGTCACAAGATCTTTTCTGGAACAGCCGGACACCCCCAGCCCAAGTCCCTACTGGCCCAGAAGGCAAGAAGACTCCTCTGTGTGCTGTATGTGTGCGCAGGGTATGTGTGCGTGTGCTGTGTGCGAGTGTGTGAATGGCGCGTATGTATGTGTGTGAGGGATGACCCACTGTCCTTTCCATGCAAAACCAAGTCTAATTCCCACGACTGTTACCGCGCCTCATCCTGCCATGTGGGAAAGAAACCAAAATTGGAATTTCACCAGGGGACAAGGACTCCCGATTCCCGGGAATACCGCAGGCCGGTTCTGGCTGACTCCATCGCAAGTAGCATGTGCCTGTTTGTTTCGTCTTTCACGGCCTTTCTGTTGGTTTTGTTCCTTCCAGGAAAGCGTGGAACAAGACTCTCTGATTCTACTGGGCACTAATTAATGATTTTTTTTTTTAATTTCTAAGGAATGTAGCATCCAACGTAGCCTGCCTCGCGCTCTTTGAACTCTTGCTGCACTCTCTGTCCAGAGGCTTGCCCCTGGCTGGCTGGGCCATCCGACCCCCCCAACCGCTTGGAGCCCAGTAGGGCTTCCTGGTCCCTATTTTGCAGCATCGGCGACTAATTTTGTTGACTGCATCAGTAGCATGGAGCCTTTGCACCAAGCAGCCCCTCTGAAGCCGGAGGCAGGGGCCACTCCCCTGGACTGTCCAAGGGCATTCCCTAGCCCCGTCCAAGGGCATTCCCTAGCCCCTACATCCCTTCTCCAGTCCTCACCAGGTCCCCCTCCCCTTTGAACTCAGAATCTAAAGGCCGGGACCCCTGAAACAAGAGATTAAGGTGCTAAACTCCAGGGAAGGCAATCTCCCTATTCCCCCTCCCCCCCACCCCCATTCAGGAATTCCTGTTCCCCAGTCTTTTCCCAAGTCCCTGTGGCCTGCGTGATCAGGGAAACCAAGACCTTTTTTTCTTCCCTCTCCGTCCGGCCAGCTCGCGGCCGGGGAAGTCTCTGTAGCAGTCGCTACGGAGCGACCACGGGCCGGAAGGTAATTCCTGACTGTTTCTGTTGCATTCGCTTTTGTTAGGAAATCTGCCGGCTTCATGACTCCAAAGGAGACCCGGAATCCTGTAGCAAACCTGATTTCAGGATATGTGACTGGAGGGGCCTAGGGTAGTGGGGGCCAGCAGGGGAGAGACCCCTTAGAAATCAATTCCTTCTGTTTGGCCCACTTAGTCGAGTCAGGCTGGGAGAGCCCCAGACTAGGGCATGGATGGGATGAGGCACAGGAAAGGAAGCTGGCACAAGGACTGGGGGTGGGATCTTGGGTCTCCAAACCCTACTGGTTTAGTTTAAGCTTTCTTCTTTTTAAAAGAGAATGAGAGCTCAGGGGAGGTTGCGCTGCTCCTCACTGATCCCTGGAGGGAAGGAGCCTGAGAAGCTGGGAAGGTTGGTTGGAAAGAGGGAACCAGAGGCCAGGAAGGGAGATGGGTGGCCAGAAAGGCCTCAATCCAGGGGTGTGTGGCAGCAGGTCCCCAATGGAGTTCCCCTCTTTAGGGCTCCGGGATCCATGCTGCAAGGAAAACCTAATCCGGGTGTTTAGGGTCTAGCAAATCCCTGGCTCTGGGATTTCTACTTTCCTCAACACACCCATGACCAAAGAGCTCAGGGCCTCTGGGCAGTGGGGTCTCCCTGCCAGGATGGGATCTGACCCTTCTGGGGTCACTCACTGTCCAGAGCAATACAGGCTGCTCCGCTCCCCTGACCCCCGTAAACAGGGTCGACCAGAAAGCCCAAATTCAGCCTGTCCCACGAGGGTGGGGAAGGGGGTGTTTGACAGCGTTCATCAGGGGGTACCACCTGATACTTGAAAATGGTTCCCGAGTGCCCTGGGCTGGGTTTTGGAAACCCGCCCTGTTCCTTCCCTCTTAAAAGCGCCTTGAAGGGGGCGGGGGGTGAAGCCGCGGGAAGAGGCAGCAGGGCTCCAGTCCAGCCCACATGCCCCAATGTGAAGCCTCCAATGATGACGGGAGATGGGGCGAGGCCCTGGAGCAGGTGGACTTCTCCGGTTAACTTGCCCCAGTCTTCCCCTCCTCGTCACATATCAGCCCCAAGCTGGTTCTCGGTCTCCCCCAGCCACCTGGCTGGACCTCCCTCCCCGGCCCCGTCCCACGGCCCCTGTAGGCTGGACATCTCATCCAGGGGCCCCGAGGCCTCTGCCTCACTTGGCTCACTGGCCACCCGTGTGGGTGAGGCCCATGAAAGCAACCCTGCGAGGGGTGGAAACACCCCGCCCCAGGGAGAGAAGGCCGCGGGGCTGAGTCTGCTTAGATAACACATTGGCCAAGGTTCAAAGGGACTAGCGGAGGCCCAGGTCTTATGACCGGAGACTGACCGCTTTAGGCCGTTGGCCTTTCAAAGCCCAGACTGGGGATGGACCCGATTCCACCCCCATAGGGTAGGAAATGGGAAAGCAGGTTTTACTTTACAGCCAGTTCTTGAATATCCAAACAAGTGCAGAGAGACACGGATTATCCACAACAACACATGGTAAGGAACTCGCTTTGAACGTGGCTGGGGGAAGTCACTCCAGGACCCAGGGCACGGAGGGAAGGGGGAATATGGCCTTGGGTCAGGGCAGGCTCCCATCTGGGGAGACTTTAGTCATCCACCATGGATAAACCAGGAAGGGGATAAATAACGGGTGGATAATCACACTGACTGCAACTCAAAAACCACTTTTAATCCTTTGCACAATGTGATTTTATGTGTGTATTTTGGTGTGTTTCACCCCAAGTGAGTGAGAGGTGTGTGTGTGTGTGTGTGTGTGTATGTGGTATATATACTGTACATAACATAGGTGTTTGTAGGGCACTGTTAAGTACCTTTGTATCGTCAGTGTGGGTGATGGAACATTTTGTAGCCAGGAACAATCAGAGAGGTCTTCTTTATGCCAATACGGGCTATAGAAGCTGCACTGGACTTTCTGTTTGACTTCAAATCTGCCTTCTGATTCATTTCCCCGACCCCTACTCCACTTCTGTTGACTCAGAAATAGGACAGTTGTCACACCTGCCATTTCATTCCCTACCAGAGACCTTGTGGCCTCCCCCATTGACTTGAGGGGTTCTCTTGCTCCCCACTCCTGGATTTGGCCGGCTCCCCTGCCCGATGGCCCGGGGCGGGCCTCCAGGATGGGGTCGGTCTATTGGCGGGACTGGAGCCAAGCCGGGACGTGCCGGAGCCGGCTTTCTTTTCCAGCCGGCGGGGGCCAGCGTTTGGGACCCGGAGACGGGACCCAGGCAGCCAGGGCTGGGCCGGTGGATGGGGTGATTCCAAGTGGCCTTTGACAGAGTTTGTTATTCAAGGGGACCTGGGTTCTCCCTTCTTCCCGGAAGGACACCCGAGGAATATCAATCACAGCTGGTTTCCATCTGGGCTGGAGGAGGCTGGGGGAGAGGGGCCTCTAGCTAGAGTCTCCCACCCACTCGTCTCTGGGTGGGCTGCTGGAAAGGTATCCAGCGTCGGAAGAGGTAAAGTGTGTGTGTGGGGGGGGGTGGGTGGGCGGGTGTTGGGGCTGTGTTGCTCCTGGGGTGCCGAGGCAAGAGAGGTGGAGATGAATTTGGTTTGGGGGCTTTGGAAGTTGCGGTGGGGCAGGTGGGTCCTCCCCATTATGAGCCCGGGACAAGTCTGGCCCCTGGGTCAAGGCAACAGGGGAGCAGCTCACCCTTGGGGGCTCAGGCCCTTCCTCCCTCTCTCCTCCCCCCGCGTCAGGAGGAATTCTCCTGGGGCCATGTCCGGACAATCTGGGAAGACATGGCCAGCCGAGCTTGCCCAGCCTCCACCGACTGACCGCTAAACAAGGAGCCCGGGGACAGGACCGGGCAGGCCCTCACCGGGGGCTTCCTTGCCAGAGGCAGGGGGCTGGACCACATGACCCCTCGAGGCCCCTTTCATCTCTGTGACGTCCGATGCCCGTCTTTCATGGCTGGTTGGTGGAAGAGCAGAGCTGCACACCTCCCCCTTCCCTGTGGATTCTTCCTGACTTTTTTCCCGAGAAATGACATGTAGCACAACCTCATCCGAAAGCCTCACTGGGAGAGAAGCACCCCCTACCCCGAACGCTGCTCCCGCCACCCTGACCGTCACCCACATCGTGAATGGTGGTCGTTCTCCCCGCCGGGGCTCCCGGCACCCCGATACCTCACACTTTTCTAAGCAAAGAGAGGGCCCTCCCCTCCCTCGGGCGGATCTCGGTTCTGTCTGATGCTGTTTTCCGTTCTCCCGTGAGTGTCTGATCTTGTAGCAGGCTGGGGGCGCCTGCCTGCACATCTGCCCAGATGTGGACTCTTCGAGAATCTGGCTGCTGCTGCTGCTGCTGCTGCTGTGACTTTGGATCCTGTTTAGCCCAGGGTGAGAGCGGCTTAGGAGCCCTGGGAGAGAGAGAGCGCGAGCGAGAGAGAGGGAGAGAGACACCAAAGCAAAGCTGATTTGGGCTTCTCCTAGGTGACTGTTGCAGGGGGCCTGTGGAGGAGGGCGGTGCCAGGATGCCATCTCACCTGCCTCCTGCTGCCCCTTCCGCGATCGGCTTCCGCGTTCACCTGGCACACAGAAGATCTCATTTCAAATGCTGCTGCCTGCATCAGCGACTTCCTTAGTTCAGGACCAGGGTGGGTATTCTGGTGTCTGGCTCCTCGTTGCTGACTCTTCCCCTCTTCTTTACGTTTGCATTTCGTGCAGGTGAAGAGAGAATGAATGAAGCAAAAAAAAAATCGTATTTATATATATTTATATATATACATATACATATATAAATATAAATAAATCTACTGTAAAGGGCAAAGGAAACTGTTTGGGGGAACACGTTTGGGTTACGATTTTGTCCCCTCGTTTCCCCTCTCCGCCCCTACGGGGGAAGAGGGGTCTTTAAAGGGGACTGGATATAAACTGGAAATCCCAGGATTTGCTGGATGAAGGGGTCCCCCAAGGAAGGGTGAATTAGGATCTCAAAGAAATGTCTGCGATGCCAAAGAGTTTTTCTCTGGCAAAAGGCTGCTTCGGCCGAACCGTCCAAAATGCCTCTCGAACGTGAGCACTTTGATGTTGGTGGCCTTGTTTCCTTAAAGGGCTCAATCTTTTCATGTAGTGAAGGTAAAAAAAGCCACGCCCATCACACCCCCCTCCTCTCAATACCGATCCCTCCTTGTCCCCACCCCCCATCTAAATGCCAACCCTGTGGCCTATGGTCGCTGTTCCGTCAGTGACACCCCAGAGAAGAATCTGGGAGAGAATCTGGGAGTTCAGAATTGCTGGATTTATTAAAATCACATCTCCTCCAAGAGGCCTTCCCTGACTAAGCTCTCATTTCCCCTATTCCTTCATCCTTCTGCGTCACACTTGCACTTGAATTTGAACCCTTTCTTCGCCCCACCCCTAGCCCCACAGCATTTATGTCCACATCCATAATTTTTTTTGATGTCTGTCTCCCCCACTAGACTGTAAGCTTATTGTGGGTAGGGAACATGTCTACCAACTCCATTACACTCTCCCAAATGCTTAGTACAGTGCTCTGCACACAGTAAGCCCTCAATCATTGACTGATTGAAGAATCTTTCCCCCAGGACTTTAAATCTGTGGTAAAGTGGTCCCGGGGGCTACACAAGGATTTGGGTTTCCAATAAACCATCACCACTGTTTAGAAGTATTTGTACTAGAAAATGCTACCAAGATTTCTTTTTTTGGGGGGGAGGGGGAAGATCTTGGCTTTTGTGAGGGGTTCCAGGCCATTTTCCTGAAGGATTGGAAAGGCAGATTTTCACAAGAGATTGGAAAAAATCCAACTGTGGAGCGGCACTACAAAACAGAGCGAGAAGTGGAATGGAATTTGGTGTTTTGGGCTCCAGATTCGCACAGGGCCTCTTAGCTCACTAGCAATCTAGCCATCTGAACATCCTCTCCCATCCATCAAATGATGGAATTTATTGAGTACTCACTCTATTCAGAACTCTGTACTAAGTGCTTGGGAGAGTGTGATAGAGTTAGTCAACACGATCCCTGCTCTCGAGGAGTTTACAGTCCCCTTTTTCTTCAGTTTAGAATTGTGTTCATACACCAGCACTGAGGCAGGTGTTGCATCCATTGAGAATATCAAAAAGTTAAGCTGAATCCCACAGTACTGAACCAATGTTTTACTAGTGTTTTACCCTGCCTCCAAAATGCCAGGAAAAATAAGTCACCCAACAAAAATAATCACAGTATGATGATGTTTGATAGGCTCTTAATGATGGGCTAAACAGTGAGGTCGATATTGGCTTGTCAGACAGGACTCATTCACATCTAATTTCTCAAGGTGCTAGCCTTTTCTCACCCTTCAGTTCCGTGAGGGCTGACCTGGTGAAAATCTCCAATAGTCCATTTAAAATTCAAAAGTTTGATGCCCATTTTATTCCTCCACCCCCTCCCAAATGCACCATCCTCAAAAAAGTATCAGTGTAAAATAAAATGTCCCTTTTCAAACTCAGGGCAGAGGGTTTTCATAAACATCTTGCTTCCAGCAGGAGTTAAGTAGCTGAACATCGTTTTGCTTTTAGTCATCAGATGATTCCATTTCCAAACCCTTCAAAAAGTGCAGTGTGGTTCATTTTCAAAACCTAAAAAGACTCCTTATACCAACTCCCGAAAACAACCAACAGTAAAACCCCACAGGAGAGGCTAACCCAATTTTTTTTTTAATCCTGAAGCATCATGCAAAGAGGAGGGATGTCTGATGGGCACTAACAGTGTACCGCTAAGAGAAAAAGCAAAAGGCATTTTCTACCTGTGCTCTGTAACGTTTTCTATGTCTGTGTTATTTCCTAATGTAAAACTCTCGTATTTTTGTGGTTTACATGCAGCAGGTCTGAAGGCCAGGACGGGCGCATGCTATTTTGTACACTATTTCTTGCCCATTTTCCCCAAGGAGAAAATGGTCTGTTCACGTTCTTCATACGGCTTGTACTCTGCATGTACAGTATTTGGGCAGCAAGTAAAGACGATTAAAGTGAGTTTGAAAACCACCGGGGGGGGGTTGGTTTTCTTTGTGCCCCCGTTTAGGGTGTCGTGGTGGGACTATAGGATCCCTCCCTCCCCCGCCAGCCTGGGTAGTGGGGACCATTGTCCCTGGTCTACCCCTGGGCCTTGCCCACATCACCCCACTTTGGGAACACAGCCCTTCCCTCACAGCAAAATCCCCCAGATCTTCCTGGCAGATTCCCGAAAACCCAACCCCCCCAGAGGAAGGGTTTATTCGATTACCTTCAGGCCCAGGGCGCGAATCCTTCCAGGCTGAGGGCACGTGAAAATGAGCCAAGAAGCCCTGCCCCTAACACCAAGGATACCAGGGGTCTCTGGGCAAGAGCGGAGAGCCGCCGCTCCGCCTGAAGAGCCGGTGAAGTTTCTGCCCCTCGGGGGCGGGGCCCGGGCATGGCTCCAGCCAGACTCAGGCGGTCACGGTCCCCTGCAAGTAGTGGCGAGAGGCTGGCGGCTCACTCTGTCCTCCGGGCCGTGCCCCAAGGGCCGGGTGTCAACACTGTCCCAGGAAAGGCTGCTTGCTGCTCTTGCATCTCGGCAGGACAGTCTGGGAAGCAGGCAAACATGGCAGACACTTTTTTTCGCATGGCTTTGGTACTGACTACGGCTCATCCTCCTCCCCTGCTTAGGTCCCGAGTGCAGGATGCAAAGTGCGTCTTGTAAAAGGAAACCTTTCATCCCAAATGTCTCTTCTGGGCCATCTCAAATGAGGTTGGGCAGGGGAGGAGCCCTGTGTGACACTGGGGGAAGCGCAGAGGGAAGACCCCGGATGTCAGCAGGAACAACAGGTGGAGAGTGAGGACGGTTACGTGCCATCCATACGGGGCTGCCCCCCGCCACCTACAGAACGAGGACGAAGACCACCCCGTTTCTCACTGCAATATTTTATTAAGGAATTTACATATACACAGGATAAAGTCAACCGCAAACGTCTCATTTTTGTTCACGCCGAAGAGACCTTTAAGCAGATTCTTTTCTTTTTTTTAAACATTTTCTAATGAGGTGGATGGTGACAGACAGGAAAATGGTCCCGCCCCTCCGTCTAGTCACTGAGCAAATGAGAAGAGGGGATGGGGTGATATAGGAACCAACCAGAAGAGGTGTGGGGAGGGGAGGGAGGTGGGGGAGGAAGGGATTTGAGAGAAAGGGTCTGAATTAGGATGTCAGAGAGCAAATATTTGAAACTGTAAGAAAAAAAAACTTGCCACAAGGGCTTGGCTTGTTGATAAATCAGTTCCTCTCAGTTGGTTGATCTAAAAAAGTGGTCTCTTTTTAAAAAACCACCACCACCGATTGGATGGGAAAATAAAAAATGGAAAGCCACCTTGAAGTGCAAGTTTCACATTCGACATGGTGGGTATGTCCCCCTGTTCCCCGCCCCCCATCCCAGCATCCCTTCTCTAGGGGGAGGGGCCCTCCAAATGACTTTGGTTCCAATGAAGGTTGACTAAAGCAGCAACACAGGGCCCCAGCCCTGAAAACCTCAAAAGACTGGGGGTAGGGAGGGGCAGGGGACGAGAGGGAAAAGAGGCTTCTTCACCTTGGGAAGAGCTGGGTTCTAATCCAGGCCAGTGCTGGCTTCCCCCTGGGCCAAACTTGTGAGTTATTTGCTTGCTTTTAACCCTTTCTTAGCTCCCCCCTCCAGCCTCTCCCCCTCCCCCGCCAAAGCTTAACAATAACCAAATGGACTCTCCAAATCCCTCCTCCAGAGCCCCGATACAAACCCCAAAAGGGCCACTCAGGATCCTCTGAGAGATTAATGTGCCCATGGGAAAGTACCCCACAGTGCGTGCCAGTCTACTGTGCTGGAAGTGACCACAGTCCGCTCCCGGAGGCATGGCCAGGGGAGTCCTGGTGGCTGAGGCTTGGTTTCAAGCAGGGATGGCAGAGGGCAACAGACAGGTCTCAGATATGGGGGGGCCGGGAAGTTGTGGGGGGGGGAGTGTGGCCACACGGAGCAGAGTTGAGGGAGCCGCCCCAAACCCCGTGTGTCTCAGAGCATTTTTCAAACAAAATAAAGGAGGAGGGTGAGGACACGTGGGAACGGGGAGGAAAGGAGAGGGAAGAAAAAAAAGGTGGGGGGGGGGGCTGGGGGAAGAAAAATACAGGCTTTCGCTTTTATTTCCACATCTGAGTGCTCAGTGTCTGATTGGCTCCCTGGCCATTTCCGCCACCCATAGACTGTCCATAGCTCATCATCCCGTTGGTGCCGTAGAAGTTCATACCGGCCATCTGCTGTGTCATCTGTGGAGGGAGGGGAGTGAGGAGACTTTAGAGAGCAGCTAATGCAGAGAGCGACAGGAAGCTCTTGAGGAGAAGAGTCTACTCCCTTAGGGAGACCATGTCATCGACTGGTGGCTTATTACCAACTGGCAGTTTATTACCAGGGACCTTCCCGCTGAGATTCCACCCCCAACCCCACCTGCAGATGGAGAGATGCCAGGCTCTGCCCAAATCCAGAACCCTCTCTGCGGAGGGAGTGCAGGGGGAGGAAATCGAGGTGACTGGTCTTTGGAAACTCCCAACAGCTCGGAGACCGGGGGAACCCGTCTTTCCAAATGGGGACTTGTAACCTTCCCGCTCCAGCTCCCGACAAGCCCGGGGATTCACCCGGCTCGGCCTAGAGACCAGCCATCGGCGGGAGAAATGAGTACGTTCATCTCTCTCCAGAGCCAGGCCCCCCTGCTACCGGAGGGGAAGGGGTCGGGGGAGGCGGGGCTTGTCTCACCTGAGCAATGTTCCACTGGAGCTGCTGCGCTGGCTGGACGCCGTACAAGGGCTGGGGCACGCCTGCCGCCATGCCGGCCACGTACCCAGCTTGCTGGGCCGCCAGCATCCCGTTGGGGACGCCCATCACTGCCGTCTGCAGGCCGCCCATGTAGCCGGCTGGGATGGCCATTGGGGCCACCATCCCAGGGGCTCCCGCCTGGGCCATCACACCCACCGGGGGGGGGCATCATGCCCCCAATCATGTTGCCGGGGGGGGGTGACCCCGGGGTAGCCGGTGTAGGCAGCTGCAGGATAAGCGATTTGTGCCGGAGCCATGAACATAGCTGCCAAAGAAGCACACGAAGGTCATCACGCCTTGGGGAGGGAGGGGAAGCCAAGGTTCCTCTTGCGGGAGAGGATGGGGGAAAATTGTGTGTGTGTTTCTCATATATTTAAACCCTGCCCCTTCCCCTAGCGGACCATTCTTCCGACTGGCCGAGAGCCCACCTTCAGGTACCGCTGAAGGAGCCGTGGGGTCTCAGGCCCGTTCAATGCCATATGGGGAGAAAGGGTAGAGGTTGGGGTGGGCCTGGGGTGGGTCCACCACCTCTGGGAGAATTAGATGTGCTAGAATTATCTGTGCTAAGCTTGTTGTGGGCAGAGAACGTGTTTGTCACACTGCTATATTTTACTCTCCCAAGTGCTTAGTACAGTGGTCTGCCCACAGTAAGCACTCAATAAATATGACTGACTGACTGGCTGGTGCTTCTTCCTCCCAAAGTGTGTTCGTAAGAATTGCCCCATGATGCCAAAGAGGTAGGAAGGGGAATGTCTTAGAGACGGTGAAACAGAGGCCCAGAAAGGTCAAGTCAAGTAATCTGCCTGAGGTGGGACAGCCAGCCAGCAGGAGAGCCAGGCCTGGGACTCTCAGATCCACGCTCTTTTCCCCCACATCACAAGGGTCTGCAGGTTCCGGGAATCTGTGGATGCTGGTGGAAGCCTGGGTCACCAGCAGCCACAGCCCAGTCACCTTGGGATAGGGATGGGTGTTCTTCACGGCTCTATCCCTAGACGGGTTCTCTCCGTTGCTCACCGAAGTGACCTGCCACAACTCACTGGACAGGGTCCCAGTCTGTCAGGTCCCCACATTTCCGTTTCTCAAACCCTCCCACTAATGACCAGATCCTCCCACCCGCCCCCTAGAAACATACCTGGAGCAGGTAACTGAGGAGTCTGGGACCCGTACAGGGACAAGATGGAGTCTTTGGAGAGCTGCTTCTTGCCGGATTCTTCAGCTTTACTCCTGGGGTCAGGAAACAGGTTCAGATTCTCAGGGACGGATCCAGCGCTTCCCGCGGTTGGCATGGACCCTACCACCTGGGTAGGGGAAGGGAGAGAGACCAGGATGTGATTAGAGAGGCCCTCGGGAGGGACTCTACGCCGACCCTGCTTGCCTTCCTGCTGGTCGAAGACTGCCAAGCTCAAGGAGAAGTGTTCGCGATAAACATTCAGATTTTTGCCGAGGGCAAACTCCAGACCATCTGCTCCACTTAGATTGTGAGCCCTCTGTGGGGAGGGGACTGTACCCGAACTGATTATCTCAAATCTATCCAAGTGATTTGTAGAGTGTTTGGCACATAGTAAGTGCTCAAATACCTCAATTAACGTGGACCCTTGGACCTTTCCCTCCTACCGGCGGTTTCCCTTACCTCCGCCACCCCAAAACGGTTCCAGGCACCCCCCACCTCAACTTGGGCTGCAGCCTTGCAAGTCCACAGGGAAGGACTGTGCCTGGGACAGGCTGCATGTCTGGACCTGAGACTGATGGCTGCCCCTCGGCACTGTGTGAAAGAGGTAGCGTGGAAGCCATAAAGGTCCACGGTGGTTCCCGAGAGAACTGATTAAGGGCCTGTGGCTCGAGGCCTCCGACCACCTACGCGAGACATCAGGAAAGACCTCGTCAGTCAGGGTGAGAACCAGAAAGCCTCCATGATGGCGGGGCGTCCGGTGGGGGGAGGAAGGCGGCCTTGACTCTCGAGAGGCACCTGTCGAGGAGACCCGCGTGCCTCACCTTCCTGGAATCCGGCAGTGAGGTTGACGGTGCGGAGGCAAAGAGATCTAAATCCTTCTCTAGGGTGTTGCAGGTCTTGCTGTTTGTGGCAGTGCTGGCCACGGGGGCATCTGATGGGGGAGGAGGAACAGGTGATTAAAAGCAAGGCCTAGGGGAAAGAGTTCAGGCCAGGGGGTCAGACGTTCTGGGCTCTAATCCTGGTTCTGCCACTTACCTGCTTTGGGACCTTGGGAAGTTACTTTCTTCTTTGGGCCTCAGTTACCTGATCTGTAAAAAGGGGATTCAATCCTCATTCTCCTTTTGCCTGAGACTGTGAGCCCCACATGGGTCAGGGCCTGGGTCTGATCTGCTAATATCATACCAACTCCAGTTCTAAACACACAGTAAACACTTAATAATGCTAGTGGTGGTATCTGTTATCATTATTAACAGCCAACTATGAGTACTATGAGTAAAACTGCTTGTTCTCTCTAGGAGTGAGAAGGCTTGTCAGTTTCCCTCTCCCTAAGGAAGGTGGAATGGCAGGGCTGGATTAAGAATCCTTTAATCCCAAGGAAAACCTGGCTCAAGAGGATTCATGCTCCTTGACTCAGGCATCAAGAGCCTAAATATCTGTTCCTCTAGCCACAGAACCCTACCGATCTTTTGTTTTTGTCTTTATGTTGTCCTCCTCTTTAGTTTTCTCTATGTACCTGTTGCCAGAGTCCTTGCTCTGCTTTTTACTTTCAGGTGGACAGAGACTGTTTAATTCTCACCTGTGTATTCTTTTCCAACAGTTAGTACAGTGTTCTCCACATGGTGAACGCTTAATAGATGTTACTACTCCCACCGCTATGTTCCCCCATCCATGAGTGCCCCGGTTCACATTCCCTACGGGCTCTCTCTTGCCTCTACTTTTTGTTTTTCTTATGGTATTTGGTAAGCGCTTACCATGTGGCAGGCACATGGGTAGAGACAACCTAATCAGAATGGACACAGTCCATATTCCATACAGGGCTCCCAGTTTTAATCTCCATTATTCAAATGAGGTACATGAGGCACAGAGAAGGAAAGTGACCTGACCAAGTTCACCCCGTAGACAAGTGACAGCAGGGATTAGAATCCTGGTCCTTCTGACTGTGCTCTAGCCACTTGGCCCCACGGCTTCAGCACTGCTTCTGCTGGACACTCCCCTCTCTTGGGGACCCTCGGAGAGAGGAGGGGAGCCCTGCCGCTTAGTGCTGTGCAGAGTGTGGGGCACCCTGAAGATTAGGGTGAACTGGACATCTACTCTCTGGCTGCATATTTATAGCTCTTACCTTCTACAATAACTGACGCTTTGGAAGCTCCAACGGCGAGCATGGGTGGCATTTGGAAGTGGCCAACAGGCTGCCCCTACCGGGAAGAACCCTACCCAGCATCACCGCTCAGCTTTGGGATGGGTCTCGACTTCTCCCTCTCCCGAGGGATGGGGTCTTTGTGAGGGGCACTCCCATGACAGCGGCTTAAAAGGTCCTACCAATATTTGAAACTCAGCAGAGGATCTGACTGCCACTGGGAACCGGACAATTAGGGGGCGGCTTTGAAGTAGGAGGGGGCCACTCTGACAGTTGCGTTTGACTTTCTGCGTAGCGCGTCAGCTGTGGCCCCCCGGAAGTGGCTTGGTTAATGAGCACAAGAGGGAGGGAGCCTGAGAAGGCAAACAGAGCAAGGAAAGGAAAGCAGTCTGAGGCACTCACGTCCCGGGACTAGCTCCCCAACCTGGCTCGGGGCCCATCGTTCCTCCAGACCGACGCAAGAGCTGACGGGCCTCCGATCCTTACCCAGTCCCAACAAGTCCATTACAGGCTCCGTAGCTTTAGGGGGGCTTTTCCGGGGGAGCTGGATGTCTTCCTTCTTCTGTGGCTAGATGAAAAACAAACAAGAAATAAGCAGCATCACTGGGACGACCAGAGCAGAAGCTTTCTTTCCATCTGCTGAAATGGTTCAGAGAGCAGCAGATGTTCCTGTTGCTAGGTTGCTGCTTGTCGGAGGGCTTTTCTGAGGGTGAGCCAGAGCAAAATACTCCTAAAAGCGGCAGGGGCAAAAGGCAGGTGACAGGGCACAAGGCAGATTGATCGCCTGAGCCAAAGGGAAGGGAATGTGCTGTTTGTGCTTATCAGTGCAAGAGAGTAGCTTATAAAAACACAGAGGGCCTGATTAGAAGCAGGATTCTCCTTCTAGAGACCACCTTCTTCACTAAGAGGCCTTCCCCGATTAAATCTTCATTTCCTCTACTTCCTCTCCCTCCGTGTCACCTATGCATTTGGATCTGTACCCTTGTACAAATCCATAATATGTCTTAATGTCTGCCTCCCCCTCAAATCTATAAGCTCCTTGTGAGCGGAGAATGGGTCTGCCAACTCTATGGTACTATTACCCTATCCAAGTGCTTAGTACAGTGCTCTGCACGCAGTACCACTGATTGATCGACTGCTGACCTGACGCCCCATGGGGGCCCAGGAGAAGGAATGCACGGTGACCGTTTGGAAGCAAGGAGGAGAAGCTTAGGATTCAGTCAACTTAAAGGAGGGTTTAGAGAGACGGAACCCCAAAAGCTGACAGAGAAACACAGCCTCCCAATAACCTAATCTCTCTGCCAACTCTTGCAAGCCCCTCCCAACTGCTCCCCGCTGTCCCAAGTGGCTCCGACAGTGACAAATGAAAGCCTTTTTGGGGGGGCGATCAAAGGTGGTTCGTTCTCCAGGTGAGAATATCTTCTGGATGGCTGAAAGAAAATCCCTTGTGAGGAGAGCGATCTGTCTCTGTTGACACAATAGGCTCTCTCTTTGGTTGTCAAAAGAGTTAAGAAACCTATTTATTTGTGAAATGGGCATGGGCAAATCCTTTCACTGAGAAATCAGGAGATGCCGCCTCAAGTCCTCCACTGAACTCTCGAGGGTCCCCAGAGGTACATACATTAATGGAAATTCATGGAAATGTCAGAGAAAATAAAGGACAATTTTAAGATAATGCTGAAGAAGAATAAATTTAATTCTGTAATAATGCACTGCAGGAATGCCCTCCTGGGACATGCCCGCCCTAGTTCAAACCCCATGTGTGCTTTACTGATGAGTTCACGTTTCGTCCATGACCCCTCTCACTTTGCAGCCAAAGAACAAGCTGAACACAGACACAGTACAATTCTAGGGAAGATTGTTTCTCTTCTGCTTTTCCAATCTTGGAAGTGATTCTTTTTCCTACAATTTTCACGTGAAAATCCCTGGTTTTGGAAAAGTTTTGTTTAATAAAAAAGAAAATCAAACCTTTGGGTGAAAAAATCAGTACTGAGAGGGTAGGTTGGGATGGGCTGCTGGAGAGAGACTAGAACAGCCCCCTCCCCGGAGACAGGCGAAATTCAGAATAGAGTCAGTTTTAAGACAGATTTTTTTTTTTTTAAAGTGTAGGATGAAAAATGGTTCTGAACTTTCTGATTTGGGGTTTAATCCCGCCTCCTATAACATGCTTTCTCCAGTTAACTTCCTTGCATATTGTATCATCCTTTCAGCCAGATTTTGCACTTATGAATTTATCTCCACCTCAGCCCTCATGTGTACTCATTTATTTTGACCATATTACCTATAAATATTTTTATGTTGGCCTCCCCTGTTAGAGTATAAGCTCTTTAAGGACAAATAATGCATTACTTTTTAATTCTTACCTTCTCAAGAACCCTGCCCAGTACCAAGTGATTACTCAGTAAATGCTGCTACTGCTTCTTCTAGAACCCGCTAGGCGATTGAGTCCTGGGTGTGACAGGGACTGGGTCTGACCTGATTCTCCTGTTTCTATCCCAGCACTGTGTTTTTGTTTGCAATGATGAATACTTAAATTTTTTTTATGTTATGTGTTAAGTGCTTACCATGTACCAGGCACTTTACTAAGTGCTGGGGTAGATAAAGGCTAATCAGGTTGGACACAGTCCACGGCCCACATGGGGTTCACAACTGTAACTGAAGCCCAGAAAAGTGACTTGCCCAAGGTCACAGCAGACAAGAGGCAGAGCAGGGATTAGAATCCAGGTTCCTAGCCTGTGCTCTATCCATTAGGCCACGTTGCTTCTCATGCTTCTAATGGTAATATTAAAAAGCCACAAAATGGTTCTGGGAGGACTGGCAGGGGAAAGACAACACATTTGGGGCCCACTGGGAATATGCTTCAACAGGGGCAGGATTTCCCATCCAATCCCAATGCAGATAAATCCCCACGCATGAAAATCTGGCAGCAATCACCTGACGGGATGCTAGATGAGGCAGCCAGCACGTGACCAGCAGCAGCAGACTACCCCCCAGCTCCAAAGTGGAGGGTGAGTCTCTTAGATCTCCCATCTCCCGGCCCGGGCAGATGTGGCCGGGGCTAGTCACCTTTGGTCCCTCCCGCTTACCATTTTCACTTTCTCAAAGATAACAGGTTCTATTTTTTTCTCCACAGTTGGCTCGCCATTCTTCTTCCACTTGTCATCCTTTTCTTTCTATTAAAGAGTTTAAAAAGGAAAAGGAGAGGGATGAACATGGTCTGCTAGATTAAACTGTGTTTATGCTTCAGAGTGATCAGGAAGCCACCTGGGTTGGGGGCATCCGTTGGATTTCTGGGGAGCTCAGCAGGTTGGATAAAATTTTAGCAGGGTCACCTTTCTGGCAGTGGTCACCTAAGGTGCCAACTTTTCAATGTGAGCACAGAATAAAGGTTTACTTTATTTATATTAATGTCTGTCTTCTCCTCTAGACTGTAAGCTCATTTGACAGGGAATGTGTCTGTTTATTATTATATTGTAATCTCCCAAGCTCTTAATACAGTGCTTTGCACACAATAAACGCTCAGTAACTTGATTAAATGAATGAATGAAAGGGGCAAAAGGGCAATTCAGAGGGGATGAAGATTAGCAAGGGACAGGTTTCAAAAAGCCAGTAGGCCAGAAGCTTGCCATTCAGAGTCTTTACAGCTTTGTCTGGAAGCTCTTCAGATCCTGTCCAAATTCTGAGAAGTCTGAGGCTGGCAGCCCAGCTCAGAAAGTTTGGGGGCCATTTCCCCATCGCCCCTAGAGGAGTGGGCACCTATGGTAGTCACACTCATTGCCTTTTGCTCAAAAGTATCCCTGCAGCGATAAACACTTCCTCTCCTTGAAAAAGAAGAGAGGGATTCTGTCAGGATGACTGCTGGGTGAGGCTAAGATTTAGATTTCCATTTTCAAAAGGTGCTCGGCTTTACAATGCCAATCTGGAAAGTGAAAGAAGCCATCTGGTGTCCAATCAGCAGGCCCTTGAACGGAGGAGAGTTAGCATAAAAAAACACTTCAATGGCTAAGACCAACCCTGAGTGCACTGATATCCAGACTTCGGTCCATGTATTTCTTCTTCTCATACTTTTCTCTGATGAAACCTTCTACGGCTCTGTGAGGAGTTGGTTAAGGATGGATCCGACAAGAACACCGTAGGCAGGAATCAGATATCACTAGGGGGTCTCCGGCCACAGCAGAGTCTTCATGTTTGTCTTCTCCTCCATCAGCCACAACTCCAAACCTACTTTTTCCCCTGCCCTCTGTGCCATTCCCTCCTAAGTCCTCTGAACAAATATCCCAGTCTCACAACATTTGATCCAAGCTACCCCTTGCCTCCTAAGGGGTGACTAGCAAGGATTACTCTTTTCCATGATTTCTCCCTAGCAACAACTACTCTTAGTGGAGGATGCTAACACTTGAGGTATTTTCCATGCTGCACTGGGGTGAAGTCAGAAACTAATTTTGACAGACGGGGGGCATCAGGGTCCATTGCCATTAGACAACTCTTGGTTTCCTGGTGGTGTAGACTCCAATTGCCTGGAAACAGGGGACTAAACCAAATGATCCTTCTGGCTCTCACATTCTATGACTACTTCAGTGCCTTTGGTATCGCCAAAGCTTGAACAGGCCAGCCTTTTTTTTTTTAAATGGTATTTGTTAAGAACTTATTAAGTGCCTGGAACTGTACCAAGAACTGGGGTAGATACAAGCTAATCAGATTGGACACGGTGTGTGTCCTACATGTGGCTCACAAACTAAATCCTCATTTTACTTTTGACGTGACTGAGGCCCAGAGAAGCTACGTGACTTGCCCAAGTCACACGGCAGGCAAGTGGCAGTGCCAGAATTGGAACCCAGGTCCTTCCGACTCCCAGTCCTGTGCTCTTTCCACTAGGTCATGTTGCTTCTCCTGGTGAGCCATAACCACGAGGATGGCGTCTGGGGGAGGGGGCAGCCATCAATCGATCAATCAAAAAGTTAACAGTATTTATTAAGCACTTACTATGTGCAGAGCACCGTACAACATGCTTGAGAGAGTTCACTGACAAAATTAGCAGACCCGTTCCCAGGTTATAACATGCTTACATGACACTCTTCCATCAAACTCCTTACTCCCATCCTGGGCTGGGAGGATCAAAGATCTACCGTCTTGCTGACTCCAATTCCCTAATGAATGGAGTGATATTATGGGGTCCTGCTGATCGCCATAATGCAACGGGTCACGATAAATTCACTTTTCTTTTCTCAATCAGCACCTCTAGAGACCCAGGGACTGTCAGAGGCAGCAGCATGACAAAAGTCACCCCACTGTGCCCAATGGAGCTCCAAAACCAGAATGGAGAGACCTGTACCCTCGGGATGGGAAGCACGAAGCAACTCCTGCCCTAACCGACACCCACAACAGCAGCAGAAAGGAGACTGGCTCTAGAGTTCCCCACGGCTTCACCGAAGAGCTCTCTGCCCCCGAGCTATTAGAGCCGAAAGGATACGGGTCCGTCTGAGGTCGCCGGAAGTTCTCGGGGAGGTAGGCCTCGTACAATCGATTTGCTTTTCCGTTTCCCATCTCCTGCATGCACTGCAATTCAAAAACATCATTCAAAGTGACGTTCGGATCTCAGAGCTATAAGTCAAAAGGGTGTGGGGGAGGCTGGTGGAAGGGGAGATTGCTGGAGGACTCTAGGGACTTCAGGGAACTTCCTTGGGAGGAGTGGACCCTGTTTCCCCAAATCTGTGAATCTTCACAAGGCCCACTTAAACTGAACGGAGTCATCCTTTATGGGATGGAGAAATTCAGCTGCACAAATGGGAGAGGGGACCAAGACATCTGTCTTGAGGAAAAGGGAAAGATCCAGACTGAGGCCTGAGGACAAAGTGACTAGGTATTCTAGCTCCTTGACTATTGGGGGGCTCATGTTTATTGCCCAGAAAACGGACAAGGTAACTGCTCAGGTCGACTTCGTAGACGCGGATAGCACTCACCTAAAAGCAGATAGACCATGAGGATTTCCCTTGCTCCAGCCTGGGAGTTGGACTGAGTCTTCCCCCGGCTCCAATGAGGGGCAACTTATTTAAGATCAGGGGTCTGGGCGGAATTTGTTTCCTTCCACGCCGGACACAAATGAGGGCAATAGAGATCACCGTTCCATGCTGATGGAAGCACATCCCATTTCCTGCTCTTATCTGAAGGGGCCCCAGTGACCTCATCCCGCACCTCCCCAACCCTCCTAGCAGAAGTGGGCTGTGCCGTTACCTGGATCTGTTCTTGTGTCCACTGGTCGAGGTTGACGGACTTCACCCTGGATATGTGGACGCCCAAGTTCCTGTGGATTCCAGCGCAGCGGATGCAGATGAACACACCGATATTCCAAGAGGCCCATCTTGGCCCTGGGTAGGCACAGGAAAACAGACAGGTGACGTCAGGCGAGGCCCATTCTGAACTGTTAACTCATTCGGTTTCCGATGCTGGGGGGGATAGCGGGGTGAGGGGAGGGAGAGAGGACAGGCTAAGGACCCTCGGCGGTATGGGTTGGGTCAGACCATCCGGGCTTGGTCCTTTCTATGGACTGGCGATAGCAGAATCCAAACCCAAAGCAGAACACAGGTCATTCCGTCTTAATCCCTCTCTCAGCCTTACATGCAATAACAACACTAATAATAATGTTATTTGTTAAGCACTTACTATGTGTCAAGCACTGTCCTAAGCGCTGGGGAAGATTTAAGCTAATCAAATTGGATGCAGTTCCTGTGACACATGGGGCTCACAGTCTTAATCCCCATTTCACAGATGAGGTAACTGAGGTCCAGAGAAGTGAAGTGACTTGCCCAAGGTAACACAGCAGACGTGGTGGAGCCGGGATTAGAACCCAGGTCCTTCTGACTCCCAGGCCTGTGCTCTATCCAAGAGGCCACACTGCTATGTGTCTACATGTCACTCCACTTGCCTGGCTGTCTCCTGCTTTGTTTGCCATGGGGACGATTAGAATCAAAATTGCCAAATAATTAAGAATCCTGTGGTGAGACAGAGTGGCCCCCAGGTGCCTATTTCAATTGGCTAGCCCTGGGTTTTCTCCAGATCCTCAGCCATCGCCTGTTTCTAAGTCTCTGGGGGAAAGTGTGAGTCACAATTTCATTGGATAGCTGCCAGAGACCCAGTGGGAAGCAGATTTTTGTTTTTTAATGGTATTTGTTATGCGCTTACTATGCGTTAGGCACTGTACTAAGTGCTGGGGGTACATACAAGATAATCAGATTGGACACAGACTACGTCCCATATGGGGCTCACAGTCTTAATCACCATTGTACAAATGAGGAAACTGAGGCGCAGAGAAGTGAAGTGGCTTGCCACACAGCAGGTACTCGGAAATGTCTTCTCTCTTACCTTGACTGAAAGTGACATTGTACTACACGTAGCCAGGCTACGGTGGGGATTGAAAGGTTCCAAGAGGAAGGGGCGGACACCCCTAAGTTAATTAATTCTCCCAAGCCAAGCAGCCCCAGCCCACTGGTCCAAAGGCAAAAGATGGCAGTGTTTAGGACAGCGGACCACAGACAGTTTTCACTTTGTGGTTTTAGGCTATAGCTGCGCCTGTTTTTCGACATGAAAAGAATGGAAGTTTGGAAGAAGGAAGACCACACCAGGAGACAGGAGAGGTGAGTGAACGGTGCACGTTTGGGGTGTTAGCCCCCGAAAATGTGGTGTTGGGCATTCTAGCCCTTTCAAGGGGTACCTGGATGTGACCGGATGCAGGATTCAGACGCCCAGACTGTTAAGCATTTAGTACAGTGCTCTGTATACAGTAAGTGGTCAATAAATAGCATTCGTTGGTCCCCTAAGCACTGAGACGCCCAATCTTCTTTCCCACCACCAAGAAGGGCTTTCTTCCTGCAGCTTAAAGCCCTCATATCGTCAAGTCAAAACTACGGGTCTTCTTGTGGACCGGATTATACTGTTATTGTTCAACACACCTAGCTTACAAACTCCTGATTCATGCCTTACATGGGCCAGAGACTGTGCCTTAGTCGATCTCCACGTCCTTACCTTAGAACTTAGCCGGGTACTTTGCTCAATGTAAGCATTTTAAAATGCCAGCAATAGTAATAATTCGTAACAGCCACCTCATGCTTCTTCACCTCTCGCTGTGGACACAATCCTTTCAAAAATGCCATGTGACCCAGGCAGAGATTCAAAAAGGATCAAGGGGGTTCCAATAAATGAATCCATCGCTAGGTAAGAATAATGAAAATGGCATTTTTTAAGCATTGGTAGATTCACGGTTATCAAATTAGAAGCAGTCCCTATTTCACACGGGGCTCACAACGTTATTCCCATTTTACAGGCACGGAAACCGAGGTCCAAAGTGGTTAAATGATCTGTCCAAGGAGGCCAGGCTGGAACTAAGACGTGGGCCTCCTCACTAAGCCACTCTGCCTCTATGGATTTCATGATGATCCTATCTCAGCGATATCCATCCAAAAGCCCACTAGTTTTCAGATCTAACATTAGGGCAGGATGGATGAAAATCCAGGAATTATAGAGACTTCTTATTTTAGGACCGGAGGAGGTGGTGTTTAAAAACACGGGTGGTTTGAGTTTCGATAAATAAGACTGGGGGACAGTGGCGTTTGGGAATTGGAGTCTGGTGGGGGTGTGGTGGATTGTTTTAAGGTGCCAACTCCCCTCTGAGAACTGTCTTGGTAAGATATAGGTTATAGGAATATGAAAACAGGGCAGAAAGAAAGTGATTTCCCACTGGAGACGGAGCCGTGCTCCTTTCCGGTCTACCCTACACTAAGAAATACATATCAGAAGCTCACTAATTCCTTCTGAGTCTTAACTGGGCAAGCTGAACTACAGCCAAGTTCCCAGCTAAGCCCCGGGCCCAGATGAAGGAGGCCATTTCAAACAGAGTACATCCTATAGCAGTCATGGTATTTACTGAGTGTGGGGCACTGTACTGATTGCTTGAAAGATTCAGCAGAAACACAAGACATGCTCCCTGCCCACCAGAAGATTCATTCATTCATTCAATAGTATTTATTGAGCGCTTACTATGTGCAGAGCACTGTACTAAGCGCTTGGGATGATTGGGAAGATTACAAACGAGTGGGTCCATTACAGCCTAGCCCGGTCCCTGGATCCCATTCCAGAAAAATCCCAGGCTTTTTTGCCCTTATGATAGCAGGAAGACTAAGTCTGATTACCTTGGCCCAATCACCAGGCTACGGCCTGGAAAGACACAAATCATTAACCTGTTGAAAACAAGAGGGGACCACCTCCATACATACACACCTTTAACCCTCCCCAAATATTAGTTCATTTAAGAGAAGGTTGGGTGAAATTGAGTAAGTCTAGATTTCATAACAACAACAACAACAATAATAATGTGGCATTTAAGTGATTACCATGTGTCAAGCATTTTGGCATTTACTAAGTGCTTACTGTGTTAAGAATACTGTACTAAGTGCTTGGGAGAATACACTACAATAGTTAGAGGATACGAACCTTGCCCAGAAGAGGTTCCCCTCAAGGAGCTTACAGTCTAGATGGGGAAGACACGCAGTCTCTCGCTTCATAGAGCTTACACTCAAGTCGGGGAGACAAGACAGTTAAAACTGAGTAACAAATAGTGGGGGCAGATATGTTTGTAACTCTGGGATAGGAGTCCAAAGGCCCCTGATTTTAAGGATCTAACATTGGTGGAGGATGGAGGAAAATTCTAGAAGAGGCCCAAACTTTTCTAGCTGTGATTGGGTTACCACGGGCCCTCCAGCCAGTTAGAAGACAGTAAGTACGATCCACGCCCTCCTCAGTAGTCATGCATAAAATGTCCACTCAAACTATTTGTTTTGACCAATCTAGTTGTGGAGATTTTTATGTCTGTCTCCCGTTACAGTGTACGCTCCGATGTGTCACTTGGTTATTACTTATCTCCCAAGTGATGAGTACAGTCCACTGCACCAAGTGGGTGTCCAATAAATGCTGTTACTATTACTTCTATGGGGCTCCTCATCCCCCATCTTCTAGTCCCACTGCGGGGTCAGCAGTTCAAGCTCCATGTAGACTGTAAACTCTTTATGGACAGGGAATGTGTCTGCTAATTGTTGTATTGTACTCTCCGAAGTGTTTAGTACAGTGCTCTGCACATAGTGAGCACTCAAATACCATTGATTTAGTTAATAGAGGCAGGGAGCAAAGAAGACACCATCTTTCTTCAAAGCTGGGGCAGCGTGTGTGGTTTCGGGGCTAGCTTCCTCTAACCTCTAGACTGTAAGCTTTTTATGGGCAGGGAATGTTTATTGTCATAGCGTATGTTCTCGAGCGCTTGGCTCAGTGCTCTTCGGAAGGTAAGCGCTCAATAAATACGATTGACTGGACAAGAGATCTCCACGAGCCACAGATGCCAACACCAACTGGGACAGACTTATCCTGGAAGGACACGAGACTCTCCTCTGATCCACTCATGCCGATGTAAGACCAAATGCTGTTCACCGAGAGAGGTCGAACTCCAGGAGCAGTGCTAAAGGAAAAGTCTGGAGAAGGAAAGAAAACACCCAGACCAACTTCCCTAACTCCTGATAACGGGCTGGGGCCCATGAAACCCAGGTTGCCCAGAAAACTGGCAAGGGAGGGGCGTGAGTGGGTGGGTGGGAATGCCAGCCCAAGGACCCATTCCGGAATCAGGATTGTCTCGTCTATCAATAAATATTGACTGAGTTCAGACAGAGGGCAGATGACATCCTAGATATCCTAGATGACATTTAGGAGAATTTTACTCTTTCAGTCCAAGATCTATGGGTCATAATTATGAAGAGAGAGGAAGAGTCAGAAATCAACCTTGGCAGGCAAGACTCACGATCGAGAGGGAGAAATCGCAGCCTCCCTTGCTTCCAAAAGCATACTCCAGCCATACAAAGCTCACTGAAAGAGCTCTCACAGTAGATGAGCCAAAAGGTGACAGTCCTCTTTAGCAATGAATGCAATGTGGCCTGCTTCCTGTACAATTTGAATGAAATTTTAATTAAGTCCCCCGCCTTCAGCGACATCTGCACTTTCAAACAGGTCTTGATAGTCTAACACAATCAAACAACTTAGCACAAGCCTGTGCCCCCACACAGATAGGGCTTAAAAAAATAAATCTAATACCCTCCACTCTCCTTTAATTGGGTTTCACGGGAATTTTTCTTTAGGAAGTATTTTTTGGTCACAAGCTAACATTCGCATTCTCTGAGATACACGATACACCCTGCACAAAAAGAGGTTGGGGGAGGAAGAAATCAGGATCAATCAATGGTTATTTATTGAGCGCTTACTCTATGCAGAGCACTGTACTAAGCACTTAGGAGAGCATAATACAACAGTCAGAAGTCAGAAGGACCTGGGTTCTAATCCCCGCTCCATCATTTGTCTGCTGTGTGATCTTGGGCAAGTCACTTCACTTCTCTGTCCCCCATCTGTAAAAACAGGATTAAGATTGTGAGCACCACATGGGACATGGACTGTGTCCATCCTGATTAACCTGTATTAGCCTAACCCAGAGCTTAGTACAGTGACTAATACATAGTAAGGGCTTGATGAATACCATGTACATACGTATAGGTATATATAATACCATGATATATATATATAGAAGGCATATCTACATATTCTATGCCTCCTATGAGCTAACAATATACAGAAGTGGGACAGTGGAAGACACCCCATTAGAGAAGGCTGGTGCAGGGCAATTTGAAGGGGAAAGATAGAGAAGGAGGAGAAATCCCGACAGAAGTGACCTCTGCACACTGGAAGCTACACTATAATGGAAAGAAGTGGCTTTGACTAAGATTTGGAAGTTACATTACCTATAAAGCTGTAGGAGAATCTACAACTTCCAGCCCTGAAGTCTCCGCATTAACTCCTTCATTCCTGGACCCACCTAGGAGGAAAACACTGACTATGGTTGGGAAGCCACTTGGTTGGATATTTTTAAATAGCAAAATAAGTTTGCTGTTACTCAAACCTTTCTAAATGACTATTTAACTCTGAATCCTGCAGAAGGCACTGCCAGCGGGGCCCTCGGGTCCCTTCCTCCACTCCCCCCAATCCCTCCCTCCACCCCTGGGCTCAGGGCAGCTGCTGCCCTCGGAGATGTGACTGATAGCAAGGAACAAAAGGAGCCGCACTGAGGAAAAAGAAAATCGGAAAGAGGGAGGACAGCTAAATGTCAGATGCTCCCCTTTCAGATACCCCAGGTCGGTGCCGGGTGCCAAAGGAATTCCAACTGCAGTTCTGAAATGCAGAACATTGGGAAAGGTGAGTGGAAACTTTCCTGGGAAATAATTTCACAGAAAGGAATTAGAGCGGAAAACAGACTGTCCGAGAGGTGGCTACTTGGATTGCCAGTTGCTCCATCACGGTTAGGTTGGTCAATTGAAAGAAAAGTGAGAAGCAGCGTGGCCTAATGGAAAGAGCACGGGCCTGGGAGTCAGAGGCACTTGGTTCTAATCTCAGCTCCGTCACTTGTCTGCTGTGTGATCTTGGGCAAGTAACTGCTCTAGATTGTGAGCTCGTTGTGGGCCGCAATCTGTCTGTCTGTTGTTATACCGATTAGACTGTAAGCCCGTCAAACGGCAGGGACTGTCTCTATCTGTTGCCGACTTGTTCATCCCAAGCGCTTAGTACAGTGTTCTGCACATAGTAAGCGCTCAATAAATACTATTGAATGAATGAATACTGTACTCTCCCAAGCTCTTGGTACAGTGCTTTGCACACAGTAAGCGCTCAATAAATACGCTTACTACATTGAGTATTCAATTCAATACAAGTGAATTGAAATCCACTTCTCTGTGCCTCAGTCCCCTCATCTGTAAAAAAAAAAAAGGGGATTAAGACCATGAGCCCCAACCTTGTATCTACTCAAGTGCTTAGAACAGTGCCTGGCACATACTAAGTGCTTAACAAATACCATTAAAAAAAATAAAGATGAAGAGACAGGGGACCAGATCAACTACCCCAGACTTTGAGCTGTTGAAAGGCACTAATTGCTGCTCCAGGCTGGACTCACCACGGGGCATGGTTTTGGGGAAAAAAACCAAAAAACAATGAAATTCTACACTTTAAGCTCCTTGGGGGCAGGAAATATGTCTACCAACTCTGTTGTATTGTACTCTCCCAAGTGCTTACTACAGTTCTCGGCAACAGTAAGCACTCAATATGCTCACTAAGTAACTCTGATTGATTCATTGATTAGATGACTTCTTGGAGCTCAGTCTGTCCTTTACTCACATGCAGGAGCAGGGGCGGAGAGAAAAGGATCGTCAGGGGTTTCTTTTCAAAGTCCGTTTCCGTTTCCTACAGCCTCAAATTTTCTCCCAGTGCTTCCCTGCCTGGGTGGCTTACAAAGATAAGGCCTGGCCCACTGAGGTGGTTCAGGTTGGGCGTGAAGATAAAGTCTCGTTGTTCCTCTTCCCAGGGCCTGAGTTTACCAAACACTTTAATACTCTACTAGCCTCACAGTAATTAATGTGCCTATTTTTAATATCTACTATTTCCCCCATCTGCAAGTTATTTTACTGTCTTGTTTCCCCTGTAGACTGTAAGCTCCTTGTGGGCAGGGGTTGTATCTACTGTCTGCATTATAACTATAATAATAATAATAATGTTGGTATTTGGTAAGCGCTTACTATGTGCCGAGCACTGTTCTAAGCTCTGGGGTAGATACAGGGTAAGCAGGTTGCCCCATGTGAGGCTCACAGTCTTAATCCCCATTTTACAGATGAGGAAACTGAGGCACAGAGAAGTGAAGTGACTTGCCCACAGTCACACAGCTGACAAGTGGCAGAGTCAGGATTCGAACCCATGACCTCTGACTCCCAAACCCATGCTCTTTCTACTGAGCCACGCTGTTTCTCTGCAGCGTAACTCTATTACATTGTATTTTTCCAAAGGCTTAGTACAGTGCTCTGAACACAGAGAGTACTGAATAAACACCACGGATTAGGCTCCTCCATTGGAGTGGAAGCTTCTTGTGGGCAAGAAATATATCCTGTGCTTAAATCTGCACTTTTTATTCACCACTCCCTCAGCCCCACAGCACTTACCTACATATCTGTAATTTATTTATATTAATACTTGTCTCCCCTTTCTAGCCTGTAAGCTTGTTGTGGGCAAGAAATGTATCTACCAATTCTGTTATATTGTACTCTCCCAAGTGCTTAGTACAGTGCTCTGCACACAGTCAGGGCTCAATAAATACAACTGATTGCATCTGTTGTACTTCCCAAAGCACTTTGCCCAGTCCACTGAATTCAGTAGATCTTCAATAAATATTTTGACTACTTTTATTTCTCTCTCAGGGCAAGAGCCTTAAGATACTGTTCCTCCCCGTCCTAATCAGTTGTAAACAAGAGCTCTGAACTTCTGCAAATATTTTTAGGGAAGCAGGGGGTCGATGGATTGCCTGGCTCAATCACGCATTTGCTCTGCAAGGAGATTTTTCCATTCTATCTGTCTAGCAGGAGTTCTGTTTCCATTCGACAATGAAATGCAACCACCCCCAAGGAAAAGGCCTATATAAACAGAGTTGGGAAATTCAACCTAGAAGAATGGCAGCCACTTAAAGGATTTTTAATTCCTCTAGGAAATAAAGAGAAAATTATAGACAAAAAACCCCAAAAAACCCCAACCACAGACAGAAATTAGGCCCCAGAGGGGATCCAATAGGCCTATTTTTTCTGGTAAGGAGAGCAGCAGTGGACATTTAAAAAAACATGGGAAATGTCTTTGGGAAGCAGCGTGGCCTAGCGGATAAAGCCCGGATTTGGAGCCAGAGAACCTGGGTTCTAATCCTGGCTCCACCCACTTGCCTGCTTGGGCAAGTCACTTAAGTTCTCCCTACCTCGGTTTCCTCAACTGCAAGGTGGGGATTCAATATAATAATAATAATAATGCTGGTATTTGTTAAGCACTTACTATGTGCAGAGCACTGTTCTAAGCGCTGGAGTAGATAAAGGACCATCAGGTTGTCCCACGTGAGGCTCATAGTTAATCCCCATTTTAAAGATGAGGGAACTGAGGCCCAGAGAAGTGAAGTGACTTGCCCACAGCCACACAGTTGACAAGTGGCAGAGTCAGTTCTCCCTCCTACTTGACTGGGAGCCCCCTTAGGGACAGGGACTGTATCTGGCCTGACTAACTTGTATCTTCCCCAGCATTTAGAACAGTGCTTGACAAACAGTAAGCATTTAACAAATACCATAAAAAGAATAAGAAGAGACATCCTCCCACCCTGTAACCCCTTTCCCTATGGTCCTCCCCTTGGGTATCCCAAAATGGGCAGAGGCAGCCCCCACTAGAAGTGAGTGTGAAGAAGATGGGAGAATTCCCCAAACACTAGTTTGGGCATCTTTAATTTGGAAGGGTTTTTGCCCTAAAGAAACTAAACCCACAAAGCAATTAGATATTAACCTAGAAGATGATCAGGATCTGGGGAAGAGAGAGAAGCAGAGTGGGCTTTCAAATCTTTCATACTGCTATTAAACAACAAAGTACACTAGACTTTTCATATCTTTGAGTCCATCTTGGGGAAGGAGTAGAAGACAAAAAAGGCAAAAATAGGAGCCAGAACAGGAAGAGTGACCTCAAATCAATGGGGGTGGACAGAGGGAAACTGCTTTAGGCAGGTAAACTGGTGGTAAAGATGGGGCAAGAGTATTAACTAGTTTGCCAGCTTGTCATAGAAGCCCTTTAAATCTCATTTCCAGAAAATCCCATAAATCCAGGCTGTACTATGATAACTCACTTTTCAGTGTCAGTCAGTCAATCGTAATTATTCAGCACTTACGGGGTGCTGACCGCTGTACTGAGCGCTTGGGAGAGTACAATTTAACACGCACATTCTCTACCCACAACCAGCTGACAGTCTAATAATAATAATAATGTTGGTATTTGTTAAGCGCTTACTATGTGCCGAGCACTGTTCTAAGCGCTAGGGTAGACACAGGGGAATCAGTTTGTCCCACGTGGGGCTCACAGTCTTAATCCCCATTTTACAGATGAGGTAACTGAGGCACCGAGAAGTTAAGTGACTTGCCCAAAGTCACATAGCTGACAAGTGGTAGAGCCGGGGTTCGAACCCATGACCTCTGACTCCAAAGCCTGTGCTCTTTCCAGTGAGCCACGCTGTCTAGAGGGGGAAGAAGACATTAATATAAATAAATTACAGGTATGTGCATAAATGCTCTGGGGCTGGAAGAGGGGATGAATAAAGGGAGCAAGTCAGGGCGAAGCAGAAGGGAGTTGAAGGATAAGAGGGCTTAGTCAGGGAAGGCCTCTTGGAGGAGATGGGCCTTCAATAAGGTTTTGAAGGCGGGGAGAGCACTTGTCTGTTGAATAGGAGGAGGGACGGTGTTCTAGGCCAGAGGCACGATGTGGGCAAGAGGCTGGTGGTGAGATAGATGGAGATGAGGTACAGTAGGTATGTTGGCATTGGAGTGAAGTGAGTGGGCTGTGCTGTAGCAGAAGAGTAGGGAGGTGAGGTAGGAGGGGGCAAGGCGATTAAGTGCTTTAAAACCAATGGTGGGGAGTTTCTTCTTGACAAGGAGGTTAATGGTATTTATTGAACACTAGTGTACAGAGCAAGAAGTTGGGAGAGTGCAATACAATAGAGTTTATAGACAAGATCCCTGCCCCTGATGAGCTTACAGTCCACAGGTGGTTGATCATTCATTCATTCAATAGTATTTACTGAGCGCTTACTATGTGCAGAGCACTATACTAAGCGCTTGGAATGAACAAGTCGGCAACAGATAGAGACAGTCCCTGCCGTTTGACGGGCTTACGGTCTAATCGGAGATTAAGATTCAGGCCTTCTTGGAACGTACAGGGAAGACCCAATGTGAATTCTTCCACGATGCGTTGGCCGCTTTTACCATACTAGCAGCGTTCCGGAATCAGCGTGCTGTCAGCATCAATGACCATGATTTCTCCCTGCTACAACACAGTGCACATTATATGCCTTTAATATGTGCTCTGGATTAACTGATGCAGCCAAAGTGGGATATTTGCTTTTAGGAATAATTCCCAACAGCAGAGATAAAACTATCTGGCTTTCTGCATGTTTCCGTATAAATGCATTCACTGGGGATACACTAAACAGGCTGATAGTGGGAGGGAGAGGATTTAAAAGCCAGATTTTAAGTCCAGCCTTTCCCTTCTCTTGATCTCAAGAGTGGCTAACAGTTCACAAGCAACAGCAGAAATATTTTCTGGGTGCTTTCCTCAGAGAAGCAGCGTGGCCTAGGAGAAAGGACCTGGATTCTAATCCCACCTTTGCCACCCACCTGCTGTGGCCTTGGGCAAGTCATTTCACTTTTCAGTTTTCTCACCTGGAAACTAGGGCTCTATTTCCATTCTTCCTCCCCCTTAGACTGTGAGTCCTGTGTGGGACAGGGCTTGTGTCCGATCAGATTATCTTGTATGCACTTCAGCGCTTAGTAGTCATTCAATTCTTTCAGTTGTATTTATTGAGATCTTACTGTGTGCACAGTACTGTACTAAGTGCTTGGAAAGTACAATTCATCAACAGAGAGAGACAATCCCTACCCAACAACGGGCTCCCAGCTCTGCCACCTGTCAGCTGTATGACTTTGGGCAAGTCACCTAACTTCTCGGTGCCTCAGTTACCTCATCTGTAAAATGCAGAGTAAAACTGTGAGCCCCCCGTGGGACAACCTGATTCCCTTGTATCTACCCCGGCGCTTAGAACAGTGCTCGGCACATAGTAAGCGTTTAAATACCAACATTATTATTAGAAGGGGGAGACAGACAACAAAACTAGTAGACAGGCATCAATAGCATCAAAATTAATAGAATTATAGCTATAATTATACTAAGTGTAAGTACTTAATATCCCTATTATTATTATGCAGAGCACTATTAAGAATTGGGGAATATACTGAAAAAGCATTAATTTAGGTCCCTTTCCTCAAATAACTGATATTCTAACACCTCCTACAGTGGTGAACCATCTTGCCTTCTCTCCCCTCAGATCCAGAATGGCATCACAGTGAAACAGACATAAAGGTAATAATAATGATGATAATAATAGTTGTGGTATTTGTTAAGCACTTATTTTGTTCCAGGCACTGTTCTAAGCGCTTGGGTCGATACAAGAAAATCGGGATGGACACAGTCCCTGTCCCATATGGGGCTCACAGTCTCAATCAAAGATAAGTCAGTTGAGGGCAGGCTAAGGATAGCCCCCTCCCCAAAATTCACCCAAGGAAAGCCCTCTTTTAGAGTCCTTGTACGAGTCGGTCCTTAATACTCCTTGTTCGCCGGAGTCAGCCTGAGACATCTTGGCCTCGGTCATCTTCCTCTACAAAGACCCCGCAGAAGGCACTTATGAATTAACAGAAAGTTGGCTGCCGAGACATGGCCTTTTTGAAAAGGGGTGAGAGAAAACAACAAAAAAAAAATAGCCGCTTTCATGAGGCAGGAAGGAGATTATTTCATCAGTCACTGAGGAGTGAAACCATCTCAGGGCAAACAATCGTTTGGCTTGAAGATTCACTGCTGGCAATTCCTCCGGCCAAGCCCAGCTGGAAGAGGGCAATGTCCCTGCCAGAACTGACAGACCAACCTAGCGTTATGCCAAGTGTCTGTGACTCACGGCATCGCCCTCCCCAAGCATCCTGTGAGCAAAGGTTCTCCGTGGCACGGACGGAGCAGCCCTTTGCACCCGACACCATCGTACCGGACGACTGCCTGGAAAGGCGGGCAGAGGGCGGCCCTGATCACGACCAAACTCGAGCTTACTGTAAACTGTACAGAGTATGATTTCACAAGATGAACTTCCTACAATTTGCAATCTGCCTTTCAGGCGGTAGAAATTAAGACCGTTCACTGGAATTTGCCCCCTTCGCTTTTCAAGGGAACATTCAGTTCTTTACAGTGTTGAGGCTACTTCCGGTCAGAGAACTTCAGCTTCCTCTTTCTGAGGCTGCATGTCATGTGCACCCCCGACTTTCAAGCCTTCATGGCTCATTCTGGAGTAGGCTCAGACTCTCCAGCACGTCGTACTTGTTTCTTGTTGAGAAAGCAGCACGGCCTAGTAGAAAGAGCACCAGCCTGGGAGCCAGAGGACCTGGGTTCTTATCTCAGTTCTGCTGCTTGTCTACATGACCCTGGGCAAGTCATTTAACTTCTCTGTGCCTCAGGGAACTCATCTGTAAAATGGGGATTAAGACTGTGAGCCCCATGTGAGACATGGACTGTGTCCAACCTGATTAGCTTGTGTCTACCCCAGCGTTTAGTACGGTGCCTAGCTAACAAATACTAATACAAATACTATAAAACAAATATTAATACTATTAAAGTACTATTTTAACAAATACTATTAAACAATTCTATTAACAAATACTGTTTAAAAAAAATCATGGCCAGTCTAACAGGGACAAAGAGGCCCTGAAATATTGAAAATTATTTCAGAGGCTGACAGGGCAGGTCTAATGAGAAACCCTGAAGCTTAGTCACTATCAAGCACTCCAGGGCCTTAGCAGTGCTGAACTTGGAGAACGAACAGAGTTCAGAGAAAAGAAGCGAAACAAGGGAGGAGATGAAGGATGGCCCAGATGGCAACTAGGAGTGTCTCATTCTCCAGGTTTTTCTCATACAGGAAACACCTGCAAGCTCTTCGGGTTCTGTTGCCTGAGCTGCTGGGATACAGGAAATCTCCATCAAAGTCCAAGACCGGGGACTTTGTCGATGTTTTCTGAAAAGGTCTTTATGTTTTCTCGCATGCAGATGGACCGATAAGCAATGCGTTCTCCCAGTTACCGAGATCCCGGTGTCTTAAATGCGGCACAAGGCGCAGGCTTCTCTCAACTTACGTCCCGAGCAGGGGCCAAAGGAGCAGAGAGGAAGGATGAAGCAGGCGACCCAGTTGCTTGGCACAAAAGTCCTGAGTTCTTGACTCTCGTTGTGGCTTCTGGAAAAACAAGGCCCTTCGATTTTGGCAGCGGTTTCCCCTGAACACCTTGAGAGGCAACTGGAAGGGCTGTGGGCTGGGAACACACCCTTAACGCAAGATCTTGAGGGTTTGAACATCTGCGACAGAGCGCTTGGCTTTTCCTGCTAAATTGTCGTTCCCCAACAGGCCGACTCATGAAAGATCAGTGCCCATTCAAACCGAATCTCAGCGGTACCCAAAAAGGTGGGCGCACAAAGCAAAAAATACAAAAGACGACAAATTAAGCCTGCCTACTGAATGTTAATCAAATAAATGTACTTCCTTGCAGACGAGGAAAGAACTGAAGACCCCCACTAAAGTGTGCCTTCGCTTAGGTGTGCACTGTTGCAGTGGGAACTCAAGTAGAGGTAGGACAGAGATGCCTATTCTTGCTAGGGAAATGTCAGCCCTGGAAGTAACAAGCCACTTTCTAAGGAGCTATTTGGGAAACACTGCTCAGGTTGCAAGGTTCTTCAAGGAAGCCCGGCAGGTTGAATGGATTTATTAAGCAGTGCGGCCTAGTGGATAGAGCACAAAAGGACCTGGGTTCTAATCCCAGCTCCACCTCCTATCTGTTATGTGACCTCGGGCAAGTCACTTCACTGCTCCGTTCCTCAGTTACCTCATCTATAAAATGGGGATTGAGACTGTGAGTCCCATGCGGGACAGGAACTGTGTCCAACACGATTTGCTTGTATCCAACCCAGTGCCTGGCACACAGTAAGCGCTTAACAAATACCATAATTATTATTCAAGAACAATGTGATTTCTCAAATTCATTTTCTTCTTCACATTGTTCTGCATTTGACATTTGCATGATGTCTTGGAAAGCCCCTAGAATTACAGACGAGAAGCAGTGGTTAAAAGAAAAAAAATTCAGGGAACGCCCCAACCAAATTATAGTTAAGGTTTGACGCTGGCCCAGGAAGTGGTCAATTGTCACCAATAACTCATCCATGTCACCATGCATTAGCACTTCCCTCTGTTTATTCAGTCAAAGCCTTTCTTCTGGGAGGCTCAAGTCATTTCCTGAAAGCTTTCTCTCCTTCCTTCCAGTGAAGGTGAAGCAGAGTGGGGCGACTTGCCCAAGGTTCACATCAAAGCTGGGGTGAAGCCAAGACCAACACCCAAGATCTTTCCTTCCTGATGAGCTACACGGCTAAGCTTTAAATTACGTTTCTCCTGAGCACCTTGGTATCTGCAAAGCATTCGGGCATCTATCATTGTTGAAATGACGCCAATCCACTTGGCTCTCAGTTTAAGCACGTCTATCAAAACACCAAAAAAAAAAAAAGGAAGCTTTTCTAACGATGCTCACACAACTGGTTGATACATGGGTTTCTAGAGGCTTCCTACATTTCACAATCAAGGTAAGTACCATTCCGTGAGGTGGTTCCTATGGTAACCACCCATCTTTTTTTAAAAAAAAAAATTGCACGAGCAAATCTAACGGAAATGGGCCATATTTGTACCTCACATATAGCAATGGGATTGTTGATTCAGTCACTCGTAATCTATTGCTTCAGTTTCTAGACACCCTGAATCAGGATTCGGGGGCAGGAAGATGGAATTGGGTCTCTGTTTTCTGCAGCAATTTACCCTTCAAATCTGCTCCACCTTGACCTCCTTTACACTTAAAATGTTGCTCACCTCTGGTTACCCTTATCTTTCTCTGCCGTGGAGGCCATAGCTAAGTTACCCAAACTCAAAACCAGCACACACAGCCCAATTGTGACTTCTTAAGCAACAGTGGTTTGAGAAAGACAGACAGACAGAGTGTTCTAGGCACTTCGGTGTTTAACTTGTAACTTCCTCAAATCTGAAACACACCCCGCTGCTCAACATATGGTTACAGTTTTTTTTTTTTTTTAAAAAAGCAACCCCCCGCATCCCCCCCCATCTGCCAAAAATGGGAGTCATTTCCTTCCTACTTCTATTCTGAGGGTTCCGGCAGCTTTGCGATGCCTGAAGAAGCACGGGAGAAATCAGTTGCATTAAATACTGCGCTGTAAAATGTTACAATGTCCACGTACAGAATTGCCTTATTAAAAATGACGCTAAGGAACCATGGGAACAAACCCAGCAATCCGTACTACATATTTCGGCCAAATTTTTTTTGCGCTTTCCAATTTGACGCTAAAAGACTTTATCGAGCCATTTTCCAATACAGCACGTCAGGAGGCTTCAAACCAGGAGGGGAAAGGACGAAGAGGGGTAACTAAAGAAAGCATTACTGTCGCTCTGTGAAAGAGACAGCGATGGCAACCAGAACACAGGAGGCCAAACTAGTGAGCCATTTCAGTGGGTTTAGCGTGTGGGCACAGAACATTTGATGAGCCACTCTGATGCTGTGTCCACCACTAGAAGGGTTAAAAGCTGCAAATGGCCACTGGGCAGTCTGAAAGGGGGAATGCAGTTTTCTCAGGCCTCCTTACAGAAAAAGGCTATGATGGACCAAAGAACGAGAGCAGGTGAGAGCCTGCCTCCCCATTCTCCTCCAGATAGAAAACGCCCCTTGTAATATTTTTGCTGAAAAACAAAATCTACTCCACATTTGGTTTTTGGAGAGCCGATAAGATTAAGCTCCACGGAACCCGGTTCCTGCTCGGAAACCCTGCTCTCAATGTCACAGGAAGTGAGTGTACTGCTACAGTCTGCATCATTAGCTTTGGTTTCAGGCAGAACTGGGGATTTGAAGAGAAATTTTCAGCTAAGCTTGTTCCAGCAGCTGCAGGGCTCTCAATAGATGCCATGAAAATAATAGTAATGGTGGTATTTGTTAAGTGCTTACTATGTGCCAAGCACTAGAGTAGATACAAGGTAATCAGGTTGGACACAGTCCCCGCCCCACCTGGGGGTCACGTTCTAAGCAGGAGGGAGAAAAGAGATTGAATTCCCATTTTACAGAGGAGAAAACTGAGGCAGAGAGAAGTGAGATGTCCAAGGTCACATAGCAGAAAAGGGGCAGAGCCAGGGATTAGGACACAGGTCTGACTCCCAGGCTCGCTCTCCTTCCACTAAGCCATGCTGCTTCTCAAACAAGAACCCCCCCCCCCCCAGCAAGAGACACTGAGCCAGAAGGCAGAGAAGGGAATCTATCTCCCCTTCTAGACTGTAAGCTCGTCGTGGGCAGGGAATGTGTCTTTATTGTTGTACTGTACTCGCCCAAGCTCTTAGTACAGCACACTGCACACAGTAAGCCCTCAATAAATACAATTGACTGAACCGATGAGAAACCTCATCTTCTTCTGAGCGCCGAATTACTTACTGTTAAATACGCAAGAGACAGTTCAGATTCTCTCAGGCAGTAACGAGACTGTGGGACTCAAGGATCTAAAGGCAAGCTCCCGCCAAACAAAGGTAGGCATTGAGATCCATGAAGAATTGACTACCGGGACAAGTTTACGGCGACGAGCGCCTACAAGCCACTGAGGAGGAGCCTGCCATCAATGAAACTGGGTCCAAAGAGCTTGTGGGGAAATACAAGGTCTAGAAGAGTAGGGGAGGGAGAGGGTTTGGGAAGGGGACCAGTGTCAATATGGTGGCTATATATCGCAGCAGTCTACCACTAGCTTTCCAAAATACAGAGCTGGGCACAGCTGAATTTCTATTTATTGCTATTGTTCTTGTCTGTCCGTCTCCCCCGATTAGACTGTAAGCCCATCAAAGGGCAGGGATTGTCTCTATCTGTTACCGATTTGTACATTCCAAGTGCTTAGTACAGTGTTCTGCACATAGTAAGCGCTCAATACTAATGAATGAATGAATGAATTGAAGCGGTCAGAAATGAAAGGGCCAAAAAGGATGATGAGAATGCAAGGTGTTTTAGTTCTAGAAGACACTTAGCAAATCTCCAGGTCCGAGTTAATTGTGCACGAGCATTCAGCCCCAATATCCCCTTTGTTCGGAACAACTCCGTGGTACTTTTATTCAGCTCCTCAACGGGCATTACAGGAAGACAGCTGGTTGAGCCTGAAGCCAAGCGTTGAGAGAACCCTTAGCCAAAAACCTCAACTAAGCTACATCTGGGCCAAGGGCCAGTGCTGGGCCCTTGTACCAAAGATGACCAAGAGTAGATGCAGGTGTCTTGGGCACTCGTTCCCAAAGAAGCTTACTTTCAAATGGGAAAACTAGTCCCTTAATGATCTTTCCACGCAACTCACCCAATAAAGTACTCCCTCCCTCTGCTCTTCCCCCCTTCCCCTCCTCACAGTACTTGGGCATATTTGCATATATTATTTATTACTCTATTTTGTTAAGGATGTATATATAGCTATGATTCTATTTACCTTGATGGTATTGACGCCTGACTACTTGTTCTGTTTCGTTGACCGTCTCCCCCGTTTGGACTGTGAGCCAGTTGTTGGGAGGGGATTGTCTCTATCTGTCGCTGAATTGTACATTCCAAGCACTTACCACAGTGCTCTGCACAAAGAGAACGCTCAATAAATACGCTTGAATTGAATGAATGAAATAAATGCCTTTCCCAATCTCGGTGCTACAGTCATGAAGAAACAACTTTAAAATTAAAGCAACAAGTTGCTCCTTAAGCATAATAATAATGACGATAATGCTGTTTTTAAGCACTCATTAGGTGCCAAGGACTATACTAAGTGCTGGAGTAGATACGAGATGAACAGGTCCCACAAGAGACTCACAGTCTAAGTAGGAGGGAGAACAGGTATTGAATCCTCATTTTGCAGAGGAGGGAACTGAGGCAGAAAGAAATTAAGTAACTTGCCCCAGGTTTGTACAGCAGGTACATGGCAGAGCCAGAGTTAGAACCCAGGACCTCTGACTTCCAGATCCATGCTCTTTCCACTAGGCCACACTGCTTTAAAGTGAATACAAGGAGAGGCCTGACAATCATCTCTTTTCCTCAAACAAGTCATACCTCAGACTGTCTCTGACCTCAGGAATTCCAAAATTGTTCCTTTATATTTCCTAGTGTATCTCAAATACTACTGTTGTGGAAAGCTTATTCTCTAAGCTTTGGAAGAAAAAAATCATTTTTCTAATGTTCTGCACAGGAACTAGCACCCAGGGTAGATGCTATCAGAAAAGCTATATAAGCAAAATGGCAGTAGAAAAGAAATAAAGATAGCTCCTGCATATATCCCAACTGCACATATCTAATTTAGGGGCTGGTCTTGAGATACAAATGAAGTCTGCCCCTTCTCTCTCCACATGCATTTGCTATTATGGAAAAGCCAGCTTTTACTCCAAGATCGCCCCAAATGGGCCCTGGCTTCTTATGCTGATATTCTCTTGTGGTCAGTTCAGGGGGGTCGCCTGTGCGGGTCTCAGTTGGGTATCTGAACCTCAAAGCTCTCTCGGAAGACCAAAAGTGTGACTGAAACCTGTTTTTCAAGAGGCATGTGAGGGAAGGGGTCGGGCACTGAGAATGTCCAGACTCCGCTGGTAGAGGAACTAGTACTCTGGGAAAGAAGAGACGACAGCTCTCGGTTGTGGCCGCCCGGATGGAGGGGAAACAAGACTTACTTGCCTCACTTCGGAAGTCGACTTGCCCAATCATACCCACTCTAATTTAGCAGCGCTCTGCTATTTCCCGGTACAAATTACCGTGTGAGAAATAGATAACACCTCCTGTGAACAGGAACGGGCGATGGTCTGGGAAACCTTCTTATCTCTTGCCCAAAGCTGCTTGACCCTTCTCTCACAGGAAAGCACATTTATTCTGTACCTCTTGAGGGTTTCGGAGATCTCTTTGAATTCAGTATGCTGGCTTTCCGAAGATCTGCTGGTTATTCCTGTTAACTCTAAGAGGGGTGCTTTTTAGAAAAAGGGAGTTGGGGTGAAGGAAGGAAGACGGAAGGAGAATTGAGGGAGTCACTAATGGGAATCCATAGGCTCCATAGATAGAGTACGGGCCTGGGAGTCAGAAGGTCATGGGTTCTAATCCCAGCTCCGCCACTTGTCTGCTGTGTGACCTTGGGCAAGTTATTTGACTTCTTACGTACCTCAGTTCCCTCATCTGCAAAATGGAAATTAAGACTGTGAGCCCCACATGGGCTCACAGACTGTGTCCAACCTGATTAGCTTGTATCCTCCCCAGAGCTCAGAACAGTGCCTGGCACACAGTAAGTGCTTAACAAATACCTTTTTTTTTTTTTTTTAAAGTCATAGCTACACCTGTACCAGAATAGAGGAGTCTGCTCCAATTCTGTTCGATTCCGACCCCTCTACCACCTCTGTGGGACAAGGAAAGGAGACCTTGCAGATGTCAACGAACTAAGTCCCCTGGGACCTCGGCCAGAGGACCGAATGACACAGTGGATAATTACCAAGTCCGTACTTTCTAAAAATGTAACTTCTGCAGTGGGAGAACTGAAACATTCACTAACGATTCACTCTGCAAAATCTAAGCCTCAGATTGCGAGCCTCCATATGGGACAGGGACTGTGTCCAACCTGATTAACCCGTATTTGCCTCAGTGCTTAGTACTGTGCTTGACACTTAGCAAGAATTTAACACTATTATCATTCTTCATAATTCATATTGTCTGCCTTCCCCTCTAGACTGTCAGCTCGTTACGGGCAGGGAACATATCTGCTAATTCTATTATACTGTACTCTCCCAAGTGCTTGGACAGTGCTTTGCACACAGTAAGCACTCGATAAATACAATTGATTATTAAGTAACCATCTCCACAGCATGCTGGGAGAAGCAGAGGAGTGGGATGGGGGCTTGCGAGGTTTGGAAGAAGTGGAGCTGCTAAAACAGATTACTCTCACCGTTCATCTCCTTCCTCAGAAGACGGTGGGGGTGGAGTCTCTCTCTCTGGGGCTAATGGGGCGTCTCACCGGACTTCATTATTTTCTCCACACACCTTCGCCAGAGTCCAGCCCTAGTGTTACTTCAATTTCAGTTCCTATTTTGCATTTATATTGCACTTCTCAGATGCTAAGTCCTTTAGGGTAACTATAAAGGCGAGCAGCAAACAGCACAGCCACCTTAAGGGCAGGGAGGCCGAGGCACCGAGAATCCAGGTGATTTCCCCAAGGTCACACAGCAAGTTAATGTCTGACAGAGGATTCAAATCGCACATTACCAATTCTCGGGTTCATGTCCGAGACGGTGCGTCTCGGTTTTACCTACCATTCCTTCGAGGGGGGAGGGAAGGGGGAAGAAATGAAGATGATTTCTAGAGGAACGGGCCTAGCGTGTTGACAGAGAAGGTAATCTAATGGGGGATCTTGTTTAATTACTTTAGGTGAAACTCCTCAGCCTCAGTCCCTATGCCACAGAGCAGCAGAGTCAGCCAGGAAGAGACAGAAAGTTATGCTATCTCCAAAAGAACAAGGAGTCCATAGGCTAGGAACTCAAGTACAGTTCCTGATGCTCTCTGGGTGTACAGAACGACTTCTCCCCCCACTGATGGCACTGAAGATGCGACTCAAGTAATCTATGTCTTGACAGGAAATTCCCCATTAGCCCTGAACGATGTCATCGACAGGAAGACTCCAGACAGTGAGGGCTGTTGACAGAAAACAATGTAAAACAAATTGAATGTTACGCTCTCCACAAGGGTGTCTAATTGGAATGATAACCCATGACTTTTACCTAACTGAGGGCCATAGACAATTCCCCACCCCAACTCCCCATTACTCCACCGTGCAGACAAAATGGAAGCCACAGTGTTTTCAGCCATTCATTTCTAAAAAAAACCAGTAGCCCTTTATTCATTCATTCAATAGTATTTACTGAGCGCTTACTATGTGCACAGCACTGTACTAAGCGCTTGGAATGTACAAATCGGTAACAGATAGAGACAATCCCTGCCCTTTGACGGGCTTACAGTCTAATCGGGGGGAGACGGACAAGTAAGAACAATGGCAATAAATAGAATCAAGGGGGAAGAACATCTCATTAAGATAACAGCAAATAAATAGAATCAGGGTGATAGTCACCCCACCCTCAACCTCACAGACTTATGTACATATTTGTAATTAATTTAAATGTCTGCTTCCCCCCTCTAAACTGTAAACTCCTGGAGGGCGGAGAACGGGTCTACCAACTCTGAGGTATTGTACTCTCCCCAGAGTTTAACAACAGTGCTCTGTAAGGAGTAAGTGTTCAAAAACTTCCACTGATGGACTGGTTGACAGAGAAATCAACATTTACCAGTTCACCTCAGTTTGACCATTTTTGAGGCATTCTCCTGGCAGAGGGAGAGCTGATCCCCCACGTCCCTCCCTACCCTCACCACGCGTGTGCTAACCCAGTCTCTACAACATGACTTCCCATGGGAAAGTCACATTACAGCCCACTAGTGTTTTCACATATGCAGTCACAAATGGTAGAAATGAAAAGAAACCCCTTGGGACCCTCCACGTCTCACCGAGAGGATTTGCTGATATATCTGAAGAACCTCACATACAGGAAATGGTTTTGGCTGAAATGCTGGGGCCTTGTCTGGTGAGTCACATTCACTGGGGGTGGGGGCCAGCGACCACATACTTCAGTTTTTAAAGGGGGTGGGGGACGCATTTCGAATGCCAGCCAGACAACCGAAGAAGCGGCTTGAATCTGCCTTTCCTAAACAGACGAGGCTTCTGGGATGAGAGGTCAATTTTCTTTAGCTTTCCTAGCTCACTCATCTCCCTCACCCCATTACTCCTCTTAAGTGATGTTATTAAACTCCAGTTCAAAGCAATTCACTCTCTTTTGGCAACAATGCCTGGTTACAACTTCTCCCTTCCTCCCGTGTGCAGAGTCTTGGCAACACAGCTGTCAGGGTATCTTTCCTCAGGCAGGGAACTGCAGATGTTCCTCCATTCATATTGTGATATTAGAAGGTCACTCTTTAAATTATTGCCAAAAGTTCCCATCAACACTCTTTTCGTTTTGATTGTTTCTAAGAGTGGATAAGGTTAGAAGACACCAGAGCCATCCTTGGGGACTCCAAATTTTCCTCTCGATAACTTTTGTCTCTATTTCCTCCATCGGGAAGCAGCGTGGCCTAGTGGAAAGAGCACCGGGCCTGACAAAGACCTTGGGTTCAAATTCCGACTTGGCCACATGTCCACTGCGTGACCTTAGGCAAGTCATTTAACTTCCCTGTACCTCAGTTTCTTCATCTGAAAAATGGGGAATTCAATACCCTCCCTCCTTAGTCTGTGAGTCTCAGGTAGGATAGGGATTGCATCCGATCTGATTATCTTGTATCTTCCCCAGCCTTTAGAACAGTGCTCGGCCCATAGCAAATGCTTGAATATCATCATTATTATTTGGTTGTATTCTACCGAGGATGCTGGATGTACAGGTTAGTCTTACCTGTCTCTCTGAATCAAGGCACAGCATCCATTTATTGTGTGCTTAATTAGAAACACATTTTCAATCATGCTAAAGCAGGTTAGACCAGGACACCTCAAGTGGCTTCACACACTGCTCCCCGATCTTTCTTGGCTGGCAGGCCCACCTAACTGCCCACTACCATCTTGGATATCACCGTGCCTACCCTCGCGATACGATGTTCGAGACGGCAGCACCCAGAATGGCAACAAAATCTCGATCCCATCCTTTCGGGCACGGATCCCGAGCTTCCATGCTGGATGACAAAATGGCAGCACCCCCAGAATTTAGGGGAGCTCTCCAGTGTGCCTCAGTCACACCGATGTGCCACGGCCTTCCCGTGGGGAAGCTCTGGTTTAGAGCAGCAGAATCGGAGAAACGGCTAGTCGCAGTACCGAGGCTCGTGAGGACAAGTCAGACGGAGAAGTCACCTCAATCCTGAGTTGCTCTACTTTTATTTATTGAAAAGTGCACTTTCAAAGCTCCATTTGTATAAAGCTAGAGATCAAAAATGGCAAAATGGAACAAACATGTAAGAGTCACTTTGAAGCACACAAAATACTCAAGTCCCTGTGTCCCAGAATGCCTCAAATACAATCAATGCCAAGAGGCTTTCCCTAAGCCCTTATTTCCTCTTTTCCCACTCCCTTCTGCAACACCCTTGCACTCGGATTTGCACGCTTTATTCACCACCCCCCTCGGTCCCACAGCACTTATGTCCATATTCGTCATTAATTTAGGTTAATGTCTCTCTCGCCTTTTAGACTGGAAGCTCGTTCTGACCTGGGAACGTGCCTACCAACTCAGTTACGTTGGACTCCTCCAAGTGCTTAGTACAGTGTTCTGCACACAGTAAACACTCAATAAATATGATCGATTGAATTATGTGGCCAAAGGGACAGGGCATTAAGGGGGAATCAACAAAATTCACCCAATTCCCAAACCTAATGTGAGCCCACTGAACCCTCCTCAAGTCAAACCACACACAATATCGGAATTTCTGGCAAGTAGCAAAATCTACCGATTTGAGTTTCACTTCCTTTCTACCCTCTGGCACAGATGCCAGTGAAGAGTGAAATAGTCAAAAAGAGGTGAAACCGAAGGGAGAAAGATGGGACCTGGATAATTCAAACATTAGATAATCACACCTTGGATAATTGCGGGTCAGTGGAAACTTACCATTACCACCTCTCAAATATAAAACTGTTTCACACCAAGATAAAAAGAAAGCCCCCACTTATAAAATGAGGGTTTCGCTAAGTGAAGGTAGGATCTTTGGTAGGATTAAGTTCCTTTATTTTTAGCTTAGCAAGCGCTCCTGGTTTCCATTAAGAATTAAGTAGCTACAGTTTCAGTACCTGCTTGTAAACTACCCTGTTGCTGATGTGCTATTAAGAGTTTTGGGGGAGATAAAACATTCTCCTGAATTTGCCAGATTCCATCTCTATAGGAAATGAACTCCGTAAAGAATCAGAAATGGGTTCTGAACCTTCTACTGGAGAGATACTAGCCCCGGCTGGGATTCAGGATCTGTTCGTTGAAGCACAGGGGATTTGCGCAAAATACAAACATTTTTCCTAATTGCTGAGAATTCTCATTACATTAGGAAGAAGGGCAATTTCCCAGGAACACGATCGAACTGTCTCAACACAAGGGTGACGCCTTTGACTTCTATGCCCCAGAGATCCAACTAGGGATTCATGTGAAGGGTGGGAAAGAACTTTTCATTCACCCAAAAAACATCCCCGGGGGGGCTCACGTGCATCTCCTTGGATAGAAAAAGCTCCTCGGTGTTCACGGAAATATTACGTTTTTCTCCTCTCAAAGAGAAAAAGGGGCAGAACAAAGAATCCTAAGAAGATGTACCATTCTCCTGCCCCCCTCCTTTAAATTTCCATATTCAAAAAATAATAAAGCGTAATTAGATGGAACTTCAATTAGACGCCTACCCATAACCTAAAATGGCTCTAAGTAGATCTACAATTAGATCCTGCGTTTATAGTCTTTTTGATGACAGGTAAATCGACGTGATCAAAATGTGTCAGAAGATAAACAAACACCCCACATGCAGAACGACTGGACAGACCGCTGGGAAGGTCAGAGTCAGAGAACACCGGCCTCTTCCCTACTGACACGAGGAAGAACTAAGCGTCTCCCCCATTCACCCATCCTTGAGGAATCAACGCTGTAAGAGAAAAAAATAGAGAGACACCCCAAGACGTTCGCAGATTCAAATTCCGCCTTTGACAACTGTGTGTGCATCTGCGCTAATCACAAGTGCTCTGCACATAGTAAGCGCTTAACAAATACCAACATTATTATTATTATTAAATCCAGTTTCTCAAGGTGCTGCTGCGAGACTCAGATCAACTGCCAAGTTCGGACGCTGCCGCCTCACCACGATTCAGCCGGGGCATCTTCAGGGATGCTATGACCGAGGAGGCAAATCCACAGCATCCCTCCCATTTTCATCATCCGCCGACACTCGGAACCTGTTTGTTTCCTCCCCCTCCACACACATGCAACACACCCAAGGCCTCAGCACACCCACTGCACAACCCAGGCGGGGAGCTTTGGTACCAAGAAATCTGCAGTGTGTGTCACCGCATAAGCATTAACCAATCGCACACATCCAACAGACCGAAGGGGCCCCCAACTACACCTCCCGAGCTGTGGACACCCCCTTTCTTCCCCCAGATGGGAAAGGGCGGTTATAAGATCGTCTCTCCAAGCGGCATCAGCCGATCTGCACCCCAGGGCTTGCCCTCCCTCCCGCCGCCCTTCCACCTCCATTTCTACCCCGAGGCTGCGGAGAGCTCGGCAGAAGGGATTACATAAAAGGCGGAGGGAGGATGAGGGTTCGGTTACCTTTGGCCTGGCAGTCGGCACAGTACTTGTTCTCTTCCTCCAGCAGCAGGCTGGCCAGGACGGCCTGATACCTGTCCACATCCCTGACCGTCTTGCCAGTCATGGCCGGGAGGGAGGGTCCGCCAAGCCCACCCCCGCCTCAGATCCCCAGCCACCGACCCCCTTTGATCCTTGGAGGGGGGGGATTGGAGGGACGGTCCTCGTTTGCAGTTTAGGGGTCACCCAGCTGGGGTCCACGCTCCCTTCTGGGAGGGGGGAGGAAGAGAGGCCTGGGGGAGAGGGGGCTCCTTTTTTGCTCTCTCCCAGAGGGGCTTAGACCCCCCGGCGCTGGCCTTGGGAGGGCCCCTTCCCTCCTCTCTTTAACGCCCCGCCCCCCTTTTTGGGAGAGCGTTCCCCCAATGTGGCGCCCCCTAGCGGGAGTTAGGAAAAAAAGCCCCGTCTCCTCCCAGGCAATGGGGGGAATCTGTCAGCGAGGAGGACGGCTTCGGCTGGCGCCCCCCGGGGCGAGGGAAGGGGGGTCTCGCCACCTCCCTTTTCAGCCGGCTCCTCCTCAGAGCGGCGCGGAGCGGGTGGGATCCGGCCGCCGGCTCCGCCGTCCCCCTCCGTTCCCCGGGCAGCTGCAGCCGCCGCCGCCGCCGCCGCCTATTTCCGGCTCCCTCCCCCCCTCCCCTCGGGGCCGGTTCGCGCAGGCGCACCTCCGCCCTCCTCCCTCCCGCCTCTGACGTCACACAGGCCGAGGGCGGCGGGAGCCAATCAGGAGCGAGCGAGGGGGCGGGGCCTCGGGGGAGGGATGAATGGAAGGGGGCGGGGCCCGTCGCACGGCGGGAAGAGGGGCCACGGAGCCTCATCTCACCCGGACTCAGTCTCCCCCTCTGGAAAATGGGGGTGGAGACCGGGACCCCCCCCCACGGGGGCCCACCTGATCACCCGGATGACAATGAGGGCATTTGTTAAGCGCTCACTATGTGAAAAGCACTCTTCTCAACACTGGGGGAGATACGAGGTCACTCACAGTAATAATGTTGGTATTTGTTAAGCGCTTACTATGTGCAGAGCACTGTTCTAAACGCCGGGGTAGATACAGGGTCATCAGGTGGTCCCCCATGCGATTCACAGTCTTGATCCCCATTTTACAGGTGAGGTAACTGAGGCCCAGGGACCAGGGACCAGGGACCAGGGAAGTGAATAATAATGTTGGTATTTGTTAAGCGCTTACTATGTGCCGAGCACTGTTCTAAGCGCTGGGGTAGACATAGGGGAATCAGGTTGTCCCACGTGGGGCTCACAGTCTTAATCCCCATTTTACAGTTGAGGGAACTGAGGCACAGAGAAGTGAAGTGACTTGCCCACAGTCACACAGCCGACAAGTGGCAGAGCTGGGATTCGAACTCATGAGCCCTGACTCCAAAGCCCGTGCTCTTTCCACTGAGCCACGCTGCAAGTGAAGTGACTTGCCCACAGTCACACAGCTGACAAGCGGCAGAGGCGGGATTCGAACCCATGACCTATGACTCCCAAGCCCGTGCTCTTTCCACTGAGCTCTTTCCGCTGCTTCTCGACATTGAGCACTGTTCTCAACGCTGGGGGGGGGGGGATACGAGGTCACTCATTCATTCAATAGTATAATAGTATAATAGTATATATAATGAGCGCTTACTATGTGCGGAGCACTGGACTGAGCGCTTGGAATGGACAATGTCACCTCGTATAATAATAATGGTGGCATTTATTAAGCGCTCACTATGTGCAAAGCGCTGTTCTCAGCATGGGGGGGATACAAGGTCACTCATTCAATAGTATATATTGAGCACTTACTAGGTGCAGAGCACTGGACTGAGCGCTTGGAATGGACGATATCACCTCGTATAATAATGATGGTGTTAAGTGCTTACTATGTGCAAAGCACTGTTCTAAGCACTGGGGGGGATACAAGGTCATTCATTCAATAGTATTTATTGAGCGCTTACTATGTGCAGAGCACTGGACTGAGCGTTTGGAATAGACAATGTCACCTCGTATAATAATAATGATGGCATTGGTTAAGCGCTTACCGTGTGCAAAGCACTGTTCTCAGCACGGGGGAGTGATGCAAGGTCATTGATTCAATAGTATTTATTGAGCGCTTACTATGTGCAGAGCACTGGACTAAGCGCTCGGAATGGACAATATCACCCCATATAATAATAATGATGGCATTCAGTGCTTACTATGTGCAAAGCACTGTTCTAAGCACTGGGGGGATACAAGGTCACATTCAATAGTATATATTGAGCGCTTACTAGGTGCAGAGCACTGGACTAAGTGCTTGGAATGGACAGTGAGTCAGAGGTCATGGGTTCGACTCCCGGCTCTGCCACTTGACAGCTGTGTGACTGTGGGCGAGTCACTTCACTTCTCTGTGCCTCAGTTACCTGATCTGTAAAATGGGGATTAACTGTGAGCCTCACGTGGGACAACCTGATTAGCCTGTATCTCCCCCAGCGCTTAGAACAGTGCTCGGCACATAGTAAGCGCTTAACAAATACCAACATTATTATTATTATCACAGTGTCACCTCGTATAATAATAATGGTAGCATTAAGTGCTTACTAGGTGCAAAGCACTGTTCTAAGCACTGGGGGGTTACAAGGTCACGCATTCAGTCAATAGTATTTATTGGTCACTTACTATGTGCAGAGCACTGGACTAAGCGCTTGGAATAGACAATTCAGCAACTGATAGAGACCATCCCTGCCCAATGACGGGCTCACGGTCTAATCGGGGGACGACGAACGGCAGAACGAAACAAAAACAAGACAACATCATAAATAGAATCAAGGGGATGTACACCTCATTAACAAAATAAATAGGATAATAAATAATATATACAAATGAGCACAGTGCTGAGGGGAGGGGAAGGGGGCAGAGAAAGGAGAGAGGGAGCAGAGGGAAGGGGGCTCAGCTGAGGGGAGGCGAAGGGGGAGGAGCAGAAGGTGGAGGGGGAGCAGAGGGAAAACGGGGGAACTCAGTCAAGTTGACCCACACGGGGCTCCCAGTCTTCATCCCCCTTTTCCAGATGAGGTAACTGAGGTCCAGAGAAGTTAAGTGACTCTCCCAAAGTCACACAGCTGACAAGTGGCGGAGCTGGAATTAGAACCCATGACTCTCAAGCCCGTGCTCTTTCCAGTGAGCCCCGCTGCTTCTAACCCAGTGCCTGGCACATAGTAAGTGCTTAACAAATACCATCGTTATTATTATCATGTGAGGGGAGAGAAGGGAATGGTAGTTAAGGGTGGTAGGAAAGGACGGTAATGATGGGAAAAGGAGTAAGTTGGAGAGAAAAGAAGGGATCCGGGGAATGAAGAGAGGTCGAGAGAGAAAGGAAGCAGCAAAAGACACCAAAGAAGGGAAAAAGGAGCAAAACATGATTTTCATTCATTCAATAGTATTTATTGAGCGCTTACTATGTGCAGAGCACTGTACTAAGCGCTTGGTTTGCTTTCCACCATTAAAATGAGGTGTGCTAAAGACTAAAGTGTGGGGGGGGGAATTCACTCATATTTGTGGAGTGTTTACTGTGTGCAGAGCACTGTACTAAGCCCTTGGGAGAGTATACTACAGTACAGCGGGAAATGGTGGAGCTAGGAGAAGAACCCATGTCTGCTGAATCCTAACCCGGTGCTCTTTCCACTAGGCCATATTGCCTCACATGCCCCAGTTTGCTGAGATGATGGAGTCGGAGTGGGGAAAGCACCGAGTTTTAGTTTTCTTAGTGTTGCTTCTTGTTACTCCACTCGTGTTTGCTGGGTACTTTGAACTCATGATGCTGGAGATTCAATTATAATTAGAACGCAGTACTGTCAGTTCTATAATGCAGGAGTTGCAGTCTTGAGGAAGTTCATGTTGAGGAGATTATACATTTCCTGGGGGCAGGGATTTTGTCTTCTATCTCTTGTACTATCCCAACTTCTTTTTTTCTTTTCTTTTTTTTAAATGGTATCTGTCGAGTGCTTACTATGTGCCAGGCACTGTACTAAGTGCTGGAGTAGATACAAGTTAATCAGGTCCTCCACGGGACTCGCAGTCTTAGTCCCCATTTTACATGTGAGGTAGCTGAGGCACAGAGAAGTTGAGTGGCTTGCCCAGGGTCACACAGCAGACAAGTGGCAAAGTCAAGATTGGAACCCAGGTGCTTCTGATTTCCAGGCCTGTGCTCGTTCAGTGAGGCTACACTGCTTCGCACTATTTCGTACAGTACTTAGCACAGAGGCATTCGGCAAATACTATTATTGATTGATTGAAAAATCGCATTATAGTTCTTACCCTTTCCTATCGCGGACATGAATCCCACATTTTTTCTGCCATCGTGTCCCATTATGATAGATGCACCTTATCTGAAGAGAATGTTAATAGCATTTAGCCCAAAACGTGATTGAAAATAAGTCTTTTGGGAGGCCTGACTCATATTTGTAAACCGTAATTGCTGTCATATTGATGTGGGAGAGTTTCTTGTCTTGGCACAGGAGGTGGCATACTAACACTGGGCAACTTTTAAGAATGATTTTGAATGGATCAGTGACTTAATACGATAACATTAACTCTAGAAACCTTAACATTCAAAAACTGGCACCGTAACAGTCATAATTTTCCTCCTTTCCATTCCTGCCCTTTCTCATTTCCGAGTAGCTATGACAATAGCCTTGAAATAAGCTTGAAGATTAGTCTTTATAATGTACTTGCCTTGTACTTAATGGCAAGAATAGACTTTGCATCATTCCAACTGATCAGTTGATGCGTTCAGGTTCACTGTAATGATGCATTTAATAAATTCACAGGAAAGCCAAATGCAAGTTCCAGTATGATTTAGTCCTGCCAGGATTGAAGGGCGTTCAAATGCTGTTTGTTATGGTAATTTTCAGTTTTATGAACACATTATATTAATGCCTGTCTCCCCTTCTAGACAGTAAGCTCGCTGTGGGCAGGGAAAGGGTCTGTTATGTTGTTGTTATATTGTTTTCCTACTATAACCCAGCCTGTACCCTTTGCTCCTCTAATGCCAACCTTCTCACCGTACTTCAGTCTCATCTATCTCGCCGTCGACCTCTCTCCCACGACCTGCCCCTGGCCTCCTCCCTCCTCATATCTGACAATTACTCTTCCCTGCTTCAAAGCCTTATTGAAGGCACATCTCCTCCGAGAGGTCTTCCCTGACTAAGCCCTCCTTTCTTCTTCTCCCACTCCGTTTTGTGTCACCCTGACTTGCTCCCTTTATTCATTCCCCTTCCCAACCCGACAACACATATGTACATATCTGTAATTTATTTACTTATATTTATGTCTTTCTCCCCCTCTAGACTAAGCTTGTTGTGGGCAGGAAATGTCAGTTTATTATTCTATTGTACTCTCCCAAGTGCTTAGTACAGCACACTGAATTCAGTAAGTGCTCAATTAATATGACTGACTCATTGACTGGTTGTTGTGTTGTGCTCTTCAAGTGCTTAGTACAGTGTCCTGCACAAAGTAAGCACTCTATAAATACGATTGATAGATTGATTACAATATAACCGAGTTGGTAGATGCATTCCCTACCCACAGTGACCTAGCAGTCTAGAGGGAAATATAGACACTAATATAAATTATGGATTTATAAGTGGTGTGATCAAGGTTGTGTCTGTAAGGCAGTCAATTCATAGTCTTTATTGAGCACTTGTTCTTTGCTGAGTGCTGTTTGTACAAAGGGGTTAATAGGCATGATCTCTACTTTTTAGTCCTTGTTCCCTTTTCATTTGACAAAAACATATTGCCCATCTAATGGTGAGATGAGACAGTCTCTCTGATGAACAGTGTGAAAATGTTCAAACAGACATAGTAATTATTAGAGTGGCTATACAATGGCCTTGTGAGAATGTGGTATAATTGTATGTATTTCACTGTATCTGAGGTTCTGACCTAGTGTTGAAAGCTTCCCCAACCAAAGCATGAAATAGGAGAGATGTTGGCCCACCCAGATTGTGGGTTTTTTCACACTATTTCTTAAGCACTTACTATGTACCAAGCACTGAACTAAGCACTGAACTAAGCACTAAGGGTAGTTAAAAGTTAATCCTCTTGGACACAATCCATTTCTTACATGATGCTTACAGTTTTATTCCCCATTTTTTATTAAGTACTGAGGCCCAGAGATGCTAAGTGACTTTCCTAAGGTCACACAACAGACAAGTAGTGGAGCTGGAACTAGAATCCAGGACCCTCTGGTTTTCCCCACCTCCCTTCCCTTCCTCTCAGACCTCCCCAACTTGGGCATCTACATATCTCTGTCAGGAAAGGTTTTGGGTGTGGGTGAAAATAAACTCCTTATTTTGGCTTTACTTCTACCACCTGATATACCTGATGAGCCCTGAATTGGGAATAACCACACCTGGGTTTCACTCTCACCTGAGACAAAGATGTCTTTAGTGGTTCGGATCTAGAGGCTTCTTGCTTCCTCAGCCTGTTTTTTCACTTGATAAGTGGGTGTGAGTTTCTTACTGCTCCCTGGTTCTCCCACCAGGATGTAAGTTCTCGGGACGTTAGGTAAGTGAATCGGCAAGCAAAAGGACATAGGTTAAGAAGCTCTTTGCTAGGGTAAAGTAGGGTTGTCGTGTGATCTCAGGGCTCTACCCTATCTCCTCATTTTTCCTTTCAAATTTTCTCCTCCTCCTAACTTTCCCATGGCACTACCAGCCCCCATCTCTCAAGCCTTCAACCTTGATCCTGTCCTTGACTCCGCCCTCTTTTTCAAACCCACATTCAATCTGTTGCCATAGTCTGTGGGTTTCCCCTCCACAATATCTTCAGGATCTGCTCCTTCTTCTCCATGCAAATGGCCAAGATAGTTGCATCCCGTCAGCTACTACAGCAATCTCCTCACTGATCTCTCCACCTTAAGTCCCCTTTCCTGTTCATACTTAGCTTTTACCTGGATTATTTTTCTAAAACATAGTACTGCACATCTCCCCATTCCTCAGAACCCTCCAATGGTTACCCATTCCCCTTATCAAGCAGAAACTCCTGATTACTGGCTTTAGGGCATTCAGTCAGATCTCTCCCTCCCACCTACCAACCACTCTTTTCTCCCATTACACCCCAGGTCATCATCATCAGTTTTTCCTCTCAAGTTCACCTATTCACTATGCCTTGCTTTTGTCTCTCCTGCCTTCTTGTTCACACTTTTCCCCCTGTCTGGAACCTCCTCCCATTGCAAATCGAATAGGCTATAAATCTCCCCATCTGAACCTACAGCTTCTCGAAGAAGCCTTCCCAAATAAATCTCTAATTTCCATAGCAGCCGCTTCACTCCTTCTAAACCATCTAAGCACTAGGGAATTCATACCTGCTTGTATCACTCATGTCAATATTTTCCATATTTTCCATTACAGAAGTGACACCGCACAGTAAAGCACGGGCCTGGGAGTCAGAAGGTGATGGGTTCTAGTTCTGCCACCTGTCTGCTGTGTGATCTTAAGCAAGTCACTTCGCTTCCCTGGGACTCAGTTCCCTCATCTGTCAAATGGGGATTGAAACCGTGAGCCCCACATGGGACAAGGACTGCATCCAATCCACTTTGTTTCTCTCCACCCCTGCCCTTAGTACAGTGCCTGGCACATAGTAAGTGTTTAACAAATACCATTATTATTATTATACCATATTACTTAAGCATTTACTTATATATATAATCCCTCTTTCTTTCTCCTGTCTATATATTGTTTTAGCATCTATCTTTCCTGCTAGATTGTAAACTCTTTAGGTCAGGGATTATTTCTCTTACCTCTTTTATCACTCTGCATACAGTAGGTGCCCGATAAATGCTATTGATTGATTGAATTACCTATGGAATGGCTCCCATGATTTCTGACCCATCTGTGATTTTTGTCACAAACGTGCAAGTTCTCAAGGTGTCATGATGTTTCTTCACAGCTTCATCCCTGAAATATTGCTGGGCTCAGTTGGGGAAACAAATGGGGAGGTGGGTGGGGAAAAGAAGTTGGCACTGAAATCTCCCGTAAACAGCCCATGGTGCCCAAAGGACTGGGGACTAAAGGGGATGATGGGAAGTGGACGTTCAGTGCTTTCCCCATTCCAGCACTAAAAATGCCAAAGCAAGCCATTAAACCAACCAGTGTAGAAGGTGTGAAGTAGGAGATTAAGAGAAGGCAGTTCTGGTGGGGCTAATGTATGCAGTGATAAAGCCGGCCCATTTTAGGCACTCATTAAAGCCTTTCACCCCAAGCTGTTACTCATTTGTTAAGAAGCATGGCTTTTCTGTCCCTTTGATCAAATAAGACCACAAACACTGAGGTACAGAGGTTTGAGATATCATAGGGCCACTATAACAAAGCAGAAATGAAAAGGGGGGGGAATGGAAAAAATAGGTCAATCATTCATTATTGAACACTTACTGTGTGCAGAGCATTGTACTAACAACACTCGGGAGAGTACAACAGAGTTGGTAGACTCGTGCCCTGCTCACGGTCTAAAGGATGAGGTTATGTCTAGGTCCTAATATTAAGTATTTATTTGGCAAACACTGGGGGTAGAGACGAGATAACCGGGCAGGAAACAGTCCCTGTCCCCTATGGGACTCACAGAGTAAGTAGGAGGGAAAACAGGGATTGATTCCCTATTTTACAGATGAAAAAAGAGGCATAGAGACCCAGCCATTCAGAAGTCATTTCAGACCACAGCTGGCTGGCTTCAGAGCCCCGGGTGAGGTGGCAACTATCTAGACCCAGAGGAATGACGTTAGAACAGTGCCTGGCACATAGTAAGTGCTTAACAAGTACCATAAAAAAAGGGGGAGGCTGGTGTCACCAACTGCCTGAGCCTGAAAGAGGAGATTTAAAGACCATGATGACTCCTTGGAGTTAGGGGCTGAGGTGCTCTCCCTCCCTCTTATACGGTGAGCCCCTTGTGGGACTGGGACTGAGTCCTAACTGATTATTCTGTAACTATCTCAGTGCTTGGCACATAGTAAATGCTTAATAAGTCCGGCAGTTATTATGCTGAGTTTCCTCTGTCGAATTGTGGCAGGAATTTTGTTCTTTGGCACCCTCTGTTGCCTTCCTTGAGCCTCTACCTCAGTAAAAACCTTTCTGGTGCGATTGCTCAGATTCTCTCTCTGTCTTTGCCTCTGTATTAGCTCTAATTCTTTGTCACTTTTATTCTGTTTCTTTCTAATAATTAGGGTGTTTATTAAGCAGCTACTATGTACCCGGCACTAAGCTAAGCACTAGAATACTTACGAAATAACCAGCTGGGACTCATTCATTCATTCAATAGTATTTATTGAGCGCTTACTATGTGCAGAGCACTGTACTAAGCGCTTGGAATGGACAATTGGGCAACAGATAGAGACAATCCCTGCCCACTGACGGGTTTACAGTCTAATCGGGGAGACAGGCAAAAACAATAGCCACTGACTCATAACAGGCTCACAATCTAATAATAGTAATTATGGCATTTGTTAAGCGCTGACTATGTGCCGGGCACTGTACTAATAGGGAGGGGCAAGTATTTTATTGCTGTTTTACAGTTAAGGAAACTGAAGGGCACAGAGAGATTAAGTAATCTGCCGATGGTCACACAACTGGCCAGTGGCAGAGCTGCGATTAGAACCCAAGTCTCTTGACTCCCAGTCCCAGGGATCTGTCCACTAGATCAGTTCTGACTCCCTGCCTGTCTGTCTCTCCCTCCCTCCTTCTACCTCTCAGTGTTTCTGAATTTCTCTTTGTGTCTTTTGTCTAAATCCCTGTTCCTCTTTCCATTTCTCTCTGTCTCTTGTTCCTTATCTTTTGTTTTCTCTGTTCCTCTACCCAACGCTTTTCTTTTTCTCGCTTTTCTTTTTTTGTCTAATTGGGGTTTCTTTTTCAGCTTTGTAGCTTAGTGTTCTCTGAAACTTCAGGGTTTCTTTACTCCATCAATGGTATTTACTGAACATTTACCGTGTGCAGAGCACTGTATTGAACTCTTGGGGAAGTGTTATACAACAGATTAGTAGATATCCTTACCCACATAGCCTACAGTCTACAGAGCTTACTTCCAATCCATCAGTATCAAGCAATCATATTTACTGAATGCTTGCTCTGTGTAAAGCACCGAATTAAGGGTTTGGGAGAGCACAGTGTAAGAGAGTTGGTAGAAATGTTCCCTCTCCTTAAGGTCTTTACAGTCTAGAGGAGGAGACAGGCATTAAAATAAATCATGAATATGTACACAAGTGCTGTGGGGCTGTACTCGATATCTGTAGCGTGCCTACTGTATGCAGAGCAGTGTGGTAGGTATTTGAGAGAGTACAGCAGGTCTCTGTCCTCAAGGAGTTTACAATCTAGCGGGGGAGTCCAGCACTGAAGACCATACAGAGCTTCACTCAGCTGATAGCATCTCCGTTGTTTGACCCCAGCTCCCTCTTGGGTAGAATATATTCTCAACACCTCATCTCTCTCTCTCCCCCTGCAAAGACTCAGGTTCAGATTACTCCAAGCAGTGTGGGCTAGTGGTTAGAGCACGGGCCTGGGAGTCAGAAGGACCTGCCTCCCGGCTCTGCCAGTTGCCTGCTGCGTGACCTTGGGCAAGTTACTTCCCTTCTCTGTTTCTCAGTTACCTCATCTGTAAAATGGGGATTAAGACTGTGAGCCCCGGGTGGGACATGAACTGTGTCTAACTTGATTAGCTTGTGTCTACCCCAGCGCTTAGTACTGTTCCTGGCACATAGAAAGCACTTAACAAATTCAATTAAGAAATGAGGTTTGATCATGAGACCTGCTGGGTTTCCTCATTCCTTAGTCATCCATCTTGAGGCCTTCAGAGGCTGGTTTCCCTAGGCCTTGGAATCTTCCCCATTTCTAAGAATCCAGAAGCCCTTTCTAGCCAAGTAATGGGACCCAAGAATTCAGTTCACAGTTCCCAAGCCACAAGGGTCAAAGTGATTCTAAATGTGCTCTCATTCCAGAGATATTGATTTTAAAGGCCAGACCCATTCAGAACTTATGCCCAGTTCCCTGTTACTGATGATTCAGCAGCCTCTGAAGGCAAGTTGCCCTGGTTTTATGGAAGAAGGAAATGATTTGGGCTGCCCAATTAATAGCCTCCTGAAAACATGACTTGAGTGATATATGTTTGGGTCTACCCAAGGCCAGAGGAATGAATCTGATGACCTGACTTGAAGTCAAACCACCGATCATCTAAGATTCCAGGGCTCAGTTTGAAGGCTTTGCCGAAGACCACAGTACCCCAGCTAGACCAAAGGTGATGAAAATGGGGGTCCTGGCCACAGCACTACAACCCTCAGTGGAGGTTCCTACCCTCTGATGGGTCCCCAGCTCCACTGCTGTGAGGTGGTGGAGTTGGAATCAGCAGAGGCTTGGTGATATTATGTGGGACTTGCTTCCACGAGACCCAACAAGGCTTTTCCCGACTGGCTGCCATCTTGCTGAGGAGAGAAGGAATCAGAGTGAAGGGGTGGGGGGGAGAGGGCAGATCCCTGAGCACTCCCCTCTTCCTCCCAGTTGTCATGAGAGATCAGACATGGTGATGTCTGTCCCATCTCACAGCAGACCCTCCCAGTTCAGTAACCAGCAAGTGCCAATTTTTTAGTTTGTGGGCGGAAGCAGAGAGATGGGACAGTCAGGCTCACACAGCTAACAAGTCAGGAAAGACATGACTTGGGGTCTTTTCATCCCTGTTTGGAAACTCTTCCTACTTGCTGGAGATGCAGGATGGTTGAGATAGGGAGTCCAGCCCCAACAATGGTGAGGATGAAAACACTGACTTTGTCCCCACATCTAGAAACCCCAAGGGAACAACAGTCCCCGCTGAACCGTCAGCGTCTTGAGCGTGGATAACTTGTCTCCTAACTCTATTATACTCTCCTAAGGGTTTAGGAACATGCTCTGTGCAGAGGAGACTAAGCTCTTTGAGGGTGGTAGTCAGGTTTCCTATCTCTTTTGTACCCTCCTAAGCATTTAGTGCAATGCTCTGCACTCAGTCGGTGCGCAACAGATACTATTGATTCATTGAACGATTGATCACCCCCTTGGAGTTGCCATCTATGCAGTTATCCCTCAGACTGTAAGATCCCCATCCAGACTGTGAGCTCCTTGAGGGCAGGGAATGTGTCTACTAACTCTGCTGTGCTGTATTTTCCCAAGTGCTTAGTACAGTGCTCTGTACATAGTAAGTGCTCATTAAAAACCATTTATTGATTCTGACTCATCACACAGGCCACATTGACCCCTTACCACCAAGGTCCAGAGAAACTCAAACCTCAAATCCCATCCCACCCCCATCTCAGATCCTTTCTTGGGCTCAGTTTCAGATTGTGCTCTGCAGCTCCCATTCTCTTCCCTGGAGAATGGGAAGAGTTCTGTCATAATTTATTTATATTAGTGTCTTTCCCTCTTACTAGACTGTAAGCTCACTGTGGTGAGGAAGTGTCTGTTTATTGTTGTACCCTAGTAAGTACTTAGTACACTCCTCTGCACACAGTAAGCGCTCAATAAATAGGACCGACTGAGGCCAGCCCAAGCCCAAACCTGAGCCTGTCTAGGCCGAACCCCAGGACTAATGGTAGGGCCCAACCTAAGTCCAGACCCCACATCCAGCAGATGCTGCCACTTACCTGCCCCTGGCACAACTTGTGCCCAGCAATGCCCCAGACTCCATGCTGAGCTTCCACCTCAAAACAGCCCTGGGGGAATCATATTAAGATTACATTACTCTTTGCATAAGGCTTTTATTTTCCCAAAGCACTTTTACATCAGGTATCTCATTTTGTTCTCGCAACATCCCTTTGAGGTAGGAAGAGGAGGCTGCTATTATCCTCATTTTACAGAGGAAAAAATTGAGGCTCAGAGGTGTGATTTGCCCAGGGTCACACACAAGACCTGGGACAGAACTGGGACTAGAACCCAGGCCTCCTGACTCCCAGTCCCATGTTCTTTTAGTAGAGTGTGCTGATTCTTGGGAAGGAGAACTAAATCCAGCCTGGCTGCCCCCGGCCCACCATTTTGGGCCCCATGTGACACCTGAATTACCTTGGCACAGCCCCAGACACCACATGGGAGTCAGGGGTAGGGGCGATTAGGTTGAAATTAAAAAAAGACCCAATCTGGGACCACCCACCGGCTTTCTGCTGAATCCCAAGTGCTTAATACATGGCTCTGTATACCTTAAGTGCTCAATAATACTGATGATGATTGAAGCATCTTTCTGGGAGAGGTGGGTTTTGGAGACTTATCTACTTCTGGCCATGGAGGCAACTCTAGAAGAAGTTGTCTGACCAATAGCCAGGGTCTGCCCCAGCTCAGATTTCTTCAGTTTAGTGACCATGTGACCCTGAAGGTGGCTGGCTAAGGAGCAGAGTTTATATCCCCTCTGGATCCACTGGTTTTAATAATGGTATTTACTACTATGTGCCAAGCGCTGTTCTAAGTTTTGGGGTAGATACAAGGTAATCAGGTTGTCCCAACTCAGGCTCCCAGTCTTAACCCCCATTTTACAGATGAGGTAACTGAGGCACAGAGAAGTTAAGTGGCTTGCACAGCAGACAAGTGGTGGATCTGGAATTAGAACCCATGTCCTCTGACTCCTAAACCCGTATTCGGTCCTGGGTTGCCCATCATAACACTGGCTGCCCCCTACTTGACACATAACTACGACTTAACAAATACTACAGTTATTATTTAGTTTATTCCCCTTTCTTTCAATCAATTAATCAAATTTGTTGAGCGCTTACTTTCTGCAGGTCACTGAACTGAACGCTTGGGAGAGTACAGTTTAACAGAGTTGGTAGACACATTTCCTGCCCATCAAGGGGCTTAAAGTCTAGAGGCATAATGGAGCTTTCTACTCCTAAAGATCTACGGAGATAGAGATTCTACAATTGGTCCTAATTACTTGTTGCAGTGCTCAGTGGTTTTTAATGGTCAGGAAGTTCTTCCAGATGTCTTTCCTGCTGGTGTGAACAGTTTTCTCCCAGGTCAACTAAGTCGACCCTCAGACGGAGGTGCCATTTCTTGTAAATACAAACCCTTCTAAGCCTCAAAGTCTCTTGCTGAAATTGCCATTCGTCTCACTTTTCCTCACATATCTCATTCTCCAACCAATCAATTAATGGTATTTATTGAGTGCTTACTAGGTGCAGAGCACTGTACTAAGCACTTGGGAGAGTTCAATACAACAGAATTAGCAGACAGGCTCCACGCCCATTAAAAGCTTACCATCTAGAAAGGGAGCCAGACATTAATATGGATGTGCTTTATAATATAATAATTAATTTTTATATATAAATTTAAAGATACGTACATAAGTTCTTTGGGGGTGGGGAGAATTTCCAGGGTTGAGGTTGAGTCTTTTTTCCTTTGCTGTCCTGCACTCCTGACTGGGAGGTTAGTGGGAGGAAAAATATGGATTTTCTGATCCTTTTTTTTTTCCTCTCCCAATCGCTTTTGGGTTTGCAGCTTTTTGTCCTCCCACTGTGAGCCCAGCCAGCTTACTGGAGTGAATGACCAAGGATAAGCCAAGAGGGAGCTTTCTCCTCCTGGCCTCTCAGGTGACACGAAAACCCCGCACCAGCCAATCTGCAAGCCTGGTGGCAGGGCTCCTGCTACATATTCATAAGCTCTGGGCCGGCCTTGTGTGCAGGGGGCTTCCAAATCATTGGGCTGGGGGCTTGCTTGCTGGAGCCGTACCTGCCACCGGCTGACACGTTGAGAGCAGGAGGAGTAGCGTGGGTCCTGAGCTAGCCTGAAACTTCCACCATGGCTGGGAACGAGAGACACCTCAAACTTTTCCTCCTCCTGCAGGCTCTCTGCCTTTCCATGGCTCAAATAGTAAGTTCTTTTCCCCCTTTCATTCTTTGATACTTTTGCAGTGGACTTAGAGGGAACTAGTTTCCAGACTTGGCTATCCCTCCCTCCCTGCTATTCCCTTTGCTCCAGACGGGCCCGATTGGATGTTGGGTTTTGCCCTGGAAAATCTGGAGAATAATTGAAATGCGTTACTCTACCTTAATTGTAGCCAAGCAGCTAAGGAATTGAGGGACTCTCTTCTCTCCGAGACTAGGTGAACTCAGTTTCCAACATTTAGTTCCTCTTTTTCTCCCCCTTGAAAAACTCCTAGTGCCTTAAATAACCTCCCCAGGTCTTGATTTTCCTTTTTCAAAATCTGAGTTCATCTGATTGCAATTCTGGAGCTCAGATTTAAGCGTTCTGATTATTCAGTCTAACGTTCACTCCTTCGGGATTGCTCCCCCTCCCTTTTCCCCCTTTCCTGCTCCATCTGAATGTCCCGATTCCCTTCTCTGGAAGGAGAGGGCAGAGGTGGGAATGTTGTGGAATTCTCTTACACTCGGAAGCCAGACCGAGGTGCTGCAGGGAATGGGAAAAGGGCTGGGGTCCCTTGCTCTTCCATTGGATAGGGAAAGTTGGGAACCTCTCACCTGTCAGGATAGAGATGGGTTTTCTTTTTGTGTGTGTGTGTGGTATTTTTTAAGCGCTTATTATGTGCCATGCACTCAGCTAAGCACTAGGGCGGGCACAAAGTAATCAGGTTGGACCCAGTCAATGTCCCACATGGGGCTCACTTGGAATGCCACTTTTGACAAGACTGATAACTCTGCTCCTTCTTGCTGCAGGAGACCGATGCCTTTCAGATGTGCCAAGATGGGCAGATCCTTTTGGCACCTCTGGCCAGTGGTTCTTTTTTTCTCTCAGGGACTCCCTGAGAGGGTCCACGTGGAGCCCCCAAGGGTTTACCTCCGAAGGAGAGGACTGTGGAATTAAAGGGGAGCAGTCAGTCCTGAGATGAAACGGCATTTGGTCAGGGTTGAGAAAGGACAATAGCCCTCATTCATCGTGGCTCTCTGAAAATCTCTCTCCCTCCTGCAGGGAGACAGGGTGGTTATTTAGAAGCTGCCATAGGTTTCTGACATTGCCTTTTTCACTCTTAAATCACCAAGCAAAGTCTCCCAGCCTTTTCCTCCTAATTTGGGACAAGAAGAAGAAAGACTACAAGGATATTGTGCCCCGGGCGGTAGTGGAGGTGGTGGTGGTCTGGTTTTTACCAATGGTGTCCAAGCTGAGATCACTCAGGTGAAGCTGAGATCTCCAGGTTAGACAAACCCATCTTGACACAATAAAGGCTGGGAGGGGAGAGGGGTGTTTGGTCATAGGAAAGAGGGGTTCAGGGGCCGGGGATATTGTGGGGAGAAGAGCTGGGGTTGGGACCAAAAGAGTAGAAAGATTTTGATGCATTTTGATAATCAATTATTTTGTGCATAAAACACGGTTCTAAGTGCTTGGGAAAGTACAATACAACATAGTTGGTAGACGTGATCGCTGCTCACAGGGAGCTTATAGGAGGAAACAGATATTAAAGTAAATTAGATAGAGTGTAAAGATTTATATAAATGCTACAGGGCTCGATAAATGCTATCAATCAGTAGTATTTATTGAACACCCACTGTGTGCAGGTTACTGCACTAAGCATCTGAGAGGGTACAAAAGAAGTGGAAGACCCATGAGACTGTGAGCCCCATGTGGGCCAGGGGCTGTGTCCAACCTGATTATCTTGTATCTATCCCTGTGTTTAGTTAAGTGCTTGGCACATAGCAAGCACTTAGGTACTTGCTTTTTATTTCCTTCCTTCAAGGAGTGTGTAATCTAAAGGATCTATAATAGGTAATGGGATGTAGAATAAAGTACATGCGTATACTCACAGACACTGAAAGTTATTGTATTTTCCTGAGAACATATCTGTAATTTATATTAATCTGTATCTCCCCCTCTAGACTGCAAGCTCCTTGTTGGCAGGAAACATGTCTACCAACTCTGTTGTATTGTTCTCTCCCAAGTGCTTAGGATAGTGCCCTGCACACAGTAAGCACTCAATAAATACCACTGATTCATTGAGTCCCCCCAACCTCATGAGGGATCAGTCTGGAAGGTGCTGCCTGCTTTCACAGACCATTAAAGTTAGAACAGCATCACCTTCAAGCACAAAAAGTGTGTTTGTGTGAATAGGTGTGTGTTTATGCACATGCATGGGACTGGTTGCCCCTGAAACCTCTGTTTCACAACAGCGGGGTGTTGGGGAGCCTCTAATAATAATAATAATGGTATTTGTTAAGCACTTTCTATGTGCCAGGCACATACTAAGCGTGGGGGGAGCATATAAGCAAATTGATGGAGTTCCTGAGGGGCTCATAGTCTCAATCCCCATTTTGCAGACGAAGTAACTGAGGCATAGAGAAGTAAAGTGAGTTGCCCAAGGTCACATAGCCAAGTGGCAGAGCTGGGATTAGAACCCATGACTTTCTGACTCCCAGGCCTGTGCTCTATACATTATTCCACTAACTGAAGCAAAGTTTGACTGACCCAGGAGAAGGACACCACTCTATAATAGTAGTAGGAGATGGATCTGCTGCCTGGGAAACTAGAGACTAGAGAAGTGATTTCTCCAGGTACATATAAAACCCAGGAGTCTTGTCACCCAGCTGGCATTGAGCTACATCTAGGCTTTTGAGATCCCTTGATCCAGGAGTCTGAGGGAGCATCCACTATGCCAAGCTGCTTCTCCCTCTAGAGGGAGTGGAGCCTGCCCAGATTTCCCTGGAGGCCGAGCTGAGGAGCGTGCTGATGCTACAGCAGTATAGTGACGGGTAGTGAGTGGGGAGTAAAGGAGGCAAAGTCCTGAGCGGGGAAGCTGGAGGTAAAGGGGAAGGGGCCCAAGCAAGAAGCTGGGAATTGGAGCCAGAATCTATATTGTAAGGACACCCCAACCATGGACGTCCCCCTATTTGCCCTTCCCAAATAGCGATTCTTGCTGGGATTTATCCCCGGTTTTCATTTTTCTCCTGGAAGTTGGCAAGGGGCTGGGGGAGATGAGAGGTAGAGAGGATGAGGACATGGGCCTGTCTGCTATTTATTATCATCTATAGCTTCGAGTCACCTCTTTGAACATCTGTAAAGCCTATTACCTCTTTAAAAAGGGGCAGGAAGGGGAGTGGAGAACCCTAGGGGATGGGGGAGGGAAATGACTGTATGTCTCCCATTCTGGTCCCCCAGAGAGCTAAAGGTTGAGGGGAGCAGGAACAGGCTGTACTCTTGATAGAGCCACCCAGGGAGCTAAAGACTGAGGGGAGTGGGCCCAGGTTGTGCCTCTCTCCTGATAGAGGTCCCCAGGGAGTTAAAAGCTGAGGGGATTGGGCACCACCTGTGCTTTTCTCCAGATAGAGCTGCCCCGGGAGGTAAAGCCGGAGGGGAATGGGCAAAGGCTGTGCCTCTCTCCTGATAAAGTAGCCCAGAGAGTTAAAGCCCGAGGGGAGTGTGTGCAGGCTGTGTCTTTCTCCTGATAGAGTCCCCCAGGGAGCACAAGACCGAGGGGAGCAGGCACAGGCTGTGCCTCTCTCCAGTTAGAGCTGGCCAACCCACCCCAGATCCCCGCTAGGCCAGACGTAGGGCTGTTCAGGCCGAGGGCTGGACCAGGTCGAGGTTTTCTCCGGTTCTCAGCCCCACTGACATCCGTTGCTTGTCTTTGCAGAGGGGCCCGCCAGGCGAACCAGGCCCACCCGGTCCCCCGGGCCCGCCAGGAGTGCCCGGATCCGACGGCATTGACGTGAGTATGCAAGGCGGGGAGAGGGAGGGGGAAGCTGGAGAATAAAGAGGGACATTGTCCGAGCCCAGGAGAGGGGGAGCAGGAGCCCGGGAGAGGGGGAGCAGGACCCCGGGTCCCTATTCCAGGCGGCAGAGGGCACCAGCCAACAGCCCAAAGTCTGGGCTGAGGCTACGGAGATCGGGTTTCTGACCCCCATGCTTGATGATCCAGTTTTAGCTGCAAAACACACACTTACACTTCTCAACAAGGAGCTGTTATTCGGTGTGCACTAACCCACAGTAGAGGCCCTGTAAATTCACCCTCCCGGCGCCCCTGGCCAACCACATCATTGACCCTCCCCCCTCTGGTTTCGCCTGGGCCTTCTTCCGGAGAGACCCCACTTCTAATAATAATGGTGGTGCTTGTTCAGTTCTCAGCAAAGATCAGACAGAACCCCTGGCCCACAGTCTAATGGGAAGGGAGAAGCAGCATGGTTCAGGGGAAAGAGCCCGGGCTTGGGAGTCAGAGGTCAGGGGTTCGAATGCCGCCTCTGCCACTTGTCAGCTGACTATGGGCAAGTCACTTAACTTCTCTGTGCCTCAGTTACCTCATCTGTAAAATGGGGATGAAGACTGTGAGCCTCACGTGGGACAACCTGATTACCCTATATCTACCCCAGCACTTAGAACAGTGCTCTGCACATAGTAAGTGCTTAACAAATACCAACATCATCATTATTATTATTATCTCCATTTTTCCAGTTGAGGAGACTGAAGCACAAAAAAAAAATCAAGCGACTTGCCTAAGGCCCTACAGCAGGCAGGTAGCAGAGCAGAGATTGGAACCCAGATCTTCTGACTCTGACTCCCAGGTCAGGACTCTTTCCCCTAGGCCATGCAGCTTCTCGGAGGAGTCCCGAGTGCAGCGGCCTCTAACCTGCTGTATTGGTGACCAAGGGTATATTCTGTGATCCCATTTCCCCTTCCACCAATTTAAAAGGTAATACTTTATAGATCAATCAATGGTATTTATTGAGTGCTTACTGGGTGCAGAGCACTGTACTAAGCACTTGGTGATTACAGCTCAAAGGAATGAGTTTGAAGTTGTCCTGCATTTTAAGGGTTAAAAACCCTGCGGTTGGCTGAGATCCTTGAATCCGGGAGCTGAGGCTAAAGTCTGAGTGGAGGACAGAGGGCTATTCAGTGTCTGTGGAAGGGTGGAAAGAGGAGAGACAGGCCAGATTATTATTATGGTATTTTGTTAAATGCTTTCCTACATGTCAAGTACTGTTCTAAGCACTGGGGTAGATACAAGTTAATCAGGTTGAACACAGTCCCTGTCCTACACTCTGAGTCGGAGGGAGAAAACGTATTGAGTCCCTATTTTATAGATGAGGACACTGAGGCACAGATAGGTGATTTGCCCAAGGTCACACAACAGACAAAATGGCAGAGCGGGGATTAGAACCCAGGTCCTCTGACTCACAGGGCTAAGCTCTCTCTGTTAGGGCATGCTGCCTCCAGTTGTGGGGTTTCAGGAGATGCTCTGGAGATCCCCTAAGGGCCTGAGGGAGCTCTTTCCATCTCTGCCGAGGTGTAAAGCGGGGGAGTCTCTCAAGACTTAATCGCTGGGGATTTTCCTGATTCTTTTGCAGTTTGCCTCCTTTGATCTTAGGCGTCCTGCATGTGTACAGCTCAACCTCTGCTGATGCATACCAATCTCTTCATCTTTTCTAGGGTGACAAGGGCCCTCCAGGAAAAGCGGGCTCCCCGGTGAGTGCACCCCTTCCCCTCAACATCTGGCCCTCGATTTCCAGATGTCTTCCCTCTCCAAGCCCTAAACACCCCCCACCCCGACACCCCCATCACCTGTTTTCCAGGGGACGAAAGGTGAGCCGGGGAAACCGGGACCAGACGGAGCAGCGGGGAAGCCCGGGATTGATGTGAGTACCAGCCGATGGGCTTTCTCTGTGGGCCGGGGCTGGATGGGAGAGAGGGACTGGAGCCTGAGTTCTGAGAAAGTGTGTGGGTGGAAGTCGAGGTTGGCAGTGGCAGTTTTTGGCCTGAAGGGAAGGTGGGAGGGGAGGAGTGTCTGGTAATACTAATAATGATGATGGTATTTAAGCACTTGTTATGTGTCTAACACTTTTCTAAATGCTGGAGTAGATTTAAGCTAATCATGTTGGACACAGTTCCTGTTAGGGCTCACATTTTGCAGAGGAGGGAACTGAGTCATAGAAAAATAATGTGACTTGCCCGGTGTCACGCAGCTGATACATGGTAAAACCGGGATTAGAACCCAAACGCTCCTGACTACCAGGCCTGTGCTCAGTCCACTGGACTATGCTGCTTCCTTTCAGCCTTTAATACCCCTATCATTCATTTATTCATTCAGTCATATTTATTGAGCGCTTACTGTGTGCAGAGCACTGTGCTAAGCGCTTGAAAAGTTCAATTCAGCAACAAATAGAGACAATCCCTGCCCACAAGGGGCTCACGGTCTAGAAGTGGGGAGACAGACATCAAAACAAGCAAAGTGTGTGGGCTGGGTTGTAGTACAACGGTGGAGATGAGAGGGAGGGGGAACGAAGGTGTATGAGTGCTTTGAAGATGGTATTTATTAAGCACTATGTGCCAGACACTGTATTAAACACTGGGGTGAATACAAACAAATCGGGTTAAGTGGTCCCTGTCCCACATGGAGCTAGCAGTCTCAATCTTCATTTTACAGATAAGGTAAGAGGTCCAGAGAAGAAATCTCCAGAGAAGGAGATTGCCTAATTTTTCTAGATAACCTGTTTCATCATCCCCTAACCTTGAATTCTTCCTGGTATCTAGCCTTTCCAATAGGCCATTTAAGCAGTCTGGCCTAGTGGAAAGAACATGGCCCTGGAAGTCAGAAGATCTGTGTTTTAATCTTTGCTCTGCCACTTGCTTGCTGTGTGACTTTGAGGAAGTCACTTAACTTCTCAGTTCCCTCATCTGCAAAATGGGGAGTCACTACCTGGGCTCTCTCCTACTTAGAATGTGAACACTCTGATGGACCTAATTATCTTCAATCTACCCCAGCACTTAATACTTGGCACCTAGTAAGAGCTTCCCAAATACCACAATTATTATCATATTATTATTATGGAGTACACAGCCAAGTGTATACAAAGAGGGGAGGGAAGATCCCAGCTCTGCTACTGCTCTGCTGTGTGACTTTGGGTAAGTCATTTCACTTCTCTGGGCCTCTGTGCTAAGGGTGTCATTCCTATTTTACAGATGAGAAAACTGAGGTAAAGAGAGGTTGAGTGACATATTTAAGGTGACTGTGCGTTGCACCCGGTGGGTGCTCGATAAATACCATTATTTATCAATCAATCATATTTATTGAGCACTTACTGTATGCAAAGCACTGTACAAAGTATAACAGAGTTGGTAGGCATGTTTCCTGCCCAGAAGGAGATAAGTCTACTAGCCTGTTATTGGGCAGAGATTGTCTCTATCTGTTGCTGAATTGTACATTCCAAGCGCTTAGTACGGTGCTCTGCACATAGTAAGCGCTCAATAAATATTACTGAATGAATGAATACTATTAATACTTTTACTAGAAGCTGGGTCTCAGGACAGAGACCTTCTCTACTGGAGCACTTCTAGAGGTGGGAGAAGATGCATGGGAGGGAAGGAGGAGGAAGAGGAACTGCATTCCCACAATCTGGGACCAGGATTCTTCTTGGGGATATCTCCAGTTTCTCCTGGTTTTGTCTGGCTGCAGATGAGCTGGTGAGGGATTTGGGGTGAAGAACCACCATGGCCAGGAGGACCACCTAGCTTAGGAACCCCGAAGTGCAGCCCCACGACGTTGGTGTACATATCCATAATAAATGTATTTATATTGTCTGTCTCCCCCTCTAGACTGTAAGCTCATTGTCATCAGGGAATGTGTCTGTTGTTGTATTGTACTCTCCCAAGCACGTAATACAGTCCCCTGCACACAGTAAGCACTCAAAAAATACGATTGAATGGGTGTGTAAAGGTTATTGGTGGCAAATTACAGCTGGAGCTAGGCAAGCTGGGGGAAGGAAGCAGCCAAAGTGGAGAGCAAGAGAGCCCAGGTTCTCTCCATGAGGAGACTGCAACTGGGATTCACTCTTTAGAGGTCAAGAAAAAAGCAAGAGGTGGCAGGGCCAAGTTCTTTAGAGGTGGTTGTCATTTTTTTCTATGGTATTTCTTAAATGCTTACTATGTGTCAAACATCATTCTAAGCACTGGGGTAGGACCAAGTTAATTACACTGTCCCTGTCCCTCATGGGGCTGTCAGTCTAAGCAGGAGGGAGAAGAGAACCGAAAGAATGAATGAATGAGTAACTGGCATTTACTGAGTGCTTACTATGTTCAGTCTATTGGGCTAAGCATTTGGGAGAGTACAGTACAACTGAAGCAGAGAGAAGTTTAGCGACTTGCTCAAGGTCACACAGGAAGCAATTGGCAGAGTTGGGATAAGAGCCCAGGACTTGGAGTCAGAAGACCTGGGTTCTAATCCCAGCTCTGCCAATACTCTAGGCCATACTGCTTCATTTCAAGGCTATGTTCTTTAAAAAGACCACTCAGATATGGTCTCTAGGTGAGTGTCTTAGGGGGTCACCCCAGGCTTCTCAGACTGCATGTAATAAGTGGACAATTACGGTAGTAGGCTATGGCTCCTCTAGAGTGGTGGGTTGAAGGGTAACTGTGTTTTCCATCTTTCTGAGAAGCAGCGTGTCTAGTGAAAAGAGCTTGGGCTGAGAGTCAGAGGCCCTGATTTCTTTTCCTGGCTCCACCACTTGCCTTCTCTGGGCCTCAATTCCCACAAGTGCAGAAGAGAGATTCAATACCTGTTCTCCCTCCTACTTAGTCCCAAGTGGGACCTGATTATCATGTATCTACCCCAGTGCTAAGTACAGTGCTTGGAATATAGAAAGCGCTTAAAAAATTCCACAATTTTTTTTTCCTCCAGGGATTAACTGGACCCAAGGGAGAGCCAGGGCCTTTTGGAGTCCCAGGGGTCAAGGTAAGTGGGAGGGACTGGTCCTTTGATATTCCCTTCTCTGCCCAGAGCTGGGGACATGGATAATCAGGGGAAGGTTGCCCCAGGGAGGGAGGAGAGAGGAATTTGGGCCAGTGGAAAAAAGGACTTTTTTTTTTTTTTTTTAAGAGACCACTAACAGGTGGTGCCTGGGAGAAACTGACCCATGACCCAGCTTCCAGGCTCTGTCTCCGAACCCAACCCAGTAGGGGATAGAGCACTTGGTACACTGAGGGAGAGGAGTAGAGTCTGGAGCACTGGGACACTGAGGGAGATGAGTAGGGTCTGGAGCACTGGGGCCATGAGGGAGAAGAATGGGCTGGAGCACTGGGACAGGCTGGAGCACTGGGACACTTAGGGAGAGGAGCTGGAGCACTAGGGCACTGAGGGAGAAGAGCAGAGGCTGGAGTACTGGGCACTGAGGGTGGGAAGCAGGGGCTGAAGCATTGGAGCACTGGGAAAAGAATAGCTGGGGCACCAAGTGGGGAAGAGCAAAGTCTGAGGGGGGATTAGAAAGAAAAAAATCTTTGCAGACCTGATTCTTGTGCACTTGACATTTAAATGATTAATATCAAATCTGATGCAAAGCAACATTTAAATGACCCTTGATGACTTTTGAGCCCATGGTATTTTCCAGTGGTCCTGCAGCCAATCACTGACTCTCTGACTTTGCGCTTTCAGGGCCAGCCTGGCCTCCCTGGCCCCCCCGGTCTGCCGGTGAGTATTTGACTTTGTAGCTCCCGGGGTCCCTGGTTGGGAGTTGAGATTGGAGAGTTTCAGTGTCTTTTCGTCTCCTTTCCGTTTCAGGGCCCCAGCTTCGCAGGACCTGCTGTAAGTCTTTTCCCTTCCTGGTTGCCTCTCCTTGGGAAGATTGGGAAAAGTGGTGGGTGGACTGGGGCTTCAAAACTAGGAATCTAGGAATGCTGAGACAGCATAGCCTAGTGGAAAGAGTCAGGCAACCTGGGTCCTAGTTCCAGCTCCGCGACTGCCTTGCTGTGATACCTTGAGCAAATCATTTAACCTTTCTGATACTCAATTTTCCCATCTGTAAAATGTGGATGAGTTCCCCCTGTTCTTCCTCTCTCTTAGATTATGAGATCCAGGGATAGGGAAGCAGCACAGCCTAGTGGAAAGAACATGGGTTTGAGAGTTAGAAGACCTGGGTTCTAATACCAGCTCTGCCAACGGCTTGCTGTGTGGCCTTAGACGAGTCACTTAACTTCTTCGTGCCAGAGTTTCCTCATCTGTAGAAAATGGAGATTAAAGACCTGTTCTCCCTCCCTCTTAGACTGTGAGCCCCATGAGGGACAGGGACTGTATCCAACCTGATAAACTTATATCTTTCCCAGCACTTGGAAGAATGCTTGACACATAGTAAGTGCTTAACTAATACTATTATTATTATTATTAATATAAGGACTATGAAGATTCCTGGAGGAAGGAAGACACTGGCTACAATTGATTAATCTTCAGTTCAGAAAGCCGAGGCTTTGGGGAGGGAGGAAACGGGTGGGAGGCAGCAGAAGGTGGAATCTACCTTGGTCTTAAATGTGCATCATCTCTGCTTCCCAAGGGACCACCAGGGCCCGTTGGAATTCCTGGAGAGATCGGCATTCCAGGGCCTAAGGTGAGTGTCGAAGATGACTACTCTGCTCCATCGCAGGCCAGAGCCTTTTGTATTTCTCCCCTGTCTCCTTCAAACTTCAGGAAATGGTGCCTTCCCCCTCCACCGCAGGGTCAGGGATGGAGTTTCCTGCGGGGAGGTGGTTAGAGTTGAGCCCCAGAGGACAGATGGGGGCCAGCTACTTTGCAGTTCACATGTCATGAAAGGAGTTGGGATTGCTTCTCCCTGAGGAGAAAAGGCTGAGGAGTGACTCAGTAACTCCTAGATAGGTGAGATTTAGGAGGATGCTGAGCATATGTTCTCTATCTCTGATCAGGAGTGAAGGAGGAAATGGACTTAAATTGAAGCATGAGAAAGTTGAGTTAGTCCTAAGAAAGAACTTCCAAACTCTCAAGGGAATTAATGGATAGGACACATAGCAGACCTGGCTGGTTTAGACATTCATCTGACTGGAGGCAGGGGGATGGACCAGATGGCTTCTTGAGGGCATTTCCAACTCCAAGATTCTAGCAACATAATGAAGAATTACCTCCCTTTTACAGTGAAGAACACGGTGAACAGTGGTAATAGTAATAGTAATAGTCCTGTAGGTTCTGAATAAGATCCTATAAGAACTATAGGTTCCAGCTTGTCCTGGCATTTGGGAATTCTTTGGGCTCCCCAAAGAGACTTTGAAATATGCCAGAATCCTGGAAAATGGCCCCCAATTCCAAGCATTATTATAAACACCCTTGAAGCCCAAGCAATGAGTGTAAATCCCTTAAATGCAGGGATTATGACTTTAATGCCTAATGTATATTCCCAAACTCTAAGGCAGAGCTCTGCTTAGGATAGGCACTCTATAAACTCTGAATTTATTGAGTGCCTTTCATTTGCAGAGCACTGTGCCAAGTCAGTAGATGCATTCCATGTTCCCTCAAAACTTATAGTGTAGAACTGGGGACAAGACACAAATAATTTTCAGATTGAAGAGGAGAAAGGAAAAATAATGGTGTAACAGAGACTCAGACCATTTCCAGTAATACACAGCCCCAGCACTATTTTGGCCCACCCTATATGTTGAGAATCTAGGAGCTGGAAGGTGGAGCCAGGGTGGTGAGTCCGGCGGTACCAGAGACTGAGAATCTCCTGGTAGAAACCTTTCCCTGAACCAAGGAGCAAGAGTTTTATTTTGGGCTTTCCCATTTGGGATAAACTCGAGAACCAAAGCTAGAAGTCCCTCTTTAGCTCTCAAGTGTTGAGAGGCCTCCGGCTGAGGTTTCTCTCTCGTGCACGATGGTAGGCTCCAGCATCATCAACACCATCATCATCACGAGAAGCAGGGTGACTTAAGGAAAAGATCACGGGCCTAGGAGTCAGAGATTTCATTCAGTCGTATTTATTGAGCACTTACTGTGTGCAGAGCACTGTACTAAGTGCTTGGAAAGAATTGCTCCCAACGTGGAGTACAAACTCATGATGCTGAGATTTAGAGTCTAATTTTACCAACTGAGCTAGCCAGGTGTCTACCCCAGCACTTAGAACAGCACTTGACAAATATCATAATTATTATCATCATCTGGAGTTTATGATCCCTCTTGGGAAGGAGGGGAGCCTTTGTGGGGTACTGAGTTTAACCGGATACTGCTTCTGGTTTCAGGGGGATACTGGACCTGAGGGGCCATCGGGCCCTCCCGGCCCCCCAGGAAAGCCGGTGAGTTTTCTCTTTTTGTTTTGGGAGCTCGTTGGAGGCTACAGAGTCCTCTCTCCCTGACACTTCCTCCATGGCCTTGCCGAAGACCAGGATTTTCCTCTGCTTCTCTCAGTTGGAGAGACCACTGACCCGAGAGGTGGTGGAGGAAACAGGAACCCCGCTTGCCTGACTTTGCTCACCCAATATGCAAGAAGAGGAGCAGCTTTCCCTTGCTGGCCCTGTTGGGTTGCCATGGTGACTGGCAGGCAACCCATTTCTGGACACATGGTGTCACTGCCTCCCCATCTCTGCTGCAAGGGGCAGCAAAACTGCTCCCCCAGCTCCTCTTGAAGTATTTCTTCAGACCCACCCCCTCCCACACCCGCAGGTCTGTTTACACATGCCGAAAATTGAGGGCTAAAGATATCTGCAACTTTCCAGATATTTCAGTCAGATCCCTCCCAGTGAAACACCTTCTATCTCTGAGTCCCAAGTGTCTTTTAGAGACCTCGAATGATCTGGGAGTGGAAACCGAACCATGAAGACCCCTTTCCCCTCATTCCTTTCTCCTGATCAGGTCTTCTCTTCCAGGGACGGCCCGGGACCATCCAGGGGTTGGAGGGCAGTGCCGATTTCTTGGTAAGGACCTCAGCCTCGCGGGGGCTTGAGCGCATTAGAGGAGAGCCAATCGTTCTGTACCTGTGGGGTTTGGACAGTGCCGGGTCCAGGCCGGCCTTTGTTGGAAAAGTGAGTGGCCTAGATATTTTCTCACAGAAGTGGTGTTTGTGTTACAGTGTCCAACCAACTGTCCAGCCGGCGTGAAGGGACCTCAAGGACTGCAAGGGGTGAAAGTAAGTCACCTGTGCTCACTGGGGTCTTTTGGGCTTGGGTGAGTGGTCTTGCTGGGAAACTGGGCTTGAGAAATCAAAAATCAGTAATCATTCCCCCTCTGAACCTAGGGTGGTGATTCCTTACCCTTCAACAGAGAAGCAGCACAGCCTAGTGGAAAGAGCCCAGACCTGGGCATCAGGGGACCTGGGTTCCCATCCCAGCTCCGCCACTTACCTTCTATGTGACCTTGGGCAAGTCACTTCTGGGCATCAGTTTCCTCGTCAGCAAAATGGGGATTAAATATTATTCTCCCTTCTATTTAGATTGTGAGCCCCATGTTCGGACAAGGACTATGGCTGACCTGATTAACTTGTGTCTACCAAAATGCTTAGAACAGTGCTTGAAACATATTAAGCACTTCACAGATGCCATAGTTATTAACAGAAGGAGCTCTCAGGGGCATACCCAGGGTGAGGGCAGGTTTTTGGGATCTGGTACAAAGGTAAACAAGGTTCCTCTCTATTCCCTGCCATGGGGTCACCCTGAGGTCCCTGTATTGTACTCTTCCAAACACCTAGAACAGTGCTCTTCATGTAGTAAGTGCTCAATAAATACCACTGATTGATTGATTAACTCTTGAGGGTGTGACTGGTGGCATTAGATAGGTACCTCCTCTGTCAATGGCTTGCCCATTCTCCTTCTCCAAGAACCAGTCAGAATATGGATTCCTTAGAGGCTCTAGGCCCAGAGGTTATGGATCTGGTGTGGGTTGGGTTGCTTGCGACCTTACCATCTCCACATCTCCTCACTCGTGCCTCAACTCTTCTCGGCTCCAGTGTGGTGTCCGTTGGGGCAGAGGGAAAGGGTAACCACGATAGCAGCGTGGCTCGGTGGAAAGAGCACGGGCTTTGGAGTCAGGGCTCATGAGTTCGAATCCCAGCTCTGCCACTTGTCGGCTGTGTGACTGTGGGCAAGTCACTTAACTTCTCTGTGCCTCAGTTCCCTCATCTGTAAAATGGGGATTAAGACTGTGAGCCCCACGTGGGACAACCTGATTCCCCTATGTCTACCCCAGCGCTTAGAACAGTGCTCGGCACATAGTAAACGCTTAACAAATACCAACATTAATTAATTAATTAATGGATATGTCTGCTCGGGAGGTGGGGCCGGTCTTACTTCTTTGTTCTTTTCATCTAGGGACACAGAGGGCGCACCGGGCCCCTCGGGGAGCCTGGACGGCAAGGGAAACTGGTGAGTCGAGCCAGACTGGACATCTGGCCTGAAAGGCGGGCTCTTGGCATCTTCATCTCTGGGAAACTGTTGCCCGGTGGGAAGGGTGGGGAATGAACCCAGCTGGGGTGGGATGCGGGGGCAGAGAAACCCAGAGAAAGGGAAATGGGTGTGGGTGTGGATGGAAGGCTAGTGGTTTTTCCTGGTTCAGCGTGGACAGACTGGATTTTAGCCAGCTTCCCTAGGCAATTTCAGAAGGACACACAAATATCTAGGAACTTAGGCCTCTCTTGTTTAAACTGTTCCTTCTACCTCACACTGGTTGTTCATTTTAAATGGTTGGAATTTCATAATGGACTTGAGCACAACCAGTAAAAGCTTGCTTTAGACCTCATGGCATTCTGGGCTCATAGTATGAACATGCTAGATTACTGGGGAACTTTACCCCCAAACTCGTTCCCACAATTCTCCACTATCAAAGTTGCCGAAATGGAAAGGAAAGGCACACAAGCTAGAGATGATATCTCAATGTCGTGATTTTTCACCCCGAACCTCACTTGAGTGGGTGGGGGGCTACTTTTAATAACAAAAATAATGTGGTCAGCTTCGACAGAGAAAATGGACAAGGCATAGAAGGGGAAGTTACTGATGAGCTGAACTAAATGTATTTTATGGAATTGCCACTCCTTCCTTCAGCCCCTATTTTGTTCCGGTTATTTGAGGATCATCTTCTTGCCCCCTGCCTGCCCCACTCCCTCCATTTAGAGGACCAGAATGCCAGGGCAGAGGGAGGAAGGGGTGGTTGGATTTGAAGAAGCAGTAAGGTCTTGTGGAAATTCCATCCTGTTTCCATCAATCACCTGCTATATTACACTTCTCAGGGCCTTGGTTTCCTCATCTGTAAAATGGGGGAAAATCTCTACTTTCATGGAGATGTGAAGATAAATGAAACAGCTGTTTCCAAAATTTGAGAAGTAAGGGCACAATATTAAGTCAAGGTGGATTGCTATTGTGGGTATCTCTGGACTCGCATGTTAATGTTTTATTCTTTTGCTTCCCTTCAGGGTCCTAAAGGAGATGTTGGCCCCTCTGGAGAACAAGGCATCCCTGGCCCTCCAGTAATGTATTTATTTCTCTTTGGTGTTTTTCTGCTTTGCATCTCCTTCTAGGGCAGCTCTTAACAGCCTGGTGGGGTCCCCAAAAGCCTAATGCTCCCCTTACCAGAGACTGGACTTCCTAGGGTCTACTCTTTGCTGTATCCCCCAGCTTGTTGAGGGGACACACACACATACACAGTGAGTATGTGTATACTGGGAGGGCTACTGGTTTCCCTAGTCAATCATCATGGGGGCTGTGTTACTGTGAACAAGCCACTGTACCTCTCTGGGCTTCAGTTTCCTCATTTGCAAAATGGAGAAATGAATTCCAGCCCCTCTCCTGTGCCTCCCAGAGCCCTCTGAGGTTAAATGAGATAACTTTATAAAAGAAGTTTAGAATATGTGGCCCAAAGGTGGTTTTTATCTATATCCACATCTCTCTCTCTTGCTCTCTCTCTAAATATACATATACATATATATATATATGTGTTTTTATATATACACACACACATACCCTCAGTTTTGTGTTGAGATGAAAGTGGAAAGAACAATTATTTCAGAGTCTCCGGGGGTGGGTGGAGAAAGATACAGTTGTTCCAGGCGGGGAGCTGGCACTGCAACCTGGGAACCGGCTCCGGGGGCAACAGACAGAATCGGAGGTGCTCCTTTGGGTGGTCAGAGTTATTGATGGTTACTGACACTGTTGATGATTGGCACCGCCACTGGGCAAGAGAACCCGGAACCGGTGCGACTCAGAGCTCAACATTCTGGGAGCCAGACAGTGGGGTGGGCTGAAGTTGCTTGGAGGGTGCCAGTGACAAAGGCATCGAGCTTGCCCTCACCCTGGTGGGGCCTCAGCATGTTCACACAGATGGCAAGACCCTGATGGGCCCTCAAGTGCTATTCTGCGTTGCTCAGGTGGAAAGTGCTATGCTCAACATGGGAAGGGAGGTGGTACTGACATGAATTTCTGTGTTTTTTTCCCCCTCCAAAGCCCGAATCTCTTTCCCCCACATTAGGGCATTTATTCAGTGGCCCTGAGGTTGGCACCCGCCCCCTTGGGTGTGACACCTCCTCTCCAGCCATGCCCTTTCTTCCTAGCAGCGGGGAGGCGAGTTCAGTCCCTATTTATCCAACTTGCTAAATGGATGGCTATATGTGAGTGACCCATTTCCTCTTCACCGCTACTTTCACCACCTTAAGGCTCCCCAGACCCTGATCGCCCCTGTCATATAAAAAAGGGGAACCTCTCCTGGAGGGAGGGTGGTCCTGGAGTGTGAGGATCATAGCTGGGGCACAAGGAGGAGAGAGAGATTTTACATTCAGTGACAGCTGACTTAGCCAACTGCATGTCCAACCCAATTATCTTCTATCTACCCAGCACTGAGAACAGTGCCTGGCACATAGTTAGCCCTTAATAAATATTATTATTATTTTGCTGGGACCAATCGGCTTCTGCTTAGCTCAAGAGCATTGTTTGGCTTTTAACACAGATCTGCAAACTGGAATATTCAGTTGGACTATGAGGGGTTTTTTCCCACTAAAGAATGAAATTTTAAGAGTAAGGTTACAAGGCAACTGACAGTGCTAGTTTAGATTACTTATGGTCCCAGGGCCCTTTGAAGGGTCCCTGAGGCCCACCTCCAGAGGCACCCTACTGAAGGGTCCCTCAGGGGGGACAACCTGTGCTCTGATTGGTATCCAGCTAATCCTGTGTCATTTTTTGTGCTTTAACAGGGTCCCCAGGGTATCCGGGGGTACCCGGGTGAGGCGGGACAGAAAGGAGAGACGGTGAGTTTGGGGGCCACCTAGTTCTGGGTTCATTCTTGTCCACTCTTCATCGTCCCTCCCCCCACCCCACCCCGCCTCCACCAGATGCACACACCAATTACCCTGCTATTCTCTCCAGCAAGCAATCCATCCTTGAAACTCTAGTTCAGTGTTTTTTTTCCCTGGGATTTGAGGCTCCTCTGGAGAGTTAGGAGGGTTCCAGAGGCTGGAGCTGTGGAGCTTTGAATCCAAAGTAGCTGAGTAGCAGCAGCCATTTGGCTCTTGTCTGTGCTCCTCTGACTGCCACTCCCTAGTATCACCTCCTCTTCCATTGTCCCTTCATTTCCCCTCCTTGTTTGCCTTTCAGTAGTTGGGGCAGTGGGAGATCCTGGTAGTTTGTGAGAGCGTGGGAATGTGGGCATACTTGAGAAGTCTTGGGCTCAGCTGTGACCCAGGTTCCATTTCCTAGCTGGGGATCCAGGGATTGGGCCTGGCTTTAACTGGTGGAGGGGGCTGGGGCCCATTGCTGGTGAGGATTTGTGGAGACAGGATCCTGATAATCCTCTTCCCTCTTCTTCCGAGCAGGGTCCCCATGGCTACAAGGGAATGATTGGATCCATCGGGATTGCCGGAAGGCCAGTGAGTTCCTTGCTCCTTTTCTCTGGTTCAATCTTGTCATTGGCGTCTCTCTTCCTGGGCTGGCCCCTTCGTAGGACGAAGAGCCAGGAGGAATCAACTGTGGGATTCAGAGACCCCGTTGGGCTGTGCTGTGTCCATCCTCTGACCAGAGGGAGGAATCCGTCCCAGCGGGCCTGGAGCTCCTCTGCAGGGTGCTGACCCCATTGGCTCAGGCTGGAAGGGCCCTGGGGTAGTCATCTCATCCAGCCCTCTGCCTCCGGCAGGACAATGCTCGAGCCCACCCAGCCACCTCCTGCTTTCTTAAACATTTCTGGAGAAGTGGACTCCCTAACGATGTCTGGTGTCATGTCACGGAACTCTGCAGGTGGCAGGAGAGGGAGCTGGGCTGGACAAAGAAGTGAGGTTTACAACCTGGTGACTGACCCCTCCCTTCCCCATATTCAAGAGGTCTCCAGCTGCACCCATCTCCTCTCCTGAGGTGCAAGGGAAGCATTTCTGGGGAGTCTTGCTGTAGATTTTCTGCCTTTGTCCTTCACTGTCCTTTTCTTGCAGGGTGAGGAAGGTCCCAAAGGGCCTCCAGGAAGAGCTGGGGAGAAGGGAGATGTGGTAAGTCTACTCTCTGTTTCCTGAACTTCTGTGTTCCCCTGGACCTGACTTGGGCCAGCTCTGAGGGGTCAGGAGGAAGAGATGTTAGGAGGAACGAAGGTGGCAGGCAGTCCTTGTGTGTGTGGCTGTTTGTGTGTGTGTATTATGTGTGGGTATGTACAGGAGGTGCTATGCATGGATGCATTTTTGAATGAATGTGGATATGTGTGTGGGCTTAGAGATGTTCGTATGTTTGTGCACTTGTATAGATAACCCCACAAGCCTTATATCGGACCCAAGTTGTGAGTTTGAGATCACAAGTTACCATCCCTAATGTGGAAAAGAACTCACAAGGTCATCTTGTTTTACTCCCTGACTCCGGACAGGACCACATCTAACCCATCTTTCCTGAATTCAGAGACCTCCAAGCTAGGTGATGCCCCGTTATCCCCCCTCCCCCCGGCCCCCACTCCCCCACACTTCTGATGGATCACTAATAGAGGCTGTGGTGTCGACTTTTCATTTTTGAGCACTGGGGCTTTTAGAAGGAAGAGTAAGCAGGATACAGCTTTGAGTGGAGGTGGGGCAGGCAGGTTGGCTTCATAAAACACCCTTGGCTCTTTTTACCCCTGCTTGGGCACTCTTGGGTCCTGCTGGAGGTGAGGGCAGAGCAAGACTGAGAATGCAGCCTAGAAACGGTGGAAGAACCGAGAGGGTCAAACTTCTGCACCTGGAAACCCGGGAGAGGAAGGGGATGGCTCTCCTGCCCTTACAATGATCAAAATGGGCACAATTGGGAATGGGTGGATCCTTCCCACAGCCTAATTTCCCTCCACCGCCTTGTGGCTGCCACCCCTGCTTACCCAGATGCCATCAAATCACCCACCATGCTAACAGGATTAAGGGTTTAGTAGTGGGCGGGGGGATGCAGGCAGAGGAAGCCAACGACACATTCCCAGTGTACTGGGGATAGCAGTGACCCCAGGGAGCCCTAGCTGCATTCCCGACCCTCCAGGAGGTTGGCTCCTGTGGCTGGGAACCAGGAAAGGGACTGGCTGTGGGCTGATGGATGCCCAGCCTTGATCCCCGGTGAGGCTTAGCTTCCTTCTGTTGGGTTAGAAGTGGACGGCCTGGGCCTTCCCCATCAGGTCCAGTTTGGGGGAGGGAGAACCGGGGCTCTGTTATCTTGGAGGGACGTAGACCCTGAGGGTCTGGGAATTGGTTCCGCTAGCCAGGGGGGTGAGGTTTAGTCCACAGCCTCCTGGACCTGGACTCTGCCTTTCTAGGAGACCTGGAGCCCAGGGATCCTTGGATAGGGAATCGCTCTCCTGCATCCAGACCCCGGGGTCTTACCCACAGATGGATCCTTCCGGGACTCCTCCTCGAACCTCATGGAATCAGACTCCTTTCCCCTCCCCAAGGGGACCCAGCCTTCAAACATCACTAAGACGCCTCTGTCCAACTCCTGGTCGGGCTGTTACTTTCAGAGAGAAGCTCTGAGCTGCATGGGACTTGAGCATTCAACTAGGCCCTTCCCCTGCCTCAGGGCAGGATGACCTTCTCACCATCTCGGAATTTCCCAGTTCAGTACAGTACTTTATACATAACTCCCAACCCAGTATGCTCGCTGTTTGCCTGGTGTGGAGAACTCCATGGTATATGAGTCTGGGCTGTGTCCCATGGGTGTGGTGGTGGGGTGACTGTGGGTGCTGACTGGACTCCCTCCTGAGAGACGGGTGTCACAGGCTCTCAGCTCACCTAGATGGTGGGCGGGAGAAGGAGGAGATGTAATTGCTGACCCCGTTCTCCTTGTTTTGACCACCCCAGGGTGGACGTGGTATCCGAGGACCCCAGGGAGGAGTAGGCCCCAAGGGAGAGAATGTGAGTATCTCTGGGGGTGCCTGGGAGGTGGGAGGGCTTCTCGGCTGAAGTCCAGGATGGAGGTTTTGCAAGGTGCTTCTGTTCACTGACTTTCAGTCCAGCTGCCCATCCCTTCGACGGGTTAGGTGGCTAGTCCCTGGGCCCAACCTTGCCCCTTGCTTAGTGCAGTACTCTTCACACAGTAAGGGCTCAGTAAATGCCATTGATTGTGAGGCTTTGCCTGCCTCTACCTGAAGCTCATCTCAGCCGATCAATCCTCAAGTCTATCTTGAGCCCACGGACGTAGTAGGTAGGGGAGGCGGGCAGCACTGCGGTGGACGTGAGAGGATAGGTGTGACCCCTGCCCTTAGGGAGTCCCCAGTCTGAAAGGGGCAACAAAGCAGACAAACAGACCATAGAACCAGTTATCCCCATGAAGTTGCTGAGAGCATTTTGAGAAGGAGGAGTGGGGGCGGATTGGGTTGACAGCTGGGTGAGTTTAGTCAGGGAGGGTTCCTTGGAGGAGGGGCAAAGAAGCTGAGGCCAGATGATTTGGACAACGACTGGGAGCTAGGAGAGGGAGGAACAGACGAGGGCTGAGGGCAGACAGCTCTCTCCCCTTTTAGACCGAAAGCTCTTTTGGGGCAGGGAATGTGTCAGTCGATTCTATTACTGCTACTGCTACTGAAAGGAGTGGGTGGGGGTATGCTGGGAAACTTTGCCTTATCCACTGCCTTCTGGTCACACCATGGATTCTTGCTCCTCTTTTTCCTCCACCCAGGGCCTCCCTGGGATCGATGGCAAGGACGGCACACCGGGTATTCCTGGCGTGAAGGTGAGCGTTCCCGGAAGCTTCGGATTGCCCCTGCTGGGGACTTCTTCCTGCCTGTTCGGTTGGGCCGGACCCCCGCCTGTTGGTCAGGGGGCCGTGTGGCTTGCAGGCTTCATCCCTGGGGCCCAGAAGTCTTCCCCATCTCTGCCCGGGTGCCCACCCCCCAACCCTTTTTTCACAACAGCGTTATCTTCTGTTCTTCCCACAGGGTAACATCGGACAAGTTGGGAGACCGGGGAATCCTGGACATCGGGGTCTTGCAGTAAGTACTGGGAATCTCCTGGGGTCCTGGGAGCTAAGGCCAAACAGTTCCTGACCATAGTGGTCTCCACAAGACCCCCTATATCTTGCTGTGGTGTCATCCTCCTGTCTTCTACATTTTCAATCTGTCACCAAATCCTGTCACAACACTCACAACACTACCTTCACAACACTCCTAAAATCTGCCCTTTCCTCCCCATCCAAGCTGCTGTCATGTTGATCCAAGCTCCCACTTTGAACACCGCATCAGCCTCCTCGCTGACCTCCCTGCCTCTCCCCACCCCAGTCCTTACTTCACTCTACTGTCCAGATCATTTTTCTAAAAAAAAAAGGTTTAGTCCATGTTCCTCGATCAGGCTTGCCTATCCGGACCCATGGGTCATCGATCGGGAACCTGGGAGTTGCCCAGGTTGGGGGCTGGTGGGTGTATCAGGAGTTCAAGAATATGACCTTTGCACTTTCTCCTCTCTTCCACCTCCTTGTTTTCCTTCCTCAGGGTCTGCCAGGGCAGCCTGGAACCAAAGGGGGCCCAGGAGACAAGGTGAGGGAGTAGTCTGGGGATCTCTGGGACATGTTGGCAGAGTTTGAGTATGGGGAATGGGTTTGGGGTCATGGGTAGGGAGGCTAGGATTGGAGATCCTAAAGTTAAAGAGGTCTCCACGCCAGCTGTGCATCCCAGGCATTCGTAGAGGACCCCAGGTCTGGCCACACCCCGACCCCACCATGAGAGGTCTGGAAAAAAGGGGTGGCCGTGCCGGGGGGAACCAAGAAAGAGACTGAGCCTATTACCAACTCTATCCTTCCTCTGCTCCCCCAGGGTGAACCAGGCCAGCGGGGTCTCCCCGGATTCTCTGGACCCCCTGGGAAATTGGTAAGTCAGGATGTTTCTCCGATTACTCCCCGACTCCTCACACCCTCCTAGCCTTTCCTAAGTAAGCCCTCTTTTCCGCTCCTCCCCCTCCCTTCTGTGTTTCCTGGGCACTTGGATCTGTACCCTTTAAGCATTCGTTATTCACCCCATCTTCAGCCTCGTAGCACTCGTGTCCGTAGCTGTAATTTATATTAACGCCTGTCTCCCCGTCTAGACTGTAAGCTCGTTGTATTGTACTCTCCCAAGTGCCTAGTACAGGGCTGTGCACACAGTAAGCATTCAGTAAATACCAGTGATTTGATTGCTTGATTGATTCCAGCCTTTGAGCCCTTAGGTCGCCCCTGGGCCAGAAGGGAGCAATGCAGCAGGCCGAGCCCTAACTCTACCTGTCTGTCATCTGTTTCTAGGGAGAGCCCGGCCCGCGAGGAGAAATAGGGCCACAGGGCGTGCCCGGGGTGAAGGTAAGAGTCCAGAACGGATCTGCTCACTCTGCTTCTCCAGAGGTCCCTGGTTCGAGGACGGGCTGTGCCCCAGCTGTGTGACTTTGGGCAGGCTGCTTTCCCTCTATGAGCCTCTCTATGGTGAGAGTTGGGAAGGAAAGGAGGCAGCTTGCCCGTCATCCCAACTCTCCCCACTTTGCCAGTGGTGCGGGAAGACTCCAACCCTCTGCTTTCTCTCTTTTTGGCAGGGTGACCAGGGGGAGAGAGGGTCCGTGGGTTCCCAAGGCCTGCAGGGTAAAGCGGTGAGTATCAACCTTTACCCAGCCCCTTTGCTGAGGGTCATCTGGTTGGGTCATGGGGGAGGGAGGCAGGAAGGGAGGAGCTGGGGAAAGAGCACTGTAGATTGATTTTCCTGATAGGGAGAGTAGAGGCTCCTGGAGGACAAAGAATGTATTTTGGGCTTCTGTTCTACTTTTCCAATCACTTAGTACAGTGCATTGCGTACTGCAGGTGTTCAATAAATAGTATTAATGTAGCTCAGTCACCTCCTTCCCCACAGGGAGGGGAGAAAATGAATAGGTCCCATTTCAGATGCTTGGTGAGGGGAGAGATTACCTGAAGATCACGGACTCTAAGCCCGGCTCTGCCATTTGTCTGCTGTGTGACCTTGGGCAAGTCCCTTCACTTCCCTGGGCTTCTGTTCCCTCATCTGTCAAATGGGGTTCGAGACTGAGAGCCCCACATGGGACAGGACTGTGTCCAACCCGATTTGCGTGTATCCACCGCAGCACTTAGTACAGTGTCTGCGACCTTGTAAGTGCTTAACAAGTACCCTAATTATTATTATTTGTTATTATGAAGAGATGGAGTTCTCTTTCCTCAGGGGCCCTGCTGGAGTTTAGCTGCTTCCCCCAGTTCCAGTGTGGGACAAATGCAGATATCAGGCCTGTTCTGTCTTTGCCTGCTGCTTCCAATTTGTTTCTTTAATGCAGTCAACTTTCTCCTTAGGGCCCCAAGGGAGAGCAGGGACCTCCTGGGATCCCAGGACCTCAAGGCCTGCCGGGAGTCAAAGGAGACAAGGTAATGGGAGTAGGGAAGATGGGGAGAGGGTGGAAGGTGGCTGGGGGAGGAAGGAATCTGAAAGTCCAGTACATCCCTCCAAGAGCTTGTTTCCCAAAGACAGATCCCTGGATTCAGTCCCCAGGACTCCCTGCCAGGCTTTGGAATCACTCAGGGCCTCCATTTCCTCACCTAGAGAGAGAGACCTGGAGAATGGAAGATGATATTGGATGTAGGGTGCACTGAGACTTGGAATCAGGTAGCCTTGCAATTCAGGTCAAGACTGACCAGCCCACCTGCCTTTCAGGGAATGCCTGGCTAATCGAGTGGGCGAGTGACTATTTCCAAGGCTGACAGTGAGCCTGGGGGTTGGATCCTGTTAGGCAAGGTTGCTGCATGCCAGACCAGGTCATGTTCTCTGTTCTCTTTTTGTTCTAGGGCTTCCCTGGGAAGACGGGCTCCAAAGGTGGCATTGTGAGTATCTGGAAGGACAGGGATGTGGCACTCAGGGTGGATGGGTGATGCGATGCAAAAAGAGGGATCCAAGGTGGTTTGGGAAAATTCTTGGGTTGGAGTTGGACAGCACATTAGGTGAGATGTTGGGGGTACTCAGGAGCCCTGGATAAGTGGGCACCATTGGCATCGCATGGCATGACTGTTTTCCTCCTCGACAGGGTGACCCTGGGGTAGAAGGGCTTCCAGGACAGAAGGGCGAGAAAGTGAGTAAACCATTCATGGTGGGCAGCAGGAACCCTAACATGTTGGAAGCTTACCTCCTGAGAGCAGGAGGTTTCCCTCTCCTGGAGAGATGACTTCTGAGGGTCTAGGGAGGAGGATGGCTGGGCCATCAGTCCCAGACCCTTAAAGAAGTAGGTTGGCCGGGTTGGGATGGAAGACGTGGGAGAAGTATGAGCTGATGGGGTGGTGGGTAGGGGCTTCCATCTGAAGTAATTCTCCTCCAATCACTTTCTTTTCTTTCGTTCCACTCAGGGGGAGTCCGGCGAACCAGGCCCCAAGGGACAGGTGGGCAGAGGCGTCTTGGAGTGGGAGGGGGTAGGGGCTGTTTTCCTCAGAAGAGGGAATCTCTGAGTCCTTTCTCTTCCTGCCTTCTGAGTCTCCACCAGTAGACTGTAAGGTCTTTGAGGGCAAGAATGGATTATTTATTTTTAAGTATTTATTACAGTGCTCTTCACACTGTAGGTGCTCAAATGATACTTCTGATTGATTCTCTCCTAGCCTCCTCTCACTATTTCTTTGCCTCATCCTTTTTCACCTGTTACATCCCCCCTTTTTTTTTCTCTCTCTCTCTTTCCCTCCCTTTTCCCCTTTGCCCTCTCTCCTCTTCTTCTTTATGCCACTCCCTCTTTCTACTGCTCTGCCCTGCCCATGCCCTACCTGTTTCTGGGTCCACTCTGGGCGGAGAACAGCATCTCTCTGCTTGGGGCTGAGGAGCTGGTGATGGTAGGAGACCAGAAATGGAGGGTTGGGGTCTTCTATCCTCTCACTGGGTTGAGCTGAGAGATCTGCTTTCTCTCACCCAATCCCCTCATGTGTTTCCCTTTGTTCCTTCCTGCTTCCTGTCATAGCAAGGCATCCAGGGAGAGACTGGCTACACCGGACCCATGGGGGACTCGGGGGCTCCTGGTGTACAGGGGTTCCCTGGACCTCCAGGTCCCCGAGGGCTGAATGGAAACCGGGGTGTTCCGGGCATGCCTGGGCGACAAGGCGTGGCAGTGAGTAGCCCTTATTGGGGACTTTGGGAGTCACCAGGATCTCTTCAGGCCTATCCCGGACTCTTTCTACTAGGGAAGCTTTAGAACGGGGGTAGGGACGTGAAATCCAGGGGCTGGGAGTCTGAGCCCTGTCTAGAGATGGAAGAGGAAATCCTAGTGGGACACATCACGTCGTCGGCTCCTCGGCTTGCCCAAGGGAACCTCTCAAAGGTTCGAACTGCAGCAGGAAGGATTTAAGTTAGACACATAGTTGCCCTTCCCAGCAGAAAGTGAATATGAGGGGTGTTTAAATATCAGCCCCTTGTTGTTCAAGGACGCGGTGAGCACTGATGTTTCCCTCTTTGGCAAGCACTTAGTTCAGTACACTGCACTCGGGGGATGTTCAGTAAATACCACTTCTACTATTACGACCGGTCTGTTATTTTGAGGACATACCTCGAAGACGGAGGGTTGGCTAAAATGAGCCCTCAAAAGCCCTTCCTTACTGGACTATCCTATGAATTTGAGACCTGGGCCACGGTGTCTTCTAGTGTATCGCAGCACCCCTGGAGCAAGAAGCTACAGCTGGGAAGAGACCGAGACAAGAGTTTTCCTCTTGGTTATAGGCCAGAGCCAAGAGAACGGCAGTTCTGGGGCCCGATCAAGTCAAGCCAGCAGCAGTGAGGGGTGGGAGGTGGGGGTTCTGAGCCCGGCCAGACTCGAGTCCTTTTGGACTTGGCATTTGGAGGCATGGCACAGGTGCCAGTTCTCAGGCATGAGCGGGGGGTCTCTGATGCTGGCGGGATTTTCAGTCTCATTGGGCTGGTGCCCACATGTTCTGGATGATGCTTGAGGCATCAGGGGTCGGGTAGGTGTTGCTCCAGGGTGAGGGGTTGGGCAGATTGGGTTGGGTTCCTTTCTGAGCACCCCCTCCCCATTGACTTGCAGGGCAGGGATGCTGGGGACCAGCACATCGTGGACGTGGTGCTGAAGATGCTGCAGGGTGAGTGCAGGGCCAGAATGGGGCCAATCCTCCCGTGGGACCCCGGGTCCCACCACCCCGCTGGGAGCCTGACCTGAGGGAACAAACTCTTCGGAGGACTCCCTGAAGGAGCATGGTGCAAGGGCCTATACCTCTCAGACTGGTTTCTCCACTGGTTACAACTCCAGAGCTTTTCCCAGAATTCCCCTGCTTATGTCAGCAGGGTCCTTGACCCCAGGGGCCCAATGAACAAATGGACAGATCTCCCCAGTTTATTTCCCTCCTCCACCCCCCGGCCCTAATACAACCTCCATACTTCTACTCCAGCTGAACACGTGTGCTCCCGACCACTCGTAGCCCTTTCACACAGATTTATACACTCCACTTAGCCTATTTCTTTTTTTAAAAAATAGTATTTGTTAAACACTTACTATGTTTCAATCACTGTTCAAAGCATGGGGTAGATACAAGTTAATCAGATTGCACCCCAGCTTACGTGGAGCTCACATCGAATTAGAAGAGAGAACATGTATACAATCTCCATTATATGAGGAAACTGAGGTCCAGATGAGTTAAGTAACTTGCCCAAGTTCCCACATCAGGCAAGTGGCAGAGCTGGGATTAAAACCCAGGTCCTCTGACTTGCAGGTCTGGCCTCTTTCCACTTGGTTCTTATTACTTAAACCCTAACTCATAGGCAGATCCACTTTTCCTTTTTTCAAGGATAAATTACTTCAATGTCTGTTTTCCCCCAACTAGATTGCAAGCTTCTTGAGGGCAGAGATAACTTCTTACTAACTCTCTAGTACTCTCCGAAGTGCTTAGTACAGTGCTCTGCACAGAGTAGGTTGCAAGCTCATTAAGGGCAGGGATCATGTCTGCTAACCCTATTGTACACCTCCAGGTGTTCTGCACAGAGTAGGTGCTCAATGAAGACAATCGATTGGTTGATCAATTCTCTGCTGACCATCCCACTGACCCCCTCTGCTCTTCTGCTTTCCAGAGCAACTGGCAGAGGTGGCCGTCAGTGCCAAGAGAGCAGCCCTGGGTGGAGCAGGGGTGGTGGGCCCCCCTGGACCACCTGGCCCCCCTGGATATCCTGGCAAGCAAGGCCCCCATGGGCACCCTGGCCCCCGGGGCATTCCAGGCATCATTGGTGCCGTTGGGCAGATTGGGAATACTGGACCCAAAGGTAAGTAGGGTTTCTTCCTCCCAAGGGAGAGGAAAGTATTTACTAAAGTTCTCTGGACACAGGAAGTGCTCAATAAATGCCTTTGATTGATTAAGGAAACTTTGATGCTGTCTGTCTGTCCCTTTTCTTTCTGTTCCCTTTTCAACCCTCCCCCTTTTAAACACCACTCTTCCGCTCCCATTCTCAAGTCCATTCCCATTCCCAAGTGCAATCAGAGAAGGCTGGTTTGTTCAGGTCACCAGATCCCAGGTCCCCCTACCAGGCCTCAATTAGAGAATTATGGTGGTCATCTGATCCAGTCCCCCTCTCCTTGTCAATTCCTCAACCCTCTGGGATGATTCTATAAAGATCACAGTGCCTGTTCCAGTTTATCTACTCACCTGAGGATTCTTTTATTGTGATTTCAGTCCATTTCTTCTTGGTCGCTTTTCTGTGGGCAAAAGAGTGGGTTGTGTTCATCTCATTAAAATCCTTCAAAGACTTAAAGGCTGAAGGCTATTAGACCTCTCCCACCTCCTCAGCCTTCTCTCTCCCAGAAAATCAACCCCAATTACTTTAATTTTTCCTCAAAGAATCTGGTTTCCATCCTTTGCAGCTGGATCCTCTCCAGTCCCTCAACATCACCCCCTCTCTCCCTGTACCCTCTCTGCCTCACACTCCATCCTGGACCCACAAGACCCCAGTCCTACCAGCTCCCATGCTCTCCAGGGAAGTCCCAAGGATCAGGACCAGGAAGTGACTCCAGAGCTTAGAGTTCCAAACGCAATCCTGTCTCTGACAGCGTGTAACCTGGAGATAATTTCTTGCCCACTCTGGGCCTTTTTTCCTCACTGGGAGACTGGGTGACCTCATGACCTCTGGGCCACTGTCTATCCTCAGGGTCTCAAGAGAGGGTCCCCATCATCTTCCTCTCGTCCCCCTTGCCGAGTCTCCTTTTGTTGCTTTGTCTGTGCTTGGTGGAAGTCCTGCCTGACAGCTGGGCTTAGTGCTTCTCCTCTGCTTCTTGTAGGAAAACGTGGGGAGAAGGGAGACCGTGGAGAGGTGGGACGTGGACACCAAGGCTTGCCGGGCCCACCGGGCATTCCAGGTAAGATTCCACAACCTCTGAGGCTTCTGGAATGATCAGATTTGAGGCCTCAGTGGGCAGATCGGGGAGAAGCCTCCCCTGATGGGGTTGGAAGTCCCGAGTTGGATCCTCCTTCTCCAGATCTGACTATATTTATCCCAGCACTTAGCGTGTAGTAAGCGCTTGCCCCAAATCACAGTCATTATGATGGGAGGTCTGCCTGTCACCTTTTCACTACTGGAGGACACCAGAGACTCTGCCTCTTTCTGGTCAGAAGATCTCAGAGCTCACCCCAGAACTCCCCCTGTGCTTTCTTTCTGAGACTGTGTATCGGGACCCTCCTAGGGTTGCCTAGGATCAGGAAGCTTCTCAGGGGAAACAGAATTCTAGGATCTTCCCGTTCACCCAGCCCTTTTGTTGAGCTCAGTTTTCCTTCTCTGGACAATGGGGACATCCATTTGTTTGTTTTTGTTTCTGTTTATGGTACTCGTTAAGTGCTTACTATGTGTCAAACACTGTTCTAAGCGCTGGAGTAGTTACAAGTTAATTAGGTCTGATCTAATTTGGACTCTGATTTTGGACTCTCCTTGAGGAGAAGGGAGAGGAAGGGTCAGTGAGATCCTCCGTGTTTTTTCTCTCCACCCCCATCCCATCATCCAGGGCTCCCTGGAAGACCTGGCCAGGCCATCAACGGCAAAGATGGAGAACGAGGCTCCCCAGGAGCCCCTGGGGAGGCAGGACGCCCCGGCCTCCCCGGCCCCGCGGGCCTCCCCGGTTTCTGCGAGCCTGCTGCCTGCCTGGGGGCTTCCGCCTACGCCTCTGCCCGCCTCACCCAACCCGGGACCATCAAAGGACCTTGAGCAGATGTGGCCTGCACCAGGGACATCTCGGCACTCTGGCAGAGACCTCCGCTCCCAGAGGTGGCTGACTTAGGACTCAAGGCCTGAGACCCTGGCACCTTGGGGACCGCCACGTGGCCTCCTGGGAAATTCCAAAATTTAATGTGGGGGGAAGGGAGGAACATAAGGATGGGAATGAGACCTGGAGAAAGGTGCGGAGGGCGGGGAGAAGTGAAAGGTGCTGTGGGCTGTCTTTAGTATCTAAATCCTAGGATTTAGTTTGAGCTGCATTTCATTCAATCAAGCAGTGGTATTTTCTGGGCGCTTCCTGTGTGCAGAGCACTGTACTAAGCGCTTGAGAAAGTACAACAGAATTGGTAGACACGATCCCTACCCTCAAGGAGTTTACAGTCCGCAATCTTTCCCTTTCTCCTTGCCTTCTCCCTCTCTCTAACACTTTCCCCCACACCCATGTCAAAATAAATGGCATCTCCTTCCCTCACTCTCAACCTTCTTTTGGCTCCCTGGTCCCCGAGGTAGTTCTGCCTTGGCAACATTACAGGATTAACTTGCTGCTTCCCAGAGGTCTCACTCCCATGAGGGGTGGGGGAGCCAGAGATCCGCTTCCATCCAACACTGTCCCACTCTCTCTTCACGTGTGAATATTTAAGTAATCTTCTCCCCACGCTCTCTCAATCAATCCAACCTAATTAATTTGTATCTACCCCAACGCTAAGAACAGTGCCTCACACATAGAGCTTAAAAAATACCATAATAATCCAATCAACTGTATTGACTGAGGGCTTTATGTAGGGCACTGTACTAAGCAGGTGGGAGAGTACAATACACGAGGCGGACACGTTTCTTGCCCACGGCGAGTTTTCCCAAGCTGCATGTATTTGTCGAGTTTGGCAAATAAGGCGCAACCTTTGGAGCAGCAGCTAATAAAACCAAAGTGTCCTGGACAGACATGGCCTATGTGGTGATTTTTTGGGACCTAGGACTCGCCTGCTAATTTGCTGTTGGTCACAGCTGCAAAAGGAGGGTCGGGATGGAGACTGTTTGCATCATGTCACTAATCACCAGTGACAGCTATTGCTGTCGAGGTGGGGGGAGATGAGCTCTTGCTATTTTGGCGAGGGGGCAGGGCTCTGGAGCAGTTTCAGACTGCTGGAGTTACTGTGACAGAAAAGCCAGTGGAAGTGTTGTTTACATTTGACAAGTTCCCCGTGGGTGAGTTGGGAATAAATTTATACTCCTTATCCACTAAACTTAGTTTCTTGTTGGTGGTTTTGGATTCTGTCGAGGGTAAATGTGCAGAAGGCAGTGTGGAGCGTGACTTCCTAATGGACTTGTCAGTTGGTTTCTCTTTGTGTGGGGCGGTGGGGATCGGTGCCTGGCTTCTGTATTTATTGAGCTCCTGCTGAGTGGAGAGGTTGCTACAGGTCTGTGCGTGCCATCTGTGAGTGGGTGTGTTTCCAACATCCTTGGAGCCTGTGACATCCTTCCTTGCCCAGGAGAAAACTGGCATTGCCTTGGTGGGTAGGGGAGAGGGAGGTCCCCAGTGAAAGGAATAAGCATGCTGAGAGAGAGGGGTCACATGCAAGGACCCCCGGAGGCTCCCTAGACAGCCGGACCCCACCAGGGATGCTGTGTAGAGGTGAGGGCTGGGGAGAGGGGTCGGCTGGTAGGCAAGGGGATCAGGCCCAAGACGTGAGGCGGGGCCCAGGGGTCGTTAGAAGATTTCTGAAGGACGGGTAAGAGGGGAGGGCAGCTTTTAGAAAGCCAACAACTCTGGCCATTCCCGGCCTCGATCACCAAGGGGCGGTGTTGGCCTTCCATGTCTTCTAAACTGCAGGCTCAGAGTGAGGAGAAGGCGCCGGAAGAAACCCGGCCGGACAGGGTTGGGGGATGTTGGCCGGGACCGGTACACGTTCCCTTGTTTTTTAACTGGCCAACTTCAGTTCCTCCTGCTGCAGGCTAAGTCCCTACCTACCCCTGTGAGCCTGGGAGGACAAGAACTGGCCAATCCTGGCAGCTCCCTCACCTTTTATGGGCAGTTGGCTCACTGGGGGCCTCTCGCCTGGCACCCCACACAGATAGTAATATAAATAAATGATCGATATGTACTTGTGTGCTGTGGGGGTGAGGGAGGGGTCAATAAAGGGTGCAAATCCAAGTCCACCCTCGGTTTTACACCCTTGACTGCCTAGTCACGTGTTAGACTTCGACCAAACAATTGGATTTTGCCCCAGTTTGTGGCCTCGTCTGGTACCACTGGGCTGTAAAAACCACTCCGACCAATCGGTAGTGTTGATTGAAAACTTTTTTTTAAAAAAATGGCACTTCTTAAGCACATGCTATGTACTAAGCATTGGGGTAGATACAAGATAATCAGATCGGACACAGTCCATGTCCCACATGGGGCTCATAGCTTAATCCCCGTTTTACTGATAATAATAATAATAATGATGTTGGTATTTGTTAAGCGCTTACTATGTGCAGAGCACTGTTCTAAGCGCTGGGGGAGATACAGGGTGATCAGGTTGTCCCACGTGAGGCTCACAGTCTTCATCCCCATTTTACAGATGAGGGAACTGAGGCAGAGAGAAGTGAAGTGACTTGCCTACAGTCACAGATGACAAGTGGCAGAGCTGGGATTCGAACCCATGACCTCTGACTCCCAAGCCCGGGCTCTTGCCACTTAGCCACGCTGCTTCAAGATAAGGTAACTGAGGCACAGAGAGGTGAAGTAACTTGTCCGAGGTCACACAGTAGACAAGTGGAGGAGCCAGGATTAGAACCCAGCTCCTCTGACCCTTAAGCCCCTGCCCTTTACACTAGGCCATACTGTTTTTTAAGCTGCTTTGCTGTTAAGTGTCTAGAGCACTTTCTGAGTGCTAGACACTGAATTATGGGCTTGGGAGAGTTCAACACTCTAGTTCAGGGACTTGAGTTTCCCAAGGTTTGGCTTCTCACAGTCCTGAAGTAACAGTGAGGACAACCGAAGAAAAATAACAATAGCAATAGCAGTCAGTGATCAGGAATCAGCTGTCATGTGACCAGGAGCCTTTTCTTCCAGCACTGGTAATTGTAATGTTCTGGACTGATGCGTGCTTTGTTAGAATGTACGAAGACCAGATTAACCTGAGAAAGAAAAATGAATCATAATATCATCTTGAATTTAATGACTTTTTCAAATTATTCCAAAGCCCTTTCATCTGCACGATCCTCATTGTAATCTTTTCAAAATTCCTGGGAGGCAGGGATTATCCACCCTGTTTTAAAGATGGGGAAATGGGAGCACAGAGAGTTCAGTGACTTGCCCAAAGGCACAGAGCAGGTGGAAGAGTGAGAATTAGAGTCCTGGCCTTCTGGGTTCTCCATGATTTCCATGAGTCTAAACTATCAATGAAGGGTACCCAGCCTCTTTTTGTTTTTAAAGGCATTTAAGTACTTACTATGGGCCGGGCACTGTCCTAAGCACCGAAGTAGATCAAGATAATCTGATTGGACACAGTCCATGCTTCAAATGGGGCTAATAGCTTAATCCCCATTTTACAGATGAGGTAACTGAGGCACAGAGAAGTGAAGTGACTTTCCCCAGCTCACACAGTGGCCAAATGGCAGAGCCAGGAATTGGACCCAGGTTCTTCTGACTCCCAGGCTCATGCTCTCTCCACTAGACCACGCCTAGTTTCACCTGAGGGCATCTGGGGGGAGGATAGATGGGAATGGGGGTGGGATAGGGGAGGAACACGAAGGGGGGAGGCTAAATGTAGTTCCTTTTCATCACAAAATGAATAATTCACAGAGGTGAGATCCAGTTTCCTGCCAGCTAATGCATTGATTAGTGTAAATTGCCTCCCCAGCCCTTGAGGAGGTTAGAAACGAACTAATCACCATTTGTTCACTCTTGATAGATGATTAACTACAAATTAGAATATTAAACAGAGGACTCTGGGTATGTAAATTAATGGCTGAAAACTAAGTTAATTATCAGAAGTACCATAAAACCTTCTTATTTTTCACTTTCTGTTGATTGGGCCATTTCATCCCCTTCTACCGAAAAAAAAAAAGAAAAAAAGAGATTACCAAAAAGTCCTGGATGTTTTTCTCTTCTTGGGAGGCAGGAAGAAAGGAGGCAGGCTGGGGGAAACTGAGGCAGCTGAGGGTTGTCAAACTACAAAGAGGCTGGGGCGCTGGGATGAAGGAGATGCCTTATAGCTGCTCCCTGTGGGAATAGGAGGGTGAGTGAGGGAGTCTGCTTTCTGATTAATAATGTTGGTATTTGTTAAGCGCTTACTATGTGCAGAGCACTGTTCTAAGCGCTGGGGGAGACACGGGGAAATCAGGTTGTCCCACATGGGGCTCACAGTCTTAATCCCCATTTTACAGATGAGGTAACTGAGGCCCAGAGAAGTTAAGTGACTTGCCCACAGTCACACAGCTGACAAGTGGCAGAGCTGGGATTAGAACTCATGACCTCTGACTCCAAAGCCCATGCTCTTTCCACTGAGCCACGCTGATTACCTTAACTAGCACAGGGTGGGGGGTTTCCTGGAGATAGGATTTAAAGGGAGGGCTGAAAAAAGTCGTGGTGGGGGGTGTATTGAAAAGGAAAGAGCAGAGAAGGAGGAAGGAGGGGGAAGGAAGGAGGGAGGGAGGGGGAAGGAAGGAGGGAGGGAGGGGAAGGAGGGAGGGAGGGGGGAGGGAAGGAGGGAGGGGGAGGGGGAGGGAAGGAGGGAGGGGGAGGGGGAGGGAAGGAGGGAGGGGGAGGGGGAGGGAAGGAGGGAGGGGGAGGGGAGGGAAGGAGGAAGGGGAGGGAAGGAGGGAGGGAGGGAGGGAGGGGAAGGAGGGAGGGAGGGAGGGGGAAGGAAGGAGGGAGGGGAGGGAGGGGGAAGGAAGGAGGGAGGGGAGGGAGGGAGGGGGAAGGAGGGAAGGGAGGGAGGAGGGAGGGAGGAGGGAGGGAGGAGGAGGGAGGAGGGAGGGGAAGGGAGGAGGGAGGGCAGGGAAGGGAGGAAGGAGGGAGGGGAAGGAGGGGAGGGAGGAGGGGAAGGAGGGGAGGGAGGGAGGGGAAGGAGGGAGGGAGGGAGGGGAAGGAGGGAGGGAGGGAGGGGAAGGAGGGGAGGGAGGGCTAAATAGTAAACTCTTCAACTAGATTGTAAACTCTTTGAGGGTAGGGTAATCTATTGTCCTCTGCACACCAAGAGTGACCAGTAAATCCCACTGATTGATTGAAGGTTGAGGAGGAGGAGAATAGAGGAGGAAGAGAAAGGGAAAGCTAGGCACCCACCTCTATTTCCCTCCTGTTGGGCTGCTGTCTTTGCACCTGGAGAGGGTTCGCGCCCTCTCCCCTCCAGCCTATCCAAAAGCAGCAGCAGAATGGCCAGTGCATCCTAAAAGGGGAGCAGATTGAGAGGGGGGACTTGGCTCAGGTTCATTCATTCGATCGTATTTATCGAGCACTTACTGTGTGCAGAGCACTGTCCTAAGTGCTTATCTGAGGGGTGTGTGTGTGTTGGGGGTTCTCATTTGCCTGCTGAAATCCACAGCTAGGTGTCATCCCTTCTCCTTGCATTAAAGGAGTCCGGAGCCAAAAATACTCTCCATCCCTAGAAGGGAGAGGAGGAGAGCAAGTGAAGGATATCTCTGCTTTCCAGAATTAACTTTGCGAATAGCACATTCATTTAAATTTAAATGGTGAGCTCAGCCGGTGGATGAAAGAGGGGGACCTTATTACGGAGAGAATTAAAGGTTATTTTGGTTTAATGAGCCAATCCAGTTTTCTTTATTTTGGCATTCCCAGCCTCACAGAACTCCAAGGAGATGGATTTATTTATCCATTTGGCTCTCCAGTAACTATCAAAATGTCCATTTTGATGGCTTAAATTGATCTATTTTTCCCTTTTTTTTTAAAAAAAAAATGACATTCGTTAAAGGCTTAGTAAAGTGCCCGGCACATAGAAGTGTTTAACAAAAACCATTAAAAAATGCTTACCATGGGCCAGGCCCTGTAATAGACACAAAATAATCAAGTTGTACACAGTCCATGTTCCACATGGGGCTCGCAGTCCCCATTTTACAGATGAGGTAACTGAGGCACAGAGAAGTGAGTGACTTGCTCAAAGTCGTAGAGCAGACAAGCGACACCCGGGTAAGAATGTCGTTAGTCTTGCCCTGGCTGTGAATTCTGCCTGCTTCACCACACTGCCTGGCTCTTGGGAGCTCAGACGGCCCTAAAGAAGCAGTCAGCATCAAACAGGTCAGAGCTTTTTGCCGGGATGCTACCTTGCCAGAGTCTAGGGCTACGGCTAGGGCCTGTAGCCATCTCAGTGCTTGCCACTCACCTGAAGAAGAGCTACTTTTTCTCAGAAGGTCCCTTGGCCGTGGAAGTCTCCTGACTTAATCCTGCCCCACGGCTCCTCCCCTGCACCCCCAACAGGGTTTCTCAGCCTCCACCCCCCGAGCCACTAGAGCAAACAGAAATTTTGCTTTTGCTAGAGCCAGGGGACTTATTAAACTTGGTTCTATAAATAGAGGCATCTGCATCCTCTATGGGTGTGTGTGTTGGGGGGGGGGGGGGTGCCTGCTTGCCTTTTGGTGTGCCTGGTCCTCCCCCCCTCCCCTCCAAGGGCATTAGATGTTTACAAGCAATTAGGAATTCAAGCTTTTCTTGTTTTATTCCACGGTGGGGGTTTAGAGATCTGCTTCCATTTGCTTTCTGGCCCTTAACCACTCTCAGGTATTAATCAGTCAATCCATCAGTGGTATTGATTGAGTTCCTACTGTGTGCAGAGTGCTGAACTAAGTGCTGGGCGAGTGCAATACAACAGAGTTAGTAGACATTATCTCTTCCCACAGGGAACTTACAGTCTAGAGGGGGAGACAGACATTAAAATAAATTGCAGATAGGGGAGGTGTCAGTGTATAAGCAGAGAAGCACCAGCTTGGGAGTCAGAGGTCATGAGTTCGAATCCCGGCTCTGCGGCTTGTCAGCTGTGTGACTGTGGGCAAGTCACTTAACTTCTCTGGGCCTCAGTTACCTCATCTGTAAAATGGGGATTAAGGCTGTGAGCTCCATGTGGGCCAACCTGATTACCCTGTATCTACCCCAGCGCTTAGAACAGTGCTCTGCACATAGTAAGCGCTTAACAAATACCAACATTATTATTATAAGCATATGGACGTAAGTGTTGTGGGGCTGGGGATGGGGTGAGTATTGAAGTGCATAAGGGCTACAGATCCAAGTAAATAGGTGACAAAGAGGGGAGGGTGAGTAGGGTGGGGAAATGAGGGATTAGTCAGGGAAGGTTTCTTGGAGAAGATGTGATTTTAGGAGTTTTGAAGGTGGTCTGTTGGATAAGAAGAGGGAGAGAGTTCCAGGCCAGAGAGGGGACATGGGCAAGGGGTCAGCAGTGAGATAGACGAGATTGAGGTTCAGCAAAAGGGTTGCTTTCCCCACCCCAGAGGGGCAAAGGAAGAAGCTGTGATGGGGACGTGGTAGGCTATGACCTAATGTTTGGGTCCGGGGGCAGCAGTTTGAATGGAGAGGGAAAATTTTAGAAATGTTGACTAGGTATCCTCTCTGCTCTGGGCTCGTCTCCTGGGGAGAGTAGCATCCCTTGATGGGATTCCAGCTGTCCTACTCCTCCAACTTGAAGGATCCGTTCAGCCCTCCAGGATACGGATCTGTCCATCCTTTCAGGTCAGGGATGGATCCAGCCCTGCGGGCCAGTGGGGATAGGCTTGGGCTTAGAAGGGGAAAACAGCAGCACAAAGTTTTTTCCCATTACCATTTTATCACTAGCAAGTTGGTCTGGTGGGTTTAAATTTTTTGATGACGTTTTTTCTAAGATGGTATTTGTTCAGAGGTTACTGTGTGTCAGGCACTGTTCTAAGATCTAGAAGGGTAGATACTAGTGAATTAGGTTGGACAAAGTCCTCGTCCTGCATGAGGCTTACAGTCTAAATCCCCATTTTAAAGATGAGGTAACTGAGGCCCAGAGAAGTGAAGTGATATAATAATAATAGTGTTGGTATTTGTTAAGTGCTTACTATGTGCAGAGCACTGTCCTAAGCACTGGGGTAGACACAGGGGAATCAGGTTGTCCCTCATGGGGCTCACAATCTTAATCCCCATTTTACAGATGAGGTAACTGAGGCACAGAGAAGTTAAGTGACTTGCCCACAGTCACACAGCTGACAAGTGGCAGAGCTGGGATTCGAACCCATGACCTCTGACTCCAAAGCCCGGGCTCTTTCCACTGAGCCACACTGCTTCTCATATGCTCAAGGTCACCCAGCAGATAAGTGGCAGTCAGGTTTAGAACCCAGGTCCTTCTGACTCCCAGGCCTGTGCTGTATCCACTAGGCCATATACCTTTCCATTTAAGCAACAGGGCAGGGAACCTTTCACACCACTGCCCCTGGGCAGGTTATAGTTTAGAGTCCTAGAATCCTTGAGTGAGAAGAGAGCTTGAGAAGTCACCTTGTCCAAACCCCTGCCTCCAGGCAGGTGAATGTCACAACCACTCAGGACACCCAACCAGGATATGTGGGTGTCTATTCTTGTCTTAGAAATCCCCAGGAATGGAATATTCTCTAATTGAGTGTTGAAGTTCCCAAGCTGGAAGCTCTTCCTTGTGTCTCATCCAACTCTTTCTTGCAGCATTTCCTCTTGTTTGACTTTCAGTAATAATATAGGTAACAGTGGTGTTCGTTAAGCTCTTATTATGTACCAAGCTCCATGCTAAACACTGGAACAGAAATGATAGAATAAGAATAGACAGACCCCATCCCACATAGGACTCACAGTCTAAGGAGAGGAGAGATCAGATATTTAATCCTCTCGGTATACTTGGGGAAATTGAGGCCCGGAGAAATTAGCCGAGTTGTCAAAGACCATACCGCAGCTGATTGTTTTTTCACAATGATTGTTGAATGCTTACTGTGTGCAGAGCTAAGCGCTTAGCACTGTACTCTCATTGGTGTTCTCATAATTATCCATCAAAGACTTGAAGGTAGTATTTATCCCCAATTCCAACTTTTCTTCCCCAGATTAAAAAATCCCAGTTCTTTCAACTTTTGCTTCTGGCTCTGCTTTTCCGATCACTAGCTGTGTTAGAACCTGCCTGGCCCCAGTTTCCGTCTGCACTGTGAGCAGATGGAGGAGAAGGCTAGGGAGATTATCAGGAAGGGGAATGCAAAGCTACTCAGGAACATAATAATAATAATAATGTTGGTATTTGTTAAGCGCTTACTATGTGCAGAGCACTGTTGTAAGCGCTGGGGTAGACACAGGGGAATCAGGTTGTCCCACGTGGGGCTCACAGTCTTAATCCCCATTTTACAGATGAGGTAATTGAGGCCCAGAGAAGTGAAGTGACTTGCCCACAGTCACACAGCTGACAAGTGGCAGAGCTGGGATTCGAACTCATGACCTCTGACTCCAAAGCCCGTGCTCGTTCCACTGAGCCACGCTGCTTCTGGAGATGGTGCAAAGGCATATTGCCTGTCTCTGAAAGACTTCAGTCAGTGGGAACCTCAGTTTAGGCAGCTCGGCGTTCTATCAATGGCCCCTAATCTTCTCTCTCTTAAGAAAGTGCTGAGCCTTGTTTAGTGTTTGTTGGCTTGGAATCTGCACTCCACCTTCCTGGTATTTTATTCATCCCACAGTTTTTTCTTCCTGTGGAGATGGATTCAATGAGGACAATTATGAGCTGTGTGAGAGAGAAAGCACTCAGGCTCTAATGGAGCCTGGCTCACCTTTCCCAGCATCCTTCTCGAGAATTGCTATGGCCGGAGAGGAGGGGCTTGGAGGAGTCGGGAGGGAGTGGGCATCGAGGGGGCATCCAAGGGTAAATCCAGCCCAGCTGACCGAGGCAGTGTGGTGTCAGGGAGAGAAGCCTGCCAAGGATCTGGTCTTCTGGGAGGGTGATTGTCTAATGTTAATTTTTTTTTGTCTTTGAAATGGGGGTGCCATATTGAAGAGAAGCCTTTGATTCTTTCAAGGTGAACAGCAAACTGGCAGTCTCCTTTCCTCTACTCCAACCAGCCCCCCCCCCCCCAAACCCCATCCCTCAAAGCTCTGCGAAGTGTTTCCAAGGAACCCCACTAATTTATGTATATCTTACGTCTGTCTCCGGAACTTCGGCCTGTACATTTCTGTGCCGGTTGGGACCTGTGAAAAGGATGGGGGACGGTACAAGACACCTGTGGGCGTCTGTGTGCTGAGTTGGAATTTGGCGTCCGTAAACGCGGAGGCCCGAGGAAATATTTTAAGGATACAGGCGACACTGCGTCTCAGGGAAAACTGGATGCCAGTGGCCCTAGATGGATCGGAATGATGCACTGCGATCGAGAAAGGAGCAGCTCTTTGTGAACTGATACCTCCAGAGGAGTGGAAGAAAGAGGCAAAAGTGAAGACATTACAAGCAGCACATTGAGCAGCAGGGTGAAAGGACACCTCCTCTCCGGGAGCACAGTGGAAACAGCACAGACCTGGGAGTCAGAGGCCCCGTGTTCTAATCCTGGTTCTGCCACTTACCTGCCGTGTGACCTTAGGCAAGTCACTTAAACTCTCTGTGCTTCAGTTCATCTGCAAAATGGGGATTCGATCCCTGTTCTCCCTCCAACTTAGATTGTGAGCCCCATCCCGGATCTGATTATCTGATTATCTTGTAACTACCCCGACGCTTAGTGCAGTGCTTGGCACGTAGTAAGCGCTTAACTCCACTGTTATTATTACTAAGTCAATTTGCTGGAACCAAAAAAGAGTAGATAGCAGTAGAGGCCATTTAGAGAATTCTCCCCTGCCGAAACCAAGTGGGAAATATCCAGCCAGGTGCAAACCAAGAGAAGGGGATGATGGGTATGTGCTGCTCTTTGGGAGGGAGTTCTGATTTTTGCTCACTTAACTCCTCCTCCCCAGATCTCCACTGCAGAGACAAAGGGAGGAGATTGGCTGATGAGTGGCCTAATTAGAGGCTGCTGTTGATTGGGAAGAAGAAATCAACTCTGCTCTGCACCCAGAAAATTGGGACCCTTCTGAAGGAGGTAGTCGACAGGAAATGCCCCAGAAAAGTCCAAGCGGGCCTCATTCAATCAATGATATTTACTGGGTGCTTACTATGTGAAGAGCACTGTAGTAAGCACTTGGAAAAGTACAGTACAATAAAGTTGGCAGATACAATCCTTGCCCTCAAGAGTTTTACAGTCTAGAGGTGGTGGAAGTGGGCAGGGGACGTTTTAGAACATACAGGGGGTGTGGTGAGGCTAGCTAAAGTCACACGTGGACTCTTATGAGTGTAGCCCCAGAATTATATTGTCTCCCAAATGTTTAGTAAAGTACTCTGCACACAGTAGGAGCTCAATAAATACGATTGATTGCTGGGACCCAACAGCTGTGAGAAGGGAGGGGATCACGAACAAGGCAGCATGGAGACCCCACACACGGCGTCCGACCCAGCCCTGAGCCTCCTTGAAGTCTCTGGGAGAGCCTTGGTCCTGAAACTTCAACCCTGAGAACCTGCACAGAGGAGTTGATTCTAGTGCTATTGGCTGGCTTAGGGCCATTCACACTCTCTCACCTCTGCTTCCATGAGGGCCCCAAGCCAGTAGGCAGGGATGAAACACACTGCCTGTTCTTCCACCCCCTTAGACTGTGAGCCCCGTGTGGAATTCAGCTATTGGTAGCTACTCCGTCCTTCGAACAGTGCTTGACACATAGTAAGTGCTTAACAAGTACCATAATGACTGCAGAGTGCATGGGTGGTTGTTCCTTCATTCAATTATATTAAACACTTATTATGTGCAGAGCAATACAACACTAAACAGTGACAATCCCTGCCCACAAGGAGCTCACAGCCTAGAGGAGGGGAGACATCGATACAGATAAATAAAATTACAGATATATACATAAATGCTATGGGGCTGGGGGGGGGTTGGAAAATCAAAGGGAGCAAGTCAGGGTGATGCAGAAGGGAGTGGGAGATGAGGAAAAGGGGGGCTTTGTCTGGGAAACTGGCTCTAGGCTGAGCCAGGACTAGAACTCAGCTGTCCTAATGTTGGTATTTGTTAAGCGCTTACTATGTGCCGAGCACTGTTCTAAGCGCTGGGGTAGACATAGGGGAATCAGGTTGTCCCACGTGGGGCTCACAGTCTTAATCCCCATTTTACAGATGAGGGAACTGAGGCACAGAGAAGTTAAGTGACTTGCCCACAGTCACACAGCCAACAAGTGGCAGAGCTGGGATTCGAACTCATGAGCCCTGACTCCAAAGCCCGTGCTCTTTCCACTGAGCCACGCTGCTTCTCTAGCGTGTCCTAGCACATAGTACGTGCTAATCAAATACCAATTAAAAAAATTAGAAGATTCATCAATTGCCCATTTGGCTTGCTCCGTGCAGACAGTCTAACCTTGCTCCATGAGGCAGACTTTTCCCTTGAAAAGGCTTTGGCCTTTCTAGACGGTAAGCCCTTTCTTCTAAGACTATAAACATAATGATAATACCACTAATAATGCTTATTAAGCATTTACTACCTGCCAAGCACTGTACTAAGAGCTGGGGTAGATATGAGATAATAGGGTCCCACCTGGGGCTCAATGTCTAAGTAGGAGGGAGAAGAGGGATTGAATCCCCATTTTGCAGATGAGGGAATTGAGGCACTGAGAAGTTCAGTGGCATGTCCCAAGTCACACACTTGTCAGCTGTGTGACTGTGGGCAAGTCACTAACTTCTCTGTGCCTCAATTACCTCATCTGTAAAATGGGGATTAACTGTGAGCCTCATGTGGGACAACCCGATTACCCTGTATCTACCCCAGCGCTTAGAACAGTGCTCGGCACATGATAAGCGCTTAACAAATACCAAAATTATTAAAATTATTATTAAGTCACACAAGCAGGTAAGAGGCAGAGCTGGAATTAGAAACCAGAACCTCTGATCCCCAAGTCCGCTAGACCCCACTGCTTGTCTGCCCTAGAGGCATGAAATATGTCCACCGACTCTTGTATTATACTCTCCCAAGCGCTCTGCGCACAATAAGCGCTCCATAAATACAATTGATTGATGATTGATTGATTGGGATTGTACTCTGACAAGAGATTGGTGCAGTGCTCTGCACATAGTAAGCACTCAATAAATGTAATTGAGGGAATGTGTCCTCTAAGTCTGTTGTACTATCAAGCGCTTAGTACAGCGTGGCTCAGTGGAAAGAGCCCGGGCTTGGGAGTCAGATGTCATGGGTTCTGCCGCCTGTCAGCTGTGTGACTGTGGGCAAGTCACTTGACTTCTCTGTGCCTCAGTTACCTCATCTGGAAAATGGGGCTTGACTGTGAGCCTCACGTGGGACAATCTGATTACCCTGTATCTACCCCAGCGCTTAGAACAGTGCTCTGCACATAGTAAGCGCTTAACAAATACCAACATTATTATTACAGTGCTCTGCACAGAGTAAGCACTCAATAAATACGATTGATTGACGTTTCTGCCAGGCACTAAAGGTCTTGGTCACCAGATGGGAGAAGAGAGGTGGGGAGAGTGCTTGGCAGCTGCGAGAAATGAATGATCCCAGGGGAGACTGGGTGGAGTCGTCCAAGCCTCGCGGCCTGGTTGTCCTTGCCCCTTTGCCCCCTGCCCACCCCCCGACTGGGGATTTGAGGTGGTCGAGATGACCCCTTGAGCATCACAACTGCAGAGAGGGAGGTGAAGCTCCTCTTCCTTTGCCCACAAATGGACAAAACGTCAGTGTGCAATTTGAAGTGACATGCAAGTGAGTAGCAGCTGTTTTGAGTCACCAGCCCTTCCCTCCCACCCCCGTGTCTTTAGGGATGGGGCTAGCCTTCTTTCGGGAGCTCACCTGGAAAATCCTGCAGCCAGAAGGGAATGGAGTGGGTTTCCCGGAAGGGGGGTGGGTGAGGTGTTGGGGTGCTGGTGTGGGGAGTAAACCCTTCCTCTTGTCATGCCTTATTTTACGGGGGGGAGGAGGGCATTGCTGGAAGTCCTCCTGGAGCCACCCGGCTGTCAGTGGGTGGAGGACCCAGGCAGGCAAATCAATCAATTCCAATCACATTTTTTGAACACTTACAGTGTGCAGAGCAAAGTGCTAAATGATTGGGAGAGGACAAGATGACAATATAAGAGTTAGTAGACTCATTCCCTGACCACAGATGAGTTTATAATCTTGGGGGGTTACTGTGTGCCGAACACTGTACTGAGGGCTTGGGAGAGTACAACACTAAAATATAGCAGGCACATTCCATGATACAACAGTGTTCAGGCTCCCCAGAGCTGGCTGTCAACCCCAAAGATCCCCAGAATGGCCAATTTCTGGGGCTGGCAGTGGGGGGATGGGGAGGAAGATTGCTTAGGCGTATACGGTCGATCATATTTATTGAGTGCTTACTGTGTGCAGAGCACTGTACTGAGTGCTTGGGAGAGTAGAGTGTAAGAATATAGTACACTCCCTGGCCTACCCAGACTGTGAGACCCATGTGGAACAGGAAGAGTGCCTGATCTGAGCATCTTGACCATACCCCAGCACTCAGCATAGAGTGAGTCCATAGTAAATGCCCAAACTATTATCCTGGCTTGAGAGAGTAATGTAATTTATTTATATTATTTTCTGTCTCCCTCTCTAGACTATAGGCTCATGGGCAGGGAATGTGTCTGTTTATTGTTATACTCTCCCAAGAGCTTAGTACGGTGTTCCATAAATACTAGTGAATGAAAGAGATTGTGGCTGGAGGCCCCTGAGCAGGTATTTAATGTTGGGATTTGTTAAGCGCTTACTATGTGCCGAGCACTGTTCTAAGCGCTGGGGTAGACACAGGGGAATCAAGTTGTCCCACGTGGGGCTCACAGTCTTAATCCCCATTTTACAGATGAGGGAATTGAGGCACCGAGAAGTTAAGTGACTTGCCCAAAGTCACACAGCTGGCAAGTGGCAGAGCCGGGGTTTGAACCCATGACCTCTGACTCCAAAGCCCGTGCTCTTTCCAGTGAGCCACGCTGGTATTTAGTGGGGGATAGGCATGTGGGCAACTGAAATAATCCTCTCCCAACCTCCACTTCACTTTTCTAGGATGGCTAACTAGTTGCTGGACTGTTGACATTTACTGAGCATCTTTTGTGTGATTTAAACCTCCTCCTGTTCTGTAACCCCTAAACCAAGTTTCTTTGGTCTTTCTGTCATCTTTGGTTGAGTTTTCCTGGGCTTTGGAGCTAAGGGAGGTTTCTGCAGGTGGGCACTGCTTCATTCATTCAGTAGTATTTATTGAGCACTTACTATGTGCAGAGCACTGTACTAAGCTCTTGGAATGTACAATTCAGCAACAGATAGAGACAATCCCTGCCCAGTGACGGGCTCACAGTCTACACACTGCTGTTCTCTGATTCCAGGCTGTGGGGTCAGGACGAGCGTGAGAAGGTTTGGCACAGGAGCAGTGGGAAAGGTTTGGAGATCTTGGGGACATGGGCAGAGCCTGGGCCGGAACTTTGGGTCCTGGACGAATAATGGGCCCATTTTGCAGATGCAGGTGGTCCGGTTCCACCTCTTTCCACTCTACTCCTTGTCCCTCTGGTCTGCTCATGGCTCTCTAGGGCAAGGCGAGGGGGGGGGGGGGGGGGGGGGGGGCACTGCTGCCCAACTGGCAAGCAGCATACCCTAGTGGATAAAGCAGTGGCCTGGGAGTCAGAAGGACCGGGGTCCTAATTACGGCACCTCCCCTTGTCTGCTGTGTGACCTGGGGCGACTTCTCTGTACCTCATTTACTCATCTGTAAAATGGGGATTTAGACTGTAAGATGTGGGACAGGGACTGGGTCCAACCTGATTAGTCTGTATCTTCCCCAGCACGCAATACAGTGTCTGGCATATAGTAAGCGCTTAACAGATGCGATGTCCAGGTTGTTAGCGTCAGCGAACACCACATTACAAGCTCAATTTCCTTCAATTGCCCACCTGCACGCTTGTCGAACGATCTAATCCCTGCAACATGTAATTTGGTTCTTTGATGGGAGAGTCGCAAAATGATATTTACTGACCTTGACGATTTTGACCATTTATCCGGCAAATCAATTCCCTCCCTCCCCGCCATCCCCATCCTGCAGCTGAGAGACGAGAGAAGTGGGTTTCCATTTCGTTTGCCCACCCCGAACGTGAAATCCTGGTGACTAGCAAGCTTTCTATGCTCAAATTCCCGACACAGATGGCTGTCTGGATCTAATAGTAATAATAATTATATATAATAATATTACTATTATCATGGTATTTGTTAAATGCAAATTATGTGTCAAGCACTGTCAAGAGAAGCAGGATGATCTAGTGGAAAGAGCACAGGCCCCGGAGTCAGAGGACCTAGGTTCTAATCCTGGTTCCGACACTTTGCCTGTTGTGTGACCCTGGACAAGTCACAACTTCCCTATGCTCAGTTACCTCATCTGTAAAATGTAAAAATCTAAATACCTGTTCTCTCTCCTACTTAGATTGGGAGTCTCGTGTGGGATGGAGACTGTGTTCAATCTGATTATCATTAATGCTTACACGCAGTACGCATTTAACAAATACCATAAAAAAGCACAGTTCTAAGCGCAGGGATAGAAACAACTTAATCAGGTTAGATCAAGTCTCTATACCCACCTCTTTTTTTTTAATGGTATAGTTTAAGCACTTCCTATGTGCCAGGCACTGTCCTAAATGCCGGGATACAGTCTAGTCAGGTTGGACCTATGGGGCTCACAGTCTTAATCCCTATTTTACAGTTGAGGAAACTGAGGCACAGAGAAGGGAAGTGACTTGCCCAAGGCCTCCCAGTAGATAAATGGCAGAGCCAGGATTAGTACCCGGGTCCTTTTGACTCCCAGACTCGGGCTCTATTCAGTTTCTCATCGAACAAAAACTTCTCACCTTTGGCTTCAAAGCACTCAATCACTTTGCCCCCTCCTACCTCACCTCCCTACTGGCCTACTCTAATCCAGCCCGCACACTTCACCCCTCTAATGCTAAACTTCTCACTGGGCCTCTTTCTCATCTTATTGAAGGCACATCTCCTCCAAGAGGCCTTCCCTGAATAAACTCCTCTTCTCTCATTCTCTTCTGCACCACCCCAACTTGCTCCCTTTGTTCTTCCACCTCCGAGCCCCACAGCACTTGACGTACGTATCTGTGATTTATTTATTTATATTAGGGTCCGTCTCCCCCCACCCCTAGACCCTCAGCTCTTTGTGGACAGGGAATGTGTCTGTTTATATTGTACTATCCCAAGTGCTTAGTGCAGTGCTTTGTACACAGGAAGCGTTCAATAAATACAATTGATGACTGACTGACCTTTCCAACCCTCCTCTTCTCCCCGCTGGGGGCTTCTGCTTTTCCTGAATGTTCCACCAGAGGACGGGATGTGTATGTTTTTTTTTCCTCAAAGTACAGTTATCTACCTTGTCAGTCTATCAATCATATTTATCGAGTGCTTATTTAGGTGTGGCGCGCTGAACTAAAGGCTTGGGAAAGTCCAATTCAGTATGGTAGGCACAACCTCTTGTATTATGGCCTTGGTAGCCACTGCATCTTCACCTCCCACATTAGCCCAGTTGTTTTCCAAATTTGCTGATGGATGTCTGGAAGGCATCGAGCTGGGGAAGCAGTCATTCATTCATTCAATCGTATTTATCGAGTGCTTACTTTGGGCAGAGTACTGTACTGAATGCATGGGAGAGTACAATATAACATTAGACACATTCCCTGTCCGCAGTGAGCTTACAGTCTAGAAGGGAAGACAGGCATTGCAGCCTAGTGGAAAGAGCCCAGGCCTGGGCAGCAGAGGACCCAGGTTCTAATCCCTTCTCCACTACTTGTCTGTTGTGCGACCTTGGCATGTCACTTCAGTTCCTCATCTGTAAAATGGGGGATTCGATCTCTGTTCTCCCTCTCATGTCACAGTGAGTCCCATGTGAGCTGGGGACTATGTACCAACTAATTATCGTGTATCTACCCCAGAGCTTGGCAAATAGCAAGAGGTTGACAAATATTACCTTCATTATTAGGTGACTCATTAGTCAGAAGCCTTCTCCAAGGAACGGCACAGCCCAGGCGGGCAGAGCTTGGGCTAGAACCCAGGTCTCCTGGCTCCTGGAGCCCCGCTCTTTCCACTGGTTCAGCCACGAGGCTGGTTCTCTCTGGGTCAGTGGTTCCATTTCTGATTTACCATCCAAGGCGTTAAAGTCAGACTGTGGCGTGTCGACTGACTTCCGTGAAGAATGCCTAATTGTGCTAACCTTCGGTCCATGGCTTGGAAAATAATTGGCTGCTTTTATCTCATCGAGTAGATAAATAAACCGCTTTTCCTTAAGGTGCTGTTCTAAGTTGCATCTTCTATGGGAGCGCATTGTTTGTGGGAATGTGTGGTAATGACAAGAAATTTCCATTCTGCACGAGAATGGGCCTCCGAATGGCAAAATGGAGTGTTTTTGCAACGAGCCCTTTCTTTCTGATTTTATTGTCTGGAAAACAGTGCAGAGAAGGAGGATATTTGAATGCCAAATTATCATACAAATGTAAAACTCAGCCCGGCAAGAGGAAAATAAATATGGAGGAAAATAAAGGCCCATTAATGTTAATTGAAACAGTAAGGGCCCCACTTAGAGAATCTGAATATGCATCAATTGAACAAAGAATTAATGGTGCTTTTTTTGGTTATGTTTTTGAAATGCTTTTTATTTCCAAAAATGTCTTTCTGCTCACAAAGGGGGAATTAACAGCTACGGCAGCAGGGAGGGTGGTAGCTGCTTCAGAGATTTAACCTGTGGGGAGTTTTTGCAGACTTGAGTTCTGGCCCAAAGGGGATTCTGGGAAGAGAGAGAGACAGAGAGACAGAGAGAGACAAACACACAGAGTGTGTGTGAGTGTGTGTGTGTGTGTGTGTGTGTGTCTGTGTCTGTGTATAATATAGTCCCATCTTGCCCCTAATCCTCATCATTAGCCAGACTGGGCTAGCAAACTGCCTCTAATTTAGGGTTAATGGTCCTGGGCAGGGAACTTGTCTACCAATTCTGTTACAGTGAACTCTCCCAAGAGCTTAGAACAATACTCTGCACATAGTAAGTGCTCAATAAATACAGTTGATTCTTTTATGGTACTTGTTAAGCATTTACTATGTTCCAGACACTGTCATAAGTGCTGGGTTAGATATAAGCCAGTCAGGTTGGACGCAGTCCATGGCCCTCCTAAGGTTCACAGTCTTAATCCCCATTTTACAGATGAGGTAACTGAGGCTCAGAGAAGGTAAGGGACTTGCTTGAGGTCACACAGCAGTCTAGTGGCACAGCCAAGATTAGAACCCATGTCCTTTTGACTCTCAGGCCCATGCTCTTTCCACTAAGCCATACTGCTTCTCTTGATTGTTGAGTGGGGTTAGCCTGCTGATTTCATCGATTCCAGTTGTGTTTATTCTGTCACCTCCATGGGATTTTTTTAGACCTGGGGATGGGGATGAGGGCACTCTGAGTATGGCAGCATATTTATTGTCTTTGAGATGGGTCATCCTCCTGAAGGCAGGGGGATGGACCAGATGGCTTCTCGAGGTTCCTTCCAGTTCTGGCATTGTATGATGCATCCGGAGAGGCTGCCGGAAGTTAGAAGCGACCCATATCTGGTGACCGCACTGAGTGTTTTGGGCTGATGCCTTCCCCTTTAGACTGTGACCTCCCTGAAGCCAGGGGCTATGTCTGTTCTTTGACAAGTGACAGGATGGCCAAACGCATAATACAGGGCTCTCTCCCCCTGAGGATGCTGTAATCAATCAATCAGCCGGTCAGTGGTATTCACTGAGTGCTTACTGTGTGCAGAGCGCTAGTTCTAGGCACTTGGGAGAGTATTATACAGTAGAGTAGGTAGACATGACCTCTTGCCTTCAAGGAACTTACAACCTACCAAGGGAGAGTAGAGCTTTTCTCCCTGATTGCCCAGTGGAAAAGTTGGCGGTTAAGCTCTGAGGGAGTTGTCGAGGGAGGACTGGAATCTCCGGAGAACCTGGGCCGCTCCTCGAGGCGAATGACACAAAACATCACCATCACTGGGTCCTCTGGAAAGACTGGGGTGGCCTCAGTTTTTTCCATCAGACATTCCAGAGGCTCCCGAGATGAGTCGCAGATCCTCAGCTTTGTTGCGTACTTGTTATTTAAGATCAGATCGTTAATGGACAGGGAATGTGTCTGCTTATTGTTGTGTTATAACTCCCCTGTATTGTATTACACCGTGTATTCTTCCTGCACACAGTAAGCGCTCAGTAAATACGACTGTATGAGTGAATAATGGAAAGGGTTTTCATTTGAAGGGAACGAATCTCTAGGCTGAAAATTGGGAGTCCGTTGCCTCAGATGGGCAAACCAGGCACAAGGCAGCCAGGAAAGGGGAGGTTCTTTTTGAGCAGGAGCTTAGAAAGGATTGAGAACCAGGAAGAATTTAAAAATTCTGTAGATGAGAAATGTATTTTCAGTTTAACATTCTGAGTTCTTTATTGGTCAGGTTGTGTCTCTCTCTGCAGATCGACAGCTCCTTGAGGACAGGGATCAGGTCTGCTAATTCAATTGCAGTTTCCCAAGCAGCTAACACGCAGTAGCTCCTCAATAAACACCATGGATCAGATTACTGTGGGGGCATCACAGATGGCCCCCGGTGCCACCAGTGAGATATTAGTAATAATAGTAATAATAACAATTGTGATATTTAAGTGCTTACGTTGTACCAGCCACTGTACCAAGCACTAGGGTAGATAAAAGTTAATCAGGTTGGACACAGTCCCTGTCCCACACAGGACTCACAGTCTCAATCCCCATTTTACCGATAAAGTAACTGAGGCACAGAGAAGTGAAGTGACTTGCCAGGGTCACCTAGCAGTCAAGTGGTGGACCCAGGATTAAAACCCAAGTCCTTCCGACTCCCAGGCCCTTGTTCTATCCACTAGGCCACTGGGCTAGTAAAAGGAGCACGAGCTGAGGGTTAAGACTCTGGGTTCCAGTCTCAGAGCTACCTCTGATGGGCTGTGTTACCTTAGGGAAGCTGCTCAACTCCTTGGAGCCCCAGCTAATTCTTCTGTAAATTGGAAAGATAATGCCTTCTCCCAGGGGATGCTGGAAGAGAGAACAGATCAAAGAGGGGAATTTGCTTGGAACTCTTTGGAGACAAAATGATTTAAGAAACTTATTATCATCCACAGCTTTTATTAAGCTCCATGGAGGGCAGAGCGCTGCACTAAACCCTTGGGAGACTACAGGGGAAGCCAGAGATCCCTGCTCTCAATGAACCGACAATGTAATGGGGAACACAGGCAGACAGAAATTGGCTAATATTCAGTCGTTGAGTGTGTAAGAATATAAGGATTTCCCAGTTAGAGCTCTTAATTAGTTCCATGAAAATAGTGCTAAATGAAAGACTACTAAACCAAGTCTGTTTGGCCCTAGGAATTAATGAAGAGTGACTTAATGTGCTCCCCAACAATTGATCAAAATGATAGAAACGTATTCAAAAGCACTACTACTGAGAATCGGCATGGTCTAGTGGAAAGAGCATGGGCCTGGGAGGCAGGGGATATGGGTTCTAATCCCAGCTCTGTCAGTAGCCTGCTGGGTGTAACCTTGGCCCAGTCACTGAACTACTCCGTGCCTCAATTTCCTCAACTGAAAAATGGGGATTCAAAATCTGCTCTCCTTTCTACTTAGACTGAGAGCCCCATGTGGGTCAGGGACTGTGACCGACCTGATTAATTTGTATCTGCTCCAGGGTTTAGAACTTTGCTTATTATTAAGTCAATAATAAATAAACAGATGATCACATATGGAAGCTCTTTGAGGGCAAGGACCATATCTACCAATGCTCTTAAAGTCTACTCTTCCAGTGCTTATTACAGTGCTCTGCGCTCAGTAAGCACCCGGTAAAAATCTTTGATGAAGTACAGAAGAGTACTGAGTCCATGATATGAAAGGGGGCAGTGAGATTTTAAGAAGAGAATATTTCCTGGAGGAGGAGGTTTCTAAGATGGGATTTTGAAGGAGGCGAAGGTGATTTTTTTTTATAAATGGTGTTTATTAAGCGCTTACTATGTGCCAGCCACTGTACTCAATGCTGGGGTAGATAAGTCTTTTTTTAATGGTATTTGTTAAGTGTTTACTATTTTCCAGGCACAGTCCTAAGCGCTGGGGTAGATAGAAGATAATCAGGTTTGATACAGTTCATGTCCCACATGGGACTCATAGTCTTAATCCCCAATTTATAGGTGAGATAACTGAGGCACAGAGAAGTGAAGGTCACCAGCAGACAAGTAGTGGAGCTGGGACTAGAACCCAGGTCCTTGTAGCTTCCAGGCACATGTTCTCTCCATTAAGCCACACTGAAGTTAAGTGACTTGCCCAAGATCACACAGCAGAAGATGTTAAATAGTGATGATGATCATTATTAGAAGTAATAGTAATAATATTGTTGATGATATCAAGTGCTGAGCTAAATACTAGAAAAGATACAGTCTGAGCCACTGCCCCTCATGGGACTCACAGTCTAAGAGGGGGAAAGAAAGGTGTCATGTCCCTATTTTACAGATAAGGAAACCAAATCCTAGAGAGATTTAATTACCTCACTCAACTCATCCAGCTGGCCAGTGGCAGAGCTGGGATTTGATCCTAGACCTCCTGACTCTCAAACCCCAAACTCTTTCCACTAAGCCATCCTGCCTCTCTAATGTTCCAGGCTAGGTGGGGGAAGTAAAACAAAAATCTCCTGCCTGACTGAGTAGTTTGTACCACTCCAATCAGGGTTTTCAATCATTTGGTTCCCTGAAAGAAAATGTGATAGAATAGAAACACCTTGTAGGCATGGAAAGGGTCGCTCTGCTTGTTCTGTATTTCTCAAGCGCTTAGAACAGTGCTCTCCACTCAGTGGAAGCTCAGTAAATACTATTATTGCTACTATTGCTAGGCTTTCCCTTGGCTAGTCCAGGCCCAGTTCCTAGGGGTTCTCTTTTTTCTTCTTTGGGTTTTTTTAATGGGATGTGTTAAGCGCTTACTATGTTTCTGTCACTGTACTAAACTCTGGGATAGATTCAAGATAATCAGATTAGAAACAGGCCATGTCCCTCATGGGGCTCCATGTCCCCATTTTACAGATGAGGGAACTGAGGCCCAGAAAAGTTAAGCGACTTGCCCTCCGACACACAGCAGACAAATGGCGGACCTGGGATTAGAACCCAGGCCCTTCTGACTCCCAGGGTCACGGCTCAGTGGGAAGAGCCCGGGCTTGGGAGTCATAGGTCATGGGTTCAAATCCCGGCTCTGCCACTTGTCAGCTGTGTGACTGCGGGCAAGTCACTTCACTTCTCTGTGCCTCAGTTACTTCATCTGTAAAATGGAGATTGACTGTGAGCCTCACGTGGGACAACCTGATTACTCTGTATCTACCCCAGCGCTTAGAACAGTGCTCTGCACATAGTAAGCGCTTAACAAATACCAACATTATTTTTATTCACGGCTTTACTTCCATGTGGTGGAGTTTTTTATCCAGGGACTCTGGAGAAATCATTCCATTTGATTTTCTGAATCTGGCTGGCTACCTCAGTGGCCAGCCTGCCACCTTGCCAATAAGGACAAACCTTTGCCAGCCCGGTGGGATGAGGGGCACGCTGGGAAGCAGCTGTTCGGCCTGTCAGGGCTTTGCTCTCCATCGCCCGGCTGCTCTGAAGCACGCTTTCTCTCTCGAGGTTTGGCTCTTCGGGTTTGGAGCCTCCGCTGAGAAACTCATCAGACGTCCTTGTTCGAGATGCGTTAAGCCCTTTAAAGCTCTTCCCAATAAAATGTACTTCTCCTAGTTAGGAGGAGAGAGCTCTTTCAAGAGCAAACAAAGGCTGCCAGAAAGCTTGGCTCTGCCTGGGGCTCAGGGAGGTGGCCGGACTGTGGCTGTATTATGAACGGGTGGCAGAGAAGCAGCACGGCCTAGTGGGAAGAGCCCGGGCCTTGGAGTTGGGGGACCTCGGTTCAAATCCTAGCTCTGCCCCTTGCCTGCTGCATGACCTTGCACAAGTTATCTTCTCTTCACCCCAGTTTCCTCATCTGTAAAATGAGGAATCGATACCTGTTCTCCCTCCTCCTTAGATTGTGAGCCCCATGTGGGACAGGGTCTGTGTCTGCCTGATTATCTTATGCCTACCTCAGTGCTACGAACAGTGTGGACCACGTAGTAAGAGCCTAAAAATATTATTGTCATTATTAGTATTATTATTATGAGTCCTGGCCGGCGGCCCTTGTCTTTTATTGATGGATTCACCATTTCCAAGTGATGAAGGGTCTCACAGCCTACTGGGATTTTTTTTTTAATGGCATTTGTTAAGTACTTACTATATGCCAGGCACTATTCTAAGCACTGGGGTAGATACAAATTAATCAGGTTGGACTCACTTCAGTTCCCACATGGGACTCACGGTCTTAATTCCCATTTTACAGATGAGGTAACAGGCACAGAGAAGTGAAGTGATTGCCCTAGGTCACACAGCAGACAAGAGGCAGAGTCAGGATTAGAACTCAGGTCCTTTTGACTCCCAGCTCCATGCTCTGTGTCGCTTCTCTCTTTTGGGGCTGGGGGTCATCTAGTCCATCCCACTGCCCCCATGCACCGACCCAATCAGGAAGACAGTTGTGGCATTTGCCCTGTGTTTTCAAAATGGAATGGTGGAGGTGGCACAGCCTTCTCTGTTGGCAAGTAGGGCTCAGCAGCTGCTGCTCTCCATCAAATCCAAATTCCTCCTGCTGCAACCGGGAGCTCTTCCGAGCATGCTTAGTACAGTGCTCGGCAAATAGTGAGCGTTTAGCAAATACCACAGTTATCTTTTTTAGGTACTTGCCAAGCACTGTTCTAAACACTGGGCTAGACAGAAGCTAGTCTGGTCGGACACAATCCTTGTACCACATGAAGCTCATAGTCTAAGTAGGAGGAAGTAAGATTAAATACCCATTTTATATATGAGGAAAATGAGGCCCAGAGAATCAATCAATTGTATTTATTGAGTGCTTACTGTGTACAAAGCACTGTACTAAGCACTTGGGAGAGTACAATGTAACAATAGACACATTCCCTGCCCATAACGAGTTTACAGTCTAGAGGAGGAGACAGATATTAATATAACTAAAAAAATACGTTATGGATATGTACGTAAGCGCAGTGGGGTTGGGAGGGGGGATGAAGTGAAGTGACTTGCCCAAGGTCACACAGCAGACACGTGACAGAGCTGGAATTAGAACACGGTCCTCTGACTCCCTTGCCCAAACTCTTTCCACTAGTCCAAGCTGCTTTATCGTTATTATCTCTACCCGTCCCCAGCGTCTGCTGTTGGGGGGTTCTTAGCTTTGAATCAGGAATCAGCTTGATTGTCAGCTTCCCAAGGGCAGGAACCGGGCATCTCCAAGTAGCTGACACAGACCTCTGCATCTCCTACTCTCTGTCTTGGTGGCTTTCGCTCCCCTCTTTCTTCTTTAAGAGAAGCAGCGTGACGTCGTAAATAGAGCAGGGGCCTGCGAGTCAGAAGATCGTGGGGTCTCATCCCGACTCCACCGCTTGTCTGCTGTGTCAGCTCGGACGAGTCGCTTCCCTTCTTTGGGCCTCAGTTTCCTCATCTGTAAAATGGGGATTGAGACCGTGAGCCCCACAGGGGACAGAGACTGTAGCCAGCCCGACTGGCTTGTGTTCACCCCAGTGCTTAGTACAGTGCCTGGTATATAGTAAGCACTTAACAAATTCCAAAATATTATTATAATTCTCCTTCCTCTCCCCAATTCACCCCTCACCACCCCCGCCCCCCGTCCCACACAGCGGGCCCCAAGTTGGGCTGGCCGTGTGGTACAGGAGCTCTGTCCCCTCTGACTAACTGACTTAAGTACGGTCTTTGACACATAGGAAGTACTTTGCAAATACTACAGTTATTATGATAACAGTAACAGCGACAACAATAATAATTATGTAGATCCTTCTTGAGAGCAGGCACCGTGTCTCTTTTTATTGTACTTACGATTATCCTAATTATTAATTATTTACTAAGCACCCCGCATCCACGCCTGAGTGCTGGCACCCCTCTAATCCCCCCTAGGGCGCTCCTGGGTTTTAGGATATAAAAGGTTTCGAGGGTTCAGCTTTCCCCAAACGCCCCGCTAGCCTTCTCCGCTTCCCGGGATCACGGGATTTCACTGGGAATCTGGTCGTTCCGGAATGAGCCAGCAGGGCACGCGCCAACCATCGCCAATAATAATAATTATGGTATTTGTTAAGCCCTTCCTTTGTGCTAGGCACGGCACTAAACGCTGGGATGGATGCAAGCAAACCCGGTTGGACACAGTCCCTGTCCCATGTGGGGCTCACAGGCTCAACCCCCATTTTACAGATGAGGCAACTGAGGCACAGAGGCGTGAAGTGACTTGCCCAAGGTCACACACGCAGCAGACAAGTGGCAGAGCGGGATTAGAACGCATGACCTTCTGACTCCCAGGCCCGTGTCTATCCATAAGGCTGCTGGGTTAATGGAAGCAGCACGGGTGGAGGTGGTTGAGACTTTGGCTTTCAATCTCACTTGACCTTTCTCAGCCTCAGTTCCCTCATCTATAAAAATAGGGGTTAAATACCTGTTCTACCTAAGACTGTGAGACCCGTTTTGGACAGGGACTGTGTCTGAACTAATTATAACCACCCCAGCTTTCAGCACAGCGCTTAGCAGCTTTTAAGTACTTAACAATTACCACCATTATTGTTCTGATAACATAAACATCAGATCCCAGGGTGGGTGTGAATGAGAGCATAGGTGATGGAGGTGACTGATAGGTGTATTAAAAAATAACGTATTAACAAATACCATAAAAAAGTGAGCTCGCCCAACTTGGGATGCTGGGTATTAAGAGCGCCCCCATCATGGACTGTAATTAGAGAAGCAGCGTGGCACAGTGGAAAGAGCCTGGGCTTGGGAGTCAGAGGTCTTGGGTTCTAATCCCGGCTCCGCCGCTTGTCAGCTGTGTGACCTTGGGCAAGTCACTTAACTTCTCTGTGCCTCAGTTCCCTCATCTGTAAAATGGGGATGAAGACTGTGAGCCCCACGTGGGACAACCTGATTACCTTGTACCTACCCCAGCGCTTAGAACAGTGCTTGGCACATAGTAAGCGCTTAACAAATACCAACATTCTTATTCTGATGGGTGCAGCCGCATGGCAGGGCTGAGGCTGGATACTGCCTGGACCCTAAGCAGACCAGGGACCACTGCCCCATGAGTCCCTAAATCAATCAGTCATATCTACTGAGCACTTACTGTGTGCAGAGCACTGTACTAAGCACTTGGGAAAGTACAATTTAACAATGGCCAGACTCTGCCCAGAGATAACCAAGCACAGGAGGGGCTACTGGGGGTGGAGCAGGGCTAACTCTGGGACCCAGGACCTCTTACTTCCATTCGCGTGTTCTCTCCACTAGGCTTCTCTCCCCCACGAAGCCCTACCACGAGGCAGGAAGCATTCAGCCTCAGGAACGAGTGTCCCCAAGGCAGCGGAGGCAAAAAGGTCGCGCTGGGGCCACGTGAATTTCAGGAATGGTCCAGCAGGGTCTAATCTTTGGCTCTACAGGCCCCCAGGGAGTAGGAGGGTTGGACTAGATGACTGGTAGAGGCACCTCACAGCTCTCTTATTGGCTGGTTCTTTTTGGGCTCCTGGCAGCATTTATCCTCACTGAGCCACAAATGTTTCTCCCGCTTCTAAACTCACTCTCTCAGTTTGGCAACTGGTCCTCCCTGCTCTACCACTGGTCTGCTGGGTGACCTTGGGCCAGTCGTTTATCCTCTTTGGGCCTCAGTTTTCTCCTCTGTAAAATGGAGATAGCTGTCCTCCCATCCCGCTTAGATTGTGAGCCTCAAGAAGACCAGAGATTGGGTCTGCTTTGATTATCCTGTACTTACCCCAGTGTTTACCATAATGCTTGGCAAAAAGCACTTCAATTCCATAATTATTAATATGTTGGTCCTGCTTAATCGCCCCCTGACCAGCACCAGTCCCTTAGGTCAACAGTGGAAGCGGACAGGGGATGGGGATCCTGGACCTGTCAATTTTCCTCTCCAGGTTGGGAGCGAGCTGGACTCACTGGGTTCTAAGGCATCTTAAATCAGCCCAGGAAGTCCTTGGCTACAGAACTAATGAGGTGTTAGTGAATGAAAGTCTGTCATTAATAAGCAAAAACTGCAGTGGTTTTTGGTGGTTGGGGTTGGAACCCAAACCAATTAGATATGCTAAAGGTCTCAGAGACCTTTGCTGTTGGACTTCTTAGGAGCTAAAGGAGTTTCGAGCTGGGTGAGAAGCCAGCGGTAGGGCAAGAGTTTATTGGAAAAGCCCTAGTTGAAGAGGTGTTCTAGGGGAGGGAGGGATGTGGATGGATAAATTGTACGTGGGAGAGAGAGAGAGAAAGAAAGAAAAAGGAAGGGAAGAAAAAGAAAGAAAGGGAAGAAAAGGAAGAAGAAAAAAACCAACAAGAACAGAGGAGCACATATCCAGGTGGGAAAAGGAAAGGACCTCCATGGAAGATGGAGGAACTGGCTTGAAATAAGGAACTTCCTGGTGTTTAGAAAACTCTGTGACTTCCCTCACTACCTTGTACCTTTTCCAGCACTCACTACAGTGCTTGACACACAGTATATGTTTGATGCCTGGCTGCAGGCCCTCAGTCACGCTCTGCTAGGGGAGGATGCCCTCTTGCTAGCTGGGGAAATGGGTGGGGCTTGAGGGTGGGAAGGAGCGGTTAGCTTTTGGAGTTTTCCAGGTGAGGGATTCACTGGGGGATCTGAGTAGTAGCCCCTCCCCATCCCCAGGAGCCTCGCCCCTTCTAGCCTACCTTCCCCTCTGCTTTCCCAGCGGGACTCCTTGCCCCAACCCCCTCATCCTCCCATCCCCCCTCACCCCTTCTCTTCTTTTCTCCTCCACTGTCCGGCCCTTAGTGCACAGGCGATAAATCTTTATTAACTCTCCTAATTATCTCCCATCACATGATGGGCCTGTTCTGAAGCAGATGGGGAATGAGCCGAAGTGCCTTCCCTAGCTCCTCTGATGCATCAGGATTCGTATCCACCCTCAAATCATTTTATTGGTTGGGCAGAGCTGAACCCTCCCCACTCTCTTCTTTTTTCTTTCTCTCTCGCACCACTAAAGCCTTCCGAAGGCCAAACTCTGCCTTATTATGAATCCCCCCTCCAGTCCTTCCAGCTTTGCAAAAACTCCTGGGACCGTTCTTGTTAAGGAGTCCGCATCTCCTGGAGATAAGTCAATTCCCACTCCCTTTACCCCTGCCATCCTTCCATTTTGCAGGAGAGGAAAGTGCAGCCCAGAGAGACTAAGTTACTTGCCTGGAGTCATACAGCCGGTCAGTGGGTTAGAACCCAGTTGGCTGCTCCATCTCCCAGGACTTGCTAGGCCTGAATCTGTTGGCATGACACATTCCTGCCGAAACCACACTGTTTGCCGGTTTTACTGCATTCTCTTTGCTTTCTCTTCTCCTCAATTATGTATGTGTGTTTTCCTGTTTTGTTAGCTAAAGTGTTTGCATAATGCGAATTTGGCAGCAATTTCTTCTTTCTCCAATAAATATCCCCATAGAATCCTCAGCAATCTGCAGGGCTTCAGCTGCACTGACCTTCCTGTAACCCTGGTCCCACACGGAAAGCAGGAGTGCCGCAAAAGCATGGAGCAGGGAGTCTGAGGCCCTGGGTTCTAATCTCCCTTCCCCACTGGCTTGCTGTGGGACCTTGGGCCTCCCCCAACCTTGGGCAGACACTCCCCACCAGATGTCTGCTGTGTGACCTTGGGCAAGTCACTTAACTTCTCGGTGCCTCAGTTACCTCATCTGTAAAAAATGGGGATTGAGTGTGAGCCCAATGTGGGACAGGGACTGTGTCCAACCTGATTAACTTGTATCTATCCCGGGGGCTTAAAAGAGTGCTTGGCACATAGTAAGTGCTAAATGAGTATTATTATTATACTCCAGTGCTTAGTACAGTGTCTGGCACATAGTAACACTTAAATCCCATTTTAAAAAAATCCCTGTTCTTAAGGAGCTTTCTATCTAGCCAATAGTACAGATTCAAAAGTGCTGAGGGTGCTAAAGCCCCTTTCTTCTTCAACAACTGTGTCTAACCTGATTATCTTGTGTCTACCACAGTTCTTAGTAAAGGGCTTGGCACACAGTAAGCACTTAACAAATACCACATTTATTCCTATTATTATTAACGAGTTGCCACAGTCCAAGGCCTCCTCCCTCAAGCAGCCTTCCCTGATTAAGTGGGAAAGATCAACACATTTCTTCCAAAGAAGTGGACTCTCACTTTAGGTAGAACACTGTGCTACACACTTGGAGAGGGCAATTGAATTAATAGAAATAGTCCCCGCCTTCCAGGACTTTGCAGTCCTTTAGGGAAGACAGATACTCAATTTTTTTTTTAACAGTTATTTATTAAGGCTTTACTACGTTCCAGGCACTGTTTTAATCACTGGAGTAATCATAATAGTAATGGTAGAGAAAAGCTAATCAGGATTGACACAGTTCATGTCCCACAGCCTTGATCCCCATTTTACAGATGAGGAACAGAGGAGTGAAGTGACCTGCCCAAAGGTACGGCAGACAACCTGGGTTAACTTCAGACTCCCAGAGGCTCTGCTCTCTCCACTAGGCCACACTGCAGGTAGGGGGGATGAAGACGTGGCCATGAATGCTATAGGCGTGGCTGTGGTCTAAGTGTTAAAGAGGTGAGGACTCCTAATGCACAGTTGAGGATGGCAGAGACTGAGGCCGTTCAATCAGTCAGTCAATCAATCTTAGTTCCCAGTTATAGAGGGCCACCGCCCTAACCAGCTGGCAGAGAGAGGATCGGAAACCAGGGTCTCCTCTCGGAGCGGAAATGAGACCATTAAAAACAAACCCCCCCCAAAAAGATCTATCATTTTATATCTCTATCAAGACAACTTAGACATTAGTGCCAGGGGCTGGATATTCAGTTAGGTGTTTTTAAAAGAACTATCGATAAGAAAAGCAGGAGGGGGAAAATATCACTAGGGATCTAATTAGTTTTTATTACTGTAATAACTCATGATGGGGACCTGATGCCATTAAAAATAATGAAAGCTTTATCTGGGAGATAATTATCTCAGCTCTGTGGCGCAGCCCGCCTTCGCTCACATCTTCAGAAGAGAAAGCGGCACGTGGACGGGAGGCGAGTTCAGAATATGGAATCTTGTTCTGCCTCGGATCAGGACCCAGGAGATCCCAGATAGAGCTCGGGCCTGGGATTCAGAAAGACCTGGGTTCTAATCCCCACTCTGTCTTTTGTTGGTTCCGTGACTTTGGGCAATTCACTTGACTTCTCTGGACCTCAGTGACCTCATCTGTTAAATGGGGATTAAGACTGTGAGCTCCATGTGGGACATGGATGTGTCCAATCTGATTACCTTGTAACGTACCCCAGTGCTTAGTACAGTGCTTGGCACATAGTAAACCCTTAACAAATACCACAAAAAACGTCCCTGCTCTGCCCCGGCCCACGGTGAGACCTTGGGTGGGTCACTTAATCATACTTACTTATTCACGTCTGTCTCCCCATCTAGATTGTAAACTCGTTAGGGACAGGGAACATATCTGCTAATTCTACTCTATCATACTCTCCCTAGCACCTAGTTCAGTGCTTTGCATATAGTAAGCATTCCAAAATATGACTGATTAGCCTCTCCAGGCCCCTGATTTCTCTGAATTGGTACCCTCTGGTTGGGGTAGGGGCTGCATCTGAACCAATTCCTCATAGCCACACAGTGCTAGAGGGTAGATGGGGGGAAATGAAGTTCTAAAGGGTGAGTTCTGTTTCTCCCTAGCCACGGCTCTCCTGGGAATCAGTTAGCGCTATTTATTGAGCATTTGCTGTGTGCAGAGTATTGGGTTAAGGGCTTGGGAGAGTTGGAAGATTTGATCCCTGTCCACAAGGAGCTTACGAAAGGGCTGGAGGATGTCCCTCTGGGATAGGATGTGGTTTGGGGATTTGGCAAAGTCAATCAATCAGTGGTATTTATTGAGCTCTTACTAAGTGCAGAGCACCGTATTAAGCACTTGGGAGAGTGTAATACAGCAGAATTAGCAGACACGTTCCCTCCCTATCGTGATCTTAAAGTCTAGAGGGGGAGACAGACATTATTATGAATAAATAAGTAATTTATAATATATAATTTAAAAATATATACATAAGTGCTGTGGGGTTGAGGCAAATAGCAAATGTCCAAAGGTCACAGACCCAAGTGCGTAGACGATACAGAAGGGAGAGCGAGTCTCCAGCTTCCCAGGCTAGAGCCACCACCACCACGAGCCTTTTCCTGGCTCTGGGGGAGTTTTCCTTTCTCAGTCCCCATCTCCCTGGAAAATCCTGTCTGGCTCTTCCTCTGATAACTGGTGGTATTGCTAAGTGCTCAGTATGTTTCAAGCATGGTACTAAACACTGGGATAGATACAAGATAATCAGGTCTCACACGGGGCTCACTGTCTAAGTAGAAAGGAGTACAGGTAATAAATCCTCATTTTGCAGATGAGGAAACTGAGACCCGGGGAAGTGAAGTCATGCAGCAGGTAAGTGGCAGAGGCAGGGTTAGAACTCAGGTCCTCTGACTCCCAGGCCCCAGGCTCTTTCCACTAGGCCATGCTGCCCTCCAAGACAAATCCCTAGCTCGGGCCCACCACCCCTCCGATGGGGCTGGAGCCGGGGCTGGTTGGTGGAAACGCTGAGACTCCTCCTCCTCCTTCTGTCTTCAGTGCAGGATGCATCAGTCATTCTAATGCTCCCCATTAATTCATTATTCATGGAGATTAATTTTCAATATTTATAAAGCACCAGCAATGCCTCGCATCCTGGAGAGGCATAAAGAGGGAAGGGACTTGCCCCCAGGGTTCGCCATCTGTATTAAGCCACTAAAAACCAGTGTATCTCGGGATGGGCGGGAGACCACTCAGAGCCACAAAGCTTCCCATAGCCAAGCCAGTCGCTGCTTTATCATACCACAGAGATGAGCTTGCTTATTATCATTTATTGGTGGTAGTTATATTAGGCTCTCACTGAATGCTAAAAACAGTAGCTAGAAAAGGGGTTGACGAGAGGGTTTGTGTATAAGATTTAAGAACCACGTGCATCTGTCTCAAGCTTACCTCAATCAATCAATTGATAGTTTTTATCGAACACCTTTATTGCAGGTGTTCAGAGTGCAACATATTGAGTGCTTGGGAACATAGGATGGATTTAGAAGATCCAATCTACTGCGGTTCCGACTTCCACAGCATCTCCAATCATTCCTGCCTTCTCCTCTCCAATGAAGTGCTCCTAATCGACCAATAGTATTTATTGAGCACCAACTCTGGTTTGTGCACTGTATTAAGTGCTTGGGAGAATACCAAGAGCCTGACCTAGACAGCACACATGACTAGGTAGAAAGAGCATGGGCCAGGGAGTCAGGAGACTTGGGTTCTAATCCCAGCTTCTCCACTTTCCTGCTCTGTGACTTCGGGCAAGACACTTAATTTTTCGGGGCCTCAGCTTTCTCATCTGTAAAAAAAAAGGGGGATAAGATACCTGTTACCCCATTCCATTAGATGTGAGCCCAATTAGGGACAGGGACTGTGTCTGATCTGCTAATAGTACAGCTAACCCAGTGCTCAGCACATAGTGAGTGCTTAACTAACACCATGATGATTATCATTAACTCCTTTGCAAGTTTATTTACCCTACCCTATTTACGTTACCCTATTTATTTTGTTAATGAATTGTACATCGCCTCCATTCTATTTAGTTGCCATTGTTTTTACGAGATGTTCTTCCCCTTGACGCTGTTTAGTGCCATTGTTCTTGTCTGTCCATCTCCCCCGATTAGACTGTAAGCCCGTCAAACGGCAGGGACTGTCTCTATCTGTTGCCGACTTGTTCATCCCAAGCGCTTAGTACAGTGCTCTGCACATAGTAAGCGCTCAATAAATACTATTGAATGAATGAAGTTTATGACAATAATGACAAACTCGACTCGCCTCTGCTTGCAACTGCAGCCCGCTGATCCCCCTCGGTTCCTTTTCTCAGCCTCTCCCCTTGTCCCTGAATCCCTGTATAAGGAATAATAACAACAATACCAGTATTTGTTAAGCACTTGATAGGTGTCAAGCATTTCCTAAGTACTGGGGTTGAGTCAAGTCAGACACAGTCCCTGTCCCACAAGGGGCTCACAGTCTAAGTAGGAGGGAAAACAGGTATGAATCCTCATTTTACAGATAAGGAGACTGAGGCACAGAGAAGTTTAACAATTTTTCCAGTCACACAGCAGGCAATGACGGAGGCAGGGTTCAAACCCGGGTCCCGTGTTCCAGGCCCAGACTCTTTCCCGCTAAAGCCATGCTGCTTCTCATTGGTCATAAATAGCAAACTCAAGGGAGCCAGTAATTAAAGTAGCTAATGGTGTGGCAGGGGCAGTGATAACCAGGGAAGCCCTCCTGGAGGGGGTGATGATTTTGAAGGTCCTTGAAGGGGAATGGGGGGGGAAGGGGCGAGCAGGGAAAAGGCAAGAGCAACAGGTGGCTTGACCTATATCACTCTTCGAAGGCAGGGAATGTCTGTGTGGCTACTGTGTGGTCTCCCAAGTGCTCAGTACAGAGCCTAGTGCTCTGTAGGTGCTCAGTAAATGTCATCGACCAGGGTAAATGCCTTGCCCTGGGTGAGCAGAGCTGACTGAGCATTCATCCAAGCTGCTGATCTCTGCCTGGGTTGTGGGGAGGAGAGGAGGCTCAGCTGCCCTGAGGAATGTGCCACTTGTCAGGCATGTGCAGCTGCTGGCATCAGTGAGTCCTCTCCAGGGCACAGTGCACGACAGAGGGCCCGGTCCTGTAGTCCCATGGATGTGGGCAAGTGGGTCCCGGCCAGCTGCAGCCGTGGCATCAAACAAAATCACCTCCTGCGAGCCGCAAGGATAGAAACCCGGGCACCTCTGCCCCAAGAGGCGCAGGTCTATGGATGAGAGGGGATGAGATGATGTGCCAGGTGATGCTACCCCCCCACCCCACCAGGGGCCAGGAAACTCTAGGATTCATAGGAAAAGCACTGGGGCAGGGCCGGGCCGAGCGGGATGTATGGAAGGACGGGGGGGGGTCAACTTTTTCTGGGCAGTAGGGAGAGAGCCACCTTTTCTGCTGGGAGGGGCCCAGGAGGGGACAGGTGGCTGGGTGACAGCACAGTTGGGGGCCAGGACAGCCTGCTCATGGAAGCCCTCCCTAGATGCCATCTGGGTGGGCTCCCCTTTGCCCAGGATATATCTCTCCACTAACCCCTTTCCCATATCCTCTGTCTGGCCTGGAACGCCCTCCCTCTCCATATATGCCAGACCACCACCCTCCCCACCTTCTAAGTCTTATGTATTGATGCCTATTTACTTGTTTTGATGTCTGTCTTCCCCCTTCTAGACTATAAGCCCAGTATGGGCAGGGATTGTCTCTCTTTATTGCTGAACTGTACTTTCCAAGCACTTAGTACAGTGCTCTGCATACAGTAAGCACTTGATAAATATGACTGAATGAATTATATTAATATAAATACATAAATTATGGATATGCATATAAGCACTGTGGGGGTGGGGGTAGGATGTATATCAAATGCCTAAAGTGTATAGACCCAAGACCCTAGATGATCCAGAAAGGAGACTGAATCTCTCCCTCAAGACTATAAGCCAGTTATCTCTTTTTTGTGTGCTTGCTAAGTGCTTCCTATGTGCCAGGCACTGTACTAAACGCTGGGGTGGATACAAGCTAATCAGGTTGGACACAGCCTTAATCCCCATTTTACACACGAGGTAACCGAGGCACAGAGAAGTGAAGCGACTTGCTTCAGGTTACACGGCAGACAAGTGGAGGAGGCCGGATTAGAACCCAAGATCTTCTGACTTCTATCCACTAAGTCACACCAACTCTATTGTACTGAACTCTCCCAAGACTTAGTACAGTGCTCTGCACATAGTAAGCATTCAATAACTACCAATGATTGATTGCTGGCTCTGCACACAGAAGGCACTCTGTAAATTCCATTGATTGATATTGATGGGTTGATTGAGGATCTGCAGTCGAAGAAGGACATAAATGATTTACATGTATTGGAGCAGGTGGAAAAGCGAGGTTTTAGTAGGAAGCAGGATAAGTAGATCAGGATGAAATAGCTGAATCAGTAATTGAATGAATAAATGTATAAACAAATGTACAGATAAATAAAAGCGTACATGTGTACAGAAGTGCTGAGGAGTGCAAGAAAATAAGTAAGTGCTAAGGGTTACTAGCCCCAGGGCTGGGGAATGGAGAACTGAAGATTACGCGGTGATTGCTTTGTAGGAAGAGCCAATCAGTTTGGCCTTAAAAAACGAGGCAGTAGGTCTAGTGGAAAGGGCACGGTACTAAATCAGGAGACCGGTGTTTTAATCCTAGTTCTGCAACTGACCTGTTGTGTGACCCTCCCTGTGTATGTTAACAATGATAACAGAGAAGCAACATGGCCTAGTGGAAAGAGCACAGGCCTGGGAGGCAGAAGGACTTGGGTTCTAATTCTCGTTTCCCCACCTTCCTGGTGTGTGACCTTGGGTAAGTCACTTAACTTCTCTGTGCCTCAGTTCCCTCATCTGCAAAATGGGATTCAATACCGGTTCTCCCTCCTACTTAGACTGTGAGCACCATGTGGGACCTGATGATCTTTTATCTACCCCAGCGCTTGGCCCATAGTAAGCACTTTACAAATACCACTGCCACTATCGTTATTGTAACAGCAGCGTTAAGGGCTTCCTATGTGCCAAAGCACTATGATAAACACTGGTGTAAGGACCGGTAATCAGTTAGGGTACCATGCCTGTCCCACATGGTGCTCACAGTCTAAGAAGTAAGGGGAGCAGGTACCCTATTCCCATTTTACAGATGAGGAAATAGGCCCAGAGTGGCTAAGTGACTTACCCAAGGTCACACAGCAAGTCAGCGGTAGAGTTGGGCCTGAAACCCGAGTCTCCTGACTCGCAGTACCGAGCTCTTTATACAGGGCCATTCTGCCTCTCTACTCGAACTCAATTTAACAGCAGTGGGCCTTGATTTCCTCATCTGTAAAATATGGATAAGATCACCCACTCTCTCCCACTCTTAGATTTTTGAGCCCCAGGTGGGATAGAGATTGTGTCCAATCTGCTTATCCTGTATCTACCCTGTGTTTAGCACAGTGCTTGGTGCCTAGGAAGCCCCTAGCAATTACCACCATTATTCTTGTAAATTGGAGAGATTATAGATGTGTTTCCACCTCTCTTGTGGTAGGCTGCCGGTACCCGCACTGTGGGGGAATTGGAGCCTATAGCTCTGTACTCAGAGGGACTGGGGGAATTAGAGCCTGAAGCCTGGTACTCAGAGGAGGGTGAGGGAGAATTAGAGCCTATAGTCCAGTTCTACGTGACTGGGCCGTGTTTCATATCCAGTCCACCAGTTTACCAACAAACGGTTTTGTTCAGTCAGTCAATTATATTCACTGAGCACTTACTGTGTGCAGAGCTCTGTACTAAGCACTTGGGAGAGTACAATATAACAATAAACAGACACATTCCCTGCCCACAATGAGCTCCTGACTCTCCTGTTACTAGTGGCCCCTTTCCTCCAGTGGTCAAATAGTTTTCTTATCCTTGACATACCCTCCCTGCCCAGCCCCCCATCTTCAAAGTCATGCTAAAAATCACATCTCCTCGAGGAAGCCTTCCCTGACTGACCTCTCATCTCTTCACCCATTCTCCTCCTCCTGTGTCACCTGTACACCTAAAATCTGTACCCACTAAGCATTTTGATATTCACTCCAGCCCCACAGCCATCAATCGATTAGTCAGTGGTATCTGAAGAATGCTTGCAGTGTGCAGAGCACTGTATTTAAGTGCTTGGTTGAGTACAATTCAACAGAGTTGGTAGTCATATTCCCTGCTCACAGTGAGCTTACAGCCTAGAGGGGGAGATGTATGTACAAAGCTTTATGCTCTGTTGCTTGCTTCTCCACCAGAAGAGAATTTATTTTATTGTGATTTATTTTAGTGTCTGTCTCTCCCAAAAGATAACAAGATCCCCTATGCACTCTCTCAAGTGCTTAGTACAGTGGTCTGCACATAGTAATGCTCAAAAATGCCATTGATTGATTGATCGATTGATCTGCCTATATGATCGTTAATCCTGTCCGATTTACTCATTAAAGGTTTTACAGGAACTGCATACCAACTCTGCCCATCAGACCTAACGATCTCCAGAAGGGAAAGAAAAAAAAAACACTCATTACATATTTACAGATTGCATTTAAATTTATCCCATATATTTTCTTCAGTCACTGTGCCAATCATTGAAAGAAATAAATTAAACACAGATTAATTTTCCAAAGATGGAAACATTCACTCATGCTCCTTTCTAATTTTGTTACCCATTTAATTTGTTCATTTCTCATCTCTGACTTGTGTCTGAAATATTTAGTATTTTCATTCTCCCATTATTTATCTCCAGGGAGACGGGGAGGGGAAGCTGTAACTCTGCCCATTTCCCAGATGCCTTTGATTCATTCATTCAGTGTCACTGTTCTATGTGCTTGGAAGGGTGCAAAAGAAACAAGGGACACAACTCCTGCCTTTGGGGAAGCTTCCAATCATATAGGGGAAACTGACTAGCACTAGCTAATCACTAGGTAAAGTGACTAGTACTCTGCTTCACAAGGAGCAGTGATCATTTAATCAATCGATCATATTTATTGAGTGCTTACTACGTGCAGAGTCCTGTAGTAGGTTCAATAGATTTGGTAGATTCATTCATTCATTCAATAGTATTTATTGAGCGCTTACTATGTGCAGAGCACTGTACTAAGCGCTTGGGATGAACAAGTGGGCAACAGATAGAGACAGTCCCTGCCGTTTGACGGGCTTACAGTCTAATCGGGGGAGACGGACAGACAAGAACGATGGCACTAAACAGCGTCAAGGGGAAGAACATCTCGTAAAAACAATGGCAACTAAATAGAATCGAGGCGATGTACAATTCATTAACAAAATAAATAGGGTAACGAAAATATATACAGTTGAGCGGACGAGTACAGTGCTGTGGGGATGGGAAGGGAGAGGTGGAGGAGCAGAGGGAAAAGGGGAAAATGAGGCTTTAGCTGCGGAGAGGTAGAGGGGGGATGGCAGAGGGAGTAGAGGGGGAAGAGGAGCTCAGTCTGGGAAGGCCTCTTGGAGGAGGTGATTTTTAAGTAAGGTGTTGAAGAGGGAAAGAGAATCAGTTTGGCGGAGGTGAGGAGGGAGGGCGTTCCAGGACCGCGGGAGGACGTGACCCAGGGGTCGACAGCGGGATAGGCGAGACCGAGGGACGGCGAGGAGGTGGGCGGCGGAGGAGCGGAGCGTGCGGGGTGGGCGGTAGAAAGAGAGAAGGGAGGAGAGGTAGGAAGGGGCGAGGTGATGGAGAGCCTTGAAGCCTAGAGTGAGGAGTTTTTGTTTGGAGCGGAGGTCGATAGGCAACCACTGGAGTTGTTTAAGAAGGGGAGTGACATGCCCAGATCGTTTCTGCGGGAAGATGAGCCGGGCGGCGGAGTGAAGAATAGACCGGAGCGGGGCGAGAGAGGAGGAAGGGAGGTCAGAGAGAAGGCTGACACAGTAGTCTAGCCGGGATATAACGAGAGCCCGTAATAGTAAGGTAGCTGTTTGGGTGGAGAGGAAAGGGCGGATCTGTAGACCTTGTAGGATGGTAGACCTGTGCCCTGTCCACAACAAGCTTATAGTTTAGAGAAGGTGACAGACATTATTATAAATAGATTGCGGATATGTACAGAAGTGCTCTGGGCCGAGGGAGAGGTGGAAAAAGGGATCAAATCCCAGTGAAAGGGTGATGCAGAAGGGAGAGGGAGAAGAGGATATGAGGGTTTAGTCAGGGAAGACCTCTTGGAAAAGATGTGCTTTCAATGAGGCTTTGAAAGTGGGCTGAGTGATCATCTGTCAGATATGAAGAGGGAGGGCGTTCCAGGCCAGAGGCAGTATATGGGCGAGGGGTTGGTGGTGAGATCGATGTACAGTGAGTATGTTGGCATTAGAGGGGCAAAGTGTGCGGGCTTGGATGTAGTAGGAAAGCATCGAGGTAAGATAGGTGGGGGCAAGGTGATTGAGTGCTTTAAAACTGATGGTAAGGAGTTTCTCTTTGATGCAGAGGTGGATGGGCAACGACTGGAGGTTACTGAGGAATCAGCAGTTTTGTAAAAACGTGATCTGGACAGCAGAATGAAGTTTGGACTGGAATGGGGAGAGAGAGGAGGCAGGGAAATCAGGAAGGAGGTTCAGGAAGCATTAGTCAATACGAGATAGGATAAGTGCTTGGACTAGCATGATAGCAGTTTAGATGGAGAGGAAAGGGCAGATTTTAGCGATGTTGTGAAGGTCGAACCAGCAGGATTTGATGACAGATTGAATTTGTGTTTGAATGAGAAAGATGAATTGAAGATAGAGCCAAGGTTATGGGCTTGTGAGACAGGGAAAGTGGTGCTGCTGTCTACAGTGATGGGAAAGTCATGGGGAAGTTTGGGAGGGAAGAAAAAGACTTCTGTTTTGGGCATGTGACATTTGAGACATCAGCAGGATATCCAAGTAGAGATGTCCTGAAGGCAGGAGGAAATATTAGACTGCAGAGGAGAGAGATCAGGGCTGGAGATGTAGATTTGGCAATCATCTGCATGGAGTTGGTAGTTGAAGTTTTTGGGGTGTTCCCGAAGGCTGAGCTAGCCGATAGTCTTGGCCACGGGGCACAGGGAGACATGAGGTCTTGTAGGGCGGAGTAAATCAATCATTCAATCAATTGTATTTACTGAGCAGAGTACTGAACTAAGCACTGGGGGAAATACAGGATCAGATCAGACACAGTCCCCGTCCCAACACAGGGCTCGGAATTACAGGGAGGGAGAACAGGTATCTTATCCCCATTTTACAGATAGGGACATTGAGGCCCAGAGAGGATAAGTCCCAAGATCACCGGGCAGGCAAATGATGGAGCTGGAACTAAAACCCCAGGTCTCCTGGCTCCCGACCAGTGCTGTCTCTCACTAAGCCCTGGGATTCCAAGGAAAGCTGAGGGGTCAGACTTCCCAAGGCCTCCCCCTCCTTGGCCTCCCACTCATTTAGGGAGGACTCATGCGATTCCCCTCACGACCCTCCCCCACCCCGCCACCACAGATCTTATTTAAACAGCTACAGTCACCCAGATTCTAGGATGTGCTTTTTCCGCCTCATTAATTCAACGCCGGCTTTTTAACTTTCCCCAAAGCTGTTGGAGCTTATCAAGAGATGAAAGATTGAAGGACATGCATAATTAATGGTCTGGCTTTATTTAAATAATTTAATTTCACCGCTGCATCTAATTTATCCAGGTATGGCTTTAATTCTATAATTCCAAGCTGGCAGGCCAAGACACTTCCCTAGATGAACTGTGGGAAATGAAGGTGGAGTGCAGGAGAGGGAGAGGAGGGAGCAGGGGAAGAGGCTGAGCGAAAGGGAAACGCGGGGGGGGGGATTCATTTTGACAGGTTGCTCAATCTCAGAGAGGAGATCTTGATCTCCTTCTTCAACCCAGGCCCCATGCTCCACTCCTGTAACACCAGCCTCCGCTCTGTACCTCGATCTCATCTATCTAATCCCGGCTCCTCCACTTGTCTGCTGCGAGACTTTGGGCAGGTCACCTCACTTCTCTGTGCCTCAGTTACCTCATCTGTAAAATGGGGATTAAGACTGTGAGCCCCACGTGGGACAACTAGATGACATCTACCCAGCGTTTAGAACAGTGCTTGGCACACAGTAAGCACTTAATACATACCATTACTATCTTCTAGACTGTGAGTCCATTGTTGGGTAGGGATTGTCTCTATTGCTGAATTGTACTTTCCAAGCACTTAGTACAATGCCCTGCACCCAGTAAGCGCTCAGTAAATACAATTGAATGAATCTATGTCGCTGCTGACCCCTTACTCACATCCTCCCTTGGACCTGGAACTCCCTTCCTCTTCAAAACCAACAATCCATCACAAAACACTCCTAAAATCACACCTCCTCCAAGAAGCCTTCCCTGACAAAGACCTTATTTGCCCACCCACCTTCCCTTCTGCGTCATTTATGCACTTGGCTGTGGACCCCTTAAGCACTTTGTTACTCACTCAACACCCACAACATTTTTTTCTATATTTGTTAAGCATTTACTTTGTGCCAGGCACTGTGCTAAGTGCTGGAGTAAATACAATGTTGTCAAAGTGGACACAGTTTCTGTCCCTTGGGGGTTCACAGCCTCCCCCTCCATTTTACAGATGAGGCAACTGAATCACAGAGGAAGTGAAGTGACTGGCCCAAGGTCACACAGTGTACAGGTGTCAGAACGGAGTTTAGAACCCAGGTCCTTCCGAGTCCCAGGCTTTCAATCTATCCAATGGGCACCTCACTACCCTATTTATTTTGTTAATGAGATGTACATCACCCTGATTCTGTTTATTGGCTATTGTTTTAATGAGATGTTCTTCCCCTTGATTCTATTTATTGCCATTGTTCTTGTCTGTCTGTTTCCCCCGATTAGACTGTAAACCCATCACAGGGCAGGGACTGTCTCTATCTGTTGCCCATTTGTACATTCCAAGCGCTTAGTACAGTGCTCTGCACGTAGTAAGCGCTCAATAAATACTATTGAATGAATGAATATGTCCTTATCCTAATAATATACTACTACTAATAATCAGATAATCATTCTATCCTGATAAGCTGTAATTTAGCATTAGACTTGGGCACCTTCATTTTCTGCATTTCTGAGGTTTTGCCTCCTGGCTCCCAGATGGATTTGGGGGGACTGAGCCACTCCCAGACCAGCATCTGAGAGATCCTCCCAACCCCATCTGGGCTCGAAATGGCCCAGATCCAGAGATGGCAGCCCCTCTTGGGGTGGGCTCACCTGGGTCTGCAGCAGTAATTCTAATAATAGTAATTATTCATTCATTCAATAGTATTTATTGAGCGCTTACTATGTGCAGAGCACTGTACTAAGCGCTTGGGATGAACAAGTCGGCAAGTAATTAATAACTGTGGTAATTGTTCAGCGCTCACTATGCATCCAGCACTGTCGTAAGCCCCTGGGAAGAAATCAGATGACACGCAGTCCTTATTCCACACAGGGCTCACAATCTACATTTTAAAGATGAAGTAACTGAGGCGCAGGGTAGTTATGTAACTTGCCCAAGGTCCCACAGCAAGCACGGGGCAGAGTTGGGATTAGAACCCTGGTCCTCTGCCTCCCAGGCCAGGGCTCTTTCCTTTAGGCCACACTGCTCCAGTGTGTTTAATCCAGGCTCTGCCACTTGTCTGCTGTGTGACCTTGGACAAGTCACTACGGCTCCAGTAGTCCACCGGCTACGGGGAGGGGAAATTGGCTCTTTAAGAGAGAGTAGGGATTAAGTGGCCACCGGAGGCTTGGCGGGGGAGGGGCCTGGAGGGGCGGGAACGTCTCACCGGCCCAAGAAGGGTGAGGTTCCCCCCCTCCCTCCCCAAACCTAGGACGGTGAGAGGATGCTGCAGTTGCCCAGGTGAGTCTCTCGCTCGCCCCGGGGACCAAGGAGTTTTTCCTTGACCCCCTCGGCCCGGTTCTGGTCCGCCCATCCTGGGCTCTTTCCTGCTGGAAGTTCTACTTGATGTTTAACCTCAATCTCTCCTGCTGCTAGTCCCGGGCGTTTCCTCGTGGTCCCGGCCCCCTCTAGACTCTGAGCTCGTCGTGGGTAGGGGATGGTCACTCTCTGTCATTATATTGTACTTTTCCAAGAGTTTATTACAGTCTGCACACAGTAAATGCGTAATAAATACGCTTGAGTGAATGCAAGGACCTCGGGGGGAGAGAGGACTACGCTTGTCTGCTGGGTGGCCTTGGGCAAATCACTTCTCTGTGCCTCACTTTCCTCATCTGTAAAATGGGGATTAAAACTGTGAATCCCACGTGGGAAAACTTGATTGACCTGTATCTACCCCAGCGCCTAGAACACATAGTAAGGGCTTAACAAATACCATTATTATTATTGAAGGGCAACAGGGCTTGATTGGGGAGACGGATTTTCAGGAAAGTCTCAAAGAACAGGTGGAAAAGCGGGGCGGGCTGGAGTTCAGCCGGTTTTGGGGTATCTTTGCCTCCCTTCTCTTCTCGCCGCCCCTCCCCACCGGTCTTACACGTGCAGAACATCTATAAGGATTGTAGTAATGAGGCTTTGCCCTGACCTCCCTGATTCAGAACAGCTGGGACCCTCTTGAGGCAGGGACGGGCCTCCCGCAGGTGCGGAGAGTTAACCAGAGGGAAAAGAAGAGTTTATTCTGTTTATTTTGGACAGACTTCCTTTCGGCCCTCTGCTTGATTTAGCAGATTTAGCACCTGTGATCGTTTCCGTGGGGATTTTCTATCTTTGAGGGGAGGGTCTGTTAACTTCCTGAGGACGGGGACATGTCTGCTGTGTGACGACTTCTCTTTGCCTCGTTACCTCATCTGTAAAATGAGGATTTCGACTGTGAGCCCTATGTGGGACAACCAGATTACCTTGTATCTACCTCGGTGCTTAAAACAGTGCTTGGCACATAGTAAGGACTGAAAAAAATGCCATCATTATTCCAGCGCTTAGAATAGTGATTGGCACATAGTAAACGCTTAACAAATACCACTATTATTATTATGTCTTCCGTTATCCCCTCCCAAGTGCTTAGTACAGTGCTCTTCAGTTAAGAATATTGGATCATCAATCTATATTAGGAAGCAGCATGGTGTAGGGGATAGAGCATGGGCCTGGGGAGTCAGAAGGTTGTGGGTTCTAATCCTGCCTCTGCCACTTGTCTGCTGTGTTACCTTAGACAAGCCGCTTCACTTCTCTGTGCCTCAGTTTTCTCATCTATATAATGGGGATTGAGACTGTGAGCTCCACGTGGGACACGGACTGTGTCCACCCCGATTTGCTTGTAATAATAACGATGGAATTTGTTAAGCAATAACTATGTGCCGAGCACTGTTTTAAGCGCTGGGGTAGATACAAGGTTGTCCCACGTGGGGCTCACGGTCTTAATCCCCATTTTACAGATGAGAAAACTGAGGCCCAGAGAATTAAGTGACTTGCCCAAAATCACAAAGCTGACAAGTGGCGGAACTGGGATTAGAATCCATGACCTCTGATTCCCAAACCCGTGCTCTTTCCACTAAGTCATGTTCCCACCCCAGCTCTTAATATAGTGCCCAGCATGGAGTAAGCGCTTAACAAATACCAGAATTAATATTATTATTAGCATTTACTGAACGTCTACTGAGTGCAAAGCACTGCACTATGCATTAGGGAGAGTACAGTCCACGGAGTTTACAGTCTAGTGGGGATTGACTGGGAGAAGAGGTGAGGACATTCTTTTAGCAGGGTGGAGGCGGTAAGAGTCGATATTTACTGAGTGCAGAGCACTGTACTAAGCGCTAAAAAGAGTACAGTGCACGGAGTTTACAGTCTAGAGAGGTTTGATTGGGAGAAGGGGTGAGGATATTCATTTAGGGGGTTCCTGGTAGCAAGAGTCAATCGGTGGTATTTACTGAGCTCCCACTGTCCGAAGAGCACTGCTCTAAGCACTTGAGAGAATACAACGGGATTGGTAGGCAGGATCCTTACCCTTTTGGATCTTACAATCGAGCCTTTAATGTGGTTTCTTCTAGCCGTGAGCCCCTTGAGGGCTAGCAATTTATTGTACTCTCCCAGCCCTGCGATAATTTTCGTGCAATTTTCTTGCTGCTCTCTGTTACCTAGTAGGATCCATTCACTTGGAGCTCCCTGTGGGCAGGGAATGCATCCGGCAAATCTCTCCTAGTGTACTCTCCCAAATGCTCATTGCATTGCTCTGCACAAAGTAAGTGTTCAATAAATGCCATCAATTAATCGATTTAGGACCCGTGGGGAAAGGCTGCTGACCCAATCGTGCGGACGCCAGGCTAAAGTTTAGAACCACGGACATTGCCACAGGGGGAATCCCTCAGGGGCGCTGTGCGCTGAGGGCGGGGGTGGGACAGGAGGAGGGCAGAGGTGAGTAGGGGGAGCAGAGGGCTTGGCACATAGAATGCAATTTAAAAATACCATCGTTATTATCTTCTCAAAGGCAGAGAAATGTTTTGAGAGAGAACCCTGTTTAGAGGCCGGGGGATGGTTTGGATGACCTCTGAAGCTTCCCTGGAGCCCTATGACTCTCTGATGGTTGTCCCGAAGTCGGGTACTCCAGAGGACAGTTTGGATAGGAGGTCCTTCGGTCCCAGGTCCTTAGTTTCCCAGATTCCCTCTAGCCCTAGAGAAAGGGGGAGCCCCGAACCTGGAAAGTCCCCAGTCCTGGGGCCGAGGCAGTGCGAGAGGACCAGGCGAGAACATCGGCCTCTTTGTACCACTTGGTGCTCCCCCCAGTCCCCAACAAAGATCACGTGCCTACCCCAAGCTGACTAATTACTCCGTTGGCATTATTTTATCCTTCTCTAACTTCCTCATCAAATTTTAAATTTCATTATCATGATCTGGCCTGGCCCATTATTTCATTCAGGGGCTTTTTTAAAAGCCCAATTTATTCCCCCCCCTTTGACAACTGAGCAGCCCAGTCTGGGTGGGTGGGGTGGGATCTGGGTGGCTGGGGGGCAGAGGGGAATGGTGGCTCAGGGAAGGATGATCCCCGATCAGTCACTCAATGCTATTTTTTGAGCGTTTACTGTGTGCCGAGTACTATACTGAGGGCTTGGGAGAGGACAATATAACAGAGTTCCATGTCCACGACGAATGCTGTGCACTCAGTAAGTGCCCGATAAATTCATTCATTCAATTGTACTTATTGAGCACTTACCTCATGCAGAGCACTGTACTAAGCGCTTGGGAGAGTATAATACAATGAACAACTTGTCGGCTGGGTGACTTTGGGCAAGTCGCTTAACTTTTCTGAGCCTCCGTTACCTCATCTGTAAAATGGGGATTAAGACTGTGAGCCCCATGTGGGACACCCTGATAACCTTGTATCTACCTCAGTGCTTGGCACATAATAAAAGCTTAACAAATATCATCATCATTATTATTATGAACAGACACATTCCCTGCCTACAATGAGCTTCCAGTCTAGAAGTGGGGAGGCAGGTACCAATATAAATAAATTACAGATACAATCGATTGATCGATATAATGAGGTGGGGGGGGGCAGTTTCTGATCAGGCACCTGTGAGCAGCCCCCAACCCCATTCCTCGCCTTCTTAGCCGGGAAGGTCGGGGCGGGGGGGGGGGTGGTCTGCTGGGCTTTGTCACTCTAGAAGGCCGTCCGGGATGCGGTGGGATCTGGGTCATGCCTGGAGAGTCTCCAGCAGCCGTGCGATTAGCATATTAACGAATTTATGTATTATTCATGGATTACTGCCTTGGGCCCATCCCTGAACCGACCCCTAAAAGAAGTAATGGATTCGTATTTTCAACCTCCACAGGTTGGGGGACTCCATGTACTAGGCGGTGAGGGGATTAAGCGATGTGATGTAATTAATTCACAGCGGGCTGGCCCACTGTCCTGGAAAGTTCCGAACAGCAGGTGCCGTTAGAGTGAAAAAAATAAAATAAAACCCTAGGCTAATGAGCTAAGGAATGGCAGCAGTGAGGTTCTTTTCACTGTAGAGAAAGAGAAAAACAGTGTCTGTGTGTGTGTGTTGGTCAGAGAGGGTCTCTGCTAGGGTTATTGACAGGAGAGATGAGGCCAGCAATCATCAAAGGACTGGGTTTGAGTTCAGCCTTCTCCCGGGGACTGGCCAAACATAGCCATTCCAGGCTCTGGGGCGGTTATACCATCTTGTAAATAAGGTGGGGCATTTACCAAGGCGAAAAGGAGGCTTAGAGACCTCAGCCGCAGTTGGTTTTGCCAAAGGCAGTTTGGGTAAATGTCTGGAGTCTCAGGAGGCCTGCCTAGTCGCCAGTCCCACATCCTGTGTGACCTCCGGCAAGTCACCCAACCTCTCTGGGCCCCAGCTTTCCCTTCTAAAGAATGGGGATTATGATTTTTGGTGGGGCTGGGGTGACGCTTGCTGAGATTTTTGGAGTAAAGGAGCCATAGTGAACTGAAAGAGCTGCCTCTGTGAATCAACTACGGTTATTGAGCACTTACTGTGTTCAGAGCACTGTACTAAGCACTTGGGAGAGTACAGTACAACAGAATTAGATGGCACATTCCTTGCGCATAAAGAGTTTACAGTCTGGAGGGGGAGATAGACATGTTATTATCTGTAATCATGCTACCGTTGGCTAGCAAGCGAACTCCCACTTGGGGTATATGTGATCTCCATCCTCCTCCTCCCCCCTCTTCCTCTTCCTTTCCCTTCCCCTCACTCTGTTCTGAATCCACTGTCTGGTGGCGGAGGGTTGAATTGTCTGTGGTTGCAAGTGCTTTTGCCATCATCCTCGCTTCCATTGGGGTTTTTTTTCTTCCCTGGGTCTGTACCAGGTGGCATGTCCTCTGGGGCCGGGTTTGAATTGGTCACTTATCCTGAGCCCCCCTTAGGGTTCCTTAATGGCGTGAAGACCCTCTAAATTTCCCTAGGTCGACTGCTCCCTCACCACGGGATCAATCAATCAGTCCGTCAATGGTATTTACTGAGAGCTTACTATGTGCAGAGCACTGTCCTAAGCGCTTGGGACAGTACACTACCATGGAATTAGCAGACGTTATGTTCCCTGCCCATAATGAGCTTACAGTTTAGAGGGATGACACCAAAGCCCTATTCAAAGCATCACTCCCATATGATAATATTAAAGCACTTATTTATTCATATTAATGTCTGTCTCTCTCGACTATAAGCCTCAGTTACTTCATCTGTAAAATGGGGATTAAAACTGTGAGTCCCATGTGGGACCTGGACCGTGTCCAACCTAATTAGCTTGTATCTACCCCAATGCTTAGTACAGTGCTTGGCACATAGGCACTTGACAAATACCATAAAAAAGGGTAATTATTGAGCGCTTACTATGTGCAGAGCACTCTACTAAGGGCTTGAAAGAGTACAAAACAACAGAATTAGCAGATACTTTCCCTGCCTATAACAAACTTCCAGTGTAGAAGGGGGGCAGACATTAATATGAATAAATAGCTTATTTATCTAATTTAATAAGGTAATATTATACAATTTGAAGAACAAAAGGGTTCCCAGTGTCTCCTTCCCTCTGGCCTTTCCTCAGGGATCAAGAAGGGAGAAATAAAAAACCAACTTTAAAATGTCCTCAAAGATACTAGGAATAAACAGAATCTGCGTGGAAGCATCTAATGCAAACAGGTAAGAGAGCACCAGATTAAAGCAACTGGGGCATTGGGGGGAGGGGCTGTATGTGCTCATACTGATTGCCTACTGTAGGGAAGCAGCATGGCTCAGTGGAAAGAGCCTGGGCTTCGGAGTCAGAGGTCATGGGTTCGACTCCCGCCTCTGCCACTTGTCAGCTGTGTGACTGTGGGCAAGTCACTTAACTTCTCTGTGCCTCATTTACCTCATCTGTAAAATGGGGATTAACTGTGAGCCTCACGTGGGACAACCTGATTGCCCTGTATCTCCCCCAGCGCTTAGAACAGTGCTCTGCACATAGTAAGCGCTTAACAAATACGAATATTATTAGTATTGTTAAATGGCTCTCTCAGCTCTGGTCATCCCCTGGGCCAGATAAGTGTTAGATGCCCTTTCTGATTGTACCCCAGCACTCCCATTTTACAGATGAGGAAACAGGCACAGAGCAATGAAGTGACTTGCCCGAGGTCGCAGAGCAGACAAGTGGCAGAGCTGGAATTAGAACCCAGGTCCTTCTGACTTCCAGACCCATCTTCTGTCCACTAGGCCCGTGATTGATTGATTAATTTTGGCCAGACCGGCCAGGGCCGTCACTAGACACAGTCATGTTCACTCAGCCCTTGGCCTCTCCCACTGCACCACCCCACCCCCTGACAGGAAACAGGCCAGAAAAATGTAAGAAAAGCAATGCAAAAATTTATATTTTATTTTAATTCAAAAAATTTAAAATAGCTTTCAAATTCAGTAAAGTACTGTATGCCAGGTCACCAGGGAAAAGCCTCATATACAGAGACAGATAAATTAAAATGTATATACTGCAGACAAGCCAAGGGGGTATGTATAGATTACATATGTACACTTTTCTGTAAACCATATTTATACATTTTATTACATTTACAAAAGAAGGTTTCCACTACTGTTTACTACAATAATGAAAAAAAAATTTACATTGTGTCTTTAACTGTACAAACTTTCATTTCATAAAAATATATCTCTGTACAAAAGTTTTTTTTTTTAACCTTTTTTCTTTTCTTTTTTTTTTTTTTTTAACGTGAGTCCGGTGAGCACGGACATGAAAGGACATCCCATTCCTGGGCCCAGCTTGGCAAAAGGGCCAGCAGCGGGAGGGAGGGCGGGCGGACTCCAGGCTTTCAGGGATGAATGCACCACGCTAACTGGGATTGGTTCCCGAAAGCAGCAGGGGGGGAAGGGAGATGGAGGAGGATGGGGGTCCAGAGCCAGAGAGAGAGGAGGGGATGGCCTCAGACTCAACATCCTCACTCCCACCCTGACGCCCACGACGGGACCTGTAGCCGCCGGTCAGTTGGGGTCGGAGGGGCACAGGCTTACTAAATCTAGGACTGCGATTGGGTGCTCGGGGGCTGACCAAGCTCCCGGCCTGAGGGGTGGCACGCGGTTGTGTGGAGCCTTCGGGTCACTGAGTCTCTTTCCCCGCCTGCCCCGGAGTGGGAGCAGACTCTCCTGCAGGGGCAGGCCCACCAGACTCCCCCTCGGAGGGGGGGTAGAGGTAATAGATTCTCGCCGAAGTTAGGTTGGGGGACAGGCGGTACAAAAGCATGAGCACCGTGCCCGCTCGGGTCTCGGCAGAGATCGAGCAGCCAGTGTAGACGCCCCCCAGGTTCTGGGGGCCGGCCAGCGCCCGCTCTCTCCTCTCTTGGGTCCGAGGGCCCCGTCCCACTTGCATCTCCATCTGCCTCCAATACGGTGTCCACTCCAGCAGCCGAGGAACGGTCCCTTTCTGTTGAGGCTGAAGGGCCCAGGGAAGGCCGTGTCTACGCCGAGCGGAGTAACTGGCTTCAGCGGTCCACATCTCTGGGTAGCTCAGTCCTTCCTTGAGCACCCTACCCTGAATCACCTATTTATTTCAGGCAAAATGGTGGGGTTTTTCTGAGATGACCCAATCGGATGATTCAGGATAAAATATGTATTTAGGCCTCAGTTGTCCAGATACTCTGCAGATGTAGACCAAGGATCCATGCGCCATTCTGGGGCTGATGCCGGTAGGGCTGGTTTGAGCTCCCCTTTCGGTCGTAAGCTCCCGGGGGGCGGGGGACCCTCGTCTTACTGCTGTCATGTCAGCCGAGCGCTTAGCCCAGCGTTTGGCACCCAGTAGCTACCCCACACTGATTGGCTCTCTACAAACAGCCACTTCTCCTATCGGGGAAATGAAGAGGAATGGTCCCACGCCGGCGGGTCTAGCCTTGCGTTCGATGGTTCCGTTTGGCCCGTGGGGGCCTCCCAGGTCATGATGTCGGGGCCTGGTGATCGGGCCGGGGTGTGGAGAGGCTGGTTGGGTGCCGATGGGTGGGAGGCACGCGCCCCTATTCCTCTTTCTCAGGTGAAAGCAGCAGGGCGAAGCCGGAGCCTCGAGGGGTGGCCCCAGGCCTGTCGGGGGGGCCCGACTCCATCCCCCGAGCCAGGTTCGAGCTGGATCGGGAGCCCGTTGTTCCCTAGGGTCCGCTGACGGTCCGCGTGTGCTGTCACTGCGGAGGGGAGCTGAGCTCAGTCTCGCCTCTGGAGCCGTCCTGGCTGCGTTGACCCGGGCCACGGACCTGGCCTCTGACCCCTCGGGGGAAGAAATGGGAATCGGAAGGGGGAAACAATAGATGTGGTTTCAATGGGTCTGGGGGACACACAGAGGGACGAACGTCACCGTGACCTATCCAGGAGCCCCGTACTCACCATGCCGACGGGCCCGGGGTTATACGGCCGTGCACACGGTGCTGACGGCGAACTCTGGCTCACTGGCCACGATGTCCGTCGGCTGGAGGTTGCGGTCGTACATGGGATTTTCGAAGGTTGCCCGGACGCCTGTGTTCTCGTGGCCGGCATAGCCATTAAACGGGACTTTGGGTCTCCTCCTGGGGAGAGGGAGTTGGGTAGGGGACCAGGAAGGAGCTCAGCCTGCTTGCTCCAAGCCATAGGTTCGGGGGAGAGCGGTCCCTGGGTCTGCACCCCTGTGGGCCTCTCCACACCACAGAGGAATATTACATTCCCCCATTAGACTATAAGCTCCTTATAGGCAGGGCCCACCTGTTCCCCGAGCACAGGGCGGCAGAACCTAGTTTCAGGTCTGTCCTCCCCAGTGAACAGGGAAGGGGTCATTCTTATTCTGTTCATCCTAAGCACCCGCTACAGTGCCCTGCAACGTGTGGGCACTCAGCAGATGCTGCTGCTGTTACCATGTGCTTTCTCTGACGTGTGCGCGGGGTTCAGGGCCTATGGGTCACGTCAGGAGGGGGTGGGACACAGCGCTTACCTGTGCTTGTACAGGTAAAGCACGAACCCTGCGATAATGAGGGCGATGAAAGGCACGAGGATGGCAGCAGCAACGGAACTGCTGTTGGACGCAAAGTGATGCCCTATGGACTCTGGGTCATTTTCCAGGAGTTCGAGGTCTGTGGGAGGAAGAGAGTCATTTCAAAAGCCCATCCGGGCCCCTGGGTTTCTCCCAAGAACTCTTGTATTCTCCCAAGAACTCGGTATAGAGCTCTGCACTTTGTAAATGCTCGAATACCACCGGTTGATTGATTAATGGATCAAGTGGCGTTGTGAAAGCACGCCTCTAGATACCAGATATCAGTCCTCTAGACTGTAAGCTTTTGGGGCAGGGAATGTATCTGTTATATCGTTGTACATTCCCAAGTGCTTAGTACAGTGCCCCGCACACAGTAAGCGCTCGATAAATACCATCGACTGGGTTTGGCAGCCACGGAGACGTGGTTCAGCCCCTCCTGTCCTGGAGATCTTTAACCAGCGGATGCTTGGAGGCTGGGGAATATATTAAATTACTTTTGGGAGCTAGTTGGTTTTGGCCTGGTTGGAGTGAGATCCAGGGTTGGGCAGCGGATCTTCAAAACAGCCTTGCAGATAAGAACATCTACCAGCCTGATAGACGAGGTAACTGAGGCGTGGAAAAGTTAAATGATTTGCCTAAGGTGACACAGCCGACAAATGGAAGAGTCAGGTTTAGAACCCAGGTCCTTCTGACCCCCAGGTTAGTGCTCTATCCATTAGGCCATGTTACTTCTCTTTGTTGTACTGCACTTTCCCAGGTGCCTAGTTCAGTGCTGTGCACACAGTAAGTGCTCAGTACATATAATTGATGGGAAGCATTGAGGCCTAGTGGAAAGAACATGGGCCTGGAAATCAGAGGATCTGGATTCTAACTCTAGCTCCACCACGTGTCTGCTGGGGAACCTTGGGTAAGTCACTTTACTTCTCTTTGTCTCAGTTACCTCACCTGTAAAATGGGGATTCAGAACCTGTCCTTCCTCTTACTTAGGTTGTGAGCCCCTTGTGGGACAGGAACTGTATCGAACTGAGTATCTGGACTCTATCCCAGAGCTTGCTGCATAGTAAACACTTACAAAATACTATTATTATTATTATAATTGATTGAAAACTATTGTTGACTCGGGCTATCGGTAACAGGGGTGTGCGGGGAGGATCCCTCAGGGTACTTAAAGGACTTTCGGAGCCCCCGTAACCCGGGCTTTCCGTATCCGGCCCCTAGTGCTTCCCAACCTTCCTCCTGCGTCAGTGGGCCCCAATAATTTAGAGCCACAGTGTCCCAGCTGGGTGCATCCCTTATGTTTGTGATCTACAAAACCAGTGGCAGTGGTCCCAAAGGATAACCTAGACGCAGACATACATTACAGAGTTTTCCTCCAGGATAAGGAGGGAGCTGGGCTTTGAAATCTCTCTGCTCCTGCTAAAGTAGCTCATTAAAGTTCTGACTTTGTTTCTCTGCTCAAAGCCTGGCGGCAGCTCAGGACCTTCCCCTCCACATTGCAGGAGTAGGGGAGGAGGCTGCTGCAAACTGCGAGCCCGCTGCCTCGTTGGGGCTGGGGGAGGTGGGCTCCTGCTCCCCTCCACCACCCTTCGGCCTTTCCCTCACCCCCACCCCCCCCAGGATAAGCGCTTGTAGCTCCCTGTCGCCTGTTCTGCTGTTTGCCAGAGTCCCTGGACTGGGGTTCAAACCCCCGAGGGAGGAGGACCAGATGTGGCCAGAAAATTGGGGAGTGGAGATCCTCACTCCTTGCTCAGACCTATCTGCCTTGCCAGAGAGGGAGCAAGGAGCTAATGTGCTCAGGTATCTGGGGAGACAAGCAGCTGGTAGCAATAGGGAGAAAAGTCACACTCTGCTCCTCCTGTGATATACACACCCCCGACCTACCCACCTCCCTCCATTTCCTAGGGAAAATGTTTACTTACCAAGTCTCTGGAGGCCGAACTGCCCAAAGCCCTTGCCACGGACAAAGCCCTGGTACACAAACGTTCCACCGGAAGACTCCAGCGAGACCTGCAGCAGAGGCCGGGAGGGGACAGGGAGAGGGGAAGGGGAGTTTGGAGTTAATGGAGGAAGATTCAGCATCTGTACAAGGCCCTTCCGGTTAGGCAGTGATCTGTCGAAATGCAGAGTCACCGATCCCGGTCTCCCGCCCATTTGGTTTGGCTGGAGCCCCCGCTAGGGTCGACGCCGGATGATCGGGGACCCTACCCGCGGGGGGCTCTGTCTGGAAAAGGCGTTGATGTCCACAGTGGGTACAGAGGGGGCTGGGGACCCTGCAGCAGGGAGATACCTGACCACTAAGGCCACTTTGTTGTTACGGGGCCTGCCGGATCCTCAGTCCTTGGGGGGCAGGGGAGGTTCCCCTACCCCTGTCTCAGCCCCGGTGCTGGATCCCTGACCTGCTGCTGGCGAGATCGTGCCCAGCCCTCCAGCCCAGCAGCCCCCGTCTTCTCGGGGCCTAGAGCTGGGCTGGGAGGAGGGGCTGACTGGCTCGCCGTGGGACCTTGCCCAGAGATGGGTGGCCACGGTTCCTCCGGGCTGCCGGGCCACAGCAGTTTGCTCTTCCCAGATGGCCATTCCGGACCAAGCTGACCTCCTCGGGGACCATCTCCTGCAAGCAGGAGAGCAGGGACGGGGTTCCCTGGGCAGGAGGGCCAGCCCCATGTGCCCCATGAGTCTTGGGGGAAATTCTGGGACAGGGGACTGGATGCCGTGTAGGGCAGACTTGTTCAGCCATGGCCTAGTGGGAAGGGCACAGGGCTGGGAGTCAGGACACCTGGGTCCCAGCCCCAGCTCTGCTGCCGGCCTGCTGTAGGACACTGGGCCAGTCATTTAACTTCACTTTGCCTGAGTTTCCTCATCTGTAAAATAGGGATTTGGTACCTGATCTCCTATCTGCTTAGATTGGGAATTCCATGTGGGACAGAGACTGTGTCTGGCCTGATTACCTCGTATCTACCCCAGGGCTTAGCCCGGTGCTTGGCACATAGTAAGTGCTTAACGAATACCACTATCATCATCATCATTAGTTGTCTTGGATTTCCAGCACTTGAACTGCAAAGGAATTTTCTGTTCCCAACTGTTAATATGATATCCTTATCTGGTTATTTTCTTCCCAGAAAAAGTGAAGCAGACTTTATGGCCATGTGGGTGCGAGGGCATGCAGGGGGCAGGGGACTGGACTCAGTAACTTTTCAAAGCCCTCCTGGCAAAGCCCAGGAGTCTCTGGCCTGGTCTTGGTTTTCAGAGCCTCTCCATTGAAGGAGGCCAGCACTGCCCAGAGGCGCCCTGGGAGCTTGGCCCAGCCAGCCACTCCCATGCCCTCCCGCTGCCCAGGGACTCACGTGCCCGTCTAGAGCCCACTTGTCGTCCTTGAACTTGTTCACAAAGATCTCCACGGGCCCTGTGATCTGGTAGACCTGCAGGAGGAGATGGGAATCTTCCTTCTTGTACACACCTGGAAAGTGAAAGACGGGCTTGGTGGGACAGAGACGGGCCCGGGGTCACGCCGGGTGAGCGTGTGCCCGGCCCGGCAGCATACGGGTGTGCAAGTGGGCCATGTCTGTTTGCAAGAAGCTGGCCGCATGCGTGTGTGCATTTGTGTGTCCTTTCCCCAAACAGACCATAATACGATTGATGGATTGATGGAGTAGATGGTCCACTATTAAGGAAGCTCCTTGAGAATGGGGATTTTGCCTACTAACTCTATTAAATGCTCCCACCCGCTCAGTCCAGTGCTCTGCACAAAGAAGGCATTCAGTCAGTACTATTGATTGATTAGGCTAGGACCTCCCAGAGTGAGCGAGAGCAGGGCTCTGGCCCGACCCCTCCCAGCACAAAAACAGAATCAAAAGCAGCTTGGACAGCCCAACCCTGAGGGATGTCGGACTATGGCCTGCCCAAAGCAGCTCCCCTCCCGCTGCCACCCATCTGTACCGTGGACGGGCTGGCTGGGGGGATCCGAGGCGAGTGGTCCCGAGCTAGAGAGGGGCACACAGACCCTGCCAGGAATCCACAGGGACCAGGAGCATCTCCCCAACAGGGAGACACCATCTTTGATGGATTGGCGGCTCAATCAATTGTATTTATTCAGTGAGTACTGTGTGAACGGCATTGTAGTAAACACTTGGGACAGAGCACAATATAACAGAGTCGGTAGACACTTTCCCCACCCACGAGGAGCTTACACTCAATTGGGGGAGACAAGCATTTTTTTCCTATGGTATTTATTAGCACTTACTATGTGCCAGGCACTGTACTAAGTGCAGGGGTAGATAGAAGTTAATGGGGTTGGACACAGTCCCTGTCCCACATGGGGCTCACGGTCTTAATCTCTATTTTACAAATGAGGTAACTGAGGCACATAGAAATTAAGTGACTTACCCAGGTGTCACACATTTATTTATATATATATATATATGTCACTTCTCTGTGCCTCAGTTACCTCATCTGTAAAATGGGGATTAAGACTGTGAGCCCCACGTGGGACAACTTGATTCCCCTGTGTCTACCCCAGAGCTGAGAACAGTGCTCTGCACATAATAAGCACTTAACAAATAGCAACATTATTAATTAAGGTATGCACACAAGTGCTGTGGGGCTGAGGGTGGGAGTGAATAAAAGGTGCAAATCAAAGTTCAGGGGTGATGCAGAAAGGAATGGGAGAAGAAGAAACGAGGACTTAGTTGGGTAAGGCCTCTCAGAGGAGACAGGATTTTAATGAGACTTTGGGTGCATGTCCTGATTTAATGCGTGGTGGGGTGGAGGAAGGGGCTACAGGAGAGGGGTCCGTATGAGAGATGTGAGAAGCAGCATGGCTCGGTGGAAAGAGCACGGGCTTGGGACCCAGATGTCATGGGTTCAAATCCTGACTCTGCCGCCTGTCAGCTGTGTGACTTTGGGCAAGTTACTTCTCTGTGCCTCAGTTACCTCATCTGTAAAATGGGCATTAAGACTGCGAGCCTCACGTGGGACAACCTCATCACCTTGTATCCTCCCCAGCGCTTAGAACAGTGCTTTGCACATAGTAAGCACTTAACAAATGCCATCATCGTTATTATTACGAGAGAGCCGGCAGTATACCTGAGACCAGCAGCTCCACGCCGCTGCGGTCCATGACGGTGGCGTTGACTGTGCTGGCGGCCGGCTGGAAGCTGGTCACCCGGAGCATGGCTGGCTGCTTTTTGCCTAGGTACTCGTAGGAGCCTTTCCACAAAGAGTCCTTCGCGAACACGTCGCTGGGCACTGGGGACAGAAGGAGGTTGGTGGCTGTCAGGGCCGGAGGCTTGGGTTCGAATCCCAACTTCACCCCTGGTGGGTGGTGGGGCTCTCCCTCTCTGAGCCCCCTCCACCCTTCAGATGAGGGGGTCAAAGGATGGGGTTTTCTGAAGAGCAGTGGCTAGCGGCCACCTTCCCAGGTCACTCCTGTTGTCCCTGGGTTCCTCATCGCGTTGTGGGTGGGAAGGAAATCCCACAGAACAACCTAGAAGGTTCCCCAACTCTTCGCTGCTCTGTGTCTCAACGCGAAACCCCTTGCCTCCGAGAAACTGTCCCGGATTAACATCGGATAAAGCCGTGGGAAAAACGTCGAGTTAATCCTGCTCCTGTGACCACAAACAGGGCCCCCCCGGCCAGGCCACATGCCCCCAGATCCCACCCCTGCCGCTCCAGGCCCATCTGCCAGCCAAAGGAGGGCAGTGGGGAGGGGATGGGCTCCCCACGGGGCCATGGCAGGGCCATTCTGAGGGATCCTGAGGCCTCGGTTCACTGTTCTCCGATCTCCAGCTTGACCTGTGAAAACCAAGCTCGCCAGGGGCCCCATGGAGCCTCCCACTCCCCTGCCCAGAGACCAGGCCCGAACTCTGGGGGCCGGGCACCGGGACTCGGAGATGACTCCTGCTCCCTCATGCCATCCCTACCACCCCACGTATGCAGACGGCCCACCAATCTGTCACCTGCCACCGGCCCATGGGTCCGCCAGACAGTGAGTGGCACTTCCCGTAAAGGTCAGTGTGACTGCCCTGGGAGGGGAAGATGGACAGACTTAGATTCTGAGGTCAGAGGTCATTCATTTGGCTGGGCCTCGCCAACTCGGGCCTAGGCTCATTCACCGGCGCCGAGAGAACCAGCTGGACTCCGAGACGGGAGAGAAAGGGGGTTGCCCCCACCGACCTGACATCCTGGTGATGGGTGGCTCTCGGGCAGTGCTGACCGGTCGTCCGCTGGGCCGGACTTCCGCTGAAGGGAGGGACAAGAGACTGGTCATGGTCGATTGACCCTTTACCTGGGAGGGCAACAAGGCCCAAAGCTGAGCTGGCTGCCTCCCCTCTTCTGGGGAGGCACCAACAACTCCCCAACTTAGGGTCCCTCCAGCCCAGCGGGCACACTGCATTGTGTGTGTGTGTGTGTGTATATGTGTGTTCATGTATGTTTGTGTGAGAGGGACACACACACAGCGACTGTCCAGGCCCTTATCAGCCTGGCCTTATGCCTGTGTGTTGGGCTGTGTATGTGTTTGAGTATCCAGGTTTTCTCCTCCGTTACTGTCAGCTCCTCGACGGAAGACACAAGCTCTTCTCTCTTTCCCCTGCCCCTCTGCAGCACCCAATCCAGGGCTGAGCCCTCAGGAGGAGCTTGGCCCGGAAGGTTGGGACCTTCCAGGGCCCAGGTGACCCATTCTCAGGCCATCAGTTCCTGGGGGTGACCATCCCTTCCAACCCATCCCAAGCAACTAGCATCATCCCAGCTCCGGACCTGGGGCGGCGGGGACTCACCCAGGCAGACGGGAGGTTTGCCCGTCCAACTGCCATCCGCCTTGCAGGTTCTGTGCTCCGAACCACCCTTGAGCAAGAAGCCGGGCTGGCAGGAGTAGATGAGTGTGTAACCCATGGACGGCAGGTCCAGGGCCCCCACGTTGGCATGGGGCGGCGTCTCCGGCTGCTTGCAGTGGTGAGCTGGAATATGGGAAACCACCACGGGCTTGGGAGGTCCTTGGCCTTGCGGGGGTGCCACCCTCCCCCTCTCCGACCCCAGGACGTCACCTGGTTCAAGCCCCGGCCTCCTTTGCCCTATCTGCCCCCATGACAGCCTTCCCCCAGTCCCGAGGTCTCCCCTGGGCCTGTGGGTGGAACTTACGGACACAGTCTGGCTGGACCCCACTCCAGGTGAGGTTGGGGAGGCAGGTCCTGGTGGTGGAGCCCTGCAGCAGGTAACCTTTCTGACACTTGAAGAACAGCAGGCTTCCGACCTGCAGTAAAGAACGCAACACACCCTCCTCATGGGGCCACTTCTCTCCCGAGGTCATCAGATCCAGCCCCCGTCTCATACCCGAACCAGCCCAGCCCGATGTGAGTCTGTCCTGGGTTTAGAGACCTTCAACGCGGGGGCTTTCCCACCTCCCTCAGGTGTCTGTTCCAGGATGGATTTCCTTCAAGAGCTGGGAAGTTCTTCCTTGTGCCTATGCCAAGTCTTGCTTGCTGCAACTAAAGCCCTTCTCCTTACGGATTGTCCTTAGTGGCCTTCCGGCCCTTCCTATTCAGTCGGCAGTCAGATGTAGCTCAGAGCTTCCTCTCCTTTCCTTCATTTCGTAGGGATCTGAAACCTTTGTCTAGAAAGCCACTGACGCCTTCCCCGATGGCACCTGATGGTCCAAGGTGGGGCTCTGTTTTCAGGAGGGGCTGGTTGGATGGTCTGGTCCATGGCCAGTCCATCGATAGTATTTAGTGAGCACTTACTCTGCGCAGAGCAATGTACTGAGTGCTGGGAGAGGACAATAGAGTTAATAGACAGGATCCCTGTCCTCAAGGAGTTTACAAGAAGGAAGTGGGCTTGGAGGGAGAGAGGGGAAGAAAGGGAAGGAGGAAGCGATCCACAGGGCCCGGTGAGAATTATTACCTGGAAACCTTGGGAATTGTTCTGACTCCCAAACTGCGGCACGCCGGGATCGGCACACATGGTGAGGGTCGGGTCTTTGGCGTGGGAAGGATCGTGGAAGAGAAATCACTCATCAGAAAGTTTTCCCAACTGTCTCCTCTTCCCTCTCCCTCCCCAGGCCCACCCCACAGGATCCACCGCTCCTTCCCCCGCAGCCCCTTCCAGAGGGCCAGGTGGGAACCCCCACATCAGAGGCACCGAGATGGGGTTCTTCGGCAGCCTGAGCCAGGCCCAGAGAGGGGGTGTCGTTTTCCCAAGGTCACCCAGCAGGGGGGAGTCAGGACTTGAACCCGGGTCCCAGCCGGAAGGTCATGCTCCCCTCACCTATGCAGCTGGGCTGGCTGCCACTCCACACGCCGTCTGACTGGCAGAATCTCCGGGAAGAGCCCACCAGGATCAGCGGGGGCAGGCAGGAGTAGGAGACAGATGATCTGTACGAGAAGCCTCGGTCCTCCCTCTTCCCTTGGGGTGGGATCCCCGGGTCCCCGCAAAACACAGCTGCAAAACGGGCCAGAGAGACGGATGGACCCTCCGTCGTTCTACAGAACTTCAGCCGGGACTGAGCCAGCGCACTGCTGAAGGCAGTCGGGTTCACAGCAAAACCCTCAGCTTCCCCATCCAGTCAATCAATCGCATTCATCAAATGCCGACACGTGTGTGTGTGTGTGTGTGTACGCGCACGCTCCCCAGGGTAAGGGGGCAAACCGTCTGCTTACGGAAACACTGCGGGAGCTCCCCGCTCCAGGTCCCATTCCCCTCGCAGGTCAGAATGGCCGGCAGCGAGAGCTGGTATCCCTCCACGCAGGCGTAACTGATGCTCGATCCCCAGCGGAAGTCGGAGCCTACCACTCTGCCGTTGGGCACTGCTTGGGGGGTTTTGCACAGGATCGCTGCCAATGAGAATTGTCACCGTGGTACGTGTTCAGAGCTTACACCAGGCTCTGCGCTGGGCTTGATACGAGGCCACCAGGCTGTTTAGACACAGTCTCCGACCCTCCCGGGACCCCCAGGCTAAGAGGGAGGGAGAACAGGAAATTCACCAGATCCCCATTTTACAGGACTGTTTGCCAGAACAGCCAGAGCGCTGATAGCCCAGAATCTCACATCCCCTCCTGACCCCGCAGTGGGCCTCAGCAGCACCGGAAAACCACCTCCACCGGGAAACCCTGCCCGGCTGCTCTGGCCCCTCCTGCCAGCCCAACCATCACGTGCCCTCTCCCCTGCTTTCCCCCGTGCCCTTCCCCTCCCTCACCTTTACAGACCGGCTTGGTGCCGTTCCAGGTCCTGTCTTTGGTACAGCTGAGCGAGGCTGCCCTGATGGTCTCCATCGTGTGTCCCGGGACACACTGGTACGTCACGGTTTTGTTGTAAGTGAAATCGCTCCCCAGCCTGATGCCGTTGGCGGGAACCCCGGGATCTCCACAGTTTATGACTGGGAAAGAAAAGAGACCTGGCTGGGATCGGTCAGAGCCTGGACGGCCTCCTCTGAGCTCTCCCGGCTCACCCTGACTCGGCCCACTCAGTAGCGGTCTCTGTGTGTACCTATGGGGTAGGAAACACCGGACACTGAAGGCCCACGAGGGCCTTCAGCACACTGACCGTGTCTGCACGGGCAGGCATAATTTGGGTCAACTGAGTAAACATCAGCTGAAATCACTCCAGGCAGAGCCAACCGGTGTTGGGAGCGGCCAGAACCATCGCCAACCCCGAGCATCGGGTGTCAGTCAATTGGGCACCTCAGCCAATCAGGAGGCAGATGAGTGGATGTCGTGAAATAGCAAAAATTCCCCGTCGGCAACAGCTCAAGCTAATGGTTCCGAACCCCCAGCATCAAGCCGCCTACTGGGGGCTGGCTACCGGACAGGGCTGTACCAGGTCCATTAAACTGTCTGACCCTGCTTGGGTCTGCCCCGGGTGGGCCCGGCCCATTGAGGACCTGGCAGCCCTCTCCTAGAACCTCGGGCCCCGTTTCCCACACACTGCCCCCTTACCGGAACACTCGGGGGCGCTCCCTGTCCAGGTCCCGTTGACCGTACAGTGACGGCTCAGCAGGCCGGTGGAATAATAGCCTTCCCGGCACTCATACGTGATGGAGCTGGAGAAGACCAAGCCGTCGCTGAACACGACGCGGGCGTTGCGGGGTGTCCCTGGGTTGCCGCACGAGACAACTGGAAGGAAGAGCGGGTCAGACTCAACAGTCCCATAGCAGGGGGACAGCCAATACCATACTATCAGATCAAGCACAAGCCTGTCTCACATGAGCCTCACAGTCTAATCTAGAGGAAGAACAGATTCTGAACCCCCAATTTTACAGAACCCCCCATTTTGATTGGCGATGCCTTGGCAATGGGCTTTGGGGGGTTTGGATCACAACGGAGTATCTGTCCTGTGACGAATGCCCAGACCTTTACCCACCCCCACCCCCGATTCAAACAGAATTGTGGATAGGAGAGAAAAAGTGCCCCCACCGGGACTCTCCCAAGTGTATTAATCATAGCGATGCACAGACTCTTCAACGAGAAACTGCCTCTGTGCAGAAAATATTCCCCACCCCAGGGTTCCACCATCCCAGGCAGCCCGTAGCCCTAGTGCCCGACCCGATTTCTGCTGTGATCCCTGCTGCTTGTTTTCTCGATCGATTTTTCTTCTCTCAAGATCCTTGGGGAGGCTCAGTTTGCCAGGCAGAGTTATCCCCAAGGTCATTGATGATCTCTGATTATGTTTTGTCTTTAATTTCCTTTCTTCTCCAATTTTTTTTTTGGCATATTTAGTTGTCACTCCAGCTATAGTTTAACTCAGCCTTGCAGAAAGAATCAATTACTCTGGCCAGGGGAAAAATGTTCATCAGCCAACTGGATCTGCATGGCTTCCATCCCCATTTCTCAAAGCCCCATCCTCCTTCCCTTTCTCCTTCCTCTCCTCCCTTGGTCATGAGCCTATGGAACAGGAGCAGGTGTCTGCAGCCATCATCTCAGTGATACCCTTCAGAGTCCCAGGAAATCCAAACCCGGAGGTTGTTTTTTTCTTTCTCCTCCCTCCCACTCTTCACTGAGGCCACCTTTTGTTCAGGCCTGGCCTGACTTCTTTTAGACCTCAGGAACAAGAGCCTGGCCATTCTGCCCACCCTCGCCCTAGGCTCTGACCCTCACAGACGTTTCCCGGGGGGCTGAAGTGATCCAGAGACTCCTTCCCAGGCATCAGCTCTTAGGGCCAGTGGATGCAGCAGCCGGCCAGGGGGCCAATCGGGTTGGGGAGCAGATGGCAATGGTTGGGACTTGCATTCTGAGAAAAACTCACAATGACTTGGCCCCAAGCGTGACTCTGACGCTAGTCTTCCCCACCCATCCCTGGCCACCCATGCTGACCTCAGCGGTCTCTGTCCTCGTGGCTCTGCTCCGGGGGCGGGGGGGGGGGGGGGTGGGGGTTGGTTACCTCCACACTCGGGTTGTGTGCCGCTCCACGAGCCATTTGGGTGACACGTCCTCTCTGATGACCCCCTCAGGGCATAGCCTGGCTCACAGCTGAAGCGCACCACGCTGTCCATGCTGAACTGATCCCCCAAGCGGATTCCATGGGATGGGATTCCCGGGTCTCCACAGACTCCTGCACTGCTCCCTAATGGCCAGACACACACACAGATGCTGTCAGGGGGCAGGGGGCGGCCCGGGCTTCCGCCAACCACGGCAGAGGGCACGCCTTGTGTCACCAAGGGGACCAAGGCACCCCTGGCTGGCGCACTCCAGCCAAGCTAGGTGGTTTTTATTTTTCAGTTGGTATTTGTTATGCGCTTATTATGTGCCAGGCACAGTTCTAAGCGCTGGGGTAGTTACGACATAATCAGGTCCCTGTCCCACATGGGACACAAACTCTAAATAGGAGGGATTTGGATTTAATCCCAATTATACAGATGAAGTAACCGAGGCACAGGGCAGTGAAGTGGCTTGCCCAAGGTCACACAGCAGACAAGTGGAGGAGCTGGGACTAGAACCTAGGTCCTCTGACTCCCAGGCCCGTGTTCTTTCCATTAGGCCTCAATGTCTCCTCTATGGTTCTAGCTAAAGTGGATTTTGGGGCCTGAATAACATGGAGGCAGGCTGAGCCTATTCCAGTTAAAAGAGATCCCGGCATATACAACTCAGCCCAAATTATTTGGGCACCGCCAGGGTCTAGTTTCCTTAGCCAGAAGAGTCCAGGAAATTCAGGCCAAAGGGAACCCGGAGGCTTTTTCTGGTTTAAATCCACGCAGCCGTCAGGCTAGATGAATGGTCTCCGTTTACCCAGATGATGATTGATTGTCCGTCCCACCTCACTTTCCCCAAGTCTGGCAGAGCTGCTACTACTCTTCTTCCACCAGCCCGCTCAGGATCAGAAGTTAATAATAATAACAATAATAACTGTGGTATTTGTTAAGTGCTTACTATATGCCAAGCACTGTGTTAAGCCCTGGGCTAGACATGAGAAGCATCATGGCTTAGTGGAAAGAGCATAGGCCTGAGAATCAGAGGTCCTGGGTTCTAATCCTGGCTCCGCCACTTGTCTGTTGTGTGACTTTGGGCAAATCACTTCACTTATCTGTGCCTCAATTTCCTCATCTGCAAAATGGGGATTCAATACTGTTCTCCCTCCTACTTAGACTACGTGTCCCATGCGGGACCTGATGATCTTGTATCAACCCCGGGGCTTAGTTCAGTGCTTGGCCCATTGTAAGTGCTTAACAAAACCAATTATTATGATTATGATTATGACTATTATTATTGTTGTTGTTACAATACAGTCAGATCAGACGAGGTTCACAGTCTAAGGGGAGGAGAGACCAGATTTACTTAATTGCCGTTTTACAGTTGAGAAAACTGAGGCACAGAGTAGTGAAAGGACTGGCCCAAGGTCCCATGGCAGGCTAGGGATGGAGTCAGGAATAGAATCCAGATCTCCTGACTCCCGGTCCTTTGCTCTTTCCACGTGGCCACCCTGTTTCTCGAGGACGCGGCCCCTCTTTCAGCGTGGATTAAGAGATTCAAAGACGAGCCCCCGGCGGCTGGAACATGGCAGTGGTGCTCCCACCCATTTTCTGTCACCTGGACGAGGTTTAGAACTCCAAAATGTCCACCTCCTATTTCTTTCAGCCCCCTCCCCTAGCCCCCACACCCGGTCCTCCCAGATACAAGGCTTTCACAAGCAGGTGGGTTGTCTGTGGGGATTACCCTCAGCCCTTCTTGCTTGCCACTCGCTGGAACGACACTGGACTGACAACTTCTCCACAAACTAACTTGGCAAATTCCCTCAGATCTGTTCAATCAATCTATTATATTTATTGAGTGCTTACTGTATGCAGACCACTGTATTAAACGCTTGGGAGACTCCAATACAACAGAGTTAGAAGACAAGTGCCGTGCCCACAAGGAGCTTACAGTCTAGAGGGAGAGACAGAAATGGATATAAATAAATTAATTATAGATGCGTATATGTACCTTTTTGAAGTCAGCCCTTCCACCTTTCCTCCTTCCCTCTCTCTCCCTCCTCTCCTTTATTGCTCTCCCTCTGTGGTCTGCACAATATCACCTTGGTCAGGCCTTTTGTTTTTGGCCATTATCCCCTGCTGGGCCTCTCTCCCCTCAATGTGAGCAACTGCTGCCTTTCCTCTCCTCCAGTCAATCACTGTCAGATCCTGCTGTCATTTGCCATGTCCTAGACTTTGAAGATGCCTCCTCAGACGAGTCCTATGGGGAAATGCTTTCCCAGACCATAGTGGCCAGTGACTCACAGGACCACAGTGGCCAACGGATCTCAGTGGTCCCCGGTCTCAGGGTCTGCCAGGGCTGGGTCTTGGGTTTTTCCGAAACTGGCAGATGCCAACCCTGCCGGCAATCACTGCTGGCACTGAATTTGACTCAGTCTGAGGGCTCTGAGGGCACTTAAGGCATGGGCCTTTCCAGTGTTGGAAGCATCGCAGAGAGAAGCCGAGGAAGTTCTGGGAGAAAGGGGCACGCAGAGGACCTCTAGTACAGTGCTCTGCACAACAGTCACCACTCACCACAGTGCTCTGCACACAGTCAGTGCTCAGTGAATGCTGCTGAAGATAATTTGCATCTAAACAACTGTGTAGTCCTGGTCTGGGCTTGGCCTTGACATCCTGCTCGCCAAGGAGGGAGAGAGGCTCCTTCCCCATCTGAATTGAAGTCACTCATTTCTGCAGTCACTGCCCCCTGCCCTGTTGTGAGGATCCTGCCTTTGGATCCCCATGACTGATGGCCCGAGAAAATGGGGCCATCTTTTACATTAGGGGAGGCTGGTTTGAAATGTCTCCCGAGGCCTCATTTTCTCAGTGATGTGACTTTAAAATGTCATTTTTATTCCTTCGTAGCTGCTGTTGCTATTAAGGAGTCGCTGATGCTAATGGAAAACCCTGGATTTAGAAACTCCCCCACTTTCATTTTCTCGGTTGCTTTTGGGTCTTGACTTTGAAAAGCAGAGACAGCTGCATAAACAGAGACAGGGAGAGAGACAGGGAGAGAAAGACACACACACAAGGCAGTCTCTGCTTTTGAGCATTTCAAGAAAGAAAGTTCATCGCTTGATCCAATTATCTTGAGCCTATTCAGCGTTTAATAAATGCCATCATGATTAGAGTTGAGCAAAGAAGAGCAGATCTGTTCCTCTTTTTCTTTTTCCATTCTTTCTCCCTCTCTCTTTCTGTGTGGCAGTCTCCCTCTCCTTTAAATAGAAGGTCAGTGATTTTTCCTCCCAAGCCAAATTCTTTTATGTCTGTTCTGTCTCTCCCTCTAGATCGAAAGCTCACCGTGGTCAGGGGACATCTCTACAAACCCTGCTGTATTCTCCCTAGTGCTTAGTACAATGCTCTACAGACAGTAAGTGCTCAGTAAATACCACTGATTTGATTGCAATCCACCAAGAACCTCACATCCACTTCGCTGTCAACTCCTTGAGAGCTGCAATCGTGTCTCCTAACTCTTCTATGCTCTCCCAAGCGTTTAAAACGGTGCTCTGCACAGAATAAATGCTCAGTCAATATTATCAATCAACTGATTCTTCCCTTGGAGACATCAGATGGCCCCCTGGTCTCCTCCTAACCTTCAGCCTGACACTACCACCTGCCCGACGACTCCTACGAGCCACGGTCTGTTCCCTCTTTAAAGCGCAACTTTTTTTTTTCCTCTGCATCCTTCCCATCCCTTCCGGTTGGCCCTCTGGATCTGCTGCACAATTCCACATCCAGGGACTTCCGTCCAAAAGTTCAAAGAAACATCTAGGATTCACCGCAAGTTATTGCTCATTAATCCAAGCAATGCTAGAGTGGCTTTTCCAAAGCCTGGCTCAGCCATTTCCTCAGCTCAGCCAATTGAGAGTCCACCGGAGGCCCCGCCATAACCGGAAGGCCCCGCGGTTTTATACAGAGAAAAGCCACTGGCCACTCACCATCTCGAAGTAGACGAGACATCTACCTCCCCAAGACGCTGAAGAGAATTGTTTCCAGAACCCGTGGCACCTGAGCCCTGTAGCCGCTAGCGCAAGCTGAGAGAAGCTGGGATTCTGGGGAGTGGTAAGTCCTCCCCTTCCTGTTCTGTCCTCCCACCTGCCCCCTGGGGTCCTCCTCCCTCCCCCCCCACTGGCTCCGCACCTGCGCAGTGAGGAAGGGAGCCGCTCCAGTGCCCATCCAGCTGGCACACGCGGGTGGCATTCCCCATGAGTCGTCTCTTCCCGACACAGCTGTACCGCACGACGGAGCCCACCGTGTAGCTGTCCCCGGAGATCTGGGAATGAGGTGGGGAGCCCGGGTGGCCACACGACACCACTGGAAGCAGAACGTTTGGGGGCCGGGGATCAGTCCGGGAGGAAGCCTGGGGAAAGTGGGCATCCGGTCTCCCGTCTCCCGGGGACTCTGACCTGAAACCAGGGGCCTGTCTAAACTGCTCGCGTGGTAATCCGGGTGGTAGCTGATAATAGTTGTGGTGCTTGTTGAGTGTTATTATGGGCCAAGTCCTGTGCTAAAAGCTGGGGTAGACACAAAATTATCAGGTCAAAAACTGCCCATGTCCTCCCTGAGGCTCGTGGACTAAGAAAATCATCATCAACACCCATATCTTAGAAGCCTAGGTGTCACTTCCAAAGGTCATCTGGTCCAACCCTCTACTTCCCGGAGAGAAGTGCATCTGACATTAATTTTAGTGTCTCTCTCCCACTAGATCATAAGTTTCCTAAGGGCAGGGATCATTCCACTTATCTTTTGTCCTCCCCAAAGTGCTTAGTTCAGTGCTCTGCACAGTCAATAAATGCCACTGCTTGACTGATAATCTGGGTCCCCCCAAAACCATCTAGTAAATGAATGGTTTTTACGTCCCGAACTAGAGAGGAAATTCAGGTCCACATCTTCTCTCTAGGTCCCTTAGACTACAAGTTCATCTTGCACAGGTATCGTTTCTAGTAATTCTGTTGTACTGTCCTCTCCTAAGTGCTTAGTTCAGGTCTGAGCGATTAACTGTAGAGCACACCCCATCCTTGCATACTTCATTTCTGCTCCTAGAACACCGAATGGGCATTGCTGCTCCACTCCAGAAGCAGCTGCATTTTAGGAATAGGCCCAATGGATGGAATTGGAGGTTGCAGGGAGGAGGATCCTCTGGTTAGGGATAGAGGGACTAAGAAGGGAATTCTCCGGCAGGGGATGGGGGTGAACAGTGAGCAGGGGGAGCACTTACAGAGGCACTGGGGCAGGGACCGGTCCCAGGTGCCGTCTCCCTGGCAGGACAGGACGTGGGTCCCCAGGAGGTGGTATCCGTGGCTGCACTGGTACGACACGGTGCTTCCGAAGCTGAACTGGGGAGCCTCGCTGGGCTGGACTTGGCGGACGCTGTGCTCTCGGTGGCCGGGGTCTGTACAGTTGACGACTGCAAGCCGACCGTGGTGGGGAAGGGTCGTGAGACTCAAGACTGCAGACTTCCCCGTCTCATCTCACTTGGGGAGGGGGTCCCGTGAAGAGATGGCAGAATGCGAGCCTGATGCTCCGGGGGCCTGGGGCCCTCTCGCGAAGCATCCTGGGTCCTTGGGAAATCTGTGTTACCCTCCTTTAAGCACAGCGGGGGCCTCGGAACAGTCAACTCTAAATTATCAGCACCATTTCAAAAACCAAACCCCAGATAATAAAGAGAGGGGAGGTGACTGGGGCCCTGGTGGGGATTGGTGGAGATGGGGGAGAGCCATTCACCTGATGGGGGGAGCCTGGCGGTGGGGAGAAGGTTGTAGGGAAGGCAGGCCCCTCAGTGGGACCCTCTGAGAATCTGGTGCAGAAAATCTACAGAGCGGGTAATTGAGGGTTGCCTGCAAGACCCCTCTTCTAGATAGTTTGCCCTAAGTTCCTTGTGGGCAGGGACCGTGTCTACTAACTTTGTTGAATAGGACTCTCCCAAGAGCTCTGTACACATAATGTTCTGCACACAGTAAGTGCTCAATAAATAGCATCGATTGAATTCTCCACCATAGTTCCCGCGGATCCCACAGCTGGCGATTTTCCAGCCGGGCAAAGTTATTGATGGGCTTTTTTTTTTTTTTAAAGGCAGGAAATCCTCTGCTAATGTTCTTGGTTGCCATAGCAACACATTCAAAGCATCCAAAGGGGATGGGCTCCCCTCGCCAGTGGGGTTTTGCCCTCTTCCTGCAGCTCTCCACGTGGAGGCGGATGGCAGTTTGGTTGCAGAGCTCAGAAATGGCTCTGGCGGGGCTTTGCTGTCTGGTGGTGCTAAGTGGGGTGGGCGACAGGCAGGATGGCACCTCTGGCACCTCAGGGAGAGGGGAGGGATGGGGAAGGCAGGGACCTAGGGATTGGTGCTCAGATGGTGTTCTCCCATTGGCCCTTCCCCCGCCTCGTGGACGCATCTTAGCCGGGGGAGAGCACGCTCGGAGTTCAGACATTACTGGCATCATATTTCCCTTCAGTTGCAGAGAGATGGTGGGTCAGGGGTGGGGGGCTTCTGACTGTATCTAGCTGATGCCAAGGAGCCTGGCCTCCTGGCTACCACTGGAGTAAAGACAGCCCTCCATACAGCTCAGAGGGTTCCCCAGTTCTCTTCCCGCTGGGCCCCCTGACCATCTAGCTGGCCCCGGCCCACCCTCTCACCCACTCTCCATTATGGTAAATGTCTCCACTCTGGGTGTCCCAGTGCTCTCTGGCAGGCATCTCTCCTGAAGTATACCCTCAAGCCTCTCCGCTGTGCTGGTTGGAGAAACCCAGGCCGCAGCCCTCCATAGCATGGCCCTCCAAGATGGTTCTTCCGCCTCTCCGCGTCCACCTTCCATGCCCCAGTGTGCCCCCCCGACTTGTTCACCTCTCCCAATTCCCACCCCTCCTCAGGGCCCTGAGCCAAGAGTGGACAGGGGAACGGGCACTCACCTCTGCAGATGGGCAGTGCGTTACTCCACTGGCCATTGGCCAGGCACTGTGCCTGGGCAGCCCCTTCCGCCACGTAGCCCGTGTTGCAGGCGAACTTGACCACGTCGTTGAGGTTGAACTGGGTCCCCTGGGTGAGGCCGTGGGCTGGGTTGCCTGGGTGACCGCAGGTGATGGCTGCAATGGGGAGGGGGAGGTCACAACTCCGGGACCTTGACCAACCTGCCTCCCTACCGACCCTGACCGGCCCTTGGGGGGAGCATGCACAGGAGAGACGGAATGATTTGCCGCTAGACAGGAATCAGGGCCACCTGGATCTATGCTGTGGGTTTATATGACTACTCCAGCTCAAAGCCGGGGAGACAGTGGGGGTCTAGGAAGAAGAGCCCAGGGCAAGTCCTTAATCCTTCCAAACCTCAGTTTCTTCATCTGTAAAATGGGGGCCGAAATGCCTGCCTCTCCCTGAAACTCAGCCTGTGAATCCAATGTGGGACAGGTACTGTTTCTGACCTGATGATCTTGTATCTACTCCCAGCATTTAATACAGTGCTTGACACATAGTTAAGTGCTTATTTATTTATATTAATGTCTGTCTCCCTGTCTAGACCGTGAGCTCGTTGTGGGCAGCGAACATGTCTGCCAACTCTGTTCCGCTGTACTCTCCGAAGCGCTTAGTACGGTACTCTGCACCTAGTAAGTGCTTAATAAATACCATTACTATTATTATTACTACTACTAATAATGATGATGGCATTAATTAAGCTTATACTCTGTGCTGAGCACTGTGCCAGGAGAGATGTAAGACCATCAGATTGTACACAGTCCCCGTTCCACCTGGGGCCTTTAGTTTCAGACTCTACTATATCTCTACTATAAGCCCACCTCCTCCAGGGAGCCTTCCCTGATTAATCCCACATGATACAAGCACTCCAGCCATTCCAGTGGTCCCCAGATGGGAAGAACTGAGGCTTTTAGTTCTTTCCAGGATTCTTGGCGTGCCTAAGCTGGAAGGATTTGGAGAGCACATCTGACTGCCAGGGCTAGAGGCAGGAGGCTCTGTGGGCAAGTGGGCAGGTCACGGGGTTCAGGTCCGCACCCGTCTCTCACTTGTGCCCAGGAATGCTCTTTGGGAATGACAACTTGGCCTCTCACCCCTCCTCCTCCTGCCTCCTCTAACAGCTTCTTGGGGGCAGGCCTCTGTTCTTCTCCTCTCTGGGCCGCTTCCCGCCGGCCAGCACAGGGCCTGCACACTGTGGATTCTGAGTGACCACTAGTGTTCAAAGACTTTGTGCTCACTGCAACCTGCAACCTCCTGGGAGGGGCAGGATCCACAGTTTCTGCTAATCTTGACTCAGGTATTGGAGGGTGGGTGAGAGGAAGAAGCAGGGAGGTGGCGGGCTGTCCCCTTTACTGGGCAGGAATCTGGTCTGGGTGGTCTCCATTGCTGGGGTTTTTCAGACCAGCGCACCTCTTGTGAGTAGCAGCGGGGAGCAGGGAAGGGTCTGGGCCGCAGGGTTATGTGCTTCTCTCCGCCCTCGCATCTTGACTTTCCCCTAGTGCTCTTCCTTCCTAGAGTGCTTTCCCAACGGCGGCCTCATCTGCCATCTTGACACCCCGGGGGAGCAGGGCTGTCCCCTCCCACTTCACATTTGGGGAACCAAAGAGATGAAGGTACGCAGTCGAGTTCACGTAGGTAAGTCAGTCATCGAGCCGGGACCCTATCTCCTAAGGTCTGCACAGTGTGCCACCCCGCCTGTCCCCACCCACTTGCTTTGAGGACCTACACAGGGCACAGCCCTCCCCAGACCCATTCTCCTTTGAGATCAGCCTGACCTTGGCTTTTGAGGTCGGGGAGGGAGATGCCCTCACACAGGGGGTTCCAAGGCACCACTAGGAAGGTTGGGGGGTGGGGTATTCCTCCACTGCAAGCCTAGTCCCCCTTGACTCTGTTGGCAGGCCAGTCTGAGGTTGGCCAACCCGCTGCCTGTTCAGGTCCAGAGTCAAGGGAGGCAGGGATTTGGAACCACAATCCCCCAGATTGGCCCAGGAGCTGTGACACCGAGATGCCGAGGTGATCCACAACTTCCAGTGGGGACCTTACATCTGAGCGCCCCGGGTGCTGCTCCAGCTTGGGACCTGGCCAGTGACTGAACGCCAGATCTCCGGGGGCAGCCGACCACATACTTACGCACACAGACAGGGGTCCGGCCGGACCACTGGTGGTCCTGCTGACAGATGCGCACCGACATCCCGATCAGGCGGAAGCCGGGGTGACACTGGTACACCACGCTGCCCCGGTAGTTGTAGTTCTCGCCGCTGACCTGCCCGTTGACGATCGGGTCAGGGGTCCCGCAGTGACCGGCTGGAGGGGCAGAGAACATTTACGGGAAGGGGCTTCGGAAAGGGGCTCAAGAGGGCCCTTGGTCCGGCCCCCCGCCTCCAGCCAGGTGAATGCTTGAACCCTCTGGGACGCCTCGGCCTCCCTCTATCACCTGCTCCGGGGTTCAATTCCTCCGGGGTCCAGGGAGTTCTTCTGCCTGTCTAAATGCAAACCCTCTTGCTGTGATCTAAGCCCAGTCTCAGTATTATTTTATACAGTTGGGGCAATGCAGCACTTGAGCTGCCTTCTGTAACCAGCCATAAGACAACATCCTGCCTCTTGACATTGGGCTCAGGGGACAGAAGGGGAGAGCTCCAGGAGCCTGCCCTGAAGGAATCTGGGGACATGGATGAGAAAACTTGCCTACATTACACGGATGGTTACGTGGACGTTTACAAGAATAGTGACACGGAGTGGGGTTCCTGCCTGTGTTACACAGTTGGTTACCCAAACAGATTACACGGATGGAATATTCACCTAGGTTACACGGCTAGCTACACGGATAGGTTACGGGGACAGCGCCCTCACCGAGACTACCCAGATGAATTAAGCGGATGGCTACATAGGTTGTGTGGGTTATTACACGGCCGGTTATACGGAGCGGTGACGGGCCTTGTAATATAGAGAGGTTGCCTGGATGGTCACGAGGATGGGATACTTGCTTAGGTTACACGGATAGGTTGCGTAGGTGGCTACCTGGCTGACTACACGGAGGGGTTACTCACCCAGGCACTTCACGTCCGTGCCACTCCACAGCCCGTTGGCCAGACACTCGCGCACACGGGAGCCCACCAGGGTATAGCCGGAGTTGCAGGCGAAGATGGCGGTGGCCCCGTAGACTGCCAGGGTCCCTATGCGGCTCCCGCTTGGGGGCGTTGGGAGATCTCCACAGGAGATTACTGAAAGGGATCCCAGAGCACCAAATGAGACAGTGTCGTGGACAGGGGTCCCAGGGAGGCACTCTAACCCCTCTGGGCTACTGGGCTCTGGCCTGGTGAGGGTAGGACCGGGGCCAGAGCTGCTCTGTGGGCATGAGGGGCAGGTGCAGGTTGTTGGGAAGCAGAGGGTGGGTCGTGTGGGCTTATGGGGAGACCGGAGGCAGGTTTAATCCTCTTTAGGACCTCGGAGTACCCATCCGTAGATTGGGGAGATACCCAGCCTGCCTCCTTCAACGATGTCCTCCATGATTAGGAGTCCAGAGCATAGTGTAGACTTTCATCTCTCTCAAACTCCACCAGCAGCCCACCCCTGTCATGCCTCTTCAGCCTCCAGTTGCAAGAGGAATAAAGGAAGAGAGGAATAAGGTGGGGAGAGAGGCCTTCTTCTTGTCTACTTCCCCTTGCCCTCTATACCCCTGAGGGCAGGAGGCTACCCCTTCCCTTGGGGGACTGGTGGCTCTGGGCTGTCAATCAGGTTGGACACAAGATAGGTTGAACACATTCCATGCCCACATGGGGCTCACAGTATTAATCCCCATTTTACAGATGAGGTACCTGAGGCCCAGAGATGTTAACTGACTTGCCCAAGTTCACACAGTAGACAAGGGGTGGGCTCAGGCCTGTGCTCGCTCCACTAGGCCATGCTGGGTAGAGGAGGGAGGGGGAGATAATTGGTAGAGAATTACACATCTTCAGCAGCAGCTGCCAACACACCACCACACCATCACTAGTTCCCAGCCCCCAGAGACCTCAGCGCAGCCAATGTGCTGGAATCCCGCTCCAAGTTTCTCTGCCCAGGTGGTGGGGAGGGAGGGGGCTGGAGACAGGGAGGGGATGCCTGATGATCTGGGCTCCCCAATTCACCGGCCTCGGCTGCGGGAACGTCTGGGGAACTGCCGGGTTCAGAAGGCTCAGCCGTGTCTCCCGAGGGCAGATCGGCACTGAAATCATCCTGATCCCAAACACACTGGAGAGTGTGATGGGGAAGGGGTGGGGGGATGTGGGGGGGGGGGACGACTGAGACCCTCACACCCCCATGGGAACCCCAGCCTTACTCTGGCACGTTGGCATCGAGTCTCCGATGCTCCACTTGCCGTCGGCCTGGCAGCGGACGACCCTCTGGCCAGTGTAGTAGTAGCCGGGGTCGCAGATGAGCAAGAGCTGGGCGTTGAACTGGTACTGGACCTCGAAGGTCAGCCGCCAGCGGCCGTGCTCCACGGAGATGCTGCTGACGTCCGGACAGCTCACCGCTGCAAGCCCAGGGCGGAGGAGGGAAACTGAGGTCACACCCAGCCCAACACCCACCGGCCTCTGCACGCCGCCATGTCCCTGGCTTTCTAGGTGGGCCAGCAGAGACTACCTGATTTTGCTGTGGGGGCCTTTGGGGGCAACTGGGGGTCCTGTGGGAGGTCCTGCCTCCAACCCCAAGGATGGATGCTGAAGGGGCAGCCAAGCCTCAGAACCACCATCCACCTAACCCATGGCCATGGCTGGAGGTGGAATGCAAGGCAGGATGGGCCACAACTCACCTTCATACCAACCCCACTCACGGGCAAATGCTCCGCACAGGCACACAATTCCCCTCTGACTCTGGTGGGCAGTGCCAGGCTCACCCCGTGGGCAGTTATACCCAGGGACTGGCCCAACGGCTTGCAGAGCCCCTCCCTGCCTCGGCCCTTGCGCTGGATGCTGGCAAAACAACTCTGCCTGCGTCTGGGGTGCCGGGGGCGGCGGGGGCAGGTGATGATTTTGTGGGCCGGCACTTATATGCAAGACTACTCACCCACGCACGGGGGTGGGGAATCGCCGTTGCTCCACAGCCCCGACTGCAGGCACTCGGACGAAGAGTCTTCCCCCGCCGGGAGATGGAAGCCCTCGTTGCAGTAGTACTCGGCCTTGGTCCCCACGGTGTACTCTCTGCCAAAGACAATTCCGTTCTTGGGGGCTCTGGGAATGCCGCAGGAGATGGCTGAGAAGGAGAGGGAAATGAAAATCTGATTGACGTGCACAATCTCCCCACCTCCAACTTCCCCAATAATCATCCAAGGAGATAAAGGTGGTCTCCTCCAAGAAGCCTTCCCCGACTAAGCCTTCATTTGCCCTACTCCCTTCTCCCTTCTGTGTCACCCTTGCCCTTGGATCTGTCCCGTTCAAGCACTTAATATCTACTCCATCCTCAGCCCCACGGCACTTACGTCCACATCCGTCATTTAGTTTAATGTCTGTCTCCCTCTCTAGACTATAAGCTCCTTGTGAGCAGGGACCGTGTCTACCAACTCTGTTGTACCGTATTCTCCCAAGTGCTTACTAAGTTGCTCAGTACATAGTAAACGCTCAATAAGTAGCACTGATTGATCCTCTGGACTGATATTAGAGGGAAACCCCTTTTCCCCATAAGAGCGGAAGCTCCTAGTACACAGGGAACGTGTTTTGTGCTTCTGTTATACTCTCCCAGGCTCTTGGTTCAGTGCACTGAACCCAGTAGGTGCTCAACAAATGCAAAAGCAGCTAGAGGGATGCAGGCCAGACTGAATGATAGCTAGGTCCACAGTCGAGGGTGGGGAGATTCTGGGCTGGGAGACTGAGGCAGTCTGTAGACTCTTGGGAGGTCTTGAAATTTAGGATCAGGGCTTCTTACAGGAATGTCAGGGTGGGAGAGGTGGGAGTTTAGGAGAGGAGAAAGGAGATGCTGTAACAATTAAGCCACTGTCTAGGGCACAAAGCATTGAGGGCAGGGAACGTCTGTCATATTATACTCTCCCAAGTGGTCTGCACACAGTAAGTGCTCAATAAATCGTGGCCCGGGCTTGGGAGTCAGAGGTCATGGGTTCGAATCCCGACTCTACCACTCGTCAGCTGTGTGACTGCGGGCAAGTCACTTCACTTCTCTGGGCCTCAACTACCGCATCCGTAAAATGGGGATTAACTGTGAGCCTCACGTGAGACAACCTGAGTACCCTGTATCTACCCCAGCGCTTAGAACAGCGCTCTGCACATAGTAAGCGCTTAACAAATACCAATATCATTATCATTATTATAATAAATACCACGGACTGATTATTAGTGTGGGGGTGGCTGGAGTTCCAAGGGGAACATCTTACAGGTTCTTCTCACCATGGCCAGCAGATGAGGCTGTGGTTCCTCCGTCAAGCTCGCTATTTTGCTCCCTTCCCCCTCCACTTTCTTCCTCAGAGAAGGCTTCTAAATCCTTAGTAATAATAACGTTGGTATTTGTTAAGCGCTTACTATGTGCAGAGCACTGTTCTAAGCACTGGGGGAGATCCAGGGTAATCAGGTTGTCCCACGTGAGGCTCACAGTCTTAACCCCCATTTTACAGATGAGGCAACTGAGGCCCAGAGAATAATAATGTTGGTATTTATTATGCGCTTACTATATGCAGAGCACTGTTCTACGCGCTGGGGGCGACCCAGGGTAATCAGGTTGTCCCCCGTGAGGCTCACAGTCTCAACCTCCATTTTACAGATGAGGGAACGGAGGCCCAGAGAAGTGAAGTGACTTGCCCACAGTCACACAGCCGACGGGTGGCAAAGCCGGGATTCGAACCCGTGACCTCTGACTCCAAGCCTGGGCTCTTTCCGCCGAACCGTGCCGCTTCTCTTAAGCACTTGAGTGTCTAGCCCTGCGGTAAGTGCTGGGGGTAGATACAAGTTAAATCAAGTCGGCTCACAGTCTAAAGGGAAGGGGAACGGGCACTTAGTCCTCATTTTACAGATGAGGAAACTGAGGCATAGAGAAATGAAGTGACTTGCCCAAGGTCACAGAGCAGGAAAATGGCAGAGCCCAAGATTAGGACCTAGGTCCTTTGACTCTCAGGCCTGGGCTCTTTCCATTAGCCCACGCTGCTCCTCTCCCCCATCCTGGTTAACGAACTTCTTTAATACTAAGAGCTACCTCCCTCCAGGAAGCCTTCCAAGAGTAACTTTCTCAAGCCACCCTTTAGCCATCAGATTCATCTCCTGAACTGATTTGCATCTCCGTGTCTGACACGTGCGTCTGGGTAGCTCAATTTATACCCAAGCGTTGGCATCTGTCTTGCCTCCTCCGGTCTGACCGCCAGCGCCTCGAGGACAGGGACCACGTCTCAGTTTTCCCTGTGCCCCTTCCTCCAGGGTCCGGTGCCGGCCTCCAACCACCCCGGACCTGCCACGTAGGAGACCGACAGGGCAGAATGCCAGAACCTGGACCACTGAGCCTGCCCTGGCCGTGGGGAGGCAGAAGGACCCCTTCAGCCCAGCGGGCAGCGTCGCCAGCCCCGGACAAGGCCGGTGATCCATCAGAGCCCCAGGGACCTAAATGAGTGAACGTGCAGCCCACCAACCAGGGCCTTCCCCAGTGAAGTGACCGTGGCCTCCGATCTTGATGGGCATATTTTCAAATGCTTGGACGTCTTCTAACCAGAGGCATCTGGGTGGGGCAGAGTGAAAGGCAGGAAGTGGTGAATTCCTCGGAGGGAAGAGGAAATGGATCTCACGGAGGGGTGGGAGTGGGTGGCGGGGGGTGGGGAAGGGCTGGGGCCCGCCGGGCACTCGCTCACCTTGGCAGAGGGGGGTAGCTGTGTTCCACAGGTAGTAGCCCTGGGGGTGCCGGATGCAGGTGGCCATGCTGTGTCCCACCAGGCGGTACCCCGGGTCGCAGCTGAAGTGGACGATGCCTCCCAGAAGGTTGGTGGACTGGCCTAGGACGGCGCCGTGGAGGGGGGCCGCCGGGAGGCTGCAGTAAGGAGCTGGACAAGGAAGGGAGAAAGAGAAAACACCGCAGGCTGGGGAGGAGGGCAGGGGAGATGTCAGGGGATGCTCAAGACAGGTGGGCTTCCACCGTGGTCCAGTCCAGCAGATAGCGGACCAGTGATGAGACAAGGCCCCTCAGCACAGAGGGCGATCCATCATGCAAATTTACTTGTCTGGGGTAAGTTCCGATTGCATGTGGGCTGGTGGCAAAGCCAGGTGTCTAATGGGGGCAGTGGAGGGGAGGGGCTTGCGGAATCCAGGATACCCAAGACCATCGCTTTCATCCATGGTGACGGCCTTCTCTCCAGAGTCGGTCACTTCCGGAGGGCAATGGGGCATTTTTCTGGTGACCTAGAGGGAAGCTTCCCCCTCTTCCGGAAGAGGGGACGTGACAGGAATAGGCCCAGCTTGGCGGCCGCTCCTCTCCTCCCTTTCACCGTCTCCCGCCCCACGCTCAGACCACACTCTAGTTCCTCAACCTCTGGTGAGAAAGGGACTTGCTTTAAAAAAGTGATTATTAATAGCTGCCTAAGAACACACCCGCCCTCCAACTCGGGTGAAGTATTTTTGTAGTAATCTTGAGTAATTAAATACTAATTAACTCACTTAATGTGTAATTAATTTATTTTATGTATGAGGGTGCGACTTAAGGCAGTTGAGGTAATTAAAATTCACTAATTCCTCCAAATAAGTTATTTGAAATAATTCTTTGAAAACACCAAGGAAAGAGCAAGCAATTATTGTGCTTTGTGTTGGTAATTAAATGTGATGAAGGCATCTCCACTCCTCCCCCGCCAGCTTGGTGGGAGTTGCGATCACAGCTTGGGTCCCGGGGAAACTATCCGGGGTTCAGATAGGAGGGCTTTTCAGAAACGATTTAAGGATTCTCTATCAGCACCCACCCTTCCTCCCCAACCTTGCCCGTTGTAGAGAGACTAATGGAGAATCTGCTTCGGCCACATAAAAGGCAATCTGGAGAGAAAGATGGTGTCCTCGGTTTACCTGGAGGACCAGCAGATAACTCTCAATCATCTGCGCTAACCAGGGAGGTCGGGGGGGGGGAGGGTGGTCCTAGGCCCCACCGAGGAGGTAGGGTGAGACATTGGTGAGTTGGGGAAGTTTGGAGACAGTAGCCATCGGACACGCCACGGGTCAGGTAGGCTCCCGGCTGGTGATAGGATCGACCACGGTAGTCCGCATTGGGATAATTGAGGACTACCCAATGGGCAGATGAATTAGGGAGGAAAGACTGGTGGTTTAGTCATTATCTTCAACCCAGGCTCCGCCGCCTCACGCTCCGGTCTCACCTGAGTAGCGGATCTTAAAGCCCTTCCGGTTGTAGGCATGATCAGATGACCAACGGAGGAAAACCCCATTCCCCGAACTGGTGACTGTCAGGGGAGCAGAGTAGTTCCCGCTCAGGGCTATCAACAGTGGGCTTTGGCCTGAGGGTCCTAGAGGGAGGGGGGAGAAGGACACATGTTGAGGGGGTCAGGGGATGGGGGGAATGACAGGAGAGGCTTGGGAAGAGGATGTGCTTCTACTTACATGGTGGTTCAATCTGAACTGAGCACCCGCTGTGGGCATAGAGCCCAGCTAGGGATGGGGAGGCAAAGGAGGTCAAAAAGCTGACCCTACAGTGGGGTCTGGTCTCAAACTGGACTCCAAGAGTCTAGTGCCATCCCTGGTCCCCAACAGACTCAGCCTGGACCATCATCATCATCCTCATCAATGGGATTGACTGAGCGCTCGCCACGTGCAGTAGCACTATATTAAGTGACTGGGAGAATACGAGAGAGTAAGTAGGCATGATCCCTGCCCTCAGAGAGCTTCCGATCTAGCAGAATATGACGACGACGAGCAGGAACTTAAAACCGTGAGGCCATTTCGGGGTCGGACCTGTGGTCCACCCAGCCCAGTGTTCTGTGTCCAACGATAACCTCACAGGACGCTTGGAGGGATCACGTACTGATGCCCCCCTGGTCATCCACTCTCATAGTTAAAGACAGACCATCCAACCTCCCTAACTTGCCCTCTAATAACCTCTCATCCCTGAATCTATCTAGAACTCTTGCGAGACTGGAAGCTTCTGGAGGGTAGGGATCCTGCCTCCTAATTCTATTAGATTTTTCCAAGAGCTTAGAACAGTGCATAGTAGATTTTAAGCTCCTTAAGGACAGGGATTGTGTCTTCTACGTTTATTGGATTCTCCCAAGAGTTTAGTACAGTGCTTGATATGCAGGAGACTGTAAAACTACTTGTGTGAAGGAATAATGTCCTGTACCTCTAGTGTTTTCTCCCGAATGCTTAGTAAAGTGCTCTGCACAGAAGGCATTCAATACATACTATCAATTGAGCTTTTAAAGTCCGGCCTCTCCTTCTAACTTCCCTAAATGGTCCAGGAGTCAGAATGGAGTCCCAAGGCTAAAGGCCAGGACCGTTTGTTGCTTTGTGGCCGGTGGCTTTGGTTTCACGCCTCCCCCTCGCTCCCTGCCCGCTTACCGTCAAATATCTCAAACTCGTCGTACTGTTTCTCGCTGAGGAAGTATTCTACGGTGAGTGTGACGTTGAAGCCGTCCTCCACCCTCACCACCCAGGAACATGCCTGGAACTGTGGGTAGCTTCCTGGGTATCCCTGGCTCAGGATCACACCCGTGGAGTCCGTCAGTAACTCGTTCATGGGGCAGCGGACTGAAAGGAGCAAAAATCATAGCACTACTGTGGGGGGTTTGTTCGGAGCTTAAGACTGTGCCAAACCCCGTGCTAAGAACCGGGGCAAGATAATCAGGTGGTACACAGTCCCTGTCCTACATGGGGTTGCAGTCTAAGGGGGAGGAAGAACAGGATATTAAATTCCCATTTTACAGATGAGGAAACTGAGGCCCAACGAAGTTCAGTGATTTGCTGAAGGTCACACAGCAAGAGAAGCCAGACATATCCAGGTCTGGCCCCAGAGCAACTCCTCTCCTCTCTCACTTTCCCTTCCTCTTCTTCCTTTCCCCTTTCCTTCCTCTCTCTCTTCCTTCCCTTTTCTCCATCCGCCTCCTTCTCTTCCTCTTTTCTCCTTTCTTTTCCCCTTTTCCCTTCTTCCCTCCTTTCCTCCCTCTCTCCCTTCCATTTTCTCTTCCACCGTTTCTCCTTAGCTTCCTTCCTCTCTCCTTTCTTCTCTCTCTCCCCTTCTCCCTCCCTCCCTTTCTCTATCCCTCTCCACCCCATCTTGCTCTGCCCTTTGCCTGCGTGGCTGAGGAATGTTTGGGAAGGAGAAAAACAGTGAGCCAACGTTTGGAGACTGAGAGGAAAGTTGCTCTCCATAAAGAAGAGAACATGAGAGTAGGGAAACATCTTCTTAGATTCCTTCCCAGAAGCCATCAGGTGAATAATGCAGCAAGCTCAGCGTGTTCGTCTTTCTCCCCCTCAGCACATCTGCCAACCCCAGGGGAACCGGTTTCTTCTGTCTCTATTCCCTGGAGAATTTCAATGAGTGGCTGGAAGCATTTGGTGGCCATGGATCAGGGAGCAAACCGGCCCAAAGGAGGGGGGTGGTTGGGGGCAGGGGTTCAGTTTTGGACAAGTGTCCCTGAAACAATGGCTATGAATGGCCCCCTGAAGCTGAGGAGAGTCACAAAGGACCAGTTGAATTGTACTTGGCCACTACTTCCATCCTGGGGAAGGTAAAAGTGAGGAGAAGCAGTGTGGCTTAGTGGATAGAGCACAGGCCTGGGAGTCAGAAGGACCTGGGTTCTAATCTCAGCTAGGCCACATATCTGTTGGGTGACCTTGGGCAAGTCACTTACCTTCTCTGGGCCTCAGTTACTTCATCTGTAAAATGGGGATTAAAAATGTGAGACCCATGTGGGACAGGGGCTGTGTTCAACCTGATGAACCTGAATCTATCCCAGCACTTAGAACAGTGCTTGGCACATTCATTCATTCGTACTTATTGAGCACTTACTGTGTGCAGAGCACTGTATTAAGCGCTTGGGAAAGTAAAATAAAACAATAAACAGTGACATTCCCTTCCCACAACGAGCTTATAGTCTAGAGATGAGCTTACAGTCTAGAGTAAGTGCTACAAGTACTATAATTACTGTAATTATTATTACTATTATTATTAACAGAGAAGGTTATGGGGTCACTCCGAGGGCTATCGGGTCCTGGGGGGACTCCCTGATTCTGACTTCCTTAGGCCGTTTCAGGAATTCCCCATCCTTGAAGTCTTGGGCTGCCATGTCAGAAGATTGGAGTGATTGGGGTTGGGGGCGGGTAGGGAGTCCTGGCTTAAAGGGGACTGACACCCCCAGACGGAGTGCCCCCAAGCTGCTTGCACCCCACGAGCCTTCAAGCCGGGGGATACGTTCTCCTAGATCACCAGGGTGTTCTAACCCATGGGGGCCCAGGTCTGACCTGCTCCCAGCATCCCAGAAAGGGGTACTGCATATGCATATATGAGAAGCTGCCCCGCTCCATTTTCCTGGGATGTCAGCAGGGACAGGTGGCAACCTCCACATAGGACGTGGTTGCTACTGGGGAGGGAAGGTCGACCTTGAGGATGGGAGGAAGCTGGCCAACTTTATCCCTCTTGTTCCCTGGGAACCCAGAGCGAAGGAGGGTTTGGCCACCTTCCGTTCGCAGAAAGCCGAGGCCCAGCCCGTCAGTCAGGTGAAAACTTCAAAACCTTCTTCTCGAGACTCCTGAGGGGTAAGCTGGGGCGCCCCCCCCGGAGGCAGCAGCTCCCGCCCCATCTGGACAGAACTCCTCCAGACGCCTTAGACCCCAGTTGCGAGACTCTCTGGGGAAGAGAACGCTCTGCCCTCTCTGGGGAAGAGGACCCTCTGCCAACAGATGCGCAGTGCCAGGGCCAGCCCATTGGTTGGGTTGAGAGAAAACCGATCCCAGCTCAGCCTTTCCCAGAGGCTGCAGAGCCATCAGTACCTTCGCAGGTGGGGGGGAGGTCCTTCGAACTGGAGGTGGGTACCAAGTCTACAGGTCAGGATTTCGCTGCCCACCAGGGAAAAGCCGGGGAGACACCTGTACCTCACAATGTCACCTGCCGGAGAGGAAACAAAAGTCGACCCGAGAGGATGCAGACAGCCCCTATCCCCACAGCAAAGAATGTCACAGAGGTCATCCAGTCCACCCCCCGCCTCTGCCCGGGATTGCCCCTAATCTAGGTCTCCTTCTCTTCTTCTGTCCTCTGATATCCCTCCCCATCTTTCCTTCCACAGATGTCTCCATGTCTTCTTCTGGAGCCATCCTCAACGCTGAGGAGACAGAAACTCCTTCTCCTCTCCCAATCTGCTCTAGAAGCTCCACTCATTTCCAGACACTGTTCAGGAAAGGGTTCTGCAGGAATGGGTAGGACACAGGGGCTCTGGGAGTCTTGGAGACCCTGGGAGAGGTGGGGGGAAATGAGTCAGCCATTTTAGTTGGCTCCTATGAGACGTTTGTCCATTATTACAGTGGCAACATTATCAAGTCTGCCCGGGGGCGGTTTATTTTACAAGAGGTCAGGCTTCCTCATTTTGTAGGAGGAGAGGGAAGATTCAGTGAGGCATGGGGTGTGTGGAAGCATACAAACACACACACACACACACACACGCAATCCATGGATTCCTGGATCAGGACAGGGACCCCACCCTTCCCGACTTCTGTCGCAGGACGGGGGTCGGAAAATGCTACCTATGTTGAATTCTTCATTCTCTGTGACAACTTCAGCATTGGGGAGGATGGTCGGAGGGTGGCATTTGGAGAGTTGATAAGCTGAGAAGAGGAAAGAACAGCATGTCAAGGCGCAGAATTGCTTCCAGTGGGATTTGAGACTTTTACTGATAGGACATGCTCAGCCTGATTCACTTTGGTGGTGGAATCCATTTTTCAGAAACAAATGGCCGGGGCCCAGCCAAGGAAGGAAAAGGATGAGAGAGGAAAAATAAGGAGCTGATGGATCACTGAGTCATATTTAAGAGATGAAATGCTCCAGGGGGCAATCGGAAACTACCCTGCTCCCTGCCCTGGCCCCGTCCTACTTCCGGGGAGCTACAGTCTCAGAGGGTTTTCCCACGGCTATCTCAGGCTTCTTCCTGGGGTGCCAGTTAGTGCACCCTACTGCTCAACAGGGAATGGTGCCGGGGCCACAGGGAGGGCTCACCCAGCCTCAGACCCTGGGGTCCCCGGCTCCAGACTCCTGGCTCACCCTGCTCCCCTGGCTTCTGACGCTGGGTTGCCTGAGAAGCAGCATGGCTTAGTGGGAAGAGCACAGGTCTGGAAGTCAGAGGATCTAAGCTCTTCCAATTGCTTGTTGCATGACCTTGGGCAAGTCACTTAACTTTTCTGTGCTTCAGTTTCCTCAAATATAAAATGGGAATTGAATACCTGATAATAATAATAGTAATAACAATTATGGCATTTGTTAGGAGCTTATCATGTGCCAAGCACTGTTCTAAGCGCTAGGGTAGATACAAGGTAATCAGGTTGTCCCATGCAGGGATCTCAGTCTTAATCCCCATTTTAGAGATGAGGGAACTGAGGCGCAGAGAAGTTAAGTGACTTGCCCAAAGTCACATGGCTGACGAGCGGTGGAGCCGGGATTAGAACCCATGTCCTCTGACTCCCAAGCCCGTGCTCTTTCCACTAAGCCACGCTGCTTCGCTTATCTCCCTCCTACTTAGACTGTGAGCCCCATGTGGTACAGGGATTGTGTCCGTCCTGATTAACTTGTACCTACCCTAGAGCTTAGAACAGTGTTTGGCACATAGTAAGCACTCAACAAATGCCATAAAAAAAAAAGGTGCTCTCTCAAGGACAGCGTCTCCTTGGGCTTCAGCACAGTGGCCAGCACTTCGAGCCCACCTGCCTTCTCTGCCCAACCCTCGCTATCTGCTCACTGACCCGTTTCTGAACATCACCAGTGAGTGTGCTGTGGTCTTCCCACCTCGCCTGCCTGTTCTTCCCCCAGCAAAAATCCCCACCTCTCCCTCCGACTAGCGGATAGATTCTGGCCCTGGGAGACCAGTTCGGAGGTCCGTGGGGGCCGCCGGACTCCCTCGCTTCCCTGCCCCGCAAATTCTCCCAACCGGGGCCCAGAACTGCTCTGCAGTTCCGCACCGGTGAAGTCTCCTTCACAGGGAACAGAAACCTGCACCCGATCTCACGGCTTAGCCGGCTGCTGGAATCAACTCTCCCCGGCCCCCTCCTCCTCCTCTTGCTCGCCCAGCTTACGTAACCTCCAGAAAGTCTGCTCTGGACTTTTGACCAACAGTGTTATAGAATGATCACTCATTCATCTACCTGCTCCTAAAAGGGCACACACAGCACACACAGTGGTGCTGTGGGGGTGTGGGTGTTCATAACCGTACAGACTCCAAAGCTGCACAAGCCAAGTTCTGTAATGAGGGGAGATTGATGGGGCCCACTGGCTCCAGATGAATTCTTTGAAACATTCTAGCAAACCCAGCCCTGAATCCCGGGAAGTTAATGAGCATGGAAACTTGGGATAGGGATGTGGGGAGAAATGGGGGATTCTGAGCTTCACTCATCAGGTTTTGCCTTTCAGGTTATATTTGAATGAAAAGGTTTGGAGCAATGGAGGTGGAGAGCTGGGGGAGACGTCAGTTAATAGGCCCCACCCCACCGACACCTAGCGATGGAGAGCAAGGGGTCCTGCCTTGTTCTTCCGGCTCTGACCCTCACTCTAAACGAGGCTCTTAATTGGTTCTAATGAGACACCCCGAGAGTGTGGGGAGAAGGGGGAGGGAGAGATGAGTCTTGGGTCGATGCAACTGGAAAATGTCAAAGCTAATCAAAGGAACTTTAAAATAAAACCCACTCCTAGCACACCGGGGAAAAGCACATGTGTGCCGGTAAGCGGTATGGCCTAGTTGAAAGAGCCCAAGCCTGGGAGTCAGAGAACCTGGGTTCTAATCCCAGCTCTGCCACTTGCCTGCTGGATAACCATGGGCAAGTCATTTAACTTCTCTGGGCCTCAGTTTCCTCATCTATAAAATGGGGATTTAATACCTGACCTTTCTCCTCCTTAGATAGCAAATGGTTGACCTATCTTGCATCTTATTCCAGAGCTTAGTACAGTTCTTGGCATATAGGAAGCAAGTATCAAACACCCCAATTATGCCTGCACACATATCGCAAATGTGCAATCACTTGATCAGAATTGGAAATGGCACTGGTCCAAAAGTTGAACAAATGTTGTAAAGACTGTCCCTGAACCGCAGATGCACACATCTAATAACAATAATAAGAAGAATGGCATTTATTAAGCACCTGCTATGTGCCAGGCACTGTACTAAGCACTGCGGTGGATACAAGCAAATTGGGTTGGACAAAGTACATGTCCCACATGGGGCTCACAGTCTAGTTTTCTAGTTGAGGTAACTGAGGCACAGAGAAGTAAAGTAACTTGCCCAAGGTCACAAAGTAGACAAGTGGCAGAGCCCGGATTAGAACTCAGGTCCATCTGACTCCCAGGCCTGTGTTCTACCCACTAAGCAACACTCCTTGCTCTTATATCCATACTCACTCTACTTTAAAGTCCCCTCTCAAGTTATGAAGACAGTACACTTTGGGAAATCCCATCAAGTCCCAAACTTGCTGCTAATCTAAGATGTGCCCAGAATTGTGTTGGTACAGGGGGAAACCAACAGACTTAGACTTAAGACCTGGCCTCAACCGACTTCCTGGCTCAAGGTAGGTCTTTCCGGCGCAATCAGTCAGGAGAGGTTTGACCATGCGGAGCACAGCAGATGCAGAAGGAAGATGGCACCGAGCTGTCCCTCCTGCCCGCCCTCCCGGGAGCTCAGCCCATTGTCGCACCGTGTGGACTTACATCTCTCCCCAGTCCCCACCCACCTCAAGGTGGAAAAGGGGCCTGGAGTGTGTTTAGGGCTGACTCCAGGCCATATTTACCTCTGCTTCACCCCAGCCCTGTCTGAACAACCACCCCACAGAGCCCAGAGGCCCAGGCAGTGGGAGTCGGGGGGGACCCAGGGGACAGGGACTGACCGGAGAAGGCGATGGCGAAAATCCCCCCGTTTTCCCGTGTCACTGTGGAATCGCAGCAGGAGCTGGTTGGAAGAGCTCTGGGCGGTCTCCTGGCTGAGCCTCGCCGGAACTCACCAGGCGGGTGGAGGTCTCCAGGGGTCCATCCCTGTTGAGGCAGGGAGGAAAAGGCAGGATGTCACCCCACGCCCTCCTCCAGGGTCTGGGCAGGTTGGGGGTGACCCCGAGATCATGCTGGGCCATTCCATCTCTCCCTGATGCGGCACCAGCCTCTCCCTCCTCAAAAACCTTCCAATGGCTGTCCATCCTCTACAAATCAAGCAGAAATTCTATCCTTCGGCTTTAAAGGCACTCGTTCAAGCTCTCTTTTCCCAACCTATCTGTACTCCTCTTTCACTGCACTCATACTTATAAGTGGCTCATATTTAATTGAGCGCTTACTGTGTGCAGAATACTGCACTAAGCACTTGGGGAGTATAATACAATCCCTATCCACAATGAGCTTACAGTCTATAGGGGAGACAATCACTAATATAAATAATTTAAATACATTATTTATAGATACTATAGATAATAGTAATAACACTTTGCTCTTCTAAAACCAGCAGCCTCAGGCAGCCCATCCCCAGGGTGCCACCTGAATGCCAGGACACGGAGATCCCGGGCCACGCCTCTTCCCATCCTTTCTCAAAGAGATCCCTCTGCCCCCATCAGAGAAGCCAGTTTGACTCCTAGGGCAAGGAGTCCCCTTGCCGCCCTCGCTGAGTGGGCTGCCCAGACCCTGGGCCAGGATCCTGGGCCCAAGACTTGTTGCTGGCGGCTGGTTACCCGGGACGGTGGGGATGGATTAACTGATGAGAATCACTCCCGGGACAGGTCGCCATTCCTTACCAGACAGTGATGGAGTCTGTCAGGGGCCCTGTCTGCAGCAGGCTGAAGTTGAGGTGGATCCCATACCCCGTCGGCATGGTGATGAGCCACTTGCAGTCCTGGGAGTTGGGGTACTGGCTGGGGAAGCCGGGGGAGTAGATGGTGCCTTCCTGGCTGGTGATGTTCCCTCCGCATGGGACTGTGGGAGGGCGGGTGGCCCGTGTGGTGGGTGGAACGCAAGCGCGGGCGCCGCTTAGAGCCCGCTGCCAACCACCCTGGCGGTTTCTGTCCGCCAACCTTAAACCCACCCTGATTCCCGCCCGCTCTGGCCACTGTTCACCTTCTCTCAGGAAGGGAGAAAGGGAGGGGCTGGGGCCCAGGCAAAGACCCACCCGTGGCTGAGTCTTCCATAATGGATCAGCCGTGGGAAAGTCAGGAAACCAAAGGGAAGAACTGGGGTGCTGTGTGAGACCTAACCCAAGTCCTTTGGACCAAACCATCCCTCAGTTCCCCAGGGCTTCCTGCTGCCCTTAGTGGAAGAGAAAGACTGGGCTGCTCCCGCATGTACCCGCCCCCACCCCAGAGGCTCTGGGATCTCCAGGAGTCGGGAGAATCTGAGCAGCTGTCTAGGCGCCCAGCTCTGGGGTCCTGGAAGGAAGGATGGGAGGGGGGCCCAAAGTGCCGCCGGACACAAGGGAGGAGGGTCGGGCCAGGGCCGGTCATCCTGCCTGTACTGGAGCTGTCTTGCCGCCGCACTCCTCCTCACATCTCCCAAGCTCCCCAACCCCGAGCTCCTGGAGAGAAGCCCCACCCAGCCCAAATGACTCCGGGTCCACAGCTCCAGTGGATGCTTCCTGGCCCTGCTGTGAATGCCAGCCTGCATCACCTAGAGCATCGAGGGGATCTCCCCACTTCCTCTTCTTAATAAACCTCCTTCAGGGGTGCTCGGGGAAGAAAGTGAGCAGGGAGGTTGGGGCAACCTTGTCCCCAAATGTTCTCCCTCCCTCAACACGCTGGGACCCCGCCAGCGAAAGGGACTCAGACCAATCGGCCTCTCGTATCTACCCCAGTGCTTGGCACCTTCTAACACTTAAACGCCAACATCATTCTTATTGGGTTGCTCCTTGCTGCACTTTAGGTGGCGGTAGGACGGGGGCCCTGGGACGGAGTTCCTAAATGGATGGGCCCGGATGAGCCGTACCTTCACACCTGGGGAAAAGGTGATCCAGTTCCGATTGGTACCATGCTGGCAGGTGAGCACCGGGTGGCCATCAGCTGATAGCCAGGGAGGCACTCAAAGGTCACGGACTGCCCGACGTTATACCCAGCCCTCTCACAATGCCGTGGCAAAAGGCTCCGGATCGGGACACTCTTGAAGCTCATATGCTAGAATATACACAGAAGTGCAGACTACTTTTTTTCCTCTTTCACAGAAGCTACATTATTTGATATTCCTATGCCTTGAGACCCCTCCCCCACCACCCCAACTCCCACGCCACCTCAGACAAGCCCATTATTTCCACTGAACACAGATCAGAAAAGAAGGGCTGGTAGAAAACAGGAGGGATTTTAGGTCAGACACCAGGTGGGAGGGAGGCCATGGCTTTCACTGTAGAGTGGCAGGGGCTGGACCAGGTGACCTCTCGAGCTTCTGACCCCTGCGACACTCTAATCTGAAAAAGTGAATGGACTCTGACCTCAGGTTTAGTGACCCTCAGAGGCCAGCTCCTCAGCAGCTCCGGGCTCCTGGCCGTAGTGACGATGGTCAAATGCCAGGAGTTGACCTGAAGCCCTGAGGCCAGAACAATTCAGGCCACTGGGCTCAGTCAAATCAAACCGGTTGGGTCTGAGAAAGCCTGGGGCTTAGGAATCAGGGCATCAGGGACGGGGGGCTGCCCCCGACGTTACTCCTAGCCACGTCACACATGCTCTGGTGCCCGGGGGGTGGTGGTGAGGGGTCCACCCTGCAACTCCTCCGGCAACATCCCCACACTAAAAATAATCATAATAATTATGGTATTTGTTAAGCGCTTACTATGTTCCAGGCACTGTATTAAGTGCTGGGGTGGATTCGGGCAAATAAGGTCGGACACAGTCCCTTACCAAGTGGGATTCACAGTCTCAATCCCCACTTTGCAGATGAGGTAACTGAAGCATAGAGAAGTAAAGTGACTTGCCCTAGATCACACAGCAGACAAGTGGTGGAGCTGGGATTAGAACCCATGACCTTCTGACTCCCAGGCTCTATCCACTATGCCACGCTGCGCAGAATCGCTCTGCCCAAAGCGAATCTCGGCAGCAGCCCCGGCTTTGTGCCTTCTGGAGATCCCAATACAGTAGAGCCTCAGTTTAGTCTCCTGGAGAAATGGCGGCCAGTCTTCCCAATTTCCAGATGGAGAAACTGAGGTAACTCAGAGTGGTTAAGGCACAGGGTTGGGCAGTGTCCACAAGGAGAAAGTTGTTGCTGACATCGAGAGCCCCACCAACCCTTCCTCCTTATCGGCACTAAGACCTCTCAGCGGCAGATCTACCTGGCACAACCAACTCTATCCTTTGGAGAACCAGACTAGGTTTGGATAGTCAGACCAGGTGACTCTGAGGGGCAGATAGGTCCTTGGTCTGGAAAACGGAGCGGAAAGACCCGGATCCAACGTGGCTACAAGAGGCGAACAAATGGCATTTCTATTCAGGTGACAGTCCGAGGGGTTGGGTGTCCAGCTTCTGGGGTCACGGTTCTGGGAAAGTTTCCCAGCAGAGTGGGGCAGAGCAAGAGGGGGAGATTCCTCGACTCTGGGGGCTAGTACACAGAGGCTGTGTTAGGTGAAATGGGCTTTCTTTTGGTTGATTCTGTAACCTTGGCTTCTCTGACTCCTAGGGCCTGCAGGGAGGGCTCTTTCTGCAGGCTTCTAATTGGCAACATCTGCCTTCTCCACCACCCGTCGTCCCCTGGCCCCCCGCCGCACCCCCGCAGCGTTAGGAGGAGGCTTCCGTAACAAATGGGCGTCACTGGCTGTGCAGGCTGTGACGGATGACGATTGGTCAGCATCCCTCGACTCCTTCGCGTAGAAATTCAGCCCCACTATCCAGCTGTAGTGATGGCAGAGACCAGGAGAGGCCACCCGGTCCAGCCCCCTGCCTCTAGTTGATGATCTTCCAGGTCTTAGGAGGTTCCTTAGCTTCCCTCTGTAGGCTGTTTTCTGTCTAGCTAGCCTGGCTGCTCTGGGGTTCCTCAGGTCCTGTGGCTATCTGAACCCATTCCTACCCATTCAGGCCCAGTGGGGGGAGGGAAATCTGAGGGAAGATGAAGAAGAAGGGGATCGGGGGAGGAGGGAAGAGGAACCCTTCTTAGACCCAAAGATAGTGCTTTGTCTCTGTCCCATTGCTCATGTCTTTCCTTGAATCTGGAACTCCCTTTCCTGGCCAAACTGTGTCCCTCCCCACCTTCAACGCCCTTCTGAAAGGCTACCTCTTCCGAGAGGCCTTCCCTGACTAAACCCCTGCCTCCCACCCCCTTCCTGGTCATGACACCCCTTCTTCCCCGATCTTATGGCTACATTTCTGCTTATTTCATGGCTCCCCTTGGTCTTAGCTGTCTGTCTGGATGTTTTCAGGCTAGGCGGCCTTGCAGGTGTGGGGAAGGGGTGGAACATGATGGGAGTTCCCGCTTACCGCCGATTCCCCTACGCCTTCGGCCACATGTGCCTCCTGGTCCCAGGTTTTGCTCAGAGGTTCCCAGAAGGCAGCCCCTGGATGGGCATTTGGCATCGTAGAACTCACTCTCCCAATGCAGGCCCAACCCGTACCCCCAGACTCCCTGCTGCTGGACACGGCAAACCCCTGGTGGGTATCATGGTCTCACCCCGGACTCCCCTGGCACCCGCTTCTCCAAAGAGCCAGTATCCTGGCAATAGTATAAACCAAAAGTTCTAATTTGGAAGTAGAAAAATAACCTCCAGCGATCCCTTCCCACTCTGCTTTCCTTCAGGCCTACACTAGACCTGGTGGTCTGCTCTTTCTTCTGGGCCCACCCCGGACCAGACGGGTGGGCTTCTATGGAATTCAGCCCACTTTCCTTCTACCTCCTTTGAAACTCTTTTAGCAACTTTCACTGGCTGATTCCCTCTCTGTTGTCAGTAGGCAAAGGCAGCAACCCAGCCACCCACAGTGTTGGAAAGGGCTCGGGCGGGCTCTGATCCCCGCAGGAAGCATGTGGCCCAGGCTCCCAGGACTCGATGCCATTAGACCCTCCTGCCCCACATTTAAGTCAGCTTCTTTGAAATCCCACGGGCCATTGTCAGGAGACGCATTTCCCCAACCCCTAGGACTTTAGATACAAGTGGGCACTTGTTCTCCTAGGCCCGGGGGAGGGCAGTTCATACAAACTTAATCGTAGGTGGGTCCTTGAGAGGTCATTTGGCCCATGCCCCAGCTTCCAGGCGGGTGAGAATCTAACCCTTCACGACATCTGCGTGTCTATTGTTAACCGTGCTCAGGGCCGGGCGCCCCGTTCCATGAGGGTTTGGGTCAGATGGGAGAAGCAGGGGACCTCGGTTTCGTGGACTGGAGCGCTGGTTGGGGGAGAGTCCTCACCTTGGTATTCCAGCTTGAAGCCCGGCCGGTTCTGGCTGTGGTCGCTGTGGAAGTACAGCGTGGTTTCATGGGAGGTGGAGAGAAGGGATCCAGGCAGCGTGTCCCCGCTGAACCTTCCGATCACGTGGCTGGTGTCGTAGGGTCCGTTCCGGATCTCCAGGAAGTCATGGTTGGCCTCGCTGGAGAAGTTCACGAACTGGATGTGAGCCCCTGGGAGACAGGGAGAAGGGGGAGCGGCTGAGGATGAGTTTGGGGCGTTGATGGGATGGGGAGGCAGGAGTGCCGCCATGGGAGAGGAATGGGAGACTCAAGGAGGGTCTAGATCGCTTGGGGGATGAGAGGAAGTAACAGTTATAAGAGGGAAAGTCTGGGATGTGATGAAAAGCAGCATGGTGTAGTGGATAGAGCACGGGCCTGGGGGTCAGAAGGTCATGGCTTCTAATCTCAGCTCTGCCACTTATCTGCTGTGTGGCCTTGGGCAAGACACTTCACTTCTCTGTTCCCTCAGTTACCTCATCTGTAAAATGGGGAATGACACTGTGAGTCCCATGTGAGCATTTAACAAATACCACAGTTATTATCATTGGTTGATCAATCAACCAAACATTCGATAATATTTTCTGAGCACGTGTCTAGCAGACAGGGTGTCCAGAAGGTCAAACATCATAAGGACTTCACAGACTTCTTGTAGCCACTGTCAGAGGCAGAACCCTGGACTGATGGGGGATTGCAGACATGACTGGCTGCAGGTTTGGCACTTTTTAATAATAATAACAATAATAATAATGGTATTTGTTAAGTGCTTACTATGTGTCAAGCACTGTTCTGAGTGCTGGAGTAGATTCAAGCTAATCAGATTGGACACAGTCCCTCTCCCACATGGGGCTCACAGTCTTAATCCCCATTTTACAGATGAGGTAACTGAGGCCCACAGAAAAGTGATGTGACTTGCCCAAAGTCACACAGCAGACAAGTGGCAGAGCCACGATTAGAGCCCATATCCTTCTGACTCCCAGGCCCGTGCTCTATCCACTAGGCCACACTGTTTCTCAATGTGTCCATTCTCCAACACAGATGCCCAGGGCCCCGGGCCGGGGCCAGGGCACCCTTGGGCTCAGCAGGGACTCACTGAAAGGCAAGAGGTGGCTGAAGCCTCTGCCAAGGTCTGAGTGAGCAGTATTTGCTGGCTGCCTAATGTTGTCAGATGAGCGTACTTCTAACTTTAGGCGTGCCCGTCTGTCCTAGAGGCCACCAGGTGCAAGAAGCCTTAGGAACCTCTCTCCCTCCTCGGAGCTCCCAAGCTTTGCCACTGGACAGAGGGTTCTCATTAGTGCCATTTTCCAGAAGCCCACGGGTTCTGCGGGCAGTCCCAGCTCAGGGAAGCAAGGAAGAAGCACTCGGCCAGAACCCAGCACGTCCTCTCCTCACCCCTCTGCATTGGCAGTGCAGAAGGAACTCCGGGAGCCGAGAGCTTGTAACATGGCGACGCAGACGACTTTGCCTGATGCTTGCTTTTCCCTGAGCACTTTCCAGAACTGGCAACCCTGAATGCTCAGCCCACCCTGGCAAACTCACAACCTTCTGGACCCCGGAGATCTCACGCCGGAGAGAGGCACGGGTGGGCTGTCCCGTCACAGAACTCACTTTGCGTTATTTTCCTCCCTTCTGGGGATCCAGTCACCTGCTGTTTCCTTGCCAAAGAGCTAAAGGAAGTGCAAGGTGGCAGATGGCACTTGTCAGTTCCAGTGCAGTGTGAATGAAGCGGCTCTGCCTTGTAGCAGCCCCCAACCTGGGTGAGGGGCTCCAGGCTTCCCTTCAGGTGGAAAAGCTAGCTGTGTTGAGAAGCAGTGTGGCCTTGGTGGAAACAGCCCTGGACTGGCAGTCAGGAGACCTGAGTCCTAATCCGAACCCAATCACTGGCCTGCTGTTGTGACCGTGGACAAGTCACTTCTAATATTTTCAGGCCTCAGTTTCCTCCCTTGTAAAATGGGGCTTAAATCGCTGCTCTCCGTCCTCCTTAGACCATGAGCCTGACCCGGGGCAGGGACTGTGTCCAATCAGATGATCTCAAATCTAACCCAGAACTTAGCACAGTGCTCGGTGCAGAGTAAGCACTTCATAAACCCCACCCTTATTATTGTTATTAGATGGAAGCGAGACACCGCTGAGCCGAGCAGTGGCAAAAGAGCGGCCCCAGCTGAACCGGCAGCAGCAAGAGGGCATGTGTGCTTGTGTGTTTGTGTGTCTATGTGTGAGGGCACAGACATGCACTGTTTGTGACTCTGTGGAAGGAGAGGTGCAACTCTGGGGGCTGCCAGGGAGGTGCGTGTGTGTGTGTGGGGGGGTGGCATACATTTGATGTTTTAATTCCCAAAAAAATCACTGCGGTCTCCATCAGAACCAAATCTCACCCCCTTCCCCCACCCTCCCCTCCCCCTCCCCCCGGCTGCTCCCGCCCCCACCTCTTCCCCTGCGTGGGAGGCTGTGGAGGAGGATGACGGGCTGGGATGGATTTCCTGCTTGAACTTTTGCACGGCTGTTTTTTATTGTTCCCATAACAGGAGCCTTAAAACAAAAGGTTACGCTGTGCAATAAAGTGCTTATTTGACTCTGCAATTTATTACCGGTGAAAAACCGGCTCTGATGCGGGACCCAAATCACCCAGCGGCAGGGGCCGGCGGAATATTCAGGCCGGGTTTCTATGGGCCAAAATGTAATAATAATAGTAATGATGGTATTTGTTAAGCGCTTACTATATGCAAAGCACTGTTCTAAGTGCTGGGGGGATACGAGGTAATCAGGTTGTCCCACGTGGGGCTCCCAGTTTTAATCCCCATTATGAGGTAGCTGAGGCACAGAGAAGTTAAGTGACTTGGCCAAAGTCACACAGCTGGCAAGTGGCGGAGCCAGGATTGGAACCATGACCTCTGATTCTCAAGCCTGGGCTCTTTCCACTGAGCTACGCTGCTTCAAAATATGGCTGAGTTGAGCAATTCTAATAATAATAATAACAACACTTGTGCTATTTGCTGAGCACTCATGATATGCCAAGCACTGGACTATGTGTGGGATAGATACAATCCACTCAGAACTGACATAGACCATGTCCCACAGGGGCCTCCTAGCCTAAGGGGGAGGGAGAACAGGTATCTCACCCCCACTCTACAGATGAAGAAATTGAGGCCCGGAGAAGTTAACAGCATACTGCAAGCAAATGGAAAGTACCATTAATTTTTTCAGTCCTTGGTAGGGGCTTTCCTTGAGAGAGATAAGCGGGGGAGTGAGTGGAAGGACGGGGAGAGAAGGGAGAGGGAGAAGGTGAGTTGGTCTTACCAAAACCCACAGGCAGAGAGATTCTCCACGAGCAGTCCATGTTGCTGGGGTAGTTTCCCGGAAATCCTGGGCTCAGGATAACTCCCTCCATCTCCTCAACGGTTCCACCACACTGAGCTGCAACGCATTGTGGGAAAGAGTCAGTGGGAGGACACAATAAATACTCCTCCCTGCCTCTCTCCCTTTGAATCCATAAAGGAAAAAGGCGATTGCCCAAGTGGACCATCCACTTCTGATGGGGGAAATGAGTTTTTTCTTCCCATTTGCTTTTTTTGGTCCATGGTTTCCCCCTTTTCTTTTGGGAGACTGAAGCAAATTTCAAAATGGTCTCCTTGGCGGACCTTCACCCCAAGAGATCTCCAGACTGTTTGCCATGGCTGTGGGCAATGCTAAGTTGTACAGGTGGCCTGGCCCTTGGGAATCCCTCACAGCGACGGAAAAACCCAGGCTGGGAGGACCGGGGGCCCGACCTGGTAAAGGCCAGGCTGATGGGTTGTTGGGCTGATGACCTTAGTGGCTAGGAGGAGCATTCATCTTGCTCACAGCCTGATGGAGAAGGGGCTCAGAAATAGGTGGGACAGGACCCAGGAAAGGACGGGTGCATGGGACACAATTGGGGCTGGCCAGGAGAGTTGATTATCTGATCATCTGGGCCAAAATACTCTCTAACGAGGTTTTTGGGTCAGGATTTTAGGTTTCACAATAATTAGAGGAGGGTCATCAGACAAAATAAAACCCAGGCCCTTAGCTGTACTGATGGGTCAACACTGGCGGCCAAGAGGCGATACAAAGCCCTCTGTTCTTCACTATAGAGCTCCTTCACCAATCCCTGCTCAGGGCTCTTCACAGGGCCTACCCCAGCTTCGAGACCCTCCACCAATCACCGCTCAGTGCTCTCCACATGCCCCTCCCTACGTCATCCTTAGAGACCCTCCACCAATCATTTCTCAGCAGGGTCTACGTGTCCCAAAGCCAGGTCTTGCTTCAAGATCCTCTACAAATCACCGCTCAGTGCCCTCCTCATGCCTCTTGTTTGCCTCCCCTGGCCCAGCACTCTCTGCTTTTAGCCCCATAGCTCATCAGACAAAGGACTCGTTCAATATCATAATTACTTTAAAGTTAAATTATGGGAGCTCTAACAGCAGGGGCCAGAAGTAACCGCCAAAGAAGTGATGCTATTAAATGCATAAACATCTCTCTCCCAGAGCCGTAAAAGCGCAAGGCATGAATATTAAACATGGAGAGTTGCTAGAGCAACGGGCTGCCCTGTGAAGGTAGGAAGGGATGGGTGGTTTCTCTTCCTCATTGACGTCCAGGCGACTGGCCTTCCAGCCCACCCTTCGTCCCCGATGACACCTCCCTCGGGACAGGTCAGAGGCTGGGAGGGTGGCAGCTTGGACACATCCAGGAGCAGAGAATGAAGAGTAGCTCCTTTCCCCCCTCCCTGCTCTTTGTGTGAGCCCTCGGTTCAGAGTGGAAGCCCGCACAGGGTTAGGGCTGCAATCTAGCTGGCTGGCTATCGGCTGAAGAAAAATATTGAGTCAAGTGTTGCTGTCCCCTGTCTTCCAGTGAGCTCACAGTGCTTGTCCAACCTGTCCCCTTTCTTCCAGTGAGTTCACAGTGCTTTTCCAACTGGCCCACCCTGTCCTCCTAACACCCTGGTGAGGCATGAGTCCCATAGGGTTTCCCAAAGAACTATAGGGGACACTGACCCAGAAGGCCTATGTAACTTGACCAAGGACACACAGCAAGCCCTAGGCTGGTGCTCCTTCCAATAGATGTGGACTAGAGCTAGAGGAACAAAGTGAGATACAGAAATAATATTTCATTTAAGGAATTGAGGATTCATTCCACATGGCCTCAATCTGGAATGTAGGACATCTGGACACCCACACATAAGGTTTAATTTTTTTTCCTTAAAAAATCAACTATTACTGCAGTACTGTCAATTTGTGGAGCTCTTTTGCCCAAATGTTTTCCAATCAATAGCCCACCCCTTTGCCCTCAACCTTCCATGAGATAGAGACGGGCAGGACTAACGGTCAGTGTCTTTCTGATGGGGGAATTTAGGACCAGAGAAGCTGTGTGACTTGCCCAAGGTCACATAGCACATTCACGGTAGAGCTCGATCTAGAAACTAAAGATCTCTCAGCTTCCATTCTTAAGCTATTTCCACTCTTCAATCTCAACAGATACCAGTGTCCCTATGTCAGTGTAGCTTGGTTGATACCCAGATTAAAAGAGTGAGGAAAGACCAGATAAATCAGAAGGAAAGAGAAGTTGAGTCACTCACCGATGCAGAGAGGAGGTGGGTAGTTCCATCGCCTCACAGTCCCCGGCATGCAGGATATGTGCGAATGGCCCTGTAAGGGGAGGGAGGAGGGGTGGAAATCAAAGCAACAGATTGGGGACTTCTCAATGGGAGCACAGGGTCCGCAGCTCCGGCCCAGGGAGGACTGAGCGCTACCACTAGGGATGGAGGGCCAGGTACCTGGAGTGCGTAGCCTGGCTCACACTGGAAGGAGACCACGTCGTTGACCAAGTAGCGCTCTCCGAGCTTCATGCCATTGCTGGGCACGGTGGGCTCCGGGCAGCTGGACAGGCCAACGGCTAGGAGGAGAGAGCAGACGAGGGATGTGTTGGTGGCGGGGCCGGAAGCCGGCTTTTGGTGGGGGTGCTGGCCCCCTTCACTTCCCCACCCAGGTGCCTCTGAGCCTGGGCTCAGCTTCCCCATCCAGGATTTTCAGCCCCTCCCCATCACCCCAGGCCTCAACCCACGCTTCCCTCCTGGATCTGGGTAGCAGCCTGCATAGAGAAGAGGGGGCTTCCTTCTTCGGATTTAGTTGGGGACTACCATCTTTACCTTAGGCCACTGCTCAACACATATTTAAATGGTTCCCCCCACTTACCATCCCGTTCTGCAAAAAACAAATGGGAGAGATCCCAATCCACTCCCCCTCACCCCTCACCCCTATCCCTCTTGAAGAGACCGCTTCTCCAGATCGTGGTGAGGTTCTGGTAACCCATCAAACCCTCCTGGGAAAATGCTCTCTGTCTCCCTTTCCTGGGTTTAAGCAAACCCCGGATCCACAGATGGCCTTTCCCCTTCAGTGAAAGGGACTTTTTAAAACACAGGCAAATGCCTACAAGTGAGAGCGTCCCGTTTCTGACCTTGGCAACCTCGGCCGCTGACGGAGGGAGTCACGGCCACAATCAACAGTTTCATTTTAGAGCTGGAACATCCTGGCCCGGCCATCACCTCACTGCCGGATTAACTCCGGAGTCTCCGATGAAGCCAGTAAACCAAATTAGTTTTGGTCCCAGGCTGTCTACACCCAATAGTGCCTGACCAGAGAAAAGCGATCAGGGACCAGGAGAGAGAGCAAGAGGGAGGCGGGGAGGGGGCAGGGGGTGGATTGCAATTCTAATTGCTTCTTCCCTGCACAACTTGATTTTATTTAAGTCGTGCTTAAGGCATAAAGAGAACATTATTTTTGTCATATGTGATTTATCCCTTTCAGGGATTGGGGAGGCGCAGCTCCTTTTATCCCTTTCAATTATGGAAGGCCTTGATCATTGGGTGCTAGCAGTGGATCCTCAAAGGGGATTGTGGTATGCTCCCTGCCCCCTCCCTACCTTTGCCAAGCCTTTCCACTGGGAATTGCATCAACGGCAGAGGCGACACGGTTCCAGGGACCCATCCCAGGAGCTTATTATGGGACTTGAGAGGGCTGTGTGGATCTGGCTCTCTCTGAAATTGGCCCTGTGACTACGGGTGGGAAGGATCTCTCCCTCTACAGAGGTCGGGGGCCATGTAGGGCCTCTCTAATTTCCCATGGCTATGGACGGCTTCTGATGGGGCAGCCACAGCAGCATGCTCAGCGGGTGGAGACTCGCCGTCCAACACCGCGGCTGGAGAGAGTTGGAGAGAGGCGCTGGCCCCCCGGGAACTAGGGAAAGAGATCTGGAGAGGGGAGGAAGGAGCCGGTTCTGTGTTTCTTTGTCAAGGGTGAGATATGATCTGGGCTGGAGGGGTGATGAAGGAGGTGGTTTCATGGAATACCCTGGCCCTGAGCATCCTCAGGCTGGAAAACTGCTGAGAATTTGGCACTTTCCACCCCTCACAGGGATTCTTTCTCCTCCCAGAAATCCACTCATAGACTTCCACCCATCTTGGAAATCTCTTTCCCAGCACGAGGCATTTCAGCCCTCCCAGATATTGCAGATTTCCAGTCCTCAGAGAGATCTCTTCCCCACCCTAAACATATCAGAGATGAGGTGTGCCTATGTTTTCATTTCACTGCCAATTTCCATTTCAATGCCATCCCCCACCCCCACCCCTGGGATTCTGGGTTGTGGGAACTCCTAGCTGCTGGTTGCTGAGCCCTCAGCCTCTAAACCCAGGGTTCCCCAGTTTCCCGGCTCCTCGGCTTGTCTCCAGCTGGCTGGGCCGACTCTGGTCTGAGTTTCAACGGACAAGTCTCCAGTCCCGGGGTTGGGTCTCACTGGGCCATCTGAACCCTTGCAGGGCTTCTTGCCCGACCGGAGGCTGGCCTGGCTGCTCTCTGAGGCGAGACAGAACCTGGTCCTGGTAACTGGAGGGATTCCAGCTGGCACCAGAAGCCAGGAAGGTGGCACCAGAACACTTGGCCCCAAACTAGACCTGGATGGCCGGCCATCTGTGCTAGATGGATGGGGGGAGAGAATAGCCCAGGCTGGGCTCAGGTGCCCAGGACTCCAGAGCTCTTCTGGGAGATGTTTGTCTTTGGGGGAGATGGCAGCAGGAGAAGACAGGCTCCCCATCTCCGCCATGAGCCGAAAGCAAACCCTGAGACCCGGCCCAAGGCAGAATTGGGGCTACCCTTCTACCTCTCTCTCTCTTCCCAGCCCCAAGCCAAATCACCCCTTTGCTCCCTGCCTCTGTGCCCCAGGGACCTGACTTAGTGAACTCCACCATTTCTGACGGGTGACAACGGCTCGCATGAGAACCCCTTCCCCTCCATCACCCAGATAGTCCTCCTTACTGGGACAAGTGATGGGCGGAAGGACCTGGTGGGGAAACTCTTGGGGGACAGCAAGGCCCAAAACAACTAACTAGTGGAACTCCTCCTGCCTCTGGTCGTGCTGAGATGGGTGGGATAGGTCAGGGGTCTGGGAAAGCCTCTTCCCAGGTCTTACGGGGAGCCTGTCTGACCCCTTTGGACCTCAGCCTGTGCCAGGTCAACTTCCAGAAGGGAGAGATGATGGTCTTTGGGGTGGGCTTCAGCGGTGGACCTGAGCTGGACTTACCTTAACTGCACTTGAGAGGACAAAGTCACCCAGAACATTGGCCAAGAGTGACAAAGAGGGCGGTGGGGAGGAGGAGTAGTCAATTTGTTACCATCTGTGAGTGCTGAGCAGCACTAAAAAGCTTCCAGCTTGTGGTTCTCTGGGTTTCTGATCTCCCAAGTCTCTCTGGGTAACCGCCAGGCCTTTTGGAGACTTAACCCTCCATGGTCCTCCCCACTCCCCCAACCCCCTTAAAATTCTACCTCCACCAAGACTCTTTTGTCACTTAAGCCTCTGCAGCCCCCCACTGACTGCACTTCTGAACATATTAATTTACCTGCTTGGATGTTTAAACGCTTATTTATTCCCCTAATCATCCTTCTAAAGTGAGTGAGGGAGGTGGCCGGAGGTGCTCCCCCTACACTATAATAATGTTGGTATTTGTTAAGCGCTTACTTTGTGCAGAGCACTGTTCTAAGCGCTGGGGTAGACACAGGGGAATCAGGTTGTCCCACGTGGGGCTCACAGTCTTCATCCCCATTTTACAGATGAGGGAACTGAGGCACAGAGAAGTGAAGTGACTTGCCCACAGTCACACAGCTGACAAGTGGCAGAGCTGGGATTCGAACTCATGAGCCCTGACTCCAAAGCCCGTGCTCTTTCCACTGCGCCACGCTGCTTCTCACTATGGTGATGGCACGGAGCGGAAAGGGGAAACCGAGACCGCAGGAGCCGAAGGAAACTGGGTAAAGTCTACCTGGCTCCTGGTTAGAGGAAGGCATTCCTCGGCGATCAGACCAAGCACCCAGCTTAGCAGCGCTCCCGGGCCCCAAGCCAATCGGGCCTTCCCTTGCTGGGATCACACAGACTGCTCTGGGGGCCAGGTCTGGAGCATCCTAGAGGCCGGTCCATCGACCGACGGTAGTGGCTGCATACCTCCTGAGCCAGGTTGCAAACAATGCCTCCTGCCCCCTACTGCCCCCCAACCCCAGGGTCCAGCCAGCACCCCCAGAGGCCCAGGAAACCCGGCCAGGCCGGTGGTACCCTTACTCTTGTACTCCAGGTGGAAGCCGGCAGCGGATACACTGATATCGGAGTAGAAATGCAGGTAGAGGTGGTTGGAGGTGCTGTTCAGCAGGGCAGGCACTGTGGTCCCTGGAAAGGAGAGGACCATTTTGTCTCAGCTGGGCCCCCCCCCCCTCAGCGCCCCTCCCATTTCTCCCAGCACCTTGAGGCTGGCTACCCACTCCCAGGGTCAACCTTTCAAGGAGTAGGCTCTCACAGGGCAAACGCCTTCTCCCTACCCCCGATCTACAAGGATCCCCAAAGCACGTTCGTTGCCCTTGACCTCCCCATCCCCAAAGAAGCAAAAATAACCTCCTTGCCCTGTAAGCTGAGACATTTAAGCCCAGAGAGGTTAAGGAGCTTCCCCCAAAGTCCCACAACCCATCAGGGAGTCAGGACCGGAAGCTTCCTCTTTCTTCTGGACAGCTCGCCCATGTCCACTTGCCCTATTCCAGAGACTTCTACTGGCCATCCAGTCAATGCGATTGTCTCTCCTGCCAGAGAATTTTCATTTATTCATTCAATCATACTTATTGAGCACTTACTGTGTGCAAAGCACTGTACTAAACACTTGGGAGAGTACAACAACAGACACATTTCTCCCCACAAAGAGCTGCTTATTGAAACAGTGGCACCAGTGGACCCAGAAAACTGAGAAAGGATTTACTACCTGCCAAAGACACTCCAATTCAAAGGAGGGCCTTTGGAAGAAAAGCTTGAAATGTCATGTTGGGTCTACATATACACACACACGCGCCCATCCTCACACATCCAGCTAGAACTGACAGGTGGCCTTTTCTCACGGACTCCAGCCAGGCGCAGTGGCAACCTTCAGCTCTCTGACTCTTTCCGTTCAATCTCCTGGATGATTCCCATGGAGGCACATTTCTCTGGCTGGAGTCCCCCGGGCAATTTGGGCGTTTTAGGCCTGAGGCAGAGGTCCGCCCTGAACGGCGAACATGGCTGAGCTCCCCATGCCCCCCGCCCCCTTCGGGAGCTTCATTCTCACCCGAGAAGCTCCCCAGCATGGTCACTGTGTTGTCTCCCCCATCGAACACCTCCAGAGAGTCCCAGTTCTGCTCGGTGACAAAGCTGATCACTTGAATCTGGGGGAGGAGAAAGGGGATGCGATTCATTTGGTGATTTTTAATTTTCCCAGGCAATGTGGAGATAATCAGAAGCATCACAACATCATTAAGAATCCAGGGAACAGTATGTCAAATGGTTTTTATCTCGCTCTGAACTCTAATTATTTTGGCTAATACTCAGTCTGGAACTGTGGTTTCCATTAGAAAGTTAATATTTGCCTTACTGCACTGATTCAGTGAAAAATAGGCTGATATGAGGCTTTACTGTCACAAAGCAAATATCAGAGATAAGCAGCGTTTTCTTTGTTAATAAGGTACTTCTCATTTATTTGGCCTCTTTTGGCAATGGCTCACCATAAATTAGTTATGGTTTTTATTAAACATTCACTCCGTGCCAAGCACTGTCTAAAAGCCAAGGTTAATGCATGATGATCAGACTGGATACAGCCCCTGACCCACACCGAGATCTCTATCTAAAAAAGTGACCCCACAACACACACGTACAAAAAAATCCTCTTCAATTATTTCTTCCATTTTTCAGGTAAAAAAAAAAAAACCAAGGCCAGGAAGGGTAGAAAACTGCTGAGGCCATCAGACTTCTGAACCAGTTTGGGCTGGTTGGGGCCTGGCTCTTCTTGGTCCCCTCCTCAGATACTAGCAACATTCTTGTTGCACCCGCTCAATGTGGGTCTGCAGGTGTGAATGGTGTCTCTAAACCTGACCCTCCCGAGAGCCACAGGATGCTTGAAACGTGGTGTGGGGGCACTTCCTTAAGCTCTCGGGAAACACATGTATCTGTCTCCTGGGGTTCATTCATTCAATAGTATTTACTGAGCACTTACTATGTGCAGAGCACTGTACTACTAATAATAATGATAGCATTTGTTAAGCGCTTACTATGTGCAAAGCACTGTTCTAAGCACTGGGAAGGATACAAGGTGATCAGATTGTTCCACGTGGGGCTCACAGTTTTAATGCCCATTTTACAGATGAGGTAACTGAGGCACAGAGAAGTTAAGCGACTCGCCCAAAGTCACACAGCTGACGAGCAGTAGAGCCGGGATTTAATAATAATAATAATAATGTTGGTATTGGTTAAGCGCTTACTATGTGCCAAGCACTGTTCTAAGCGCTGGGGTAGACACAGGGGAATCAGGTTGTCCCACGTGGGGCTCACAGTTTTAATCCCCATTTTACAGGTGAGGTAACTGAGGCACCGAGAAGTGAAGTGACTTGCCCACAGTCGCACAGCTGACAAGTGGCCGAGCCGGGATTTGAAGCCATGATCTCTGACTCCAAAGCCCGGGCTCTTTCCACTGAGCCATGCTGCTTCTCTAAGCGCTTGAGGGTTAGTAGTAGTAGTAGTAGTAATAATAAAAAACCCAGTAACAATAGGAATAATAATGACTGTGGCATTTGTTAAGCGTCTACTGTGTGCCAGGGACTGTACTAAACCCCGGGGGAGATACAAGACCATCAGGTCAGACACAATCTGAGCTGAAGGGAGAAGAGGAATTCAACCTCCACTTTACAGATGAGGAGACTGAGGTACAGAGAAGCTAAGTGATTTGCCCCAGGTCACCCAGAGGTAAGTGGTGGAGCAGCGATTAGATTCCAGGTCTCAGACTTTTGACCCTGCTACTTCTGTGGATTCTTAGGTCTGAAAAAACTGGATGCTCCCTTGCTCCCTCTTCTTGGAGCTGGGAGGGTCCTTTCCCTCTCCACAGAAGCCACCCCCCTCCTCTGGCTCATCCCCTAGGTTGGGGGTTTATCGATTTTGGAGATTCGGTGTCTGACCTTGGCTGATGGGAAATGCTGAAAATCAGAAACCATTGTTTCTCCTCTCTGTGAGTAGGGATGATGTCTACCAACTCTGTTGTTCTCTCCCAAGTGCTCAGTACAGTGATCTGCACACAGTAAGTGCTCAATACCACTGATTGATGGAGTGGTCAAATGGACATGATTCAGTTGGTCTAATTCCCCCCCACTCCCCCCCAAATAAGAGGGGCAAGATTTAAGAGGGCTGCTAAGTCAGTCTGCCACCTCCTCCGACCCCCTTTCTTTTTCCTCAGGCAAAACATTTTAAAGTTATGAAACCAGACTGCTGTGCAGATACTGTATCCGTTTACTGCCATGTTTATAAATTAATTCAGTCACTCCTTTTTGCCACCCAAATGAATAATTCATAGGAAAAGGGCTTGTTGGTGCATTGATTAAATTAATAAAAAAAGGAACCCCACCACTGTCTTGAGGCAGCTGAAAACATCCTTTTGCTGTTTTTCTCCTCCTCTGACGTACCAATGTTTAACCTTTAATTGTTCTGTTAAACGAGGCTAAACCGATAGTTGAGCTGTGGGCCGACAACATGCAGGGGAATCTTGCAGAAACACTAGAGAGGTGGGGGGTGTGGAGGGTGGGCTCAGTCAATCAATCAATGACATTTATTGAGTGCTTACTGCGTGCGGAGCACTCTATCGAACGTTCGGAAGAGTACGATACAAGAAGGTTGGTAAAACTGATCTCTACCCTCAAGGAGCACAATGAAAGAGTTGTCCAGCTGATCTAAAGGCTGGACCGGGAGGCTGGGGTAGAGGCCCATGGCTTAGAGTTGGGGAACGCAACCGGACCTCCCTGAGCTGGGATGGGGGTGCCAGTCAGCGGGGACGATTGACTGACGTTACGTCTCTGATGAGGAGGGGGCAGGAGGGAGGGGGTGTCTCAGAGTGAAGTTTGGGAAGGAATCCCTGGAATCATTGTAAATGAATCAAAAGTATTTATGGACCTCTCACCGTGTTCAGGGCACTGGACTAAGCACTTGGGAGAGTACAATACCACAGAGTTGGCAGACACATTCCCTGCCCACAAGAAGCTTATGTTGTCTCCAGCTCAAGGTCGGTCAGGTGACTCTCAGGGAGGTCACTTTTTTCTGGAGATGGAGTGGGAAATTGGGAATGGGGAGCGGGAGGGAGGGTGGAGGGGGATGGTGGGGCTAAGGGATATGATTAATAATTATGTTGGTATTTGTATTTGTTAAGCGCTTACTATGTGCCGAGCACCGTTCTAAGGGCTGGGGTAGACACAGGGGAATCAGGTTATCCCACGTGGGGCTCACAGTCTTAATCCCCATTTTACAGATGAGGTAACTGAGGCACCGAGAAGTTAAGTGGCTTGCCCAAAGTCACACAGCTGACAAGTGGCAGAGCCGGGGTTCGAACCCATAACCTCTGACTACAAAGCCCGTGCTCTTTCCAGTGAGCCACGCTGCTTCTCTAGCCACAAGTTCAGGACACCAGACATCCCAGACCTCCTCCACAGTCTGTTTTTCACTGCCGATATCCCAGATGGATTTTCTCTTGGACCCTTCACTTGGTCTCACTGCAGGAAAGCAGTGGAGAGCAAAGGCCTGGGACTCAGAAGGACCTGGGTTCTACTCCCAGCTCTGCCAATTGCTTGGTGTGTGACCTTGGCCAAGTCTCTTAATTTCTCTGTGCCTCAGTTTCCTCAACTGTAAAATGGGGCTACGTGTTCTCCCTCTTACACTGTGAGCTCCACGTGGAACAGGGACTGTGTCCAACCTAATTAACTTGTGTTAATTAGTGCTAAACAATGCTTAGAACAGAGTTGGACACACAGTAAGCATTTAACAAATAACACAAAAAGCCCCCCAAATCCTGGAGACTGTAAACTTCTTTTGGGCAGGGAATTTCTACCAATTCTTGTATTGTACTCTCTTAAGTGTTTAGTACATTGCTCTACACACAGTAAGCGCTCATAAAATACCACTGAGTGACTGATGCCTCCTTTGACCCAGTCTTATCCCCTAAATCCCCTGGCTGGGGCTATCACCGGCAGCTTTATATAAGCAGACTTGAAAACCCACCCTCCTCTCCAAGGCGGTGGGAGGTTAAGTGCCCCAGAAAAACAACAGATGAGACAAGAATACATCTGTTCGATGTAGACATTTTTCCTGGGCTCCAAACCAAATACATTTCATCAAATAGTAACTCCCGGTGAAATGCCCCTCGCTTTAAGTGGCAGGCCTTGATGAAAAACAAACGAACACATAAAAACCCCAACAAAGATGAAGGCACCCAAGTCATCTATTTAAGAGGTTTCTCCGGTGAGGGGTTTCAGCTGTCGCGGCAGGAAAGCTCCTTTCCTTCAGTTTGGCCCCTTGTGGGGCATTAGTGCTAGATCACTTTCATCCACCACTGACTAGAGTTTGAGAAAATCCACACTCCCTTAAAACCAACACAAATGCCCCAGTTTGTGGCTGAGGCCCACTGGCTTGGGGCCAGGTCTGGAAACACAGCGGCTTTTAGGGAAGAGGATGGGGCTCCCAAGTGGGGTTGAGCCCCGGCCCACGGGGGCAGGGTGGAAGCGAGGGGCCGGCAGACGGGAACAGGGCCCTGGAGAACAAAGGGTGACCAATCCCTGGCTCTCTTGGGGTTCCGGGGTGGGAACAGCGTGGCCTGATGGACAGTGCTTGATACTGAGAGTCGGAAGACTGACTGACCTTGGGTAAGTCACTGAACCTCTCTGGATCTCAATTCAATTATTTATATTCATGTCTGTCTCCTTCTCTAGACTGTAAGCTTGTTGTGGGCAGGGAATGTGTCTGTTATATTTCTATATTGTACTTCCCCAAGCGCTTAGCACAGTGCTCTGCACACAGTACGCACTCAATACATACGATTGGCTGGGATAAAATACGTGCTCTCCCTTCCTCTTAGGATGGTGAGCCCAAGTGGGATGGGGCCTGGGTCCGATCGGATTATCTTGCATCTGTCCTGGTGCCTAGCGAAGTGCTTGGCACAGAATGAGTGCTTAATATATGTCATAATTATTTCCTGTTATTAACTCTCCTCCCAAAGCTATTGTGTATTACACAAGAGCAGAATCTGAGTGATCAGGGAAAATGTCTGCTAATTCTGTTGTATCCGATGCTTAGAACAGTGCTTGGCACATAGTAAGCGCTTAACAAATGCCATCATCATTATTATTGTTCCCTTCCACGTGCTCTGCACCGTAAGTGTTCAATAATTGCCACTGATTGATTGATTTATTGTTCTTTCAGTTTCCAGGGCTGGCATTAGTACGTGACCAGCCTCTTTAGAGCTCAAGGTGGGATGAGGGGATGGGGACTTTTGGGGGACCGGACCAGAAAGAGGGAGAGTTGGGGGGAAAAGGGAGGGTGGATGGAAAAGAGGGAGAGGGGAGAAAGGTGGATAAAGGGGGCTGAGGGGAATGCGAGGGGATAAGGATTAGAGGGACTTGGCTCTTCCTCCTTTACCTCCTCTGGTGCTGCCACTCACCACCCTCCACTGTCTGAGAGGGCACGATGCCACTGCTTTCAGCTTCCAGCTTGGCTCTGAACCTATGTCGGGCTGCGGGCAATGGTGGGGAGTGGTAGGCTTGGTCATCCCACAATGGCTTTCTGACCTCACCACCTTATTTCGTAGCACAGGACTCCCCAAAGCGTGAATGTCCTACCCAAGGCGGGACGTCTGGTCACCTTTCCCCTCCGTCCACGTCTCCTCCCCAACTTTCCTTCACTGTTTCCTTCTCCGGTTGAGGGATCCAAGGACCCAGAATGACGTCCAGGGCCTTGCAAAAGCTCATTCAGCCAGTGCGTAGCTCAACGGGGATGCAAGCTCCCCAGCTAGTTGAAAATTAGGGCCTTTGACAGGTACAGGAAAGCCTCGCTTCAAACCCTACTGGGTTCCGTTCCGAGAAACCACCCGTGATTGGCAAATTAGCCGCCGGGAATGGGGAACAAGGAGATCCGCTTCAACACCAGTGGGAGACCAGCCAATGACATGCTGAGGGAATCCAATCTCAGGTGGAACTAATGTGGTTTGGAACTAAGGTTTTGCAAGGGAACAAGTTTTGTGCAGAACTAATGCGGCGGAGAACTAATCGTGGGTGGAACTAACGTTGCTTTGAGCTAATGTTGGCCAAGGAAACCGGTGTGGTGAGAGAACGAGATGCCGAATGGGGGAGCTAATGCCGTGGTAAGGCAAGGTATTAGATTCAGACCTGGTTCCATCTCCCATCCAGAGCTGTTGTAAATGGGGAGCTTGGAGTGGGGAGCTGCCTTGCCTGCCCTTCTTTGGATTTGTTCCCGACTGTAACCAGACAAATAGGTATTTCCCAGGCCACAAACTGCAATTGGAAGTCAGAACCATTTGCCAGGGAGATGGCAATCCTCTGATTAATCATCCAATCCTGAATTCATAAAGCACATTCATTTTTCTGAAGTGCTTCACTCAACCGATCTCATTCGTACCTAAAAACATCTCTGGGAGAAAGTGCTAGGCTGGTGATGCGCCCCCACCCCCACTCCCGCATTTTAGAGGGGAGAAAACAGTCCCAGAGAGGTAAGTGGGCTGCCCAAGGTGACACGTTGGGCCAGGGGTGGAGCTGGGACTAGAACCCCAGTCCTCTGACTCCCATCTTGGTGGTCTTTAGGTTCAAACGAGGAAGACAGGAGTGACTTATAAAGCTGATCGATCAAACAATGATATTTATTGAACGCTTTCTGTGTGCAGAGCACTGTACTAAGTGTTTAGAAGAGTATACTTCAAACGGGTTGGTAGACATGTTCCCTGCCCACAAAGAGTTTACAGTCTAGAGGGATGAAATGATTCCTGTCTCCCTACCTGCCCTGAAGAGTCAAGCCCAAGTAGTCCCCTGGGCTGCCCAGGGAAGCAGAACCACTGGCATGATGAGGGTCCTGGGTGGCAAGACCCACTCCCTGCCTATATCCCAACTCAGCCAGATCCCCCAGGGAAGGAGAAAACAAGTTCCAGTGAACGACAATACGTGAGTGAGGCACAAATGTGCTTAATGAAATCAAGGGAAAAGGGGGAAAATAAGCAACGCGAATGACCATCAGCCCACGAAAATAAACAAACCTTATTACTACTTATATTAATGTCTGCTTCCCCCTCTAGACTGTATGCTCCTTGTGGGCAGGGAACACGTCTATCAATTCTATTGTATCGTACTCTCCCAAGTGCTCAATACAGAAAGTGCTTAATAAATACTATTAATTGATTGATTGATTAAAGGAATTCATTGTCTTTTCCCCAAATGGTGTCAGAGGAAGCACTTGAACAGAGGTCCTGGGCGGGTGGTCAGTGTGGGGGAAGGAGGTGGTGACCTTCATAGCTGCCTAGAAGGGTGCAGAATAAAACTGGGAACATTTGGGGGAAGCAGCGGAGCCTAGTGGAAACAGTATGAGACTGGGAGTCCGAAGACACAGGTTCGAATCTCAGCTTCTGCTGTGGGACTTTGGGCAAGAATTTAACCTCTCTGAGTTACAGTTTCCTCATCTGTAAAATGGCGATTGGGTCCCTGCTCTCCCATCCTCTTAGACCGTGGGTTCTGGGTGGGATGGGGACCGTGTCCGATCAGTTTACCTTGCACTTATCTCAGGGATTAGCACAGTGCCGCCCGTTAGGAGCTTACTAAACACAATAATAATAATAACGTTAAAGATGAAAGGGTGGGTGGGAGGAGCTGGCAGGTGTGGTGGGTCAATCCTCAAAAGCAGCCCCTGTGGCTGGCTCCCTTCTCTCCAGGCCCGGGTGACCCCCATCAGCCTACCTTGGTGAGGAGTGGAGGGTCCCGGTGTGGCAGGGCCACTGGCGACAGTTACCTGGATACCGGCCCCCTCCGGGACCGTGATCTTCCAGACGCAGTTGAGGCTGTTAAGGTACGGCTCCGGGAAGCCCGGGGAGAGAATCGTTCCCTTCCGCTCCGTCAGGTTTCCCCCACAAGGCACTGCAATGGAACCAGCAGTGATGAGAGATAGTGAGAGACGTGAGAGACACGAGAGGCAGCTATGAGAGATGGCTTCCTTTAGAGCACCCCCTGTTCGGCCACCCCGCTGGAATCTTGGGCTCACTTTTAATGCTCGGGCTCCCCTTTAAAGGACAAGGGCCCTGGGGAATTCTGGATGTCCGAGGCCTGATCCCAGAGCCCCAGTCCTATGGCAATTCTGACACGAATATTTGGTCTGAGGCTTTCAGAGATGTCTCTGATAAACTAAGTGCTGTTTCCAGATGTCCTTCTTTTTCTATTATGCCCTATTGGGTGCGCAGAGGGGAGGAAACCAGGGCCCAGAGAGGCCAAGAAACTCTCCCAAAGCAACCCAGCGAGGAAGCGGGATTGCTGGGATTGGGACCCAGGGGTCCTGCTATCTGAACCTGGATCCCATTCACTCATCCCCACAGCCTCTGCTGTTCTGAGGCAGACACCCCCTGCTCAGACTTCCCTCCTGCAAGATTCCTGAATCCCGGCCCTTCGCCCCCTCCCGAGAGCAACCTCTGCCACCGTCGGCATCCATGCCCCCGCTGTACCCTGGCCAGGAGGGCGGGGATGGGTCCGGCCTGACTCACCTGTACACGTTGGCACGGAGACGTTCCACTGTGCTAAGGCTCCTGGCACCGAGAGGCACTCGATGGATGTGGATCCCCTCAGGGCATAACCTGCGCTGCATTCAAAGCGGACCACCGCCCCCACGGAGAAGTCGCTGCCGATCCTCCTGCCATAGCGGGGCTCAGGGACCGAGCTGCACTGTGTGGCGCTGGTACGTGGCACCGCTGTGGACCCAGAGATGGAGACACTGAGCCGGGGGGACAGAGGGCCGCGGGGCAACGATGGATCCCTCGCAGCGCCCCCGAGGAAAACACCAGACACCTGACTTCCCATTGCTCGGGCATCGAATGGAAAGAAAGCCGCTTCAACCCTTTCGATAATGACTGTTAAGTGGTATGTGCCAAGCACTGTATTAGATACTGAGCATTTATTCATTCAATCGTATATATTGGACACTTACCGAGTGCAAAGCTCCGTACTACGCACTTGGTGAGAGTGCAGTATAACAGTAGACAGACGCATTCCCTGTCCACAACGAGCTTACAGTCCAGAGGGGGAGACAGACATTGAGTCACTAAGTGAGAAGCAGCATGGCCTAGTGGAAAGAGCCTGGGTACAGAGGGCTGGGGTTCTAATCCCGGCTCTGCCACTACTCTGCTTTGTGACCCTGGGCAAGTCACTATATTTCTCCGGGTCTCTGTTTCTTCACCTGTAAAATGGGGGACTGAATATCTGCTCCCCCTCCTCTAAGACTGAGGTCCATATGGGACAGGGACTGTGTTCCACCTGATTATCTTGTATCTACCCCAGTCCTTAGTATAGAGGCACATGCTAAGCACTTAACAACTGCCATTATCATCGTCATCATCACTGAATTAAGCACTGAGCACTCTACTAAGTGCAGAGCTCTGCCTGACACTTGCAACCCTAATGAATCCTAGACACCGGGCAATGTGCCAAGACTCGTTCCAGTGCTTTTTTTGCTTTGTTAAGCACTTTGTAAGTGCCAGGCACTACACTAAGCACAGGGGTAGATACAAGATAATTGGGTTGGACATGATTCCTGTCCTACGTGGGACTCATGGTCTTAATCCCCATTTTACAGATGAGATAACTGAGACACAGATAAGTTAAGTGACTTGCTCAAGGCCACCCAACAGACAAGTGGTGGAGCCCAAATTAGAACCCAGGTTCTCTGGCTCTTTGGCCTGGGCTTCTTCCACTAGGCTGAATCTAACTACCTCCAAGGAGTATCACCTGAATATGTCCGTTTCTGTGGTGCTGCACAGGGGAACACCAAACACAAAGGGAGTGGGAGAACAGATGTGATTCTGCCAATTTTATAGAAAGGGAAAATGAGGAGTCCTAACTCAATCTGAGTCCTAGTTCCCAGTCGAAACCCTGACCAAATAAGCATTGCGTGTCCTCTGTCACATCAGAGCCCGCCTTCCTCTGATGGGGGCTCGGGACTCAGCTGCAGAAGAAGGGGTTTGTCCCCGGTCTTATCGGTGGCCACCAGCACAGCTTCGGGCCCCAGTCTCGCTCTCTCGGCCCACGGCAGACCAACTGCCCCTGCAGCAAAACCGCACCCCTCAGCAGATGCTCGATCAACACCTCTGAGTGACTGGCTTGTGGCTCCATATGAAAGACCAGCACCCAGCTGGGGCTCGCTTGGGCCACCCTGGCCGTGGACCAGGGAGGCCAGAGGGGTGGGCCAGTGTGGGCCCCGTGGGGTGGGCTGTGAGTTTCAATGAAGGCAGCAGCTGAGAGGACGTCAGGGCGCCGAGCTGGGATGAAATGTGGGTATGAGAGAGCAAGTGAGAGGTTTTTTTACAAATTACCCACAAGGAAAGTAAGCACAGGATCCTAGTTATTAAACTGCAGGAAGCCCACAATTATGTTCCATTAAGAGCCTGATGCTTGCAGGCTCTGCTCCTCCTGACAGCACAAGTGGTCGTGCCTGCTCTCCCTCCTTTGTCGGCTGGCAGCTCTTCGCTGAAGCCCCCCCCACCCAAATAACTGTGGTATTTGTTAAGGGCTTACTTACGTGCCAAGCTGTACTAACCGGTAGGGTAGATTTGAGATAATCAGGTGCCACATGGGGCTCACAATCTAAATAGGAGGGAGACCAGGTATTTCATCCCCATTCTGTAGATGAGGGAACTGAGGCCCAGGGAAGTCAAGTGACTTGCCTAAGGTTACACAGCAGGTATGTGGTGGAGCCGAGATTAGAACCCGAGTGCCCTGACTCCCAGGCCTGTGCTCTTTCGACCAGTCTGTGCTGTTTTTAAGAAAAGCATAGATTGACTGGTTGGTGGCTCTACCCAGAGGCAAGGGGGTGGACCTTCCTGCATCCCTTCCGGGCGGGGCTGATGGGCTGTGGGAAGGGGAGGGTTGGAATCACCACACCACCTTGCCTCCTGCATGTTCCTTCATGGACCCCCAGGCCCTCATGGGCAGCACCTTGCAGAAATGGGGACCCTGGCTCCCCTCAGACTATCTCCCATTTGTGCCAGATAAAGTAGCCTCGAGGCTCAGCCTGGAGAGACACCCCCCAAGAGGGTGGACCCCGCCTGGCTTGGCCCTGAGTAGGTCTAAGGGCAGGATCTGATTGGATGGAGGGCTGAGTCGATTTGCTCCCCAGTGTGACATTCAAGCCACGAACCAATAGTTCATCAGTTAGTCACAATATCTATCAGATGCTTTCTAGGTGCCGAACACTGTGCTAAGCCTTGGAGTCGATTCACTATAATCAGGACGGACGCATTTCCCACTCCAGAAGTGGCTCATGGTCTAAGATCGATAGGGCAGGATTATTTTCTACTTCGTGGAGGTTCTCAAACACACGCACACACAAACGCACATGAACTCAATCTCTCTCTCTCTGTCACACTCTCTCTCTCACTCCCTCCATGCCTGGAAGGGTGAGCTTTACCCAATTCGCTTCCCTGTGCCCATGGTGGACAGGGGACTGGGAGTTGGCACTTTTACAAACAGGGAAAGCGAGGGGCAGAGAGGATGCAGTCAATGATTTGATCAGACTTCTGCAGTGCCTCTGCATCAGGTCTTGGCACCTCCCCCTGCCCCCAACCCAGCCCTCCATCCTTTATCCAACAGTACTGCTGCTCTTTCTTCTGGGCGGGGATTGCACCTCCCTACTTTACTCTCACAAATGCTTAATACGGTGCTCGGCACTCAGTTAGTACTGAATAAATACTGTGGACTGCCAGATTGGAGAGGTCAGCAAGGGGGTACTCCTTGAGGTGGAGTGCTTCAGATGGGGCAAGCCTCCCCCCGCCTCTGGGAAAAGCCCTGAGAAGCAGAACCACCTATTGGAAGGTGCCGGGCCTGATAGTCAGAAGACCTGGGTTCTAATCTTAGCTCTGCCACTTGCAAGGCTATGCAACCTTGGGCAAGTCACATTTACTTCTCTGGGCCTCAGTTTCCTCATCTGGAAAGTCAATCAATCAGTCAATTGTATGCAGAGCATGAACGAAGCACTTGGGATAGTACAATTCAACAGAGTTGGTAGACAACTTTTCTTTCCCACAGTGAGAAAATGGGGATTCAACACCCGTTCTTCCCATTCTCTGAATGGGGCTTCTCTGAACCCCATGTGGACAGGGACTGTGCCTGATCTGATTAACTGGTCTCTACTTCGATGCTTAGAACAGTGTTTGACATAGAGTAAGTGCTGAACAAATGCCACGATACGAATAATAATAATTACTATTATTATCTCTCGGGGGGAGGGTGCTGTTCTCAGAACTGGCACCGAGCACTCCCTGAGACGCTGCAAGCTGGGGCACCTGGAACCCAAAGATCTGCCCAAAGTGCTGCACTCCAGGACTGGGGTTTCTCTGCTCACCCTGAGGATTTGGCCCTCACTGGATTGGAAGCGGGCAGTGGGACCCAATACCAATTTCTTTGCTTGCCCTAAAGAGCTGCGCTTTGGGCTGCTAACACAAAGGTCTCCAGCCCGACCAGCTCAGCATCCACCCACCCGCTGACTGAGTGGTCACCGGGGGACCAAGCAGCCTCGTGCATGCTGGGCCACACTGGGGGAACCCCATGTCTACATCTCTGCGCAAATGAGTATGAATCACCTGCTGAACAAAAAACCCAGACAAATCAAGAAACCGTATGGGGTTTCTTCACTCTGGGCTTCCTAGAATCCCTAGGAACAAGCTTTTGGGTTAACAATTTATCCCTCCTGATCTTCTCTTCTCATTTATCTGCTGAGGGAGCCAGGCAGAGACGCTCCCCTGGTTTGATGAATTGGGTCAGCTGCATCTGGCAATCCCCCGAGGGGATGGGGTGGGCGTGAGCAGGGAGGGGACCCTGGACGCAATGCGCAGGCTGGCTTCTCCCACCTACCTTGGTAGACAAAATGGAAGCCCTTGGCGGTGGTCTGTCCTTTGGCACTGAATTTAATCAAGACCTGGTTGGACGTGGCCAGAGGGAGCGATTCCCCTGCGGTGGGGACAGGAGGGAAGAGAGAGACAGATTACTTGTCAGAGGAGAGTCATGGCTGGTGGGGAGTGAGGGGCTGGGGTCTCGCATCCGGGCCCAGGTGTTACACGTCTTCTGTGGTCTTGGAGGGATTCAGATCAATGGGGGTCAATGGTGACTCTGAGTTGGGTCTGGTTGCCTTGCATTTGGATTTCATTCACCCTTTACTCACCCTTCCCTCAGCCCCACAGCACTTACGTACATATGCACAGGTTTTTTCTTTAATATTAATGCCCGTCTCCTCTAGACTGAAAGCTCCTTGGGGGCAAGGAACGTGTCCACTAACTCTATTACGTAGTACTCTCCCAAGCACTTAGTACAGTGCTCGGCACACAGGAAGTGCTCAATAAATTTGATTGACTAGATTTGGGGCGGGGAGGGCCAATGGCGATGCCGATCCTCTGGGATGTCTTCCCCTCCCAACACCATCCTCCTCCAAGCATAAACAGGAAAGTTCTCCTGAATGGTGGGGCTCAGCCAGGGTCAAGTTTTAGACCATCACATGGCATGGGCAGCTTAAGGTTTCACTGGAAAAAAGGCAAAGGGGGATCACTGATACACCCATTGTCTTTGGCTTCACGGGAAGCGGAATGAAGTAGGTGAAAACGCCCTACCCATATCTACCACTCCACTGGACTTGGCGGATTTTGACCCTTGCATAGCAGTGGAACTGCGTGGACCTGTGCATTCGTGGGACACCCTGAACCTGTGTGGGAGGGACACCACAAATCCATGGGTGGGACACGAGACCTATGCATAGGAGGGACCACCCCGCCCCCCGCCCCAGGCTGAACACGGATACCCCAGGCCTGTGCGACACACCAGAGCCTCCCATTGCGGGCCACCCCGTACCTGTGTGGGAGCCGGAGAGGGAGCTGAGGAGGCGGGAGTGCTGGTTGTGCCCATCGTGAACTTCCACCACGTCGTTGAGGGCCGTGTGGAAGAAGGCGAATTGTCCGAACACCACTGCGGGAGGAGAGAACCCCAGGGGCCGAGCTCAGAAGTGAGGACGGGGGAGCAGTCCCAGTGATAACATCTCCGGGGTGCTACTCATTGGACTGAACGCTTGGGAAAGCCCCACGGAACCAAATGATACTTTCCTCACCCGCAAGGAGTTTCCGCGCTAATGGGGACCAGCAGGCTGAAGGGAGGGTCTGAATAGAGATGGCACTGTCCGCCCACTTGAACAACTCTGACCCTATCCTCACCTACCCAGCTCCCCGCCAACAAGGGGAGGTGCCATCTGTATTGAAGGAGCACTGGCACCCAGCCATGGCGGGGCTGCCATCACAAAGTCAGGACTGATCCTTGCCCCGACCAGGGACTCAGGAAGGACGTGGGGGACGGGAGGGGACCTCTCTGCCGGACCCAGTAGGAAGCAGCAGTGTCTGCCCGGGTTGTCCCCGCCTCACGTTTTAGATGCTGTCCTTGGCCACGGATGGGAGCAAATCAAACTCCAAAGAAATTGCTTTTGGCAAATCCTAAATCTTCATCTAAACCTTGAGGTTTCAATTACATTTTCTCAATTCTCCTTATGGCTTTAAATCAAAGGTGGCTTCTGGAAAATGGGTGGTAAATCATTCTTTTTACACCCTTCCCCCGCAGACAAAGTACTTTACCCAAGGCAGTGGGGTGGGCAGGGTGGGGCTTGAGAGAGAGGTGGCAATTTGCTTGCAATCATTTCATAGGAGTTGGAAAGAACCCCCAGGAGTCATTTGGTCCAACCCCCTGCCTATTGGCAAACAAATGCTTAAACTGCCTAGCTCAGATGGGGGTCTGATCTTGCCTCCAAGATTTCCAAAGAATCCTTCTGGTTGATTTGAAGGGGTGCCATTTTCACAGATCCCTTCCTCTGATGGAGACCAAGGAAAGCTGGGCCTACTGGCTCGGGGGCAGGGGGTGAGGGGATGAGGTGTGTGTGGGAGTCCCCATCTTTTGCCGCACCAGGGGCCTCCCCTGCAGGCTTCTCTGCAGAAATCCTGCCATATGGCTATCTCAGCCCTTGATTCAGGCTGGTAGGGACCTGGAGAAAAATCAAGGAGGGCTCAGGGTGAGGGTGAGGGGTTGAGGGGAAGGGGACTGAGGTCAGAAAAACCAGCAGTGGCCAAACCTACACATGTTTGCAAGACCTCCTGATCATGCTATTGAACTGATGCCACTGAAAAACAGCTGCTATATCGTAATATCCTGTTCATCCCAGAAGAGAAGAAATATGGTCTAAGTGGAAGGAGAATGGGCTTGGGAGCCAGAGGGCCTGGGTTCTAATCCCTACTCTGCCACTTATCTGCTATGTGACCTTGAGCAAATCACTTAATTTCTCTGTGCCTCAGTTTCTTTATCTGCAGGGTGGGGATCCAATCCCTGTTCTCCCTCCTTCTGAGACTGAGCCCCTCGTGGGGCAGGGACTGTGATCGACCTCATTATCTGGATATCCTGATTCCCGACTGTGTATTCTTTCCCAGCTATTAGTACAGTTCTCTTCACAAAGTAAGTGCTGAACAAATAGTATTACTATTTAACCACCTGAAGGTTTTATGGGGAAGTACATCTATGGTATAGCTGGAAGAAAAAGCCCTGAAATTTGACATGTGATATTTACTAGTCTACTCCCTTTGACTGTACCAGGAGGAAATAAAACCCTTAAAAACCAACCCCATCATCCTCTTCTTCCCATTTGGCCTAAGCTGTGACATTTGCTCTAGGTGAGTTGGGGAGTGGTTATTCACTCGAATCCCGGCCCATGTGAAAGAAGTTGGTAGCTTTCACCTCCTGTGCCCCCAGGCCTGGGGCACTGATGTAAAAACAATAATAGTAATAAAGGCATCTATTAAAAACTTATTGTGTGTCAAGAACTATTTTAAGCACTAGGGTAGATACAACCTAATCAGGTTGGACTCAGTTCCTGTCCCATATGGGGCTCGCAGTCTAAGTAGGAAGGAGAATGGGTATTAAATCCCCATTTTACTGTTAAGGAAGCTGAGGCACAGAGAAGTTGAATGACTTGCCCAAGGTCACACAGCATGCTACTTCCTCCTAGCTGTATTATATACATTAGTCAGTATCTGTCTCCTCCTCTAGAGGATAAACTCTTGGAGGGCAGGGATCATGTCAAGCTCCAAGTACAGTGCCCTGCCCCCAGCAAGCACTCAATAAATGCAATTGATTGATTATTGAGATGATGTCAATGGAGAGAAATCACCTCTCACCCTTCAAGAGGAAGTCTGTAGCTCAGCGCTGAAGACAGCAGAGGATGCGTCTTTGGGTCTTTGGCTTGGCTACCCAAAGGCCACCCCACTTTGGTTTGGACTCTGGTCCACCGTTTCATAGGCTACTTCCAGTTTAGAAAATTAGAAACGAGAAGGTGAGTGGACCAGAAATGGGCTGAATTTGGCTTTTCCTGCTTCAAAAATGTCTCTCCTCCTAACAGAGGCACACCCAGGGTGGTAGCCAGGGAGCTGAGACTCTAGAAGGCCTGAATTCAGACTCTGGGATTCTTCCAAGTAGATTCTGGTATTCTTTGGAGTAAGTTTTGGTTTCTGCATGGATGGTTATGATATTTTTTTGCAGTAGATTCTTATATTCTCTCTGGAAGAATCCAGTGTTCTCTGTGGTAGATTCTGGTATTCTCCATGATAGATTCTGGTATTCTCTGTGGTAAATCCTAGTATTCTTTGTGGTAGATTCTGGTTTCTCTGTGGTAAATCCTGGAGTCCTCCATGGTAGATTCCAGTAGCCTCTGTGATAGATACCCCTTTTCTCCACAGAAGATTCTGAAATTCTCCATGGTAGATCTCAGTATTCTCTGTGGTAGATTCTGGGACTCTCCCCACTAGATCCTGGTGTTCTCCACAGACGATTCCGGTAATCTCCACGATAGATTCCAGTATTCTCTGTCGTAGATCCAAGTTTTCTTCACTGAAGATTCTGGTATTCTCTGTGGCAGATTTTGATACTTTCCTTGGTTGGTCCCAGTATTCTGTATCACAGATTCTGGTATTTGCCACAGTAGATTCTGTTACTCTTCAAGGCAGTCCTGGAGCTGAGTCTTGAAAGGGCACCTGGGAAGCCTGAACTCAGAGGGCGATATTCTCTGTGGTGGCACTTCCTTCAGAGTCACTGTATTTTCTTTCCAGATCCCTACGACCACAGGTGCCATCTCTGACCATGGAACTTAGTGACAGGAGGTGTGGTGGGAAAAGCGGGGCTTTGAAAGTAAAAATGACTGCCAGCAAGGCATCTGGTGCCTCATCCATCCTATTTCGGACATGGGCCGACTGAAAACTGGATGACCGGCCATGATAAATTACCCGGAAACAGGCCCCTCCCCAACAGGGGAACTGTTTGCTTAAGTAGTTCGGCTGGGGTAAAACCCTCACTGACATCTGAGGGCCTGCACGCTGATCCTTGAGTGAGGCTGACACCGTGATGGAAGTGCTGCTTCCCTTCCTCCTGGGGGGTGCGTTTACTGGGAAGCAAACTTGGAACCAACCACCTAATTAGCTGGCTAATTCCCTTCCGTTTGGCCAGGCATTCCTCCCTAATTTTTGACTGTGATTGTGCTTCTCTGAGGACAAAATGCAAACACCAGGCCCAGCACTCCTCACCCTAGGCCACTGAAGCCTTGCTCATTAACACAGTACTTTCACGCATTTTAATCTTCCGTGCATTTTACCCCCGGGGCCCAGCTCGGAGGAATTTCCTAGAAGGCGGCGCAGAAAGGGCCTTCCGGTATAAGGGAAGGCATCTCAGTGACAGTTATCCGGGCTGGGTGGGTATTTACCCCCTAGGAACTTGGGTGCTCGCCATCCACGGGCACTTATGCCCATATCCTTAGAATCGTTTGCTTCCCCTACTGGTAGTTTTTTCTAGCTTTTGTCTCCCCAGCTGGACTGTAAGTTCCTTGAGGGCAGGGTTTGGGTCTACTTATTCTACTGCATTCCCCTGAGCACTCAGTACAGTGCTCCGCATACAGCAGAGGTTCAACGAATACCGGCAACGGATGGATGGATTGATTGCAGGGGGACAGTCAATGACAGATGGCTGTGGAGGCCGGGGTGGTGCTTACTATGCTAATTAGGCGGTGAGGGAAGACAGAGGGACCTACCGTAGTCCTTCGGCACGGCCACAAAGTACAGGCAGACCTGTCCGCTGGTGTAGTTCCGCGGATAGCTCGGGGACAGGACCACCCCGTCGGAGCCGGCGTACTGTCCCCCGCAGGGAGCTGGAGAAGAAATCAGACAGGAGGCTGAGGAGGGGACGCCGACTTCTCGCTCCCACCATTCCTTCCTATCTGACAGATGACCACTCTCCCTGCTAAAGTCTGCTAAAATCACATCTCCTCCAGGAAGCCTTCCCTGGCTAACCTCTCATCTCCTGACTCTGTTCTCCCTTCCCCCTGTGTTACCGATGCACTTGGATCCTTACTCTCTTAGTCAAGTCACTTCACTTCTTGGGACTGAGGTTAAAGACTGAGTCCCCTCTGGAACAGGGACAGTGTCCAACCCCATCTGCTTGAATCTAACCCAGTGCTCAGTAAGTGCTTAACAAATATCACAATTATTTATTATTATCGCAGTATCCTGGCATAGTGGATAAAGCATGGGCCTGGGAGTCAGAAGGTTATGGGGCCTGATCCAGGCTCTGCCACTTATCTGCTGTGTGATCCTGGGCAAGTCACTTCACTTCTCTGGGCCTCTGTTACCTCATCTGGAAAATGGGGATAAGACTGTGAATTCCATGAGGAACAGAAACCGTGACCAACCCAATTTGCTTGTATCCACCCCAAAACTTAGTACAGTGCCAGGCACTGAGCAAGTCTTAACAAATACCACACTAACCATTATTATCATTTTGTCAAATGTCTTTGTTCTTCCAGGTGCCCAACTTAAATCCCTCCCACTACAATGCCGAGGCAGAGAAACCAAACAGCCAGTCCCCAACGCAATGGCTGTCATTATGCCGTGTGGCCTAGTGGAAAGACCACGAGCCTGCAAGCAAGAAGACCTGGGTTCCAATCCCAACTCTTGTTGGGAATGCGTGCTTCATGTGTGATCTTGGGCAAGTCACTTAACTTCTCAGGGCCTCAGTTTCTTCACTTGAGAAATGGGGACTCGATCCCAGTTCTCCCCCTTCCCTAGACTGTGAGACCCATGTGGGATAGAGTCTGCGTCTGACCTGATGATTTTGTAGCTACCTCAGTGTTTAGCACAGTGCTTGGCACTTAGCAACTCCTAAACAAATACCACAGCTGTTTTCAGGTGTCCTGTCAGCTGTCTCTCCTCGGGAATCGGCTCCACGCCCTCGCCCACCCTGTTCTCCCATCCCGCCACGGAACCTAGGGTAGTCCCACTCTGACAGGGGCTGCTGGGGCCTCTGGGCATCCTCACCTGTGCATGTCGGCCGAGGCTTGTTCCACGCGGGCTTCCCGTCTCCGCCCATGATGCAGGTCAGTGTGGATGAGCCCTCGATCTCGTAGCCGCTGTTGCAGTAGTAGGTGATGGTGGACCCCAGCTTCAGGTCGGTTCCCGTCCGGGTGCCATTTTTAATTGTCCCCGGGTCAAAACAAGACTCCCTAGGGTTTTCTGCAAGTTGAACCACACATACACAAAAAGGTTACTTCTCTGTAAAACATGGCTTCCAGAGGGGCACATTCTTGGCTGCAATGGTGGGGGGATTCATGGGCCAGGGATGGGGCTTATGTTTGCCTCCCCTGTTAGAAGTTCCTTCTGGGCAAGCAATACATCCAGGACTTCTGTTGAACCTTTGCAAGCACTTAGTATAGGGCACAGCATCCAGGGGGTGTTCATAAATACTATTATGAAGCCTATTATTTCTACCACCACTCCTAATCAGTCAGTATTTATTGAGCACTTACTGCGTGCCCCGAGAAGTGAAGTGACTTGTTCGGAGTCACGAGCAGACAAGTTGCGGAGCCGGGAGTAGAACCCAAGTCTTTCCACTAGGCCCTGTGGCTCCTCTAGGTTTCTCAGGCCACTCCCGTCCCTCAGTCTTCTGCACCAACTCAACTCCTTTCATCCTGAACCTGTCCATCAGCCTTCTCTTCTCTCCTCCTCCTGCCGCTGGCGGCTGTCAGGAGTTATAAACAGAGCCTCCTTCTAAGGGTCCGGCTCTTGCTTTGAACCCTCCGGGGACTCCCGTCCCGCTGACGGCTGACAGGAGGGGTGGAGCCCCGGGCTGATGGCAGTGTGAGGCGTCCAGGACCCCAGCCCCTCTGCTTCTTCCCCTCGGCCCCCCTCTCCTGCTCCACTGCCGTGCAGAGCAGAAACCCTGCTGAGCCTGCCCAGACCGTCAGGTACCGCCACGTGCCCCTACATTGTCCCGAGTTCCCTGAAGCTTCCCTGATGTCTTTCCTGCCTCTGTCCTTGGGTTTATTCTGTCGGGACCCACGATGCCATGGAGGCCGGAGAGCAGCCTTCCGTTCTAAAATCCACCGCAGCAGGACCTCTCTTTCTAATCCTGCTCTGTCTTCCCTAGTCTAGGTTTCTGCCTTTCATTCAAGGCAAGGTTTTGGGCAGGGCCTGCTCTCTGCTTACCAAAGAAAAGCAGTGTGGCATAGTGGAAAGAACCCAGGCCTGGGAGTCAGAGGATCTGGATTCTCATTCTGACTCTGCCACATATTGGCTGAGTGACTTTGGGCAAGTCACTTAACTTCTCGGTGCCTCAGTTCCCTCATCTGTAAAATGGGGATTAAGACTGTGAGCCCCACGTGGGACAACGTGATTCCCATGTGTCTACCCCAGCGCTGAGAACAGTGCTCGGCACATAGTAAGCGCTTAACAAATACCAACATTATTATGTGTCTTTGGACAAGTCATTTCACTTCTCCAGGCCTCAGTTTCCTCATCTATAAAATGGGGACTCATTACCCGTTCTCCCTCTTAGACTGGGATCCCCGTGGGGGACAGGGACCGTGTCCAACCTTATTATCCGTAGTACAGTGCTTGGCACATTGTAGGTTTCTAACAAATTCCACAATTATAATTATTATTACCATTTTTATCACTATGATGTCTCCTGTTGAGAGCAACAGAATGGGCTCGAAATTGCTTATGGCCCTGGCTGCCATGGCATCTGCTCGCACGTGTGACCCCGTGTGGGACATGGGTTGTGTCCAAACTTGTATCTATGCCGGTGTTTAGAACAGTGTCTGGCACAAAGTGAGCACTTAACAAATATGATTAAAAAAAAAAAAGAAACCCCCCCAAATGTGGAAGAGTTGGAGAGTTTAGTTATTTCCTTTCTGAAGGGGCCATTACCCCCATTACACTGTAAGTTTCTTCTTGAAGGTGGGGCAGTGTCTTACATTTCTACTGTACTCTTCCAAGCGACTAGAACAGTGCTCAGCACACAGTGGCTGCTGATCAAGATGAGAGGGAAGAGGAATTTCCCTCTGACACAAGAGCATTTTCTGGACACTCCATCAATCCAGAGGATAAGAATAATAACAACAGTAGTATTTAACACTTACTATGTGTCAAGCATTGTACTAAGCACTGGAGTATATATAGTATATGCAGCTCAGAAAGAGCCCTTGTCCCTCATGGGGTTCACAGTCCAAGTAGGAGGGAGAACAGGTACTGAACCCCCATTTTACAGATGAGGAAACAGGACCAGAGACTTGAAGTGACTTGCTCAAAGTTAAACAGCAGGCAAGTGGTGGAGTCGGTATTAGAACCCAGATCCTCTGACTCCCAAGTCATGCTCTTTCCACTACGCAACACAATTTCCCACGGTTCTTTAGTAGGAAAGTGCTTATTAATCGCCAAGCACTTGGGTAACTCTTTAGATCAGAGCCAGACCCTGAACCACAGGGGACTCCAATCTAAGAGGAAGGAGAAATCAGGGCTCCGATCTCCATTTTACAGCTGTGGAAACTGAGGCCGTGGGGGGCAAACGGTTTGGCCAAGGTCACAAGGACCAGCAGATGAATGGCAGAGCTGGGATTAGAGCTCAAAAACCCAGTCTCATGGAGGTGATAATAAGACTAATAATGCCAAGCACTGTACTAAGCGCTGGGATAGAAACAAGGTAATCCAGTCTAAGTAGGAGGGAGAACAGGTATTGAATCCCCATTTACAGATGAGGCCCAGAGAAGCTAAGGGATTTGCCCAAGGTCATGCAGCAGGGATATGGCGGAGCTTGGATCAGAACCCAGGTTTTCTGATTTTCAGGTCCATGCTCTTTCCACTAGGCCATGCCAAGCCAGATGATGTGCAAAAAGTCCCATTAAACTCACTGATTGATGAGATGATGCAAAATCTCCTGAGCTTTGGCTAAATCTGTAACTCTGACCTGAGAGAGAAACCCTTCACTTTCCAGAGCAAGTGATGTGGATGAAACACAGGAGGCAATTTTTCAGACGACCACTGAGTGTTAAGAGAGGTTTAGCATGGCCCAGATTCAGCACATTTGCCCTACCAGCTCACTGAGGAGCAATGTAGCCTAGTGGAAAGAGAATGGGCTGGGATGGAGTCAGAGGACCCGAGTTCTAATCCCGTTCTGCTACTTGCCTGCTGTGTGACCTTGGGCAAATCACTTCACTTCTCTGCATCTCAGTTCCTTCGTCTGTAAATTGGGGATAAAATCTTACTCTTGCCGACCTAAACTGTGAGTCTCATGTGAAATGGGAATTGCGTTCAACCTGATAACCTGGTATCTACCCAGGATCTGAAACAGTGCCTGGCACATACCGCTTAACAAATACCAAACCATGCTTATCCTTCCCATTGGCTACTTCCTCTTGTCTCCTCTTCCTAAACCCATGTAGTTCCTGACTCCGACTCCTAATTCTTTTCCGTGTTTAATCTTCTTCGGGAAGGTTTCCCAGGAAAATGATCAACATGGCCAATGTTTCGTCTGCTCCAGCTGCTCCTTCCCTGCAGGAGATGCCTGCCTGGAGGCTTGAGTTTGGCAGTGCCACGGATCAGTGCGAGGGCGAAAGATGGCCAACCGCACGGGGACCCGGCGGGGTGGAGTGGGGCCAGCTGGGGGCTCTCGGCCAGAAAGACCGGCTGGTCAGGTAAACGTGGCACTTTCCAAATGAGAGAGAGAGAAAGCCCGGGACTGGATGATCTGGCTTCCTGCCCGGGCCTGGGAGTCAGAGGATCTGGTTCTAATTCTGGCTCTGCCACTTGCCTGGTGTGGGACCTTGGGCAATATTGGTGCCAGTTTCCAGAAAAGGGGAGCATCTCTGCTTTTTTGTCCTCTGGTCTCCATTCCCCCGAATAAAACCCCCATCTCAAGGAGCGGAGCCATGAGAACGGAGGGCCACATCCACCACCATTCCTGGATCAGCCTAATGGCCCATCCAGCCCATAGTTCTGCCTCTCACCCTGACAGCAGCACACAAAGATGGTTGCTAATGGTTAGGCCAAGCTGCCTCACATCCCTATCACTTCCCTTTACTGCTCCAATTTCCTCCCTCGAAATAAATAATGATAATAGGGGTAGCTAAGCACTTAATCTACCCCAAGCACTACGCTAAGCATTGGGATAGATACAAGATCATCCCATCGGACACAATCTCTGTCCCGCACTGGGCTCCTCACAATCTAAGATGGAGGAAGAAAGGGGATTTTATCCCTATTTTACGGGTGAGGAGACCGAGGTCCAGAGAGGTTAATTGACTTGCTGAAGGTCAACTGGGAAGTCAAGGCTCAAGCTGGGTCTAAAAGTTGGGTTTCCTGACTTCCCGCTTATGGGTCTCTTTTCCTGTCAATGCCAGCCTCAATGAAACCTTGACCTTTGACGACTGTCTCCTTCTTCCTGGGAGACTCTGGACAGACAGCCCCTTCGGGGGCCAGCGGGAACTCAGAGCAAAGCTGTTCTCGCCTAACTTAAGTTCATACTAGACTGTAACACAAAGTCCCAGGGAGCTGAGATCTGCCTAGTCTCGTTGGAGAAATCTGCACTGGCGACCCAGATCCCAGACCAACTGCCAGGCAGAGTCCTACGTCCAGTATCATTTCTCCACCCAACTAGCAGCGTGGCTCAGTGGAAAGAGCCCGGGCTTTGGAGTCAGAGGTCGTGAGTTTGAATCCCAGCTCGGCCACTTGTCAGCTGTGTGACTGTGGGCAAGTCACTTAACTTCTTTGTGCCTCGGTTACCTCATCTGTAAAATGGGGATTAAGACTGGGAGCCCCACGTGGGACATCCTGATTCCCCTGTGTCTACTCCAGGGCTTAGAACAGTGCTCGGCACGTAGTAAGCGCTTAACAAATACCAACATTATTATTATTAGATTGACAGAGCGATAGCTCTTTCTCGATTCTGTGCGTGGTGGTGCATGGCCATTTTTAGCTGATGGAGTGATTTGCCTGGTTAATTCTGCTTCTGATAACACACATCACTCTGGTATGCTAACTAGTTACGGGACCCTCTCCCCGAGCCCACTAAGTCCTCGTTTCCTTTTCTCCCACTCCCTTGCTTTTGGATTTGCACCCTTTATTCACCCCTCTCTCAGTCGCCCAGCACTTACGTACACCTTTCATTAATTCATTTATATTAATGTCTGTCTCCCTCTCTAGACTGTAAGTTTGCTGTGGGCAGGGAATGTGTCTACTGACTTTGCTATACTGTACTCTCCCATGTGCTCAGTACAGTGCTCTGCACCCTGTAAGCACTCAGTAAATATGACCGATTGATTGACTGATTTGGGATCCCCTCTTAATCACTGGATACTAAGCTACACTCACCCGAATTAGCCAGGGGCCAGAAACTCGGTCTGATTTTATTTTCATGGGCGTCGGGGACAGCAGGAAAGCAGTATGGCCTAGTGGATAGAGCACAGGCCTGGAATCACAAAGACCTGGGTTCTAGTCCCAGTTCTGCCACTTGTTTGGTGTGTGACCTCAGGCAAGTCACTTCACTTCTCTGGGCCTCAGTTACCTCATCTGAAAAATGCGGATTGGGACTGTGAGCCCGATATGGGACATGGACTGCGTCCAACCTGATCAGCTTGTATCTACTCTGGGTCTTAGTACAGTGCCTGGAACTTACTAAGCACTTAAATACCATACCAAAAACCAAAAGACTAACATGGTTAGAGCAATCCACAGAACCATAGAGCAAACAGATACATCTATTCCCTTATTCGATTTGGGTATAACTTGGTGGGAGGATTAGGGACTGTTCTTCCCACAGCACCAGTCTGTTCTGGTAGAACAGGAAGGCCCACCCGGTGCAAGGGGAAGGAACAGTGGTGCCTACACATGTGAAGTCGGTCCGCGTGCGGTGCTGCCAACCCTTTCCCCTTCCCGGGCCCTTCACCTCAGCCTGAGCGGGTCAAGCATGCAGTGCCTCTGGGCATCTCCCTTTGCAACTTTACAGAAATGGTAAAATGACCACCTGGGTCAGGGGTGTAAAGCATTTTGTTCATGGTGGACAGAGTGATTATTTAGGAATTTTCGGCCACCCTGGTATCTTCAAACCATGCCTTCCCAATCCTTTAGTTCCCGGTGAGTCAGTGGTTACCACATACGTGATTTCCCCCTAACTTGAGGTCCTTCAAGCAGATGACTCTGGTGTTATAGAGGAGCAGGCCAAGCAGTGGTCTGCAGTCAGTAGGCACTGGGCGAATCTCACCACAGCAACTCCCCACTGACCTTGACCCCACCCCGGTTGAAAGGATGAAACCTACAGAGACTTTTGCCCACATGCCCATATCTCCCCATCTACTAGGGCCAGGGAGAGGAAAGTGTCTGGGCCTGTAAGTCAGAGGACCTGGCTTCTAATTCCTCCTCTGCTATTACCCTGCTCTGGGACCATGGGGAAGTCACCTCACTTTTCTGGGACTCAGTTTCCTTATCTGGGAAATGGGTCACTTCACTTTTCTGGGCCTCAGTTTCCTTATCTGGGAAATGGGGATTCAATACCCATTCTCCCTCCTCCTAACACTGGGAGCCCCATGGGGGGACAGGGACTCTAACCAGCCTGATGAATTTGCATCTAGCCCAGTGCTTAGTACTGGGCTTGACTTAATACTCCTTTCATTATTATTTTTATTATTATTCCAGGACACCAAATCACAGCCACTGAAGAGGAATTAGTGGCCCAGCCTGCAATTTAGCTATATAATTCAGGTCCCCAACCAAAACCCATGGGACCCAATTTTCCAGTCAGGCCAGGCAAGATGGGGTTCCTTTGAACCAGCGATTGTATTTATTTGCTCTATTTTACTCTCCCAAATGCTTAGCCCAGTGCTCTACACACAGTAAGAACTGGATAAATACCACTGCTTCTCTGACTGATTGACCCAAATCTTAATTTATTTTAACATCTGTGTCCTCAACTGTAAGATCCCTGAGGATGGGGACTGGGGTCTTCTAATGCTAACAAACTCTCCCAAGTTCTTAGTACAGTGCTCTGCTCACAGAAGGTGCTCAATCATTAGTGTCAACTGACAATATCGATCAATCAGTTTGGTTCGGTGTCGTGGCCGGGAGGGACACCGATGAGTTACAAGCTAGGTCGGGTCCCTGCCCCGGCAGGCTCCTCTATACTGTAAACTCACTGTGGGCAGGGAATGTGCCTGTTATATTGTACTCTCTCGAGTTCTTAGTACAGTCTCTGCACCCAGGAAGTGCTCAATAAATACCACTGACTGGCTGACTCGGGTACCTCCAGCCTCCTCTGCATCCCTCCCCGCCCCCCAATCCCAGGGCCAGCAGGGACCTGTGTATTCGATGACGAAGCCGGCATTGCTCACGGACGCATCGCTGCGGAAGGCCAGGAAGAGGCTGTTGCTGCTGCTCTCGATGCGATCGGGCACTTGGGCCCCATAGAAGCTGCCGATGAGGGGGCTGAGGGAGTCCAGACCATCGTAGATGTGCAGGAAGTCGTAGCCCGGCTCCAGGCTGAAGCTGCAAAGAGAGCCGGGCCCCGCCCCCTCCATTAGGGACAGAGACAAGGCCAGCGGGGGCAACGAAGAAGTTGCTTTCCCCTCCCAGTCTGTCCCTCCCAGTACCTGGCTTCCTTCCCCCAGAAGACATTCTTGGGGCTTTATAAATTTTCATCCCATCCTCTCAGGTGAGCCCAGGACAAACCTCCTCCTCTTCGTCTGAATGAGAACCAAAGAACCCCCAGGCCTGGGACAGATAAAGGTCTCGGGGAGGTGCAGTCTGGAGAAGAGGGTGCCTTCATCCCCTTCCTATGAGATTGGGAAGGATTTGTATAAAAAGGATACCGAACTGTACTGTTCCCTTTATATCCGGTGACAGAACAACTGGAGCCAGACAGCAATCAGTTAGACATAAGGAAGAACTCCTAGTTAAACCCTGGAACGGGGAGGTGACCAAATCTTCACCTCTGGGGACTGGAGACCATGAATTGAAGACCCCCAAAGCCCTTAGGTGGCTTCTCGAGGTCCACCTCATGCTCACCCTTTGGACCTCGGAGCCCGAAGAGGGCACGGAGAGGCTGGCCGCCAGACCCCGATCTGCCACGAGGAGGGTACTTACGTGTTGAACACCAGGGCGATGACGTAGTCCGGGGACACAGTCACTCTCCAATCACACTCCTTGCCCGGAGGGTAGGGCTCGGGATAGTGGGGTGACAGAATGACCCCTGAGGGACCTGCCAGGTCTCCGCCACAGGGAGCTGGGGAGAAAATGGGGACAGAGTGTCAGTCCAGATCTCCAAAAGAACCCCCAAATGGGGACTTGGGAACAGCAGGGCCTAGGGGAAAGAACCTGGGAGTCAGGAGTTCTGGGTTCCAATCCCAGCTCCGCCCCTTATCTGCTGAGTGATCGTGCATAAGTCAATCATATTCATTGAGCACTTACTGTGCACAGAGCACTGTATTGAGCACCTGGGAGAGTTTATTATGAGTTGGTAGACATGTTCCCTTCCCATAACGCGCTTACAATCTAAGTCACTTAACCTCTAGACTGTAAGCTCGTTGTGGGCAGGGAATGTGTCTGTTATATTGGCATCGTGTACTCTCCCAAGTGCTTAGTACAGTGCTCTGCACATGCTAAGTGCTCAGTAAACACGAATGATAGATTAACTTCTCCGGACCTCAGTTTCCTCGTCGGTAAAATGGGGATAAAATGTCCATTTTCTCTCCCTCTTAGACTGTGAGCCCCATGGAGTCCATGGAGGCGCTACCACAGAGCTTGGCGCAGTGCTTGGCCCAAAGTAAGTCCTTGACAAACCCCACAATTGTTATTATTATCATTATGACTCAGAGCAGGGACAGATTCCTTATCTGTAAGGAACTCTCAGGGAGAAGGAGGCCTGGCCTCTGCCCTCCACAAACAGATACTCGAGAGGCAGGACTCTATCTGGACTCCTGCAGTGACAGAGAATCAGCGTAGCTTAGTGGATAGAGCCCAGGCCTGGGAGTCAACAAGACCTGGGATCTAATCCTGGCTCTGCCACTTGTCTTCTGTGTGAAGTTGGGCAAGTCACTTCACTACTCTGGGACTCGGTTACTTTATCTGCAAAAAGTGGATTAAAACTGGGATCCCCTTGTGGGACATGGACTGTTCCCAACTTGTTTAGCTTTTATTTACCCCAGGACGGAATGTCCCAGCCTGGACAAAGAGTGGAAATCTGACGTGTGGGAAAGCTAGGCAGACATGGGTGAAGGCTACAGGATGACTGACCCAAGCCGAGCTGATATTTGACAGGACGTCCCATTTCAGATTTATTGCTTGGATGTGCTTAGCACGATGCTGCTGTGTGTCAGAGTCTTTCCAATAGGCCATGCTGACTCAGGGAGTCCACAATCTGGAGGGTCCATGATCCAGAGAGGGGACCCTCCCGCTTGGTCCGTTCCACGTCTACGCTACCTGCAGCTCCACCTGAGTGGGGGCAGGGGTGATGAGCCCATCAGCCCCGCAGCAGCAGTCAGGGGCGGCCCAGAAGAGAGTGGAGCCGTTCTCCAACATGAGAATTTGGAGTCTCCTCCCGGGCCTCCCACCATTTTCAATGTTTCCTGACCTCCCCTCTAATTTCCAAAGAGAGCTGAATGTCGGCCACAGCTAAGGTTAGGTCTTCCCAGAGTTGATTCCGTCCGTGGCTTACCTGAAGGGAGAAACCAGGGGAGGGGGGGAGCCCGTCCTTACCTATGCACGTGGGGGGGTCAGGCTGCCAGAAGAACCTGTTCTCGATCTTCACGCAGTGGACGGTGGCTTCTCCCTGCAGCGCATAGCCCGGGTCGCACTGGAACACGATGGAGTCTCCCGCCTGCCGGCTGTCCCCACTCCGGCTTCCGTTCTGGGGAATCCCGGGGTCGTTGCAGGAAGTCGCTGTCGACACTGGGGACAGAGGGAAGAGCATCAGCGCCAGGAGCCCGGTTCTCCCAGCTCCATCTGGGTTTCAGGAAGGAGCTTTCATTCATTCATTCAATCGAATTTAACTGAGCGCTTACTGTGTGCACAGCACTGTACTCAGGGCTTGGGAGAGTACAATATAACAATAAACAGAAACATTCCCTGTCCACAATGAGCTTACAGTCTAAACCTGGAAAGGCCTGCTCTAACCCCCAGCTTCCAGATAACATGGCCCAGGGGAAAGAGCAGGGGGCCGGGAGTCAGGCGACCCAGGTTTTCTGGTCCCAGTTCTTCCACTGGCTCGCTGTATGACTTTGGAGGAGTCGCTTCACCTCTCTGGGCTTCAGTTTTTCCTTTACCTATAAAATGGGGATCAGAATGTGCACTTCTCCCCACTGTCCCAGGCTGGTCGTCAGGACAAAATGAGTGAACCAAAGCGAAACTGCTTGGGGATATGTGAGAAGCAGTGAGGCTCAGCGGAAAGAGCACGGGCTTGGGAGTCAGAGGTCATGGATTCTAATCCAGGCTCTGCCACTTGTCAGCCGTGTGACTTTGGGCAAGTCACTCAAGTTCTCTGTGTCTCAATGATCTCATCTGTAAAATGGAGATTAAGATCGTGAGCCCCACCTGGGACAACCTGATAACCTTGTATCTCCTCCAGTGCTTAGAACAGTGCTTGGCATATAGTAAGCGCTTAACAAATACCATCATCATCATTATTATTACTGTCACTATTATTAAAAACTGGAGTAGGATAGCAGGTGTGGTCAGCACACCGTCCCAGACAGTGTGAGCACTGTTCAAAGTCCTGGCAATTCTAGAGCCCCGCAAGTGACCGGAGCACCTGGCAGGGAGTCCAGAAGCCCGTTCCGAATCCTCGACCCAGACCTCTCCCTGCTGCGCAAGGAGCTGCTCTGTTCTCCCTCCTCCTTCTGCCCCGGTCTCCACCTGCTTCCTTCTGACGCTGCCCCCACTCCAAAGCGGGTCTTCCCCAGGGAGGAGGAGGGTCTCCGGAGGCCAGCCGATCTGGGAGTGCTCTGCGGAGCACGGGCGTCACAGACAATCCCGCTCCTCCTGTTTACTTAACAAAGCTGGGCTGCTGCTGATCCTGCCCGGCATTTGCAGTCAATCCCCAGTCAAACATGCTCTGAGGAATCTCCGAGCAGGCGGGGGGCCTTGGGGATACTCAGCAGTGCTGAGATTTAGCTTCCGAGTGGTGGGAGCTGCCAACCTGACCTTTTCTCAGACTGTGTTACAACTGAGGAACCGGAGGCTGGCTCGCATCGGCTCGCAGTCAACATTCCCCAGGTGAATCCTGGGGCTGGAAACGTCCTTTGGGTCCCTCTCTCTGGCTCCAGGCTGAAAGGCATCGAGCTCAGGCCAACAGAAGTTTTCTCTAGAGAATGAGTTCCCTGGATACCATCTTCCTACGATTCGTCTACAGTTGGCCTGTCTCCCCTACCAGATGGTACACTTCTCGTGGGCAGGGCACTTGCGTTGACTCTCCTGTGCTTTTCCAAGTGTTTAGCACAGCCTTCTGTACCCAGCAAACCCAACCCGATCCAGTACTCCCAGAATGAGGGGGTTGCATTATGGATGAAGCCTGCACTAAGGAAGACTGGACACAAGCCTCACATTCACGGCCAACAGCTTCCTCCGCCCCCATTACCCCGTGTTCTATGCTGACAGACTTTGTTGGAGAGAAGCAGTGTGGCCTGGTGGGAAGAGCTAGGAGTCAGAAGGCCTGGCTTCTAATCTCGGCTGTGTTATCTGCCTGCTGTGGGACTTTGGGTAAGTCACTCAGTTTCCAAGTCTATAAAACGCCTGTCTAAATGCCATTTAGACTCTAAGCTCCTTGTAGGCAGGAAGCACATCTACCAACCTTTTTGCATTGTTCCAAGTGCTAGTTGAGTGTCAACTCACTCAATAAATACCAATGATTGATTCACTGAGAAAATCCCTGTTCTCCCCTGACTCCTGAGGCTGTGAGCCCCTTGTGGGACAGGGACTGGGTCCAACCTGATTATTCCGAATCTACCTCACTGCTTGGCACACAGTAATGCATCATAATACCACAATTATCATGACTATGGAAGAATGCCCCTTAGCACCCCCCCACCCAACATGCTTTTTGGAAGAACTGTTTGAGCAAGTCTCACTTCCCTGTGCCTCGGTTCCCTCATTTGTAAATGAGGATTAAGACTGTGAGCCCTATGAGGGACAGAGACTGTATCCAACCTGATTAGCTTGTATCTATCCCAGCACTTAGTACAGCGCCTGTTACATGGTAAGTGTTTAACAGATACTATAAAAAAGCAGCTCTGCTTCCAAACCCTCAAGCGGGAGAGTGGAAGATGTTGAGGGGTCTCTTTTGGATGGACACAACTCTGTCTAGCTCTCAATGCTTTTCCATTGGACAACTCCAAAACCAGACCCCAGGGGACCCAGAGGTTTAATGACCCTGCAGGGAAGGAAACAGGGCAGTAAAGTCAGGTGAGTGGACTACGATGGAAGGGGTGGGTTTAGCTGCCCCTGAAGACCTCAGAGGTGGATCTCATTCCATTGGCCCGCGTGGGTTTGGGCCAGGGGTGGGGACCAAGTTGGGAGTGGGGACAAGGTGAGGGGAATCGGTGGAAGCTGGAAGCTGGGGGTGGGGGTTAGGGGAGGGCTGACCTGAGAACTGGATGGCGAAGCCCTGCTTGCTGGTGAAGAAGTCCGTGTTGAACTGCAGGATGACCGAGTTGAAAGTGCTGTGCACATCTCCTGGCAGCACAGAGCCACTCATCTCTCGTAACACGATTCCGCTTTCCACCGGGCCGTCCCATATCCTCAGCACATCGTGGACTTCCTCTGTGTCGAAGACCAGGAAATGCAGCCTGGGAAGGGAGGCAGAAGACCGTGAGCTGAGCAAACCACTTGCCAGAGAAATGGTTACTAACAATAACAGTGATCGGGGACTCTGTTAGAGGCTCACAAGGTGCCGAGCACTGTACTAGACATTGGGATAGATACAATTCAATCAGAGTTAACACAGTCCATGTCCCCCATGGGGCTTCCGGTCTAAGAGAGGGAGAAGGGGTATCATGCCCATTTTACAGATAGTTCCAGCTCTTGATCCCATTATTCAAGTCCCTTCTCAGCAAACCTCCCTATCCTTCAGGGAAATAGTGTCCCCTTTAGGGTGGGGACACCAATCAATCAATCAATCATATTTATTGAGGGCTTACTGTGTGAAGAGCACTGTACTGAGCACTTGGGAGAGTACAGGATAACAGTTAGCAGACATGTTCCTTGCCCACAACAAGTTTACAGTCTAAAGCCTCAACTGGGAGGCTGGGTGGCCCCCTGCTGTGTGGCTGTGAGCAAGGAAGGTTTGGCAACAGCCAGTGAGGAAAAGGAATGGATCAGATCAGGGGATTTGCTTGGTCTGAAGTGAGCTGGACCGGGAAGAGGAAGCAACAGAGTCTAGTAGAAAGAGCCTGGGCCTAAGAATCAAGAGACATGAGCTTTAATCTCGCCTCTGCCACCTGTCTGTTGTATGACTCTGGGCCTGTCACTTAACTTCTCTGGGCCTCAGTCGCCACATCTGTAAAATGAGGATTCAAAGCCTGTTCTTCCTCCCCTTTAGACCATGAGCCCCATGTGGGACAGGCACTGTGTCCTACCTGATCACCTTGCATCCGTCCCAGAGCTTAGTACGGTGCTCAGTACCCCCTTCTGTGTTGCCCTTACTCCCTTTGTTCTTGCCCCCTCTGAGCCCCATAGCACTTGTGTGCCTAACTGTGATTTATTTATTTAGATTAATGTCTGTCTCCCCTCCTCTAGACTGTAAGCTCGTTGTAGGCAGGGAATGTGTCTATTTATTGTTGTATTGTACTCTCCCAATTGCTCAGAACAGTGCTCTGCACACAATAAACACAATAAATATGAGTGAATGAATTAAGAGATATCCTTATTATTGTTATTATTACTGGGTAAGGGTGAAAGAAGCGGGGGAATTTCCCAACTGACCAAAGGAACATCGGTCTCTTGAACTCTCCTTGGATGCCTCCAAAAGCAGCCTGGCCTATTGGAAAAAGCCTGAGCCTGGGAGTCAGGGGACTTGAGCTGCTGTGTGACTTTGGGCAAGTCACTTAACTTCTCTGTGCCTCAGTTACCTCATCTGTAAAATGGGGATTAAGACTGTGAGCCCCAAGTGGGACAACCTGATTCCCCTGTGTCTACCCCAGCGCTCAGAACAGTGCTCGGCACATAGTAAGCGCTTAACAAATACCAACATTATTATTATTATTATTCTAATCCCAGCTCAGACATTTGTCTGTTGTGTAACTTCGGGCAAGCTTTTTCACTTCTGTACGCCTCAATTAACTCATCTGCAAAATGGGGATTAAGACTGTGAACCCTGTGTGGTACAGGGACTGTGTCCAATCAGATTATCTTGTATCTGCCCCAGTGCTTAGTAGAGTGCCTGGCATGTGGTAAGTGCTGAACAAATACCATAAATACAAAGAGATCCCTCGATCTCTTTCTTCCACTGCTGTCCTGAGATAAGCAGGGGAGTAGCCCTTTTATATGGAAAATGTCTCTAGATGAAAAACTTGGGCAGGGGGTGAGGAGAATCTAGGAAACGATGACATTGACTGATGCTCTGAGAACGAATTCCAAGATCTGCATTCCACGACTCAGCACCTCTCCCCGCCCCCTGACCTCACTGGCCTGCCTCTGTCCTAGCTTCAACAGCCCAATATCACCAGCTGGAGTCTACCGATAACAGTATCGATCTTGTGTTTCCCATCCCGACCCTCGAGCACCGGGCTCTGGCTCCAGGCTAATCTCTTGCTCGTGAAATATTCTGGGAATCTTATTTCGGAGGGTTGTTTCGACTGCAATCAAACGGGCCAGAGAAGGGGTAATGGAGGCCATCCTTGATGGACTGGCAGGCCAGCCTGAGAGGGGGGTGGAGCTGGGGGAAAAACATGGCTAGCGGAACCGACCAAGAGCAGGCAGAGTCTGAACGTGCTGGGGTTACAGGACAGCTTCTCGCTGGATCTGAGACGGCCCCCTCCCCACTCCCCTGGAGGAGAACCCTAATCTGGAGCACTGTTGAGAGTTGACATCCCGTAATGTCTGAAGCACTGAAGCTAGAGCGGCTTTTAATTCCCAATTACATAACTACCACTGGGCAGGCCCTGGCTGTAGCCTCGTTGTTCGACTGTACGCTCCTTGTGGACAGGGAATGGGTCACTTCTGTAACTTTTCCCCAAGTGCTGAAAACAGTGCGCGATCTCTGTCCACAGGGAGTTTACAGTCTGGAGGGGGAGGCTTAGTTCGGTGTGCTATGCTAAGAACTTGGGAAAATCAGATAGAGGCACAAGACAATATTCCCTGTCCCCAGAGAACTTCCACTCTAATGGATAGGCAAAGCTCTCGGATGCAGTGTCAGAGGTCAGTCACTGACCTTATCCTTCTGCTGTGAAAGGAATCTGCTCACTGTGTGCTCTAAACACACAAAAAGAAAAGAAAATCCTCCTATATTCCCCAACTTTTTGCCTCAAAGTATATTCTATCTTGAAAACATATTTAAAAGTGGGTTGGGCCTCATCTCAGTGCACTGTCTTTAATGAGGGTTTCATAAACGATAACTCTGGGAATCCGAGAATTTCTACCCCCCAATGGATAATTTATACAACACGCACTCTGTGATTAAAGCACGCTCACTTCAAACCCCTGGAACCTTTGCCAAAATTGGGATAATGCTGACCGCATAATTGGTAAGGGCCGATCTGTATTTTGTGGCAAAATGGCTCTGCGGAGGAAGACGTTCAAAGCAAAAACCCTCCAGCATCTTAAACAGATTTGACTCTCCTTCCTTCTTGGGGTGCCCACTGCTGGGTGGATATTCCAGGCCCAAAGAAGCTTTGGCTAAACTGTACTCCGTATTGTGGTCAGAGAAGAAAAATAAAACAGCAGTGTGAAACAGTGTGGCCTAGTGGTTAGAGCGCTGGCCTGGCAGTCAGAAGGATCTAGATTCTATGCCCGGCTCCACGATTTGCCTGTTGTATGACCATGGGCAAGTCACTTCACTTCTCTGTGCCTCAGTTACTTCATCTGTAAAATGGGGATTAAGACTGTGAGTCCCATGTGGGACATGGACTGTGTCCAACTCAATTCGCTAATAACTACCCCAGTGCTTAGTATAGGGCCTGACACATAGTAAACATTTAACAAAAACCGTTTAAAAAAACACACCGTCGTCAATACTGTGCACCTCAGCCAGTGTTATGGGTAAAAGCAGAGTGGCTCAGCGGAGAGAACATGGCCCTGGGAGTCAGGGGACTTGGGGCTAATCCCAGCTCTATCATTTGCCTGCAGTGTGACCATAACTTCTCTGTGTCTCCATTTCCTTATCTGTAAAATGGGGATTAAATATGTGTTCTCCCCCTACTTATACCATGAGCCCCATGTGGGACCGAAACTGTGTCTGAGCAATCTATTCCAGCTTTTAGTACAGTACTAGCACAAGGTAAGCGCTGAACAGCTACACGATTATTATTAAATGGGTAACTGAATAAAGAGCTGCTGTCTCCCACACCTGGGGGGCAGACAGAAGTCATCGATAGATCCCCCTCTCCACTGTTCCCATTTCCAGAGGCCTCAATTCATCAACCAAACGAGAGTTTAACTTGAGGGAGTTTAGATGAAATGGGAAACAATGCCGAAAGGAAAATAATACTTTCTTTATAAAATATCCCCTGCTGAGCCGCTCCTGGTCCCAAACAGACAATTAAAACACCATCATAATAACAAACAACTACAATTAAAGCATCGCGGGGCCAAATGAAAGCAAGATGCTAAAAAGCGGTGGGGATTGCGATGGAGGAATGTGAACTCCTCTATTCCCTTGGGCCTTCGCCTTGATTCAAACCTCGTCGGTGAAAGAAATGCCCTCAGATTTCTCGTTCAGGTTTACAAACCGGAGGTGAGGAATGAACCTGACATCTAGATAATTTGGAGTGTGTGTAGTGGAAGCCGGATGGGGAAGGTCACGGGACACAGGCACCCCCAGAGAGCCAGGGTTCTAATCCCAGCTCTGCCTCTTGTCTGCTGGGTGACCTTGGGGAAGTCACTTAACTTCTCCGTGCCTCAGTTCCTTCATCTGTAAAATGGGGATTAAGACTGTGAGCCCCATGTGGGACATGGCCTGTGTCCAACGTGATTGGCTTGTATCTACCCCAGCACTTTAGAACAGAGCCTGGGAAAGGAGCTAAAAGGAGGAAAGCAGGGAGGGAAGGAGGAGGAGAAAGGGGAGGGAGGGAAGGAGTTGGGAACTCCATACCCCAGGTCCTCGTTAAGACCCTCTGTGTCACCCCTCGCCCCACCACCCCCCCCCCCCCCGCCGTCCACTGAAGATCCAACTAAGTAGTGAATTTCGCTTCCTGGCTTCTAGACGTTCCCATCTCATATTTCTCGATGAGACTTTGAAAAATGAGCCTGTCAATGCTGCGTTGTTCATTAGACTGGTGTGAGCCATTTCGATCGACTCCCGCCCTGGCTGAAGATGGGTCCTAAGCAATAAAAGGTGCCCTCCTCCCTCCCTGCCTGCCCACCTTTCCTGGGTGCCACTTCCAAGCCAGCAGCTCCGGGGCTCTGTTCGATTGGGGTCGAGCAGGCCCTTCCAAGGTGTGGGACGTTTCGAAGACCCCGTAGTCATTTTTTAAAAAAACGGTATTTGTTAAGCTCTTATTATGTGTCAAATCCTGTTCTAAGAGCTGAGGTAGACACAAGTTGATTAGATAGGATACAGTCCAAGTAGGTGGGAGAACAGGCGAACTGCGGTACAGAGAAGTGACTTTTACATAGTCACACAGCATGCAATTGGCAGAGTTGGGATTAGAACCCAGGTCCTCTGATTCCCAGACCCGTGCTCTTTCCCCTAAGCCATGCTGCTTCTCGTCATGAATTAAAGAGCAAGAAAAAAATAATCTTCAGACTGAAAGTTGATTAGAGCTTTTTGGGGGGACGGGGGGGGGGGTGACCCTTTTAACCATTCACGTCATAATGGGCCACTTCATCTTCTTCCCTCTCCCCTTTCTGCCCAGAGCTGCTCCAGTTCCATTCAAAAGCATGAGTGATTAATTTTAATGGAAGTTCAAATGAGGGTTTTATACAACAGTATCAGGCGTGAAAAGGATTCTTTTATGATGGATTACCATAAGAATAAGGAACTGGAAATTTTCCTCTCTCCACCCCCAAAAATCTCAACCGCCTTGGGTGGAAGCTTCACGGGGGCTTAAAGGAACAGAGAGGGAGATTTTGATAAGATGATCCAAATCGATCTATCCATCGGTGGCATTTACTGGGCAGCTCCTGGGTGCAGAGCACTGCACCGAGTGTGTTGGGGAGAGCAGCAGGAGATACGAGTTCCTGGCCCTCTTGGGGCTTCCACACTATAGGGAACCTGAGGGATCTTATCCAGTCACCTTCGGGAGCCTCTCCATTAACTCTTTCAGGTCTACCCAGCCATGCCCTGCCCCCCTCTCCTCTGAGCCTCCACTGTCCTTGGTTCTGGTGGCAGAGTGGAGGCTCGGGGCAGGGCTGGCGAACGGCCCCTGCCCTCGGCAATCGTGTGCTGGAGGCAGGCAGATGAGTCCCCTCTTTTGGCAGTCTTGAGAACCAGCGTGGCCTACTGTAAAGAGCCAGGGCCTCGGAGTCAGGGGACCTGAGTTCTAATTCTGATTCTACCGCCTGCCTGCTAGAGCAGGTCACTTTGCTTCTCTGGGCCTCAGTTTCTTCCTCTGTGAAGTGATGATTCAAAACCTGATATCCCTCCCCCTCACACTCCGTTCATGCAAGACAGGGACCGTATCCAACCTGATTATCTTGCATTTACCCCAGATTTTAGTACAGCGCTTGGTAACAATAAGTGCTTAAAAAGGATTATTATTGTTGCTATTATTATTATTAATAATAACCCCTGAAGTCTGTTGGTCAGCAAACAGTGATCAGTCCCCATCTCTCTTCTGTTCCTAACCTCTCCTTCTTGCCTGCAAAGGCCGCCCTGCTTTCCACTGCTGCAGAACGGCAACCGGGATGAACGGGATTTTAGATCTGCATTTCCTATCACTCATATACCGAGGGCCAGGGACAGAGATCTTCATCTAATGAGCAAGGGGTGAAGCAAATGAGCGTTCTGAACAGAGGAGGCCGTGTAAATGTTAATTGAAAAGTAGGAACGCTAATGAGGAGTGTGTGTGGCGGGGGGCCGGAGGGAGGGTGAGGGAGACGCAACAGAGACATTTGGAAAATGATCACGGAGATTGTCTTTTCCTAATGCCTCTCGTGTGAGAAAGGAAGAAGAGGGAGCAGGAAGGGAGCTGCTGCAACCAGTCTGGACTTCCTTACAGAGTAGATCTCCACTTCTTTCAGGAAGCCTGCCCAGACTGAGAGCCACGCTTGCCACTTATGTACCTTATTCTTATCATCAGCACATATGTACAAGTGCTGGATTTTATTTGGATAGGTAACTATCCAGTTCATCCCTCTTGATATCTCTAAAATGTAAGCACGCTGTGGGAAGGGAGATGTTCTTCCCCTTGACTCTATTTATTGCCATTGTTCTCGTCTGCCCGTCTCCCCCGATTAGACTGTAAGCCCATCAGAGGGCAGGGACTGTCTCTATCTGTTGCCGATTTGTACATTCCAAGCGCTTAGTACAGTGCTCTGCACATAGTAAGCGCTCAATAAATACTATTGATGAATGAACGTGTCTACCAGCTCTGTGTATTGTACTCTCCCAAGTGCTTATTACAGTGCTCTGCACACAGTAAGTGCTCAGTAAATACTACCGATTGAAATAGTTGTCCCACTTTCTGGTGTTTTCATTCATTCAATCATATTTATTGAGCTCTTACTGTATGCAAAGCAGCGTACTAAGTGCTGGAGAGAGTACAATACAACAGAGTTGGTAGTCACGTTCTTCCTCCTGATCCCCCCAGCTGTGAATACACTGTGTCCGACATCCCTGTAGCTGATGGCGACAGAGCTGAGATGAATCCCCCGTTTAGATTGGGAGCCTGTCACTGGGCAGGGATTGTCTCTATCTGTTGCCTAACCGTACATTCCAAGCGCTTAATACAGTGCTCTGCACATAGTAAGCGTTCAATAAATACTATTGAATGAATGAATGAATGCCTACCCTTCCCCAGCTTCTGCAAGGGGGCTCCCGCAGCCCCACCTCTTCCAAAGGAGATGGAATCAGTGAAAACGGCCCAGGAGCCATCAACCACGACGCCACCTGTTAGTAGGACACTGAGAGCACTTTGACTTCGAGCACATAAAAGGACGACGTGCCTCCCTGCTGTCCAGGTGTTTCAAGGTATCCATATTCTCTTGGGGTAAGGGGAATTCCCCTTTACCCGGGTAAGAAGTCAACCACCGGTGTGCCGCTCCTCTTACCTGACCTCCGGCGACCAGCGGTCCAGCCTTGGCTCTGACCAGGAATGATGGAGGAGGGCGAGGAGCGCTCATCGGAAGAGGTCCCAAGCCCCCTGTTCCTCAAGCCGTCACCAGGCTACTCCCGCTAAGGGAATCTCGTGGTCGGTCTTCCCGGCCCTGACCCAGAGCACAGAAACTCGGAGGGCCTGGCTTCAGCTTGGCAGGAGCAGAAATCGTACGCGAGCCTCAGCAGATGCAAGAGGCTGACGGCCCCAGACCGCTAGCTGTGCGCCTTTCCGAGCAAACCAGTGGCTTCATCCAGTGGCCCTTCCATCTCCCCATGGTTAAGCTGTCTTGGAAACCACCCTCTTCTCTGGCCTTTTGGCAGGCACTGTTCTAGGTGCTCCCTAAATATTTCCCTGGGAGGGGGCACGGCCTAGTAGACGGAACCCAGGCCTGAAAATAGAGAAACTCGGGGTTTTTTTTTAAATGGTATTTTTTTTAAGTGCTACACTCCCAAGCGCTTAATACAGTTCTCTACGCACAGTAAGCCCTCAATAAATACCAAGGATTGACTGATCATTTCCTTCGACAGTGGTTTCCCCAAGCTCTGCACAAGTTCAGAGAGGTGTGTGTGAGTGTTGGCACTGGTCCCTCTACACCTTCTCTGCATGCTGCACAAAGACTGGGGCCGGGTTCTCGGGGGAGGGATGTGGGGGCCACGGGGCAGAGGTGAGCTGCGGAAGAAATGCCCAAGCGAGGGGAGTCGGGGTTGGAGCTGCCCCACCTTCACTCACCTGATTGTACATCCAGCCTCGGCCTCGACGGTCCAGACGCAGTTGAGGTTGTGGTCATAAGGGCTCGGGTAACCGGGCGACAAGATCTTCCCCACTGACTCGCCTCTCACAGTGCCCCCGCACTCGGCTGGAAGGAAGACATAAAAAGGGTGGGTGGGGCCGGGGGTGGTGGTCCCCGACTCAAAGGCCAAAGAGCCAGTTGCCGGTCCCCAGTGAGCGGCCACGGAGGTGTGGAGGGGCTGCACTGGCTACCGAGGGGATTTGAAAGGAAGAGGCTTTGTAAGTGGTTCCACCAGGCAATGGGCCCTTGTGGAAACAACCAGCCCAGAGACCCGCGTCCCAGTTCCAGCTCTGCCCCTGGCTGGTTGGGTGACCTGGGGAAAGTCACTTGACTGCTCCGGTCCTTGTTCTCCCCATCTGTGAAATGGGAAGAAGCCACCTTCTCTCCTTGGCTTTTCTCCCCAGCTTCCATTAGAAATAGTGTGGCCTGTCAGAAAGAGCACGGACCCGTTAGTGGACTTGGGCTCTAATCCTGGTTCCTTCACCTGCTCGCTGTGGTAACTTGGGCAAGTCGCTTCACTTCTGTGCCTCGGTTACCTCATCTGTAAAATGGGGATTAAAATACCTGTCCTCCATCCTACTTAGACTGTGAGCCCCAAGTAGAAGGGGGACTGTCCAAACTGCTTATCTTGTACCTATCCCCTTGTTTAGTTTAGTACTTAAATAATAATCATTCTTTGCTTAGTTCAGTATTTAACATACAATAATCATCATCTGTGAGCCTTGTGTGGAGCAGAGGTCGTGACTGATCTGACTACCTTGTACCTACTCCAGCATGATGTTTGTTACGAGCTTACCGTGTGCCAAGCACTGTGGCAAGCAGTGGGTTTGACACAAACAAATCACAAGGGATTCACAGAAGTAGGATGGAGAACAGGTACTTAATCTCCATTTTACAGTTCAGTTCAGGCCCAGAGAAGTTAAGTGATTTGCCCAAGGTCAAACACTGGGCAAATGGCAGAGCCAGGATTAGAACCCTGGACCCCTGACTCCCAGTTCTGTGTTCTATTCACTATTTATTCACTCAGTCATATTTATTGTGCCCTTACTGTGCGCAGAGCATTGTACTAAGCACCTGGAAAGTACAATTCAGCAATAAAGAGAGGCAATCCCTGCCCACACTGGGCTTACAATCTAGAAGGGGGGAGACAGACATCAAAACAAGTAAACACGCATCAGTATAAATGAATAGAATTATAGATATATACACATAAATACGAGTAAACAGGCATTAATATGAACAGAACTATAGATATGTACATATACACACAAGTGCTGTGGCGGGGAGGGCGGGTGGAGCAAAGAGAGCGAGTCGGGATGACGTGAAGGGGAGGGGGAGCTGAGGAAAAGGGGGACGGTCTGGGCCTGCTCTCCTTACCTCACCTTACCTCAATCTTACCATGTTGGACAGGGGCTCTGCCTAAGCTGACCTGTCTTCTCAACCACACCACCCCCGTCCTGTCTCCCGAGACCACTAATCTCTAGACCCCTTCTGCTTCCCCTCTGCTCCCCAAGGATCAAACTCCTAATCTCCCCTCTCTTCCCGCACAAACCCACGCCCTCAACTCTGCCTTCCCTCGCTTCGCCAGCCCTCCAACCTTGCACCACCAACCTTCTGCTCTGGACCATCTCCTCAGATTACTTCCTCCACTCCAGCACTTGTCCTACTGACCGTAAACTCGTCCAGACCTTAAACTCTCCCTTGAATCCCCCAGTGCCCCCATGTCCCTCCTCTTGCCCCGATGGGCTTTTGCCAGTGTCTTTGCCGACCAAATGGAGACCATCAGGTAATAATAATAATAATAATAATAACAATGGTATTTGTTAAGCACTTACTATGTGCCGAGCACGGTTCTAAGCGCTGGGGGAGATACAAGGTAATCTGGTTGTCCCACGTGGGCCTCACAGTCTTAATCCCCATTTTACAGATGCGGTAACTGAGGCACAGAGAAGCTAAGTGACTTGCCCAAAGTCACACAGATGATCAGGTGTGAGCTCCCTGGTCTTCCCTCACCTCCCACCCACCCCAACCTCCACTCACTCCTTCTACCTCATCTCTCCCAAAGAAATCTGCCTTCTTTCTACCTGTGACTCCTACCCTTTTCCCCTTCCAAAATCACTTGAGCAGAAGAAACTCCTGATCACTGGCTTTAAGGCCCTCAATCAGCTCTCTCCCTCTTAGATCTCCACTCTCTTCTCCCCCCGCACCCCAGATCGCAATCTTCGACCCTCTCCAGCTCACCCTGTCCCTCGTCGGTGAGAACTGAGTCCTCTCCAATTCATCGAGCAGAGGAGAGTCACTCTTTTAAACAGGAGACTTTATAAATGATTCATAGGAAGAAATAAGATGCTTTCTTTGTGCACCTGCTAAATGGACTTACAAAGAATTAATGTGTTGCCCTTTCAACATGTTTTCATAAAACACCCATTAACGTGCTGTAAACCGAGATCAAAATAACGCAATTAGCTGTGGTGGAATGACGGGGGCCAGTGGGCCACACGATTGGCCGTTCACCCCAATTCGGCCCAGGAGGGCGAGACAGCCACCCCTACTCTGCCCCCGGCTCATGGGGGAGGGCGGGTAGGCGGGGAGGGGGAGGCCGGTACTGACCCAAGCCGCCTGGGCAGCCATCATTGCTTTCCCCCCATGACAGCTCTGTGGGGACTGGGCTCTGAGGGGCCGGAGTACCCTGGGCCAGGAGTCTGTGACTCGGATCATCCATCCATCCACCGGCCTCTGCCCAGGCCGCAGGGGTGGGCTGGGTGCCTGGGAAGAAGACGGGGACGGACCCGGATGCCGGACTCTCCGGCACTGCTGCAGCTCTTCTCCGCAGCTGGCAGAGGGTGGCACCAGTCTTGCTGCCCATGGCAGGTGCGGGCCATAGAGACAGTTTCTTGGAATGGTCCACATGGCCCCATCTGTCCCATCATCCCCTCGGCCCTTGAACGTGGGCTTCCCCACCAGTGGGGAGCGGGGAGGAAGACCCAGAGCCAGAGGGCCCCGATCTGCTGCATCTGTTCTACATAAAAACCCTACTGGAAAGGGCCTAGAGCACTGGGGACCAGGAGACTGGAGTTCTAGTCCCAGCTCTGCCCCTAGCCTGCTGTGTGACCTTGGGCAAATCACTGAACCTCGCCATCTGTAAAATGGGGATGAGATGGCCGCTCTCTCTTCCCATTGGACTGTGAGTCCCTTGTGGGGTAGGGGCTGCGTCCCATCTGCTTATCTTGCTTCAACACCAGCACTTAGCACATGGTGAGTGCTTACGACGTGCCCACACCACTGTCATCTGTGGCCTTTCCTCTTTCAGTCCTCTGTCGATAAGGGGAACCGGTCTGCACCAACCTTGGAAAAACCCTTCAAGGCCTTGAAGTCAGTTACCAAGTCACCTTCGACCTTCTCGTCCCCTGACGGACAACTCCAAGCTCTTGAGCCTTCCTCGACAGACTGAAAATTTACAGAGGGCAGCCCGACATAATGATAATGGTGGTATTTGTTAAGTACCTACTAGATGCCGTGCACTGCACTAAGCACTGGGAAAGATACAAGATCATGATGATGGTGGTATTTATTAAGCACTTACCATCTGCCAGACACTATACTAAGCGCTGGGGTGGATACAAGCAAATCGGGTTGGACTCAGTCCCCGTCCCACATGGGGCTCACGATCAATCCCCATTTTACAGACGAAGCAACTGAGGCAAGGAGAAGTTGAGTGACTCGTCCCAGGTCACACAGCAGACAAGTGGGATTAGAACCAGGTCCTTCCAATTCCCAGGCCCACGCTTTACCCACTAGGCCACGCTGCTTCTCACAAGATAATCTCTCCCGGCGCTCTCTAGACTCACCGTGCACTCAGGAAACCTCAAAGGTGGCTGGACCGATACCAAGCTGGATGAGCACCCACTTGGCGGGCCGGAGCCCGCGCCCTCGCCCTCCTGGAGAGCCACGGGCCCCACCCTCGCCGGCCGTACCTGCGCAGACAGGGAGTGGCTTGTCCCAGGCTCTGCGCTCTCCGGTCAGGCAGATCAGCTCCCCGCTCCCGCGCAGGCTGTATCCGGGGTCGCAGCTGAAAGACACCGAGCTGCCGGCCAAGTGACCTCCATCGTGGACCTTGTAGCCAAACTGGGGGACGCCGGGGTCCTCGCACTTGATGAGTTCGAAACCTGTGAGGGGACGGAGCAGGAAGAAACCGCTGGAGGGACCCCGCCATTTCTGGCAAAGCTTCTCGGAGCCCTCTGCTCCTTCAAAGCTGACTGCAATTTGGCCGAGGGTAGCAGACACCTGGTTGCCCATTACAGACGAGGAGGGACCTTCTCCCTGGTGCTTTCTCCACCTCACCCGTCGGCTCCCTTCACCTGCTCACCGGCTCGCATTTCTCGGGCCTCCCATGCTCATCTGCCAATTGACACGGGCTTTTGACTCTTCTGCCTCTGTCCCTTCGTTCATGCCCTTTCCCCGGCCTGGAAATCCCTCCCTGACATCAGACAGACTCCAATGTTCCCCACATCCAGATCCCTCCTAGAAGCCCACCTCCTCCAGGAATTCTTCCACAGTTAATTGACTCCAGCCCTTAGGTATCGAATTCTTATCCTCAGCACGTACGTACACAGCAGCACTGTTTACTTGTTTGCTTCGTATAATTTCCCCTCGTGCATTCTTACCCAGCCCTTCGGGCAGTGCTCTGCATGCAGCGAGAACTTAATATGACTACAGGAACTAGTAGGTGGCTACCGTGACTACAGCTGCTGCTGCCCCTGATATTCCTACTTCCACAGTTGTCCCAGAGGCCAGAGGCCGTTGAAGGACACTCACTGACAAACTGCAGCTGGAAGCCCTGGCTGGTGTTCTCGGCGTCAGTGATGAAGTCGAGCCACAGACTGCTGGAGGTGCTGTTCAGTGTGAGGCCCAGCAGCTCCGAGCCAGTGAATGTCCCCAGCGGGCGCGCTGAATTGTTGCTCCCGTCGTACACCTGGAGAGAGAGCAGGGACCTTGGAGGGGTGGTGACACCCGGGTCACCTGGGGTGGGGGCTGTGGGCCCGGTCCATTCTCCGATTCTCCACCCCCCCAGGGTGACGGCTCCTAACGCGGCAGCCCCGGGGCCACCAGCCAAGTGAGTTCCCGGGCCCTCCCCACCACCGGTCGCTCCCAGATCCACTTAGTGCGGCTTCAGACGCTTTTGGGGAGTACCACTGGCAGAGACACAGTGACGCACAGAGGCAGAGAGACAGAAAAAGACAGAAATAAGGGACACGGAGCGAGACAGGGAGAGACGGACGTAGAAACAGGGAGAAACAGAGACACATGGAGAGACTGGGACAAGGAGCGACAGAGACTCTCAGGGACACACAGAGAGACAGAGATACAGGGACACAGAAAGAGATGGAGAGAGGGAGAGACAGAGAGAGAGAGAGACAGGGATAAAAGGACACAGAGAGATGGGGGAAAGAAGCATAGGGACAAGGAGAGACAGAGAGAGACAGGAAAACAGATACAGGGACAAAGGAGAGACAGGGAGAGAGGGAGAGCTACATGAAAACAGAGAGGAGCAGGGAGAGAGACAAAGATATATGGAGACGGAGAGGGGCAGAGAGAAAGAGACACAGAGAGAGGTAGGGAGAGACTGAGAGAGAGAGACAGAGGCCCCTCATCCCATTCCTTCCCGTACAGAGCTCAGGCCCCCAGGCTGTGTCAGGAGAAGGGTCTGGGGGTCCTGGTCCCAGGTCCCTCGCAGTCTCCGGCCTTGGAGTGCTGTACTTTCCAAGCGCTTAGTACAGCGCTCTGCACGAGGTAAGCACGCAATAAATATGACTGAATGGAAACCTGCGAGGAGGCGGGGCTAGTGGCACCTCTGGGAATTTGGCAACGGGCACAAGCTCCTCCCGAGGAGGAGTGCCTCCCTGCGATGTGCCCCAGCCAATCGGCCGGCACTCAGCCCTGGATCGGGCCCCGGGACCTGTAACGCCTGGGTGCCCACACCCACGTGCCCCCCCCGTACCCTCGACCCCCCCCCGCGGCTCCACCCGGGGCCCGAATCGCCGCGCTCGGCCCGCCGGCCGGGGCGTGCCCTGGGCTCTACCTTCAGGACGTCACCCTCGTGGAGGTGGAAAGTCTTGGCGGTCAGTCGGATGCCCTTCCCAGGCTGGGTCTGGATGGAGTAGATGCACTCGTGGCCATTGTTGTAGTTGGCTGGGAAGTTGGGGGACAACAGGACCCCCTGGGTGCCGCTCACGGATGAGCCACAGTCAGCTGGGAGGAGACACAGAGCGGCGGCGGCGGCGGATTACCGGCCACCCGGCCCGCCGGGGAGGGGCCGGGGAGGACCTCTGCTGCAACCTCCACGGGCATCGCCCAATTCCGTCTCCCTCCCTCCCTCTCTCTCTCCTTCTGCTGGATTGGCACATCCGCGGAGCCCCCCGCAAGAACCGGTGTAAGGATGCCCCACGGGGGGAAATGTGTGGGTGGGCGGTGGTGCGTGTGCGATCACAGTAACTGGGGCATAAGTTAAGCCCTTATAATGCAGCGTGGCTCAGGGGAAAACACACAGGCCTAGGAGTTAGAACCTAGGTCATGGGTTCTAACCCCGACTCTGCCCCTTGTCAGCTGTGTGACTGTGGGCCAGTCACTTCACTTCCCTGTGCCTCAGTTCCCTCATCTGTAAAATGGGGATGAGTCTCCCGTGGGACAAGCTCATTCCCCTGGTATCTACCCCGGCGCTTAGAACAGTGCTCGGCACATAGTAAGCACTTAACAAATAGCAACATTAATGGGCCAAGCGCTGCTTTGAGAAAAGCAGTGTGGCCTACTGGAAAGAGCACAGGGCTGGGAATCGGAGGAGCTGAGTTTTAATTCCAGCTCTGTCTCTTGTCTATGTGACCTTGGGCAAGTCACTTCACTTCTCTGGGCCTCAGGTCCCTCATCTGTAAAAGGGGGATTCATTCCCCTGCTCTCCCTCTTACTTAGACTGTGAGCCCCGTGTACGACAGGGACTGTGTCTGACCTGATAGCCTAGAATCTTCCCTAGCGCTTAGAATAGTGCTTGACACATAGTAAGCGCCTAACAAACACCACAATTATTATTTACTATTTATTATTATTAAGCACAGAGAGAGATGCATTATAATCGGGTCAGATGCAGACGGTGGAGAGGCAACATGTACTCGATCCAAATCAGGCAATCGATGGTACTTATCGAGGGCTGTGTGCAGAGCACTGTACTAAGCGCTTGGAAGAGTACAATAAAACAGAGTTGTTAGACACGATCCCCGTTCACAGGAGCTTACAGATTATACCGGGAATGTGTCCGTTGAGTGTTATAATGTAACCAAGTGCTTAGTACAGTGCTTTGCACACAATAAGCGTTCAATAAATACGATCGAATGAATGAATGAAACTGAGGCATCACGAAGTTAAGTGACTTAGTAGAGTAGTTGACACATAGTGCTGAACAAATACCATTATTAATGGTAGTATTATTCAACCAGTCAGTGGTATTTATTGAGCTCTTACTACGTGCAGACCATATTATTTTTCCAATGAGTCTGCTGGCTGGGTTTTCTCCCCTCTCCAATGTAGGTGTGTACACAACAGCCGCCCCAGTACATTCTGTACGGTGGAGCTGTTCCCAAAAAGGAGTCTGGGTGGGCAGCGGGGCTCAAAATCGCTGCGAAAAAAACTCAGACACTTCCACTCAGGGAGACTCGAGGGCTGTGTTTGGTTTCTGGAGGGGTTGCGTTTTGATTTGGTTGCTGGCTGGATGTGAGGTTCCCCACTGTTCCCTCCAAAGACTTCTCAGCTGGGAGCAGCTCTGAGCAACTTATCCTTTTAGAGGAGAGGAAACAGGCAACTCAGAGCTGGTTTATCAAAAATCATTTCTCCCCCTGTGAATGACCCCCGAGCTCAGGCAGCTCAGAAAAGCCGGGAAAAAACGTGCCCTTGTTTTATGATTTGGGACCCGTTAGCATCCCAACTTTCCGTTCCCAGCGGCGGGCTTGCTCGTCCCCTGCCATTCACCTGGAGCCTCCTCTGGGCTCACCCTGGAGGGGCAGCTGGGGTACACCAAGTTTTCCATCCTTGAGCAAATACCTTTAGGCAACAGATGGCCAGAGGGGCCCCGGACCACTTGGATTGGAGGGGAAAGGAGGGAAAAGGGCTCGGGAAAGTGGTGAAGGGGCGAGGGGAAAGGGAAAGGAGAGGCAGGGGGTGAAGCCAGCAGGCACCAATTACCCAGTGATCCACCCAGGGCAGCCAACGGTTGCTTATCAACCTCCTGGCACCAAGCGCTCCCCTTGCCCCAGAGAGCCCCAACCCGCTCCTGAAGAGGCACTCACTCACTGGGGGTCCAGCAAGCAGTCAGACGGTTGACCAGTGGCCTAAGGCCACTGGAGACAGGGATTCCCATTCTGAGAATGGCCCAAGGAAAGACACTCCCCAGGGCTGCCTCTCACAGGAAACGACGTTTCCACCGCTTGGCTCGCTGGTCCCTCATCTCCCTGCACCAACCTCCCAGAAACCCCTGGGCCTGACTCTGCCCAGGCCCGGCCCTGCCCCTGCCCCAGTCCCGGCCTTCATCGACGGCTTTCATCTCCCTTGGCCCTGAGGTCCTCTGTCCTGGGGACCCTGAAGGCGATAAAGTGATACCCGACCCCGGTATCTCATTTGGTGCTTGCCCTCCAGGCCTTTTAATCCATGGGGCAGAACCTGGGGTAGGGAGAGGGGCGGGAGGGAGGAGAGTAACTGGACGGGGGCCATGGGGCCGGGGCAGGGGCGGGGGTGGGAGAGGGAGGTTGCTCTTCCCGCCGCTATTAAAAGTTATTAACCAAGCAAAATGAAAGCACATGACCACCTACCAACACACCTTGGCAGATTCGAACTCCACACCCGCCGCCTCCCTCCCAGGCACGTGATGCGGGCCACCCCCTCCAGCCGGTAGCCAGGGAAGCAGGAGAACGTGAGGACGTCGCCTACGCCAAACTGAAGGCCCTTCCGGATGCTGTAGGCCGGCACCTCGGGCTCCTCACAGGGCTCCAGGTCATACTCTGGGAGACCCATGGACAGAGACCAGCAGGGAGACAGGCAAAGAGAGATGGAGAGAGTGAGAGGAGACAGAGAGAGGAAGAGAGTGAGAGGGAAGGAGGGAGGGAGAGGGAGAGAGACAAAGAGAAGCCGAGAAGGAAGAGAGATGGGAGGTGGGAGGGAAGGAGAGAGACAAACAGGGAGAGAGAAGAAAAGAGGGAGAGAAAGAGTGAAAGGGAGAGACACAGAGATAGAGCGAGCGATAGAGCACAGGGGGCAGGGAGAAACAGAGAGACAAAGAGACCGAGAAAGGGTATGAGTAAGACAAAGTGAAGATAATGTGGCTGAGCAAAAGACGGGGAACTTGGGGACCGCGAGGCCCAACTCTAATCCAGTCGCTGGCTCAGGGTCCCCAAGATAACAAGGTCACCCCTTTCAGCTTCAAGGCGCTTCCTCGTCAGTCCAGGTGCACTGCCTCTCAGGCCTGTGTTCTATCACTAGACCAGACAGTTCCTAGTTGTTCCTGAAAGGGCTCCTCTCTGTGTCAGGCTGGGGTGGGTGTGAACTCACTTCCCTCTCTGGTCTGTCAAGGGAGGGGTCAAAGTCATAAGTCTAGCAGAGGAAAGCACAGATGGATCAGGCTTCACTCGAGGGTTTAAGTCCCCCCAACTCTTGCCCCTGATAGTACTGGCCAAAGGTTTATAAATGTGCTTCTGGTGATGCCTCATGTTTGGTAGGGAGGGATCGATGAGGAAGACGGAGCCAGCAAAGGTTGTGGGAAAAACCTTCAGAGTTCACCCAGTCCACCCTTTTGCCTCCACCTCAGATTGCAGCTAATCAGTGAATCAAGTGACCCATCTGTAGCATTGATTGAACATGTACCCCGCGCAGGGCACTGTACTGAGCAATTTAGGAGAGCACAGGAAAGAACAAAGACAAGAGCTTGTGCAGGTTAGGTAGGTGAGGCTCTGTCCAACATTTAAAAAATTCCCCAGGGATGAGATTCCCTTAATCCCCTCAGTTTCCAACCTAGGGAAATTGTCCCTTACTTCTACCCTAATCCCTCTCCCCAAATAATGGGAGGGGTTCTCCTGTCAGCACTCAGCTTTGCTAAGAGGAGGCTTCCTGGAAGTGAAAAACGACTACCTCAGGGATTCTCATCCAACACAAGGCAGCACAGCCTAATGAAAGAAGCAAGGGCCTGGGAGTCAGAAGACCTGGGTTCGAACTCCGACTCTGCCTTCAACCTGCTGTGAGACCTTGGGTAAATTGTGTCACTTCTCTGCCCCTCCATTTCTTCCCCTGTAAAATGGGGACAAGATCCCTGCCCTCCCCAACTCCTAGGATGTCTGTCTCTTGTGTCTCCCTCGCGTCTGCCCCGAGCGCCGAGCGCAGGGCTTTGCGCACAGTTGGCCTTCGGTGAATCCTGGGGTTAAGGTGCAGCCACGGCCTTTACCAGAGAAGGTGATGTTGAATCCCTCGTAGGACATGGAGAAGTCAGAGACGAAGCGGATCTGGGCGGTGAAGTTGCCGTAGAGGCCTGCGCTGACGGGGGCCGGGAGGCGGGAGCCGGTGAGCTGCTTCAGGGGCTGGGTGAAGCTGCCGTTCTCTGTGATGAGCAGGTAGTCGTGGCCGCTCTCCAGGTGAAAGGTGTGAAAAGTGAAGAAGACGCCTGTGGCAGGGTGCGGGTGTGGGGAGGGGTCGGGTAATGTGGGGAAAGACGATGACAGTGGCTCAGTGTCCACGAGGACACTGACCCCATTGGCTTTCAGAACTGGAATCGATCAATCAGTGGTATTCATTGAGCACTCACTGTGTGCGGAGCACTGTGGAGAGTACGACACAACAGAGTTGGCAGACAAGATCCCTGCCCACAAGAAGCTTACAGTCTACAGAGAAGACTCAAGAGGTCGTCTGTCCCAATCCCCTGCCTTCAGGCCTAAGTCCTTCATGTCCCCCAATGACAATTCATTTGGAAAATATTTCTAGAGGAGGAGCCTCTTCTCCTCCCTTGATCATCTTTCCTTGTGCTCTTTTTCAGTCTGGAAGTTCTTTTGTACATTTAAACCACCTTTCTCTTGTTGCAGTTAAAGCTTATCTCCCATTATTCAGTTCTCTGATTCTTTTTTTAACGGTATTTAAGTGCTTACTGTGTGACAGGCACTTTACTAAGCACTGGGAGAGATTCAAGATAATCAGGCTGGGCAAAGACCCTGTCCCACATGGGGCTTATCGTCTTGATTCGTGGAGAATGGCCGATCGTGGGGAACGGCTCTTCACGTAAACCCTTTCCACGCATGAGGACTCAGTAAATCTGTTCCTTAGCCTTCCTTTCCCAGGTTTCTGCAGGCAGGGCCAGAGGCTAATATATTGGGGTTGCCACTTGTCTGCTGTGTGACCTTGGGCAAGTCACTTACCTTCTATGCCTCGGCTACCTCACCTGTAAAATGGGGATTAAGACTGAGTCCCACGTGGGACTGTTTCCAGCTTGATTAGCCTGTGGTTAACCCAGTGCTTAGTACAGTGCCTGCCCCTTAGTAAGCACTTAACAACAACCATAAAGAAAAAAGGGATCAGTGTTTCCAGTGGTCTATGGGAATGAACTGGGTCATAAGGAAGTGGAGGCACAATAGCCACACTGAATCCCTTGCAGTGATGGGTAGCCCCCTTTGGGGCCCTGTCATTTAATCAGTAATACAGTCAATCCATCAGTAATACTGTCTGAGCATCTACTGATAGCAGAGCACCATCCTAAGTGCTTAATGCAAGAGAGAAGAGCAGCATGGCCTTGTGGAAAAATCACTGGCCTGGGAGTCGGAGGACCTGGGTTCTAATCCTGGGTCTGTCAGCTGCCTGCTGGGTGACCTTAGGCACGCCATTTAACTCCTCTCTGCCTTAGTTTCCTCATCTCAAAAATGGGGATGCAATTCCTGTTTCCCCCTTCCCCTTACACTGTGATCCCTGAGTGGACTGTATTCATATAATTAGCTTGTATTTACCTCAGCGCTAACTATTGTGCTTGGTACATAGTAAGCGTTTAACAAGTACCATATTTATTAGGACATGGTCCTCTGTGCTTTTGGCTAGGCCCCATCCTGCTTTGAGAACTGGGGAAGTGTGCCCCTATCTCAGGAGCGGCTTATCAAGGAAGAATTCATAGGTGGCCCAAATGGAAAATATGGAACTTCTCCCTAAATCCAAACCTACAGCATCCCTTTAATTGCCACTGTATCCACCCAGTAAAAATGTGCACATAGCACCTGGATTAAAAAAAAAAAAGGTCTGTTTGGCATGTATGTGCCTCAGAAATAGATTTTTTTTAGAGGAACCTAATAGCCCATTAGCTTCTAATGTCAATTAGAGCTTTGGGCGCTGAGAAAAGCTGTTTAAACTACCACCCGGTTATCTCGCTTGAAAAACGTTTTACTGCTGATATTAGTGCAGCTACAGAATAGTAAAAAAAAAAATCCAGTAACGATTAGGGTTGGTGGCTACATTGTCCAAGGATGCCTCAGTTTCTCATTATCGGGACAGAAATGACACTCAATGATTGGCTGCCGGCGTCTTTACTGTGTGACGGCTGCCTAGCTAGAGGACTCGCTTCTAAACGCAGCAGTGTCCAGCCTGACCCTTCAGCAGCATAATCGAGCAGCAGATTCCGCTGTGTGACTGTGAGCCCATCGCTTTCCCTCTTTGGGCTTCGGACTCCCCATCTGTACTATGGGGAGAATAATTCTTGCCCCTCATGATCCACCAGGGTTCCAGTGAAGACAAAATGAACTAATGCACAGCGGACAGCGGATGGAGAAAATACGTTGCCGCAGCCTGAAATTTTCAGCAAGTCCAAGAGGGCTCTGGATAAATTCCAGGACGAGGAATCCAGGATGGGGTTTACTAGAAGGAGAGTTAGGGATCCAGAGAGGATGTTAGGACTGCAAACTGCCCATTCTGATGGTTAGGAATGGATCAAGGAAGGCGATTCTGCTCTTGGTTCCCCATAGAATTCTAGGATGGACATCTGAGACAGAACACCATGAGCTTGGGAAAATACAATTTAACAGAGTTGGTGGACATGTTCTTGCCCGCAGTGAGCTTTCCGACAAACTCATAGTCTTGACACCCAAGTTGTTACTCCGACCCTTTCTACTATAGCCAGTGCCGTCCCACGGACCCTGCCTCCTCCTCCCCACATGACAACCAGTTCCTCAGGATGGAGGATCACATTGTAATTCAGCATCAGAAGGAGAAGAGATCCAGGCCAATGGACCTCAGTTTCCTCCTCTGTAAAATGGCAATAACAACCCCCTCCCTTCCCTAACTCTTGGGCATGTGGTGAGGATGAAGGGAGACCACTGATGGTGACAGCGCTTTGGAAAAATGACAGCCCTCTACCAATTTGAGGTGGATATTTCAAGAGGGCAGGTTGTGACCTGGGTTTTCATCTCAGGCTGGTGTGTTGAGTGACTCTGGCTGAGTCATTTAATCTCCCCGGAACCTCGGATCCTCTTCTATAAAATGGGGAAACCAATCTCAGGCGCAGGGATGGTCTGAGATTAAGGGCTGTGTGAGTTGTGAGAGGGTGGGCTGGGGACACAAGGAGGGGCCGCACAAGAGGGCATCCACTCCCAAATCCACACCCACGGCCAAGCCAGGAAGAAGCCAAGAATGAGGCTGTCCTCACCGAGCCTGTCCTGACCTCGGGGTTCGCGGGGGATGGAAGGGGGCCTCACCTTTGCCGTGCGCCGTTTCGATCACCCACGTGCAGTTGAGGTTATTTGGGTAGAAGTCAGGAAAACCTGGAGACAAGATGGTCCCTCCGGAAGCTCGGATGTATCCGCCGCAGAGAGCTGCAAAACCCCAAGTGCTTCAGTGGGGTCCCGCCCAGACCCACCTGGGCAGGCCTAAGTGTGTGCCAGGCCTTGTGGGAGCTCGCACTTGGGGCCTGTGGGCAGGGCTGGTGGGCAGAGCTGGGCCCTGGCCTCCCTGAGGGGGTGTGATGCGGGACTGTAGTGGAACTGCCCAAACCCCTCTCTCGGCTGTCCAGTTCCCCAAGAGGAAACTCAGGAGCCTATGACACATCCCGTTTAGTCTCATTCCCTCCAGGAAAAGAGCCAAGGAAGCAGTGCCCCAGCCCAACCCCGAGCCCTCTCATTTCCTTCCTCGCCCTGCAACCCCAACCACCAGGCGGGGCTCTTACCTTCGCAGCTGGGCAGGGCCCGGCTCCACTGGAAGTTGGGTTCACACTCGAGGGCCTCGCTGTCGCTCAGAGTGTAGCCAGGGTCACAGCTGAATGTCACCAGGGCACCCACGTAGAAGTCGTTGCCATGACGCTGCCCGTTGACTGGAATCCCGGGGTCCAGGCAGTGATCAGACTGGAGGGTTACAGCTGGAAGCCAGGGGCCACAGTGGGCTCTCGGCATCCGAATGGGCCTGCTGGACCCTCCCCAGGGCAGTTTGGCTAAGAGCCACTTACCCACCCACCTTGATCTACACCCTAGAGATCATTCTGGGCTTCTTCTTGAAGGGAGGGTATGAGGAGGGTGCCGGTATTTACTGAGCGACAATGGGGGGTGAGGGGGTGGACGTGTTGTTCGAAACACTTGCTGGCCCAAAGACTGCGGCTGGTAATCTCAGGTCCCTACCTGCAAGGGTTGGAATGGCTCACTTCACTTTGGGGGACCCTAATCAGGGTTTGATTTGCCCTTGGAGCCCCAGCAGCTTGAAACTGCATCGCCCTTCTCCACCACCTCCCAGGCCCTCCAACAAGGTTGAGCAGAAAGTGAGGATTTGGGGGAGGTAAGACTGAGGTGGGGTTGAGGGGAGAAGGAGACGAATTCTATCAAGTGGTCCAGGTGTGACTCTCAGCCTCAGCCCCTGAAACCTCCCATCCCCAACCCTTTAACAAAAATGCTCCATCCCCATCCCTCCACTCCAGCATCTATTTTTTTAAATAGTATTTGTTAAGCATCTACTAGGTGCCAGGTCCTGTATTAAATGTTGGGGTATATACAAATTAATCAGGTTGATCACGGTCTATGTCCCACATGGGGCTCACAGTCATAATTCCCATTTTACAGATGAGGTAACTGAGGCACAGAGAAGTAAAGTGACTTGCCCAAGGTCACACAGCAGAGAGGTGGCGGAACCAGGATTAGAACCCAGGTCTGTGCTCTATCCATTAGTCCACGCTGCTTCTCCTTTCCTTGCCCTGGCGGTTGCTTGCTCATGCAACCCCTGGGACGGGGGACAAGAAAGAGGGGGAAGTAGAGGGACAAGAAAGAGTATTTGCATCTGCTTTCTCATCTCTTCCCTCCACCTAAACGCCACTGTCTGAGGCAGGTAAGAAACACCGAGAAAGAAAAAAATTGATAGGGACAATCCCGATGCCAATGCTGACAATCTCTCGGAGAGTCGGGGCCCATTTTGGAAGGCTCTGGGGTACCCAGACTGCCTACCTAGCAGGCACCGTGGTCCCCGGTGCCAATCTAGACCTGCTTAGGAGGGAGAGAGGCTGCTGCTGGCCAATCTCGGGACTCCCCAGAGCCTCCCTAACACCACAAACACCCAAAAAAACAGAGCTTCTAGAGAAACCCTGCCGGGGGGCCCCAGACACTGTGTCTGCTGGCCACCCAAGGAACCTCAGAGCCACCCCTGTTGGAAGCCAAGAGGACTCTCCTCCTGTTCCTCCTTCAGCCCCTGTTCACCTTAGAAGCAGACACTGCATCCAGGCTCAGCCCCGCTCGCTGCCCTGGCTACCTCGCTGTCACCCTCAGTCACTCCACAGGCCCAAGAAACTCGCACAAGGAACAGAAGAACCTGGACTCCGGAAGGCTCTGGGCTACCCAGGCCATCTGCCTAGCGGGAGGAGCGGCGCAGGGACAGAGGGGCCTTGGCCCGGCTCTGAAGTCACAGTAATCTGCACGCCCGCCCTCAGTACTTACTTTCGTACCGGATCTGAAAGCCGACGTCGGAGTGGCTTTTGTCCGTAGAGAAGAGGAGGTAGAGGTAATTGCTGGTGCTGATCAGGAACTGGGGTACCTGGGTCCCGTCGTAGACGCCGATCAGAGGGGACGAGTAGGAGCGACCATCTCTGACCTCCAACGTGTCGTAGTTGACTTCCGTTTTAAATCTGCCGGGGGCGGAGGGCAGGAGACGGGCTCGTCAAACACGAGGGCAGTCCTCGGCCTTTCCCAGTGGGGGAACAAGCTTGGACTCAGGCTAGCAGTGGCTAATTTCCCCCGGGAATCTGGGAGAGAGGAGGTCATTTGCATATCACAAGACATCCGTCTGCCCTAGCCACCTGCCTGCTGTGCGTTCTTGGGCACGTCACTTAATTTCTCTGTGCCTCAGTCTGTGCTGTCCCGTGGTTCTGGGCCAAGGCAGGGCTTCTCTTTTTTTGCATATGGTATTTGTTAAGCACTTACTGGGTGTCATGCATTGTACTAAGCACTGGGATAGATATAAGCTAATCAGGTTGGACATAATCAGAGGTCATGGGTTCGAACCCCGGCTCTACCACTTGTCAGCTGTGTGACTTTGGGCAAGTCACTTAACTTCTCGGTGCCTCAGTTACCTCATCTGTAAAATGGGGATTAAGACTGTGAGCCCCACGTGGGACAGCCTGATTCCCCTGTGTCTACCCCAGCGCTTAGAACAGTGCTCGGCACATAGTAAGCGCTTAACAAATACCAACATTATTATTATTATTATTATAATCCAACATGGGGCTCACAGTCTCAAACCCTATTTTACAGATGAGGAGACTGCGGCACAGAGAAGTGAAGCGACTTGCCCAAGGTCACCCAGCAGACAAGTGGAGGAGCCGGGATTAGAAGCCAGGTCCTTCCTACTCCCAGGCCCATGTTCTATCCACTAGGCTTCTCGGTCCAAGTGGCCGGGCCAGTGGCATATCTAGCCGGTATCGGATCCCATGCCATGAGAGGCGGTGAAAATGGCTGCTTGGGAGGTCCCTGCCCCAAGGGGATAGCCAATCCAGGGAGGGTTGTTCCCTCTTCTTCCCCACAACCCCCGCTAGGGTATTAGTTATTGTTATTATTGACATTACTCATGGCTTGAATTTCATGCCCCACTGGAGAGTTCACTCATCCTTACCCACCCCCATGATGGGGGAGGGGGAATGATCATTCTCCCCACTCTCCAGAGAGGGAGCCCAGAGGCCCAGAGAGTTTCAGTGACTTGTCCAAGGTCACCCAAATAATAACAACCCTAATAACAGTTGTGATTAAGTGCTTAGCATGTGCCAACTACTGTGCTACGTGCTGGGGTACATATAATACAATCACTTCGGGCACAATCCCTTTCCCTGTTCTGACTCCCTATTTTACAGATGAGGAAACTGAGGCCCAGGAAGTCAAGTGGCTTGTTCAAGTCCACACAGCAGGCAAGTGGTGGATCCAGGATTAGAACGCAAGTCTTTGACTCCCAGGCCTGGGCTCTTTCCCCTAGGCCATGCTGCAAGACCAGAACCCAGGTGGCCTGAATCCCCAGCCCCGTGCTTTTCCCCCACTGGAAGGTGAAGAGGTTCAGTTGGCCCACCAGCTGCTTGGGGAGGCTCTCACCGGTCAAACGTGATCTTGATGGGGTAGCCAGGCTGGGCCTCGATCACCCACACACAGTTCAAGGAGTCCTTGTAGAAGCCTGGCCAGCCGGGAGAGAGGATGGTGCCACTTGCTGAAGTCAGGTGACCGCCGCAGGGAGCTGGGGGAGAGGAAAACCAGGTCTGTGTGTGTGGGAGGAGGTAGTCAAATATCAAGGGGGAGAGGGAGTAGAACCTGACTTTCTGTCAGTCAGTTATATTTATTGAGCTTTTACTGTGCGCAGAGCCCTGTACTAAGCACTTGGCAAAGTACAATATAACAATAAACAGACACATTCCCTCTCCCTGAGGAACAAGAACCATCCCAGGCCTGGAGAGGTCTCTGGGGCTGCAACTGGAGAATGACCAGAAGGGACCAGGGCCTCTGTTTCGATTGGTTGCTTCTAAGCCCCTCTTATAGTGCTCTGTATCTAATAAGCGCTCGATCCGTGCTGCTGATGAGGAGAAGGATAGTGACTGATCCTCTGGGCTGGAAGACGGGAGTCTGCCTCGTTGGGAAACCCACGTCTCTAGGATGGCTAACCCACAGTCTGCCTCGGTAGCCTGTGCCCAGTGCTTCCTAATATCTAATCCCTCTCTCTCGCTGCAAATGACAGCTCCCTTCCTCTTGCTTGGCCCATTGGGAGTATGGGCGATCTGGCAGTTCAAGGTCTCCTCCTGCTCTAGGTTTGTCACTCATTGGACTTTCTCTTTTTCAAGCTCAATGGCCCGAATCCTTTCCTCCTTTCCCACAGAGAACAATACCCGGATTTTCATCATTTCGGTTACTCTTCCCACATCGACAATTCCTTGCATTTATCAAGCCCTTTCATCGCTTCCAAAGGAGGAGATATTGACTTCAACTTTTGTCTCACCATAATCCAGGGTGGCTGGGAGAGGCAGGCATTCTTGCCTCCATTTTACAGATGAGGAAACTGAAGACAAGAGGAGTGAAGGGCAAGGTCACGACCCAGCAGGCCTGGGTCAGGGGGCCATAAGCCTACACCTTTGCTTTCTCTAAAGCAAGCCAAGGCAGGAGCAGAGCGGGGGGGTCAAGTCCAGATTTCTTGGCATCTCTGTCTAACCCCTTGACAAAGCCATACTCCACCCCAATCCTTATAGAAAGGGCCACGATCAGAGCAACTGAAGGAAAGCATCTTACACTTCCTTACTTCCAACAACCATGTGTCTCCTTTCACTGTCTCTTCTGCCCTTTTAATAACCACGTTTCTTTGCAGACTTGTTTGCAGTTCGTGGATCCCGAGAAGAACTGCTGCCCCCTCCCCCGTCTCCTTCTCCACCTCCAAAAAGAAGCTTTCCCGCCCCCTGATCTTAGAAAGGAAAATGTGAGACACACGAGCCAATTATGGCCCAGCGGGGAGCCTTCACGAAGCGGCAGCCAGGTAAATCATCGCTCCACATGATTTCCACAGGTCTCTGACAGGGATGGGGACGGGGAGCAAATGAAAGGAGGCCTTTGCCAATTCCTCTTTCTAATGGGACCTGAAATTTGGTGCCCGCACACTGGTTTGTCTGTTCTCCCTCCCTCCTCCCCGCCATCTCTTTCACTCCCTCCCCATTTCTCTTTCCTTCCCTCCACCCCACTTTATTTCCCTCCTTGTCTCCTCCCCCCACCCTTCACTTACTGTCTCCCCCCACCTGGCCGCTTGGTAGAAAGTAGAGAGCCAGGGGGCCAGTCTGCCCCACCGACGGGAAGAGTATGCAATTCCTGGCCAGTGAGATTATTATCTGGCATCTCTGGCCACTTGGGTCCTCGGTGACATATTAGTCCCACCTGGCTCGCAGCCACTTCCAGACCACGGTGGGTAGCCAGAGCACCTTGGCTGTGATCTTCTGGTTCCGCTCCACAGTTCTCGGGGCAGGGGTGGGGAGGGGCCTTGGGTCCACAGCAGGGGAATTTTCTTGGAGGGCTGGAAAACCCAGAAACCCTAGCTCCCTATCTTTTTCCGTGATCCTTCCTCTCCCTTCTCAATCAATGGAATCTACAGTGTGCGGAGCCCTGTTGCCAGAGTTCAACGGAAGCACAATACACATTTTTTACCCTCGAGATACAACCAAATGAGCTAACCCTCTTCTGAAGGCTAGGAATAAATGATCAATATTACAATTAAGTTTTATTATTACTACTGCTGTAATCATAATCTCCCGCATCTATTTCTCCCTCCCTTTGCATTTGGGTCCGTACTCACTAAGCCCTTTGACACTCACCCCACCCCTAACCCAGCAGCACTTATGTCCCACCAGCACTTATGTGCATACGCTTACACTCGGCTGCTTCCCCTACTGCAATTTATTTTAGTTTCGGTCTCCTCTGCGAGACTGGAACTCCTCGAGGGCGGTGATCGTGTCTATCAACTCTATTCTCCCAAGTGCTTAGTACAGTGCTCTGCACAGAATAAGCTCTCACTAAATACCACTGATTGATTACCACCAATAATAGGTTCGATTGGGATAGCATTTAAACACATTTTCCCACATCACTTTTCAATCCAATGTATTTATTGAGAACTTTTTACCTCAGAGATTTCATTTAATCCATACCACATTCCTGCAAGACAGGGAAAGGCAGGTACTGTTGTCCCAATTCTACAGATAAAGAGACTGAGACACAGAGAGGTTGACAGAAGACAGCAGGACAGTGGCAGGACCAGGACTAGAACCCAGGTCTCCTGACTCCCAGCCCTGGACTCTTTTGCTATTGCCACACACTGTGTGTGTGACTTTGTTTCCCTGGGTTGTTGACTAAATGGAGTCGGGCCTTGTCTCCCTTTAGCTTTGGATCAAATGTCTCCCAGCTGGCTGCTTCCATGCCCCCTGAACACCTCCCAGTTTCCTTCTCTTTGAGCTGGGGAAAGAGGGCACTCATTTCAGATTTTAGCTTTTTTGTCTTTTAATTTTCTTTCTGGCATTAAGCGGTATTTTATGTATATTAAAAGAAAAAGATAATTAGCATTTGCATTTAATTGCTCCCTGACAAGCCGGGGACTATGATTAAGCAAAAGAGGGAAATAAAAAAGGAGACGATTGAAGAGCAAGGGACTATCAAAGCTTTGGGAGATAAAAGGCAAGAAAATGATGATTTCTGGTACACCATTCTTAAGCTCAGACGTGAGACGTATCCAGTACTGTGCCACCTAAAGCAATCAAAAGTCCCGATCTTCATGCCACAAACAGCCCTGCGGTCAATTCCCTTGAAAACACGTTTGCTTTGAATAACATCATTCTGGACAGGAAGAACCTGCTGGCTCTGCTCTTGCCAGAAGAGGAGGCACAGGGCTCTCACCTCTGCCATGAACTCTCAAACCCGGCCAGGCAATTATTGAAATGATTTTTCTAGACCTCAGTGAGCCTGGGATTCAAACACTTGCAAATCTAGCCTGGGAAGTCATCCAGAGAACAGAGGAGAAGGACCGCTTTTTAATGCCTGACGAGTACTTTTCATTTCACTTCTATTTTGCACCCAAAGATAACCCAAAACTTTAAAGCATGGGAGCTGCATTTCCCAGCTTCCTCCTCTCCTCTTTTCCCTTAAAGGGCCCAAATTGTTGTCCTGGTCGACCCGGTCAGGGAGCGGCGAGGGTAAACAGCTGACCCCCAAGTTCATCCCGACACCCGGCCTTGCTCAAGCCACCTGAGTCTGAGGGGATTGAAGTCTGGACTCCTGAAATCACTCTCTAGGCTCCCAGGACTGAAATACTCTTTTTCCCCACTGTAGTCTCATGACCCCTGGGTCCCTCATAGGTCCTGAAAGGAGACAGGAATGGGGGAGGATGGGGAGGGGCTGCGACTTCAGGTTCACAGTAATCTGGGAGAGAACTAGGTTCACGTTAGGTGGAGCATTCAGGGAAGGGTTGGAGGGAGAGGGGAGAGAGAGGAAAAGGAGAAGAGAGCGGATATTTGCCGGCTACTGCCATCCCCAACCTGCCTCTAAGCAATGGTGACCAAGAGGGGCCACAGTGACTATTGGGCGACCACTATGTCTGTAAGGGGAGAGGTGGTGATGGCTATTAGCACCCCACTACCCCTTAGGAGAGAGTGGCCCTGGCCCTGGCTTCCGACCTGCCTCTGGGCCATAGTGAGGAGGGAGCTTCTGTTATGGCCAGAAGAAACGAGTTTTGACGTGGTTGGAATCATGGTTCTGACCTTCACGTTCACTTCTTCCAGCTTAATGCCGCCCTTCTCGCCACGGTTGCAGGACCCTGGAGTCCCCTCCCACCTCTCTGGGCCCAAGGAGGCTTTCCAAGTGGTGGGTGACGGGTCTAGAATCCGTGACTATCTCACCCAAGGTGGGTTATTTGGTCCAATCCCAAATATAACCTGGAGAAACCGAGCCACAGCAGGGCTCTGGGACTAAAATGCCTGGGCTTTCGGTCACGGGGCGTGACCCGGAACCAGGCGAAGAAAAAAAAATCGTAGACCCACGGAATCCTGGAATTCTGGATTTGGAGAGAACAGGCAGTTGAGAGACCATATGGTCTGCTCCATGCCTCCGGGCAGGAGAATAACTAAACTTCCCAGGACAGACGGTGTCTGTCCTTCCCTGGAAGCTCTCCAGAGATAGGAACTCTGCCATCAACCTGGGCAGACTGTCTCCCAGAAGCGGAGAGCATCATTACAGCTTTGGCTTTGGTTCATTTCCCCTCTCCAGGAGACATCCTGTATCTCCCACCTGCCCCACTCCCACCTCCACCCTTCCCTTCCCAGTACAGTTACCTTCACATCTCAGGACCACATTGTTCCACACGACGTTTCCCTCCTTCAAGATGCAGGTGACGGTCTCGGCCCCGTAGGTGCCGATGAAGCCCTCATCGCAGAGGAAGGAGATGGAGCTGCCCAGCTGCAGGCTGTCGCCAAATCGCTTGCCATTCACAGGCACCCCTGGATCTGGACATTCGTTGTGTCTGAACGCTGGAGGGGGTGGGGAGGAGGTGTCAGACCGGCAGCATATCTCCTTTCCCACCAGGAAGCCAAGGATCCCCCTCTCCCCTGTAACCCTTCAGATGGTTGCTCCCCATATGACACCACTCTTATCTGGGGTCATGGTTGGGGAACTGGGGGCTAACAATGGTGGTGGACTTAAAAACAACAGATTGGAAATCTGGAAGGGGCTCTTTGAAACCAAGGGAACCAGTGTCCGTCTCTACAGTAGGTTGGTCGTGCTGATGGGTTTGACCAAAGGAACCCAGGAGCCCCACATCTCCTGCCTACAATTCGGATGGGTAGGGTCGTCGAGCCTGTGCTGTGGATCCATAGTTCTGGTCTCAAAGACTGAGACTGTAAAGGGAGCTTGGGGGGGTCATCTGAGCCATCGCTCTGCCCTCGGCCCAGCTCCCAAACCCTCCAGGATGGGTGAGGTGCCGCCTGGTTTTTACAGTCCTCTGGAGAGTGTATCTTCACAGTCTTCCCCTGGTTTCTCCCGCTGATTTCTCTCTCCCATCAGGATCTAGGAGATTTATTCTCGAGCTCCAAACTCTGGCAATTCTATCTGGGGACTGGGACCGGGAGGAACGTATAAAAAACAGTTGTGGGGAAAGACTCAGGATGATTTTTTCCAGCCACCCAGGGGATGAAGAACTAGATTGTCAACTCTGCTATACTGAGCTTTCCCAGATGCTTAGTACAGTGCTCTGCACATAGTAAGTGCTCAATAAATATGATGGATTGACTGAGCTGGATAATAGAGGTGATCAGCAGTGGCTGGCAGCTTTGCATCGTGGCGAGCCTGTTGGGTCAAACCTCTCAGGTGGATTTAATAATGTTGGTATTTGTTAAGAGCTTACTACGTGCAGAGCACTGTTCTAAGCGCTAGGGTAGATACAGGGGAATGAGGTTGTCCCACGTGAGGCTCACAGTCTTCATCCCCATTTTACAGATGAGGGAACCAGAGAAGAGAAGTGACTTGCCCACAGTCACACAGCTGACAAGGGGCAGAGTCGGGATTTGACAATCATGTCCTCTCCATTATCCAGGGGGACGTTATTGATCATTCAGGCCTGTGCCTTCCGCTCCTTGTTCTGTCTTCTGCTCGTTTCATTAGCACTTATGCCAGAGCATGAGGGCAGAAAGGTGGAGCCTTTGACTACCTGTTTGTCGAGGAAGAAGTAGAAGATCATTGACATAGAAGGGGATGTGACTATTAAGACTTTGGGAACTGCCAATCCTGGGTGAGAAAGAGAGGGAGAGACTGGCTTTCGGTCTTTATTTAGGATGACCAAGGACTCCGTGAAAGTGAGGATCGATCAGACTTTTCTCTTTTCAGCCACCCGGGACAGGGAGGCGGAAGCAGGAGGCCAGGGCCAGGATGAGAGACGAAGAATAAAGATAATAATGGTATTTATCTGGCGCTTACTGAATGCCAAGAGCTGGGGCAGTCACGCGGTAATCAGATTGGACTCCGAGCTGCAAGTTCACGTCACAGAAGCATCCTGGCACCAGCTGATGAGGTGGCCCTGCAGGCAAGGGCCGTGGCCCTTAAATGAGGCCGTGCGGGGGGCAAAGGCTGACATGGCAGGGCCAGATCCAGGCCACCTTCTACCATCCACTCTCCTTCAGATTGCCCTAAGCGTGACCCTATAGGCACTTCAAAGTGGCACCCCCACTTTCCTGCTTAGCTTTGCACTGGGGGGCAGTGGCCGGACAGGAGGACGACGACGTGAAATATTTGGTGATGTGGCATAGCGCTCCTGGGGAATAGAGGATCTTGGACCCGGAAGGGATCTCGAGAGTTCATTTGGTCCATCATCTTGTCTCCAGGCAGGGGATCCATGCAGGCCAGGTGGCCACTTTGCCGATTTTCAGGTTTTCCAGGGACAGAGAGTCCACCACTGTTGTCTACTGCCTCTTCTCATGATCAGTCCCCTGGAGAGCTAGTAAGATCTTCCTTGTATCTAACCCAATTCTCTCTAGCTCCAACTGCAATGCACGTTGTCTTGAATGGTCTTCTGCGGAGCTGGAGGGCACATGAACCAACATGATCCTGAAGACATGTCCTCTCAGCCTCCTCTTCTCTCCAGTCTGCTTCTCAGAGGTTTTCCATTTGCATTCCCACTTGGGGGTTGGACACACACACACTCTCTTTCTGTTTCTCTCTCTCATTTTCTAGGTGGCCCTAATTCTTGGGGCCCCCCAGGGCTTTTGAGGACAACTTTAAAGGCTCCCTTCCGCACACCTCCCTCTCGGGTTCAATCTCACTCATCCCTCTGTCCTGCCCGATCTCAGGAGTGGAAACCAGTCTTGCAGCAATGTTGAAAAGGCCAACTCCCCCAAACACTGCCAGATGTTTCCCGGGGTGCTGGCCTCCAGGTCCATGAGAACTCGGTGATTTTTGGGTGGTAACCCCATGGTCCCTGAAGGTATTGGTGGGTAGTAACCTCAGGGGACAGCAGGGGAAGCCAGGAGGGGTTGTTATGGCTTTCAGCATGGGGACCCGGGGAGGATTAGGGGCTCTCCTGGCATTCCGATGGGCTTCAATATGGTTCTGGGAGACCGAGCAGGGGGAAGGGATGGGATCCTATCTTGGAGTCCTTGTAGCACTGCCCTGGAAATGGGAGAGGGTCTCCCCGGACAACGGGAGAATGGCCCGGGTTGGGGCGGACTTACTGGTGAAAGTAATGTTGAAACCGCGTTTCCCGGTGGAGTGATCCGTCTGGAACTCAAGACGGGCCACATGGCCACTGCTGGTCAGCGCCGAAGGCACCTGGTTTCCAGAGAAGGTCCCCAGGACCGGGGACTCGGGTGAGCCACCGTCCTTGACTGCTAGGAAGTCGAACTGGGGCTCCACGTCGATGTCATTGAAGGCCAGGTGTACTCGGCTCTCTGGCTTGGCGATGATCAGCCAGACGCAGTGTAGGTGGTTCCCGTACTCCTCCGGGTAGTTGGGGGACAGGACCGTGCCCGAGGGTGAAGTGAAGTTGAAGAAGCATGAGACTGCAATGACAAAAAGGGAAGGGGTCAGCGCTGCTACTCCCCGCCATCGGGTGGCGTTCCATGCTTCTGACGCTCTCCGGTGCACTTAGTAAAGTGGTCTCTCTGCGCCCGGTAGGTGCTTAATAAATATTATTGCTACAACCCGACGGGCCGAGCCAACACACTCCCAAATACCCCAGAGTTTGTCTGATCTATTTCTAAAACCACATGCCATCAGCGCACTCAGCTCAATTGTTGTCTGGGACTCCGGACCAAGAGATTACATCTCCTCCAGGAAGCCTTCCCTGATTATTCCATCATCTCCCCACTGTATTCCTTTCCCTACTGCCACTTAAGAACTTCTGCATCATCTAAGGATCTGCATACTCATTCACCCCAATAGCACTTATGCTCATCTCTTTAAATCCTATCGCTTCCTCCAACTGGAAATTCATTTTAGCACCCACCTCCCCTGCTAGACTGTAAGCTCCTTCAGGGCAGGGTTCATGTCTACTCTATTGCACAATTCCAGGTACATAGTAAAGTGCTTTGCACACATACGACTATAAGCTCCTCTATTGTACTCTTCCAAGCACTTAGTACAGTGCTCTGAACGAAGGAGCTCAATAAATACGACTGATTGACATAGCTGGGGGTCCCGTCCAGGATTCGCCCCCCTGCAAGTTTTCCTCCAGGGTGGGGTCCAATCAGAGGATAAACACCTAGCTGACCTCCAGGACAGTGCCCTCTCTCCTCAAGCCCTGCCCCTTCTCATCCCTTTTTCTCGGTCCCCCTCTGGCCACTCGGAAGTCGCCCCTCCTCAGCTCCTTAGATGTGCCACTTGTTCCCTCCAATGGCCACAAAGCCTGGTAGGACCCCTCCCTTCGGCCCAAAATGTCTCTGACCCCTCGCAAAGTTTCAAACTTGAAACGGCGGGTCCCAGACCGAGGACGCTTCCTGAGCTGGGCTAACCGCAGGTGGGTGGCCCAGGTTCTGCAGGCCATTTAGGGAAGCAGCATGGCCCAGTAGATAGAGCACGGGCTTGGGAATCAGAGGACCTCGGGTTCTGATCTCGGCTCCACCACTTGTCTGTTGTGTGACCTCGGGTAAGCCACTTCACCTACCTGCCCCTCTGTTTCCTCATCTATAAAATGGGAATTCAACAACTGTTCTTCCTCCTGTTTCGACTCTGAACCCCATGTGAGACAGGGACTGTCTCTGACCTGATTATTTTGTATCTACCCCAGTGCATGTAGTGCATGCTTAGAACAATCAGCACTTAACAAAAATCACAATTAATGCTATTATTATTATTTCTCTTTCCACTTCACCCTGTGAACCCTGGTTAAAACCCTTCATTTAAACACTCTCTGTGCTAATTACTGGCAGGAATCCTGAATTCATGGTTCATATTATGATTTACCCAACTGCTTTCATGCTCTCTTCCCTCCCCATCCTATTAAGCTGCATTGTCCATTTCCTGCCTCGCAGGTGCTTAATGGCCTAACGTCAAAAAGGGCCAAAATTCCATAGACCTCACCAAGCCAGAGTGACACACGATCCATTTGCTGTCTCTAGCAAGCCTGACTAGAGGATTAGTACAGTGCTCTGCACACAGTGAGGGCTCAATAAATATGACTGATTGATTGATTCCATTGGAGGGAAGACTGACCCACGGACCCAGAGACCGAAAGCAGGTCTGTTCACTGTCAGGTCCGGCACCAATGTTCACCCATCTAATCCAGTTTCACCTCGCTGCGAGGTTTGGTTTCTGTAGTTTTATTGTGAGGCCGTCTACGTCGGTAAGCTCCTTGTGGGTAGGAAGCTTGTCTACAAACTCTGTTATATCGTACTCTCCCAAATGCTTAGAACAGTTCTCTGGGTACAGAAAGCGCTCAATAAATATCACTGATTGATTGATCTCCTCTTCCCAGACTAACTGAGACCCCCACCCGAAAGGATGGCATTAACAGGGGAGTTCCTGTCTCGGTTAACTGGCCAAGGTAACTAATCTATTATTTCTATCATCGTAGAGCCTGGTGCATTTCGTATAACAGAACAAGTGGGCGATGGGACTCTCTGGCAATTGTCTCTCCTCTTGCCAAGCCAGGGCTCTTCCATCAGTCCACCAATCAAGGAGAGGCAGTCTTGCCCAGTGGATAGAGCATGGGGCTGGGAGTCAGAAGGACCTGGGTTCTAATCCAGGCTCCACCACTTTTCTGCTGTGCGACCTTGCGCAAGTCACTGCACTTCTTTGGGCCTTAACAATCTTATCTGTAAAGTGGGGATTAAGACTGTGAACCTTATGTGGGACGTGGATCGTGTCCAATTCGATAACTTGCATCTACCCCAGCACTGAATATAGTGCCTGGTACACAGTATATGCTTAAAAAATACCATTAAAAAAACCCAATCAATTAATCGATCGTATTGACCAAGTGTCTGCTGTGTGCAGAACACTGTACTAAGCACTTGGGAGAGAACAGTAAAGTAGGTAAACCCAATCCCTGCCCCCAAGGTGCTTAGAATAGAGCAGAGGAGCCAGACACTAAACACACGTTACAAGTAGAAGGAAGCAACTTAGTATAAAGATATGGACATAAGTGTGAATGGGCTCTTCATCCGTGTCTCACAGAGATTCTGGGGTCTATGGGACGGGCTCCATCTGAGACCAGGGCCGACCTTCATTCAGGTGTGGGGGTGAATGACTCTAGAGATGTCCGCCCGGCACAGTAAGTAAGCTTAATAAATAGGATTGAATAAATGAATGAATCGGGGTTCAGCTTGTCCCAATCTCCCCAAGCCCAAAGATGGCCAAAGCACCATGTGGGCTGAGAGAGGACACCCAGCTCTCCCTTCCAGGCCTTCCCCTAACTCTATGCCATCCATCCCTCCTCCTCTAGTCGCCCCTATGGTTTGGCCAAGAAGATGCACAGGCCTCAGCCTGAAGCAGGGGTGAGCTTCCTTCCCAGGTCTGCCGAAAACTACACCCAACAGGAACAATCAATCAGTAGGACTTAGTGAGCACTTATTTTGTGCTGAACTCTGCACTTAGTCCTTGGAAGAGTACAATAGAGTGAGTAGACATGATCCCGGCCCTCAAGGAGCTAACAAGGGAGACAGATGCTAAAATAAAATAAATCACCAATAGGAAGAAGCCACTGAATTTAAAGGTATGTGCTACAAGGGAGGGTGGGGGGATGTGTGAGTGCCCAAGTGCTTAGGGGACATGGAAGTGCTGAAGTGGCATGGGAGTGGGGCGGAAGTAGAGAGGGAAGATGAGAGGTTTGTTGGGGAAGCCTTTCTGGAGGAGATGGGATGGGATTTTGAAGACAGGGAAAGCAAGAGTCTTCTGGATGTGAAAGGGGAGTTCCAGGCAGGAAGGAGGGGAGTGAGCATGAGGTGGGTGGTGAGAGGAATGACAGAGCAAGAGTGAGGCCTGGTAAACCCCCAGGAGGCAGAGGCTATTCAGTATTGGGAGACTTGTGGTCTGACTGGTGAGAAGCAGTGTGGCGTAGGGAAAAGAGTATGGGCCCGAAAGTCAGAGGACCTGGGTTCTAATCCCAGCTCTAACAATTGCCTGCTGGGTGACCTTGAACAAGTCACTTCACTTCCCTGTACCTCAGTTCTCTCATTTGGAAATGGGGATTCAATACCTGTTCTCTCTCCTTTTCTCTCTCCTATTTAGACTGTGAGCTCCATGTGGCACCTGATTATCTTGTATCTATCCCCGCAATTAGTACAGTGCTTGGCACAGAGTAGCACTTAACAAATACCACGATTTTCATTATCATTATTGGGCAGCATGACCATTCACCTGATTTTATACTGGAAATCTAGTTTTCAGCTGGACCTTCCCCAGCCGGATATGGAACCGCCCACTGCTTTTATTTTTGGTGGCCAGCCTCTGTCCGCCTAGGCTCCGGCCACCCAGTCAAATGATTTGGAGATGGTGCCTGGGGTGCCAGGGACCCAGGAAGGGGGAATGCGATGGTCCTGGAGCAAAGCTGGGTGGCTGGGGGCGGGGAGGGGGCAGGGGAAAAATCAAAGGTCTCTCTAGCAAATGCACGAGTTCTCTCCTAACAAAGGGAGAAGTCAACATCCACCCCTGCCAGCCTTCCAGGGGGCTGTGGGAATCAGCAAGGCTCTAGGAGAGAAGGAAAACAGCTGAGAAATCATGTGGGCCATTAATGAAATTCCCCCAGAGATGGACTCCGTCCACAGCAGCAGCTCCCTCCCCGAGCCGGCCTACCCTCAGGAAGGGTAAGGGGCTGGCTGCAGCTGGCCCTCATGGGGACAGGGGGATGCAAGCGACATCCGGTAGAATGCCGGACACGCATGTGATTACCTCCTGCGTTATCTCCCTGTGGAAGCACGCTGAGTTCACCCAAGCCAAGTGTGTTCCTCTGAGTGGGAGGGACTCCTGGCCCCTTCCCTCACTCCAGAGCCATTGGGTCTCCCTTCTGGGACCCTGTAAACACAGGCACCATGTCTGAGCCTGGGAATGCGGTGGCTGGAGCCGACAAGCAAGATACCGGGCACAGGGAATCCAGTGCCACATTTATACTGGGCTGGGTCAGACATGCTGAAACCCACATTAATGGCCACCCTTTTAACAATTGCCCGTGGGTGATGGGCTGGCTTAGAATGTGGGTGTGAAATACATACAGGAGTCACCAAGCAAATGGGCAGACTGGGAGGGAATCCACAATGCATATGGTAATCCCTGGGCAAATGGGCACACCGAGAAAAAGCTCCACAATACACAGGGTAATCGCCAGGCAAACAGGCACACCGAGAGAAAGCTCCACAATAGATATGGCAGTCATCAGGAAAATGGGCACACTGAGAGAATGCTCCACAACATTTCCAGTAAACACCAAGCAAACAGGCACGCGAGGGAAAGCTCCACAATATATACGGTAATCAACTGGTAAATGGGCACGAGAGAAAATTCCACTACATACATACACAGTAACCATCAGGTAAGGAAGCACACCGATAGAAAGCTCCACAATATAAACGGTAACCACTGGCAAATGGGAAAACAGAGAGAAAGCTCCACAACATATTCAATAATCCCCAGGCACATAAGTAGATTGAGAGAAAGTGCCATATTTCTACATATATATGGTAATCGTCAAGCAAATGAACAGATCAGGAGAGACCAACGCAAGTTGCCACTTAGAAACAGCAGTAACAAAGAGAAGGGGAACCAATCCATAGCAATCAATCGATCAATCAATCCACGTACTCATTGAAAGTGACTTTCATTCATTCAATAGTATTTATTGAGCGCTTACTATGTGCAGAGCACTGTACTAAGCGCTTGGGGTGAACAAGTCGGCAACAGTGACTGCAGGCAGAGCACTGTGCTAAGCATTTGGGAGAGTACCATGAATGGTATTTATTGAGCACCTGCTGTACGCAAAGCACTGTAAATATAATAATAATGATGGCATTGGTTAAGCACTTACTATGTGCCAGGCACTGTTCTAAGCACTGGGGTAGACGCAAAATAATCAGGTTGGACACAGTCCCTGTCCCACTTGGGGCTCACAGTCTAAATAGCATGGCTCAGTGGAAAGAGCCCAGGCTTGGGAGTCAGAGGTCATGGGTTCGAATCCCCGCTCTGCCACTTGTCAGCTGTGTGACTGTGGGCAAGTCACGTCACTTCTCTGTGCCTCAGTTACCTCATCTGTAAAATGGGGATGAAGACTGTGAGCCTCACGAGGGACAACCTGATGACCCTGTATCTACCCCAGTGCTTGGAACAGTGCTTGGCACATAGTAAGCGCTTAACAAATACCAACATTTTTAAATCCCCAATTTATAGATTAGGTGACCTCAGACAAGTGACTTCCCCACTCTGGGCCGCCGCTCTGCATTTATACAACGGGGATGACAACAGCAGTATCCACAATCCGTGCTTCCTCGAGGTGTTAGGTACCCCACTGACGCCCGAGAGCTGTACAGGGAGAGCGCACTGGGAACTCTTCAGAAGCACTAATGAATCCCAAAGGACAGTTCTTGCTCGGATGGCCTAATGCCTCTGCCCGAGGCCTGGTCTCTTCACTATGCCGCTTGTGCCCAAGGCCTGGCCTCTCCATGCTGCCTCTACTTGAGGCTAGGCCTCTCTTCCCATGCTGCCTCAGCCCAAGGCCTGGCCTCTACTTCCAGGCTGCCTCTGCCCGAGGCCAGGCCTCTCCTTCCATGGCTTAGTGGATAGAGTCTGGGCCTAGGAGTCCCAAGTGCCTGGGTTCTAATCCCGGCTCTGCCACATATCTGCTGTGTGACCTTGGGCAAGTCACTTAACTTCTCTGGGCTTTAGGTACCTCATCTGCAAAATGGGGATTAAGGCTGTGAACGCTATGTCCAAACTGATTAACTTGCACCCACCCCAGTACTTAGAACAGTGCTTGGCACATAGTAAGCACTTAACAAGTATCGTAATATTATTATTATTAGTGGAAAGAGCACAGGCCTGGGTGTTGGAGGACCTGGGTTCTAATACAGGTTCCACCACTTGCCTGCTGTATGATCTTAGGCAAATCACTTCACTTCTATGTTCCTCAGTTCCTTCATCTGGAATATGGAGATTCAAGGCCCATTCTCCATCCTATTTAGACTGTGAGCCTCACATGAGACTTGATTATCATTTATCTACTCCTGCTCTTAGTACAGTGCTTGACACACAGTAAGCATTTAACAGAAACCATGATTATTACTAAATACCAGTCATTAGCGTGGTGCTCTGACCTATACATCCAGAGCTAGAATGAATGCTTGTCTATTTATGAGAAATCATATGTTAAGGCTGAGAATGCTGCTGGCAGCAGTTCAGCCGGGGCCGGTTTTTTTTTCTGTTTTGCTTTGTTTTATTTTTAATGGTATTTAATAAACGCTTAATCTGCGCCAAGCACTGTACTAAGCAACGGGATAGATCCAAGCTAATTAAGTTGGACACAGTCCATGTTCCACATAAGGCTCACAGTCTTAATCACAGTCTTGAGGCACAGAGAAGTGACTCACCCAAGGTCACAAAGCAGACAAGTTGAGGAGCCAGGATTAGAACCCAGGTCCTTCTATCAGGCCCATGCTCTATCCACTAGGCCATGCTGTTTCTCTATTCTTTGGCTCCGGATGCCAAGGGGATGTTAAAAGGGGGGACAGACATGGGTGGCAGTGGAGGAGCCCACTGTGGGACCCGGATGAGAGCATGGCATTTACAGTGGGGAATCGGGATTATTCTGCAGGTATAATAGGCCAGTTCAAGTTGAACAAGGAAGAGCACAAAGCCCTCATCAGAAAGAAAAAAGAGCCCTGGAGATAAGGCGCAAGGAACCCAGAAGGTCCTGAAAGATTGTGGAATTGTTCCATTTCCAAACATAAATGAAATCCACCGCTTAGCTTGGGTCAGGGGTGGGGGTTGCTGGGAACCTGGGTATAGAGGTGCTGCGGAGCTATGGGGCAGAGGTACAGTCCGGGGTGGGGGACAACGCATGCGTGCCCCTGTGCTGGGATGCCTGGATCCCCTCACTAGCGGCCTCTCTGCCCTGATTTATTACCAGGCCGAAGGGACTGGGCAAGCACAAGTGCGCGACCTCCCACTACGGGCTGAATGGGCCAGTGTTCTCCAGCCCAGAACCCGGACCACGCTCTTCAAGATGCACTTTGAGGCTCTGTGCTCACTCCACCTCAACTCTTTGGTCTTCTCACCTGCGCCTCCCCAACGCGCTCTCTTCGGTCCTCACAAGCCAACCTTCCCCACTGGAGCGCGCTCGCCACTCTTCAACCTCTGTCCTCTCCCCTCCTCCCAAAGGTGGGGGGCTCCTCACCCCTCCCCAAACCAGCAGTCCTCAGCGGTTCCCTCCTTGAAGTCCACCTCCTCCAACATGCCTCTCGGATTCATCCCCTGCATCCCAGGCCATCCAAATCCATCAGCCACCTCTCCCCCTCAGAGATCTTCTCCTACCATCCTCAGCACTTCAGTACAAACTCTAATCAGTCAATCACTCAGTGGTATTTAGTGAGCACTTACTGTCAGCAGAGTACTGTACTTAGCACTTGGGAAAGTAGATAGAGTTCGAAAATAGAGTTGGAAATAGAGTAAATAGAGTTGGAAGACATAATCCCTGCTCACAAGGACCTAACAGTCTACAGGTGGAGGCAAATGTTAAAATAAATCACAGATAAGGGGAATGGCAGAATACAAGAAGATATACACAAGTGCTGGGGGCGTTGAGGGTGGGATGAATATCAAGAGGGTACAGATCCGAGCGCATAGGTGACACAGAGGGGGAGGGAGATGAGGATTTAGGCAGGAAAGGCCTCTTCATGGAGACGTGATTTACATTCATTTACTTATTTTGATTACTCTGTATATACTTTTGTGACTCTGTCTCCCCCATTAGAGTGAGAACTTCTTGTGAGCAGGGAATGTTTCACTTTATTGTTTTGTACTTTCCCAAGTGCTTAGTGCAGTGCACCGTGCCCAGTAGGTGGTCAGTAAATATAACTATTACTACTACAAAAACAACAATGATTACTACTATTGCTACCATCACCACTAGTAGCACAATGACTTAGCCAAGCAGACAACCAGGAGTTGGCCTTTGGCCCTGCGCTTAAAAGGATGGATGAAGAAGGAAAATCAATCAATAGCATTTATTGACTATACACTGTGTGCAGAGACCTATACAGAGTACTTGGCAGAGTAAAATAGAACGAGTAGATTCGATCGCTGCCCTCAGGGAGATTTCAGTCTAGCAGGGGTAGACAGAAAGTGGAATAAACAAGGGATCACCTTCTCCCAGCTCCAAACTACTCTCAGCCTGCCCAGCCCTGGACGCTGCACCGGCCGGGAAATCCCGGGAACTTTGTTCCCCTGCAGTGCCCGAGAGAAGTCACCCTGCCGAAAGCTGAACACGTGACATTCAAGTTTACCTGTTAGCAGCCTGGACAACCCTACCCAATCTCGCCCCACTGGACCCCCACCCTCTTGCCTCCCTGCTATACCTGAAAAAGTCAAGTTGGCTCAGGACCCCGGCCCATGGTAGCCCAGTCCTGGACCCCCTAGTTCTTGGCAGTCCAGCTCACACTCCCAACCCCCCAGTCTATGGCAGGCCAGCCCATGTTCCTCCAGGTCCCAGAAGCCCAGCCCCCATTCCCCCAGCCCCTGGAAGCCCAGATCATGGCAGCCCATCCCACAACCCCCTAGCTCCTGGCATCCTGGCTCCCGGCAGCCCACCTCATGTCCTCTCAGCCCCTGGCAGCCCAGAATATGGCACCCAATCCCCAGCAGCCCAAGTTTATTTTATGTTCCCTTCCCTTCCCCAGCACTGAGGAATGGGTGGAAGGTGGGGGGAAGACAGAGAGAGGAAATCACCAAAAGCCACACTCAGTCTGCTTACTCTCTCCCCTCCCCTCCCCTAACACTCCTATTTGATAATGCTATCACATTAATCATTTGCTGATTAGACGGGTCCAGGTCACAGAGGTCAGTGTTTAGCGTGCACGTGGGTTGGCAGGAAGCATTTCCAGGTCAGGGTTTGCCCTCACTTCCTGGCCAGAGACCAGGTGGCACTGGCATTCCATGCCCTGGTTTCAACCTCAAGGACCACTGAGAGTTCAGGCTTCAGGCCTGGGCCAGATGGCCCTTGGTTCTAGTTGGGGCAGTGGGAGGAACGAGGTCTGAGGAATGGACCTCTCACATCTGCCTCTCAGGCTCTCTGTTTGCTTCTTTATGCACTTAGAACAGTGCATTACTCCCAGAGGTGCCTAAGAATAGTATTTATGGAGCACTTACTGTGTGCAGAGCACTATATTAAGCACTTGGGAGAGTACAATAGAGCAGAGTTCGTACGAGGATTCCCTCCCCACAAGGAGCTACTATTCTTACTAGTGCTGAAGCAAAAGGACCTGAAACAAGATCTGAGAGTTCAACCGATGATATTTATTGGGCCTTACTATAGGCAGGGCTCTATACTAAGCGCCTGGGAGAGGATGGTAGAGCCGGCAGAGACGAGCCCTGCCCACAAGCAGCTTACAAGAGTTAAAGGAACAGAGTGGGGTTAGGGTTTACGCTAAAGAAAATCTACCTGAAATCAAATAGCAAGCGGAGAAGCTGACCTTGTTATTTTTGTTGAACGCAGGGCACTGAGAGTCCAAATAAAGACCCCACCCCAAGCTTGCAAACTTTGACCTTGGCAACTGTACGTTAGTCGGGGGGCTGTGAAGTGGGAGAGGTAGGCAAGGGAAGAGAGTTTGAGGGTAGACCTCCCCACTGCTGCCCAGCAACTTGTAACATTTATACTACAAAACCTAAAATTCCAGGAGAATTACATGGAGGACAATGGCCTTACAGAGCATTCCCAGCTTGGACAGAGAAGTCCAAGTATTTACAGTTCATTCATTCATTCAATCGTATTTCTTGAGCACTTACAGTGTGCAAAAGCACCGTTCTAAGCGCTTGGGAGAGTACAATATAAAAACAAGCAGACACATTCTCTGCCCATAACGAGCAAGGACTTGAGGAGACGGTTGGCGTGAGCTGCGTTGGGCAGTTTAGGCAGGACAGAGACATGTGTCTATTTGTAGGAAGTTTCTAAGGAAAGCTGACAGACAGGAGGGTCTGACCAGGTTGACTTTTGAAGCATGGGGGGTGGAGGAGGGGGGTGGGAAAGAGAGAGTGAGTGAGTGTGTGCGTGTTGGGACGAAGAGAGAGACAAACAGGAGTGAACGTGAGCAAGTCCCCAGGCCCCAAGGTGATGCCTTGGTGTTGGGCTCATTGTTGCAGGACGTGGAGAGGGGACAGCTCAGAGGCCCAGTTTTGACCAGGTCAGGCTGGGTGGGAAGTGTAGGAGGGTGGAAACGGAACAACAGCGCTGATGGAGCCCAGCAGGGTGGTCCCGATTCCTTACTGCCCTCTGCCAGCCCCCGCCAGTCCGGCTCATACCTGCCTGGGGGAAGAAATGGGGCATTTCCCGGCGTTCCCCCAACTGTTCGCACTCGAGGAACCAATGCCTCATTCCCCAGCTCCTGCTCCACCTCAGGGCCTCAGCCAGAGTAAGGCAGCTCCTCTGACTGATGCCGCCACATCCTGCCCGCTCCATCCTCTGAGACGCTCAGGCTTCTGCCCACACAGCTCACCCCACATTGCCCCCGCAGTACTGGTCTGAGTTGTCGCCTGCTTCAGAGGGAGGATGTGTTGGTTGGACGTAGGCCCCGCAGCGGGAGAATGGGGCCGGCGGTGACATCTGCAGGACTGGATTGGCTCACTGGGTGCCCTTTCTGGCTCACGGCCTACAAGGAGGAGCATGGCCTTCTCTGGATGGGGCCACAGGGGGACAGCAAGCCTACTCCTACAACCACAACTTACTCAACACCGTGATCGCCACTTTGCCTCAGTCCCCCGCAGTCCGGGCCCCGTCCTCCAAAATCGGGTTATGCCAGGGGCGGGTTCTGGCCTCTAAGTGGGCAGGGAATCAGGGTGGAGATAACACCGCATCTGGACCCAGGTCCCGGGAACTCGATCCGCCAGCGTACGGACCAGGGCCTCGGTCTTAGGCTCAGACCTGGGGGTATGCCGGGCCCTGGAATTAATCTTCAGTGATCTCTTTGCTCCTCCCTGCTAACCACTCCAATCTCCACCCCACAGGTCCACAGCCCAGAGCAAGTCATGTCCCCCCCACCTATAGAGCACAGCAAGAGGGTGGCAGAGGGAAGAGGGGTGGGGCGAGGACTGTGAGCCCCCATCCCAGTATTCCATTCAAAGTCTGAGCTGAAGGGGAGAGAGTGCCACAAGAAAGCTGAAGAGTCCACAACCCCGACTGGCCCAGGGAAATGGGCAGCAAAGCCCCCATGAGGGGGTTACCAAGGAGCTTTGCTGTTTGTCCACATCTTCCCCGGCGGTCCCAGTGGGCTCTGGCCTCAGGACCCCATACATCAACAGGCGGGAAGACGACAGCTGATTATCTGCTGTGTTTAATCTGTGGACTCATTTTTCGTGGCACCGAAACTAAAGTGGGCAGCACCATTGGTGGGTTGAGACTAGGCACCCATCCATCTTGCTCCCTGGCCCTCACAGACACCCACGACTGTCCCTCTCCATCCTCCCCTCCCCAGCAGAGCTCTGGAAATTTCAGTGTTGGGGGATACCAACTCCCCAGCTTGAGGCCGCCGATTCCTCGCTGGCCTCATCAGGTGGCCCCCCGGAGCCAGAGAAAGTGAGCCACCCTGCCTGAGGCCAGGATCCCCAACTATCATGCACCCTGGTAGAAAGTCCCATCTCCCCCCAACCTGGACACCGGCCTAGGAGGGAAGGTTTGAGAGAGGGTTGGAATGAAGTGGGTGGGAGACAGGCCAGAAACTCTCCATCAGCTATGGGGGACCCATCATCCTGGGCATTGGGGATAATCCTATCAGTTGGTGACACTTCCTTGGAGACAAATTCTTCTCTCCAGGGCCCTATAGTGCTGCTCACCAAGCCACAAAACCTCTTTGCCGCTGATGGAAGCCGGGGGCCGAGATCCAAACAGTCAACACAAGTTCAGACTGCTTACTCAAATCTGTCTCTCTGCCCACTGACCAGAGAATCTCTCCCAAACCCACCTCTAGGGAGAATCTGGCCTTTTTCAGGTGTGTGAGGACCTGTTCCCGCTTATCTTAGCTGCTTCCCCTTCCCATCACAAGAAGACACAAGAGGTGAGAGGGCGGTAAGCAAAAACAAAAAAATGAAGACAACTGCCAAAAACCATGAAGACAATCGCTTTTGAAAAGGAATGGTCCTCTTCTAGTCCTGAGGGATGGGTAAGAGGGATCCCTCATCCATGAGGGAATAGGCCAATTTAACTATGTCTAGCCACAATTTAAACATGTCTAGACACAGAGTAAATTAGCTTAGTCACAGTGTGCGTTTGCCCAGTCCCAGTGTAAAGATGCCTAGCCACAACTACAATAAACATAGCCACAAATGAAATACCGTAGCCATAATGTAAATATGTAGAGTCAAAAGAACTCCCCTGAGATTACTCTCAACCTTTAACCTCCCCAACCTGAGGACAATATAAACCTCCAAGGGAGGAGGAGAAGGAGGAGGAGGAGAAAGAGGAAAAGGAGAAGTAAAGAGAGAGGGAAGAGGAGGAGGAGAAGGAGAGTCATGACTCTTGAGGGAAAGAGCGGGCTCAGACCAGCTAGTGTTGAAATTGAAAAGAGATTCTGCTGAACTGAACTGTAGCTCAATCCCTCACTCTGCAATGGGGGCTGTTTTGTTTTTTGTTTTGCCAGTCCGGGCCAAGAAGGCCCAGGAGGAGACATTTTCCTGGCATGTCATGACCCACACATTGGCGAGCGGTTTCCTCGCTGACTTACACACGCAGCCTGGCTTCTTAGCAGACCACTGATTATTCTTTTGGCAGGTTATAGCTTTCTGGCCCACCAGCTCGAAGGCGGGCTGGCATTCGAACTTCAGAGTGTCCCCGTGATGGAACCGGGACCCTTCCCTCCGTCCGAACGCGGGGACTCCTGGGTCTCCACAGCTCCCCTGATCAATTTCTGAAAGAGAAGGAAACACAAATTAGAGACAGGGGAGAGAGGCGCCTTTGCTCCTTTAGACTGTAAACTCCTTGTGGGCAAGGGAATATGGCAACCAACTCTGTTATGTTGTACTCTCCCCAACATTGAGTTCAGTGCTCTGCACGCACTAAGCACTTAATAAATTCCACTGATTGATTGCGCCTCGACTGTCCTCTGGCAGTTGTCCCATGTGGCTCATGTGCTCCATGTGTATTGTGGGTACCATGGGCACTATACTCTCTGCTTATTCCTGGTCACTGCCCACAGTTAACATGGCGTGCTTCCTGTGGTACCCAGGAAGGTTTGGAAATGTCATCTAGAGCACTTCACATGGCCCAGTAAAGACCTCGTAACTTTCCGCACTCAGAATTCCCCTGCCTCTTCATAGGGCAACTCGTCCGACCCCCTGCGCCTCCACCTGGGGCAGCAACCGAATATGCCAGGATTCAGTCTTTCCTCAAAGAGATTTCACAATTTCCTTTGGCCATCTGATGATCAGACAACCTAATAATAATGATGACTATGGTATTTGTTCAGCACTTACTTCCGTGTCAAGCACTGTACTAAGGTGGATGCAAGATAATCAGATCAGATACAACCTCTATCCCATATGGGGCTCATGCTCTAAAGAGAGAGAACAGGGATTTACTCCCCATTCTAAGATGAGGAAACTGAGGCCTAGAAAATGCAGTGACTTGCCCTAGGTCACACAGCAAGCAAGCACCGGAGTTGGGCTCAGAAACCAGGTGCTCCGACTCCCAGGTTCGGATGCTTTCCACTAGGACACGCTTCTTTTCCTTGGACATCCTGGACTTTAAACCAAGACACTGATGATTGAGTTCATTCGAAAGACTTCTAACACCATATCACTATCAAGTACAGGCAGCGGTGATAGTAATTATGGTATTATTAAGTGCTTACTTTGCTATGGACGGGGAACATGTCTACCAACTCTGTTGCATTGTACTCTCCCAAGGGTTTAGTACAGTGCCCTGAAAATAGTAAGCACTCAATAAATATGATTGATTGCTAGTAAGTGCTGGGGCAGAGCCCTCCCTGGGCTCACAATCTTATTCCCACTGTATAAAGAAATGGAGCAGGCCAATGTCAGAACGGGGATTAGAACCCAGTTCTCCAGACTCCCAGTCCTTTGCTCTTTCCACTAGGCCACGCTGTCTTCCAGTTGAAGTGGCAGAAATGGTATTTACTGAGTTCTCACAGAGTGCACTACACCCCATTTAGCTGGATCTGTACCCTTCCAGCACTTGATAGTCACCCCACCGCCCTTAGGCACACGGGCATAATTTATTCTAACCTCTGTCTCCCTCTCTAGATGGTAAACTCCTTCTGGGCACAGAGTAGGCCGACTGACTCTGTCACACTGTACACCCCCATCTTGGTATAGTGCTCTACACACACAGAATAAGTGTGCTCAATAAATACCACTGATCGATGGATTACCACGGAGGTCCAAGCCAGACTGGGAAAAGTGGTTCAAGCGTTGGGGGTGGATATAAGGACGATGGGGACGATGTGGGGAAATGGGCTTCCGCATACTTCACCAAGCCTGCAGCTTGACAGGAAATCTCCCTGAGTCAGGCATGGCAAGCTCCTTGAGGACAGGGATCATTTCTAACCAACTCTCTGCGACCTTGGGCAAGTCACTTCACTTCTCTGTGTCTCAATTTCCTCATCTGTAAAATGGGGATTCAATACCTGTTCTTCCTCCTACTTGGATTATAGGCCCCCTGGGGGACGGGGACTATGTCAAACCTGATTAACTTATATTTACCCCAGCACTTAGTACAGTGCTTGACACGTATTGATCGCTTAACACATACCCTTAAAAAACCTCTCACAACTCTATGGTATCGTACTCTCCCAAGCACTTATAACAGTTCTCTGCCCATAGGAAGCGCTCAATAAATTCCATCGAGCGACTGACTGAAACCATGTGTCCTCAGACAAGGGTTTTGCAATCCCCGTTTTGTCTCTGTGGGAACCAAAGGTGTATTTTTTTTTGAGGAAACAGAGCGGGCTATGGGAAAAGGTGGGGGTCTGCGGTCCCCAAAGCTGCTCTGGGGACATCCAGATGCTGAGCTCAGAACCGGAACTCAGGACTGGGCCAGTAAAGACTCAAGTGGTCCAGCATTGCTGCTGCTTCAGGTGTGATGCTACAGGGACCAAGTGACCCTCTGAGAGATGCATGAATTGCCTCTTCCTGACCTTTCTGGGACCTCCAGGCCCAACGCCTCGAATGGCCGGGAAAACATCTGGGGTTTCCCCCTCAGGTGGGCTTGGCCATTTCAGGTCCTCCCGGCCCTGCCCATGGGGGCTGCCCAGAACAGCCACTTGCAGGGCACAGGCAGAACGCAATCCGCTTCTGGGAAGCCCCTAGCCGACAGCTGCCTTTGGGAAAGACGAGGCTGGCTGGATTCAGAAATGACCAATAGAAATACGCCCCGGCTCATGGGAGCCAGGTGCATTGGAATCTTCCCCCTGATTGGTCTTTCTAGCCCCAGAAGGATAACGGATGGGAAGGCCAGGTGTAATGGAAAACAGGTCTTACTTAGCAGCCACCTTTCCAACCAGAAAGCTTTCCTTCCTTTCTTCCCTCCTTCCATTCTCTTCCTTTCCTCCCAGTCCCAGCCCCCATTAGCGTTCACTGGTCCTGAAGGTGTTGCTGGCTAGACCCTCGGCCAGACCCAGGACAGGAGGGGGGCCACAGGCAGGGGCTGTCTAAACACCCACCTCCCTCTGTGTATTATTTCTAACTCAGGAGATGGCTCTCTCGGCTCCCCTCTCCCCTGCGGACTCTACCTGAACCACCAATGGTGTCCGCTGCCTTCCACTGGGGCCCAGTGGTTAGCACAGTGCTTGGCAGGTAGAAAGCATTTAAATCCCACAATGATCATCAATAATCATGTTCAATAATTTCAATTACATAATCATACGATTATACTGTAATTGATAAGCACGGTGCTAAGTGCTAGGGTCAAACCAATCCAATCCGATCCAACTTCTGAGGTCCCTCCCCAAACTATCACCCTTCTCCACCTTCCACAACACCTCATATGCTCCCAAGAGACCGGCTCAGGTTCCATCCTGAGTGGCTCACGACTCTCCCTCTTCTGAGGTAGCATTCCGATCCTTGGAAACCTCTCCATCTGCCGGCTGCTCTTTCCTTGAGAAAACAGCTCTCCACATGATCTCCCACAAGTACTGTTGAGGACAAAAACCTATTCGCCTTCCATTGTGAGGAAAGTGTTTGTTTCCATCTTTCCTCTCTGCAATTTTATCCAGCTCTTCCCTGTCCTCCCTCCTATCCACTAGACTGTAAACTCCTTGTTGGCAGGAAGCGTTTCTATCAACTCTGTTGTACTGGACACCCACCCAAATTAGCACAGTGCCCCGCACACAGAAAGTACTCGATAAATACCACTGATTTGAACGGTGGCCCATGTCTGCAACACTGTTTTGGACTACTGTAGAGTCTCTGACCATCAAATTCCCCTCATCTGTTCCTGAGGAGATGGGTGGGCCGGTGTTATGTTGAGGCAAAGGATCGGAAACAGGCATATTATATTTTGAGTCCAGGGGAACTTGTGGCCGCCATTTTCTGTTACGTGGGTTCATACAATTCTACTTCAAGAGAGGACTCTGTCCGCCTGTCTGTCTTTCTCTCTCTCTCTCCCTGACTGTGTCACTATTTGAAAAGAGTCCTGTGCCCTTTAAAGACAGCTTTGGCATTCCATCATTATCAATCTATCATCAGTGAAACTTATTAAGCACTTACTATGGGCAGAGCACTGTACTAAGCGCTCCAGAGAGTACAGTAAAACAGCATCGGCAGACCCATTCCCTGTTCACAGTGAGCTTACGGTTTAGTGGGGGAGCTTACAGTCTAGTGAGAAACAGTGTGGCTTAGTGGAAAGAGCACTGTCTGGGGAGTCAGAGCACCTGGGTTCTAATCCCAGCTCTGCGGCTTATCTGCTGTGTGACCTTGGGCAAGTCATTTAACTTCCCTGTGCCTCAGTTCCCTCATCTGCAAAATGAGGATTCAATACTTGCTCTCTCTCCTACTTAGACTGTGAGTCCCATGTGGGACCCAATTATCTGATTACTCTAGCACTTAGCACAGTGCTCGGCACATACTGAACTCTTAGCAAACATCATAAGTACTATTATTATTATCACTTGGACTCCATCTCAGTCATTCATTCAAAGGAACTGGGGCCCCTCTTTTCCCACTACTCCTTTGAGAAATACCTTTGATGTGGTTGAGATGACAATGACCGACAGGAGAAATCTTAAATGGGCAGAGGGGTCAGAAGCAGTGTGACCTAAGAGAAAGGGCCCAGGTCTGGGAGTCAGGAGGCCTGGGTTCTAATCCCAGCTCTGTCACCTGTCTTCTGTGTGACCTTGGTCAAGTCATTTCACTTCCTCTGTGCCTCATCTGTAAAATGGGGAGTAAGACTGTGAGACCCATGTGGGCCTGGGACTGTGTCCAAACCAATTTGCTTATATCCACCCCAGCTCTTACTAGAGTGCCTGATACATTGTAAGAACTTAGCTAAAAACACAATATTATTATTATTATGTCTAGCCTGGTGCTTAGTATAGTGCTTAGCTTATAGTAAGTGCTTAACAAATACCTCAGTTATTATCATTCTACCCATGTGAGTCCAGCCTTTCTTATAATAATAATAATTATGGCATTTGTTAAGCACTTACTCCGTGCGAAGCTCTGTTCTAAGCACTGGGGGGGATACAAGGTGATCAGGTTGTCCCAAGTGGGGCTCACAGTCTTAATCCCCATTTTACAGATGAGGTAACTGAGGCACAAAGAAGTTAAGTGACTTGCCCTAAGTCACACAGCTGACAAGCAGTGGGGTGCGGATTAGAACCCATGACCTTGGAGTCCCAAGCCCATGCTCTTTCCACTGAGCCACGCTGCCTCTCTTACGTGATCTGATAATCCCACTGGCTGGCCTAGGGATCTACCGGACTATTAGGAGCTAAGCATGAGAAAAGGCTTAGGGGAGAAAACAAGGGCATTGCTGATTCCTAAATATGCACTGACATTAGTCAAGATATGCTCATCTTTTATAAATAATGAGCATTTGGGGTCCTATATCTCATTAGCAAATGGCTTACTATTTCTTCAGCTCACAGCATTCCTCTCAAACACCCTGGGAAAAAAAAAAAGGCATTTCTTTTATTAATTTGGATGCTTGTGGTCAGAGTGTAGACAAAGCCATATTTGAAAACACGTTCACTAGACCAAAATAGCGGCCTCCAGACAAGCAAAAAAAAAAATAAAAAATGAGAGAGTTGAGTCTACGAAGCTCCATGAGAGACAGGACTGTGTCTAAGCAAATTAACTTGTACCAGCTCAGCACTTAGCATATAGTAAGTGCTTGATACTAGAAATATTTTCAGTAGTCTGGCTTGGAGACCTGGATTCTAGACCCACTTCAGCCATCTACCTACTCTGTGACCTTGGGCAAGTCATTTCAGCTCCCTGGGCCTCAGTTTCCTCATTTGGGCAATGGGGATATGATCCAAACTCTCCCTGTCCTTTAGACTATAGCCCTGTAAGGGACCGGAATGGAGTCTGAGCTGATGATCTTACATCTGCGCCAAGGCAGACCAAAGTGTTCTAATAAGAATAATAATAACAGTGGTATTTGTTACTCACTAAGTGCCAAACACTGTGCTAAGTGCTGGGGCTCACAGTCTCAGTAGGAGGGAGAACAGGTCTTTGCAGATGAGAGAAGTGAGGCACAGAGAAGTTAAATGATTTGCCCAAGGTCCCACAGCTGGCAGATCCAGGATTAGAACCAGGTCCTTAGTCTCAGGCCATGCCGTTTCCCCCCTAGTAAGGGCTTAATAATAATAATGTTGGTATTTGTTAAGCGCTTACTATGTGCAGAGCACTGTTCTAAGCGCTGGGGTAGACACAGGGTAATCAGGTTGTCCCACGTGAGGCTCACGGTCTTAATCCCCATTTTACAGATGAGGTCACTGAGGCACAGAGAAGTGAAGTGATTTGCCCACAGTCACACAGCTGACAAGTGGCAGATCCTGGATTTGAAGCCATGACCTCTGACTCCCAAGCCCATGCTCTTTCCACTGAGCCACACTGCTTCTAAAGGGTGGAACCTCTCACACTGTCCCTCGCTCTCACCTCACCCCTGGTGGACCCCTTGCTCATGCCCCTGCCCAGAACTACCCCACTTCAAGTCTGATGGACAATAATAATAATAATGATTATAACTGTAGCATTTGTTAAGCACTTACTATGTTCTAAGCTCTGGGGTAGATACAAGCTGATCAGACCAGACACAGTCCCTGTCCAAAGTAAGTGCTCCACAAATATCACTGATGGATTGAAATAAAAATAATTGTGCTATTTATTAAGCATTTACTATGTGTCAAGCACTGTACTAAGCGCTGGAATGGATACAAGCAAATCAGGTTGGTCACTGGGGCTCACAGTCCCAATCCCCATTTTATAGAGGAGGTAACTGAGGCACAGAGAAGCAAAGTGACTTGCCCACAGTCACACAGCAGACAAGTGGGGGGCGGGGATTAGAATCTATGGCCTTCTGACTCCCAGGCCCACGGACTCTCTACTACACCACGCCGTTTCTCATAATAATAATAATGTTGGCATTTAAGCACTTACTATGTGCAGAGCATTGTTCTAAGCGCTGGGGGAGATACAGGGTAATCAGGTAGTCCCACGTGAGGCTCACAGTCTTAATCCCCATTTTACAGATGAGGTAACTGAAGCACAGAGAAGTTACGTGACTTGCCCACAGTCACACAGCTGTCGAGTGGCAGAGCCGGCATTCGAACCCACGACCTCTGACTCCCAAGCCCAGGTTCTTTCCACTGAGCCACAGACACCGCTCCTGGCTGTTCCATCGTTCCCAGCAGTAGCTGCTGGGAGAAGAAATTTCCTGAGAAATTTCTTCCAGTGTCCAGTCTGCCCCGGCTCTCTGGGATGCATTTCCAAGTTCATTCCGTGGCCCACTGAGCTGGAAAGTGGTAACCGGAGGTCAGCAGGGGGCAGATGCCAGGGCCGGAAGGACGGGGGAAGAGGCAGAGGGAAACCCATTATCCATAAATGCTCCTCGAACAGCCCGCAAACGCCCATTAGGGAGGTCAGCTGGCATGTAAAGTTGCAGCCGTGAAGCACTACCGGAAACCGACTGGGGTTCAGACGAGGTATGTGCTGACCATTGCCTTCTGGCAGGAGCCATTTTCGAGCAGGCCACTGACAGGGGCTCCAGGAGTGCCTGGGCATGGGTTGGTGGCCATGAACAGAGAAGCAGCATGGCTCAGCGGAAAGAGCCTGGGCTTTGGAGTCAGAGGTCATGGGTTCGAATCCTGGCTCTGCCACTTGTCAGCTGCGTGACTGTGGGCTAGTCACTTAACTTCTCTGTGCCTCAGTGACCTCATCTGCAAAATGGGGATTAACCGTGAGCCTCACGTGGGACAACCTGATGACCCTGTATCTACCGCAGCGCTTAGAACAGTGCTCTGCACATAGTAAGCGCTTAACAAATACCAACGTTATTATTATTATTACCCTGGTGACTGGGCGGGATTAATCGATCCAACAGTTCACAGTATCAATTAGGCGCTTACTTTGGCCACGGCACTGCGTTCAACACTTGGAAGAGTATAAATAGAATACAAATAGACACAAGTTTCCGGCCTAGCCGGGGAGAAATACGCTGAAATAAATTGTAGGAAGCACTGGGGTATAAAAATATGTACATAACTGCTACCAGGGACTGGGCAGGGGTGAGAACTCAAGTGTCTAGGTGATGTGAAGGTCTTATGAGGCAGTTGAGGGGGAAGCAGGGTGGGGAGTTGAGAGATTAATCAAAGACGGCTTCTTGGAGGAGCTATGATTTCGGAAGGGCTTTGAACATGGGGAGAGCAGTGATCTGCCAGAAGTGAAGAGGGATGGACTTCCACGGAGGAGGGAGGGTGGGAGCACAAGGTGAGAGAGATGAGAGTGAGGCACAGGAAGCAGGTTGGCATGAGAGAGGTAGGGTGGGATGTAGTGGGAGAGGAGCAGGAAAAGTAGAGGGGAGAGCTGATGGAGTACCTGAGCAAGGCACTCAATAAGGCAGAGTAAGTGCTTACTAAATACCATCACCTTTGTTATTATTATTAGGTGGGCCTTTTGGAAAAGATGTTTTCCTAGCAGGGGCAGGGCATGTCTTGAGAAGCAGCGTGGCTCACTGGAAAGAGCACGGGCTTTGGAGTCAGAGGTCATGGGTTCAAACCCCAGCTCTGCCACTTGCCAGCTGTGTGACTTTGGGCAAGTCACTTAACTTCTCGGTGCCTCAGTTCCCTCATCTGTAAAATGGGGATTAAGACTGTGAGCCCCACGTGGGCCAACCTGATTCCCCTGTGTCTACCCCAGCGCTCAGAACAGTGCTTGGCACATAGTAAGCGCTTAACAAATACCAACATTATTATTGAAATTCATCTGACGCGCCTGGCTTTTTCTTCTTTCCAGGATGGAGAATGGGGAGAAAAAGCCAGGAAGCATTTGTCCCCCTCCCCACCTCTGGGGCGGGGGGAGGCACTCTTTTTCTTCTCGCCCCAGTGGCACTGGTCCAAACACGTAGCCCAATTCTTCCCTACACCCCCACTTCTCCAACCCAGGGACCAGACGGTGACTAATCAGAACAAACAGTCCTTGCTGATCCTGATACCGACCACCCTATCCCTTAATGATAATCCTTGTGGTATTTCTTAAGCGCTTACTGTGTGCCAAGCACTGTTCTAAGAGCTGGGGAAGACACAGGCTCATCGGGCTGGACGTAGTCCCTTTCCCACATAGGGTTCACAGTCTAAATCCCCACTTTACAGATGAGGGAACTGAGGCCCAGAGCCATGAAGTGACTTGCCCAAGATCACACAACAGATAAATGGATTAGAATCCAGGTCCTTCAGACTCCCAGGCCCGTTGCGTGGCTCAGTGGAAAGAGCCTGGGCTTGGGAGTCGGAGGTCATGGGTTCGAATCCCCGCTCTGCCACCTGTCAGCTGTGTGACTGTGGGCTAGTCACTTAACTTCTCTGTGCCTCAGTGACCTCATCTGCAAAATGGGGATTAACTGTGAGCCTCACGTGGGACAACCTGATTACCCTGTATCTACCCCAGCGCTTAGAACAGTGCTCTGCACATAGTAAGTGCTTAACAAATACCAACATTATTATTATTAGGCCACGGTGCTTCTGGGCAGGGAGCGCATCTACAGACTCAGTCGTATTGTCCTCTCCCAGGCGCTCAATACAGTGCTCTGCACAGGGTAAGCACTCCATAAATACCACTGATTGATGGATTGATTCCGGGGAAGATTGGGCTCTGGAAGAGAAGGGGAGGAGAGGGAGTTGGGGAGACAGGGAGCTGTCTGCTCTCTCAGCCTCAGCACCTCTGCCGGATGGTAGTTTGAGGTGGTTTCCAGAAATAATCCCAGATCAATAAGAGCTTCAGCCTTGGCTTATTTACAACTGGTCTTCAGCCCTAGAGCCAAGCATGGCCCTGAGGGGAGGTAGGGAAGCTGTGGGGGATGAAGAATGGGGGATGAGGAGTGGGAGGGAGACTGCTCTTTTGGCCAGAGGGGAGGTTGCTTGCAGAAAGAACGAGTCTCATAACAGCTAGTGAATGAATCACATAGTATGTGTTGGGATAGATATGAGATATGAGTTAATCAGGTTAGACAGCGTTCCTGTCCCCTTTGGGGCTCGCAGTCAAAGTAGAAGAGAAAACGAGTATTGAGTCTCCATTTTACAGATGAGCACACCGGGAACTTCAGGGACTTATCCAAGGTCACGCAGCACAGCTGGATTAAAACCCAGTCTGTGCTTTCCATCAGGCCGCGCTGCTTCACAATATTTGGATATCGACTGCCCAATCCTTAATTACTTCTTCTACCCTGTAGGCTATCATCAGGTCATCAGTTCTACCCTCTTTCCCCTTCCTGCACCCTCTATTTGTAAATCATTTTTGTCTGCCTTATCCTCTCACTACATTGTAGGGCTTCGAGGGTAGGGGCCTCTCTTTTGCTTCTGTTATACTTGCCTGGGTGCTTTAGCACCCAGTGATCTGCACACAGTAGGGGATGGGTGATGATGATGATGATGATGGAGAGGAGGAGGAAGGAGAAACCATCTGGCTTCATCATACAGTTCTCTAGACTGTAAACTCCTTTTTAAAAATGGTATTAAGAGCTTATTGTGTGCCAGACGCTGTACTAAGCACGGGGGTAGACACGAGCTAATCAGGTTGGACACAGTCCATGTCCCTCTTGGGGCTCACAGTATTAATCTCCATTTGACAGATGAGGTAACTGGGGCACAGAGAAGTTAAACGACTTGCCCGAGGTCACACAGCAGATGTGGCGGAGCTGGGATTAGCACTCAGGTCTTTCAAACTCCCAAGCCTGTGTTCTATCCCCTACTTTAGGCTGCATTTCCTTGTGGGCAGGGAACACACCTATCAACTCTGTTATATTGTACTCTCCCAAGCACTCAGTACAGTGCTCTGCTCTCAGTAAACACTCAATAAATACCACTGTCTGATTGATTCACCTGCCTCTCCCCTGGCCACAAACCCGAAGCCTCCCTCTTAAGGGAGAAACCTTCCTTTCCAGGGTTCGTCAGCTCCCCGGGTGGTATCGAATGCAGCCTGCCAATGCAGTGCTCAGAGGAGCACTGTGGCAGGTTATGGGAGAGGATCTAAGGTTAGTTAGTTCAGCTCACCACGTGAGCAGTGCTCATTTCTCCGCCCAGGCACAGTCTCGAAGTCTAAGGTTTCACAGAGTTCCATTAGCAGTGATTTCTCTCTCTCACAATTAACAGGGAAGGTGGTGATAAAATTGATGCTAAAACTTGTTAGTAAGTTGTGCCTAATTTTATAATGTATTTGGCAAGTGCTAATTGCCTGTTTCTTAAATGTTTCCTGTTCTGTGCTTCAGCAGGGAGCATTTGGTGAAAGCAAATGCGTTCTCCTTAGCTGTCTGATTGCAGGGCGAGTTGCTTGCTCAGGGGTTGGGGTGGGATTGGGTATTTTTCACGGTCTTCCCCATCCCCCTACTGGCTTGGTTTTAAGGCCAACGACTTGGAAGTGACCACAAGGCCAGCTCTCTCTCTCAGACAAGTTAAGGATAACAAGGGTCTTTGTTAATCATTCAGTCGGTCAGTCGGTCGATGATATTTATTCGGCACTTACGGAGTGCAGAACACTATTCTAAGTGCCTGGGAGAGTACAATATAACAATATAACAGACACATTCCTTGCCCACGATGAGCTTAGAGTCTAGAAGGGGAGACAGACTTTAATATAAATAAACAAAATTACAGATATGTACTTTAGTGCCAGGGGGCTGGGAGGGGGGGATGAATAAAGGGAGAAAGTCAGGGCGACGCAGAAGGGAGTGGGAGAAGAGGAAAGGAGGCTTAGTCAGGGGGAAGGCCTCTTGGGGATGATGTACCTTCAGTAAGAATCTGAAGACAGGGAGAGTCTGTCAGACATGAATAGGGAGGGCGCTCCGGGTAAGAGGCAGGATGTGGGCGGAGGTCGGCGGCGAGATCGATGAGTTTGAAGTACAGTGAGAGGGCAGGAAAGGTGTCTACCAACTCTGTTGTATTGTACTCTCCCAAGTGCTCTGCACCTAGAAAGCACTCAATAACTACAATTGATTGATTAGCATTTAAATACCATAAAAGATAAAAAATAATAATGAGGATAATAATTGTAGTATTTAAGTGCTTGCTATGTATCAAGCATGGTTCTAAGCGCTAGGGGAAGGAAGAAATCAGATAATCAGGTCAGACACAGTCCCTGTCCCACACAGGGCTCACAATCTCAATAGGAAGAATAGGCACTGAATCCCCATTTTACAGACGAAGTAACTGAGGCACAGAGAAGTGAACTGCCTTGCCCAAGGTCACACAGCAGGCACGTGATGGATCTGGGATTAGAACCCAGGTCCTAAAACTCCCAGGCTCCTTCTCCTTCCACTAGGCCGTGCTGCTCCCCAAGTTGACTGTAAGCTGCCTACGGGCAGCTGTATTGCGCTCCCCCAAGCTGGCAGAGAGTCACAGGGCCCTGGGGTTCAGGCCTGGACACAGCCCGTGGACCAGCACCTTGCCCTTACCTTCGTACGACGCCTTGAAGCCGAGCGAGCCACTGGAGCCATCCGTCTGGAAGAGCAGCCACATCTGGTGGTTGGTGCTGACGATCAGGTCTGGGACCGTCGTGCCGGTCAAGCTGTCGGGAGAAGGATCAGAAGTGGAGATGTGTCTTCTTCCCTGCCGGGGGGCCACAAAAGTCCCGCTCCACATCTCGGGGTGGCCTCGCCTCCATAGGTCCGCCGGGTGCCCCAGGAGCAACCCCCAACCCACAGGGTGATCCAGAGCTAGCCAGGGTGGGAGCTGGCATGGGGAGGGCCAGAGGATTTACTAGCTGGCCAAAGGCCACTCCCAATTGCTCCGCGCCTTCTCAGTGTCCCGCCCTGGAGTAGGGTGGAACGAGGCAAGAAATAGCCAGCACGGCTCATGTCCGGCTCTGTCCCTGCCAGGCAGGCTGTCCATAGACCTGTAAGCCGTGTCCCCCAGAGCTGCGGGACCTGGTGGGGGTCATGGTGGCCTGGGAGGGTCTCTCCCATATCACTGGTTGGTGGTCCCACCACCTCTGCTGCCTACGGATGGCCGCCCTCAGCCCTGGTTTATGGATTGGTCCGGGCCAACAGGCTTCAGGGACCGTCTACTTGGTCAACAGATCCTGGACCCACTTGTTCTGGTTGGGGAACTTGTCTGCTAATTCTGTTGTACTGTACTCCCCCAAGCACTTAGTACAGTGCTGGGGACATAGTAGACACTCGGTAAATACCACTGATTGACTGATTGATGAGTTCAGGCAAGAGAGTGGGGGTGGCTCAGGGCAACTCCTCACAGCTAGGGGGAAAATGACTTAATAATAATAATAATATTAATTACGGTACTTGTTAAGCACTGCCTTCTCTGGTGTGCAGGGAGGCAATTCGGCCTGGTGGGCAGAGCCAGAGACTGGAAGTTGACAGACCTGGTTCTAGTCACGGCTCTGCCTGCTTTTTGACCTTGGATAAGCCCCTAAACTTCCCCACGTCTCCGTTTTCTCATCTGTAAAAGGGAGACGTGATACCCGTTCTCCCTTTCTCTTCGGCTGCAAGCCCCATGTGGGGCAGGGACTGTGTCTGATCTTATTATCTTGCACCTACCCCATGCTTAGCACACAGCAAGCACTTAATAAACACAGAGGCCAGGGTACAAATTGTCATCTTCACATATGAAGGACCACCTTCTGAGGAGAACAGGTGCTTGGGATGGAGGAGGGTGGCCATTTGAGAAGCAGCATGGCTCAGTGCAAAGAGCACGGGCTTTGGAGTCAGAGATCATGGGTTCGAATCCCAGCTCTGCCACTTGTCAGCTGACTTTGGGCAAGTCACTTAACTTCTCTGTGCCTCAGTTATCTCATCTTTAAAATGGGGACTAAGACTGTGAGCCCCACGTGGGACAACCTGATTCCCTTGTGTCTACCCCAGTGCTTAGAACAGTGCTCTGCACATAGTAAGCGCTTAACAAATACCAACATTATTAACATTATTTGTCCAGTTTTATATTGGAGAATCCGACTTTCAACTGGGCTATCCCCTGTCCAGGATGGACACGGCACAGGACGCCTTCACGCCTGGGGTTTTTATTTCCAGTACAAGTCTCCTTCTGCTGAGTTCTGAGGCTCAGAAGCAGCTCCTGGGACACCAGGGTCCGAGGAAGGAGCACCACCTCCCTGAAACAAGTCGGTGATTTGGGCCACCCACCCCTCTTGGTGACACACTCTAGATTTGGGTGGTCCCAGGTGTGTGCAATGTCATTATGTGACGCTGTGGGCCCAGCATAGCGTTTGCGATGTGTCATGCACTTTGTTGTCCTTTGTCTGAAAGGGCTGTCGGTGGCTGCCCTCGCTGGCCAAAAGAAGAGGGGGCCCGTAGTAGGGATGGAAGCCCATATTATGGACCAGCTGGCCTGAATGGTCTCCTCTGCCCTCGGCCTCATCCTCCTGGACTTCAAGGCCATCCTCAGTCGGGCCAAGAAGGTTCTGGAACTGGCCAACTGGGAAGCCCGGCGCCATGCTCCAACAGAGAAAGAAAATACTTCCAGCACCTCAACTTCTGCTGAAATTCTAAGAATCTTGTTGCGGGGACTCAGAAATCCTGCTTCATCTCATTCTACATCCCATCCTTCCCCTTCATCCCTACATGGAAGGCACAGATCACTTAAAATTTGAGGATGATAATAATAGTGATAGTAATATTGGTTTTTGGCAAGTGCTTACTTTATGCCAGGTGTACTGTGGCAAGTGTGCTGGGGTGGATAATAATAATGACACTAATAATTGGGGTACTTGTTAAGCACGTACTGTGTGCCACACTCCATACTAAACACTGGGATAGATAGAAGATAACTAGGTCAGACACAATCCCTATCCCACTTGGGGCCCCCAGACTGAGTGGGAGAGAGAACCGGCATTTTACTGATGAGAAAACTGGGGCACAGAGAAGTGAAGTAATTTGCCCAAGATCACACACCAGGCAAGTGGCAGAGACAAGATTAGTATCCAGGTACTCTGACTCCCACGCCTGGGCTCTACCTCCTAGACCAATCTCCTTATCTTTAGTCCAAAGAGGCAGTGAAGTAATTCCCCTCCCACCCAAACCACCGATAGATACCTCTTTCTAATGAAAGTCTCTCTGTAATGGCATTTTCTATTGATCTTGGCAATTCACAGTTGAAAGCAATACATCTGAACCAACAACTCATCCAGGGCCAAACCCCTCAAGGTCTTCCTCTGGGTTCTGCTCTGAAGATGCTTTCCTGCACATGGGCAGTTACCCACCTCCTGGACTCCTGCTGGGCAGGGAAGGCCTCAGGTCCTAAGCTGATTTGGAAAGGGTCGGAGGGGGGTAGGGCCTTGTCCCCACGTCTGACATGGCCTGAGAAGTCTTACCTGATCCCAAAGGCCTCAATTCCCTCAACTGGAAATGGGGATGACATACCTCTTCGCCCTCTCCTTAGACTATGAGTCCTGTGTAGGACAGGAACTGTGTCCAACCTGCCTGTATCTACCCCAGTGCTTAGCACACAGGAAGCACTTAAATACTATTAGTATTATTGTTATTATTACTTTGGATTCTCTGCAAACCATGTGTCCATGGGAACCGACTGCCCAGAAAACCTGGGGATGCCAGGCCCAATGGGACGTGCTGGAGTGACTCCTCCCAGTGGTAGAAATGGTCGGAGATCACGGTTGCCTCACAGGGCTCATGGAATCCTCCTGCTTCCCCTGTCTACACCAGCCCAGTGAAGTGGAGAACCGGACACTTAGGTGGTGAGTTCAATAAACACCGGCAGCAGATCTGAATCATTCATGTTGATCTCATCAGTATTTTCTTCTTTTTCTTCTTTTCTCAGTAATAGCCTGTTTTTACCTGAATTATATCTGATCCAAGTATCCGCTTCACTATGCCTGTGTAGACACTGCCAGAATCAGGGTCACTAGAAGATACGATAACCCGATCTCGCCATTAGCCGAACCACACCGCCACGGGGAAAGCCCTCTACAACGAAACTGAAAGATTGATTTGCTGGGTGGGGCGGGGCAGTGGAGAGCGGGCTCTGCTATAGGGAGGCTTCTGTGTTGGCCCTCTCTGAAATGGGGACCAATGCCAAACTTGACAATGTGGAGGTACTGTCTTAATGGAGTTTGTGGGGTAGAGATTCCATGGTTGAGCAGCCTGGGATGAGACAATCCTGAAGAAAGGGCTCAAAGCCCATACCTGACCTCAAGATGAGGAACTCGCAACCGCCTTCCTCCCCCTTCCCCAGCCCTCCACACCCCAAGTGAGGAGGAACAGATTCCGCTCACACATAGAGTATCGTCTTCTGGTCGCCGTCTTGGCCGCCGTCTCCCACGGTGAGGGTGTCGTAGCCTCTCTCCAAGTCGAATTCCTCAAAGGTCAGCTTGATGACCTGTGGAGAAGCCATGCATCAGGGTCCACCTGTGTCAGGTGGAGGCAGCCTGGCCTGCGCCCTACCCACCTCCTGAGCCATCAGGGACCAATAAGTCAAAACCTTGACGGCCACCCAGGCCCGGGGGGGGGGGGGGCAGATCCCTCCTTATCATGGCTGGGCCTTGCTCCCGGGACCCCTGAAGCCATCGCTGGAATCATCCTTTGCATTTCCCTACCCACTTCTGTCTATTTCTGGGTTAGCCTTTTTGCTACGGATATTCAGTTGATGGAAAATCCACTTTGCGGAGCCTGAGGTTGACTTGGGAGGAATCGGCTGCCCAGCATGATAATTTCCGTCTGACAACTTTCCTCCAAGTCAGGGAATGGAAATCCACTCAAGCTTCCGCCTTGGATCAGAGCAGAGATTCCTCATCCTGAAAGGGGTCATCTCTCCATCTTGGGGGTGCATGTGTGTGGGGGGGGGGGGCGCAGGCAGGGAGGGGAGGTGGAGGCAATGGTATTCTGTCTCTGTTTCCATCTCTCTATGCCTGTCAGAAACCAAGGTATCTACCCCTGCCCAGAGTGAGGCTGGCTGATTTTCCTATTCTTCCTTCAATATAACTTGAATCAGGGCCTATGTGCCCATCTGTCTGCCTGTGGGTGAGTGAGCCAGGATTTGTGTGTCTTCCTGTTAGACGACAAGCTCCTGGAGGGCAGGGAGTGGGTATCTTCTGTTGGATTCTGCCAAGAGTGGAGGAAAATGCTTAGCAGGCCATAGGCATGCCATCTTCACCCTTTAGTGAGTGTCCATATGTCCAGTGAATTAATTTAAATGTCAATGGCTCCAGCCCCTTGCTGCTGAAGTGGGTGGGCCTTGGGGTGTGCCACCTTCACCAGGGAGTTAGGGAGAGGAAGTTTTGCTGAGAGAATAGCAAAAATCTGTCAGGCCTGGTGGCCACTTTCTCTCTCTTTCCTCCTTTCTGGATTGGGCCTAGAAGCTTTCCCAACCTTCATTTCCTAAAAAAAACCCTCAAAACCCCACCTACATAGGACTACCCTGCTTCCAGCTTCAACGCAATGTTATTTAACCATAATGTAATTAATGTAAAGAACACAGAGCTGAAAAATGGCACACATCATTAGTCAAACCAGCTATTCAAGTAAACTGCATTTTAAAGAGTCTGACCCTGATTAAGTAGCTAATTTCATATTAGCACACTGCACACCAAAACCTTGTTGCCTGAGAACAAGATGTTGGGTGCAGTATTTAGTTATGAATTTATTTTCACCCCTTTGCTTTTGGTTAAAGACTGGGGCACCCTTAATGAGCCATGAATGTGCAGAAAACCCAATGGCACGTGCAGACAAACTGATGCCTGAACCTCATCTTTTGAAACTTTGAGGGCACGGATGGAAGGACCTTGGCACAGGAAGGGAACTGAGAGCCTCCTTAGCCTTTGAGCCTTCCACTCCTGTCCTCTGCCCTTGTGCCCTGTGCTGTTCCTCATAGATTCCATGATTCATTTGTTTATTTCCTCTCGCTATGTCTGAGCCGCTCCTTGGCATACCCTTGTTCCTCCCATTCTTTATTCGATCAATCAATCAAAGATATTTATTGCGCGCTTACTATGTTCAGATCACTGTACTAAGCGCTTGGGAAAGTACGATATATCAGAATTAGTAGACACGTTCCCTGCCCATAGCAAGTTTACAGTCTAGAGGGGGAGACAAACATTAATAGGAACAAACCATTTATAATATGTAATTTAAAGATATATACATAAGTACTGTGGAGTTGGGGCAAATATCAAATGTCCAAAGGTCACAGATCAAAGTACATAGATGACGTAGGAGGGAGAGTGAGCGGGGAAAAAGAGGGCTTCATCTGGGAAGGCCTCTTGGAAGAGATGTGACCTTAGTAATACTTTGAAGGTGGAGAGAGTGGTGGTCTGGCATATTTGGATGGGAAAGGAATTCCAGGCTGGGGGAGGATGTGGGAAAGGGGTCATTGGTGAGATGGACGAGATCAGGGCACAGTGAATAAGTTGGTGTTAGAGGAGCGGAGTGTGCAGGCTGGGCTGTAGAAGAAGAAAAGTGAGGTGAGGAAGGAGGAGGTAAGCTGCCTGAATGCTTTAAAGCACAACGGTAATTTATTTATTTCTATTAATGTCTGCTCCACCTCCAAACGGAAAGCTCATTGTGAGCAGGGAGTTTGTCTGTTTATTGTTATATTGTACTCTCCCCAGCACTTAGTACAGGGCTCTGCACATGGTAAGCACTCAATAAATACGACTGACTGACTAAAGCCAATGGTATAGAGTTTCTGATGCAGAGGTGGATGGGCAGCCATTGGAGGGTCTTGAAGAGTGGGGAAACATGAACTGAACGTTTTTGTTGATAAATGATTTGTTCGCCATTTTGGTTAATTTCTTGTGACTGGTGATGTTCTGCCCTTCATAGGCACTAGATATACCAAACCTCCTGGAGGAAAGCACCACTCTGGTGAGGGTGGCTGGCATTGTGGAAAACTGTTTTCCCTGTTTTCCAGTGGGATTTACCTGGAAGAGCATCTTGATGACAGAATGAGACTCCAAGGGCTAATCTGGGCCCGGGGAGTAGCCTCCTCAGCCCACCTCCAGGCTCCTAGCACTAGCCACAATGCAAGACATCTCAGTCAGGCAATCAATCATATTTACTGAGCACTTACTGTGTGCAGAGCACTATCCTAAGCGCTTGGGAGAGGACAATATAATAACATAATTAGCAGACACATCCCCTGCCTACAAAGAGCTTATAGTTTAGAGGGTCATGTGCTGAGGCGTCAGACAACAAACGCCAACTCACCCAGCAGGTTTTGCCCACGGCACTGAACCAGGTTCTCCCAGTACCCACGCCACCTCCCTGGGGTATGCTGGGCCCACCTGGTAGCCACCAGGAAAACCTAACAGCGCTGTAGAAGAGTGATCAGGCTTCCCAAGGGAAAGCTCCCTGCTGCCCCTGGATGGAAAATCCAAAGAAAATCCTCAATCGGTCTGATTCCCAGAGAATCGCCTTCATCTTCCAGCTCCAGGATCCTGGACAACAGTTTCTTGTGGGAGAAAAGGACCAGAGTTGTGGGGGTTGGGAGCTGGAGAGCCTGCCCGCCCCCATCCCCTCTCCGGGATCGGCTGACAGATGAAGGGGGCCAACTCTGGCTCATCGGCTCTACGGATCGGGTGATATCAGGTGAGGTGGGGGGCCCCTTCTGAGCTGGCCTAATTGGTGAGAGTGACGCCTTGACCCTGCTGATCTCGATCATTTCCTCCTTGTTAATTGCATTATTTCTGGGCCAAAATAATCCTCTGCTGTTTAGATCTTTGCAGATTAACTCGGGTCACTGGGAAAACAGCCCTTACTCTGAATGCCCTGCTGGCAGACTCAGACACCATCATCGCTGGGAGGAAATGGATGACACGAAGAAAGACAGGAAGCTCAGTAATTGGAGGCTTAGCATAAACCTAGCATTTTGAACCAGACCTCTCTTGCCCCATCCTCAAATGGACCAGTCAACGCCTCGAGGAACTAGCTAGAAAGAGTCGGTGGGTTTAAGGGCCGCTGGAGTCTAATTTAGGCCTCGACCGGGGTCAAGGGATATTTGGATGATCTGGAGGGGGTTTTTTAATGGTATCTGTTAAGCGCTATGTGCCAAGCACTGTTCTAAGTGCTGGGGTAGAAAAGAGCTAATTAGGTTTGATACAGTCCATGTTCCATCCTGGGCACATGGTCCCATTTTACAGATGAGGGAAATGAGGCACAGAGAAGTTAAGTGACTTGACCAAGGTCACACAGCAGACAAATGGCCAAGATAGGACTAGAAACCATGTCCTTTAGACTCCCAGCCCGTGCACTTTTCACTAATCTAGGGAGAAAACAGAGCATTTCTCTCTCTCTAGGTTTCTCAGGGGGACATGTCCATGGGTACCTTGTGCTTATGAGCTCCATGTGGGACAGGGACCGTGACCAACCTGATTACCTTGTATCTACCCCAGTGCTTAGAACAGGGCTTGGCACACAGATAGAGCTTAACAAATACCGCAGTAATCTCTCCAGGTTCATCTGCTTGGCTGAGGAAATTGCCTTCCTCCACACCCTCTCCCATCCCCCAGTGCATAGTCCATGAGGCAGGTAGGGTCCCAGAACAGAGTTCGCAGGGGCCAGGTCAATGATCCCACAGTACCCAATGGGCCCACCCTCAAAACTGCACTCCAGGAACCTCACTGAATCACCACAGGGTCAGTCGGCTACCGCTGACAGGCTGGGCCCATCATTGGCAGGGTGTGGCACAGCCAGGGATTAGCCGAAAAGTTAATGCTGCGATCCCAGGATTCAACTACAGGAAAGGGCTACAGAGCCAGAAGGGAGGAAGGATCGTCAAAGAGCTCATCACCAGAGCCAGAGCCTCTGCCACAAACCAGCACTCTACCCCTGCCAGAGGGGTGTCCCTGCCACCATCAGAGAGGTCACTACCAAGGCCAAATGGGCAGCTGGCAAACTGACTTCTGTGCCACCTGTGCCAACAAAGTCACCGTGAACCGACCTTCTGATAATTAAGAGGAAATCTGCACCACTCAGCCAGGGTGGCAACGAGTGAAAATGTCTGATCTGGCTGGAAGGGACATCAAGAGGTCTCCTAGGACATTTCCTCACCTCCAGGCAGGACTAACCAAACCCCGGCTTGTATGTACCTCTCGGAAAGGAAACCTGATAAATCTTCCTCAATTGACCAATCCAGTGTCTCCCACCCTTGCCAATAGGAATTTCAGCTTTCCAGCTGACTTCAATTCATTCGCTATAGCTGAAACCCAGTCCTCAGGGGAGAGATCAAGAGACCCCTCAGGGGTCACCATCTAATGGTATAAAAGACAAATATACTCAACAGGGAAGCAACATGACCCAATGGAAAGGGCACGGGTCTGGGAATCAGAGGAACTGTTTCCTAATCCTGGCTCCACCCCTAGTCTGTTGTGTGACTGGGCAATTCACTTAACTTCTCTGTGCCTCAGTTACCTCATCTATAAAACTGGAGCTAAGACTGTGAGGTCTGAGAAGGTCAGGGACTTTGTCCAACCTAATTAACTTGTGTCTACCCCAGCACTTAGTACAGTACCTGACACAGCACTTAACAAATACCATTCAAACAAACAACAGCCAACAAGCCCCACCACATACCTGTTGTGTGACCACTGTAGGCCAGTGATTTAACCTCTCTATACCTCAGTTCCCTCATCTGCAAAATGGGAATTCAATGCCTGTTTTCCCTCCTACTCAGATTGTGAGCCCCATGAGGGACCTAATTATCTTGTATTTTCCTCAGGGCTTAGTACAGTGCTTGGCACTGTGGTAAGTGCTTAACACATACCACGATTATTATAATTACTGTTATTACCTCTTAGTACAGTGCTCAACACCCAGAGAGAGCTCAATTAATATCACTGGTTGACTTTAAATGCTACATTAGGGAATCCTCCTCAGAAAAATCCCAGGCTCCTCAGTCTGGAAGGGGCTCTTTAGAGATCATCTTGTTCGACCACCTGCCTCCAGCCAGGATAGGGCACTAGCCTCCCTGGTTGGCTGGTGGGATGAGGATCCAGGGGGACAGTCGTCAGCTGTTGACCCAGGGTTGGCTGACGGATTCTGGACTAGAAGGGGAATCTGGACTGGGATGACAAAGCTTAGCCGGGGGCAGGAGGAGGCCTACTCAGGCGGCTTGGGCGAGCCTTCAGGGGCCACCCAGACTCAGGAAGGAAGCTGAGAGGGGGCAGGAGGAGGAGAGGGCCAGGACCAGGGTTGGGGATCGGGAGAGCTGTACCTTGGCTGGATTGACTGCAGTGATGACCCACACGCAGTGGGCGTTGTTATCATACTGGATGGGGAAGTTGGGAGACGTGATGATGCCGGCTGGGCCCCGGACGTGGGCGTCACACATCCTTGCTGTGGGCACAAGATGAGAGGGGGCTTTTGTTAGCGTGGCCTAGGGACCACCAGACATGGTAGTGGAGGCAGCGCGTGCATACACGTACACGCGTGCATGCACATGCATGCACACCCACACACCCAACCCACACATGGCTGCCATCCAGGTCTCCTTCCCTCCCTGAACACTTCCCTTGTCATTGGCTATGGGTAGAGCCAGCTCCCGGGGCAGTGAGAACCAATGGGAAGATCATGGGATGGTGGGGGTAGGGAGGAGGGTGACTTGTTTAAGAACTGTAAAGATGGAGAGGGTTGAGGACAAGGGAGGAATGGGGTCAGAAGCCCTACCACTCCACTGCCGGGAACTAGGAGGCTTTCCATGGTGCTCTAGGGCTCAGGTCGGGAAAGGGACTGGAAAGGCTTCGCTTCCGGGCTCCCCCTTGATCTGTGGCAGTCATGGTGCAGGTAGGCAGCTGGACCTTTGGGTCATGGGCCACTAGGGATTGGACGTGGAGGTCAGGAGCTTAGTTTTGGCAGCTCTTCCACGTGGCAGTCACAGTTGGGATCCCAGCTGCCCTCCTGGCAGGGGTAGCCAGAGGCCTTACTGGCTGATGTATTTCTCTTTAAACGAGACTCCTCCTCTAATGCTAGATTGTCAACCTTTGGATGGCAGGAATCATGTCTTTTACTTCTACTGTATTCTGCCAGGTGTTGGAGTAAGGATTCTAATCCCGACTCTGCTACTTGTCTGCTGTGAGACTTTGGGCAAGTCACTGTACTTTTCTGGGCCTCAGTTTCTTCATCTGGAAAATGAGGATGAAATACCTGTTCTCCATCACTCTTAGACTGTGAACTCCATGTGGGACAGGGACTGCCTCTGACCTGCTTAGAATGGATTTACCCCAAAGCTTAGTACAGTGCTTGGCGTACAGTAAGTACTTGACAAATGTCACCATTATTATCATTATTATTATTACTGGACTGCAAGCTCATTGTGGGTAGGGAACATGTCTACCAACTCTATTATACTGTACTCTCTCAAGCGCTGTGCACACTGTAAGCAGTCAATAAATACGATTGATTATGTTTATTAGCTACAGGGCTAGGAGACTGACTTCTGCCTAGGATTTTGTTGTTTGCGATTCCCCCCTTGTCATTTAGAGACAGAAATAGGCCCAAAATGACTGATGAACCAGATCAAGTGGTCAAGTGTAGCATCTAGCCAGAGCTCGGTGGGAACCAGGGTCTCCCAGGGCTAGTGAAGATGGGGCTGCACTGCAGCTCTGACCGCTTTGAGCTTGAGTCGCTGCCACATTCCATGCGACAGGATACAGTGGCCTTCTGGATTTGGTTTTCGACTTCCTCGTTCACCATGGCCCAAGGGCCGTCCAGTTGGAACAAGTCTGTCACCACCATGTAGTTCTCCGATGCCAAGGGAGATTCTGAGTCACGGGTCTTGTGTTCTCTAGTGCTGGCCGACACCTCGCCTTGGTTCTCCTTGGAACAGTCGTCGATCTGTAGCACCGGGATGATTGGACGAGGTGCATGATGCTCGTTGGCAGGCCTTCTTGGGCATGAGCCTCTAAGACATGAGCCATCTGCATCTGCCTGCCCGACCTTGACTGGCTGCTTAACTCTAGGACTTTGGAAGATGGAGGAAATCTGTTGAGCTGGAAGCAACCTCCAGAGGAGGGGAAGTTACTTGCAACTTGTACATCTCAGGACTCTTCTTGTGGCTTCTTGGGGTGTGGGGGGGGGAGGAGAATGAAATGGAAAAGTCCCGTGACCACTAAATACCCCTACTGCACTCCATCAGGAGCTTCAGTGACCCCACCAGCCTCCTGTTCACCAAATGGTCAGTCAGTCAGTCCATCGTATTTAATGAGTGCTTACTGTTTGCAGGGCACTGTATTAAGCACTTGAGTACAATAAATCAGACACATTCCCTGCCCACAATGAGTTTACAGTCTAGAGGGGCCTCAGGGGTCTCAGACTTTCATTGGGCTCTTTGGGATGGTCCCCTGTTAATTGAAAGTCAGCGGGGGATCTCCCGGTCCAGGCTTTGTAGGGCCGGTGCAGAGCCTCCATCCTCGGAAAGCAATCTCGGCAGAAGTGGATTAGGTGCTCATTCAGTTGGTCGATTGGTAGATGTGACTGGGGGTTGAACTCTGTTCTAAGCACTTGGGAGGATACCGTAAATTGCTCTATCATCCATGCAGACCTCCCCGAGGACACTTCCAGCTCTGACTTTCTGTCAGGTCATAGAGCCACTCTGGATCAGCTGAGGGAAGAAGGCTTAGAAACTTGCAGGTCAAGGAAATTGGGGTGGGGCCTGCAGCTCTTGGATCTACGAACATACTTTTAAACTCTGCTGTTTTCCCTTGTGTGCAATTTCTTTTAATGCCTGCCTGCCTTTCCCCACTAGTGTCAGCTCCTTGGGGGCAGGAATCATGTTTATTTACTCTACTGAACTCTTCCAAAAATGATAATAGTAATTGTGGTATTTGCTGAGGCTTACAGTGGGCCAAGCACTGGAGTATATTTAAGATAATCAGATCAGACCTAGTCTCTGGGACCAGGGAGAACAGATGTTAAAGCTCCATTTTACAGATGAGGAAACTGAGGTCCCGAGAAGCTAAGTGACTCGCCCAAGATCACCTATCAGGTAAGATGTGGAGATTGGATTAGAACCCAGGCCCCCGAATTCACACAGGCCTGTGCTCTTTCCACTAAACGACACTGTTTCTCTTAAAATTAGTGTATTCAAACAATTCACCCAGGAACTGAGGAGAGTTCTCTGCCTTCAGCAAGCCCTCAATGAATACAACTGGCTAATTACTTAATCTATCATTTTAGAAGAAACCTGGGAGTTAGGAAACCCGATGTCTCATCTCGGCTTTACCACTGTGTGACCTCAGATCAGTCACTAAACCTCTCTTGGCCTCTGTTTCCTCATATAATGATCTCCTATCTACCCCTGGGTTTAGCATAGGGCTTGGCGCAGAGGCAGCACTGAATAAATACTGCTCTCATCACGGTCATTATTATCCATCAGAGATGGGAGAAGCCATGAGAAGGAAGGACAGACAGGGGATTTTAAAGGGCTCAGTCCATCTTCCAGAGCCAAAGGGAAACTGCCACGATGATAAAAATGATGGAAAATGGGAATTAAAAAAGCCAAAGGCAAAAAAAATGCTCCCAACCTTTGCTGAAACTAGGGCCGGACCTGGAGGAATTCAGGTTGATTCATAGAGTCATAACACTACAGGCAAATCCTTGCTTATCTCCAACTAGAACATTATAAATCTCCTTTACGGTGTCACATATTTATGCCAAATATCCTCTTACTCTGATTCAATTTATTCTGCACTTGTTTCAAAGAATTAGATGGTATTCTAAGCCCGGTGAAACACGGCAGGGGAAATTGGAAAGAATAGAAGAAATAACAATTTATGACTTTAAGGGCTTAGAGGGGTTTAATTAGAATATTATAAAATGAGACTTATTAGCATTCCTGATGTAGCGACGGGAGAAAGAAATGAAAATGGGCAAATTCGGAAGCAGGTCTTCGTTTCTGTCTCAAGTTCCCTCTGCCACCCTGAAGTATCAGCTTGGAAGAGTTAGACAGGATGGGCTCCCCTGGGCCGGAGCCCACCTAGATGGGGCACCTTTGGGCAGCTGGATGGCTTCATTTACATGCTTATTTGCATGAATCTGCAATTGGCATGCAGCAGTCTGTACTCCTCTTGCACTCTGGGACTTCAAACTGTGTCCTTCACAAAGTTTGACTTGCTAAGAGACCACCCCTTTTCTAACCATTTCCCTCCTCTCCCTTCCTGCCCCCTTCCACGGTGTGCCCAAGAACCATGTTTCACCCTCTTTGGCATGAGGGCTTTAGGAAAGGGTTCTGGAATATCATGACATCGAGGTGGAGCTGTGCTCCGAAGCTCCTAAGGGCAAATTCTCCCTGGGTCTTGAACCTGCTTCTGGATGGTGAGCATTTTGACCATTACTGTTTAGTGTTTCATCCCACATGACCATTGTTCAGCCCATTTTCCGGTCTTATACTCAGGGTCTGCACAGCCCAGGCCGGGCAGGGAGGGGCAACCAGATGTTTGGAGGCACCGCGTATCAGTTGGGCTTCACACTTGGGCAGAGACTGGTGAAGATCCCTAACTTTTCTCCTCCCCATCCCTAGCTTCCCCTCCAACCCCACCTCAGAAGCTAATCGCTGCTGCTTACTGGCCCGGGGCTGTCGATCGGAGTTTAACAAACGGTTGGATGAGCCACTTTCCAGCACCAAGTCAAGGGCTTGGACCAGATGGCCTCACGCAGCCCCTTCTGTCTCTGCGATTTGCACACCTCAATTGGGGGCACAGACACCGAAGAGGGGACCTGGACCCCCAACTCGAATGATAATTTTGCCTACAAAGTACATTTTTCTTCCAAGATGTCCAAAGCATCTCCCCCTCATACCCCTGACTGATGGTAGGGGAATCGGCGGTTCTTGAGAATTCAGTGAGGGCACAGAAAGGTTAAGGAGCACCCTGGAGGTCCCTCAGCAACTTGGGGGTGGAGGTTAAGACTTGAATTCATATTTCCCACACTCTAAGTCCAGGACTTTTCTCAACCTACTAGACGAAGCTGGACCGGCTCCCGGGGCCAGAGTGAAAGAGAAGATGTCTGGGCGGGAACAGAACGACTCTTCTCCTCTAGGACCCCTGTTGATCTGTCAGGATGCTGTTTTGATTCTTTTCAAAAGAGCAGCTGTTTCCCAACCAAATTTAGTGTCCATATTCCGGGTCAAAGGACGCACTTGTTATATATTACATCCACCGCTGCGCATCAGGGAAGCATAATTAAATAAAGATTGGATGATCGCTCTGCTTCCTGTGGAAATCTTAACTGGACCACAATGAGCCAAACACTGCAGTTAGTTATGAGAACGGAGTATTTATAAGTGCCTGTAGGAAAATCGAGCATGGTACATTGCTCAGCTGAGACCTGCCATCCAATAAAATGCCTCCACACAGCGGCGTGCATTAGCGTTATTTATTTCTGGGCCAGATCGAAAAGAAAACGTATACCTCGCGACCCAAAAGCACATCCCTCGTTCTTCTAGGGGAGTTCCTGGAAGGAGGAGGGGGTGGGTCCTTTTGTTTCTGGGATCATTAGTATAATTGTCCTAACTTCTTCTTGGATTCTTTGCCACTGGATGAGAAGGGGTGGATCCAATTGATCTCGAGGAACGGAGTTGGAAAGACTAAAGGAAAGAACCCGGGCCTGCGAGTCAGAAGACCTGGGTTCCAGCACTTGCTTGCTGTGTGATCCTGGACAAGTCAACTTAACTACTTTGTTCCTTAATTCTCCTTTCTCCCACCTACTTAGACTGTGAACTCTATGTGGGGCCTGGACCGTGCCCAGCCTAATTCACTTGTATCTACTCCAGCACTTAGAACAGTGTTTGACACAGAGTAAGTGCTTAACAAATACCATTAATAAAAAAACATGGGGGATGATGTGATAAAAGGGGCGGGCAGAGGAAGGAGAAGGAGAGGAAAAAGGAGGAGACTAGACTGGAAAAGAACAGAGGTGGGGTGGCGGCAGGGCCAGGTCAAACATCTCAGGTTCCTGATCCCTCCCAAGTCATCGTGTTGCCCCATAAGATGAAGGCCCCAGCATCGGCTTCGCTCTCGATGAGCGGGAAACTCTCCTCACCTCTGCAGACGGGCCTGTGGTCACTCCAGGCTGCAAACATGTCGCTCACTTTCATGCAGGTGATTCTTTTGGAGCCTTGTAAGTCATACCCTTCGTTGCAGGTGAACTGGATGCTGGACCCCAACCTGAGAGGCAACACACCCAGGCATCATTAGTCGCTCAGCTTCAGTCCCCTGGATGCCAATCAACTCTAAAATTCCCCCCAACTCATCCCCGCACCCCTCCCACCCGGCCTTACTCAGCTCTCCTTCCTCTCCTCCGTCTCGTTCTCAACTCTTGGGACACTGGCTAGCACTTCGCGGGCCCTCTAGTTTATGGATTTTATGGGGGTGTGGTATGGGTGAAGTTAATAAGCACTTTGGCGAATGAAAATGGCAATCGTTGGAGCGAACTGATTAAATATTGATCGGGGCTGCTAACAGTAGCGGGGTGTCTTCCATTTCAACTTCGAAAGAGAGGTTGGGAACTAAACGTGGGGCAAAAGAATCACCCCATCCCAGGGATGGGCTTGGGCATCCAGGATTTGACTGAGGGCCTCTGCCTGGAGGGCCAGTGGCTAGAATATTTTGGTTGCTCTGCTGTGGGCTGTACCTTCCGGGGGCTCTTTCCGGGGGGACCAGTGGCAAAATCAAACCATAGGGTCCTCCCTCTTGGAGGGTACTAGAGTGAGGTCGGGAAGGGGCATGTCCTTTTCCAGGGAGGGACCAGCAAGATAATCCTGGATTGCAGATTGTCTCTGTACAAACATACAAACATTTCTAAGGCCTGGATTGGTCCTGTTGGCCAAAGGCAAAATGGCAGATCCATTTCCAGGTCTATTATACAGTGGCTGTTCATCCAGTTTGACCCTGGATGGTCCGGTTTCCAGCTGGTCAGAACTGAACAGCACTGAGAGCCTCATGTCTGGGATTTTATTTTCAGCACTCCAGGCACCTCAGCAGAGGGGGCTGGGAGGTCAACACAATGACTCTTGAGCAATGGAGGGGTGAGGAGTAGCCCCGCTCCATCCGATGGCATGCTTGGTAATTAAATAGGGTTCGTGAACTTCCATCAAGAACAAGAGAGGCCTCAGTGAGTTACGACGCTTGGTGCCGTGGGTTCCGGGACATAGGGAATGAAGAAAGATTCAGGGTCAGCCAAGGGGGTGACCTGCATTCTTTGGGGTCATTGGAGGCCACCCTGCTGTACCGTCCGCCACGAGGGACCCCACCCTCACCTAGCTGGTTCGATTTTCTGATCCGCCACGCCGGGATGACCCCCTTGAACCCTTTCATGCAGAATGGAGTGACATAAAAAGGGTCTTACCTGAAATCGGAGCCCAGTCTTTTGCCCCGTTCAGGGACTCCGGGGTCTGGGCACACATTGTGCCCCTGGGTTACACCAACCTGAGTTACTACAAAGCAAACACAGCACACACACAGAGATAGGAAATCACATAAAGACCCAGGCTCTGTCCCCTGCCTTGGTGTGGGTGGATGCGGAGACAAAATGAAGCGTGGGCCGTTCGGAGGCGAAGGATTTTGAAGGGAGAGGTAGGAGGGGAGGGGATAGGGCCGTTCATTTCATTCCTCACCCACTCAATCTAACCAAAATAATTCCGACTTCACTCGGGGATGGAAGACGGCAGCAGGATCCCGCCAACTGAAGACTCGGTTTCCCTGTTCCACTCTGGGAGCGGATCGGTCAAGAATTCTGTGGTTTGCTGAGTGATGTCGACTGATTAAAAAGTACCTTTCCAAGCCAGCCCCTAAACCCTGAAACGCCCTCTGAGGGGCTCATCGCCGCGAGGACTGGACTGAGTGCCCCCCAGAACTCATCTGAGCACCCCCAGCCCTCGGTCCCATTCACCCCATCGACCCCAGAAACAACCGAGGAAATCAAAGTGAAACGGTGAATATGAGATAAAAGAAAATCATAAAGTAAGAAGAAAAGCCATCTCAGGTTTCAAAGCAGGTGATTCAGTTGGCACGCAGACACATAGGGTGGACAAATCCCGCATATCAGCTGCCATCCGGAACTAGATAAATAGGTAATCAGTACATCTCTTGCCTTATACCCTTTCCCACCCATCCAGGCCCGGCCAATGCCCTGAGGGAGGGCAGACTCCAAAGTGGAAAAATCTGGATGGCTCTGACAAGGATGAAATGAGATCTGGCACACGGTGACTTCGCTTCTCTATTCCAGGGAAATCTCATGCATAGTAATATTGGACCAAGAGGCAGCTCGGTCATGAAGGGTGGAAATTTATGTGATTCAATTTCCTCTCGTTGCCAGGGAAGGACACAGGGAAACTGGCCAGATCCACAGAGCTGGAATTGGACAGCGGGCTTGACACGCTCCAGGCCTTACTGCCCAAACCCAATCACATTTCTGCATTAGCAAGGTGGGCTCAGGGGCCCTGGGGCCATTCAGGAGGGAGGGTCGGGGTGGAGGGGATGGCACCAGGTGTTGCCAGCCTCTCCCGCTGAGTGAGGGGATCAGGTGCCTGTGCTAAGGGCTGCGTTCAGCCCCTTGGGGAACCAGCCTAAACACCACCCCCTGCAGCCTGTTGCCGGACTCCACCAGGGCCATATTGGCGGTGTCTGATTCCAGTGATGCGCGGAGGAGTGTCCCTGGAGTATCATGGAGTACGAGCTCACCAGCTCACCTGGCCTTGCGGACATCCATGCCGAATACAGGCCTACCACAACTGGATTCACGAGGAGGCCTGCGGAGGTCCCACCCTGACTGGACAGCCAGGCACCAGCACCACACGGTGTGTCCTGTGGCAGTGGCTGCTATAGTGAGAGGAGTTTTGGGACCCTAGTCTCCCCTCTCAGCGGTCCCAGGAAACCCCAGGGCCCAGACCAGCCTCTTACCCCAGTTACCCGAGACCCCGCTGACTGGGCATTATGGGTAAACATAATGGCCTCACAGGGGCATGAAGTGAAGCCTCGGAACGGGAGGGCGTTGGGATAAGACTCCTGGTCCCTTTCCCGTGTGACTGGTTGGGAAGAGAGGGGATGTGGAGTAGGAATCAACAGACTCCTCTGGGACACTCGAGCTTATTTTTAAATCATGATCGGTGGAGATGGTTGGATCATCGTCCAGAAACCGATCAGGTGCCTACTGAGGGGCAAGCACCATACTAAGCGCATGTAGATCCATCACATCGTGGAAGAGTCTCCTTCCACTCTGCCCAACTGATTTTGGTGGTATGGAGGGATCGACAGGCTGCCGGAGGCCCCCAGAGTCTCTACAGAGGGCTGAAGCAGGGCAGCGGCACAGAAGGGGTCCCGGCCCCAGGGCTCAGGGAGGAGCCGTCACTACCCATTCAGGAGAGAATGAGAAGGCCGAGTGATTCCCCACAGCTCTGCCTGCCCCAGCCCCAGCGACCATGCCCAGCCCACCCCCTGTGGCCGCAGCTACACCTGCCCAACCTGATTGGCTCGGAACGGGTTCCCCCGCCCCCTCCCCGAACAACCTCAGAACGTATCATCAGGGGTGGGGAAGTCGGGGCCGAGACACTGGAATCTGAGGTCCCCCTGGGTCGGGGAGGGGAGTGAGACAAGGTGATGCTGTGGAGGGAGCCAGGAAAAGTGTCAGCCGACATCGACCCCACCCAGGGGACATGGATTCCTCCCCTCTCTCCAATCCTTCTCCAGTGACTCCCCGGGAGATTAGACAGGGAAATGGAGTGGGGAGGAAGTGATGAGTAGTTTTCTGGGGGGGGGGCGAGGGGGTCGATCCAGAGAAAACGCCCTTTACTGAGCAAAGCAATCGAGCACTGGGCCCGAGGCAACGACCGCTGTCTGTCTCTCTCTTGTCGGAGGAGATGAGAGGCTGCAGACATTGGCCATTACTTGGCTTCTGCAATTTTACATCCTCAAGTTTCTGGAGCTGGGAGGAAAGGCCACCTCCCCTCATTCCTCCATCCCTTGGAAAATACGTCCCTGCCGGACCCAGTCACCTCTGGGCAGGAGAAAAGTTCTGCTTTAGTCGTGCCCCCACACGCCAGTCCCACGCTTGAGGGCTCCCAGTGGACAGAAATGACCCCCTTGGGTGAATCCAGCATTCACATGCTCAACAGTGAAATGACCCTTGAGGGAAGATATGGGTGAGAGGAGGGAGGAGAGGTGAAGAGCCTGAGGGCGGAGCCACGAGGACTGGACCGTGGTGACAGACCATGACAACGGACCATGAGGACTGCGGAAGGTAGATGACTTCCCTGGCACCAAACTGCAACCATATGCAAAGACCATAAATATATACACCATATGTATAGCATGCCCACACATCCATATGAGTACCCACATATATGCACACACACAACCGGGACTAGCATAAACTCTTCATGTGCATGGTCCACATAGGCATGCCACCTACCTATAACTGCATTCATTATCTTTGGCACACAAACTCACCGATTAACACATAAACCCATCTACCGCAGACGAGTCTCAGACACACCTTCGGGAGCTCTTTTTCACCTTACTGAAAGACCCAGTGCTTGCTTCAACTGTCTTCCAACAACCCAATCCCCTGCCCCTCCCAGCTCAAACCAAACACTTTCTTCTTCCTAAACACCCCTTCATCCCACCCAGAAGGAACACCCACACCCGCTCCGAATTTGGGATTCACCATGGGATGAGAAACATGGACACCTTATTCATTTGTGAAGGATTTTTCTTATATGGACTGGTGTCAGACTGACTATATCACATTTGGAAAGTTCTGGACCGGAGGCCACGTGACTGTGGGCAGAGATTGTCACTTGTGGGAACTTATCTGTCAGGTGACAGTCCAACACACACCGTTTTCTCATCCAGTATTCTTATGCACAGAGGAAAGGAGAGCTGTCGGAGCCCGTGGACAGTCAAAGTAGAAGGCAGAGGGAGGGAGGCAAAGGCAGAAAGGAAAGGATGGAAGGAGTAAGGAAATAAATAATAATAATAACGTTAGTATTTGTTAAGCGCTTACTATACGCCAAGCACCGTTCTAAGCGCTGGAGTAGATACAGGGTAATCAGGTTGTCCCACTTGAGGCTCACAGCCTTAATCCCCATTTTACAGATGAGTTAACTGAGGCACTGAGAAGTTAAGTGACTTGCCCAAAGTCACACAGCTGACAGGTGGTGAGCTGGGATTAGAACCCATGACCTAAGCCCGGGCTCTTTCTACTGAGCCATGCTGCTTCTCCAAAATAAAGGAAGGGGAAGTTGGGAAAGGAGAGAGGGGAAGGAGGAAAAGAGATAGAAAGGTAGTGAGAGAGGAGAAAAGACAGAGAATGGGGGAGAGAGGAAGAGAGAGGGAAAGAAAGGGGGGAGAAAGAGTGGGAGTCAACCAACTGTAACTTTGATGATGCAGACACTGCTGTGCCTTTTTTTTGTTCCTAATCTGAAATGTCCCCCACCCTCCTCCGTGACTCTCTCTGCCCCCATGGCGGCTTCCCACAAGAGATTATAAAGCCAATCTGTGACCTGGCAACCCTTCTCCTCCATGAGGTCGGAGGATTTGGCGCTCCAGCCTTTGGCATCCTACAACAAACGCTTCAAGGTTACTTGGGGAGTCAATGAGACTTAAAATCGGAATGAACGGCTGGCATTCTAAATCACAGATTCAAGAGTTGCCACCCCCGACCCTCACTCCCTTCTTTCTGTCAACTCCGGTTTCCCCCGTCTCCTCCCCACCAGCCCATTCCAGTGTCACTGATGGCTGAAGCAATTTATATTGTCTGCTGAATGAAACAGGGGAAAAAAAAGGCCCCTTATGCCCTCTTCCCAAACAACAATAAAGGAATCTCACTGATGAATCTCTCCGGGCTACATGCTATTGAATTTAGGAGGATAAGTCACTGGGACCAAAATATATCCGGGAAAGCAGGGCTCTCTATCTCAAATGAATGGATGTATGGAAAGTGGATTGAGAAAGCTTGCTGCAAGAAAGCTGACAGGAGAGAAAACCTGCTTTCTCTACCATAAAATACACATAGTTACGACCGGTGGATGAGAGAGCACCCCACTTGGGCCCCTTTCCACGCAGCTTTAAAATCTGCTCCAAGTCACCACCAATTCTACTCCAACCCGGCTCAGTTCTCGACTGGTCATTAGGCAACTTCAGAGAGATGGGCTTCCTCGCACTGCAGACAAAATGACCCCCAGAGCCCAAGTGTTCTTCGTACGTCTCCTCCTGGACAAAAGCAGCCATGGTCCCAGGGTGAGCCAAAGGTTTGTAGGGATTCCCATGTCTCTCCCCGGGAGCCCCAAAACATCTGTGACAATCCTCAAACAGGAGACTACCAGGAGCTACTGCCTTTTCAGGCTCCTCGATCCCACGGGTCCACAGCCCAGACTGTCCTGGTCTCAGGGAGGAGGCCAGATGCCACAGACCGAGCCTGAACTGAAGAGTTGAAATCCAGCAGAAACATCTCCTAACTGGAGGTGAACCAGAGTCTCCACCAAAGGCCAAGTAGCTTACTGGCATGGAATCATAGGTAACAGCACACACTGAAAAGCCTATTTACCCAGTTATCATCTCCCCTGTGTTCAAAATAGTCACTCCCATCAAAATGGCATGCACCCTCCCTTCTGTCTTGCATCAGAAAAGTCCGTGGTGGTCTTCACTTAGCCCTTGCCAATCTGAGTCAGGATTCGTCCATATGGTTCTACTGAAGTGGACCAGGCTACAGGTTCATGAGGCCAGAAAATGGGACCCAACATTCACCCGGGAAGTGACTTGGATACAGAGGAAATCTGGTTTAGTCAGGTTGATCTGTGTTCCCTTGGATAAACACTCTCCTTTTACTGGATATTACAGCATCATCACCTTGCCTGCTTTACCTCTTTGGGGCAATTTCTAATGAATCTGAAGGATTTATGGGAAGAAAAGGCTCACTTGTCCCCACTTTCTCATGAAGGTCTGGGAAAATCCACTTGGGCCCTGTGGACAGTGGTAACTATAGCAATTCCCTTTGGGGAGGAAGAAGGGTATCTTCAAAGGACAAGTTCACAGGCTTGCGGTGGTTGGGTATTCAGGAGGTGTTCGAGCTCCCTTCCTGACTGCTTGTTCCAGCTCCTCCTCTACCCGGAGGACCTGACCTTAACCCCACATTGCAAAAAGTGGTGGAATGAGAGTTACTGCAAATGGCAGAATGACAACTCACTTCAATATCTAGGGATACTCCCAGTGGTCCTGGCCTTGGGGCTGCCCCTCACCTGCTCATCGGGGGTCACTAAGCCAGGAGCAGGTCACTGGCTTTACCCTCCTGTGCCCCTTTAGAGAGCAGCAGATAAAGCCAATCTCAGCTAGGGTTACACATGCTCCATATCCACTGTTCCTTCTGTCTATGCTGCTGCCAGGACTTACAGTGAAAGTGGCTCTTGAAAACTGGGTCTTATGTCCAAACGGTGTGCGTCAGGACCGAATGTCTTCCAGGAGCTGTGATATCAATGGTGAAATCTATCCATGAACCAAGGTGGGACACCTTCTTCTTACCAAAATTGCCCAGAATTGGGAGCTTCTGTGGCCGACTTGTTCATCCCAAGCACTTAGTACAGTGCTCTGCACATAGTAAGCGCTCAATAAATACTATTGAATGAATGAGCTTTATCAATCATGGATGAGTAACATAGCAGCACAAATGGGATTTATATAGAGCCAGGGGGGGTCCACAATAGAGCAACCCACTTACTCCATCAAAAGCAAAATGGACGCGTCAGACCTCCCTGTTGTTTGGCCTGGTGATCAGATGACGCCATTCCTTCCTCTGGGATTCTCCTGATCTGCATCCCTAACATCACATTATGGCTTTTAAAATGGTTTCTCCATTCTCCAGTGGCTCTTGCTCTCCACCCCCTGCTAACCTCCCAGAGCTGGTGTAGCCACATCAAAACTGACATGCTGAGGAGCTGAACCATAGGGTAGAACTCGCCACATTGTGTAGTGCAGCAAAATGTCTGAGGCCAAAAGGTGGTGGAAGAAGACCAATCCTATGCCAGGCCTCTCCCGGCTTCCGGGTCCCCATTCCAGGACCCAAGTCTGGGCAGAAGAGCAAGGGGGGGGGGGCAGACACAGCTGCTGGCCTGGGTCAAGGCCCCCCGACCACTCGTCCCAAGGGATGCATCCCTCCCACACTCCTCCTGCAACTTGTGCTGGGATCAAACTAGCTTGTTTGGGTGGGCTGCTGCAGCCAATCCAGGAAGACCGGCCTACCCGGGGCCCACAGGGGAAACTAGTCTTCTCAACTTTTTGTTGGGGTCCCTCCCTTCCTGAGGCCCCAGAGGAAGGCCACTTGATGCTCTTCCATTCTCTGAGAGGGCCGTGAGCTCCCAGTGGGCAGAGGGAGCATCACAGACCTTTCCCATAATCCTGATGAGGTGGCTATCCACCATGGGGGCTCGGCTAATGCTGGTGGGGGGGTGGCACAGGGTTGTTTCCGGCCACCCAAGCAAGATCTAATAGTATTGAGTTGGCACATCGTCCCCTTCTCCAGGGACCTTCCAGAGTCACTGCCCAGCCACGTCCAAGCCTGGAAACCAACATATCAGAGACCTCTTCTGACTGTCCAAGGGCAGAGGCTCCTCTCTCCCCTGGTGCCCCTCATCCTCCTGACCTTCTGGCCCTGCTTGTCAACACCGGTCAGTTAGGTTTGGGGCCCAACTCAGTGCCTTTAGGTGAGCAGCCAACCAGCCGGTCTAAGACCTCTGCTCTCCCCAAGCCAACTCGGCCATGGAAGCACCAGCAGAGGCACGTGGTTTATGCAGGGCTTTCCTCTCTGGTGGGGCTGGTGGAGATAGCTGGTAGTGAGGACCCCACACCCCATGGGAAGATTCATTCCAGGGTAAACATGGCATTCCTAAAGGATTGGATTACCTGCCCACTTCTATATGGATGGCACTTGCATTGCTTTTCCAGACCCTCTCTTCCTGGTTCCCCTCCATCCCCCTCGGCCCAACCCCACTCTATGCCATGTCCCCACTCCTTTCCCTCTAAACCTCCAGTGCTCCAGCGAGTGGCGCTGGGGGTGACGAAGGGATCTCAGGATCTGGAGTTTGGAGAAGCAGAGTTCCAGCACATCAGAGCAAGAGGGTAGGGTGCGGGGGGTTGTCTTGGGGGAAGACCTGCTCCCGAAAAGTGAGACTTCCCCCTGCTGCGGATCCCAGAGGAATCCTACAGCTCATCAAGGAAAGGGGACATGGGTGTGGCTGGTGATGCGGTCAGAATTAGATGACATCCCAAAGGAAAAAGAAACCAAATAAACAAATGTGGAAGTAATGGACCCTGAACCTGAGATTAGAGAGAGAGAGAGAGAGAGAGAGAGAGAGACCGAAACACCATAATCACTCAGACGCACTCCTCCCTCCTCCCCTCCTGGCCTCTCTCTCCCTTGCCAGCGTCCCATCTCCCAGTGTTAATATCGGCCTGTGAATAAGGCCCTGGCGAGAGGCGATGCAGCAAAGCAGAAGAATATAGAAAACTATCATATCCTTGTTGAGCAATAAAATGTCAACAATTTTCATCATGGTTTTAGCCGGTCAAACGTCCATGGTTTAAGTGCCAACAGCTCAAAGGGGCTGAGAAACTTACATACGGATGTCTTCTGATTGTTATCTTTGCTGGGCATCAGCTTCACACCTCTGGACTTCAATTCGATTTGCTTCTTAACTGGAGAGAGAAGGAGGAGATGCCCTTTTACTCTAGTGACCTCCACAAAAGGTAGCGAGCCAGGCAGAACCGGAAGAGTTGGTGGGGGAGGTGGGGAGACTGGTAAAAACACTTTGGGGGCCTGAAATGTTTGGGAACTTATCTGTGTACAGGTCAGCCGGTCAATATTTTCTGGGCGCTTACAGTGTATTAAGCACTTGGGAGAGTACAGTATAACAGACACATTCCCTGCCCACAGTGAGCCTCACTTCCTTGATGCTCAGCACTGGGATACAAACGAAGACAGTTGCCCCTACCTGAACAGAAAACCTTTGCCTGAAAATGTTTCAAATAGGATACTTGCCAAGTTCTATGAGTTCTACCTGGGGGAGGTGGAAATGGGTGATGCAAGATGGTTTGAGGCCTCAGATGAGAAAACTTCCCAAAGTGCCATATTCCCAACAGACGATACAGAAGGAGCACAGCACATTGGGTTTCTTTGTATTTTGGCACCTTGACAGTTTGTAATAAAGATAGCAATGAATGGCAGCCAAGGGTGAAAAATATTCTGATAGAGGTGGAGATCACAAGGATGGAGAAATGTCAAATCCCAAACTGTCAGTCAAGTGGGGATCCCCAAATCATCAGTAAAGGTAGGATCCCCAAACTGTCAAAGTAAGATCCAAAAACTGTCAGTCAAGGTGGGACTCTCACACTAGCCCCTCACCCACGTACACCCACTGCGTCATGGTCACTTTAACCCAGTGTTCCCGTCATCTGCAGTTCTTTGAGAATACGACTCCACAGGAAGGTCCGAATGATTATGCTGAAGAGTGCTGAGGCAGATCTGACTCTAACTAGACACTCTGGGGAAGAATTTAGTGCGTGCCAAGCACAGATTGATCACCTAGCACCCACGCCAGCCCAGCAACAAATACCTTGGCTTATTGTACAGTGCCTTGATTCCCAAAGCATTCTCACATTACTTATCTCATGTTTGCCCTCACAATAACTCTGTGAGGTAGAAAGAAAGGCAGGGGCTATTATCCTCATTTTGCAGATGAGGGAACTGAGGTACAGAGAGGTCACGTGACTGGCCTAAAATCAACCAGCAGGCTGGTGATCGAGATGGACTTTAAACCCAGAAGCTCTCATTTTCAGACCGGGGCTCTGCTACCCTGCCCTGCCTCCCCTGAAATCTTTGCACCGTGACCTAGTGGAGAGAGCACGTGGCTGGGAGTCGGGAGCCCCTGGTCCTAGTGCCAGATCAGCCCTTGGCCTGCAGTGTGACATTGGGCAAATGGCTTAACTTCTCTGAGCCTGTCTCCATGTCTGTAAAATGGGAATGAAATCGATTGTGAGCCCCATCGGGGACAGAGAAAGGATCCAGTCTGATAACTTTGTACTGACGCTAGCACTCAGTCCATAGTAAGCACTGAATGTCACCATTATTGTTATTATTACTACCGTTATTTACTGTGTGACTGGCTTCACTGAAGGCGCAGCCATGGACACCATTCACTCCCCAGTTTCCCATGTGGGTGGCATTCAATCTATCTCCTCAGCTGATCTTTCTAGGAAAATCTGGCCAAGAAAAATGTTTCAGAGGTGTCCCTATCACAACCCTGTTGCCTTGTCGGATTAGAGACACGTTGGTATGAAATCGACTTTTGGGGGCCCGGAGCCTGGGTACATGGAACTGCTGTTCCTGGAAGCTTGGAAAAAGTACAGGCAATTCAGATTTCATTTGGGGGAGGCTTTTGATTGCCTTCCTGGGAGAGCTCCGAGTGGGCAAGAGGAGGGAAATCTCTCTCTCGTGGTGAAGGGAAGCACAGCCCGTGAAGGCACCCTCTGGTATGCTGGGAGCCAAAGGGCTCAGGCTGATCGCATTTCCTCCGGTTTCTGGAGGAAAGAGGCTCACGGAAATAGAAACTGTATTCCGAAGCGAGGGGGGCAGCCATTTGTTTATGGCTATTTATGTTTCCAGCGGGCTCCGTTTGTCTCCCTCTGATCAAGAGGCCGATAGGACACAAAAACAGCCCTTACTCATGGGCTGTGCTCGGTCGGCGGGACTGTGAGAAATGCATTATCCCCGGCAGGCAGGGAAATGAAGCTCTCTCCCTCCTGCCTGGGGATGGAACAGAGATGCTGCAAACCAAACAAGGGTGGAAATTTTACACCCTCAGGGAGAGAGAGATAGGGGTGTGTGTGTATATGTGCAGGCATGTGAGTGTAGAGAGAGTGGTTCTGGTAGCAGGAGTGGCAGGGCCCATCAGTGGGGAAGGACTCTGACAGAATAATAATAATAATACTTATCATCATCATCGTATCTGTTACGCATTTACTATGTACCAGGCACTGTACTAAGCGCCGAGGTGGATACAAGGAAATCGGGTTGGACACAGTCCCTGTCCTTCAAAGGGCTCACAGTCTGAATTTCCTTTTTCCGAATGAGGTCACTGAAGCCCAGAGAAGTGAGGCGACTTGCCCAAGGTCACACAGCAGCCAAGTGGTAGAGTCGGGATTAGAACCCAGGTCCTCTGACTCCCAGGCCGGGGCTCTATCCACTATGCCAAGAAGGCCCACCTAGGTGTTTCATGAGGCGGGTGGGCCCCGCAGGAATTCCGAAAAATACATGGCTGATGTGGGCCGCACAGGCCGCAGGAGCGGTCGAGGCTCTCGCCTGCCGGATTAGGGTGCGGTGGCCCCTAACTGTGCTCAGTGTAGTGCTCTGCACACAGTAAGGCTTAATAAATACTACTACTACTCGTAGGGATCTTGGAAGTTTGAACGACACTATTTATAGTCTCAATCTCCTTGACCCGTTACCTCACCTTGCAGAACCCAGCCCACACACTTCACTTCTCTATTGCCAACTTACTCACTGTACCTTGATCTCATCTATCTCACCACCGATCTCTCTCCCACATCCTGCCTCTGTCCTGGAACAACCTCTCTCTTCGCATCTGCCAGACGACGACTCTCCACCTTTGAAGTCTACTGAAGGCACATCTCTTCCCAGAAGCCACTCGGAATGAAAATAGCTCCATCGAGGTCTGTGGTTCTCCCCCCGATTAGACTGTAAGCCCATCGGTTGTCTCTATCTGTTGCCAAATTGTACTTTCCAAGCGCATAGCACTGTGCTCTGCACATTGTAAGCGCTCAATAAATACTATTGAATGAATGAAAGCCTTCCCTAAGCCCTCATTCCCTCTTTCCCCACTCCCTTCTGCACCACCTTGACTTGCTCCCTTTAATCATCCCCCCTCCCAGTCCCACAGCACTTATATACATATATATCATTTTTTAAAATTTATATTACTGCCCAACTCCGCTAAACTGTAAACTCACTGCTGGCAAGGAATGTGTCTCTCGTATTATTATACTGTACTCTCCCAAATGCTTAGTACAGTGCTCTGTACACAGTAAGTGCTCAACAAATATGATTGACTGACTGCTTCTATCCCGACGTTTCAACGCAAGCAACTTCCCTCCAAGAGGGCCCTCCTAATTGGGGAATACGCATCTCCCCAAGCAGATGGAGAAGCAGCGTGGCTCAGTGGAAAGAGCACGGGCTTTGGAGTCAGGGGTCATGCGTTCGAATCCCAGCTCTGCCACTTGTCAGCTGTGTGACTCTGGGCAAGTCACTTAACTTCTCTGTGCCTCGGTTACCTCATCTGTAAAATGGGGATTACGACTGTGAGCCCCACGTGGGACAACCTGATTCCCCTGTGTCTACCCCAGCGCTTAGAACAGTGCTCCGCACATAGTAAGTGCTTAACAAATACCAACATTATTATTATTATTATCTCCCCGAGTGAAGTCGTCCACTCGGAATGAAAATAGCTCCATCCAAGTCTGTGGTTCCATTAATCGTCCATTTTTGTGCTAATTACCCGACAACTCCCCGCCGCGGGAAAGGCTGCTGGGACTAATGGGCCTGATTTAACTGGGGGAACTGAGTAAAGCAGGTGTCGCTGGCACACCGGCTTGATTGATGACTGCCTCTGGCCTGGAACTCCCTCCCTCCTCATATACGACAATTACTCTCCCCCTGCTCAAAGTCTTACTGAAGGCACATCTCCTCCAAGAGGCCTTCCCTGATTAAGCTCTCCTTTCCTCTCCTCCCACTCCCTTCCATGTTGCCCTGACTTTCTCCCTGTAGTGCCAAGCACTGTTCTAAGTTTATTTTCTCCCCCCCCGCACCCACCCCCCAGTCTCACTAAACTTACATACATATCTGTAATTTATTTAATTATATTAATGTCTGCCTCTCCACCCCCTCACCCCCATTTAGGCTGTAAGCTCTTTGTTGGAAGGGAATGTATCTGTTTATTGTTATGTTGTACTCTCCCAAGCACCTAGTACAGTGCTCTGCACACAGTAAATGCTCAGAAAATACAACTGACTGATGGCCTGAGCCTGAGCAGGCGAGGTGGACCCAGGGGATAAGGGCCCGGGAAGCTCCCACCACCCTGGCCCACCTGGCACTGGCATGCCCCCCCCCCCACACTTAAGTGCCCAGAGGTGGCACTTTAATCAAACCATCAATCCATGGTACTGATTGAGCATGCACTGCTTGCGGAGGACTAAACATTTGGGAGAGGACAACAGATTTGGTAGACGCGATCCCTGCTTTACAAGGAGCTTTCAGTCTAAAGCATTCAAGCTTAAATCCTAAAATCCCAGTCTCTTGACTCAGGCCCCCAGCCCTACCTCCTTTTGCTCTTCTCGGGAATTCCTCTAGGGAAGCCACGTGGCCAACTGGAAAGAGCCCGGCCCCGGGAGTCAGGGAGCCTGGGTCCTAATTGCAACTCTGCTACTGGCCTGTTGTGGGACCTTCACTTCACCTGTCTGGGCCTCAGTTTCCTCATCGTAAAATGGGAATTAAACACCTGTTCCCCTTGCCCTATAGACTACCTGCCCCTTGCGGGGACTTGTTTCTATCTACCCCAGGTCTGACCACATAAAAATTAGTTAAATACCATTAATGAACCTTTAAGAATGGGGTACCACAACTTCCATGAATACAGGGGACCCACCGGAGCAAATAACGAAATTGTAGAGGGTGAGGGGGGAGAGAGAGGCTAAAGACTTGGGGTCTTCGGGAGAGAAGCAGCATGGCCTAACAGATAAAGCATGGACTCGGGAGTCAGAGGATCTGAGTTCTAATCCCAACTCTGCCACTTGTCAGCTGTGTGACCTTGGGTAAGTCACTTAACTTCTCTGTGCCTCAGTCACCTCATCTGTAAAATGTGGATTAAGACTGTGAGCTCCAGGTGGGATATGGACTGAGTCCAACCTGATTACCTTGTATCTACCCCAGTTCTTGGTGCAGTGCCTGACACAGAGTAAGCGCTTAACAAATACCATTACAAAAGAAAAAAGAAGGGCCTTCGTACCTGATGGATGAGCCGCAACAAAAGGAAACTGGTTTCCCTCTGCAGCAAGAGGGGCCTGGAGTAGATCTGAGGCAAGTGGTCACTCAGGACACTCAGTCCTGCCCCAACACCTGTCCCCACTGTGGGTTTGAGCTTGGGAGTCATCAGGGCGTTGGGGGAGCGCCCATGCAACAGCACCAGCCTGTTGGGATGAGGCCCGGTGAGGGGCCAGAAAAACCGGCCTCTGTGTGTGTGATGGGGCGGGGTGAGTCAGTCTATGATACCAGTTTGGCCCAACCCAGGCTATGGCCAGAGCGCAGCCTCACCGGGAAGGAGAACTGGGATTCAAAGGCCTTGGAATGTCCCCTGCGGGGAAGTCGATAGAACCAGACGCCACGTGGCCTAGAGGAAGGAGTCGGGCTCTGCGAATTATCTGTTGTGGGACTTTGGGCAAGACCCTTCTCTTCTCCACGCTGGGGAAGCAGCGTGGCTCAGTGGAAAGAGCCCGGGCTTCGGAGTCAGAGGTCATGGGTTCGACTCCCGGCTCTGCCACTTGACAGCTGGGTGACTGTGGGCAAGTCACTTCACTTCTCTGGGCCTCAGTTACCTCATCTGTAAAATGGGGATTAACTGTGAGCCTCACGTGGGACAACCTGATTACCCTGTATCTACCCCAGCGCTTAGAACAGTGTTCTGCACATAGTAAGCGCTTAACAAATACCAACGTTATTATCATTCTCTATGTTCTGTTTCCTCATCTGTAAAATGGGGATTAAATCTGAATCCCTCCTACTTGGACCGTCAGCCCCATGTGGGTCAGAAACTGTATCCAACCTGATTAGCTTGTACCCACCTCACTGCTTGGCACGTAGTGGCCACTTAACAAGTACCATAATACTAACAGTAACAATAACAACCAAAACCTTACTCCCGGAGTCTTTTGGGAAAAAGGGAAGACGATAGCCTTGGAGGCTGAGGGATGGAAGAGATGACCCAAAAAAATCCTTTCCTGCTCTACGACTCAAGTATTTCTTCCTTCAGGGGTGGAATCTGTATTCCCTTCATCCTTGCCAACAGCACTGTTCTCTGAGTCCAATTTTTTTCCCTCCATTTTTTCTCCTTGGGGGTAGAAATCAATAGGGGATACAATTATGAGTTGGTCATCATCAGCCGCCCAGGGCTATAAAACAATTCGTGGTTCTACTAATGTCATCAACTAGGTGCTGGAGGAGTAACCCCACTCATCCATAGTATTATTTAGGGCAATTTAGCATCGTTTCAAAGTCAGTAAGGTTTTCCAAGCTTATTTTCATTATTGTAACTTATTATCCATCTCTGGTACAACCCAAATAGTTCGTGTAAAAACATTGATTTATCTGCTCCCGCACAATTGGAAAGACAAAGATCTATGATCTAGAGCAAGAGTTTGTCTATGCTGAATTACCCTTATTAGCACAGTTCAGGGACTCTCTCCAGTTCAGTTCTCTAAAATCTATTTGCACTTGTTTTGGAGAACAGCAATGGTAATGGCGGAATTTGTTAAGCACTTACACTGTGTCAGGCAGTGGACTAAGCACTGGGGGAGATACAAGCTAAATCAGGGTGGACACAGTCCATGTCCTACATGGGGATCACAAGTCTTAATCCCTAGTTTACAGATGAGGGAACTGAGGCACAGAGAAGTTCAGTAGCTTGCCCAAGGTTACATGGCAGACAGGTGGCAGATCCAGGATTGAAACCAAGGTCCTTCTGACTCTTGGGATCTAACCACTAGGACACGCTGCTTCCCCATCTCCTTAGACTGTGAGCCCTGTGTAGCCCAGAGACTGTGTCCGACCTTGGCTGTAGTGCAGTGCTTGATATGTAATTACGTGACCGTCCCCCTAAGCGGCCCACATTCCCCCTACTCCTTCTCCCTTCTGCATCGTCCTTGGCCTTGGATTTTTACCTTTTATTCACCCCACCATCAGTCCCACAGGACTTATGTCCATATCTGTCATTTATTTTTAATATCTGTCTCCCTCTCCAGAATGTAAGCTTCTTGTGGGCAGGGAACACGTCTACCAAGTGTGATACACTGTACTCTCCCAAGCACTCCGTAGAGTGCTCCGCACCGTGGCTCAGTGGAAAGAGCACGGGCTTGGGAGTCAGAGGTCATGAGTTCGAATCTCGGCTCCGCCACTTGACAGCTGTGTGACTGTGGGCAAGTCACTTCACTTCTCTGGGCCTCAGTTACCTCATCTGTAAAATGGGGATTAACTGTGAGCCTCACGTGGGACAACCTGATTCCCCTGTATCCACCCCGGCGCTTAGAACAGTGCTCGGCACATAGTAAGCGCTTAACAAATACCAACATTATTAATATGGCTGATTTACTGATAGCAAATGCTTTATAGTAATAATAATGAAAAACACACATCCTGTCCTCAAGGAGCTTAAACTCTAAGTGCCACTGCGGGCCCCATGGGACCGGGCAAGAGAGTGTGGATGGCTTGCTGCAATCCACCAACTCCATCGAAAAAGAACGCTCAATGCCGCTCCACAAACAGGGGGTCTGGGACAACTGCCTATAAAGCAGCCTGCCTGAAGCAGCCACACTTTCTGACAGCCCTCCCATCATCATTATCCATCATCATCTCCACCACCAGTCGCTATTTCCTGAGTGCATACTGTGTGCCTAGTACTGTACTACGTGCTTGGGAGAGTACAGTAACGTTGGTGGACGTGATCTCTGTCCTTGAAGAGCTTGCAGGCTTCCGGAGACGGGGGCTGCTCCGAAAGACCTCTTGAGAACCCTTCCAGCTGTAAGATTCTATGGGGTGCGGGAAGGGGACGGAAGCTCTTCCGTTTGGTCAGTCAGACAGCAGTTAAGAGGAGGGAGAAGCAAGTGAACTCTGTCTCTGGGGGAGGCCTTCACTGCAGTGAAATGCTGATTTAATGGGGATGAATGTGGTCATCAGCATAGCTAAGTCGTTGGGCCGGGGTTGGGGCCACTGGCTGGCCCAGAAAAATCATCTTCAGTGAATCCTACATCTGGGCTATGCATGTTAAGCCAGCGGAACGGTTCAGAGCCAGAAATAGAACAGAAAAATAGAACAGAAAGGAAAGAAGGGACGGGGCGGCTAAGTACGTTATCATATAATAAAGCTTGGCACCTTTCTAAGTCTGCTCTCTGGATGGGCGAACAAGTCCGGTGGGTAAACCCTGCTGGGTCAAGGACTAGCCCAATTGCCTCTGACAGTGGCCTAGGTGGGGCAGGCCACAGTCCTTGGCTCCCAGATTTCTATTTTCTTGCCACACTCCGCCGGGGGGGCCTCTGACTCTCCCAAACTCGGGCCGCTTGGGGTAATGGAATGAAACTGAATACTTTGCTGGATTCCAAGCTCCTAACATTTATCAAATCAAATGAAATTATAGCTTTGCGCTTTGCTTTTCTATTTAGGAGCCAGACACACAGCAGAATGACTCCATCAGGTGTTTTAAGAGAAGAAAGATGCAGGACAGGAGTGTCATAATAAAAGCTGGTGGTGGGGAATGGGTTTTGTGAGGGAGGCGAACAGCACCCTTTAAAAACCATTTTGTTTATGCCACCTGATTGTTTCACACACAAAAAAGTACCGTCATTCATAAAATGAGGAAACCAGCTAAACTTTCAATCTCTTTGGGGCTGATGAGAGGCAGAGAGGCAGTCCTGTCCCACAATCTAAGACGGAGGGACAGCAGAGATCCATTATACAGATGAGGAAGCTGAGTCCCAGAGAGGTAAAGTGACTTGCCCAAGGTAACACAGCAAACAAGCGACAGAGCAGGGACCAGAACCCAGAACTTCCAGTCCTGTGCTCTATCTACCGGACCATGATGTCTCATTCTTTCTTTCTATAAACATAAAACTATGGATCACTCAGGCAGAATAATAAATTTTGGTGTGAGTGACTCACAGATTTCAGGCCAAACTCCTCCCCGACCCCCTGCCGCTATTGTTCTGAAATAGGACAACTGATCTAGAGTGGATGGTTCGCAGCCAACTGATACAGCTAATTTGAGGGTGTAGATCGAGGCACATTTTCCACTGGGCTAAATGGAGATGGGGTGGTCTGTGTGGAGACAGGGGACTGGATCTAATGACCTTTAGAAGGCTCTTCCAGCTGTGGGATTCATCAGCTATCCCCCCCAGTCACTTCTGTACTTCTCTTGTTAAAGATGTATTAAGTTGCCACAGTCTGCTAACTCTTGTCGGTCCTTTGAAACCATCTGGCCTCAGCCCCTGGGGAGTTGAAACTCTGAATGTAGAATTCGCTAAAACCTAGGTGTAACAGAAAGAAACCAGCAGGCCCTTCCTTCAATCATCACCATCACCAGTGGTATTTTTTGAGCGCTTATTGTGTGCAGAACACTGTACTAAGTGCTTAGAAGAGTACAACAGAGTTGGTGGACATGTTCCCTGCCCAAAACAAGCTTAGAGTCTAAAGCTTTCTTGTCAAGCTGCAAACAAGCAAACCCGACCGCAACTCTCCTCTAAACTGTAAGGTCCTTGTGGGCAGGGAACATGTCGACCAACTCTGTCTTATCGGACTCTCCCGAGCGTTTAGTACAGTGCTCTGGACATGGTGATCACTCAATAAATAGCTTTGATTGATTGATTATCTGACCTGAACACAGATTCAACTCTGTTCTCCGTGCAAAGATGGGAGTGAGAGAGACAAAACCCATAATCCCTCAAGACTTGTGAACTGGCCAGCCTCTGCCAAGTGCCGGGGCATGGGAGAGGAGGGTCCTGATGTTCAGGGGCGAGGGGTCCAGGGACCACAAGCAGCTGTTTACCTTGGTATTGGGCGCTGAACCCTTTCTGCCGGTGGTTGCCATCCGAAGTGAAGTGAAGCCGGAGCCAGTTTTTACTGCTGATGACTGGGGCGGGGAGGCTGGACCCCGTAAACCTGTGGAGACAAACAGCCGAGACCGTCAGGCCAGCCGGGGCATACGGATCGTCCTCCTTTTAAGTCGAGTCACCTGCTGCCTTCTACTTCCATCAGACCCGCTGAATGGATGAATCGGGGTGCCGATGGTGTGCTAAGCACCGTTCCAAGGGCTGGGGCGGATGCCAGATGATAAGATCCAACACCGTTCCTGCCTCTCTCGATCCAAAACGGAAGGAGGTTAGGGATAGTATCCCCTTTTATAGGAGGGGAAGTGAAGACCCGGAGAGGTGAAGAGAGTTGCCCACAGCCACACAGCAGGTTGGGGAAAAACCACAGCCAGACCCAACTGGTCAGCAGGCCAGCCAGTGGCTCGCTTGGCTCTCTCTGTCCCCCTGAGAGAGGTTGGGTCCAGGGGGGACGGTAGCAGACCAGCCCCCCTTACCCTCCCCTTCCCGGAGCTGGAATCAGGCAGGTCACAGAGGGTCCGCTGGGTGGTGGGGGTTGTCAGGGGATTCTGCGATACAAACACATGAAGAGCAGAAGCTTCTCCCCATAAGTGCCCCTCCTTGACCCCTACAGACCGAGCCATGGTTCTGGGATTGGGGTGGGGGTGAGAGGGGTGGTGAACCCTACCCCCAAGGCTGCTGGAAGGTCCACAATACACCTGGCCCATACCCTGCCATGCAGAAATCAAGGATCTGGTTCGCTTGAGGGCAGAGGCTCTTGCTCTATGGTGATTCAGAGGAAATGACAACAATCGGGGTATTTGTTCAGCTCTCAATATGAGCCAAGCACTGTGTTAAGCAGCCAGGTAGGTACAGGATAATCACATCAGACACGGTCACTGTCCGCATAGGCGAACGGCCTAATGGGAGGGAGGAAAACTGAAACCCCATTTTATAGATGAGGAAACTGAGTTGGAGAGAAGCCAAGTGACTTGCCCAAGGTCACGCAGCGGGCAAGTCCTTCGATTCCCAGGCCCGGGCTCTTTCCGCTAGGCCATGCTGCTTCCCGGAGGCAGGGAGTGGGTGTCTCTCTGAGACTTCAGACACCAGACATTTCCGGAGAACGAGCCTCTGCCCAAGTACCGCACATCTGGGAAAATTGAGGGGCGTAATGAAAGCGCTGACAGACCCAAATTAGAGGGGGAGAAACCGTATTGCTATGATAAGAGCTATTACAGAAACAATCACTTCATCGGACCCCATTTAAAATGATTTATTATAGGCGATGTCGTTTGAGTAAAGAGAAAAAAGCAAGAGCAGCAGCAAATACTAGGCTTTTCAGACAAAATTCAATTCTACTCAAGGTAGAAAACTTCTTGAAACCAGGTACGTTCTTTGAGACTGTCTATGCTAGCCAATGCAAGTGATTCTCCGAATGCCTCAGACCCAAATTGCTTTCCAATTAGAGCGGGAACCCGGTTACTGTGTATTTAAGCTCCTTGTGGGCAGGGAGCGTGTCTTGTGCCATCGTTCTCTCTGATCGCTTGGTGCAGCGCCTCGCATCCAAAACAATGACACCCACCACTCCACTTGGGCGAGGGGCTTACAGTCATCAGAGTTGTGCTAGCAGAATTCCCTACTTCACCCCTCCCAGTTCTCTTGCAGAAGCCCCAGAAGGTCTCAGTGGAAAAGAGCCAAATTGGAGGTTACCTAGCCTAGTAGGCTCATTAGTATTTGTACTTGAAGTAGCATGGTCTAGCGGATAGAGCACGTGCCTGGGATCAGAAGAACCTGGGTTGGTATTTGTTAAACACTTACTATGTGCAGAGCACTGTTCTAAGCGCTGGGGTAGATACGGGGTAATCAGGTTGTCCCACTTGAGGCTCACAGTTAATCCCCATTTTACAGATGAGGTAATTGAGGCCCAGGGAAGTTAAGTGACTTGCCCACGGTCACACAGCTGACAAGTGGCAGAGCGGGATTCTAATCCCAGTCCCTCCACTTGTCAGCTGTGTGGCATTGGGCACGTCAGTTAACTTTTCTGGGCCTCAATTACCTCATCTATAAACTGGGGATTAAGACTGTGAGCCCGAGGTGGGTCAGGGACTGGGTCCAACCCAATTTGCTTGTATCCATCCCAGTGCTTAGTACAGTGCCTGGCTCATAATAAGTGCTTAGCAAATACCACAATTACTATTATTATCCTTTCTGTCCTCATCGCCCTCAGCCCCACTAAAATTTCTGCCCACTGCACTCACAGTGAAAAGGTGACACTTCCGCTTAGGCAATAATTGTGGCATTTGTTAAGTGCTTACTATGTGCCAGGAAATATACTAAGCGCTGTGTGGGTACAAGAAAATCGGGTTGGACACAATCCCTGTCTCACGTAGGGCTCACAGTCTCAATCCCCATTTTATAGACGAGGTAACCGAGGCCCAGAGAAGAGAAGAAACACGCCCAAGGTCACAGAGCAGACAAGTGGCAGAGCTGGGATAAGAACCGATGACCTTCTGACTCTCAGGACCGTGCTCTATCCACTATACCACGCTGCTTCTCCGATATCATTACTACTATTATTGCAGCTATCAGTTCTATTTGCACTGTAAGAATCATAATAGAAATAATTGTAGTTTTTAAGCACTTACTGTGTGCTAAGCGTTGGGGTGGATACAAGATACAAGGTCCCACAAGGGGCTCCCAGTCTCACGTAGGAGGAAGAACAAGTATTGAATCTCCATTTGCAGATGAGGGAACTGAGGCATGGAAAAGTCAGTAACTTGTCCCGAGTCACGTAACTGGTAAGTGGCAGAGCTGGGATTAGAACCCCAGGTCCTCTGATTCCCAAGCCACTTGACTCCCTTTCTAGTAGCCCACGCTACAGCTTCCTGTGGTCTCCCAAGGGTTTAGTTCAGTGCTCTGCACGCAGGAAACACTCAATGAATGCCATGTATTGACTATTTGATTGATCAAGAGCAATCTCCGGCCTTGCAGTCTCCCAGCTGCAGATTCACCTGCCCTGCAAATAGCCTGTGGCCCACTTGCCCAGAGCAAGCACCGCAGAATGCCAGCCCAGGGGCAGAAGGCCGCCTGCCTTGGACTTACACCACGGGAGCCTGCCACAGCATGGGTGGGGGAAAGTGAGACTGGCACACTCCGGAGTTTGTCTGTGAGGCTGATGTGGCTCCACGGATCGTCAGGCCCAACCCTCCTACGAGCCCCGGCAACTCCTACCTTGAAAGGGGAAGCAGCGTGGCTCGGTGGAAAGAGCCCGGGCTTCGGGGTCAGAGGTCATGGGTTCGACTCCCTGCTCTGCCACTTAGCTGTGTGACTGTGGGCAAGTCACTTAACTTCTCTGGACCTCAGTTACCTCATCAGTAAAATGGGGATTAACTGTGAGCCTCACATGGGACGACCCGATTACCCGGTATCTCCCCCCGCACTTAGAACAGTCTCTGCACATAGTAAGCGTTTAACAAATACCAAGATCATTATTATTATTATTATTATTGAAAGAGAAGCCACTCTGCTGGCTGAAAAGGAGAGGAGCCCTAGGGGAAACTGAGAATAGGTGCGGATGGCATTTCAGCCTCATCTGGGCTCCAGGTGCAGGAGTTGGGTGGCCAATGAATTGTCACTCAAGAATCCCGGTCACCCTCTCGCAGACACCAACCCAAAACCAAACACAGGCAGGGCACCGACCGGCTGGAGCCGAAGCGTCTGCTACGACGACAAGAAAAAGGCTGTCCTGTCGACAACAACCCAAAATCAAACACAGGCAGGGCGCCGGCCGGCTGGAGCCGAAGCGTCTGCTACGACGACAAGAAGAAGGCTGTCCTGTCCCATCCAAAGAACCGGGCTCATTCCAGCCTGCATCCCTTTTCTCCAGTTCACTCTGCCACCTTCCCCCAACTCCCCTCCTCCCCCCAATTTCTAGCGCTCCTCCTCCACAGGGAACAAATGCAGCCTCAACCCACCATCAGCACAGGGAATTATCACAGTTCCCAGAGCCGAGTGAGTCATCGGAATAATAAATAAAAGTCTATTTTGGGTCGGTGCTACTGTACTTCTCAAACTCTCATCTGCCTTTCTTTGAAAAGATGCTCATTAGCAACTCGGTAACGCTCTCCAGCAGTGGCCCAGGCTGGCCGGCAGGCAACACCGGGAGGAATCAATCCCCATCCTCGGTTGGGTATTCTGCTTCCTCAACACCTCGGCAGGATGAATGGAAATGCTGGCTTTGGGGACGACTCCAACAGTCCTCGCTCCCTTCCGGACGGGGGTGACGGGGGTGGATAAGTCGGTCGTGGTCCCCGGCAATCAGACCAACTCCCCCCGCACCACACACGGTCCAAATGACCCCTTCGAAGCAATATCAAAAGCATCTGGTTCGGAGGGTTCCCTCCTGGCTCTTCAGCCTGAGAGCCCGGGGTGGACATTCCCTCTCGAATCCTGCCCTGCGTTTGGCCCCGGGGAGCGTAGGCTCTGGCCCTAGACACATGGCCTCTAGACTACAGGCTCGATGTGGGCAGAGAACATGCCTAACCAACTCTGATGATGATGGTAACCGTTGAGCGTTTACTACGTGTCAGACGCTGAACTAAGCGCTGGGGAGGATACAAGCAGATCGAGTTGGACACAGTCCCTGTTTCAAGTGGGGCTCCCGGTCAATCTCCATTTTACAGATGAGATAACTGAGGCACAGAGAAGTGACTTGTCCAAGGTCATCTGGCAGACAAGTGGTGGAACCAGGATTAGAATCCATGACTTTCTGACTCCCAAGCTTGTGCTCGAAGCCATGCTGCTACTCTCCCAAGCGCTTAGTACAGTGCTCTGTGTCCAGTCAGCCCTTATAAATATGATTGATTGATCGGGACTGGCGGCAGAAGCCCGAGGCGACAACAGTCTGGCTCCCCGAGCTCGCCCTCATCCGGTCCACTGCCGGTAAGGTCCCCGGGGCTGGGGAAGACGAGATTGGGCAGGGTCTCCGGGCCGGACGTCAAGACCCCCATCCAGGCTGGGTGTCCTCAAGACCTTCCCGTGGGGCCATCGGTGAGTCAGAGCTGGTGACTCAGAGTCCCCATCCTCTCTGGCTGCCCCCTCACCTCTTGGCGATCGGAAGCGGAGAGTCTGCAAACTCAGAGCTTCTAGGGGGGCCCCTACGCTGCCCCTCATTATCCCCAGCCTCCCTCCAGGCCTGACCCTGGAGAGATAATAGCACTTCCAGGCAATGATACAAAGCTGCCCCCTGATGTCACTATAATTACTATCTGTACCCAGAAAGATATGCGGCTTAAGAACTTAATCGATACTTTTCGCCAAAGACCTGCAGGTACATTAAAGCGTGCAGCTCATTATTTCTCACCCTCTTTTAAATGGCCCAGTGTTTTATGGCTCCTATTTATTTCTCGAGATTGAGTTTTTTAATGGATTCCTTCTGCTTATTATTTTTCCCTTATGGAAACCCTTTAAAAAAAAAATTTTGGTCCCCGCCTGTGGGATTGGAGCCTCTTCCTTTCTTCCACTCAAGGAGGCGACAGTCTTCTTGGCCTGGGAGACAGCTGAAGGTCTGGGATTGGAGGAGGGAAATCAAGTCAAGAAGCTCTTATGGTCCACACCAGTACATTAAGAGAATAAGCAAACCACTTTACTAACTTCCTGCATCTCTACATCTTTTCGCCTGAACTCAGCATGGAGAAATAGAAAAGGATTTCCATGGGGTGGACTGGGTGAGAGTCTGGGATAATAATAATAACAACCTTATTTGTTAAGTGGTTACTATGTGCCAAGCACTCTTCTAAGCACTGGGATAGATACAAGGTTATCAGGCTGACCCAAGTGGGACTCCCAGTCTTAATCTCCATTCTACAGGTGAGGTAATTGAGGCACAGAGAAGTTACGTGACTTGCCCAAGTCACACAGCTGACAAGGGGCGGAGCTGGGATTAGAACCCACAACCTCCGATCAGTCGATCAATCAACTGATAGCATTTATCAAGCACAGAACACGGTTCTGAGCAATTGGGAGTGTACAATACTGTTAATGGACAAGTTCCCTGCCCTCAAAAAATGAAAAAATCTAATAGGGAAAAGACAAACAGAGAAGCAGCATGGCCTAGTGGAGAGAGCTTGGGACTGGGATTCAGAGGACCTGGGTTCTATTCCCAGCTCTGCCACTTGTGTACTGTGTGATCTTGGCCAGGTCACTTTAATTCTCTGTGCCTCGGTCACCTCATCTGTCAAATTGGGATTAAGACTATGAGCCCCACGCTGGACAGAGATTGTGTCCACCTGATTACCGTGCATCTATTCCACAGCTTAGTACAGTGCCTGGCACGTAGTAAGTACTTAACAAATACCAGAAAAAATAAATCCCCAAGTATTGACAAATGGTGGGGGCGGGAGGAAGGACAAAGTTAGGACATGAAGTGGTACAAACGAGTGTGTTGAACTACTGTGAGGACACCAGACAAGGGATTATTTCTTCTGCACAGAGTGGGAAACAACAGATCAGTTGTGCATGTAGACATTGTCTGACCCTTAAACCAAGAAGCATTTTCCCTCAAAAGGGAAGCTGGCATTTTCCCCTTCTTGAGAAAAGTGCCATTTATACACACACAGACACACACACACAAATGTATATAGAAAAGTGTATATATCCACGTGTCTGTTCATTCATTCATTCATTCATTCATTCAATAGTATTTATTGAGCGCTTACTATGTGCAGATCACTGTACTAAGCATTTGGAATGTACAAATCGGCAACAGATAGAGACAGTCCCTGCCCTTTGACGAGCTTACAGTGCATACATATATACACGTGTGTGTGTGTGTGTGTGTAACCCTACCACAGTTGGAAGGGAAAGCCTCACAATTTAGATAGCAAAGCCGAACTCTGAGGATGAATCCACTGGTGACTTCAAGCCCTCTCCATTTTAAAATCCCAGAGCCCCACTGTTGGCTCCAGGAGAGTGACCACTAATAATAATAATAATAATAATAATGTTGGTATTTGTTAAGCGCTTACTATGTGCAGAGCACTGTTCTAAGCGCTGGGGTAGACACAGGGTCATCAGGTTGTCCCACGTGGGGCTCACAGTCTTAATCCCCATTTTACAGATGAGGGAACTGAGGCCCAGAGAAGTTAAGTGACTTGCCCACAGTCACACAGCCGACAAGTGGCAGAGCTGGGATTCGAACTCATGAGCCCTGACTCCAAAGCCCGTGCTCTTTCCACTGAGCCACGCTGCACTACTCTGGGAATCAGGAGTCCTCTAGACTGTAAGCTCATTAAGGGCAGGGAAAGTGTCTGCTAATTCCATTGAACTGTACTCTCCCAGGTGCTCTGAACATTCTCTGCACATAGGAAATGCTCAGTAAATGCCACTGAATAATTAACTGACCTGGAATCTAATCCCAGCTCCACTCTTAGCCTGCTGTGTAGCCTCGGGCAAGTCACTTAAGCTCTCTGGGCCCCAGTTTTCCTCATTTGTAAAATGACCCTGCCCTAGGTCGCTCTTAGACTGTGAGCCCTGGTAGGACAGGTATTCAAAATGTAAGAATAGGTGGTGAGGTCAGGACTTAGCCCAATGCCTGGCATCTAGTAAGTGCTTAATGAATATCCCCATTCTTATTGTTGACCACATCCTCTCCCGATCACCTATGCTAAAGACTAAACACCCCGCCCCTAAAGGGGGCTTTCCTGAGTCCTGCTCGTTGCCAAGTGACTCTGCAACCCCTCTGCTGGCAGCAGAGGTGGGACCCAGGCCATCCCTACTCCAACCCCTACTCCCACCTCCATCCCCCTCCTCTGTTGGATCCTCTGGAGGCGACAAGCAGCATGGCCTACTGGAAAGAGCACAAGCCCTGGAGTCCTAGATTTTAACCCTGGCTCTGCATATTGCTTGCTGTGTGACCTTGCAAGTCACTTAACGTCTCTGTGATTTAGTTTCTTCACTTTAAAATGCAGATTCAATACCTGTTCTCCCTCCTATTTAAGAGTGTGAGCCCCCTTGAAGGATAGAGGCTGTGTCCCATCTAATTAATTCGTAGCCCTTAGCCCTAGAGCTTAGACCAGTGCTTGACATATAGTAATCGCTTAACAAATACCATAAAACCAACAATTAGGGCCCTGTGGCACCCCAAGGCAGGGGGGAACTCTCTAAACCGCTGGGCGTCTTTGGCTCAGCAGGGTTTCCCAGGGCAATGGCACCACCTGGGCTTCTCCCATGTGAGACCAGGCCCAGGACTGGTAAACCACCGTGCCCAGGCTAGGGAGTCGGGAGCTGGGGCTCAGTCACTTCCCAGGCACCCTGACAATAATTCGTCTGCGGGCATGGACCGAGCTGGAGGAGCGGGTGGATGGATCCGGTGGAGAGGAAGAGGCGGGTTTGCGAAACGTAAACTTTCCCGTCCCATATTATAGAGTGCGGGACTCAGACAGCACCAGCTGGGCCTTCCTGGGTCCCGGCCGGTCTTCCTCTCCCTTGGGAGTCTGGGATCTGGGGCGCCTTCCCCTCTATACGGAATCTAGTCCTACATCATCAGACTCATTCGCGTTTTCTCCCCGTGTGACCCAGAGAGGAGTGAAGTCATGGGGCGGGGCGGGGGAATGAGAGGTTGCAATGATCGTGGGAGTGACAGTGGGAGAGAGGAGCTACAAGAGGGAGAGGGGAAGCACAAAGGGGGTCGGGAACCCTAGTAGGGAGGAAGTAACAATGGAGAAGGAGGTGACTGGGTGGGAGTATGAGGTGACAGTCGGGGAGGGGAGTGATAAAGAAAGATGAGGTCACAAATGGGGAGGAGGTCACAGGAGGGGGAATGAGGTCACCAAGAGGGGATGAGGATTGGGAAGCAGGCATTAGCTAGTTCTAAGGGAGAGCAGAGCAATCACACAGGCAGAGGTGGAGCTAACACCCCCTCCTCCCAGCCCCCATACAGATTTCTAGAACTTTCCTGCAGATGCTCCCTTCCTTAATCCTCATCCTCCTGCCCCAGAAAATCCCACTCCCCAGTTGGCCCAGTGCTGGATTTAGGGTCAGCTTGCTCCACCACTTGCTAATACTTTCATTTCCCCTCAGCCTCACCCCAGCAGCTCCCCCCACACCCACCTTGACACCTCCCTCCCCTGCACCGGACCTCCTGTTGTTCTCCTGTCCAGAGCCACGGTCACTTCTCAAATTCTGGCCTGTTTTAAGTGTTTTCTCCCTCAGTTTGGATAAGTCTGCTACCCAATCGATGATGCAATCTGAGAAAGGACATTGAGCAGTTTACAGAGGGCTGTAAAATCTGTTCTGGACATACCCTCAGAGGAAATGTGAGATTCTTTTACACCTCCTCACCCTCTTTCTAGGCTATCATCCTTCCCCTCAAATAGATTCTGTTACCCCCCTTTCAGGCACTGAAAGCCCCGCTGGCTTCCTGCTGCGGACACTGATTCCATTTTCTTATCCGACTGAGCCTTCATCATGGATTTCTGGCTGCACCCCCGGCAGCTGGAGGGCTGCAGAGAACTCAGAAGCCAAAGTGGGAGCTTGCTGATGCTGCTTGGAGAGGGGAAAGATGGTGGCCCATGTGGACATTACTGGGGAGGTGGTGAGCAGAGGGCAGCTGGTGGGAAGGGGAAGGGAAGGAGGGGGATGGAACGTAAAGGGGCTTGGAGCCACTGGGGAGTGGTCCCAGAACTCAGTCATGTCTCCCCACCACCCAACAGCCCCGGGGGAGCAATCAGGCTGCTCAGGGCCTGGAAGAAACAGGTGCAAATTCCTGCTCCTCGGAGTTGTGGTTCTTGGGGGTTTCTCCAAGCCCAGCAGAAAGTTTTGCTCATGGGCAGTAGAGACAACATGGCCTAGTAAGTAGAGCATGGGCCTGGGAATCAGAAGGACCTGGATTCTAATCCCAGCTCCCCTACATTTCTGCTGTCTGATCACGGGTGAGTCACTTCATTTCTCTATACCTTAATTACCTCATCTGTAAAATGGGGATTAAGATTATGTGAGCTCTATGTGGGACATAGACTGTGTCCAACTTGATTTGCTTGTATCTACCCCAGCGCTTAGTACAGTCCTTGGCACATATTAAGTGCTTAACACATACTATAAAAAAAGGGAAAAAAACCAACACCCCAGGATTCCAGCAACCATAGCCCACGGATCTGTGGCACATCCCCGCAGAGAAAACCCAAGCGATTGAACGTCCTGTGTCTTGATGAACGATTCCTGGGCCACCCGGCTTCCCCCTCATCGGTGAAGATAAAGGTCGTCTTTGCATTCCCAGCCCGGCACTAAGCAGATTAGGGTCCCCGGGGGGCATTGATCAAATGCACCATATCATTAGCCTTATTGGGAGCTCCGCAAATTAGAGTCTGCATTATGGAGGAAAAACCAAGGGAGAGATTGAAAGATTAGAACCAAATAACAACCAACTACAAAAAGCCCGGTGGTCTTTGGGCCAGACTGATGTCTGTGAGGAGGTGGGGGCAGGCCCAATGGGAGACGCCACTTCCTGAATGGTTCCCGCTGGACTGGGGAGGGTCCAGAATGGCCTAGATCCCCCTTCCCACGGGTTCCGGTGACTAGCCTCTGCCTCAGTCCCTCCCCTGTATACACCCTTGGTCTCCCGTGGGCACCTCTGGCCCAGTCCAGCAACACCCTGCTCCACTGCCCATTTGTCTGATATGCAAATCCAGCTTTTTGAGGCTCATGTGTTGATAATTAGATCTCCTAGTCCCTCAGGCATGAAAAAGGTGGGCCCCGAAGCCAGGGCTGTTTGGAGGATTGCTAGCAATAACCTTTAAGGCCTGGTATTTACCAAGTACCCCTCTCTGCGGAGTGCAGAATACTTTTCAGACAGCACTAACAGGTGGAATTTACTCAGTGCCTTCCCTCCTAAGAACGCAAAGAGCTTCTATTTTCTCTCTTGGTTTCTGACGTGGAGGCAGGAGGCCCATGTCCACCCTACTGGTGGAGAAGCCGGGGCCCAGGGAGGTCAGCAGGGAGCAGGGAAGGGGCAGTTCCCAGCCTGTGCTGAGTTGAACAAGCCTCCAACTTACCGGAGGGTTTCCTGGGGTCAAAGGAATCCTAACCGTCCCCACTCCAAAAGCGTGCTTTAAATCCTGCCTCCTCCAACCAGCCTTCCCTGATTTCCTCCCACAGGCCTCTGCTTTGCCAGAGGGCAGTGGCCCACCATGCCTGACTCGATCCCACTTGAAACAAGGGGAGCCCGAGGGATAGAGAGCTAGTCTGAAATCGTCAGGCCACAAATGTAAGGCAGGTTTTGGGGCTTCACCACTGGCACTGCCAAAGACACTGGGGGCAGCTCCAATCCCACTGAATGCTTTTCACGTTCTGTCTTGTGGGTGGTGGGATAGAAAGCATCAGAGTGGGTCCCCGCCAGAACCTCTTCCCAGAATCTTCCTTCTACCATCAGTCGGTCCCCTCTTGTGATCCCGCTCAGCCCAGAGCTGTTGAGAGAGGAGGCCCAGCCCCCAGAGGGTGGTACCGCAGGCTCTGTCACTTGCCACACGCCCAGACAAAGCCCTCTGTCCCTCTGGCTTAGAGCGGGAGTCCGGTCTGTAATCCAGACGCCCAGGAAACGTGCCTGTCTTGCTAACGAGGCCAGCCGGCGCCACAGGCGAGAGGGGGCTGACGAGCTGGGGATGGCAAGAGTTCTCACCCGAGCCTTTCTGAAACCTGGCCACTTGGCCGGACTAAACCAAGAGCCATGTTCTCTCCCACTCAGAGCTTACAGCTTCGTGCCAGCACCAGCTCTTATCCTCCCGGCCACCATCTTCCCCACCACAGCCTGCTCGGCACCCAAGGATTAGTTCCCCTGGCTTGGTGAATGAACAACGATCCCCTTACCAAACCATGTTGACCGGAGGGCCCCGTGGAGTCTCCGAGCACTTAGTACAGCGCAGTGTAAAGAACAGGTGCTCAGTAAATACCACTGATTGATTAGATGAGCAGGTTTAGCCAATCACTTCCTGGTGAACATGTTCCTGGGCATTTCTGGTTGGAAGTATTAACTGTTCTACTAAATGCTGGGAAAGAATTCCTTGGTGGGAATTAGACAGGGTCCTTGACCCTCAAGGAAGCCCTAATCAAAGAGTGATTGGTTACAGTTTGTAAATCGATTTGAAAGAAATATTTGCTTGTGTTTTTTTTAATCTGGCCCGATTAGATAAGACCAGATAGAGCAATTTAAAATTGGGCTCTAATTATGAATTTTACTTGGTGAGTCATTGGTGCCCAAGCTCTGAGCTGAGCCCTGGGGTAGATACATCATCATCAGAGGTCATTCGCTGTCCCACAAGAGGCTCCCAATCTAAGAAGAATTTTCACCTCATTTTACAGAGGAGGAAACCTAGATCCGGAGGGGTGAAATGACCTTCCCGAGATCACCCAGCAGACCAGTGGCAGAGCTGGGATTAAAACACAGGTCCTTCTGACTCCCAGGCCCTTGCTTTATCCATTAGGCTGCACTGTTCCTCCAGTTCTTAAGGATGATGCAACTGGGGGTGCAGGGACTGAGCCCAACCTGATTAACCTGTATCTACTCCAGACCTTAGAATAGTTCTTCACACAGAATAAGTGCTTAACAAATGCCCCAAAGCGCTGGTGAAAGGCAGATTCCCACCTCAGGCATCCCTGAAGTCATCACTGGTATAAACAAGACAGTAACTTTGGTCTTGACTTCCCGGTGGCAGGTTGCTTTCCGTTTGGGAGTTGGCCCTACACCTTAATGTCTCTGTAGCCGCAGCAGGCACGGGGAAGGTGTTTTGAACGAAAAGTGACAACATCTGTTAATCGCTTTGTTAGAACTGCTCCCAGTAAGTCATTCTCAGCTCTAACACTTCCCGACGGCCATGCTGTGGTGAAAGTGGGGAAGAAAACAGGTCAAATTAGCTCCTGCCCGGATGAAACCTCTTCTCTGCCCGCAATCAATAAAAGCCATTAAGCACTCTGTCCTCCTCTCCCCGGCGCTTAGCGCAGCGGGGAGGATCCGTGCGGCCAGTTGTCTGTAGGGTACCGATCAGGGGCCGGATGAAGGAGCCCTGGGATTTGGGGGTCGGGCCTGAGTTTGAGGGCCCTAAGCTGCGCTGGACGGTGGGGCTGGGTGGCCTCCTCTTTCCCCAGGGCACGACTCCAGAACACTGAAAGCAAAGAGCCTTCTTGCCTCTCGGGGGCGGGATTGTCTGTGGGGCAAGGCAGTGGTCCAGCAAGATCAGGAGACCTGCCTCGTGTCCCACAGCCAATCGAGGCAGAAATGGAACTGGAGTCCAGTCTCCACAACTCTTAGCCCACAACCTTGTCTCTTAGAGACCATCAATCTGAACCCCCACAATTTCTCTTCGCCATATGCCCTATCTCCCCAAACAGCAGCGCGGCTCAGTGGAAAGAGCCCGGGCTTGGGAGTGAGAGGACATGGGTTCGGATCCCTGCTCTGCCACTTGTCAGCTGTGTGACTGTGGGCAAGTCACTTCACTTCTCTGGGCCTCAGTTCCCTCATCTGTAAAATGGGGATTAACTGTGAGCCTCACGTGGGACAACCTGATTACCCTGTATCTACCCCAGCACTTAGAACAGTGCTCTGCACATAGTAAGCGCTTAACAAATACCAACATTTTTATTATATACAGTGCAACCATTTCTGCTCTAGGTTCCACGGGTTTTCTTACACAGGTTGGATGTAACTAATGGAATAATAATAATGATAATAACAAAAATAATTTTATTTGTTAAGCATTTAATATGTGCCAAACAATGAACTAAGCTATGGGATAGATACAAGATAAACAGGTCGGACACAGTCTCTATCCCACATGGGGCTCGCAATCTAAGAGGGAGGGTGAACATGGATTTAATCTCCATTTTACAGAAGAGAAAAAGGAGGCCCAGGGAAGTGAAGTGAACCAGCATGAACTGATAGAAAAGCACGGGCCTGGCATCAAGGGACCTGAATTCTAATCGCAGCTCTGCCACGTGCCTGCTGTGTGACCTTAGCCAAGTCACTTTACTTCTCTGTGCCTCATTTGCCTCACCTGCAAACTGGAGATTCAGTGTCTGTTCTCCCTCCTACTTAGACTGTCAGCCCCATGTGGTTCAGGGACCATGTCCAACCTGATTAAACTAAGCAGCGTGGCTTAGGGGAAAGAGCACGGGTTTGGGAGTCAGAGGATGTGGGCTTTAATCCCGGCTCTGCCACTAATCAGCTGTGTGACTTTGGGCAAGTCATTTAACTTCTCTGCGCCTCGGTTACTTCATCTGTAAAATGGGGATTAAGTCTGTGAGCACCACGTGGGACAACCTGATTACCCTGTATCTACCCCAGAACTTAGAACAGTGCTTGGCACATAGTAAGCACTTAACAAATACCATTATTATTATTATTATTATCTACTCCAGCACTTAGAACAGTTCGTGATACATAATGAGTGCTTGAAACATACAGTGATAATAATAATAATGATGATGATGACCTGACTTGACCAAGGTTTCATGGCAGGTATGTGGCAGTAGGTGGAACTAGAATCTAGGTCCCTGGACTCCCAGGGGACCAGAAGAGATCGTTGTATCCGCCCCCCAACTATTGGGGTACAGCAGATTCGCAAGTTGCCACAGATGTATTTAGTGAAGGAAGAAGATTTTGAAAATATTCGGTGGGGCCCTAGTTGTTGGTGGATGCTGATTCCCATCTCTGGGAGAAAATTTCTGGCGGCTCCAAAGTAAGCCCTATCACCAGTGAGGAACTCAAATGAGTTCTGAGAAAATGATAGTATCAGCATAGAGGCATTTTCAAAGTACTGTGGGATACTGTGTCTACAGGTTCTTTCTTTTTCTCTATTTAAATCAAATCCACTTTTCATTGCCATTGAAAGAGAAGCAGTTAGCTGGCGCTGGGGTTCCCAGTTTCAGAGTGACGGCAAACACGGATGGGGCCAAAAGCTATTGAATGTGCTTTGTTGTCTCTCTTTCTGGGGAAGGATGTTTCTATTACCCAGAGTGCAGAATGTTGCCTATTCTAACTTTGAATTTCAAAGAACCTTCAAGCTAGAGGGACCAACTAACTCAGCCTCCTGTCACTAGGCAGAGTCAACTAGTCCATCCCTCTGCTACTAGGCAGGGTCAAACAGTCCGCCCCTCTGCCATTAGGTGTGGAGAACAGTGCTCGGCACATAGTAAGCGCTTAACAAATACCAATATTATTATTATTATTAATCCACCTTCTGTCACAAAGCAGGGTCAACCAGCCTGCCCCCTTGCCACGAGGCAGAGTCAACAAAGACCATCCCCCTGCCGCTGACAGGGTTAACCGGTTCAGCCTCCTGACACTAAGCGTGGTCTACCAGCTCATAAAAATAATAATAATTTTAAGCACTTTGTGCCAGGCTGTACTAAGTGCTGGGATGGATGCAAGCAAATCAAGTTGGACGCAGTCCCTGCCCCACGTGGGGCTCACAGCCTCAATCCCCATTTTACAGAAGAGGTAACAGGCACAGAGAAGTGAAGCGACTTGCCAAGATCACACAGCGGGCATATGGCGGAGCTGGGATTAGAACCCATTACCTTCTGACTCCCAGGCCTTTGCTCTATCAACTACGCCATGCTGCTATTCATCTTATCCCAGTCCATCGCCCTGCCACTAGGCAGGATCAATTAGACTAGCCTCCTGCTACTAGGCAGGGTCAACCAGCCTATTACCCTGCCAAAAGGTGGGCCCAGTTCCATTACCACCTCAGTGCTCCATTAATCAAGCTTCTGCCTTTTAGCAGAAACAGGCCCAAGACTTTCGTTCCTGGGGCTTTAGTTTGCCAACACTCATCAAGACATGAAAAGAGGCTTTTCAGTGAAAGTTAAAAGAAAAAAAAATACACACACATCATCTGGGTCATTTCTGAAACAGGTAGACATTAGCACCCAAGGCAGTATGCCCAGAGCTAATGGGTCTGGCACAATACCTGCAAAATCAGCACATCCACAATCAATTCCTTGGCCCCGCTGGAGTCGAACAGGCCAAAATGACAACCGACGGCCCCAGCAGAGCCAGCCCCTGAACGGGAATACAGCCTGGGTGCACTTGCTTCGTCAGGCGGCGTCACGGGGGCCATCTGGTCTTGATTCTGGGACCAGAAGGAGTGAGACGTCCCTCGGGCCCACCCGCTTGCCCTCCCTTCCTCTGTCCCAAACTGCAGGTGGGCGACTCCCAGCCAGGGCCGCCTGAAACCCAGAGACGACTAGCTGAAAGAGGGAAGGCCCACTGGGGAGAGAGCAGCTGGCTGTAGGGGGCTTGGTTTGTTGTGGTGGAAACTTCCAAACAGCGGGGGAGAAAACAGCTTCCCCGTCTCTTCGCTGCTTGGAATCCGGAAGTCAAAGTCCGGTCCTGGCCAAGTCACGTGGATAAGTGGCCTGGTCCCTCCAGGTGAAACAGCCATTTGGGGAGGGAATGTGGGCTGGGGGAAAGAGGGAGGGACCGCGGGTCAGGAGACCTGCTGTGTGGCCTTGGGCAAGGCCCTCAACCTCTCTGGGTCTCAGTTTCCTCAGCTGTCAAATAGGGATAAGGTACCGGCTCTGTTTTCCTTCTGACTGTGAGCCCTATATGTTTACTGTTATATTGTACTCTTCCAAGCGCTTAGTACCGTGCTCCTCACTCACTAAGTGCTCGATAAATACAACTGAATGAATGACAGGGACCGTGACTGACTAGATTATCTTGAGTCTATCCAAGTGGGTCCAGGTGAACGTGAGAAATCTAGGACCAACTGCAAATGGAAGTAGGAGGGAGCTGTGTTCTCAACGTTAAACTGTGGACCCTTAAAGACAGGGGCTACCACTGCATTCCTCCAAGTACTTAGTAATACTAATAGTAATAAATAATAATGACAATAATAATAATAGCATTCAAGTACTTATGATGTCCCAAACTCTGTACTAAGCACTGGAGTACATACAATATAAGTGGATTAGACACAGCTCCGGGCCTACAAGGAGCTCACAGTCTACTGGAGAGAAACTGAACCCCATCTGAAAGACAAGGAAACTGAGGCACAGAGAGGTTAAGTGACTTCACCAAGGTCATACATCAGGCAAGTCACGGAACCAGGATTAGAATCCAGGTCTTCTGACTTCAAGGGCTGGGCTGGGCTCTATCTACTAGGTCATCAGTACGCTCTACTGGAAAATTGGAAGCGCCTTTGCCATGCTTCTTATCCTAGTCAGATTTCTGTCCCAGTTGTGGACTTGCTGCTGAGGAACCTACTCTGCCCCGGGACAGCGTCGGCCTAAGTAGATCGCAGGACTATCTGCCTCTGGCTCCAGGGCTGTGGGGCCGCTGAACTTGGTCTCCTGGGGGATCCGGACCGGATCTGGCCAGGCACTGCCCACTCTCCCTGGCTCCCCAAAGGGAAACCCAGATTCTTCCTGAAACAGGGCAACGGGTCAGACTGGGCCAGAAGCTGCCAATAGGGGAGCCGGGATACCACTGAGCACCCCTGCCTAACCAGGGGTACTGACCCCTCGGGTGCCAGGTGCTTTTTCTAACTAGCCTCAAAGAGGGGAGGGACATTTGGCCCCTTGCTTCTGGTGACCCCTGGCCTCAAACCGACTCCTCATCCTGCCGAGCAGGGTCAACTGGTTCTCTGACCTCTCCCGACCCCGGCTGAGACCCCCACCACCAGGTGCTCCGTCTAAATACGTTTTTCATGCCCAAAGGGTGCAAACTTCTCTGTGATCTGCTGTCCCACAAACTACTTTTACCCCCAAAAGACTGGGGAAACTGAGCCAACAAGGCCTCTGGTCACAAAAAACTTCCTGAAGTGAGACCGCTTCATGCCCAGACCGCCTGGTCATCGTGCCGAGAGTGGATATTTTCCCTGGGAAAAGCACATTGTCCGTGAGCCCCAGGTGGGCACAGACTGTCCAATCTGCATCGTGTCTATCCCAGCACTTGGTCCTGTGCTTGGAACATCAGAAGAGTTCAGCATTCATAATCATTATTAAATATTATTATTATTAATAACAACAACAATGAATACATGATGGCTAGTGGGTGGGGGTCAGGCCAGGTTATGGTCATGAATATAATTAATCTGGCTTTATGCCAAATTCTTTTCTTTTCCTTACAGCAAAGATCTCTGAAGCGGGCTCTCTCGGTGGCAGAGGTAATTAGAGTCGTCGCATTGCCCGAAAGACTATGATGAAAACCCACTTGGGGCCCCACTCGAGCACAGAGCGGGGGCCTGGCGGAACATGGGGGGAGAGTCGGGGGGCACGGGGAGGAGTCAGGGGGGAAAGCGAGGGAGGAGGGGCCCAAACAGTGAGCCCGGACTAGTTTACATTCAGACTCAGGGAAGCGATGGTGATGGCACTCTTGTGCGTGTGAATTACTTCTCACCAGCACAGCAGCTCAGACTGTACCAATGCTTATTATTATTATCATTATTCACAATGATAATAGGGGTATTTGTTAAGCGCTATGTGCCATGCACCGTACTAAGAGCTGAGGTGGAGACAAGCAAATTGGATTGAACCCAGTCCCTGTCCCACACAGGGCTCACAGTCTCAATCCCCATATTACAAATGAGGTAAGTGAGGCACAGAGAAGTGACGTAACTTGCCCGAGGTCACACAGCCGACAGGTGGCAGAGCCGGGATTAGAACCCATGACCTTTCGACTCCCAGGCCCGGGCTCGATTCGTTAGTCCATGCTGCTTAATGGTGGCAGAGACCGAAGCACAATACTCAGTCTTCCCAGGTGCCCCCACCGACTCTCTGCTTGCAGGAGGAGCAGACATCTGCCCAGGAGGCGGATTTATTGAGCACCTACTGTGCTCCGAGTCCTGAACAGAGCGCTTGGGAGAGTACCACACATTCCCTGCCCTCAAAGAACTCACTGTCTAATTGGAAGGACAGACAGACAAGACTCCTTGGCAGGCAGTGGAGTAAGGGAGGAGCAAGGCTCCTTGCCACTGCTCTGCGCTTAGCAGATGGCAGGGCCCCCCAGGTTGGCACGCACGTTCAGTCAACGGCCACGGGGCCAGGCTAGCAACATGGTTCCCCAACGTGGTTCCCCACCAACTGGGTGAGGTGGGAGAGTTTGCTGGGCTTGGCATCTCAACTCTCAGCCCTTCGGCTGCCCTGGAAATCTGCTCTGGCCACCCGGCAGGAGGCCGGGCGAAAGTGTCGTCTGCAGACGGAGAGCAGACTGAGATGTGGATGCTTTCCAAAGACAATGCGGTGAGAGGGCGAGGCGGCTCCGGAAGAAGAAGTGACCATCTGTCCTGGAAAGGCTCAGGTGTCCACCTGCCTGGATTCAGGGGGCTGGATCAGATGAGCTCTCGTGACCCCTTCTGGTTCCAGGGGGCCTATAAATCCCAGACTCCTTTGTTTGGCCCCACTGGACATTCAGGTACTTGGGCCCTACCCTCAAGGACCATAACAAGGCCTCTTATTTTCTGTACAATTGACAGTGAGAGGTGACAGAGGGAGGAGCACTGAAGGCCAACTGGGAGAAAAAAGGGGGAGAACACAGGTGGAGCCTGAGAGAAATCTGGCAGAGGGAAAGCAGGTACTGAGTCAAAAGGAGGAAAAGCAGTCCACAGAGGGCAGTGTGGGTGTCACCCTTCTTCATGCTCCTGGATCAATCGATGATACTTATTGAGCGCTTACTGTGTACAAAGCACTGTACTAAGCCTTTGAGAGACTAGAATTTATCAGAGTCGGTACACACGCACCCTACCCAAAAGGAACTTACGGTCTGGAGGGGGAAACAGATATTAAAAGAAATTACAGATATGGACATAAGTACTGTGGGACTTATACTGTGGGTGGGGTGAATAAAGGGGACAAATCCAAGTGCAAGGGGGATGCAGAAGGGAGAGAGAGTAGGAGAAATAAAGTCTTAGTTGGGAAGGCTTCTTAGAGGAGATGCAATTTTTAGGCTTTGAAGGTAGTCATAGTCTGTCAGATATGAAGGGGAGGGACTTCTAGGCCAGAGGCAGGTTGTGGGCAAAGTGATGGCAGTGAGCGAGATGAAATCATGGTACAGTGAGTAGGTTTGGCAATAGAGGAGCAAAGTGAACATGTTGGGTGGTAGTAGGAAATCAGAGAGGTAAGATAGGAGTGGTTAAGGTGATTGAGTGCTTTAAAGCCAATGGAAAGGAGTTTCTGTTTGATGAAGAGGTGGAGAGACAACCACCGGAGATTCTTGACGAGCGTGGAAACATCAACTGAAAGAGTTTTTGAGAAAAATGATCTGAGCAGCAGAGTGAAGAATGAACGGGAGAGAGGGGGGACAGGAGGCAGGTCAGGGAAGAGGCTGATGCAGTAGCCAAGAAGGGACAGGTTAAGGGCTTGGATCAATTTGAATGGAAAGAAAAGGGAGGATTTTAGCAAACGTCATGCAGGTTGAACAGACAGGAGTTGGTAACAGAGTGAAGAATATCCGGGTAGAATGAGAGAAATTGAGTTGAGGATAATGTCAAGATTATGGGCTTGGGAGACATGGAGGATGGGAATGATGTCTACAGTGATGGGATAGTCTCGGGGGGGACAGAGTTTGGGTGGGAAGACAGGAGTTCAGTTTCGGACATGTTGACCTTGAGATGTACCGAAGGCAGAAGGAAATACGAGACTGCAGAGAAGGAGAGAACAGGGCTGGAGAGGAAGATTTGGGAAATCATCCTCCCTCTGGTTTAGACTGTGAGGCCCGTGAAGGACAGGGATTGGATCCGACCTAATTATCTTGTATCTGCCCCAGCATTTATTATATAGTAAACATTTAATAAATACTATCATCAATATTTTTACAATGATAATGAACATTATTATTTTTATTATGGGACACCGAGGAGCACTGATGTATTGATTGGGATGGACCCTCAATTTATTGAGTGCTTACTGTGTGCCAACCACTGTCCTAAGCGCTTGGGAGAGTTCAACACAATATAGCAGATACATTCCCCGCCCACAACAGTTTAGAGGGGAGAGAAAGGAGCAGTTGGTTCGGGGCCTTGTTTCCCCCCTTTCCACCCCCCAGCTATGAATGCCACGTGAGGCCTGGATCTGGTATGAGCCTTACCTCGCTGTAAGAGTTGAATAGATACCTTCGTTGTTCCTACTAGGGCTCAGCCTCCCAGCCACCCTGCCCCACTGGAGCTCGGTCTCTCCCCGGCTGGTGATTGTTCCTGGTCAGGGTGGGTCTGACAACAGACACCTGCCCCGACCGGGCAGATAGCAGGTGAAGAGCGGCGACTGAACGGTGAGCCAGCAAGTCTCAGAAGACTCCTCGGCCCCGCGGAAGCCATCTCAGTACTCGAAGAGAAGTCGCTTCGACGGATAGGCAGCCACACGATAATAATAATTGCGGCATTTGTTAAGAGCTTACTATGTGCCGGGTACTGTACAAATCGCTCGGGTGGATACGAGGAAATCGGGTTGGACACAGTCCCTGTCCCACACGGGACTCACAGTCTCAATCTCCAAGTGATCTCTAATCACACGAGTGGAGCAGTGGGGCCAGGACAGAGGGAGGGGGCTCTGGCCAGTCGTCGACGCGACCAGCGCTCTGAAAAAACTCACAGATGGAAAACATTCTCTTTTGCCTTGGAATACTTCCACGGCTTACGTTTGCAGGCAGGACTCTCCCTGTCATGATTCAGCAGACTCCGAAGCCATCCTTTAGAGCTGCGCTGAGGTGCGGGGCTCTAATGGGGAACGCTTTACTAGAATTTATTCCTTTTAAAGAAATGATAGCTCAGGCCCGGAGGAAGTCTGCGGCACCAGTTGTGTCGTTCTTCTTTGCAGTCGACAGGTTCTTGTTCAAGGACAGAAGTGCTCCCCCCTCCAGCCCCCTTCGATTTACAGAGGAGCTGCGGGGCCTAGTTTGAGAGAGGCTGGGGCCGGGACACGGAGCTTCTAATCCTGGCTGTGCCATTTGCCTCCTTTGTGACCTTGGGCAAGTCGCTTCACTTTTCCATGCCTCAGTTCCTGAAGCGTACAACGGGAATTCAATGCCTGTGCTCCCTCCCTGTCAGGCAGGGGACTGTGCCCGACTTGATTACCTTATACCTATCCCAGTGCTGAGCACAGCGCTTGGTTCACAGTAAGGATTTAATCAGTGGTGGGTATTGATTATGCAATGGTATCTGTTTAGTGCTTACTATCTGCAGGGCACCGTACTGAGAGCTGGGGTGGATACAAAGCAAATCGAGTTAGACACAGTCCTTGTGCCACGTGGTGCTCACAGTCTCAATCCCCATTTTACAGATGAGGGAACTGAGGCACAGAGAAGTGAAGTGACTCGCCCAAGTTTACACAGCAGACAAGAGGCGGAACTGGGATTAGAACCCATGACCTGCTGACTCCCAGGCTTGTGCTCTATCCACTACACCATGCTGCAGAGCACTGTTCTAAGCATTTGGGAGAGTATAACCCAACCCTAGTGGTCACATTCCCTGCCCATAAAGAGATTACAGTCTAGAGGATGAATTTACAGTGTAGAACAGCTTAGTATTTAATGCCCCAAATATTATTATAGCTAAGGTACCGCAAATACCAGCTGAGAGAAAACACGGACCGCTCCAACATCTCCAAATAAGGAATGGAGGTACGTGCTCTAAACTTTCATTTAAAGCCCTCCTAGGTGGTGAGGAGAGCCAGCCCCCCGGCTTCTCCCCTCCCCCCAGGCCTTGCCTGAAGTTGGCCTCTGCTCCTTTGCTGCATCTCGGGAAGACCACAAAGGAGGTGATGGAGGAATAGAGAAGGGCAGGCCTGTCCTGGGAAGTTTCCACATGACAGCAGCCTGAAGACGTCCAGTCTGGAAAGATGGAGGGGGGCGGCGGGGAGCACGGAACCATGACTGAAGTTTACAGAACTCTCAAAGGGCGAGGACACAGAGAAAATGGAATTGTTCACCCAAATCCAGAATATTGGCACATTCAGGGGCAGGGGCAGGAGGAGCCAAAGCAATCTGCCCTCGGACGAGTGACTCGCTATCTTTTCCCGGCCGGAGCTAGGCTGCTGATGGCCGCGAGGAGAAACGTGGGGACCTGCACAATCCCCGCCTCCCCTGCTTGCCCTAAGACACCCCTCACCCCAGACAAGAGAGGACTTTCCAGGTGGCTTTCTGGGCAAACTTCTGCCAGGGGGCACCTCGCCAGTCCTGCCTGAGGGAGCCAGGTGGCTCATCTGATCGGCCAGAAATCTGCTGCGTGAGGAGGGTGGGGGGGCTGACCCGGCCCCACGTGTGCATGACTTCCATTGCCAGGGCTTCCAACCAATCTCGCCATCCGGCTCATTGCATGTGCAGGCCAGGGTGCTGAGAGCAAATCCTGCCCACGGGCAGATGGGTTCTGGAAGCGGGCCCAGCAGAAACCGCAGACAAAGAGCAGTGAGCTGGTGGGAATTCCTTCAGGCGGAGCTCTTCCTATTGGGAAATAATCCCTCCTGAACCTCCCTTTACCCACCCTGCTCCGGGCCACACAGTCTGCCCGCCGATCACCCCAGGGTCCCCCTGACCCATAGTCCCATCCTAACGCCCAAGATCCTTGGCAGGGCACAGAGGAAAGTGTCTGAGGGCACAAAGAGGACAGCCACCAGGGATGAAACAAGAGAAGAACGAGGGGCACGTGAGGACCGAGGCACGATTAGGAAACAAAGGCAGCGACATGTTCAACTAGAGGGGAAAAACGCTTCAGCTTAAAACCATCCTGCATATTCATGAAAATGCCCTATACCACCAAGCAAATACAATTAGTCACACTAATGTGTGGCAAAACAAGATTAGGCAGGAAATGGTATATGGAATCTAATCATGTTTTATTGAATGAAACAAAGCGGTGGGGGTCAAAGGACCCGCAGGTGACAGCGTGAAACAAACATCTATCGAGGGTGGTCTCATCCCCAGCAGAGGTAGCTCAGGTTTGTCAAATTAACATGGGAAGCAGCCAGGGGGTGGGGGGGCGTGGGGAGGGGTGGTGGTGCGGGGAGGGGAGATCCGGAGAGTAAGGGCGACATATGTGTGTCTCGGGGGGACGGGAGGACGAAGATGGGCAGGGAAGCTTCTTGCAGACTTAGAGGCTCAGGAGACAGCCAGGTCTGGTGGTGTTTATTACTAGTAGTAATAATAATAATTGCCCAATTTAAGCCCTTACTCTGTGCCAAGCACTGTTCTAAGCACTGGATAGATACAATACAGTCAGATCAGAGACAGTGCCGGGTCCCACATGGGGCTCACACTCTAAGGGAGAACATGTTTCCTCTCCCTCATTTGACCGATGAGGAAACCTGAGGCACAGACATGTTAAGCGACTTGCCCAAGGTCACACCACAGAGTGGAGATGAGAACCCAAGGCCCCCAGCTCCCAGTCCTGCGCTCCTTCCACTAGGCCTCACTGCCCTCGAACCGAGGGCACGGCAAGATCTGGGAAAATTTCCTCTCAGTGTTTAGTCCTATTTCTGTTTCTGAACTGGAGGTGGGGAGCAGGGGCGGGGGGTATATATTATGTAGTCTCCTGCCCACAAAGGCTATCATACACCCATCTCCAGTAAGCCTGGAATTAATCAATTAATTATGGTATTTGTTCAGCACTTACTATGTGGAATGACCAGTATACCATCGTCTGTCCAGTGGAAATTCTCCTAGCCAACCTCTTGGTCACATTTAGACCAAAATATGAAATGATCAAGGACGGCGGAATGGATATCCACACCCAGGTGGTTTAGTGGGTGCTGTGGCCCCCTCTTAAGTGTGTTTGACAGAAATGACGTCTCTTACAAGGGAAAAACACTTCACATTAAACCAGGTTAAAATGACCCACTTGGTGACCAGTGGTGTTGGCATCAAATAGGCTCAAAACTCTTCCCACTGTACACCAACCTACATTTTAGTGGAGCCTCTGGAGTGGCAGCAGGCTCTGGACTGTGGAATACTAAAATCACTGATGAACAATGAGTGTGATACTTGCTAAGCATTCCAAGATGTCAAGCACTATACTATGAGCTCAAGAAGGCACAAGATAATCAGGTTGGACACAGTCCCCGTCCCACATGGAGCTCAGAGTCTAATGGGGAGGGAGAACAGGGAGTGAACCCCATTTTACAGATGAGGAAACTAAGGCCCAGAGAAGTGAAGTGACTTGCCGAAGGCCACCCAGCAGAAAAGTGGAGGTGAGTGGTCCTGGAAAGTCAATCTGCTTCTGGGTCAGTGATGCCTAGTGGCAATCTGCCGTTTTCCTTGTGTGTCCTGGAACTGGTAGCTGGCAGGGGCCCTGTTGTCTACCAACTCTCTTGTATTGGACTCTCCTAAGTGCTTAGTACAGTGCTCCCTGCACTCAGTAAGTGCTCAATAAATACCACTGGATTGATTGGTAGAGTGGGTGGTACTGTTAAACCTGGAGGCAAAGGGCTTTACAGCTCAATCTGGTAAGAAGTGGAGAGAATACAGAGTGGGTTTAAATATGCAGATCTGATGTAGAAAGACAAAACCTGATGAATATGTTGGCTTTCTGGGGAGGGGGCAGAGTGGAGGGGATTATTTTGGTTAATCAATTTCTGTGATCCTCAGGAGGAATGTTTGTTTTTGTTTATATATTGGGACCCCGATCATCGAGGCCCTGAAGGCGGTGTATTTCATTAAGGAGGTGAAAGTGGCCAGAGGAATTCCTGGTAAGTCATGGCAGAGGGAGAGCACCATACTATAATAACTGTGGTATTTGTTAAGCACTTTGTATGGGTCAAGCAATGTATTAAGCACTGGGGCCGATACAAGTAAATAAGGAAAAACACAGCCCCTCTTCCCCACGAAGCTCACAGTCTAAATAAGAGAGAGAACAGGTATGGAATTCCCAGTTTGCAGATGAGGAAAATGAGGCACCGAGGAGTTGAACGACTCTCCCGAGACCACTCAGCAGGAAAGTGGTAGGGCCAGGACTAGAGCCCAGGTTCTCTGACTCCCAGGCCCGTGATCTTTCCACTAGGCCACATTTATCTGGAAATTTGGAATTATTTCCCAATAGGCAGAACCTCCACATACCTCCAAATTCACTTTGCCAGTGCCCCTCTGAGGGTCCCACTTCCACAGAAACTCGTGGAAATGCTCGCTGGACATTGGATTATGAGTTAGCATTCTCTCTCTAGCCACAGCCCTGTCACCAACTCGCTACGATGGACCCTTTCTCCCTCAAATACCCATTTGCAGGTTGTATTTATCTAGACAGGGATGACTTGGAATCATCACCAAGCTCTTGGAAAAAATAAAACACCCCAAATGGAATGAGAAAAATCTATTCACACATCACGATGAAGACATCACTGACACAGAAACAGAAGAGCACATTAATCTCTCCCCTTCCCCGCCCCACGTTGTTTTCTCTCTCTCTGCCTTGAACTCATCATCCTTAGAAAAATAAGAACAAGGATTCAGTGCTGCTGAGTTGAAGATAAAAATGCCCTGTGCTTAATTGGCTCCTTTAACAAGGGGGCCTAATTAATTCCACCAAAGAGCGGACTTTTCACACTTGTTCAACAGAGCTCTCCCGGTGATGGGCTAAGTTATTTCAAGATACCCGCCAGCTCATCTTCCACGGTCCGCTGCTGTGGAGATAGGTGATCGCGGAATGCGCTGGCTAACTTCCAAACGAAAGTAAACACAGGGAGAGAAAATCTGGGACGATTGGGAGACGGGGACGGCTTTACTAAGTGCTTCAAAAATACCACTGATTGATCGATTGTGGGGAGCTGGGTAGTTCTGGGACATCCTATGCACTATAAACTCCTTGTGGGCAGGGATTACATCTAACAGTTGTAATCAATAAATACAACTGAATGAATTGAATGAACAATTTTCAACAAGCTCCCTCCTCCTATAGGAGCAATACAATATGGCTGTGGACAAGCAAGTACTGACTCAAGTACCGGTTTCCACGGCTCCATCCTGTTGATCCCTGCTACCGCCCAAGCTTGAAAGGGAAGATCAACTGTGCTTCTGCTACAGACACGAGTCTTCCTGCTCCAAACCCAGAAATGACCGCTTGTCATCATCGTCAACTGACTGGCACCTGGACACCAGGCTTCACGCCACTGTTAGTGAGACGGCCCCGGGGCTGTGAGGTCGCAATTAGGTAACCGTCTGGCACTAGTCAGCCTCCTGAGTCGAGAAAGTGGTAAAAATGTAGGAACCCAGAATCTTTCCTTTCAAACAAAGGCTTAACGACAATTGGCCTAAAGAGGTTTTAAAAAAAATCAATTTAACTACCTCATCACATTAGCACTGGATTCTGCTACTGAACCACTCAGCACGATCCCTCTCAACGGTCACAGGCCACAGATTTTGAACAAATTGATACGGTGAAATGTGGTGTTAACGATAATAATAATGTTGGTATTTATTAAGCGCTTACTATGTGCAGAGCACTGTTCTAAGCGCTGGGGGAGATACAGGGTCATCAGGTCGTCCCACATGAGGCTCACAGTCTTAATCCCCATTTTACAGATGAGGTAACTGAGGCACAGAGAAGTGAAGTGACTCGCCCACAGTCACACAGCTGACACGTAGCAGAGCCGGGATTCGAACTCATGACCTCGGACTCCCAAGCCCGGGCTCTTCCCACTGAGCCACGCTGCTTCTCACCAAAATGGGAGAGAAGTTATGTTCACCAAAGTAGGAGAGAAGTTACTCTCTTTTAGTGGGGAAGGAGGAGGGATGGATGGCTGGCTTCCTTGAGGTAACACCACCGACTGGGGTCTTTCTGGGCCCACTTAGAAGTTCATGAGTTTTGTCAGAGCCTGGGAATGGGAATCCTTGAGGGAAGCAGTGATGCCTAGTGGCAAGCGTCCGGGTCTGGGTGCCAGGGCACCTGGGCTCCAATCCCAGCTCTGCCACTTGCCTGCTGTGTGCCTTTGGACAAATCACTCCACTTCTCTGGGCCCCAGTTTCCTCAGCTATAAAATGGTGTTTAAATCCCTGTTCTCCCTCCTCCTTAGACCATGAGCTCCCTGTGGGTCAGGGTCAGCCTGTGCCTGACCTGATAATCGTGTATCTACCTCAGTGCTTAGTACAGTGCTTGGCACGCGGTAAGAGCTTAAAAATATCATTAATATCATTATTATCAGTAGTATTACGATTATCATGATTGTTATTCCAGCTTCCAAAAGCTGTGGGGTCACTGCCAACCCCTCTAATCCCTCTTCCCTGCTGTTGACACCTGATAACGCACACAGAGCCGAGTTCACAGGTCAAGGGGGCTGAAGGGAGGGAGGCCTAAGTAGCCATCTAACTGGCCCAACTCCTCCCTCCCTGCCGCTGAATCCTCTCTGGGTCTGTGGGCGGCTTGGAGCAGGCTTTCGGAAAGACCAGCTGCTGGCTAGTTGGATCAGTACCTTCTCAGAGGAGACAACCACTCATGAAATCCTCCACTTCTTCCTTCCCTGGAAGACCTCTCACCTCATTAGCGACAGGCCCCAGGGGCTTTAGCCTCCGGGAAGTGCCCGGGACAGAGCTCCACAGAGCTGGTGCTCAAGTGGGGTGTGCGGGAGGCGAGAGTTACAAAAGAAAGATGTGAGACGTGAGAGGCGGCTGCCACTTGGGCTGATTTCAGCCTCTGTCTCCCCAGTGGTCAACCATATTTCCAAAGGGAGGGAGAATGGGAATGTCCAGAAAAGTTGGAATATCTGTCTCCAGCTTCACCTGCTTGAGTGTAATTGATTAAATTCTTACTGTGGCATTTGTTTGGCACTTACTCTATGTCATGTGCTGATTTACGTTTATCAGGATGGACACAGCTCCCTTCCTACACGAGGCTCATGGTCTTAGAGGGGGAACAGGTATGGAAACCCCATTTTACAGATGAGGAAACTGAGGCCCAGAGAAATGACGTGACTTGCCCAAGGGCACCCTGCAAGCAAGTGGCAGAACTTGGATTAGAACCCAGGTCCTCTAACTCCCAGGCCCAGGTGACGTCCACTGGGCCACACCGCAACAGCCCACATGCACTCAAATCCGCCTCACTCTGGGTCACGTTGGGGATGGGCTCGGTGTCAGCCCGGCAGCGTGGCCTGCTTAACCAAGGTTTCTTCCTAGCCCACATCTACCCCTTTGGCCCAAATGGCTTTTTAATCCAGTTGAGTCAGGGCTAATAATAATAATGTTGGTATTTGTTAAGATTATTATTATTAGCCCTGTTTCAACTGGATTAAAAAGCCATTTGGGCCAAAGGGGTAGTCCGCCAGGCCGCCTAAAAAGGTTTGCCGCTGAACACCTATACTATAAACTCATCCAGATTGTAAACCCGTTGTGGGCAGAGAACATGTCAACCAACTCTGCTATATTGCATTCTCCCAAGCGCTTAGTACAGCGCTCTGCACACAGTAAGAACCCAATAAATACCACTGATCGATTGAGGGTTGGGTGAAGGTACTCTTTCCCCACCATAACTAGCTGGGTGCCACTCCTGAGAGGGAAGATCTGGGAGCTTTTCCCATGTTAATCCCAGCAGGGGAAGCATCCAAGCAACTGATCCACATAGGGCAGTCCCTTTTAATGCAAGCGATATAGCAATAATGATAATGTGGTATTTGTTAAGCGCCTACTATGTGCAAAGCACTGTTCTAAAGCGCTGGGGGGATACAAGGTGATCAGGTAGTCCCGCGTGGGGCTCACAGTTTTGAATCCCCATTTTACAGATGAGGGAACTGAGGCACAGAGAAGTTCAGTGACTTGCCCACAGTCACACAGGTGGCAAGCGGCAGAGCCGGGATTCAGACCCATGACCTCTGACTCCCAAGCCCGGGCTCTTTCCACTGAGCCACGCTGCTTCTCGAGTGAGAGTACTTCTCGGTGTGATGGGAAAACTGTGTCACAGTAACCATCAACTCCCAGGGAATCAATGTGGGTAGAGGTGGATGGTTCCAACCCCACACTTACAGCTCGGGGGAGTAAAGTTCAGTAAGTACATGCAATCCCTACCTGCAAACACCTTACATTCTCCTGTGTCCAGAACCCTGTAGACACGATTAGACCGTAAACCCGTCAATGGGCAGGGACTGTCTCTATCTGTTGCCCATTTGTACATTCCAAGCGCTTAGTACAGTGGTCTGCACATAGTAAGCGCTCAATAAATACTACTGAATGAATGAATGATTTCTGCCCTCAAGGAGCTTGCCTACTGGGCGGGGACTGAGAGCGAGAGCCCCATGTGGGATAGGGACCATGACCGACCCGATGTGCTCGTATCCACCCCAGTGCTTAGTACAGTGCCTGGAACATAGTAAGTGCTTGACAAATACCACATTTATTATCATAGCCCTGGTACCCTCCAGAGGGTCAGTGACTTCCCAGCCCAGGGACCCCGTCCCTGCTCTGAGACTCTGGTCTTTGACTTCGAGCCACTGCAGCTGCTGCTATTATGCACTGACAACAATGCATAAGAGAGAGAGATACTAATCACGATTAATAAAGAAAAAAGGTCGCATGGTTTTTTTTTCCACTGGCAAACTCTTCTGATCCTAATTAAAAGTGGGCCTGATGTTTATTGAATGAAATATTTAGTTAGGAGTTGCTCAGATAAAATGATTTTATGTGGCCCAGATTTCCATCTGCCAAATGACTAATAATTAAAAGGAGATTTTTCTAAAGGAGAGAAAGGAAAAAAAAACGAGATTTCTAGTAATGTTTTCAAACTGAATCATATTAAATTGATTGGAAAGTAGATCAGAGTTTCAGCCTTCCCAGAGGCAAAAAAAAATTGTGGAGGGAACGGGGGGGCCGGAAAAGAAATGAGTCATATAAATTTAATGACTAAACTCAAGGGGACAGAAAACTGGCGTCCAGAACTGGGTTTTGGAGGAGTTTGGTCATTCTGCTTGGGGGGTGGAAGGAAAGTTTTTGCCTTTGAAAAACGGCACAGAGTCTGTTGAACTACAAGCCTTTTTGGCATGTGGGTTCCTGGAAATCCAGGTCTGGAGGAAAAGCCCGCTCCATCTTGGAAGCTCCACTGTTTTGCCAATAGATAAAGTGAGTCCTCACAGGCATGGTGGCCACACAGACTAGTTTTGACTTTCTCGAGCCACAGCGCCTCAGTACCGTGTCCGTGGGACTACCCTGGACTAGTTTTCGGCAGTACTAAGCTCTTAGTATAGAGCCCTGCATACAGTAAGCACTTAATAAATACCACTGACCGAATGGCCCTGTGGACGTCTCCCTGGGACCTGTCCAATCACCACCGGTGCTTCATGAGAGGAAGCGTAACCTAGTTGATAGAGCCTGGGAATCAGAAGGAACTGGGTTTTGATCCGGGCTCTGCCACTTGTCTGCTGTGACCTCGGGCAAGTCCCTTCGCTTCTCTGTGCCTCAGTTATCTCATCTGTAAAATGGGGATTGTGAACTCCATGTGGTACAGGGACTGTATCCAACCTAATTAGCTTCTATCTACCCCAGCACTTAGTACAGTGCCTGACAGAGTAAATGCTTATCAAATACCATTAAAATAAAAAAAAAAAACCCAAAAACCCCCTCCACGGAGAGAATTTGGTTTAGCCACCTGGGTCTCCTCTGCCATTTCCCACTTATTGAGAGTGCGGGGACAATCACTCCATCAACGGTATTGACTGAGTGCTTGTGTGCAGAGCACTGTACTAAGCAGTTGGGAGTGTACAATACAACACAGTTGGTAGACACCGTCCCCTGGCCGCAAGGAGCTTACAGATTCTCTGTCATTTATTTTAGGGTCCGTCTCGGCTAGACTGTGAGCTTCTTGAGGGCAGGAATCATGTCTACTAACTCTAGTATACTCTCCCAGACGCTTAATACAGCACTCTGTACTCAGCAGATTGCAGCTCCTAGAGAGCAAGAATTGTCTCTACCATCTCTACCGTACTCGCCCAAACACTCAGCACAGAGCTCTGCAGCCAGTAGGTTGTAAGCACCCCGAGGGCAGGGCTCATGTCTACCATTTCTACCGTGCTCTCCCACGCACCTAGTACGGTGCTCTCTCTGCACAGAGTCAGTGCTCAATAAATACCGTGGATTGATTGATTGATCAAGGCTGACCAGCAACCTCCACGTGACTCTCCCACACCTCCTGTGGCTCCTGCCGGAGACCAGACCCTGGGCTGGACAGACCCCAGCCCAGCGAGGTCTGCCCCCCAAAACCCCCACTCCCCACAAAAGCCCCTATGTAGCACTGCCCCCTTGCTCTGTGCAGATAGTAGCCGGTCAATATTCCCTCCAACCCCCCAGGCACCCTACCAAGGGATCGGAGCCACGTCGGGTGATGGATGGGAAGAAGCCCATTTATCCTCTCCTAATGGGATGCGCCGTCTCTTCGTTCCCTAATACGGAACGGAATAACTCAAATGGAACAGCGCCCTAAAATCTTAATGTATGCTAATAAAAACAGTGGACTCATAAAACTGCAACATCAAATTTTCAGCGGGGTCCGGGGAGCTATAAACCGGGGGTTCAGCGGAGACGGCCGCACCCTTGCACTCGTATATCTCCCCTCGGCCCCCAAATCTTCTCTTTCCGTAATTGTGCCGCGCGTATAAATTAGTGTAACGGATGCATTCTCGTTCACAGTCCTGACGTCGGCCTGGTAAATAATCATAATTTAATCTTAGAGCCCAGCAGAGCTGACTGGCTCCTTTAATTATTTGCCGGATTTAATCCACCCGCCCCAGAGTGGAAAGTCAATGGGAGAAGGGACCGTGTTTGGCGGTTGATAGAAGAACAACACAGGAGAAGGTCCGGGGTCCGGCTGAGCTGAGGAGCCAACCAGAAATAAACCTGAGAGCCCGTGCTCTTTCCACGAAGCCGCATTTCTTCCCTATAGCCACGTTACTTCTCTGTCTAGCCATCGGAGAGTAGACTAAGCAGAAACAAAACAGCCCCTGCCCTCGAGAAACTTCCAGAGCCATGTGGCTTGCCTACAGGGCCCTGGACTGTGTGTTTTGGGATATGACAAACACATACCCCCAGGGAGTTTATAATTTAATGGCAGGGGGGTGGATGGGCACAATTCCTGCTTCAACAACAGATGCTAAGATCTGAAACGCAAGGGTCACAGAGCATCAGCATAGGCCCCAGGGAGAAGAAGCGAGCGGAGCTAGGGTCGGTCCAGTTTCCCCATCCCCATCTGTGAGAAGCAGCGTGGCCTAACGGATAGAGCTCACACCTAGGAGTCAGAAGGTTCTAATCCCAGGTCCGCCACGTGACTGCTGTGTGATCTCGGGCAAGCCGCTGCACTTCTCTGTGCCTCAGTTACCTCATCTGTAAAATGGGGATTAAGAATGTGAGCCCCATGTGGGACAACTCGATTACCTTGTACTATCCCAGCGCTTAAAGCAGTGCTTGGCATATAGTAAGCGCTTAACAGATACCATCCTCATCAACCTTAGACCATCGCGTTAGCCTCCGTGCCGGTCTCCCGGAGTCTACCTCCTCCAATCTATCGAGGAGAGCAGCTAACGGGGCCCTCGTATTCATTCACTTATTCATTCAATTGTATTTATTGAGCGCTTACTGTGTGCAGAGCACCGTACCAAGCCCGTGGAAAGTACAATTCAACAACAAAGAGAAAATCCCTGCCCAGTTTCTAGACTGGTCATAGGCCCAAGACTAGGGTCGCGGTGGTGGGAGTGGGCTCAAATGCCATAGAAATATCCGAGTGGAGAACATGGAGAGCAGCTTCCCATTCCCCACCAGAGAATGTTAGAGACCAAAGGGCTGCTATTCTGCCACACAACCGGCCTCCATCCCAGCTGGGCCGGACCAGCGCCAGCCGAGCTCAGCCGCTCTCTGCCCTTCCATCTACCCACGCTCACTCATCCGCTCTCACTTATTGTGTTTTTCCTCCAGCGAGGACTTGCTTCGGATCAGATCCTGCTCCCTCCACAAAATGGACAACCGAGATGTCAACATCACCGCCACGTGCGTACAACACTCTCCCCATAGCTGGAATCTCTCCCTGGGAGAGAGGAGGGAAAGAAAGAGGAGACAAAGGAGGAGAGGGGAGTGCATTCCTCTTACCAGAGGGAGGGGCCTTCGGTCCCCGTGACTTCCAGGAAGTCGTAGCCATCCTCCAGTTGGAAGTCACCGAAGACAAGGGCGATGGTGTCCCCCAGCTCGGCGAGGATGGTCCAGGTGCAGTCGGCATTGTTGTTGTATTCGGAGGGAAAGTGGGGAGTGGCAATGATCCCGCTTTGCCCACGCAACGTCCCACCACAGGCGTCGTCCGCTGCAAACGCAAAACAAGCCCCGCAGGGGCGGGAAGACAAAGAGAGGGTTCAGTCTGGCAGACTAGACCCCGAAGCCCACCCCCAACCTCCACTCCAGAAGGGAGAAACGGCCCACGGGTGACTGGCAGATGAGGGGTCTCTGTTTCCGACAGGCTTGTAAGCTGCCAGGTCGAACGGAAAGAGTGCGGGCCTGGGAGTCAAGAGACCAGCGTTCTAGTCCAGACTCAGTTACAGGCCTGCTGGGTGACCTTGGTGAGTCACAACTTCTCTGGGCCTCAGTTTCCTCCTCTCTAAAATGGGGATGAAACACCTACTCGACCTCCTGCTTAGACTGTAAGCCCTGTGTGGTTATCCTGGATCTATCCCAGGCACTTGGCATAGAGTTAGTGCACAATAAATGCCATTATTATGACGACTCCTGCACCATCCTTGGGGCAAAGGAGCGGAACTCAAAATGAATTTTTGTCTCAATCCCCATGAGTCGGTGGTGGATTTTTTTTTCATTCAAGAATCAAATGAAGTTGGGCTGGAACCGAGTATTTGATGCCATCTGGCTCAGGAAAGGAAGGGCAGGGGGTGAGGGGAGGAGGGAGGGGGCCTTGGCAGTGGCAAAATGTGTCTCCATTTTGTGCCCAGAGAAACCGCACTCTGCCCTGCCACATCCACTGAACTGACTGCCCATCACTAGAAGTGCAGTTGACATGTCTCATGTGTGAAGTGTGGATTGGAGTGTTTCCCTACAGCTCCACACTGATCTCTCTGAAAGATGCTTGTAAAGTACTTACTTTCCCTTTAAATTTGCTTTATTGCTACTTGAGTTTCCGAGATCAAAGGACAAACGGCAAGTAAGAGAATCGTCTCTAGCTGCAGGGAGAAGCATCCTTTGGGAAAGCCAGTGCCAAGAGTTACATTCAATCCTGGGCACCGTTTCAGTCTTCAAATGGCCACTGAGATTTTTCTATGAATGCTGGAATCGATCAGTGGTATTTATTAAGCACTTATTGTGTGCAGAGCACCGTATTAAGTGCTTGGGGAAGCACAGTACAACAGAGTTGGTATACTTGTTCCTTGACCACAAAGAGTTTAGAGCCTACAGGACCAAACTAAGTCCCATAGTGCCGGGAATCCACTGGGTGAGCGCTATCGGAGACAGACTGACCACCGGTCAAGAAAGCAAGGCCTTCGTGGCTGGTGTGGGGACTGGGACCCTTCAGAGGGCGGTGGGGATGTCCTCCTTATTGACCAATCTTATTCCTTCATTGGATCGCTTCCCTGCCTGTGGCTTCAGCGCTGAGTGACTGGGCTGGTGGGGGGGGGGGGGGTGCGTTGGATCCTCCTTTTAGATGTAGGGTTGGTGGCCACGTAAACTCGCTGAGGGCCGGGACTGTGTCCGTTTAGTCATATTGTACTCTCCCAAGCACTTAGAACAAAGTTCTGCACACACTAAGCACTCAAATACGATTGGTCAAAACTGAGGGGCTAGGATCAGGGAGAGGCAGAATGGGGATAAATCTGGGTCCAGCCCAACACGGCACCCGTATCGTGCCACTGAGGTGGCCAGCATCCAGGCATGACAGCCGATGGTGGGAGAATCGTCCTCCTGGAAGCCAGATGGACTTACCGTTGATAACACTGTCCAGGACTTACCTCAGGCCACCTGGGAAGCTAGGCCCCTACCCTGTCAAGCCCCTCTCCCTGCCCTCCGCAACCTACACACTTGGGAGAAGCAGCGTGGCTCAGTGGAAAGAACACGGTCTTTGGAGTCAGGGCTCATGAGTTCGAATCCCAGCTCTGCCACTTGTCGGCTGTGTGACTGTGGGCAAGTCACTTGACTTCTCTGTGCCTCAGTTCCCTCATCTGTAAAATGGGGATTAAGACTGTGAGCCCCATGTGGGACAACCTGATTCCCCTATGTCTACCCCAGCGCTTAGAACAGTGCTCGGCACATAGTAAGCGCTTAACAAATACCAACATTATTATTATTATTATTACACACACATATATATATATATATATTCTCTGCCCATTTTCATCATGTAGCAGAAGGGAAGCCAGGATTCTGAATTTCCTCCACCTTATGGGAACATACGCTCTAGTCTGTAAGCTCATCTCTAGACTGTAAGCTCATTAATAATAATAATGGCATTTTTTAAATGCTTACCATGTCCCTGTGGGCAGGGAATGTGTCTTCTAATTCTGTACTGTACTCTCTCAGGTGCTCGGTACAGTGCTCAGCACATAGTAAGCACTCGATAAATACCATTGACTGACTGATTATGGGGAGCTGGATGGTTTTGGGACACCTTGTTCACTATAAGCTCCTTATAATAATAATGTTGGTATTTAAGCGCTTACTACGTGCAGAGCACTGTTCTAAGCGCTGGGGAAGATACAGGGAGCCCTGGGGTAGATACAGGGGCAGGGATTATGTCTACCAATTCCATTGTATTGTCTTCTTTCAAGTGCTTAGTACAGCGCTCTATTTATTTATTCATCTATTTATATTAATGACTATCTCCCCCTCTAGACTGTGAGCTCGTCATGGGCAGGAATGTTTCTGTTTGTTACACTGTACTCTCCCAAGCGCTTAGTACAGTTCTTTGCATGCATATGATAAATATGAATGAATTAATGATTGCACACAGTAAGTGTTCAATAAATACCACTGACTGATCGATCGGTCTGGGCAGGGACCACCCATAAATGATGTTTTGGTGCCACCTGAACACACGTTGGAAACGTCACCCTGAGGAAAGGGTTGTGTCATAATCAATCCATTGACTCACTCTGGGGGCTTAGGGGGTGGAGGTGCCTTTCTCCGGGACTGGGCCACATAAGGGAGGAAGGAGAGCTCTTCAAGGGACAAACTCTCTGGGTATTGGATGGAGTCCAGCGTATTGTGGGCCCTGCAGGGATAACCACAAGCAATGTGGTTTGCTTTGCACGTCTCTGGCCCGCTCTGAGTGAGAGAGAGGGTTCTCCTTGGGAAACGGGGCAAAAGCAGTCGACAGAAGAGAGCAAGTGGGACCAGCTGCTTTCTCCCGAGGTTGACACTCTATTATCCCCACCTCCCTGGCTAACCCACGGAGCTTTTGATGGGAGCCGTACGACCTCATAAAGAGCAACACAGCCTAATGGATAAAGCACAGGCCTGGGAGTCAGGGGACCTGGGCTCTAATCCCAGCTCTGCCATTTGTCTGCTGTGTGATCTTGGGTAAATCACTTCACTCTGCCTCAGTTGCTTCATCTGTAAAATGGGATGAAGACTGAGAGACCCACGTAAAGAGGGACTGTTGTTGCTCAACCTGATTAGCTTGTATCTACCCCAGGGCTTAGTACAGTGCCTGGTGCATTGTAAGCACTTTTAAATACCATTTAGAAAAAAGGAAAAAAAAAGAGGGAGAGGGAGGCGGAGTTGGGGCCTTTAGCCCTGCTCCTCACACTGTTTGGAATTCAGCTTTTGTTTTTTTCTCTCTCACAGGTACATCTGTGACTTTTACCCCAGGGAGGAGTGAGACTGCGAAGCCTGACATCTAAGACTAGATCTGTCTCCTTCTGTTGTCAACAACACAAGCTGTTAGCTTGGCCCTGGGGGTCTTCCTCACCTTTCAGCAAGCTGAAGACCTCTAGATGTCAAATCCCCACCGCTGCAGGACAGGAGACTCGTGGGTTGACGCTAACAAGAGTTTGGGCACACGTTGTGCTTCTTGATTGAAAATTCGCTAAAGTCCCCGACACATGTTCTTTTGAGTGTGTGATTGTCTCTGACTTCTGGCTGGGTCTACACTCCCCAGGGCATCCAGATCATCTCGAGTCCTGCATCTAGAGCTCATCTATCTCACCACCCTCTCCTTTTCTACATCCTCCTTCTGGCCTGCAAGTCCCTCCTTCTCCATAGACTCCACACCAGCATTCTCCTCACCTTCAAAGCCTCATTAACAAACACTAACAAATACTATAGAAAAAAAATCAAACAAACAATGGCATTTACTGCACACTTTCTGTTCTCAGAGCACCATACTAAGCTCTTGGGAGAGTATGATACACCAGGGTTGACAGACTACTTAGCTGCCCACAAGGAGCTTACAGTCTAAGGGGGGAGACAGACATAAAAATAAATGACACCTACGTGCTGTGGGCCTGAGGGTGGGGTGAATAAAGATCGCAAATCCAAGGATAGGGGTGATGCAGAAAGAAGTGGGAGTAGGGGAAATAAAGCTCCACTCATTAGGGGAGGCTTAGTATCTTGGAGGCTTTTTCGCTTCCAAGAAGCCTTCCCTGACTAATCCCTCCTCTCCTCCCCTTCCTTCTGCGCTGCTCTTATTTGCTCCTTCATTCATCCTCCCTTCCATCCCCACAGCACATATTTATATATCTGTAATTTATCTATTTATATCGTCTATCTCCCCCTCTAGACTGTGAGCTTGTTGTGAGCAGGAAATGTGTCTGTTGTTATATTGTACTCTCCCAAGCTCTCAGTACAGTGCGTTGTGCACAGTAAGCACTCAATAAATATGACTGACAATGAATATATAGGCGAGACAACCCCATTCTGGTGGGCTACACAGCTTAAACCCTGTCTCTCCCCCTCCACCCCCCACCCTGCCTTCCCAGACACTTCTTCCCCAGCCCCCAACTCCTTGTCGACCCATCACCCCCGTATGGTCGTTTGGGGGTTTTCTCCCTGCTTTCAACAAGGTGCCGTCATTCAAGGTTATAATTTCAGCACCATAAAATATCACCTTCAGGGGACACCGTGGCCATGAAATATTCATTTGTTCTTTTCCACTCTCAGGCAGTAAGAGTCTCGCTCTAGCCATTAAGCCATATATACTGTAAGTTACAGGTGTATTATGCCGATAGTTTCTTCTCCAAGTTTATGATTACGCTTAGATTTTATTTATTGGTGACTTTAAATTCCATGGCTGGAGCGTCAATTAATGTTCCATTGGAAAGTTTTCCATTAAGGGGGTGGTGCTTCTCTGCTTTGCCCCCTTCTCAGCCATTTACCCTTGCCAATCTTGTCTGAATTCATGAAGGGATAGGGAAAGCAAATCCTCACAGTCCACTTTACTCTCAGGCATCCGTTTAGCACCTCACAGGAATTTGTCATTCAAAACAGCAGACAAGCAGACTGGTAGAAAGAGCCCCGGCCCGGGAGTCGGAACATCTGGGTTCTGATCCCGGCTCCGTTGCTTGTCTGCTGTGTGATTTTGGGTACGTCACTTCACTTCTCTGTACCTTATTTCCCTCATCTGCAAGATGGGGGAAAGACAGAGGCCAGGGCTGAGGTCTACGAGTCACCAAGACTTAGAGGGGTCGGAGGAGCCCAGAATCGTCACCAAACCCCACAACTTCTCTTTCCTCCACCTTGACGGGGGCAGGTTCTAAACTAACACAAGGGACCCCTTCTTCACCACCCCCCACGGGGTGGTCATTGGCAGGATTCAGACCCACTGGAAGCTGTGAAAGCAGAAAACGGCAGTCGTTTCTAGAAAGACTCAGATCAGCTGGGGGCAAGAGGTCCAGCCACCTTTAGAGGGGAGAGTCATAATGATGGACTGCACGGGGCCCCAGGCAAGTCGGTGTGGCAGTCAGAACAGCAACCGGCTACAACAGTCATCCATACGTGCCTCCGGGGGCCTGGCCCACTTAGGCATTCACCTAGATGAAGACTTCAGGAGGGGGTGGACGAGAAGACCTATGGTTGCTAAAAGGGGATCCAAGAAGCTGGGCATGTCGGGAGAAGATGGAAGAGAAATCATGGAGTTGAGGCTATTTCAGGCAGGTGGGCTGGTCAGCTCGCCCCGGGGGGAGCCAGGTCACTCTGGCTTCACCTTGCCGGTGGAAACGCTTAGATTGGTGCGTCGTTGGGTCAGTCTGGAATCTTGAAATCAAAGGGCTGATGATCAGACTCAATTTAGAAAGCCAATTCACCTTAGATGGACTCAACATTCCCAGGGCTGCTCTGAAGGGTGTCTCTGGCTCTTTTAATAGAGGTAGGCGAGGGAGATATTTATGTTCAATCGGTGCTATTCCCAGGCTCTGGAGAGGAATGCGGTGTACCGGGACCAGGGTCTGGGACCGAGGGAGGTCTGAGGTCTTCCCAGGCACACACCTTTCCATCAGCCAGCACGGCACTCCTGTCTTTATCTTCTTATTTATTCAACCCACCCTACTCCTCCCACCTTTCCATCAGCCAGCATAGTACTCCTGTCTTTGTCTCCCCACTTATTTATTCAACCCACCCTGCATTTACTTGCACCTCTTTAAACTCTGTTGTCTTTCCTTCCCTGTGATTTACTTTGTGTCTGTCTCCACCCCTTCCAGATTGTAAACCCCCTTGAGGGAAGAGGACAAACCTACTTCCCTATAATTTATTTCAGTGAATATCTCCACCCCCTCCAGATTGTAAACCCCCTTGAGGGCAGAAATCACGCCAACTGTTGTATCCGCCCAAGCACTTAATACAGCGCTCCGCCCGAAGGACGTGCTCAATAGATGTTATTGACTGATTATTCACCTGTGTCTTTTATACCTATTCCCTTCCTGTTCGCGATGGTGTATTCAAAGACATGGGTCCATTTTGTCTTTTATTAGATTGGAAGCTCCTCAAAGGCAGAGATCATTCTATGCACTTAGTAAAGTGTTCTGCCCACAGTAATGCTCAGTATAGTGCACCGTATCCAGGAGGAGGTCAGTACAGTGTTCCACTCAACAGTCGAATAGATGCTAGCAAAGTAGCATGGCCTAGTGGAAAGAACGGGGCTTGGGAGTCAAAGGACCTGGCTTCTAATCCCGGCTCTGCCACTTTACTTCTCTGTGCCCTAGTCGCCTCATCTGTAAAATGGGGATTAAGACTATGAGCCCCATGAGGGATATAGACTGAATCCTACCTGATTTGCTTCTATCTACCCCAGTACTTAGTACCGTGCCTGGCACATGGTAAGTGCTTAATACTCTTTAAAAAAATAAAACAAAATTAAAAACCTCTGGGCCAGTCACAACTTCTTCCAGGCCTCCAATGTCTCTTCTGAAAAATGGGGATTAAGATTGATCCCCACATGGGAAATTGACTGTGTCTAACCTGATTAGCTTATATCGACCCCAGTGCTTAATAATGTTGGTATTTGTTAAGCGCTTACTATGTGCCGAGCACTGTTCTAAGCGCTGGGGTAGACACAGGGGAATCAGGTTGTCCCACGTGGGGCTCACAGTCTTCATCCCCATTTTACAGATGAGGGAACTGAGGCACCGAGAAATTAAGTGACTTGCCCAAAGTCACACAGCTGGCAAGTGGCAGAGCCGGGGTTTGAACCCATGACCTCTGACTCCAAAGTGCTTAGTACAGTCTCTGGCAACAAAGTATGCTCTTATCAAACCCCGAAAAAAAACAGTGCTCAGTACAAGGCTCTACACCCCGTAGTGCTCAATAAGTACTATCGGTGCCAATCCAGAAAGTGGCATTCACTCCTGTCCATATGCATCTGAGGAGCTGCTGCTAGAGCCTGACCGAGCTGGCTGGTACAGTACTGGCTTCCGAATCTGAACGTTCTCCAGACGCTTCGCTTGCTTCGGCAAGGGCTAGCGCCCAACTGCACTGCCTAAGGAACAGGAAGTCTCAGGCATCTTACATTCCCAACACCAATTTTCAAAATTTTAACGCTCTTAAATGAAACCACCCCAGTAGAGAGTGGGGAGAGAGATCCTTGTTGGGCTGGAAGAGCGGGTTTTATCAGACCACTTCCTCTAAGACACTGGGCACTTAGTATTAAGGGCTAAATGGTATTAATGTTAATGTTGGTATTTGTTAAGCGCTTACTATGTGCAGAGCACTGTTCTAAGCGCTGGGGCAGATACAGGGTAATCAGTTTGTCCCACGTGAGGCTCACAGATAATCCCCATTTTACAGATGAGGTAACTGAGGCACAGAGAAGTTAAGTGACTTGCCCACGGTCACACAGCTGACAAGCGGCAGAGCCGGGAGTCGAACCCATGACCTCTGATTCCGAAGCCCATGCTCTTTTCACTGAGCCACACTGCTTCTCCAGGCACTGTCCTAAGCACTGGGGTAGATAAAAGATAACCGGGTTGGACACTGTCCCACTTAGGGCTCACGGTCTCAGTACCCATTTTACAGATGAGGTAATTGAGGTACAGAGAAGTTGAGTGACTTGCTGTTCACCTGATATGACTCACTCCATTTAAGAGAGAGAGAGGCCACCATTTGAGAAGCCCACGGGGGACAGGCAGGCATGGACCCCCAAGCTTGCTAAACTGCCTGCCCGTGCAGTTGAACGTTTTGTTTCTGCAGTTTCTGGAAGCATCTCCATGACTCACAGAGATGGAGAAACCCCCATCTTGGGAGTTTCATTTTGCAAAAGAAGGGGGGGATCCTTAACCAGTCGATCAGTGGCATTATTTGAGTGCTTACTATGTGCACAGTACTAATCTAAGCCCTTGGGAGAGTACAATACAAAAAAATAAACAGGCATGTTTTCTGCCCATAATGAGCTTACAGTCTTGAGGGGGAGACAAACATTAATAAGCCTTCCCTGACTAAGCCCTCCTGTCCTCTTCTCCCACTCCCTTCTGTGCCGCTCTTACTTCCTCCTTTATTCATCCTCCCTCCCATTTCCACATCACACAAACATATATATATATATATGTATATATATATCTGTATACAGCTGCAATCTATCTATTTATATTAATATCTGTCTCCCCCTCTAGACTGTGAGCTCACTGTGGGCAGGAATTTGTCTGCTGTTACACTGCACTCTTCCAAGTGCTTAATACAGTGCTTTGCACACAGTAGGCGTTCAATAAATATGATTGAATGAAGGAAGGAATAAATAAGGAGTTTATAACAAATAATTTAAAGACCGTCCCCGAGTGCAGGAAGGGAGTCCGGTGCCTTTCTTTAATGCCACTCGCCCTCTCTTGTTCTTCACACAGTGTGAAGAGCTTGTTATTGTTGCTCAAACATATTAAACAGTCCTAAAAATTATTTCTGGCACAATGCATGCTAAGCAGCTGTCGGAATTCTAATAGGATGGGACACTTCTAATGAGATCGTGCGTATTTGAGTCACTTCATACACCGGAGCGAAAATGGGCTTGGATTCTTCTGTCACTTGCTGAATTTTGTTGCCAATTCTCCAGAAGTCTACGGGCCTAGGGGTGCCACTCAAATTTAGTCACCTTCCGGACTTCCTTTCCCTCAGGAAGGGATAAACACCACGGTACGTATTTTGCTGGCAAACACCCTTACCCCCACCCCCCACCTGCCTGCTCCTCCAAACCAGTCAATCAGTAGTATTTATTGAGCACCCTATTGCTTGCACATCACCGTACAAAACTTGGGTAGAAGTAGTAGATGGTGATCCCTCCCCTCGGGGTGACTAATCTAGCAGGGGACACTACAATAAATGAAAGATCGGAGGGAGAAGGGACAGGGGCTAGGAACAGGAGTTAGTCCTTGAGGAACGGGGTGTGTGAGATATATTCATTTAATCACATTTATTGAGTGCTTACTCTGTGCACAGCACTGTACTAAGCGCCTGGGAGAGTACAATATAACAACAGATGTATCGAGCGCACAGTCTAGAGAGGTACAAAAGTACTACGGGGAGCGATAAGTACTTGAGTGGGAAGATGGGACAGAAGGGCTAAACAGAACCAATCAGATGCATTTACTGATCACTTAATAATGATAATGGTATTTATTAAGTGCTTTCTATGTGCCAAGCACTGCTCTAAGCACTGGAGTACTGTACTAAAGGCTGGATATGTGCAGAGCACTGTACTAAAATGCATTTGGGAGATTACAATAAAGGTGGTAGACATGTCCCTGCCCTCAAGGAGGTTGTGGTCCAGTGGGGAAAATGGATATTACAATAAATTACAGGTAGGGGAAGCGGCAGAGTACAAAGATATAGAAATAAGTGTTTTGGGTGCTGGGGTGTGGTGAGTATCAATGTGCTTAGAGGAAACGGACAATTCCTTACGCAGAGCAGAAGGAAGAAATAATACAGTGGCGAGAAGAAAAGTTAGTTAGGGAAGCCGTCAATCAATCATATTTATTGAGCACTTACTGTGTGCAGAGCACTGTGCTAAGTGCTTGGGAGAGTAAAACGCTAGAACAGTAATCACCTCTAGGATTTTCCCCCAAAGTAACTTCAGATGTGTGATTATTCTAGTTTCAAGTGTACTTGAATATTGCTTACGTGGGATCCATAGAGACTGCAGTATATTTGCAAGTTTTAAATTACTGCTGCCAATAAGTTGCCCTTTTCTTATAATTGTAATTATGAAATTTATTAAGCACTTACTGTGGGTTAAGTGCTGAGGTAAGTACAAGATCATCAGACTGGGCAAAGTCCAAGGCCCCCAAGGGGATCTCCATTTATTTGATCCCCATTTTACAGATGAGGACACTGAGCTCCAGAAACATTAAGAATAGTATCCAAGGTCACAAAGCAGGCCAGTGACAGAGCTGGGATTAGAACTTGATTCAACTCGCTCCCAGGTCCATGCTCTTTCTACTAGGCCACGCTGCCTCTCCCTCTAGACTGTAAACTTGTTGTGGGCAGGGAATGCGTCTGTTTATTGTTATATTGTACTTTTCCAAGTGCTTAATGCAGTGCTCTGCACACAGTAAGAGCTCAATAAATATGACTGAATGAATTTAGATTTTAGTCGCCAGGAAACACTAGAGGACGACCATCAGAGAGGAGGAAACTCGGTTAGAACGATTGGCTAGGAGTCGAGAAAAGTGGGCTCAGCGTCTGGTTCCTCTGATAACTTGTTACTTTACTTGCCATTCCTGTCCTCCTCCCTCCAAAATGGGAATAGCTACTCCCTACTTTGTTTTTAGATTTAATGTCAGTGTGGTATTCTGGGGTATTCTTTCCCCCCTTTTCCCTCTGCTCCCCATCTACCCTCTGCTCCTCCCCCTTCCCCATTCACCTCCCCTCAGCCGAGCCCCCTTTCCCTCTGCTCCCCCTCCCCTCCCCACCCTATTCATTCATTCAATAGTATTTATTGAGCGCTTACTATGTGCAGAGCACTGTACTAAGCGTTTGGAATGTACAAATCGGCAACAGATAGAGACAGTCCCTGCCCACTGATGGGCTTACAGTCTAATCGGGGGAGACAGACAAAAACAATAGCAATAAATAGAATCAAGGGGATGTACATCTCATTAACAAAATAAATAGGGTAATTAAAAATATATACAATTGAGCCGACGAGCACAGTGCTGAGGGGAAGGGAGGGGGGAGGAGCAGAGGGAAAGGGGGGGAAGGAGGCTTAGCTGAGGGGAGGTGAAGGGGGGTAGAGGGGCAGCTCCTCTGCCTCCCCTTTCCCTCTCCCCTCAGCATTGTGCTCATTTGTATATATTATTTATTATCTTATTAATTTTGTTAATGAGGTGTACATCCCTTTGATTCTATTTATCGTGATAATGTCTTGTTTTTGTTTCGTTCTGTTCTGTTCTGCTGTCTGTCTCCCCCGATTAGACTGTGAGCTCGTCATGGGGCAGGGATGGTCTCTATCTGTTGCCAAATTGTACATTCCAAGCGCTTAGTACAGTGCTCTGTATTAAGCGCTCAATAAATACTATCGAATGAATGAATTCTGTGAATAAAAGGTGTATATCACCCCACCCTCAGGTACATCTTTGGGAGTCAGGAAGTTTTTAGATTGGCAAGTGCTTCCTGGAGGACATAACATCTTAATGGGGCTTTGAAGATGGGGAGAATAGTGGTTTGTTGAAGGTGAAGGAGGGAGTTCCAGGCAGCGGGGAGGGCGCGAGCGAGGGGTCGGCAGAGGGAGAGGTAAGAACGAGGCACAGTGAGTAGGTTGGCCCGAGAGAAATAAAGAGTTTGAGCTGGGGTACAGTGGGAGAAGGGAGTGGGTAGGTAAGAGGGAGGAGGCTGACTAGTGCTTTAATGTCAAAGATCAGGAGTGTCCGCTTGATATGGAGAGGAATGCATCTGTGATTCATTTTAGCGTCTTTCTTCCCCACTTGATCATAATTCCTTGAAGGCAGAGATCATGTCTATAATTCTGTTGTACTCTGCCAAGTGCTCAGTATAGCGCTCTGCACGTGATAAGCACTCAAACTTTGGAGTGGTGTTTACAGATGGGAAAACTGAGGCCTTGAAAGGTCAAGTGCCTTACCCAAGGTCGCAGCCGCAGGCCAAAGACAGGAATGGGATTAGAACCTGGGTCCCAATCCCCAGCTGCCTGATCTTTCCACTCCGACATCCTCCACACCAGGGGAGAATGTAGCCACGGGTCACATTTATTCCAGAAAAGTATTTTCACCCTGGTATCAGGTGCTGTCGGAGCTGCACCACAGCTCCGAGGGGGACAGAGACCGCTCCCAAGCTGATGATCTTGTATCAACCCTTTACTGCACTCACTCTCCCGAAGGCTTAGTGTAGCATTCTGCACAACAAAAGCATTCAACAAATATGATTAATTGATCCCTGAGACACTCCCACCATCTCAGTGTCCAGGATCCCACCTGTAATAGGAAACTGGTGAGACGACAAATAAGAGGAAGGAGAGTCCAGGATATTTAGAGGGGTGAGAAAGGGGGAAGTGGGGAAGATAGCATAATAATGTGTCTGAAGCCCTGTAGAAGAAGGGAGATAACCAGATCAGAAACAGTTCCTGTCCCACCCAAGGCTCATCTCTTAGAAGGGGCATATCCCGATTTTACAGGTGAGGAAACTGAGGCACAGGAAAGTTAAGTGACTCACCCAAGGTCACAGAGCCAGCAAATGGCAGTGACGAGATTAGAGTCTGGGTCTCCTGACTCCCAACTCTCACCAGGGTAAGGAGCCTGAAGACAGGGCATCCTCTCCCCTGGCACGCCTTCCTTCCACAACCAGAAACCCAGAGAATCGAGCCGAACCGGGAGGATGGGTGTCTCAACATGAGAAATCTCCGCAAGATCCATCCAAACAGCGTGACTCATCTGGGCTGAGCCTTGGTGGGGGGGGGGGGGGGGTCATTAGGCGAACACTATCTGCTCATTTGAAATTCCAGATTTCTGCCTTTGCTCAGGATGCTAATTGATTTCACGAGCGGAGGGTCAATAAGAGAATCGATACCAGACGCTCGGCTCGGGCCTGGTGGAAGAGCTGGGGGTGGTGAGAGCAGGTGGCCAGTTCGGTCGCTTGCTCCAGAAGGATGCCTGGATCTGCCCCCGCTGGTCCCGAGATCAAGGGTAACTCTGCCCCTCTGCGCCACCCTCCCAAGTCCCCCTACGAGCAGCCGACGGGCACGCGCGTGTGGGGACGCAGCCGGTTACCTCTGCAGGTGGGGAGCGGGAAGTTCCACAGGGCGTTGTTCTCGGAGCCGGCCTGGCAGGTGAGCACCGCGTGCCCCTCCAGGAAGAAGCCCGGGTTGCAGCTGTAGCGGACTTGGTCTCCAATGCTGAATGTCGCTCCTTGCTGGACACCGTTGGGCAGCCGCCCGGGGTTCCCACAGGTGTGGCTCGGTAGCACTGGCGGAGCAACAGTGGGACTCGGTTAGTTCCCTGGCCTGGACCCCTTTCTCTTCCCTGTCAGTCATCCCGTCAGCCGCGCCGTAACACCGCCTGAGCATCCACCGTGTGCAGAGCGCCGGACCGGGCCTTTAGGATATACCAAATGACAAATTCCCCTCTAATGGGGTAGGCCAACGGAAAAATAAAAACAGAGGTGAGAGATACAAGTCCTGACCTCACAAGCGCACAATCCAATCATGCAGTCCTCACTCCGGCCAAGTAGCAAACAGTGCCTCAGTGCAGGGCTCAGGTAAGGGCAATCTGTGGGAAAGCCTCCAAGACCCTGAAACACCCCTAGGCTAAGGACTGATCCCCATCTCTATGAGAAGGGCAGGGCAGCCAGAATGGGCAGGGGAGGACCAGAAACCGCCCCCAGAGCACTCACTGGGCATCCATGGGTGTGGGGGGAAGGGCACTTTGAGGACTCTCCCCTTATGCTTAAGCCTCGCTGACTTTAACCCAGTGAGCAAAGACCCCATCCCTCCCTTGTTTCGGAGGGCAGTGGTGGAGCCAACGGTGGGAGTCCTGGGACCCCCAGCCCAGAGGCATTACGACCGTGCTCAAGTCCCACCCGTCCCATCATGGTGGGTCCAGCTGGCAGCGCCTCGACCACGGGAGAGCGCTCGGGGAGCTGGGATGGGAGCACAGGGCCCCCGGGGTCAGAGCGGCCACAGGTGGGGGCAGCTGCCGTGGGGTCGCCCTGTCGGATCACCAGCGTCATGTGGCTCCTGAACTCCCTCCTGCCCGGGGGCTCTGTCGCCCGAAAATGAATGCCAGAACAACCAACGTGGCTGTAAGCAAAAGTCTCTCGTGTTTGAAAGGCACTCTGGGGTGTTCCAATGCTCTGCGCTCAGTGGGTGGCTCCAACATCCATTAGTCGTCCCCCAGGAGAACGGTGGGGGCAAAGGGGGGTGGGTGCTTGGGTCCCTCGGGCAGCCGAGTCCCCCGCCGATCCCGTCCCAGGCTCCTGGGAGCTGCGCTCGGCCACGTGACTGGTCCGCTACCAGAGATCACAGCCGGGCCGTGGAGCGCTTTCAAAGAATGCTGCTCAGATCACAGAGGAGACAAAAAAGCCAACCATGTTTGCCTGTCTGGAGCAGACCCCTTTGACTGCTGATGAGATGAAGAGCCAGCAGTGTGTTTACATCAGAGGCCGCGGGCATCAGTTTAATTCAGGCCGCCTCCTCCCTCCTCCCAGTCATTTTCCTGAAGGGTGAGAACGGCAGAGACGCCGTCCTCACCGAGGCTGGGGCACCAAAGCTCATTGCGGGCAGGGAACGTATCGACCAACTCCGGTTATGTTATACTTTCCCAAGCGCTTATTACAGTGCTCTGTACACAGTAAGCTCTCAGTAAATGTTGATCGATTGATCGATTTGGGCAAGTGGGAAGCGTCAGACACAGACTCTGGCGAAGGAGGGGCGACGTCCGGTCGGAGCGTGACTGACCAGGGGTCCCAAGACTCCCACCATGAGTGTCGAAACGGGGTCTTTGCTTAAGTTAAAGGCAAAGGGATATAAGGGTAAGGGGAGAGCCCCTGAAATTCCCCTTTCAAGGCCTCTTTCCCCCTACCAACACTCAGTGTGAGAGATCTGAGTATGTTTTTGGTCTTCCCCTGCCCATCCTGGCTGCCCTGTCCATCTCATAGAGACAGCGTTCAGTCCTTTGCATTGGGGCATCCTGGATGTTGGGCTTAATCCCCAAAGAGGGATTAAATGGGACTGGACTGGGGGATGGAGAGAGGGGCTCAGGGGAAAGGAAGAGCCATAAATAAAGGGTTACAAGGGATCTGCGAGACACCATGTTAGCTAGCCCCCTGCCTCCAGGCAGACCAATTATAATAAAAAATTCAAAAATGGTATTCGTTAAGCACTAACTATATACTAACCACTGTTCTAAGCACTAGAGAAGTAGCGCGGCTCGGTGGAAAGAGCACCGGCTTGGGAGTCATGGGCTCTAATCCCGGATCTCATCTGCCTCGGAAAAACCCGGTCCAATTCCAGGCATTCTGGAGACACTACCTCTCCCTCAATTGACAGCACTGGCTGAGCACTTAAAGTGTCCAGAGCCCTCTACTAAGCGCTTGGGAGAGTACGACCTGTAAACTGTAAGCTTGCTGTGGGCAGGGAACGTGTCTGTTATACTGTTATAGTGCACTCAACCAACCGTACAGTACAGTGTACTGCACATGGTAAGCACTCAATACGATTGATAGACTGATTACAACTGAGCACTAGACACTTCCTTGCCCTCAGGGAGTTTTCAATCTAAAACATCTAATAAACCCCCTAGGTTAACTAAATCATATGGTTCCGATGGACCAAGACAGGGGGAATGGATGCAATGAATTCTCAGACATTCCTACTAGCCCTTGGATTCCATATAAAAGTAAGGAATGTCAATTCTGAGGTTCTGTAGGGGTAAGGAGTGGCTCTGTAGACCATTCTGCACTCATAATAGGAGGAGGAGGAAAATTCCGGGAGAACCATTCTGTGGTGCCCATCCCTGAGGGAAGTGTAAATATTTAGAGAAGGACTGGGGAGGATTGGGAAGCGGTGTGGCCTCGTGGAAAGAGCATGTACATGGAAATCAGAAGACCTGGATTCTAATTCCAGCTCTGCCGCTTGTCTGCTGTATGACCTTGGGCAAGTCACTTCATTTCTCTGTGCCTCAGTTTCCTCATCTGTCAAATGGGGTTCCATTATTTGTTCTATCTCTTACTTAGATTGTGAGCCCCATGTGGGATAGGAATTGTGTCCAACCTGATTATCTTGTATCTACCCCAACACTTACAGTGCTTGGTACAGAGCCATAAAAAAGGCAGCCAGGAAATTGGAGAAGAGACCAGTGGCCATCTTGAGATGAGAGCTGTGTGACAGAGAGGAGGGCAGAGGGAAGGAGAATACTGTGGCCCCAAGCGGGCCAGGGAGGGATCAGAGCGGGGTTACAGTTTGAGGGGTGGAGCTGGAAGTTCAGGATGTAGAGTTAGAACTCTGGAGGAGCAAAGCCGCTGCCCAGGAGGGAAACGAAAAATGTCGATTCCTTGCTTCCAAAAGACTCGGAAAGGTGAGACTGGAAGCTGGGAGAGGACAAAAGGAACGAAAGCCCCAGGACAGGAACTGGAGAGAACTATTAGTTCCAGGGAAAGGTGGTTTGAACTGGACTGGTCTTCGGGCTATCTCATTAGGAACTTATAAAACAACACTGAAGCCTCAGAATCTTGGTGTCTGCCTGCTGTAGGGGATGAGGAAGAAGCTCTAGCTGCTGGGGAGAAATATGGACCTGGGAAGTGGCGGGGAGCAGGGGGAGGAAGAGGGACAAAGAGATTTCTCCATACGCTTCCTGTAGCCAGCTCCCGGAGTGGGGTAGTAGGTTAGTCAGTCCCTAATAACCCCTTCACCTCCGGGGAAGATTCCTGGGCTTCAGTTGAACGGCGGCGGCAACCACAGAGGTGGAGAGCACTGAGCAGAGGTCCCCAAATTTTCACTGGGAAAACAGAATAACTGAAGGTCCTTAGGACCAAGCAGAGGTTGACCGGGGGTCCAGGTGCTCCTAAAGTGATTCCGGGATCCTTTCAGTTGGGATTTAGGGCCGAGAACCCCCGTAACATCACAGAGATGCTCAAATCTGTTAATGCCTTTGGATGGAAGAGGAAGCCAGGGGATAGGAGGGGAGGCATCCTTGGTGCTATAAGGAGAAGATGAAGGGAGAAGAATCTAGGACCCTGCCCCTCCTTTCCCCTCTCCCTCATCGATGTCTAGGTGGACCCGCGAGATAGGACTTCCCCAGTGAAAGGGACACTGCTCCTTTCTAAGAGCCGCTGGCCCGCTCACCTACAGCAAGTGGCCATTTTGACCAGGCGAATGGGAAAGGATGCTGCCATGGTTGGTTTTACCTCCAGGGTACTGCTCGTTCTGATGCCACTGTGTTCTGGACAGGTGCATTTCAGCGCTTTGTTGCTAGGCAGAACTTGGGGGATTGGGAGGCAGGAGCAGCTATGCAGCAGCTACGCAGCAGCTATTCAGGTCTGGCATCCTGTCCGTCTGCGGAACTTGGTTTTAATGGGCCCCAGTCTGTGGCCAGCCTTCCCTCCACTCTCTGTAGATGACACCCAGGGTTTTCTGGGGGTTGGACATCAGAGGTCAGGGACTGCAAGGACTTCTGCTTGCCCAACAAGCCTCACTTGCCGCCATTTGTTCAAAGGTGTCAAAAAACGTGGCTTTGCCGAGCTTTGGTCACCAGCCCGCTCTGGAGTCCCTGAGCCAAATCCCGTCGGATTGACCAGAGATGCCACCCGGCAACTCCAACTGTGAGAACAGCAAGGGGACCGACGTAAAGTAGGTTGACTGGGTTAGGTGGGACAGCCTTATTTTTCCACAAACTGGCCGGATCAGACTATCAAAATCCTGGATTGTTCCGGTTAAATTGGGATGTACGGTCCCATAATAATAATGAAAAAAACCCAATAACAGTGGTATGTGTTAAACTCTTACTGTGAGCCAAGCACTGTACCAATATGGTCCCATAATAATAATTTAAAAAACCAATAACAGCGGTATGTGTTAAACTCTTACTGTGAGCCAAGCACTGTACCAAGTACCATATAAGCAGATTGGCCACAGTCCCTGTCCCATATGGGGCTCAACCTCTAAGTGGAAAAGGGCACAGGTGTTTCATCCCCATTTTACCGAAGAGAAAACTGAGGCCCAGAGCAGTTAGGTGACTCGCCCAGAGTCACAAGGCAGGCAAGTGGCAGTGCTGGGATTATAACCGAGGCCCTGGTCTCTCCACTGGACTCCATCGCTGGCCTGGTCACTTTTGCTTTAATAATAACGTTGGTATTTGTTAAGCGCTTACTATGTGCGGAGCACCGTCCTAAGCGCTGGGGTAGATGCAGGGTAATCAGGTTGTCCCAGATGAGGCTCACAGTCTTCATCCCCGTTTTCCAGATGAGGTCACTGAGGCACAGAGAAATTAAGTGACTTGCCCACAGTCACACAGCTGACGAGTGGCAGAGCCAGGATTCAAACCCATGACCTCTGACTCCCAAGCCCGGGCTCTTTCCACTGAGCCACGCTGCCTTTGGTGTCTTTGCTCCTGTCCGCAACCCGCTTCCCGGGAGGGGACCTTCCCAGTCCTACTCCGTCTTTGGCAAACAGGCAGCCGGGCACACTTGCCATCTGACAGGGTGCATGGTGCCGGAAGACATCCAGAGCCCAGCAGCCACCAGCACGGGGAGTTTAACGCCGCCAACTTGAGGGCGGAGCCAGAGTTTTCAACCGCAGTAGTGCTCCGTGGACACGGTCCAGAACCGAAACTAAGTATACGACGTCAGGCTTCTTTCCCTGTTTTCATCTTACAAATTTAAACCGTGAGCTCCCTAGGCAAGAAAAATGTGTCTCTCGACTCTAATACTTTGTACTCTCACCAGTGCTTAGTACAGTGCTCTGCACAAAATGCTCAATAAATAGCACTGATTCAATTTTAAGACCCAACCGGGACTGGCCTAAAGATAAGCTCCCGTGGAGACAGGCTTTCCTGATCTGAGCTGCTTCCTTGTTTTTAACTTAGCGCCTCCCTGCAGCTCTTGGGGGCGGGGAAAGAGTCCAAAATCACTCCCCCGATGTGAGGCATTGCATTCTATGGGGTCTCTCTCCCTCTCTCTGCCTTAGAGGGGGAAGAGATTGATATGGCTACGATTGAACTTTATCCTCCACGTAAGAAGGACGCCCAGGGCTGCTTCTCCCCTGCTTCTCCAGGTGGGAGTGATTACCCAACCTCCGCGGGAGTACCAGTGATGAGATGGAGAAAAGGAAGATGACTGAGGGCTCGTTGCCCTCTAAATCCACACTGCCAATTAGCCCGGGTGGGGGCAGAGGAGGCGGGCGAGATCCTCCGGGAGAGGGCCCCGCTTCGCTGGGGAGGGGAACCCGCAGACCGACGACCGGGCTCAGTCTCCCTCACCATCACCGTCCGGAAAAGAGGCTCAGAGGGTTCTAAAGCACAAGATCTCCACCCCCACGAGAAGAAACGTGGAGATTTTAACGATAAAGGGGAGGGCTAGGAGTGTGCGTAGGCATGCGTGTGTGCTGGTGTGTTCACGCATCAAAGAGGACAGGAGGAACCTGGAACGGGGGAGACCTCATTCCACCCACCCCTGAAAAACTACCAAGGAGCGGAGCCATGGGTGGGGAAGGGCTTTGGGGACAGCAGGGCCCAGAGGCTTCTGGAAGACTGTGGCCCTACATCCCAGGCAGGAGCTGGAGAGGGTCAGCCCTGAGGACAGGAACTGCTGTGAAGTGAATCTATGTAGACACTGGGGGCCAGTGTTGATCCACTCTGCAATCTCCTCCCGGAAGCCAGCCTGCCCACCTCACCGTGTCACTTACTCTCTCTCTGTCTCTGTGTGTCTCTGTCTGCCTGTGACAGGGACAAATAGACTCCTTTCCCTAAGAGACTACCCTGCCGAAACACTTCCTCGATGTTCCCTACGCGGAAGAAATGTCTGCCTTCCCGCTGACCTCCCCGGCCTCTCTGAGCTGGCTGGCACACACGCCGATGGATATGTTCTTCCAAGCGGGTGAAAAAGCAGTCGCCCGGCCTGTCGATTTCAGGCAGAATCTGATGGGTTTCCCCTGTTCTTTCTGGGTGTCTGGGATGGAGAGAACAGGTGGCCCGGGAGGCGAGTAGCATTCCTGGAGCAGCTGAGATTCCCCCTCCAGCCCTGGCATTCCCAAGCCACTCAGGGCAGCAACTGTCAATTCAAGGGTCCTGCTGGGAAGCCTAAAGGCTCAGCCCATCCAGTCCCCGACCACTCCTCCTACCCCCATCCTCCAGGCACCAACCTGCAGGTGCTGGTGAGATCTGTGAACCACTCTACGCCCATGTGGTTATGGCATTTATTAGCCACAGTGATCTTGGTCTGCCCGAAGCACTCAACTACGGGCCAAGCACGGCGGTAAGCACTGAGGGAGATACAAGATGATCAGATTGGATGCAGTCCCCGCACTCCATGTGGCTCATGTTTTAAGAGGGAGGAAGTCATGTACATTACCCCCGTTTTGCAGATGAGGAAATTGAGGTCCAGAGAGGTTAAATGACTTGGCCAAGGTCACGCAGCAGGTCAATGGCAAGTCTGGGATTGGAATCCTAGTTCTCTGACTGTTACTGGGGCCTGCTGCTAACACCACCACATCCTTTAATACGTTGTTTTTCCAAGTAACCGATAATAATAACAATAATACTACTGACAATGACTATGGTATTAAGTGCTTATTATGGGTCAAAAATTTTACCAAGCACTGGAGTCGATACCCAAAAATCAAGTCTCATATGGGGCTCACAGTCTAAGTAGTAGGGAAAACGGGTATTGAATCCCCAATTTGCAGATGAGGGAACTGAAACCCAAAGAAAAGACTTACCCAAGGTCACCCAGACTAGTGGCAGAGCTGGGATTAGAACCCAGGTTCTCTGACTCCCGGGCCCGTGCTCTTTCCACAGGCTCATGCTGCTTCCCTACCCAGTCCCCTCTCTCTCCAGCAAAAATAAAAATCTACATAGTAGCATCCTAGCATGTGAAAGTCTCTGGATCGAGGGTTTCTTAGCTCGATTGTCAGCGTGGTCATTTGGAGTGGGAAAGACATAAGAGGGCCTCTATTTAAAGACTGTAACAATTTTACTGATGGGCGTTGTGAATACCAGCCATTTTACAACCCTCAACCGTTCATTAGACTTCATTAAGCTCCAGCCCAAATAACCGCCCTCACTGCATAAGCGCAGTGAGAAGCAGCATGGTCTAGTGAATAGAGCGTGGTCCTGGGAGTCAAAGAACCTGGGTTCTATTCCCCAGGTCGGCTTCTTGCCTGCTGTGTGACCTTGGACGAATTATGTCACTTCTCTGAACCTCAGTTGCCTCATCTGTAAAATGGGAATTAAGACTATGAACCTCATGTGGGACGTGGACTGTGTCTAGCCTGTTAGCGTGTATCTATCCCAGTATATAGAACAGCGCCTAGCACATAGTAAGCGCTTAACAAATACTATTAAAAAAAACAAAAAGGAACTACGACTAACCTGATTGAATTGCAGCTACTCCAACACTTAGCTCAGTGCGCAGCACATACTAAGTGCTTAAATACCACCGTGCTGGGACTCGACTCATCACTCTCCTTCAACGTGCACAGTCAATCTGTCATTAAATCTGGCTGATTTATTCTCCAACATCTCCAGAACTCAGTCCTTCCAAATAATAATAATATTGCTATTGGTTAAGTGTTTACTGTACTAAGCGCTGAGGTGACTACAAGAGGATCAGTTTGGACACAGTCTGATGGGAATGAAGAGGATGAGCAAGAGGTCGGTGGCGAGATAGACAAGACCAAGGTACAGTTAGTAGGGTGGTAAAGCGGCCAGCTCCCTGGGCCCCCAACCCAGTGGCCCCCAGTCAGACCTGCTTAGTGTGGTGTCAGGAACATGCCCAAGCCCCAGCAGGGAGGGGCAGAGATGGCCTGCCCCCACCGTAGCGCGGGGAAGAGGAAATCATCATCTCTACCATCTCATGCCTCGTCAACAAAATCAGCGGCTCATTTCCAATTCCAGAGCTATTTATCGACGCGGCCCAAGGTGACAGGAAACCAGGATTAGGAGCACAGCCTGGTTCTCCTTGTTGGTTCTTTGTTTCCCTGAAGGTGCCGTGCTGAGCCAGCCGCATCATCATCATCATTAAGGAGCTCTGGTTGGGCCTTGTGCGGGGAGTAGAAGCAGTGACGTGGGGGAAGACTAGATGGGGAAATTCGAGGTGTCTCTTTTGGGGAGTCAGGTGCCCGCATGCAATGATTCTGGGTCCCTTCATGTCTGCTTGGAAAACAGAACCGCTAAGGAAGGGCAGAACTGATCCCCAGTTTGCGGGGGTCCCCAAGGGTCCCCTACCAGAGCCAATTTAGCCCGGCAAGACTCCCACCCCTCAGCCAGAGGGGCCTCCTCATTACCACGAATTCCCTCTCCATATGGAGCTCCAGGGGCCTCTCCCTCATTAGATCCCAAATCCCCACATGAGGTGGGTGCTGCTATTTATGCCTCTGGAGGATCCCTAGTGCTAGACCGCCTGTGATGTCACACCACGTCACACGATGACATATGAGACACCCCGGACCGAGATCATTTCTCTGAGGTATCCGTGATCTTTACCTTCCCACCACTCAATAAGAAGAATAATCATGGTGGCAATTATTAAATTCTTACTGTGTGCCAAACACTACACTAAGCGCTGGGATAGACACAAGATAATCAGGTTGGACACAGTTCCTGTTCCACATGGGGCTCACGGTTTAAGTCAGTGGGAGTAGTATTTATCCCCATTTTGCAGATGAAAACCCAGAGGTACAGAGAAGTGAGGTGACTTGCCCAAGTTTACAGAGCAGGCGAGTGGTGGAGCCTGGATTGAAACCCAGCTCTTTTGACTACTAGACCAGCGTTCTTTCCGCCAGGTCATACTGCCTCCCTTCAAACTTGTATCCCCATCCTTATTCCCCCTAAACACAGGCACTGCTTCCCAGCTCTGGCAGAGGGAGGCTACACATTCCCATAGCAACATGACCACTGTGGGATTGGTTAAATGCTTACTATATGCTCAATGCTGAGGTAGAACTAATTCAATCAGAGCAGACGTAGGCCCTGAATAGCAGTCTAGGCAGAAGGGAGAATGGATATTTCATTTCCAGAACTGATTCCCATTTTGCAGAAGAGGAAACTGAGGATCATGAAAGTTAAGCAACGCGCCTAAAGACACACAGCAGGCCACTGCTGGAACCGGGGTTAGAACTCATGTCCCCCGTGTCCTGTGCTCTTGCCTCTAGGACACAAGTACGAATACTGGACTAGAGGCACCTGTCCTTTAGCTGTATCTGTATCGGACAGGGGACAGACACACTGAAAAACGGAATGCTCTGTGTGAAACTGGGAGAATCACCCCTCTGGAAGAAGCATAAAGTGGGATGGAGAGGCTGGAGAGGGAAGGAACATGGGTAGGATGGGGGTGATAATGGTGGACAAGAGAAAGGAAACGGGTAGCCGGGGACAGCAAATGCAGTCAGGGCTGAAACCCCCTTGATCTTTCTATTTTTATGGTGTGCAGAAATGCCAAGCCAACTGTAACTCTTGAAAAGGAGAAAATCTTTGGGCTTGAGCTTATTTTTTTTTTTCTTACGTGAGTTGATGCGTGCCTGGAGATCACACAATTCATGCCTTCGCATCCAGTAAGTTGGGTCCACGGGAGTCCACGAGGAGGACTTTCCCGTCTCTGAGACCCATGACAAATCTATTCCCCAGCCACCAAGTCATCCTTGGCCCAGGACCCAAGGCAAGAAGAGAACGAGGACCGCAGCAAAATCCAACCTTTCCTTTCTCGAGTGGAGGAGACCCATTTAGCTAAGTGCCACAGGCAGACACCGGTGTCTAGCTGGAAACCCTCCTTCACCTATGGGGTTAGTCAATGCCAGATGCACTGGCCGATGGGACCGGGGGGATTTGAACCCAGAACGTCATGACAGATCTGCAGAGGACATCTGCAGGGTGACAGTGTGGAGACAGGGTGCTCTCACGGAGAGACTTCGTTTAGAAGTGTGACTTTTCACAGTAAGATGCCGGAAATCCCAGACTGCCCATCTCCCCTTAGCCTCTGGAAACTTTCCTGAAGTTTCCCTACCGCCGAGGTAGGAGGCAGGGTGAGCAGGGGAGCTGGAGAAGGGACATCCGAAGGGCAACAGAGAAATCTCATTTCCTCTGTCAATAAGGGAGGCCGGCTAACATCCAGGGACTAAGCGAGGTCTCAAAGGTGGCCGGGGGAGATAGGTGGCTTTGGGAAACCTCACCCAGTTTCCAGCATGCAATCCCCACTAATGCTCCATGTAATTTTCCTTCTGGAAGATAAGAGCCCAGAATGCAATTTTCTCAAGAAAATTCACTTCAAAAAAGTCACGCTAACCTATGCAGATGTGGCCCCTGGACAGAGTTAGCCTGTGTCTACACTGGGTAAAGGGAAAGAGAGAATGTTTATCTTGGGAACTTGGCCAAGGTGGATAGCCTCTGTACTTCTTGATCAATTAGTGGTATTTATTAAGTGCTTACTGAGGGCACCGCCCTGAACTAAGCGCTTGGGAGAGCACAAGACACAAAGTTCAGTGCTCCGCACATAGCAAGCACACAATAATTACGATTGATTGACTGTCTCTTCACGCTCCTTACACACCATTTTACACCATTTTATTTGAGAGTCAGCTTCCATGGGGTTTAACAGTGTCAGCTGAGCAACTAAAATGCCTCCATGGGTTTCCCTTTGCCTGTATTGGGTCGGGCTCAACTGGACCCTCTAGACCGTAAGCTCCTTGTGGGCCGGAAATACGTCTACAAACTCAGTTGCATTGGACTTTTCCAAGGACCAGTACAGTGCGCTGCACACAGTAAGTGCTTAATAAATGCCACTGATAAAAGAAGGAAATTCTGATTCTGCATGGCTTGGGTGTTCTCCGAGAGCAGGGGAATCTGAAACCTAGCAGAGAGTGGAGCCCACGGCTTGAGGGTGTCACTTTACCATCCGTGAGAGAAGGGGCAGACCCTCTGCCCAGAACCCACCCTGAGCACCTGTGTGAGCATCAGACTATACTTCCCTCATTGCCAAGAGGCAGCAAGGCTTGGTGGAAAGGGCACTAGATGGAGAGTCAAGAAGACTGAGTTATCCTGGCTCTGCCACTTCCCTGCCTTGGGTCCTTGGGTGAGTCACTGAACCTCTGTGGGCTCCAAGTTTCCTCAGACTTCGTGTGCCCGATTGAAGGTACTGGGTGACACCCCAGCAGGCGTCTGGGTGACAGGTGTCCGCGAGCGCCGGCTGGGACCACCTGATTTAGCAGATCAATGGGAAGCTGTGAGGTTCCTGAGCTCTGGCCTCGGGTGTTTAATCCATTGTTTGGGGTCCACGATCAACTGAAAAATACCATTACATCCTCGGCGCTGCTGAACATAGAATGAGGGCCCTGCAGGGGTCACTGGCCAGAGCTGAGGCAGATGTGGCCTGGGCCTTGGTGCCACACTCAGGACCAGTCCGCTGTCCACCACAGCACACACACTCTTCCTATTCCAGAAAGCTGGGCTGAGGACTCTGCTATTGATGATCCAGTTTTTCCTGGTGGTGTTTAAGTCTGTCCTGAGGGTCGAGAAGGTGCCCCCACTGCAGGCCTCGAGACCCTCAGTTTGACCCGACACCTGATGCCGCAGCAACTCCGCCCTGTCTGATGGTCTCCTGGAGGACAGCTGTCACTGCCTGGTTGCCCACCACTCTAGAAGTGGTCCTTCCATCCCAGCTGCTGGTGAAGCCAGGGCGTTTCCCTTGGGCTGGCTGATCCTCTCAGGGCCCTGTCCCCTGAACCCTGTCCCCAGTTGCATCCTGGTCTCCCCTGCAGCGGACCCTAACAGGGCTTTATTTCCCCACACCGGAGCTGCCTGTAGAGTGGCCACCTCTGAGTAATGTCATGGTCACTTGCAAATATGGAAGGTACTGAATTATTCATTTATCTAAGCTGAGGGAGAGCATGGCAGTCTTTGGGAGTGTATGTGTGTGTTTTATTAAAGAGCAAGCTTTACAACTGCAGAAAGTCCAATAACACCTCTCTCTAAACACACACACACACGCTCTAACTCTCTCTCTCTCACTCCCATGGATCCAAGGTTGGGGATGGTTCTTTTGCATTCCGAGCACGACCCACAGAACCACAGGGGCAACAATAGCAGATTCAACGTCTCTCCAAACGGATGACCTTGGCATTGTGCCTGTGTAGGGGGTGGGAGGGACTGGACAGGGCTGGACCATTGCCACCCATAGTGCTCTGCAAATGCTAAGTGTTCAGTAAATACCACTGATTGATTGATAGAAGGATGGGAAAGTCCATGGCACTGGACTCCTTTAAGTCTGGAGTTTGCATTTTCCGCCACCAGCCACCAAGTCTTCCGGCAGCTGTGCTTACGGGGACCCGGGAGCAGGGTGGGTGCTGACATGAAGGGTGTGGGGGAGGTCAGGAGTCACCCCAAACATGCGCAGATTCAGACGACATCACAAAGTTACGCTACAGGCCCTACGCCGGCTGCCTCTCAGTGTCTACCCACGAGAGTCTTCAGTGGCCACCCCGGGGCTGGACCAAATGAGCTCCTGAGGCCCCTTCAACTCTCCTTCAGGATATCAGTCCCTCAGAGATGGCCCCGGCTTTGCTCCTCCCCATTGTCCAGCCCCAGGCCCACCAGCCGGGCCTTCCCCACCCCATTTCCTCTGTAAGGCCCCCTACCATGGGAGCAAGATCCAGGAAGATTCCAGCTACATCCCTTGGCTGTTCTCTGTCAAGGGTAGGATAAGCAGACATGTCTCACCGGGGTCCAACAGCCGGCGTGGAGCTTAGAAATGCACCACTTCCACCAGCCTCGGGCATTTCCACCTTCCTGATTTGTTGGATGGGGGGCTTCGTGGGGGAGCTAGACTGGGGCAAGGTTTATCAGGATCATGCTGGGAAAGACCTAGTGCCAGCAGACCTCTGGTTGCCTCAAGCGCAGGCTGAAGCTTGGCTCTCCAGTCTGAGTTGAGGGTGGACCCTGCACCCCAGGCAGGGTGGCGCCAACCCTCCAGAATTCACCGGCTCAGGTTGAGGCCACCTAAGACCCTACCCCAAGCTATCTCCCTCCATTTACACGCTTCCAAATGGCCTAAACACTCCAAGCCAATGGCCTCCCAGGGTGGGGAGAGGGAGTAAATGGCAGAACAGGAATCGGGGTGACCAGCCTCAAATGACCTCTTGCAGAACCACCACAATATGGGGGTCAGGCCCTCTGACTCTTTCCAAAAATGTAACCTTTAGCAGGAGGAATAAAAGACCCACTCATCCACTTTGGTTGAGACAATTGCAGCAGAAGGGACTGAAGTTAGACCAGAGGAAAAACTTCAACCAAGCAGTGGTATTTTTTGAGCCCCTTCTGTTTGGAGAAGCAATCGGGGAAGAATTATGGACCCACCTCTCAAGGAGCTTAGAGTCAAATGGGGAAGGCTGAGAAACCCAAGTCACTGACAAATAATTGGAAGAGAAAAATGCTACCACTGTGGAGAGGAGAAATATGGAAGGCTCAGTAGATGAATAATGTAAATTAAGACTATGCATAAGTAGTAAGAGAGGCGTATAAAACTAAATTCTAAGATTAGCTGCTTGGCTAGATGCAACCTGGAAAGTGGAGCTGAAATCAGGGAAAGTCTCCTGGAGGTGGGTTTTCAAAAGGGCTCTGAAATTGAGGAAAACAACTGTCTAGTGGATTTGAAGAGGGATGGAGTTTTGAATTTGAAGGCAGATGGAGTTCCGGGTAGGAGGGAGGGTGAGAACAAGAGGACAGAGGTGAGAAAATCCAAAACACGGCACAGTGAGCAGGTTAACTCAGAGGAAGGAAGAGCGTGAGCTGGGGTGGAGTGGGAAAAGAATGCTGAGAAGGGAGAAAGAGTGATGGTCAGAAGTTCCTGCTTGATGAGAACAATGGGCAAACATTAAAGGTTTTGGAGGATTGGTGAGAATTGTGCCGAGCGATGCTTCCGAAAAATGATTCAGGCAGCAGAGTGAAGCATAGGTGGGAGAAGGGAGAGGCTAGAGACAGAGAGACTGGTGAGAAGGCTGATACAGTAGCCAACACTGTGATGGGACAAGTGTCTGGATTAGGACGGTGGCTGTTTGGCTAGAGATGAAGGGATTTATTTTGAAAGTTCAAAGGACTGTAGGAAGCTCTTGCGGCCTAGCAGAAAGAGCCCGGGCTGGGAGTCGGGAGACTCAAGTTCTAGTCCCTGATTTTTTTTTTTAATTGTATTTGATAAGCACTTACTATGTGCCAGGCACTGTACTAAGTGGTGGGGTAGATACAAGTTATTCAGGTTGGACACAGTCCCTGACCCACATGAGGCTTACAGTCTTAGTCCCTGTTTTACAGATGAAGGAACTGAGGCACAAAGAAGTGAGGTGACTTACCCAAGGTCAAACAGAGGCCAAATAGCTCAATGTGGGACAGGGGCTGTGACCCATCCTCTTATCTACCCGCAAATTCAGCACAGCATCTGGTCCCTAAATAGGCACTTAATATCATTATTATTATTATTATTAAAGATCAACGCTAATGACAAACAGCAGCGGCACACACAGAATCCTCACAACACAACTGGGTTTGAGGGGCCGGGGTGTGTGGATGTGTGTGTGTTTTCCAATTATAATAAGGGCAAAGCCTCTTTATTTCCCCATAAATCAATGCGGTGTCTTAGAGGCAGAGAAAGATCTAGGTCCCAACCTGCTTATAGCTCTGCTGATTTCAAGGGGTGGGGGTGGGGACGGGGGCGGAGCAGGAGGAAGCTCTATAGTAACCTGCCACATTTGTTCTGCCTCAAGTTCCCAAGAGGCTGGATTGACGGCCTGTCAGACTCCTACTGCTCTGAATTGTCAAGGATTAGATGGGAAAAGTTTCAGGAGGTTAGAGCTGCCCCGGCCTCGCTCTCCAGAGAGGCACTTTCCATCTTGTCTCTGGAGGCGTCAAGCCATAATCAAGTGATAACAACAAAGACTTAGGTGGCAAACAGTACAGTGCCGTGTACAGAGAAAGCACTCAGTAAATATGACCGATTGATTCCTAGAGAGAAAGATGAAATTCAGATCTAAGGAAAACAGGGGCTAAGTGCTTGGGAAGATATACGATTTGTATTGCTTGGGTGCGGGACGAGGATGGCCTGGGAGTGGTGTTAACAAATGCCCGACAGTGCGTCTTTCCCATCCAAAAGGTCAAGTCCCAGCTGGCATCTGAGAGAGAGCCAGGCATGCCCAGGACAAGGAGGGCAGCACTGGCTCCACCAGAAAAATGCTAATTGCTAAGGACTGAGGTCAATACAATACAACCCCTCAGTGTACTCCATCTAACCTTCTTCCCCTACAAGGATAGACTGGTTGAGGGGGAAGATTAATTAAACCAGGCTGGCACGATAATGACTCCTCACAGACACTAGACAGATGTGATGGCAGAGGAACCAGGTTGGGCTTGCAGCCCCTACCCCTTTCTCCACAGCCTTCATGTTCCCCCTCCTAGGTCCCCGGGATTTGGGGAGCTGCTTCTGAGGCCTCCGGGGAAGGGAAGTTGGATATTCTGAATGAAAATCCTCAAGGTGCCGTGTCTGTACTGGGCAAGAACCCTGCCGTGAGGCCACCTTCATCTGGTCCCCGACACCAGTCGACTGAGACGACACGGCAGGAGAGGGGTTTGTGGAAGCAAAGGAGACAGATGAGCGGCTTGCGAGGAGACATTTCCCTGGCTGAAGAAGCAGCGTGGCATAGTAAATATTAGAAGCTTATGGGTTCTAATCCCAGCTGCATCACATGTCTTCTCTGTGACCTTGGCAAGTCACTTCACGTCTCTCTGCCTCAATTACCTCATCTGTAAAATGGGGATTAGGATTATAAACCTAATGTGGAACATGGATCTTATCCAACCTGTTTAGCTTGTATCTACCACAGTGCTTAGAACATTCCATGGCACGGAGTAAGCACTAAAATACCATTTAAGAAAAAAAGGAAAATAAACTGTCAGTACCAACATGACGAATTCTCCCACTGACGAACGTCCCCCGCCTCCCCGCCCCTCCAAAATGCCCTGCTCCCACCCCGTTCAATTCAGTTCTCTTCCATCAGGGCTAGCAAACAGTTGTGGCTTCTAAACAGGGCAGAGAGAGCAGGGCTCTGCTGGAAAGGTGAAAGCGAAAGGAAGAAGAACAATTGAGCTAACTCGTTAAAACACACTGCTCGCTCGCCGCTAGGTAACAAGTCAGCATATGGTACGAACCAGCGGGAAGAGTGGTGGTCCGTGTCTCCCCACTCTTCAGGGACCTCCAGGGGTTGCCCATCCACCTCCACAAACTCCTTACCATCGGCTTTACAGCACTCAATCATCTTGCCCCTCCTACCTAACCTCACTTCTCTCTTACTCCAATTCAGCCCGCACACTTCACTCCTCTCAGGCAAACTTACTCTACCTCAATCTCATCTATCTCAACGCCAACCTCTCGCACATGCCCTGTTTCTGGCCTGGAACTCCCTCCCTCTTCATATTGGACACTTATTCCTATTAAAGCATTACTGAAGGTACATCTCCTCCAAGAGGTCTTCCCTAAATCCTCATTTCCTCTTCTCCCACTCCCTTCTGCATCTCCCTGATTTGCTCTCTTTATTCACCCCACTTCTCAATTCCACAGCACTTTTTTTTTTTTTTTGTTGGTATTTGTTAAGCGCTTACTATGTGCCGAGCACTGTTCTAAGCGCTGGGGTAGACACAGGGGAATCAGGTTGTCCCACGTGGGGCTCACAGTTTTAATCCCCATTTTACAGATGAGGGAACTGAGGCACAGAGAAGTTAAGTGACTTGCCCACAGTCACACAGCTGACAAGTGGCAGAGCTGGGATTCGAACTCATGAGCCCTGACTCCAAAGCCCGTGCTCTTTCCACTGCGCCACGCTGCTTCATATCCATAATTCATTTATATTAATGTCTGTCTCCCCCTCCATTGTAAGCTCGTGAGCACGGAATGTGTCTGTTTATTGCTATATTGTCCTCTTCCAAGCACTTAGTACAGTGCTCTGCACACAGTAGGCGCTCAACAAATACAATTGATTGATTGGTCCGTGAGCAGTAGGGCAGGAGCGGGCGAAGCCACTCTGCTACATCCCACCTGCGGGGTCAAGGAACAGCAATATGGAGCGGGAGAGGGATGGGGATGCTTCTCATTCCCCTGGGGCAGGGGAATGCATTTCATGACCTTGAGAAGAGAGGCCAGTGGTATGATTCTTTGAACACCCAACCTGACACTTGAAAGCCACAGTCTAATTTTTTTTTTTTAATGACACTTATTAAGGGCTTACTATGTGCAATACACAGTACTGAGCGCTGTCAGTGTCCCACATGGGCCTCACAGTCTTTATCCCCATTTCACAGATGAGGTAACAGGCAGAGAGAGGATCACCCAGCACAGAAGTGATGAAGCCGGAATTAGAACCCAGGTCCTTCTGACTCCTGTGCCCGGGCTCTATCCACTAGGCCACAATAGTTCTCACATTTCTGCTCTGGGCTCTGGCTGCCATCTTACTTCCTTTCATAGCAACTCCCAAATGCCTAAGACGGAAGCACGAGAGTCCCGGGAGAGGGCTGACGCCTTCGGGCTCCCAGAAGAGGAAGCTGGCCTCTGATGCCCCGCCTGCCCTCTGCACACCAGAAGTCTCACTGGTTCCGGTTGGGAGATTAGCAACCAACGAGGAACCCTAGGTGTAGAAGCAGATTTTTGCAGGTCTTTATCGTAAACGGGTGACAGCTAATCACATTGCATTCTTAATCAAAATATTATTCAAGGTAAGAATGCACAGTAATCAGAGACACCCAGATAAACACATGCTGGATGAACTCACTTCTGGAAATGGAGATAAAGTTAATTAAACAGTCACTTAATTTGAATTAAGATGGATCTACTCCATTTAAGGTGATCAAAGCCTTGTAGGAAATGTATCCTCCATGAGGTGTTTACCTGTCTAGGACTACAACCCTTCCCTACACAGGGTTACCTGGGGTGGAGAGACAGATGGGGGCTGCCTTTTGTTGGGGCGCTCCAGCCACGGTTTCCACCTTGTTTTGCCTTGGGGGAAGCCAAGAGAATCACCGAGTCTCAAGCCATGTGAGGGGGCCACATCTGACTGGCTTGGAGATGCAGCTGAAGATACTGGCTTGGAAAAGCCTGCATTGATGCCTTCTCTCTAGAGTGTTAGCTCCTGGTGGACAGAGAACGTGTCAACCAAGTCCAGAACGCTGTACTCTCCTAACAATAATAGTAATAGCATTTGCTAAGCGCTTATTATGTTTCAAACACAGTTTTGGGGTAGATACAAGATAATCAGGTCAGACACAGTCCCTGTCCTTGACAGTTTAAATAGGAGGGAGAACAGGTATTGAATCCCCATTTTCCCACCTCCATTCAGTTCATTCCCAAATGTACATCCCCAGCTATTAATTGTTTCAGCAATCATATAAGGAAGAAGAAGGGGGAAGGCTGGTCTTTGGCATCCCAGGGTGGAATACTGCTTATATTTGCTTATATCTACCCCAGTGTTTAGTAAGAATAATTATGGTATTTGTTAAGAGCTATGCGACGGGAACTGTACTAAGCACTGGGGTGGATAGAAGCAAATTGGGTTGGACACAGTCCATGTCCCATGTGGGGCTGACATTCTCAATCCCCATTTTACAGACGAGGTAACTGAGGCACAGAGAAGTGAACTGATTTGCCCGAGGTCACCCAGCAGACAAGTGGCAGAGCCAGAATTAGAACCCATGACCTTCTGACTCCCAGGCCCATGCTCTGTCCACTACACCACGCTGCAGTGCTTGGTACATAGTAAGCACTTAAACACCATTATTATTTTCATTATGTCCTTGGAGACAGACAAGTGTGAGACTTTAGGGCTTGTTCGGGGTGTCCTGCTGCCCTCCAGCTGATGCTTTTTGCTTCTTCAGTGCCACCTCTCACCTGCCCTGTGTTTTTGACTCTCCTGCCTCCAAGGCCGGGTGGAAAAAATCTGGGCCTGGGAGCCAGGAGACTTGGGTTCCCATATCTGCCTAGTGGATGACCTTGACCAAGTCACCTCTCAGGACCTCAATTTCTTCATCTTTAAAATGAACATTAAACACCATTCCCCAACACTTTCAGACAGCGGTTGTGCATGGGACAGGGACTGTGTCCATTATGATTCTCTCAGATCAACCTTGCACTTAGCACAACGTCTGGCACTTGGGAAGCACTTAATACCATTATTGTCATTATTATCAATTCCATCAGATTTATTGAGCACTTACTGTGTGCAGAGCCACTGTACTAAGCATTTGGGAGAGCACAATATAACAGAGTTGGTAGACATGTTTCTTGCCCACAGTAGGCTTACAGTCTAGAGGGGGAGACAGACATTAATAGAAAGAAATTATGGGCACGTATGTAAATACTGTGGAGCTGAGGGAGGGGTGAATAAAGGGAGCGAATCCAAGTGCAAGGGTGATGTAGAAAGGAATGGAAGAAGAAGAACCTTATCTTAGGATTTCCACAGTTGCACGTCTGAGGACGGAATCCTTAAATCCACTTTCCCCCCATTTTTCACACTCGCTAAAATGGTCTTCACAGCAGCTGAACTTTCAGGAGTTGCCTCTTCCCCGAATCTCCATCCATAATTGTTTCAACATTGCTGAGCCATTTCTCCGCTCCCCTAAGGACTATATCCATGATCGGGGAACAGCTTCTACTTGGAGTGAATCAATAATATCACCGCATCTCCCCTGGCCCCTGGCCAACCGACTCTGACAACCGGCAATCAAGGTCACTTTATCAAATCCGTCCTCTGAAGCGGACACAAGCCGTGTAACCACGAGATCCGACACAGTCCCTCTTGCAAAGGAGGAAGCCAGAGGTACCGATGTGCGAAACGCTTTGGTTGAGGGTTCTTCAAAAGAACCCGGTGCGGAACTGTTCCTCACCAGCCCCTCGCATCTAGATGGTGTCCAGCTACTATTGGCCGGTTGGCTCTCCTTGCCTGCTTCACAAATCCAAGATTCTCCGACCTCGAGTGGCATGACATCCCCGCTGAAAGAGTTCCCCGAAATGGTGAAACTCTCAAAGCTGCCCCCTTCTCCACACTCCGAGATTCCTGGAGAACTTCCAGAATCAGTTGGGCAGCTGCTGAGGGCCAGGTGGGCAGAGACAAAGTTGATGGGGACAAAAGAGGGTGTGTGACACCATGCAAGCCACCAGTGCGCTGATCTCCTCATTCTGATTCTTAATAATCGTTAAACACTATGTGCCAAGTCCTGTACTATGTGCTACGGGATCAAGAGGCAAACTGGAGGAGAGGAAGTGGAGACAGCCAGTGTAAACAATTCTCAAGGAGTTTGGAGAGGAATGTTAGGAGGGAAACAGGGCGATAGCTGGAGAGAGGCCTTAACCCGTAAGTCCATCAGGTCAGACAGCTGCTGCCCTACACGGGACTCACAATCAAAGGGGGCATCTCGTCCCCATTTTACAGATGAAAGAAGCTGAGGCACAGAACAGTTAAGTGACTTGCCTAAGGTCTCCCAGCAGGCAAGTGGCTTAGCTGGGATAAGAAGCTGGGTCTGGGACTGGCCTCGTCCTAAAGGGGAAAATCATTCGACGGCATTTATTTACCGAGTACTGGATTTACTGTACTAAATAATAATAATGTTGGTATTTGTTAAGCGCTTACTATGTGCAGAGCACTGTTCTAAGCGCTGGGGGAGATACAGGGTAATCAGGTTGTCCCACATGAGGCTCACAGTCAATCCCCATTATACAGATGAGGTAACTGAGGTCCAGAGAAGTTAAGTGACTTGCCCACAGTCACACAGCCAAGTGGCAGAGCAGGGATTCGAACCCATGATCTCTGACTTCCAAGCCCGGGCTCTTTCCACTGAGCCGTGCTGCTTCTCTAAAGTATGCTATTATGGATTTGGGAGACATGTTTCCTGCCCACAAGGAGTTTCCGGTCTGGAGGAATCGCAGCCATCTGGCTTTGAGACTCGCTCTGCTTCCCGCTGCCCGGCTCGACTGATGGTCCATGCCCAGGAGTCCAACGCGGGGATGTGAGAAGCATCACTGGATAAGCCAGATGTCTATATCAAAAGCTCTCTTGTCCTGCCCGATTTCCTACTTCCTCTCAATAATATTAATAATGCTGGTATTTGTTAAGTGCTTACTAGGTGCCAAGCACTGTTCTGAGCCCTGGGGTACATAGAAGTTTATCAGGTTGTTCCACGTGGGGCTAACAGTCTTAACCCCCATTTTACGGACGAGGGAAGTGAGGCACAGAGAAGTTAAGAGACTTGCCCAAAGTCACACAGCTGACGAGTGGTGGAGCCGGGATTAGAACGCATGACCTCTGACTCCCAAGCCCATGTTCTTCCCACTAAGCCACGCTGCTTCTCTTGAGTCTCAAGAGTCGGGAACGCCTCCCCATCGCAGGTATTTCTGCAACCCTTTGCGCACGCCAACCTCACCTCTCTCTGCCTGTGGATGTGTACGAGTCAAACGAATCACCGGGTGATACTGAATGCTTAATGTAAGTAGAGACTATATTAAGCACCCGGAAGGGTGCACGCCCATAATTGCGGTATTCGTTAAGCGCTTACTATGGGTCAAGGACTGTACTAAGCACTGGGGTAAATAGATACGAGATAATTGGGTCCCACAGGGGGCTCACATTCAAAATAGGAGGGGGAAAAGGAACTGAATCCCCATTTTACAGATGAGGCAACTGAGACCCAGAGAAGTGAGGTGATTTGCCCAAAGTCACCCAGCAGACAGACAAGTGGTGGAGCGGGGATTTTAACCCAGGTTCTCTCTGACTCCCAGGCCTGTGCTCTTTCCACTCTGCCATGCTGCTTCTCTTCTTCCTCGTCCTTCGCTCCTCGGCACAGTGCTCTGCACACAGTAAGCCCTCAATAAATGCCATTGATCAGTTGATTGATTGGCATATGCCATCCTCTACCCCCACTGCACACAGACTCCTGCTCTAATTGCCAGATACCTGTCAATGACTTCTGGAAAGCAACACCTACCTCTGGCATTGTTAAAAATCGCTCACAGGTTTCTATCGAGTTGTTTTTCTCTTCTTGATTTACAGGAGGGAAAACCTGCTGGAGTAAATCCCATTAGGAAAATCCTTCTTGACAGGGAAGTAGATTAGACCCGGGGGGAAGTCTCCTAAGGGCTGGGGTGGAAGCTGGGTTGATTTAAACCCTTAAGACAAGTCTGAGCCAATAAGCAGGTTGGGGGAGGAGAGAGATCTGCATGGGTCCAGGTAGAGAAAGAGCGAGAGCAGCGAGAGAGTGAGAGCAGAGAGAGGGGCAGGGAGGCGGGAAAGGAAGGCGCGGAGGGACTGGTTGGGTGGAGGGGAAGGAGAGGGATAGTCACTCTTGCCCCTTCCTCTGGGAATTTCTTCCAGGTAGCTCAGGGACCCCGGAGCCGGGCGCTCATCCTGTCTTTGCTGGGATATGGCTTGGTGCAAAGCCCCCCAACCCACCTGAGCCTCAGTTTCCCCATCTGTACAATTGGGAGCAAAATCTGGACTCCTCCCAGCCTTCCAGCACCATGGCTGGAGCCATGATGGTGGGTGTGAGGGCCTCAGGGGGAACAGAAGGGCTTTGTAACCCCAACAGACAGCCTGAATTCCAGGCAGGCTGAGATGTGGCCAGACGGACAGCTTACTCCAAGACTAGCCATGGTAACCCAATGATTAGCCTCTTTTTTCTTTTTTTAATGGTAATTATTCAGTGCTTACTGTACACCAGGCACCGTACTAAAGCCCTGGGGTAGATACAAACTAATCAGGTTGGACCCAATCCCTGCCCCGCTTGGGGCTCCCATCTGAGCGAGCTTTGCTTTCCCATTTCCGTGAAGGGTTTTCCCACGACTGACCAGGTAATAGTCCAGATACTGAATATTCAGTAAACGTCTGCCACCTGACGTAAAAGCTCCATCCTGCTCTCTCCACCGCAGCTGGTGAGTACCTTCTGCACGAGGCCCCCCAACCCACAGTTTCCTCACCTGAACGGGGAGTAAAATCAAGGTGGGCAGGACTGGGGAGGCCTAAGCTACTGTCGAGCATGGAACAACCCAGCCTGGGAAAGAGAGGAATCAAGCTGCTCCTTTAGCCAATCAATCGATCGATCCAACAATGGCATTTATGGAGCACTGACTACATCAGCATTCTATAGTTCCTAGGACATTTACTCTTGTCCTTGTTTTTCCTCGTTGTTCTTCTGTTTCTTACCATTGCAACTTTCTCTCGTCAATGCCCACTCCAACAACCCATCAGTCAATCCATCCATCAGTGGCATTTATGTTGCATTGATTATATCAGCATTCTATAACTCCTTGGACATTTATTTTTCTCCTTGTTTTTCCCCGCTGTTCTTCTGTTTCTTACGGTTCCATCTTTCTGTCGCCAATGCCCATTCCCTCAACCAATCATATTTATTGAGTGCTTACTGTGTGCAGAGCACTGTACTAAGTGCTTCAGAGAGTACAATACAATAGATTTGGTAGACATTCCCTGCTCCATATTATCTTTGAATGTGAGCCCCCTGGGCCAGCACTTAGTAAAGTGTTTTGTACACAGGAAAGGCTCAATAAATTACTATTACCACTAATGCTACCATGAAGGATAGCTGTCTCAACAACTCATCTTCAAGGGGATCGGAAAGAGGGATCAAGGCATAGAGCAAACTGCAGATGATCATTAATAACCTCAGCAGATCTGTCTGGGAGAGATGATAGAAGATCCAGGGGGGACCCGGGACTGTGTCCGATCGGATTATCCTGTCTATCCCGGTTTTTAGAAAGCATTTAATAAATAACTCGATTACGATTCTGCTTATTAGGAGGGGAAATGGCTGAAGCCTGAAAGGGGAAGAGTCCAAGCAAACCAAAAGGAGCACCTCTCCCAGTCGAAACAGGATTCCCTAATTTTGTTTTGTTTTTTTTTTAATGGTATTTGTTAAGCACTTCCTACGCACCAGGCACTAAGTACTGGGTTAGATACAAGCTAATCAGGTTGAACACAGTTCAATTCCTACATGGGGCTCACAGTCTTAACCTCCATTTTACAGATGAGGGAACTGAGGCACAGAGAAGCAAAGTGACTTGCCCGAGACCAAGCAGTGGACGAGTGGTGGAACCGCGATTAGAGTACAATAGAACAGAATTAGCAGACACATCTGACATTTACCCCACAGCACTTATGTAGATATCTATAAGTGAGGAATCCCGCTTCAGCCATTTCCCCTCCTAATATGTATAATCATAATCGTGGATCCATCTCTTGGCCGCATGAAACCATCCCTCCCCTGTCTGGGGAAGACCGGCTAATGGCTTGCGATCCCATTGCCAGTAGAGAACGGGGCCTTAGGGGAAATTTCAATTGCTATCCTGGGGGTAAGCTGAGCGCCCATCAGTGGGGTAGGTTTGGGGTAATCACAGATGAACGCTGTGCGGTGCTCCACCCACAGTTCACAATCCAAGAGTCAGGGAGAGCAGGTCTCATCCCCCTTTACAGCTGAGGCAACAGAGGCCCAGAGAGATTAAGTGGATTGCCTGAGGGCACCCAGCAGGCCACTGGCTGAGCTGGGCCTAGAGACCCCAGTCTTATTCCTTCCCGGTCCCAACTCTTTCCACTAGGGCTAAGTCCTGCTCAAAATTGACTCCACCTCCTAGAGACCACATGAGCCCTTGAAAGGTCCATCAAACTATCCCCCTGCCTCCATGCTAGTCAGTCCTTGGCCGTTCCCAGACCGAGGGAGTCCCCAACCCGTTCCCGGAGTCGCTCGGCCCCGCGTTCCACCTCCCCTCCCAGGCCTCCCCGCAATGCAAGCTTCCCGGGTAGAGCCATGACGGCCTCCAGGGCTCCCTCCGTCACGCTACGAGTCCCACCCGGTCAGCCACGGCTGCCTCCGGAGGGGACGAATTCTGGCTCCATTTCAGAGGTACCAACTGAGGAAACAGCAGCCAGTCGAAGGGCAGAGTGAGGGTTGTTTCTGCTGCCGAAGTAAACCTTCGGGAGACAAGGGGGAGGATGACGTCTTTGTTGATGGATGGCTGTGTCCACCCCTCTCGGTTGGGATTTCCACCCCCCCGGGACTGCGGGGAGCTCAGAGCCGGGCCCTGGCAGGTAATGACGGGACACACGTTGGCCACGAGCCAAGCAGGGGGGATACCTAGTCAGACACAAACCCAGAGGAAGGAGAACAGACATTTTAGCCCCATTTCACAGATGGGGGAACTGAGGCCAAAAAAGGCCCAAGATCATAGACAGGCAAGCGGCGGAACTGGAATCAGAACTCGGCTTCCCGGGCTCTCGGGGCGTCGCTCTTTCCTCTAGTCCATGCTCGGGTTGTGTGGCTTCCTTGTTCAGCACCTAGTGTGCGCTCAATAAATATTATTGCTGCTTCTTCTACTACTTAGACATCCTCCCAGGGAAATGGTTGACGTGACCTTTCGCAGTTCCTTCCTGCTCTGAATTTTAGAAAAGAATGCAGCCAACCTCAGAAAACCCAGGGGTCTGAATTTTCTGGGTAGCGGGCAGAGCCCCACTTCCCTCTGTGCCTCAGCCGGCTGGAAGAACCGGTCCCCACAACTGGAATAGCCTTCCACAGCACTGAATTGGACCTGACAAGCGGAGTTGATAGACTCTCTGAAGAAAGAAATCTGTCTACTAACTCTATTGTACTCGCTCAAGTACAGTGCTCTGCGCACAGTGGATTGTACGCTCGTTAAGGGCAGGGAACGGGCCTAACTCTATTGTCTTCTCTCCCAAGTGCTCAGTACAGTGCCCTGCACACCATCATCTTCATCAAGGGTATTTACTATGTGCAGAACACTGTACTAAGCAGTTGGGAGAGTACACTACAAAAGAGTCGGCAGACACGTTCCTCGCCCACAACGAGCTCACAGACTAGAGGAAAATGTGGCTTTGGTTAAGCCTTCGCCAAGCACTGGGGTCGATTCACGATAATCCGGCCCGGTCCCAGACCCACATGGCGTCCACAGTCTAAGTAGATGGGAGAACAGGGATTGAATACCCATTGTGCAGAAGAGGGAACTGATGCCCAGAGGAGTTAAGTGATTTGTTCACGGTCACACAGCAGGTAAGTGGTGGAGCCAAGATTAGAACTCAGGCCTTCTGACTCCCAGATCCGTTATTTTCCACCAGGCCACGCTGTTTCCTCTCGCCCACAATAAGCGCTCAGTAAATACGACTGATTGATCGGGGGTGGTGCTGTGTAGGGGAAGAGACAGACGAGACAGACAGAGGCTGGGCCCCAGATGGGAAATGAGACGGGTGTTTGGGCTCAATGGCTGGGGAAGTCGAGAAAACAGGAATCCTTCTCGGGAAGAAAGACCCCGTCCTTCACAAAAAAGAAATAGAAACCCAGCCACACTGGTTGCCACTAGTAACGGAATGCTAAGTAGCTGGGCTGGGAGAGTCAATGAGGGCAGAGGAAATCGTAAGGAAGGAACAATAGGGGAAATCACTTTCCTGCGGGCTGGGAAGTCAAAGGGGCAGGGCTGAGACATGCGGGCCCTTGAAAAGCCAAGGGGGCAGATGGACATTTCCCAGACTGGCCCTCAGTGGCCCGATCATCATCAGATATCTCCCGATGCAGTTCCGTTTGCTCCACCGCTCAGCAACGGGCTAACCGCCAAAGTCCCTGGGGAATGCAGCGTTTGCTACACAGGCAGAGTGGATTCTTTGGAAAGGAGCTCGGTGCCCACTGAGAAAGCAGATTCTGGTTTTTCCCTTGGCAGAGCGGAGATGGTCCTCCCCTCTGGCATGACCTGCTCTCAGAGTGATGTGGCCCAGCCACCCGAGGAGGCAGATGCCCCATGGCACCCCATGGCCTCTGATATGACAATACCCAAGGCAGGAAATTTACAGAGGTATCCTTCAAAGGACGATGATGAAAATTATAATTAGTTGCTTTTGAACCACTAGGGAAAGGAGCAGAGCTCCTGGGTGAGGGAGGGGCTCTCTCCAAGAAAGCCACAGTGAATTTCTTCATTCTGCCAGTTGAGTACCTGGCACCGTCAAAAGGAATAGCTCCCTGATCACCAGCCATGAACTGGAGTCAAACCCCAACAGTGCAATAACAGTGATGCATTTCCTAGGAGCTGAAACCCTGGGCTGAGCACTGTGCTTGATACAGAATAATCAGCTCAGACATAGATCCTGTCCCACGAGGGAGGGACAGCAGGGAAGATCTTATTCGCACTTTACCGACTAAGAAACTGAAGCCCAGAGAGGTTCAGTGACTTGAAACTAACATCACGCAGAAGGTCGAAGGCAGAGTGGGGACCCAAGCCTCTTGACTCTCAGACCTGCGCTCTATCCACTGGATCATGTTGCCTCCCCATCGATCAATGGTATTTATTTTATTTTTTTATGGTATTTAAGCACTTACTATGTGTCACTGTCCTAAGCACTGGGGTAGACACAACCTAATCAGGTTGGCAACAGTCCCTGTCCCACAGTGGGGCTACCAGTCTTAATCCCCATTTTATAGATGAGGTAACTGAGGCGCAGAGAACTTAAGTGATTTGCCCAAGGTCACACAAGAGACAAGTGGTGGAGTCAGGATTAGAACCCGGGTCCTGCTGACTCCCAGGCCTGTGCTATATGCACTAGGCTAAAGTTGCCTCTCACTGAGCCATTACTGTTTGCAGAGCACTTTACTTTAGTGCTTAGTAGTGTACTCAACACCACATTAGCCCATCCAGGATAATGCCCTGAGGGGAGGCAGGGGGTTGGGCCAGATGACCTCTGCAGGCCTCCTCTAAATTCACGACCTCGTAGCGCACCCTAGCTACATTTTGGTTCTGCTTCAGTTTCCCCAGGTTCTCCTTTACTCCCATGGTGGTGAGAATCATTTGAGCACAGCTTCAGAGACGCTTGTTCTCCCCCAGCAACGCCCAGGGAGTCGGAGAGGAGTCCCCCACCGAAGTCGGCGGGTTGGAACCGGCCTTAAGGGGAAGAAAATCTCCGTGGGAGAGAGCCACGTTCAATCAGCAATCTGAAAGAGCCCTTGAGGGGTCATCTTATCCATCCCCTCGCCTCCACGCAGGATGTCTTTAAATGATCCCCAACCGATGACTTCTTGATTTCTAAATCTCCCTACCAACCCCATGGCCTTCCAAGTCACCTGAGCACTAGCTCCGCTGGCTATACGACCACCGGGAAAGTACCTTTCAGAGGGTGGGGAAGTGTCGGCTAGGAGCAGCTTCCACCCCTTCCGTGCCCTCCCCCAGGTTCTCAACATCTGGGGGCACCGAGGTTGGCATACCCCAGCTCTGCCTGCTATTCTCCCCTCAGCAGCCTCTGACCCTGCCTTCTGCTTCCTGAAGACGAACCATGAGCCTGTGCTCAAGTCTTCCCGGGATCTCCCTGGGAGGAGAAGGGGCAGCCGGTTGGCCCAAAAGTGTTTTTAATTGACCGAAGCCCCTGAGTATTGTTCAATATAGTTCAGAGTGGATAACTGAGAAATAATGAGACAAAACCAGGGAACCACCACCTTCCTGGCAGGCGAGGTGAGCTCCCGTGAGTCTAGAGGGGAGAGGATCAGAATGCTAGAGAGTCCGGTTGGCCAATGGCGATCCTGACCGCTACAAAGTGCTGGGGGAGAGGGGACGACTAGCAGAGCACGATCCTCTCCCGCTCAGCAGTTATAGCTTCACACTCATTTCCCCCGGCCTGTAATTTATGTTGGAGTCTCTCTCCCCTGCTGGCCAATGGACTTTATCTGCTCCACTTTAATACTCCTCAAACTCTCAGCTGCCTCTGACACTGTGGACCAACCCTCCTTCTCCTGGAAGCACATTCTAACCTAGGCTTCACTGACATCTTCCTCCCCTGGCTCTCTTTCTAGCTCAGTCTTTTTTGCAGGCTCTTCCTCTGCCTCCCGCTCTCTGTGGGAATCCCGAGAGGCTCAGTTCTGGGTCCCCCATCTATTCTCCATTTACACCCACTCCCTTGGAGAACTCATTCACTCCTACAGCTCTAACTACCATCTCTAAATGGATGATTCCCAAATCTACCTATCCAGGGCCAACCTCTCTCCTCCTCTGCAATTTCTCATTTCCTCCTGTCTTCCGGAATCTCTTCTACTTGTATGTCCTGGCAATACCTCAAACTTAATATGTCCAAAACAGAACTCATCTTCCCATTCAAGCTCCATCCTCCCACTGACTTGCCCATCACGGTAGCTACTTCCTCCGCATCAAACAGAAACTCCTTACCATCGGCTTTAAAGCACTCAATCACCTAGCCCCTCTCGTACTACAAACCAGCCTCTAATGCTAACCTATTCGCTGTACCTCCATCTCATCTATCTCGTCATCAAACTTTGGCCCACATCCTGCCTCTGGCCTAAAATGCCCTCCCTCACCATCTCCGACAATTACTCTCCCCACCTTCAAAGCCTTATTGAAGGCACATCTCTTTCAAGAGGCCTTCCCTGACTAAGCCCTCATTTCCTTCTCTTCCACTACCTTCCGCATCTCCCTTACTTGCTCCCTTAATTCATCCACCTTCCCAGTCCTTCCAACACTTATGTACATATCTGAAATTTGTTCATTTATATTAATGTCTATCTCCTCTAAACTGTAAGCTCCTTGCGGGCAGGGAATTTGTTATATTGTTATACTGTCCTCTCCCAAGAGCTTATTACAGTGCTCTGCACATAGTGAGTGTTCAATAAATACCATTAATTGATACCACTATTTCCTGTCTCACAGGCTCTTAACCTTATCCTCAGTTCATCTCTCTCATTCAACCCAAGTTACCAAATCCTGTCAGTTCTTCCTTCATAACACCTCTAGAATCCATCCCATTCTCTACATCCAAGCTGCTACCATGCACATCCAAGGACTTATATCCTGCCTCCACTACTGCATCAGCCTCCTCACTGACCTCCCTGCCTCCTGTCTCCAATCCCCTCTCAACCATACTCCACTCTGCTATCTGGATCGTTCCCCCCCCCCCCCAAAAAAAAGGGTCTAGTCCACCTCTTCCCACTCCTCAAAAACCTCCAGTGGTTACCCTTCCACCTCCGCATCAAACAGAATCTCCTAACCCCTGACTTTAAGGCATTCAGTTCTCCCCTTCCTACCTGACATTGCTAATTTCCCATTACAACCCCGCTCATGCACTCTGTTCCTCCAAAGCTTCGCCGTTCCTCGACTTCATCGATCTTGCCAATGACCCCTTGCTCCAGTTCCTCCTTACCTCCCTTACCTCTCGACCTGCCAGGAGGGACGGGCATCCGGTGAGCTGGACTCTCTGGAGCTCCCAGAGGCCACTGCATCCCGAGCCCAACCCGGGGTTCCCCATTCAGTCTTATTTATTGAGCCCTTAGTGGGCAAAGCACTGTACTAAGTGCTAGTACATTCCCACCCACCCAAGTGTACAAGACATCGTAGCTATGGAGCGTGAGTGGGCCCGCAAGTGTTGCCTTAACAGCCACACAGGAGCACTTCCCCCTTCCCCAACTCCTAAGTGCCTCTAATTTGGGGAAATAAGCAGCGTTCTTCTAGGCATAATTGTTTCTTTTCAATCAGGTCCTTAATGTTTTCAGCTATCAAATTTGCTGCAGAGAGAATCAAACACGAAGAGCCCGACTCTCGGGGCTAAGAATCGTCTCTCTGGGAACTGCAGTCCCTCGTTCTGGCCATCGGGAGGCCCCACAGGGCATCTGAGCTGGAAGCCCCTAAATCATCGTGGGGACGGAGGGACGCAAAGGCAAGAACGGTCCCGCTGCCCCACACCTTCGGAGACAAAGCTGGGGATTTGAGGTTTGGTTCATCCGGGATGCACGAGTGGAGCTGGCAAGACCCGTGTGGTTCACAGCATACAGCAGTGCGTTGCTCCAGAGAAACCTTAATTGCAACCGCCAACATGATAGTCCACCCTTAATCTCCCTTTTCTTAATAACATCTGTTAAGCCCTTTCTATGCAGCAGGTGTTGTACGACACTTAGTACATAGGTAGATGTATCTTAGTACATAAGTAGATATAAGATAATCCACCCCATTTTTCACTATCCCATTCAGCTGCTTGGGTATCCTGTCGTCATCTGTTTCCGCCCAGCATACCACCCGTAAGGATGTCAGACTGTATCACGTTCACTCCTGAAGGAAATGGCTAGTAAAAGACTGGTTAGGTATTTGTCAACACAGTCTAAGAGGGAGGGAGAAGGGGGAACAGAAGCAGTGTCACCTAGTGGAAAGAGCGCGAGCCTGGGAGTCAGAGGACCTAGGTTCTATTCCTGGCTCTTGCCTGCTGGGTGACCATGGGCAAGTCCCTTAACTTCTCTGTGCCTCGGGTCCCTCAAGTGCAAAGTGGGGATTCATTCCCAGTTCTCTCTCCTACTTAGATTGGGAGCCCCATGTGGAATCTGATGATCTCCTTTCTAACCCAGAGTTTAATTCAGTGCTTGACACATAGTAGGTGCTTAAGTACCACAATTATTATTATCATCATTATCCTATTTTACAGAGGAGCAAACCAAGGCCCAGAGCAGTTCCTCATTAAAAGACAGTTCCTCCAGGCCAACCTGTCAACCCAGACGCAGAGAGACTGGTGCTTTCTTCCCCTTTCCGTTTATATGTTTAGCTCTCCTCGTCTTCCATGGGAACGCCGAGCTTGACAAGCTGGCTGGAGATGTAAGGCTTATAAATTACAATGTAATTTCATTGTACATTCCACATTAATACACTCCCACCAAGGGGGAAAAATCACTATTCATGATGAACTGTTTGGGGGGTTACTGAGGATGGGATATGAAATTCATCCTGATTTCCCACTTATTGAGAAGTGTTACCCAATTTGTTGAAAATGTCACATCTCTACGTATTAATTTGCTCCTTAGTGGCACTGATTAAAACAAATGTTCTTCAGCTCTCAAGCCAATGCCACTCACGGTCCCCCAGGTACTTTCAGGTAAGTTAAGCATCTGCTGGCAGACGGGGGAACTTGAAAATTCTTCGAACCCCATTGGGGAGGGGAAGACGGAGGAGCCCTGCCTCCCCCACCTCTCCTTGGGGTGGGGAGGGCTCCCCGGGCCCTTCTCTTTCCTCAAAAAAGCCTCTCTGTTGGCCTAATCGTAAGCCGCTCGTGAGGCATTCTGGGGAAGGGGTTCTAGGCCAGATGGGGAGGCCGCCGGCAGGCCCCAGAAGCAGGAAGCCACGGCCAGGATTGTGTCTGCTATATTTTACTCTCCCAAGCATTTAGTATAGTGTTTTACACATAGTAAGCGCTCGGTAAAACCACTGACTAAGGGTTCAGGCCCGGCCACTGTCTTTCAGAGCAGCTCTGCACCAATGTCCCCTTTTTTCAGGCTTTCGCTCTTCTCACCCAAACCCCAGGGACCAGACCTGCCTCACTGGCTTGACGAGAACACGTGGCCGGCAGCCTGCTGCCTGTCTCTCCCCTGTCCCGCTTCTCGGCCACATAGCCAGTCTCAGGCCAATTGGGTCACACCCCACCCCTCCGCATAAAATCTCCAGGGGCTCTTCGTGCTTTTCAAGAGGCCCAAAAACTCCTGACCTCCAGCTGCAAGGCTCTGCCTGTCCTCCTCTGCTCTCTGGCAAACTCATTACCATCTCTCCCACCCTCTCAATCCCCAACCTCTCATGGACCCCCGCCTACCAGGCCCTCTCCCCTCAACTCGAACCCCACTCCTTCTCCTCCTTCAAAATCCCCCTAAAACAACCCACCTTCTCCGGCAAGCCACCCATGACCCAGCCATGGCCCCCAGGACCTTATTGTTCACTCGCTTGTTATCAGTGCACATACGTACCTGGAGGAATTATTCAATATCTACTCTCACGGGCCATTGGCTATTCTCAGTTCTCCTAGAACACGGAATCTGCATCTGGACACACTCCACGTTTAGGAAAACCGGGCATAACAAGCCCTTGCCTCCGCCCAGGCCACGTTTCTGGGCTACTACCGTTCCTTCGTCTGCCGTGCTGTCCTTTCCACCAGACAGACACCCGCCATCGGGAGAAAGCTCCCTGATGGCATTCTCTCTGAGGCGGACAGCGAAGGATGGTGTTACAGCCCCCATCATCGTAACACACAATTTGGAGGGAGCACGACAGAAACACCGGGGTAGTTTCTTCTCCCAACTGCCTAGACAACGTCCACGTGAGTCACCTGTGCAACTGTGGTCACAGTCAAGGAACGACGCTGGTGGGCTTCCAGCCTCTGCCCTTGGCCCTCTCCAACAATCCTGCGCATCCCTCACTCTTGACCTCTTTGTGCCCTCTGGTCCACCTAGATTTCCCGGACATCCCTAGCTTTCCCTTCTAGTGTTCACATATGGGTCTATCGCCCATTAATTCATCCAGACGCTTGTGAACATATTGAAATTTTCTGCCTGCACAGCTTCCTGTGGGAACCAAACCCACAAGGGTCACACCTGCTGGGTGCACAAGTGTCTCCTTGGGTCAGGTTGGGTCCTGCGCCTGGCAAGCTTCAGTAAGTGAGCCTTTTTTATTATTGTATTTAAGTGCTTACTGTCAACCACTGTTCTAAGTGCTGGGGTAGGTATGAGTTAATTAGGTCGGACACAGTCCCTAATAATCATAACAATAATAATAATAATTTTGGCATTTGTTAAGCACTTCCTACGTGCCAGGCGCTGAACTAAGTGCTGGAGTAGATAAAAGATAATAAGGTTGGGAACGGTCCCTGTCCCACAGAGAGCTCACAGTCTTTATCCCCATTTTACAGATGAGGGAAATGAGGACCAAGGTCACACAGCAGACAAGTGGCAGAGCTGGGATTTAAACGCAGGTCCTTCTGACTCCCTAGCCCGGGCTCTATCCACTACACTGCTTCTCTAGTGACCAAACCCCGCTTCTCGTTGTCTGGTCTTCCAGTCCCTTCCTGAAGACACTGACAGGATGAATGATGACACATTGCCTAGCAAAGCACTGCAATGCCTAAGGAAAAGTAGAGAGATTGAAATGCATCTTTTCACGGCTACTTAATGAATGCCCTCAATGTGCCAAGCACTGCAGCGTGGCTCAGTGGAAAGAGCCCGAGCTTGGGAGTCAGAGGTCACGGGTTAGAATCCCTGCTCTTCCACTTGTCAGCTGTGTGACTGTGGGCAAGTCACTTCACTTCTCTGGGCCTCAGTTACCTCATGTGTAAAATGGGAATTCAGACTGTGAGCCTCACGTGGGACAACCTGATGACCCTGTATCTCCCCCAGCTCTTAGAACAGTACTCTGCACATAGTAAGCCCTTAACAGATACCAATATTATTATTACCTAAGGGGAAATCGCCTAACCCGGGCTTCCCCTCCAGGGTGCGGCTGAACTTAGAGGGAGTCTTCAGGCGGGAAGCAAATAGGGCAGGTGCCTCTGGGTGTGGGCAAGTAAAAATCTGAAGGTCAGTCAGTCAATTGCATTTACTGAGCATTACTATGTGCACAACTGTACTAAGCTCTCCGGAGAGTAGAATATAACAATATAACAGAAGGCAGACAGGTGGACATCAAGTCAGTGGAGCCACCGGGCCGAAGTCCTCAGTCCGGATTTGGCCAGCTGGAACTGGCCAGCAAAGTGCCCCGTGCCCCGACCTCCCAAACTGCAAAACCAGAGTGGGGGCAGGGCTGGGTGAGGAGGACAGTGCCTGACTAGCTCAGCATCTGTTATGTAACCTCGGCGTTGCCACTTGGAGCCCGCCCGGAAGAAGCTCCATTAACACGGCACACCCTGGAACGCTATTCAATTATCTTTAACATACCGGGCCTAGTATGGGTTTGGATATTGGATAGGTTTTTCTCTTTTTGCCTTTTTCTTTTTAATCTTTTTGCTTCTTCCTCGCAGCAGGCAGCTGGGAACTGGCTCTTTTCCACCTGACTTCACCTTTGCTTTGATATAAATAAATGGTAATTAAATTACCTGAATTTCCCAGAAATCAGACTTCGGGAGCGCAAGCAGAAATGCCAAGAAATAAACCGAGCGAGCATCGAGGCACGGACAGGTTGTCAATTTTTAAAAGCCCATCAGAGCATCGTGTTTTTGTGGGGAACAAGGCGGTGGGGCAGGAGACTTCCGGGTCCAGGCCGGGGGATGGGGACACGTCAGAGGAACTGGCCCAGCAGAGATGGGGACCCTTATTCTTTCCCGGAGATCCCGAGAGTAGGCTAGGCCGCTATGCTTTTGCTCCTGCTCTGTGGAGGCAGGGGACTGAACTCCATGACCTCGAGGACATCCCGCCTGTCTGGGTCCTCAAAAGTAAACTCAGGAGGGCAATGTCTTTGGTGAAGAAGCCCAGAAGAGGAGAATGTCTCTGGAAGGCACCAAATATTTCCTGTCCACGGAGGTGGTTCTAGGCAAGGATGAAAGGAGCTGCCATTTTGTGATTGTGGGGCAGGCGAGGGAAACGCATGTATTTCTTCTTCCCCATCTATCCCTGGGAGACCTGGGCTCTAATCCCGGCTCCGCCATCTGCCGGTTAGGTGACCTGGGGTGAGGTCTTGACTTCTCTAGGCCGCGGGTTCCTCATCTGTAAAATGAGGTAAAATCCCTGGTTCTCCCTCCTGCTTTTGACTGTGAGCCTCATGTGGGGTAGGGACTGTGTCTGATCTGATTATCTTGAATATATCCCATTGCTTAGGACAGTGCGTGGCAATGTTATTTATTGAGTGCTTACTGTGCGCAGAGCACTGTACTAAGAGCTTTGGATAGTACAGTGCAACAGAGCTGGTGGACACGTTCCTAGCCCACTTCCTCAGATGCAGACTGTGCATCTTTTGGGGGCCAGGGACCCGGTCCATATCTTGCTGGGGATTTCGTTCCCAGTGCCTAGTATGGCACGGTACACCTCATAAGATCTAAATAAATGTTATTCCTGCTATTACCATTGATGCTCCCCCATCCCCTCCTCCCCACACACTTGGACAATCAAGAACCTGGGCTCCAATCAATGGTTTTTCTTGAGCACTTAATAAATGATAAATAATAATAATAATAGCATTCAAGTGCTTACTATGTGCCAAGCACAGATGAGGAAACTGAGGCCCAGAAGTCTAATGACTCGCCCAGTGTCACACAGCAAGCAAATGATGGAAGTGGGATTAGAACCCAGGCCCTCTGACTTCCAGGCCTGGGCTCTTTCCACTGGGCCACGCTACTTCTATGGTACTGATCCCTGTGCTTGGCACATAGCAACTGATGAACGCCGGAGTTATTATCATTACTGGATTTGGTGGCGGGGTCGAGTGGGACCACCATCGTGAAAGAGGAGACCACCACGCCCCTGTCCTAGTAGCCGAGTTCCCCCTCACCAGCTAGTGCCCCCGCAGCTGCCTTCACTCTGTCGGGGCCAGCAACGCAAAGTTCACGCAGGGGAGTTTAGCCCGCGCCCGCCCCGTGATTCTGAATGGTCTGCACCTCAAGCAGTTCCAGCCACGTCATCCCCTCATCCCTGGATCGGCGGACTGGCCGAGCCTCGGACAATAAGACAAGATCACGACACCACGGGACTTACGCATGTATTTATGACGACAATAATAATTACGGTACTTGTTGAGCGCTCACTGTGTGCCAAGCACCGTACAAGGTAATCGGGTTGGACACAATCCCTATCCCACGAGGGGCTCACAGTCTCAGTCCCCATTTTACAGATGAGGTAACTGAGGTCCTGAGAAGTGAAGTGACTTTCCCAAGGTAACATAGCAGACATGTGGTAGAGCTGGGAGCTATACATTCTGCATTACAAATTATTTATAATAGCGTCCGTTATCCCCTCCAGACTGTAATCTCATTGTGGGCAGGGACCAAATCTACCAACTCTCTCATACTGTACTCTCCTTAGCACTTAGCCCAGTGCTCTGCACATAATAAGCACTCAATGAATACCACTGATGAGGAGAACGATGATGATGACAACCAAGTTCTGGGATCTCATCGAAGCACCAAAGTAACCACTCAACTTAGCACAGCTCTGCTAGATGGGGCCTCGGGGGAAGAACGAGCGACAGCAGGCGACCCAAACGGGCGCTGGACCGAGAGCTCGAATCGGGAAACCGAAAACCAGGAGGGCAGAGGAAGCGTTTTCAGGGTGCGATAAAGCCTGAGACAGGGTTGCAACCCAACTGAAAACTCGGAGCCAAGGGCTGAGGACCCGCCAGCATGGTGCACTGCCATCAAGGGAGTGGCTTTTGTGAGCAAAAGCCGCACATGGAAAAAGAGATAAGAAAGCAAAAGGAAAAATGGGCCCAGGTCCTACAAACATTAATCATGACAACAGAGCAAAGGGCAGTCATCTTGTGGTTCCTAAGTGGCCAGGACTGTGGGCACGGCATTCCATTTTCTGCCACACACACGCCCTTCTAGGGGACCCTGATCATCCAGCATATGCCAACTCAAGTGCTTAGTCCAGTGTTCTGCACATAGTAAGTGCTCAGTAAATACCACTGATTGATCAGAAGGTCTGCTCCAAACATGTCGGACAACTGTCCAGTGTCCTCCTGTTTTCCCCAAAGACCAGCCTCGCCACTGGTCCCGGTCACCAACCCGGCCCACCCCTGGGTGATCGCTCCATCCCCTCTGCCCCGGCCTCAGTTCACAGCAGCTCCCCAGAGCGTCCGCAGTCAAGAGCCTTTCCGCTCACAAGCATCTTGCTCCTGGTTTGGGTTGTCAAAGCCCCATCTCCCACAAGCCCCCACCAAGAAGGTTTCTAATGCCAGGTCTCCGTCAGTATGCGTGTGTGTGTGTGTTGGGGGGGGGGGGGGCACGGAGGGGAAAGGCGCCAGCCCCACTTGACGGCAATTCTGGAAGGCCTCGAGTCCATCCCAAGGCTCAAGGCTCTCCCTCAGTCTCCATGGCCCCCTTCACCTAGACACGGGGCAAAGCTGAGGTCCACACTCCCTCAGCCCGATCACGTCCCTGAGCGGGCACATGAAGCAGGAGACAGAGGCTGGTAAAGGGAGTCAACCCATCTGGGCCCAAAACCCTACTGGCACCCGCCCCGACCAGCCGGTCAGACCCAACCCGCAGTGGCCCCCGGCTCCCCTTCCCCCATCTGCCACCCCAGGTTATTCCCAGAGCGGCCCGGTATCAAGAACATGTACTGGCAAGCAGATGATCAGCGTGGTCTGGACAGATGAGCAGACGTACCTTCGTAGCTGCCGTGGAAGCCTTGCGCGCTGACGGCATAGTCGCTCACGAGCCACAGGGAGAGGGTGGCGCCAGTGCTGACGATGGGGGCCGGAAGCTGGAAGCCCGTCAGCCTGAAAGACACGCAGACGGACCATCGACTGAAAACACTGCCCCATAACCCCAACCCTTCCCCTTCCTCACCCTCAGCTTGCTGGCCCTCTCCCTGCTAGACTCGTAGCTCCCCGAGGCTCTGCTCAGTCTACTGGGCTCTCCCTAGCACTTGGTACAGCACTCCGCACGTAGCAAGCATTCGATAAATGCTAACGATTAATTGATAATTGTGGCATTTGCTAAGTGCCTGCTCTGTGCCGAGCATGGTGCTAAACGTGGGGTAGATATAAGGCAATCAGAGCAGACACGTGCCCTGTCCCACGAGGAGCTCACGGTCTACTAAGGGGGAGGGAGAACAGGGATTGGATCCCTATTTCTCGGATAAGGAAAAAAGACCCAGAGAAGTGAAGTGACTTGCCCAAGGTCTCCCAGCGGACAAGTGGCAGAGCTGGGATAAGCCAGCTCCCCTGACTCCCAGCCCCGAGCCCTTCCGCTAGGGACTACTGCTTCTGGACAGGGGATGATCCAGCTGAAATCCAGGCATCCTCAAGAATTCTCTCGCCGAATCGCCTCCCTCTCTTCATCAACTCCTCCCCGGCCTGCTCCAAGTACAGAGACCAAGAATAATAAGAATAATGCTGGCATTTGTTAAGCGCTTACTAGGTGCAGAGCACTGTTCTAAGCGCTGGGGGAGATACAGGGTAATCGGGTCGTCCCACGTGAGGCTCACAGTTAATCCCCATCTTAACAGATGAGGTAACTGAGGCACAGAGAAGTTAAGTGACTCGCCCACAGTCACACAGCTGAGAAGTGGCAGAGCAGGGATTCAAACCCATGACCTCTGACTCCAAAGCCCGTGCTCTTTCCACTGAGCCACGCTGCTTCTGAAGATCCGCCCCTTCCCTTGCCCCTCCTTCCTCCCATCCCTCTAGCCTCTCGGGGGTCTGAAGAAACATTTATCAGACCCTTAACATTTCCCCACCTGTTCAGTGAGACACTCCACTTCCAAGGGAGTCTGCATGGGGCACTATAAAAGAGAATCTAATCACTGCACCTCATTACCCAGAGAACAAATCACCACAAAAATAAAAATAAAAGCCTGTGTTCTACATAGAATAAAAAAGAATAATTAACAATCAAGCAAGTCGGTGACAGCTTGACAACCTGATTACGGAGAGGAAATGCAGCAGGCGGAGGGGCGTGAGAACGAGCAAACCTCTCGGAAACGCTCGACGTCTCAGAGACTTCGGATGGGGTTTCAGCGGGTGCTGTCTCCGGATGACTGGGATCGAACCCCTTCCTCCCTCTGTGTCTCCGGGGCCGGTGTCTATTGGACAGAATCGCCCACCTATCCCTTCGGGGGTGGGTCCCGCCAGGGCCAGGAGTGGGGAGTGTGTAAGTCTGCCAACCCTCAACCGACACACCTGGTTCTCCTCAATCATGAAGGCTTTATTCATGCAGAACCCAACAATAACAGAAACATTGTGGTATTCATGGGATGATTCCCCTGGCAAGCTCACGCGCCCCCTCACACCAGTTCCCCTCCTTCCCCCGGCCACCCCCATCCAGGGCAGAGAGGGGTTTTCTCTTCTAGCGTCTACCAACTCTACAATACTGTACTCTCCCTAGTGCTTAGTACAGTGCTCTGCACACAGTAAGCAGTCAATACGTACGATTATATGATTGACTGAATCCTCTGCAAAGGTTGGAATCCTGCAAAGACCGTGAGCTCATCAGGGGAAGGTAAAAACCTTCCCATCTCCCCTTCTTCCAACCGACAGGTCTAAATGTGGTGCGGACAGGGACGACGTCAGTCTGAATAATGAAATCAGACAACCTGGGCTTGAAAACCTTATTAGACAAACACGCCAAAGTTATCTCGGAGGAGAAAATAAAGTCGTACATTTGTGAAATACGTTCGCTATCCCCGACTGTCAGGTCTAAAACGGTGTGGGAAGCTGCCTTCAGAAGCAATCTGCCATTCATGATATATTTGAATACTTAGATTCATCTTTATTGAGCCCTTGTTTTCTCCGTCCCTGACCTGCAACCTGTGGCAATCCCTTCTGGACCCTTCCGTGGGGCACAGACCTTTCCTGGGGAAATTTGTCCCCTGACTCGGGCATTGAAGCGCTTCCCCGTGCCCCTCTCCCCTACTCCTTGGCCCGGCAATCCACTCATCCTACCCCACTCCCACTCACTGCCTCATCTCTCCCTCCAATCCCATGTTCTGTCACTTCTGTGCATTTCGGTCTGTACCTTTTGGGCACTTGATATTTCATCCCACCTTCAGCCGCACGGCATTTATGAACTTATCTTTAATTGATTCATATTAATGTCCGTCCTCCTCCCTACGAGACCGTAAGCTCCTTTTGGGCAAGGAAAATGTCTACCAACCCTGTTGTACTGTATTCTTTCAAGCTCTGCACAGAGTAAGCACTCACTAATTACCACTGATTAATTGATTCAAGAGAAGAAGTGTGGCCTCAGGAAAAGAGCATGGACCTGGCTGTCAGGGGTCCAGGATTCCAATACCAACTTTGTTTGCCGTGGGGCAGGGAATGTGTCCGTTCTATTGTACTCTCCCAAACGCTCAGTACGGTGCTCTCACGTAGTAAGTGCTCAAAAAATACGATTAATTGATGCCTGGTCTCCCCGGTACCACCATCCCGACTTTAAAGATGAAGGGCTTTTAAGTTTTCCTTAAGGCTGGGAGTGGGGGTGGCCAGCAGGATGTGAGACCCAGAGAACCTCTGCCACCTCCCCATCGGCATATCCAGTGCCCAGTGGCGCTCAGGGGGTAACAGTGGGGGTGTCAGCGGGGGCTTCTCCCGGCGTTAGAACGGTGGGTGCTCTGGCTGAACCCAGATTCTGGCTGAGCAGGGTGACACAGGACCCGAAGGCCCCCACGGGTCTCCTTCACCACCGGACCTGGCAGACTCCAGCCTTCTACTCTGTTTCCGGATTTAGAGTCTTTCATCTCTCCTACTGTGTCTGTCGCCAAACTCTGTCCTGCCTTATTTATAGATGGTAGCCTCTGGAGGACCGGACTAACTCTCACCAGGGTTATCTGTTCCCAGCACTTAGCACAGTGCACTGCACACAGTAGGGTGTACTACCTCCCATGACACCCGCTACTCCTTGAAAGGGGATCCGAGGGGATTAAGGAGAGGGAGAGAAAAGGAGAGGGGAAATCCCTTGAAACCGAACGATTCCAGATTTTGGCTAATGCGTACTGTAGCTCCCGCAGAAAAAAAAAAAATGGGATTTTCTTGCTCTAATGTGGCAGGAAGGATCACTGCAGCAGACAGATTGGGGATGATCGCCTTGGCCCGGGCAGGTGGGAGGATGGCTCTGCCGGTTTGAGGAGGGGATTCTGACCACGCTCCCCCGGAGCGGGGCTGGGGGAAGGCATGAGTTTAGGCATCCGTGTCTGCGGTGAGAACTTGGGCTGGACTGGATCAAACCAGCACCGACCTCCTGGAGGCACAATGGGAACAGGGCTTTTCTTTCCAAACCACAGAGTGGCAGCACAGCCTAGTGAAAATAACTAGGACTCAGAATCAAGGGAGCTGGGTTCTAAACTTGGGTCTGCCGCTAGCCTGCTGCCTGACCAGGAGCAAGTCACTTCACTGATCTGTGCCTCAGTTTTCTCATCTGAAAAATGGGGGATTAACACCGTGAGCCCCATGTGGGACACAGACTGTGTCCAACCTGAGTTCTGTGCATCTATCCCAGAGTCCGGCCCAAATACCATAAAAGGGGGGTTGGGGGGTGGAGTGTGGAGTTTTTCTGTTGGCCAAGAATAAGGCAGGGTAGATTTTCCCAGAGTTCTGAGTTCTTCATCTCCCCATCAACACCCCAGCAGCCTCTCTGGTCAGCCACCCCCTGATGGGAGGGTAGGGGCTCGGGGCTCCAGCGTCTGGCTCCCCGATTAGTCAAAGGCACCAAATCAAAGCCACTTCCACTCTCCTCTGATAATGGTAATCACAGGGAGGGCAGACAAGCACGAGGGCTGGCCATGGGGCCATGCGCCCGGAGCCCGACAGTAATCAGCCCTTGGATTTCTAGAGGGCCGGGCCCCCGCGGAGAGCAGAGCGATTTTGCATGGTCCTCAGCCCATCTTGGAGGGGTGAAAGGGGAGAGGAAGAAGGGGTGGGGGCGGAGAGTCTGGGGAGAGGGATCGAGACCCGGAGAGCTGTGGTGGCGAAGAACAGGGCAGGAAAAATGCCAGGTGCAGCACGCAAAGGAAAGGGGACAGTACTGTTCAGGCCAGACCAGTCAGTTTAGCATGGCACCGGGGCGGACTTTTGAACAAAGCCACCCTGATGGAGGAAAATATTCTAAAGTGCCCCAACTGGGCAAACTCAACAGTAGCAAGGGCAAGGTGGTGTCCCTAGGGGAAAACGGGGCATTTCCTGACCCATCGAGGAGCATCAGAGGCTTCGGGACCAAGACCCCGTGTGGAGGAGTTAATTCTGGTGCTAATGGCTTGTGCGACAGGCCTGCCGATTGATTTTCCACCATTTAGGTTCCCCCCGGGGCACCAAGTGCAAGGAGAGGGGAGGCAGATGAGGGTGCAGTATGGTGCAGGATATGGCAAAGTGCCCACAGGCGATTTACATCCAAAACCCTCTAGGGACACAGGGGAAAGATCAGTCCCACAGAGTGATCGCAGAAACTGGCCCAAGGGCAGGAGAAAGAGAGCCAGGGGTCACAGTGGACCCGAAGTGGAATATGAGACAGCAGCCTAAAGTCATCTTTGGACAGATGTCAGCCGGTACCTGAGGGTCAAGGCAGACAGGACTAGGAAAGCAACTCTATCACGCTAAACACCCGATGGGACCATCTCACTGAAGGACTCTCTCCGGTTTTGGTCACCTCCCTGTCAAAGAGATGTCCAGAAACTGGAAAGAGTCCAGAGAAGGATGAGACAGTGATTAATAAAATAGGTCCCTCGGGGAAGGGTCAAAGGGAACAGGGCCGTTCAGCTTGAAGGGAATAATATTAGGTATATCTGTTAAGCCCTTTACTCTTGGCTGAGCATGTACTAAGTGCAGAGTGGATATAAGCTGATCAGGGTGGAACACTAAGATCTGTATATTGTGGGCACTTGACATTCACCCCATCCTCAGACAGCATTTATATTCATATCTGTAATTTATTTACATTCGTGTCTGTCTCTCCTTCAAGACTGTAACTCATTGTGGGCAGGGCTGTGTCTACCAACTCTGTTAGATTGTACACTCCCAAGCATTTAGTACAGTGCTCTGCACACAGTAAGTGCTAAATAAATACCACTGATTGACGGGTACAGTCCCAGTCCCACAGGGAGCTTATCAGGACACCAGGAAGGTCTTTTTATCTGGGAGGGCAATTGGTTTCTCTCCGTGTCCCCAGAGGGACAGGGAGGAAGCAATGGGCTTCTAAATCCCACGTATTCTTGCTCTAGATTTATCAGACATTTATCGGATTTATCACTCCTTCCTCTCTACCCTTTATAGCAAACTCACCCTTTCACCCTCATCCCTCAAGCACTAACTGATTATCATATCCTCTTCTCCTTCTTCCACTTATCTGAGGATTACTCGGTGTCCATCTCCCCTGCTAGTCTGTAAGCTTTTTGTGAGCGGTGACCACGTCTATTATATTAGCCTCTGGAGGCACCTAGTACAGTGCCCTGCCCCCAGTAAGGGCTCAGTAATTACTATAGAAGGATTGATCACCCCTAAAATCAAGTCCTCACCGTGTCGCGGCTGGACTAGTGGGACAGCCTCACTACCGGTCTGCCCGCCTCCAGCCTCTTTCCTTTGTGGGGGTCCAGGGAGGTCTTCTGCTTGGCTTCCACTGGCATAATCCTGCATCTCTTTGGCCTGACACCCCACCTCTCAGCACGCATGTTCGTTAGCCTGCTTTGTGTTCCACCATCTAGGTTTCACCGGGTTTCTGTTTGGGCTGTGGGGATGAGTCCAGTGTGTCTCGCTTGTCATTTATCAATGGCCCTCTGATCTGAGTCATGCTCCGCACTCCGGCCTTAGCATTTTCTGGCGGCAGACTTGGAGGCCGCCTTCTCGGCACTCACACCCTACTCACTCCCCCGAGCCACCCAGAGCACTTTCCGACATATCGATTCGCATTACTATTCAAGCACTTACTGACTCACCTATCCATTTTCTACTTGTTTTTGCTCTTATGCATAAGTCATAATAATAATGTGGCATTTTGCTGTGCTCTCACTATGTAACAATAACAACGCTGGTGTTTGTTAAGCGCTTACTATGTGCAGAGCACTGTTCTAAGCGCTGGGGTAGACGCAAGGGAATCAGGTTGTCCCACGTGGGGCTCACAGTCTTAATCCCCATTTTGCAGATGAGGTAACTGAGGCACAGAGAAGTGAAGTGACTTGCCCACGGTCACACAGCTGACAAGTGGCGGAGCAGGGATTCGAACCCATGACCTCTGACTCCAAAGCGCATACTCTTTCCACTGAGCCACGCTGCTTCTACCCAACACTGTACTAAGTGCAGGGGTAGATACAGGACAATCAAACTGGTCACAGTCCCTGTTCCACATGGGACTCACAGTCTAAGAGGGAGGGAAGAATAAGGATGGAAGCCCCATGACATTTGAGGGAACCGAGGCCCAGGGAGGGTGGCTTGTCCTAAGTCACACAGCAAGCAATTATCAAACCTGGGATTTGGACCCAGGTCTCCTGACTCTCAGACCTGCGCTTCTCCACTGGGTTACTTGTCTCGCTCCTCAGGGAAAGGGTTGTGTCTTCTGCTTCTAGCGTACTCCCCCAAGCTGTTCAGTACAGCGCTCTGCATACTGTGGAAGCGCAACAAACACAAGTGGCAGACTGACTAATCCAGATTCTCGTCTCTGAGATGCTTTCATTTCCTGCTTCGCCCTGGGATGGAACTGATTCCAGAAGAGAAGGATGCAGGCACTTCAAGCCACCTCACCTTTACTTCACCACCGCCCCAGTGACTCCCATTAGCCATCCTTCTTTCTGATCCCCATTTCTCCACACCACCACCTCGTCTCTGTCTGGCATTTTCACTATTCCAAACCACCTTCACCTCGTCGGGTGGTGACCCCATCGGAGGGTGATGGAGAGAGGCTGGCATTCCCGTCCCTATTTTACAGATGGTGAAACTGGGGCTCAGAGAGGTCCGGGGCCGTGCCCGGGATCATCTAGCAGGTCAGGGGCCAAGCCGCGATTAGAACCCGGGACTTCTGAAACCCAGGCGCTTCCACGAGCTTCTCGAACAGTCAGTCCCTTGGAACGGTGTGGGTTTCCCAGATTTTCCGGGACGTGTTCCCATAAGAAGTTGGCAGATTATCCAAGTGACCCAAATGGAGATTCAGCATCTTCTCTTTGGTCCCGAGGATTGAAGGAAGACGTGCTGATCAGAGCAACTCTCTGTTTTCTGCTTCCATCACCTCTTTTCTCCAAAGAGTGGGGCTAGGGAGAGGATTCTCCACGGCCCATGACCTCCGGGTGGCCCAATTCCAGGAGCGGAGGGAGCCTGAACTTCTGCCCAGCAAAGAGTTTGGTCCCGGATGCAGAAGGAACAGGGAGACTCGCTGACCACTTGCCGCTCTGCAGAACCCGGCTTCCTGGGAGGATACCCATTGGCTGCCCAAAGGCGGGACAAGAAACAAGGAGTTCACCTGCTCCCATCTGGCCTGCTGCTCTTGGTACTTCTCAGCAAAAGGGCATCAGACAAAATAATAATAATAATTGTGGTATCTGTTAAGCACTTACTACATGCCAGGCACTATACTGAGTCCTAGGGTGAATACAGATTGGGTTGAACACACCGCCTGATCCACATGGAGTTCACCGTCTTAATCCCCATTTTACAGATGAGGTAACTGAGTCCCAGAGAAGTGAAATGGCTTGCCCAAGATCACACAGCAGATAAGTGGCAGGGCTGGGATTAGAATCCAGGTCCTTCTGACTCCCTGGTGCATGCTCTATCCACTAGGCCATGGAATCTGCACTCTGTCTCCCCACCCGGGCCCATACCTAGCAGGAGCTTCTCTGGGAGCCTGGCGGACACTTGGAGAATAATAATAATGATAATGGGGTTATCAGATGGTATCGGGAAATGCCATCATATCTGCGCCAGACTCGCTCCCTGCAGAGGTCTTCCGGCTCTGCCTCCGGCCAGCTGGGTGAGCTTGGACAAATCTTTTATTCACCACAAAGCACTTCTGTCCTGTGCCTCAGTTACCTCATCTGTAAAATGGGGATTAAGACTGTGAGCCCCACGTGGGACCACCTAATTACCGTGTATCCAGCCCTATGCTTAGAACGGTGCTTGGCACATAGTACGCGCTTAGCAAATACCATCAGCATCATAGCCAAAATTTACTTTAATGTCTATCTTCCCTTGTAGACAGGGAATGTATTTACCAATTCTACTATATTTTATTCTTCCAAGGGCTAAGTACAGTGCTCTGCACAGAGTAAGCACTCAATAAATAAGATTCATTGATCCCTCGCCTTCTCTGGGCCCCAGCTTCCTCATTTGAAAAAAATGGCAATTCAAAACCTGTTCTCCCTCCCTCAGACCGTGAGTCCGATGGGGGATAGGGACTCTGCCCAATCTGAATGCACTGAATCTATCCGGCGCCTAGCACAGTACTTGGAACGGAGTTAGTGCTCAACAAACACCACCATGATTAGTATTCTGCGTGTCCGGTCTTAGCTTGGACTGCAATCCCCACACATCCTGACAGCTCTGGCTCAATCCCGCCCAGGGCCAAACGGGACGGGAACACCGCCACTTCCTTCCCAGATGCATTTGATGAAAACTCCTCAGACCGTGTCATTTACCATGATTCTAAACCAAGCAGCATCCAACTGGAGATTTTCCACTCTCAAAGACAACATGATCAGGCCAATTTCCCCACAAAATCTGCCATTAGCAGGCCGATGGCTGCGCTAAGTACTGGGGGAGATTTAAGTCCCATATACCCCACTTGGGGTTCATGATCTCAGGGGGCGGGAGAACAGTAGCTTCACCCCCCTATAATGAATTGGGAATCCGAGGCCCAGAGAAGGCAAACGACTTGCCCAAGTTCACATGGCGAGCGAGTGGCGGGGCTGGGATGAAGACCCAGGTCTCCAGACTCCCCAGCTCACGCTCTTTCCATCAGGCCACAGCAGGAGAGGGGAGCGACTGATCAAGGCCGCTACAGAAATGCACGGCCCGCTATCAAGACCCAAACACCATCTTAAAGATGACAGGAGAACAGCCTGCTCCTAAAGGCCAAGACGATCTCCCTCTGCAGCTCTGTGACTCCCCTGTCCTCAGTAAACCACATGGACACTTGGCTCCCTTATTATTCCTCTCCACCTCGTGATCACCGGGCCAGCCCGGCTGACTGAAATTAAGTTCATTTTAATAAACCATCAGCTCAGTCACTGCTAATCCTGAATGTGCTTACCATATATTTTCCTGCAAGGACTGCAGTGATCATAAAAAAAATAATAATAATAACACCACCATCTCTCTTTCTTGCTTATGCATGAGCTCTGTCATAAATAATCCCGGATATTTGCATATTACTACCCTGTTTTATTGGAGCTGAGCGAACCCACCGCAGCATACCGGACGAGACTGCTGAGCAGTAAAACCATCCCCACCACCAACTGGCTACAAGAACTCGGTCACTTCAACTGACCATGAGAACTTATCAGTCTATAGATTGGAAGCAGCTTGGTCTAGTGGAAAGAGCATGGGCCTGGGAGTCAGAGGACCTGGGTTCTAATCCCGGTTCTGCCACTTGTCTGCTCTGTGACACTTCACTTCTCTGTGCCTCAGTCACCTCATCTGTAAAATGGGGATTAAGGCTGAACCCCACATAGGACAGGGACTGTGTCCGACCCAATTATCTTGTATCTACCCCAGCGCTCAGTACAGTGCCCGGAATATAGTAAGCACTTAAATACCACTATTATGATTAGATTTGGCTTGACTGGGAAGCACGAAACAGACCAAGAAAACGAAGCCTAGATCATTGAATCATACTGGGAGAAAGGTGCATTTGACACATTCAAGTTGGCCCGGAAGCAAAAAAGGGTCCCATGGAGACCAGAGAGCAGCGGAACCAGGCCTAGAACTCATAACAGTAATAATAATGTTGGTATTTGTTAAGCGATTACTATGTGCAGAGCACTGTTCTAAGCACTGAGGTAGATACAGGGTCATCAGGTTGTCCCACGTGAGGCTCAAGTTAATCCCCACTTTACAGATGAGGTCACTGAAGCCCAGAGAAGTTAAATGACTTGCCCACAGTCACACAGCTGACAAGTGGCAGAGCCGGGAGTCAAACCCATGACCTCTGACTCCGAAGCCCGGGCTCTTTCCACTGAGCCACGCTGCTTCTCTAAGCCCTCAGGTCCTCTAAGGTCCTCTACGCCCCAGGGCCGTGCTCTTTGCACTAGGCCACACTGCTTCTCGTTATCCCAAGCTGCCTTCCTTAGTGATTGATTGACTGACTGATGGTACTCAGGGGCTTATTTTGTGCCAAGCACTGTTCTAAATGGAATAAAGTGAAACGGGCTGGACACAGTCCTTGTCCCACATGAGGCTCACGGTCTAAGCAGGAGGGATAGAGTTGAGTCCCCATTTTACAGCTGAGGTAACTGAGGTCCAGAGAAGTGAAGTGCCTTGCCCAAGGTCACACAGAAGACACATGGCAGAGTTGGGATCAGAATCCAGGTCTTCTGACTTCCACTAGGCCACACTGCTTCTCTGACTTACAAAACGTAATTGATTTACAAAACCCTAAAGGTGTGTGAGCTATCCAGAAGTCACCTAATCCAGTACCCTACCTCTGGGCAGAACTGCACCCGCAAGATCGTCAGACAGGTGAGAAAGAGGACTCCTGATAGGTGTAACAGAGCCCATCAATCGGTTGGATACCGAGTCCGAGAGGCTCACACAGGCGGTCACCTTGATTTTTCCATCAGTTCGGTGACGGGGTCCGGTGGAGAGAAAAATCCGACCAGACAATATTTACTGGGAAATGAATTTGCGTCTCCTGGACCTGTCACCTGGGGGCTTAGAACAGTGCTTGGCTCGGTTTTCACACTCCACAAGTTCCATTTTATTAATATTACCTTCCCTGTCGACAAATCAGAGGGGCCAACGGAGAGGGTAACAGATCGGCCCAGGTTTGTGGTTCAGGTAATGTAGATGACCAGAATGGCTCCTCGGGAGGGTGGCGGGTGGGGAGAACAGGATGACAGGACAGGGTCAACTCCATCTGATTGCAGTGGGGCTAGAGCGGTTTAAAAGTATTTCGGATCAAGTGGGCTGCTAAGTAAACCTCCAAGGACCACAAACCTCACACCTTCAGTGGCTCCCGGGGAGTAAGGGGTAGTGGGGCGGCAATCCCCTCAAGCTAAGCTCCTTGTCGAAAACCTCACCAAGTCCAGGGGAAGCTGGAAGCTTCTCGACAGGGTGACTCCAAGCACACACGTCAGAGCAACACTCCACAACACGGTGGCAGGTCGAGGAAATGACCCCCTCAAACCGTCCCAAAAATTAGGGGGCAAGAGGGAAGGGCAGAAGGCGGGCAAGGTGAGAGGAAGCCTCAGGGACCATCCGGCAAGGCAGCCAACTGCCAGCGGGACTCCACCCGGGGTGGATGACAGAAGCGTTAACGACACCTCCGGCCTGCAAGACACAGGGCAATCGATAGCGCTAGAAGAGAAGCTAAATCCCCTCCGGGCCATCCCAAAAACAGGCACTGGTTCTGGTGTGACTGCGGCCTCCGTGTTTCTCCCTTCAGTTCGATCGATAATTTAGAGATCTTTGGCAGTGAGGGTGGCTTTCGCACGGGCCGATTCGGAGCGTCGTGCTTCGTTTACACTCTTCCACTTTATATTTCACAATAAACTCATTTTAAGCTCTCCAGGTACCATTCTTTTATTCTTTACGATTGATTCTTTGTAAAATGAGCAACTCAAGTGCCATTTATCTATTTAATGGAGATGGATGAAAAAGGAGGAAGGATGAAGGTATCAGCCAAACGAATCGGCTCCATGTTTGAGGCACGTATGATCCCTCTGTGGGTGTCCCTAGCAGACCTAAAACCCAACCTGAAAATCTACTTGCAGGGTTTGAATTGCCCACTGAATTTGGGACTAGAAGAAGCAGAGGAACTCCTCAAAGAAGTCTACTCCACCAGCATTTCTTGGCCCACTGAAGAGCAATCTCTAGGACTCTCCTTGAGCCCCTCGAGGGACAGGGTCCGTGTCTAATCACCACCTGTATACTCTTTCCCAATCGATCAAACAATCAATGGAACATACTGAGCTCTTACTATATGTGGAGCACTATACTAAAGTGCTTGGTAGTGTACCACAGAATTAGTGGACACGTTCCTTGTCCATAACAAGTTTACGGTCTAGAATCTAAAGCCCCAGTGCTTAATATATTGTCCTGCAAATGGAAAGCGCTTCATAAATACTACTACTATCACTACAGTGCTCTGCTCCGAGTGCTCTAGACCAACCCCCTACACCAGTCCAGGCAACTGCCTCTCCCCAAGAAGTGTCCTGCGGGGAACAGTTGAAGGGGTCTCTGCTCCAGTTATCCCAAGTCCCGAGGATGCTTCGAGTGAGCAGGAAGCCAGGGACTTCACAGCCTGAACGGGCCTGGACTGGGTATTTTCCTGAAGGAAATGCTCAAATGCCATCTCATCCATCCTCAAGACACACTGGGAATCTTTCCTCCTCCAGGAAGCCTTTCCTGAACAATTCCCGACTCCCAGAGGCGTATCAAACAGTCACCCCTGCCATTTAGATACTGATGTCCATCCTTGACTTTCATATATGTATTCATACACGCAAACATTCAGAATAGTTCACTGAATTTATATTTATATGCAGGCATGTTCAATGATTTATTCCAGTATTTCATCCTGGCACATCGGCCCTATCCCCTAATTGATGTCTGTTCCTCCTACGGCTCTTACTGTTTCGAATAATTTTACCCGCCTCCCAACTCAATCAGTGGTATTTACTGAGCACTTACTATACACAGAGGACTGTACTAAGCGCTTGGGAGAATAGACTATAACCAAGTTGGGTTACAAGGATCTTACAGTCTAGAGAGTTTATGGTCAGACCACAAGCTCCACGAAGGCTGGAACGTTGCTTCCGTGAGACTCACCCAAGCGCTCAGTACAGTGTGAGACAATTGGGTGGAAGCTTGCGCTGCCATAACGACCCAAGATCTCCAGGAGGTGGAGACTTGGTATCAGCCACCGCTCCCCTCTGCCCCTTGGAGACTCGGGACTAGGAACAGAAGGGCGGGTCTGACATGTCGCCAACATCGGACTCAATGCTTAGCGCAGTGCCCAGTGCTCAGTAGGATGATTGGCACAGAATAAGCACTTAATAATTATTATTACTCAATGGCCACGATAGATGCCTCACATCATCTAAAAGGGAGAAAAAACCAACACAGCCTTCCTGCCAGCGAAAGCAGGCCATGTCTCTCTTCTTCCCGCGACTCATCAATGGCACGAAGCTTCATTTGCCTCTCTCTGAGGGTGCCCTGCATCCGCCCCCCAATCCCTCTCCAACTGCTTATTGTGGGTCCTCCAGGGCCTCTGGCCCTCCCTCCTTTACAGCAGAGGTCTCCGCCTCTCCGCTTTCCGGCAGGTTGGAAGTAATTCTGCTGAGAGTGTCTGAAATCAATGAGGCCAAAATGTATGCATCTGTTTACATAATTCACCCTGCCTGGGCCATTGTCAGGCAGCCTCCAGGGTTGGAGAGAGAACTCAAGCAAGAAATATTCATTAAAAATTATCTAAAAGTCTCTCCCTGTCTCTCTCCCCTCACCTTCCCCTGCTTCGGGAAGACATCCATCCCGTGACATGTGTCAGATTCAGGGTCTAGGCAGAGGAAGCCTCAGGATTGGGTCTCACTGGGCTTTCCAGCCCCCTCCCCTCTCCGCCTCTGACTCCTTCAGCTTCCCCCTCCCCTCCATCTCTACTACTGCTGCTCCAAGGCAGCTCCCTGGGCCACCCCCACCTCCTTCACCTAGGCCATATCTCTTTGCTCTTCCATTCGGTCTTTTCTGAGCACCCATGGAGCCTCAAGGGGCTGACCGTATATGCAACGGTTCTGAAGAATCCAATAAACAACAAACAGAAAGCAAAAAGCCCATCAAAAAACCCAAGGAGCATTGCCAAAGCCTTTACCAGGAGAGACCAATGGTCCATCCAGTCCATTTTTCTGACTCTCTCCATGGCAACGGGATGCTTGGCAGTGCCAGGTGGTGCCTGCCACTCCTTCATCTATTATCACGCAAACATCAATTACAGAAAAAAGCCCAAAAGGCAATGAATCTCCAAAGGACCTCCTCTGACTAAGCCCTTATTTTGCCTTCTCCCACTCCCTTCTGAGGGGTCATTGTGACCTTTATTCACCCCTCCCTCATCCCCACAGCAGTTATGTACTTCTCTGGAATTTATTTACTTATTTAAATTAAAGGCCTGTCTCCCCCTCTAAGACTGTAAGTGCGCTGTGGGCAGGGAACATTTCTACTATCGTGTACTCTCTCCAGTGCTTAGTTCAGTGCTCTGCACACAGTAAGTGCTCAAAAAATACGACCGATTGATTTTCTGACTTCATCCCGACTCCAAACAGAACCACTCATTCATTCAATTGGTGGGAAGGTGGGGGGGGGGGGGGGGCGCGGCAGGGGGCACAAAGAGCTATGCCACTTCACTCCTAGCTCCTAAGGGAAATTCCCATAATACTCATAATAGTCATTATTACACTTTCCTTCAGTTAATAAGCACTTATGTGTCAAGTACTGTACTAAACCCTGGGGAAATCACACAAAGATCTATGGAGACACGTTACACGGCCTACAAGGCTCTCACCATCTAAACGGGGGAGGGCAGACACGAAGAACACAAAAATTCGTTCATAAAAATTCAAAAATCAAAGCCACCCACAGCAAAGGGCTTAAGTTTTGTCAAGCTCCTACCGAGCGCTAGGCGCTGTACCAAGGGCTTGGAAAGCTACAGTAAAATCAAAGGCACGGACCCCCAGACCTCAAGGAGCTTTACAATCTAATGGTGGTACAGTCTTCAGATACCACACAGCTAAGGCCAAACAGATCTCGGATGATTGACTAGATCATAAACTCCTTGAGAACAGAGACCTTATCTTGTGTTTCCATGGCACTTTCCCAAACGCTCAGAACGGTGCATGCCACCTGGTGGGGGCTTGGTCGATTCCATTACTTCTTCCCCATCTCTTTGATCGGCAGTTCTAAGTGTCCTTGCGTCTTTTTCGGCGGCCAGATCGGAGTGAAACCACGTGAAAGGTTGAGCTAGTTCAGTCCATCTTGGATTGTCAGGCCTCACAGGTCTTGGGGTTCAAAGCCAAATAAAGTGCTCTGGGGGAACAGATCTCCCCAGTCTGCATGAATCCAGGATTCAGATGCTCGGTCTCCCCGCACTGACCCATTCTGCTGTTTTCAGTGTCACGTGCGAATCTCTGTCACAGAAACCAACCAAGGGAATGACTCAGGTAGGCAGCACAGGTGTAGACAGACAATCTGCTTCTGGACCCGCTCTATAGCCACCCTCTAGGAAACAAAACGGGCTCATTTTTTTCCGTTAGAAGTGCCCAAGCAGTGTCCTCTCCTAGTCCTGAAATCCCATCACTTTCCAGCCAGCCAAGTCATTACGATTAAAACATCACTGTTTCCCCAGTGGAAACGGGAATTAAAAGCAGATTGGTAGGGGAAGTGGAGGGGAGGAAGGGCACACAGCGTGTGATTGCTCATTACCCCCACTCCGTGACCCAGTCCCCAAAACCCGGGATTGACTTATTCAGGAGCAAATCTGCTCCCCGAGAGCCATCTCCGATTCGGCTTCTGAGCCAGTCGTGCTCGGCGGCCCGAAGACTCCGGCTCGGTGGGATGGGTTTCGGGAAACATTCCTCTCCCTTGCATATGGCTCCCTTCGGTGATTCACGTCCACGGCGGTGATTAGAAGCAAAATTGAGAAATATGTGTTTACTCAACTCCAGCGTCGGATAGAATGCGCAACACACACCATTAACTATAAAAGTAGGATTAAGACAACAGAGTGTTATCTTCCCAAGATAAACGGTGGTTGATACAGATATAAATATGTATGGACGGTGTAAATCTGTACAACAAATGAGGAATTCTGCTGCTATTAAAGTCCTCTTCATAAATATTGGACTGGCGTGGGAGTCGCTTCATCTTCACATGATTCCTCTCCATCACTTTGGCCTCAATAATGATGCACTAAATACATCCGGCCGGAAGAAAATAACAGAGGGAAAACCAGGGGCCGAGAGCCTCCCCTGTCGTGAGTGGAAGTAGGATCGATCACGGTGAACCTGGGCTCCTACTTCCATGTACTCTTCCAAGCGCTCAGTACACTGCTCGGCACACAGTAAGTGTTCAATAAATGCCAAGGATTGATTCCATGCCAGTCGTCCCCAACTGAACAGTGTCATGGGACCCCTCTGACAGACCCAGAAAGCAACAGAGGTGTGTACGGAGAGTCTGCCAGTGGTGTCACGGACTGATAATAATGTTGGTATTTGTTAAGCGCTTACTATGTGCCGAGCACTGTTCTAAGCGCTGGGGTAGACATAGGGGAATCAGGTTGTCCCACATGGGGCTCACAGTCTTAATCCCCATTTTACAGATGAGGGAACTGAGGCACAGAGAAGTTAAGTGACTTGCCCACAGTCACACAGCCGACAAGTGGCAGAGCTGGGATTCGAACTCACGAGCTCTGACTCCAAAGCCCGTGCTCTTTCCATTGAGCCACGCTGCTTCTCACTGAGCCACGCTGGACTGACTTGGGGTTGGGTCACTGATGGGAGGCCCTACTATCTGACAGAGCCCTGACCGCAGATAACACTCAGTAGTCAGTCAGTCAATTGTATTTACTGAGTGTTTACTGTACACAGTGCTCTGTACTAAGTGCTTGGGAGAAAATGATAAAACAATAAACAGACACTCCCTGCCCACTATGAGCTTACAGTTTAGACTGATTGCCCAAGAACAAGGAAGTTTAGAGAAGCAGGGTGGCCTAGTGGAAAGCACACAGGTCTGGTAGTCAGAGGACCTGGGTTCTAATCCCAGCTCTGCCACTTGCCTGCTTTGTGACCTTGGACAAGTCACTTCACTGGGTCTCAGTTTCCTCAGCTGTAAAATGGAGATCAAGACTGTGAGTCCAAGTGGAACAAGGACTATGTCCAACCTGAATACTTTGTATCTACCCCAGTGCTTAGAATAGTGTCTGGGATATACTAAGCATTTAAATGCCATAAAAAAAAATTTTTTTTAAATGCTACAAAGACAGGGTCAGAAGTTAGGAGGGAAACCAGATTGGAACATGTAGGTTCCCAGAAAATAGGAAACCAATCTTGGGGCAAGACTACTATCTAGATATGCCATCTGTACTGTCAGATTAATGGACCCCCATCCCTCCCCGGCTCCCCCCAATTGTAGGATGTTGCTTACAGCAGTCCCAGTAGAAAGGGCTCGGCCCCAGGAAGCTGGAGCTAGTTGTTATTTGTTAAGCTATTTGTTAAGTGCTTCCTATGCATCAAGCGCTGAACTAAGCAATAAAATAGATACTAGTGTTCCCCTGTGGGCAGAGGATGTCTACCAACTTTGTTATACTGTACTCTCCCAAGAGCTTAGCCCAGTGCTCTACCTACAGTGAGCGCTCAATAAATACAATTCATTGACTATCAGTCAATCAGGTCAGATACAGTCTGTGTCCCATAAGGGACTCACGGGATAAGTGGGAGGGAGAACAGGTTTCAGTTGCCATTTTCCACCTCGGCAAGGATGGGAAGGATGAGGACACAGCTGCCATGCCATCCCTGGGGAAGGTTTCTGACCCATACCCCCCTAAGCGTTCAGCAACAAGACCAGCCAGCCAGGTGGGCAGCAGAGACTGCGGCAGCTGCCAAGAACAACCAGCTGCTAAGTTATGGCGCTCCAGACAACACTGGCATTATACTGTGGTCACTGCAACCAAAATGGCTTCCGCCTGCAAAAAAGAAACCCCATGAACACTTGTCATGTGCTGTGTCCCTGCCGGTCCACCCAGCACGTAGCGTGCTTTGGCCCATAGGAAGCACTTGGGGGAAAAAAAAAAAAAAGATTATTCCAGGCACACCCATGTCAAACACCACGGGAATACCACCTGTCTTTGTTACTTGATGCTTTATCAATCGTGTTTATTGAGCACTTACTGTGGGCAGAGCACTGTACTAAGCACTGGAATAGACTAATTAGGTTGGACGCAGTCCGTGTCCCACATGGGGCTCAGTCTTAATCCCCATTTTACAGTTGAGGTAACTGAGGCACAAAGAAGTTGAGTGACTTAATTATGGTACTTGTTAAGTTCCTGCCATGTGCCAAGCACTGTTCTAAGTACTGGGCTAGGTATACGATAGGTTGAACACCGTCCTTGTCCTCCATGGGTTTCAAAGTCTAAGTAGGAGGGAGTAGGATTTAATTCCCATTTAAGAGATGAGGAAACAGACACAAAGGAGTTAAGTGACCTGACCAAGGTCACCCAGCAGGCAGGTGGCAGAGGCAGGATTAGAATCCAGATCCTTCTGAGTCCCAGGCCTGTGCTCTATCAACTAGACCACCCTGCTGCTTATCCTGGCAAATGCCCCCTTGGACTCGGCTGATCCTTCCCAAGACTCCAGATAAGTAAATCCTTCCCGGCCTCCTCTCCACAGGGCTGAAATTAAGGAATCAACAATGAATGGACCTCGGAAGAAGCGCCACCCACAGATCACATCCACTTTTCAAGGTCCTGAAGAGACCCCAGAGCAAATCGCCAACAGAGCTGTTGGACTGGGGAATGAACTTCACTGAAGAATGGATGGTGCGTGCACACGTCGATGAGTTAATTACATCTCATTCCCAGAAATCGTTGTCCAACGAGGACCTCATCGAACTTCGACAGACCGATGCATCATGGCGAAATCCCGAGACTAATGAAGTTAGGGTTTCTCCGGCTCCAGCTAAAATCTGGGGATTTCAAAGGCTTGCAGTTGGTTTTCAAGAAAGGTGGCAAACTTAAAATATGACTTAAAACAATTCCCACAGAGGCAGGAATTCAAAGGAGTTCAGAAGGCATGGCCTAGTGGAGAGAACACAGGGCCCTGTCAGAGGACCTGAGTTCTAATCCCACTCTGCCAATTGACTCCTGTATGACCTTGGGCAAATCACTGAACTTCTCTGAGTCTCAGTTCCCTCATTTGAAAAATGGGGATTTAGAACGTGAGCGCCATAGGGGACAGGGATTTGGTCCAACTTTGTATCCATGCCCTGCCTTAATGACCTGCAGTCCAGACTCCCTTCTGCCACAGGCTCAGAACCACTTTCACGCTCAGGCCCATCTCCAAATGGTATTGAAATTTGTCCCTGACTCCAGCTGTTCTGGAGGATGGGCAGATGGACTAATGGGTTGGGTCCTCTCTGTGGCAAAAGATGGCCCCAACCTTGCTTGGCCCACATCTCTCCGCTCCGCTAAACTGTCCCCCAGCCCCCGTGTCCCTCTGCACCCAAACATCGCCTTACTCTCAGCTTCCAGGCTCTTCACCATCCAATCCTACCTGTTCAATCTGCCCTCTTCTCCCACTTCTCCCCCAGTTGGCTTCTTCCCCTCATCTCACGCTGCACCTCACTCTCAAACTATCCTACTTCCAAGCTGGAGAACAACAGCAGTGAGGGGGTGGAACTCCCTCCCTCCCCACATCCCAATCCCTCCTAAAATCGCTGGAGTAACTACAAGCTAATCAGGTTTGGACACAGTCCCTGTCCCACATGGGGCTCACAGAATTAATCCCCATTTTACACATGAGGTAACTGAGGCCAGAGGAGTGAAGTGACTTGCCTAAGGTCACACAGCAGACAAGTGGCAGAGGAGGGATTAGAACCGAAGTTCTTCCGACTCCCAGGCCCTTCCTCTATCCACTAGGCCCTGATGCTCAAGGAAGAAGTCCCAGAGAAGTAAAGTGATTTGCCCAAGGTCACACTGTAGGCAAGTGACAGAGCCAGGATTAGAATCCAGATCCTCTGAATTTCAGGTCTGGGATCTTTCCCCCCAAAATTCCCACCAGTCACCCAGTCACCTGCAGGCTGTCAGGGTGAGTTCACTCCCTTCCCGTGACAGCCTTCTGCCGTAATTACTCTAGGTCGCAGCACTGTGCGGTCGATCAAACCGAAAAAATGTCAGGTCTGAAGCTTTAATTAAATTTACCTAATTAAAGAAAATCTTTACTTATTCTCCCCCCGTGAACTAGGCCAACTCCCTCCGTGGCGTTCCACAAGTAGCCTCGTGTTCTCACCCACCCCTGGCTCCTCTGAGACTCGGTGTGAGAAAATGGATGACGAGAAAGAGGAAGATGCAAACCCGTCCTTTAAGGATTATTACCCTGTTATGGTACTAAATAATAGTAATGGTACTAAAAATACCATTATAATTATTATTGCATTAGGCACTCAATCGTATTTATTGAGCTCTTACCATGTGCTAAGCACTGAGGTAGACATGTGTATTCAGATCAGAAACAGTCCCTGCCCACTATGGGGCTCACAGTCAAAAAGGGGAGGGAGAACAGGTAATTATCCCCATTTGACAAGTGAGGAAACTGGGGCACAGAGAAGTGAAGTGACCTACCCAAGGTCATGCATCAGGCAAGTGATAAAGCCTGGGTAGAACCCAAGTCAAACCGTGATCTCCTGACTCCCAGTCCTGGGTTCTATACTTTGGGTCAGGCTGCTTCACCCCTCTAGACTATTTGCTCCTGGTGTAAGCCAGGATTAGACTGTAAGCCCGTCAGAGGGCAGGGACTCTGTTGCCGACTTGTACATTCCAAGCGCTTAGTACAGTGCTCTGCACGTAGTAAGCGCTCAATAAATACTATTGAATGAATGAATGGTGTTGTATGGCTGGTACTGCTCTGCCAGCTGTTGTACTGTACTCTTCCAGGCACTAAGTACAGTGCTCTGCACACGGTAGGCACTCAAGGACTCTTCAGGGACCTGGCCAGACCTTAATAATTCACCCTTTCGCCAGACTCAATAAGAGAATTCCCGCCCAACCCCCATCCATAAAAAAGGGAGCCATTAGACTGTAAACTCCTCGAGAGCAGGGATCATAGCTACTCTATTTGTACTCTCCCAGATGATTCAAACAGTGCTCTGCAGAGTAGGTACACAATCAACTGTAAGCTTGTTGTGGGCAGGGAATACGTCTACCACCTCTGACATACTTCGGTCTCCCAAGTGTTTACTACAGTGCTGTGGACAGAGTAAACACTCGACAAATACCATCAATGACAATGAGCATCAGTGTTCTGCAAGCTGTAAACGCTCAATAAATATGACTGATTGTCTGTGGTTTCATTTTGGAAGGAGTTGGGTACCTGGGAGGGAGTTGGGGCGGGAGAGGGGAGGAGACCGTGCTTGCCACGGTCTGAAGTGGGAGCAACTTTCCCGACAGTATCTGGTCACACTGCTGAGGAGTCTTGATTTGAACAGACTAAAAATTCCATTCGTGGGAGGAGAAATACGTGCCGAGCGTCACTTTTGAATGTGAATTTTCCCTGGCTTAAGTGACCTCCGGTATATTTTTGGAGCATTAAAAAGCCTATTTTCCAGCGACTCTTGAATTAGCTCAAGTGAAGAGCAACCCATCCAATTTTTGAAGAGCAATTACAAGATTATCAAGAGAAAGGGGTATTTTAGATCATTTGCAAATGGGTCAGTGGAACGGAGAAGCAATTCCCTCCCCTAGCACCATGCAATTTGGGAATTAAGGGATTTTAAAAGACGTAATTCTCCGGAAAATGTGGTCGGGGAGAGTTAAATGTGAGAGTCCTGTCAAGGCAACCATCTTGGTTGCCTCACTTTTCCCCCATTTTGTGACTTCCCCGGGTCGGCAGGGAGAAGGGGGTGCCAGTTGACCCCGCCTCCTCCTCCTCCCTCCCCCACGGCAAGCGAATGAAGCATTTGCCAGAGGGGCAGGAATGGCACTGAGCCAGAAGCGCTAGTTCTCCGGTACCTAAAACCACCACTCAAGAGCCCTATTCCCTGACCTGATGCAAGGCAAAGGCTCAACTCCAATCCCCCTAGCAGACAGAGCTCCATAATTAGCGTCAGGATTCCTGGGTTCTAGTACTGCTTCTGCCATTTTCCTGCTGGGTGACCTTAAGCCAGTCACTTAACAGTTCTTCCCCATCTGAAAATGGGGATTAAAGACCTGTTCACCCCACACCTCTAAGACCATGAGCCCCATGTGGAATAAGGACTGTTGACTGATCTGATTTTTTTTTTAATCTACCCCAATTAATCAATGGTATTCACTGTGTGCTTACTGTGCGCAGAGCACTGTACTAATTGGGGGAAAACAATACAAAGGAGTAGGTATAGCTGATCCCTTCCCACAAGGAGTTTACAGACTGGAGGGGAAGAGATAGGCATTAAAATGAACTTCAGACAGAGTTGCCCATCAGGGCTCTGGGACTGGTGTGAAAATATCAGAGTACTTAGCAGCACGGCTGAGTTGCAAGAGCACAAGCTTGGGAGTCAGAGGATGTGGGTTCTAATCCCAGTTCCCCCACTTGTCTGCTGCGTGACCTTGGACAAGCTGCTTAACTTTTCTGTGCCTCAGTTACTTCATCTGTAAAATGGGGATTAAGACCGTGAACTCGACATGAGGCAACCTGATGACCTTGTATCTACCCCCGTGCTTAGGACAGCGCTTGACACATAGTAAGCGCTTAAATACCATAAAACAAACAACCCTCCCTACAGGGCACGAGGGCAGACTCCCATATTCCTGATCAGCAGGTCACCAAGGCACAGGGTCTACGCTCTCTTGGCCAATCCTAACCCAGGGAGGCCCTGGGAACTTGCGCTCCTCCACTCCGACTCATTAAGAGGAGAAGCTCATCAGTGTCTGTTGGAAACTTCATTTCCAGGAACTGCATTCCGCCCACGGAGAGCTATGTACCCTGGGAATTGTTCGTGCGGAACTCCACAGGATGAGGTCCTGCTAATCTACTCTAATGTCTTACAGGAGGGTAATAGAAATTTGGGATTTTTTCCTAGTTTGTGATTCGGTTTTTTGTTATTAAATGGTATTTGGTAAGCGCTTTCTATGTGTCCTCCAGACTGTAAACTCAATGTGGGCAAGAGACATGTCTACCAACTCTGTAACAGTGTACAAGATACTACTATACACTATACACTCTGTCACAGATAAAAGAAAATCAAATCAGACCCATTCCCTTTCCCTTGCAGGATTCAGAGTCTAAAAGGGAAGGAGAGCAGAGGTCTTATCCTTCATTCAACAGTATTTATTTATTGAGTGCTTACTATGTGCAGAGCACTGTACTAAGCGCTTGAAAATCCTCATTTTAAAGATGATGAACTGAGTCGGACAGGTTGCCCAAGGCCACGCAGCAGGCTAGCGGAGGAACTGTGATTGGAATCCAGATCTGTGTCCTAATCCTAGAAGACACAAACACCGACTAACAGAAGACGATAGGTAAATGACGTGCACATTTGCCTAAGTAATTTTTTTTTGAGAGTAGTTAGGATAATGAACTTTTCTGATTCCACTATTTGTACAAAGTATTCCACTCTTGGCACAAATGTGTAAATTAGAGTGTAAGCTCCTTGTGGGCAGGGGCTTGCGCTCTCTCAGACTTTCACTGCAGGGCCTGGCGCTTAGTCAAAGCCCCCTCTCTAACCGGCTAGCGGATAAAGGGAGGAGATGGAGAGCTGGGGAGGGAAGAATCAATCGGTGGTATTTATTGAGCGCTTACCCTGTGCAGAGCACTGTACTATGCCCTTGGGAGAGTACAAAATAGAGCTCTAGACACGAGAAGCAGCGTGGCTCAGTGGAAAGAGCACGGGCTTTGGAGTCAGGGCTCATGAGTTCGAATCCCAGCTCTGCCACTTGTCGGCTGTGTGACTGTGGGCAAGTCACTTAACTTCTCTGTGCCTCAGTTCCCTCATCTGTAAAATGGGGATTAAGACTGTGAGCCCCACGTGGGACAACCTGATTCCCCTATGTCTACCCCAGCGCTTAGAACAGTGCTCGGCACATAGTAAACGCTTAACAAATACCAACATTATTATTATTATTATTCCCTGCCCACAATGAGCTTACAGTCTAGAGGAAGGAACATTTGCCTGTCTGTCCCCAGATGGCGACCCCTTGGCTGGAGGACGCAGCCATACCGGGGTCTATTTCTCTGGCTAGGCAGTTTCTCCACCACAGCCTGCAGCCCCCGAGCCCGGGCAACTCGTAGGGTTTGTTCGATGACACTCAGTCATCTATCTCCCGCCATCGCAAATCGAGTACATGTGGAAAGCGACCAGGGGAAAAGACCAGGAAACCCATAGCCTAGAAAAACAGCAACCACCCATCTGATGCCTCCAGAGCTCAGGGAGGTGGTCGGGAAAATATCGGCAGAAAAGAGCGTGAGCCATCACAAAGCCGGGGAAGAGGACTCTGGTTCCATCTGTGGTTCTATCGCAGGAGACCACGGGTACCTTCCCAGTGACTTGTAGAAGACCGCCACGCTGGTGGGCGGCCACGGAGCAGAGCTGAGTTTCCTGGGCTTGAAGCAGCAGTTCTGAGAGGCTTGGACAGGGGACCGTTGCAAGGGACTTGAAGTGGCAAGTGACAGACTGCCTCCCCTTCTCAGGAACCTTGGGAGGGGAGGAGGGATCCATACCTGCCTGTGCCTGACGACGTCTGGCTGTGGTCCCCAGCATGAAGAGCTAGTGAGGATTGCTGCCAACTGGGCTCAACTGACTAGACCCGTGGTGGTCATTTGTCTAACGTGCTCCCTGTCTGGTTCTTTTTTGGGAAGTGGGGGACCGAAGCAGAGTGGCCTAGTGAAAGGAGCACAGGCCGGGGAGCCAGAGGACCTGGGTTCTAATCCCAGATCTGCCACTTGCCTGTGTGTGACCTTAGACAAGTAGTTTCACTTCTCTGTGCCTCAGTTTCCTTGATGGCAAAATGGGGATTCAATACTTGTTCTCCCTCCTAGACTGTGAGCCACACATGGGATAGGGATTGTATTTGGCCTGATTGACTTGTGCCTACCCAACACTAAAAACAGTGCTTGACACATAGCAAGCACTTCAATACCGTTAAAAGCAGCAGCAAAAGACTGTTCAGAATTCCAATGCTGGGGCCTGGATGATTACTGGGCTTCTGCATCAGGATGAAGCAGCATGGCCTAGTGGATAGAGCACAGGCCTGGGACTCAGAAGGATCTGGGATCTAATCCCTGGCTTCACCACTTGCCTAATAATAATAATAATAATAATAATGTTGGTATTTGTTAAGTGCTTACTATGTGCAGAGCACTGTTCTAAGCGCTGGGGGAGATACAGGGTAATCAGGTTGTCCCACGTGAGGCTCACAGTTAATCCCCATTTTACAGATGAGGTAACTGAGGCACAGAGAAGTGAAGTGACTTGCCCACAGTCACACAGCTGACAAGTGGCAGAGCCGGGAGTCGAACCCATGACCTCTGACTCCGAAGCCCAGGCTCTTTCCACTGAGCCAAGCTGCGCAAGTTACTTTATTTCTCTGTCCCTCAGTTACCTCATTTATAAATGGGGATTAAGACCGTGAGCCCCAAGTGGGACGTGGATTGTGTCCAACCTGATTAGCTAGTATCTACCTCAGGGCTTAGCATAGTGCCTGGCACATAGTAAGGGCTTAAAATACCATAAAGAAAATAAGTGGTTCGCAGGGTCCACCCACCTCCCACCCCAAATGCAGCCAACCCAGAGCCCAACACCAACAGCACTACCATTCCAACCCACACTCTCCGGGTCTGCCCTTGTCTCTGTCCTCCATCTTCCAACTTCTGCCTAGCCTGAATGCCTACAAGGTCCAGGTGGAGAGACCTAAGAACTAGAGAGCCTCTCCCTCCATCCATCAAGCCTCCCTCCCCAGTCCTGCCAGTTTCTCCAGGGAGTCTGTCCCGGTTACTGCACACCAAGCCAGTCACCCTCAATCCATTTCAATCTCTAGTTGGTCGGCCCCGCAGGGCCCTCAGGACATCACCCTCTGAGCCGGGGACCATTACACGCTCAGGGTTTTGATCGCTACGTTTGGGCCGTCACGGCAGACTCCTCAAGTCACGGAAGAGCGAGGTCACAAGTCACAGAAATGTCAGCGATACACGTCACGGCCGGACATTTGCTTCAATCCCCGGTGCCTGGTTTGAGGCGCCACACAATAAGGGAAGTCGGACACCCGTGAAATGAGAATTGCTTTGCTCCTGGATTTCAGATTCCAAAGCATCACAGAGAACAACTCCGTGAACTTATAGAGAACATTTTTCCACTGCGACCCATGGGAATACTTTCCATTTTAATAATTAGGGATGCTACATCGGCCCCTACACCCCGATCCTCTCCTTAGGACTGAATTTCCTTTGCTTTTGACATCACACCGACAACACAGCCTCATTACCTGCCTTTCTACTCTTTCCATTCCCTTTCAGTCTCTCTCATCTTTGCCAGAATAGCTGGGACACGGAGCGGGTGGATGAGAGTTCCTCCACTCGGCCATTTATTCGTTTCATCTCAGGTTGGTTGGGCAGGAAAAATGGCTGATTAGGTGTTATCCCACCATGGCCTTGCCACTGATCCAGTGGCAAGAGCTCATCTCTGACTCTAAGCCAGACTCTGTCTCCTAAGACTGTGCTACCAGCGGGGAAGGTTTCTGACCGAGAAACCACCCAGGATGTTCCGTGACAAGGACAGAGCCGTTGGGAATCCAGAAAAAAGCTGCCCCACATGACTTTTTTTTTAAATGGTGTTTGTTAAACACTTACTATGTGCCAGGCACTCTACTAAGCACTGGGGTAGAGACTCAGGTTGGGCATAGTCCATGCCCCATCTGGGGCTCACATTTTTAATCCCCATTTTACAGATGAGCTGACAGGCACAGAGAAGTCAAGTGCCTTGCCTAAGGTCACAGAGCAGACAAGTAGTAGAGTCAGGATTAAAATCCAGGTCCTCTGACTCTCAGGCCCAGGATCTTTCCACTAGGCCACACCGTTCCACTCACCTACCGATCAGAAGTAGCAGAAAACGAGAAAATTTACCAAGAGTCACTAGTCAGCCTGCTCAGCCTTTAGAGCCAGAGAACAGTCGTCTAACTGCCAAAAAAAAAAGTCTGGGCTATTTTCTCTTCCCGGGCAGGAGGGAGTGGGAAGGAAACACAGTGGAGATGAAAGGTCATCTCAGAGGATGAGCTCAATTGACAAGGAACAGCTGCACACAAAAAGTCAGCTGGCATGTCCCCCGCAGCATCTTGTGGGGATGGTGTACCTTCTGAAAAGCTTAGTGCAGGGCATTGTGCTCAGGAAGGGCTCGGTAAATACCATTTAGAACTCTACCTCTTTGGCCATCTTCCCCGTTAGAGCATAAGCTCCCTGTGGACGGGAAGGGGTCCCAGACCTCTGTTGTACTCTCCCATAGGGTGCTAGAGGCCAACAGGCAAGAAGCCCCTCTCAGTTACCCTAAGAACGTCACCACCTCCCGAAAGCCACGAGTGCAGATATTTTGGTGCATACTGTTTCCATCTGGGCCAGAACACAAAAGAGTACATGTAGAAAAATGAAGGTGCCAAGAACATCGTTTTCCTTCCCTTTTTGGGAGATGCCTGATGGGTCTCGGGCAGGATCTCAGTGGGGGGTGGGGAAGATTGTGCCCCTCGTGCTGACCCTCTCCCCACATCCACATCTATCTGCGTGGCATGACTCACCTCCTTCCCAGAACCCCTGGGAGCGGGAGGGAAGAGGGAAAGAATGTAAATCCAAATCTCTTCGGTAATGAACGAGAGGCAAGGCTCAGGGAAGCAGCAGTTTTCCTGATAGATGAACACTGACCAATCCAGACACTCCAGACAATTCAGTCGGGATGAAGAGCAGACACCCGGCCCCCCACCCCCCGCACACATAGCGAGCACGGCTCCGAGACACCTTCCCCACCCCCACCCTCAAGTCCTCACCCCAGACATCCACCTGGAGAACGATCAAAGGGTAAGAGAGTGGCAGCCAGGGCCCAGAAATTGAAAAACGGGCTTTGGCGGTGACGAAGAGGATTCCACGGCAGGGTGTGGGGAAGTCATCCAACCCATCCCCCTGACTCCATCCAACCCACACCAGGACAGATAAAAGTGCCATCGGCTGGATCACCTGGTCAACTACCCTTGACCTCTCCACCTGGCCAGGCTCTTCACCTATCTGAAACAAGAGTCCCGACACCCCGTTTCCGGAGGAGGGCACAGAAGACTACAACGGGGCCCCCCATATTACCCCACGGCCTCCAACGGCCTCTGAGTATTTTCAGATCTAGCCCTTAGAGCCACCCCTGGATCCCTGCCTGTGCAATTGCCAACAGCTTGGGGGTTGACCCCATTCTCTCCTGTCTCATTCTACTTTCCTAGACATTTCCTAAATGCCAGCTAGGAGAGACAGAGGGAATGGGAGAAGCTCTGCAGGCAAAGGAGAAGCTCAAAGGCGTTTGAAGGGGCCCCAACGGGCTCTTGATCTACCCGCGCCTCGGCACCTCCATCTCAGAGGGGTGGAGTGAGAGTGTTCCCCAAACCTACCTCGTCCTCAGGGTCCCCTGTTGGGGCAACCCGTCATACACCGACAACACATCAAAGTCCTCCTCTAGGGCAAAGGCCTGGAACACCAACTGGATCCGGTTCTGCTGCTCGGCGGTGATGGTCCAGGTGCAGTTGGCATAGTTGGGGTAGCCGTAGGGGAAGCCGGGGCTCTCCACCGTGCCGTTGGGGCCCTGCAGTTGGAAGGTGCAGTTCGGGCCTGCGGACAGGGGAGAAGACAAGAGGGGAGAAGCTCAGTGATCCCATCGAGCATCGGGACCCCGGACCGGTTGCCCATCCGTCCTGGCTCTGGGTTCTTTCCCATCCTTGAGCTGGGAGCGGCCTCTCAGAGCTCCTGGACCATTAGAATGGGATGGTGGGAAACCAGCAGCCAGTCCACTTGTGGGGCAACTACTTGCTGCCTTGGCAGAAAGGGCTGGGGCTGCTTTGCCCTCATTTCTTTGTGATATCAAGCGCTTACTATGGGCCAGGCACAGTACTAAACGATGGGGTAGATGCAAGCTAGTTAAGTTGGACCTAGTCCTTGTCCCATAGGGGGCTCACAATCAATTCCCATTTTACAGATGAGGTAATTGAGGCACAGAGAAGTTGACTTGTCCAAGGTCACTCAGAACCTGAACCGGAACCCAGGTCCTTCTGACTCCCAGGCCCGTGCTCCATCTAGGCCATGCTGCTTCTTCATTGCCCCTCTTGACTGTAAGCTCCTGAAGGGCAGGGATCAGGATAATATGCTCCTATCCTACTCTCTCAGCGGCTTAGTACAGAACTCTGAACACAGTAGGTGCTCAATAAATAACCACTGATTGCTGGATCTCACTGTCCCAGTCACCAGGAATTACAGTTTTCACACATTTAACAGTTGCACTGTGCAAGCCAATGACTGTATTTACATATTCACAATATGCATGGCAGTTACCATATTTACACATTTAACAGGGACACTGTGCATGGCAGTTACCATATTTACACATTTAGCAGGCACACACAGTGCACGGAAATTCTCCCACCCCCTTTCATCCAGACGTTATGTTGGGTTTGATTTTTGTTTTAAGAGTCATGGCCAAGGGTGGCAATTATAGACCATTAAGTGAAGTAAATATAGCAGTTATCCTAGTTTGGAAAGACAGGTCCCCCTGAAACTCTCTGATGTGAGGCAAGCTCTCCCCTTCCACCCCCTCCTTCCCCTGAAAGGTTTTTCCCCCACTATTTATCCAGCTTTCAAAAAGAGACTTTTCTGCTGAGTTTACAAATGCACGACTGCTGGAAGCAGCAGATACTTTGAAAGAAAAAAAAAAGTCCGCCCCCCGCAACACCCCTCTCCGTGGCTCTCATTAAATTGAGCTTTTCAAAGACTGATCTCTGTGGTGGGGAAACAAGGCATAGATGTGTGCCACTCATCAAAGAGATCTGACAATCACTCAAACCGGAGTCAGGACCACAATCAAGTCAGCGTGGGCTAACTAGCCGACGCATAATAAGGACTGCTGCGGAAAGGGGGTCGTGTGGCTAAAAGCTTTCCCAGAGGAGGCACCCTAAGGAAAGGCTAGGTTCCAGTCAAAGGCTATTTGCCTTACTGGCCCCAGAAATGATGGGGGGGGGGGGCGCGCAAAAGTTGGTTCCCTTAACCAGTGGGAACCCCTTTCCCAACTCTAAACTCATCCCCCCGGGATCAGCCCCACCTCCAAACCTGTCTCTGGATAAGAATAATAATAATAATAATGTTGGTATTTGTTAAGCGCTTACTATGTGCAGAGCACTGTTCTAAGCGCTGGGGTAGATGCAGGGTCATCAGGTTGTCCCCCGTGAGGCTCACAGTCTTAATCCCCATTTTACAGAGGAGGGAACTGAGGCACAGAGGGACTTGCCCACAGACACACAGCTGACAAGTGGCAGAGCTGGGATTCGAACCCATGACCTCTGACTCCCAGCCCGGACTCTTTCCACTGAGCCACGGGCTCAGCGGCTGGAATGAGCTGGACCTGGATAGGATGATCATTTGTCTGGTTTGAACCTGGGTGGCCGGTTTGCAGCCGACCCGTTCCCTACTGGCGGCAGGCAGTTGTGCCCTGGCCCCCTTCCTGTCCGACGTCCCTTTTCCCTCTGTGACAACTCAGAAGTGGTACCCGTGTCCACAGGGGCCCAAGAGGGGAACGTGATGTTATCTGTAGAAAGTTGGGGGGTGGGGGTCCGTCCCGTCCTCTCCACCCGCTGCAGTAACCCTCTAGGATCGGTGGATTTCCTCCAGGGGTACCAAGGGCCATGACAGGCTACCCTGGAACTCGATGAGGCTGAAGAGGTGACTCTCCTCAGGACAGATTTGGAAGCCATCTGTGCCCAGGCTGGGGGCATCCACCCCCCACCCACAGGTGTTAGCACTGTATATCAAACTGAGAACCCAAGGAAAGGCCTATAACTGACCCCTGGGAGCCCAGCAGAAGGGGCAGGAGAAGGTGAGAACAGCCTCTTGCTCAATGTTGGGAGGGACTTTTCCTTGTTTGGGCTTGTGGGGTTTGGGGGGGAGAGAGGGAGGGAGGGAGAGGAAGAGGGGGGAAGAACACAAGCATGTATTTGCACAGAATGGGCACTGGCTCTAGGGAAGGATAGTTAGGAGGGGCTGGAGGGCAGAAGGCAGGGTAAGACTGGGAGGACTGATAGAGGAGTGTATTTCCAGAGGGACCTTAGGATTCCAGGATCGCAAATTCCTCTGTTCTCCCATCAGCCACCCGAGGGCTTGACCAGTTGAATTCCAGTGGTCCCATTCCAGTTTTAGGATTCTCCTATGGGTTTGGGGCCAGAGATAACGAGTCAAACTCCAGGCCAGCCCCATCCAGTAGCCCCAAACCCAGGGTTAATTTGGCAAGGGTACACAAGGGCCAAGGCCAGAATTTCAGAGCACATACATGCCCAGTTCACATGGTGAAGCCCAGCACCAACTCGGGTGGCAAAAGCCCTCCCCGCTTTCTCCTCCTCCCCCCATCCCCCACCCCCAGTCTGCAGGCTGTGGCACCATTTAACTATGACCACAATGAGGAAGACCATGACAACGATCACTCCAAGGGGCACTTCAGTGAGTTTCAGAGCAGTCGACTCCCTAGCAACGGCGAATTCCGAACATTTCCGCAGATCAGGAGGATATTCAGATAATTAGATGCTCCGACAATTACAACAGGTTGCATCTCTGCTAGTTATGAGAACGGCCTGTTCCTCATCTCTGCCGGGGATGGAATGGGAGGAAATGGATTGAGATTCCCAAGTTAAGGGGATGGCGGGTCAGCTATTGTGCCCAGAAGATGATCCTGACTGCGTGGTACAGAAATGATGCATCCTGCTTCTGGGAACTTACAAGGGTGCGATGGTTGGTCCTAACTCAATTGTAATTATAATTTGTTTTATATTTGTTAAGCACTTACTATATGCCAAGCACCGGCGAAAATACAAGCTTGTCAGGTTGGACACAGTCCCTATCTAAACCAGAGGGAGGAGGATTTAATCCCCATTGCACAGATGAGGTAACTGAGGCCCTGAGAAGTGACTTGCTCCAGGTCACACAGCAGGTAAGTGGCAAAGTTGATACTAGAACCCATATCCTCTGACACCCAGACCTATGCTTTTTCCACTAGGTCATACTGCTTACCATGATAATCGTGGTATTTCACTCAGTCAGTGGTAATTTTTGAGCACTTACTGTGGGCAGAGTTCTGCATGAGGCACTCAAAAAGTCCCACAGATGGATTGACTGAGCTCCCTTTACTTGAGTTCTTTAAGAGAAAGCACAGCAATCATCTGTCTAGGGCAGGTTGGGACGGTCCCTAAGGCAGGGGATTCTTACGGGGAAAGATCTGCAGCTGCTAGGCCAGCTGCTAGGCTAAAGAGTAGTACTCCCTCCCGGGCTACTCGATAAAACACCGCTGCCCAATAGCCTGCTATCACCACACTCTCGGGGTCAGGATCCTGTTTCTCTGACCCCCGCCGGGGCCACCAGAAGGACAACAAGGTCTACTGACAGGTGTTTAACACGGGCTCTGTGGCACCGCACATTCTAAAAAGCCAAATCAGAATTTCCCTGCCGTCTATTCTCCCTGCATCCTCCAAAGAGGGCTATGAACCGGTAACAGTAATAAATAACGAAGACGGAGGGAGACAGGGAGGGGGGAAAAATGAGAGAGACAACCCTACAACATGTCAAATCAATCCACAGGAATAATTCCACCCTGTTTAGCATCCTAATTTTGACGCCAAACGTTTTGTTTTACTCAGACACGTTCAACCCAGAAACCGCTCTTGCTGACCAAATTAGATTTATCCAGATAGGCAATCTAAACGCAATCCATTTTTCATCATTCACAACAGACAGGCCTGGTGTTCGTTACGCTGACGTGTGATGGGGAACTGAGAAAAGTTGAGACGCAAAGCACACCAATGCCTGGAGCTCCAGCTCCGGGGGAAGATGAGACAGTAAGCTCCTTGAGGGCAAGGATCCTGTCCAACTCTGCTGGTAGACACCAATAAAGAATTTACCTAAATTACTTGTTATACGTGATGTACTTATATTGTCTGCCTCCCTCTCTAGACCGTAAGCTCACTGGGGGCAGGGAATATGCCTACCAATTCTGCTGTATTGTAATAATCATGTTGGTATTTGTTAAGCGCCTACTGTGTGCAGAGCACTAATCTAAGCACTGGGGTAGATACTGGGTTATCAGGTTGTCCCACATGAGGCTCACAGTCTTAATCCCCGTTTTACAGATGAGGTAACTGAGGCACAGAGAAGTTAAGTGACTTGCCCACGGTCACACAGCTGTCAAGTGGCAGAGCCGGGGTTCGAACCCATGACCCCCTGACTCCCAAGCCCGTGCTCTTTCCACTGAGCCACGCTGCTTCTCTAACGAGTCAAGCCAGCCAGGAGACGAACTCACCCAAGTGCTTAATACAGGACTCTGCAAATAGAAAATGCTCAGTAAATACCACTGATGACTACAGTGATACCAAACTCTCCCGAGTGCTTAGTACAGTACTCTGACCACAGTAAGTGCTCAGTAAATACCACTGACTGGCTGATGCTTTGCAAGGGCTCCCACCCCTTGACAAGGATCAGGCTTCCTCTGTAGAGATTAAGCCATCATAAATCTCTGAGCTCTGACCTCTCTCCTCAGGGAGTGGGAGTTGGTCCCGTTCACTTGTAATTATCATCAGGAGAACAGTGATATTTCAGTTATCCAATGGGATTTTTTGAGCGCTTACTGTGAGCAGTGCTTACTGAACTAAATGCTTGGGAGAGTACCACAGAGTTGCATAGATGATCCCTGCCCTCTAAAAGCTTACCATCTAGGCAGGGAGACAGACATTGAAATGAATTACAGATACAAGAAGCAACGGGGTATAAGGATCAATCAACCGGAGTGGAGTGCTTACTATGTGCACAACACTGTACTAAGTGCTTGGGAGAGTTCAGTGTAACACAGTAGGTAGACACGATCCCTGCCCACCACGAAAGCTTATGTTCTTAAGTCCTGTGGGGGTGGAATAAATATCAAAATATATCAGGGATACAGACCCAAGCACAAAGATGATGCTGAAGGGAGGAAGACTAACGTGGAGAGATAAGAAACTAGTCAGGGAAGGCTTCCTGGAGGAGATGTGTTTACTTAGGGCTTGTTAAGCACTTACTATGTACCAAACACAATGATAAGTGCTGGGGTAGATACAGTATAATGAGGGGGAAAAAACCTCTGTCCAACACAGGGCTCACAGTTTAAGTAGAAGGAAGAATAGGTATTTAATTCCCATTTCACAGAAGAGGAAACTGAGGTGCAGAGAGGTTTCGAAGTATCTTGCTCAAGATCACACAGCAGAGGTTTGAACAGAGATATCATCACTCCCAGGCTGTTGCCTTTTCCACTAGACTAAGCTGCCTCAACTTATCTCCTCAAAAATGACTGCGGTACGTGGTATTTAGCACGGTGCTCTGAATACAGTAAACATTCAGGTACTATTGACTAAGACTGCTAACTCCTGGCATCGATATGGGACAATCACATATGACACTTCCTATCACACATGGGACTCCCTCTCTGCTGTATTTGAAACCCAACTTTCTCCTAAGGGCCTCTGCAAATTAATTATTGGGGCCCGAGTGACCTTGGACACTCGCTGACCCTCACTGGGCCTCAGTTTCCTACTCTGGAAAATGAGGATCAGAGAACTTCTGTCCTTTCCTCAGAGTTTGAGCCTCATGTGAAGTAGGGGTTGTGTCTGATTATCTTGCATCTAACCCACTTCACAGAAGTCCCTTGCCCCCACTCTTATTGTGCTAATATTATTACTATCATTATTATTCATTCAATCACATTTATGGAGTGCTTATTGAGTGCAGAGCACTGTACTAAGCACTTGGGAGAGTTCAACAATAAACCAACACATTCAGTCTAGAGGCACACTGAGGTTGATGCGTCTCAGGCCGGTCACCAGCCTGGCTCAAAAAGGGATGCTGCTCCTCCCCCAGCTCCAGATGGCCATTTCAGCCCCCGGGAAATATTATCCCAGCCCAGGAGCCCCAGCAGCTTCCTCTCTGGGGACGACTCATCTTGATGTCACCTAAGTGGATCTTCCCTGAGCTGTCAGGCTGACCCGAGTCACAAACCCGAGCTGGTGCCGGACACCACCGGCACGAAGTGCAAAATGCAATTCCTGGTAATAACGCTTTATTGCCTGCCAGCGTCGGTCCAGCGCTGACACTTGCCGTGTGAAAACAGAAAATTCATTTCAACAGTTTCTCCTCACAAAGGAGCTGAGCCACTTAATTTTGTAGCACAAATAAAACCTAATTGACCAATACTGAACCATGACGGAGGCAAAATTTGTTGAAGCCCAAATCAGACACAGATGCCTGGACTGGTGGTTCCGGGCCAAGAAGGGGAGAGAAAGAATCCTTCTCTCCCCTGCCACAACCGTCAAAATTTTATTTCCCTTTGTTACTGATATTTATGGCCTGGGGCTTGGTACACTCATGTTCTTTACTGCTCAGGGAAGGACTTCAACTTTGAAAGCAGCCGCAATCAAACTAAAATCAGAAGAGGGGCAGAGGAACCCAACATTTGTTGAAAAATTTCTATCTAATGAAGACTTCTCCAGAGATCAATCGATCGATCACATTTACTGAGTGCTTCCTGTGTGCAGAGCACTGTACTAAGGGCTTGGGAGAGCACAATATCACAGAGTTGGAAGACATGTTCCCTGCCCACAGCGAGCTTATAGTTTAGAGGGGGGAGCGCCTGCACTCTATTCCTTCTCCTCACAATTCCAGGCAGAAAGCCTCAACCCATTTAGCAGAGGACAGACTGGGAAGCTCAGAAAGGTTTAGGAATCATCCAAATTCACACAATAGTAACAATAATAATAAATATAATATGGAATCTGTTAAGGACTTACTATGTGCCAGGCACTGTTCTAAACTCTGGGTTAGATACAAGGTAATCGTGTTGGACAGACCCTGTTCTACAAGGGGCTCAAAGTCTTAATCCCCATTTTACATGAGGCAACTGAGGCACAGAGAAGTGAAGGGACTTGCCCCAAGTCACAGAGCACACAAGTGGTGGAGCCGGGATTAAAACCCATATCCTCTGACCCCCAAACCTGTGCTCTTGCCAGACATTTTAGCCTGGGAAGCAGAGGTGGGGTGTGGACTCAGAAGCCCATTCAATTTGCAACCTGCTATTTAGTCCTTAAACTGAAGAAAGCCCCGCCCTAGATAAACAGGATGGTCTAGTGGAAAGAACATGAGATTGGGTTTAAATCCTGGCTCCGTTAAGTGTGACCTTGGGCATATCACTTAACTGCTCTGGGCCACTGTAAAACGGGGATTCAGTACCTGCTCTCTCTCCCTTTAAGACTGTCAACCCCATGTAGGACAGTGCCTAGGCCTGATAAGAGTATACTGCATATACCCCAGCACTTCGCACAGGACTTGGCCCGTAGCAAAATCCTTAGCTACCACAATTAATAGACAGCAGGCAACAGAAATAGCTCCAGGACAAGGACTGATGTGGATTTTCAGGCCCTCCCTCTTTCCAGGGAGAATTTCACAGCTCAAGTAAGAAAGCTCCTGAGGCTCACTTTGTTTTTTTTTTAATTAAGGAACAAGAAGCCATCAGAGATTTCAATCTGATTTGCCTGGAGTTTGGCAGAGGAGTTGATCTGGTTATGAACCGAGGAATGGACTTTGTTTTTCAACTCCAATGACTGCATATTTGAATGTGATATTAAATTGGTTTTTATCATTTGCAGCAGGTTTCGAGGACTTGAAATTGCTCTCTCTGCTGAGAGAAACGGGGTCGGGCAGATAGGGAAGAGGAGACATCCCCATTTTCCTGCTGGCATCCAGGGAGCCTAGTTCCTTCCCCAGGAAGGATTGTGACCTGATGAAAAGAGCCCAGGCCTGGGAGCCAGAGGACCTGGGGTCTAATCCTGGCTCCGCCACTTGCCTGTTGTGTGACCTTGAACAGGTCACTTCACTTCTCTGCATCTCAGTTTCCTCAGCTGTACAATGCATTTCCATACCTTTTCTCTTTTCCCCTTCGAGCAATTAAATCAATTTGATTCGTACTAAGTGCTTGGGAAGGTACAATATACTACTGTCGGTAAACACGATCCTGCTCACAGGGGGCTTCCAATCCAGTGTGGGAGAGGGACATTAAAATAAATTACAGATAGGGGAAATGGGAGAACAGAAGGTAATGTACATAAGTACTGTCAGACTGGGACATATTGTGAGCCCCACCGGGGACAGGTCCGACCTGATTATCTCATATCGATCCCAGATCTTAGAATTAATAATAAGTATGGTATTTGTTAAGCGCTTACTATGTGCCAAGCACTGTTCTAAGCGCTGGGGTAGATACAGGTAATCAGGTTGTCCCACAAGGGGCTCCCAGTTCTAATCCCCATTTTACAGATGAGGTAACGGGCACAGAGAAGTTAAGCGGCTTGCCCAAGGTCACACAGCAGACAAGTGGCAGAGCCGGGATTAGAACCTGTGTCCTCTGACTATCAAGCCCGCGCTCATTCCACAGAGCCACACTGCTTCCCAGAATTAGAATCTTAGAATTAAGCTTGGCACATCATAAAAGGTATTTATGGAGCATTAATGTATGAAGATATATTGGGAAGCAGCGTGGCTCAGTGGAAAGAGCCCGGACTTGGGAGTCCGAGGTCATGGGTTCTAATCTTGGCTCTGCCGCTTGTCAGCTGTGTGACCTTGGGCAAGTCATTTAACTTCTCTATGCCTCAGTGACCTCATCTGTACAATGGGGATGAAGACTGTGAGCCCTACGTGGGACAACCTGATGATCTTGTATCTACCCCAGTGCTTAGAACAGTGCTTGGCACATAGTAAGCGCTAAACAAATAGCAACAGTATTATTATTACAGTACAACAGAGTTGGTAGACATGTTCCCTGCCCACAACGACCTTACAGTCTGAGGAGGGGGGAGAAAGGCATTAATAAATAATAGTAAGTGTTAAACCACCACAATAATGATCATTATCTCCCTACCCGAAGTCCAGCCACCTTCTCCCATCAAAATGATTCTCACACCTTTGCAATGAACAAAATTGGTCAGAACAAAGAAGATATGAGGACATCTCTTCTGCCCCTGCCCCTTCTCTAGGATAGAGTGACTGCTTCTAACCTATCAACAGTACCTACTGAGCCCAGCACCAGACTAAGATCTTGAGAGTACAACCAAAATGAGACCTTATAATCTTGGGTGGGCGGGGAGGCGGGAGCAACTTTGAAGATGGGGAGAGGGCTGGTCCTTCAGGTTATGAAGGGTATGAGAGTTTCAGGGAGGGGAGGGCATAACCAAGGGATTGGAGAGGGTGCGAGCAAAAAACGGTGAGGAGGATGGTATTAGAGAAGTAAAGTGTGTGGGCTGAGTCGTAGTACGGGATTAGTGAGGTGAGGTAGGCGGGGGAGGGCTGATTGAGTGCCTTAAAGCTAACAGTAAGGAGTTTCTGCTTGACGTGGAGATGGATGGGCAGCCACCGGAGACATCTGAGTAGAGAGAAGTGCTGAATGTTTGGTTTTTTTAAAGAAAAAAAAATGATCCAGGCAACTGAATGAAGCACGAACTAGAGAGGGAAGAGACAGGAGGCAGGGAGGTCAGCAAGGAGGTTGATATAGTAATAAGGGAGAGTTACGACCAACGTGGTACCAGTTTGGAGAGGAAAGGGCTGATTTTAGTGATGTTGCAAAGGCAGAGCTGACAAGGATTTGGTGATTGATTATGTGGGTTGAAGGAGAGTGATGAGTCAAGGATAATTCTAAGGTGGCAGGTTTGTGAGGAAGAAAGGATGGCCACGCTGTCAACAGTGCTGGCAAAGTCAGGGAAGGGGAAGGTTTGGGTGGAAAGATGAGGAGTTCGGTGGGGCTTCCCCACTGAGCCTCTCACTTTCCCAGGAAGAGAGGGATGGAGGGAGAAAGGAGCTGACAGTATTCACCCATTTTCAAAGGGAGACACTGAGGCATAGAGCAGATAAGCAACTACCAACTCTGTGGATTGCCCTCTTCCAAATGCTTAGTACAGTGCTCTGCACACTGTAAGATTTCAATAAATACCACTGCCGTGAAATTACCATTACTCCCAAAGCACTTCACATTTCTTATCTCATCTTTATTCTCCCAACATCCCTGTGAGGTAGGAAAAGCTCAAGATTGACAGATTGATTGCAGATAGAATGAAACATAGCCCAACCCGGGAACCTGCGTGAAGGCCCAGCGGGGAAGAGGCAAGAACCCTTTCCCTAGAAAGCGGCTAGTCCAGGCCTTCTCATTTATTTGACACTTCCTAGGTACTCCTATAGGTGATCATAGTCTGTGCCCTGTATGGTATGGATACTGAATTAGACCCCTCTATGCCCATCTAGACTCATATGGCCGAGTTCCATGGCTCAGGAGTGGTACCTGTGCTTGCGGGGAGCAGTGAGAGGGACATGATGGCTCTAGAGCAAATGAAGGGGGGCCTGGGGACCTCCAGGAGAAGCACTCTAGGGTCAGCTGGCCTTGGATGAGAAGCAGCGTGGTTTAGTGGATAGAGGCCAGGCCTAGGAGTCAGAAGGATCTGGGTTCTAATTCCAGCTCTGTGTGACCTTGGGAAAGTCACTTTACTTCTCTGTGCCTCAGTTCCCTCATCTGTAAAATGGGGATGAAGAGTGTGAGCCCTACATGGGACACGGTCTGTGTCCAACCTGATTAGTTTATATCTACCCCAGTGCTTAGAACTGTGCTTGGCACATAAGTGTTTAACAGGTACCATAATAAAATAATTATTATTTCTGGGCCATGCGCTGTCACATTCCCCCGCATACCTGACCAAACATGTGTGAGATCACATTTCCAGTATCCACAAGGGCTGTCAGGGACCATCCTAGTTCCACATCAGAAAAATCCCTCCCCTCCAGACCCTCTGCCTCAGGCAAAGCAGGCTCGTTACCCTTCAAGTCACCCCAGTCGATTCTCTCTTGCCCTTTATTCCTCTAAGTTCACCCCAGGGCCTCATTCTTGGGGCAAATCTCCAATGCCTTGTCCAGATCTACCCCTTGCCATGCTTGTTCATGGTGCCAGCTACCAAAGGGCAAGCCGGTGGGCCTTTCATCGAGGGAAGGCAGATGCAATTTTTTTTTTTAAGCCTACTGATCAGGCCCCTCAGATGTAACTCTCATCCGTGCCAGAGTTAGCTTAAGGCTTCTTTGAAGTTTCTTGGGGAGTCGTCGAGTGATGGGGGCGAGAGAAGGGAAACTTGCCGGAAGAATTCTACGTGTCAGAAGACAGTGGGGCATGTTTTATTCACATAGACCCAAAACAAACCGCTATAAGAGACAGGGAAAAGGTGGACTGAAAGAACAACTCTCTGGCTTCTTAGACTGTGAACCCACCAAGGGACAGAGACTGTGCAATTCCTGCCTGTGAACTCTCTCCCAGAGCTTGGCACAGTGCTCTGCACATAGGAAGAGCTTAATACAATTACTCTTATTTCTGGCAGTAGCTTGCCAAGCAAGTTATCCTAATGATTTCCACGTCACCCCCAAAATATATTTTCTTTTTTTAGTCTTATAAAGGGGCCAGAAGGGAACTCTAGTAACCGGTCCTTCTCTTTTCTAAATGGTATCTGCTAAGTGCTTACCATGTGCCAAGCACTGTACTAAACGCTGGGTCAGATACAGACTAATCAGGTTTGGACACGGTCTTAATCCCCATTCTACAATCCGTCAAGTGATGTATTTACTCAGTGCTTACTATGTGCAGAGGGCTGTACTAAGTGCTTGGGAAAGTACAAAGTCCATAAGCGACTTGCCCAGGGGACACACAGCAGACAAGTGGCAGAGTCAGGATTAGAACCCAGGTCCTTCTGACTCTCAGGCCCGTGTCCTATCACCAGTAACAGGTTTTACAGGGCCAGTGAGGCTTAGCGGCTGCCACCCGTGTTCACCGTCCCAGATGGTATAACCCCCCGCCCCTCCGGCTGATCAGGAAGACCAGTTTTAATCAACCGGTGGCATTTATTGAATGTTTACTGTGTACAAAGCACTGTACTAAGCACTTAGAAAAGTACAACAGAGTTGGTAGATATTCCCTGCCCACGAGCTTAACGTCTAGAAGATGAGCTTATTAAGCACTATTAAGGTCACATCTCCTCCAAGAGGCCCCCCCCCCCCACCATGAAGTCTTCTTTTCCCCGCACTTTAGACATCTGATATTCGCCCAAACCCACAGCACCTCTGTACATATCTTTGAATTATATATCGCAAATTACTTATTCGTATTAATGTCCATCTCCCCCTCTAGATGGTAAGCTCGTTATGGGCAGGGAACATGTCTGATTCCATTGTACTGCACTCTCCAAAGCATTCAGTAGGTATTCTGCACGTAAGTGCTCAAGAAATACCATTGATTAATCTAGAGAAAGAGGAGTGGGAGCCACAGGGTGGTTAACAAAGGCCCAGTTAACCTCCAGGTCCAGGACTTCTGCAGAAGCAGTGGGGATGGAGAAACTGAGGGGGAACTAAAAGGAGCAGGAGGAGGGGAGAGATATTCCCAGCTGTCCTGGGCCAACAGATTAATACATCCTCCTCCTCTTCGACATCACCAAGAATATTCGCTGAGCCCTACTGGGTGCAGAGCCCTGTAACTAGGTGCTTGGGAACCTACCCAGAAGTCACGCCTGTGTACCTTCCTTTCGAGGAGATGGCAGTCTAGAGGGGCAGGCAAGTCCATTACAGCAGCAGCATGGCCACGTGGAAAGAGCCCCCGGGCCTGGGAATCAAAAGATCTGGGTTCTAAACCCAGCTCTGACACATGCCTGCTGTGTGATCTTAGGCAAGTCCCTTCATCTCTCTAGGTCTCAGTTTCCTCCTCTGTAAAATGGGTACTAAACACCGGCTCTCACCCCTACTTACACTGTGACCCCCATGTGGAACAAGAACTGTGTCTGCCCCGATTATCCTGTATTTATTTGCTTGGCACATAATAAGCACTTAACTCTCCCCACCTCCAAACCTTACTAAAGTCACATTTTCTGTAGGAGACCTTCCCCATCTAAGCCCCCATTTCCCCTACTCTCTCTCCCTTCTGTTTCATCTCTGCACTTGGATCTGTACCCTTTAAGCACTTGATATTCATCTCACCCTCACCCCCTCAGCATTCATGATCATATCTGTAATTTAGTTTAATGTCTGGCTCCCCCACTAGATTATAAGCTCCTTGTGGTCAGGGATCACATCTTCCAACTCTGTTATATTGTACTCTCCCAAGGCATCAGTACACTGCTCTGTATGGAGTAAGTGTTCAGTAATATCACTGACTAAATACCACAATTAGTCTCCCCATTTTACAGATGAGGAAACCGAGGCCCAGAAAGTTTCAGCAACTTCTTCATGGTTACAACAGGCAAGGGTTCAGGGTCCCTGGCCAAGAAGGGCAAGGGGGACAGTCCCAATGTTTAAAATGACCCTTGATCCATGCTCTCCTGTGTTCTGGGAGGGGCAATGTTCCTTTAAAAGTCTGCCTAACACTTACAAAAATAAAAAATAAGAAACCTAAAGAGTAAGGGTGAGGGAGTCACTGAAGCAACGTATCAAAGGCTGAAGTAAACAGATTTTTCTCCCTCATTTTTCTTTTTGCTGATTGTAGCAGTCAGGAGAGACCAGGAACTACGGCTCAATGGGATGAGGGAGAGAGAACCTTGGAAACCGTTCCTATGGCAACCACCCCTTTTCCTCCCCCGGCCCCCCTCCCAGCCCCACACCTGTCCACATCCCCGATTCCCCAAGCGGCAGATCAATGCACCTGGCTGGCTTCAACCCCATTCACCGCCCTCCCCTCAGCAGGAGACGGTTTATATTTCAAATAAACTGGGCACCAAAGTCAATCTTCTCTCCCACCTACCTTCCTTCCCTCCTTCCCCTGCCAGAGACTTTTGTAAAAATACAGAGACAGGTGGAAGAGACAAAAAATGAATCAGGCAGCGGTATTCCGGATATAAAATTCCAGGGCTGCGTTGCTTCCCCGAGACGCCTCCGGAACCGTGCGGCACCAGATGAGGACGCACGCAGAGACGGTACTTGAGAAGCCAGTCTGAACTGTACTCTCCCAAGTGCTTAGTACAGTGCTCGGCACATAGTGAGCACTCAAATACAATTGATTGATCGGACGGGGAGAAAACAGATCACCAGCTGGAAAATACCACGAGTCTCCCTTGCAAACAGGGTGGCCCACGCTGGCATCAATCCTGGACACCCAACTTCCATCGTGCAGACAGAGCTTCGATCCTTGCCTTACTCTGCCTATGTGTTTGGGTTGTGTTTTATTGTTTCGATCCCACCCGATGGATCTGACTCTGATCCCTCCCCCTTCAAACTTTTAAACTGTGAGCCCACAAGGGACAGGTATTTAATTCCTACCTGAGCATCCTCTCCCAGCGCTTAGTAAAGTGTTCTGCACACTGAAGTCACTTAATCTCTAAACTGTAAACACGTTCTGGGCAAGAGATGTGTCCATTCATTCTTTTGCACTGTACTCTCCCAAGCGCTTAGTACAGTGCTCTGCACATAGTAAGCACTCAATACCACTGAATGATGGATTCTACTGCTACTACTTTGCCACAATGTAAGGGTACCAAAAGGATACACATACAGTTTCTATGAGGAGCTCACAGAATCCCCACAGTTGATGGAGTCGCTCCTCCTTCCCTTTAATGTGCCCCAAGCTCACTTAATGCCCAACAATCCCCAGGGCAGGGACTGTGTCCTAATTGACTACATCACGTCTATTCTAGCGCTTAGCACACAGTAAGTGGTTTAAATACCACAAGCATGATTAGGACAAAGCTGGCAAGGATCCCAACAGACAACGCTAATGCTGTTGGAGCAGGGTACCTGTCGTGCCCCACCTCCACCTGGACACCCAGAGAGCCCAGCCACCCTGCGGACAAAGCACAACTCCCACGGGCTCAGCCTCGGGGGCAACCAATCGGGCATGAAACCGTGGACCCTCGGGAGACACATGCCCCGCACAATCTCCCAGCCAGAAAACATTGTCCAACATCTCTCCTATCTGAGTTTCTCAGGATACATCGACGCCAACGCTCCAGCTGCGAACAGCCGGCACGGGATTCGGAAGGGTACAGGACGGTAGTCGGGGGCCTGGGTTCTAGTCCCTGCTCTGCCTCTTGCCTGCTGTGTGACCTTGGGCAAATCACTTAACTTCTCTGGGCCTCAATTTCCTCATCTGTAAAATAAGGATCTGGTCACCCTACTTCTTGGACCGTAAGCCCTGGGTCGGATAGGGGAGCGTGTCTGATCTGACGGCTGAATGGAAGGGGCACGGGCCTGGGGGTTGAGAGAAGCTGGGTTCTAATCCCGGTTCTGCCACCTGTCTGCTGTATAACCTTGGGCAAGTCACTTCACTTCCCAGGCCTCAGTTTCCTCATCATAAAATGGGGGCTCAATACCCCTTCTCCCTCTTAGACTGTGAGCCTTGTATGGGTCAGGGACTGAGTCCAACCTGATTTTATTTTCTCTACTCAGTGCCCAGTACAGTACTTGGCACATAAGTGCCCAACTACGAATTGGGGGTAAGTTTTGCCCCTCGACCAGGCTTCCCAGAACTGAGCCTGTGAAGCACTGGGGGCTTCCCCACCAACTGGGTCTCAATCTGCAGTGAAGAGATGGGTGAGCACCGCACGTGCATGAACACGAGGTTGCCAGAAGCATTAAAAGGAACGTGGTCTAGTGGATAGAGCACAGGCCTGGGAGCCAGAGGTCCTGGGTCCCAATCCTGACCCTGCCAACTGCCTGTTTTGTGACCTTGGGCAAGTCACTGCACTGTACTTCAAATTTCCTAGTCTCTCTCCTACTTAGACTGTGAGCCTTAGGAGGGACAGGGACTGTCCAACCTAATTAACTTGTATCTACCCCAGCACTTGGAATAGTGTGATAAAGTAAGCGTTAACATACTATTAAAAGTATTAAAAATGAGGGCATATAAATACTGAGGAGTTTTCACAGCTGCACATTGGCCTCCCAAATCAAGCCTGCAAATAACAACAAGAGAAGCAGCGTGGTTCAGTGGAAAGAGTCCGGGCTTGGGAGTCAGAGGTCATGGGTTCGAATCCCAGATCTGCCACTTGTCAGCTGTGTGACTGTGGGCAAGTCACTTCACTTCTCTGGGCCTCAGTTACCCCATCTGTAAAATGGGGATTAAGACTGTGAGCCTGACGTGGGACAAACTGATTACCCTGTATCTACCCCAGCGCTTAGAACAGTGCTCTGCACAGAGTAAGCGCTTAATAAATATCAACATTATTAATAATAATGGTATTAGTTAAGCGCTTACTATGTGCCAAACACTGTTCTAAGTGCTGGGGTAGATACAAGGTAATCGGGTTGCCCCACATGGGGCTCACAGTCTTAATCCCCATTTTACAGAGGAGGTAACTGAGGCCCAGAGAAGTGACTTTGCCACTTCACAGCTGTGTGACTTTGGGTGAGTCGGCATTAGAACCCACAACCTCTGACTCTCAAGCCCGTGCTCTTGCCATTAAGCCACACTGCTTCCCATTTTAGAGATGAGGTAACTGAGGCGCAGAGAAGCGAAGAGACCCAGAGCAACCCAATGGAGTTGAAAAGCCACAAGAACAGACTCTCACCTGAGTCCGCAGGGACAGGCGATAACGCCTGCATGCCCGTGCCAGGAATGCACCGAGCTGCCGAGACCTGTGTTTACAACCCCCATGCAGAGAATGCCCCGGGCTGCAGAGATGGGTGTTTACAACGTCCAGGTACAGAATAATATTGTCGGTATTTGTTAAGCGCTTACTATGTGCAGCGCACTGTTCTAAGCGCTGGGGTAGACACGGGGTCATCAGGCTGTCCCACGTGGGGCTTAGAGTTTCAATCCCCATTTTACAGATGAGGTCACTGAGGCACAGAGAAGTGAAGTGACTCGCCCACAGTCACGCAGCTGACTAGTGGCAGAGCCGGGATTAGAACCCATGACCTCTGACTCCCAAGCCCGGGTTATTTCCACTGAGCCACGCACCGGACCGCAGAGATGTGCGCTTACGATCTCCAGTGCACTCGTTTCTTCATTCGGTTTTCGGGGGAAGATGAAAGGATTGGCCGGCTGAAGCACCCGCAGTTATCTTTACCGTTCACGGTGAAGGTACCGGGCAATTGAGGGCAGGAAGTAAAAGCTTGACTATGATTGCTACTGATTTTTGAAGTTACTTAATAAGAAGGAGGGATCCAATTGAAACGGCCAGGGGAATGTTGTAAAGGATGCGTGTCATTCCACGAACTGGAAAGCCTCGAGCTTTGCTGCTTTGCTCCGAAGCGGGCCCAAAATTGGGCCGAGGCCCGGGGGTCCGTCCCTCCCACCCACCCCACCACACACACACTCCTTCCAACATCACCCTCAACTTTCATTCCAAAAGTTGTTTTTTCAGGACGGGTGCTGGACCGCGCCTCAGGAAAATAAGAACAACAACAACAACAGTATTTACACAGTATTTAGAGAAGCAGCGTGGCTCAGTGGAAAGAGCCCGGGCTTGGGAGTCAGAGGTCATGGGTTCGTATCCCTGCTCCGCCACTTGTCAGCTGTGTGACTCTGGGCAAGTCGCTTCACTGGTCTGTGCCTCAGTTACCTCCTCTGTAAAATGGGGTTTAAGACTGTGAGCCCCACGTGGGACAACCTGATCTCCTTGTATCCCGCTAGCGCTTAGAATAGCGCTTTGCATATAGTAAGCGCTTAACAAATACCATTATCATCATTAATAGCTTACCATGTGCGAGGCCCTGTCCCACGTGGGGCTCACAGTCTTAATCCACATTGAGATAAAAGGCACAGAGAAGTGAAGTGACTTGTCCAAGGTCACACAGCAGGCAAGTGGCGGAGGCGGGATTAGAACTCGGGTCCTTCTGATTCCCGTGCTCTATGCACTAGGGCACACCACTTTCCAAACATTGAAAACTCTGGCTCTAGTCCTCGGTCCCAGGACGCTACCCCTTTCGTAAGAGAGATTTTGCATTTCCTTGAGCACTTACGGTGTGCTAAGTACGGAGCTAAACGCTGGGGAAAAAGATGCAATGCAGCCTGGACCTGCAAATTGGACAGATCACTCAGACTCTCCCGAATTAATAATGTTGGTATTTGTTAAGCGCTTACTATGTGCAGAGCACTGTTCTAAGCGCTGGGGTAAATACAGGGTAATCAGGTTGTCCCACGTGAGGCTCACAGTCTTCATCCCCATTTTACAGATGAGGGAACTGAGGCCCAGAGAAGTTAAGTGACATGCCCACAGTCACACAGCTGACAAGTGGCAGATTCGAGATTCGAACCTCTGACTCCCAAGCCCGGACTCTTTCCACTGAGCCACGCTGCCTTCCCCTATTATATACTTATATATACTTATTATACATTATATACTTATATATTACTTATTTACCCACTTTAACGTCTGTCTCCCCCTCTAGACTAAGCTCATTATTGGCTGGTAACAATTCTGTGATAATGAACTCCCAAGTGCTTAGTACAGTGGTTTGCACAAAGTAAGCGCTCAATAGATACCATTGAGCGATTGAGCCACTTTGACCTGAATTATCCACACCTTTCAGGATGATTTTTTTTTTTTTCCTCAAGCCTCCGGCAGACACTTGGATCGTTAGTTGCATTTCAAACGAAATAACTCCCTTGCAAATGAAAGGTGTGTTATCATTAGCTCCCTAAATGCGCTTTGTATAGAGAGCACTGGGCTGTATTTCGACGCCGCGGATGTATCTCGCCGGCTCCTTCGTATCACATTTGTTTTTCGCCTTTTCCATTTCCAATCAATGGTATTTATCGAGAACTGACTGTGTCCAGAGCACTGTACCGAGGGCTTGGGAGAGTAAAATAGAACAGGGTTGGCAGACCCGTTCCCTGCCCATAAGAAGCTTACTTGCCCGCAGCGGTAGTCGATGATGGTATTTGTTAAGCGCTTACTATGTGCCACTAATCGCTGGGGTAGGTACAAGGTTATCCTCACGTGTCACCGTCTTAATTCCCATTTTACAGATGAGGTAACTGAGGCACAGAGAAGTTAAGTGACTTACCCCAAGTCTCACAGCTGACAAGTGGCGGAGGCAGGATTAAAACCCACGACTTCTGATTTCCCAAACCCGTGCCTCTAGTCTGACGTTCAAGTTCGTTCCTCCCAGCAATCAATGCTGTTTATTGAGCGCGGTGCGCAGAGCTCTGTACTAAGCGCTTCGTATAGTAGAGCTGGCAGACACGGAGCTTACTTGCCCACTGCGAAAGCTTGTGGGATATTAGTGCTTGGCACATAGTAAGCGCTTAACAAATACCATCACTATCATTATTATATTATGTTGGTATTTGCTAAGCGCTTACTATGTGCAGAGCACTGTTCTAAGCGCTGGGGTAGATACAGGGGAATCAGGCCACGTGGGGGCTCACAGTCTTAATCCCCATTTTACAGATGAGGTAACTGAGGCACAGAGAAGTGACTTGCTCACAGTCACACAGCTGACAGGTGGCAGAGCCGGGATTCGAACCCCTGACCTCTGACTCCAAAGCCCGTGCTCTTTCCACTGAGCCACGTGTACATATAACTTACCTATATGGAAGTTCGTTCTTCCTAGCAGTCGATCGATGGTATTTATTGAGCCCTTACTATGTGCTGAGCCCTGTACTAAACGTTTGGGAAAGCAGACTAATAATAATGTTGGTATCTGTTAAGCGCTTACTACGTGCCGAGCACTGTTCTAAGCGCTGGGGTAGACACATGGGAATCAGGTTGTCCCACGTGGGGCTCACAGTCTTAATCCCCATTTTACACATGAAGTAACCGAGGCACCGAGAAGTTGTGACTTGCCCAAAGTCACACAGCTGACAAATGGCCGAGCCGGGATTCGAACCCATGACCTCCGACTCCAAAGCCCGTGCTCTTTCCACTGAGCCACGCTGCTTCTCACAAAGTAGGGGGGCACGTTCCCTGCCCGAGGGGACGGGGTCACTCCTTCCCCCCCCAGCCTCAAACAAGGGAGCAACCCGGGGCCCCGATTCGTCTACACCGCTCTTTGGGGTTGGCACGGTTGCAACACCACCGGCAGCCTCAAGGCCTTGGAAGCCAGCATCCTTTGGGGCGGGCTCACTTAGCACCCTAAAAGAGGCCCCCCCAGTATCTCGAGGAAGCCCAGGACCGACTCCAAAGCTTGAGGTCAGAGTCTGTGAGTCGATAGAGTGCTCTCGCTCCCTTCCCCGGCCCAACAGTGCTCATCCTCCCAAAGCCAGCTCCGCATAGAGCAGACGCCTCGGGCCTAATGGAAGTGAAATTACCTCAATTCCCAAGTGCAGACCTTGATCTCCTCACCCCATTGCAAATGTGATGTCCTCTCCTCTGCGTGGGTTCTGCTCCTATAGCCCCCCAGAAAGAAAGTGAGAGAGGAAGCTTTTTTCCCCCTCCCCGTGCTTTTCTACTCATCAGTTCCTCCCTTAGCACCACCTGGTTCCCTTAAAGGAGCCGGGCCCCTCCCTGGGCCCCAAGCCCCGAGGATCTAATTAGGAATAAAGATAACAACTGTGGAATTCATTCAATCCTTCCATCGTATTTATTGAGCACTAACTACGTGCAAAGCACTGTACGAAGCAGGTGAGAGAGTGTAATATAACTGTGAGCCTCACGTGGGACAACCTGATTACCCTGTATCTCCCCCAGCGCTTAGAACAGTGCTCGGCACGTAGTAAGCGCTTAACAAATACCAACATTATTATTATATAACAAGAAACAGACATTCCCCGCCGAGGAGCTTGCAGTCTAGGGACCAGCTGACAGTCTTCAGAACAACCTACAGTATAGTGTATTTGTTAAGCGCTTACTATGTGCCAAGCACTGTATCAAGCACTGGGATGACTAGAAGATAATTGTCAGAGGGCATGGGTTCGAATTCCGGCTCTGCCGCTTGTCAGCTGTGTGACTGTGGGCAAGTCACTTCACTTCTCTGGGCCTCAGTTACCTCATCTGTAAAATGGGGATTAAGACTGTGAGCCCCACATGGGACAACCTGATTTCCCTGTGTCTACCCCAGCGCTTGGAACAGTGCTCTGCACATAGTAAGCGCTTAACAAATACCAACATTATTATTATTATTATAATTGGTCAGACACAGTCCTTACCATTGGCTTTAAACACCTCAATCATTCTGTCCTCTTCTAGTTTACCTCACTGATTTCCCACTACCACTTGGCATGGCCACTTAACTCCTCCAACGCCAGTTTACCCTACTTTGGGCTCGTCTATCTTGCCACCAATCTCTTCCCACTTCCTGCCTTCTCTTTCAAATGACAGACCACCACTCTCCCCACCTTCAAAGCCTTATTAAAATTGCATCTCCTCAAAGAAACCTTCCGGGACTGAGTTCTCATTTCCCCTATCTGCTTTCTCTTCTGAATCACCCTGGCGCTTGGGTGATTCACACCACCTTCAGCCCCACAGCTTTCTCATCCATAACTGTAATTTACTTTTATGTTTGCCTTCCTCCGCTGGACTGCAGGCTCCCTGTGGGCAGGGAACACGCCTACCAACCCTGTTGTACTCTCCTAAGCGCTTAGTACAGTGCTGTGCCGACAGTAAGCGCTTAGGAGAGTACAATGCAACAGGGTTTGACACACACAGCCTCCGTCCCACATGGGCTCACAGTCTAAAGGGGATGGACAGCAGCAATCCAATCCCCAATTTGCACACTAGAGAATTGAGGCCCAGAGAAGTGATTGACTTGCCCGAGGACACCCAGCAGGCAAGTGGCAGAGCAGGGACTAAAACCTAGGTCTCCTGCCTCCCAATCCTGTTCTCTTTCCATTAGACCCTGATAATAACAATAATAATATAATGAGGGCATTTGTTAAGCACTTCCTCGGTGTTAAGCACAGTTCTAAGCACTGAGGTAGATACAAGCTAGTCACACTGGACACAGTCCCTTCCCACATGGGACTCACGGTCTTAATCTCCATTTTACAGATGAGGTAATAGAGGCACAGAAAAGCCAAGTGACTTGCCCAAGGTCACGCAGCAGACAAGTGGCAGAGCTGACGTTAGAACTCAGGTCCTTCTGACTCCCAGGCTCATGCTCTGCTTCCCCGATCTTTGGACCTGTTTGAGAAGAGTTGATGGCCTGGCATGAAAGCAGGGGGATGGATGGATTGGTTTTTTGGAGGTCCCCCTCCATCCTCTTTGATCCTAAAACCTGTCTGGGCCCTGACAGGACAACTAGGAAGCTCGTCTAATCTGGGGCTGCTGTGGCCTCCATTTCAATGTGCAGGGCCAGGCTGCAAGTTTTTCTGACAAGTGGCCTTGGAACTGTGATCTCTGGGAGCCGCAGAGAGATTATGGCTCCATTTTCAAGTATCTCCCTTATCTCGGACCCGGCAGGTACCACCAGCCTGTTCTTCACAGAAGGGAAAGCCGCTTACTTCTGAAAGCGGCTCAGAGAACTCCGCGTGGGAAAAACCAGCTCAGAGAATTGCCTGTGGGAACCTCTGACACAGTGGCCTCCAGCTCCAGCTCCAGAGACAGTCGAGCCTGAGCACCTCCAGAGGAGAGCTGACTCCCCTCTGGTTTCTGAGAGGTGGGAGGATGGAGAGGGAGGAGCGGAGCCACCAGCAGGTCCCTGCAGTCACCCCGACACCGCAAGCCCCGGACCATGACTGTGGAGGACCGGTACTGCCCCTTGCAGGAGGAGAGGAATCATCCACGGCAGTTACCCAGGTCCCCAGAGTCACCCCACCGTCATCCTTCATACAGTGCACTGCAAAAAATAAGTGCTCAAGAAAGACAACTGATTGCTGGAGCATGACAGTGGGGAATGGGTATTGCCCCCTGCGAGAGGAGAGGAGTCATCAGCAGCGGCCACTTGGGTCCCTGGAGTCATCCCAACATCGTGCTCAGTACAGTGCTCTGCACACAGTAAGTGCTCAGTAAATACCGATGATTGATCACCTGACTGATGGCAAGCCCCCGGACCACAACCGTGTGGAACCGATACCGTTCTCTGTAGGAGGAAAGGAGTTGCTAGCAATGGTCATCCAAGTCCCTGGAGTCCCCCCATCATCTGAAGCCCCTCAGACCACTCAAACTGTGGGGGACCAGAACTGCCCTTTGCCAGAGGAGAGGAGCAGTCAGCAGCGACCCCCAAACACAGGTGGACTACTGATGTCAATAAAGAATTCCAGACCCCACTCTGCCGTCCAGGGCCAGGAGCGAAATTTAATAAACACCCGCACAAAAACTTCCTTGGTGGATGCTCCCAGAATCTCTATAGGTGTTGAGCGTGTCACTGGGGGGCCACAACCAGCCCCCCAGCCCCGTTCCCAGGTCCTCGAGAGCTTGGTCACCACGTTCAAGCCACTGGGAACGGCAGCGGGATCTGCGGTTAGAAGGAGGCCAGGCATCAAAACACTCAACAGAAAGGTGCCCGCTGCCACCTCTGCACCAGACAATCAATCATATTTATTGAGCGCTTACTGCATGTAGAGCTCTGTACTGACTGCTTGGGAGAGTACAATATAACAGACACATTCCCTGCCTACAGCAAGGACAGGGGAAGGACGGGCTAAAAACCAGGCTGTCCTGCAGCAAACCTTACACCTTAACCCTTAAGAAAACATCTTCCCATAGACAGCCTTCCCACACTCGGGGAGTCGGTCTGCACTCTTCCTTAGAGACAGGGAGAGGGGTTCGGGGAGTCCTAGCATCCAGGGGGAGCCCAGCCTAGTTCTATTTGAGCTATTTGAATCGTGTCCAACCGTGCGTATCCCTCACCCACCATTTCCCCTGCTGCTGAGTCAGCAGTGACCCTGTCCGTTATGGCCCGATCATTCTGAACATTCAGACAGGGCAACCGGCAAAGGGGATGTCACCCCTGCCCCCTGCCTTCTTGTCCATCACAGACGGTTCCCGGCTATCGTCTGCAGGTGTTCGAGGAACCTTGAAGGTCGAGCACCAGAGAAGAGCCAGCATCCCTCGTCAGGAAAGAAGAGGAGAAAAGGTCCCCAGTATCTCTCATCGGCAATTACCATTCTAACCGGGCCTCTCTCCGGCTGGCTGTCGGCTGTCCCCGGTGTCGGCTTGGCTGTGACGCGCTGACGTTGCTAGGCACGGTTGCTAGGCACAGACGCACAAACTTGAGCTCCAGTCAGAAGGCAGACCCAAGTAGGGGGGCGGGGAGGGAAACGGTGAGGAGGGGGCGAGAGGGGTCACGGGAGTCAAACGATGCCTTCACCGAGGTGGCAGGATTGACGACTGGCTGGAGGGGAAGGACTCGGAACCCAGTTGTCCAGATCAGGATTTGGAAATGTGGTTTTTTCTCAGAATCCCAGTTCATTTGGTCACGCTTTGAAGGCGCCAGAACCCCACCCAACCCCAACAAGAGAATCCAAACCAAAGGCAGTAAGGCCATCAGCACTGTAAGCTGCTTGTGGGCAGGGAATGTGTCTGCCAACTCATTATATTGGACTCTCCTTTTTTAATGGTATTCGTTAAGTGCTTACTATGTGCCAGGCACTGTTCTAAGCCCTGGGGTAAATAAAAGGTAATCAGGTTGGACACAATCCGTGTCCCACACGGGGCTCACAGTTTTAGTCCCCAGTTTGCAGATGAGGCAACTGAGCCACAAAGAAGTGAAGTGACTTGCCCTAGGTCACACAGCAGACAAGTAGCAGAGCTAGGATAAGAACCTTCTAGGCCCCTGCTCTACCCATTAGGCCACCAACTCACACCTAACTTTTCCCTTTCATTATCCACTCAGGAACTCATTCAAACCTCTGCCAAACTGACACCGAAATTCAACCGGCCCACGAATGAAGACATTTAGGTTGTGTCCACAGGAAGCAAGCGACGTGACTGTTTGGAAATAATGCCAAGAGGGGGTGGAGACTGTCCAGAGGTTTGCCTCTGGTTCATTCTCCCAAGCACTTAGTATGGAGTTCTGCATCCAGGAGGTGTTCAATAAATACTGTCCATCGAATGATCGTTGCCCTCTGGGTGCTTCCAATACACTAACTGCATGGGGCCATCTTTCCTAGCTAGAATTCTTGGACTGTCACCCTCTTGGAATGCAGGTCAGCTCCCCACCGCTCAATCCTGAAGCCACCACTGGAGTCCCACAGCACTTGTGTACATATCTATAATTTATTTATTTGTAGCGATGTCTGTCTCCCTCCCCCTCTAGACTGTAAGTTCACTGTGGGCTGGGAATGTGTCTATTTCCGGTGTATCGTACTCTCCCAAGAGCTTAGTACAGCGCTCTGCACACAGTAAGTGCTTGATAGATACGACCGAATGATTGATTTATGCCCCAAAACCCACAACCAAGACTGTCTATTGCGAAGGGCCAGTGGTGAGGAAGAGGAAACCAGCAGGGTCACTGAGGGAGGAAAACGCTTGATCTTTCTGAACTGTGAGTCGGAACTGTTTTCTTTGCCACTTGCCAGACTCCCTTCCCAAAGTTAATTGGTACATCCTGAATGGGAAAGTTAATGTGATAGAGTGCGGATGGCAGGCATAAAAATGTGTGTGCTTTCTATATGAACCCAGGGCAAACACAGGAAGATGTACTTCTCTTAATGTCTCTAGTTCTTTATTGTCTCTCATTTGTATGGCAATAATTATCATCCCCTAAACAACTTTCTCCATTTGGACCTCGATTATTTTTCAATAGTGGGACATTTGCATTTAAATGGCCCATGCACACTTCCCAGGTATGTCAAACCCTTTACAACACAGGTGCTACTATACCTCCTTTAGACGTCTTATAAGATGGAGACGGGGAAATAGTAAAAAGGGGAATGCTTCTTCTTACAGATCTCAGGGAGAGGTTTGCTCCAAGATTGTTTGGATATTAATTTTTCCTTTCTTTCAGTCTCCATGGTTTCAATTACTAAATTAGCATCTCCCTGGGGAACCTGGCTTGAAACTGTTTGAGTTTCCTCTCCACTCCCCCACACAAATGAACTTGAACCCACTGTATTTACTACTTTTTTCAACTAAAGTCTGCTCACCCAGGTCTCCCCAGTTCGAAAGAATTCACTGTACAGCCCTACCCACATCCATCTCATATGGTTTATGGAATGACGGGGTTCCCCCACTCCCAAAATACCCAAGGACATGGGTGTAGGTGTCTGGGAGTCTGAAAGACCTGGGTTCTAATCCCGGCTCCACCACTTGTCTGCAGTGTGACCTTGGACAAATCTCCTAACTCCTCTATACCTCCGTTCCCTCATCTGTAAAATGGGAATTAAGACTGTGAGCCTCATGTGGTATGGGGACTGTGTCCATCCTCATTAGCGTGTAAATATCCCATCACTTAGTACAGTGCCTGGCACATAGTAAGTGGTTAACAAATACCAAAAAAAAAGAGAAAACTTAGGCTCAGAGAAGTTAAATGACTTGCCCAAGGTTATACAGTAGGCAAGTGGCAGAGCCGGGATGAGAAGAACCCTGACTCCCAGGCCTGCTTAAATCCTGCTAATATCATTAGTTGATAAGCGAAAACGTTAAGCAGTTTGTTGCAGCTGTCTCTGAGGCCCCCTGCTATGGATTTGGCACCGAGCGATTTGGCATTGGCTTTAAAGCCCTCAATCAGCTCACCCCCTCCTCCCGTACCTCGCTGATTTCCTACTACAACCCGACATACACACTTCACTCCTCTAATGCCAACTTACTTATTTGCTATACCTCCATCTCCTCTAATTCTCCGCTGACCCCTTGCCCACATTCTCCCTCTAGCCTGGAACTCTCTCCCACTCCATATATGACAACCAACCTGACTCCCCAGCCTCAAAACCTTATCAAAATCACAATTTCTCCAAGAAACCTTAAGGCCCCAACTAAGCCCTCTTTTTCCCAAAACCCTCTCCTATTCCCTTTAGGCACTTGATAGTGACCCCAAAGCACTTAGGTCCATATGGGTAATTTATTTTAACGTCTTTCTCCCCCTCCAGACTGTAAATTTCTGGTGGACAGGGAATGATAATGTTGGTATTTGTTAAGCGCTTACTATGTGCAGAGCACTGTTCTAAGCGCTGGGGTAGACCCAGGGGAACTGGACACAAACTACCAGGCCGTGCCTAAATTAGACAGTGCTCAATACAGTGCTCAGCAAGTTACTTCACTTCTCCGGGTCCCAGTTCTCTCATCTGTAAAATGGGGATTAAGCATATGAGCTCCATATGGTAATAATAATAATATTAATAATGTTGGTATTTGTTAAGCGTTGACTATGTGCCACGCACTTTTCTAAGCGCTGGGGTAGATACAGGGTCATCAGGTGGTCCCACGTGGGGCTCACAGTCTTAATCCCCATTTTACAGATGAGGTACCTGAGGCACAGAGAAGTTAAGTGACTTGCCCACAGGCACACAGTTGTTTAGGGAATGTGCCTACCTACTCTTACAGGAGTGTCATACGCTCCCAAGCGCTTAGTGCAGCGCTCTGTACACAGTAAATACCACTGATCCAGTGGTTGATTGACGGTTTTACGGAGCTGCTATCAGGTACCATCACCTCTGCGCTTTCATGCCCAGAAGTGCGAGCTCGCCCACTTAAAGAGACACAAATTCTGTCTAGGCTCCGCGCTTTCATTTTCCTTGTGCTTCCGAGTTCCGCCTTGGGAGAGGTTTTTAGTGTCCCAAATCTGAATGGAGCAATCTGAGCACTCCTATCTTGAGGAGATTTAAGATTTGAAGTGTCAGATCAGATAACCAGGCCCTGGAGCCAGCTCTCCAGAAGTGGCTGGGATCTAAGGCCCAATGTACGTACAAAAGGCCCGGCCAGCGGTGCCAAGCTCCACTTCCTCCCACCCTGGAAAATAACTGTGGTAACTGTTCAGCCGCTCTGTGAGAGGGCTCAGCTCATCTCACGCTGCCTGGGGATTCTAGCCTGGATCAACCAAATCCATCAGTGGTATTTTGGGAGCATTTACTGTGTGCAGAACACTGTCCTGAGCTCTGGGAAGACGATACAGTAGGGTGATTTTGTTTTTTTTAAATCGTATTTGTTAAGTGCTTAGTATGTGCCAGGCACTGTACTTAGTGCTGGGGTAGATACAAGGTAGTCAGGCTGGGTGCAGTCCATGTAGAGAAGCAACGTAGCTCAGTGGAAAGAGCCCAGGCTTGGGAGGCAGAGGTCATGGGTTCGACTCCCGGCTCCGCCACTTGGCAGTTGTGTGACTGTGGGCAAGTCACTTCACTTCTCTGTGCCTCAGTTACCTCATCTGTAAAATGGGGATTAAGACTGTGAGCCTCACGTGGGACCACCTGATGACCCTGTATCTACCCCAGCGCTTAGAAAAGTGCGCGGCACATAGTAAGCGCTTAACAAATACCAACATTATTAATATTATTATTATTACCCTATGGAGCTCATATGCTTAATCCCCATTTTACAGATGAGAGAACTGGGACCCGGAGAAGTGAAATAACTTGCTGAGCACTGTATTGAGCACTGTCTAATTTAGGCACAGCCTGGTAGTTTGTGTCCAGCAGAGCACTGGATAGTGTGGCCTAGTGGACACAACACGGGCCTGGGAATCAGAAGGACCTGAGTTCTAATTCTGACTCCACCACTTGCCTTCTATGCGACCTTAGTCAAGTCACTTCACTTCCTGGGCCTCAGTTCCCTCCTCTGTAAAATGAAGCTATAGACTGTGGGATAGGGACTGTGTCCAACCCAATTTGCTTGAATCTAACCCGGTGTTTAGTAAGTGCTTAACAAATACCACAATTACTTATTGTTATTCATTCATTCAATAGTATTTATTGAGCACTTACTATGTGCAGAGCACTGTATTGAGCGCTCGGAATGCACAATTCGGCATTGTTATTGTTATTGAAGCATCCTGGCGTAGTGGATAAAGCACCGGTCTGGGAGTCAGAAGGTCATGGGGTCTAATCCAGGCTCTACCACTTGTCTGCTCTGTGACCTTGGGCAAGTCACTTCACTTCTCTGTGCCTCAGTTACCTCACTGTAAAATGGGGATTGAGACTATAAGCCCCACTCGAGACAGGGACCGTGTTCAACCTGATTTATTTGTATCCACTCCAGTGCTTAGTATAGTGTCTGATACATGGTAAATGCTTAATAAATGTAATTAAGAAAAAAAAGAAGATAAAATTCTCCCTCCATCATAGGATCCTATTGCTACAATTGAAGCTTGTTTTCTGCCCACCCTGCTCCAGCTCAGAACCTTCTGTGTACGTCGGACATGGGGATAGAATTACCACAGTGTGTTGAACCTGGTCCTGAAGAATATTAATAATAAAATGGTATTTTTAAACATTTACTGTGTTTCAAGCCCTGTTCTAAGCCATAAGTTTGTTGCGGGCAGGGATTGTGTCTGTTATATTATTGTATTGTTCTCTCCCAAACACTTAGTGCAATACCCTGAACACAGTAAGTGCACAAAAATACAAGTGATTGATTGATTGAGGCTGGAACAAGTTAGGCTGGACACTGTCCCTGTCCCCCAAGGGGCTCACAGTCTAAGTAGGAGAGAGAACAGGGATTGAATCCCCATTTTACAGATGAGGAAACTGAGGCTCAGAGAAGTTAAAGGATTTGTCCAAGCTCACACAGCAGGCAACTGACAAAGCTGGGATTAGAATCCAGGTCCTCTGACTCTGAGGCCTGGGCTCGTTCCACTAGCCACGCTGTATTTTCCAGGGCCCAAAGACCCTGGGCTGCCATCAGAGGGCTTTCATTCTGGTAAGTGCATGGACAAAAATTGCTCTTCCTCATTATTATAATGTACTCTCCCAAGCACTAAGTATAGTGTTTTGCACACAGTAAGTGCTCAATAAATATGACTGACTGTCTGAAAAAAAACACCAACCAATTCTAAAATTCCCTCGGCACGATTTTATTAACTGGCTTCATAAATTATTCTTTCCTTGAACCCATCCAGGGTCATCATTGGCCTTTCCAGACAAATTCCATTCCAACCCCATCCGCTGGGATACACGAGGAACAATTTAACACCAGTGCCCTCTCCCACATCGATTCCTGCTGGAGAGTTAGCGGGTGGGGTGAGCAGAGGTGAAGCTGGGACGGACGGTCATAGTTCCTCTCTGCTCCCCTCCCTGCAGGAAACTCTCCCTTTGCTCTTCTGAGGGAGGAAGAAGGGGAAAAAAAGGTAATTTATTTCCTTGTTTGAAGCTGCCACAGAGATTAGTGGGAGGAGATGACAAACCCTTCTGAAAAACGTTTCCTTTTATCTCACTTTAATCCTTAGAGATAAATTCCCTGGTAAGTTTTCGTTCCCCTGAGCAGAAGATAGGCCCTGATGTAGTTATTTAACCGGGTCTAGGAGATCGAACCATAAGGCTTCTTCTTCTTCCTCTATGAAAATTATTTCAGCGTCTGTCTCTTCCACTAGATTGCAAACTCCCAAGGGCAGGGTTCATGCTTACTAACTCTGATCCCCTCCCAAGCGCTTAATACAGTGCCCTGCACACAGTAGGTAGGGAAGCAGAGTGGCTTAGTGAATAAAGCACAGGCCTGGGAGCCAGAAGACCTGGATACTAATCCCAGCTCCACCACCTGCCTGCTGTGTAGCCTTGGGCAAGTCATTTCACTCCTCTGTACCTCAGTTTCCTCAAAATGAAAAATGGAGATTCGATACCTGTTCTCTCGCCTATTGAGATTATGAGCCCCTTGTAGGACAGGAACTGTATCTGACCTGACTATTTATATCTACCCCAGTGCTTCCCAGGGTCACACCTGGAGAATTTCCAGTACTCTACCAGTCTCAGCTACGGGACGGAGAGTCAAGCAGAGGCCTATCCATTCCATTCCTAGCTTGGGCAGTGGCTAGTGAGTGGAAGGCAATCTGCTACAAGTCAAAACTCACCCACGCTGGGCAGCAGCATCGTGGGAGAGAATCAAGGGCGGAGATTCGAGTTTACCGCACAGAGGGTGACCATGGTAAAGCACTTTTGTATTTTTACCAAGAAAACTCTATGGATACACTACCGAAACGATTGCAGATGTAGAGCGGGACATTCTGGGAGAGCTGTGTCGGTGGTATCGCTATGGGTCTGGAATGACTCGACAGCATAAGAAAAGACCCCAACGCTTAGAACAGTGTTTGACCCATAGTAAGCGCTTGACGAATACCGATCGATCATATTTATTGAGTGCTTACTCTGTGCAGAGCACTGTACTAAGCACTTGGGAGAGTACAACACAACAATATAATAAAAATATTCCCTACCCACAACAAGCTTGCAGTCTAGAGGGGGAGATAGACATTTAATATAAATGAATAAATTAGAGATACATAAGTCCTGTGGGGCTGAGGGAAGAGGTGAGTAAAGGGAGCAAGCCAGGGCAACACAGAAGGCAGTGGATGAAAAGGAAAAGAGGCTTAGTCAGGGAAGGCCTCTTGGAGGAGATGTGCCTTCAATAAGGCTTTGAAGGTGGGAAGAGTAATTGTCTGTCGGATACAAAAAAGGAGGGTGTTCCAGGCCAGAGGCAGTATGTGGGGGAGAGTTCAGCAGTTAGGTAAGACTAGATCAAGGTACAGTGAGTATGTTGGCATTGGAGGAGTGAAGTGTGTGGGCTGGGTTGTAGTAGGAGAGTAGAGGTAGGAGGGAACAAGGTGATTGAGGGTTTTATAGCTGATAATAAATGCAGAAGTGAATGGGCAACCACTGGAAGTTCTTGAGGGGTGGGGAAACATGGACAAAACATGGATAATTCTGTAGGAAAATTATCCGGTAGGGACTGGACCGGGGAGAGATGGGAGGCAGAGAAGTCAGCAAGGAGGCTGATACGATAATCAAAGTGGAATAGGATAAGTGCCTGGATTAACATGGGGTAGCTGTTTGGATGGAGAAAAAGGGCAGATTTTCGTGTTGTTGTGAAGGCTGAACCAACAGGATTTAGTGATGAGTTGAATATGTGGCTTGAATGAGAGAGAGGAGTCAAGGCTAAGGCCAAAGTTACCGACTTGTGAGACAGGAAGGTTGGTGGTGCTGTCTACAGTGATGGGGAAGACGGGGGAGAACAGGTGGTTTGGGTGGAAAGGTAAGGAGTTCTGTTTTAGGCATGTTAAGTTTGAGCTAATGGCGGGACATCCAAGTAGAGAGGTCTTGAAGGCAGGAGAAAATACAAGACTGCAGAGAAGGAGAGAGATCAGGGTTGGAGTTTTAGATTTTGAAATCAGTTACCTAGAGATGGTAGTTGAAGTCATGGGAGCTACTGAGTTCTCCAAGGGAGTGGGTATAGATGGAGAATAGAAGGGGACCCAGAACTGAACCTTGAGGGACACCCACAGCGAGGGGGTGGGAGGCAGAGGAGGAGCCCGCAAAAGAGACTGATTCTATTGGACTCTCCCATTAGCCTAGTATAGAGCTCTGCACTCAATAGGCGCTCAGTATTTATGATGGATTGATTGAGGGGCACCTCAGAAGAGAACTGAATCTGTGGCCCTTCTTCCAATGACAGATAACACTCAGAGTAGCCAGATAGTAACAGTTGCCTACTGCACTGTCCACATGGAAAGATACAGGACTACAATTCAGGACTGCAGAGTTCTAGTCCTGGCTCCATCACTTCCCTGCTGTGTGATCTTAAAAAAAAATCACTTAACCTCTCCCTGTTCCCAAGATTCCTCACCTGTAAGAAGGGGATAAAATACCTATTTTTCCTCCCTCTCATACTGTGAGCCAGGTGTGAAACAGAACGTGTGTCTAATATTTTAACAGTTTTCTTTATAAGTGTATACTATGCGTCAGGCCCTGAACTACGAACTGGAGTAGATAGAACAAAAATAATAATAATAATGGCATTTGTTAAGCACTGACTATGTTCCCAGCACTGTTCTAAGCGCTGGAGTAGATACAGGGTTATCAGGTTGTCCCATGTGGGGCTTACAGTCTTAATCCCCATTTTACAGATGAGGTGACTGAGGCACAGAAAAGTTAAGTGGCTTACCCAAAGTCACACAGCTGACAAGTGAAGGAGCCAGTATTAGAACTCATGACCTCTGACTCCCAAGCCAGTACTCTTGCCACCAAGTCATGCTGCTTCTCATAAGGTAGTCGGGTTGGACACAGTCCCTGTCCTAAATAGGGCTCACACTCTCGATCCCCATTTTAGAGATGAGGGAACAGAGACACAGAGAAGTTAAATGATTTGCCCAAGGTCACATGGCAGACAAGTGGCAGAACCAGCATTAGAACCCAGGTCCTCTGACTCCCAGGCCAGGACTCTTTCCACTAGGCCCCGCCACTTCTCTAAGAGAAGTTGAAGTGATTTGTCCAAGGTCACACAGCAGACAAGTGGTTCAGCAGAGATTAAAACTCAAGTCCTCTGCCACCCAGGCCCATGCTGCTTTTCATTATCCTCATCTATCCCAGGATTTGGCACATAGTAACTGCTTAATACGTAGCATTGTTATTATTACACTTTTTGGGGAGGGCAGGAGTATTTACTTATCCCGGGAGCATCCCCGGGGAAATTCCTCCAGCTCAGCTGCCTAACCTCTTCTCCGTTGTGCCTCTACCATCTCGTCTTTTGCCAGCAACCTCAGCAGGTTTCCTTTTCCTTGGATCTGAGAGTCTCACTCTGGGCCCTTTCTTTCCTCTTCACTGCAGTCTTCCTCATCCCTCTGCCCTCCTCCCTCCTGCCTCCATCCTCCCGCCCCCTTGCCACCAAGGCAGCCGCATCCCTGCCCAAACCTTAACTGCAGGGTGGCTATGTCTGCTCTCACGGCTGCTCAGACCTGCTGATGTTAGGTCTGTGTGCAGGGGGTGGGTGTCGGGAGGGAAGAGGAAAGCAGACAGCCCTTCCCTTTGTTTTCCAGGATAATGAAAGCATAGATGTCGATAGGATTCCCCTCCGCTAACTGGAGGACTCAGAGGCTCAGCAGGTTGCAGCCAGCACAGCCCCTGCTCACAGTGGGCATGCGAGGGGACAAAGAACCAGGAGTCCCTAAGCCTCTGAGGCAGGGGGACCTGCTTCCGTCCGGCTTCAGGCTGTAAGCAAGTGAGGAGATTGCCTCAAAGTGCACTTCCCCGGAGGTGGTATTTGTTAAGCACTTACTATAATAATTACGGTATTTGTTAAGCGCTTACTGTATGCTGAGCACTGTTCTAAGCACTGGGGTAGATATAGGGTAGTCAGATTGTCCCATGTGGGGCTCACATTTTTTAATCCCCATTTTTACATTTAATTTCTCTGAGGCCCAGAGAAGTTAAGTGACTTGCCCAAGGTCACACAGCAGACAAGTGGCGGAGCCGGGATTAGAACCCACGGCCTTTGACTCCCAAGCCCGGGCTCTTGCCACTAAGCCACGCCGTTTCTCTATGTGCCAGGCACTGTACTAAGCGCTGAGGTAGTTACAAGCAAATCATGATGGACGTAGTCCCTGTCCCGCATGGGGCTCACAGTCTTAATTCCCATTTTCCAGATGAGGTCAATGAGGAGAGAATGTACACCTCACCCCCGACAGCACTTTCCTACATATCTTTAAATTATGTGTCATAAATGATCTATTCATAATAATGTCTGTCTCCCCCACTAGACTGTAAACTCATTATGGGCAGGGAGCGTGTCTGCTAATTCAGTTGTATTGTACTTTCCCAAGGGCTTAAAACAGCGCTCTTCACGTAGTAAGCGCTCAATACATACCATTGATTAATTGATTGATTTGCTTGAGGATGAGGCTGGAGATAATGGTGGTGCTGGTGTTGATTTTTTTTACGGTATTTGTTAAATGATTACTATATGCCAGGCACCGTACTTAGCATCGAGGTAGATGCAAGCTAATCGGGTTGGACACCGACCCTATCCCACACTGGGCTCGCTGTCTTAATCCCCATTTTACAGGTGAAGTAACGGAGGCCGGGAGAAGTGAAATGACTTGCACAAGGTTACACAGCAGATGAGTGGCAGAGCTGGGATTAAAACCCAGGTCACGCTGACTCCGAGGCCCGTGCTCTATCCACCAGGCTGTGGTGTTTCTCATCTGAGATGGGGACAATGGAAACTCTTCTTGTTCCTCTTTGCCAGCCGACATTTATTATCTATAACTAACCAAGTTTCCATCCAAATATAGCTCAACTCTGCTGTCTTTTTTCCTCACCCTCCCACCTCTTTCCGTTATATAAAACACAGGCCCTGCCATTGTCTACCCTCTGGCATTCATTTTTAAAATAACTTTCATTTGCCTGGATATTCAAAACAGACTGCTACCGGCTGAGCAGAAGGCAGTTAGTTCTCTGACCAGAGTGTGGTTTTGCCAACAGCCCACCTGTGGATAGGTTTCCAAATAATGAGTGGAAAGGACTGAGGTCATTTCTGGTCAGTCGGGACTTCGATTTTAATGGCATTTTTTAAGCGCTTACTATTTGCCAGGTACTGTCCTAAGCACTAGGGGTTGATACAAGCTAATCAGGTTGGACACAGTCCCTGTCCCGTGCAGGGCTCACACTATTAACCCCCATTTTACAGATAAGTTAACCGAGGCATGGAGAAGTGAAGTGACTGGCTAAAGTCTGACAGCAGACACGTGGTGAAGCCGGAAATAGAACGCAGGGCTGTGCTCTATCCATTAGGCAAAGAATCCACTATCCAGCCTAGTGCTTAGAACAGTGCTCGACATATAGTAAGATCTTAAGAAGCAGTGTGACCTAATGGTTAGAGCACAGGCCTGGGAGTCAGAAGGACCTGGGTTCTAAGCCCGGCTCCATCACATGGCTGCTGTATGACCTTGGGCCAGTCACTTCACTTCTCCACACCTGAGTTACCTCATCTGTAAAATGGGATTAAGATTGTGAGCCCCTCTTGGCACATGGACTGCATTAGTTTATATCTACACCAGCACTTAGTACAGTGCCTGGAACGAAGTAAGCACTTAACAAATTCCACTAAACTCCCTCGCTCGCCCTCCAAAAAAAAAATGCCATTCTCATCATAATAATAACAAACAACAACAAAAAAAAAACCAGAGGAACTATTTGACTTCATCATTTAGCAGTCCCAGCCCCAGGAAACAAGACAAGAACAAACAATACCTGTTGTTTGAGAAAACAAACACCCATTAATATGCAACACAGTTTGAAAAATCACTCCAGGATTTGAGACTGGCTCTGATTAATCCAGTGGTATCTTTTAAATTACAGCCAAAGAAAGAAAGAAATGAAAAAAAAAAACCATAGCGGGAATCCCCACCTCCCGCTCTCCCCGACTTCTCCTAGAACAAGGAGTCCTGATCACAAATGGATGCTAGGCCCCCATCTCCTTGGTTGCTACTGGTAAATTTAAGCAGAGCGCTGGGGCGACGATGGGGATAACTCCCATTTTGGTGGATGACCCAGATAAATGGGTTTGAAGCCAGAATTATTCAGATGATTGCCTTCATTCTCCACGCCAGAGGCCTGGACACTCCAGTCAAATCGACACGGACAATTTCTCCAGATCATTGAGACCCCGAATGCCGTCGGGTAGTCTGGCAGTCTTGGAATCTCAAGAACTCATATGATGGAGAGAATTCAGGGGGAAACGTCACTGGGTCCAGAGATGGTTTGGATCATAGGCTAGTGCAGACCTCACTCTTCCCCCGTGCCTCACCAACCACTAGCCCGGTCCCCTGGGGCTGAGGCCAGTAAGGTAGGAAAGGTGAGGTCAATGCATTGTGTCGACCCCCTGGGGTCTCCGGGCGGAGGGGAAGCTGAGAATAGAATGATGGGGGCTGGAATGTTCCGGAACTCTGGAACAAAGCCATTTTCTGACTCAGAATAGGAGCAACGTGGCCTAGTGGAAAGAACACGGGCCTCAGAGACAGAGGATCTGGGTTCCAGTTCTGGCTCTGCCACTTGTCTGCTGTATGACCTTGGGCAAATCATTTAACTTCCCTGGGCCTAAGTTCCCTCATCTGTAAAATGGGGTTTCAATGCCTGTTCTCCTTAGACTGTGAGCCCCAGGTGGGATAGGAACTATGATTGAATTGATAAACTTATATCTATCCCACTTTTTAGAACAGTGATAGATCATAATCATATAACAGTAATAATAACTTTGGTATTTGTTTAGAGTTTTTTATGTGACACGCACTGTACTAAATGCTGGGGTAGACATAAGATTCTCAAGTCCCACATGGGGTTCACATTGCAAGTAGGAAGGAGTATAGGTTTTGAATCTCCACCCATTTACAGATGTCGGAACTGAGGCCCAGAGAAGTTGTGTACTTATCCGGGGTCTCACAGCAGGCAAGTGGCAGAGGTGGGATTAGAATCCAGATCTTGTGACTCCCAGACTTAAGCTATTTCCACTATGCCATGCTGCTTATTACGTTTGTTGAGTTCATAGCAAGTGCTTAGCAAATAAAATAATAATAATCATAACCAGACCATTGTTCTCTCTCCTGTTCTGTCTTCGTCTAACTCCTATTCCGATTAGCATCCTTTGGGCCTGAGCTACATCCATCACCTTCCGCAGTGCCCAGAAGAGAACAATCTCTACGTGATACCAACTCAGGTTCATGCCATCAGCCAGAATCCTTGGGAACTGGTGATGTTCGAGGTGAAGGGCACCGCCAGCCAGCCGGCCCACCGTTAAACCGTGTCTCCTGCTTCCTGTCTCCCAACGGAAAGACTTCCCGCTTGTCTCTGTCCCCTCTCTTCCCCTCTCGGCCCCCATTCTAGCTCCCCTCACCTCCCATCGATGAAATCAAGAAGCTATTTCCTGTAACAAGGCTGCAGGAGCTCTGCAGATGCGGGTGTTTTCCTTCCCATTACTGCGAACATGTCGGAGTCCCCCAGTCGAGTCATCTCTTCATGTGATGAAATATGTGTGTAATGTCACAGCAATAGTAAATATGGGATTTTTATCTCGACAGCAGCCGGGCACAACCCAGGGAGATTTTCTGACATCACACAAGGCTCCGCATTCTCCCCTCACTCAGGCTGGGTCTCTCCAACAGGTGCCCCGTCTCAGGAAAGACAAGCGCCCTTATCTCTGCCTTGAACTGCATCTTACAGCTAGATAGAAATCATTACAGTATGGATTAATAATAATGATTATGGTATTTATTAGGTTTTTGCCAAGCATTGAGATAGACACAAGATAATCAGATCAGACAGACAGGGACTCTCAATCTAAGAGCGAAGAGAAAGCTGGCATCTCATCCCTATCTCACAGATGAGGAAAGTGAGGCCGAGAGAGGATAATGGACTCGCCCCAGGTCACACAGCAGGCCAGTGGCGGAGCTGGGATTAGAACCCGCCACCTCCCGGCCTTTCTCCTCTCTCCCACTGAGCCATCCTGCCTCCTTCTGATAGCTCTCACACCCCAGAAGCATCTTTCCATCTCAGCTGGTGCCTGGCCTTCCAGACTTGGAAACTAGGAGGGAAGGCGAGGGAGGACAGTGAGCAGCAGGAGGTCACACGGGCGGCCTTTGGAACGGAACCGAGATTGGTGCAAGTGTTTTTGCCATGTACCTCATTCTCCCCCGTAACCTGCCTCTTTGGAGTAGAGAGATTTTTATGAGACAATTATTCAGTGTATCGGCGGAAAGGAAAATCTAATTGTGCCTTTGTTGCTCTAGAAACCAGTTTCCAATTTTCTGTATCTACAACTTGGCATCGCAACTGCTCTCCGTGCAGTCCATCAGCTCAGGCCGCTCATAAACTGTCCGGTCGACTCCATCTAGTCCGCGAGGGGTCCCCAGTGCTCGGGAGTTGGCAGGGAGAGGTCAGGGCACCCAGCTGGGCTCTGGCATCTGGATTTTTTTTTTATGGTATTTGTTAAACACTCACTATGTGCCAGGCATTGTATTGAGCTCTGGGGTAGATACAAGAAAATCTGGTTGGACACGGTCCCTGTCTCATGTGGGTCTCCAGTCAGAGTCTCCATTTTACAGATGAGGAAACTGAGGCCCGAGGTGGGAAGTGATTTGCCTAAGGTCACACGGCAGACAGCTGGTGGAGCCAGGATTGGAACCCAGGTTCTTCTGTCTCCCAGGTCCGTGCTCTGTCTGCTACGCCATGCTGCTTCTCATTTTGGTCCAGCAGACGGGTGTCTGGGGAGCGTTCCGGTCCCACAGCCTCCGTCTGGTCATCCCTGGCTGGGGCATCCATTCCGCGCTCGACTCTATCTTCCATCTATTTGTTTCGGAGCTGTGGGTCCTAATGGAAAGATAACTACACATCCTGGGTTCCCATCTCCACTCTGTCATGACCCAGCTTTGTGACTTTAAGTAAGCCACTTCCCGCCTCTGGGCCTCAGTTTCTCCATCTGTGAAATGGGGGTAAGAAACCTGTTCTCCTTCCCTCTTAGACTGGGAGCTCCTTGTAGGACAGGAACTTAATCATAATGATGATGATGGTGGCATTCGTTCAGTGCTTACTATGAGCCCAGCGCAGTGGAACATAGTGCTTAACAAATTCCATAATTATAATTATTATTATTATTAAACTCTGGGGTAGATTCAGTGTTGTCCTATCAGATACATTGGGGGTCCCATATGGAGCCTTTAGTCTAAAGGGGGGACAAGGGTTTCTGATCTGATAGTCTGGAACCTGTCCTAGTGCTCAGCATAATGTTCATCAGTCAGTCAGTCAATCAGTGGTAGCTATTGCTATTGGAGCAGCGTGGCTCAGTGGAAAGAGCCCGGGCTTTGGAGTCAGAGGTCATGAGTTCGAATCCCAGCTCTGCCACTTGTCAGCTGTGTGACTGTGGGCGAGTCACTTAACTTCTCTGTGCCTCAGTTACCTCATCTGTAAAATGGGGATTAAGAGTGTGAGCCCCACGTGGGACATCCTGATGCCCCTGTGTCTACCCCAGCGCTTAGAACAGTGTTCGGCACATAGTAAGCGCTTAACAAATACCAACATTATTATTGCGTGCAGAGCTTTGTACTAAACACTTGGGAGAGTACAATATAACAAGAGAGGTGCTTACTGGGTACTGCTCAACTTCCGTTTTCTTCTTCTTATGACCTGGCCTGTCCATCTGTGATGACTATTCATATCCCTTCTCCCTTCCTTTGGAGACCCGCACCCATGTCTCTCCACTCGTCTTCCCCCATTTGCCAGCAAACTCCTTGGGACAGATATGGCATCTTACGCTTCTCCTATCCGGCCCGGCCGAGGTGGGGCTCGGTGAGCGCTGCCTATATCGCAGCCGGCGGCACCTCCTTCACGTCATCCCAGGACTTCCATCCTGACCCGCCTCACTCCGAAGAGACGGAAGCAGCAATAGCAGCGCCATCACACCTCCCTCCCCCTCACTGGGAAACCCCAGGTGGGACAGGGATGGTGTCTGACCTCAGAGAAACAATGTAGCCTCGTGGAAAGAGCTCGGGGCCTGGGAATCAGATCAGATTCTAATCCCAATTCCTCCAATTGCTCGCTGTGTGACCTTTAGCAAGTCACTTGACTTCTCTGGGCCTCGGTTTCTTCACGTGTCAAAGGGGGCTTCAGTAGCTGTTGTGCCAACAGATTTAAGAAGACATTAAAAAAAGGATATGTGCATAAGCACTGCGAGGGTGGGGTGAGTACCAAAGTGCTTAAGGGGTGAGGGACTCAATCGGTGGTATTTATTGGGCTCTTTCTGAGTGCAGAGCACCGTACCGTGCTCTTGGGAGAGTACAATACAACGCATCTGCTAGACACGCTTCCCGCCCAAAATGAACTTCCAGTCTAGAGGGAGAGACAGACATTAATATAAATACACTTTATAAGTGATGCAGGAGGAAGGAAAAATAGGAAGGGGAGATGAGAGGTTAGTCAGAGAAGGCTTCCTGGAGGAAACTTGATTTTAGTAGGGCTTTGAAGATGAGGAGAGCTGAGAGAGAGAAGGAGTTCCAGGTGAGAGGGAAGGAGCAACTCTTATATTGGACTCTCTCAAGTGCTTAGTACAGTAAGCTGCACACAATAAGCATTCAACGCACACCATTGATTAAACAATGATCGCCAGCGAGAGAGAATGAGGCGCCACGAGTAGGGGCCTCTTGGAGCAAAGTTTCCAGAGGATAACGCAACATCTCCATCCCTCTTACCTACCAGCTAGCTGCACTCCGTGAGGAAAATAAGTTCCGCCTTGCTTGGCTAATGACTCAGAGACAGCTGTATTGTTGACGCCATGTGAGCAGAGCTGCCATCCGTGACACTTTTGCTGGTTATTTAAAGGATTTTGTTGTTTGGTTTTTTTGTCTAAAATATCAACTTGTTTTTCTTCATCTCAATCTCAAGAACAAAAATTTAAGGCAGGGTAAGGAGAGGGGAGGGAGAGGAGTTGTAGGCTCTAGTATATTGACAGGTCCTGGTTGTGCTCTTCAATCAATCAATCAATCAATCAATCAATCAACTAGCAGTATTTATTGAGAGTCTACCAGGTGCCAAAGACTGTACTAAGCACATGGGTGAGTTCAGTAGAGGTAAAAGACACAACCTGTCCTTCCTGCTTGTGTAGGGAATAGAAACAGTGTGGCTTAGTGGATAGAGCACTGGTCTGGGAGTCAGTACAACCTGGTTCTAATCCTGGCTCTGCCACCTATCTGCTGTGTGACCTTGGGCAAGTCACTTAACTTCTCTGGGCCTCAGTTACCTCATCTGTAAAATGGGGATTAAGAGTGTGAACCCCACATGGGACAGGAACTGTGTCCAACATGATTAACTTGTATCTACCCAAGTGCTCAGAACTGTGCTTGGCACACAGTAAGTACTTAACAAGTATCCTAATTATTATTATTATTATCATTATTATTCTCCCAGGATTTTAAGGTATAAGACTGCATCCTAGCCAGCTCTGGCAGGCTAGTATTTTGACATTAAATGCTTTTCGAGGACATTTCAGTTTCCTTTTAATAGGCGACCAGTAAACGTATTTTGCAAGGGTACCGGGTCTATGAATAGCGGCCCGCAGACTTCATTAAACTTCCAAGCAGTACTATAAAAACCCGATTAATAAGGTCATCGGCACGCTCCTTGCCAAAGTCGCCGCACAGCCAAGTTCTTCTACATCGGAGCCCTCCGCACCTGTTGATTCACGGCCCCTCCTCCCGGCAAGAAAGAGACGACCTTAGAGGAGATGAATGACTTTGACTGTCTAAATAGTCTGTTGTGCTGCCATTATGACATTTGCAATCAATGGAGATCTGATGAGCAAATCAAGGACTAGACTCATTGACTCAGAGTTCAGGGACCTCTTCCTTACTGAGTCTTCCTTTCTCTCAAAGGCTATAATTTCCCTTCTTCCTTATCCTTGGATCTGCTCTTTCCCGTTCTTCAAGGACGGGTTTTTGTTCCTGTTTTACTCTTGGCTGACTCAGTGAATGATCTCCTCTCTGTCCCTTCCCTCTGTTAGCCCCCAATTCAGGTGAGCGGCCTCAAAGAGGCATTTCAGGTTGGCTGAGCCGAGAGAGCCTTAATAGAAATGGTTAGGTGTCGAGTCGCTGAGCTGAGCGTCAGGCTGGTGGATCAATCAATTGATGGTATTTATTAAGCACTTACTATGTGCAGAGCACTGTACTAAGCATTCGAGAGAGTGCGAAACCACAGAATTAGCAGACACGTTCCCTGCCCATAATGAGCTTATAGTCTAGAGGATACAAGGTATTGATCTGGTGATCTTAGAGGATAAAAGAGACCCTGAGGGGTATATGGCACTGTGGAGGACATTTGTCCCCGAAGGGGAAGCCAGTCTCATGTGCCCATCTTACAAATGAGGAAAATGAGGTCCAGAGAGAAAAAGGGACTGGTCACTGAGCAGGCCGGTGGCAGAGCTAGATTTAGAACATAGGTCTCCTGACTGATGGGAGGAGCAGATTGGTCCATTTGGATTTGGTGAAAAGCCTGGCTGCTGGGGTAACTGTGTCAGCTGTCCTGTGAGGAGTGGCACTTCATTCAGCCGGGCACTTTTGGAGGAGCTCTGAGACAGACGCAGACCAGCCGCCCTTCCTTTGTCCCGGGGGTGGGGTCGGGGCCATGACAGCTGACACCAGTCTTGACCCTGCCGTCTCCCTGGGCCCGGCCAAACTGGGGAGGGGAGAGGGCTTCATGAGAGAAGGGTATTGGGAGAGATGGTTTTGGGGTCAGAGCTGTTCATTCTGATTCTGGGGCTCTGGGAAGTGAACCTGGGGTGATTTTTTTAAATGGTATTTGTTAAGCACTTACTGTGTGCCAGGCACTGTACTAACAGCTGGGGTAGATAAAAGATAATCAGGTTGGACAAGTCCATGTCCTGCGTGGGACTCACACTATTAATCCCTATTTTACAGATTAATAACTGAGGCCCAGAGAAGTGAAGTGACTTGTCCAAGGTCACACAGCAGACGAGTGGCAGAGTAGCGGTTAGAAGCCGGGTCCTCTCACTCCCAGGCCCAGACTCTAGCCACTAGGCAACACTGTCTCTCAGTTTTCAGCTCAGGCCCAGTAAAACCCAACCCTCTCCAACAGAATTCCCTCCTCCTCCTCCTTCTTCTCCTTCTCTTTCTCTTCTACCTTCTCCACCTCCTCCTTCTGCTCCTCTTCCTCCTCCTCCTCCTCCTCCTCCTCTACCTATTCATTTTCCTCCTCTTCCTTCTCCACCTCCTCCTTCTCTTGTTTCTTCTCCTTCTCTTCTTCCTTCTTCCTCCTCCTTTTCCTCCTCCTTTCCCTTCTCTTCCTCCTTCTTTCCCTTCTCCTTTTCCTCCTTCTTCTCTTCCTCTTCTTCTCCTTCTCTTTCTTCTCAGTGCTTAGAATAGTGCTTGGGACATAATAAGAGCTTAACAAATACCATCATCATCCTCTTCCTCGTTCTCCTCCCCATGTCCCCTTTCCTCTTCAGCAACAACAGCAGCAGCAGCAGCAGCAGCTGCATCACTGGCATTTATAGAGCGCCTCCTGGACACAGACCACTGTTCTAAGCACTCCTGAGAATGCACCAGAAAGTAAAAGACACAGTCCCTGCCCTCAAGGATTTTACAATCTAACCAGTTGACAAATTAAGACCTAATCAACACCTGATGTGGAACAAACACTTGTCCAGCCCCAGAAAGGGCAAATGACCCATTCTTTGAGACCCTAACAAGTCAAATTAAGGTCAGGGAGAAAATCAGCAACAACAAAGCTCAAACCTCGTAGCCCCTGTCCTCGATTCGAGCGCTGCCGTGCTGGGTACCAAGAGAGAAGGCGTCCCCAGCAAAAGACAGGGAGGAATCGAGGGCAGGGGGCAGCCCAAGCCACCCCAATCAATCTGTCCAGCCTCCAGCCAGCTCCGACATCCCCAGCCCCATATGACGCTACCCCTTTTAAAATTTCCTTTCGGAAAAGCGGCATCGAAAGGTTTCAAAGCAGAAATGTCACAACGCCTGAGGTCCCAGTAGGATCCACGGAACATTTCGAGACTTAGGCTAGCCTTTATCATCCAAAAAAAGCATTATGGGTATCTCTTACGACGGGAATCTGATGCTCCAGGATGAAGGAATCTCTGGTCATTTCCTTCCAAGGATAATGCTCTACGGCTTAGTGCGGGGAAGATTTTCAGCTCTAATTGGATCGCAGATGAACCTGCAGATGATGTGGCAATCGAGGGGAGGCCCAGGGCCTAGAACAAGGCTGACCAATCTCGGAGTCTTGGACATTGTAGGTTTATGCAACGGCCTTCCCCGCCAAAGAGATGGCTAGAGCATATCAGTTCCAGGTCAGGTCTGGTGGACTCTTAGTTGTCCACTGTCATAGAGAGGAACAGAAGCGTGGATAATGGCCAAACCGCATCTCATACAAAAGAGAGGGGTGCCGTCTCAGAACCCAACTGGGAAGTCAAGGGAAGGGACTCTGCGTCCTGTGACTAGTGAGCCTCTGTTGTGGCCAGCGAACCGGAGCTGTGAACTAGCCTCAGCGGAGAAGGTTGGAGGCCAGGAAGGCACATAGCTTTATTGGATTAAAAAAAAAAAAGGAAGGGGATAATCTACTCCCAGATAATTGAGATTATCCTGGAGTGTGACGATCACTGGCTGAAGCACTGCAATACGTAGAAGCAGCATGGCGTAGTGAAAAGAGCACGGGCCTGGGAATCAGAAGGTCATGGGTTCTAATCCAAGCCCCGTCACTTGTCTGTTTTATGACCTTGGGCAAGTCACTTCAAATCTCTGTACCTTAGTTACCTCACCTGTAAAATGGGGATTGAGACCGTGAGCCCCACGTGGGACAGGGTCCACGCCCAACCTGATTTGCTTATATCCACCCCAGCACTTAGTAAAGTGTCTGGCACACGGTAAGTGCTTAATTCCACAATTATAATTATTATTATTAAATGTGCCTTGGAGTTGGGGGCAGGGAGAGGGTGGTAGAAGATGCAATTGCGAGTTGCAATCAATCAGTCAATCAGTTGCAAATGCGGAGTGCTTCAAGTCGGGTAACTCCTGGATGGCGGGTGGACCCTGAACAGGCCCCAGTCTTGGGGGGGCCCGGCTCTGCCTTTCGGGCTCCCCGGCCTCCTGCATCCTCAGCGGTGGGAGCTCAGCCCGGTGGGAGCCGCGTGACTGAAGCTCCCTGGCGGGACGCCCAGGTTCCGTTCCCTGCCTCCATTTGGACACCCAGCTCTGTTGGCAGAGCTTTCCCAGGGGCTGGAGCGTGGCCACTCCAGGATTATGGGGCGGGAATGGAATCTGACTCGGAAGCCCTGCAGGCTCATTCATCACCCAGGCAGGGCCGCCCCACAGCTCAGCATTTTCTCCGGACGGATCAAGAACAGGGCGCGCTCGCTTATGCTCCACAGCCTCCCCACGGCCACCAGTGACCCAGAGAGGGCAGTGACCTTGGGGCAGAGACGACCCTGTTCCGAAAGGCCTCTACAGAAGCGGGTCCCACCACCTCCAAATAGGGAACGAAGAAGGGATACTCAACCCTGGGAAAAGCCCCTATCAATAATTGATTTGAATATCATTCTCCTACTCTAGACTGGAAGCTCCTTGAAGGCAGGGATTGTGTCTACTTCCTCTATGTACCGTATTTTCCGAAGCGCCTAGTGTAATGCTCCGCACCCAGCAAGTGCTTGATAAATACTATTGTTTGATTGACTGATTGATTGATTGACTTTTTGGCAGAGATTTTTCTGGCCCACTCTCTCTACCTGGAGTCAAAGGGACTCAGAAGCCAGGGAGTGACTGAAGATTTGGGATTACGTGGCAAACCTTCATCCTTAACGTGACTGTGTGGTCATTTCCCAATTTCCCAGTCATAGCCCCCTGCTCTGGTCTGGGCTCAGCCCATATCTGTAATTTATTGATTTATATTAATATGACCTCTGAATTGTAAATTCACTGTGGGCAGGGAATGTATCTACAACTTTGTTGTGCCATACTCACCCAAGCACTTAGTACAATGCTTTGCACACAGTAAGCACTCAATAAATATGATTGAATTGAATGAATAATTGTTTGATTAACTGATTGAAGAAGGCCAATACAGTAGCTGGGTTGGACAGGACTGGTACAACTCCATGCGCCCTCTAGATGCTCAATAAATAGTGATGATGATGATGATGATGATGATGACGGTGATGATGTCACTGAAAGACTCATGAGAACCCGAAGACACTCCAGCCACCAGCTCATCCCCAGCTCACTCTCAGAACTTCGCTCCTGCCACTCCTGACCCTCACTCCCGCCCTTTCTCAGGCCGAGAATTCTCGACACTGTCAAATCCAATGGACCACAGTTCTACCCATCTTCAAAGCCTTCCTAAATTCTAATCGCCTCCAATCAATCAATAAGTCAATCAGTGGCATTTACTGAGCACCTACACAGCAGAGCATTGTACTAAACATTTGGGAAGGTCCCTTACAACAGAGTTGGTAAATGTGATCCCTACCCACAAGTGGCTTCCAATCTTCCTCCAGGAAGCCTTCCCCAATTCATTCACAATTCCCTAGTGACCTGAGTCCAACATCCACCATATGCACTGTGCATCCAATACCTATTCTTCACACTTCACACCTGGATATATTTATTTGTTCATTCAATCATTTATTTGGCTATTAAATCCTGATATGTTTGCCCAGTTTCCAGTTGAATCCTGGTTCTTTCTTTTACTCTATCTGTAAATAAATTCTTTCTGATTCCTCCATTAGATTATAAATCAATGAGGCAATGGCATTTATTGAGGCTTTTATTAGGTACACAGCTCTGGACTAAGTGCATAGGAGAGTATAGTACAACAGAGTGGGTAGACATGTTCCCTTCCCACAGTGAGCTACAGTCTAAACCTCTTGAGGGAGGGGAGCATGTGTTTTGCTTCCACTGAATTCCCCCCATGTTTAGTACAATGTGCTTAATAAACACCACTGATTGATTCGACTGACCGGCGTTTACACCATAAACTGTCGATGAATTAATCGAAGGTATTTACTGAGCACTGACTGTGTGCAGAGCACTGTACTAAGTGGTTGGGTTGCCAACTGACTAGGTTGGCACCTGGAGATCAGCATCCCAGGAAGTATCACCTATCATTCCTGGGTGGGGGCGTTTGGGTGGTGGGGGTCCCCGATTACAAGAGTTGGGGGAGGGTGAGCAGGTGGCTGCAGAAATGGCTCTAAGGACTAATTTAATGATAATAATAATAATTGTGGTGTTTGTTGAGCACTTACTATTGCCAGACACTGTACTAAGTGCTGGATACAAGCAAATAGAGTTGGACACAGGTTCTGTCCCACACGAGCTCCCGGTCTCAATCCTCATTTTACAGTTGAGGTAACTGGGGCCCAGAGAAGTGAAGTGACTTACCCAAGGTGGTACAGGAGACGTGGCAGAGCCAGGATTAGAACCCACGACCGTCTGATTCCCAGGAGATGCTCTAGCCACCACGCTAAGCTGCTTCTTCAATTTCTACCCTCTTTCCTTTTCCTTCCCTCCCCGGCCTGTACAATTAATCCACTGACGTTGCTTAGTGAGCGTGCACTGTGTGGAAAGCACCGTACTAAGTGCCTGGGAGAGTACAATACAGAGATGAGGCTTACGTTTCCTGCCCACACTGAGCTGAAAGCCTAGAGGATGAGCTTAAATCCAGAAAGCTGGTGATCCTGCCGCACACCTTAATAAGATGATGGTCTGCGGCTTGCTGGTAACTCAGGGATCAAACTCATGGGACCTTGACTGAGGCTTTAGCTCACTCTTCCAGCAGACAGAGAAACACAGCCCCTACCTCTTCTTAAATCACCCCTAAAATATGTGGAGTTTCTTTGGTTTGGTTTTTTTTTTTTTTGCGGGATTTGTTAAGCGGCTACTATGGGCCGGGTACCATATTGAGCGCTGGGGTAGATACAAGATGATCAGGTTGGACATAATCCATGTCCCACATGGGGCTCACACTCTTAATTCCATTTAACAGATAAGGTAACTGAGGCACAGAGAAGATAACAGACAAGTGGAGGAGCTGGAATTAGAACCTAGGACTGTGGTCTATCCACTAAACCACGCTGCATTTAGTAGGCGCCTGGAACTGGTATAAGCCCTAGGGTTGGTACAAGACAGTCAGATTGGACACAGTCCCTGTCCCACATGGGGCACACAGTCACAGTGAAGCAGCTTGGCCTAGAGGAAAGAGCTTAGGACTGGTAGTCAGAAGCCCTGGGTTCTAATCCCTGCCCTGCCATTTGACTGCCGTGTGATCTTGGGCAAATCATTTGACTTCTCTGTGCCTCAGTTTCTTCATCCGTAAAATGAGGGTTCAGTTCTACTCCCTCCAAGTTAGACTATGAGCCCCATGAGGGACAGGGACTCTATCCAACCTGATCATCTTGAATCTACCCCAGCACTTAATATAGTACTTGATATAGTAAGTGCTTTAATAAATATGATAGTAGTAATAATAATAATAATAATAACAAACGGGTCTTGAAGCACCATTTTTCAGATGAAAAAACAAGCACAGAGAAGTTCAGAGAGTCGCCTAAGGTCACAAAGAAGGCAAGTGGTGGAGCCAAGGTTAGAACCCAGGTCCCCTGATTGCCAGGACCTTGCTCTATCCACTGAACCATACTGTTTCAAGAGCTAAAAGTTCTTCAGGGAAAGAAATTCCTAGCCCACATTCCCCATTAGAGCATCAGCTCCCCGAGGGCAGCCCCAGGCTTAAATCTTGTTCGGTCCCTCCCCAGAGCCCCTGACAGAGGCCCCATCCATCGGGAGCTCTGCACAGAGAGGACACCCACTACACCCTGGGGTCTCAGTGTTGGCCAAACCCTCCCTTAGAGCTGGCTACAGACCCCCGTCTCCAGTTCCTTCCCATCCCAGCAGCCCTGACCTTCTTGCCCTGCCCTGTGCTGTGGTTCTGTGATTTTGAGGAAATCCACCGGGAAGGGATTTTGCCAAGATGGTGGGGGGAAGCAAGCAGAGCGAATGGCTCATCGGGAGCCCCAGGAACACCGGGCCCTCGCAGCTGGCTCCCGCTGGTCAGTGCCGGCTTTCAGGAGTGAAGCAATGCACCAGTCAGTCAGTCAGTCAGTCAAGTCAGTCAACTGTATTTATTAAGTGCTTACTGTGTGCAGAGTACTATACTAAGCACTTGGGAGAATAGAATACAACAATATAAAGACAGATTCCTTGCCCACAACGAGCACCAGTGCTCCTCGGGTGGCCTGCTTTACCCCTGGCACTTTGGCACTTGGGTAGCACGGTCCTCCCCTTCCCTCCTTCCCTCCCCCACTTCTCACGAGGGTCCACCAGGTCAGCCTTCTTAGACCGATTCTTATCATTCTGAGGAGTCTCATAGCCTAGTGGCTATAACCCGGGCCTGGGAGTGAGAGGACCTGGGTTCTAATCCCGACTCTTCCTCTTGTCCGCTTTGTGACCTTGGGCAAATCACTTTACTTCTCTGGGCCTGTTACCTCATTTGTAAAATGGGGATTACGACTGTGAGCACCACCGGGACACGGACTGTGTCCAACCTGATTAGCTCATATCTACCCCAGTACTTAGTATAGTGCCTGGCATAGTGTGAGGGCTTAACAAATACCATTAAAAATAAATATCCCAAACATGAGAAGCAGCATGGTCTAGCAGAAAGAGCATGGGCCTAGAAGTCACTTGACCTGGGTTCTTAAACTGGCTCTGCCTTTTGCCTGCTGTGTGACCTTGGGCGAATCACTTCATTTGTCTGGGCCTCAGTTTCCTCATCTGTAAAACGGGGAGTCAATCCTGTTCTCTCTCCCGGTTAATGTACGGGACGGGGACTGTGTCTAACCCCATTACTTTGAATCTATCCCAGTGCTTGGCACCTAGAAAGGGCTTAACCAGTGTCCTACTTATTTATAGTATCATTATTATTAACGATTTCCTTTTGAAACACTAACTGTTGGACACATTAAAATGCACGCATACATATCCACACACACGAAACCCAGGTCTCGGGAGAAAGGGGTTGAATTTTATCATGAAAATGTCTTCACACCTGAAGCACAAGCAACTTCAGACACACATCATTTCTCCTGCAAGGGACAGGCACATCACTGCCACTTAGCGGGTTCTGGACCGTAGAGGAGTTCCTCAGCTGGCACATTTACATTTTGTCTTGGGAAAAGGCATGCTTCATTAGGACAGGAAGGTTTTAATTCTCATTAACTCGATGGTTTTGATTGGTTTCTGCCCTCCACCAGGAGTCCCGGTTGGGCCGCACCCTGCCAAATGGTGGCAGAAGTAAAAATAGCCATGCATCTCCCCAGCCACTTTTTGCCAACTCTCCAAGGTTCACCCTTAAAGGACAATTAGCCCTCAGGACAGAGTTAGGAGTCCCGGGAGTTTTGGGTGGGGGGGGCAGTTTGCCGGCCTTGCAAGTGGCCCCTTGCAAATGGATTCTTGCTTCAAATCAACTCAAACAGGTCAACTGGCCGTTGACAATCAAATCCCTCGCAATGCTGTGTTCGCCGCCTGGACCGATTTCATGTCTAGAGAAGAGAGACCAGTCTGGAAAAGAGCAAACCCGAACACAACCAATGGGAACCGGAGCTGCCCCCTAGCCGAATCCATCAGTCAATCAGTCAGGCGGTCAGTCAATCGTATTTATTGAGCACCTGCTGTGTGCCGAGCACTGTACTAAGCCCTTGGGAGAGTACAGTAAAGCAATATAACAGACACATTACAACCATATGGATTGAGTACCCTTACTTCGTGCGGCCCATTCTACTCAGCACTGCCCAAGAGAGGTAAAAGGCAGGGTTCCTGCCCTTGAGTTTACAATCTGGGGCGGAAGGGGGGTGGGGGGACGGGGACAAAAGAGCCAGTGTTTTTACACGTAGGAAAGAAAAAGAAGGGAAAGACGGGTGGGTGACTAGAACAGGCCTAAACAGAAGGGTTCCATCTGTAGATGGATTCGCACAAATCGACTCTCTCAGGAGACCACTGACTCATTCGGATCTTCTCAGGGCTCAAGGGGTGGGGAGGGGGAGAAGTGAGAGAGCTGGAATTTCTATCGTGCAGGTCTCCTTCACCCAGTTAGTTGTACGACCGGAGGGAAGAGGAAAGGGGGGTTAACAGAGAGAAAGCCCTTCGGATCAGGCTAGGACCTGGGCTGGAAGGACGAGGAGAGAAGAGAGACGGTGTCTGGCTGGGCATTATCCGGGCAGAGATTAGTGTGCGAGGCGCAGTGTACAGCTGCTGCCGGGGGAAGGGGGGATGATGGGGACAGCTCGGACAACCCTGTTTCCCCCAAACTCGGCGGGAGCTGGGGAGCCTACGGCCCGCAGATGGAGTGCGTGTGCGGGATGTGAGTGCGGGTCCTTGGAAGCTCCATCGTCTCAGCTCTGGTGCCCCTGCATGGGGAATATTGGACATTGCTACTCCGGATCCCACGGAAAGAGTCAGGACAAAGTCCTGAAGGGGAGTGGGCTTGGCTGGGAGGAGGTGGGGGGGTCTATCCCTGGCAGCCCCTCCCCTCCGGTACCCCCTTTCTCCTCCTGACCCCCGGGAGAAAACTCTCTCTCTCTAGTTCCTCTAGTTCCCAAGGTGGACAGGACAGCTAGACGGGAAGATGGACGTTATCTCCCTCCCCATCAGGGTCCTCGGGCGGGGGGGGGGGGTGACCCCAGCGTCCCCCCAACCTCAACCACTTCCCCCAAACAGTGCGAGCTGAGACCCTCGGGGTGTGGCAATTCTCAAGTCGGAGAGAGACAGGCCAGAGGCCGCCGAGAGACCGAGACCGAGCCAGAGAGAGTGGCAGCGAGAGAATTCCCGAGGCAGAGACAGAGAAGCAGAGAGCGATACGGAGCCAGAGAGAGAGATACCGGGACAGAGGCGGAGGCCGAGACAGAGATACAGAGAGCGAGAGATAAGGAAAAGGAGAGGCGAAGAAAGGAGAGAGAACGAGTGTGCGAGAGAGAAAGGGAGGAAGGAGAGAGAGATGCACTGGGCGTGGGACGGGAGAAATGGGAGAAGATGAGGAGGAACCAGCTAACGGACTGGTGAGAACCTTTGAACAGAAAACGAGGGAAGGAAATAAATCGAAATCGTGGAATGGAGAAAAGGGGGTGGCGATGGGGAGGGGGAGAAAAGGGTTGTACTGGCTCAACCCGCGAAGACTAAAATGTTGAGCGGCCGGCTAACGGGATCGCTCCGTGGCTAATGAAGCAGCCCAGCGTGGCCCTCCAGAAAAAAATGATACTGCTCCAGCCCGGAGGCCCCGACCATTCCCGGGCAGGGACGCCATCCTTCCCTTTCGGGGGGCTGAGGAGTGTCCCGGAGAAAGGAGAGACCGTGAGCCCGTTCTTGGATAGGGATCGCCTCTGTCGGTTGCTGAATTGTACTTTCCAAGCGTTCAGTACGGCGCTCTGTACACTGTAGGCGCTCCATAAATGCGATCGAACGAATGAAGGAATGAGAGCAGGGGGGAATCCCGGCCACTCGGGGGAGAAGGACCGGCCCCCTCTCCCCTAAGCAGAGATCGCCTTATAGAAATATCATCCGTGTTGCGTTTCCGATGGCCACAAACTTTACGGAGCCCGGGGCTGGGGGGGTCCCCTCCAGCCCGCCCACCTCCCCCGGCCCCCGACCCTGCCCCAGTCTCTGCGGCTGCAGACGGAGGTTTGCTGCAGGGAGTGGAGAGGGCACTTTGTGGGGGAGAGAGCCGCCCACCACGGCGGGGAGGGGGAGCGGGGAAAGGAAGCCCCTAAATCCCCGGGAAGAAAGAAGCGCCCTCGAGGCGGGAGACAACCGGCACGTGGGTCCCCGCGACCGTCAACGGAGAAGGACAAACGCAGCCCCCTCCCCGCCGCCTCGCCCGGGGCCCCGGATTCGCCGCAAAGCCCGGCGGCCCAGGGGGGCGGGGGGCGCGGTCGGGGAACTTTATTTGCATAGACACAACTCCCGCCAAGAAGGACCCCGGCCAGGGCCGGAGCCGGCCGGTCACCTCCTCCCGGGGGCCGGGGTCGCGCGCCGGAGAAAGGCTGGGGGGTGGGGGTCCCCCTCCCCAGCTCCCACCTGTGCTAGGGGTCTCTAGCACAGGCTGGGGGGGGGGGGACCCGGGGACCTGTCACGACGGGGGGCGGGCTGCGGTGAGGCCGGGGGGGGGGCGGGGGGCTGCAGGCTGAGGGGGCTGCAGAGACACTGGAGGCGGGGGGCTGGAGAGGGACTGTCATTTGGGGAGGGAGTATTGAAAAAGCCCCAGAAAATTAGAGGGGCGATCCCCTCCCCAGGACCGTTTGGCTGGCTGAGATGGTGGGGGTTTGAGCCCGGGGGTACCCAATCGAGCCTCCTCTGTGGGTGGGAGGGCAGGGGGGCGAGGACCGGGGAGGCGGAGGAAAGTTGCGGTGGGCTCCGGCCCCGCGGCCCCGGCTCCGCCGCCTGGCACTTACCGGTGGCGGCCGCAGCCAGGAGCCCCCCGTAGAAGAGCAGAAGACGGCTCCAGCGACCCCCGTCCGCCGTCATGAGAGCAAAAATCCCGAAGCCGCCGCGGGTCCGCCTAGATCTGCAGCCGCATCCCGGCCGGTCCCACCGCACTGAAGGCGGCTGCATGTCCCGATCCGCCAGCGCGGGGACGGACGGGGGTCGACGGGGCGGGGCGGGGCGGGGACGGGGGAAGGAAAGAGGGGGGGAAGGAGGGAGGGAGGGAGGGAGGGAAAGGAGGTCAGGATCTCTCTCTCTCTTTTTTTTTTTTCCGGCTCGGAAAAAATCCCAATACATGGGAGCGCTTTGCTTCTGCGGGTGGAATGAACCAACGCAGACGCGGCTCGGGGAGAGGAGATTTTTTTTTCCCTCCCCCCCCCCCTTCCCCACTTTAAAAAAATGCCTCTCTCGAATCAAAGGTTTTCAGGATTGGCATCCGAGAGTGGCGGAGGGCGATAGTGGCGATGCCCGCCTGATGAATCACTCGCAGCTCCCGCTCCCGGGGCTGAAGGGGGGCGTGGGGGGGGAGGGAGGGGATCGGGGGGCTCCCGGAGGAGAATTCGGGAGGGAGGGGAGGAAGGGAGAGGTCTGTAACAGAGTGTTTTCCCAGGCACTCCCACCGTCCCCCTCCCAGAAACAAAGGATCCCAAATTAGCTCTTAAACGTTGTGTGTTCGTGTTTATTTTTTAAAAAGAAATGGACGGGTCCCTGCTCGGGTTCAGATTCTCTTCCCCCTCCCCACCCCTTCCCACTTGGGGCAGCTCCCATTTAGAAGATCATCAGACGCTCGCTCTCTCTCTCTCTCTCACACACACACACACACACACAACACACACACACACACACACAAATCTCCCGTCCCCGGGCGTGATTTAATATTAAGGGTGGGCCCCGGGAATGACACACCGGTGGAAGACCAAAGGGGCTCTGGTCTGGGGGTGGGAGGGGAAGCGTGTGCCGAGAGGAGGAAAGGAGGGGAGAGGGGCGGTGCCAAGCAAGGTCTAGGGTGGGGAGGGTCGTACGAAGCCCCCCGAAATGGTCTTTGGAATCCGGCCCCCTTTTGGGTAGCGAAGTGGAGAGGGATGGGGGGCGGAGAGTGAGGGACGAAGCTGTTTGCAGAGCTCATCTCCCGCTTCCCCTTTCTCAACTGCTGCTCTGGGCAGAGGGGTCTGGGGGTCTGGGGGGCGGCGGGGGGCGGCCGGGGGAGGGGAGGGGGCGCCTCCTACACCTCTTTGGGGCATCGGAGACGCCTGCTCTGACGGCCCAGTAGCAATCCGGTCCCGATCTGCCCCCTACCCCCGTTCCGACACCTCCCCAAAAGTCTTGGCCCAACTAGAAACTGAGGATGGGCAAGTCAAGCGTTTGGGTACATCTGGGCTCTTGGGGCGGGGGGCGGGGAAGCCGCGGACACCCACCACCCCCACTCCGGGAGGGCTCTCCCCGAGCCCCCACCCCCACCTCGGAGAGCCCCATAAAAGTTGGCTCCTGCGAGGAGGGGGGAGGGGGCCAGAGCCCTTCTCCGCATCTTGTTGCCGCTGGTCTCCCCCTCTCTGCCCATCTTCCTTTTTGGCTTGTCCGCGGTCTCGCTGGCTCCTTCCGAGCCGGCGGCGAGGAGACAAGAGTCTCCGAGGCCCGGAGGGAAAGGCGACGGGGAGGACCGAAGCAAGGGCCGCCGGAGCAGGAGGGAGGGACCGATGGAAGGGGGGCGGGGGAAGAGAGGGAGGGACGGAGGGAGGAGATAGAGGGAGGGAGGGAGGAGATGGAGGAGTTGGAGGGGATGGAGGGAGGGGATGGAGGGAGAAGATGGAGGAAGGGACGGAGCGAGGGAGGGAGAGAGGGAGGGAGGGAGCGCAGGAGGGAGAGAGAAGGTGGAGGGAGGGGTGAGGGGGAGGCAGGTGGAGGAGATGGAGATGAAGGGGGGAGGGAGAGAGGGATAGAGGGAGGGAGAAGATGGAGGAAGGGAGGGAGGGAGGAGATGGAGGGATGGAGAAGAAGGAGGAGATGGAAGGAGGGATAGAGGGAGGGAGAAGATGCAGGAAGGGGGGAGAAGATGGAGGAGATGCAGGAGATGGAGGGAGGGAGGGAGGGAGGGAGGAAGAAGGTGGAGGAGATAGAGGGAGGAAGGATGGAGGGAGGGGGAGATGGAGGGGATGGAGGGAGGAGATGGAGGGAGAAGACCGAGGAAGGGACGGAACGAGAGAGGGAGAAGATGGAGGGAGAGAGGATGGAAAAGTTGGAGAAGATAGATGGAGGGAAGAGATGGAGGGAGGGGAGGAGAGAGGGAGGCAAGAGATGAAGGGGAGGGAGGAAGTAGGGAAAGAATGAGAGAGGAAGGGATGGAGAGAAGGGGAGAGGGGGAGATGAAAAGGGAAGGTTTGGGGAGAGGGAATGATGGAGAGGAAAGTGCTGGAGAGAGAGAGGGGAGCCAGTCCACTCAGTAGCCCCGGGGGAACCGTCCACTTGAGCTGCTGTCCGGCCCGGCCCGGCCCGGCCCGGCCCGGCCGCCGCCACCTCCTCGCTCCTCTCTCTTGCAGGACCGGGCGCGGTTCCTCCCTCCGCCTGCCAGGGCGGGGAGAAGAGGTGATTCACCTCTGAACGTTCTCGCTACCACCCCTCCCCACCCCCACCGTGAAGCCCCCCCCCCCCCCCGCCCCGACCCTCTTGCACCGCCCGCCCCGCCGCCGCGAGGTTCCGGGGGCTTTGTATGAGCTCATCTGACAGCTGGAAAACCATTTATACCCCCGGTGTGCTCCTCGCCCGGGCCCCCCTCCCCTGGTGGGCTTTCACGCCTCCGGGGTCTACATTGTGCGGCGGAGCCCCGAGCCCAGCCCCCACAGTCGCCCCGTGAAAGAACCGCTTTGTGCCTCGACGTCCACCGCAGAGGCCCTATTCAGGACCTCCGCCGTATGGGCCCGGGAACGGAGCCAGAGTCGCGGGGCGAAGGGCCCGGCCTGGCACCGGGCCCCCGGGGGAGACCTGGCCGCCCCTCTCCTCCCCACAGATCGGGGTCCCCTCGAAGACCCCGGCGGGCCGGGGCTCCCCCCCCACCCCCACCCCCCGCCAAAAAAAACTCGGGGCCTAGTTCTCTCGGAGGGTTTGTGTCCGAGTCGTCGCCGCTCCCGTCCTCTCCTCCCATCCTCCGCGCTCCCTCTCGCCGGCCAGGAAGGTCGAGGGGACACACCGGCGGGAAGACAGAGACGGAGAGACGGGGCGAGAGGGACCCAGAACAGGAAAGGGATCAAGAGTGAGACAGGCCCGTTGACAGAGACGCAGCAAGAGAGCCCGAGGCAGAGCGAGAGACGGGATACGAGAGAGAGAGAGAGAGAGAGAGAGAGAGAGAGAGACGCCGAGAGAGAGAGACGTGTGAGAGGATGGGCAGGCCCGTCCCGCTCCTTGGTCCGGTTCCCCTGGCCTCCGCAGCCTGGGGCGGCCCAGCCCCGCTGGGCCCCCGGAGCGGCCGGGAGGAGCGGCGAAACTCTGCTCGCCGCTGCCACCTGCAGGCAGACGCTCCCGCCTGGGAACCCGCTCAAGCCCCCGCTTCCAAACGGCTGCGGTTCGCGAAGAAAACACTCGGCCGCAAAGACTCGGCCGCTGTCCTTGGACGGGACGACCCTCGGCCCCGGCTCAGAGGGGAGCAAGGAATAGCTGGGCTTCTCGCTCTCTTTCTCCCTCTCTCCCTTCACTCTCTCCTCTTTCTCTCTTTTCTTCTCTCTCTCTCTTTTTTCTCTCCCTCTCTCCGTTTCCTTCCCTTCTCTATCTCCCTCTGTCCCCCCTCTCTTCCTCTCTCCTTCCTCCTCTTTCTCCCTCCCCTGCTTTCTCTCCCTTCCCTTCTCCCTTTCTCCCTCTGCTGCTCCCTCTCTCCCTCCCTTCCTTTCTATCTCTCTCTCTCCTTCTCTTTCTCCCTCTCTCCCTCCTCTTCTCTCTCCGTCCCCTTCTCTCCGTCCCTGTCTCCCTCCCCTCCCCTCCCTCCCTCTCTGCCTTCCCTTCTCCTTCTCCCTCTCTCCCTCTGCTGCTCCCTCTCTCCCTCCCTTTCTATCTCTCTCTCTCGTTCCACTTCTCCCTCTCTCCTTCTCTTTCTCCCTCTCCACCTCCCCTTCTCTCTCCCTCCACTGCTCTCTCTCTCCCGCCCCTTCTCTATCTTTTTTTATTCTATTTGTCAAGCGCTTTCTGTGTGCCAGGCACTGTAAGAGCTGGGATAGATACAAGGTGATAGGTTGGACACAGTTCCCGTCCCAGGTGGGGCTCGCAGTATCAATCCCCATTTTACAGATGAGGTAACTGAGGCACAGAAAAGTGAGGTGATTTGCCCAAGGTCACAGAGCAGACAAGCGGCAGAGGTGAGCCACTAGGCCATGCTACTTCTCTCTCCCCTCCTCTCTCTCTCCTTTTCCTTCCTCTCTCCCTCCCCTTCCCTCTCCCCCGGCCCATTCCTCCCTCCCCTACTTTATTTTTCTTTTAACTTTCCCGCTAGACTGTGAGCTCACTGTGGGCAGGGAACAGGCCTTCCAACTCTGTTGTACAGAGTTTTGCACAGAGTCAGCACTCAGTGAGTACCACTGATTGATCTCCGTCCGCTAAAGGAAGCCCTATCTAGTCTTCCTATCTTATCTCAGATCTTTCATTTAAATCGACCTTAGATTCCCTCTCCTGAGTTTTCACTCGAAGTTAGTACCAATCTCAGCCTGGTATTTTTCTGCTCGCTCCATGAAAAAATGCTGAGTCCTGTTTCCATCCCAGGATCGTTGCAAAAAGGAACGGCACAAAACAGTGACTCACCATGACAAACCCGATCCCCGATAAGATCAATGTTCGCTTTGGAAGAAAACAGCTGCTTGAATAGAAGAACCAGTACCACAGAATTTCTAGAAAGAGCCGTGGAAGTGATTCAAGGAAAATTCATTCAAGGTTGGGGAATAGACACCCAAGGGAATTGCAGGAGCTCAAAGACAAGAAAAGTGGGGCGAGGTTTCCCGGAGGAACCCAGCCCCCACTCTCCGCTGACCCGGAGGAGATTTCCCAAGGAAGAAAGGCTGTCTGGGAAAAAAAAAAGGGGGGCATATAGCGAGGGTAACATCTGGAGCTACTGGCAAAACACAGGGAGTAGACGAGTCATCTGTCTGTTGTGTCACCTTGGGCAAGTCACATAGCTTCTCGGTACCCCAGATACCTCATCTGTAAAATAGGGGTTGAAGACTGGGAGCCCCATGTGGGACATGGACTGTGTCCAACCCGATTAGCTTAATCCCAGCACTTAGTACAGTGCCTGGCATGAAGTAAGAGTTTAACATATACCATAAAAAATATTCCCTGTCCACAAGCAATTTAAAGTCTAGCACCTCCAACTTCTACATTCCTCTACATTCCCTCTACATTCCCGCCTTTCCGTGAAGGAACCTGCTATGGACCATTCATCTGTGAATCAACCCAATCCCTCTTGAGCACCCTGATATTTTCAGCCTGCACAACTTTCTCTAGAAACAAATTCCAAATTCTTATCACCTGCCGTGAGACTGATCATTTCCTTTGTCTTAAAACTTCCGCGGGTATCCCCTGGTCCTGGGCCTGGGGTATCTGATGAACGGCAGGTGTGTTTGCCTGGAACAAACCCTTGGAGACTTTCTAAACTTCATCATGACCCCGACTGAAGAGGTCTGATCTTTTCCGCCTGTGTGGGTTTCGATACCCACAATATGCATCCGTTAGCGGTGAGATAATGCCTTGTATTTATAAAGGGTATTCTTGTCCTCTAGCTTTCACATCGATCCTCTCATTCATCTTCACTTCTCTGTGAGCTAGGAAGGGCAGGTGAAAAGGTGTTGCTCTGTATCCACCGAGGAGAAAGGCATCAAACTATTCAGATTCACAACCATCCCCATTTCTTCTCACACTTGCCAGTGTCTTGGCGATGCTATTGTTATGATATTTATTAAGCATTTAGTATACGTCAGGCTCTGTGATAGGCGCAAGATATTCAGATCAGACACAGTCCCCATCTCATAATCTAAGAGGGAGAGCAGTTCTTTTTTTTTTTCCCACTTTAACAATGAGGCACAGAGAGGTTAAGGATCTCGCCTAAGGTCACCCAACCGGCTGTCGGCAGAGCCGGATCGAGAACCCAGGTCAGTCGGTCAGTCGGTCAGTCGCATTTATTGAGTGCTTATTGTGAACTTATTAAGTGCTTGGGAGAGTACAATATAACAGACATATTGCCCACAGTGAGCTTACAGTCCAGAAACCGAGACAGACATTCATATTAATGAATAAATTACGGATATGTACATAACTGCTGTAAGCGCTGGGGTGGAAGATGAATAAATGAAGCAAGTCAGGGTGAAGCAGAAGGGATTTGAACAAAAGGAACAGAAGGCTTAGTCAGGGAAGGCCTCTTGGAGGAGAGGTGCCTTCAATAAGGCTTTGAAGTGGGGGGAAGAAATTATCTGTCAGATATGAGGAAGGAGGGCATTCCAGGCCAAGGGGCAGGACGTGGGCGAGAGGTGGGCAGCTTGATAGACGAGATCGACGTACACTGAGAAGGTTAGCTTTAGAGGAACAAAGTGTGCAGTTTGGCTTGTAGTAGGAGGCCTAAGAACTTAAATGACTCGTTCGAGGTCGCTCAGCAGGCAAGCGGCAGTGCCCTGATGTGTGGGAAGGGCGAGGAGACCCCAAAGGGGCTCGGTCCTCCCTCAGCCCCACAGCCTTCATGTACATATCAGTTATTCATTTATTTATATTAATGTCTGTCTCCCCCTCTCAACTGTAAATTCACTGTAGGCAGGGAACACGTCTACAAACTCTGTTATACTGGACTCTCCAAAACGCTTCGTCCAGTGCTTTGCGCACAGTAAGCCTTCAATAAATACCACTGATCGACCGATTGACTGATTGGGCCCATGCTGCCCCTTCTGTTTTTCCCATGAATGTTTTTCATTCTTCCCCTCTCTCTGAGAAAGAAAACACAGAAAAGCCAAACACCCATAACACCGAGGGCTCGGGGCAGGGAAAACACTTTGCGCGGATCCATTTTCTTGTTCTGCTTCATCTATTTTTAATATGCCCAGTCTGGGCGGGAGGGGCTGGATCGAGACAGAGGAGAGGAGAGGAAGCAGTCAGCGGAAGCGGAGACAGAGGTCACGCTCTGCTCCAGGCCAGGTCCCAAGCACACACCGCTCCTCTGGGAGAAGGAGAAACTTTTACTCATCCACAACCGCCAGAATCAGCACCAAGCGCACTACTGGGTCAAGATCTGACCCCGCGTGACATCTCTCCCGATTTTATCGTAAAACGGGCACCATATACGATCGTCTCTTCATACGGGAATGGCACCGCCGACGGTGATCGTGTCTACTGACTCTGCGGTAGTCTCCCAGGTGCTTAGTAGGGGCTCGGTAAAGATTGATTTGTGAGCTAGATTCCCAGGAAGGTGAGGAACGGTGGAGGGATGAGGAGGAAAAACCCAGTTGGGTTCCCCTGGCTCCCACTGTCCAGTTTTCTGCAGGGATCCGGGTGTCACGGATAGGCTTTGTGCCCCGGCCGGGGGGCGAACACACGGGTCTGCGAATACATGCGAATACACGGATCGATAAGCGGCCGTGTGTGCGTATCGATCGATCGTATTCACCGAGCGCTTTCTCGTGCGCGAAGCACCGTGTTAATAACTTGGGACAGTACAATAGAATAGACACTCTCCCTGCCCACAGCAAGTTGATAATCTAGAGCGGGAGACAGGCATCGATATAAATCCATTACGGATATGGGCATAAGTATTGTGGGACTGGAAGGAGCTACGGGAACAGGGAGCAGATAGGGATGATGAAGGAGGAAGTGGGAGAAGAGGAAATGAGGGCTTCGCCAGGGAAGGCCTCTTGGAGGGGATGTGATTTCGGTAAGCCTTTAAAGAGGGGGAGAATAATCGTCTGTCAGGTATGAGGGAGGGCACTCCAGACCGGAGGCAGGACGTGGGTGAGAGGTCGCCGGTGAGACGGACGAGATCGAGGTACGGTGAGAAGGATGAGCGGGCTGGGTTGTAATAGGGGAAGGGCGATTAGCGGAGTAGGAAGGGGCAAGACGATTGACTGGTTTAAAGCCGACGGTAAGGGATTTCCGATTCGTGCGGAGGTGGGTGGGTAACCCCCGGGGGTTCGTGAGGAAGAGGGAAACACGGCGTGAACGTTTTCGTAGAAGAACGATCCGGGCAGCGGCGTGAAAAATGGACTGCAGTGGGGAGAGACAGGAGGCAGGGAGGTCGGCGAGAAGGATGTCCTCGGGGTGGCAGACCGACCGGCGAGGAGGATGAACGCGACAGCGGTTTGGATGGAGAGGAGAGGGCGGATGTCGGTAGAGGTGCGAGCGGGTGCGATCGCGCCTAGGGGGTGGAGGGGAAGGGAGAGGTGGGGACAGGCGGGGAGGGGGAGGGCAGGGGAGGGGGGGCAGGCTGGGATGGCGCCGGGCGGGGCGGGCCGAGCGGGGAGGGGGCCCGAGCCGACAGGCGGGTGGGTTTCGGGTTGGGGCCGGGGAGCCGCCGGGTGTCCCGGGCGTGGCGGGGGCAGGGACGGGCCGGGGCCCGACCCTCCGACCCCCCGTTGGCCCCGGCCCCGCCCGCTCGGGTTGGGGGAGGGGGGGGGGGGGTTCCACCGTTACCAGGTTACGGGGGTCTGTTGTGGCGGCGGCAGGGGCGAGCCCGGACGGGACGGGCCCGGAGGCCCCGGCTGGGCTCGGCCTCCCGCGCCCTCCCTCCCTCCCGCCCGGCCCCCGGCCCGGCCCCCATGGCCACCCGCAACGGCCGCTCCGGCCCCCGCCCCCCGGCCCTCGGCCCCTCGGCCCTCGGCCCCTTCCCCCGCCACATCTGGATCCACCAGGACGCGCCTCGGGACGGGCTGGACGCGGCCTGCCACCGCATCTGGAAGAGGGTCCAGGGGCTGCCCGAGGACCCTCCCCCGGCCCGGGCCCCGCCGACCCCCGCCCTGCCCGACCTGGGGGGGCTCAGGCTTCGGGGCGGCCTGCAGGAAGAGTGAGTGACCCCGCCCCGATTCCCCCCCCCCCCTTCCCACTCAGCTACTCCTCCGCCCCCTTCCTCCCTTCCTCCTTCTCCCCATCCCTCTTCCCCTCCCCACTCCCAGAGTGGAAGGAGTGAAAACGTGGTAACAGCCCACCGTCTCCCTGGAAACGCCCTGTGACTGAGATCGATAAGGCGGCCTCGACCGATCTCCCGATCGGTCGATCGTATCTGATGCAGTGGTAACGGATTGCGAGCCAATGCAGAGCACTGCGTGCCAAACACCGTTCACTGTTATAATAACGTCGGTATCTGTGAAGCGCCTACTATGCGCAGAGCGCCGTTCCATGCGCAGGGGTAGATACAGGGCAATCGGGTCGTCCCGCGGGAGGCTCACAGTCTTCATCCCCATTTTACAGATGAGGGAGCTGAGGCACAGAGAAGTGAAGTGTCTCGCCCGCAGTCACACAGCTGACAAGTGGCAGATCCGGGATTCGAACCCAGGACCTCTGACTCCCAAGCCCGGGCTCTTTCCACTGTTATACCTTACTCCCCCGGAGTCCGCGCACAGTGAGCACTCGATAAATACGACGGAATGAAATGCGATCGAACGAATACTAAACGCCGAAGTGCCGGCCATGGTATTTATCGAGTGCCCACTTTTCACGGTATTTGTTAAGCGCTTACTGTGTGCCGGGCGCTGGCGTAGAAAATCACGCGGTCCGTGGTCCACGTGGCGATCGTGATCCTGATCCCCATTTTACAGACAAGGTAACTGAGGCACAGAGAAGTGGAACGGCTTGTCCAAGATCACGCGGCACGCAAGCGCCAGAGCTGGAATTAGAACCCAGATCCTTCTGACTCCCAGGCCCGTCTCTATCCGCTAGACCACACCGCTTCTCACTGTGTGCAGAGCACCGTAATAAGCATTTGAGAGGATACAGGGGAGCGAGGATGCACGAGTCGACACTCCCCTAAAGAGTTTACAGCCTATCCTGTCTGGGAGATGGCGATAGATTTAGCAGAGTGTACTGCCTTGCAGAGCACTGTGCTAAGCACTTGTGAAAAGACTACAAGTCTCTTATCGTCACACCCTGAAGGAGCTTGCAGTCTGCCGTGAGCAGCATGGCTCAGGGGAAAGAGCACGGGCTCGAGAGTAAGAGGTCACGGGTTCTAATCCCGCCTCCGCCGCTTGTCAGCCGTGTGACCTTAGGTTAACTTCTCTAGGCCTCAGTTACCTCATCTGTCAAACGGGGATTAAAAAAACGGTGAGCCTCGAGGGGTGCACCCCCGCGCTTGGAACAGTGCTTTGCACCTAGTAAGCGCTTACCAACTACCGCAATTGATTTTACTGTTCTGAACACTTTTGAGAGTACAGCGGGGTCGGGAGACACTATCCCAGCCCTCGTGGAGTTTTGCAGTCTAGCTGGGGAGACAGACGGCAACATACTTTACAGATGTGGTAAGCAAGAGAGTATGAAGCTGTGTGCTGTGGGAGTCCCTGAGGGAAGGAGTAGCTAAGTGTTTGGCGGATGAGGCCTCAGTGCACGTGTGATGCAGTGGGGAGGAAAATGGGGTCGGGAGATGAGAGATTAGTCGGGAAAGGCTTCACACCGGATCCTCCCCTTCACTCTGGCAATTGGGTCCGTTTATTTGGTTTGTTTTTTAGGGCATTTCTCAAGTGTTTACTCAGTGGAAAGAGCCCGGGCTTCGGAGTCAGAGGTCATAGGTTCTACCCCAGCGCTTAGAACAGTGCTCTGCACATAGTAAGCGCTTAACAAATACCAACATTATTATTCTCTGTGCTTCAGTTACCTCATCTGTAAAATGGGCAGTAACTGTGAGCCTCACGTGGGACAACCTGATTACCCTGTATCTACCCCAGCTCTTAGAACAGTGCTCTGCACATAGTGAGCGCTAAACAAATAGCAACATTATTAACATTATTATTACTGTTCTAAGAATACATACAAGCTAATCAGCCCAGAAACAGTCCCTGTCCCTCGATCAAGTTAGGAGGGAGAGCAGGTATTGAATCCTCATTTTGCAGTTGAGGAAACTGAAGGCCAGAAAAGTTAAGTGATTTGTCCAAAGTCACACAGCGGGCAACTGGTGGAGGCAGAATTAGAACCCAGATCCTCTGGCTCCCAAGTCCCTAGGTCCGTGCTTTATCCTCTAGGCCACGCTGCTTCCCATCCTCCCTTTATTCACCACCCCCACAGCACTTATGTACATGTCTGTAATTTATTTATTTATTCGTGTTAATGTCTGTCCCCTTCTAGACTGTAAGATCGCTGTGGGCAGGGAATGTTTCTGATATATTCTTGTGCTGTACTTTCCCAATCGCTTAGTACAGTGCCTTGCACTCAATAAATGCTTAATAAATAGTGCTGATTGGTTGATCACAGCACACATGTGTATATATATATATATCTGTATATATCTGTAATTTATTTATCTATTTGTTTATATTAATATCCATCTCCCCCTCTAGATTGTGAACTCGTTGTGGGCAGGAATGTGTCTGTTGATATATTGTACTCACCCAAGCGCTTAATACAGTGCCCTGCACTCAATAAATGCTTAATAAATACTACTGATTGATTGACCACAGCACATATGTATACATATATATATATCTGTATATATCTGTAATTCATCTATTTGTTTATATTAGTGTTCATTCCCCCTCTACACTGTGAACTTACTGTGGGCAGGAATGTGCCTGTGGATATACTGTACTCTCCCAAGCGCTTAATACAGTGCCCTGCACTCAATAAATGCTTAATAAATTCTACTGATTGATTGATCACAGCACATATGTATACATATATATATATATATATATCTGCATATACCTATAATTATCTATTTGTTTATATTAGAGTCTGTCTACCACTCTAGACTGTGAACTCACTGTGGGCAGGAATGTGTCTGTTGATATATTGTACTCTCCCAAGCAATCAGTACAGTGTTTTGCACACAGTAAGCAGAAGCAGCGTGGCTCACTGGAAAGAGCACGGGCTTTGGAGTCAGAGGTCATGGGTTCAAACCCCGGCTCTGCCACTTGCCAGCTGTGTGACTTTGGGCAAGTCACTTAACTTCTCGGTGCCTCAGTTCCCTCATCTGTAAAATGGGGATTAAGACTGTGAGCCCCACGTGGGACAACCTGATTCCCCTGTGTCTACCCCAGCGCTTAGAACAGTGCTCGGCACATAGTAGGCGCTTAACAAATACCAACATTAAGCATTCAGTAAATACGACTGAATGAACGAATGAATCATCAGATACTTCTCTAGTCCTTCACCCCCTCCCCACTGCCTATATCACCCCCACCCACTGCCTGTTTAGCACTTCTGAGCTACCTCCGCTGTTCAGATTCCCCTCCCGTTGACTCCCCGTTTGTTTCGCTCTTTCATGCCTGTTACTCAAGCACTAACCCCTGCCCATAGCCTCCTTTTCATTGTTTCCCCTAAGGGTAATGTATCTTGGCCTGAGCCTCCCCTGATAAATCGTATGATCTTCAAGGGCAACCAACTCTACTGCACTCTCCCAAGCGCTTAGTGCAGTGCTCTGCCCAGAACGGGTGCTCAGTGAACACTAGTGATTGATCGATTGAATGCTGACCACAAAAACCTCCTCCAAAACACCAGATGGACGATTCTGCTGATGTTCTCAGAGCAGTCCTCTCAGGCACACACACTCACCCGTGGGTGCGTTTCGCCGTTAGATGCGTCGAGCAGGAAGGAGATGCTCCCTTCTAGGCGGAGAGCTTTCCGACCAACAGCATTTCACGGGATCCCAGTGGATGTTCCCCCAGCTGCCTTCGAAACATCACTGAAGGGCTTGCTTTACTAAGAGGTGTCTTCTGGCTGCTTCACTTGTTTGCTTTAGGTAGCTGTTAGGCTTAGGGATGATTGATTTATCGAGTTTACTTTGGCTGTAAGTGGCATTTTAATATTCCATTCGGACTCTCTGGCTGATTGGTTCACCCGCTGAGAAGAGATGAGCTGAGAGGGAGAGGGTGGAGATGTACCTGGTCTAGAACGCCCTCCCTCCTCATATCAGCCAGACCATTACTGTCCCTCATTTCAAAGCCTTATTGAAGGCACATCTTCTCCAAGAGGCCTTCCCTGACTAAGCCCTCCTTTCCTCTTCTGCCTCACTCACCTGAATTGGTCCCTTTATTCACCCCCCCTCCCAGCCCACAACATTTAGGTATGTAACTATAATTTATTTATATTAATGTCTGTCTCCCCCTCTGGACTATAAACTCTTTGTGGGCAGGGAATGTTGTCTATTTATAGTTACATTGTACTCTCTGCACACAGTAAACACTCAATTAATACGATAGATTGACGGATTTATGTGGTCAAACAGAAGTCCCAAATACTTGAGAAGCAGTACAGACTAATGGAAACACGGCAGCCCCGGGAACCGGAGCACCAGGGTTCTACTCCCGGATCTGCCATATGTGTGTTGAGTGACCTTTGGCAAGTCACTGAACTTCTCCGCTCACATAGCAGATCAATGGCAGGGCTGGGATTAGAACCCGGCTCCTTCTGACTTCCAGGCCCGTGCTCTATCCACTAGACCGTGCAGCTTCTCAAGGAAGAAGTTAGAGCTCAATAAATACCACTGATTGATCGATTGATTACACATAGGAAGCCCTCAGTAGATAGGAGGAGGGCAAACACATTTTGCTCTGATCTCCTAGTGGGTCTTGCATAAATGCTGTTTCCTGGAGCTTCCCCACATCTGTAGTTCTACTGCACAGTTAGCAGCTGTTGCATTCAGACTCCACAGAAAGGTTTCCAAAAGCCCACATCAAAATATTTACAGGGAAGGCTGAGAAGCATTCAAAGACTGTAACAGAAAATTAAAGTGTTTTGGAAGGAGGGTGTAAATATCCCAGCTCCTTGCTGAGCAAGCCCGACCTGGGGAGATTCTGTCAAATCATTTTTTCTTGGGGACAATGAGGGGAGGGAGAGAAAGGAACTAACTACTAGTACAAAAAAATTAAATAAAATCCAGTGGGTAGCCTTTCCTGTGGTCCTTTCCCTGTTCAAAGTGAATAGCAAACATTAATTAATCCTCACAATCGACTTACCAGGCAGGTATTAATGGTCCCATTTTATAGATGGATTGAGTGTTAATAATAAAGTGCCAATTACGTGCTAAGTGTTAATTGAATGCAGCAGGTTGCAAACGTAGGCTTCCGCACTGTGGATGACTGTTCCCGTTAGCTGGGAAAAGCTTATCAACTGCATACCAAAGCTGAAAAGGAGCAATCGTCAGTTGCTCATCTATTGTCTGCAAAGCTTGTCTTTGGAGTCCCTCGATTTAAAGAGAAAGAGCAAGTCAGGAAGCCACGAGAAGCAGCGTGGCTCAGTGGAAAGAGCCCGGGCTCGGGAGTCAGAGGTCATGGGTTCGAATGCCGGCTCTGCAATGTGCAGAGCACTGTTCTAAGCGCTGGGGTAGACATAGGGGAATCAGGTTGTCCCGCATGGGGCTCACAGTCTTAATCCCCATTTTACAGATGAGGTCACTGAGGCCCAGAGAAGTTAAATGACTTGCCCACAGTCACACAGCTGACAAGTGGCGGAGCTGGGATTCGAACTCATGACCTCTGACTCCAAAGCCCGGGCTCTTTCCACTGAGCCCCGCTGCTTCTCCGTGTGACTGTGGGCAAGTCACTTCACTTCTCTGTGCCTCAGTGACCTCATCTGTAAAATGGGGATTAACTGTGAGCCTCACGTGGGACCATCTGATTACCCTGTATCTCCCCCAGCGCTTAGAACGGTGCTCTGCACATAGTAAGCGCTTAACAAATACCAACATTATTATTATTATGATGATGATGATTAAGCACTTACTACGTGCCAAGCCAAGATAATGCAGTCCCACTAATAAGTAGGAGGGAGAACGAGTACTGAATCCCTGTTTTGCAGATGATGGAACTGAGGCCCAGAGAAGCGAAGTGACTTGCCCAAGATCACACAGCAGGGAAGGGATAGAGTCTGGATTAGAACCCAGGTCCTCCGACTCCCAGACCCATGCTCTTTCCATTAGGCCGTGCTGCTTCCCAGCCTAAATTCTGGGAAGGGTGGGAGTTAGACACAGTCTCTGACCCTCAAGGAGCTCATACTACTGGGGCTCGCCACTTTGAGTAGCTGCAGAGGCCATAACTTTGCCAAGGTCGTGCCTGAGTTGATTGGGGAATTTGAATAAATCAATAGCCCCAGTGTAAAATATTGCTCTTGATCCCAAAGTCCGTCACCAGGGCATGTTAAAGCCCGCGCCAGGCTTGAGAATGACACTTCCGACAGAGTGGGGTGACATTTGATTTAAGTCGACACAGGTCTCCAGGAAATGAAATAATATTTTTTATTCAGCCACTGACTTATTATTTTTCATGTTAACCAGTCAATTTAGAGGTGACGATATTTCTTTCCTGGTGATGGAAGAACTGATGCTGGGTCGAATGAAGTGAATGTGTTGATGGCAGACTAGCCGGTCCCGAGATCCCCTGAGCGCTTAGTACAGTGCTCTGCACATACCAACAGTGCTTGGCACATAGTAAGCGCTTAACAAATACTAACATTATTATCGTGGCCTAGTAGATAGCGCAATAACGCACGGACCTGGGGGTCAGAAGGACCTGGGTTCTAATTCCGGCTCTGCCACTTGTCTTCTGTGTGACCTTGGGCAAGTCATTTCACTTCTCTGGTTTCCAGTTACCTCAACTGTGTAATGGGGATTAAGACTGTGAGCCCCATGTGGGATAGGGGCTGTATCCAATCTGACCACCTTGTATCTACCTGAGTGCTTAGAACAGTGCCTGGCACATAATAAGCGCTTAAACAAATTCGATTTTTAAAAAAATCACCCAATAAATACCACTTTTGTTGTTAATGATGATGCTCGTGCTTTTGAACTTGGATGGGGGCCCTGAGGAGAACCTCAGGGAAGGGTCTGCCTGCAGGCTGTCGCTGCATCAGAAAAGCCATCTGGGCAGGCCCCAGATTTCTCTAAAAGCCCCCAGGCAATTTTAGAAAAAATGAGCAAACAGCCCAGAACAGAGTCTGATCTGGGTAAAGTGCCTAGCGGATCAGATCATCGGATCCCAACTCTTGGCTTTGTCATATGGTAATTATTAAGTGCTAACTAAGTGTGTCACACTGTGCTAAGCACTGGGGTAAATACAAGCCAATCGGGTTAAACACGGTCCATGTCCCACTTGGGGCTCACAGTCTTAATCCCCATTTTATAGAGGCGGTAACTGAGCTACAGAGAAGCGAAGCGTCGTGGCAAGGTCACAGAGCAGAATGATGGCGGAGTCAGAATTAGAACCCAGGTCCTACCGATTCCCAGGCCCGTGGTCTAACCACTAAGCCACCTCCTGCTGTTCTTGCTCTCTTTAAATGCAAGCATCTTTCTCACCAAGAGGAGGAGGCCCAGGGCATGCTCACTTTCAGTCCCCTGGTATTCTGGGATTTATAGTCCCGATGCCCTAATATGGTGGATGATTTTAATCCACACTTTCCCCAGTCCCTTGTGGTCACTGAGCGGGAAGTGGAAGCCACACCAAATTAGAGTGATCGGCCTAATTAAGAATGTGGAGCCAGACTGCGTCCCAGGGCCAGCCTTTCTCCCTCGCATCTGGGGGGATCCCAGAAGGCTTCTAGGAGGTAGTGGACATTCCAGTGCTACTGTTGGTCAAGTTATTCAAGTTCAAAAATCATCTCGCCTAAGTGACTGCCTCCAAATTTCCCCCTTTTGTTTTTCCTCATCCGGTACTGCGTGCATATCTATTTCCCAAGTAATATCCTGCTCTCAGTCTCTACCGTTTTAATTTGATTTTATGGTGGTTTTTAGTTGCTCTCTCCCTGGTTATTGGGAGCCGGGGTAGATGGTGCACCAGTGGTTTTGTTTAATCCCCTTTTTAATATCTTTGTGGCAACTTTCTTTCCAGCTCAGCTCCTCAGTCCCATTAAAAAAAAAAGAAAAGCTTCTTCCTTAGGGAAAGCCATCTCTTATTAAACAGATTCAAATGAAAAGTTTTACAGGTAATTTGAACAATAAGAATCGCTCTATAACTCCCCGACCAAGCTTTTTTTTATTGCTGTATATGCCTTGCAGTTTCCTCATGCTCCTCTTCTCTATTCTCTGGATTCATCTCTCATGACACACCTCCAGAAGGGTGATCTTCTCCAGCTCACTCTCCTGGCCCTTCGTGGTCCCCTTCCCTCAAGTTACCGAGAGGCTGTATGGTCTAGCAGAATGAGCTCGGGACTGAGAATCAGGAAATCCAAGTTTAATTCCCAGCTCTGCCCCCGGCCTACTGAGTGGCTTTGGTGGAGGTACTTAACTGCTCTAGGCCTCAGTTTTCCCCATCTTTACAATGGGGATCAGGGGCCTGCTCTCCCCTCCTCTTGGATTGCGAATGCTGGGAGGCACAGGAGCCGTGGCCAATCTGATTATGGTGATGATGATGATTATGGTATTTGTTAAGGACTTACTATGTGCCAAGCACCGTTCTAAGTGCAGGGGTAGATGAAAGGTAGTCAGGTTGCTCCACGTGGGGCCCCCCGGTCTTCATCACCATTTTACAGATGAGGTAACTGAGGCCCACAGAAGTGAAGTGGTTTATCCAAGATCACGCAGCAGACAAGTGGCAGAGCCAGGATTAGAATCCACATCCTCTGACTCCCAAGCCTGGGCTCTTTCCCAAGCTGCTGATTATCTGGTTCTACCCCAGGGCTTGGGACAAAGGAAGCAGAGTGATCAACACTTAGAGTCCGGGCCTGAGAGTCAGAAGGATCTGGGTTCTAAGCCCGGCTCTGCCATTTGTCTGCTGTGGAACCTAAAGCAAGTTCCTTCACTTCTCTGGGACTCAATTACCTCATCTATAATAATAATAATAATAATGATGATGATGGCATTTGTTAAGCGCTTTCTATGTGCGAAGCACCGCTCTAAGCGCTGGAGAGGATACAAGGTGATCAGGTTGCCCCACGTGGGGCTCGCAGTCTTCATCCCCATTTTACAGATGAGGTAACTGAGGCACAGAGAAGTTAAGTGACTTGCCCAAAGTCACACAGCTGACAAGCAGCGGAGCCAGGATTAGAACCCATGACCTCTGACTCCCAAGCCTGGGCTCTTTCCACTGAGCTATGCTGTTTCAAATGCGGATTAAGACTGTGAGCCTCATGGGGACATGGACTGTGTCCAACCTGATTGACTTGTATCTACCCCAGGGCTTAGTACAGTAGAGAAGCAGCATGGGTATAGTGGATAGAGTACAGACCTAGTGGTCAGAAGGTCATGGATTCTAATCCTGACTCCACCACCTGTCTGCTGTATAACTTTGGGCAGTTACTTCACTTCTCTGTGCCTCAGTTACCTCATCTGTAAAAAATGGGGATTAAGAGTGTGAGCCCAGTGTGGGACGGGGATTGGGTCCAACCTGATTAACTTGTACTTGACACATAGTAAACACTTGACAGGTACCATCATCATCATTATTATTATTATTACAGTACTTAGAAAATAGTAAACGCTTAACAAATACCATAAAAGAAAAATAAAATCGTGATCATCCTGAGCATTCGACTCCCTCTAAGCCGCTTTCAGAGCTCGTCCCGTTTCCTGGGTAAATTCTGACTCTTGACAGTTAATATCAGAAGTCCAGATTTCTCGTTGTAAACCGAATCAAGCCACGTCCCCTTGTCCTCCAAAAGCTGTTGCAGGCAATTAAATGTGGTGGTGGAAGGTGACGATTAGCGCTGTTTAGAAGCAGGCCTGAGAGGCTGCCGCCTAAGGAGATATTTATTTGTGTGTCCTCGTTCAGTACTAACAATTTCCTGCCTGCAATTTTTTTATTTTGGTCTTCAGACAGATAGTAGTTTTCATCTCTCTTCTGTGTTCTAATATACACCAAACTGCTGTTTGGGAAATGAACAACGTGCCCTCTTAGTCATTATTCTGGAGGTGGACGCCAAGTAGTCGATATCTTTTATTTTTACACCATTCTTTATGTCACAAATGCAGAAATGATGCACAGTGTCTGCCCAAGGGGCTGCCCCTGGACAGCTATCATTTCTGCGGACGGGCAGGCCACTGCGGTGAAACGGAAGGAAGTGTCCCAGCCTGCCTGGACGATTCAGATTTGTCCTTTGCCTAAGGATTGGGAGAGTGGAGTTGGCCTCTTCAGATGATTCATTTTCACTCCTCTGTGTCTGCCTTCAATCTTTACTGACTGGAGATGTGGTCACTGGATTTTAGGATGATGATAATCATGGTATTTGTCAAACGCGTACTATGCAGCTAGGGCTGTACTAAGCACTGGGGTAGATACAAGATAATCAAGTTGGACACAGTCCCTGTCTCTCATGGAACTCACGGTCTAAGGTGGAGGAAGGACAGGTGTTGAATCCCCATTTTACAGAGGAGGAAACTGAGGACCAGAGAAGTTAAAAGACTTGGCCAAAACCAATCAGCAGGACAGTGGCAAAGCTGGGATTAAAATCCAGGCACTTTGATTCCCAGGCCCGGACTCTTTCCACTAGACCACACGGCTTCTCTAATGTAAAGAGTCCTCAGAGAGGTGACTCAGTCCAATCTCTCGCTTCCTTGCAGGATCATTACTAGTATTCACTATTGATATTTATTAAGCACCCACTCTGGGCCAAGCCCCGTGCTACATATTGGGGTGGATTCAAGATCTTCAGATCAGACTTGCTTCTTGGCCTACATGGGAGTCCCTCCCAATTCATTTTATCCCCCGCTGCGAACTGAGGAAACGGAGGCCCAGAGAAGTGTCTTGTTCAAGATCACATTCCTTGGCCAGGAGCAGAGCACAGATTAAAAGCCATGTCTTCTGGTGCCCACAGATCTCTAGTAGGGAGCCAGTAGATATAAAGGGTGGCTATTCCATATTTAAGAGTGAAAAAATAGGCACTTATGCTAGGCTGAGTGAATAAGTGTGTAATTAAGTTAATAAACACACCAACCAATCAAACGTATTTACTGAGCACTAAATGTGTTCAGAGCAGTGTACTGAGTACTTGGGAGAGTACAATATAGCAATACAACAGAGTTGGTAGACGCAGTCCCTGCCCACAGGCTTTATCTGATCACTTTATCCCTCAGATCTCTGGAACTGACCTGTGGCAAAGACGAAATCTCCCTTCTGGTGGAGCAGGAGTACTTGAATCTCGCCAAAGAGAACTTAAACCTCAGGAAGGACAGCACCGGAGACCCGGGAGGCCTCGACCTCTCTCTGGATCGAGGCCTGAGACCAGCCTTCACCCGTCCCCGGCTGCCCCTGGCACTCGTCAGCCCGCCCCCCTCTCCCCTGAATGGGGAGCTCCTGGTGGAGGAGAAGGAGGCCCTGGGACAGACGGCCCGGCCCATCAGTGCCGGGAGGGAGCAGGAGTCCCGGACCAGGCCATCCCATGCCGATGGCAAGTCCCCCATCGGGGACATCGCACTCGTGGGTGATCGCCAAAGCCTCAAGGGGCCGGAGGACAAAGGCGCGCCGCGACCAGCCTCCGACCCCAACCCCAACCCTGGCGAGTTTCCCCTCCTGCGTCTCGAGGCTCCCAAGGCCCCAGGCGGCAGCAGCATTGTGCCGGAGGAGGCCCGGATCATCGGGGACTTCCTGCAGGACAGCCTGTTCGGCCAGTTCGGGTCAGCAGCAGGGAAGGCCGCGGCCAGGAGCCGGGCCCGGAAGAAGCAGCTCCCAGTCTTCGCCAAGATCTGTGCCAAGACGGAGGGCGGCTCGACGGAGGACGGCCTGCTGAGTGAGACGGCGGCTGCGGGTGGTGGGGGAAAAAGCCATGGGGATTCCCCACTCGCTTCGCTGGGCTGCCCAGAAGGCCATTTCCTAAAAATGATCCCACCCATTCATTCATTCAATCATTTATTGAGCGCTTCCTCTGCGCAAGGCACTGTACTAAGCTCTTGGGCGAGAACAATATAACAATAGACAGATACATTCCCTGCAAACCACGAACTTCCAGTCTAGAGGAGCGAAGAGGTCCCTGGCTTCAAGTATCCCCATTCTGGAAGTCCCGTCCCTGTTTGGGCCCTCCAGAATGCCACGAGGAGGTTAGGATCGATCAATCGGTCATATTTATTGAGTGCCTACTGTCTGAGAGCACTATACTAAGCGCTTGGGAGAGTACAAGAGAAGAGAGTTGGTGGACATGTCCCCTGCCCACAATGAGCTTACAGTCTAGAGGGGCAGACAGACATTATTGATGCAGTTCCTGTTCCACAGAGGCTCCTGGTCTAAGGGGGAGGGAGGACAAGTATTATACCCCTCTTTTTAACGGATGAGGAAAACTTAGGCGCAGAGAAGGTATGTGACTTGCTCAAGGTCACACAGCAGGCAAGTGGCAGAGCCGGGACGAGATGCCGATCCGCCAACTCCCGTCCCGCACTCTCTCCCTGAGGAGAGCACGCTGCTTCCCAACACCGCGTCAAACACTTTGAGTCCATCAGGCTCTGCTGCTGAGAGTTGCCTCCTCCAGAGCCTCAGAGACTTCCGATATCCCCGCTGGCTTCTTTTCCCACAGGACACTCCAGCTCAAAACCGCTTCCCGGCTTCTGAGCAGCTTGAAAATAAATCTCTGCCTGATGGGTCAGAGTCATTTAAACCCCGAAGCGGATACTTCCTGAAGATGCCTGGGTGTTGGAGCATTCTGGGGAGATGGGGCGGGGGAGAGGGCTGCAGGATTTAAATTAGACTCAGGGGAATTTCACCAGTTCTAGGCCCGTTTCTTTTGGCCAATCTGAAACCCTTCGCTGAGGGGGTCTGCGAAGGAGAGCTCAGATAGAAGCCCCCCGGGCCCTGCTACGATACACTCTCTCCCCGTGCTGAGATGGGGAATGGTGTGGTGTGCCCGGTGTTGTGTGCCTGTGAACGGTCTCCAATGTGCACCCTCCCCCCCGCCCCGCCTCAGGGAGGGGCCAGGCTGCTGAGATCGGTGGGCGATGGGGCTTCATAGGCTCTGGGCTACACTCAGGGAGGGGGCAAAATCACCGGGAAGCCACTGCAGGGACAGGTGCAGCTGAATCTTTTTCTCCCAACATAATAACTGCAGATGAGGCCATGGAACTCTTTTTCAGAACCATGCTGTGGGGGGCATGGGGAGCATAACTCCCATCGCGACCTCCTCTCCCATCCACGAGAGTCAGTGTGGTTCTGCCACAGAAGCACGGAACGGGAAGTCAGTAGTCCAGGGTTCTAATCCCTGCTGTGTGACCTTGGGCAAATCACTTTATCTCTCTAGGCCTTTTCAATGGTATTTATTTGGTGGCCTCGGTCCAGTCCCCTAAGCACTTGGGACAGTACAACACAGTGGAGTTGGTAGACACATCCCCTGCCCACAAGGAGCTGATGATCCAACGGGGGAGACAGACATTCCAATAATAAGTTATAGATAGGAGGAATGGCAGCATGGAAGCCTTGGTTTCCTCATCTGTAAAAGGGGAAAATATCTATCTGTTCTCCTTCCTACTTAGCCTGTGAGCCCCATGTGGAACAGAGATCGGGTCCGATATGATAGACTTGCACCTACCCCAGTCCTAAACACATTGTGTTGCACAGCAGTTATTATCTCTGCAAACCTCTCGCACGAATTGAATTTGCGGGGGGGAGGGAGGAGTCAAGGAGGCTCTAGGGAGATGCAAGGCTTAGTCCAGTGTTCTTTATTCAATCCCCCTTCCAGGCCCACAGCACTTATGTATATTATCTATAATTTATTTATTTATATTAAAGTCTGTCTCTCCCTCTAGATTGTAAGCTCACTGTGGGCAAGAACTGTGTCTGTTATATTGTTATACTGTACTCTCCCAATCACTCAGAACAGTGGTCTGCACACAGTAAATGCTGAATAAATCCCACCGATTGTTGGATTGATTGAGGGGAGAAGCTTTGTTAAGGGAGGATGGCTAGGGAGCCCAGGGATGCCTGGATCCTGGAGATCCCAGGATCCCCGCCCTCTCCCCCTCGTCTTTCTTCCCGCAGCGGAAACGGATGAGAGGGCGAAGGAGTCGGACCAGGCCAAAGACGATGACACTCTCAGCCGGTGGTCCCTGTGCCGAAAGGACTTGGGCAAGGAAGACCGCCCGAGCATCGGCAAGTCCGGCAACGGGCTGGTGTCACTGCCCTCCAAAAAGCTACCCTGGGCCTCAGAGAAGAACCTCCTCTATGAGTTCCTCAGGACCACCAAGAACACCGACGGGCAGCTGATGTTCCGGACGAAAGCCGGCCTGGACGGCCTGGACCTGAAGAGTAAGTCGGGGGCAGGAGAGCAGCGGGGGTGAGCTCAGAAGACAGCTCAGGGTAGGGGACAAAGTGGGGGTCCGCAGAGTGAAATTCGGGGATGCAAAAAGGAGGGGGGGCGGGGTGGTCCTGGCACCCAGTTCTATTAGGCAGGGGCCTAGGAGTCAGAAGGACTGGGATTTCATTCTAACTTCATCTTTTGCCTGCTGCGTGACCTTGGGTGAGTCACTTCACTTGTGCCTCAGTTTCCTCATCTGTAAAATGGGGGTTCAATACCTGTTCTCCTTCCTTCTTACACTGTAAGCTCTATGTGGGACACGGACAGTGTCCTACCTGATTATCATGTATCTAAACCAGAGCTTACTATAGTGAGCTTACTTTAGTCTTGGTGCGTAGTGAGCACTTAAACACAAGAGTTATTATTAGTGTTACTACTATTACTATTATTATTGTTGTTGATGTTGTTAATGCTATTACCCATAGCTCTAGGAATTGGTCACGTTGGTCTAGTGCCTACTGGGTGCACAAAACTGGACTAAGTTCTCAGGAGTGATCTGCAGCAGCCAAACCCATATTTCCCGCCCTCGGGAGGCTTGCATTCCAGCTAGGGAATGGCTCTGGGAAAGTCATGTCACCTCAGGGTCCTACTTTGGAAACCGGGGAAAAACCCTACCTGTCCTTCCTCCCTCTTCCCACCGTGGCTAGGAGGGAAACTGTTATGTGAAGGTTGATAGGAAAGCACTTTGAGGGGCTTCCAAAGGGGATTCATTCTGAGATGGGGGGTGTGAGAGAGAGGTGAGGATTGGGGGGGCAGTGGGTAGGATGGGGACTGGGCGGGGGCAGCCAGCAAAGAGCGCTCAGGGCAGAGAGCCTCTAGTTTGGGTCTTTTTGAGCCTGATTGGAAACCTTCAGGTCACTCTGGAGAACACCTGGGATGAGCAAGTCTGGGGGTCCACCCGGCTCCCACAGTTACGTCCCACAGCTCTCCCTTTGCCGCTGAGGAGGGGACACCTGTGCCTCAGGGACCTCTTGGGCAAGTCCCCAGCCAGAGGTATGAGCGACAGCGCCCGGGCCGTCACCCACACCCCATGTGTCCTCTTTCTCTCTCGGCAGTAAATGGTCCTCCGGCAGTAGGGGCGGCGGGGGCAGCGGGGGTGGCACTGGACAAGAACCCCTCCAAGTTCCCCGGGAACATCTCCTCCCCGCAGCGCTTCCCTTCATCACTGGCCTCTCCCTCGCTCAACCAGCCCCTCTGGCTCAATCTGAACTACCCGCCGGCCCCCATCTTCCCGACGCCATCCACCTTTCCACAGTACCAGGTAACGCCACCGCCGGCACTCGGGGTGGGTTTTTGGGGTCACGGACTGGGTCGGGGCGAGGCTGGGGACACCCAAAGTTTACGACTTGGCCAGGACTGGACACCAGAACTCCCCTGCCCACAGAGAAGAAAAGGTTGTAGTCGTAATGATACTGATTGAGCATTCACAGCACTGTGCTGTACGAAGCGCTCGAGAAGTGCCACTGAAGCCCAAGACACATTCCTTGTCCACAGGGAGCTTACAGTCTAATGGAGGAGATGGCGACAAGAATATTTACAAAAGAGTAAGCAGAATAAATCATTGAATGTACAATTCAATCTATAAATTTGGACAAGTTCTAAGGGGTACTTAGATATTCATATGAAGATAAACATATATAGTTACACAGGGAAGCAGCATGACCTAGTGGAAAGAGCACAGGCCTGGGAGTCTGAGGACCTGGGTTCTAATCTCCACTCTGCCGCTTGTCTACTGTGTGATCTTGGGCAATTTCATTGTTTCTCTGGGCCTCAGTTACCTCATCTGTAAAATGGGGATTAAGACTGTGAGCCCCATGTGGGACATGGATTGGGTCCAACCTTATATTCACCCCAGTGCTTAGTACAGTACATTAACAAATACTGTTGGAAAAAAAGGTAAATATGAAGCATAGGTATATATAACAATCATAATAATTGTGGTATTTGCTAAGTGCTTACTGTGTGCTAAGCATTTTACTAAGCACTGTGGTAGATTCATTCATTCATTCAATCATATTTATTGAGTGCTTACTGTGTGCAGAGCACTGTACTAAGCACTTGGGGGAGTACAATATAACAATAAACACATTTCCTGCACACAACGAGCTCTGAGCAGAACAAACAAAGCCCCTGTCTCTCCCATGGGGCTCACAGTCCTAAGGGAGGAAAGGTGTCCATTCCCATATAATAGAAAACTGAGGCCCAGAGAACTTAAATGACATGCCCAAGGTCACACTGCAAGCAAGTGGCAAAGACAGGATTAGAATCCAGTTCTCCTTACTCCTAGGTCCGGGTCCCACTCTGTCACTTTCTCTTAAACAACTTATCCTGAGCCTATCCATGTTCTCTTCAGACAGACTAGAGAAACCCCTCGTGGATCTCCCTAGAAGCTTTTCCACACTGATCCCAGTGGCCAGACACCGGGGAAGATGACAAGTCAGCCCCGGAAACGGGGCAAACTCCAGGCCTGTAAACCCAGATCACTCAAGTCAGTCAGTCTGTCAGTCAATAATATTTATTGAGCACTTACTGTGTGCAGAGAACTGTGCTGAATGCTTGGGAGAGTACAATATAACAATATAACAGACCCATTCCCTGCCCACAACGTGCTAAGAGTCTAGGGTTAGGGAAGTGGTTCCATCTCAGTGCATTCTACTGTATTCTATTGTTCTCTCCCAAGCTCTTCTTACAGTGCTTTGCATACAGTAAATGCTGAATAAATACGACTGAATGAATACACACTTTCTGGGGCTTTTATCACTTGCAGGTGAATAGCTTCCCTTTGCCTTTTCATTTCCCGGATCAAACAAGAGGATGATTTCACTGCTCTGGTGGACCTGATTCAGAGTGGGGCCCATCTCCATTGGCACAGTTCCAGACTGAATGCCAAGAAAAATCCCTCCTCCGCCCCAATGACTGAGATAACTGAGTGAAAATCAGGGTCCAATCCCACATTCATCTTTTGTCTGGGAAGACCTGGCCCCCGCCAACCCACCGTTCGAATGTATTTAGTTGATTGATTTAGAAGCACTCTTGGGGTTCTCCTGAATCTTACTTCAACGTAGACAATTAAAAATATCATAGATACTCGCATAATTCCCTGACCTCTTTGAATAATTTTGGAACCCTCCAAAAGGGGAGGGACTATTGACATGGTAAGGTTAAGTCTAGCAATAGGAGGAAGAGGGAAAAAAAGAAGGGAAAAAGGAAGAGAAACATAAGAGAGCTCTTGATACTGCAAAGATTCTCAATATATTATGTAAACACTCCATCCCCCAACCCCCACCCCGCTTCTCCTCTTGCTACTCGGGAGTTACACCATCTCAGTGAGCTGGTATCTGTGGCTTTTGTTTGTACTGTTTCTCCTCTTCCGACCCTGGAGTGTTCCGCTATCTCTGCCTACAAAAAGAATATTTTATTCTCTCCTCAAAAACCGTGTGGGTGTTTGTGCGTGGCATTTATGCTGTGGAGACAATTATGGGAGTTAATGAGCTATCTACTGAGCGCTTGCTGGGTATAGAACACTGTATCAAGCTCTTGGGAGAGTGCAATAGAGTAATAGACAGCCAACCACTCACACTGAATAACAAGTATCACCTCTCAGTTTTTCTGCCACCTTCCATCACAAAGTACCTCATTCCCAACTGGCTCTTTCATCAGATGATCTAAGTTGAGCGCCTGCTATCTGCAAAGTGTTGGGGTAGAATAATACAAGATAATCAGAGCAGGCTGCTCTTCCAGGAGAAAGTGCGTTCCAAAGTGTTCCCATCTCCACCCTAGGCGTTGATTTTTCAAAGAGGATGGCAAACGCTTTTGACTGTTGCTCAATCATCGTCGTCAGGTCAGTTTCCCGGGGAGACTGCCAAGGGGGTGGAGGGGACGTTATAAATTCCCGCCACTCATGTAACAGGGAGGTGGCTTGTTTCTGCTCCGCCTAAGGTACCTCTGGATCTTTTTTTATGGTCATAATAATAATGTTAATCAAAATAATAATGATAGTGATATTTGTCAAGCACTTAACTATATTAATATCTGCCTCCACCTCTAGACTGTAAGCTCGTTGTGGGCAGGGCATGTGTCTGTGTATGGTTATGTTATACTCTCCCAAGTGCTTAGTACAGTGCTCCGCATATGGTAGGTGCTCAATAAATATGATTGACTGACCGACAGAAGCACTGTACTAAGTGTGGGGGTGGGTACAAGCTAACCAGGTTGGACAGAGTCCTTGTCCCCCATGGGGACTCACAGTCTAAGTTGGAGGGGGGGAGATTTAATCATCATTTTACAGATGATACCTCTGAAGCCCAGAGAAGTGAAGTGACCCTTTGTTATGGTATTCGTTAAGCGCTTGCTGTGCGCCAGGCAGTTTATGAAGTGCTGGGGTAGATACAAGCTAATCAGGTTGGACACAGTCCTTGTCCCACAAGGAAACTCGCAGTTTAATTTGGAGGGAGGAGGATTTAATCTTCAGTTTACAGATGAAGTAACTGAGGCCCAGAAAAGTGAAGCGACTTGACTATGGTCACACAGCAAGCAATCGATAGAGCCGGGATTTGAACCCAGGTCCTCTGATTCCCTGGCCTGTGCTCTCTCCACTAGGTCATGTTGCTTCAATCAGGCCTGGGGAGAATGGGGCTCTTCTCCCTGGTCCCTGCCGATTGCGTGGCCGGGGAGCATCCTACCTCCTCTGAGGTTCCCAAGGGAGCGTTGTAGCATATTTGGATGTTCCAGGTGGGAGAGCAGGCCTCACTGCGTCTACAGGAGACAGTGGAATTTCAAACAAAATCCTCCTTAAAAGCTTCTTGGAGAGCCCCAATTCAGTCAATCCAGTGCCGGACTCAAGCTCACGAGTGATTGGGCTAGATAGAGGCAACTGTCTGTCACAGAGGGCCCCGCTCCACCCCAGGGACCCAAACATCAGCAGGCCACTCTCATTCAGATGGGGGCACCACAAAGAAGCCTCATCCCTCTCCTCCTCCCCCAGTTCATCCCTTCCACCCTGCTCCTTCCCTAGGGACCCTTAGGAGAGACCCAAGAGGGATATGAAGAGCAAGACACCTCCTCTAGCATCTTTGGACAACAACCATCCATCCGACGGCCTCCCGGGCCAATTCTTTGAGGCTTGCACAAAGAAGCCTGCCCCGTAGATCCACTGCCAAGAGGGATATGAGGGAGAGAGTGCTTCCTCTAGGACTCCTGGGCATCAGCCGTCAATCTGATGGGCCTATCAGGAGGCAATCACAAAGCCCAACTTACAGACCCATTGCCAAGCCTCGCCGAGCCCCAACCTGCCATTACCAAGACAAACTGTGCTGAACTGTGACAAAAAAAAAAAGCCACCAGTCCCCTTCTTTTTGGCCGAAAACGAGGCTGGCATAACAGCTATTTAACAGCAAGAGGTATCCACTCCGATCCTCTCAAATTTTTTTTAAGCCTCCCTGCAGCTCTCCTCTTGTAGACATGAGAAAAGAGCAATTTAGAAAGCAAGTGGAAAATGCACAACAGTGTGCACTTGGCAGAACAAATCAATCAAATTGGGAGCACGTATGTAAGAAAAAATGTACAATATTCAGAAAAGTGGTCAGTCCTCTGATTGCCCATGACATCCCTGTAACTTCTCCTCGCCTGGCAAATGAGGCAGAAAAATACCCAGTGGTCTGGTCCCTTGGACGGTTTGGTCGTACTGCAACATCGAATTTTTTTTTTATGCCAGAAAAGACTCCAGATGAGTTGTGTCTTGCCATGGGTTATTAATAGTTCGCACGTCTGGTCCATGCCAGGTGCGGGTTGCCTTTCCTAGATTCTTCAGCCTCCGCTCAGAGCCGTGGTCATATTGGCAGGTGTGGTGGGCCCGTGTCAGCTGCCGCAAGGGGGGTGCAACTTCGTTTCCATAGGCAGTTAGGGGGTCTCCTTTCAGTCCGGGCTGCCAGACTCCTCTGGCTACCTCCCGGCCCCAAGCTGAATGCTCACTGCCAAGACGCTGCACAAGAGCACAGGAGGGGAAAGTGTTGTGTGCGTGAGTGTGGGCTGGGGTGAGTGTTTGTGTGAAGCTCTGGGAATACTGTGTGTGTGTGTACATGTATGTGTACATGCATGTGACGATCTGGGAATACCCTATGCATGGGTGTGTAGTTATGTGAGGGATCTGGGAATACTGGGTGTGGGAATGCACATGGGTAAGAAGCTCTGCAATATTGTGCGTGTGTGTACGCGTGTGTATGTTTGTGTGTGTGTGTATGTGAGCACGCACACATGAGCGATGCTCTGGGATTACGTATTGCCCAGCCTAGGAAAGAGGAGAAGGTGGAAAAAGAAATGTAACAAGTCAGAAGACTCCGCTTGAAACATTTGTCACTACCTAAATGGCACCAAGCTTGGTGCCCAGCACATATGCAAATGGCTTCGCTGGGTCTCATTTTGCTTCCTCAAATGACGTGCTAAAGCTGTCAAGGTTACTTTGATGGCATTTCTGCTCTTGGCTGCGATTTTTGGTAGGGGAAAGAAAGGCGACTAGCAAGTGGTAACAATGAAAGTAATTGATTTTTCTGACTCAGGGGAAATGCCACAGCCCACGTGCCCGCCTGGGCAGGGTTTTTCCAGGGGGCCATTTTTCTTGGGTCCCTCTCAGGGCTTCTCTTTCCCCCGGGGCCCTCACCGCTTCATGACAACCCTCGAGGAGCTCTAGCCAGAAACTCCAGTTCCACTAATCAGTCAATCAATGGCATCAGTCAAGTGTGTGGAGAGGCACCGTACTAAGCGCTTGAGAGAATACAATACAACGGATCTGGCAGTCACGGTCCCTTGCTTTCAGAGTTTGGAATTCTTCCCTCTGGTTTGAGTGTCCCCGCCCTCACAGACCCTGATCCAAGGCTCAGTCCTTGGAATTCCGGCTGTTTCCAGTACAGCATTGCGGGTGTTGGGATGTGTCACCTCGAGGTGTGATGATGTCATACAGCACATCCACTTAGGGGCAAGCACCCAAAAGTATCCACCACTATGCCGGGTGGGTCCACCTCTCTCTCTGCTGAATCCTCCTGCTGCCAACTCTCGATTATTTGCAATTGGATTATCTGCAATTTGGATTATCCAGGGTGGATTTTTACAGCTGGGGGTCAAGAGCCCCTGTCCATCCTCTCCTGCAGCTGCTATGTCTCTCCCACTGGTTTTCACCACATCACTGCCAAGGTGGGGTGCAAGCTGTCCCCCCACTGTTTCGCATTAGCCATGTCCCCGGTGAGCATGTAAAATCAGAAGCTGAGTAGCCTAAGAGCTAGAGTATGGGCCTGGTAGTCAGAAGGACCTGGGTTCTAATCCCGACTCTGTCACTTGTCTGCTGTTTGACCTTGGACAAGTCACTTCACTTCTCTGGGCCTCAGTTACCTCGTCTGTGAAACGGAGACTGTGGGATATGGATTGTGTCCAACCTGATTAGCTTATATCTACCCCGATGCTTAGTACGGTGCGTGGCACGTAGTAAGTGCTTAACAGATACCATTAAAAAAACTAGGATCAGAGTATGTAGACAATTTGGCATGCGCTGTTGGCCTGGTTCAATCTGGATTCTCATTGGTAGCTCAGCTTGGCTTCTCTACTTATACCACCTCACGCGCGGGCACAAAGGAAGAGATTTTCCTCCTGATCCTGAGGATGAGTTACCCAGGCAACTCTCAGCTCCTTGAGTCTCCGTGGAGAATATTACTCACTCCAAGTTGGGTCCTAGGAGGTGCGGGGAGAATTTTGTCATTCCCCTGTGGTGTTGGCAATGAGAAGGAGCTTTCCGCTAAAGAAGGGGAAAGCTCGCAAGCCTGCCCACCTGCTGGTTCCCAGCAGCTGGAGGGAAGGGCCGGCCGATCAGGGAGTTTGCCAGAACCCCCGTCGAGCCAGACCGGAGAGGCCGTTTCCACAGAGCTGCGTGGACAAAAGCAAAAAAAGGATGTCAGCCTCAGAGTCCAGGTTTCTCATCTGAGCTCTGCCTGCCGACAGGCTGGATGACCTTGGACTGGTCGCTAAACCTCTCTGGGCCACAGTTTTGTACTACTACTAATAATTATGGTCTCCATTAAGCACTTACTATGCGCCAAGCACTGTACTACTGCTGAGGTAGATACAAGATAATCAGGTTGGTCATGGCTCCTTTCCCACTTGGGGCTCACAGTCTAAGATGTAGGGGGTAGAGTTTAATCCCCACTTTATACATGAGGCAACTGTGGCACAGAGAAGTGAATTGACTCGCCCAAGGTCACACAGCAGGAAGGTGGAAGGGCCGGGATTAGAACCCAGGTCCTCTGCCTTTCGGCTCCATGCTCTTTCCTCTAGGCCACACCGTTTCCTATTTTACCTCAAAAACGGGGAGAATCACTCTGGTCACTGCCCTCCTTCACCCGGATGATGTGAGGATGAATCAATCACTGGATAAATGTCAGCACTGCTTTGAGCCCAATAAAGTATTTCTGCTAATCATAATACAGTGCTGGCTAAGGGCTTATTATGAACCCCGCACTGTTCTAAGCAGAGGGATAGATACAAAATAATCAGTTTGGACATAGTCTCTGACCCACATGGGGCTCACGGTAGGAGGGAGAATAGGTAGTGAATCTCCATTTTACGGATGAGGAGGCCCAGAGAAGTGAAGCGACCTGCCCTAGGTCAAACAGCAGGCAACTGGTGGAGCTGGGATTGGAAGCCAGGTGGTCTTTTAGCTCCCAGACCTGTGCTTTTTCCACTAAGTCACGCTGCTTCACCTCCTAAAAGTGATCATTTTCCTGCCTATTCAGTGGCCCGCCTTGAGAAGAAGCACGGTCTAGTGGATAGAGTCCGGGCCTGGGAGTCAGAAGGACCTGGATTCTAGTCCTGGCTTCGCCACTGTTTGCGGTGTGATCTTGGGCAAGTCACTTCACTTCTCTGGGCCTCAGTTCCCTCATCTGTAAAATGGGGATTAATACTGGGAGCCCCACATGGGACATGGACTGTGTCCAACCTGATTAGCTTATATCTACTGTTGGCTTGTTGACCAATTGGCCCATTGGCTCATCTGCCTCAAAAGGGTCAGTTCTCTGACTGGCTGGACTGGAAACCAAGCTTTCTGTCTCTGTTCCCCTCCAGGGCCTGTACCAGCATAGATCCCGGATCCCCTTCCAACAGTCTAGGATGCTTCTCCCCCAGCTCGGCTGCTTCTCCAGACAGGTGAGGTCATCAGTGCCCAGCTGTTACTCAGTACCTCTCTGAACCCCCTAACTCTCAGCGTCTTCTGTCACGTGGCTTGGAACGGAGGGCTGCGGCTTCTCCAGCCCAAAGTAACGGGAGGCATTCTCTCTTCCGGTATTCCTGATTTTTTTATGGGATTTTTGAAGTGCTTATTATGTGTCAGACACCATTCTAAGCACTGGAGTAGGTACAAGTTAACCAGGTTGGACACATTCTCTATTCTGCATGAGGCTCACAGCCTAAGTAGGAGGGAGAACAGGTATTTAATCCCCACTGTACAGTTCAGGGAACTGTGGCCCAGAGAACTGAAGTGACTTGCCCAAGGCCCCAGAGCAGCAGACAAGCGGTGTATCCGGGATTAGAAACCAGATCCTTCTGCCTCCCAGGCCAGTGCTCTATCCACTAGCCCACACTGCTTCCCTTGACCTTGATAGCTGCTGTGGGTTCCCAGGTATATATACAGTGCTATGTCCTCAACAGGCACTCAGCATTTACTGTTGATGTTGATGATGATGTTATATATGCCCTGCCTGACATATAAATCTGCCAGATAATTATCCTTCCCTGCTTCGGAGCCTTACTGAAGACACATCTCCTCCAAGAGGCCTGCCCTGACTAAGTTTTCTTTTCCTTTTCTTCAACTCCCATCTGTGTTTCCCCGACTTGCTCCCTTTATTTATTCCCCCCTCCTCGCCCCACAGCACTTTTATCCATGTCTGTAATTTATTTATTTCTACTAATATCTGCCTCCCGTTCTGGATTGTAAACTTGTTGTGGGCAGGGAATGTGTCTGTACTGTTGTTCTCTCCCAAGCTCTTAGTACAGTGCTCTGCACACAGTAAGCACTCAATAAATACAATCGACTGACCGATCGACAATGCCGTGACGTCTCCTCTGTCACCCCGCTCAGTGATGCCAATCCCTCTCTCTCCTCTCATGGGGTGCAGGTGACACCATACAGCCCTCCACAGATGGGACATCAGCTTTTCCGCTCTTCCTACCCCACTTTGCTCAGCTACATCCCTCTCATACAGCCCGGCTACTCATACCCGCAGAGGCCCCCCACCAAGCTGCCCAGCAGCCCCCGGGACCCTCCACCCATGGGAGGGGACGGGCCGCAGTATCTCTTCTCTCAGACATTTGGGTAAGTCTCTCGGCTGCGACACCGTTCTCAGAGAAAAATAGCGCCTTTCGGGGGATGAGGGTGGGGAGGAACGCTAGAGGGAAGGAACAGGACATGACAGGCAAAGTGGGCTCTTGCAGACGACCTTTCCCATCTAAGATGGCGGTAGTGAAACAAGAGAATGAGTGCATTTCGATCAGGTGGATGCTATCAATTGGTCAATCCGTCATATTCGTTGAGCGCTAGTGAATCATCCGGGTAATTCAAATCTAAATTTAGACTCAAGGATTCAGGGTATTCACATCAAGGAAATATATGGATAAGAGGGAGGAAAGGAAGAACTTCCTGATGGTCCAGCTAAGTGTGGGGGTGGTGTCTCTGCTCCTGAAGAGAGACACAGAGATAGAGAGAGGCAGAGACAGACAGAAAGAGCACAGGATCCAACTGCCCTTGCTGATTTTGGCCCATAAACTGCTAGGAGGCAGGAAGACCATGGATCCCTTCCCACCCTAGGACTCCTTTAATTGGGACCCTGGTGTGTCCTGGGAGTTGGATAACCCAAATAATTGCTAGTGAAAACCTTCTGTCCTGGGGCCTTGGGCCACGGGTCCTTCGGACCTCAGAAGGCCTCATCCAGCTGTGTTGCCTAGTGGATAGAACGTGGTCCTGGGAGTCAGAACGAGCTGGGTTCTAAGCCTGGCTCCTCCACTTATCTGCTGTGTGACCTTGGGCAAGTCACTTCACTTCTCTGGGCCTCAGTTACCTCATCCGTAAAATGGGGATTAAGACTATGATCCCCATGTGGGACATGGATGGTGTCCAACCTTATTATGCTGGATCTACCCCAGCATTTAGTACAGTGCCTGGCAAATAGTAAGCGCTTAACTAATACCATTAAAAACAAAACAAAAAAAACCTCTTTAGGTGCTAAAGATCAATCCGTCTCTGCAGCCTGGGGTACAGGCCCTCGGACCTTGGGGAGCATGGACGGGGTACCGTTGTTGGATGGCTGGGCCGTTTTGGGGGCTAGAGATCACTTCTCCTGGGCCCCCTTTTGTTTATGATGGGTGCATAAACAGCCTCACTGACCTTTGAGGGGACTTGAGGCCAGAGGCTCAAAATGCCATCAGGAAGCCAGCAGCCCTCACTGCCTTCCTCTCAGGATGGGGTGCCGGGCACGGAGGAAGAGTCTGGAGGCCCGAGACGGGGCACAGGGGCCTTCAGGGGTTTCTCTCGCTAGACCCAGCAGCTGCACAGGTTGTTGGGGGGCTCGTGATCTCGGTACGGGCAACCGCGAGAGGTGAGTTCTCGCCCGTCTCTTCGACGGGGCAGCCGCTGTAGCTGGTGGCTTAGATTCAGCCCCTTTGGCCTCCCTGTGGGACTGCGGTGTGAGGAGGGCGGGTTCTTATGCCGGAGGTCCCATTTGCCCCTCTCGGATACCCAGTGGGGGTTCAGGGTGGGGGTGCGCCTGAAGGGGCCAGCTGGCAGGGGGAATCTCTTCGGCCTGCCTGCGTCAGGATGGCAGGACGGGGCCGTTTGTCTTTTCCTAATTGGATTACTTTAATCAGAGTAAAATCCTTACTCTGCTGCGAGCCAGCCTTCCAGCAAGTCCGGGGGTTTTCAATCTCTGGGTTTGATGAGCCTCTGGGGCTCGTGGAATCCAAAGAAAATACAGTGATTCTGCAAAGGAGACCTTCGCCGGGGGACCTGGTCCAAGCCCACAGCGTTTTCTCCCTCTCTCTCTCTCAGATTCAGTTCCACGACCAGCGGGCCTCTGATGAACAGCCCCTACTTTTCCTCCAGTGGAAATGGGGTCAACTTCTAGGTCGGGGTCACTGCCCAGGCCTCCTCCGGACTCCAACATGATTCTGTTGGTTTGGAGTGCTCATGGATTTCCCCCACGCCTGCCCCGCCTGCCCAACTCTGGCTCTGAGGAAACTCCGCGGAGGCTGAGAACAGAAGATGAAATCCAGTCACCTTCTCACCTGCCCACTCCCGTGCCCTAACTTCCTCCCTCCCACCCACCCTCCCGCCCGAGAAGAAGAGTTTTATTGCACTTACAGGAATATCTTGTTGTTATTGTTGTTGTTGGTAAAATAGAAATAAGACAAAAAGAATAAAAACAAAGGTTGTATTCACGGTGAAGATCTCAGCTCTGTAATGTCAGCTCCCTCTACATTGTAAGCTTGTTATGGGCAGGAAATGTGTCTGTTATATTGTCTCTCCCAAGCACTCAGTACAGGGCTCTGCATACGGTAAGCGCTCAATAAATACAATTGATTGACTGACTTTAATGAAGGCTGTGGTGGAATCGAAACGGGGAGAAGAACCCTGACTTTCCCAGCACTATAGCCAATGCAATCCTCTCCGCCTCATAAGCCTGCAACCCTGGCATTATCCTCACTTCATCTCTCTCCTTCAACGCGCCTATTCAGGTAGTTCATTCATTCATTCAATAGTATTTATTGAGCGCTTACTATGTGCAGAGCACTGTACTAAGCGCTTGGAATGAACAAGTCGGCAACAGATAGAGACAGTCCCTGCCGTTTGACGGGCTTACGGTCTAATCGGGGGAGACGGACAGACGAGAACAGTGGCAATAAATAGAGTCAAGGGGAAGAACATCTCGTAAAAACAATGGCAACTAAATAGAATCAAGGCGATGTACATTTCATTAACAAAATAAATAGGGTAATAAATATATACAGTTGAGCGGACGAGTACAGTGCTGAGGGGATGGGGAGAGGGGGGAGGAGCAGAGGGAAAGGTAGTCACCAATTCCCGTCATTTCTGTTGTCCCAGTATCTTCAGAATCCACCCCTTCCTCTCCATCCAATCCTTTTTCTGAAAAGATCATTCAAAAGACCATTCCTCAAAACCCTCCAATGGTAAACTAATCATCTCTGCATCAAACAGGAAGCCTTTACTTTGGGATTTAAGATGCTCTATCAGCTCCTCTCCCTTCTATCCATTCATTCATTCACTCAATCGTATTTATTGAGTGCATACTGTGTGCAGAGCACTGTACTAAACACTTGGGAGAGTACAGTCCAACAACAAACAGACATGTTCCCTTCTCACATTGAGTTTACAGTCTAGGGGCCGGGGAGACAGATACCTAACCTTGCTCCTCTCCCACTAGCCCACACCCTACCCTCCTATAACAACAACCTACTCCCTCATCTCTCTCACCAATGAACCGTTGATCACTCATTCATTCATTCATTCATTCAATAGTATTTATTGAGCGCTTACTATGTGCAGAGCACTGTACTAAGCGCTTGGGATGAACAAGTCGGCAACAGATAGAGACAGTCCCTGCCGTTTGACGGCCTTACAGTCTAATCGGGGGAGACGGACAGACGAGAACAATGGCAATAAATAGAGTCAAGGGGAAGAACATCTCGTAAAAACAATGGCAACTAAATAGAATCAAGGCGATGTACAATTCATTAACAAAATAAATAGGGTAACGAGAATATATACAGTTGAGCGGACGAGTACGGTGCTGTGGGGATGGGAAGGGAGAGGTGGAGGAGCAGAGGGAAAAGGAGAAAAAGAGGGTTTAGCTGCGGAGAGGTAAAGGGGGGGTGGCAGAGGGAGTAGAGGGAGAAGAAGAGCTCAGTCTGGGAAGGCCTCTTGGAGGAGGTGAGTTTTAAGTAGGGTTTTGAAGAGGGAAAGAGAATCAGTTTGGCGGAGGTGAGGAGGGAGGGCGTTCCAGGACCGCGGGAGGACGTGACCCGGGGGTCGACGGCGGGATAGGCGAGACCGAGGGACGGCGAGGAGGTGGGCGGCGGAGGAGCGGAGCGTGCGGGGTGGGTGGTAGAAAGAGAGAAGGGAGGAGAGGTAGGAAGGGGCAAGGTGATGGAGAGCCTCGAAGCCTAGAGTGAGGAGTTTTTGTTTGGAGCGGAGGTTGATAGGCAACCACTGGAGTTGTTTAAGAAGGGGAGTGACATGCCCAGATCGTTTCTGCGGGAAGATGAGCCGGGCAGCGGAGTGAAGAATAGACCGGAGCGGGGCGAGAGAGGAGGAAGGGAGGTCAGAGAGAAGGCTGACACGGTAGTCTAGCCGGGATATAACGAGAGCCCGTAACAGTAAGGTAGCCGTCTGGGTGGAGAGGAAAGGGCGGATCTTGGCGATATTGTAGAGGTGAAACCGGCAGGTCTCGGTAACGGATAGGATGCGTGGGATGAACGAGAGAGACGAGTCAAGGATGACACTGAGATCGCGGGCCCGAGAGATGGGAAGGACGGTCGTGCCATCCACGGTGATAGAGAAGTCTGGGAGAGGACCGGGTTTGGGAGGGAAGATGAGGAGCTCAGTCTCGCTCATGTTGAGTTTTAGGTGGCGGGCCGACATCCAGGTGGAGACGTCCCGGAGGCGGGAGGAGATGCGAGCCCGAAGGGAGGGGGAGAGGACAGGGGCGGAGATGTAGATCTGTGTGTCATCCGCGTAAAGATGGTAGTCAAAGCCGTGAGAGCGAATGAGTTCACCGAGGGAGTGAGTGTAAATGGAGAACAGAAGAGGGCCAAGAACTGACCCTTGAGGAACTCCGACAGTTGAAGGATGGGAGGGGGAGGAGGCTCCAGTGAAGGAGACCGAGAATGACCGGCCAGGGAGGTAAGAGGAGAACCAGGAAAGGACAGAGTCCGTGAAGCCAAGGTGAGATAAGGTATGGAGGATCACTCCTTCCTTCCTACCTGAAACTCCCTCCCCCTTCACATTCGTTGGACCCCCGCCCCCCACCCCATTTGCAAGGCCCTTCTGAAATTACATCTCCTGCAAGAAGCCTTTTCATTCATTCATTCATTCAATAGTATTTATTGAGCGCTTACTATGTGCAGAGCACTGTACTAAGCGCTTGGGATGAACAAGTCGGCAACAGATAGAGACAGTCCCTGCCGTTTGACGGCCTTACAGTCTAATCGGGGGAGACAGACAGACAAGAACAATGGCCATAAACAGAGTCGAGGGGAAGAACATCTCGTAAAAACAATGGCAACTAAATAGAATCAAGGCGATGTACAATTCATTAACAAAATAAATAGGGTAACGAAAATATCTGTGACTAACTTCTGATCTCCCCACCTTATTCTCCCTACTTGCTCTGTCACCCTTTCACTTAAGTCCATACCTCCTCAGCACTTTGATACTGTTGACTGATTAATTAATTGACTGGGCCCAGATCTTTCCATCAAGTTGCTGTGAGGGTAGAATTTGGAGGCAGATTTTTTTTTTATGGTGTTTGCTAAGCACTTCTTATGAGCCAGGCACTGTACCAAATTCTGGGGTAGATACAGGATTATCAGGTTGGACACGGTCCCTGTCCCACATGGGGCTCACGGTTTTATTCCCCATTTTACAGATGAGGTAACTGAGGCACAAAGAGGTTAAGTGATTTGCCCATACAGCAGACAAGTGGTGCAGCCAGGATTCAAACCCAAGTGCTTCTGAGTCTCAGACTTGTGCTCTATCCACTAAGCTACACTGCTCAGAGTCAGAACCATAGAAGTGAGGGTTAAGGCAGAGCAAATTAAAATTCTAGGATTGGAAAAGCAGGACTGGAAACAGGTTGAGTTCCACCCTTTGTGGAAAGGGGACATTGGTGTGAAACATTTCAAATAGTAGTGGCATTTATTGAGCACACACTGGGTGTGTGGGGGTGTGTACTAAGCACTTGGGAAAGTACCACAAAAGCATGAAGCACATTTCCTGTCCACAAAGAACTTCCACTCTAATTGAGGGGGAGGGATTCTTTGCTGGATCCTCTGTTCTCCAGACACATTCTGCAAATCAAAAAACTTCAGGAATGCTTTCGAATGCTTATTCTGTGCTGAGGCCTGTACTAAGCGCTTGGGAGAGCACAGTAGACTAAGTAGACTTGATTCCTGCCCTCAAGGAGCTTCCAGGCAATAGGGCAGGCAGATGTTAAAATAAATTACAGGAAGGAGAAGCAAATGAGTACAAGGCTATTTCCATTATTGCTGTGGGGTGGAGGGGTTTGCTGAGTACCCTAAACACTTAGCTGATAAGGACTTAAGCACAGGGGATTTACTGAGCACCTACTGGGGGCAATGCGCCATGGAAATGAACCCCAGAGACATGCCCATCCCTATCTATGTCTATCTGGCAGATAGAGTACCAGCTTGGGAGTCAGAAGGATCTGGGTCTTAGTCCTACCTCCACCACGTGTTGGCTGTGTGACCTTGGGAAGTCACTTAACCTTTCTGGGCCTCAGTTACCTCATCTGCAAAATGAGGATTAAGACTGTGAATCTCATGTGGTATAGGGACTGTGCCCAACCCGATTACCTTGTATCTATTCCAGTGCTTAGACCAGTGCCTGGCACACCGTAATTGCTCAACAAATACCATATATTATTATTATTATCACCTCCACCTTCAACTCTATTCCCCACCCCAGGCGGAGCAAACACTCTGAGGACTCTCCCTCCTCCAGGAGGGGAGCCCAGGGACAAATAGATAGGCAAAAAACAGAGAGGAGAAAAGACTTCATCCTCCTTTCCTGATTTTCATTAGCCAATCTATCTATCCATAGTACTTAATGAGCGCTTGCTGTGTGCAGAGAAATGTACTAAGTGCTCGGGAGAGTACAACACAACCATCTAACATTCCCTGCCCACAGCTAGCTTACAGTCTTGATGGGGAGAACATACCCAGAGTCCTTGGAGGACAGCAGGCCGGTGGCCCCGGGCTTATTTTCCTAGCCGTTCTCAGTCCTCCTCTATCAAGGCCCAGAGAAGGAGACCATGGGCACCCGTCCCACTAAGGAGGAAGCTCTCTACGTCCGTTGCCTCTGCAGAGATGCTCTGTCCGGGTCCCTGTTCCCGAGAGGGCTGCTGGGTCATGGTCACCATAGTAACCAGGCTTTAAGTTTGGGGCCCAATCCCGGGAATGACACCTGAGGTCACTTCCTTCAGGCAGCTGGCTCATCCCTAATCATGAGGTATTTGCAGAATCTATAGTCTATCAAAGCGCTCGCTGACTTTCTCCAGAATTCCTAACGACATTCGCTTAATCAAATCAAGAAATTATCAAGTCGGATGGATTTTTTTTTCTTTCTTCCCTTTACCAGGGCGGACACCAGCCTGGGAATCCGAAGAGAGTTCATTAAGGAGCAGGATGCAATAAAAACCATCATTTGTCAGCCAAAAAGAGTGGCTCTGCTACCCTGAGAAAGCTGATTATGTCTGTGGCTGGCTGTGCCCGATAACTCTGACTGGGGCTCTTGGCAAAGGGCTCGGAGAGAATCCGTTTCGGGGGCTCCCGTCAGAGAGCTTTAAGCATTCTGGGGTCGCAGCATTATGGGGAGTGTGGATGGCACTTTCCTTCCAAGGAGAACTTAGGGGATTCTTTGGTATGAGGATTAAGGTTCTCATTTTCCAGGGAGAGCAAGCGGCTGAGGCCTCAAGAGGCTGATGGCTTCCCAACAGAAATCTCCTTTAGTCTTGGTTTTCATCAGTTTAATGGGGCTAATTTTACTTAGCGATCAGCAGAGAAATGACTGAAATAGAGGCAAAGTGCCGCTCTCAGCAGAGAAATGACTGAAATAGGGGAAAGCGTCTTTAAAACTGGGGAGGAAGGGGGACAAATTCCACAATAATCTGGTAATGTAATATTTATCGAGCACATATTGGGTGCACGCTGGAGTAGCAGCATGGCCTAGTGGAAGGAGCATGGGCCCGGGAATCACAGGACCGGCATATTAATCCCAGCTCAGCCATTTGCTTGTTGTATGACCTTGGGCAAGTCCCTTCACTTCTCCGCTTCAGTTCCCTCAGCTCTAAAATGGGGATTACATACTTGTTCTTTGTTAATGAATTGTACATTGCCTTGATTCTATTTAGTTGCCATTGTTTTTACGAGATGTTCTTCCCCTTGACTTTATTTATTGCCATTGTTCTCGTCTGTCCGTCTCCCCCGATTAGACCGTAAGCCCGTCAAACGGCAGGGACTGTCTCTATCTGTTGCCGACTTGTTCATTCCAAGCGCTTAGTACAGTGCTCTGCACATAGTAAGCGCTCAATAAATACTATTGAATGAATGTGAGCCCCAGGTGGGACAGGGATTTTATCCAATCTAATTAACATGTACTTAGACAAGCGGTTAGAATGGTGTTTGACACATAGTAAGCACTTAAAAAATTCCATGAAAAAGTCACTCTACTAAAAGCGCCTAAAGCGCCGGGGAAAGGACATTAAGAGCGAACACCCATTCCCTAATTTATTTCTTTTTTATTACAGTATTTGTTAAGCGCTTGCTTTGTGACAAGCAGCGTGAGAAGCAGCGTGGCGCAGTGGAAAGAGCACGGGCTTTGGAGTCAGGGCTCATGAGTTCGAATCCCAGCTCTGCCACTTGTCAGCTGTGTGACTGTGGGCAAGTCACTTCACTTCTCTGTGCCTCAGTTCCCTCATCTGTAAAATGGGGATTAAGACTGTGAGCCCCACGTGGGACAACCTGATTCCCTGTGTTTACCCCAGCGCTTAGAACAGTGCTCTGCACATAGTAAGCGCTTAACAAATACCAACATTATTATTGGGGTGGATCAGTTGGGTTGGACACACAGGACTCACAGTTTTAGTCCCCATTTTACACATGAGGTAACTGACCCACAAAGAAGTGAAGTGACTTACCCAGCAGACAAGTGGTGAAACTAGGATTAGAACTCAGGTCCTTCTGACCCCTAGGCCCATGCTCTATACACTAGGCCATGTTGCTTCTCAAGGAACACATATAACAAAACTCTAAATTCCCAAACCACGTTCCGATTTTTCTGAGACCACTATCATGTTCTCCTTGGGGTATTTCTGTGGTGGGGGGGGAGGCATTACGCTCCCCATTTTGCAGATGAAACCGAGGGCGCGGGAGACCTTAGTGATGTCCCCCAGGCCACCCAGTGGATTCGCAGAGGAGTCAGGACTAGAACCCGGATCAGTGACTCGATCAACCGACAGCATTTAATGCTCTCCTGCTGAGTGTCCACACACTGTACAGCAGCATTAGAAGATGCCAGAGCTGCCCCCAAGGACTTGTCTGTTGTGTGACCTTGGGCAAGCCACTTAACTTCTCTGTGTCTTAGTTACCTCATCCGTAAAATGGGGATTAAGACTGTGAGCCCCGCGTGAGAAAACCTAATTACCTGATTACCAAGAATAGTGCTTGGCACATAGTAAGCGCTTAACAAATACCAAAATTATTAATTATTATTATCACGAGTCTCCTGTTTCTCAAGGTCTGTGCTCTTTCCTTCTGAGCCCTACTCTGCTGAGCCGGTCCCAGGTTTCAGAGTGACGGTTCTTCTTCGCCCATGTGTCTCCTCCAGGGAACCCCAGAGAAGGAGCATGGCTTAGTGGTTAGAGCCTGGGTTTGGGAATCAGAGGGACCTGGGTTCTAATTCTGGCTTCACCACTTCACTCCTCAGAGTTATCTCATCTGTAAAATGGGGATTAACACTGAGAGCCCCACGTGAGGCAGGGACCATGTCCACCCTGATCACCTGGTTTCTACCCCAGTGCTTAGTACCGGACCCAGTACAGAGTAAGATCTTAACAAATACTTTAAAAAAAAAAACCCTTAGAGTTACAGTTTAACCCTTCATGACCAGAAAAGTTTAGCTAATGCTCTGAAATCTTTAAGTCTGCTGCCCTTCAGAACTCCCCATGGAGGGCAGGGATAGATTAGGTGTGCTATTCATCAGAAAACAAGTTGTCTTCTCCCTAATACCATAAAGTACAGAAACCTAGCTTCAGCAGTTTATTAAATTACCCAAACGCCAAGAAAAATAGATAGCTTTAATAACACATTTCTGCCTATCTATTATTTTTTTATAACCTATAGTGGAGAATTAAAAGGCTCCCTACTATTTAAAATGGCATTTTTCAAATTTAAATGAACAATTGTTGCTTTTTTTTTATTCCAAAAAAGCCATCGACTCAGTCCATGATTATTCCAGACTTCTAAACTGGCGCCTGCCCTGCTGGATGGAGGAAGAACAGGATTTTTTTTTTCCACAAAAAGGCTTTTTCAAGATCACCCTAATGGTTAAGGTCACACACATATGCAAATTATCTGGATAATTTGAGCTCCCAAAATACACATTTGTCAGGTCTCACGCTGATGACCTGCAGGTCGGTGTGAAGGAAAGATAAATGAATGTGAGCAAATCTCACCTGCTGCTTGAATGTCTCGGGGGTCCCCAGCCTGGTTTTCAAGCCCGTGGAGGAGGAAATTGGTACCTTGTGCTCTCCTTACAATTCAACCCTCTTTTCCTGATTGAGGCCAGGCAGCTTACCGAGGGAGGGGGAGCTTCCTGATTGGTCCAGGTGTCCTCAGGATTGACAGTGGATGCCAGGGGGTATCCCACCCTCCCTCTCCGGCCCTGTGCATCCTGCTGCGATTCTGCCAGTCAAACAGCTCGACTTCACATCAGGGTTCCCGGGTCTGGTGGTGTGGGTACCCCCCGTTGGTTTTTTTCTTCCACTCTCCCTTTGCTCTGGGCTGCTGACCTCTGAGCCCCTGAGCAGATGTGGTGGGTTCTGCTGAAACCTTTGGTCGGGAAACATGGTCTGTCCGAATCCAAAGAAGTGGATCTTCATTTGCATTAATGACGGATGGTCCGGTTCCCTGAAGGTCCCCCTCTTGCCCTGGACTGGTGAAGATTTGGTAACGGCCACCATTATGCCCTGTGATCTCATTATCAGAGCCCGGTCTCCCTCAACCCTGGCCCCCATAAGCACATTCTGTGGCTTGAAAGCGGTACCTGCATTCACAGGGGCTCAGGAGGGTGTTAGGGGGTGTCAGGGGAAATTTGGGTGGATTTTGACAAAATTCATTCCTTCAGTTATATTTATGAAGTGCTTACTGGGTGCAGAACACTGTACTAAGTACTTGGGAGAGTACAATATAACAATAAATAGACACATTCCCCGCCCACAACGATCTTACAGTCTAGATGTGCGTATGATGACATCACGCTTTGCTGTGTGTCCAGCATAGCACACATGACATCAAATGTGACCGAGGGTACAAGCACCATCCCTGGTGTAGATCCCCGCCATGGCTCAAGCCCATTGTCTGGGACCACCGACCACCTGCTCCCTCCTCCTCCTTGTCACAGTGAGTGGATGTTACCTCAACCAGGCCTCCCCACTAAAACCAAGGCTGCAGGTTGCTGTGGGGAAATGGGTAGGAGCAGAGGACCCTGGGTCCAGTCGTGGCTCCACCAGTTGCCTGCCATGGGACTTTAGCATAGTGGACGGAGCACAGGCCTGGGAGTCAGAAAGTCATGGGTTCTAATCCTGACCCTGCCACTTGTCTGCTGTGTGACCTTGAGCAAGTCACTTCACTTCTCTTTGCCTCAGTTACCTCATCTGTGAAATGGGGATTGAGACTGTGAGCCCCACGTGGGCCAGGGATCGTGTCCATCCCGATTTGCTTGTATCCAACTCTTAGTACAGTGCCTGGCACATAGTGAGTGCTTAGCAAATACCACAATTATCATTATTATTCTTCGAGTGCTTTGGGCCTCGGTTATTCTGTCCGCAAAATGGGAAAAATAACACCTGCTTTTCCCTTCCTTGCAGGGATGTTGTGAGAACTAAAATCACTTAAAAACACTTTGGAAAGGAAAGCGCTGTATAAAATCAAAGCATTTCTGGGGTGGCGGGTGGACTTTCTTTCTAGCATCCTTTGGATCTGTGGCTTCACTGTCTCTCCTCTGGACCTGTGGCCAGCGAGCAGGGCCCGGATCCTGTCCATTTCCAATGATAACAACGTGAACCAGGGTAGCCCGGAGAGGAGCTAGACTGTAGGTCGCTTGAAGGCAGAGATTCTGTCTATTAACTCCTCTCCCAGGAGCTCAGTACACTGCTCTGCATGCATTTGGTGCTCAATAAATACTATGGATCGGTGGACTGAGAGCTCTGCCCCTAACTCGGGTCTCTCCTGGCAGGCAGAGAAAGATTATCAACAGGCCGCAGAAGGCAAAGAGCAGATCCTGCAATAGGGACCAGCCACATCTCCATCACTCGGCCTCAAACGAGACAGACTGAGAAATCCGTCCATCCTCCTTAGGCCACGGCCGGAAGGAGGACGTCTTAGGTTTCAAACAGCTCATTTATTTATGTTGATCCATCGGAAACCTGTTTTCTCTGCTTTAATTCGCTTGGTCTTTGAAGCGTAGCTTTGTGTATTAACCTCTTACCGCTCTTTCTGGCTGGGATAGACATGGGCAATCAGCTCATTGTGATGTCTGTCTCCCGGGGGATTAGACCCTGGGGAGGGGAGCTGTTTATCAATAGATAGGAGGAACTGCGCTTGGGCCCTGTCTGGGGGATTGGGCCGTTCAATCCGTTCCTCTGCCTGAGCAGCCGGGAAGGCTGTCAGGGGGGATTACCTTAGGTGAGGGAGAGAGAAAGAGTTGTATCTGATCGGTGTCAGAGGCATCAGCAGGAAAATCTAATTTCCGTCTGTCTATTTACATGGAAGAGGCATCATCCACTTGATTGCTTCCCCCCATCCCACCCTCCCCTCCCCAGCAGCGGCTTTCTGGATAACCACCTGATGCTTTAGCCAGCCTTGCAGATAGGTGTCCGGACTCTACCGGCCCGGGGCTGTTTACCCTGGCTTGATTAGACTGTAAGCCCGTCGAAGGGCAGGGACTGTCTCTGTTACCGATTTGTACAATCCAAGCGCTTAGTATAGTGCTCTGCACATAGTAAGCGCTCAATAAAAACTATTGAATGAATGAATGAAGGCTGGAGGTGGGGTCTACTACTGCTGGCTCCGCCCCATCCAGGCCTCCTTGTCCTTTGGTGCCGGTGAAGGGGTGAGGTGGTGAGGGGAGAGGAGAAGCCGGGAAGGAATCCACACACCTCCTTGCAGCCAAGGGCTCTGAATTCCTCCTTGGGCACCCAACTCCTTGAAAAGGGAGAGAAATGGAAGGGCAAGAAGGTGGGAAGCATGGTGATTTGCCCAATGTTACACAGTTAGGAGTAGAACTCATATTTTCCCATTCCCAGTCCTGAACTCTTTCCCTCAGGCCATGCCGCTGTTCTATTGGCAGTTTCAACTGGATCGAGAGCCACACGTGAAACCCTGGGTTCCAGTTAATTCTATCGAATATGGCCCCTGTCCCACTTGGGGCTCACAATCCAAGAGCGAGAGAGGGAAGGCCAAAATTTAGGGAGCAGATTTTCCACAAGGGGAAGTAACTTGGGCCCAAGAGTGGGTGTGCAGGATTATAGAGGAGGTATCTCAGAGCAGGAGAGCGGACCTGGAATTGGCCGTTCTTGCCAATATCAGTGGAAGAAAGCCAAGCGGTCTGGGGTAATAGAGCTTCCAAGTATGCTTTCGACCCATTTGGTACCTCAGCACCCGCTTTCACACCACCCCACCAGACGCAGCAGGGCTGCTGGCCCAGATGACTGGGAGTGGGGTGGGGAGGGGGGTTTTGCAGGGCCATCCTGGATGGTGACAGTTCCCGACCTCTAGCCTCGATTAGAAAAGGAAAGCGTGGTCACCTGCCCTCGGGTCAACCAGCCGGCCAGGGGCCGGCCCAGTCCGCCCGAGTGTCAGTTTGACCCCCGCTTCTCTGCCGAGAGATGAGTCGAGCGGAGCTATTTCCTGTCAGGGTCCTCTCAGCCGTTTGGCATCTGGAGAGCGGGAGCCCGGCTGATAAGACAGAGAGATCGGAGGGGCGACAGGTCTGGGTGATAGCTGCTATTATCATCTGTCTCCAGCGCCGCCTCAACTTGCCAGACGGGAAGCAGAAAGAGAAGAGAGAGCGGGAGGCGAGGCCAGTTGGAAACGGGATGGGGAGGAGGAGAAAAGGGATTTATCTGATGGATGGTGAAATGGAGTACGTCAGAATCCGTTCCACAAAGAAGAATGCTGTTTATGAAGCGCAACTTAAAGGTGCTAAAACACAGTGCTAAACGCTGGGGTGGATAGTGGGTAATCATACAAGACACAGTCCCTTTCCCATAAGGGGTTCACGGTCTACGATGGAGACAGAGCATGGATCTTGACCCTATTCTGCAGTTGAGGAAACTGAGACCCAGAGAAGTAAGTGACTTGTCCAAGGCCGTACAGCAGCCCCTTGGCAGAGCCGGGATTAGAACCCAGGTCCTCATACCCTCAGATCTGTGCTCTTTCCACTAGCCCACAGTGGGGTAACCCAACATATGAAAGAAACACATTTTCTGCCTCAGGGAGTTTACATTCTAATAGAGAAGCAGTGTGAACTAGTGGATGGAAAATGGTCCTGGGAGACCAGAGGACCTGTGCTCTAATCCCCCCATGCCACCAATCTGCTGTGAGACCTTGAGCAAGTCACTTCACCTCTCTGGGCCTCAGTTACCTCATCTGTAAAATGAGGTTTAAGACTGTGAGCCCCATGTGGGACATGGACTGTATTCAACCTAACTACATAGTATCTACCCCAGTGCTTAGAACAGTCCCTGACGTAAAGTAAGCGCTTAACAAAATACCATAAAAAATACCATACCAGGATTGGGCCTTTTGTTTCGGTTGTAAATTTCCAGGCACCCACTACAGCATTGGCACACAGAAAAGACTCGGTGATGAATGATGGTGATGAAGATGATGGCCATCCAAGTATTGCAGATGGAAGGGTGCTGAGTTTTTGGAATCTAGACAACTCGGATCCAAATATATTTTTAGGAATGATTAGTCATGTGTAGATTCAAGCTAAGAGTAATAGAATAGTAATAGAAGTAGGAGTAATGCAGGAGTAATGGAATGTTTTGAGCACTTACCAACGGACCACCCTTGTCTCCATCTTCCAAGCCCTACTAAAATTAGGTCGCCTTCCAGAAGCCTTCCCTAGCTAACTTCTCTTTTCCTCACCCTGGTGCCCTTGGGTGTGTACCCCTTAAGCTCTCTGAACCCCACTCTCAGCTCCACAGCACATGCATCCAGATCCTTATACTTTTTTGCTTCCATTACCCATAATTTCTATTGATGTCTGCCTCCCCCACTAAATTGTAAGCCCTTGAGGGCAGAGTTTTCTACCAACTCTGTTGGATTGTGCTCTCCCAAGCATTAATACAGGGCAGTGCACACAGTAAGTGCTCAATAAACACCACTGATTGATTGCCCCATGTTATACTAAGCACTTGAGAGAGTCTGACGGACACTCTGGTTTCTGTTGGTTCTCATTGTTTCTCCAGAGTTGCCTGCAAATTTCCCAGTTGAAATACCTGAGCTCCTTCAGACCGTGGTCTGCGAATAATGCTCCCCGAGCCCCCGGACCCGTCCCCCAGTAACCCCTCACTGCCATCTCAGTGGCCGCATGAGGCGACGTTCATCTTACTCGAATCAATATTTATTGGAGGTTCCTGAGAGTGTATAAACATGTTCTCATGCCATGTTCTTTAATTGCCTAACATCTGTTCCGAGGAAGAGGAAATAAACACCTTATGGCAAGGAAGCGCACTCCAGAATCTTTAAATCATCCAATGCCATGCAAAGAGAGTGGGGTCCCTCTCTTCAAAATGCAGATGGGGGGGGAATGTTTGGTGCCAGTTCAGGGCCATGCCCCCTCCCCTCTGTCCAGAAGAGGAAAGCAGCTGATGACATCCAAGGAAGAATCCACAGATTTAGTTTTGTCCTCTAAGACTGTAAGCTCACTGTGGGCAAGGTCTGTGTCTACCAACTCTGTTATATTAATAATAATAATCATGGCTTTTGTTAAGCACTTGCTATGCGCAAAGCACCGTTCTAAGCTCTGGGACGGATACAAGGTTATCAGGTTGTCCCATGTGGGGCTCACAATCTTAATCTCCATTTTATAGATGGAGTAACTGAGGCACAGAGAAGTTAAGTGACTTGCCCAAAGTCACACAGCTGAGAAGTGACGGAACCGGGATTTGAACCCATGACCTCTGACTCCCAAGGCCGGGATCTTTCCAATGAGCCATGCTGCTTCTCTGCTTCTGTCTCCTCCTGCCACAACCCAGCAAACATAATCAATCAGTTCTTCTTTCTTTTTTTTTAAATGGTACTCGATAAGTGTTTACTATGTGCCGGGCACTATATTAAGCTTTCACTTGGGGCTAAATCAGAGGGAGGAGGATTGAACTTTCATTTTACAGAAGAGGTAACTGAGGCACAGAGAAATTAAATGACTTTTTCAAGGTCACAAAGCAGACAAGCAGTTGAGCGGGGGTTAGAATCTTGGTCCCCTGACTCCCAGACCTACACTCTTTCCATTAGGCTACGGCTGCTTCCCTAGTTAATCAATACTATTTATACCAACACTATTCATTAAGCACCTACTGTATGTGGAGCTTTGTACTCAGCACTTAGAAGAGTAGAGTAGCAATGATGGATATAATTCCTCCCCTCAAGAAGCTTACAATCTAGTGAGGCAATAGACGAAAGAAGAACTTTAAAAGACCCTTAAGGGAGTCGTGAGGTTGGGAAAGAAAGATAAGGAGAGAGAAAGAGTCTGTGGGACAATATTTACTCCACTTAAATGTCACAATTTCCAGTGTTTTCACTTTGAAGCTCAAGAGTTAAAGCGATAAAATGATTTTAAAAACACTATCCGCCTACAAGATGTGGAAGAGATTGCTGGTCATGCACTGATCTTATCAGCACACTCACACACGCTGATAAAACTTCACTGTCAGAAGTACCAGCGTGGAACCCAAATGACAGATCCAGACTGCATAGATTAATGTTTAAAACTAAAGTTTCCCATTTCCCCTCTCCCATTAGAGAGGGTTTTAAAGTGACCTCTTGCACCCTTAGCAAAAGGATTGTGATTCTTTTGTCTTTCATGATTATAAAATCCAGACAATGATCTATCTGGGATGCTACAGTGATGGTTCTGCCTGGAATTTAGTTCATTTAGCTCCTGTGGGCAGGGAACATGTCTCCCACCTCTGTTGTAGTGTATTCTCCCAAACATTTAGTGCAGTGATTTGCACACAGTAGGTTTTCAATAAATACCACTGATTTATAGTAATAGTAGTTATAGAAATAGTAGTAATAGAATCCTGATCATCGTAAACTCCCTGAGAGCAGGGCTCTGCTTCGAGTAAGTGCTCAGTAAATGTGGTTGAATGTTAATGGTATTTATTGACTACCTACTGAACGCAATACACTATACTAAACGCTTGGGAAAGTACAACAGAAGACACGTTCCTTGCCCATAAGGAGCTTACGCTCCAACAGAGGAGACAGATGTAAAAATATTTTCGAAGAGTGGAATCAGAATAAGTAATTGAATTTACAATGAAATATACATATACTGATTCCTGCAAATCAAACTAACCCAGGCCCTGCCCTTTAGGAGCTGACAGGCAGTCCCGCACCAAGTGATTTGTAAAGATCGATTTGTAATTGAGTAAGCAAATTCCTACGCAAATCACTAAAGCCAGACATTTCTAGGGTGGTAATTTGTCTGGTTTTCTCTGGCCTGTCAACCAGGGCAGCGATCCATAGTGTTTACCGAGCACTTACTGCATGCAGATTACTGTACTAACCGCTTGGGAGAGTACAGTAGAATCAGAAACGATCAATCCATGGTATTTGTTGACGGTCCTCTGTGTGGAGAGCACTGGACTAAGCATCTGGGAGAGGACAATACAACAGACTTGGTAGGCACGATCCCTGTCGTCAAGGAGCTTACTGTCCAGCTGGAGAAGTGAGTCGCTGATGTAAAATCTGTCCGGAACATAGGCAGCAGATGGCTTTATATCAGATGTTTTGATTTTCCGTGCCCAGCCTCCCTCCCTTTAGGCTCCTGCTACCAACTTGCATGGCTCATAAGAGGTGCCCGTGTTCACAGGGTCCCAAGAGGGGGACCTGGCAACTCCAGAACCCGTGGGGAGGGGCCTCAGGAGTCCCCCAACTGAGGGGAAATGCTCCGAGGTTGGGCGAATTTGGAAAACTCCCACAACGGCGCATATTACAGAATGATGATGAGACCCTGTGTGCCCTGTATGATGCATAATAATTGTGATATTTGTTAAGCACTTACTATAGACTGCTCGTTGTGGGTAGGTCACTGTTTATTGTTGTATTGTACTTTGCCAAGTGCACACAGTAAGTGCTTAGTAAATACAATTGAATGAATCAATTGAATGAATATATGCCAGGCACTGTACTAAGCGCTGGAGTAGATACAATGTAATTGGGTGAAACACAGTTCCTATCCAACATGGGGCTCACAGTCTTAATCCCCAGTTTACAGATGAGATAACTGAGGCACAGAGAAGTGAAGCGATTTGCCCAGGGTCACACAGGGGACAAGTGGCAGAGCTAGGATTAGAATCCAGGTCCTTCTAACTCCCAGGCCTGGACTCTATGCAGTAGGCCATGCTGCTTTGTGATTTTACCATACCCCGGGGTTCCCAAGGGTCCCCAGGGAACCCCCTAGATGTGGGTGGGGTTTGCCAGGGAGGGGAGGGGCTTTTTGCAGGATCAAAGCTAGAGGGAGCATTGGGAGTGCTGGCCTGTCACCTGGAGGCCATGCCCGAGTTCAGTCCACCCACTTGTCCCTGTCCTAAAGGTCCGGGAGGGCGCCCTCAGTCCCAGGCCGGGCACTATTCTTGATGTCCTGAGGAAAGGGAAGATTTCGCCTTCAGTGCATTTGTGTCCATAAACTTAGACATGTCTGTCGTAGATTGTGAGTCACTCAAGACACAGGGTCCCTATCCTAGTTCCAACTACGTACCCTTTCCCAGCACAGAGTACAGTGATCTGCACACAGTCGGCACTTAAGTACAATTACTAAGACAGCAAACCTGACTGGCTGACACTGATTTTGTATGGAGGGAGACTGTGCATTACAATTCCCTGCAAGAGGCCGGTGCCCACCTAGGATGGCGGAAGCCCCCTCAGAGTCTGTAAGGAGAGAGGTTTGAGCCCCAATTAATCAATCAATCAATGGTATTTATAGGGCTCTTTCTGTGGAGTATTGTACTAAGTGCTGGGGAGAGTACCACAGAGTTGCTAAACATTATTCCTGCCTTCAAGGAGCTTACAGTTTCAGTTCGGAGTTCATTTCTCCAAGTCAGCAGAGTTCTTTTGAAGTGATATTGCTCTCCCTTGCTTCCTACATGCTCCCTCACACCTTCACCAATTGGCTTTGTGGGCAGGGAATGTGTCTGTTTACTGTTGTATTGCACTGTCCCAAGCACTTAGTACAGTGTTCCGCACATAGTAAGCACTCAAGAAATATGATTGAATGAATCGAATGAGTGAATGAATGAAGAGTCCATCACTTATGCAGCATCACTCTTGCTAATTCCCCTATCCAGATTGTCCTCACACTCCTCACTGGAGTAGACGAAGCCCCCCATCTCTTCGAAACACTACTAAAACTGCTCTCTTCTCCAGGAAGCCTTCCCAGATTAATCCCACCAGTTGCAAGTCCCCCAGCTCGCCTCCCCTCCCCTCAGCTAACTGAGGTTGCTCTCTAAAGCAGAGCCACGGATCTCTTCAGGCAAAAGAGGGTTTTGACCTTCTTCTTCACTTGCTAGATGGAGTGTGAAGGGAAGAGCGGGGTGCTGATCCGGCTGGCTGAACGTGGAGGGGGTTTCGGTCATTGGCGCGACTGAACGCAGTCTTCTGGGAATGGAATTTGCTTACGGCGTCAGAAATCCTAGCCCGGGAAGCGGGCTGGGCTGGTGTGTTGGGGCAGGGTTGAGGGTAGAGCCAGGAATCCTGAGCTTCAAAAGAGAAACATCCGAGGGGAGAGGCTGACCCAGACTTGAAAGAGGTCGAAACTGAGGAAGCGCTTCCTGATGGGGAGGTTGGCTAGACTCAGCTGCTGGGGATGAAGAAAAGGGATGCACTTAATCACCCCTAGAAATCACTTTGCACTCCAGGTTTCTACATCTGAAATATCACCAAAAGGGGCACTTGATGCCTCCATGTGGCTTCTGCAAAATTCCAAAAGGGGCTGACTCTCCTCCTGGTTGTGTTTTAGCGTGGTTTACACCATCTGTAGTTCGGTGGCAAAACAGTTCAATCCATCAGCTAAGCAAACAATAGTATTTACTGAGCACCTACTGTGCGCAGCACACTCTACTAAGCCCTTGGGGGAAATATAATCAGTAGATATGATCCCTGCCCACAAGGAACTGGCAATCCAGTGGTGGGAGGGGGTGGGTAGACACCAAAATAATTTAAAGGTAAGATTGCTAACTCTTGAGTCGTGGACCTATTAGCATACTCTCCCAATGTTTAGTACAGCATTCAACTCATAGGCGTTCGATAAATACCACTGATGGACTGGTGTGAGTGGACATCACCAAATGCACTAAATGGGCCATAAACCAGGCCCGTGAATCTAGGGAAATAATAATAATAATAATGTTGGTATTTGTTAAGCGCTTACTATGTGCAGAGCACTGTTGTAAGCCCTGGGGTAGATACAGGGTAATCAAGTTGTCCCATGTTAGGCTCACAGTCTTCATCCCCATTTTACAGATGAGGTAACTGAGGCACAGAGAAGTTAAGTGACTTGCCCACAGTCACACAGCTGACAGGTGGCAGAGCCAGGATTCGAACCCATGACCTCTGACTCCCAAGCCCGAGCTCTTTCCACAAGCCACATCTTGGGGCCCTGGGTCTAATCCCGACTCTGCCACTTGCCTCCTGTGTGACTGGAAAAGGGGGATTAAATATATTTCCTCTCTTCTCTTTAGACAGCTAACCCCATGTAAAACAGGGACTGAGTCTGACCGGTTTATAGTGTTCTGTCCTGGTGCCGAATACAGTGCTTGGAACAAAGAAAGCAATCAATCCATCAGTCCATCAGTGGTATTTACTGTGCACTTACTATGTGCTGAACACTCTATTAAGCACTTGAGAGAATCAGCAGACACATTAGCTGCCCACAAAGCATTTACACTTAACAAATACGCCAGTTAGCAGAAGTGAAAAAAACCCCAAACCTTCAATCCAACAGAATCTCCCTTTTCACGTCTTTATTATTTGTGTTCCAAGAAGGAGAGCCCCTCAGCTCACTTCTGGCCTACCACGTGTGGCCACACCAGCCCACACAATCCCTTCTCTCTCCCTCTTCCCCCCCCCTTTTAGATTGTGAGTCTCTCACCTGAGCTTTTCCTTTGTTTTCCCCAGCGCTCTGCACACAATAGACTCTTAATACATCCTAGTTCTACTGCCTGTGCTGGGTTTGGGGTGAGAGGGGGTGCCCGAGGCTGGTTCTGGGTCCTTCTCGGAGCCTCGGTTGTCATAAATTCTAATCCTGCCTCCTCCACTTGTCTGCTGGGTGATGTAGGGCAAATCACTTCGCTACTCTGTGCCTCAGTTACCTCCTCTGTAAAATGGGGATTGAGACCGTGAGCCCCATTTGGTACAGGGACTGTGTCCGACCCGATTTGCTTGTATCCATCACAGTGGTTAGTACAGTATCTGGCACACAGTAAGCACTTAACAAATACCACCAAAAAACCCAAAAAGATGTGGTTAGGGACCGGGAAGCCGGGGTTTTCACTGTCCCAAAGAGAGGTCACCAGAGGCTGCGAGGAGTCTGGCTCTTGGTCCCAGAGAGTGGAGTGTTTGGAGAGAGGTAAATTGATCCCTTAAAGCCCCTGCATTGTTCCACTGGACCCTGAGGGCCATAGCCCACTCAGGCAGGGATCTGCCTGCCAGTGAGGGAGCAAGATAATAATAATAATAATAATACTAATGTTGGTATTTGTTAAACACTTACTATATGCAGAGCACTGTTCTAAGCGCTGGGGTAGACACAGGGGAATCAGGTTGTCCCACGTGGGGCTCACAGTCTTAATCCCCATTTTACAGATGAGATAACTGAGGCACAGAGAAGTTAAGTGACTTGCCCACAGTCACACAGCTGACAAGTGGCAGATCTGGGATTCGAACTCATGACCTCTGACTCCAAAGCCCGTGCTCTTTCCACCGAGCCACGCTGCAGATTTGAAAGGAACTTTCAGATGGGGGGCGCTGATGTATCTGGGGGGGATGAAGGCATGAGATCATCTCTTTTTCCCTCTTTGCAAACAATCTGTTCTCTGCTCTAAATAGTCAATAGCTTCCCACTCGGGAGAAGAGTCTTTCCTTCCTTTTGCCTACGCTCTCTCTGTCGCTGGGTGTGCCTGGACATCGCTCACCACTTCTCTGGGTTGTCTGTGCTTCTCGCTGTCTCTGTCTCTCTCCCTTTCTGTGGGCCTGGTGCTGTCTCTTTGGGTGGTTCTGTAAGTCTCTTTTTATCTCTGTGTCTCTCTCCCATGGCCTGTGAATGAGGGAATCTCTCGCTGTCTCCATCTAGGGTGTCTCTTACTGCTTTTGTCTTTCTCTGTCTCTCATCATCTTTGGTGTGTCCGTATGTCTCTGGGCCTCTAGTTGTCTCTGCGTCTGTCTACGTTTTCTTGTTTTCTGTGAGAGTTTCTCTTGCTACCTCTGGGTACACCTGTAAGTCTCACTTCCTTGCTGTCTCGGGGGGGGGGTCTGTACGTCTCTGGCTCTCTGTGTGTGTGTGAGGGTATCTCTTGCTGTCTCTGCCTCTCGCTCTGCATTTCTTCTGGCCATGTGTGTTGCAGAGGGAGAGGGAGAGTTCTCATTCTATCTCTTGCTTTGGAGAATTGCTAGCTTAAACCTTCCAACTCCCTCCTTTACTGACCCTTCAGGTTTGTTTGTATTCTTCCCGAGGAGGATCTGGTGTCTGGCCAAACGTTTCCCGGAAATGAAAACGATTCCTCACATTTGATGGATTTTTCCACATTATTCAAAAGAAGAAATGGATCGTGATGCCTCGAACGCTTACATTTGAGGAGGCGGGAGGTAGAGCATTTCTAAGACATAAAAGGGTTTGCAAACCCAAGGAAAAGGTGCCCATAATACAGTGGGATCAGATGATAGGCAGGAAATTATGGCAGGCATGGCAGGAAGGGAAATTTCATGATGGAAAATAAGCATTTTATTTGCTGGAAAAGACTCACCCCCCAAGCCTAACTAAGCCACGCTGAGTCTCACACCCAACAGTGGCTGATGTAATGGAGGAGGGCACAATGGGGGTCTGCTGCTGCTGCGGGTCTCGGAGACTTTCTGGGCCGGGACCACATGCCGCCCCCGCCCTCCCTCACAGACGTCTGACAGTGTGGGCTGCTGGCAGAGCAGGACCGATGGGGCAAGAGAGTATGAATGGCTCTGTGCAAACCACCCCAATCCTGAGGAAAAGACTCCAGCACCTCATCTGTTGGTGGGACAGTCTGCACCATTGTTACCAGATCAGCGCCGGCTGGAATGCCCCAGGGCCCCCGAAGAATGCCTTGATGTATTTTCACGGTCATGGTGTGAGGCGGTGGGAGGATGTGCGAGAGTGTCCTCATCACGGACTGTCTCCCCAGCAGTAGCATCATTAAAAAAAAAAAATTAGTGATGGGGCAAAAGTGAAGGCCTCCTTTGTTCCTCTCTTCCTGCACCACTTTTTTCTTCTCCTCACTTCCCTCTTTCTTTTCTTCTCTCCATCATCCCTGCTCCTGTTAGCCCCGCCTGAGCAGGCTTGATTTCTGAAAATCACTGGAGCTGTTTCCAGAGAAACTGGGATAAAACTTCACTGGAAGAACAGAAGCCTTGTAATATGTATGGAAGCAGAGTATGATTTTAGCTGAGAAGCAAGGAGGCTCTTGGATCCCAGAATGCCCGCAATGAGAAGGGCATAGCCCAGGCATCTGAAGAGCCACCTGCTGCCCCCAACCCACCACGGAGGAGGGGAGACAAGAATAACACCCAGAGTGACCCATATTTGGTGAGAGGGACATTACAGGGATGTGTTATTGAGAAGCAGTGTGGCCTAGTGGAAAGAGCACAAGTCTGGGAGTCAGAAAGACCTGGGTTCTAATCCCATCTTAGCCACTTGTCTGCTGCATGACCTTGGGCAAGTCACTTAACTTTTCTCTTCCTCGGTTCCCTCATCTGTAAAATGGGGATTAAGACTTTGAGCCACATGGGGGACATGGACTGTGTCTAAACTGATTAGTTTGTAACTTACCCCAGTGCTTAGAACTGTTTCTGGCACATAACAAGAGTTTCACAAATACCATAAAAAAAAAGATCTTCCTTATCCACTGTTTACCGACGTTATGGAAAATTTACAGTAGCACATGTGAATTAACACCTCCGGGCAACCACACCCACACAGAGAAGCAGCCTCATCCTCTGGTCTCCTGGTATTGCCCAGAGTTTGATGTCTCCTCTAGAGTGTAAGCGTGATGTGGCCAGGGAGCTGGGATGAGAACCTATAATCTATTTTAATGTATATCTCCCCTCCAAGACTAAATTCCTTAAGGGAAGGGATGTTTCTACCACGTCTCTTGTTTGTACTCTCCCAAGCACTTAGTACTGCGCCCTGTCCACAGTAGGCACTTAATAAATACAACTTATTGATCCATTAGGGTCAAACCTGCGCTTACTCAAACAAATCACCTGGAGAGGTGACTTCTGCCTGAATGCACTGGGATGACAGAAGGTTGCTCCTATAAGGAGGCAGGGGAAGGGAAAAAGTGACCTATCAAGGTCAAGGAGGGTGGCCTAGTGGAAAGAACCTGGGCTTGGGAGTCAGAGTCAGTCAGTCCGTCAATTGCATTTATTGAGCGCTTACTGCGTGCAGAGCACTCTACCAAGCGTTTGGGAACAATAAATAGGCACGTTCCCTGCCCACATTGAGTTTACAGTCTAGAGGGAGAAGACCTGAGTCCAATCCCAGCTCCACCACTAACCTTCTGGGTAACCTTGGGTAAGTCATTTCACTTTTCTATGCCTCAGTTCCCTCATCAATGAAATGGTGATTCCAACCTATTCACCCTCCTATTTAAGACTGTGAGCTCAATGGAGGTTCTGATTATCTTAAATTTACTTCAGGACTCAGTACAGTGGTTGGCACCCAGTAAGCGCTTAACAAATGTGTCTTGTCTTATGCCTTCAAGTCACCTCCGTCCCATAGCAATGCCATGGACACATCTCTTCCAGAAGGCCCCACCTCCATCTGCAATCCTTCTGGTAGTGTATCCATAGAGTTTTCTTGGTAAAAAATATGGGAGCTGTTTACCACTGCCTCCTTCAACACAGTAAACGAGTCTCTACCCTCGACCTTCTCCCATGACCCTGCTGCCCAGCACAGGGGAGTTTTGACTTGTAGCAGATTGTCTTCCACTCACTAGCCACTGCCCAAGCTAAGAATGGAACGGGTATGCCTCTGCTTGACTCTCCCTCCTATAGTTGTGACTGGTAGAATACTGGAAACTCTCCAGGTGTGACCCTGAGAGGGAATTAAAGTCATTTACCAGAAGTCTAAGGGAGGAGGACTTTGAGAGGCTCCCATGGCAGACCAAGGTGAAGACATCTAAAGAATCAACTCTCCTGTTTGGAGCCTGCGTCATCCCCAACTCCATGGAATCATTAGGACCTCTAGGTTCAAGTCATGTTATGGCTATTCTGAGGGTTTGAGAGCCTATTGAACAACTCAGATTTCACTCCCTCCATCTATGTCATCAGCCCTCAATTGAATTAGGGCACAGTAATCAATCTCCTTCCATCCATTACCTCATATTAGCCTGATTATTTGTAGTAATTCCTTCTCCCGGCTGCTCTCAAATTCGAAGTGCTGACTGCACGATCTGAAATGACATCTGTATGTCTCAAGTGAGGTTGAAAAAAAAGAGAATTTAACCCTTCTGGAACTGGTTCATCCAGTGCAGAGCGAAGCCGAGGGTTGGAATTCATTGTGGACGGTCAATCTGGGTAATGAAGAGTGGAAGACTCATTTTCTCCCAAATTAACTGGGAGATTTAGACAGAAGCGAGGAACATGTCTACCAGCTCTCTTGTATTATACTCTTCCAAGTGCTTAGTACTAAACATGGTGCTCTTCACCCAGACAGTGCTCAGTAAATACCATTAATGATGATGATGATTATGATGGTGGTGGAGTGGCTTGAACTGTATGGATGAATGCATTGCACAGCCTTGGACTGGAGTTGAATCTGAAGAATTTAATTGCCTCCATCGAATTCAGGGGAGACACTGTGGTATAATGGAGAGTGCTTGGGTCCAGAAGTCAGAAGTCTGGGTTTCTGTTCCAGATCACCACCCGTCCCACACATGAGAAAGTCCATTCTGCTAGGCACCTCCCCACTGGCAGAGAGGAGGAGAAGCTTCTCCACCCAGCTGGGGCAGGGATGTGGGCCAGGAATGTGTCTGGTACGCTCACAAGCACTAAGTACTGTGCTCTGCACACAGGAAGCACTTAATAAGTAGAGTGAAGGAATGAATGAATCTGGAATTCTTTGTGGAGGCTGAAAAAAGTCAGGCCAAGAGGGCCTTGGACACGTTCGTGGGCAAGATTGTTGAAGGAAAGTTAGGGATCAGTCAGTCAATCAGTCATTTGTATTTTTTGATCACTTACTGTGTGCAATGCAGTGTACTAGGCATACAATAAAACAATCCAAAATAAGGGATTTAGCCAGAGGGGGAATTTAGCAGTATTGGATTTAGCAGTATCCTCCAAGCATCCTGTAGCTCCTATTGGAGATGGAATCCTGGGAACACCCTTGCTAAAGTGACTGTGCTTTTTAGTGGACTCGGCACTGGAGAAGAAAGCAGAGGGATGGAATGGAATAGTAGGATGTGTTTGGTTTGGTGGTGCAAGACCAGCATAACTTGGATTGTAAGAAGAAACTGCTGGCATGGAATATTAGAATATTCTGGGTTTGCCGGCACGTGATCGGTGTGACTTGGACTGGAGAAAGAGTAGGTGGCAGGTATTAAAAAATTCCTGGTGTTCCGGCACAAAAGCAGGGGACCTTGGATTGGGAGAAGACAGTACCGTCATGGAATATTAGAGGGTTCTTAGTTTGGCTATGCATGATCAGCATGACCAACAAGCTCATAAAAGTCACCACTGTGGCAGGCCAGAACGGGAGGACTGAATCCAGAGGCAGTGAGGATATAAACTGGGCTGGCTATTATTCGTTAATGGTCGTGCAAAGAAGGTGTCCCTGCCCCGTTCCTCCAGAGGTCCTCCCAACACGTACAAGCTCCGTCGGCATCTGGGGCAGTCGATCAATCAATCAATCAATCATCAATCAATGATTACTATGTGCAGAGTACTGTACCAGGTGCCTGGGAGAATCCAATAAGACAGAGTTGACAGACAGTTCTCTGCGCATAGTTTTATGGTTTAGCTTACAATCCAGTGGGGGAGACAGACATTATAATGAATTATAAGTGCTTTAAGGGCGGGAAACATGTCTACTAATTCTGTTGTGCTGTACTCTTCCAAGTGCACATAGTAAGCATTCAATCAATTCCATTGATTGATATGTACAAAAGTGCTGTGGGACAGAAATGCTGTGGGCACAGTGCTCTGCACACTGCAAGAGCTCAATAAATACCATTGACTGATGAAAATTCTGTCATCAGTCTGACAGGTGTCTAATTTTCCCTCCCCTAAAGCTCATCTGTAATCGGTAATCTCCGTGGGTTCCTGCCAAACTAGCTAGGGGATTTTAGTGTCTGTTTTCTCCGCAGGATTGTAAGCTCCTTGAGGCCCAGGGGCCGTGTCCACTAATTGTCCTCATCCAGGCACTCCACGTGGGGCCCTACACGTGGTAGGTGCTCACTAAATACTGTGGACTGATTGATTAAAGATTACTCCCCCCCTCCTCTTGCCGTCGGACTCCTGATCGCTTGCCCTCCGACGGAAGATCCTACGTCCCCGTTCAACCCCACCACACCAGGCCTGTTCCGCAAGGCGGGGGATATCCTCCGTCAACCCCTCCCACCCCCAGAGAGGAAGCCTGGGCTGTAGCCAGGCCCGACCGGGTTAATAATAATAATAAGCATTTCCACCTCCATCAGTGGAATGTAGCGTCTCTATGAATAACCATTAGATTTTGGAATTTTTTTCCCCCCTTGACTGATGACGGCTAAATTACTGCTAAATATAGTCTTTGAATTTGCATTAATCCCCAGACTGCCACAACCACATTTGGGCTTTTATTGACAGCCGCGAACGTAAGCCCGCCACCTGCCTTTGGCATGCTCAGAAAGCGGGGGATGGAGGAGTCAGGTGAAGTCTGCCTGTCGATGGCTTCTAATGGCCTCTCTCACTTGTCTTTCTTCATTCCCTTCCCTGAGGTCCATTCGAACACCCCCACCGCTGTCTCCCCTCCCCTCCCACCTTAGGAAAAAATCTTCAGCTGTCGCTCCGGTGTGCTTAAAAGCTATTCCTAAGCTTGCTGTGGGCAGGAACGTGTTTACCATCTCTGTTATATTGGACTCTCCCACGGGATTACATTAGAGAAGCAGCACGGCTCAGTGGAAAGAGCTCGGGCTTGGAAGTCAGATGACACGGGTTCTAATTCCAGCTCTGCCGCTTGTCTGCTGTGTGACCTTGGGTAAGTCACTTAACTTCTCTGTGCTTCTGTTACCTCATCCGTAAAATGGAGGTTAAGACTGTGAGCCCCACGTGGGACAACCCAATTTCCTTGTGTCTATGCCAGCGCGTAGAACAGTGCTCGGCACATAGTAAGGGCTTAACAAATACCATCATTATTATTATTATTATAATTATAGTGGTTTGCACCCACTATATAAGCGCTCAATAAATATAATGGACTGATTACTGTCAGGCCAGGGGACAAGAACAGGCTTTCAATCAATCAGTGGTATTTATTTAGCGCTGAACGTGTGCAGAGCATTACACTAAGCACTTGGGAGGGTACATAGTAACAGAGTTGTTAGATACATTCCCTGCCAGCAACGAGTTTACAGTCGAAGCTCATTTTCACCCAGTAGGTCCTGAAAAGAAAGCAGGCCAGAAAGCACTCTCACCCTGTTTTTTTCCGCTGATGATTAAGGCACCCCGTCTTAGATTATTGAGATTAAGCCTCTCCATCTGGGGTCCTGAAGATGAAGGCACATCAGCTTGGGTCCTGAAGATAAAGGCACCCTATTCTGATCCTCAAGATCAAAGCACCCCATCTTGGGTCCCAGAGATTAAGGCACCCCTTCTTGGGCAAAACAGCAGTCTGCTTTTCTCTCTTCAGAAGGCCACTCTGAAGATTGGCCACTAGTGCCTCTCAACATCAGAGTGGGAGATGGCAAGAGGCTGAGCATCCCACGCTAGGCCCGAGGAGCCCTTTCTTCTGGTCACCGCGGAGTGGCCCAGGAAAGTTTCCGGGCCTCCCTGGGACTTTTCCAGGGATGGATGGGGTCTTCAGCAGGTCTCCTTTATAAGGCCTCTCTGTGTTTTCCTAAGCACGTCGGGAGGGTGAGTTATTCCGAGCGCGAAGATGAAATGTGCCGGCTCTCCGGCTGACGGAATGTGGCAGAGCCATTTTGCATGTCAGCACAGGGAAGAAGGGGAAAGCAGACGCATTAACTCCTTGCAGTAGGACAGTCTGATGATGGCTCCCCTCTGGGAGCTATGCACCCGTGAAAATCGATTTGACTCCGGCGGTAGCTGTAATAACTTTCCACTCTCTCATCTATCCTCTCGACAACTCAGGGAGATGAGAGAAGCAGGCGGCATTCTCCCCATTTTTCAGATGGGGAAACGGAGGCCAGGGAAGCGAAGCGGCCTGTTCCGGGTCACCCAGCAAGGCCGTGAGGAGAGCCTGCTTGGGACTCCCTGCCCAGGACTCTCACCGCATGACCTCTCTCACCTGACAAACAAGCTCCCGGGCCTGCGAGATCCCCTCCCTTTTGGGAAACCCCCTAAAGCTCCTCTCCCTGCATGTTCCTCCTTCCACAGTCTCCCCTTTCTTCCAAGCTCCCCTAACTCCAAACTCCTTTCCCTCCAAGTTCTCCCTCCTTCCAAGCTCCTCTCTCTCCAATCTCCCTTTCCTTTCAAGCTTTCCTCCCTCTAAGCTCCCCCTCGGGTCTCCGTGTCCTCCCCCCACCCCTCTTCTGCACCCTCTTTCTCTCACCCATCATTCTAGAAGTGGGAGTCCTTCTGGAGCATTTCCGAGCCCTCTCAGTTGGAGCTAGAAAGACACCCTCCGTCCTTGCCCTCTGGGGGCTTCCTTCCTGAGGTGGAGAGACGGCATAGCCATACAATATATCTTCATTACCCTATTTATTTTGTTAATGAGATGTACATCACCCTGATTCTATTTATTTGCTATTGTTTTAATGAGATGTTCTTCCCCTTGATTCTATTTATTGCCACTGTTCTCGTCTGTCTGTCTCCCCCGATTAGACTGTAAGCCCGTCAAAGAGCAGGGACTGTCTCTATCTGTTACCGATTTGTACATTCCAAGCACTCAGTACAGTGCTCTGCACATAGTAAGCGCTCAATAAATACCATTGAATGAATGAATACAATGTCCGGCCGTCACTTTCCGCCTCGACCAAATGAAACGGCTCCCCTGTAATGACTTTGTCAGCGGATTAGACTGAGGCCCGCTGGAGGTTCCTGGAGTCGGGGTAGTTCCAATACCATGGGGCCGAGGAAGCCTCCAGCCTTTTGTGGTTTAAGAGCATTACCTTACATAATGACATTTATTCCTATCCAAACCTATTGTTTAATCCATTTCACCATTCCCTAGCATGCCCAGCTTCCTCCTTTTCTTTTTCTCCCCTCTCTGCGCCACACTTAGTTAAAATGAATAGACTCAGTTGATAGGAATTCATAACCCACCTCAACTCTTTTGGCTCTCCAGAAGAGCGGAGTAAATCAGACTTTCTAATCCTCCTCTCGTTTAGAGATTGGTGAACCGAGATATACCTGCCAGTGTGCTGCCCCGTAGTTGATGCAGCCTGTCACAGAGCAGTCTGGGAGCCAACGCTTTCTGGGTAAGCCACATCTCCCCGCTCTAGGTGGGTTCCGTGCTGGTCAAGTCCCCCTGGATGAGGGAGACTGTTGGGGGAGACCGGGTTAGGGATCATGCGCAGGCTGTGGGACAATAAATCTTGGAAAATGGAAGATTTGCTACTGCTCCACTGCCCTCCATCCCACTCCTTTCTGTTTGCTCTGCCCCAGGGCTGCTGGAAAACTGCGGGTCCCAACACCATTGTGTTCTCCTCTGCACTTCCAATCGATCTATCAACTGTTTTTACTGAGCAGAGATGGGAGAGTACAGTACAACAAAATTAGCAGACACGTTCCCTGCCCACCCTGAGCTTACAGGCTAGAAGGGGAGATGGACATTAATATGAATAAATAAGTCATTTATAATATATAATTTAAAGATATGTTCATAGGTGCTGTGAGGGTGGGGGTAGGGCGAATAGCAAATGTCCAGAGGGGACAGATTCAAGTGCGTCCACGACGCAGAAGAGAGAGCGAGCCGGAGAAAAGAGGACTTAATTGGGGAAGGCCTCTTGGAGGAGATGTGACCATAATAATGCTTTGAAGGTGAACCCTCCTTCATTCTAATTTCCCCTGCCAAGGCCATCCACCAGAAGGGCCTGCTGGGGGGAATAGAGATTTGGTTTGGGGCTGTCTCCTGGCAACATCTACCCCTGGAAGCTCCAATCCCATAGGGACCGTGGGGGGCCAGGGCAGCAGTAGAGGGGTATTGGAAGTGAAGGGAGCAATAGGGAGGTGAGAGCGATAGGTATGATGGAGGTGATGAGGGTGATGGTGGAGATGGGAGTTATGAGGGTGATGGTGGTTAGGAGGGACCAATCAATCATATTTATGGAACACCTACTGTGTGCAGAGCACTGTACTGAGCGCTTGAGAGGGTACAATACCACAGAGGTGGCACACTTGTTCCCTGCCCATAAGGAGTTTACAGTCTAGATGGGGAGACAAACATTAAAATAAATTACAGCTATAAACAAAAGTGCCCTGGTGTGGATAGCAAGTGCTTAAAGGATATAATAATGATAATTGTGGTATTTGTTAAGTGCTTAGTATGCGCCAAACACTGCACTAAGCACTGGGGTAGATACAAGATTTCATTCCATTGTATTTATTGAGTGCTTACTGTGTGCAGAGCACTGTACTAAGCGCTTGATAATCAGGTTGGACACAGTCCTTGTAGGGCTCACAGTCCTAATCCCCATTTTATGAATGAGGGAACTGAGGCACAGAGAAGTGAAGTAACTTGACCAAGGTCACACAGCAGACAAGTGGGGGAGTTGGGATTAGAACCCAGGTCCTTCTGACTTCCAGGCCCGTGCTCTAGCCACTAGCCCACGCTGCTATAGATCCAATTGTGCAGGTATCCAAAAGGGAAAAGGAGCAGAGGAAAAGAGGGCTTAATCGGGGAAGGCCTCTTGGCGGAGATGTGATTTTATTAAGGTGGGGAGCATGGTGGTTTATTATAAAAAAAGGGGGAGGGAGTTCTAGGCAAGAGGGATGGGAGGGACAGTGGGCCAGCCCAGCCTCGCTCATCCTAGCTTCTGGCAAGACCCAAGGGAGTCCAACCAGGGCTGAATTCTCCCCTTGGAACTACCTGAACAGCTTCAGTCCGGAATGCCGTGGCCCAACCTAGCTGGGAACGATGGGTAAAGACTCCCGGTGAGAATTCTAGGCACTCTTCTGATCCTATTCAAATGATTCCTCGCAGTTCACCCGTAGACAGCAGCGGGAGGGATGCCAGCGGGGAGATACACACGCTGCCATTACACACGGGCTGACCTCAGGTTTTACACCTCCCTTGAGACCTCTTCCTTCAAAGGTTACCTTGATGCTTTCCCTGATCATTTTCAAGACTTTTCATCGCATACAAAAGGGTTTGGGAGCCCCGATTCCCTTCTTGTGCTTTTCAAAGACAATCTCTCCACCTCCACTTGTTCAGCTTGTGCTGATGAACTGGGGGGAGAAGCGGGCGGATGCCTGGCTCAGATACAGGGATCAATCGATCAGTCAATCTAACAATCGTATTTATTGAGCACTTACCATGTGCAGGGCACTGTTCTAAACACTTGGGAGAGTACAAGAGAACTGACACATTCCTTGCCCATGATGAGCTTATTGTTTTAGAGGGAAGGTAAGAAAAATGGACCCGAAAGGTCCTCATCTGGGTGTTTCATGGTCCTCAACAGGGGAGTCATTCTTCAGCAGCCCTGCCATCGGTCCCCCCAAAATCCCCCACTGGGGATGTCACCCTCCTTAACAACCCATCGATTAAAGCGGTTCCATCCCTGGCTTGGCAGAGAGGATTTAATCAGCGTAACCCCTGCAAAAGAACACCAGAGGTACTGCAGACTGCTTGAAGTCTATAAATCTCCCAAGAGCTTAGCACAGTGCACTGCACACAGTCTCACATCCATTTGGAGGTCCTGCGAGGTATCAAAATAGTACCTTAGTCAGAGAGACTTCATCCATGAAGGTGAATGTAGTCGAAAGAACTGATATGTGACTGAAATCCCTTCCACAATTTGGGGATGTAAAGGTAGTCCCTTACTGAGCTCTAACAGCAAGGCCTATTCGGAAAGAGAACGGAACCGAGATTCAGGAGACTCAGATCCTAATCCTAGCTTTATAACTTGTCTGCTGGGTGACCTGGGCAAGTCTCTAAACTTCCCTGTGCTCCGGTTTTCTCATCTGCAAAATGGAGATAAAATATCTGTTCGGGGGTCTTTCCTGGGAGGGTTTTTATAGTACTCTTTAATTGTATTCGTTAAATGTGCCAGGCACCTACTAAGCGCTTGTGTAGGTAAAAGCTAATCAGGTTGGACCCACTCCCTGTCCCACATGGGGCTCACAGTTTTAATCCCCATTTTACAGATGAGGTAACTGAGGCCCAGAGAATTTAAGTGATGTGCCCAAGGTCACACAACAGATAAGTGGTGGGGCTGGGATTAGAACCCAGATCCTCTGATTCCTAGGCCTGTGCTCTGTCCACTAAGCCACACTGTTCCCGTGTTGTTCCTTTTCTTCCTTCTCCTTAGACTACGAGCCTCATGTTTACGGGGAATTCTTCTGAGTGCGGGGAAGACAGGCCTTGTCCCTACTGTAGTCTCCAAGGTGCTTAATATAGAGCCTAGATTCAGTCAGCATTCAGTAAATGACGCAAAGATACAGCCCTTTCCCATTTAGATCTTTTCGTAATTACCATCTATGCTGTCTCCCATAGTGTTCCACTTTTCTGCCTACGTGGTCATTCCTCTAAGGTTTAAAGCCTGGCAACACAACATCCCATTGGTTTCTTTCCCTCTACCGAGTCTCCACAGAAGTCTATTATATAAAGAGTCTCATCAGCCGCCAAGAATTCTAATTTGCCTATTTCATATTTTAGGGCTTCTGGCATTAATGGAGGAGCATTTGTGTATTTTGCCTTTGTGCTTTGTGCTGATATCTCAGCTGCCGGTAGCCCTTTTTGTAGGGCAGTCCAATTTGCTCTCTTCGTTTACGGTAAAAACCCATCGGAGTCTCTCGCTTTCCCCTCTTCCAGACACAACCCCTCTCACCTCCCAATGCTCGGTCCATCTGGAGCTTGTGTTTCACCTCTTTCACTCGGATTCCCAGTTTTAACTTTCGTGGCTCAATTGATCAGTGGTATGGACTGATCATTTACTATGTGCGGAGAACAGTCCTAAGTGTTTGGTTTTTTTCTGGAGGGGGGTATTAATTAATCAATTCATTCATTCCTTCAATTGCATTTACTGAGCACCTACTGTGTGCAGAGCACCGTACTAATTGCTTAGGAGAGTGCAACAGAACAATAAATAAACACATTCCCTGCCCTCAAGGAGCTTACAGTCTAGAGGCGGAGACAGACATGAATATAAACAAATAAATTTAAGTGCTTACTATATGCAGAGCACTGTTCTAAGCACTGGGGTGGATACAGGGTAATCAAACTGTTCCACATGAGAGTCACTATCTTTATCCCCATTTTACAGATGAGGTAACTAAGGCACAGAGAAGTTAAGTGACTTGCCCACAGTCACACAGCTGACAAGTGGCAGATCCAGGATTCAAACCAATGACATCCAACCCCCAAGCCCACACTCTTTCCACTGAGCCGCGCTGCTTCAGATATGTACTTAGTGCTGCGGGGCTGAGAGGTGGGGATGAATAAAGGGAGCAAGTCAGGGCAACGCAGAAGGAAGTGGGAGATAACGAGGGCTTAGTCAGGAAATGTGCCTTCTATTAGGCTTTGAAGTGGGGGATAGTAATTGTCGGATTTATTGAGTGCTTACTTTGTGCACAGCACTGTACTAAAGAATATAATACAACACAGTTGGTAAACACGCTCTCTGCCTACAAGAAGATTATAGTCTAGAGGGAAACACAGATATGAAAATAAATTATGGCTATGTACGTAACTTCTGTGGGGTTGAGGGTGGGGTGAATAGCAAGTGCTTAAAGAGAAAAGATCCCAGTGCATAGGTGATGCAGTAGGGAGGGAATAGGGAAATGAGGGCTTAAGCAGGGAAGGCCCCTTGGAAGAGAAGTGATTTTATGAGGGTTTTGATGGTGAGGGGAGTTGCGATCTGTTGCCTATGAAGGGGGAGGGAGTTTCAGGCCAGAGGGAGGATGTGAGGAAGTGGTCGGCAGTGAGATAGAAGAGCCTGATGTACAAAAAGTAAGTTGGAGTTAGAAGAGCCAAGTGCGTAGACTGGGTTGTAGTAGGAAATCAGAGGGGTAAGAGAGGTTAAGGCAAGCCAATTGAGTACTTCAATCAATCAATCAATCAATCATATCTATTGAGCACTTACTATGTGCAGAGCACTGTACTATGCACTTGGGAGAGCACAGCATAACAATATACCAGATACATACCCTGCCCACAACGAGCTTACAGTTTAGTCAATGTAATTAGAATTAATTCAATATTATTGATTGAATTTTCATCCGTAGAGTTGGCAGGCTGGGGCCATTTTGGATCAGATAGAATCTTCCTGGGCCCAAGGTCTTCGTGTCCCTCTGCACGATGGTCTCGTCCACGCTGTCCATGGAGAGTACAATATAACAGAGTCGGTTTCCACCCTCCCTGTCCACAAGGACCTTACAGTCTACAGGGAACCTCCCAACTTATTTCTTCTCTGGATGAGGGCCTTCATCTCTGTAAACTTCGGGCAACGTGAGAAGCAGTGTGACCTAGTGGAAAGAGCACGGGTCTGGGAATGAGAGGACCTGGGTTCTAATCCCAGCTCCGCCATTTGCCTATTGCATGACCTTGGGCAAGTCACTTCACTTCTCTGTGCCTCAGTTCCCTCATCTGTAAAATAGGGATTAAGACTGTGAGCCCTGTGCGATTACCTTGTATCTACCCCAGTGCTTATGGCAGAAGATAGGACGTTCTGGAGAAAATATGTCCATAAAATCACTTTGAAGTGGAAACAACTTGATGGCATTTGAGATGAAATACATCCCAGTGCTTAGAACAGTACCTGGCACACAGTAAGCGCTTAACAAAAACTATTAAAAAAAATTCACCTGCTCCACTGGGGCAGGGATTTTTTTTTTCTCCCACCCTCCCCTGGCTTCCAAAATTGGCTCAAGTGGAAATGACGCACCTTCACGAACCGGAGACTCTGATATCAGGAGCGGGGAAAACTGCGGTGATGTGTCTGCTTCTGAGAGATTCCTACCTGTCGGGGTGAAGCCCTTCACAGCTGAAATATTTACCTTTCATTTTCAAAGCCTGCAGTCTCCAGGTCTCTGGGGCTGGGTTTGAAAGCCGTCTTGGCCCCAAGTGGGCCGGGGCGAGCTGATGAAGCTCTAATTTCTGGGCCCTTTTCTGATTCTCTTTTCATAAGACCGTCGTTTACCATAAGACAAAGAAGAAAGGGATGGAAAATGATGTGATCTATGGGCGGAACTCGGGAATCTCTCTGTTAAATCCGGACGTTTCAGATTGGTTTCGGTGGCTTTGTAGGTTCTAAGTCAAGGTTCTTTAAACTGAATGAGGTAATGCTCCTCAGATACATAAAGCATCCTTGAATAACGAGGGCACTTTACAAGCTTGGGTTAAGGGTGGGTGCTCTCATCCCCTGAGGAGATAGATTGCTCCTTGGGCTCTGGACCGGAAGCATGGGTCTGGAATTTAAAATAGTGTCTGACAGACCGGGGGCTTCCATCCAGTTGAGCAAAGGAACTCAGGATGAGGAGTCTGGCAATTGTTCTAAAACCAACAGGTACTCTCGTCTCTCTCTCTATTGACCGTTAGACCTTGTGCTCAAGCCTTTTGCTCAAGTTGCTCTAGGAAGCAGATTCAACTAGCAGTTAAGACCCTGGGCCTGGGAATCAGAAAACCGGGGTTCCAATTCTGACTCTGACACTTGCCTGCTATTTCACCTTAAGCAAGTCACTTCACTTCTCTGTGTCTCAGTTTCCTCCATTGTTAAATGGGGATGAAATACCTGTTCTCCATCCTATTTAAACTGTGAGTCTCGTGCAGGACCGGAACTACGTCTGACTTGATTAACTGGTATCTACCCCAGTGCCCAGAACAGTGCTTGCCACATAGTAAGTGCTAAACAAAAATCATTTTAAAAAAAGAGGCCTCCTTCCTGTCCTTCACATCTGGCAGGCTCTGCTCTCCCCATCTTCAAAGCCCTTCTGAAATCACATTTCCTTCTGGAAGCCTTCCCTGATTAAACTGGACTGTAGAGTGTAGATCCTCTAGATGAAAATTTTGTTGTGGGAAGGAACGTGTCTACCAACTCTGTTATACCGTACTCTCCCAAGAGCTTAGTACAGCGATCTACATATAGCAAGTGTTCAATAATATGAGTGATGGATTGCTCTTTCACCTCTCCGTCCTATTTCCTCCCCTAAAAACAATTATAGGTAAGGGAAGCAACCGGAATTACAATGGAGCTGTGAGAATATGGAGGAAGCTGAATCTCAAAGTGCTTGAGGGCGAAAGTTCAGGTGTGTAGATGACAATTGTTTTTAGGGTCTACCACCCCTGTTACACTACTAGCTCCTTGAAGGCAGGATTAAAGTCTGCTTACTCTGTTGTTCTCTCTCAAGTGTAAGTGTAAGTATAACAGTGCTCTACCCAGAGTAAACATTCAATAAATACCATCGATTGATGGGTTGCTCCTGGGGACCGTAGGTTCGGAGGGGTTTCCTTGTCCACGGTGTTAAGTTTGGAGGGGTTTCCTTGCCCACGGTGCCCCTTCCTAGACTGGTAATGAGGGTGGCGGAGGGAGATTCGCACGAAATGGAATTGCGCCAAGCTCCTTCCCATGCTCCAACCACCACCCAAATCAACCCCATTCCTCACGTGCTCTCTCCTCTTTCGATCTTGCTTCCGCCCTCCACGCGCAATCGTTGGTGTTTATGGAGTGCTTACTCCATGCAGAGTACTGTACTGAATGCTTGGGAAAGTGCAATCTCCTTCCTTTTCTTTCCCGTCGCTTCCTCTCTGCCCTTCCCCCAGCCACCCCCGGCCCGCTCTCCGGATTTCCTTGCTTTGGAGGGAGTGTAATTATTTACCGCTCACGCAGCACCCTGCCCCCACATGGGACTGTGCCACGCTGCAGTGACACCTAAGAGCACGCAGATTGTCATAGCAATGGCCTGCCATGCCTGACAGCGTCTGCGATAAATCACCCGAAATCTCCAGCAGATTGCTTCCTTTCAGAGGCGGCTTTGCAGCAAAAGCAACCCAACACCTCCAAATAATAACATTACCCGGGGAACAGGTTCCCCCCCCGCCCCCGCTCAGACCCTTCCCGGATGATCTGAGCCTTGGACAAGAGGGTGACTCAAGAAAACAAATGTCATGCAGGTTGTAATGGGGAATAAATACGTGCTCTCCCTCCCTGCTCGACTGTGAGCTCCATGCGAACAGGGACTGTGTCTGATCTGATTACCCTCTAGCTACCCCATCGCTTAGCACAGCGCTCGGCACATAAGTGCTTAACAAACACCATCATTATTAAGTCACAGGGGCACAAGAGACAGTGTTAATTACCCAGCACATGAGGTTTCCTTCAGCTGCCCCGGTTTGTAACAAAATCCTGTGTTTACAGAAAACTGGCACCAATAGCACTCCATCACCTGTAATTTATTTCATTATCTTTCTCTCCTGTTATATTGTAAACTCCTCAAGGAGAGGGATTCTATTTACTAATTCTTCCATACTCTCCTAAGTGCTCGGTACAGTGCTCTGCACAGAGTAAGCGCTCAATAAATACCACTGATTGATTGATTAGACTGTAAGCCTGTCAAAGGGCAGGGACTTTCTCTGTTACCGATTTGTACATTCCAAGTGCTTAGTACAGTGCTCTGTACATAGTAAGCGCTCAATAAATACTATTGAATGAATGAATGAATTATTTATTTATATTAGGGCCAGCAGAGACTGTTGTCCAGGCAGGAGATTTTTCTGGAGAGGAACTAAACACAAGGGATCACCATCACTGGCGGTCAGAGCCTGACTTCCTGGATATCAAGGGTGCTGAGGACCCTGGGCTAAAATGGGGGCATGATCTGCCATCTTTAATTCCCTGTGGGGACCACTCCCACTCAGGTTAACATTGTGAGTCAGAGCTGATTTTCAATGGCCCAGATGGACTGGGAGGACTGGACCAACCTGTTGCTGTTTTAAACAAGTCTTGAAGGCCACTGATGCCCCTTAAATTTCTAACAGATGACTAAATCCTTTCCCCCCCCCCAAATGACAAAAATATATTTAGATTGTTGAGGGTGCTTTTATTTTTCTAAAGCCTTCCAAATCAATGATTCCACTTTATCCTGTGAACTGAAGGTGAGGGAGGATCATCATCCCCATTTTACAGTTGAGAAAATGGAGGACCAGAGAATTTCAGTGAATTGCTCATTAAGCACCATCTCAGGGAAGCAGCTTGGCCTAAGGGAAAGAGCCTAGGGATGGGAGTCAGAGGATCTGGATTCTAACCCAGGCTCTGCCACTTGTGTGCTGTGTGACCTTGGGCAAGTCATTTACCTCTTCTGTACCTCAGTTCCCTCTTCTGCAAAATGGGGATTCAAAATCAGTTCTCCCTCCTACATGGACTGTGAGCCTCACATGGGGCCTTATTACCTTGTGTCTACCACAGCGATTAATACTGTGCTTAACAAATGCCATAAAATTATTATTAATATTATTATTACCTGAGGAGAGTATGGAGATTCTCACTGTCAGAATCATTGAACATTATGCGATTACCCACCCCTTAGACCTTATCTCAACTCTAGACATAAAACTGACCTTTGCCCCAACCCCAGTTTTCACCACACCCCAGTACTAATTCAACCAAAATCTCACTGGGTTTAGAAGGAGAAGGCACTGCCAACTTGTTGGCAGTCATTTTGATTGATGAAAAAACTTCTATATTAATTACACTGATTTTTAGTACATGGTGATAGTTGTGAGATATTTACATTTCTTGGATAGCACTCATAATCTGATGATATGTGTCTTCACGGATGCTGAGGACGAATGTACATAAGTTCTATAGTTGGTTGATGGGTTTATATGGCTTAGGAAAGTAGTAAAGAAATTCCTTGTGGGCGGGAAACGTGCCTTGTGCTTCTATTGTACTTTCCCAAAGGCTTAGTATCAATCAATCAAAGCTACTTAATGAGAGCTCACTATGTGCAGACCACTGTACTAAATGCTTCGGAGAGTACAATACAAAAGAGAAGGGAGACATGATCCCTGTTCACAAAGAGCTTATAGTTAAGAACAGGGACAGGCATTAAAAATAAGCTACAGATGGGGAAAAGTAGTAGAAGTATTTAGTGTTTACTGTGGGAAGAACACTGTACTAAGCACTTGAGAGAGGACAAAACAATAGGGTTGGTCGACATGATCCCTGCCCACAAGGAACTTAGAGTCTAGAAGGGGAAAAAAGTGTTAAAATAAGGTAGAGAGGGTCAAAAGTAGAAGTAATGGAATTTATTAAAACTTGCTATATGTAGAGCACTGTACTTTCATTACCTTCTCCCGCGGTCTTGGAAGACTGCCTTAGAGAACTAGTGATCCTAGGGCAGGGGGTAGGGAGGAGAAAAGTTATGATTGGTAAGGAGGGGATGTTAATGGCAAGAGGCAGGTCTGGTATTGTGGCTCCAACCCATTGCAGCCTCTGGCATTGCAAAGAAGCACTTAATTAGGAAAACTGTTTAATCTAAATTTTTCCTCTCAAAACCTGCAGGTATCATCATCTCAGGGCATCAAGTAGACCCCTAAATAAGGCAAATCTAGCCTTCATTGTTATTCCTCTAGGTCATTTTCACTGGGCTTACCCAGTGCCCTCCCCGTAAAGCCCCCCAAAACACCACGGGGTTTTCATCGAGGCTGCTGGTAAACAGATTATCCTCTGTATTTGAAGGCTCTTACAAGATTTTTTTTTTAACAAGGCATAGAAGTTTTTATTAAGTCCGAATGAATAAAGCATCCTTCTGCTTTAAGCCCGGCTGCTCGGTTTCATTTTATAAGAACCCGTTTGCCCAAAACCCAGAAGAACAAGGGGGTGACTTTCATATACCTTCTTTCTCACAGAAAAAAAAAATACAACCTTGGCTATGAAGAACCTTGTGGTGAGGGAATAGGGGCTATGGTAACAAAAGTAATTCAGACAGTTCTTATACCATCGGCTTTAATTCATCGCCAGTCTCCGTTCTTAATGGTGAAAAAATGTGGGAGAGATTGATGCAAAAAGTCACATTTGTGTTAGTGAAGTATATCCCATCTTAACACCGTTGCCTTGAGTAATGGGTTTTTATATAAAAAAAAATCCTGGATGGGTGATACCTGTTAATAACACTTATAACTCATGGCCTAGAACACTTCTTGCCTGCAGCATTTTACAAGCTTCAGCAAATGAATCCTCGTGACAGAACGATGACAGATTTCATCATGCCCACTTTACAGAAGGGGAAAATAATAATAATAATAATAATAATGTTGGTATTTGTTAAGCGCTTACTATGTGCCGAGCACTGTTCTAAGCGCTGGGGTAGACACAGGGGAATCAGGTTGTCCCACGTGGGGCTCACAGTCTTAATCCCCATTTTACAGATGAGGGAACTGAGGCACAGAGAAGTTAAGTGACTTGCCCAAAGTCACACAGCTGACAAGTGGTAGAGCTGGGGTTCGAACCCATGACCTCTGACTCCAAAGCCCGTGCTCTTTCCAGTGAGCCACGCTGCTTCCCTAAATAAATAAAGGCTTCAATACGATTTCTCCCCCTCACTGCCATCTCCTTTTGGGAGGGAAGGAGCAACTACAGCTGGGAGCATGAGAGGCCTGGGTTGGCCCTTTTTAAATGGTATTTATTAAGTGCTTACTATTGGCAGACACCGTACTTAGCACTACGGTAGATGCAAACTAGTCAGATTGGACACAGTCCATGACCCAAGTGGCCCTCAAAGTCTTAATCCTCATTTTTCAGATGAGGTAACTGTGACACAGAGAAGTTAAGTGCTGCAGAAGTGGGAATTAGAACCCAGGCCCTCTGACTCCCAGGTTGTGCTCTTTCCACTAAACCATGTCACCTCTAGTTGGTGGTAAGAACTTAGTGTGCTAATTATCTCTCTCCTCTCTCCGTCTCTCTCTCTGTCCCTCCCCTTTTAGACTGTGAGCCCACTGTTGGGAAGGGAAGGAAAGGGATTGGGAAGCAGGGTGGCTCAGTGGAAAGAGCCTGGGCTTCGGAGTCAGAGGTCATGGGTTCGACTCTCGGCTCGGCCACTTGTCAGCTGTGTGACTGTGGGCGAGTCACTTGACTTCTCTGGGCCTCAGTTACCTCATCTGTAAAAGGCGGATTAACTGTGAGCCTCACGTGGGACGACTTGACTACCCTATATCTACCCCAGCTCTTAGAACAGTGCTCTGCACATAGTAAGCGCTTAACAAATACCAACATTGTCTCTATCTGTTGCCAAATTGTACAGTCCAAGCACTTAGTATTCTGCACATAGTAAGAACTCAAATAGAATTGAATGAATCACTCTCTTTCTCTCTCCCTCTTTTTTATGGTATTTTTTAAGTACTTACTAAGTGCCTGGCAGTGTACTAAGCACTGGAAGCTAATCAGGTTGGACACAGTCCATGTCCCACATAGGGCTCACAGTCTTAATCCCCATTTTACATATGAGATAACTGAGGCACAGAAAAGTGTCTTGCCCAAGGTCACACAGCAGACAAACGCAGGAGCCAGGATTAGAACACAGGTCCTTCTGACTCTCAGGCCCATGCTCTCTCCGCTAAGCGAGGCTGCTTCTCCCTCCCTCCCTCCTCCCCCATCCTTTATCTCTCTCCCTCCTCTGCATCTCTATTCCCTTTTGCTATGTATATTTATGATGGGCTCGGATCTGAATGCCGACAAGTTACGGTAGCAGGAGCAGAAGGGCAGCTCTCCATTCGTAAAAATCCGCTTCTCTGAAGATAAAAACCGTGATAGAGTTACGGTGCATTATTGCTGTTTCTAAATGGGAATGCATTAATATGGGAAGTGCAGTGCTGTGCCTCCCCATTTCCTTCTCTTCCTTTAGCCTACCAAGCATAGTCCAAGCCATCAAATCACCTGATCCCTTATTGCCCGGTAGGAAAAAAAGAGGTCATAAGAATCAAGACCAGAACACTTAAGATGGCTTCCTTCTTCACTGAAAGGCAGGAAAAGTGAAGTTTTCTGGACAGGACAAGGAGTTGGTTTTAAAATTTTATTCATGGATAAGAACCGGAACAAGTTTAGGAAGGGAAATTCCAGTCTCCTTCCTGAAGATCTTTAGGCCCCCAAACTGGGTTGGTCTGAAGGCAGGAGAATGGACTGGATGACCCCTAGACGTCTCGGTCAGTCCTGCGTTTCTCTGATCCTACTCTAGCTTTCCTTATCATCATCATCAAGGTATTTATTGAGAACTTGCTATATGCAGAGCACTCTACTAAACGCTTGGGCGAGTACAGTACAACAAAGTTGGCAAACACATTCCCTACCCACTATGAGGTTACAGTCTAGAGAGGGAGACTGACATCAATATAAATAATTTATAACAGAATTTAAAGATAGGTACCTAAGTGCACATGGGCATGTTTATTCCCTCCATCGTTTTCAGGGGAGCTACTTGAGAAGCTTTGCCTATACTTACTGTGCCTCTTCCATACCCCCAGAATGAGGATCATTCCTTCATTCCTTCATTCATTCAATTGTATTTATTGAGCACTTACTGTTTCCAAAGCACTGTACTAAGTGCTTGGGAGAATACAATATAACAACAGACACATTCCCTGCCCACAATGAGCTCGCAGTCTAGAGGTGGAGACAGACACTAATATAAATAAATAGATATCTATATAGAGATATAGATATATAGATGTGCTGTGGGGATGGAAGGGAGCAAGTCAGAGCAACGCAGAAGGGAGTGGAAGAAGAGGTGAAGAGGGCTTAATCAGGGAAGGCTTCTTGGAGGAGATGTGCCTTCGGTACGGCTTTGAAGTGGGGGAGAGCAATTATCTGGTACGAGGAGGGAGGGCGTTCCAGGCCAGAGGTAGGATGTGGGCAAGGGGTCAGCGGTGAGATCGAGGTACAGTGAGAAGGCCAGCATTAGAGGAATGAAGTGTGCGGGCTGGATGGCTGGGTCGGGGAAGATTTAAAGGGGAAGGCAGTGGGAGGTTTATCGTCATCATCATCATCAGTGGGGGACTCTTTACCCCAAAGAGTCTTGCCGCCTGTGGTTGGGAGGTATCTCAGGACTTGTCACTATATCTCTTCCCACTTTTTAATTCTAGGGTCACCAGAGAGATTAGATGCTCCATGATATTTTAATAATTCTGACTTTTTTTTGATACAACCATAAATGACCCAAATGGAAATAATGGCTCGAAGTATTGCTTTCTGACTTCCTTTTCCATCAGTTCGGAGAAACCAAAGGGTCAGCTTCATTCTCTCTTTCCAGACACTTTTCCTGCCCAGATCCTCAGAGTTTGACAATGTATCATCTTAAGACAGCTCCTAGCCTATTCAAAGGGGTAAAATAAGGTAAAATGCTGACACGTCTTCTCCTTCGGATGTCCGGCTCAAAACGCCTAATTTTGCATCTAGTCTTTTTTTGAGGGTGGAATGTGTCTTCTTGCATTAGTTTAAACCTCTGGATAGAGTTACACACCACAGAAGATGTTTTATTTTTAATGCTAGTGGTTATGTCGGCGGGGAGAGATCCCCTGTGCCTTAAGCGCATTAGTCATAGGCACGTTTTGGTTTCTAGCATTTTCATGTTATCCTTATGCTTGGAGAGGTTAGTCACTGTAGGTGTAATCCTAGCTGGGCACAGGTTTTTCGTGTGACTGATTGAGAGAAAGCTGTCTGCCTTTTAAATCACATCTCAGCCTGGCCACTTGAAGATACCTCTCGCCAGGAATGGGCTGTGAAATGGATTTGGAAATTAAATTTTGGATTTCAGATGACGTTTAGGAACCGGTGGCCAAAAGCGAAGGCGCCTTGCTGAAGAGCACCAAATCCGGTTTTCAAAAAAGAAAGTGAGCTGGTCAGAAAATCCATATGGAGCTAGTCCATACAAGGGCAGAATAAGGAGGGGAGGTAAGGGAGAGAGAGTGGGGATGGCTCAGTGCAGATCATCACCACTACTGCAGAAACGACTGAGGCGGGGGGTCCTGCTGGTGGCAGGACAGAACTTTCCCCTTTAAACCACTGGTGTCCGAGCGATACCGCCCTGAATGGCAAAGGGCATAGAAAGGTGCACTTTTCAAGGAGAAAGCATGCAAATTACAGATCTCTTTCATCAACTTTCAAACTCATGGACTTGATCTCACCATCAGCAAGATCTTTGCATCGGGGAATGACACCTTTTGGTAAAGGAATAGCCGGGGAGAGAAACCTCTCATATGACCTCTTTGACTGGGAATCCCTTGTGGTATGAATATATGCCCTATGTCTGGAGTTTGGGGAATCAATCAGGGAAGTCTTTGTGGAAGAGGCAGTCAAAGCACCTGCCATTTTGCTTAGGAAGAGCCTTATTTTCTCTTCTCTTCTTTTTTGAGTGGTATCTGTTGAGTGGCATTTGTATATGTTCCAGGCACTGTACTAAGCACTGGGGTAAATACAAGATAATCAGGTTGGACACAGTCCTTATCCCACATAGGACTCACGGTCTTAATCCCCATTTTATAGATAAGGTAACCAGGCCCAGAGAAGTTAAGTGAGTTGCCCAAGGTCACACAGCAGACAAGTGGCGGAGCTGGGATTCGAACCCCGGTCCTCTGACTCCTAAGCCCGTGCTCATTCCCCTAAGCCACGCTGACCCTCGTGAGCCAGGAATATGGCTACCAAATCCGTTATACTGTACTTCCCAAGCACTTAGTACAGTGCTCTGCACACAGTAACCACTTAACATTGTCTGATTGATTGACTGAGCACATCTTTCCTCCTCACACTACAAAACACTTTTTCCTGGATTGTCTTGTTTTTCTTCCTTCTGCCCCTTGGAAGAAGGTGTGAGGTGGCCAGAAATGATTCCCTCCCAGTACATTTGGAGAAACTGAGGCCCAGAGGGGTGAGGAACTAGCTCCGTATCATGCAGTGAGCTAGTGGAGACTGGGAAGAATGATCTCTAGTCCACTAGGGCTATCTCCTTGAGCAGTTTTAAGACACATAGAGTAGTTTGCACATTAAGAGTTGGGGTTAATTCCATTGTTCCTACTCTTTACCTCCCTACAGAAGTGTTCTCGAAATACCGATTTGGCATATGTATCACACACCCTTTTGGAGCATATGTGGTTTCTCCGGAATTGATTCCAATAAATGTTGAGTTCTGAAGGGAGGCGGGCTTTCGCAACAGACTTTGGCTAGAACGTGACAGCAGAAAGAGGGAGTGTGTTGTTGTAGGACGAGAAGCAGCACGGCCTAATGGATAGAGCATGGGCCTGGGTGTCAGGAGGACCTGGGTTCTAATTCTGGTTCCACCACTTGTCTGCTGTGTGACCTTGGGCAAGTTACATCATTTCTCTGTGTAATTGGTTACCAAATTTCTTAAATGGGGATTAAGACCGTGAGCCTCGTGGGACATAGATTGTGTCCAACCTGATCAGCTTGTATCTACCCCACCGCTTAGAACAGTGCCTGGCACATAGTAAGCACTTAATAAGTACCATTATTATTATTATCTAACCCCTAGCCCTTATTGATTGATTGATTGATGTACAAGGAAGGGATGTAGGGAAGCAGCATGGCTCAGTGGAAAGAGCCTGGGCTTTGGAGTCAGAGGTCATGGGTTCGACTCCCGGCTCTGCCACTTGTCAGCTGTGTGACTGTGGGCAAGTCACTTCACTTCTCTGTGCCTCAGTTACCTCATCTGTAAAATGGGGATTAAGACTGTGAGCCTCACGTGGGACGACCTGATCACCCTGTATCCCCCCCAGCGCTTAGAACAGTGCTCGCCACATAGTAAGCGCTTAACAAATACCAATATTATTATTATTACAAGACACTGGGCAAGGGGTGACTATTTCCCCACAGGTTTTGCTTTACTGGGATTCATCGAGGGTGCAAACCCCATTTTCGAGAAGAAAGGCATATATAACGCTGGTCTGGCCTGCTGTGTGACCTTGGAAAAATCACTAAACCTCTCTGGGCTTCAGTCTCCCCCTCTAGAAAATGGGAATAAGATACCCAACTTTCCTCCCTCACAGATTGGCTGCTCTGCACGGGATGGAGACTGTGTAGATCTGATCATCCCGTATCTAGCCCGGAGTTTAGCCTAGTGCTTCGGCCCACAGGAAGCTCTTAGTAAATACCATCGTTATTGTAGTATATTGCACGTCAGTTACCACCAGATAGCAGATTGAAAAGTGCAGGCCCCTTTTATGGGGATTATTCCATACCACTAGGCAGGGTTAGCATTAAGCAACAAAAGAGAGCGAAATGAGGCTAGGTTCCCTTTAGGAATCAAGCAATTAATCAGTGATATTTACTGAGTGCTCACTGTGCGATATTTGTTAGGGCTTACTATGAGCCAAGCCCTTTACTAAGCCCTGGGGTAAATAGGAGATGATCAGGTTGAACACACTTCCTGCCCCACACGGGGCACAGTCCAAAGAGAAGGGAGATCAAGAATTGAATCCCCATTTTGCAGGGGATTCCACTGAGGGAAAAAGAAATGAAGTGACTTGCCCGGTAAGGACAATCTCAGTTGCCTAGTGATCCAAGAGAGTTTACGTCTCTTCCAGAATTGCCCGACTTACAAACTGTGGCTTAAGACATGGGAGAATTGATGCAGTCGATCAGTCAGTCGGTGGCACGTATTGAGCGCGTACTGTGTACAGAACACGGTACTAAGAGCTTGGGAGAGGACAATATGACAAAACTGATAGACGCATTCCCTGCCCCCAAGGAGCTCACCAGTCTAGAGGAGACTGACAGTAAAATAAATAATTATGGCTATGTATACGAATGCTGCGGGGCTGTTGGTGGGGTGACGATCAAGTGTTTAATTGTAAGCTCGAGCTGTTAATTGGTTATTAATATCATATTGGCAATTAGCGGGAGCTCTTGCCCCTGGAGCTATTTTCATAAATTCCACCAGACCTGTTCTATATAGGTCAGAACCTCAAGCCCGGCAAACTCTGGAAATCATAAATGAGGGGGAGAGATGGTTTTACGATCGAGATCCTTCTCCCAGGAAAGGGTGTGAAGTAGTCAAGCTGCAGAGAAAGGCATTTAAAAAAAAAAACAACTCGGAATTCAGAAGAAGGAGCAAATCTCCATGGTATCCATCTCCTGGGGCCAATTTCACTGGGACTAGGTTTAGCCAACCTGTCTCTGTTTAGCAGATGCAAATCCCCATTGTCTGATTTCCCTGTGTAGCCATCTGCGTTTCCTCCATTTCCTCTGTGGGGTGGGCTGTTTCTTTTCATGATATTTGACCCACTCCCAGTAGATTCTGGCAGCATCTGTTGCCCTTCCCTCTTTTACTCCTCCCCAACCCCTCCCCGCCACCTCCCCACAGCTGTCTCTAAAGTACTACGGGTATTTATTAAGCGCTTACCATGGTCCAAGTATTCTACTAAGTGCTCGGATGCATGGAAGATAATCGGCAGATATGAGATAATCAGGTGGAGTACGGACCCTGTCCCACACGGAGCTTGTAGTCTAAGGAGAACAGTCATTTCTCCTTAGATGAGGAAGCTGAGACACCGAGTAAAGTGACTTGCCCAAGGTCCTCTGGCCTGGAACGTCCTCCTTCCTCAAATCTGACAAGTATTCTCCCCCACTTTGTAGTCTTACTGAAGTCACATCTCCTTCAAGAGGCCTTCCCAGACTAGGCCCCCACTTTCTTCTTCTCCCACTCCCTTCTGCGTTGCCCTGACTTGTTGCCTTTGCTCTTCCCCCGCCCTACCCCCCAGCACTTATGTACCTATCTGTAATTTATTTCTTTGTATTGATGTCTGCCTCCCCCCCTCCCCAGACTGCAAGCTCGACATGGGCAGGAAATGTGTCTATTGCTGCATTATGCTTTCCCAAGAGCTTAGTGCAGGGCTCTGTACACAGAAAGCGCTCAATAAATAGGTTCAAATCAATGAATGAATGAATAAGTGGCAGAACCGGTATTAGAACCCAGGTTTCCTGTCTCCCGGACTTGTCCTCCTTCCACTACTAGCCCACACTTCTCCTGGGGAGAAGAGAGGTGACTGGTTACCTGGTGCATACTAACTCACGATCCTCTGCCTCTGCTGAGGACAGATGTTGATGAAAGACCCACTCCATTCATTTGTCCCGCTGTCCTAGGGAAATCCTGGCATTGGAAGAAGCCTCAAAGGTCATCTGGTCCAGCCCCCTGCCTCCAGACAAGTGCAGTGCTAAACCCTCCAGAGCATATGGGTGTCGGTGTTTTTCTTTGGTTCTTTTTATGGTATTTGTTAAGCGCTTACTATGTGCCAGGCACTGTGACATGATCCCTGTCCTCAAGGAGTTTACAGTCTAATGGGGAAAACAGGGCAATAAAATGAATGATGGATATTTGAAGTGCCAGAATATAAAGATGTGTAATAATAATAATCGTATTTGTTAAGTGCTTACTATGTACCAAGAACTGTTCTAAGCACTGGGGTAGATTCAAGTAATCAGGTTGGACACAGTCCCTGTCCCGCATGAGGCTCACTCACAGTCTTAATCCCCATTTTATGAATGAGGCTCAGAGAAGTGAGGTGTCTTGCCCAAGGTCACACAGCAGACATGTGGCAGAACCAGGATTGAACCCAGGTCTTTCTGACTCTCAGGCCCATGCTCTATCCGCTGAGCCACACTGCTTCCCTTGATACCGATCCAAGTCCATAGGCGATGCAAAAGGTAGAGTAAATAGGTTGGTGAGACAAGGGGTTTGTTGTCTCCAATTAAAGAAACATCTGGGTCATAGTAGCTGTGAAAGTGATTTGAATTTTGTGTTATTTATAATAGTAATGATGATGATAATTGTGGCATTTGCTAAGTGCTTACTATACGCCAAACACCGTTCTAAGCCCTGGGGAAGACACAGCGTGACCAGATGAGTCACAGTCCCTGTCCTACACAGCGCTCACAGTCTAAATAGGAAGAAGAACAGGTGTTGGTTCCCCATTTTACAGATGAGGTAACTGAGGCCCAGAGAAGTTAAGTGACTTGCCCCAAGTCACACGGCAGGCATGCGGCGGAGCCAAAATCACAACCCAGGTCCTCTGACTTTCAGGCCCGTGCTCTTTCCAGTAGGCCATGCTGCTCCTCTATTCGAAAGAAAAACGGTATAGAAATCCAAAACCCGATTGATTTCCTCATTTCAGAATAAGCATTTTTTGGTTCTCCCCAGCCTGAACTTCATTCCCTCAGTGTCTCAGCCAACGCATCTTTTTTAACCCAGCAAACAAGTTGTACAGCTGTTGCCTTCCCAAATTGGTTTATGATTTTGTTGCTGACACTGCAGGATGGGCCGTAATCAAATCCAGCGGAAGAGACCCGAGGTTGCAGATTGCTCATGTTTGCCAGTCTTGTACCTTTATCTACACGGGATTTATCTGTCCACGCCTGCCTAGGATTTTCATTATTGTCGTTGCTTTGTATCGCTCGGGCCCAAGTTATATTTATTGGATCAGTCATTTTGGAAAACTGTATTGCTGCTTCGGTGCTGAGAAATTTCATACTCCTAGAGGCAATAATGCATTTCCAAATTGAAGGTCAAACCTGCTGTCCAAATCTCCATAGAAGACATTATAACAGCCTTGTAAACAAGGAGAAAAACCTCACCAGCCCACGCTGGCCCCAAACAGCAGGCAGCGTACTGGGGGTGCTCTTTACTACTCGCCCAGAATGCAATGCTACTGGCCCAAGGGCAAGCGACCACCTCCCTATTTTCAAGGCTGCTTTATAGTCTGGCGGGAATGCCCGAGGGAAGAGAGAGACGCGCCATTTTTTCACTGCCTCTCTAGGCTGTGAGCTCCTGGTGGGCAGGGAATGTGTCCACCAACTCTGTTTTATAATAAAAAGGTTGGTATTTGTTAAGCGCCTACTAGGTGCTGAGCACTGTTCTAAGCGCTGGGGTAGATACAGGTTAATCAGGTTGTCCCACGTGGGGCTCACAGTCTTAATCCCCTTTTGAGGTAACTGAGGCACTGAGAAGTGAGTTGCCCAAAGTCACACAGCTGACAGGTGGCGGAGCCGGGATCATATTGTACTTACAAGTGTTTAGTACAGTGCTCAGCACATAGGAAGAACTCCCTCCTATTTGGACTGGGAGCCCCATGCGGAACAGACCCTGTGTCTGACCTAATTGTCTTGTACCTACCCCAGAGTTTAGAACAGTGTCTGACACAAACCGAGTGCTTAACAAGCACCATTAAAAAATAAATAAAATGATTGATTGATTGACTGAAGGCTGCTTGATAGGTGTGGTGGGAATTCCCAAGGGGAAAGAGAAGATAAGTGGGTAATTCTCTAGTTTCAGCGTGGCTCAGTGGAAAGAGCCTGGGCTTTGGAGTCAGGGGTCATGAGTTTGAATCCCAGCTCTGCCACTTGTCAGCTGTGTGACTGTGGGCAAGTCACTTAACTTCTCTGTGCCTCAGTTACTTCATCTGTAAAATGGGGATTAAGACTGTGAGCCCCACGTGGGACAACCTAATTCCCCGGGTCTACCCCAGCGCTTAGAACAGTGCTCTGCACATAGTAAGCGCTTAACAAATACCAACATTATTATTATTATTATTAGTTTCAAAGCTGCTTTACAGTTCTTGTTTACAGTACAGTTCAGAGAAGCAGCGTGGCTCAGTGGAAAGAGCACGGGCTTTGGAGTCAGAGGTCATGAGTTCGAATCCCAGCTCTGTCACTTGTCAGCTGTGTGACTGTGGGCAAGTCACTTAACTTCTCTGTGCCTCAGTTACCTCATCTGTAAAATGGGGATTAAGACTGTGAGCCCCACGTGGGACATCCTGATTCCCCTGTGTCTACCCCAGCGCTTAGAACAGTGCTCGGCACATAGTAAGCGCTTAACAAATACCAACATTATTATTATTATTATTCGTTCTGGTGGCAATTCCCAAAGGGAGAGGGCAGTGTTGGCATGCAGCTATTTTCAAGGCCTTTCTAGACTGTAAGCTCCTTGTGGGCAGAGAATGTTTCTATCAACTCTGTTATATTGTACTCTCCCCAGTGTTTAGTATAGTGCTCTGCACACAGTAAGCACTCGATAAATATGATTGGTTGATTGAAAGATGTTTACTTGTGGTGGGAATTCCCAAGGGGAGAGAGAACCAAGAGACCTCTGATATTGACACAGTGTCTCATTTCCTCCTGGTACGTAGCCTTTGGAGCAGAGACGTTATGGGGGGGTGGGTAATTCTTTAAAGCAGTAATGGGTTTGAGTTTCATTTAACGATGGAAGCATCTCACCCTTCTGGGACAGATAAGCTCCCCATTTTTGATGTTCTTCTGAACCTCCTCCAAAAGCTCTAATCCCCTTGGATTTGACAAATTGGGCTGCAAATCACTAGAGATTACTGGAGCTTTGGGTTTCATCAGGTACTTTGTCTAGGTTCCTGTGAGGGCAAAGAAGCATGAAAGAGAAAACAAATAAAAAAAAAAAAATCAAACCCCAAAACAGAGGATTTGGAAGCCTGGATAGCAAGTTGCAATAGGCAGGTTGGGTAGCATTTGAAGTGGCAATTATTTTATCTGCATCCCCCACACCTCCTCTGGTTTCCTGATACCTATTTCATTTTGCTAGTTTGCGGTCATGAAAAAAATGCTACTCCTGCTGAGGTTCTACTGTGGAAGGAAAGAAACAAAATCACAGAACAATCATGAAGAAAACATTCAAACTCTCTGGCTTATTGAAATGCAAACATGGATTAAAGGGGGACTTTATTAAATTCACACACACCCCTCAAATGATGTGTCATATGGGTGATGAAAAAAATAATCCTAAAGCATCATGGAACACCGAGGATAAAATTGGCCTTTCCAAAAGCGGATAGTGTCAACAATGACAGAGGATAGCAGGAAATCTATAAATAAGACACTCACTTTTCTTCCGTCTTAAAAAGAATTGGGTGATTGTTTTTTTGTTTGTTTTTTTTTTTGTTTTGTTTTTTGGAGTTTTTTTGGTTGTTATTTCTCTGCTGTATCAGAAACCGGCTATGTCGGGGAGAGCTGTAAATTGATGGTAATTGGGTGTCTTTTCTGGTGCAGTGTCAGTTGACTTGTCTGTACCAAGCCCATGCGTGTGCAGAGCTCGTACCATGAAGAGTGATGGAGGAATAAGATGCACATTGCCTGTGTTCTTGTTTAAAGGGAGATGTACAAATGCCCATCCTAGCAAATAGGCCTTATTAATAATAATAATAGTAGTAATTAATAATAATAATTGCTGTATTAAAGCACTTATTTTGTGCCAGACACTGTACTAAGCACTGGGGTGGATGTAAGCAAATTGGATTTTACATAGTCCCTGTCCTACATGGGGCCTCACACTCTTAATCTCCACTTTTCAGACGAGGGAACTGAGGTCCAGAGAAGTAAAGTGACTTGTCCAAGATCACACAGCATACAAGCGACAGAGAGGGGATTAGAATCCAGGTCCTTTAGACTTTCAGGCCCAAGCTCTATCCACTAGACCATGTGGCTTCTTATTTATTGAATAAGACCCCCAGACTAAGGGTTTGGGAGAGTACAATATAAGAGAGTTGGCAGATGTATTCTCTGTCCACCAGGAGCTTAGAGTCTAGAGAGGAAGTCAGAAGTCAGACATTAATGTAAATAAATAATTGATGGCTATGGATATAAGTGCTGTGGGGTTAAAGGAGGGGTGACTGAAGGGTGCAAATCCCAATGCAAGGGTGACACGGTAGGGAGTTGAAAAGAGGAATTGAGGACCTAGTTGGGGCAGGGAAGGGACTTTCAGTCTAGGAGGAAAGGAGAACAGTGTCTTATCCCCATTTTACAGATGTGGAAACTGAGGCACAGGACCCAGTGGCGGAGCTGAGATCAGAGTCCAGGTCTTGTGGCTCCCGGACCCATTCTCCGTCCGCTCACCAACAGCCAACGTTGTCCCCCTGTCCTGCCAGTAACACTCTCTAGGACAGACGGACCTCGGCATCACAGCAGACCTTACCGGACATAGAACGGGGTTGCCACCTCGCTTGTCACCCAGCACCCAACCCAAGCCTTCCACCTCCCTCCCTCTGTCCCTCCTTCATCATGCCCCCCAGACTGTGAGCCGCTGTGACGTCCCTGATTTCCCCCATTCCCCCCCCCGCCCCAGACCCCTCATCAAACTCACCCCCGCATGTCAAATTCATTCCATCTGCTCTTGTCAGCTCCTATTAGTCACCACCCCTCCCCAGCTGCACCCCTGATCTCTGGGCTCCGACGCTGCACTGAGGTGGAATCACCACCCGAGAACTCTGGAGGCCTCCGAGTTCATGTCTGCTCCTCCGGCTTGATCCCTGAGCGGCCGAAATCGTGGTTCCTGCTTAAGTCCTTCATGTGGCCAGGTGGAAAGAGCATGGGAGTCAATCAGTGAGCTTACTATTTACTGAACACCATGGGACCCAGGGAGCATAGTTCCAACTCTGCCACTAGCCCGTTGTTGTTTTCTTTTTGTTTTTATGATATTTGTTAGCACTTACTATGTGCCAGACACTGTTCTAAGCGCTGGGATAGATACAAGGTCAGCAGGTTGGACACAGTCCCTGTCCAATGAGACACTCGCAGTCTTAATCCCCATTTTACTGATGAGGTGACTGAGGCGCAGAGAAGTAAAGGGACTTGCTCAAGGTCCAAAACGGACCAGTGGGGGAGCTGGGATTAGAAAGCAGGTCCTTCTGACTCCCTGGCCGGAGCTCTATCCACTAGATCACACTGCGTCTCCTCAGTTTTCCACTGGTTGTCCTTGGGCATGTCACCTCACCTCTCTGAGCCTCAGTTTCTCATTTGTAAAATGGGGTTAAGGTACCTGTTCTTCCTCCCTGTTAGACTGTGAGTCCCAAGTGAGACAAGGGCTGAGTCTTTTCTGATAATCTTGTACGAGCCCCAGCACTTAGCACGGTGCTTTCTAAAGTGCTTCTTTAGACAAGCAACATGCCTTAGTGAAAAGAGTACAGACTTGGGAATCAGAGGTCATAGGTTCTAATCCCGGCTCTGACCCGATCAGCTCTGTGACTTTGGACAAGTCATTTGACTTCTCCGTGCCTCAGTTACCTCATCCTCCAAATGGGGATTAAGACTGTGAGCCCCACTTGGGACAACTTGATCACCTTGTCTCTACCCCAGTGCTTAGAAAAGTGCTCGGCACATAATAAGCGCTTAATAAATGCCAGCATTATTATTATTATTATTAAATCTCATTCTTATTATTCTCAGGAGCCAGGGTGGGGTAAACGAAGTCAGAGAGAGAGCCTCGACTGGAAGGGTTTTTGCTTCTCCCTGAAGATATTTGGTATGCTATTTGGCATTTGTAAAATACTTACTATGTGCCAAGCACTGTTTTAGCCACTGAGTCAGATACAGACCCTGTCCTACACGGGATTCACAGTCTACACAGGAGGAGTAGGATTTAATCTCCATTTTACAGATGAGGTAACTGAGGCACAGAACAATCAATCGTATTTATTGAGAGTTTACTGTGTGCAGGACACTGTATTAAGCCCTTGGGAGAGTACGAGAGAATAATATAACAGATACATTCCCTCACCACAGTGACCTTACGGACTAGAGGAGGATAATAATGATAATGTTGGTATTTGTTAAGCGCTTACTATGTGCAGAGCACTGTTCTAAGCGCTGGGGTAGACACAGGGGAATCAGGTTGTCCCACGTGGGGCTCACAGTCTTCATCCCCATTTTACAGATGAGGTAACTGAGGCACAGAGAAGACAGGCATTAATATAAATAAATTACCAGTATGGACATAAGCAAACATATATATATATGGACTTAAGTGTATGAAGACAGAGAAAATCAAGTGATTTGCTTAAGGTTGCACAGAAGACGGGTGGAGGAGCCAAAATTAGAAGCCAGGTCCTCTGACTCCCACGCCCGTACTTCTTCCTCTAGGCCAGGCTGCTTCCTTTCGCCTTTCTACCCACCTGGCCCATAAACAGACTTCCAGAGGGACGATTCCCATCCTCCCTCAGATACTTGTTACCAAGTCTAACGTCACTCACTCACTGGAGTCAATCAAAGCAAGAGAGATTTAGGTGAGACAATGGGAAATAATCTCTAATGACTCCGGGGGAAGATTTCAAAATGGGCAATCCTTCTGGAGACAATAGAATCTCTTTGGTGAACTTGAATGCTAACTTCGGTCCAGAGGCAGAGGAATGGCCAAGATGATCCCTAGAGGTCCCTGATGACTTTAGACTTCCTGTCTCTCCTTCTTTCTGTCCCTACACCATAACCTTTCAGCATCTTCTGTCCCTCTACTGCTGGAACTTCATAGACTTTTCCTGTCAGATCTGCAGCTCCTCGAAATGGGAATTTTCTGCTGTCGTTTCTGACCGCCTCTTCCCCTTTGTGTGTTATGGAGGTGGGGAGGAGAAGGAGAAAGGAGTTGATTGAAACAACAGAAGAAAATCTACAACTGAAAATGAATATAGACCCAGCAGCATCAATTAGAGGAGAAATCAATACTACATCATCAACAGAATCAGACCTGTGTAAGTAGATGTCTCAGGGGAACTTCATTTTAGTATTCCTCCTTTTTACACTTGTTTTCCTAACTGGAGCCACTGCAGGCAGGAACAAAAGGAGACAAGGAGAGGAGAGAGGAGGGGCCTTCGCAGGCACATCTTCACCTTTCATTCTATCGTGTTCCAGTTCCCCAGAGCTTAATGCGTAACCCCATTTTACTAGCTTGGAAGATACTCAGCTCTCAGCAATCTACTCTGTGCAGCCGTGGTCTAAGCATGGCCTAGCAGATAGAGCATGGGCCTGGGAGTCAGAAGGACCTGGGTTTTAATCCCGGCTCCCCAGTGTGACATTGGGTAAGTCTCTTCACTTTTCTGGGCCTCAGTTATCTCATCTGTAAAATGGGGATTAAGACTGTGAGCCCCATGCGGGACAGGGACTATGTCCAACCTGATGATCATGTATCTACCCCAGCGCTTAAAACAGTCCTTGACACATAGTAAATGCTTAAATACCAGCACCTCTGCATCGATTTCTGCAGAATAGATCATGCACCCAACAACATGAGCACCTCCTCATCCATCTATCCAATTGTCCTTTTCTCTCCTGTCCAGAAATTATTTGAGTGTCTGTCCCTTAGTCTGCAGGCTCCTTGAGGGCTCCATGTGTCTTCCTGCAACTCCACTGGACTCTCCCAAGAGCTTAGCACAGTGCTTCGCACACACCGTAAGTGCTCAGTAAATACCACAGATTGACGTACTGATTAAGAATGTGTCTAGCTAGCCGGACTCCTGTCTGTGAGGTAGGAGTAATTACTGACTCTAAGTTCCTGTCAGGAGAACTGCATGTGAGGTGAATTGGAGGTTTTACCATGCTTCCATCATTCCTGTCAGTGAATGGCTAAATGCATCCACTCCTGAGGGTGACTGGTTAAGTGCTCCTATTCCTGACAGTGTTTGGCCGGGATAGGGCTTTTCCCATTAGTCTCCAAGGAACTACGGAGAGCGGGGGGAACCCCATGACTTTACCCCTTGTCGGGCGGCCACTCTGCCTTCCTGTCAGTTTTACTCTGGTAAATCCAGGAGGCGGAGGGTTCCGATAGATCTGCAGATTAACTAATTCTGTTTGAGGCCGGAAGGCCTGGGTTGTTGCAGGAGAAGGAAAAAAGGCCCTCCCAACATATAGTTTCAAGTTCACATCAATTATATAAATTTCCAGCTCAATAAACTCGAATTAGCAGGTATGCGATGCCCTGCTGACAACTTGAAGCGAGGTGTGCATTGTTAGACTTTACCGATGCATTGCATATTGAACGTTTACAGGGAGGCGACATCTGAAATGGAGTGGGATATTGAAAACCTGATGGAATAAAACTCAAGTTGCAGGTATTGAAGTTCAAAGAGGTTCAAGTAAAATGTTCATCTCTTCCCGAGCACTCAAAGGCATATATAAACCGGCAGAGACAGTTCAGCTAGAGCTGAGGCAAAGTCACTTTGCTTCTCTGTGCCTCATTTACTTCACCTGGAAAATGGGGACTAAGACTGTAAGCCTCATGTGGGACAGGGACTGTACCCTACCTGATGATCTTTTTTCTACCCCTGCGCTTAGTACAGTGCCTGGAACACAGTAAGTGCTTAAGCAATAACATTAAAAAAAGAAAGAATAAACTATGGAGGAAAAGCCGGACAGTCTGACATACGAAATGGCCACCTAGAGGGGAAGGTGACAGTTAGGTCCCTCTGACTTAACCCCTGAAGCCCCTCTGAAGAAGTCAAAGCTTTGGGTTCAAAGCATTCACGCATTCACCGGGTGGCTCAAGATTGTTCTGGAGATCTCCCTGGCCCGAGGGCAGCCTCTTCTGCTTTAGCTTTGGCCACTTGGAAAACCAATCCTTTCCTTCCCTGGCTTCTCACATCCCTCTCCTGGCAGGAGAGATGGCTTTGCGTTTAATCAGTCTACAATTTTTCAACGAGTATTTGACCAGCCCTTCTGGAGGGAGCTCTGTATTAGACCCTTTTAGTGGCAGCGGGTCCACGCCAAGATGGCAATCTCTTTAGCTCCCTTGCCATAGTAGTGGTAATAGCAGTAAAAGCAGTAAGTGAGCACCTCATTCAGTGGGAAGTACCAAATAAACCGGTGAGATTTCCCTGCCTTTACAGAGCGACTAACAAGAGGCAACCGGCAAAATTCCTATCAAGGTATTCCATCAACTCTTTTCCTCTTACTTATCCTCTCTCTTCTCCCACTTCCTCCCAGCTCACACTCCATTCCTCCTAAGCTCACCTCATAACCACCTCTTGTTTTCATCTCTCCTACCTCCAAACCCTTGCTTATGTATCTACCAAATCTGTTGTATCGTACTCTCCCAAGCATTTAGTACAATTCTCTGCACATGGTAAGTACTCGGTGATTTGACTATGATTTGACTAATAATAATAAATAATAATGTTGGTATTTGTTAAGCGCTTACTATGTGCAGAGCACTGTTCTAAGCGCTGGGGTAGACACAGGGGAATCAGGTTGTCCCACGTGGGGCTCACAGTCTTAATCCCCATTTTACAGATGAGGTAACTGAGGCACGGAGAAGTTAAGTGACTTGCCCACAGTCACACAGCTGACAAGTGGCAGAGCTGGGATTTGAACTCATGACCCCTGACTCCAAAGCCCATGCTCTTTCCACTGAGCCACGCTGCTTCTCATGTCTTCCTCCTGCCTGAAATTTCCTCTCCTTTCCAATAAGCCGGATCCAAGCTATCCTCACCTTTAAAACCCTTCTGAAATTCCACCTCTGCCAGGACCTTCCCCGATTAGTTTTCTTCTTCTTCACTTAGATCCCTCCAATGACCATCCTGGGGCTTAGGCCTCGCTTAGCCTTTTGGACCTATTGATTTTCATGCTCCACTATTTAAGCACTTATTTATTCCACAATCTATCTTTTCATTCTCTTTTCCCTCCCATCTTTCCACCACTATTGAACTTTCCCAAGCACTGAGTACCATATTCTGCATACTCTAGGTGCTTAATAAATACTTATGAATTGATTTATTGATTCCCAAAGGACATAATGTTAAGAAGGAGGTGTTTCCATGTCAAATAGCTCAGTCAAGATTTTGAGATGGTGCTTCTGTTTTTCTGCATCAGAGAAGCGGTGGGACCTAGTGGAAAGAGGCTGGGCCGGTGACTTAGAGGTCCCGAGTTTGAATCTCCGCTCTGCCACTCACCTGCTGTAGGACCTTGGGCAAGTCACTTAACTTCTCCATGCCTCAGTTCCCTCATCCTCAAAGTGAAAATTCAGTATCTGTTCTTCCCTCGTACTTAGACTTTTGAGCCCCATGTGAGACCTGATTATCTTGTGTCTACCACAGCGCTTGGCAAATAGTAAGCGTTTAACAAATACCAGAATTACAATCACTATTATTATTATTAAAGTCTGGTTTCCTAATCACCCTTTCCAGCTGTGTTCCTTTCTGCCATTCAATAGTTAGGCTCCGGTCCGGTCAGAGCCCTGTTTCTGGTACTGCTCCTCTGCTGATGTTAACACCTCCGCAGCTTTATTTTTCCTGGCGCATTTAACTCGAATGCTGGTATGGAATAAAGCTTGACACTAATTGCTGGGTGCACAGCTTGGACTTAATACTACAAAAGGCCCAATTACGGTACAGCAAAGTACTTTCTTGGAGGCATCTATCTTATTATAACATACAGGGGGAGTGCCTGAAAATAGGCTTATACGTGATTGTATTAAATGAAATAAAAAGGAGATCAGTAGGGCAGTGTGTTCAGATTAAAAGAATATAATCCTTGGGTTTCGGGGAAAGCTATGTGAGTCACTTCCAAGCACGCACAACTCTGTGGGCATCAGAAAATCTCAGGCAACTGGAATAGACTGAATTTTGGGGGCTCAGAGGGAAAGGCCCAAAGGCTCCCACAATGATAAATTTCAACCTGCAAATAGCCCTGGGCTGCCTGAGGGACTCATAGCAGAGAAGCAGTGGGGCTAGTGGAAAGAGCACGGGCCAGAGAGTCAGGTGGACCTGGGTTCTAATCCTGGCTCCCCCACTTGTATGCTATGTGACCCTCAGCAAGTTACTTCGATTCTCCATGTCTCAGTTACCTCATTTGTAAAATGGGGACTAAGACTGGGATCCCCGTATGGGACAGAGACTGTGTCCAATCTGATTGGCTCATATCTACCTCAGCACATATTAAACGTTTAACAAATACCATAGGAAAAAGGCAGGGAGGCTGGAATTAGAATTGTATCATGGTTTCTCCTTGCCTCTAGACCCTCCTCTGTGTTCTTCTCCGCCCCTAGACTGTAAGCTCATTATGGGCAGGGAACATGTCTGCTAATTCTGTTATATTGTACTCTTCCAAACTCTTAATACAGTTCTCTGCACCTAGTATTCATTCATTCAGTCAGTCTTATTTTTTGAGCGCTTACTGAATGCAGAGCACTGTATTAAGGGCTTCAGAAAAGTACAATATAACAATAATAATTCCTTGCCCACCAAGAGCTTACAGTCTAGAGGGGAAGACAGACATTAAAATTTCAGATATAGACATAAGTGCTATGGGGTGAATATCTAATACTTAAAGGCTTCAGAGGTTAATAGCTGAGAGGATGCAAGCAGCACAGAGAAAGCCTTTGTCCATTTCAAAGTAATAACTGTGGCATTTGTTGAGTCAGTCTGTCAATCGTATTTATTGAGCGCTTACTGTGTCCAGAGCTCTATACTAAGCATCTGGGAGAGTACAATATAACAGACACATTTCCTGCCCAGAGTGAGATTACAGTCTGGAGGGGGAGACAGACACTGAGTAAATGCTTACTGTGGGGCTAAGAACTGTCCTAAATGCTGGAGTAGATACAAGTGTTTAAACATCCCATTCTGCTCTGTTGGAGTGCCATGTTAGACAGTTGTCTTCCTTGAGCTAGAGTCAGGATCCTCTAGAGAAGCCAAGATTTTTTGACAGACTCCCCGTGAGCTGGGTGGATAGCAGGGAAGCATCAGGGCAAGGGTCTTGCTAGGGAGCTGGATTGTAGGTGGACCCTGGGGGACAGGGAGGGCCATGGTCTCTGGGCATGTAGGACACCGAGAGCCCCACCAGACATTGGTGGCTGGAAGAGCCATTATCCCCAACACCGACGTGGCCCCGTGGAAAGAGCACAGGACAGAGTCAGGACACTGGGTTCTAAACTCGGCTCTGCCACTTTCCCACTGGATGCAACCTTGGCTAAGTCACTTAACTTGGTATGTGTTAAGCGCTTACTATGTGCAGAGCACCGTTCTAAGCACTGGGGTAAATACAGGGTAATCAGGTTGTCCCTCGTGGGGCTCACAGTTAATCCCCATTTTACAGATGAGGTAACTGAGGCACAGAGAAGTTAAGTGACTTGCCCACAGTCACACAGCTGACAAGTGGCAGAGCCGGGATTCAAACCCATGACCTCTAACTCCCAAGCCCATGCTCTGTCCACTGAGCCACGCTGCTTCTCATCTCTGTGTCCCTGTTTCTTCATTTCTAAAATAGGGCTAGAATACCTGTTCTCTCTCCCCCAAGGACTGTAACAGGGACTGTTTCTGATCTGACTGTGTTACATTTACCCCAGTGCTTAGCTTGGTATAGAGTAGTAGCATGGCCTAGTGGATAGAGCATGGACCTGAGAGTCCCTGGATTCTAATCCCAGCTCCACCACTCGTTTGCTGTCTGACCTGGGTAAGTCACTTCACTCCTCTCAGCCTCGGTTCCTTCTTCTGTAAAATAGGGATTAAGGCCGTGGGACATGGGCTGTGTCCAACCTGATTTGCTTGGATCTACCTCATCGCTTAGTACAGTGTCTGGCACATAGTAAAGCCCTTAATAAATACCATACAAAAGTGCATTACAAATACCCCTTTTACCATTATGATTATTCATCTAAGCAGGCAAATCCCCAAGCCTGAGCCCTGGGTAGCCATGTTCCGCTTGAGAAAGCGGCCAGATTCACAGTAGGCCTGGAATCTGAACTGCAAGTGACTGTGCTTTCCTCCTGCTTGGAAAGTTTTTTGGGGTGGCTGAGAGACAGGAGGCACAACGGGAGAAGCAAGAAACTTCCAGTTTTCTGGGCCAGGGCCAGGCCTGAGCTTCCTTCAGGGGGGGCACAAGTAGGGTCAGCCATTTTAGGATTGACTGTGACTCATCCAAGCCGTCTAGACTCATAATTAGCCCAAGAGGGTCAGGGAGGGTAACCCATCATTGTTCCCACTGACAACCTGAGGAAGTGTCCTTTCTTGGGAAAGAGAAGGAGAGTCCTTGAGAGGTCACATGTGAAACATTCCCTGTCTTTCGATAGGCTTCCGGGGCTAGACTGTAAGCTCCTCGTGGACAGGGAAAGTGTCTGTAAACTACAACATACTGTACTCTCCCAAGCACTTTCTACAGTGCTCTACATATAGTAAGTGCTTAATAAATATGATTGATTGTTTTCTGGGATTCGCTCCTGATTCCAGAGATGTCCAGGTTAAAACCATCTCAAAAAATTCTTCACAAGGACTGACCAAAACTAGTGATTAGATATCATGGAGGACCAGGCCTGATTTTATTACTATTATTATTATCATCATCATCATCATCATCAAGTGACATCGAGTCATTTCCAATTCATAACGACTCTATGGATATATTTTCCATTTGATTTTCACCTGAAGGAAACAGGTTTTTGGGACTCTTTGCATGACTTCCACCTTTCTGGGTAAGGCTACCACAGGAGGTATCTTTCTTAATTGCAGCAGGAGAAAGTGAGGTTTACACCCCTGGAGAATGAAGTGCTGCCTAGCGGAAAGAGCATGGATCACGGAGGGCTTGGATTCTAATCCCAGTTCTTCCAAGTGTCTGCTCTATAACCTCGGGCAAGATCATTTAACTTCTTTATGCCTCATCTCAAAATGGGGATTCAATACCTGTTCTCCCTCCTGCTTAGACTGGGAGCTCCGTGTTGGACCTGATTACCTTGCATCTACTCTAGTGCTTGGTGTATAATTAGCATGTAACAGATACCACTATTATTAATTACCCACAAAAGACACTGAGCATTGCATGTATAAGCAAGGGGCTGGTGGAATCCTTTAGAACAAGATAGAAGCCCACTTTGGGGGAGTCAGGTGGCATTCTGTGTAGAGACAGGAGGATGGACAAGATGATCTCTGATTCTAAGCTTCCCTCTCTCTCCCTCTTGTATTCTCTCCCTCTCGCTCTCTGCCTCTCCAACTGTCGGTGAGGGCTGGAGGTCTCTCACAGGAGCCAGGCTGAGGGGAAAGGAGAGAACAAGAAAGCGACCGTTCGGCTGGCTCTCTTAGAGACCCATCCCATTGAGAGCCTCCTTCATCGTGCGGAACAGTCTGGGAGAGCAGAGCAGATGCTAGGAGCAGACGCTTCGGCACGGAGAGCCGGTGGTGAAAGGAGAGATTGCTTGGCTCCAGAGGAACTGAGGAGAAGGCGGCCGACAGTCTGAGGCGGAGGAGGTGCAAACCACAAGGGTGGGACAGGACGAGGGGCTCCCCTGCTCTCTCCGACATTTCGAGAAAACACGGACACCAAAACACAGAGGGAATGGGGACATCGATCTGGGACAGATCGGAAAACGGGATTAAACCCTCCCTTTCCAGCTCTTCCTCTCCTTTTGTCAGAATGGGCAGGTGTCCTGGTTGGGAGGAAGAACAGGGAATGGAAATCTTGCGAAAAATGAAAACGCTTTTCCTTTTCCTCATGTTTTTTCAAAAAATAAAAAAAAAAAAACCTTACTGTGTTTTCATGATTTTTGCCCTCAAACGATTTCATCGGCTTAAAGATACTTTTAAGTTCAGTCCCTGGTCTCGAGAATACCTTTACTCTGCCGGAGTAATTGACAGCTCCGTGAGAACAAACTTCAATTTGAATGCAATGTTCCTGGAGGGGTGCCTCGGAAACAGGAAACTCATAAAAGATCTATTAGATCATCAGGTCTGCAGTCCTGCCCAAGCAGAGGTGATACACGTGTAAAACAGTGCTCCGCAGTCCCTGGGCTTTAATATGAATAAGCCTCTTCGGGATGCTTTCGATTTGCGTAATTTGAGAGGAGAGTGAGGGCAGAGAAAAATCATCGAATTTTCCCCGTATTTGTGCTGCATTAAAGTTCTACTGATTTCTTCTCTTTTCCCTGGTGGGCATTTCTTTTGTCAAGGGCATCTTTCATGAGGGAAAATTAGTTTGTTCTACTTGTGGCAATAGTATTTATTGAGTGTCCACAGAGTGCTTGGAAAAGTTCAACAGAAGCCAGAAATTTATTCCCGGCCCAAAAGGAGTCTCCACTCTTGGAGACACAGAAATAATTGCAAATGCTGAAATCAGAACAATTGAGTGTACAATTGTGTATGTGTAACTCTACACCTAGATACAAGAGTTCTGAGGGTGGGAAGAAATTAATGCATGTTAGAGGTGGCTGTTGGACAGATGCGACTCTGGGTGTTGTAAGTTAATCAATCCGTAGTATTTATTGAGTGCTTATTGTGTGCAGAGCACTGTTCTAAGTGTGTCGGAGAGTACAATACAACAGGGTTGGTAGACACAGTCCCTGCCCACAGTGATCTTACAGTCTAGAGGGGGAGGTAGACATTTATATCAATAATTTATAAAATATAATTTGTAGATAGATACATAAGTCCTGTGGGGTTGAGTTGGGGGCAGTGAATACCAAATGCCCAAAGGTCACAGATCCAAGCACAATGGGGGAAGGTTTGCTGGACTGTTAGAGCGTTGTGGGCAGGGAACGTGTCTGCTTGTTATACTGTACTCTCCCTAGTGCTTAGTACAGTTCTCTGCACACAGTAAGAGCTCAGTAAATAAGATTGAATGATAATGGAGGAGGTGGGATTCTAGGAGGATTTGAAAGAAGGAGGGCCAGAGACTGGTAGGTTTGGAGGGAAAGGAATAGGGGGAGCGAATTCCAGGCTGGGGGAACAGCATGAGCAAAGGGGTAGAGGTGGTGAGATGAGATCAGGGTACAATCTGTGCAACTCCCTCAGGCTTCAGAGCCATCTCCCCTTCAGGCACATCTCCTCCAAAAGGCCTTCAACAAGACCCTCATTTCCTCATCCCACTCCCTTCTATGTCACCCTTACACTTGGATTTGCACCCTTTATTCACCCTTCCCTCAACCAAAGCACTTACGTAATAATGTTGGTATTTGTTAAGCGCTTACTATGTGCAGAGCACTGTTCTAAGCGCTGGGGTAAACACAGGGGAATCAGGTTGTCCCACGTGGGGCTCACAGTCTTAATCCCCATTTTACAGATGAGGGAACTGAGGCCCAGAGAAGTTAAGTGACTTGCCCACAGTCACACAGCTGACAAGTGGCAGAGCTGGGATTCGAACTCATGAGCCCTGACTCCAAAGCCCATGCTCTTTCCACTGCGCCACGCTGCTTCTCCATAACCATCATTTAATTATATGAATGTCTGTCTCTCATTCTAAACTGCAAGCTCCTTGTGGGCAGGGATTTTGTCTACCAACTCTATTGTGCTGTATTCCCCCGAGATCTCAGTACAGTGCTCTGCGCACAGTAAGCATTCAATAAATACCATCAATTGACTGACTGATACAGTCAAGTGGCCGGGGCAGGCTCTGCGGGGGAACCTCGGGCTAGTGTGTTTCTGGGACAGGGGCACCCGATTCAGACTGACAGACATCTGGGGTCTACGTCAGTCCCCCAGCTGGGCACCAATTTGGCCTCCAGGAAGATAAAAAAAAGAACTCTGGCGGATGCAGACTTGGGAAAACGGCTCCTCTCTAAAGGTTCGGTTTTCTGCAGCAATCACGGGAAAGTACTGGGATGAGGAGTCAAGAAGCTCTCCAGAGAGCCTTGCACTGGCAGAGAGCTTTAAACTTCGTTAGTAATGTGACGGAGAGAGCAAGACCCCCCCCAGGCAACAGAGAGCCAGATGCCTGTTCTCGGAAACACCGAGTCTGATCTCTGAAACATCAAGCGGCCTATCCCAGCTGAGGTCTTCTGCCCAAGCACCTGATCCTCTAGATTGTAGGTTCACTGTGGGCAGGGAATGTGTCTGTATTATTGTACTCTCCCAAAGGCTTAGTACAGTGCTCTGTACACAATAAGCGCTCAATAAATACCAGTTACTGACTGATCCTCCTGGTGGCAGCAACATTATTGCCTTCCTTTTTTTGTTTGTTATTTCAATAGTATTTCTTAAGTGCTTACAATGTGCCCCTCGCTGTACTAAGCACATGGAGTAGGTCAAGCTAATCAGGTTTGATTTCACCTTTTTTTTTTTGTTGGTATATTTTAAGCACTTACTATGTGCCAGGCACTTTTCTAAGTATTGGGGTAGCTACAAGCTAATCCCGTTGGGCACAGTCCATGTCCCACACTGGGGCTCACAGTCTTAATCCCCATTTTAAAGGTGAGGTAAATGAGGCACAGAGAAGTGAAGTGACTTGCCCAAGGACACACAGTAGACAAATAGGGATTAGAATATAAATCCTTCTGACTCCCAAGTCTGTCCACGAGGTTATGCTGTTGTTTTTCCAAGGGACATGGAGCTTATGGGAAAACAAGTAGGGCCCTGGCTCACAGTCACTCTCAGTCACTCAATCCATCGTATTTATTGTAGTGCTAGAATACGTTAGAGGTAGAAAGTACGATCCCTTTCTTCAAGGAGATTCCAGTCTAACAGGGTTTTCAAGCAGTATAGCCTAGTGGAAAGATCACAGGGAGTCAGAGTTCCTGAGCTCCGATTCCAGTTCTGCCATTTGCCCAGTCCACGAGCTTGAACGTGTTAATTCAACTTCTCTGCAGATTGGAGATTCCATCCCTATTCTCTCTCCCACTTAAACTGAATCCCAAGTGGGACTAACTGACCTGATTATCTCATAACTGCTCCAGTGCTTAGTATAGTGTTTGGCACATAGACACTTAGCAAATACTATTATTATTAGTGTTAAGAGCAGGGGACTGTGAGCCATAAGAATTTAGGTTCTAATCCCAACTCTGCCACTCACCTCTTATGTGTGACCTTAAGTTACTGAACTTCTTGGGCCTGATTAGCCTCATCTATAAAATGGAGAGTCAAAACCTGTTCTCCCTCCTTTTTAGACTGTGAGTCCCATGTGGGACAGGGACCGAGTCTGACCTGATTATCTTCTACCTATACCAGTGCTTAGTATAGTATTGGCACATAAGTGCTTAACGAGCGTTATTAGCAGTAGCTTCATCATCATCATCATCATTCCATCTGGTGTAAACTGGGGCCCCATATAAAAATAAATAAATAAATGGTGGTATTTGTTAAGCGCTTACTATGTGCAAAGCACTGTTCTAAGCGCTGGGGGATACAAGGTGATCAGGTTGTCCCACGTGGGGCTCACAGTTTTAATCCCCATTTTACAGATGAGGTAACTGAGGCACAGAGAAGTTGTGACTTGCCCAAAGTCACACAGCTGGCAAGTGGCGGAGCCAGGATTCGAACCCATGAGCTCTGACTCCCAAGCCCGCGCTCTTTCCACTGTACCACGCTGCTTGGATGGCTAGTGTTTTCACCCCCACAGGGGCTCCACCAATAGTCCTCATAGGAGACATGCCTGAATTTACAAAGAGCCACTGGGGCAAGGCAGACTTTCCAGCCTTGGGATTAATGACCTTAATCTGTCTACATATTGACGCTCTGCTCCCTGACTCTGAATGACCCCAGATTGCAAGGTGGGCCAGAATGACTTTTCAGCACTGCCGAGGAGTTCAGCTCAACACATGACTCAAAGTACGGATTTCATGGGAGGGATCTATATGAGGCTCCTTGAAATGTGGACATCAAGAGGCAAAAAAATCAATAGTCTTTTAAAGTTTTCACCTTGCTGATTGATCTGTCTCTTCCCAGGGCTTTTCTCATTGGAGTTCTCTTATCTTTCTGTCATGTGGGTGTTTTCTTTCTCTCTCATCTCCTCCTCTCTGTTTTCTCTGTTTCTCTTCTAGATTGTAAACACACCCCACACCCCTCACAGCAGGGAGAAGGACCATGTCTAATTCCCACCTTTATATTCTTTCCCAACACTTTGTACAGTGCTCAGCACATAGTAAGTGCTTAATACTTTACTACTACTCTTCTTTCCCTTCCTCTCTGTCTCATTCTATTCCTCTCTCCCTCCCTCTTTTTTCTTCTCTCCCTATCTCCCTTTCTTCCCCCCATTTCTCTCCTTTCATTCATCCTCTCTCACTCCCTCCCCTCTCCTTTTCTTCCCTCCCACTTCCCCCTCCCTTACTTCCCCTTTCTCTTTCCTTATTGTTTCCCTTTGCTCAAAAACACGGGGAGTCTCGGTCTGAAATTGGATTTTTCTGTGTGGTGCAAAGACCCATAAAATAGCCTGACGTCGTGACTTGTGGAACTTATCGCTCCCCAGACCTCGGTGGGAGTTTGGATGCAGTCAGATAATACGGACCAGCCCCTCCTCTCTTGGAAGAGCCAAGCTATCATTTCCTACATTATTCAAGGCAGAGCCGACATCCCCAAACCATCACGATGACAAGAAGAACTTACCACCATATAAGGCACGATTTCTGCATGCTAGAAGCCTCTTTAAATAAGTCTGAGACTTGCCGCTGGCTCAGGGAGAAGAGAAATCTGCTCTGGGAATCAGGTGACCTGGGTTCTAATCCAGGTACTGCTTGACACTGATTCTCCTGGATGAAGATATTAGGCTCACTGTAGATAAAGAAGGTGTCTACCAACTCTGTTGGACTGTGCTTTTCCAAATGCTTAGTACAGTGCTCTGCACACTCGAAGCGCTCAGCAAATACCGATGATGATGCTGACCATGCATGCCTTTTGAAATGTGCAGCAACCCTGCCTATTTGCTCACTTCCCTCTGAGCCCCAATCAAACAAAGGTATTTATTGAGCACTTACTCCATACAGACCACTGCACTAAGGACTTGGGAGATTACAACAGAGTTGGTAGACATGTTCCCACCCCAAAAGGAGTTTATAGTCTAGAGGGGTAGACAGATACTAAAATAAATCACAGGTTTGTCCGTAAGTAATAATAATAATGTTGGTATTTGTTAAGCGCTTACTATGTGCAGAGCTCTGTTCTAAGTTGAATGTGGGGTGACTAGAAAGTATTTAAAGGGTACAGATCCAAATACACAGGTGGCTCAAAGGGAGAGAGAGGAGGGGGAAAGAGTGCTTAATCGAGGAAGGTCTCTCAGAGAAGCAGCATGGCTTAGTGGATAGAGCAGGATCCTAGGAGTCAGACCTGGATTCTAAACCTGTCTCTGCCACATGTCTGTTACCCTGGGCAAGTCACTTCACTTCTCTGTGCCTCAGTTACCTCATCTGTAAAAGGGGGATTAAAACTGGGAGCCCTACGAGGGGCAAGAACTGTGTCCAACCTGATTAACTTGTATCTACCCCAGTGCTTCGAACAATGCTTGGGTAGTAAGCACTTAACAAGAACCATTGCTATTAGATGTGATTTTACTAAGGCTTTGAATATGGGAGAACACGATAGGCAGGAATGAGGGTGTGAGTGAGGCTGCACAAACCACTCGCATTAGAATCAATTCTTCCTCTTTGGTTCCCAGTCCTGTGGCCTCGGGACCGAGGCTGATTTTAAGATGTCTAAAGAATAATTAATCAAATTTCCTGAGCACTTACTGTGGCAGAGAGCACTGTACTAAGGGTTTGGGAGAGTGGGTAGTTGTTTTCTGCCCACAACGAGCCCACAAGAGTTAGTCGATGCTTTTGAATTACCCACAGGAGTTAGTCGATGTCTTTGAATTATTATGGTGTTTGTTAAACGCTTGCTATGTGTCAAGCACTGTTGTAAGTGTTGGAGTAGATATAAGTTAATGGGGTTGAATACAGTCCCTGTCACACAAAGGGCTCACAGTCTAAGTAGGAGGGAGTACAGGAATTTATTCCTCCTTCTGCCGATGAGGTAACTGAGGCACATAGAAGTTAAGTGACTTCCCCGAGGTCACACAACAGGGAATTGGCAAAGCTGGGATTAGAATGCAGGTCCTCTGACTCCCGGGCCTGGATTCTTCCCAGAAAGTCACACTGCTTCAAATGCTGGATGCCGAGCCACCCACTGTCTCCGATCAATCAGTGGTTTTATTGAGCACTTACTATGTGTAGAGCACTATACCAAGTGTTTGGAAGAGTACAGTACAACAGAATTAGCAGACAAGTTCCCTACTGATATGAGCTTCCAATCTAGAGGAGGAGGTAGACATTAACATGTCATTTATAATACATAATTTAAAGATACGTACACGGTGCTGTGAGGTTGGTGAAAATCAAATCATCCATGTGCATAGACAACACAGAAAGGAGAGCAGGTTGGGGAAAAGAGGACTTAATCAAGTCCTCTTGGAGGACATGTGACCTTAATAAGGCTTTGAATGTGGGGAGAGAAACCAGCTCCACACTGAACCAAACTTGTAGCTTTCTCCAAGTTTACTCTAGTAGTGTCCCTGATCTGTCTGTCATCTGCCCCTTCTGCCCAAGATCCAGAAAAATGACCTTGGGAAAATTCAGTCCCTGGTATTCTCAGTCAACCATGGAGATCAGAGGGTTATGTCTGCCCCGAAGATGCCTCGGCTGAGCTGGGAATTCACTGTCTGCCCAATGGTATTATTTCATTCACGATGGCCTAGCAGTTTCACAACATCAAATGCTAATAATCCTCATCGTAACATCTTATAATGACCCATCAGGCCAGCAATCATAAAGCCAGTCCTCTCATTGAGAAAGGATTTCTATTGAGAGATTAAATCACTGCAGAAAAATTAATTTTCAGTATACTAAATCAAGCCAGGTACAGGACCACCTGTCAGAACTGTTAAGCAGCAACTCTCACCATCGCACTTAGGCTCTGAAACAAGTATTCCTATTTTAGCAAGGAACAATTCCAGAAGGGAAGCAGATTGTCTTCGCTTGGACAGCTCGCCTCCTTATTGGCTCATTTACCTTGTTTCTAGTGCTCATCGGTACTAGGGACTTTATAGAACTAATAAAAAGATCCAAGCCCTACCCCACAGAAGATTCTTTTCTTAAAAAGCCAAGGGGTGGACGGAAAGAGGATAAAATAGGAGGACGCGCAGGACCGGGGTTAAGGAGATCCGGGTTTTAATCCTAGCTCTGCCTGCTGTGTAGCCTTGGGTAAGTCATTTAACTTCTTTAGGCCTGTTTCCACAGTTGTACAGTGAAGAAACAAATGCCTTCTCACCCTTCCTCTTAGAATATTAGTTCTGGGTAGGATAGGACCGTCTCCAATCTCAATCTCCTGACTCAACTTAGTGGTTAGTATATAGTGAGGGCTCAAAGACTATATGTTTGAAGATGTTTTGCCTGATGGGCAGCCAAACACCACCCCTAGCCTTATAAGTTTTCCTTGAGGATGAAGGACTGCTATATAGTTTAAGAGCAAGTGCTTAAATATCTGAAACACCTCCTTTCCCCCATCCACCCTAACCTGTGGCCCCCAATTTTGGGGGTTCTGCCTGTGTCTTCCTTACTCCAAGCCCTGGAAGAGCCGATCAATGTCCTTATTCTAAAGGCCCTTCGTAGACTCATCAGAGGACCCGAGCCCAAAGCATAAAGGCCCAGCGAGGGTCATGGGGTCCATAGCCTAGAAAAACATTTTCAAGGGGGAGGAGTTAACAGTAGATTACATGGGCCTGAAAGCTCGAGGATTTGACAGTGACCCATGAAAGATGCTTCTGTAATAACAGAATAACAGACCAGAGGGCGTTGAGAGTGTTACAGGTGCTGCACAAGCCACCAGCATTATAATCAACTCCTCCGCAGAAGTTCTCTGCCTGAAGGCTTTAAGACTGGGCCGAGGTTCGTCTGTCACTTACGATGGGAGACAATCACCATCAGCAGCATCATCCACGTTCAGGATTCATTCACACGCTCACTCATTCACTAACCCCTTGTCGTTGAAAGACTTCCGCGAGCCGGGATAAAGATGGATTCTGCCAAATCATGCCTTTGGCAGAAGATGACAAGCATCAACAGTAATTTGACGTGGACCAATTTTACTAACTTAAAATGTCCGGATCAGAGATGCTGCTGAGTAAATAGATTGAGGGTAAATGAAAGTCATACAATTTCAATATGATGGAGTCGAGTGTAAAGTATCATACTTGCCATCCGTGCAATTACTGCTCCCCTGGAAAAGGAATTATGGGGAAGGATATTTTTCTCTCTCTCCTAGGTAAGGACCATGGGCAATCCAAGAGTCTGGGAGCCACTGGAATAGGCATCATGTGAGGGAAAAATGGGAAGACGGATAGAACTGGTTGTGCACTTTGAGAATAATTGACATACAGCCCTTTGAAACGACCAAGGAATATAGATAAACAGTTTAACCTTCCTGGACTTCACTCATCTCATGTGTCAAGTGGGGATAAGATAACAATAATAACAGTAATAATAATAATGACACTTGTTAAGCACTTACTGTATACCCAGGACTGTACTAAGCCTCAGGTGGATACAAGCAAATCAGGTTGGACACAGTCCCTGTCCCACGTGAGGCTCACAATCTAAATCCCCATTTTACAGATGAGTAACTGAGGCCCAGAGAAGTGACGTGACTTGCCCAAGGCCACAGAGCAGACAAGTGGCAGAGACAGGATTAGAACTCATGACCTTGTGACTCCGAGGCCCAAGCTCTATCCACTACACCATGACAATGTGAGCCCCAAGAGGGACTGTATCTGATCTCATAATCTTGTATTAACTCCAGCACTCAGCACATAGTAACCACCCAATTATAAATGCTCTTCTTCTCTTCCTCCTCCTCTCCTCCTCATTAATATTACTATTATTGTCATCACTTCTGGGCTACCATTATCTTTCTCTTTGGAAAGACAGCAGCTGCTTAAGGCTCTCAACTATTAGTTTAGCTGCTGGAGAAAACAGCCTCTGCTTCTAACTGAATGCAGATATCTGGTTGTCTCCTCCCTGGGTGGAAAATTTACTTCTAAGAGGAAAATAATCTATTTGATCCAAATGTGCCAAGAGGAAGGAGCTTAGAAGGAATAGGGTTTGGCCACCACCCTCCACCCTCACCAACTTCCAGTAATGTGAACGCAACGGCAGAGTGAAGGCAATATAGCAAAAGATTGCTATAATTTAAGCAGAAGCCAACAGCACTAGGACACCTTGTAATCACCAGCTGCCATGAATAAGCTCATCTGTAAAACACAGCTGGTCTCCTGGACATGATGAGGGGGACTGGGATAAGGGAGAAGACTGGCAGCCCACGGAAGCGCCCGGAAATGTCAATTTGTTATTAGCCCCCTTTTGGGATGCCATTTTGGGGTAGGTTTTAGCTCTGCATGGACTGATCCTTCCTAAATGCGAGCTCCTGCCAATTCCTCTCTTTTCGTCTTCCATCCCGTTGACTTCTCCTTCCTCCTCTCAAAGTTTAAAGAGGAGGAGAATATGCTCAAGGAATAGGGATACCCGTATCTAATCGCTCAGTGGCTGATCTGTTAATTCCCTGTACTCACTCTGGGCAGCATCAGTGGCCAGTTTTCCCCCCATCTCAATCCAGTGTCTTGAGATATTCCAGAAAAGGGAGCTAAGTAGGGAGAAAGGCAATATTCCCTAGCATGGGCCTGGGAATCAGAAGGACCTATGTTTTAATCCCGGCTCCGCTGCTTGTCTGCTGTGTGACCTTAGACAAGTGATTTCACTTCTCTGGGCCTTAGTTACCTCACCTGTCAAATGGGGATTAAGACTGTAAACCTCATGTTGGAAATGGACTGTGTTCAACCTGATTAGCTTTTATCTGCCCCAGTGCTTAGTACAGTGCCTGGCACACATTAAGCACTAAATACCATAAAAAAGAAGCCCGCTGGAGTTGGACTGCCCCAGGAAACTGGTAGGCACAGTCCTCAGTAACATCATCACCCTCCATGAATTGATGCAGGATTCATCCAATCATAGTAGTGATTGAAAATCTCCTGAACACTTATTGAAAAGTAGGAGAAACCATGTGGCCTGGTGGAATGCACACAGGACTGGGAGTTAGGGGGCTTGGGTTCTAATCCCAGCCTCACCACTTGCCTGTTGTGTGACCTTGGGCCTGTTACCTCATCTGCAAAATCGGGATTAAGACTGTGAGCCACATGCGGGACATAGACTGGGTCTAACCCAATTAACTTGTAACTACCCCAATGCTTAGTACAGTCTGGCACATAGTATTTGCTTAACAAATACCATAAAAGCAAAACAAAACAAAACAAAACGACCTTACCTGGGCCCCTGTCTTCCTCCATAAAATGGGAATTGAATACCTTCCATTTAGAATAAGGTCCTTGTGGGGCAGGAACTGCACTGGATGCGATTATAATATACCTTCCTCTGTGCTTAGAGGCAATCACTCGTATTTATTCAGCATTTACTGTGTGTACAACACTCTATTAAATGCTTGGGAGAATAAAACAGAATTGGTAGATATTCCCTGCCAACAGCGAACTTATAGACTAGAGGCAAGATTCATGATCTCTGCCAACAAAGACCTCTTATTTTAACAGCTCGGGAGCACAGTGTGGGTTGGGAGCCCTGTTTGTACTCTTGTCTGGGGTCTGATCGGTGAGGCTACCATAATGTCATAAGAGAGCCAAAGCGCCACTTGAACATTAAACACTTAACGGAGAGATCTCTCCTCATCAATGTTTAAAGAGATTTACTTATCTGATGGACCATAATGTCTTTGTCACCTGTAAAGCAAAAAGTACACAACTTTATATACATATTTCTTGCATCATTAAGCTATTCTCCCCAACAGGGGATCCATGAATAAGTTATAAACCAGAAGACATAATGTTTTAAAGTAAAGCCCATGGTGAAGACATATAGGAATACAGTACTTGATTATTTTTTATGGTATTTGTAAAGTGCTTACTATGTGCCGGACACTATACTAATAGCTGGGGTAGAAAATCAGGTTGAACATGGTCTCTCTCCCACTTAGCATACACGGTTTTAATCCCCATTTGCAGATGAGGGAACTGAGGCACATAGAAGTGAGGTAGCTTGCCCAAGGCCACTCAGCACTCAGAGTTGGGATTAGAACTCAGGTCCTCTGACTCACAGGCCTATCCTCATTCCACTAGGCCATGCTGCTTCCCTCTGTGGGCAGGGAATGTGCTTACCACATCTGTTATATTGTACTCTTCCATGCGCTTAGTACAGTGCTCGGCATACAGTAAGCGCTCAATAAATATGATTGATTGAGTGAAGGTGAGGTCAGAGCAAAAATGGCCGGGATATACACCACCCAAATTTGAATGCTGTCCGGACTATTTATGGGAAACCTCGGAGCACCAAATCCATCACAGATAAACTTTCCCCAGTAAATGGTTATCACAGTCATTCAGGACCTTCACCAGCTATCAGGAAGCAGCTTCTCCAAAGAGAGAACCCGGTCTGGTTACGTATTATTTCATGATGTTGATGATGACTGTCGACTCCATTTCATTTTCCGTTGCAAGAATAAGAACCCTCCTCTCCCCTTACAGCCCTTCTCATCACCTCTCAGTGATGTGCCTCATCTAACTTATCTTTGACCTAACCTAACTTTGATGTGCCTCATCTAACTTATCCCCATGGCTGAGAAAACTCCTCAGATGTGTCAAGGCAGCCGCTTCATGGGCACTAATCCCTTCGTCTAATCGCCACAGTCAAGATGGTGGAAGTGTGGTGTCTTTGCCAGATCCCCGATGCAATGATGTTGCTGGTATTAATGACCTCCCCATCGTTCCCTGTGGGATTCTAGAGCCTCCTCATTATCCGCTGCAGGCAAGATCAAAATAGTTTCCAAGCGGCACTGGAATTCTCAATCAATCTGATTTATTGTTTACTGTGTGCGGAGTACAATAGAACAGTGTTGTTAGATACGTTCACTGCCCACCAAGAGTTTACAGTCTCCATAATCAAATGGCAACACATAAAGTAAACAGCCGGAAGTACCCCAAAATTCAGTCTCACCAGTGTGTTTCAGAGCAACAATCGGGTTGTCCGTCAACAAGTAGGAACGATATTTATTCAGTGCCCACTGAAGATACTGCACTATACAGAGGACAAGTGCTTTGTATTTTTGTATTTATTAAGCGCTTACTATGTGCCAGGCACTGTACTAAGGGCTGGGGTAGATGCAAGTTAATCAGGTTGAAAACAGTCCACGCACCTCATGAGGATCACAGTCTTAATCCCAATTTGGCAGGTGAGGTAACTGAGGCCCAGAGAAATGAAGTGACTTGCCCGAGGTCACACAGCAGACAAGTGGCGGAGATGGGATTAGAACCCAGGTCTTCTACCTCCCAGACCTGTGCTGTTTCCCCTAGGTCACACTGCTTCCTTTGTTTTGTTAAAGCTGGCTCATTTTCAGAAGCTTTTTCCCTTCTCCCTCCCGGTCCCCACAGCCCGCATGGTCCAGAGGGGATTTGGGGAGGGGGCCGGGTCTCCAAAGGCTTTCACCAGCCCAGGAAATGCTCATTTCCCGCGTCCAGGGGGATGGCTCAGTTCTGCCTCCGGACCGATTCAGCCCCCAATGATTTTCCACCTTGGACCACTTCACCCAAATTATGCACGCCAACTGGCCTGAATGAAATGATTGGGCAGGGAACCTGGGATTTTATCTTTTACTAAGAAGAAAGCATCAGTGGACAGAGCACAGGTCTGGGAGTCAGAAGGTCATGGGTTCTAATCCTAGCTCTGCCATTTGTCTGCTGTGTGTCTTTGGGCAAATCTCTTCACTTCTCTATGCCTCAGTTACCTCATCTGTAAAAATGGGGATTGAGACGGGGAGTCCCACGTGGGACAGGGATTGTGTATAACCCAATTTGCTTGTGTCCATGCCGGGGCTTAGTACAATACCTGGCCCATAGTAAGCACTTAACAAATAGCATCGTTATTATTACTATTAATATTAGGCAAGTTTGGCATACTACGTGGCTATGTGGGCAAGTGGAAAGAGCACAGATGTGAGAGTTAGAGGACCTGGATTCTAATCCTAGCTCTGCCATTTTCCTCCTGTGTGACCTTGGGCAAATCACTTAACTTCTCTGGGCCTCAGTTACCTCATCTGTATAATGGGGAATAAGACTGTGAGCCCCACATGGGACAACCTGATGACCTTGTATCTACCCCAGCGCTTAGCACATAATAAGCACTTAAATACCATCATTATTATTATTTGTGTGAAGTGTATGGGTGCCTAATCACGTGGCATTCTCTTTCTCCCCCACTCTCCTTTTCCTCTGCTTCTTGGTCCCTCCCTGTCTCCTTTTTTTATCTCTTTCTCTATTCTGTTCTCTTGAATTGCCTTTCATTCATTCATTCAATTGTATTTATTGAGCACTTATTGTGTGCAGAGCACTGTACTAGGCACTTGGGATCCAAGGATACAACCCACCCTCTAGGCCCCACCACCCCCGTGGCCCTTTCCTCTGACCCATTATAAGCTCCTGAAACTTTGGTCATTTTTTCTAAGTGGTTCAGAAAGAGATATGGAATGAAATGGCAAAATTCAAAAATTTCTCTCAGAAGGTCATTTTAAAAATCTCCCTTCTCTTAAAACATCAGGCAGTGTTTCCACGGTGACGGGGTGGGGGGAATTATGGGATGGAAATTAATTATGGCTTCGCCTGAACCTCTGCATCTGGCTTCTGTGCGCGGCAGAGATGTGTCGAGGTTGATTTAAGAGCTTTCCTCTCTGGCATCTGATTAGCTCAATTTAACTCAGGTAATGATGTCATCGTGATTCCATTGCCCATACTGGAAGACTTTGGGGAAGGAAGATTAGCGTCATTATGAATGGAGGGGGAACATGTCAACCAATCCCAATTGGTCTTGCCAGACACTCTGCTTTGTAAATGATGGAGTCGCTTCTTCCTCTTGAGGAGGAAAACGAGCCAGTCCTGGGAAAGCTCTCTGCTTGAAGCATGAACATTTTTTTTTTCCTTCAGAGGCTCCTCTACTCTGGGTAGGGAGACCAGTCCCCTGGTTTTATACAGGACTAGTCTGTTTTCAGCTGGTCTGTCCCTGGTCCGATACAGACAAGGCATTGGACACACGCGGGGCTTTGATTTCCAATGTCCAACCTCCCTCCACCACAAGTCCAATCAATCGATGTGTTGTACTCATCAAGCTCTTGCTGCGGGCAGAGCACTGTCCTGAGGGCTTGGGAGAGTAGAGTAGAGTGGGTAGACACGATGCCTGCCCTTGAGGAGCTTACAGTCTAGTGGAGGAGACAGACACTAAAATACTTTATACAGGTAGAAGGAAGTAATAGAATGCTAAGCTTTGGATATTTGTGAAAAGGGAGGGGAGAAGTGAGTAGCCAAGTGCTTAAGTGAATGTAGAAGTGCTGGTACCTAGGAGGGACACGAGGCCTTTCCCCATGGGGTGGGGAGATGAGTGATTAATTAAGGGAGATGAATCAGAGATGAATCAGATACTGCACCCGAGTGCCATGGCTCGGAAGCGGTGCCCGTGTTCATGGGGACCTGAGAGGGGAACAAAATGGCTCTTGGGCCAGAGCCGGGGGACTGGGTCTCCTCCACCGGTGAACCTGACATACCTCTACAACATGCCACTGATGATGTCATCATGTTACATTTCTAACCCGGGGTAAGACATGCGACACCACGTGCCTCTCGACGCCTGGAGTCTCCTCAGGTCTGGGCTACTCTGCCAGGAGCTCAGTGAACCCCCCGGGACGGGGGAACTGAAAACATGAGAGCCTCTCGATCACAAATCCCAGCCCCTTCATCCCATTGGTTAAGTAGGAAACTACTTATTACCCCCAATCACAATATTTCACTTTAGGACGTTCCAAAGAAATCCACCTGATTGACAAACAGTAAACTTACTTAATAACCTCTCTTTCTGCCAGACGTAGATTAAAAGCAATTTTTTTTTCTAAATTACATTTTATTTTCTCACCAGCTGCTAACTCTCTGAGACAGATTGGGAGATAAATTATCCCAGCGGTGAATGAATCTAATTTTTCAATATAATTTACGGTAATTCTATATTTTCCACACAAGTTGGAAATAGCGTTGGCTCTTTGCCAAAGAACAGAACTTTAGAAAAAACACAATTCTCTAGACACCCAGAATTCTGCTTATTTTGGGGTGCTCAGACATGCAGAATCAATCAACACTTGGTATTTATTGAGTGCTTACTGTGTGCAGTTCTTGTTGTTGGGGTGAAGAGCACTGTCCTAAGCACTTGGGGGACTACACTACGGCAGAGTTGGTAGACGGGCTCCCTGCCCACGACAAACTTACAGTTTAGTGGCAGAACTGCTGGGAAAAAGCTGAGCTGTCAATAGGACCAGGGACTTCATCCGGTCTCTCTGCCTTCAGTGGACTCGGTGAATTTGATTAGACATAAAAGATAGTTTCCTGATGATCGAACAGCCACTAGAATGGAAATTCCTTGTGGGCAGGCAAAGAATCGCTTGCTTGTTTTGAACTCACCAAGGGCCTCCTGGCAGGGACTGGGCTAGATGGAGCCTTAGCAATCTCTTCATCTCTAAGCTTCTGGGCAAGAACTGAAAACGGGGCTTCTACCCCGGGGGGTATGGCACGTGACCTCAGATCATCGAAAGCAAGGACAGAGCTTGCTGCAAACTCCGTAATACGTATTTAGTTCCCAAAGCACCGTATGGGGGAGTCATAACCATTTGTTACTGTGAGTGGTTTATTGACTAAAATTGGGAGGAGGGAATTAAAAGACCAGCCGTTGATAAGAGAAACTGCCTTGTTTCTGAGCATGACTGCCCACAGTGATCGCTGATAATCTCCCGAGACTCATTCTTCTTCCCCTGGACCTCCCCCCGTCAGTGTTTCTGGAGAGATGAAAAAGCAGCTCTTAGAATGCTTACTTGCCAGAGATATTCTTGTGAAGCAATCGGTGTCTGTTCAGCTGGAGCAAAAGCTCACTGAAAGCTCCATTTCCTTTGGCGGCTCAAGGCAGAGTTGCCTAGTGGGAGGAAGTACTCCTTGAGGGCAGGAATCGTGTCTGCTTCCTCTATTGGACTCTCCCACGTGTTTATTAATAATTATCATTGTGGTATTTGCTAAGCACTTATTATGTGCCAGCACTATACTAAGTGTTGGGGTGAATACAAGCAAATTGTGTTGTACACAATCTCTGACCCTCATAGGGTCTTAATCCCCAATTTACAGAAGAGGGAATTGAAGCCCAGAGAAGTGAAGTGACTTTCCCAAGGCCACACAGTTTAGTAGAGTCGTCCACAGCCAATAAGCACTTATAAACGCCCAGTAGAAGCAGCGTGGCCTAGAGGAAAGAGTATGAGCCTACAAGGCAGAGGACCTGGATTCTAATCCCTGCTCTGCCCCATACCTGCTGAGTGACTTGGAGCAGATCCTTTAACTTCTCTGTGCCTCAGTTCCCTCATCTGCAGAATGGCTATTCAATGCCTGTTCTCCCTCCTACTCAGACTGTGAGCCTCATATGGGACCTGATTTTCTTGCATCTGCCTCAGTGCTTAGTACAGTGCTTGGCACCTAGTAAGCTCTTAACATAATCTACTTTTACCATTTATTAATAGTAATAATAAAAAATAAGGGCACTTGGATTCTAAGCCAGGCTCCTCCTCCGGCCTGTTGTCTGGTCTTGGGGCAAATCACTTGACTGCTCTGTGCTTTAGCTTCCTCATCTGTAAAACGGGAATTAAATACACGCAGTAGAGTGTAAACTCTTTGTAGGCAGGGATCATGTCACTTTTTTCTTCTCTACTTCCCAAGCACCTAGTGCAGTGTTCTGCACCAAGTGAATCCTAATAAATTATATTACTATTACTACTACTGTAACTATTAATACTGTAACTGTTACTACTGTTCTCTAGACTGTAAACTCATCTCTAGACTGCAAGCTCATTGTGGGCAGGCAATGGTTCTGCTAATTCTTATACTGTACTACGAGAGCTTAGTAAATTGTCGTGGACATAATAAGCGCTCAATAAATACCACCGATTGATTGATTCTCTCTCCCTCTTAAACTGTGACCGGCTTGTGGGACAGAGACTCTGTCCTATCTGGAGATCTTGTAACCACCCCAGTCCTTGGCACATACTAAGTGCTAAAAGCATACTAGAAGCAGCGTGGCTCAGTGGAAAGAGCACAGGCTTGGGAGTCAGAGGTCATGAGTTCAAATCCCGGCTCTGCCACTTGTCAGCTGTGTGACTGTGGGCAAGTCACTTAACTTCTCAGTGCCTCGGTTCCCTCATCTGTAAAAGAGATGTGTGGAGGATAAAATGGGGATTAACTGGGAGCCTCACGTGGGACAACCCGATTACCCTGTGTCTACCCCAGCGCTTAGAACGGTGCTCGGCACATAGTAAGCGCTTAACAAATACCAACATTATTATTGTTATTATTAAGAAATATTATCATTATTTCTTTTTTAGAAATACAATCAACTTTGTCTCAATATTTTTTGATAATTACAAGAAATGCAAGGGTTACATTAATCTGTATGTCTGTAACAGGAGTTCCATGCACTGAAAAGCACCACAGGCTAAATCTTGGTTTGAATATGGGGAGGAAGAAGGTTGAGGCGGGTGGAGGGCGTTAATTGAAACAATTAATCCATTGTCATTTACATGCCCTCTTCAAAAGGCCATGAGCTGAAACAATTGAAAATAACAGATCCATTCAACTCCCATTTTCCCCAGAGACTAGGATGGAGTGCAACTGGAGATTTCTGTCATGTTCCTTGCATTTTTTTCCCCATCCCCAACCCCGGCTGCCAAGGCGACAGCTCCGTGTCCCACCTGAGAAACCCGTGGGAAAACATCATCTTGTCCTGTTACATTAATGAGCGACGGGCACAAGCAGTAATTGTTTGTTCTTTCTGATTCCAGGGCAGAGTGGACTCTGACCCAAGTAACCACCGGTTTAGATTCCAGCCCGGATGGGTAAAGGGAACACAGAACGCTAGAAAAGGTCACCTTACTCACTCGGGGCTTCTGCCAAACTTCTCCTTTCCTCCCTTTCAAAGCTCTTCTGAAGACTTTCTAGACGGTGAGCTCCTTGCAGGCAGGGAATCTGCCTGTTTATTGTTGTTATCGTACGCTCCCAAGTGATTAGTACAGTGCTCTACACAAGGTCAGCGTTCAATAAATATGATTGAATCAATGAGCCCACCTCCTGCTGGAAGGCTTCTCAGAGTGGCCCCTTTGGCATCTTGTTCATTCTTTCATTCGTATTTACCGAGTGCTTACTGTGTGCGGAGCACTGTACTAAGCACTTGGAAGAGAACAACGGACACATTCCCTGCCCACAGCGACCTAACAGGGCTTCCCCATCTCTCCATGTCCAGTCCCGACCTCTTTGTAGTCATTCCTGGTGGTTTGAGGTACCACCCATTTGGCCCCTGTATTTCTGACCAGGAGGTTTATGTTTCTTTCTATCTTTCAGCTCCTTGAGAGGTTCTTGGACTATGTTTCTATCTTTTCCCCAGCTCTTAGTACAGTGCTTTGCACCCAGTAGGTGCTTAGTACATACTACCATCTGCTAATCAATCAGTGGTATTTATTGAGTGTTAATGGGATGCAGAGCCTTGTACTAAGCCCTTGGGAGGGGACAGTATTATAGATTTGGAAGTCAGGATTCTTTTCCTCAGAAGCTCATAGTTTAGTGAAGAGTGCATAGTATAGCTACAGCCTCAGGCATCGCGGGTGGATGTATTTATGCTGTGTCCTGCTCATAATAATAATAATAATAATTATGGTATCTGTTACGCGCTTACTATGTGCCGAGCACTGTTCTAAGCTCTGGGGTAGATACAGGGTAATCAGATTGTCCCACGTGGGGCTCACATTTTTTTTTAATCCCCCTTTTTACAGATGAGGTAACTGAGGCACAGAGAAGTGAAGCGACTTGCCCAAGGTCACGCCGCAGACAAGTGGTGGAGCCGGGATTAGAACCCATGACCTCTGACTCCCAAGCCCGGGCTCTTTCCATTAAGAAGTTGATGACAGACCTTTGATTTTGGGGGGTTTTGTGGTATTTGTTACGCTCTACCAGTCACCTTTCTAAGCACTGGCGTGGATGCGAGGCTATCAGGTTGGACCCATGCCCTGTCCCCCTTGGGGTTCACAGGGAATAAGATTGAATCCCCATTTTAAAGATGAGGAAACTGAGGCCCAGAGAAGTGAAACGGCTTGCCCAAGGTCACCCAGCGGGCAAGTGGTAGAGCCAGGATTAGAACCCAGCTCCCCTGACTCCAGGCCCAGGCTCCACTAGGCCACCCTACTTCTTGTGAGCTAGGGAGGGATGAGAGGTGAGGGGCAGCAAGAGAGGGCCACGTCCAGTTTTCCTAAAGTGACGGCGTCTCCAGAACCGAGAAGCTGGCCGACTCATTCCACACCCCAGGTTTGGACCAGGGTCCCGTCAGCCCGTTCCGAGTGCCATGATAAACTCTCCAAGTGGCGACAAATCCCTCCTCTCTTCACTTTTAGATTTCCTAACCCGTTTTATTAACAATAAACCCTATTTACAATTGTGCAGCGTGGGGCTCACCGGGGCCGCCCGCAGCAAATCTACGAGATTAAGCAAATTGTTACACCCAGGGGAATTCTTTATGATCTTTAGCAAAGCAGAAAGCAAAATGAACATTAATTTACTTAGGCTCCTTTATCGTAATACAAGTAAATGGAGATAATAAAATCCAAATTGGCTCCAGCAATGGCTGAACTGTGTGGTTTGTCGGGGCCTTACATCTACCCCCTGCAACCTAAATTGAGTTTGGAACTGAAAGACATTTGCGAGGACGGAGTCCCTGGGAGCCAAGCTCCGAGAGTTAATCCGGAGGCCTCGGATCTGGACCGGGCTCTCTGTCGTAAAGGAAAGAAGGAGTCGGAGCCAGGCCTGAGAGTCAGAAGGACCTTGGTTTGAATTTCACCACCACTTGTCAGCTGTGTGACTGTGAGCAAGTCATTTCACTTCTCTGTGCCTCATCCGTAAAATGAGAATTAAGACCGAGTCCCATGCAGGACAGGGACTTTGTCCAACCTGACAACCTTGTATCTACCCCGGGGCTTAGTACAGTGCCTGGCGCAGGGTAAGCACTTAACAAAAACCATTTTAAAAAAAAAAAAGGAGTCACTTCCTGGCTCTGAGACATCTGGGCACCAGGAATGGGGCGTGAGGCTACACAGCCCAGGGGAGGGTCAGGAGAAGTAATGATAACTGTGGTATTTGTTAGGTGTTTACTATGTGCTAAGCGGAGCTGTGGAGGAGCTGTGATTCAGCCATGCAGATAATCAGGGGCTCAAGAGGCACATAGCCTATAAGCACAGCGTGGTTTAGCGGAAAGAGCACGAGCATGGGAGTCAGAGGACGTGGGTTCTAATCCCACCTCCCCCACGCGTTTGCTGGGTGACCTTGGGCAAATCACTTAACTTCTCTGTGCCTTAGTTACCTAATCTATAAAACGGGGATTAAAAGTGTGACAACCTGATTGCCGTGTATCTACCCCAGCGCTTAGGACAGTGCTTGGCACATAGTAAGCACTTAATAGCAAATACCATAATCATTATTGTTATTATCACAAGCTCCTTGAGTGCACTGTGCCAAGCTGAGCATTTGCGCAGTGGTGAGAGAATCTAGATCTGGGGAGCAGAGGACCTGGGTTCTAATCCCACTCCGTCCCTTGCTTGCCGTGTGAAACCTAGGTGGCCCATGATTTCCTCATTTGTAAACTGGAAATTAAATACCTCCTCTTCTCCCTCCTAATTAGACGGCGAGTCATATGCGGAATGAGTCCATTCCACTTCTACTGTATCTACCTCAAGTGCTTAGTAGAGTGCTTGGCCCATAGCCCGCCCAGAACAAGTCCCGCACTATACTGGAAGAGTCTTAGGGGAGCAGAAGACCCAGGCCCCGCTCTCTCAGGAGGCTTATAATCTAATGGGTGCTTCCAGGAGAAATCCTAGCCCAGGGATAGGGAGCAGATTCCTCTGGAGGGAAGAAAGGGAAATCTCATTAGATGGCAAGCCCTCTGAGGTCTAGGACTATTCTTTGCTTCTGGTGCACTCTCCTCGTTATTTGGCGCAGTGTTTCATACATAGCAGGTCTCAATTAAGTATCACTGATTGATTGTTTCACTGGAGATTTTTCAGGGCCTCCCCCGAACCAGTCCATCAGCCCTCTGAATCCCGACCCCCAACCCACTGTCACCAGACTTCCTCATCTCTTTCTTATGGTATTTGCAAAGCGGGTACTAAATGTCAGACACTGTTCTAAGTACTGGGGTAGATAGAAGGTAATCGGGTGGGACATAGTCCGTCTCCCACATGGGGCTCATAGTCTTTATCTCTGTTTTACAAATGAGGTGAATGAGGCAAAGAGAAGCTGAGTGATTTGTCCAAGGTCACAAGCAGACACTCATCCCCAGGGGAGACCATATGAGGACCACCTGCCAAGCTCCCATGTGAAAACTTGACCTGGGTTCTTCTTTGGACTTAACTCTATTCTTCAGGCAAAAAATCAATTGGCTTTTTGGGATGGGTGTAACTGAAGCCACTAATTATGCTCCCACCCATTGCAAATCAATGTTCTCACTCTCCTTCTGTCTTTTCAATTAATCGGGCATATTTACCGAGCTCTTACTGTGTGCAGAGCACTGTATTTAGTGCTTGAGAGAGTACAACATAACAACAGACATATTCCCAGTGCTCGGTGGGGATGGCTTCTTCTGGTTCTGTTTGTTTCTAAGCCCTGGAAAGGAGGAGTCTACAGGCTACGGCTCCCGGAGGGGGAAGGTGGAAAATCGGTAGACTGCTCTAGGCCGTAAGCTCGTTATGGGCAGGGAACTGTTGTACTGGACTCTCCTAAGCACATACTACACTGCTCAGCGCAGAGTAAGGACTCAGTAAGCACTCAATAATTATCAATAAATAGAGAAGCAGCATGGCCTAGTGGAAAGGATGCAGGGCATGACGTGAAACAAGGTGGATTTTTCCCTCTAGGATGTCCTTGCAATGAAAATGTTATTTTCAAGAATGAAAATAGTGTGATTTGCAGCTCGGCGGTGTTCCTAGCCCTCAGCAGCTGGCCCGTTTCTCCGTCTGGCTTCACTTCATTCTTCTCCTCGTCAGTCCCCTAACACAAGGAAATGAAAGCATTCTCTCCTGGTAAATGGCCGTCCCTGTCCCGGATCAGGGCCCGACAGGTCCGGGGGGAGCAATGGTGCTGGCCTAAACCCTTCCCACCCCGGCCTCTCATCTAGGTGGCACTGGTCCGAATGGGGCTGGGAGTCCGTCTCCTCACTAAAAGAGCCAGGCTAGCTGGGTGGTGGGAAGTAATTAATCAGTTCAAGTTGTCCCAACCTCAGGAGAGCAGTAGGACTGGCAGCCCAAGGTCGGGGACCTCTCACAGAGACTACAACATCTGTAAAATTGAGGATTAAGACCGTGAGCCCTATGTGGGACAGGGAATGTGTCTAACCCAATTATCTTGTATCTACTCTTGTGCTCAGTACAGGGCCTGGCGCATAGTAAGTGCTTAACAAATACCAAAGAAAAAGAAAAAACTTCTGAAATTCAGTTTTTGAAGGTCCTGCCACTCTTTTAAGGACCATAGACTTACGTGCAATTTGTCGGTGTCATTCCCCAATGTAAGCAGGCCATATAGATAAGCAAAAATTTCACTGTAAATCCTTCCATGCTGTTCCCTCTCCTCATTCACACCTTTTCTTTGTTCCTAGGGCATTTCCTATCCCTCTGAATCCCAAATTTTGTGGCTCCCTCTTCTCCTCTCTTCCCACCCCTAGGCTTTTTTTTGAATTTTTGGTAATAGTAGTTGTGAGCCTGTCGCTGGGCAGTGATTGTTTCCAACTATTGCCCAATTGCACATTCCAAGCGCTTAGTACAGTGCTCTGCACATAGTAAGCACTCAATAAATACGATTGAATGAATGAATGAATGAATGAATGAATGGGAGAGGGAAGGGCCTCCATCTTTCAGAAAAGCCAGTTAAGGAGCTCACAGATGGGTAACAAGGAGGAGAGAGACAGAGACCAAGGGAAAAACAATGTGAGGGAGGGGGGGCCTTAAAGGGCTTGGAGAAAGGGTAGAAAGAAATAGGGAGTTGACTGTCCACTGTCAGGACGACTGGACGCATTTTGCTGACACTTGGTAGAGGAGGGTGGGGAGAGGGATGGCAGGAATTGAATCCCCTATTTTACAGATGAAGATACCGAGGCCTAGAGAAGTTAAGTGACTTTCCTAAAGTCACACAGCAGACAAGAGGTAGAGTTGGGATTAGAACTCAGGTCCCCTGAGTCTCAAGCCCGTGCTCTTTCCACTAGTCCATGTTGCCGCTTCTTGTCATTTTGAAACTCCCTCTGGTAGCTGCAGTATTGTTCTAAGACAGATACCACTGTTCCTGAGACCTTGACGTGGCCACGTGTCATTTTAACAACTGGACTCTATCCTTTCGGCCCCATCTTATTTCTAGAGGAAGAGTTCGGCTGGCGGTGAAAATAATGAAGTCGTCATTTCAAAGAGGGCCTGTTTATTTATTTATCTCACTAAGGAGACTGACAAGCCTATTCCCATCAAGAAGGAAATTGCATTCTGTTTGAAACCGCTGGCTCTGCCTATCAGGGGAAGGCGGGCTAAGAAAAAGCCTCTATAGCAAATCCGAAACTCCGATCATCGGGTTGCTTTCAGTCCATTCCATCACTTTTCTCCCTAATTCAGACATCTGGACTGAAGAGGGAAATGCCGGCAAATGAATTTCAGTCTCATCCTGATCCGTAAGTGTTATAGGTACTTTAAAGCCAATAAAAACATTCCTTTCGGGTTTTTCCATTTGGAAAGCAGATGTCTTTCAAGTGGCCGCCCTAAACTGACCGAGTCGGGCTGCTTCCTCAGCAGGGGTCACAGCTGGCCCTTGATCACGAGAAGATGCAAAGGCGAATCTTGGCGTCAAACTAGTCCATCAATCTCCATGTCGTTCAGGGAGGGGACAGGCAGGGGTGTCGACCCGGGCCTGCCACCAAAGGGCTTACAGTCTGAGAGGGCAGACGAGGTAAGTGAGCGGACAAGCAACGTAAAATTGCCCTCTACCAATGGGTGAGGTGATAAGAGTTGACGAGGAAGGCAGATGGATGATGGGGCAGATAAAAAAAATAAAATAAATTGTGGTATTTGTTAAGCGCTTACTATGTGCAAAGCTCTGTTCTAAGCACTGGGGGATACAAGGTGATCAGGTTGTCCCACATGGGGCTCACAATTTTAATCCCCATTTGACAGATGAGGTAACTGAGGCACAGGGAAGTTAAGTGACTTGCCCAAGGTCACACAGCTGACCGGCAGCAGAGCCGGGATCAGAACCCACGACCTCTGACTCCCAAGCCCGCGCTCTTTCCACTGAGCCACGTTGCTTTTCTATGGGATGGGATGGTGGTGTAGAGGGAAGGAGCATAGATGCTGATGGAAGCCTAAAGGACAGTTTGGATTAAAATCAAGGCTGAGAGTGCAAGGTAAAACCGAAAGGGTTATAAGAAGTGGGGAACGAAGGAGCTCTAAAATGTGAACAGAAACGTGTAATTATACCACTGAGCAGTGTTAGAAAATCATCCTTTGAGGTTGTGATATTCTGAAGAGCTCTCAGACCCCCTTTTTCCCCTGAACAGCACTTCTCTTGGACCGACAGGCTGAAAGGCCAGAAGACAGGTGGAGACAGATTGCTGTTTCCTTGAAAGGAAGAGATCCTTCCATTTCAGGGGCTAGAAGAGCCTAGACTCCCTCGACAGGAAGGATTCGGGACAGGGAAACGGTCGTTTAGAGCCAGGCTGGCTGAGGCTTTAACCTTCTCAAACCTCAGCTGCCCAATCTAACCCAGGGAATCCCAAGGTTGCCGTGTGAACTAACTGAAGAGTAAGCTCCATGAATAGTGGAATAAAATATAAATCAAAGCTGTAACCTAAGGTGGATTATAAATCAAAGGAGGCGGTTATTTTTCCTGCAAGGGGCACTGGTTACAGACCTCAACCGGCACCGGTTAGACCTCAGCCAGCGTTCGGAGGATAACGGTGGCGTGACATCACCAGCTTTGAAGAAGATACAGCTTCTGCCTCTGAGCGGAGAGAACCAGAAACTGAGCAGACCCCTGGTGGTGTGCAGTGATTCGGTTTGGAAGAGAGCAGAGGAATTTTTAAGCTTTTTTTTTAAAAAAATGGTATTTTGTTAAGAACTTACTATGTGGCAGACACTGTACTAAGCTCTGGGAAAGATACAAGCTGATAAGATTGGATGCAGCAAGGCCTAGTGGATAGAGTTCATTCATTCATATTTACTCGGTGCCGAGCATTGTACTAAGCATTTGGGAGAGTACAATATAACAGACACATTCCCTGCCCACAACAAACACAGTCTAGAGAAATGACTTACCCAAGATAATAATAAATAATACTGGTATTTGTTAAGCGCTTACTATGTGCAGAGCACTGTTCTAAGCACTGGGGTAGATACAGGGTAATCATTTGGTCCCACATGAGGCTCACGGTCTTACAGATGAGGTAACTGAGGCACAGAGAAGTGAAGTGACTCGCCCACAGTCACACAGTTGCCAAGTGGCAGAGCCGGCATTCGAACCCATGACTTCTGACTCCCAGGCCAGTGGTCTTTCCAATAGGCCGTGCTGCTTCTCTATTTATTGATATTTATCAAATGCTTACTGAGCCCTTACTAGGTACAGAGCACTGTGCTGTGTGCTTAGGAGAGTCCAATACAACAGTTTCCTGCCCGTAACAAGCTTACAGTCTAGAACGTCTCCCAGTTTTTCACAAAACACCTTGCCCCTCCAGGAGTTGTTTTTCAGCAGCTCTTCTGGATTTTTCATGCTTGCTTGCACAAGTTCATCTCCTCTTTCACCTTAACTTGTAACTATAAAGCACGATTTCCACCGGGGCTTTAAAATCTTGTTGTGGATTCGGGTCTGGGTGCATTCCAATCACCATATTAAGGCACTTCTTCATTCTTAGAACAGTAGGCACGGCCCCTGCCCTCGAGGAGTTTACAGTATAAACCCAAAGAGACAGGCTGAGACAAATGGCACGTCTACAGTCAATTAATCGTATTTATTTAGCCCTTACTGTGTGCAGTGCATTGAATTGAGTACTTGGAGAGTACAATACAACATTATAATACACGTTTACTGCCCACAGTGAGCTTACAGTCTAGAGGGAGAGACAGGCATTAATAAAAATAAATAACTTTGCATACATATGTAACCGTTCATCAGTGTGATGACACCGGCCAACGGAGAGAGCCAGGGGTGACTATATGGTTTTGAATGTTCACGGCACCGTGGGATTCAGGGACAGACAAATAGGAGATACGGGTAGTGCAGAGAGCATGCACGACCTCCCGTACATCCCATATGCCCCCAAGCAACATCGATCTCAGCTCTCCAGAATCCTTGACCCCAGGTCCAAGTCTCTCCAAAGCCAGGCCTGGCCTTCTCCAGGACAAAGGCCATCTTGAATGCAAAACCTTCCCCCAGCTCCTCACCACCTAAAGATTGCCGCCACCCCCTAGCCCAAGCAGGCAAAGGCAGCTCAGCTTCCAGACCCTCCCAGACAGAATCAGAATCATAGAGTCCCCAGCACAAACATCACCACTCCAGACCCCTCCCCAATTCCCCACGCCAGGTACAGTATATACACACATCACAGTCAACGTCACAATCCATCAGCCCCAACCCCAGCGACGCCCAATACACACACACACGGCATCATCATCATCAGTGTTATAATCCCCCAATATCAAGCTCCCCTCCCTTGCCCCCACATTTCAATCCCCCAACCCCAACCCCTAGTTCAACGGCATGTACATCTAAATCATTTCTGCCACCCTGGAATCAACCCCTCCCCCAACGCCCTTTTCACCAGCCCATTCCTGATTCCCCCCACCCCCTCATCATCATCATCACTACCATCACAATACCGTAGATATCAGCAAACCCAGACCCACCCTAAAAAAGAAGGGGGGGAATAGCTGAATCAGCCAGAGCCCCCTACTCACCCAAACCCTGGGCGGGCCAAGCATTGTCTTCTCTGCAGGTGCAAACTCAGGTGATCAGGGCTCGGGAGCCTTATATAGGGCAGGTAAAGGCCCAGCAGCCTCTGGGGTCATAAAGGGGCAGTACCTTCCGATCCCACTTAGAAGCACTTGAGGGAAGAGATGGGATCCCGCAGTAATGGAAACTTCTCACTGCGTCTCAATCTCGTTGATGACAAGCCCACGCCCTGTCTCGGGCCAGGAACTTCCTCCCTCCTCAAATCCAACAATTACTTTCCCCCCTTCAAAGCCTTATTGAAGGCACATCTCCTCAAGAGGCCTTCCCAGACTAAGCCCCGCTTTCCTCTTCTCCCACTCACTTCTGCGTCATCCTGACTTGCTCCCTCTGTTCTTGCCCATTCCCAACCCCACAGAATTTAAGTACGTATCTGTAATTTATTTATTTGTATCGATGTCCGTCACCCACCCTCTGTACTGTAAACTCGGTGTGGCCAGGGAATGCGTCTGTTTAGTGTGTATTGCATTCTCCCAAGCACTTAGTACAATAGTGCTAGTATTGTAAAAATACTTCGAAAAATGCTCAATGAATATGTTTGAATGAATGAATGAATGACAGGCATGGGCCTGGGAGTCAGAAGGACCTGGATTCTAATCCTGACTCTGCCACTTGTCTGCTGTGTGACTTGAGCAGTTCACTTCTCTGTGCCTCAGTTATCTCCTCTGTAAAATGGGAATGAAAACGGTGAGCCCCGTGTGGGACAAGTTATTGTGTTCAACCTAACCATCTTGTATGTACCCCAGCGCTTAGTACAATGCCTGGCACATAATAAGTGCTTAACAAATACCATTTAAAAAAAATGTGGCTCACAGTCTTAATCCCCATTTTGCAGATGAGGTAACAGAGGCACAGAGAAGTGAGGTGTCTTGCCTAAGGTCACACAGCAGACAAGTGGTGGAACTGGGATTAGAACCCAGGACCTGCTGTCCCCCAGGCCCGCGCCCTATCCACTAAGCCATGCTGTTTCTCCATCGTTTTCAGGCTTTGCCTATTCGGACGCTTCTCCATCCTCTCAGAGAAGGACAGAGGCTTTCAAGAATAAGTGGGGTCCAAAGTGTTCATTTGGTGAGATAATCTGAAATGAAAAAGCATGGGTTTTCAAAGGCCTTTTATTGGCTTTCTTCTGCAGCGTGGAGAGTTGAGTGAAGGGGAGATGTTGTCTTTTATTCAATATTGACTTAAGTTGGGCTAGTAAGGTAAGGACCCAGTGTATTTGAGCAGACGGCATTGGTTAAATAGGATTCCAAATCAGATAAGGCTATTTTAAGCAACTCCAGCGTTTCTGAAGATCTTCCAGGCTGCTTTTAACGGAAAGTCAAAGGAAACCTCACAGAGCATCGTGCATTGCTTGACATGGATTTATTTCAGGGCTGCGTGCAGGGCTGGCTGCAGACTGTAAACCAGAGGGTTCAAGCCAGGGGGTGGTAGCCTCTCCGTCCCTATGGCAGGGAGGGGAAACACGACAGCTCCTGACCAAGGGAGAAGGTTAGGGGGTCCCCTGGAGAAACTCTCTGCATCTGGAGGCTCGGGGGGCTAGGGCAGACTTCCATCTGCCACTTGTCAGCTGTGTGACTGTGGGCAAGTCACTTCACTTCTCTGTGCCTCAGTGACCTCATCTGTAAAATGGGGATTAAGGCTGTGAGCCCCACTTGGGACAACCTGATTCCCCTGTGTCTACCCCAGCGCTCAGAACAGTGCTCTGCACATAGTAAGAGCTTAACAAATACCAACATTATTAGTATTATTTGATGTCCCTGGCAAGTCACTGAACCTCTCTGGGCCTCCATCTCCTCGTGGGGATAAGATGCTTTAGACTCTAAGCTGGTAGCAGGCAGGAAATGTGTTTATTGTTATACCGTACTCTCCCAAGTGCTTAGTAAAAGTGCTCTGCACACAGGAAGCACTCAATAAATACGACTGATTGACCGTCTGATGCCTCCTCTCTGCCTCTTAGAAAGGGAATCCTGTGTGGGACAGGGACTATAACTCATCTGACTCATCTATAGTCCCACAGAGGGCAAGTGGCGGAGCTGGGATTAGAACACAAGTCTCTGACTCCCAGTCCCTGTGTGCATTCCATCAGGTCGCGCTGCTCTCTGAGAAGCCCAGGGGTTTAAGAAAACCCACGGAGAAAGAAGAGCCAAAGCACCCTACCAGCCAGCTTGGAGAGAAGCTGTTTTCACCAGAGCCCTGGCCCCTCTCACGGACTGTGAGCCGCTGCATTGTTTCAGCATTTGGGCAAATGCACTCGGTTCATAGAGGCAGCAACTTCCCTCCCCCGGCTGTTTTTCAACGGCATTCGCTGAAGGAATAAAAGCCCTAGTGGCGGCGAGGTTGGCATGTGATGAAATGCGATGGATAGAGCACAATGAAAGATATTATAATTCACCTGGTGACAGAGATAAGCCAGCCAGGTATCTCCGAAGTAACAAAAATCCAGGAGAACGGCTCTGCCAAAATTGATAGCTTTTGGAGAGAGAGAGAGAGAGAGAAGCAGAGAGACACAAAGAGAGAGCACGAACACACAAGAGAGCATATTAAAACAACAGATTGGATAGCAGAGCCAGCTGCCATGATCACCTGTAGCACTTCATTAGACAAAATTAAAAACTCATCATCTTGCACAGACCCGGGATCTTCAATCCTAGAAGGCCAAAGAGTGTGACAGTTGAACAACAGGGCTCATCCAGAGCAGGGTGGCCTAAGGAAAGAGCCCAGGCATGGGAGTCAGACGACCTGGGTTCTGATTCTGCCTCCGTCACTTACCTGCTATGTGACCCAGGCCAAGTCACTTCACTTCTCTGTGCCTCACCCTTAAAATGGGGATTTAATACCTGCTCTCTCTCCTAATTAGACTGGGAGCCCTATGAGGGACATAATTACCTTATTTATACTCTAGTGTTTGGCACATAGTAAGCACTTAACAAATAATAATACTGATAATGGTATTTCTTAAGTGCTTACTGTGTACCAAGGACTGTACTAGGCACTGGGGTAGATGCAAGGTGATCAGTTCCCACATGGGGTTTCAAGTCTAAGCAGGAGGGAGAACAGGTTTCAGTCAATCAATCAATCATTTGTATTTATTGACACTTACTGTGGTCACAGCACTGTACCAAGCGGGCGGGAGAGTGCGATATAACAATACAACAGACACATTCCCTGCCCACAGCAAGCTTACAGGTATTGAGTTCCCATTTTGCAGACGAGGGAACCGAGGCAAAGAGAAGTTAAGTGACTTGCCCAAGTTTGATCTTCCCAAGGTCGTTATGGAACAGGGACTGTGTCCAACTTGATTATCCTGTATCTACCCCCGCGTTTAGAACAGAGCTTGACACATAGTAAGTGCTTAACAAATACCATTAAAGGAAAATAAAGATTGAAATTCCATCCCTGACAAGGAGAAATTCAGTCCTCAGGCACCTGGGACTGGGGAAAATCTCTCTCTGCCTTATCATGATGTATGAGGGAGAAAACCCTCAAAATAGCAAATGTGGCCTTACCTCCCTTCTACCCATTACGCTCATCTCCTCTCAGATTTTGTCATTTTCCTCTGCTTCCCAGAGACAGTTACGCAGGTTGTCCCTTCAAGCCTGAACACTCCTTTTTCTAGGACGTTAGGTTTTTACAACGTATTTCTTCCCTGCATCGTGCCCCACACAGTAGTGGGAATGCGTCTCCATCCATCAGTGAGTGTCTGAGCAGCCTTTGGGGGCTCGGGAGAGGGGGAACATGGCCCCAGCGGTCATTTTTTGTGGGGGGTTGGTGGTTTTTAGTGTAATCAGATTATCAGATGAACAGTGGGCTGTGAAATACTGCTCTGTAAAACCATCCACATCGGTTCCTGCCCAAGTGCGACTGCTTGCGACTGGAGCGAACTGCAGAATGCTAAGCAGAGGGCGAGTTATAAGCAGGGCCAGGGCCAGTTAAGGGGAGATGTCCAACTTCGTTTCATCTAAGAGCATTCCACACCACGAGGAAGAACAAGGGGAAATCAAGCATGGGGTTCCATTAGGGAGGCAGTGGGGCCGAGTGAAAGGGCCTGGACCTGGGAGTCAGGAGACCTGAGCCCTAGTCCCCGCTCTGCCAGTGGCCTCCTGGGTAACCTTAGGAAAGTCACTTAGCTTCTCTGGGCCTCGGTTTCCTCATCTATAAAATGGGATAAGATACCTGCCTGCCTTCCCTCTTAGGTATGCTGGATTTTAAACGCCTGGAGGACAGTCACGGTGTCTACTAACTCTATTGTATTCTCCCAAGCGCTTAGTACAGTATAACTCTATTGTACTCTCCCAAGTGCTTAGTACAGTACTCTACACACAGGAAATGCTCGATACTTACTGTTGACTCATTGACTGAGACAGAGACTGACCCAGCTTTAGTTATGTGAGCTCTGAAACAGGGAAAATTATATATTAAATTGTCCTCCCTGTATTCATAAGCTCGTTGGGGGCAGGGAATGAGTCTATTATATTGTTATATTGTACTTTCCCAACTACTTAGTGTAGTTCTCTGCACACAGGAAGCACTAAATAAACACGATTGATTGATTGATTGATGCAATAGTAGGTATTCAGGTTTACAGTCAATGCTTTATTCTGATTACTCCGTTTGCCAATATCTTTCACATCTGTCTCCCCCATTACGATGTAAGCTCTCTAGGGGCAAGGATCGTGTCACTTCTTTCTTTAGTATTATTCCCAAGTGTTCAGAAAAGTACCATGCATTCAGCGGGCACTCAGGAAATGCTACCAGTCGATTAGACTGTAAGGCCGTCGATTAGACTGTAAGCCCATCGAAGGGCAGGGACTGTCTCTGTTACCGATTTGTACATTCCAAGCGCTTAGCACAGTACTCTGCACATAGTAAGCGCTCAATAAATACTATTGAATGAATCACTGGATCTGATCACGGTTGCCCTGCCATCCCCTTGATGGTCCGCCCCAAGGTGGTTGTCTTTCTTGCTTAGCTCCTGGATCCGGCCCCGCTGGTGATGGATGATGATGGGGTGATTCAGGCATCTTAAAGGGTATCGTATGAACCCATCAGTGATGGTTTTCAATCCCAGTCGCCCTCCTTTCACTCACCCTGATAGTGTGCTTATTATTAATCAATCAATCAATCAATCATTTTCATTGAGCACTAACTGTGTGCAGAGCACTGTAGTAAGTGATTGAGAGAGTAAAATATAAGAGAGTTGGCAGACACGTCCCCTGCCCATAAGGAGCTTACAGTCTAGAGGGGGAGACAGACAATTGATATAAATAAATGAAGGATGGATATAATAATGTTGGTATTTGTTAAGCGCTTACTATGAGCAGAGCACCATTCTAAGCGCTGGGGGAGATACAGGGTAAACAGGTTGTCCCACGTGAGGCTCCCAGGTAATCCCCATTTTACAGATGAGGGAACTGAGGCACAGAGAAGTTAAGTGACTCGCCCACAGTCACACAGCTGACAAGTGGCAGAGCCGGGATTCGAACCCATGACCTCTGGCTCCCAAGCCCGGGCTCTTTCCACTGAGCCATGCTGCTTCTCTGGATGTGTGTGCTTGGGGCTGAGAGAGGGGTGAATAAGGGGAACAAATCCAAGTGCAAGGGCAGTGTAGAAGGAAGTGGGAGAAGAGGAAAGGAGGGTTTAGTCAGAGAGGGCCTCTTGGAGGAGATGTGCTCTCAATAAAGCTTTGAAGATGGGGAGAACGATCGGATATAAAGAGGGAGGGAGTTCCTGGCCAAAGGCAGGATGTGGGCGAGGGGTAGGCGGCGAGACAGACAAGATCGAGGTTCAGTGAGTAGAGGAGGTGGCAAAAGCAAACTCTCATTTTCCTTGGGAAGAGCCTTTTTTTAGGGGTGTTTGTTAAGTACTTACTATGCGCCAGGCACTGTATTAAGCACTGGGGTAGACACAAGCCAAACAGATTGGAAAGTTCATGCCCCTCATGGGACTCACAGCTTTAATCCCCATTTTTACAGATGAGGGAAATGAGGCAAAGAGGAGTGGTGTGACTCACCCAGGGTCACACAGATGACAAGTGGCAGAGCCTGGATTAGAATCCAGATCCTTCCGACTTCCAGACCTATTCAATATTCACTAGGCCAATACCACTTTTAAACGGGCCATGCTGCTTCTCTCTCCAAAAGCTTCCAACCGGTCCTTCGGCTTCTTTGAGGTGTGTTTGGCAGGGGAGAGAGTCCTTGATCTCTATCATCCTCTCCCCAGCACTTAGCACAGTGTTCCACACCTAGTAGACACTCAGGCAAGACTACTGATGGTTTGACTGGCTGACTGACTGAGCCTTCGGTACTAATTGGAAAATTGAATTTGGTTGGCCCCAGGCAGGGACGGGGGATGGTTTTTGAGTTCATTTATCCGCCAATGCTGCCACCACCGCCTCCTCAGAGCCCCCGCGCCCTCCAGACTTCACATGGCCGCGGTTAATCACAGACTGCAGCTTCCCGAGATGTTCTTTATCATCTGGAATTGTTTACGGCATGGCGGCCCTGGTGGCAGAAGCCCTGCTGGAGAGTGCGTAAAGCACGTGTGATGGCTGGAGAAAGGAACCAACCCAGAAGGCCAAGTGGGTGAGGAAAAAGGTATTTCAGCTTTAACTATCGTGATACCTTTGTTGCGGGAAGGGAACATGTCAGTTCATTCTCTTGTACTGTGCTCTCCCAAGCGCTTAGCCCGATGCTCTGCACGTAGTCAGTCAACCGTATTTTTTGAGCGCTTACTCTGTGCCGACCACTGTACTAAGCACTTGGCAGAGTATATAACAATATATCAGATGCATTCCCTGCCCACAACGAGCTTACAGTCTAGAGGGAGTATGTGTGAAGCACTGTAAGTTCTGTAAAGCATTTAATCAGCTCACTCCATCCTACTTCGCCTTACTAATCTTCTGTAACAGCCCAGACCACGCACTCGGCTCCTCTAGCTCCAGTTTATTCACTGTGTCCCAATCACATCTATCTCACTTCTGACCTCTTTCCCACGTCCTCCCTCTACCCTCCCCTTCCATATATGGCAGACCACCACTCTCTCCATCTTCAAAGCATTACTAGGGCCTCATCTCCTCCAAGAGGCCTTCCCCAATAAAGCCCTCTTTTCCCCAGCTTGCTCTCCCTTCTCTGTCATCTCTGCACTTCAATCTGTGACCTTTGGACATCTGATATTCACCCCAACACCAACCCCACAGCGCCTATGTACATGTCTTGAAAGTATTTATTATAAATTACCTATTTATTCATTTGAATGTCTGTCTCCTCCCTCTAGACTGTAAACTCGTTATGGGCAGGGAATGTGTCTGCTAATTCCATTGTGTTATAACCTCCAAAGTTCTTAGTACAGTGCTCAATGCATAGTAAGTGCTCCAATAAATACAACTGATTAATAAATACCATTGATTGATTGATTGATTCAGAATGCTGGATGGCCCCTTATTGGCATGGAAAGGAATTCTCCGGGCCCTTCGCAGGGCAGTGTTACCCGGTCACCTCAAAGTCACAGGCCACAGGATAATTCCACTCCTCAGGCTCGCCAACTGGGGATGACTTGTCCTCAAGGAACACAGGGAAGTTCTCAGCAGGGAAGACTGTTCTGGGGTCAGGGGAACCATGTCTCCGATCACATCAACTCCTGTCCGGCAGGCTGATGATCTAGAGAGCCCAAGGCTCCTGCAGGGTAGCAAGCTGCCTTCACAGATGCTTGAGGAAAACAGTAATAGATCCTGGTAGTGGATGTGAGGTCTGCTGGGTGGGGCGGGGAGCTGTACGTATGTATATGTGTGCGTGTGCACGAGTGTATGTACGCACGTGTGTGTGAGAGTGTGTCTGTGAGAGAGATAGTCTGTGAAAGACAGGCTGTGTATGAGTGTGTTTAGGAGAGGGAGTGTGAGTGAGTGTTTGTAAGAGAGATAGAGAATGTGTGTGAGCATATCTGTAAGAGATAGAACACGTGAGAGAGAGGGAGGGTATTTTTTTTAAGCACTTACTATGTTCCAGGCACTGTATTCAGCACTGGGGTAGATCTAAGATAATCAGGTTGGACACAGTCCATCTCCCCTATGGAACGCCCGGCTTTAAGCTCCATTTTACAGATGAGGTAACTGAGGATCAAAGAAGTTACACAACTTGCCCAAGGTCACACAGCAGACAAGTAGCAGAAACAGGACTAGAACCCAGATCACCTCTCACGGCCGTGCTTTTTCCACTAGGCCATGCTGCTTCTCTCTGTTTGAGAGGGAGTCTGTGTATGTGTAAGTGAGTGTCTGTGAGAGACTGTGTGCGTGGGAGAGAGTCTGTGTTTGAGAGTGTGTGAGGAAAAATGTGTATATGCTTGAGAGTTTGTGTGTACAAGAAAGCAAGTGAGAGAGAGGGTATGTGTTTGAGTGTGTGAAGGCGGGTATGGGTGAGTATTTTGAGAATGTGTGTGTGCGTGTGAGAAAGAGGGACTCTGTGTGTATGTGTGAGAGAAGTACAGAGGGATTTGTTTGGGGGTTTTTTTTGTGTGTGTGTGTGTGTGTGGTTGGCTGGCTGAGGAAGACAGTCTCTCCGCCCTGAGAATGTTGGTAGCCTGTGTGAAAACCCCAAGCTGTACATTTCTGAGAGCTGTTAAATGCCATCAGGCGGCAATTCAGAGTGCGGGTTAGAGTTGGTTGGTTAGTCCTGGAGAAATGGCTACTCCTTATTTAGCAAACATCTCTCTCCCTCTAGGATCCCACGACTTCCATTTAAGGGAAACCCGGCAAGCTCGGAGCGGGCGGAGGCTGAGGAGTTGGCCACAGAAAGGGTCTGTTCAGCTGCCTTTGGCTTTCTCTGCTGGGAAGGAAATAAATGAGTCTTCCCTGCCTTTCCACCCAGCCCTCCTCGCCTGTTGTGTCTACACAATGCAACAACCCGTGGTCATCTTTCTGTTTGTTTGTTCTTCCCATAAATTGTAGGAGAAGGATCTTTGGGGGATGATTTTTAGCACTTCTCAAAGACCGTAATAATAATAATAATAATGTTGGTATTCGTTAAGCGCTTACTATGTGCCGAGCACTGTTCACACCTCTAGGTCGCTAAAGCTGGCGGTGATGATTCTATGATCGGCTCATGTAATTAGATAATCGAGGTGATTAAGCCACTGATAATCCTTTGGGTTTACCTTAAGTAAAAGGATGAAATAAATGTAGAAATAAGTTATCTCGGCAGTCTGATGCAGTCTGGCGAACGAAAACCATTTGAACCTGGGTTCTAATCCCGGCTCTGTCACTTGCCTGCCGTGTGAACTTGGGCAAGTCACAACTTCCTAGTGCCTCATTTCCCTCAGCTGCATAATAGGGATTCAAAACCTGTTCTCCCTCCTCCTGGTTGACTTGGCCCTCAGAAATGGGAGACGGCAGCCACTAAAGAGGGTGGGACCATCACAAAAGGGGTGGGGCCTCCAAGAAAAGCCACACCGGATGCTCTACCTTCTTTGACCGTTGGAAAGAGGGACTAGGCAAGAAGCAGTCATTTTTCTCTGTGGATTTTATCTCCTGCAGCTAAATCCCGGCCTAATGATGTCTCGGGAACTTCTGCGGTGAGTTTCTCTCCGGAAGGGGCCCGTTCCTCAGCCTCCTCACCGGAGGAGTTCTAAAGTGAGGCGCTGTCATCGTTTTGAGAGACCTTCCCTTGCCAGTGGAGTCAGGAGCGAGGGAATCGATAGAGTTTGAATGCCGTTTGGCTCCAGCTATTATGGATATCGTCTGTTAGCGTTTCAGCTCCGTGGCAGAAAATGCATATTTGCTTATAGAACTTTGGCTGGAAAAATCTCTTTGGAAAATCAGCCTCGAACACAGAAGATTGTCTGGAAATGCTTCTCTCTCTTCTGCTGGGCAAAGTTTAATGGACTGAGGCTCCTTCTGTCTACCCTGCCTCTCCAGAATCTTCTCTTTGGCCAAAATGACTGCATATCAATTGTTTCCCCAAAAGGCAGCGTGAAGCTACTTAGAGAAGCAGCGTGGCCTAGTGGATAGAGCATGGGCCTGGGGAGTCAGAAGGACGTGGGCTTTAGTCCTGCCTTCCAGAGGCCGTTGCTCTTTCAACCAAGCCCTACGCCGCAACCCAGCTGAGGCCACCAGAGAATGAAGCATCTTCCCCAAAGCCTGTAGATTTCTAGATGGAACAAGTTTGGCCGACGTCCCAAGTTCAAAGCAGGCAGTCCCACCCCTGCCATCAGTAGCGCCGGCCAAGCAGGGAGCTTCGATTTCAGTTTTTCCTCTAAAGATATTCATCATTCTCCAGAAAAGTTCTTTTGCGAGGTGTGGACATGAATTTCATCTGCGACTCAAGACGTTAGTGCAGGATGACAAATCCAAGCCCACGGAGTAAAAACCTCATTATCAGCGTCCCCTTCTCCACCCGGGAGCCGGGCGGGGAGAGCGTTCTGCGAGTGATTAATCGCACACCCGGCTCTTTCTCTCCTCTTCTAACCTTATCAACTAGCCGCCAGTAAGCAACGGTTATTTACCTGATCTAGGAAATCGGTACAAATAGATTTTATGTAACTTTTCTGTTGTCGGGAAATATAACATATTCTGGTTTCTAGCGAACTGTTTAAGTAATAGATTCACCAGAGTGAGTAGCCAAAAGAGAAACAGAGCTTTTTTTTTTTCATTTTGAGTATAAAAACCTGAATGCAATATCACCCACCTGAAAACCTTTGGCCTGATAAATTATGTGGCCCTTTGTGCTCCCGACTGATGATTCGTTCAACTGGAAGCTTCTTGTGGGGAGGGATCATGTCTACTACCTCTATATTTTCCTAGGTGCTTAATGCAGGACATAATAGGAGCTCAGAAACTGCTACTAAGTAATTGATTGAGGACTCCTGATACAAATCAATCTTCCAGCATGGCCTAGTGAAAATAACACGGGCCTGGTAATCAACAGACCTGGGTTCTAATCCCAGCTCCACTACCTGCCGGCTGGGTGACCTTAAGGAAGGCATTTCACTTCTCTGGGCTGCAATTTCCTCATCTGTGAAATGGGGTTTGCTCTCTCCTTTCAACTTGGAGCCCACGTGGAACAGAGACCTTGTAGTAAACCATTATGAAACACTCATTCAAGAATATATCCACTCGCTTCTAGAACCCAATCAATCAGTCAATGGTACAGAGCACTGTAATAACCTCTTGAAAGAGTACAAGATAGTTGGGAAACATGATCCCTGCCCTCAAGGAGCTTACAGACTAAGAGTGGAGACAGATATTAAAGTAAATTACCGATAGGGGAAACTACTAAGTACAAGGATGTATGCACAAGTGCTGTCGGGATGGGGATAGGGTAGGGGGGAGTACTTAAATAATAAGTGGGTTGGAGTAAATGCTTGGGAGAGGCAGTGGGGTGCGGGGATGAGAGCTTAGTCAGGGAAGACTTCCTGGGGGAGATATGATTTCAGGAGAGCTTCAAAGCTGGTGAGAGCACTGGTCCATGGGATATGGCGGAGCAAGGAATTCCAGGCAGGAGGGAGAGTATGAGTAAGGGGTCAACAGGGAGTGAGGCAAGAGCGTGGGACAGAGAGTAGGTTGGTGTTAGAGGGCCAAAGTGTTTGGCCTCACAACTTCCTGTGGGAATGGATTCCATGTGTCCACTCCAAGAAGTGTTTCCTTTGGCCTGTTATCAATCTACCACCTTCTAGCTCCAGGGGGGCCCTTCCTCATGCTGGTGTGGGATTCGGTAATGAGCAATCTTGGGTCCTCCCTGTCAATCAATCTTTGGTATTCATTGAGCAATTAGTCAATCAATGGTATTAATTTATTGAGTGCTTACTAGGCGCAGAGCACTGTATTGGGACAGTACAATACAACAGAGATGGCAGAGTTGGCCTCCCACAACAAGCTGATAGTCTAGAGGGGGAGACAGACATTAATATAAATAAATAATTTATAGTATATAATTTAAAGCTACGTAGGTTTGAGCGCTGACTATGTGCAGGGTACTGGACTGAGTGCCTGCTCTTTCCATTTTTCAACACTCCAATCATGTCCTCTCTTAGCTTTCATCTTTCCTTGAGAAGGTTATAGCCTAAAGGTTGGTAAGCTCCTTGAGGGCAGAAATCACATCTACTCACTCCTAAACCCTTAGTAAAGCCCTCTGCCCAGAGTAAGCGTTCAGTCATTAATCAGGAACAGGAAGAAGGGACATACCAGCCCCCGACCTTCACTCCATTCTCAGAGATCTGCCGATCTAACGTTCATTAATTCATCAGTCGTATTTATCGAGTGCTTACTGTGTGCAGAGCACTGTACTAAATTCTTGGGAGAGTACGATATAACGTTCCCTGCCTACGACAAGCTGGAGTGGAAAGGGCCGATAACTTTGGAGGGCTAGTCGGGGAAGGCTTCCTGGAGGAGGTGAGCTGAAATAGAGGCATCCCATACATTTCTAAAGCACCTTCCAGAGTGGGCTGAGAGCTCAGGAAGCCCCCTGACGGTGTCTTGCTCTGTGGACCTCGGGGCAAGAGAGAGAGGGGCCTTCTGGTCGGTTGCATCTAAGATTTTCATCCACTTCATTTGGGGACGGGAGCTGCCTGGGCTGCTTCTCTTCCTTTGCGAAGGGGTTCTTTTCATGATTAGAAGTTTTCCAGTGTGGTTATTAATAATGATGAATTATTAATTGGTACATATAAATAATTAATTGTGAATACCAGCGCCTAATAATTTATCATGGTGCTCCTGAAAGAGCTAATGAATGCACCTCTCTAGTTTCTTGACTATTAGGGACAATGGATGTAAATGAGGACCGGCGCACCCCCAATTCACGGAGGTGACAGTCAGACCCAGACAGGGTAAGCAACTCACCCAAGATCACCTAGCAAGTCATAGGAAAGGCCAGGCCATGATTTCAGATCTCCTTTTGTTCAGAATAGAGGGCTGTGCTCAATACAGTGCCCTGCACACAGTAAGAGCTCAATAAATAATGATGATGATGATGTTGGTATTTGTTAAGCGCTAACTATGTGCACAGCACTGTTCTAAGCGCTGGGGTAGACACAGGGGAATCAGGTTGTCCCACGTGGGGCTCACAGTCTTAAATCCCCATTTTACAGATGAGGTAACTGAGGCCCAGAGAAGTTAAGTGACTTGCCCACAGTCACACAGCTGACAGGTGACAGAGCTGGGATTCGAACCCATGACCTCTGACTCCAAAGCCCATGCTCTTTCCACTGAGCCACGTGATCGATTCAGAGGAGTGACATGGGACTTGGAAAACCAACACAATAATGATAATAATAATAATGTTGGTATTTGTTGGTATTTGTTAAGCGCTTACTATGTGCCGAGCACTGTTCTAAGCGCTCGGGTAGACACAGGGGAATCAGGTTGTCCCACGCGGGGCTCACAGTCTTAATCCCCATTTTCCAGATGAGGTAACTGAGGCACAGAGAAGTTAAGTGACTTGCCCAAGGTCCCCCAGCTGGCAAGAGGCAGAGCCGGGATTAGAACCCACGATCTCTGATTCCCAAGCCAGGGCTCTTCCCAGTAATAATGATAACGTTGGTATTTGTTAAGCGCTTACTACGTGCAGAGCACTGTTCTAAGCTCTGGGGGAGATACAGGGTAATCAGGTTGTCCCACGTGAGGCTCCCAGGTAATCCCCATTTTACAGATGAGGTAACTGAGGCCCAGAAAAGTGAAGTGACTTGCCCACCGTCACACGGCTGACAAGCGGCAGAGCCGGGAGTTGAACCCACGATCTCCGGCTCCGGAGCCCAGGCTCTTTCCACCGAGCCACGCCGCTTCCTCGGCAGTAAGCCGCCCTGCCTCGGTAAATACGACTGATCGATCATTAGCCTTAGCATTTTCCCAAGTGGGTTCTATGCCCTTGGCAGGGATCGCTCCAGAAGACCCGTAGTTTTGCGGTGGCTAGTCAGAGGCCCACAGAGTAATAATAATAATAATAATGTTGGTATTTGTTAAGCGCTTACTATGTGCCGAGCACTGTTCTAAGCGCTGGGGTAGACACGAGGGAATCAGGTTGTCCCACATGGGGCTCACCGTCTTAATCCCCATTTTCCAGATGAGGGAACTGAGGCACAGAGAAGTGAAGTGACTTGGCCACAGTCACACGGCTGACAAGTGGCGGAGCCGGGATGAGTACTGGAGCGGCCCCCGTCTCGATGGAAACAATTCAACACGGAACCTAGAAGACGCCTCTCCTGGCATTCCGCTGGAGGTATTGGACCAGAATACCGCTCTCTCCTTAGAAGTATTTCCACTCTCCCGCAACAACTAAAGTGTGAGACTGTGTGAGCGATGGAAAGGCGAGTAAAGGCTGTCGTTTCCCTCGGTGACCATTACAGTGCCAGTAACTTAACTCATTACCGCCAAAGTCGGTACAGTAATTGCTTTGTAAAGTGCTGCCGGTTAGCTCGGTTACAACAGGAAACAACATTCCATTGTATTCTCAGCTCTCCTAGGGCATTATTTATCACCAAACCACTTGCTGCTAATGCGGTAGAAATCCTTTTAAAAAGGGAAAGGTGGTGGCGGCTGGGCTTTTCTTCTCTTGCCTTTTTAAATACGGCTTTTCATTGATTGGAATGTCACCGAGAAATAAATACAAAAGAAGTGTGTGATGTACAATTTCGACAGGATGCTGGCTTCCTATTGTTCACAGTAATACGGAAATGTATGCAGAGTTTAGACCAAGACTCCTCGTAATACAGCTTGTTGCCTTTCTCATTACATGGAAATTCATTCTCTCTCTTTTTCTCTCTGTCTCTCTCTCCCTCCCTGTTTTCATCTTTTCCTTCTTCCCTCCATCTCTCTATTCTTTCCCTCCCTTCCTCTTTCGTTCCCTATCTTTCCCCTTCCCTATTTTCCTCCTTCTCCTTCTTTTCCTTCTTCTTCCCCTTCCGAGTCTCACCCTCACTCCTCGCCTTTTTCTCCTTCCTCTCCTTCCCTCTATTCCCTCTTTCTCCATCTCTTGCCCTTCCTTCCCCTCTTTCTCCCTTTTTTCTCCCTCCTTCGTCTTTCCCTCCTTTCCCTCCTTTCTTTTCTCCCTCCCTCTTTCACCCCCTATCTTTCTCCTTCCCTTTTCCTCCTCCTTTTCCTTTCCCTTCCTAGTCCATCCCTCACTCCTTCCCTCCTCCTCCCCCTTCTTACCTTTCTCCTTGCCTCTCTATTTCTTCTCTTTCTCCATTTCTCTCTTCTTCCATTCCTTCTCCTTCTCTCTCTCCCTCACTCAGGAAAGCAAACCCAGAGCAGGGTCCAGAAGGGGAAGATCCCTCTCTTGGGACCAAGAACATGGCATCCAAGCTCAAACCAGATTCCTTCTTGGGTAATCAATACTCGGCTAAGCAGATGATGCAGCTTGGAAAGATAAACTGAACTGCCGGGTTTTTTTCCTTCATTCCTAATATGAGGGTTTATTAGAACTCACGATACCGATCCCTAAATAATGTCTGTCCCCCAGAAAGGAATCGACGGTCTGCCTCCAAGTTAACTGTTCATTAGGGAGGGGATTGGCTGGGTCGGAGGGGTGGGGGTGGGGGAGTTCCCCCATTCTCTGATCTTTGAGGCGGGGTGTGAAGGACAGAGCAGAAGGTGAATGATGAAGGTTCTAGAGACCGCCAGATGTGAGATTCTGTTCCGTCTGTCCATTTAGTGGATAATAAAAGGGATTTTGTTATTTTCCACTGGGCCCATGACTCTCTAAGGAAGTATCTAAAGTGCTCTTCTCCCTCTCCCTCGTCCCATCAGCCACCTCCCCCAAGGCTGCCCTCAGGGCTTAAGAAAATTTGGAGCTCTATCCCTGAACCCCAAAGTGCAGGTTTCCCTGCTCCACAGAGGGAATCACAGTTCTTCCCAGACAATAAAGGTTTAATTCCCAGCAGCGAGTGACCTCCCTTCCCCACTCTGGAGGAAAGAACCTAGAGGCAGGGGAATTAACTAGATGACTGAAAACTAGGCTATAAGCTTCTTGTTAAACAATAAACTCCTTGAGAGCAAGTACTGGGTCTCTAATCCAGTTGTCCTCTCCCAAGTGCCTGCTACAGTGTTCTTTATGTTTCGTATTTTGTAGGGTATCTGTTAAGTGTTTACTCTCTGCCAGCCACTGAACTAAGTGCTGGGATAGATACAAGCTGGCTGGATACAGTCCCTCCCAAATGGGGCTCTCCGTCTTAATCCCCATTTTATAGATGAGGTGACTGAAGCACAGAGAAGTAAAGTGACTTGCCCCAGGTCCCCCAGGAGATAAGTGGCAGGGCTGGGATTAGAACCCAGGTCCTTCGGACACCCGGGCTCATGCTCTGTCCACTAGTTCACGCTGTTTCTCACCATAGGCCTTCAGCAGCTCCCAGTGATTGAGCAGTCGATCGATCAATCTATTGATGGATGGCCTGGTAAGCTTCCTCCGCGTTCCAGATCCTCTCAAATGAACTCCAGACGCCAGTCGCCGGGCTGCTTACTACACACAGATGGGAGCAGGGAGGGAATGGGTTTATCAAACAACCAGACAAACAATAAAGAAAACAGGCTCTAAGAACGGCTCCCCAAAAAGACCCTGGAGTCGAAGTGAGAGCTGGCCATTAATTGCAATTTCTGTTTGCGGCGAATAACAAAACCAGCCCTTTCCCAGGCTGCAATCCATCACGTCAGGAGGGGAAAAGCCAAACAAGTCGAGTTGGAGGGAAATCAGAGAAAACTCATGAGTAATGAGATTTCAGCTGGGCTTTGGCCATGGTTCAACCTCATCTACCTTTCTGGGATCTGGTATAATGACAATAATAATAATAATAACAACTGTGGAATCTGTTAAGCCTTTACTATGTACCAGGCACCGTACTAAGCTCTGGGGGAGAAGTACAAGCAAGTCGGGTTGGATACAGTCCCCGTCCCACATAGGGTTCTCAGTCTTAATCCCTATTTTACAGATGAAGAAACTGAGGCACAGAGTAGTGAAGTGACTTGCTCAAGGTCCAACAGCAGACCAGGGGTGGAGCACGGGATCATCGAACCCATGATCTTCTGTCTCCCAGGCCCATCCTCTATCCACTATGCCATGGTGCTTCTTATTCTTATAATAAAAATAATTACAATAAAGAAGGAGAAGGAGGAGAAGGTAATTGAGGTAGAGAGAAATTAAGTGATTTGCTCAGGGTCCCACGTGACAGAGATGGAATTCGAATTCAGGCCCTCTGACACTTAGGCCTGTGCTTTTTCCACAAGGCCATGATGCCTCTTTCTACTAGGATTACTCTGCTTTCCCTGCCAAGCTCCTTTCCCTCCGAGGGCTCTCGGGAAACAAGCTGGAAGAGGAGGCCGGGGCATCACCTAGCTAATCCCTCCATGCCAGCCCGCAGGAGAAAACTGCCAGCTGAGTACCGGCGGCAGGAAGAGCATCTCGATAATAATGACTACAGTAATGACTATGCAGTGGACTCAGGATAATCAGATCGGCCACAATCCCTGGTCCACAGGAGGGTCGGTGTCTAAGGTGGAGAAAGAGCAGGTAATGAATCTCCACTCTACAGAGAAGGAAACTGAAGTAGGGAAAAGTCAAGTGATTAGCCTAAGGTCACCTAAGAGGCAAGTAACCAAGCTGAGAGTAGAACCCAGGTCTCTAAGTCTCCTAAGCACATGCTCTTTCCACTAGGCCAGAAAAGAATTAGATGGAATGGGTGGAAGTATATATCATGATATAATAATATATTGATAATTGATATATATTGATATATTGATAATAATAATGATATATTATCAAGATTATATCATGAGTGGAAGTGGTCATAAGTGGAGGCAGAGGGATGCCCCAGCCCTCCCATGGGCCCACCCAGCCCGAGGATTGTAAGCTCACTGTAGGAAGGGCACGTGTCTACCAGTGCTCCGGTACTGTCCTCTCCCAAGGTCTTAGTACAGTGCTCTGCACACAGTAAGCGCTCAGTGATGGATTGCTTTGATGGCCTGTGCCTCTGTCCCCGGGCTCCAGTCCCACTACGGGAGGCTCCTCTGCAGGCTTGAATTCTCTCCAGCCGGACCGACTGCTTCCCTCCCCCGGTCCAACCCAAATCCACGGACCGGAGAGCGTGGATGAGCCTCATCCTCTGCCAGCTCGGCTGGCTGAGAGGGCGGCAGTGGCAGTGTTACTAAGCGATGGTCCTTCTAATGAGCTCCTCCGTTTTGTTTCTTCTCCAACTGTTGACAGGCAAGACTGCCCTCTTGAAAGCCCAATACATCCTCAAAAACAACGATCCCCGGTCCCTCCCCCGCCCCCAAGCCGCCCCCGCCTCTCAGCCCCTTCGGTCTTGTTCGTGCTGTCCTGAGGTGATTCTTTGAGCCCGTTGTGGGCAGCTTTTCCTCATTTCGTTTCTCACTTTTCAAGTCCCTCCGTGTGAGTCCTCTCATCCAGCTGATTTCCCAGAAATTGAAAAGGCCCCAGAACCTCATTAAGAGGCAGAAGGGCCTCACCCTCCCTAGCCAACACCCTTCCGTGGAGAGAGCCGTCACAATAGGCACAAACAAGTATGAAAGGCCCGTCCTCCTCAGAGAAGGGGTGCTGGGGCAACATCATTACCCGTGAGGGCTCTTGTGAAGAATATTTATGCCAGATGAGTGGGAGGGAATCCTGATTTCATTCTTCTACTGGGTTCGACACGCTATTACTCAGCTGAATGCGATGGTTGGCAACAGGAATGGGGAAGGGGTTAACTATTGGGTTTTTTTGCCATTTAAGTGCTTACTATGTGCCAGGAACTGTGCTAAGTACTGGACTAAATAGAAGTTAATCAGGTTGGGCACAGTCCCTATCCCACAAGGGGCTTACAGTCTCAATCCCCATTTTACAGATGAGGTAACTGGGGCACAGAGAAGTGAAGTGAATTGCCCACTGTCCCACAGCAGACAAGCGGCAAAGCTGTGATTAGAACCCAGGTCAATTTGACTCCCAGGCCTATGATCTATCCACTAGGCCATATTGTTGTCCCCTGACAGATTGTAAGCATTTTGAGGGCTGGGATCATGTCTACCAATTCTGTGGTATGGTGCTCTGCCCAGAGAAAGCACTCAATAATTACAATTAATTAACTGAAAAGAGGCACCAGAACAAAAGGCTCTATGGCTTATCCACTGGAGGCAGAGTTTCAGAAGTCATAGCCACAGGATATTGTGCTGGCGGAAAATATCCTCAGTTCAAAAGAGGAGTTTGGGAAGGTTAGCCGGTGATTGGAGAGGGCAGAGCTTGCATTGTGTGTGTGTGTGTGTTTAATGGTACTTGTTATGTGCCAAGCACTGTTCTAAGCACTGGGGGCAGATACAAGTTAATCAATTCGGGCACAGTCCCTGTCCCACCTGGGACTCACAGTCTAAATAGGAGGGAAAACAGGTATTGAAGCCCTATTTTACAGTTGAGGAAACAGAGGCATAGTGGGCAAAGTGATTTGCCCAAGGTCATCGGCAGACAAGTGGCGGAGCTGGCATTAGAACTCCGGTCCGCTGACTTCCAGGCCTGTGCTCTTTTCCTTAGGTCACGTGGCATTTTGATAATAGAAAAAATCCAGCCCAACCATCCACCGGTTTCCCACCCAGACCGATCCGGACATCTCTCCCTGAGCCTCGCAGCAGGAAGCTGACAGGCTCTCTTTCCCTGGGTCCCTCCTGCAGGCTCACGTCTCCGTTTGAGTATGCAATTCATTTTCTGGTCCGGCCTTTCACAGCCAGCATTGCGAAAACAGCAAAGAAGGGAGGAAAATCCAGGTTTAAGTCATTAAACGCATTAAAAACGACCTTTACCTGCTGAAAACATAATCCATTAATATTGTGCCTTGTACTATAGAGATAATGGGAAATGTCCACTGGGGGATTAAAGAATTGCAGAAAGTTAGAAAATTGTTTTGTCACACAGAGGACCCTACAGCAGCAAGCCCCTCAGAGAGCCTTCAAAATGTTTAATTTTCCTGGTTGCTTTATTTATTTGTCCCCAAATGAAAGAGGGGGAGTGGGTCTTTAACACTTGGATAGTTTCACCCTACCCTTCATCCCATACCACTTATTTATGTACATATCCCTACTTCATTTATTTATAATAATGATGATAATGGTACTTGTTAAGCGCTTACTATGTGCCAAGCACTGTTCTAAGAGATATAAGTCAATCAGGTTGTACACAGTCCCTGTCCCACATGAGCCTATGCTCTGAATCCCCATTTTAACAGATGAGGCACAGAGAAGTTAAGTGACTTGCCCAAGGTCATAGAGCAGATGTGTGGCGGAGCCAGGATTAGAACCCAGATCCTTCTGACTCTCAGACTTTATCCACTAAGCCATGCTACTTCTATATTAATTTTTATTTATATATTACATATACTATATTTGTATTATTGTCTGTCTCCCCCTCTAGATAGTAAGCTCACTGTGGTCAGGAAGCATTTCTACTAACTCGTTGTACTCTCCCAAGTGCTTAGTATAGTGCTCTGCACATCAGTCAGCTGTGTGACTGTGGGAAAGTCACTTAACTTCTCTGTGCCTCAGTTATCTCATCTGTAAAATGGGGATTAAGACTGTGAGCTTCCCATGGGACAACCTGATTACTTTATTTCTACCCCAGCGCTTAGAACAGTGCTCTGCACATAGTAAGTGCTTAGCAAATACCAACATTATTATTATGATATGTAAGAGCTCAATAAATACGACTGATCATGACTGATAATGATGATGAGGAGTTCAATAAATACCACTGACTGATTGCTTAATACAGCGCTCTGTCCAAAGTCAGCTTTCACTTAATACCTCTGATTAATTGGATGATTGTGAGTACACTTAGAAATGCTGCAGTGATGGTTGAAGAATTGTATTGCTTTAAAAAATAAGCTGCAAACATTCCAGTTTTTCCAATATCAGGCACTCTTGAAGAAGAGCATTAGCAGCTTGAGGAAAGAGAAGGAACTGGGAAAATCTAATTTAGGATTTACAATCTCAAGATGACATCTTCTGGATGGGGCATATTAATGCCAAATTAAAAATGGCCACTCTCACTGTAAGATGGGTCTAACTGTCCTAGTAATGGTGGTACTTGTTAAGCACTTACTGTGCGTGTCAAGCACTGTGCTAAGTGCTCGTGTAGATATACGATAAATTAGGTCAACACAGACTCTGTCCCTCATAGGGCTCACAGTCTAAGTAAAAGCTAGAGCAGTCATCAAATCTCCATTTTGCAGTTGAGAAAACTGAGTCACTGAGAAGCGAAGTGATTTCCCCAAAGTCACACAGCAGACGAGGCAGAGACGGGATTAGAGCCTAGGTCCTCTGACTCTCAGTTCAGTGCCCTTTCCACCAGGCCATGCTGCTTTCTCAATTGGAATGGAGTCTGAAATCTGTGAACACCGAGTAACAAATACAGGCAGAATGGACGATGCCGTCAACGCTTGGTAATTCATGGGCTGATAGGCCAGTGGGGGGATTCTCCCGCCCCTTAGTCTCTCTTCCTTTTACTCCCATCCCAACCCACAGTGGGTCCTTTTCCCTGCTGTAAATGTTGAAAGAGGACGGGAAAGGTAGGGAAGCCTTCTTCTTAGACCGCAAGCTCCTCAAGGGGAGGGATCGTGTCTACCCACTCTATCGTACTCTCCCAGGTGCCTAATACGGTGCTCTGCACACAATAGACTGCAGACCTCTTGAGCACAGGGATCATGTCTACCAATTCTTTTGTATTTTCCCAAGTGCTACTGCAAGTAGTAGACTGTAAGCTCCTTGAGGGCAGGGGAGCATCCCTACTAACTCTGCTGTACTCTCCCAAGCATGTAGTTCAGTGCTCTGCACACAGGAAGCGCTCAGTAAATACCACTGATTGACTCCATCCATCCACTCAGCCCCTCGTTTGAATCTCTAGGAAAACATTAACACACAGAAGGAAGATGTGGGTTAATTTGGAGATTGGATTACCTGTGAATTCCATATGTCCAGGCCATTCCTGTCCTCAACAGCCCAGAGAGTCAGTTGGACCACTGACTGAAGTCTGGACTCGATAGGCCGTTGAACTCACCCACTTCAACCAATTTATCCACATTCCTGACCTGACTCGCCGCTCCTCTTTGTCTATTGTTATTATCACTGTTGTTATTATTATTATCATTATATTCATTAAGTGCTTACTCTGTGTCAAGCACGATTTCAAGTGCTGAGGGGGATACAACTTAATTAGATTGGACACGGTCCCTGTCCCACGTAATAGTGATTGTGGTATTTGTTAAGAGCTTTCTATGTGCCAAGCCCAGTACTAAGCACCGGGGTTAGATACGAGATGATCAGGTCCCACATGGGGCTCACCCCCTAAGTAGGAGGGAGATCAGCTATTAAATCCCCATTTTACAGTTGAGGAAACTGAGGCACTGGGAAGTGAAATGACATGCCCAATATCACCCAGCAATCAATCGTATTTATTGGGTGTTTATCATGTGCAGAGCACTGTACTAAATGCTGGGAAGAGCACAGTACAACAGAATTAGCAGACACCTTCCCTACCTATGACGAACTTACAGTCTAGAGGGGAGACAGACATTAATATGAATAAATAAGGAATGGGCAGAGCCGGGATTAGAACTCAGATCCTCTGACTTCCAGCCCTGTGCTCTTTCCACTAGGCTCCTAGACTAACTGGGGCCAAGACACCAAATCGTTCAGGTCACCCTGCTAGGAACCCCCAGGTTCCTGCCTTTCCCCACCGGAGACTAGAAGACATTGGCCTCGGCCTCCCCAGTCACGCAAAGGACAAATGACTGTGCGTGATCCGAAGCAGGTAGGGTGGGGGTGAGAGCACTAAGAGTCATCCATCTTTCCTGGCTGGAGTCGCTTTTGCAAATAGCGGTTACCTGTTAGGAAGGTGTCACAGCGACCGGCAAAACCCCGACAAAACGTTTCAAGGGGCACATTCCCCCCGCTGCACGGGTTGCATGGAGGGTCGAACGTGTCGGGTTGATTTATCATGCAGCTCAAGGAGGAAAGGAGCTGTTTCAGGGAAAACAAAGAGTTTTGCTCACATTGAAGAGTCACCAAATTAAGCGAGGCAGCTGGAGTGGAAAATCCCTGCAGGTGGGGTGAAGTGGGAGTAAAGCCCATTGAGACCTAGAAGGGATGCTCCCCCTTGCAGGCCGGATGGCCCATCTCTCCTCTACTCACCAGCCCTTAGGTTCCATTCAGCCTCACCTCTTCCAGGAAGCCTTCTCAGACCACTTTAAAAAAATCCACCGCTGATTCTCCTGCATGACGAAGGACGGGGAAGTTGAGATCGAAAGCAAATGAGGGCCGTGGGTTGTGTCAAGTTGTTTTGTCCCCTGGAGATGGCAGCGGAAGAGCTCTGAAAATCTGGGGACTCAGGCAGAAATTACCGATTCTTGAACTTTGACAAAGGCTTTGTCCAGTTGTAAACGGTCCAGAGGAAGTCACTCGCTCACGTCCTTCCTTCTGCAAAACTTGGCTTCGTCTGAATGAACAGGATCGTTCATTCACTCCTTCAGTCATATCTATTGAATGCTTACTGTGTGCAAAGCACTGTACTAAGCGCTTGGGAGAGTACAATATTACAATAAACAGACACATTCCCTTTCCACAGTGAGCTTACAGTCTAGAGGATCACTGAGGAAATGAGGAAACAACATTTTATGGGGGTGAGGGGCTGGAGATGGACAGTTATCCAGATTGGTGGTCTACATAACTTGAATTCCCTGGGCAAGTGGGACACTCCTTTGCTTTGGATTTGCCAGGACACTAGTGACTGCCAATACTCTACTTGGCACCACGGCTCTCAGCCAGACCTTACCCTCTGCCTGATCTCAGTGATCCCCTTCCGGCCAGCCCTGGATCCCCAAGCGAATTCTCTTCCAGAGAGAGGTTTCTGGGGATCCCTTGGAAGATGCTCAGTAGGCAACTCTCCCTCCACTGATAATTTTGGCAAAAGCAATGGAGGCAGGATAACCTCCAAACTCAAGGAAAGAACATCTTTGCCATTTTCTAGCTAAATTTTCTTAGAAAACGCGGATGGATATTTCACGACCTAGAAGAATATTGTCCCTTAGCAGCCACCAAAAGGAAAAGAAATCTCTATCTCTCGTTTTGGCCCATTCTCTTTTTGGAACTATTTTGATGTCCATCTCCCTTGCTGGAGTGTCAGCTCCTTGTGGGTAGGGAATATGTCACTTCCTTGTACTTCCCAAGAGCTTAATACATTGCACGGCACCCGGGGGTTCTCAATAAGTAGTACTACATCGATGGTATTTATTGAGCGCCTACTGTGTGCAGAGCACTACACTAAGCGCTTGGGAGATTACAGTACAACAGAGTTGGTAGACAAGTTCCCTGTCCACAAGCAGGTTACAGTTCTAGAATCTATTAGTAGTATTTGTAGTACTTATTGAGACTACAGGCAGTCACCACTGCTGATAATAATAATGGCATTTATTAAGCACTTAGTATGTGCCAGGCACTATTAATACTGCTGCTTTATCTGTGACCCTCACTGTCTGTCTCTGACTCTCTCTCTTTGTGTCTGCCTATCTCTCTCCGTGTCTCTGTCTCCCCACCCCCACCGTTCTCTCCACAATATCCCCACCCCCCCTCCTCCGTTCTGTCCTAACCCATGGAACAGTGGGTTAATTGGCTTACACAACCGCTGAATATGGAAAGAAATCCTAATGGAGATTTAATCAAAGACGACAGTTGTGGAGAGCCGGGTATAAAAGCCATTTAAGATAAATGGAGAAGGATACTTTTTTTTTCCATTTTTTTATCCCAGAGTTATTCAGACCAATTTTAATAAAGTGCAAGTTTAACTAGGGAACAGATTGTGAGCTCTAGTGTCATCCTAATTCAGGGCAGAGCAATTGAGGGACAGTTTATAAAGTCACTTTGAGAAAGAAAAAATCCATCTCCTTCACCTTAAAAGAGATGCACAGTTTAAAGGTTTAATACTTTACATTTATTTTACACCGAAGGCCCCTGTTCCTCGCTTAATGGTTCCGGTCTTACCTCATTCGGTTGTTGTTTTATCTGTCTGCTTAAAAAAAAATCTTCTCCATCTTGAAGGGTTTTCATTATTCAGTCGAATTATGTGGGGATCCCCGGGCCATGGAGAGGAAAGAGCCAGAATCAATCAGTCAGTCGATCAGTTGGATCCAGAAAACATCAGGTTTCTGAACACCTGTATCTGAACCCCAGGCATGAGATCTGACTGGTTTTAGATTCAAGGCACCATCAGAGAATGCAAATGGAGCCCTGGATAAGCAGTCAATAATTGGGCATCCACCCATCTGAGAGAGACACACTCCATTTTGTACATTTCCCCCGGGGGTTGGATAACTGTACATCCTGAGTTCACACAGATCTGGCAGAGAGTCACGGAAGCTCTGGAACCAGTCAAAGGGCTCAGGAACTGCCCCTCACCTTAGGAGGAATGCCCCAGGATGGCACAGAGTTCACTTTCTTCCGGGACATGGCACCCTTGTCATCCCCATGCTGCTTTACGTGCCCGGCATCAAGCACACCTCCTGGGTCACGGGAGGAAGGCCCCCTCAAGTCGTCTGCTCCAGTGTCCATTAATGATGTGGTGTGGCTGGGATCCAAGGGCTGATGGCAGAGGGACTGACTCGTGCCCGAGAGAGAGGCGAGGGAGAGGTGCCTGAGGGGAAAACACTGGGGCGGGGGCTCATCATCTCCCGCCACGTTGATTCCAGAGCCAATGAAGCAGCTTCCAGTGGAATCAGAGGGCTTCAGGTTAGCCATCAGGAAGGGGATCGGTAGACCTGGCATGGGGGGATCGAGAAGGATGCTCCGAAGCCTCTCATTGCCAGAGACGGCGTGAGGGCAGTTCTAACAAGAGGCAGGGGACTAGATGAAATGACCTCTCTAGGCCTCTTTCCGCCTGTGGAGCCTAGGACTTGGGAGGTCCCAGAAACCCAAGGGCAAAGGACGTCAAGTACTACATACTTGGGGATGGGGGCGGCACTCTATGCAGGAAAGGGTTAATGGCTAGCCGGGCTTGTTTCCATGGCAACAGAGGATACCATTCCCCTGCATATAAACTGGAAATCTTCCACGCCCTCATTGCCCACTTCACCGTACAAAGGAGATGAGGACGATTCCAGACCCCCGACGGCTGGCGCGGCTGGGGCTCCAACCCCTCACACCCTTCTTCAATTGAAGCTGACCCTCGCTTCTCCATCTGACTGGGGAGGGGGGGTGAGGGGAGGCTCTCCCCGTTCCCATGGGGTAGTCCCCCCAACCCTAAAACCTCCAGGAGCCCAGAGTCAAGGTGCACTGAGGTTTTGGGGTCAAGACGAGGACAACCGCTGCCTTCGTGGGCACATAGCATGGTGTGATGACATCCCACGCACTATCTTGCAGGGATCTGCCTACCTTGTGTCTCTGGGGGAAAATGGACAACTGGTCACCTCAAGGCAGGCTGTTGTTGCTTTCGGAGCCTTCGCCCTCTGGCTGTTTGATGCGAGACCTGATTTTTTCGCTGCGCACAGGGCCACTGAACCAAAGTATACGATTCCTCATTTCACATTGGTTCTTTTAACATTATGTCACGCTTACATGTTTAGAAAGGCCTGCTTTTTGTGGAGGATTGATGCCTGATCTACTCCCGACGTATAGATAGATGGGCAATGGGAGCTGTAGATTGATTGACGGGTAATGCGATAGATAGGCAGGTACGTGTGATAGATGAACTAGATCTAGAGATGGATGAAAGGAGAGATAGAAGGAGAGATTAAAAATGGATGGAAAATCTTATGATTTTTAATTTTATAAATGGTCTCAGAAGTCAGCCAACTTTCCAGAGAAACATTGTGGCCTAGTGGAAAGAGCCAGACCTGGGTTCTAATCCCAGCTCCACCACAGACCCGCTCTGTGACCTTGGGCAAGTCACTTCATTTCTCTGAGCCTCATTTCCCTCATCTGCAAAATGGGGATTCAGTCGCTGTCCTCTCTCCTACTTACACTGGGACCTCTTGTGGGTCCCGATCATCTCGTATCTCTCCCTGAACTCCAGAGTTTGGCACACATTAAGCCCTCGACACATACCACAATTATTATCATTATTATTATTTCCACAGAATATGCAACTTCCCCACTTTGCAACACCCGCTCATAGTTCAATCCAGTGCTTCCTCTCTCTCCTCCCAGCCCCTCTCCCATTTCCTTCCCACCTATCCCTGCAACCTCTCGTGTTGCTAGCACATGGAGGAGCCTTGACTTCGTGCTACGGAGTCCTTGCCAGTCTACATCAGATGGCCCAGCTCCGGCGTCCTAAATAGATTAAGTTATACAGTGGCAATTAACTAATTAGGCAGCCTGCTTGCTACCTGCCCGCTTGATTAGTGGAAATGTTGCTCTTTAAATTCCCTTGCATGCTGCCATTCCAACCAAGAAGCGAGCTGTTCCATTAATGTTTGAGTGACTGACTGCACCAGGCAGATTCGTGGCATAATTGATCAGATCTTAATGAAACAAGGATGGGGTGAGGGTTGTCTCAGATGTTCGGGCATCAGAGCTGGCATGTACCAGGAAGCGGAACTGGGGTGGGGGGAGATTTCAGGTGCTCCGGTCCCTGCAGAAGACCTGGTTTCTCCCACCCCCCGCCCACAAGTAGCATTTCCCTTCATGCTCAGATTCTCATGAACTTTCAGGGGAATTAAATCTGCATGTTTCTGATTCATTTACACTTAACTCATCCATATGGCATTTATGAAGAGTTATGTGATATCCAAGAATTTGCGGGAGCATTTTTCATCATCTCACGGGCGTCTGCTTCTTCGAAAGAGGACCCAGGCTTTGGCCAAAAGCAAACTGGCTTGGACCCCGATTGAATTTGAAGACGCACGAACCTAAAACTGGGGAAAAACAGAAAATGAGTGAGCCACTTTGACTGAAAGATTCTCTGCTATTGGGGAGCTTTGAGAACTACGACCGGCTAGTCTCGCCCGCCGCCTTCTTCACCAGGGGATGGGCACTTATGGCGGCTCTTGGCAAAGGATCAGGAGAGAAGCGGGGTGGCCTAGTGGAAAGAGCACGGACCTGATAGTCAGAGGAAGTGGGTTCTAATCTCGGCTCCACCACATGTCAGCTGGGTGACCTTGGCTAAGTCACGTAACTTCTCTGTGCCTCAGTTTCCTCTCTTAAAATGAGGATTAAATCCTCTTCCCTCCTACTTAGACTGAGGTTTTGACTGTGGAACCCCATGTGGAACAAGGACTGTGTCCAACCCTATTATCTTGGATCTACCCTAGTGCTTAGTACAGTATATACAGTCAATAAATACATTCGGTTGATTAATTGAATACAGTGCTTGGCATAAGGTAAGCATTTAACAAATACTATGATTATTTATCATAAGCCCTTATCTCCCCCACCTGAGAAGCCTCTGCCCCTTCCTTGATTTCAGAAGGTCAGAGAGGAAAAGGGGAATGAAGAAGACAGTTTGCAGTGCCTGTTAAATTGGAGGCTTCATCCACTTCGAGCCTAGGCAGGGTCGCTCCAGAGATCTGCTTCTGTCTCTCTGGGGGACCTGACTAGCTCATCTACCCCCTGTAGCCCACCTCCCCAGGTGTCTGAAACAAAGAAAAGGTGAATCTTCCTGCTTTTTTTTTGTCCTTTCTTCCCTGACACCCAGACACTTTCTTCCTCTAATTCTGCAGACTTTCATTTCCACACCCGGACCCATATTTGCATGACAATTGCCCTGATAGAATGTCAAGAGGCCGTTTCCTGGAGATTAGAGCGCAGAACCCGACTCAATTTCTTGACATGCCTCCTGCTGCTCCCTTAAATGGAATGTTTCTCTCTCTCACTGCCCATCGGGGAATTCCTTTCCAAGCCTCAGTCCTTTCCTGTTTAAGGTTTCCAGTCCGTACGGGATGGGTCTGCCTGGTCCTTGGACGGGGTCACCAGATGCTGTTGAACCAGGAGAAGCGGGATCTCCCTTGCCACAGGAGAGAAACAGTGTGACCTAGTGGAAAGAACCCCGGCCTGGGAACCAGAGGATCTGGGTTCTAGTCCTGGCTCCGCCACTTGTCTGCTGTGTGACCTCGGGCAAGTCACTTCACTTCTCCAGACCTCACTTTCTTTATCTGCAAACTGGGAATTTAAATCCTACACCCTCTTACTTTAGACTGTGAACTCCACGTGGGTTAAGGACTATGTGTCCAACCTGATTACCTTGTATCTACCCTAGCACTGAGAACAGTGGTTGGCACATAGCGAGAGCTGATCAAGTATTATTATCGTCATTATCATCGTCTCCCAAGGCTGGCCACTGATCCTGAGATGGATGAGGTGCAGCTCTGCCTGAAAGCAGGGGAATGGACTTGCTGACCTCCTAGGGTTCATTCTGAGGCTCCTATGATTGGCTCTGAGTTCTTCTTCCTCTTGCCAAGGGCAAAGGTCCCCTCGCAATTGGTCTCTCTGCTTTTGAAACTGGCCAGGGAGGTTTGGCAGAGGAGAAAGCTTCATGTGAGGCAACATGATTCCCAAATGAGAGTGAATCCTTTCCCTGAGCAACAGCGACTGAATGTTTCTCTTGTCTTCTGCCGTCGAGTCATTTTGCTATCTGCCCGCTTGATCGGTGGAAATGTCTAATCACGGATACATCTCTCCCAGAACGCCCCGCTCACCGTCCGCAGTCGTTCTGCTAGTGTGTCCATAGAGTTTTCTTGGTAAAAATACGAAAGTGAGTTACCATTGCCTCCTTCCGCACAGTAAACTTGAGTCTCCGCCCTCGACTCTCTCCTGCACTGCTGTTGCCCAGCAAGGGTGAGTTTTGACTTTAATCAGATTGCCTTCCGCTCGCTAGCCACTGGCCAAGTTAAGAATGGAATGGATAGGCCTCTGCTTGACTCTCCCTCCCGTAGCCGAGACTGGTAGAGTATAGAAAATCTCCAGGTGCTACCCTGAGAGGGGAATGTTTCTATACCATTTATTTACTCCCCAAACACAGACGGGAGAACTTTCACCTTCCACGAGACCCTTAGAAATGCCCCCCTCTCTGCCTGGTCCATTTCAGGCAAGTTAGAGCCACTCCCAGAAAACTCTGGCCAGCCTCAGAAAGACCTCCTTCCCCAGTCAAGACCAAATCAGTCAATCCCTAGCATGGGAAGCGGCGGGGCTCAGTGGAAAGAGCCTGGGCTTCGGAGTCAGAGGTCATGGGTTCGACTCCCGGCTCTGCCACTTGTCAGCTGTGTGACTGTGGGCAAGTCACTTCACTTCTCTGTGCCTCAGTTACCTCATCTGTAAAATGGGGATTACCTGGGAGCCTCACGTGGGACAACCTGATTACCCTGTATCTACCCCAGCGCTTAGAACAGTGCTCTGCACGTAGTAAGCGCTTAACAAATACCAACATTATAATTATCGTTCATTATTATTAATAATAATTGTTAAGCCCTATGTGCCAAGCATTGTTCTAAGCAGTGGGGTAGATACAAGTCAATCAGGTTGGACACAGTCCTTGTCCCACATGGGGTTCAAACTCTGAATCCCCATTTTACAGATGAGGTAACTGAGGCCCAGAGAAATGATTTGCCCAAGTTCACAGAGCAGACAGTTTATCGAGCACTAGCTTCGTGCAGAGCACTATAATAAGCACTTGGAAGAGTACAATACAACAGAACTAGCAGACACACTCCTGGCCCATAACGAACATATACTGGAAGGCTGTGTTCATCCTGGCCAGAGGTGACCAGCGAGCGAATGGCCAATGCCCTGCTTTGCCTGAGATGGGTCCCACAAGCCTGGATCCCTAACAGTTTATCTTGCCTTCCCTCCTGCCTAAAAACCGGCCCACAGGTGACCCACTAGCCAGGGACCAGCTCCACCATTTGTGAGTTCTGAGTGACTTAGGCTACCAGCCACTGGTGATATTTATCGAGGGCTTGCTGTGGGCTGTACTAAGCACTTGGAAGAATACAATGCAATACAGTTGACAGACATAATCCCTGCCTTCAAGGAACTAACAATCCAGCAAGGGGAAGACAGACAGTAAAATAAATTGCAGTTTAAAGATATGTACCTGAATGCTGTGGAGAGAAGGGGGAATCGACACCAACCCTGGAGCCCAGAGAATCATGTTAAGTGGTACAACCCAGGACCAATTTAACCCGCTGCCTCTCCGATGAAGGGGCTGAAAGGGTGTCGGGGTCTCTTAGAGTCAACAATCAGCCCACTGAAGTTTCCAGGAGACTCCCGTACCCCCACTCCCCTGCCTATGTCTCCTTGATCTTCAAATAGCAGCTAAGCAGAAGTCAGAGGGCCCATTCCTCTGATAAAGGCTGCACAGGTCAGGATAACGGAGTTTTTGCGGAGCCCAGACATGGGACCTCTCACTGTAAAAGAGAAGAGGGAAGAAGGAGAAAGAGGAGTGTCAAAAGAAAGAATCAATCAAAGAGACTTTTCCTTTCACAGGATCTGGGTAATAGCAAGACTAATACCTTGGATTGAGATTGTGCCTTTGGGAGCACTCTGGAGTTGAGGGTTAACTGCTGTGCAGACAATGCAGGCTCACCAGACAGTGAATCACTGCAGAGCAAGCTCGTGTCTCTCGGTCCCTCCGACGCTAGTAGAATCTCTGCTGCCTGAAGGACCGGGAAGTCCTGCAGCTCCTGTGCAGTTCGCGGTGGGGTGGGTGGTCGGGGAGAGCAGGCTGGATGCAGTTTTACAGATGATTCTGGATCCTGCTGGAGAGAAGAGTGGGTAAGGGTCAGCCCTCCCGCTCCTTCCCCTTGTACTCACAGAGCTGGAGGCCGGGGGACCCCCAGGGAAGGACCACTGCCAGATTCTGACCGGGCCGCAGACTCGGAAGGTCAGCAGCCCAAAATGGCCACTGTGCCCATCTTCAGAGGGATTCAGAGGAGGGTGTCAGGGTGGCCAGCTTCTCAGAGCTGCCATATTTTCTTCCCCTGCAGACAACTGTGGCATGGCATTCACTCACTTATTCACTCCTTCCTTTACTCAATTGCTCACTCCCTCAATCATTCATTCATTCCATCCTGTCATCCATTCCATAGTATTTACTGAGTCCCTGCTGGGTGCACAGCCTTACGCTCAGCACTGAAGACAAATCCAGGGCTGAGAATTAAACATGGTCCCTGACCCAGGATCTATGAAGATGTGGGGGTGAGGAGGAGTGGTCTCAGATCCTGCTCGATGCTCCTACCCCTCATGTGAAGCAAGAGAGACTTAATAATGTTGGTATTTGTTAAGCGCTTACTACGTGCCGAGCACTGTTCTAAGCGCTGGGGTAGATACAGGGCAATCAGGTTGCGCCACATGAGGATCACAGTCTTAATCCCCATTTTTCAGATGAGGTAACTGAGGCACCGAGAAGTTAAGTGACTCGCCCACACTCACACAGCTGACAAGTGGCAGAGCCGGGATGCGAACCCACGACCTCTGACTCCCAAGCCCGGGCTCTTTCCACTGCGCCACGCTGCTTCTCTAGACCTGTGGGAATATCCTTGTCCTCCCAGCTGGCCTTTAATTATTACTATTATTACTGTATTTATTAAGCACTTACTAGAGGTCAAACACAGTGCTAAGTTCTGTGTTAGATACAAGATAATCAGATCAGATCCTGGGACACACAGTTTAAGGGAGAGAGAGAACCGTGTGTTTAATTTCTATCATACAGTTGAGGAACCTGAAAAATTAAATGACTTGCCCAAAATCATCCAGCAGGGAAGTGATAAATCTGAATCCCTGAGAGGCCAAGTGAGTCACCTAAGGTCACACAGCAGAGCCATGACTAGAAAACAGTTCTTCCAATTCCCAACCTCTTTGTTCCGTCCCTGAAGCTCCATAACAATTCCTGGCCCTAAAACGTCAGTTTGGGGGCCTATATTAGGCAGAAGATTGTCTCCCATCTCCCCTTTGCTTTGTCAGGGGAGGCCAGTCTGAGATGAGCTTCAGTTTCCTTCCTTGGGAAGGGAACAGGCCTAAGCACTGAGACCCAGAGAGGATTTGGAACTTGGGATTCCAAATTTGGCCACAAGGTCAATCATTCAATCAATCAATAATACTTATTGAGTGATTACCGTGTGCAGAGCACAGTACTAAGCACTTAGGAAAGTACAATATAACAGAATTGGTAGATATGTTCCCTGCCCACAAGAAGCTCATAGTCTAGAGGGGGAGCAGACATTAATATAAATAAATTAATTAAGGATATGTACAAAAATGCTGGGGGGCTGAGAAAGGCATCAATCAAAGCCGCAAATCCAAGTGCAAGGGAGACGCAGAAGGGAGTGGGAGAAGAGGGGATGAGAACCTAGTCTGGGAAGGCCAACCTCAAGCATCGCAAGACCCTTTCCGGTCAACAGCTCCAGGAGCAGATCCTCAACGGAAAGACGGTGTTTTCAAACGCCGGCTCCCAGGTTGCTCCCCAGCCTAAACCAGGCACATGCAAAAATAGCTACTTATGTCTTTGAAGCTCCTTTTGCCAGTGAAAAATCACTAATTGCCTAAAGGAACACCTGTTCCAAGCACCAAAGGCTGTTTACTCCCGCACGGGTAACCTCTTTGGGAGCCTTTGAGGCAGATCGGGTGAGAGTACAACCAAACTCTAGCGAGGTTTCCCCTGATGGCTCCCGGCCCAGCTCCCCGCTCCGGGGCCTGGCTGTGAGGAGAGCGGGAAGGCCGAGGCCCCGGCGAACCCATGCCAGTTCCTCGCGAAGGATGCCATGTTGGAGCCCGTCCTGAATTCAGACCGGAAAGCCAAGAGGAGACCGCCGGCAGGGCCCGTTTTGAAATGTCAATCCCTGACCTTTGATCTAGACCCCACCAAATGGGAACCCAGAGAGAACTCGGCTCACCACGAATGGTGAGATATTTTTATCGGAGCTGGCCGGTGATTTACAATTCTCTCGTTTCTCCTCCGGCTTCTACTTTAAGTAGAAGAGTCTTGTCAGTCAATCGTATTTATGGAGCGCTTGCTGTATGCAGAGCTCTGTACTATGCTCTTGGGAGAGTACGATGTAACAGATACATTCCCTGCCCACAACAAGCTTACAGCCCAGAGGGGAAGACAGACATTAATATAAATAAAAGTAGTCCAAGGGGATGGATGTGTGTTCTCTGTGGGCACGAGGGCACTCCCCAGGTATGAAAACCCAGTGAAGGGTTCGATTCTGATGCAGATTCTTGGTCAACTTGCCAGAATCATAGCGGTAATAATAATGATGGGGTCTGTGTTAAATGTTGACTCTGTGGCAAGAACTGTCCTAAGCAGTAGGGGAGTAGGATTTAATCTGCCTTTTATAGATGACGAAACTGAGGCACAGAGAAATGAAGTAACTGGCCCAAGATGACACAGCAGGCAAGTGTCAGGGCTAGGATTAGAACCCAGGTCCTCTGGCTCCCAGGCCTGAGCTCTTTCTATTAGGTCTCAGAATTTGTTCCTTTGTCCAGTAGTATTTATTAATCATCTCCTGGACACAGAGCACTGTACTAAGTGTTTGGGAGCAATCATTCAGTGATATTTATTGGGTGCTTACTGGATGCAGAGCACTGTAAGCGCTTGGAATAGTATAGCTGACACATCCCCTGCCCACAGAGATCTTAGTATCTAACAGGTGAGACAGACATAAGATAACGATAGTATTTGTTAAGCGCTTACTATGCTCCAAGCACTGTTCTAAGCACTGGGATAGATTTAAGGCGATCAGGTTGTCCCACATGAGGCTCACAGTCTTAATCCCCATCTTACAGAGAAGTTAAGTGACTTGCCCAAGTCACACAGCCCATAAGTCAGGATTAGAACCCACATCCTCTACATAATGAATAATAATAAATATGGCATTCGATGAGTAGAGATTACTATGGGCTAAGCGCCTGGGTAGATCCAAAGTTACAAAGTCAGAAACAGTTCCCGTCACACTCAAGACGGAAGGTGGAGTTCCACCAACCCTCGGCCAAAATCCAGCTTCGCTTCTGCTCCCCTGTCAATCAGGGGCATTTATCGAACGCATACCGTGTACAGAACACTGAACTAAGGTCTCCCTGTGACCTAGGCTCCGACAGAGGGTGAGGGAATCTTAAAGGAGCAGCCCAAGAAGGCTTGCAAGATGCTAAGCCCCGGGATAGAATAAACAACTTGCTATTCACCCCTCTCAGCCCAGGTAATTTTTTGAGCACTCACTCTCTGGGGAGCACCGAACTAAGCGTTTGGTAGAGTTGCCAGATACGTCCCCTGCCCTTGAGGAGCTTGCAGTCAAGCGGCCGCATGTACGATCTAGCTTGCACAGGAGGAGGCTGTGGCAGCCTAGGAAATTTTTCATCCTTCCTCCCCGCTGCGATTTTATAGGACTGCACCGCTTCCATAACGGTTATTGCTGCTAACTCCAGAGGGCCACATCAGCTGCCACAGACTTTTATTCCTTCAAATAAAAATGTTCGCTCACAATGAGAAAACAACCGGCCAGTGAAAGACAGAGCAGTAAACAAGAATTTTAAATAAGATCCAATAATTCTCCTTAGGGTTCCCCACACTCCTCTCACCAGCATCTGACTCTAGACTCAAGTGGGTCCGCAGGAATCCGGAAGAGCTCCAGAGAGAATTAGGGAAGAGAGCAATTGCAGCTCTTGACGAATTCATAAGTACTATGGGGGAGGGCGGTGACTTCTGCCTCTCTTACTTAAATCTTCTCCCGGATTGAAGCGAATCTGGGCTGAGGATATTTTGGGGGTGGAGAGATTCACAAGCAATTCCCCATCCATAGACTCAGGAAAGGGGGCAATGGGTATTGAAGAGTGAGTGACGCAAAACACGTGGATGACCGCAGCGGCCCTGAGCCGGTAGAGCCCATTCTGGGGGTGTTGTCCATTCATTCATTCATTCATTCATTCAGTCGTGTGTAATGAGTGTTTTTTATGTGTGCAAAGCACTGTACTAAGCACTTGCCTCATGGTGAAGGTATGTTCTGACACATTGTTGTGTGGAATTAACAATTATGGAGCTCTTATTATTAGACTGTGAGCTCCCCAAGGTTCTCTGTGTCTAATCCCCACCTATACGTTCTCTCTCTCTCTTTTATGACATTTGTTAAGTGCTTACTATGTGCCAGGCACTGTAGTAAGTTCTGGGGTAGATATAAGCTAATCAGGTTGGACACAGTCCAGGTCCCACATGGGGCTCGCGGTCTTAATCCCCATTTTGCAGATGAAGTAAGTGAGGCACAGAAAAGTGAAGCCATATTCCCCAAGTCACACACTAGAGAAGTGGCGGAACCGGGATTAAAACCCAGGTCCTTCTGTCTCCCAGGCCCGTGCTCCATGCACTCGGCCACACTGCCTCCCAACACTTGGTTCAGTGCTCCTTATGCAGTAAGCACTTAATAAATACTATTATTACTGCTTACTAGGTGCTACGCCCTGGGATCCAATAAACACTTAATATTTACCCCACGCTCAGCCCCAAAGCATTTATGTACCTATCAGCAATTTATTTTAATGTCTGTCTTTCCATCTAGACGGTAAATTCCTTGTGAGTAGGGAATATGTCTACCAACTCTGTTGCGTTTTGCTTAGTACAGTGCTGGGCACATAGTAAGTGCTCAGTAAATACCATTGATTGATTAAGATAATCAGATGGGATACAATCCCTATCTTCCATGTTAGGCCCTTCCCCGTCGGGCTCGCGTTCTAAAAGGGAGTGAGAAGCAGCTTGGCCTAGTGGAAAGAGCATGGACCTTGGAGTCAGAGGACCTGGGTTCTAATCCTGGCTCCGCCACATGTCTGCTGAGTGATCTTAAAAAGTCACTTAACTTCTCTGTGCTTCAGTTATTCCATCTGTAAAATGGGGATTCAGACTCTGAGCCCCAAGAGGAACTTGGATTGTATCAAACATGATTAGCTTGTATCTCCCTGGGAGCTTAGAACAGTGCCTGGAACAGAGAAAGCACTTAATACAATATATATATTTTTTTTTAAAAAAAAAAGGACAGGAATTTCATCCCCATTTTACAGTCGAGGAAACTAAGACCCAGAGGAATCAGGTGAGTGGCCCAAAGTCACACAGCAGGCCAGGGGTAGAGGAGGAATTCAAACCGAGGGTTCCGCTGTGCTTCTTGCGCTAGGCCGCGCAGCTTCCACTTGCAGGTAAGTGTCCCCGGCCCCAGCTGCGACAGCCACAATTGATTGCTGCTGAGGAAAAAGCCACTTATTCCCTTCCCTAGGGCTCAGGATCATTCATCACTCAAGTTATTTTTACCCAGGTATAGAACACACAGGCACATCCTGCCGCCAGCAGGCCCGCCTGCCCCCGCCCCAAGGAGATTCACGGGACAAGCCGCGTGGCCAAGTGGTTAGAGTTTGGGCCCGGGAGTCAGAAGATTTAGGTTCTAATCCCTGCTCTGCCATTTGTCTACGGTGTGACCTTGGGTCAGTCACTTTACTTCTCTCTGCCTCGGTTACCTCATCCGTAAAATGGGAATTAAAACTGTGAGACTGTATCTTGTATCTACCTCGGGGCTTGGTACAGTGCCTAGCACATGGTAAGCGCTTAACAGATATCATGATTATCATGATTATTATTATTACTATTATTTTAAGCAGTAATGTTCTCTCACAAGCAGATGAAGGCTCTGGTTGGGCTTCCAAGGGTAGGTGACCCAAGTTTAATAATAATCATTGTGGTATTTTTTAAGCACTTGCTACGCACCAGACTCTGTGCTAAGCACTGGGGTGGATACTAGCAAATTGGGTTGGATATAGTAATAATGTTGGTATTTAAGCGCTTACTATGTGCAGAGCACTGTTCTAAGTGCTGGGGTAGATACAGGGGAATCAGGTTATCCCACATGAGGCTCACAGTTAATCCCCATTTTACAGATGAGGTCACTGAGGCCCAGAGAAGTGAAGTGACTTGCCCACAGTCACACAGCTGACAAGTGGCAGAGCCGGGAGTCGAACCCATGACCTCTGACTCCGAAGCCCAGCCTCTTTCCACTGAGCCACGCTGCTTCTACTGTCCCTGTCCTAGGTGGAGCTCCCTTCCTCCCTGCCGGCATCGGTATCGATCACTAAGGCAATCAAGGCTATGTATTGAGCGCTTGCTCTGTGCAGTGTACTGGACTAAACGCTTGGGAGATTGCGATAAAGTAGTAACGATCCCTGCCCTCAACAAGTCACAGTTTAGCAACTGGTCCTTGGGGCATCCTTCCCCCTTTGGCCTGAGAAATTAGGCCTTTGATTCTCTAAGCTCCCTGAGCGCAGGGAACATGTCTACCACCTCTGTTATGTTGTATTATTATTATATTTATTAAGCATTTACTATGTGTCAAGCATTGTTCTATACACTGATGTAGAAACAAGTTAATCGGACAGAGTCCTTGGCCCACGCGGGACTCCCAGCCTAAGTAGGAAGGAGAGCAGATGTTGAATCCCCGTTTTACAGATGATGTAACTGAGACCTAGAGAAGTTAAGTGACTTGCCCAAGATCCCACGGCAGGCAAGCGGTGAAGCCAGGATTAGAATCCAGGTCCTCTGGCTTCCGGGTCCATGCTCTTTCCACTAGGCTACGCTGCTCCTCCTTGTACTCTCCCAAGCGCTTAGTACAGTGCTCTGTACACTTAGCAAGTGCTCAATAAATATGATTAAGGATTGATTGAAGGGGTAGAGAAGCAGCGTGGCTCAGTGGAAAGAGCCCGGGCTTGGGAGCCAGAGGTCGTGGGTTCGAATCCCCGCTCTGCCACCTGTCAGCTGTGTGACGGTGGGCAAGTCACTTCACTTCTCTGGGCCTCAGTTCCCTCATCTGTAAAGTGGGGATGAAGACTGTGAGCCTCACGTGGGACAACCTGATTACCCTGTATCTACCCTAATGCTTAGAACAGTGCTCTGCACCTAGTAAGCGCTTCACAAATACCAACGTACAAGTAGACGTCACTGTACCCATTTTACAAATCAATCAACCAGTGGTATTTATTGAGCACTTACCTTGTGCAGAGCACAGTGCTAAGCACTTGGGTGAGCTCAATACAAAATACAAAAGACAGTTATTTTTCAAACTTTTTCACTTATTCCAGGTAGGCAGAATAACCGAATTCAGAGCAGAAACTAGCAAAGCTACTTACAGAGGAGGAAACTGAGGCCCACAAAGGTTAAGCGGGTCGCCCCCACTTTCCCCCAACGGTCCAGCCGCAGAGCCAGGACGAGAACACGATTTCTCCGACTCTCTCTACGACCCACCTGCGCGAGCCTGGGTTCAGGGGAAGAATTATGGTCCCCTACATGACCGGAACTGGGAAGCAACGAGGTTTCGTGGGCTTGTTCTGCCAAACGAAGTGGTCATTAATCTGTGAACAAGTGGCTAACACAACAAACTGCCTTCAAGTGACATTAAAATATATTTATACACAGAGCCGGGCTGCATCTATATGTAATTGCCTAGATATGTAAATCCCTGGGTTGGTAAGTCTCTGTGCAGGCGAATTAGGAGAGGACAGGTTCAGAGTCATGAATTCATAAAATGTTTAATAGAAGTCTGTGCCAACCCTTTGGTGTGTTAAGTTATTAAGGCACGGTAGGCTGGCAAAGTGGATTATAAATTTCAAAGTTTAATGCATCATTTGGAGAAGTTTTCAACTGAGTTTGTTCTGGGAAAGGGCAGGGAGGAAAAGAGAGATCTCTGCTTTCCCCCTTGACGCTAGACACCTCCCCACCCTCCAAGGCAACAAAGTCAGCTGATTCCGGTCACCCCCTAACCAAGGGGCGAGTCAGAAAGAGAAGCAGCGTGGAAAGTAGCATGGCCTAGCAGATAGTGCATGGCCTGGGAGCTAGAGGATCCGGGTTCTAATCCTGACTTCGCCACGGGTGCTGAGTCACCTCGGGCAAGTCACTTAACTTCTCTGTGCCTCGGTTACCTCATCTGTAAAATGGGGATTAACTGTGAGCCTCACGTGGGATGACCTGATTACCCTGTATCTCCCCCAGCACTTGGAACGGAGCTCTGCACGTAGTAAGCGCTTAACAAAGACCAACATCCTCATTATTATTATCCTTGCCTCAGTTTCCCATTTGTAAACTAGGAATTAAGACCTACTCCCTCCTACCTGGACTGTGAGCCCTATGTGGGCCAGGGACTGTGCCCAACCTGATAACCTTGTACCTATCCCAGCACTTAGACCAGTGGCTGGCAGATAGCAAGTGTTTAACAAATGCAGTAATAATAATAATAATGACGATGAAAGGTATTTTACTTGTGAACATGACTGGCCAAAGCCTTTCGGGGGAAAATGTTGGAAAATTCTTGGCTCCCTTGTTATTCTGTGGGCTCACAGTCAAGTTGGTCTGCTCAGGTTTGAGAAGTTAAGCGGTAGAGTGTTTTGGCAAAGACAGCGGATTTAAGCTACTCCTTCTGAAGTCTCCCGGGAGGCTGAGCTGGAACAGGACTAGACACAGGTCAGTGTGTGAGCAGAAGAGTCAAAGAGGTGGACTGGGAATGTGGTTGCAATCCATGACGCTCACCTGCATGTGAAAATATGCATTGGTACATGGGAGAGGTGGACTAAGGGAGAGAGAGAGCTGAGAGGATTTTCCACACACACACACACCATCTCTCCCCCATCTCTTCCCTGAAAGGAGGGTGACTGTCACCGGAGTCTTCCGCGTTCCTCCCGGGAATTGAGCCAGGAAAGGCCCTCTCATTTTCATTCCCTCTCCTTTTGGAATTTTCTCAGCACCTGACCTTTAAGGCCCCAACTTCGGCCGTCTGCAGAGGAGGAGGGCCAGAAACTGGAGCCAGCGGGGAGAGTGGTCCACGAAATTTGGTCGTTGCAGAATGGACCGTTGGTTTTTTAATGATATTTGTTAAGTGTTTACTATGTGCCAGGCGCTGTATTAAGTGCTAGGGTAGATACCAGCTAATCAGATCGGATACAGTCCGTGTCCCACAAGACTTTATCCCCATTTTACAGATGAGGGAACTGAGGCAGAGAGAAGTAAAGTGACTTGTCCAAGGTCACACAGCAGACAAGTGGTGGAGCCAGGATTAGAATCCAGAACCTCTGACTCCCAGCCCTGAACTCTTTCCACTAGGCCATGCTGCTTCTCACAATAATACCTTGATTTTCTGTAGCACTTTTATTGCCAAAGCACTCTCTCGTCAATTAGTTCATTTAATAATAATAATAATAATAATGTTGGTATTTGTTAAGCGCTTACTATGTGCAGAGCACTGTTCTAAGCGCTGGGGTAAACAAAGGGGAATCGGGTTGTCCCACGTGGGGCTCACAGTCTTAATCCCCATTTTACAGATGAGGGAACTGAGGCACAGAGAAGTGAAGTGACTTGCCCACAGTCACACAGCTGACAAGTGGCAGAGCTGGGATTCGAACTCATGAGCCCTGACTCCAAAGCCCGTGCTCTTTCCACTGCGCCACGCTGCTTCTCACAAAGCCCTCACAACAACCCTGTAAGGTAGAGAGCGAAGGCAAGCATCGTTGTCCCCACTTTAATAATAATAATTCATAATAATTATGGTATTTGTTAAGCACTTACTATATGCCAAGCACTGTTCTAAGTGCTGAGGTCGATACAAGGTAATCGGGTTATCCCATGTGGGGCTCACAGATGTTATCCCCATTTTACAGATGAGGTAACTGAGGTACAGAGAAATTGTGTCTTGCCCAAGGTCACACAGCTGACAAGTTATGGAGCCGGGACTAGAATCTACGTCCTCTGACTCCCAAGCCCGGGATCCTTCCACTAAACCACACTGCATCTACAGATGGAAAAACAGATGGGGAAAACCGAGGTACAGAGAAGTTCTAATCCCGGCTCCGCCGCTAGTCAGCTGTGTGACCTTGGGCAAATCGCTTAACTTCTCTGGGCCTCAGTTACCTCATCTGTCAAATGGGGATTAAAAAACTGTGAGCCCCACATGGGACAACCTGATCACCTTGTATCCCCCAGCACTTAGAACAGTGCTTTGCACATAGTAAGCACTTAACAAATACCACAATTTTTTTTAAGTTACTCACTCATGGTCCCACTGCAGGCTAGCAGCACGGCTCGCACTCGAATCTGGGCCCACTATCTCCTAGACAGGCACTCTGCCACTCCGCCGTGCCGCTTCCCCAATCTCCCTGTCACCAGTAGCGCCTCTCTCGAATCATGCCAGGGGAGTGGGGCTCAGCGGGCTGGAGGAAGAACCCGGAACCGCTCAGGCCTCACACTGTTTGGAGAACCCAGGCTTCTCTGTCCCTGTTAATAGTTTTCTGGGGACGAGACTGTGCCACTGACCACTGAGGGGCTCACTGGTTTGCCTCCAGTTTTGAAATGAAAAATCGATCCTTCCAGTTCACGCGAACGCCCACTGAGAGGAAGAAAGCCGGGGGAGCTGTTTACCCACCTGTGATTTGAGCACCAAAAAAAAAATCTCCACAGCCCAATTACTTACAGGTCTTGTGGTGTGAAAAACGCATCAGGTTCGCACGGATGAATAATGAGACCTATTGGCTTTTGGCTCTGACTCTCTCCCTGGACCCAACCACCTCCTCTGCCCATTCCACCACCTTTCATCCAGTCCATACTGATGTCAAGTGACTTCTCTGATCTCTCATCGCCTGCAAACCGCACAGAGTTCCTGACTCATAGAAGCCTTGAGCCAGAAAGGACCACACGTGGGTCATCTAGGCCAACCCCCTGCCTCCCACCACACCCAATCCTATGGTCACCCGCCCCTCGATCGCTCAGCGGTATTTGTTACGTGCTTACTGTGTGCAGAGCACCGTACAAAGAGCTTGGGAGAATGCAATAGACATGATCCCTGCCCCCAAGGAGCTCACAGTCTAGGGGGGAGACAAAACAAGTCTCTCGATCGGCCAGTGGTATTTACCCTGTGCTGTCCTAAGCGTTCCCCTTCCTCCATTCTCAACTCCTCTGCTCTAAACCATTGCTCACCATGTTTCGTTCAGATTTCCCGGACCCCACACCTCCCCTCCTTCATTCATTCAGACGTATTTATTGGGTGCTTAGTGAGCGCGGAGCACTGAAGTACTTGGGGGAGTACGATATAACTATAAACAGACACTTCCCCTGCCCACAGTGAGCTTACGGTTTAGAGGGGGAAACAGAGATCCATCAAGAGCTTTCTTAAAGTCCTCTTCTTAAGATGGCTGCCTCCATGCTGACTTTCCCCACTCCTTCCCGCTCCCTCCCACCTCAGCCCTCTCGTGGACTTACCTGGGCTTCATATGGCCCACTGGAGCATAGTACCTTCAGAATGGGGATGGTGAGTGACACTTCAGAGCGGTCCCCAAGTGCCCAGAATTCAGCACCTGGGATGTGATCAATAAATGAGATAAAGTTGCACTCTACCGCGTCATCAAGAAATGCCAGCGAATGGGGCATCTCGACAAATGGTGCTCATCTGTTCCGACACCCACTGTTCAACTCGTTTTCTGCCCACAGAGCTCCACCAGCAAGAAACAAGCTGACGGTGTTTTAGAGATGGCGCTTTAGTGGAAAGAGCACAGGCCTGAGAGTCAGAGGACCTGAGTTCTAATTCTTTCTCTGCCACAATCTACTGCAAGTCACTTCACTTCTCTGGGCCTCAGTTACCTCATCTGTATAATGGGAAAGAATATGTGAGACCCCACATGGAACATGGACTGTGTCCAATCTGATTAGCTTTATCTACCCCAATACTTAGTACAGTTTCTGGCACATAGCACTTAACAAATACCATTAAAGAAACTAAAGAAAACCTTGGCTCTGCCATTTGCCTACTGGGTGACCTTGGGCAAGTCACTTAACTTCTCTGGATCTCAGTTTCCTCATCTGAAAAATGGGGATTCAGTACCTGTTCTCCCTCCTACTTAGACTATGGGTCTCATGTGGGATAGGGATCGTGTCCAACCTGGTCATCTTATATCTACCCCAGTGCTTAATACAATGCATGCACATAGTAGTTGCTTAAAGAAATACCACAACTATTATCGGGAGAGCTCTGGGAAAAGTCCTCACCTCTACCCAGAGGAGAATCTCCGGGTGACCTAAGGCTCATCCTGTTTTTCTATCTAATTTGCCTGACCTGGTTAATTAATACTTTTAGCCATTACCTGGCCCTAATCAGCTTCTTGTTCTGGTGTTCTGGTGCAGTGCGCCAGCAAACAGCTGAAACGTCGGTCTAGTTGAAAGCATTAATACGAATATAATTATACTTTATTGCTTGTATAATTCAGAATCACTTACAGAGTAATTAGATTTATCTTGGAGAAGTAAAAGGCAAATGTATTTTCATTCAACAGCTGGCTTTTCTTCCTTTTGATTCCTGGTCACTGAGGGCTTTATCCCGCGCGTCTGTTCAATAACCTTTGTGGTTTATCCAGAATATCTTGATTTTTGTCTTCGCTAATGCCCGTCCCCCACCTCCTGACCCCTGCCCCTCCATCCCCGGCTAATTGTAACTAAGGCTTCTGATTGTATCGTTGGCAGGGCCGAGTGGTCACGACAGCCTCTGGGGATCCTGGAGTTTGAGACACGTGGGGCATCACCTGTGGAATGCCAGGTACGCAGTCCGAAGCCATCCTGTTTGGAGAAGCAGTGTGGCATAGTGGGTGGCGTAGTGGGAAGAGCATGGGCCTGGAAGTCAGAAGACATGGGTTCTAATCCCGGCTCCGCCACTTGACTGCTGTATGACCTCGGGCGAGTCACTTCACTTCTCTGGGCCTCAGTTACCTCATCTATAAAATGGGAATTTAGCCTGTGAGTCCCATATGGGCCAGGGACTGTATCCAACCTGATTAGCACTTAGCACAGAGCTTGGCATGTAGTAAGCACTTAAGAAATACCACAATTATTAATATTATTATTATTAAATGCTCTTACCGGTAGTCCAGACAAGATGGCCCAAACTAGAATGCCTCTTCAGGCAGGGCCTTCATCCATCCCATTGCTCCAGAGCCATCACATCCCCCTCTCTAGCCCCGTGAACATGGGCACTGCTTCCACGGTGCAGCACTCAGTGGCAAAAGCTGAAAAGCAGGGAGACCGAGCCCTGAAAATAAAAATACTGGACCGAGTAATTATGGTAGACATGTGGTTATCAGTTTGGTCACAGTCCCTGTCCCACGTGGGGCTCACAGTCTCATTCATCCTCACTTGAACACAGAAGTCAGTCATTCAGTCAATTGTATTTATTGAGCATTTACTATATGCAGAGCATTGTACTAAGTGCTTAGGAGAGTACACTATAACAATATGACATTCCCTGCCCAAAACAAGCTTACAGTCTAGAAAGGGAGACAGACATAATATGAACAAATAAATTACAGATAAGGACATAAGTGCTGTGGAGCTGGGAGAGGGGATGAATAAAGGGAGCAAGTCACTGTGATGCAGAAGGGAGTTGAAGAAAAGGAAAAGAGGGCTTAGTTAGGGAAGGACTCTTGGAGGAGATGTGCCTTCAGTAAGACTTTGAAAGTCGGGGGGGGAGTAATTGCCTGTTGGATACAAGGAAGGAGGGCATTTCAAGAGGAAACTGAGGCTCACTGAGGTTGTGAGTTGTCAGAGGACAGGAGGACGGGGTGGAACTGGGTCTCAAACCCAGGCTAACTCCCAATCTAACTCTTTCCACTGAGTCTTGCTGCCTCTCCTAAGGCACCCATTTCTGTTTCCATGCCAGACAGGGTCATGCCATTGAAAACCAGACTGTCTGCTATAAAACCAGGTGATTGTGAGCTTGAAAACAGGCAACATGGCTCTCCCAAGTGCTTAGTACAGCATCCTGCACATAGTAGGTGCTCAATAAATATGCTTGATTATTGACTGCTACTGTTGTTCTCTCCTAATCACCTAGTACTGGGGCTAGCCCTCATTAGGTGCTCAGTAAGTACCATTAATGAACATGATGATGATTTTGGTGGTGGTGGTGAAGATGAGGTTGAAGATGGTGATGATAATGAACGTGAAGATGATGGTGAGGATGATGGCAATGCAGATAATAATAATAATGTTGGTATTTGTTAAGCGCTTACTATGTGCAGAGCACTGTTCTAAGTGCTGGGGGAGATACAGGGTAATCAGGTCATCCCACGTGAGGCTCACAGTTAATCCCCATTTTACAGATGAGGTAACTGAGGCCCAGAGAAGTTAAGTGACTTGCCCACAGTCACACAGCTGACAAGTGGCAGAGCAGGGAGTCGAACCCATGACCTCTGACTCCGAAGCCCAGGCTCTTTCCACTGAGCCACGCTGCTTCTCCTAATGAAGATGAAGATGGGGTTGATGATGATGGTGGTGATGATGAAGGTGGTGCTGATGAGGAGGAAGACGGTGGTGATGAAGATAAAGGTGGGGGTGATTGGTGATGATGATGACGACTGTGGTGGTGATGAGGATGAAAATATACATTCAATCGTATTTACTGAGCACTTACCGTGTGCAGAGGTACTGGAGGATGAAAGTGGTGGCATCTATGATAAGGTCGGTAATGTTAGCAATGATGAAGATGGTGGCAGTGAAGGTGAGATGTGACGACGGTGATGGTGGTTGTGTTGGAGAAAGCTATGAATGAGCAAAAAAGTAGTTGGCAAATGTGCCCAGGAGATCCGAGTCCTCGCCCTCAGCCTCTCATCCACCTCCCCACCCCTCCTCGCCCATGATAGTCAGCCTCTCTGACTTTGCTATTTTCTGATCCGGCTGAAATTGGCAAAACTTTAGCAGTAGGTTCCCACATGCTAATCGCACCCCTGTTCCTCCCCATCTTTTCCTTTCCCTTCCCAAGTGCCTGTCCTATACCCTCCATATCCTCGGCTAGTCCAGTCACCTCCCTCCCCACTCACCTTGCTGGTGCCTGGCCCAAGAACCCCCTGTCTGACCCCGAGACGCCGACCCTGAGAGGTCACAAGTATCACCCCGGGGTTGAGGAACTCTGGATGGTGTCTGGATGGTGCTCTCACTTCACACTTCACTGGAGAATCTCCCCACTTCTCCTCCATCGCGGTGGGATGCAGGCAACCTTTTTTTTTTTTTTTTTTTTTTTTACTAAGGTGCCTTGGAAATGTCATAGAAACAAAATTCTGCAATTCAAATCACAGTTACCAGGGGCCTCACTCCTCATTACCCTTTGTAATCAGGGTAGGGAGAACTTGGCTGTTCAAAATAGATATGTAATTGATTTTTTAAAAAAGAAGGAAGAGAAGGGAAATGGTTATCTAAGGGAAAGAATAATTCTATTATTTTATGGACTAAGTGGCTGTGTGGAGGTGCCCTCCGGGCAGGAACATACTCAGAAGGGCTTTGGAGACTGCAGGGGAAGCTGGAAGAGGAGGAGAGGGAGAAGGAGGAGGCCGATGTCTCCTATTCTCCTATCCAGAATGAAGGATTAGCCTCGGTTCTGAGACTTCAGGGCAGGGACAGGTGGTATCAGTAAATGAAATCAGATTTCTTCATTGCTCCCTGCAGGGGCGGTAGGAGGGGAGGGAGAGATCTCCGGGTGGCTGCAGCTTCTCGCAGCAAGGAAGAATGGCTTTGTGGAATAATAACAACTATTATTATTATTATTATTGGGGTTAGGGGCTTAAGGTCAATACAAGGACTCAAACCCAGGAAGGCTCTGCCAGAGTTCATTCATTCATTCCTCTCTGTGCCGCAGTTTCCTCCTCTGCAAAATGGGGTTTCGATACCCTTCTCCCTCCTACTTAGACTATGAGTCCAAGTGCCTGATTAGATCTGAAGTGAACGCCTTGTCTCTACCCCAGCGCTTAGTATAGTCCTAGGCACAGAGTAAGTGCTTAACCAATACCACAGTGATCATCATCAGGATTATTATGATTATCCTTAGGGAGAGAAGTTAACATCAGCCTCTTCCATTTGAGCAGCTGAAGGATCTTCTCCTAGTCTCTCTACGTTTATCCAGTGAGATGGGTCGATCAGGTAACAATAATGACAATTATTATTATGGTATTTGTTAAGCACTTACTATGGTATTTTTTCTAAGTGCTGGGGTAGCTACAAGGTAATCAGGTTGTCCCACATGGGGCTCGCAGTCCTAATCCCCATTTTAAAGATGAGGTAACTGAGGTACAGAGATGTTAAATGGCTTGCCCAAGGTCACACAGCAGACAGGTGACCGAGCAGGAATTAGAACCCATGTCCTCTAACTCCCAAGCCCATGTTCTTTCCACTAAGTCACGCTGATGGCTGGAGAAACAGAGGCTTGGAGAAGTTAAGCATCTGTCCAAATAACCAAGCCAAGGCAGAATGGCTGTAAAACTCACACACAACTCTCGCTTCTGTACTCCTAAACTGGGCAAGGAACTCTAAAGGGGCATGAGTGACGGATGGGAGAAGTAGGTTCCTGTAGGGTCGAGGGGCTCTTAACCCCCTTTAGAGAAGCAGCATGGCTTAGTGGATAGAGCGTGGGTCTGGGATTCAAAAGGTCCTGGGTTCTAATCCTGGATGTTCCGCTTCTCTGCTATGTGGCCTTGAGCAAGTCACTTCACTTCTCTGGACCTCAGTTACCTCATCTGTAAAATGGGAATTAAGGCTGTGAGCCACATGTGGGACAGGCGCTATGTCCAACACAATTTGCTTGCATCCACTCCAGAGCTTAGTAGAGCGTCTGGCACATAGTAAGTGCTTAACAGATACCATTATTATTACCTTTATGACCCAGGAGGAGATTGTGGGGTTCAGATCAGCACCCCCACCAAGTCACCCAGAGTAATATCTCTGCAATGGGTGAGTTATGGAAGCCCGGAGGCTGGACCGTGATGGTGAGCTGCCCTGTCAGCACATGGTTCTTCGTTGTTGTCTTTCAATCTAAAGACGTTACTAAAGATTTTCTGCCAGTCCCCAGAATAAGAGGGACAACCTACCAGTCATTAAAAGTGCGTCTTCTTGAGAAAATGGTTCTTTGGGGAAAAAGAAACATTTACGATTTGTTTAAACAAATTTGGTTTATAAATAAGTGCTGGGAGACCGATTTACTTCTGGAACTTCCTCTCTGCTGACATATACCTGAAAATGCAGCTTAGCCCCCTGGAAAAGAGAAACCAAGTGGAGACAGGACCCTCCAGGAGTCATTTAGCTCATCCCCATCTCCAAACGCTCCACACAGGCAATGTCCGCCTGTTAAAAACCTCCAGTGTACTCAGCCCTTATCCCATTAGCCACTGGCTCTGGGTTCAAAGGCTTACTACAAATTGCCTTGTCGGCATCCTTATCCCCTAATGCTTCTGAAATGTCTGGGTGATGGCTTGGTCTTGTTCAGGTGTGAAAAACTGAATAGGAGAGGAAAGATATCCTCAGAACCACTTTTATCATCAGTGATACTTATTGAGCAACTACTGTATGCCGAGCACCGTATTAAGCACAGGGGAGAGTTAGTAGACACGATCCCTGCCTACCACCGGCTTTAGCTCTTTGAGGCCCGCCTTTTGCTGGCTTTGATTCACGATGTTCAGTATTTATCTGATCTCACCTACTGTCCCCCAACTTGCTGTTCAGATTAACTCGGCTCCAGAGACCCAGGCTTCTCAGAGGAATTCAGCCGGAACTAAAAGAAATTAGGCTGCAAGGAAGGAAGGATTTTAGCCCAAATTGAAAAATACTTCCTGAAGCAGGACTCTTGCTCTTTTTTTCTTTCAGTCTTCCAAGATTCATTGCAGCCGCTCAGTAGCCCTGGAAAGGGTGGGAAAGAGTGGCTTATGCAGTTGGAACTTTCCCCAGAGCAGGCGAGGTTGCTGCTGTTTCACTACCCTCAGTGCCTTAGTTGTTGACTTTAAAAAGAAGAACAAACCTGCAGTTTCTGGGTCATTCACACGCTGCATGTAAGGTATCTGTGAAGTGCTTACTATGTGCCAGGCACTGAACTAAGCGCTGGGGTAGATACAAGTTAGGTTGGACACAGTCCCTGTCCCACATGCGGCTCACAGTCTTAAAATCCCCATTTTATAGATGAGGTAACTGAGGTACAGAGAAGTTAAAGGACTTGCCCGAAGTCACACAGCAGGCAAGTGGAGGAGCCAGAATTAAAACTCAGGTCCTTCTGACTCCCAGGCCCATCCTCTATCCACTATGCTGCACTGCTTTTCAAAAATTACACCCTTTTGCCGTGCCATTGTCTTCACAGTGCCGGGACTTTAATTCAAACCAAGGTTGCTGTGGCCACAACACAGAGTACTGACCACTATTCGAGCATGGCAAACTAAATCCATAGTAGGAGGGGGTGGCCGAAGACGCTAGGAACCATCAAGTCAGGTCATTTCCTCATATCCACCCCCAAGCTGCCCTCTGTCCCTTTTTCCAGTCGGAAATTGTGACAGGGCCGTTCCACACCATGTTATAGTGAATAGAGCACACAGGCCTGGGAGTCAGAAGGTCGTGGGCTCCAATCCTAGGTCCACAACTTGTCTGCTGTGTGACCTTGGGTAAGTCACCTCTTTCCGTGCCTCAGTTTCCTCACCTGTAAAATGGGGATTGAGACCTTGAGTCCCACATGAGACAGGGACTGTGTCCAAAACAATTCGTTTGTATCCACCCCAGCGCTTACTTCACTGCCTGGCACATAGTAAGCACTTAACAAATGCCATTACTATTATTCCAGGCCCAGGTCCATGAGGGAAGATAGGGGAAGACTATCTGTCCGCAGGTGACAGGGTTGACTGTGACGCTTACTCTGTCAGCCTGCTATTAAAATCACAGGCCTGATGAGACACAGCGGTGGAAATGTCACCAGCGCAGGCACCTGGAAAAAGCCCCGTCCAACCTCCCCGCCCCTTCCCCATCACCCCCCACCGCCGGCACACAAAAGTTTTCGAATGTTTAGCACTCGGCCCGTTGTTCTTTGGTGCGTTGTAAAAAGAGCCGCAGCGAGCCAGCCATTGCCATGACAACACCTCGAAGACAGCAGAAGGCACACGGGCATCCTCGGGGCTGGGTCTCAGGTGAACGGATTCCCGTTGGGTGCAGAAGGAGGGAGGGAGGCGGGGGCCCAAACCAGCCCTTCACCCTCCCGCCACCCTGTTGATACCTCGTAAGCGAATTCAACACGTGAAGTAGCCAGGACCAACTCCAATAAGAGGGGTCTCCATGGGGACTGTGGAGGGGGGCGACCAGGGCACTAGTGGAAAGCGGGACCACCTGGAATGCCGATGGGGCAGAACACAGTGTTCTCACGACCCCAGGCCTCCTGAGATAGAGGCTCCAGGACTCACCACCAGATCTTTTTTTTAAAAAAAAAATGTTATTTGTTAAGCCCTTACTATGTGCCAGGCACTGTACTAAATGCTGGGTTAGGTAGAAGTTAATCAGGTTGGACACAGTCCCTGTCCCACATGGGGCACACAGTTTTAATACCCACTTTACAGATAAGGGAACTGAGATCCAGAGAAGTTAAGTATCCTGTCCAAGATCACACAACAGACAGGTAGTGTATCCAGGATTAGAACCCAGGTCCTCTGACTCCCAGGCCCGTGCTCTTTCCACTAGGCAAGAAACCGATCTGGGAATCCTGGTTCTGATCCTGCCACCGCCACGTGTGTCAGGTGACCTTGGACAAGTCATTTAACTTCCCTGTGCTCTGCTCTCGAGTCATAGGTCATGAGTTCAAATCCCAGCTCTGCCATTTGTCAGCCGTGTGACTGTGGGCAAGTCACTTCACTTCTCTGTGCCTCAGTGACCTCATCTGTAAAATGGGGATTAAGACTGTGAGCCCCACGTGGGACAACCTGATTCCCCTGTGTCTACCCCAGCGCTTAGAACAGTGCTCGGCACATAGTAAGCGCTTAACAAAAACATTTTTTTTTTTTTGCTGCACCCAGCCCAGTCCTGTGCTTCCTCCCTCTTTCCCCACGTGAAGAAGCCTTCTTCTCACTGTGCCGGTTTGGGCACAGGGAAGGGGCCAAGTTGGCACTTTGTCAGCCACTGCCGGAGGACTGCACCTAATTAGCACATAAAAGCATTTCCCTTTCTCGCTCATCAAAAGTTAATCCAACTAAGCATAATATTTGCTCAGACTTCTGACATGCTTGACAAACGAGCAGAAATCACTAGCCTCTAAGCTCCTCACCCAAAAGAACCTGAGAAGCAGCGTGGCCTAGCGGGTAGACCACAGGCCCCAGAGTCAGAAGAACCTGGGTTCTGATCTCCGCTCCGCTACTTGCCTGCTGGGTGACCTTGGGCAAGTCACTTCACTTTTCTGTGCCTCAATTCCCTCATCTATAAAATGGAGATTATGGCCGTGAGCCCCATGTGGGATATGGACAGTGTCCAACTTGATTAGCTTATATCTACTCCAGTGCTTAGTACAGTACCTGGCACATAGTAAGTACCTAACAAATACCATAAAAAGACAGAAACAAGAACAAACAAAAAGGAACCACCTGTTCTCCACGTCAGTGCATCTCCTGCATGACTGCACACCCCTTGAGGACAAGGATGGTGTCTACCACCTCTACTGGACTCTCTCAAGACCTCAGAACTCTGCTCCACACCCAGTAAGTGCTTGATGAAGATCACTGATTGACAGTTAGGCCTCGATTTTGCACGATGAGCCTGTCTCTGGCGTCCCGCACCAACCCACCTCCCAAATAATTGATTCCAGAGACGGATGGAACCACTAGTTTGGATGCCTGAAATAAACTCACCTTGCAGTAGCCACACACTAAAGTAACTCCATGGTGTTACTAGTACAAACACCAACCCTGGGACAAGGAAAGATTCAGAATTGAGGCCCACCTGTCAATCAATCAATCGATTGATCAATCAAAGATCTTCATTGAGTGCTTACTGTATGAAGAGCACTGTACTGACAGCTTGGGAGAGTACAAATGAACCTGATAGCTTCAATCCCTGCTCCTCAAGAGGTTTACAATCACGCAGGAGGTGGGTTGGCACAGAGAACAGGTGAAGAACCATCATCATCAATTGTATTTATTGAGTGCTTACTATGTGCAGAGCAGTGTACTAAATGCTAACCTGCAGTGTACACAGAGTAAGGCAATCTTATGGTGTTATTATTACAAAGACCAACCCCAGGGAGAAGGAAGGATTAAGAATCAAGGCCCACCTGTCATTCCATTCAATTGAGCGATGGATGGTCTTTATGGAACAATTATTGATGGCAGAGCACTTTACTGAGGGCTTGGGAGAGGCCAGTAGAGTTACAGTAATAATAATAATAGTGGTATTTGTTAAGCGCTTACCATGTGCCAGGTACTGTATTGAGCGCTGGGGTGGATACAAGCACATCAGGTTGGACACAGTCCCCGTCCCACGTGGGGCTCACAGTCTTAATCCCTATTTTACAGATGAGGTAACAGCCACTGCAAAGTAAAACGACTAGCCCAAGGTCACACAGCAGACAGGTGGCGGAGCTGGGATTAGACCAGATGTGTACAAAACTGCTAGGAGGTAGGGATTAGCTTGTATCTACCCCAGGCACATCTGCCTGGCACATAGTAGTGCTTAATAAATACCATTTAAAAAAAAATCTAAGTGCTTAGTGGGGAAGTGACTGCAGTGCAGAAGTGAGAGAAGCTTCAATCACTGAGGAATTCCATACAATCCCTAATTTAAAACTATCCCATCAACTTTCCTGCTGGGGCCAAGTCCAGCCACGAACCCCATAAATTAGGTCCCAGATGGGTTCAGATCAACGAAAGTTCAGATCACCAAAGGAAATTAGATCCAGCTCTCTCTGGAGCCACAACCCCAAATCAGACCGATGATCTTTTCAGATTCCCCTAAATTGCCTCATTTGGATCAGTAGGATAAGCGAAGTTTGTCCAGTCAGTTTTCCACGATACCTCAGAGGATAACACCGCCGAGGAGGCCAGACTGCCACTCTGAGGTGGAAGTGGCATTTAAGGTTCCCCACAGCCCGTTGCCATGGATTCCCCAACTTCACTCTCCCGTTGGCACCATTAATTAGGCAAAGCGGGAGATAATCAGTGGGCCATCCAGGAATGTGGCAGAAAGAGGAGCCCAGAAGAGTCCCTCCTCTTCTGCAGCCTCAATTTCCCCCTTAACACTAAATGGAAAATTTTAATACCATTTCCTCTGAAAGCGGGCCACAGAAATACAATCCTCTAGAGCAAAAATGTCGGGAGGAGTAGAAATCATCATTGCCAGCTGTCAGTTATAGAGGGACACGTTTAAACTGAAAATGCATGCATTTTGCTAGTGAAAACATCCTGATATAAATTAAATCTGTCAGTAAATGTGGAAATGGCTCCCCTTTTTTTCCCGTAATAAGATGGGTCCACCCCATTCACCGCCATCCAAGAAACCAGAGGAATTATGGGATATTTCTCCTCTGTTATTATTATATTGTCAGTTTCAAGAGATGCCATTATCCCAGACTTGGATGAGCAAGCTAATTGTACATTCAACAGTGCTTTCAACCTGCTGAACTCCTTTAGAAACCAACTCTGAGAACTGGTAATTGTAGTCATCAGGACATTTTGTGAGACAGAAGTCTAAGTATTCAAGGGGAAGCAGACGGGGTAGGTAAGAAGGCTGGGGTAGTAGTCATTAGAGCCTGGATTCTCTAACTGAGTTATCTGAAGTCTAACAGGAACATCCAGGGAAATATATGTCTGGGCTCAAAGGAGACAAACTTCTCCCCTCAGTTACCTTCAGTTAAGCCTACCTAAAATCCCTCCTGCTGCTCTCCCCGTTCCTGCACCTGGTTAAGTTGAACCATTCCTGAACTCCAAAGCCAAACCAAGGTGAAACAGTCACAGATCTCATTCTCCCACCATATAGTCTTTCTCTTTTTCTCCTTCCTCTGAAGATACCCAGAAAGCCTTTGGGCACCCACAGTCTCTGAAAAAAAATATTGCCAAATGAAGAACTTTGCCAAAACCAAGCAGTATTCAATCAGTGGCATTTATTGGGTGCTTATTGTGTGCAGAGCCCTGTCCTAGGCGCTAGTAATCCCTAACCTTGGAGTCACTAGCAACTCCTCACCCATTGATTGATCGATTGTTTGGAGTCTCCGTTCTGTGAGTGTGAGCATATCTGAACTGGGCTCACAGGCTCGGCCACTGCAATCAGTCAATCATTCCATCGATCAGCGGCATTTAGGGAGCACCTCCTGAATGCGAAAGTTCCGAACTACTACACGCTTGGGAGAGTACAACAGAAGCAAGCCTCCCGTTTACTGGCCTCAAGGAGCTAGGACGAGGAAGTGATCTCCTTTGGCCACTTCCACACCAGGTAGGAGTCTTATTTGCCTTGGAACATTTCGATGGGGACCTGCCCGAAGGCAGGGGGATGGATGAGATGACCTCTGCTGGCCCCTGAGATTCAGTGAGTTTCTGACTGCGGTCCAGGCAGGTGTGTCTCGTGTCCCCCATCACATGACCCCAATGCAGTGAGTTGCTTCAGTTCCCAGTTATTCCAGGCATGGGCCCAAAACCGGCCTCTCTGCGCTCACTACCACCTTGCAGGACGATCGGTGGCTCCGAGGCCCGCTGCATGATGTGGGCTCCAGAGCCTCTGACCTCCTGTCTCTCAGAGATACCGAGTGGAACGCTTAATTTAATTGACCTAATTAAGGAAACAATTTCCTTTGTGGCTGATAGAGGAAGCCCGGGCTGGACCAGTCGTCTGTCTGGAGCAAATGAAATTGGAGGGCTTTGTTTGAGTTCAGAAAGACCCGCTAAACTTCCTCCACTAAACTTCCAATCCCAGAGAGTACTAGAGGTTAGCAGGGAAGATGAAGCATGAATGCGTGTAAGTTGTGCTAATTAAGACAGGCATACAAACTGGGGGCTTGAAGGAAATCAGGCATGGTTGAAAAGAAAGCAGGCTGGGGCAAATAAAAAAATTGAAAATCTGCACTTACACCAGCACTGGCTCGGCTCTGTCCTTCAGACTTGACTAGTTTCTCGTCAATAGTGTATTCATCTGTACATCATCTGTCCATCCACCCTCCCACTTATAGAGAAGCAGTGTTGCTTAATGGAAAGAGCCCAAGAATGAAAGAGCGTCACAGGACATGAGTTCTAACCCCAGCTCCACAACTTTTCTGTGTGTCATCTTGGGCCAATCTCAACTTCTCTGGACCTCAGTTTCCTCATCTATATAATGGGGATTCTGTTAACCCTCCTACTTTGACTGTAAGTTCCATGTGGGACAGGGACTCAGTCCAATCTATCTTGTGTCTATCCCAGCACTTAGTACAGTGCTTGGCACATTAGACTGTAAGCCCGTCAATGGGCAGGGACTGTATCTTGCTGATTTGTCCATTCCAAGTGCTTAGTACAGTGCTCTGCACATAGTAAGCGCTCAATAAATACTATTGAATGAATGAATGAATAATAAGCACTTAACAAATATGATCCTCCATCCATCCATTCAACTGTACCCTCTCTAGCCCTTAGTACAGTGTTCTGCACAAAGCAGATGCTCAGTAAATTTGATAGTTTGATTTTTACTTTATAATACTAACACTCCTTTCACAGTTATAGAGCTTTTTAAGCTAAAAGCACTCTACAAGGGTGAGCTATTGATTTTATTATTTTCTCATTTATCCTCCCTGAATCCCAGGGAGGTAGGAAGTGAGTTGGGATTTTTGTTTTTCTCAGCAGTTGGATTACTGAAGCACGGAGAGGTTGAATGACTTGCCCAAGAACACACAGCAAGTCAGTGGCAAGCCTGCTGGGTCACATTCTACTCATGGGTAATCTCTGGCCCGGGAGCAACGTAGCTTTCAGTTTTCTTAACTGACACTATTGGATACAGCATTGTTCTAAGCGCTTGAGAGAATAAAATAGTTAATAGGCATGCGTGGCTCAGTGGAAAGAGCACGGGCTTGGGAGTCAGAGATCATGGGTTCGAATCCCAGATCCGCCGCTTGTCAGCTGTGTGACTGTGGGCAAGTCACACTTCACTTCTCTGTGCCTCGGTTACCTCATCTGTAAAATGGGGATTAAGACTATGAGCCTCATGTGGGACAACCTGATTACCCCATATCTACCCCAGCGCTTAGAACAGTGATGTGCACATAGTAAGCACTTAACAAATACCAACATTATTATTATTATGATCCTTACCCTCAAGGAGTTAATCTATTTGTAGTAATTGAGTACCTACTGAGTGCTGAACTTGGTCTTAAGTGTTTGGGATGTTATGCTAGAATTAGTAGACAAAAACCTTGCCCTCAAGGAGTTTTCAATCTAATAGTAATGATTGAGTTGCTGAGCATGGCCTAGTAGATAGAGCATGGACCTGGGACTCAGAAGGGCCTAGGTTCTTAATCAGGCTTCTCCACTTAATAATAATAATGTTGGTATTTTTTAAGCGCTTACTATGTGCACATCACTGTTCTAAGCACTGGGGTAGATACAGGGTAATCAGATTGTTGTGCCTCAGTTACCTCATCTGTAAAATGGGGATTAAGACTGTGAGCCCCAGGTGGGACAACCTGATTCCCCTATGTCTACCCCAGCACTTAGAACAGTGCTCGGCACATAGTAAGCGCTTAACAAATACTAACAATACAATACAAGATTGTCCCACGTGAGGCTCACAGTCTTAATCCCCATTTTACAGATGAGGTAACTGAGGCCCAGAGAAGTTAAGTGACTTGCCCACAGTCACACAGCTGACAAGTGGCAGAGTCGGGATTAGAACCCATGACCTTCTGACTCCTAGGCTCGTGCTCTATCCACTACACCATGCTGCTTCTCTTATAATAATATACATAAAATACAATATAATATATAATAGACAAAACCCTGCCCTCAAGAAGCTTTCAATCTAATTGTAGTGATTGAGGTGCTTGATAGAATTAGTAGTCAAGAACCCTGCCCCTGAGAATCTTAAATTTTCTCCCAACAGGGAGTCCAAGATGCTGCAATCTCTAGGGTCCAGACTGTGACTTCACAAGCTCCAAGAAGCCACCCCATAAACCTCGAACCCTATTATTAAAGGGCCCAGAATTATTCCCATGAAGATTGCGACTTCTCTGGGCCTCAGTTACCTCATCTGTAAAATGGGAATGAAGACTGTGAGCCTCACGTGGGACACCCTGATGACCCTGTATCTACCCCAGCGCTTAGAACAGTGCTCTGCACATAATAAGCGCTTAACAAATACCAACATTATTATTATTATTATTGCGAGGGCTCCCGAAGCCCCGTGGCAACTTTTCCAAAGGGGGTATTTTTTACAATCATTCTACTTGCATACTTAGCCATTTCCGGACCTCTCGTCCCTCGTTATTTCATTATTAAGGACTTTCTCTGGAAAGCAAGCAGAGCAGATCAAGCTAATTGAACCAAGCAGTTAAATCAGACAAGGCAGGGGAGATTCAGAAGTATGAGTTAGGTGGGAAGAAAGGTCCTGAGAAGCAGCCAAAAGAGCTTTTTGGACTAAAAGATGGAATCTGTCTGTTGCACTTTGTGTCCCAGAGTGCCTCAGGGATGACAAGTCCAAGTGTCCCAGAGCCTCATGGGACTCCCTCCTAGCCCGGGAGGACCTGTGTGGCTTGACCTATTTGAGCAGTTCATAGACACCCCCTCCCTTCCCTTCAGTGCTGCTTTGCTCCAGGTTGGCGAGGGAAGCACTGGAAGTCAACCGGTGGGAAGCAGCGAGGCCTAGTGGATAAAAGCAAGGGCCCGGGAGCCAGAGGAACTGGGTTCTAATTCCGGCTCTGTCACTTGCCTTCTGTGTGACCTCGCGCAAGCCACTTAACTTCTCCGGGCCTTGGTCTCCTCAACTGCAATATGGAGATTCAATATCGGCTCTCCTGCCTACTTGACTGGAAGCCCCAGATGAGACAAGAACTATATCTGGCCTGATTAACTTGTGCCTACCCCAGTATTTAGAGCATAGTAAATGCTTAACAAATACCATTTTTAAAAAACTGTTTCCAGTCTGCAGAGCACTGGACTAAGCGCTTCAGTGAGGGAGATAAAATAGAATTGGCAGAAACCATCCCTGCCTGCAAGGAACTTAAGAGACTCCTGTTCTTCCAACATGCCTTTCTTCTGCCCTGCTGGCCTTCCTCCCTCCCTCCCCTTACCCTAGTCCTTCAGGCCGGCCCTGACCCCTGATAATAATAATGTTGGTATTTGTTAAACTCTTACTATGTGTAGAGCACTGTTCTAAGCCTGGGGTAGATACAGGATAATCAGGTTATCCCACGTGAGGCTCACAGTTAATCCCCATTTTACAGATGAGGTAACTGAAGCACAGAGAAGTTAAGTGACTTGCCCAGAGTCACACAGCTGACAAGTGGCAGAGCCGGGAGTCGAACCCATGACCCCTGACTCCGAAGCCCAGGCTCTTTCCACTGAGCCACGCTGCTTCCCTCTGGGAAACTGCCAGGGGTGGTAACCTGCGCAAAAGTGAACAGTGAATAGTCATTTAACTCTCCCTGCACAGAAACGGACAACGTCACAGTCGCCGATCACCACCAGGCACTACCTTTTTTGGTTTTTTTAATGGTATTTGTTAAGCACTTACTATGTGCCAGGCATTGTACTAAGCACTGAGTCGGGTACAAATTAATCAGGTTGGACACAGTCCCTGTCCCACTTAGGGCTCACAGTCTTAATCTCCATTTTATATAGGAGAAAGCTGAGGCACAGAGAAGTGAAGTGACTTGCCCAAGGTCACACAGAATTGGAGTCAGAATTAGAACCCAGGTCCTTCTGACACCGGGGCGTGTATTCTATCCACTAGGCCATGCTGCTTCTACTTCATCTCTCTGAAATTCAAAGGAAAAATAACTTCCCTCCAAAGAAGGACATCAGAGCTAGGAGAACTGTCAGGTCTGAAAGGCAACCGAGAAAGCCCTCATGGTAAATCACGAAGACGAGGCAAGCAGCATCGCCATTAGAGTGGAAGGTCTTTGAGAGCAGAGAGACAGTGCGGTCTAGCGGAAAGAAGGTCTGGGAGGACCTAGGATTTAATCGCAGCTCTGATACTTGTCTGTTGTTTGACCTTGGGTAAGTCACTTAACTTCTCTGTGCCTCCATTCCCTCAACGGGGATTCAATACCTATTCTCCCTCCTACTTACACTGCGAGCCCCATGTGGGACCTGACTAACTTGTTCTTGCCCCAGAGCTTAGAACAGTGCTTTCCACATAGTAAATGCTTAACATATTTCACGATTATTATTAGTATTATTATTATTATTATTATCGAACATGTGTCTTAGTCCTACTTAGACTGTGAGCTCCACGTGGAACAGGGACTATGTCCAAACTGACAGCGTGGCTCAGTGGAAAGAGTCCAGGCTTGGGAGTCAGAGGTCATGGGTTCGAATTCCACATCTACCACTTGTCAGCTGTGTGACTGTGGGCATGTCACTTAACTTCTCTGTGCCTCAGTGACCTCATTTGTAAAATGGGGATGAAGACTGAGAGCCTCACGTGGGACAACCTGATTATCCTGTATCTACCCCAGAGCTTAGAGCAGTGCTCTGCACATAGTAAGCGCTTAACAAATACCAACATTATTATTATTTTGTATCTATCCCAGCACCACATACATTGCTTGGCACATAGTAAACACTCAACCATTACTACAGTTACCATTATTCTTCCTTCTTTTGTCCTTCCCTAGGCACTTAGTGCAGGATTTGGTGCTCAATGGGTATTCTATGAAATTCCAAATTGATCAACCGATTTACATTAAAGGTGGAGAGGAAAAGGGCAGAGGGAAACAAGGAAAAAATGGGAGTACTGCAGGAAAAATTTCAAAGGAGTCTATCATCTAATTGTATTTATGAAGCACTTACTGTGTGCACAGCACTATTAAGTTCTTGGGAAAGTACAATACATCTTCCCTGCCCACAAGAGCTTACAGTCTAGACCGGGAGAAAGACAGATGCAGCCGGCCTGATGATTAAATCACCAGAGTTATGCCAGATCTGGAAACCAAAGAGGAAATGAGGGATGTCTGGGGGAGGGCAGCGAGCTGTCGGGGAGGAGGAAATGTGTGTGCAAATCTGCTAGTTGAAAGCTACCAGAGGCCAACTGGTTCATATATCTTAGAAGCAGCATGGCATAGTGGAGAGAGCATGGGCCTGGGAGTCAGAAGGTCATGGGTTCTAATTCCGGCTCCACCGCCTGTCTGCTGTGGGAGTTTGGGAAAGTCACTTAACTTCTCTGAGCTTCAGATGAGGAAAAATCTGTAAAATGGGGATTAAGGCTGTGAGCCCTACGTAGGACAGGGATTGTATCCAATCCCATTATCTTGTATCTACCCCAGTGTTTAGTACAGTGCTTGGCACTTAGCACCTAACAAATACCACAGTTATTATTATTATTATCCAAGCTAATCAGGTTGGACATCGTCCATGGTCCACATGGGGCTTGCAGTTTTAATCCCCATTTTACAGATGAAGGAACTGAGGCACAGGAAGGGAATCTCCAACCTCCACCAGAGACCAGATCATGCTATCAACAGCTGTCAGGATTTTTTTGTGATGTCTAACTTGAATCCCTTCTGCTGCAAACATAAACTTTAATTCTGGTGACGGGTCAAGAAAGCTGGATGGCTTTCCTCAAGCCAATCTACTCTTCCCCTTCAAGCAGCAGTTTTACATCAGGGTCAGAACTCAAATTGGCTAAGATAAAAGGTTGTTGCCTGGTCTTCCTGTGCCAGCTAGCCACTTGATTACTTTTAATTAATTCTGCTTGATTACAGCACATGGGAGCCGCCTCTGAGAGATAAGAGAGGCTCTTTATATTCTGTCTTCATTAAAAAGTTTGGTTTTGGAAGCTATTTTAAAGACCTTTTTCCCTTTTATTTTTTTCAGGGGAGGCTAGAGAGGGAGCAGGCCTGCGAAAGAAAATGGGGTGGATCGAAGGGTCCGGAAAACAATGAATCCTGAGAAATCATCAGTGAGTCTTGATCCCTCTCTGGAATTGGCACAACAGGTCGGAGGAGAGTGGATACGGAGAAGGAAGATAGCTTCCACTCCCGAGCCACTGCCCAAGCTAGGAATGGAATGGATAAGCCTCTCCTTGACTCTCCCTCCCACAGTCAAGACTGGTAGAGTACTGGAAACTTTCCAGGTGCAACCCTGAGATGGGCGAACCTATCTACCAACTCTGTTATATTGTACTCTCCCAAGCGCTTAGCACAGAGCTCTGCCCACAGTAAGCGCTCAATAAACACGATTGATTCAGTGATTGATTGATTGAATCTCACCCTAAGGTCTCCCAGTCTTCCCGGAGCCCTTTTCTTTTACAGAGTCTAACCTAGCTCCCTCTAACTGCAGCCGAATTCCATCTCCACCACCCGACGCCTCCAAGGGAACCTCCAGGCTCTCAGACTCATCTCCGAGGAGGATCGGGGAGCGGGGTCGGGAGCCGCTCTTGCCACCGGGGGATGTCGGCTGGGGACCTCCGGCACGGGCGGCCTGTGTCAGCGCACTCCACAAGATAAATGGTATTTAAATTGCAGTGTCTCCAATCCTCCCAACTGCTGTGGGAACCGCACACCTCAGCTTAGCATGCTAAATATACTTTATTAATTGCCTGGTTCTCTTTATCCACCGGAGGCTGGAGTACTGTTAAATAGATTTGGAACATTTATTCTTTCCCATTTTGTTCCTTATTAAGCTATTTCTTTCCTAGGCAGTGGTGCCAGGTTTTCTGGGGTTATTAGAAGCCTGGGTTCGATCCCATTTAAAGAGGAGAGAGAGGGTGAGGCACTCCTCCCCTCCAACACCTGGGGATTTGCAGTAGGCTGAGGGAAGGGAGGGAAGGGAGAGGGGGCCAGCAGAATCTTGGACAAGGGGAATGTAACCACTGGGCATAACAAGTCAGAGTTGAGAGAGGAGCAAGAAAAGCCATTCCACCCCACCTCAAGCAGAAACTCCTGACCGTTAGCTTTTAAGGCACTCGATCAGCTCTCTCCCATCTCCCTATCCACTCCTCTCTCACAATACCCCAGCTCACGCCCTTCGTTCCACTCAAACCAACCTATTCCTCCGGCGGACCCATTCACATTAACCCTACCGGACCCTAGTCCCGCCAAACAATCCGGCTCACCGGCCGGGCACTTATCCAAACCTGTGACAATGATGTGTCTCTGATATTTATGTTCCCCTGTCACTTATGTATCCGTTATGTCCTTTGCCTCCATCTCTTGAGATTTATGTTAACTCATACGTTTGTGTAATTGTGCGTGTTCGGTCTCCCCCTGTATCTGTAAACACCACAGGCGTACGGACCGTGCCTTGTTCTTCCTGGTAACTCCCTCCAGTGTGTGGCACCGTGCCCTGTCCCCGGCGGGAACTCCATCAGCGCCACTGTGGCTGCCTTTCAGCTGCATCTGACCAGCCACTTCCTGCCCCCTCCCAGGAGCCTCCGACCTCCCCCGCTACATTTCCCTTCATCTCCAGCCAGTGTGCCTCCCCCTGGAAGCCCACCCGGATCAAGGCCAGCTGAGGTGTAGCTGTCCACTCCTTGCCAGATCACACCCTGCCCAGTCCCTCCGGCCTCCCCCACCCCAGCCATCCAACTGGACCCATTTCAGGAGGTCTTCAGCTCCAAGGTGGGGTCGAAGCTGGCCCCCCAGGGACCATCCAATAAAAGGAGTTCCCTCTTCATTCCTGGCCCGAGTCCGTGGCCGATGATAATGATAACTATTCTGGAAGGCGGGATGGCTCGAGTCTGGCAAAAATGGTCTGGTCAAAGACGCTTTAGGCACTGTCCTTGTCTCTCCTTCCCCAACTCTTGAAGAGCCTCACCACATAACTGTGTAACTCCCCTGGGTACCTGCCTTCTCCTAACCACACTCCCTCTCTCTCATGCCCCACCGGCTCTTCTCCCTGTCACCCAGGACCCTCCACCCCGACCCGCCTCCCACCCCCCCGGCAGGATGGAGAAAAGCAGCCGCAGCCTGGGGTCCCCTCCACAGAACCTCATGAAGACTGGGACGACAGTTGCTGGAGCAGCCGCTGTGACTGCAGTTGTGAATGGACTCTGAGCTGCAAGGAGCCTAATTCTGCTCCTCTGACCCCAGCCCCCTACAGATCTTTGTTTCAGACTTTTTGTTGTCTTGGTGTTCTTATTTCACCTCTCCTAGTGTGTCTGTTTCCGGTCCCCTCCCTGGGTGCTCAGCACACATTAAGCAATTAATATTATTACTCTTATTTATCAGGGTGACCCAAGAGAAGGAACACGGGACCGAAGGCCGGGAGAGCTCAGTTCTAATCCTGACACTGCCACTTGTCTGCTCTGTGACCTTGGGCAAGTCACTTAACTTCTCTGTGTTTCAGTTACCTCATCTGTAAAATGGGGATTAAGACTGTGAGCCCCACATGGGACAACCTGATTCCCTTGTGTCTACCCCAGCGCATAGAACAGTGCTCTGCACATAGTAAGTGCTTAACAAATACCAACATTATTATTACCCTCCTCTGCAAAAGGAGGATTAAGACTGTGAGCCCCATGTGGAACAGGGACCGTATCCAACCCGACTATATTTTATCTACCCCCGTACTTAGAACAGTGCCTGGCACATAGTGTTTAACAAATACCAAAATACTTATTCCTTGGGCCTCAGTTTCCTCAACTGTAAAGTGAGGGAGGGAAGGAGAGAGGGAGGGATATGGAATTTGAAAGTCCCAAAATGCAATATAAATTTGCTATAGTAAAACTACTACCACCAAGACACCACATTTCCCCAAGAACCACAGGCTTTGCACTTCAAAGATCCCCCTCTGGACTGTGAGCTCTCTGTGGGAAGTAAATGTGCCTGTTTTTTGTACTATTGAATTCTCCCAAGCACTTAGTACAGTGTCCAGCACTCAGTAAATACGATTGAATGAATCAATCGGCAGACACAAGGCCTAGATGTTCCAGCTGAACCACCCGGAATCCTCCAAGATTCCTTCCACTCTCCCAGTTTCCCGTTGGTCCAAATTAATCACAAAAGTGCATGCAACTGAGGAGAGCTGAGCATCTCCTCAGCCTGTGCTCAGCGGCCCCTTTTAAATAATTGACGACACGTCTCCGGCCCAATCACTCGGACTTGAGGAGGGAGAGACAATAAAGCTGCCTGTTTTCTCCCACGATAGCTAGGTGGTGGTGATGGGAAGGGAGGAAATTAATCCACCCCTGCTCGACTGATTGGTCCTCATTAGTGGGTATGCAAACGACACCAGGGGCAGAAGCCAAAGAGCTGGGATTAAGAGGCAGAGCCTGATGAATGATAAATGAAGACAGAGGAATGCGGGCTCATTTGAGAAGACTGTAGCGTTGGTTGGAAGAGTGAACATTCTAACTCTTCACCCCAGAGATCTTGCTATTCTCATGCACTCAGCCTCCTCAGAATGGGGGATTTTCAGTGGTCTTCCCTGCCCTTGGACTCCTTTATGTTATTTATTCAGCCGGACTGTCTCCATACCCAGCTACCCCCGAGTCTCATTAGTGGTCACTGTAACAATAATCGTATTCATTAACCGCTTACTTTGGGCAGGACACTGTACTAAGCCCTGGAAAAGTGTGTCCAGATGGGAATTAGACATGGACCCCGTCCCTCAAAGGGCTCACATTCGGGAGCAGTGAAGCACTAAAACATTAAATCTGCATTAAAAACAAGGGCAAATACACAATAGAGAAAAAACAATAGCTCTTTTGAATGAATGGATGGATGATGGGCTGCTCAGTTTATTTGGGGGGCCTCTTGGTAAATATTTTCATAAGCACTTAGTAAAGTGCTTTGCACACAGTAAACACTCAAATCTGACTGAATGAATGAATGGAAGAAATATCCGACCGCCCCATCCGTGTGCCACTCTTTGTTGGCTGAGGCTGTGTTTTCTGCTCCTGCTGATCTTTCCCCAGAGCCTAAGCAGCTGTGGCCTAGATAGAGCATGGCCCTGGGAGTCAGAGGACATGGGTTCTAATCCCAGCTCAGCCAAATGTCTGCTGTGTGACCTTGGGCATATCACTTCATTTCTCTGTGCCTCAGTTACCTCAACTTTAAAATAGGGATTAAGACTGGGAGTATCCAACTGTATCCAACCTGATTACCATATACCTGCCCCAACACTTGGAACAGTACTTGGGCTATAGTTAAATACCACCATTATCATCATTATTATTATTGTTATAATTATTAATCCAACAGACAAACCAGAAGAGAAGAGATTTAGATTCCTCCCTGGACCGGCCACCCCATCTATCTTTGACACGGCCTCTCCGAGATAGGAGAGTCCACAGGCACTCCCCTTCCTCTTCCTGCTCCCCCTAGGCCCATATTGCCTCCATCCAGTGCTCCCCTGCCCATCCCCGGTCCCAGCCTGCCGCTCCCCAGTCAGACACTTCAACGTGCTTCCCGGCGGCGAGACCCCCACTTCCCTTCCCAACGGAACCCCTCCCTCAATCTCCGAAAAACACGTCGCCTCGAGTTTGCGGCCCTTTTCAATTTCATATGTTTTAATCGGGGAAAATTAATCAGGAAACAGCAGTTCGGCGAGATAATTGAACAATGAAGAGACACGATAATGACTGTTTAGTCTAATTAACTTTGTTAAGTCTTTATTGGAACGGGGACTTCCTGGTGAAACGTATTCAACGTCTCTCGGCAGAAGACTCAATTCCCAACAGGAAGTCTTCGTTATTAACGCCTTGGGTCCAGGATAGGGTTGGGTGCCTTTAAATCCCAAAGACAAATGGGGCCACGGTCATATGGACAAGCTCTTTGTGGGCAGGGATCATGTCTACCTACTCGGTTGTACTTTACTCTCCCAAGCGCTTAGTGCAGTGCTCTGCACACAGTAAGTGCTCAGTAAATACCCTTCATTGATTGGTTGATTATTTGGGGACCTGCATCCTGGCCGTCTTAAAACTACTACAGACCCAGGCCAGGTCTGGGCTTGTTTCCCACCCCGAAAGAGTGGTCTTGTGCAGAGAGAAGAAGAATTTCGATTTGCCAGTTTTCCTACCTTTCCTGGTGGCCCCAGAGGACGGAACTCTGTTCTAAGGACATCGAGGTTAGAGGACTGATGGTATTTATTGAGTACTTAGAGCCCGCAGAGCACTAGAGTAAAAGCATGGGAAAGTACAATACAACAAAGTTAATAATAATAATGGAATGTGTTAGGTGGTCACTGTGTGCCAGGCACTGTACTAAGTACTGGGGTGAATACAAGCAAATCGGGTTGGACACAGTCCCTGTCCCACGTGGGGCTCACTGTCTCAATCCCCATTTTACAGATGAGGTAACTGAGGAACAGAGAAGTAAAGTGACTTGCCCAAGGTCACACAGCAGACGAGTGACAGAGCCTGGATAAAAACCTCACGACCTTCTGACTCCCAGGCCAAAGCTCTATCCACCACACCACGGTGTTTCTAGACACGATCCCTGCCCACAAGGAGCTTACATTCATCATTATTAAGAATACATTAATCAAGGAGCTTCCAGTCTATCAAGAGGCTGTGGGGAGAGTGGGACAGATCAGACCACTCCACCTCAGGACTCAGAGGGAAGAGGCGGAGGTGCCAATCAGTCAATTAATCAATAGTATAGATTGAGTACTTCCAAAGTGCAAAGCGCTGCCTTAAGCACTTGGGACAGTATATCAGAAGCAAGATGTGCATACCCTGCCCTTCGTGTGCTTATGCTCTAATAGGGGAGACTGATAACTAATAGTAATTGTGGTATTCTTTAAGGACTTATGTGTCAAGCACTGGATAATCAGGTCCGACACTGTCCCTGTTCCACATGTGGCTCATAGTCAAAGAGGGTGGGAGAAGAGGGATTGTATTCTCATTTTGCAGATCAGGTAACTGAGGCATAGGTATTTAATACCCATTTGACAGATTAGGAAACTGAGGCCCAGAGAAGTGAAGTGACTTGCCCAAGAAAGTGAGGAGACGGGATTAGAACCCAGGTCCTCTGAGTCCCAGGCCAGTGCTCCTTCCACTGGGCCACCCTGCTTCCCTGTGGTGTACGATTAGTGTTCAGTTAGAAGGAGCAGGAAGGAAAATGGAGATTGAGAAAGAAGAACAACACTGTAATCTGGGCCTGGGGAGAGAGGACCCACGAGACTGCAGTGTCTTCGGCTCTCCTGAGCCGCAGTGACCCTACTCCGGCCCCGGTCATCTCCCGCCCGGACGCCGGGATGCTCTGCGGATAAATCGTTTCAGTGACGCTCCAGCCCTTGACTTCTCCATCGCCCAAGGGCAGGAGACGGGCTCTCACCAGCTCCTCTCTCCCTCCCCAAACTGTTATCTTTGGGAGATCATTTGTGCAGCTAATCGTCCCAACATTTTCAATGCCTCTTTGGTGTGCAGGGGCTGTAATTGAATTTATAATTTATTCTGTCCATATATAATTAAAGCAAGTATTATCTCAATTATTTACAATCAGCAAAACGTCCTCCCCTCCCCACCGGCAGAGCCGATCAAACTACACGTCCCCCTGAGGCCTGCCCTGCTCCTCAGTCAGGGAGAGAGCGGAGATGTCTGATGATGATGTGATGGAGCCTTGCTTTTCCCCTCAAACTATCCCACCCTTCCAGCCCAGAAAGGGTTCCTGTCTGCAGATATTTTCTCTCTCTCTCTCTCTCTGAGGTTTCCCTTTCAAAAGGACCGTTTAAGCTGTATGCGGAGGATCATATTCTTTTTATTTTTTGAAAAAAGAGAAGCAGCCTGGAAAGAGTACAGGCCTGGGAGTCATTCATTTCATTTATTCAATCCTATTTATTGAGCACTTACTAGGTGCAGAGCGCTGTACTAAGTTCTTGGGAGAGTGCAATATAACAATAAATAGACACATTCCCTGTCCACAATCAGGAGACTTGGCTTCTAATCAGAGACTTGGGATAAGCAGCACTGCCTAGTGGATAGAGCACAGGCCTGGGAGTCAGAAGGACTGGGTTCTAATCCTGGATTCGCAACTAGTCGGCTGGGTGACCTTGGGAAAGTTACTCAACTTTCTCTGCCTCAATTACCCCATCCCTAAAATGAGGGTTAAGTCTGTAAGCCTCAAGTGGGACAGGGACCATGTCCAACCCGATTTAGCTTGTATCTGTCCAAGCGCTTAGTACCGTGTCTGGCACAAAGTAAGCACTTAAGTACCACGATTGTTATTATTATTATTAATAATCCCAACTCAGCCACATGCCTGATGTGTGACTTTGGGTAAGTCACTTCACAACTCCCCAACTCTGTTTCCTTATCTGTAAAATGGAGATTCGATCTGTTCTCCCCCTGTCTTAGACCAGGAGCCCAGTGTGGGATGGGGTCTACTATGTCCAGCGCTTAGAACAATGCCCGGCACATAGTGAGTGCTTAACATATACCACCATTTTTGTTATCATTATTATTATGTCCAACCCAATTGTCTCACATCGACCCCAGGGCCCAGCACAGAGCAAGGGCTTAAAAAATACAACTATTCTCACAAGGTGAACATCCATTGTGTTTTTTTAATGCGTTTTTCATTCCTGACATATTAACTGAAAAAGTTGGTGGTGGAGGTGGGGTTAGGAAAGAGACCCCCAACATTCCAAGCCAACAGCTGGGTCCCCTAGGTCCTGAGAAAAAACTGAATTTCAGGGTTCAGGACCTGGCCTTCCTATACGCCTTCAATTACCCCTGCAGAACCGGCCACGGAAATCAAGCAGTCCAAATGGCCCCGAACAGGAAGCTAATTGGTATTGAAGAGGGACAATTTGGCAAGGTTAAAAGCAGCGTAGACACAATTTCAAATGACGGAGAGAGAGTCCAAGACAAAATATCTTCCTCACCCCTGATCTTGGGAATTGTTTTATAGCACATGATTTTCATGTTGCGCTGAAAGAGGAGAAGCAGCGTGGCCTAGTGGAAAGAACCTGGGCCAGGGAGTCGGAAGACCTGGGACCTAAACCCGGCTATGCAACTTGCCCGCTGGGTGACTTTGGACAAAGTCACTTCACGTCTCTGTGCCTCAGTTTCCGCAGCTGTAAAATAGGGATTTAATACCCGTTCTCCCTCCCCACTAGACTGTGAGCCCAAAATGGGACCGGGACTGTGTCCCATCTGATTATCTTGTCATCTACTACAGTGCTTGGTACACAGTAGGTGCTTAACTATTATTAATAATAATAATGGTATTTGTTAAGTGCTTACTATGTGCAAAGCACTGTTCTAAGCTCTGGGGGGAGGGGATACAAGGTAATCAGGTTGTCCCACATAGGGCTCACAGTTTTAATCCCCATTTTACAGATGAGGTAACTGAGGCCCAGAGAAGTTAAGTGACTTTGCCCAAAGTCACATAGCTGACAAGCGGCGGAGCCGGGATTAGAGCCCAGGACCTCTGATACCCAAGCCCGGGCTCTTTCCACTGAGCCACGCTGCTTCTCTTAAGGAACAGCTCTGAGGTGTTTGGTTTTGCAGGCCGGGTCCAGAACGAAGCGGCGCAGAAAAACAGGTCCGACTGACTCCCGTGTCCTGCCCTGGCCCTCAGTTGAACACATCTGTGACTGGACCAGACTTGAGGCTTCTTTAATCCAGGAGGCAGAGCTTCTATGTTGCCCTCACGCTCACCCCCAAAGAGAAGGCCCTTCATCAGAGCTCTCCGGTGCCTTCTAAAACCGTCCTCTTAAACTGTAAGCTTGCTATGGGCAGGGAGCATGTCTACCAACTCTGTTGTATTACACTCTTCCAAGTGCTTAGTACAGTGCTCCAAACGTAGTAAGCACTCAGTAAATACCACTGATTGATCAATTGATCCTATACAAATCCCAGTCAGAGATCTTCCCACCCATCCTTGAAAAAGGCCCAAGGCCATGCTAAAAGGATGGGTGCAGTTCCCTGCACTCAAGGGCTTAACAGTCTAAAGTGATTTCAGCAGGAACAATAATAATAATTATGGTATTTATCCTGCATTATGTGCCAGATCACTGTGAAGCAGCATGACTGGATAGAGCACAGGCCAGGAAGTCAGAAGGTCATGGGTTCTAATCCCAGCTCAGTCACTTGTCTGTGTGACCTTGGGCAAGTCACTTCACTTTTCTGGGACTCAGTTACCTCATCTATAAAATGGGGATCGAGATTGTGAGCTCCATGTGGGACAGAGACTGTCTAACCCTATTTGCTTGTATCCTCCCCAACTCTTAGTACAGTGATTGGCACAGAGTAAGCACTTAAATGTCATAATTATTATTATGAAATGTTGGGGTTGCTATAATCATATCAGACCCAGTCCCTATCCTACACCGGGCTCACGGCTAAACAGGGAGGGAGAACAGGTATTCAATCCCCATTTTACAGTTGAGGAAACCGAGACTCAGAGAACTGAAGAGACTTGACCAAGGTCATGCAAGGAGATAATGGCTTCTCTCTGCAGGCACTGCTGGACTGGGGATGATGTAGGAGAAAAGGACCGGAGCTGGGCCAGAAACCCCAATTCAGAAACATGCTTTGAGTTGGACAAGAGAGAGCTCCTCTCCCCTTCCTCCCTTCCTTCCAGCCCCCACCAGTAGCCAGGATAAGGGGCGGGGGGGTGATAATAATAATAATTGTAGTATTTGTTAAGCATTTACTATATGCCAAGCACTGTTCTAAGCAATGGGGTAGATATAAGGTAATCAGTTTGGACACAATCCCTGTCCAAATAGAGCTCACAGTCTTAATCCCCATTTTATAGATGAGGTAACTGAAGCCCAGAGAAGTTGTGACTTGCCCAAGGTCACAATTAGAGAAGCAGCGTGGCTCAGTGGAAGGAGCCCGGGCTTGGGAGTCAGAGTTCATGGGTTCGAATCCCGGCTCTGCCACTTGTCAGCTGGATGACTGTGAGCAAGTCACTTCACTTCTCTGTGCCTCAGTTCCCTCATCTGTAAAATGGGGATTAACTGTGAGCCTCACGTCGGACAACCTGATTACCCTGTGTCTCCCCCAGCGCTTAGAACAGTGCTCTGCACATAGTAGGCGCTTAACAGATACCAACATTATTTTGAGGTGGAGGTGGGATTAGAAACCAAGGAATGTGTTTATTGTAGTGTACTCTCCCAAGCACTTAGTACAGTGTTCTGCACCCAGTAAGCACTCAATAAGTACGACTGAATGAATGAAGGAGTGAATGAACCCACATCCTCTGACTCCCAGAGCAGTGCTCTTTCCACTAGGCTACACTCCTTCTCCAGTCAGGAGGATCAGGTCAGGATGCCGGATGCCAGGTCAGGAGGCTCGGATCTTGTACAGGGAGAAGAAACCAGGACACACTTATCAGCCCCTCTTTCTCCTGGCACCTCACCCCCTGCAACTCTCCTGCCCTGACCAAGAGAAGATCCACTGATGATCTGGACAGAGGTCCAGGGGGTGCCGTGCTTGGCTATGGGAGACCTACAAGTTTCGGGCAGGCTAGAAAAATCGATAAGGGTCTATATTTCCTAGTGCTTTTATTAGCTCAGCTGTGACCGGGAAGTAGGGGGCATGATTTTCTCCCCATCCCTTGAATCAGAGGTCTAATTCCCTTGGTCGGGGTGTTGCCATCCACGATAACACGCTGGATGTGCAAAGCTAGTTGGCCCATGCCATTAGATTCCTCCGCATCAAGCCAGAACCTCTGGACTACCGTCAGCTTCAAGACTCCCCGTAGTAATCGAGTTTGTGTGCTTACTGTGTGCAGAGCACTGTGGTAAATCCTGGGGAAAAGTGCCCAGGGGAGAGTTAGTCATAGTCCCTGGCCCTCTCTGGGCTTCGGGGAAGCAGCGTGGCTCAGTGGAAAGAGGCTGGGCTTCGGAGTCAGAGGTCATGGGTTCGACTCCCGGCTCTGCCACTTGTCAGCTGTGTGACTGTGGGCGAGTCACTTCACTTCTCTGGGCCTCAGTGACCTCATCTGTAAAATGGGGATTAACTGTGAGCCTCACGTGGGACCACCTGATTACCCCGTATCTACCCCAGCGCTTAGAACAGTGCTCTGCACATAGTAAGCGCTTAACAAATACCAACATTATTATTATTATAATCTATGAATTGAGTGGGGTAGGGAAACTGAAATAATAGAAAAACAAAAACCACATAAAAGGCAGCATGAAAGTATAGTAACTAAGACACAGAGCGTAAAGTGATTTGCCCAAGGTTAAACAACAGACAAGTGGCAGGGCTGTTATTAGAATCCAGGTCCTTCTGTCTCCAAGGCCCAGGCTCTAACCAGTAGACCATGCCGCTTCTCATTATTTAAATAGTTTTCTCTGTTTGCCTCCCCCATTAGAAAGTAAGCTCCTTGAAGGCAGGAACCACATCCTGATTCTGCTGGACTTTGGCAAATGCTCAGTACAGTGCCGAGCAGTCAGTAGGTTCCCATTCCATCCCTTTGATGGATTGATTGATTAATTGACCGAATGACCGAGGCTCTAAAATGATGGAAGCGACCCAAGCAGCCCAGCTCTTTCCTCCAAGCAGCCTGCTCCAATCCGGGCACAGACAAATGGTAACATCCATTTATTCATTCATTCGGTATGTGCAGAGCACTGTACTAAGCGCTTGGAATGTACAAATCGGCAACAGATTTACACCCTGAGGGGTCAGGAGGTTAGAGAGGTTAAGTGACTTCCCTAAGGTCATGCAGCGGGGGGGTGGGGAGGAGACAGAAGCAGAATCTGAACCCACATCCCTGGGTCCCAGGTCACGCCTTCCTCCGGCCCTCAGGGGCCGGGGCTGCCCACACCGCCAATTCACGGATGCCATGTCCTTGCTGGCCGCTTTAAATCCCTGGAGCCAGTAAAAGCCGCACATCAAGTGCAGCTGGGGGCTTGTACTTGCTCATATTTGAACTGTCGGGCATTTGGAAAGCTCATTATTTTAAGTGATGAACAATTGTCATTTTCTGTAGCCTCGAAAATAAATCATTTTAAGAACTCCCTTATCTGGGTAAGCGTAAGTAATTACTGCCCGAATTCTGGGTCCTGGCACCTAGATGGGCCACTGGGGGCAGGAGCCTCATTCTTCTTGAGCAGAAATGAAGTTTCAAAGTGACCGCCGGAGAGGTCAGACAACAGAGGCCACAGTCCTATGTCTGGCCGCATCTCCACAAGCTCCAAGACACATCCCCTCCACCAGGCCCAGCGGGAGAAGGCGCCCAGGATCACCAACACAGCTTCCAGGAATAATGGGTCTGGGTGCGTGAGGAGAGAATACCCAGGAGGGAGGGAGAGAGGTCAAAGGGCAGGGAAAAGCGACAGGGTCTAGGGGAACTAGGAATCAAAGGACCTGGGTTTTAATTCCGGCACCGCCACTTGTCTGCTGTGTGACCTTGGACAAGTCACTTCACTGGATCTAAATTGCTTCTTCTGTAAAATGGGGATTAAGACTGTTCGCCCCTTGTGGGACATGAACTGTGCCCAACCTGATTTGTTGCATCTACCCCAGTGTCTAGTATAAAGCCGGGCATATAGTAAGTGCCGAACAGATACCCTAAAAAAGTCGCTAATTTCTTTTTGCCTCAGTTTCATCTGTAAAATGGGGATGAAATATCTGTTCTCCCTCTCCCTGAGAACGCGATGCCCGTGTGGGACAGGGACCGTAGTCTGACCTGATTATCTTGTATCTACCACGGTGCTTAGCACAGAGCTCGGCACGTAGTAAATTCTTAAGAAATACTACAATCATTATTAGTATTATCATTAAGGAGTAGGAAGTGTAGGAGGGAGCTATGAGGAGGGGAAAGGCATAACAATAATACTTGTGGTATCTGTTAAACTCTCAACTCTGTGCCAAGCACTGGGGTAGAGGGAAGATCATCAATCCCACAATGAGGTGGGGGTGAAGGGGGATCTGCACCCCAAGAATCTTTGATGCTTCTGCCCAGGACACCGTTTCCTCTGACCCGAGATGTGCAAACAACCAAGGAATGTGCAGATTATAATGTCTCCACATATAGTTGCAAACGAGTAATCAACAGCAATTAGTAATAATTACACTGGTAGCCAAAACACGAGGTAATTGGCCTGAGTGCTACTAATCAGGATAATCACCCTTCATAAATCCTCTTTGGAGAGGAAATTCCGAGTGCCATTTCTGGTGTGCGGGTTGCGGGATGGGGAAGGAAGGAGGGGGATTCAACCACTCAGAACATTCCAGCAGGAGACGCCCCTCCTTCTGCCCAGTCCTGGGCAGCGAACGTGTCCGCTAACTCTGTTGTAGTGTACTTTCCCAAGCCCCCAGTATAGTACTCCGCACAACCTAAGGGCTCAATAAATACCATGGATTGATGGGGTGGCGCCCAGGTAAAGGCACCATTTTGTCCCGGATGTGATGGCAGTTCCCTGGGAACTCAATTTTCTTCTTCCCATAACCCATCCTCCCTCTTTACGATCATTTCAGACCTTTTGCACATATCGTTTTACAAACCTCTTTGAACATTTCTTCCTCTTGTTTGTAAATAAAGTTGCAAGATTCTTGTGGGCGGACATCGTATCTTTTACCTCTATGACATTAACTGGGACATTTGGGAAGCACTTACTGTGTGTCACGCACTGCTCTGAGCCCTATGGTGGAAAAAAGGCAAACGGTTCAGCTACAGTCCCCGCCCCGTACGGGGCTCGCAGTCTAAAGGGAAGGGAAAATAGGGAACCTAATTCCCATTTTACAGGTGAAGAAATGGAAGCTCAGAGAAGTTGAGTGACTTGCCCAAGTTCACACAGCAGATAAGTGGCAGAGGAGGGATTAGAAAGGCCCTACTCTATTAGGCCATGCTGCTTGCCCCCAGTGCTGCACTTGTACTTTCCCAGATGCTTAGTACAGTACTCTGCACACAGTAAGCACTCAATAAATACCACTGATTCATTGATCGATTGATCAAAAGAGGCCCTATACCCACAATGCTTCCTTCCCTGACCTGCCAAGGTGGACAGCCGAGGTACCTGGGTCTTTCTCTCCCCCCTCTGCACCTTATTGCGGAAATTCAAACAATCTCCCTTTTCGGTGACAAGAATCCTTCACCAAAGGTAATAATAATAATGTTGGTATTTGTTAAGCACTTACTACGTGCCGAGCACTGTTCTAAGCGCTGGGGTAGACACAGGGGAATCAGGTTGTCCCAGGTGGGGCTCACAGTCTTAATCCCCATTTTACAGATGAGGTAACTGAGGCACAAAGAAATTAAGTGACTTGCCCAAAGTCACACAGCTGACAAGTGGCCGAGCCGGGATTCAAACCCATGACCTCTGACTCCAAAGCCCAGACTCTTTCCATTGAGCACGCTGCTTCTCTACTATATTTGGGTGCTTGACAAAACATAAGCTGCAATTTGGAGTCACCTGCATTTCATTAAATAATATCTAAACATCACCACTTAATTTCTCCCTTGGTAAAAAGGCATATTTCCCTCTCAGGCACCAAACAGAGTGTTCATAACTGAGAGGATCAGTAGAAATGTACAGAGCGCTGTACTAAGCACTTTTTTATGGTATCCATTAAGCACTTACTATATTCCAGGTACTGTTCTAAGTAATCAGTTTGGACACAGACCATGCCCCACAAGGGGCTCACAGTCTTAGTCTTCATTATACAGATGAGTTATCTGAGGCACAAAGAAGGTCACCCAAGGTCACGCAGCAGACAAGTGGTGGAGCCGGGTTTAGAACCCAGGTCCTTCTGACTCCAGGGCCCATGCTTTATAACAATAATAATAATAATAATGTTGGTATTTGTTAAGCGCTTACTATGTGCAGAGCACTGTTCTAAGCGCTGGGGTAGATACAGGGTAATCAGGTTGTCCTACGTGAGGCTCACACTTCATCCCCATTTTACAGATGAGGGAACTGAGGCACAGAGAAGTGAAGTGACTTGCCCACAGTCACACAGCTGACAAGAGGCGGAGCCGGGTTTCGAACCCACGATCTCTGACTCCCAAGCCCGAGCTCTTTCCACTGAGCCACGCTGCTTTTCCACTAGGCCATGCTACTTCTATAAATAAATGGCTCGTGCGGGGATCTAACCCACAACCCTGGCTTTATTAGCACCACATTCTAACCAACTGCGCTAACCAGCCGGCACTTGGAATAGTATAATAGAATGTTCCACTACAAATATCAGCACCTACTTAAGAATTAGTCGACGACAAAACAAATCCCATTCAAAGAACTGTCATCTCTGTCCAGAGCCCCTCATGCAGGATGACTCCGAAGCAAGCCTTTAAATTCTCTTCAGCCCTTTCAAATCCTCCCATTCTAATTGAAGATCTTGTAGGAACGACTCCTGTTCTGTGCTGAATAGCACTTTCAATTCATGTCATTTTTCTTTCTAGTTATTGGTTCTTGGGTCTAAAATCTGCTTCAGTGGTAAAATCTGAGCTGGTTAATCTACCTTAGTTTATCAGAAAGAGCAGAAGGCACCTTTCTGCATGAATTTAGGAAGGGAATTTATTTTTTTTTAATGGCATTTGTTCAGCCCCTATGTGCCAAGCACTCTACTAAGCGCTGGAATAAACAAGATATAATCAGGTTGTACTCGATCCCTTCCCACGTACGGCTCAGAGACTTAATCCCCATTTTACAGATAAAGTAACTGAGGCACAGAGAAGTGAAGTGCCTTGCCCAAAGTCATAAAACAGTGATGGAGCTGGGATTAGCCAGGTCCTCTTATTCTCAGGCCCACGAGAATATTCCACTAAGCCATGCTGCTTCTCTACACTTTGTTTAATCAGTTAATCAATCAGTGGTATTTACTGATCACTTACTTTGTGCAGAACACTGTACCAAGCACTTAGGAGAGTACAGTAGAGGTGGTAGACACGATCTCTGCCCTCAAGGAGCTTACAGTCTAGCAAGGGAAATGGACATTAAAATTACAGGGAAGTGAAGCAATCTAGTATAAAGATATGTATATTAGTCTGGGAGACAAGATGTGATACTAAATCCACGAGAAAGGCAGTAAGGAAGGAGATGAGAGGTTAGTAAGGGAAGGCTTCCTGGAGGATATATTATTTCAGAAGGGCTTTAAAGATGGGGAGATTTCTAGTCAGTCAGATATCGAGAGGGAGGGAGTTCCAGGAGGAAGGAATGGAGTGAGTAAGGGGTCCGTGGTGGATGAGGCGAGAGTAAGGGCAGTTAGTAGGATGGTTTTAGTGAAGCGAAAGTGTGCCAACTGGGATGTCGTGGGAGAGGAAGGAGGACACACAGGGGGAGAGAGCTGACTGAGCACCTTAAAGCCAAGGGCTAGGAGTTTCTGTTTCATGCAGAGTTGGATGGGAAACCACTGGAGGCATTTTAGGACTAGACAAAGTTGTCAACCCTGGAACAATCAAATCCCCCCTTGTAATAGGACTCTAAACTCTCTTCCTTTTGGATTTTCTTCCCTGTAATCTCACCCGTTGGGACAGGCTTTCCTGTCCTGATTCTTATCTACACAAGGATGACTGTGTTTGACTCACCAGCCTGGGCCTGCTGAATTTTCCACTGCCTCCACCACCCTGCAGAGGCAAAGAGCCTTATCTCAGGTGAGGCCCCTTCACACAACAGCCTTTCTTCTATGCACGGCATGTAATCCCTCAGGTAATCCCCTCTCCCATCCGAGAAGCTTTCAATTCCCCCAAAGCCCCGGGATCAGTCATTCTTTCCTGACTGGGGGCACCAGGGCCAACTGTGCTTCCTTCACTTCAGACCCCAAGCTGCTGAATCCAATCCAAGCCTTACCTTGGACGGTCTCCAGCTTCCTGCCAACTGGGGACTGGCAGGTCCACTGGAGGCTTTCTAATCTCCCCCAAATTCAGAGAACTACAGACAGAACACATCCCAGACCTTGTATTAGCTTACAGAAGGAACCCCAACTACCTAAATGGACCTAAAGAGCCTAATCAACATCTCCTGCTTGCTGCTCCTTAGGCCTTCTCGCCACATGAACAGGGCTCCCAGAAACCTCCCAAGGCATTTCCCTGGTCTCCCCTGGCAATCGGTCAGACCTACCTGAGAGAGTCATGGGTGGGGGTGGCCAAGCTCCCCTCCCATCGCCGCCCTCAGAGGCCCTGCCGCTCCCAAACATTTCCGTGGGTTCAGCTGGAATGAGCTCTGTGAACCGAGGAAATGGGTTTCCAGAGACGAGACTTTGCTCGGAGATGGGCAAAGCAGATCTCTGATTTATCACTGCGCTTGGGCGGGGAGAGTGATGGGAGGCCCCGGTCACGGGCACTCCTCATTAATCCTCTGAATGACTCCACTTGGTGTCATTTAAAATTCTTCAAAGGAAAGAGAGCCGTACCCTGGATGCTTACAGAAAGAGCAATGGGGGAGTCGAGGCTTAAATGGAGCCAAAGGGATGGGGGAGGGAGGAGAAAAACTGTGCATAACTTTTCAACTGCAGGGGCTGGAAGACGAATCTGTGAGAACCAACCTGTAGTGGATGGAGAGCAGGCTAGTAACAGCTGTGGGTGGGCTGCTAACTTTTTGAGCTTATTTACAAAGCCAGGTTAATGAGTGCCAATGTCTGCCACCTGGGAAACGCAACCAGGCAGGGTTGGTGCAAAAGCTCATTTCCAGAGGGCGGGAGGATTTTTTTTAAATGGTATTTGTTAAAAAATACTATGTGCCAAGCCCTGTTTTAAGCACAGAGATAGATAAGAGGTTATCAAGTTGGACGCAGTCCCTGTCCCACATGGGGTGCACTCTCTAAAGTAGAACAGAGTATGATTTAATTCCTATTTTACAATTGAGGAAGCTGAGGCACAGAGAAGTTCAGCAAATTGCCCAAGATCATACGGCAAGCAATTGGCAGAGCTGGGGTTAGATCCCAGGTCCTCTGACTCCCAGGCCCATGCTCTTTCCATTATATCATACTACTTCTCTATGTTAGAAAACTCCTGACCTCAGCTTGGGAGTGTATAATAATGTTGGTATTTGTTAAACGCTTACTATGTACAGAGCACTGTTCTAAGCGCTGGGGGAGATACAGGGTAATCAGGTGGTCCCACGTGAGGCTCACAGTTAATCCCCATTTTACAGATGAGGTAACTGAGGCACAGAGAAGTGAAGTGACTTGCCCACAGTCACCCAGCTGACAAGTGGCAGAGCTGGGATTCAAACCCATGACCTCTGGCTCCCAAGCCCCTGCTCTTTCCACTGAGCCACGCTGCTTCCATAGTCCCATCCCACAGACATTACCAACAACCAGGGTGGGGGGCATAAGATGGTACCATCCCAAGGATATAGCAACAACCGTGGCTTCAGGGGCGGACAAAGTAGACTAGTTCCTGAACCTGCTTCGGATCTCATCCTCAGGTCCTCCAGGAGAGCCGGGGGGCAGAGAGCAACTTCCAAAGAGACCTTGTTGGTCTCAGTAATAGCTGTTGTGTCTGCCAACTCTGTTGTATTGTACTCTCCCCAAGTGCTCAGTTCAGTTCTCTGCACATAATAAGGTGCTCAATAAATGCTTTTGATTGGCTGATTGATCGTAAGCTTCTTGTGGACAGGGATTGTGTCTACCGACTGTTGTATTGTACTTATACCAAGTGCTCATTTCAGTGCTCTGCACACAGTATGAGCTCAATAAATATGATTGATTTATTAATTTATTGGCAGGGAGGCTGCAATGTCCTCCCCCCAGGACCAGGGATGGAGGGCGGCGTACACTGTGGGAAGTAGTTTTTAAGCTTTTGTCCTTCATAGCCAGGCAGATTTCCAGGATGCAGGAAACAGGAGCTCTGGGTCACTGTTCGTGAGTGTAATTACCCCGTTATCTAATTAGCTTACAGGAAGATGGTGGTGACAAAATCGCAGAACAGGGACCCAGCATGAACCCCACCTCTCTGGAACAGCTCTGCTTCCGTGAACTGCCTCTCAAGCTCGCTCCTTTGGAAGTGCCCTTTGAGTTATTGAGCTGAAGTGAACGCGAAGCGTCGAGGGGGGTCTGGGGCCGGCCACTCCCGCAGGGCTCTCTCGCTGTCCTCTGTTGCCGCCTTCCCCCTCCCTGATGCCTGAGACAGCTTTCCTTCCCACCGTCACCCAATCGATTGTATTTATTGAGCGCTTACGGTGTGCAGAGCACTGTACTGAGCCTTCAGGAGAGTACAGTATAACAGATGGTAGACACATTCCCTGTCCACAACAAGGTTACAGTCCAGAGGGGGAGACAGACATTAACACGAATAAATAAATGTACATAAGTGCTGTGGGGATTAGGGTGGGGGAAAATAAAGGGTGCAGATCAAGGTGCAAGGGTGGTGCAGGAGGGAGTGGGAGAAGGGGAAATGAGGGCTTAGTAGGAGAAGGCCTCTTAGAGGAGATGTGCCTTCAGTCAGGCTTTGAAAGTGGAGAGAGTGATCGTCTGTAAGATATGAAGAGAGAGGGTGTCCAGGTTTAGAGACAGGCCGTGGGTGAGAGGTCGATGGCGACATAGATGAGGTGGAGGTAGACTGAGTAGGTTGGCATTAGAGGAGCAAAGTGTGTGGGCTGGGTTATAACAGAAAAGCAGTGAGGTAAGGTCGGAGGGGCCAAGGTGATTGAGTGCCCCTTCCTGGGGTCTACCGCTCCAGGCCGACTCCTCCAGGAAGCTCTCTCGGATTAGCCCCCTTCCTCACTGCAGCACACTCCTTTACCCCTGGCTTCCCCAGGCACCACACTGCAACCAGGCCCTCAGTGAACCATCAGAATACTAGAAGGTGCTTTGCATACTGTTCTAGCCGCCTCTTGGACCCTGTCAGTTCCCAGGTTGTTTGGGATTTGGGATTCTTCCAACCAGAAGTGCAGGAGAGGGCCTCCACCTGCCCCCTAATCATGATGACGTCTATTAAGCTCTGTGAAGCTCTTGGCTAGATACCCAGGTTATGAGATTGGATGCAGAACCTGCCTTAGTGGGGGCTCACAGTATATCTTACCCTCATTTTACCAATGAGGAAACTGAGACCCTGAGAGGTTAGTGATTTTCCCAAAGCCACACAGCAGTCCGGTGTAAAATCTGGGATTCATACCTGTGTCTCCAGACTCCCAATCCCATTTTCTTTCCACTAGACCGCACTGCCCCTTGAGGTATCACTCTGTAAGCCACATATATAGCTACACATTTTATTGATTTTGATTGCCAGATTTTGGCATTTGCTCCTACTTTTTGAAATTCATTCCTGCTCACTAGGTCTGTTCTCCTCCACTTAGATCATGAGGCCCAGCCATGTGGCAAGGACTGTGTCCAGTCTGATTACCTTGTATCCACCCCAGGGCTCAGCACAGTGCTTGGCACATAGCAAGCACTTTATACACATCCTCATTACTGCAGCCCGGACATCAGGACCTGGATACAAGGCAGGAAAGCCCCAGACCACCCTGAGTTAGAAACAGCACGAGGAAAACTGGAATTAGCTTGGTCTAGTGGATAGAGCACAGCCTGGGAGTCAGATGGATCTGTGTTCTAATTCCATCTCCACCACTTGTCTGCTTTCTGACTTTGGGCAAGTCACTTATTTTCTCTGTGTCTCAGTCACCTCATCTGTAAAATGGGGATTAAGACTGTAAATCCCACACGGGACAGGGACTATGTCCAACCTGACAATTTTGCATCTACGTTTATATCAGTGTTTATTACAGTTCCTGGCACATAGCAAGCACTTATCAATACCATAAAAATATACAAAACTGGCCTTTCCTAATCCTCTCTACCTGTTAAATCAAATCTTTGCTCCAGTCATCGCCTACCTGTCGGGAGCCGATTACTTATTGCTGAACAAGTGCATTAGTGAAAATCAAGAGGGGTGTTTCAATTATCTAATAGAAGAATGATCGATCCCTGCTCACGTCCTGGGTGTCTGAACACTCCAGGCAGCGGAGCAGTGTTTGGGCATGTCCTGCCCCTGCCCACCCAGCTCCTCCCACTTTCTTCCCCTCCTCAGCATCTGCTCTCAAAACCTGTTGCCCCCCTGCCCATGGACCCTCAGAGGAGAAGAAACAAACCCCTCACCCTCTCCCACAGACATTCTTCCCGGCTCCTCACCAGCTCATCAGAGATTAATCAGATCTCTGATCCTTTCTGTTGTTCTGCTTCCTGACAGGAAGCTCCCTGAGAATGAAGCACAGATTCATTTGAAATACAAAAGAGTGAATCAGGCAGCTCAGGTAGCTTTATCAATTAATAACCTCTTCCCCTTCCTCTCCTGTCTCTCTCCCTCTCTCCTTTCTCTACCTCTCTCTCCTTCTTTCTCTGCTTCTCTGTCTCCCTCCCCATCTTCCTCTTTCCCCATCTTTTCCTTTCTCCCTCTTCTTCTCTCTTCCTCTTTTCCCTTCCTCTATCTCTTCTTCTTTCCCTCTTTGCTTCTTTTTTTCTACCTCCCTCTGCTTTCCTATCTCTCTCCTTTTCTCTCTCTTAATAGTAGCATCTCACCAGATCCTCTTGGGCCCAACTTGTCATTAATTATTCTCATGTTAACTTGGGTAAAGAGACCTAGGGATGAGTCCTATAAATATCTCAGCCATTGAATGAAGCACCAGGAAGAAGGAGAGAGTGTAGAAGACCAGAAGAGAAAAGAAGTCAAGGAGAGTGAGAACAGAAAAGGACAGAGACTCGGTGTCACAGAGGGAAAGAGACAGAGAGACTGAGTCAGAGTAAGAAGCAGAGAGACAAACAGAGGTAGAATCAAAGAGATGACAGTTCAAATCCCAGGTCCTATAAGTGCCCAGTACTTGATCTCAGTCACGGAGAGAATGAGGAGAGACTCTAGCCAAAAGCTAATCTCCCTGCCCTGCACGACCCCTATTCAGATAAATACTAATTATCCTTTGCATTGACAAGACCTCTTTCTCTAAGTAGCTTAGAATACCATTCAGATCTCTTATGGAGGGCAGGTTAAGATATCGAGGTTGGGGGGGGGGCGGGGGTGCAGGAGGATTGGAAAAGAATCCTTCCCCCTCATCAAAAGTAAGCAAAAGAAATCAGGATTTGGGGTTGCAGCCGGAGGGATAGAGGTTAGACAACAGGTTGGACTTGCTGGCCAAGTTGACTATTAAATAATGGAAGCAGGTTATGGCTTCTCCTATTTTGGATGCCTCCGAGAACAGAAGGGGCCTCAGCCAGTCTGGACTAGGGGGCCAGAGACATCCTGCTCGGGGAAACGGGCTGGAAGAGTGTAAGCACATTGTGGGCAGGGAACATGTGTGCCAACCTTTTTGTACTGTACCCTCCCAAGTGCTTAATACAGTGCTCTGAATAGTAATTGCTCAGTAAATTCCATTGTTGATGATGATGATGAAGACTTGATCTGAGGAATCTTGTCTTCTGGGGCTTCTGTGGTACCTGAGGGTCTGGTCTTCCTGGGAGGGGCCTCAAGTGGGCAGTGAACTGCCCAGGAGCCACCTAATCAGGGAGCCTCAGTGACAAGCTGAGATCCAGAAATGGGCAAAGTCAGACCCATCTTCCTCCAACCCCTGCCTCATTTCCTTCCTCTTGCCGTGAGCCCCCTCCCACTTCAAATCCATCAGACCTCAGCTCTTCCCTTCTTCAAAGCCCTCCTGAAATCCCACCTGTCTCAGGGTTCCCTAGATCTGGGTTCTAATCCCACCTCTGTCCCTGGCCCACTATTCATTCATTCAATAGCATTTATTGAGCGCTTACTATGTGCAGAGCACTGTACTAAGCACTTGGAATGTACAAATCGGTAACAGATAGAGACAGTCCCTGTCCTTTGACGACCTTACAGTCTAATCGGGGGAGACGGACAGACAAGAACAATGGCAATAAATAGAATCAAGGTGGGGAGGGCCACTAAGTGACCCTTGGTACTGTACATCTCTCTAGGCCACAGTTTTCCCATCTAGGGAGGGGAAATGGTTGCTCCTTGTTTTGGGTGGTTATGAGGAGGATAAATATAGACATTCAAGCAGTGTCCTTTGACAGAGAGAGAGTGGATAGTAACTTCTCTGGGCCTCAGTTTCCTCAACTGTAAAATGGACATTCAATACCGTTCTCCTTCCTACTTAGACTGTGGTCCTCATGTGGGATGAACTGTTCCATTTTGATTAACTTGGATCTATCCCAGTGCTTATAACAGGGCTTGACTCATAGAAAACTCTTAACAAATACCATTAAAAAAACCCACTGACAGTAACAACAACAACAACTTGCCCAAAGTCACACAACAAGCAAGGGGCAGAGCTGGGATTAGAACCTGGGTCCTCTGGCTCCCAGCCCCGGGTTTTATCCTCTAATCCACGCTGCTTCCTTTCCTGTTGTGTATCATATTATACTAATAACTGTAACATTTGTTAAGCTCTTACCATGTGCCAAGCACTGTACTAAGTGTTGGGGGTGATATAAGATAATCAGGTCCCATAACGGGGCTAACAGTCTGTCTAAGTAGGAAGGACAACAGGTCTTGAATTCTCATTTTGCAGATGAGGGAACTGAGGCACAGAGAAGCTAAGTGACTTGCCCAAGGTCACCCAGTAAGCAAGTGGTGGAGATGGGATTAGAACACAGATCCTCTGACTCCCAAGTCGTGTTCTTTTCACTAGACCATGCTGCTTTTCCCATATCATCCATAGCTGACAGTCTCTAGGCATACATACACACATCTGTTTACACATATTATTATAAATCATTCTTATACTATCCTTAAAGGGGAAAGTAAATAGTCCCTTGGTAGCCACCAGTATCGAGTGCTGTTGGTTATGAAAGTAAATGCCAAAGAAACCACTCTTGTTTCGGGTTCTATCGCTCTATTTATGCCCTTAATCTTCTCCCTTTTCTTCCTCCCATCATCTTCTGGCCTCTAGTTCCCCAGCCTCTTTTTTGCCCTCCCCTCTAGCTGAAAACATTGACCCCTTTCAGAGGGACTAAATCCTTTTTGAATATGCCTTGTCCATCAGAATCACACTCAGAATGACCAAATTGAGGAAGTTGGAGGGAAGTTAATCTCTTAGATCATGAGCCTCCTGAGGGACAGGAATTATGTCTAATTCCCACCTGAGTTCTTTCATAGAGTTTAGGAGAGAACTCTGCACACAGTGTTTAATAAATACTAGTCCTACTTTTATGCTGGGCTGCTAGACCACTGGTGGTAACTGAAGGACCCCTGAGCAGTGGGAGGAGGAGGTGGAAGCAGAGGAATGGAGAGAAGGAGAAGGAACAGGAGAAAGAGCCAGAAGAGTAAACAGATAGCAGCAGAAAGAGAGGAGGGGTAGACCAGAGAAAAGAGAAAGGAGAAACTTAAGAGAGGAAGTAGGGCACTTCTGCATCAAAGGGCTGCTCTGGAGCATCCGAGTTGCAGAGATCAGTGATGAGCCTTTTCCACTGCCCCTAAACGCGGTCGGCAGCATCCATGCCGTAGGACTGGGGCAGAGCCCCGGGTGAGCTCTGTGGGCTAGCATGGCAACGGTAGCACTGGAACCAAATCCTCCGCTGATTCTCGAAAAAGGCCATCGCTGCTCGTCATCTAGACCAACCCAGTACCAGTTTGCCCAGAATTTGCTCACTATCTGCCTTCCGCGGAGCACTGTACCAGTACCTCAGGCAGCATGAAGAAGAAGAAAAAGAGGTGTGTCCTGCCCTCAAGGATCCTACAGTCTAATGGGGAGAAGGTAGATGTAAAATGGAGGATGTTCTATAATTAAGAGTAAGGAAAATAGATATTAATACTAGGCCAATAACTAAATACATAAATGAATGACTTCTGAACGATCTCGGGAGAGTCACTTCACATCTCTCTGTTACCTCAGTTTCTTCATCTATAAAATTGGGGCAAGATACCTGTTCTCGCTGCATCTTAGTTCGTTTCTTGGGGACTGAATCTGATCTGATGATCCCCTATCTACCCTGGGACATAACGTAGTGTTCGATCCATCAGAAGTGTTTAATAAATACCATTATTGCTATTAACATTTATTATTCACAATAAAGCCGGAGGGATTTGGTGTAGATTTAAGGGAGGACTTCTTGACTATCAGGACGATCACCCACTGGAGTATACAAACAAAGAAGGTTGAGGAAATCTTGGAGAGAAGATCTACGCAGGGTGTAAGCCCAGTGTGGGCAAGGATTGTCTCTCTTTATTGTTGAATTGTACTTTCCAAGCACTTAGTACAGTGCTCTGCACACAGTAAGTGCCTGATAAATACAATTGAATGACTAAGTCATTCACTAGATGGGAAGCAGGGGGTTGGACCACATGACCCTCTTCGTGACCCATCCCATCTCTGAAATTCTAAGTTTCTCCAAGGATTGATGGAAGGTCCCAGTGGGCAGAGGACGTGAACTTTCCCAAACACTTAGTGTAGTGCTCAACCCACAGTAAATACTCAATAGATATCATTGATTAATTGATTAATTGATTCTGGCCATCCAACTTGGGGGACTGAACAAAGAAGGTCTGGATTCCGGCAGAATGGAGAAGGTGGAAATGAGGGTAATTAAGGCAGTGGATTGCAGGCTATTACTTGCCATTTAAATGTCAGCGTGGCAATATGAAAGCCACATCCTCAGAAACAAGAGTGCACTTTTAGCAAAGGCTGAGGATTAATTACAGTACAGTTTGCTCCGGATTAGAAGCTCTCATCGTCTGCCTTGCAACTGCTGGAATTCATTAGCCTGTCATGAAGGAGGAGGAGAAAGAGGAAGAGGAGAAGGAGGTGGTGAAGAGGAAGGAAATCCAGAAAGAAGCTGATCTAGAAATGGTAGCGTTTGGAAGAAACCAAGTAATCACGTAGACTAGTGGTGATCATCAAAGGCAGAGAAGCAGTGTGGCTTAGTGGAACGAGCACGGCCTTGGGAGATAGAGGTCATCGGTCCTAATCCCGGCTCCTCAGCCACTTGTCAGCTGTGTGACTTTGGGCAAGTCACTTCATTCTCTGTGCCTCAGTTACCTTATCTGTAAAATGGGGATTAAGACTGTGAGCCCTAAGGGGGACAACATGATAACCTTGTATCTATCCCAGTGTTTAGAACAGTGCTTGGCACAGAGTAAGCACTTAAACATCATTATTATTAAAGTCTGGGACATGAAGTAGCTGGATCTGAGAGTGTGATCCTGCAGTTGAAGGGTTTTCCCTTCCCCTCCTGTCTTCTCCCCTTGTCTCGTCTCCTCTCCCCTCCCTTTCCTTCCCCTCCAGCCTCCAGTCTCGGGAGACTTCCAAGGAATTTTTCACCCTCCAAAGCATCCAGGGGCCAAGCGACAGCCAGGCCGAGGTGGGGTTGATCTATGTCTGCTGCAAAGCAGAGGAGCCCCTCCTGAAGATAACCAGCCACTGATCCAGGCTCTCCGAGCTGCAATACTGCACTCGATGCTCGCTGCTGTCAGAGCGCCAGCCAGGGCCGGCAATCCGAAGAGAGGAGGGGGAGCAGATGACAGGAGCTGAGGTGGCATTAGAGTACCTTAAGATTGTAAGCTCCCTTTGGGCCGGGGACGTATCTGCCAGATCTTTTTGAGTGTGCTCGTATGGTGCTGTGCCCACGGTAAGAGTTCGGTAAATACCATCGACTGATACGGTCAGAGGCTTGGAGCTTGTCCAGGGAGGGCACTGTGCAGTCAGGTCAGCAAGGGAGGTGGACGCATGGGGATCTCTGGGGGGTGGGGACTGGCAGCTGAGTCTGGGGAAAGGGAGAACAGGCATTCTCTCCCTACTTATACAGTTGAGGAAACTGAAGCTCAGGGAGGGCAAGTGACTTGCCCAAAATCACAGAGCACTCAAGTGGCAGAGCTGGAGCTAGAACCCAAGTCTCCTGACTCCTAGCTGGGGGTTCTCTCCACTAGGCCGCACTGCTTCATCGCTAACGTGACAGGAGTGAGAAGTGCCAGCGGGACAACACTGCAAGCAGCTCGGTTTGCGGCATCCCAGTCGTCACCCTCTCATCCCTCACTCCAAATCGAGTGTCGAGTCATGAGGGTCATCTGGGGCCTCCCCCTGCCTCTGAACAGAATGGTCCTTGTCCAAGGGGATTACATCCCCGAAAGATGGTTCAGTTAGCGCCTGGCCTCCCGGCAAGGTGAAGAATCAGGCAGCACAGACCTCTCCAGTTCCACCTCCCAGATTTCCCTGTACTGCACTTCAAGGCTTTCTCACTCATAAATACTGATGAGATAATAGCAATATTTTGCCCTTCCCGAGTACCTTTTCATTCAAGAATCTCTTAGCACACCGCAAACATTAATTAGACCCCAAGAAGAACTGAGACACGGCACCTGTGTCCTAAACAGTCACGCTGTAAGCCAAGGAAGGGGTGGTCTGAGCCCTCCGTGGAGAAGGGGTGACGGATTCCCAGGCCCCTCCCACGGTCTCCCCAAGGGGGTGCTTGAACTACCCGCTCGGACAAGGTTCCAGGGCCATGCCAGGGCTCTTCTCACGGAGTCAGTCTTCACCATACGCTCTGGCCACGACCAGCGGCCCAAGCTCAATATAGTGAAATCACAATCGCCCCACATGGCCTGGACAGAAGCCAGCCCGGCTCCCACGGGCAAGCTGGTGATCAAGTCTTCCGCTGCTTATCGGTTTGCGGTTGCAGGTGCCGGATCCCTCATAAGAAGAAGCTACCATACCAAGTAAGAGATCTGGGAAGAGCTTAGCTCCTCCCGGCTACCCTGACTCTGGTGGAGTCGAGAAGGGTCACAGATCACTGATATCTGCCTGACTCAATGTCTTGAGTCCTCGTTTGGGCTGTTGGATCTCTCAGGATGATAGAGAGGATCAACGAACCCAGGGAAGATGGGAAGCCCATCTTGGTGGGCTACCGACCCTCCAGCCAGGGGCAAGCCAAAGACCAGCCTGGGGGGCAGCCGGAGGGAGCTTAGAATCATTCAATAGTATTTATTGAGCTCTTACTATGTGCAGAGCACTGTACTAAGCGCTGGAATCAGACACAGCAGTCATACTGAAGTAGAAAATCAAAACTAGGCTACTCTTTTCATTCATTCATTCATTCGATTATACTTACTGAGCAGTTACGGTGTGCGGAGCACTGTGCTAATCACTTGGGAGAGTACAATTCAACGATAAACAGACACACTCCCTGCCCACAATGAGCAGGGTTGGGGTGGAGGGGTGAGATGAATAAAGGGAGGAAGTCAAGGTGATGCAGAAGGGTGTGGGGAAAGGGGAAAGGAGGAGGACGCACCCCTGAGGTAGCAAAGAGCAAGCTGGGCTGGAATATTAATAATAATATAGCTATATAATATGTATTACATATAATTATGGTCATTTTTCACTGCCTGGTTAGGTCCAAAACAATCAGGCCAAACAAGCCCACTCAGGGCTAGGAAGGAGGGAGAATGGGTAATTTTTATCCCCATTTTACAGAGGAGAAAACTGAGGCCCAGAGAGATGACGTGCCTTGCTCAAGTCACCAAGCCGGCCAGGGAGGAGTTCAGATGAGAACCTGGAGCTCCTAGCTCTCAGTCCCACGCTTCTTCCTCCAGGCCATGTTGTTTCCCACTAGTGGAAAGTATCTGTTCTGAACAGAGCACTGTACTGAGTGCTCAGGAGAGGAAAAGGTATTGAATCCCCATTTTAAAGGTGAGAAAACTGAGGCACAGAGAAATGACTTGACCAAGGCCATTCAGCAGCCAGATGGCAGAGCCAGGATTAGAACCCAGTTTCTCTACCAGGCCCATGTTCTTTCTCCTCGTTAGTACACACAATCCCTGCCTTCAAGGAGCTTACAGTCTTATTATGGGCAGAATGCTCTACTGAGTACTCGGAGACGACAATAGAGTTAGTAGACATGATCCCTGCCCTCAAGGAGCCTATGATAGTCCCTCAGGAAACTATACTTTGATTGGATAAAGCGGATAAAGCGTTCTCCAAGATCGTGTGATGGCTCGCATAAATGTATTGTGTATATGTATATAAGCTCCTTGAGGACAGGGAACATGTCTTCTAATTCTATTGTGAATAACTAAGTGTGTGTGTGTATATATATATATATATATATATATATATATAAATAATAGAGAGTGTGTATGCTTGTGTATATTCACATATATAAATCCACTAGGGATTAAAAAAACTATTTTGCTTTTACTTGGTGAGGAATCAATCTGATTCAATGGTTGCCCCCTACTTATTGCATAAAGCAATACTGATCAGTGTTTATATCCTTTTAAACCAAGCTTATTTTCTGAAATGTGAGCCCGCGAAGACCCCTGAAATGAGTTGGCTCTGGATTCAATGTGAAACTTATTAGCTTTTTATGATTTTTTATTCCACTGCAATTGGGAATTGCATTCCTCTTCAGAAACCTTTATGCTGGGCAAATATTTGCTGGGGGTATTATTTATGGGGAAAAAATGCCACATAAAAACACAAAGGGACCTTACCCACATCATCACCATTCTCTGTTAAAGAGAGGGGAGGCTGGTAGGTGGCAGAGGGAGTTGGGTTGAATCTTAGTCAGAGATCAGAAGTCATCACTTCTGATGACTTCTGAGAAGCAGTGTGGCTCAGTGGAAAGTGCAAAAGCTTGGGAGTCAGAGGTCGTGGGTTCTAATCCCAGCTCTGCCGCTTGTCAAGTGGGTGACTTTGGGCAAGTCACTTAACTTCTCTGTGCCTCAGTTACCTCATCTGTAATATGGGGATCAAGACCGTGAGCCCCATGTGGAACAACCTGATCACTTTGTATCCCCCCCCAGCGCTTAGAACAGTGCTTTGCACATAGTAAGAGCTTAACAAATGCCATCATTATTATTATCACTGGGATTCTGGGTGGCTAAGAGGAGCTGAGGGGTCTGGCTAACTCAAAAACACCCAGCCATGAGGGACAAGTTGAAAAATTTAAAATAGGAAGGGAAGAAATCCAAAGTTCAGACCTAGAGCCCAGCTTGGGCTACTTCTTGGCTCATGATATTTTACTTTCCTCAGGGTGTATTTTTTTAATGGTATTTCTTAAGCACTTACTATGTGCCAGATACTGTACTAAGCACTGGGGTAGATGTTAGTTAATCAGGTTGGCTACAGTGCATGTCCTACATGGGGCTCACAGACTTCATTCCCATTTTACAGATGATATACCAAAGACACAGAGAAGTTAAGTGACTTGCCTGAGGTCACACAGCAGACAAGTGGCAGTAGCAGGATTGGAACCCACTTCCTCTGACTCCCAAGCCCATGCTCTTTCCACTAGGTCTCTCTGCTTCTCTGCTCTGATGTGGTCTTGAAACCAACAGCCAGGGAGTGCGGTTCTCTCCTCCCTCTACCCGAACCTTCCCTGCAGAGTTGGCAGACTTGTTCTCTGCCCACAGTGAGCTTACAGTTTAGAGGATTTGACCTCTCAGTTTACCTTGAAGTTTGCAGAGCAGCAAACCACCAGTCTTTATCGTCCCTCCTCTTCTAAATCCAAGGACGTGTTCGGTTTTGTGGCTTCCACACAAGTCCTTTATTGCTTCTTTAGCGGTCACACGACGACAGACATTATTTTTGCAAACTCTCAAGGGAATTAAATACAGATGGTTAGTTTGATCCATTCCATCTGCGATGCTTGTCTGCACTAAAAATGATCCTAAAAGCTTTCGGCAATTCTGGTTTCCAGGGTCTAAGGGACGGAGCGAGAACTCTGGAAAAGAGGGAGAGCCGAAGCGAGCTGATTTGGCAGAGGTCAAAGTTGGGTAGGGAGAGGGGCAGCCTGCCTTGGTGAGGGAGGAATAGGAGGGAAGGAGAGGAAAAAGGAAAGGGAGAGAGAGTGGTGGGAAAGGCCATGCCAAGGGACAAGCCAGAATCATCTGGAACTCGGCTCAGGGATGAGTAAGAGACTCACGGCCAGTGTTAATAGTAGTGGGGGGAGGGTGATCTTTAAACTGAAGGGAAGAGGGAGAGGGAGATATATATATATATATATATATATATGAGAGAGAGAGAGAGCCTCCTTGCCCTAGTGGAGAGTTTAGGATGAGGAGTCAGAAGATTTGGGTTCTAACCCCAGCTCAGTGACTGATTGTGAGCCCTATGTGGGTCAGAGACCATGCCTGACATTACCATATTGTATCTACCATAGTGCTTAGTACAGTGTTTGGTACATTATTATTGGGAAGAGAGAGTGAAAATGAGGGAAAAAAAGAGCGTGCATATGTGTGTGTGAAAGAGAGCACTTACTTTGTCATGAAAGGAGTGCCAGGGCTCAGTAATTCTGTAATTTAACATTTTAAATTTGTAATGACTCCGAATGTGCAGCCGTATTACTGTCATTATTACCAATTACCGCTGCACAGCCAGCCCTACAAGTTTTTGTGAAAGAGCAGCCTACTCATCTAGCACTGTGCAGATATAAGATGTTTATACAAGTAAAGTACCAATTTTATTTTTAATTTCATAAGTGAAATGGCTAACTCAAAGGTGACAACTGAAAACTATCAATTTAAGTTCATTAAGCCCCAGAGGAGGACTGGGGTATGGTGGTGGGGGGAGTAAGAGAGATTGGGGGGAGAGGGAGAGAGAGAAGGAGGAGGAAAGAAGGAATAAGGTAAAGAGGGAACGAGCGAGAGAAGGAAGAAGGGGAGAAAAAGAAGGAGGGAGAGGGGAAAAAGAGCCAAGGAGAGGGAGAGTGGGAAAGGAAGTGAGGGAGAAAGAAGGAGGACGAGAGGGAGAGATGGAAGAGAAAGAGAGAGGGGGAAGGAGGAAGGGAGGGAGGGAGAGAGAAAAAGAGAGAGAGAGAAAAGAAAGGACAACATATTGTGATTTTCCTGCCGAGTAGAACCAGTAGAACCAATTTGGATATTGGTTTACTTATCCGATATGATGACCAAGTGAAAATAGTTTTCTAGGAGCAGATACCAGCCATTTGCTTGAACATTAGCGAGTTTGTTCCTAGTGGGGCAGGGCCAGGAGGATAATAATTGTGGCATTCATTAAGCACTTATCAAGTGCCAAGTACCATAATAAGTGCTGTGTTAGATATAGGATAGCTAGATAAGACACAATCCCTGTCCACATGAGGCTCACAATCTAAATAGGAGGAAGAAAAGGTATTGAATCCCCATTTTAAAGATGAGAAAACTGAGGCACAGAGAAGTGACTTCCCCAAGATCATTCAGCAGCCACATGGCAGAGCTGGGATTAGAACCCAGTTTCTCTAACTACCAGGCCCATGTTCTTTCTCCTAGGCCTTACTGCTTCTCTGGTGAAGAAGAGAGATGGGTAAGAGAGTTTCCTCAGACTTTTCTCTTCAGTCAGGAGGAAATGGGTATTTAAGCTTCATCGGGAAGAAAGCCCAGACAGCTGTGAAAACAGAAAGGTGGTATTTTGTCTGTCAAATGCCTGGGTGCTAAATGTTATAGGTTTTTTTGGGGGGGTGAGGTTTAATAAGTACATAATTGAGTGGCTACAAGAGCTAAGGATGAAGCCACTGCCTAATCTTTAATTTGAAAATCGCCAGAAACGTTCAGTCTAGAGAGGTGGTGGGGAGAATGGAAATGTTTGTGAGGATGGCAAAGCTTATGTGGACCTGGAAGGAAAAGTTTTCAAATGGCACAGACTCAAGGGACCATCAAATCTGGGCCAGTGACAACTGTCGTACTGAACCTTTGAACATTTTGAGCAAGAAGCAGCATTGCCTAGTGGAAAAAGCCCAGGCCTACAAGTCAGAGGACCTGGGTTCTAATCCTGGGTCTGCCATATGGCTGCTGTGTGACTTTGGACCAATCAGTTCCCTTCTCTGTGCCTCAGTTTCATCATCTGTAAAACGGGAATTAAATCCTACTCCCTCCTACCTAGATTGTGAGTCCTTGTGGGACGGGAATGTGTACAACCTGATAGCCTTGTAATAATAATAATGTTGGTATTTGTTAAGCGCTTACTATGTGCAGAGCACTGTTCTTAGAGCTGGGGAAGATACAAGGTAATCAGGTTGTCCCACGTGAGGCTCACAGTATTAATCCCCTTTTTACAGATGAGGTAACTGAGGCACAGAGAAGTTAAATGACTTGCCCACAGTCACACAGCTTGTATCTACTCCTGCGCTTAGAACAATGCTTAGCACAAATAAGTGATTAGCAAATATTACAATATAATACTGTTTATAGAACATAATATAATAGGTGGAGGAAGGCATTAAACATCTCAGAGTGGGATCCAGGAATCTCGTTTAGCTTACCCTCTAACCCTGGCCCTCTTAGAGCCTCAGGGGCCTCTGTTCTGTAAAAATCATTAACTCTTTGAGTTTTCTGTCATGTCTCAGGGGCCATAACCTCTCTAGGGGCCAGAATTGGGGACAGGGATGGGGAGGGTGCATAAGAAGTGGAAGAAACATGGGAGGAAAATCCAGAACACCTTGACCTATAATGATGGCATTATTAAACATTACCATAGTGAAGAAGCAGTGTATCCTAATGGAAGGAGCACTGGACTAGGCTCTAATCCAAGCTCCATCACTTTTTAAAAAATATTTTTAATCACCATTATTTTTATTTATTAAAATTCCATTTACATTTAAATTAAACAAATATTTAAATTTTTATTTATTTAAATAAAAATGGGGATGGGGAGTTTGTCCAAGGGCTGTTTGGAATTCTTGAGCGCCGGGGTGGATCCCCTAGTTGGGTGGTCCCCTTGGCGTGTAAGAAATTTCTGCAAGAGACCAGGGGAATATGATCCCTAACCTGTCCCACCCCGAGAGGTTGCTGGTGTTTGGCCAATGGAGAAGACGCTCAGTCCACTCCTCAACTGGGTCCCCACATTATACATGGATCCCTCCTACTGCAATCGCTACACACAGCTCCAGCATCAACCCCCAATAAGAAAGATTCCTCCTACTGAGCGAGCAATTTTTCTTAGACCTTCTGAAACAAATTGTTTTCTATCCCAAACCAAAACGTATAATTCACCCTAATTGGCAGGCACGGTCCCCGAGTAACAATAAGGGAAGCTGTTATGGTTTCCCATGACAGCTTACAAAGTAGATACTGGAGAAGACAGGCTCTCTCTTTCGGGGGTTTGAGAGCGAGCATCAGAATAAGACTCGCCAAGGCCGGTGGAAGAAAAACCATCGAGAAGCAGCATGGTCTAATGGATAGAGTATGGGCCTGGGAGTTAGAAGGACCTGGGTTCTAATCCTAGCTCTGCCACTTTGCTGCCGGGTGAGCTTGGGCAGGTCACTTCCCTTCCCTGTGCCTCAGTTACCTCATCTGTAAAATGGAGATTAAGATTGCAAGCCCTACGTGGGACAGGGACTGCCCAACCTGATCAGTTTGTATCTACCCCCAGTACTTAGTACAGTGCCTGGCACATAGTAAACTCTTAAACAAATACCAAAAAAAAACCCAGCCCTCAGCCTGCCCATTCCTCCCCACCCCCTCCCCAGTAGTTGGCTGGAGTCCAGCACAGTCCCCCGCCCCCTCCACAGCAGAAGGTGAAACTCCTTGGCAGCGGCCTCGGTGTGGCTGTCCAGGTGGGCAAGCTCTTCGGGGTGACCTTTCACTGGAGATGTGTCTTTTGGGCCGTTAAAGCCTCTACCCTTAAACACACCTGTGAAGAGAACAATCCAACAGAAAGCAAGGCGGGCCAAAAGAACTCAGGCCGCAGACCTAATAGAAGTCAGGCAACGGGGCTCAAAAAATTGAAACTCATCATCCCCACACCACCAATATTTTGTTTGTTTGTTTGTTGTTTCATTGGTATTTGTTAAGTGCTTACTATGTGTCAAACACTGTTCTAAGCATTGGGGCAGGTACAAGTTAATTAGGTTGGGCACGGTCCCTGTCCCACATGGGGCTTACAGCCCAACTAGGAGGGCCAATCATATGGAGAAAAGTATTTAATTCCCATTTTACAGAAGTGAGGTGACTTGCCCAAGGTCACGTAGCAAGCATTAGACAGAACAATTGACAGAGCTGGAATTGGAATTCAGGCCCTCTGACTCCCAGGCCAGTGGTCTTTCCCAGGGCCATGCCTAATTTCAACCCACGGACTGTTAGCCGGCACTTAGAACAGAGCTCTACACACCCTAAGTGCTTAATAAATATTATCGCTACTTTTCGCTACTAAGACTACTAAAGAGCCCGTGGTCCAATGATGAAGATGGGACAGACACCCAGGCAAATGAGACCTGAGAAGCAGATCCTTCAGAATGAATTGCAGGGGGAGGTATAGCAGATGAATTCATCTATCGGTCAATCAACCTACTGTAATTATTGAGGGTCTAAGTGTTTCCTGCTGGAGGGTGGAGCCTGGGTGAGGGTTATCAGGGAAAGCTTCCTGAAGGAGGTGACCTTGATTGAGGGGTGATCTGGAAAGGTATGGAAGATGAATTAATCTATCAGTCAATCAACCTACTGTAATTATTGAGTGCCTGTTTCATGATGGAGGGTGGAGCCTGGGTGCAGGGAAAGCTTCCTGAGAAGCAGCGTGGCTCGGTGGAAAGAGCACGGGCTTTGGAGTCAGGGCTCATGAGTTCGAATCCCAGCTCTGCCACTTGTCGGCTGTGTGACTGTGGGCAAGTCACTTAACTTCTCTGTGCCTCAGTTCCCTCATCTGTAAAATGGGGATTAAGACTGTGAGCCCCACGTGGGACAACCCGATTCCCCTATGTCTACCCCAGCGCTTAGAACAGTGCTCGGCACATAGTAAGCGCTTAACAAATACCAACATTATTATTATTATTATTATTATTCCTGAAGGAGGTGACTTTGATTGAGGGGTGATCTGGAAGTGGGGGGAGGGAGACTGTCCAAAACAAAAGGGGGTGGCTTGGGCCAAGTCTCATAAGGGGGAGAGAGCGCCACAGCCCTCATAGTCCACAGGCAGCCAGGTGCCGTCCTGTTGTCAGTCAATCTCTAGGTGGCATTTAGAAAGTGCTTCCTGTGTGCCTTAGCACCACACTAAGCACATGGAACAGTTCAACACAGTTAGCAGACACAATCCTGGCCCTCCAGGAGTTTATAATCTAAAAGACAGAAATTGTCTTTTTGATACCACCGATCCAACTGTCATCACCACAGGCAGACCCCTGGCCATTATCGGTGCCAAAAGAAAAAAGAAAAGAAAAATTGGATTAAATCCATTAACCCAGGGGCTGCTTTTGACAATCTGCCTCCTAGGCCCTCTAAAACTGCTTCCAAGTGGCAAGCTGATATATTAAGTTATCTTTTCTGTCCTCCTCTAATTTCAACCCATTTATCTCCCAGGCGGAGTTTCCTGTGACAGACAGCCCAGTGGAAGCCATCTGTAAACCCAGAGGTGGTGTTGACCTGATAAACCCCTAGCTGCCCCACCCCCTCCTACCCCAGAGTATGGGTTGAGCTGGACCCAGTGGGGAGAGAGACAGAGAGACAGACCGCTGGAGAAGGGTAGCAGAAAAACCCAGACACGTGATTTTCTCGGTCCTGAGCCCTGCCTTGATGCCCTCACTTCTGGGAGAACTCATCCTTCTCCCGTAAGCAGATTTGGAGTTCTAAATGCCCAATTAGGTCCTCCCTAAAGAGTGAAAGCACAGAGTGGGGAGGGAAGAGAGGGTGGGAGCCAGATTTGAAAAGCCTCACATCTCTGCCAGACCACCATCCCAAACTGGGTGATTAGAGGAAAACTCTCTGTTCTTTTACCCTTCCCTTTTCTCTCTTTTTAGTCCCCCTTCCTCAGCCCCTCCCTCCACCTTCCATCCACTTTCAGTCTGAGGCTCCCCTGTGGGAGAGGCTAAAGTGGGCAGACAGAATTCAGCAGTTGGATGGTCCATGGAGATTACCTATACTCCTCCAGGAGAGCACAGGGAAAAAGATGTCTCCAAGCTTGGCCTCTTCTCTGCTCTTTTCAACTTTCTTAGCCTGTCCTGACCAGCCTCTTCCCTCCCCACTCCTCATGTCCTCTAGTCACCCACCACCACTCAATCAGGTGGAATGGAAGGGTGATTTTAGTCCATAATCGTCACTGGAGGGGAAAGCGTGTGAGCTGGTCCCTCCCTAAGCATGAGGTTAGATGCCCAGAAGGGCAACCATCAATCACACGGTTCCTCAGCGCATCCCCGTGTCACCCTGGGAGACAGAAGCCTGGACTGAATGGACCATTGATCTGATTCAGGAATTGCATTACTGAATGTCTTATGATCTTATTAAAAAGTCACCGCTATCCATCTATCCATCAATCCATCAATCCATCAGTGACATTTATTGAGCCCTTACTTGTGAACAGAGCACTGTACTAAGCACTTGAGAGAGTATTATACAATCAAACTGGCGGTCTCCCTCTTTCCTTTCTTCTCCCTATCTCTCTCCTCTCTTTTCCTCCCTCTCTCCCCTTTTTCTCTCCTCTATCTCTTCCTCCCTCTCCACTCCACCCCCATAGGGCTTCCAGTCTATTGGGGGGAAAGAGATACTAAAATAAATTACCAGTAAGGGGAAGCAATGGAGTAGAAGCATATATACACAAGTGCTGTGGAGTCGGGGTTGCGAAGCAGACTGAAAAGTCTTTGTGGGCTGGGAACATGTCTATTAACTTTGTTGTATTGTTCTCTCCCAAGTGAATAGTACAGAGCTCTGCACACAGTAAGCCCTCAATAAATAATGTTGATTGATTGGGCCACTAGACTGCAAGCTCAGTGTGGGCAGGGAACGTGTTTACCAACTGTGGTATTTTGTACTCTCAATCAATCAGTTGTATTTACTGAGCTCTAACTGTGTGCAGAGCACTGTACTAAGCTCTTGGGAAAGTACAACACAGAGATATAATAGATACATTCCTGGCCCACAGTAAACTTACAGTCTAGAAGGGGAGACAACTGTTAATATAAATAAATTACAAATGTAATAATAATATTGGTATTTGTTAAGCGCTTACTATGTGCAGAGCACTGTTCTAAGCGCTGGGGTACATACAGGGTAATCAGGTTGTCCCACATGAGGCTCACAGTCCTAATCCCCATTTTACAGATGAGGGAACTGAGGCACAGAGAAGTTAAGTGACTTGCCCAAAGTCACACAGCTGCCAAGTGGTAGAGCTGGGATTCGAACCCATGACCTCTGGCTCCCAAGCCCGTGCTCTTTCCACTGAGCCACGCTGCTTCTCCATATATACATAAATGCTGCGGATCTGGGCAGGGTGCTGAGTAAAGGGAGCCAGTCAGGGTGATGTAGAAGGGAGGGGAAAAGAGGAAATGAGGGCTTAGTCAGGGAGGCCACTTGAAGGAAATGCGCCTTCAATAAGGCTTAGTAAAATAAGCACTTAGTATAGTAAGCACTCAAATACCCTGATTAATAGGTCCCATTTAGAGCAGTCCCAGCTTCTGGTCCAACATGGTGTATCTCTTGGCCTGAGGCAGTGGGATCCTTAGGTAATTCTTTCCTCCTTCCAGGGAATTTGGAAGGCCTTTGCCCAAGAAGAAGAGACAAGACAAACTCTTGGTTCTATTGAACCAGCCCTAATCTCCTGGTGGGTTTTACATCAACGTGGATACAGCAGCGAATCTGCCCACCAAATGAAATTTTACCACCTGATCAATTTGGTGTCCTTCTTATTGAATTAAATCAAATTGGAATTTAATTCCCTTTCAGAAACAAATCCCATTGAAAGCGACATGTGGAAGTGTTGAACTTCTGGCTGGCAACTCTAGGAAGGATTCTGCTTAAAAGACATACAGTAATTCTCTGCCTGTCCACTTACACCTATATTACTTTCAAACACCCCTAAAATGACCTTCATACACAGCACATGCCCTGAGGTCAGCTAAAAATTTAGCAGCAGAGATTTGCCAAAAACGTTTTCAAACAACAGCATGTAGATGTGAATATAGAGGGGCTTCAGACAATCTACAATTTACCTATTGCCCTCAAAATATTTTTCCCCCTGCACTGGGCATGGTAGAGGCATAGGATGATGACGACCCATCTGTGGAATTTAAGACAATACAGAAACAAAAAGACCAGGAAATTTCTAATCTGGGGGAGGAATTAGGAAAACATTTACCCTGTCAATATTTGCTTAGAGTATTTATTTTTCTGCTGCTCCTAAAACCATGACCTTCATGACTCAGTCACTTCAGAGCATGAATACAAAACGGTAAGGATTCAAATCAAAATCCTCTCTCTCCTTTTCTCTTTTATATCCCTCACCCTTTCTCATACCTCTTCTCTCTCCTCCTCTTTTCTCTTTTCTCCCTCCTCTCTCCCCTTTTTCCCCCCTCTATCTCTTCTTCCCTCCTCCTCACTCTTCTCTATCTCTTCTCTAAATCTTGTCTTTCTCTCTCCCTCTCCAGAGAGAGAGATACTAGAGTGTAAACCTATTTGTAAATAGATAGGTCTCAAATCTGAATTGATCCATCAATGTATTTATTAACCACTCACCCAGTGTGAAGCACTGAACTAAGCGTTTGAGAGAGTATAGCAGAAGCAAAGTACATGTTCTTTTCTTTAAGGAGCTTTCGATTATAGAGGGAGGGAGAAGGACCAAAATTATCTACAAATAGAGGGAGCAAGAGAAAGAACAAGGATGAAGCAGGAATTAGCCCAAACAAGTCAGAGTGAAACACCAGAATCAATAATTGCATCTACAAATAGACATGTGTGCATAAGTGCTGAAGATGGGTACAAAACCTGTAAACGCTGATCGTGGACAGTAATAATTGCGGTGTTTGTAAGCACTGACTATGTGTTAAAGCACTGTGCTGGATATAAAATAATCAGGCCAGAGGCAGTTCCTGGCTCACAGTCTAAGGGGGAAGGAGGAGAGGTTTTGATATCCATTTTACAGACGAAGAAACTGAGGCACAGAGAAGTGAAGTGACTTGCCCAAGGTCACATGATAGAGCCAGGATTGGAACCCTGATCGTCTGACTCCCAGACCGGAATTCTTTCCACTAGACCTTACTGCTTACTATGGGCTGAGTGCACCAGGGGTACAGGGAATTCACCAGACAGGCTTCCAGGGCCTTCGCAACCCCCTGATAACGCTGTCTTATTTTTTTTAATGGCATTTGATAAGCACTTACTACGTGGCAGGCACTGTACTAAGTGCTGGGGTAGATAAAAGCTAATCAGTTTGGGCAGGGTCCCTGTCCCACTTAGGGCTCACAGTCCTAATCCCTATTTTACAGGTGAAGTAACCGAGACCCAGAGAAGTGAAGTGACGTGCCCAAAATTACACAGGCATACCAGTAGGCAGTGTCAGAATTAGAACCCAGGACTATCAAGCTCTTTCCATCTTTGTGTTCTTTCCATCAAGCCACTGTTGCTTCTCTTCCCTCAGGCCCTCTCCCCAGCTTGCTTGGATCAATGTGCATCAGAGATGAGACCTGGGGGGAATTTGGGGAGAGGGATCACCAGGGACCCAGGGCCAGGGTTGGAAACCCCAGCTACTTTGAAAACTGAATCTGAACCACATATTCCACAGCCTTTTCTGTCCCCGGGCGGGGGAGAGCAAGGTGGCCGAGTGGCCCGGGAAATAGCTGTCATCTGTTTGCAAATGCAGAGGAACAATTCAGGCCCTGCTACATTGCTCTGCCCCCAGGGAACGGGGCAGTGTTAAGGGAATTGGATCTTTCCTCTGCACGCCTGGCTTTCTCCCAGCCCGGGTCAGACACATCACAATGTAACTGCCCGCCCTAAACCCCACACCCCGGGTTTGAACAGCCGATTCTGCCCAAAAGCCATTAGGCAAGGGAGAAGAGAGAAATGTGTGTTTTCTCTGTCAGCCAGCCGACCGGGTTATAATATTTCTCTCTTACAATAACTGCTGGTCCTGACCCTCTTCCTCTGGCTCTCTCTCTCCCTAGACCCCATGACCTGATCCTCCCTCTTCTCTTAGGCAACTCCTGCCTCTCTCCACTCTCCCTCTCTGCTTCCTGCTGCATTTTATAATAATAATAAAATAGCAGTAGTATCTGTTGAGCCCTCACTATGTGCCAAACACTGTACTAAGCCTTGGGGTAGATACAAAACAATCAGGTGGAACACAGTCCCTGTCCCACATGGGGCTCATAATAGGAGGGAGAACAGAAATTTAATCCCCCTACATTAAGGAAGAGTAAACTAAAAAAGCAGAGAAGTAAAGAGACTTCCCCAAGGTAACAAAAAAGGCAAATAGTGGTGGTGGGATTAGAAGCCAGGAATCCAGCAACTTCATCTCCCCTTCCTTTTTCTTTCTCCCACTAGGTGCTCTGTCTCTCAGGATTCTCAGATGCCAGGAAGGGAGATTCTATGTTTGCAAGGGGCAAAGGGGAGGGGGGTGGGGGGAGTCTGTGCTCTACTATTAATTTGCTGTGTAACCTTATTTAAGCCCTTACCCTCTTGGGGCCTCAGTGTCTCCCTCTGGAAAACAGAAGTCCCTGACCCCAACCATCTTCTCTGAAGCGCTAAGGGGAGGAGCAAGGTGTCCAACTCAAGATGAAGGTCAATCCATCAATCAGTGTTATTTGATTAATTAACTCAACATCCAGAATCTTCCATGGCTTTCCAGCAGACAGCCTCATCTCAAATAACCAGTCCTTAGCCCTTGGGACCCCTGGAACATCAATTTTGTGGCAGGAACTGATCGTTCTGAGGAGATAGCTGATTTTTGCCTGTTGGAATCCGGGAAGAGAGAAGTCAAACCTTCCATCACAAGCTCCTTCTCCTCCTGTCCCGAGGGGCACAAGGCCCCCCAGAGAAGCAGTTGTTCCCCTCAAGAGGAAAGGGGAAAGCAAAGCACTTGACTCCCAGGACCAAACCAAAGGTGGTCCTGCCTCTTGTTTCACCCCTGCTGAAGATTTCGATGACAACAGGGGGATTTGCCTCCTCCAGTGTACACCCCCTAAGGGCAAAGTACTGTACTAAACCCGTGGGAGAGAGCGACAGATACATGAGACCCACCCCCTGCCCTCAAGGAGCTTCCCTTCTAATGCAAGAAACAAACCAGAGAGATATAGATAAATAAATACATAAGTGGTAGAGGTGGCATTTGTCCTGATGTGATTCAGGGTGTTGGGGATTAATCAGGAAAGGCCTGTTGAAGGAGTTGGGATTTTAGGAGGCCTCTGAACATGGAGAGAGCTGAGGTTTGTCTCTTCCATTGGAGCATAAGCTCCTTGTGGGTAGGAAATGTAACTTGAGCCTCCGTTCTATTTTCCCTAAATCTTTGTCGGAGCATTGCGCTCAGTATAGCCCACTGCTATTACTGTCGTTATTACCCACATACTACTCCTGCTTTTGCTATTAAGTGTGGCTGGTGAGATGCCAAGTGTAGACTATCTACTGGGGGTTGCCTCATGGCAGTCGTCCTTTCCCCAGGAAGCCCATTCCCCCGACACCGAGACTCTGTTTGGTGCTGACCAGGGCCCCGGCCGAATTCCGTATTCAGCTGTGGAACCTACCGGCGGGATACGGCCGAGAGAAGTTCCGCCAGGCTGCGGCTTCGGCAGCTGCTGTTGTTGCAGTTCTGGTTATTATTATTGACGTGCCTGGGGCTCCCATGGTGCTTCAGGAGCGGCAGGGCCTGAGAACAAAGGAGAAAATTGCCGCCCGGATAAAAGCTGGGAGCAGGTACAACAGAACTGCAGACAATGAGCCCTTTAACGGAATGAGCCCCAGAGAACCGGCTGGTTTACACACAGGCGGTGGCTTTAATGCCGGTAATTAGCTGAAGTGGGAGCAACAGTTAAGGACCAGCAGCCAAAGGTAAATGGCTTCCCATCTGGCAAGAGTGGAGCCACTGCAAGAATACAAACATGGCTGCCTCTGGGGGTACTGCAGAGAACACAGGATTTGGACCACTCCTCCAGGAAGCCTTCCCCAATTAACTCTCATCACCCCAGATTGCGTCAAACCAACAGCCGTTCCAAGCACGTATGTATATATGACTACCTGGTATTTATGCTTCTAGTTCACCCTTCCATGTTGCTATTACCTGCTATGCCCTTGTTCTTCCTCCTGCTCCCATTATTTATAATAATAATCATAATAATTGTGGTATTTTTAAGTGCTTGCTATGTACCAAGCACTGTACCAAGCACTAGGGTAAAGATGAAATAATCAAGTCCCTCATGGGGCTCACATTCTAAGTAGGAGGGAGAGCAGGTACTGAATCCCCATTCTGTAGATGAGGGCACCGAGGTGAAAGAACTGAACTGCCCAAGGTTACACGGCAGGCAAGTGGCAGAGTCAGGATTAGAACCCAGGTCCTCTGATTTTCAGGTCCCTGTTCTTTCCACTAGGCCATGCTACATCTCATGATGATAATAATAATTAATAATAATAATGGTATTTGTTAAGCACTTGCGAGGTGCCAAGAACAGGGCTGAGCACTTGAATGGATCCAAGATTATCAAACCAAACGTGGTCTCTGCCCCATAAGGAGTTCACATATTAAATGGGGAGGGAGAAGGTATCATCTTCATTTTACAGATGAGGAAACTGAGGCCCCAGAGAGGTTAAGGGACTTGCCTAAAGTCACAGGACAGACCAGTGGCAGAGCTGCAACTGAAGCCCACATTTTCTTGAAACTTTCCACTTAAACTAAGTTGCCTTCCTGTAATTACTAAGAGTAAATAAATCGTCTACCTGTCACCCCCTGCTAGACTGTAAGATCACTGTGGGCAGGGAATGTGTCTGTTTACTGTTGTATTCTACTCTCCCAAGAGCTTAGTATAGTGCTCTACACACTAGTAAACATCCAATAAATACGATTGAATGAATGACTGAATTGTAAGCTCCTTGCAGATAGTCGTGGTGACTTGGCTTCTACTCTATGCTGTGCGCTCTGCACACAGTAGGTGCTTGATGAATACCCTTAATGGGCTGCTAGATTAACTGCATGGGGTTTACAATTCATTCATTCGTAATTATTGAACACATACTTTGTGCAGAGCAATGTACTAAGCACTTGGAAAAGTACAGTACAACAATAAACAGACATATTCCCTGCCCACAGTGAGCTTACAGCATTGAAAACATTGGGAAATGGGTGCAGTGAGGAAACAGGTAAAGGGGCTGAGATTAGGCAGCCTGGAGAAGAGAAGGGTAAAGGTCACCCAAACAGGGTTTCAAGAGCTCTGAACAAGATTTACCAGAGGCTTTTACGTAAGCATCTTCGGCATGCATTGAGGGCCAAACAAGGTGAAATCGGATTCCAGATGCACCTGGAGGGATTTGGATTAATGACCTTTAGAGTGTAAACTCCTTTTTTAATAATGGTATTTGTTAAGCACTTACTATGTGCCAGTGACTGTATTAAGCACTGGGGTAGAAACAAGTTAATCGGGTTGGACACAGTCTATGTCCCAAATGGGGCTCATAGTCTTAATCCCAATTTTATAGATTAGGTAACTGAACCGAGGAAGCGTTAAGTGACTTTCCCAAGGTCACACCGCAGATAAGTGGCGGAGTCAGGATTAGAATCCAGGCCCGTGCTCTTTCTATTAGGCCCCACTGCTTAAAAGCCCTTGTGGGAAAGGAGCAGGTCTACTAACTCTTTTGTATTGTACTCTCCCAAGCACTTAGTCCAATTCTCCGTACACAGTAAGCACTCAATAAATGTGGTTGATTGATTGATGGAGTGACCCACAGGGACCAGGGCCTCAGAAAGCAAATCTGTCAGGAGGCCGTCATTTTGGGTCTTTTCGGCTCTGAGAGAAATCTCGTCAGAGCTCCGGGACAAGCCGGCTCAGACAGCTGTGAGGGCCACCACCCTGGTTGGCGAGACCTCCTCTGAGGCAGGTGATTCACCTCACTGAAGAGAGAGAACCTGGTATCTGCCGTCTCTCTCTTTCTCTCCCTTTCTCTCCCTGTCTCTCTCAAGGGGTCTCTCGGGATCGCAGAAGGAGGCCTCCCTGGGTCCCCTCCTCAGACCTCCCCACCACTGGGTCTTCCCAACTGCCCCTGCTTCAATCCACCCTGATCCCCCCCCCCCCCCCCCCCCGCCCTCCCACAATCTCCAGCCTCCCCATGCTCCAGTTCCTTTGTCAGAGCTGCATGGCTCCGATCAGTAAGTCAAACAAATATTAGACGAACCGACCGCCGCCTTGATGACATTATTGTCCTGGAAGAAAGAGAAAACACGCCACCAAGCAATCAGGGCGATGATGGAAAATACAAGAAAGGGGCTCTCGGGAGCAAGAGAGAAAATGGAACAGTTAACGGGGCCCCCGGCATCAGATTGCTGTCAACCAGGTCAAGTGTGGCGCCACACATTTTGACTAAAGAAGGGCCCGAAGGTAAATGAGTGGAAGATCGAAGCCGTCACTGAGAAGCAAGAGCTCAAAAACAGCAAAGGGCCCCAGAGATTGCTTCGGTGACCTCCAGAGCGAAATTCGCAGAGGACCTGGCCGGAGCAAGAGGTGGCACTGTGGGAGATGATTAAAGCCAGATGAGGGCCGGGCCGGAGTGGCGTCGGGAGGGCTGCAGGGACCGCGGCTGGGAAACGCCGGCGTGTTCCCGGGCTGGGTGTGAAGTGTGCGATGCCAGTTCTGGTCCCCCGCCGCCCGACTCGGTGGTGGAATCGGTGACCCCTTTAGCACCCACGGTCCGATGGGATGGGATGTTCAGAGCAGCAGCTGAGCTGCAGACACATGCCTCCAGGCCCTGGGAGCGGCTCCTTCCCCTTTCCTCTCAACTGGTTATCAACTCGCTAACAACCGGCACCCCTTTCCTTCCACACCCACCAAGTAAATCTACTCCCCCTGCTACCCTCCTCATTCATGAACTCAGCCCCCAGTCCTTAAGTACGGGAGTAGGACTCGTGTCTACCGACTCGATTATATTGTATTAATCAAATCAATCAATTGTATTTATTGGTGCTTACTATGTGCAGGGCTCTGCAGTAAGCGCTTGGGAGAGTATAATATAACAGACACAATCCCTGCCCACAACAAGCTTAAGTCTAGAGGGAAAAGCCCATAGTAGAGTGCTTCTGCACAGAGTAAATGCTCAGTGAATACTGTTGATTAAGCGAAAGCCATTCCCTACGTGGGGGGTTTACCTCCTTTTCTTCTCCAACCTTCCTCCCTCAGAGATCTCTGAAAACAACACCAGATACAGGGCTGGGCGTCAGGATCTGGGTTCTAATCCTGGATCCACCACTTGTCTGCTGTGTAACCTTGGGCAAATGACTTCACTTCTCTGTGTCTCAGTTTCCTCATCTGTAAAATGGGGATTAAGACTATGAGCCCCTATGGGACAGGGACTGTGTTCAACCGGATTATCTTGCATCTACCCCAGCATGTAGTATGGTGCCTGACACACAGTAAGCACTTAATAAATACCACAATTATTTTCCATGATAGTAAAAATAGCAGCAGTAGACGTATTTTTTGAGCACCTAAGGTATGTATAGCCCTGTACTAAATGCTTGGGGGAGGACAGGGGCACGATCCCTGCCCTCAAGAAGCTTGTAGTCTACTGTGTGTAGAACACTATACTAAGCACTTGGGAGACTATGACAGAGTTAGTAGACATGGTCCCTGCCCTCGAGGAGCTTCAGAACACTGGACTAACTACTCGGGAGGGGACATTAGGGTTGGTGGACAGGATCCCTGCTCTCAAGGAGCTTACAGTCTAGCAGGAGAGACAGATCCTGAAAGTCAATTACCGCTAAGAGGAAGCAACAAAATATACATGGTCATAAGTCCTGCATTGCAGGGGGGTGAGGGGGCATGAGTATTTCAACCCTTAGGTAGCCATAGTGCTGCCCACGTAGAACAGACTTTACAGGTGCAGCCTCTGAGTGCCTTTGAAGCCCATTCCTTCTCGGAAAATAAAAGGCCAGGAATCACAGCCCGGCAAAATCTCCAGCAGCCATAGGAACTTGTGCCCACTTGTCAACTGAACAGTAGAAAGAAGAGGGTAATTGTTGCTCCTAAGAAGGGGATATTTCTGTCCATTACTAACCACAGACCTGGGCGTCTTTGCAGCGGCTGTTTAATCAAGCTGGAGGGGACTGTAGGCAGCTGCATAATTACGTCGAGATGCATGTTGCTTCAATCTGCAAAAGACAATGAGCACACAGACTAATTAGTCACCCCTCTTGTTCATCTAAGGCTCACTGCGTTCGGTGACCGTTCTCCTAGAGAGGCCAATCTACCACCACCCCTCCAGAATACTTGGTGTGTACCATATTCACCTGTACGGGAGAGGCCCTTCCCATCACATACAAGCTGCATCTTTACTTTCATAGCAGATTCCCTTCCTCACACGATCCAGTCTTGCAATCCTTTTATTAATAATAATAATAACAATGATGGTGTTTGTTAAGTACTTACTATGTGCCAGGCACTGTACTAAACACTAGGGTGGATACAAGCAAATCAGTTTGGATACAGTCCCCGTCCCTCTCGGGGCTCACATTCTCAGTCCCCATTTTACAGATGAGGTCACTGAGGCCCAGAGAAGTGAAGTGAACTTGCCCAAGGTCACACAGCAGGGCCTTCTGAGTTAGCCAGTGATCCCCAGGAGCATGGTGCATGGTGACCGTGCCATCTGTCCAGCAGTGGGGTGTTTTTGGCACCAGGGTGCTTGGCTCACCCTCTGTCACAGGGCTCCTTTAGACACTGAGCCGAAGGAGCAGCTCCTCCAGGCCACTGCCCTCGAAGGTGTCCCTAACGGCTGTTCCAGGGTCTCACTGGGGCTGCTCTGATCATGTCCTGGGGGAGTTGAGCTTTCAAGAGGGCACCTTTGCTTCTGGGAGGGGAAAAATTTTGACTGGAGGGTCAGCGGGCACTAGACTGCCTGTGCCTTAAACCCATCTGATTTTAATCCAGCTCGGGACACTTACGGTGAGAATGGCTCTGACTATCAGGTTTTGCTGAAACAGAATTTGCTACTTTCTGCTGAAAAATCCAGTTTGCTAAATCCACACTTGAAACATGATGGTTATCAAGTGGATTACAAACTCCAAAAAAAAGCAAAGGCTACAGAGGTTGCTAGGGGGAAGTTTTGGCAGTGATCTGGTTCATTTAAGCCGTGTAGACAAGTCACTGAGGCCCCCAAAAATCCATCTGGGGGTTAAATCTTTCAGCTCTCCCCTTGTCAGGGCTCCAGGCTTGTCTTTTGGCAGGTCTCTTAGCAATAGATCAGTCAGCATTCTCCCACACCAGGAGAATGCTATAGGTTGGTGGGGTGTTTGCGCCCCTGTCCATTCCTCGACAGGCTCGGCTCTGGGGATCCCTTGCTCCCGAGCCCAAAGAGCCATTCTGCTCAGCAATCAAAATGAGGTTGTTCTGAGAGAAACAGTGTGGTCTCTCAGTCAATCAGTCAATTGCATTTATTAAGCACTTACTCTGTGCAGAACACTGCACTAAGCAGCTGGGACTCTATCGGACTAGTGAAAAGAGAATCTGGAATTCAGGAGACCCGGGTTCTAGGCCTGAGGCAGCTGTGTGACCTTGGGCAAGTTACTTAACTTCTCTGAGCTTCAGTTTCCTCCTCCGTAAAATGGGGGTAAAATTCCTACTCTTCCCACCTCTTAGATCACGAACATTCTGTGGGAGAGAGATTGTGTCCAAGCTGATTATGTTGTATTAGCCCCAGGGCTTAGCACATAGTAAGCACTTAATCAATATCATTATTATTACTATTATTAATCAGGAAATCTATCCCACAGTTTCCCATTGCTGGGTCCCCAGCGGTGAGTCCCAGAGGGATTTGGAGATTGCACCTTGGCACCTCAAAGCAACTTGTGAACCGTAAATCTTTCCTGGCCAGCTCAATTGATGAGTCAGTAGTGTTTATGGAGTGCCTGGGCAGAACACTGGTCTGAGTACTTGGGGGAGTATGCTATTCACTCATTCGTATTTATCGTGTGCTTACTGTGTGCAAACCTCTGTGTTAAGCACTTGGAAGAGTAAAATATAACAAAAAATAGGCACATTCCCTGCCCACAAGGAGCTTAAAACTATGATCCCTGTTTTCAAAGAATTTATACAGTTAAATTAGAGGAGCGGTACTGACTGCCTTGATAATGTGGATGGACTCCCAACCACTCTGACTCTAATCCCTCTTCTCCTTCAAAATTTACTGAAATCTCACTTCCTCCAGGAAGTCTTCTCAGAATAACCCTGCATGACCTTGGTCAATCCACCAACACTTTTCCAACAGCTCTGTAAATTATTGGCACTTAAGCCTATTTGTTCCCTTACTGGATTTTGAAGTTCTCTGCTTCTGTTCCATGTGCTTCATGACTCATATGTCTGGGGTCCCGAGAAGTCATGGATTCCATCCTTCTGCTTCCAGGCAGGTCTGCAACCAAATCATTTATGAAAGGAAAGTTCATCCTTTTCTTAAATATCCCCTCGACCTCTGTCTCTCCAGCATTTCTGTGTCCCCCGGCCCTTTCGGCTAGGAAATTCTTTCTCAAGTCTAACCTAGAGCCCTCCTGCTGCGCTTTCAACCCATTCCTTCTTGTCAAAGTGAGGGTGGTCTTAGAGAGTAGTAACGCCACATCCAACTGCAGTAGTGTCACCTTACATATTTAAATCTTTAATTGACCCCCTCCTTCCCCAACTGCTGCTAAAAAGAATGCAAGTTTATGTCCTGCTGGGAGTAGACTGAATATATCTTTCCCCTCTTAAATCCTGGGGTCTGAGCAGTGCCCAACCTGAATGACATAAGGGGCTGAAAAGGGTCCCCAGCTGGACTCAGTGGATGCCCACAGTGTCCTTGAGATTCTCTCTCAATTATACCCTGACTCGTGGGTGCAATCTTGCCATCCGTTAGCATCATCTTTTGTCCCATTTTGACTTCAATGACAGAATTCCCCTTCACTTCCCTTGAAGTTCCCCCCAAGTGCCCAGCAGAGCGTGTTGCATAAAGTAAGTGCTTGATTAATACTATGTAACACCCCAGTGCCACAGTCCTTATGTAAATATTCTTATTTTCTAAGACTATGAGCTCCTTGTGGCCAGAGATTGCATTTAACAACTCTGCTGTGAGGTACCTTCCCAAGTCCTGTGCCCTGCACACTAAACGCTCAACAAATACCAGTGATTGATTGACTGATGTACTGATGTTGATGATGATGACTATAATGAGGTTGATACAACCCATTCTCTTTCTTTTAACCAGCCTTCAATCAATGGTATTTACTGAGTGCTTACTATGAGCAGAACACTTTGGTAAGTGCTTGGGAAAGCATAATACAGCAGAATTAGTGGACACATTCCCTGCCCATAATGAACTTGCAGAGCACCGTACTAAGCAGTTGGAAGAGTACAATAGTTAGCAGTCTCTGCCCTCAAGAAACTTACAGTCTCCCGGGAAAGACATATATTTAAATAGATGACAACTAAGAGAAATAAGTGATGGTATGTCCGTAAGTGCTCTGAGGGTGGGGGTGAAATAAGTATCTAAGGGCTTAGGGGGTGAAGACTGTAGGGCATAGTTCATGCAGAAGGGAGGGAAATAAGATGGGGACCTGAGAAGTTAGCCAGGGAAGGCTTCCTGAAGATGTAATTTTAAGATGGGGAGAGCGATGGTCTGCCAGAGGTGAAGAAGGAGGGAGCTCCAGGAGGGAGGAAGTGTATGAGCAAGGGGGTGGATGGCTTGAGAGATGGGACTGAGGCCCAGTGAGTAAATTGGATTAGAGAAGCAAAGTGTCCGGGTGGGATTTTAGTGAAAGAGAAGCAAGGATAAACTTGGAGGGAAGAGAGCTGATTGAGTACCTTAAAGCTGCCGGTGAGTTTCTGCTCGATTTGGAGAGGAACAGGCAACTAGCCTTGCAAACAGCCCCTTGCCCAGTCTCACAGACAAATAACAAATTGGGCCCAAGCGAGTGTGTAAAGAAAGTTGATTCCATTTCATTCACTCCTTTTTTTGCTTCATCAGGGAGATGGGCTAAGAGCCCATGACTGAAGACTGGTAAATTTAGTGGGGAACTTTATTAGCAATGTCCCTTTAATACTGTGGACTTTTGGTCACTCTGAATTAAAAGCAGTGAACCAGAGTTTCTGCTTTTACTTTCTTCAGGTCCGGGTGTGCTTGGCATCCAGCATGCTGCTCTGCGGCCCGTTCTGAGCACGAACAAAGCCCTAGAAATCCCCTCGGTTCTATTGTATCCTGAATAAAAAGTCATTCTACCTATATGGAGGCAGCTGTGGTCTTTACCAGCCCTTGACAAGAGCTTTTTGAACAATCAGGAGAGAGAGAGCACGCTCTGTTGGGTTTCTAATTGATAATATCCCACTCCTGATCCACGCCTGTCAGTTCTGCGGTAAAATCAAATTACACCGTATTGGTGTTTTATAACGGTTTTCGCACATGGTGTTTGAAACCATTTTTTACAGATAAATGCAAATGAAAAGCAGTGATCCACTGAATTTGGAATTCAACGGGCCTGACATAATAACATTATGGGTTTCTTGGATTCCCTGTTATTCTCCCTCCTGTAGAATAAAAGAAACAAAAAAGATGTTTGAAAAAAAGTAGCGGTGTCTTGCCCCTCTGCTACAGAAATTTCGAAGCACAATGTTCTCATGACTCATAAGGGAGTAAATGCCTCAGACTGGTTACTCTACCTAGGTCTCCAGAGGAGAAGCAGTGTGGCTTACTGGAAAGAGCCCAGGCCTGAAAATCAGGAGAGTTGGATTCTAATCCCAGCTCTGCCACTTGTCTACTATGTGACCTTGGCCCAATCCCTTAACTTCTCTGTGCCTCAGTTCCTTCATCTGTAAAATGGGAATTCAATCCTACTCCCTCCTACTTAGACTGTGAGCCCCATGTAGGACAAGGACTACGTCCAACCTGATTATCTTGCATTTACCCCAGCCCTCAGTACAGTGTGAGGCACAGGGTAAACTCCTAATAAGTACTGTTTTTATTATCGTTATTTACTGCTAGTTAAATAATGGTAATTATAATAATCCCAACACAGCCATGGCCTGCTGGGTGACTCTGCGCAAGAAACTCAGCCTTCTCTGCACCTCGGTTTCCCCATTTGTTAAATGGGGATTAAATACAGGTTCTCCCTCTTCTCATTAGAATGTGAGCCCCACAGAGGACAGGGACCGCGTCTGGCCTGCTTATCTTGTATCCATTCTAATGCTTGACACAGGATAAGCACTTAGCAAATACCACAGTTATTTTTATTAGTGATTACCCACCAGCCCTCAGGAAGCTTAGGAGAGAAGTCTGAGAGAAATTCAGAGATTCTCTAGACACTCCCAGATGTGCATAAATGAGACACAGAAGAAGGTTAATTTCTTGTTCAAAAAGAGAAAGAGGAGATAAACCAAACCAGATGGAAATTACAATGCTCCTCTCGAAACTTAAGTTTCTATACACATAAACTCTTCTAAAATTCTTCAGGAGACAAAAGTCCGAGGACATTTTTACACACAGCACAGGGCAGGATTGGCCACAAGTGGATTATAAACTCCTTGCGGGCAGGGAGCATGTCTAACAGTTATGTTTTATTGAGCACCGTGAGAACGACCAGGGCCTTTCCCAATGGCCACAAGGACACCCGACTTGGGCCACCACAAGGCACCTTAGGTTCCATCCAAGCCGATTAAGTCTTCAGAGCCGACTGGCTGGAGTGCTATTAAGCAGTTTCGCCATCCTGTTAGACCTCAATTAGACGCTTCCCCAGGAGAGGGCTGGCGAAAGCCCCCACTCCCTGAACTGGTCTCTCGTCATTTGTTATTGTTATTGACTAACATTTGGAGTCAAATTAAGAAAGTGTAGCTAATGGCAATATCTGTATTCTCTTCAGGGTTGGCTGCACCTGCTGAAATTAAGGCTCTGAGAGCCCTGCTTTTCCTGCTAATTAACCCTCCCCAGCCAATATGGGTTGACATTTAAAATTAACTCAGTTAAAATGAGTATTTCCTTCCCAGGCTCTGAAATTGCAATCAATGGGGAAGCAAAAAAGATCCTGGTGAAGGGAACCTGGGAGGAGATGATCTGGGATCTTACGTTCCATTTTGGAAGCTTCTTTTATATGGGGTTAGCCAACGGATTCGAAGACCCGATGCCACCAAAACCAACCTTCTGCAGGCCTTCCGACGGGGGACTGTCTCCTGCCATCCCAGGTCCACTCAGCCAGTTGGCCACACCAGAAGCGGTAGAATTGGGGACCCAGGAAGGATGAGGCCCCAAGGCACATCCCACAATCTGACTGGCCCTCACCTCGCCAAGCCCCTCTATTCGAGCTAAGCTGGCTTCGGCTCGTAGGCCTTACTTAGAGCAAGGGCTTCTGGGAAAGCCCATAAGGCCTTGCTCTAAGGCAAATCCAACCAAGGCAATGACAGTGGAGTCTTTGGGCCAGAAGGGAGCTTGGGATGTCTGCTAGTTTGTCCTACTTCTTTGAGGGAGGATCAACCCGGGCAGAGAACCAAATGCTTCAAGACCACTCGGCCTCCTTAACCGTCCTCTGGCTGCAATTTCAGCCTCTTTCTTTCCTGACTCTTGCCCGGCCTGCGGTGGAAATGAAAACATCTCCACCCAGCCCTCATCTCCATGCATTCTTCCTTCACATCCTTGAAGACGGGTAACATTTTGCAGCAGCCAAGAATGGAATGAATCTACATCAGCTGTTCTTGAAGGTTTGGACAGTGTTGTCTGTCAGAAGAAGCAGTGTGGTCTGGTGGAAAGAGAGCCTGTGTTCTAATCAGAACTATGCCATTTACCTACTGTGTGGCCTTGGGCAAGTCACTTAACTTCTCTGTGCCTCAGTTTTCTCACCTGTAAATTGAATCCCCTGTTCTCCCTCCTTCTTAGACTGTGAGCCCCATGTGTGAGAGGCACTGTGTTTGACCTGATTAGCTTGTTTCTACCCCAGTGCTTGGCACAAAGTAAGGACTTTACAAATACCGCAGTTATTATTATTATTATTATCATGCATGAGATGTAGACAGATGTAAGGATGGCCCCGCATTCCTGCACCAGAAAGCAGAGGCTTCTGACCCTTAGTTTGATGCGTCAGCCCCACAGTGGTTCTGTAAATATCCTTATATTTTGCTATTTCCCCTAACCATCATCTATTTTAATGTCTGTCTCCCCCTGTAAACTGTAGCTCTTTGTGAGCATGGATTGTGTTTACCAATGCTGTTGTACTGTACTCTCCTAAAACTTAAGCAGTGCTCTGCACACAGTAAACACCCAGTAAATACCACTGATTGATTGGTTTCAAGACTCTCCAACGGGGACACCCTCATTCCCAATTGTCCTCTTAGAGAAGCAGCGAGTCATAGTGGAAAGAGCCTGGACTTGGAAGTCAGAGGTCATGGGTTCTAATCCCAGCTCTGCCACTTGTCAGCTGCGTGACTTTGGGCGAATCACTCAAGTTCTCTGTGCCTCATTTACCTCATCTGTAAAATGGGGATTAAGACCGTGAGCCCCATGTAGGACAACCTTATTATCTTGTATCTACCCCAGCGCTTAGAACAGTGCTTGGCACATAGTAAGTGCTTAACAAATACCATCATTATTATCATTATGATTCCTCGTGGTGGGCAGAGAACATGTCCACCAATTCTGTTGTTGTATTGTACTCTCCCAAGAGCTTAGTACTATGCTCTGCACATACTAAGTGCTCAATAAATATGATTGATTGATTCCTTCCCTTCCCCAGCAAATAGAAGCACTACTAATGTTTTTAATTTATCATGCTCCCCAGGCACTGTGTTTGGGAGCTCCCAACAGAACCAGAATATTCGTTCTCTGCCCGCAGGGAGCGTGACCCAGTGGCAAGTGCACTGGGCTGGGACTCAGAGGACCTGGGTTCTAATCCTCGCTCAGCCACTTGCCTGCCGTGTGACCTTGGACGAGTCACTCCTCTTCTCTGTGCTTCAGTTTCCTCATCTGTAAAATGGTGATTCAATCCCTGTTCTCCCTCCTACTTAGACTGCGAGCCGTATGTGGGATAGGGACTGTGTCTAACCTGCTTGTCTTGTCTTTTGTACAGTACTTGAATGCTTGTCATATAGTAAGCACTTAACAAATGCCACAGTTATTATTGTTACGCTCTATTTCCTAACCATTCTTTCCTCTCGCCTCTTCCATTCCACTCCCCTTTAGGAAACACCCTACCTGTTTCGCTTTGCCAAATCACATCCCCCTGTTCCTGGAAAATCCATCTAAACAATACTCTTTTCCAGGAGTTCTTCTCAAATTAAACTTCCCTCTCCCCCCACACCTGGCTCCATTCCATTCTGGACATATTCCTCCACCCACCCCCCCACCCCCAGCCCCCTCAAGACTCCTGAGTAATTATCTCTTTATTCGTTATTGATTGGTTTATCCTCCTGTGACGGTTACTTTTATCTATTCTCACATTCTTTCAACTACTGCATATCCTCTGTGTCTGTCATCCCCATTCCACTGCAAACTCCTTCAAGGAAGGGGCCACATCTTTTTTTATGGTATTGGATCCCCATTTTACAGTTAAGGAAATTGAGGCCCAGAGAAGTTAAGCGACTTGTTCATAGTCATACAGCAAGCAATCAGCAAAGCTGGGATTAGAATCCAGGTCTTTTGACTCCCAAACTCGTGCTATTTCCACTCATCAATGCAATCACTCAATCAGCCAGTGGTATTTATTGAGTGCTTTCTGTGTAATAAGCGCTTGGGAGAACACAATACAACAGCAGCATGGCTCAGTGGAAAGAGCATGGGCTTTGGAGTCAGAGGTCATGAGTTCAAATCCCAGCTCTGCCACTTGTCAGCTGTGTGACTGTGGGCAAGTCACTTCACTTCTCTGGGCCTCAGTTACTTCATCTGTAAAATGGGGATTAAGACTGTGAGCCCCATGTGGGACAACCTGATTCCCCCGTGTCTCCCCCAGCGCTTAGAACAGTGCTGTGCACATAGTAAGCGCTTAACAAATACCAACATTAATTAATTAATAGAGTTGGTAGGCACATTTCCTGCCTACCTTGGTCTATTTCTAAAGTGGCTAATGATCTGTCCTGTACATAGAAGATACTCAATAAATACTGTTGATGATGATAATGAACAGTTGAACCTTTTCCCTCCAAAATAATAACATAATAATAACCTGTCCCTAGTTTAATGAGTGCTTTTCCACCAAGGATATCAAAACATTACAAATATTAATTAACTTTCCTTCCCTTTTGGGTCTAGGGAACATATGTAAATGATTATGGGAATACATCAGCTAAAACAGTGATCATCTAAACCTCACAGTCAAAGGATAGTTTGGAGATTGATATTACCATTGTGGCAGTTGGACAGCATCTAGCCAATTCTTTACCTAGGAGCTTTGCCACAGTGTACACTGTCCTCCTCCCCTACAAGCATGACTCTACCGTACCCCCCAGTATCAGAAGGGGTAAGAGAGGGGAGACATTGGAAAGTCTGGGGTGCGGCTTGTTCCTTCTTGATTTTTTTTCATGGTATTTGTTAAGTGCTGACACGTGCTAGGTACCGTAGTAGGACAGATACAAGTTACTCCAGTTGGACACAGGCCATGTCCCACATGGGGCTCACGGTCTTAATCCCTGTTTAACAGAAGAGGTAACAGAGGCTGAGAGAAATTAAGTGACTTGCCCTAGGTCACACAGCAGATATGTGGCAGATCTGGGTAAGGACCCAAGACTTCTGATTCTCTGGCCCAGGCTCAGGACCAAGGCTCATTGACCATTCCCAGCTGGATGCTGTCATCGCTCTTCAGTGCCCTGAAGCCTGTGGCCAGGAAAGGCCTGGCTCAACAGGTCTATATTCCAACCCCAGTCAAATCTGAAGGAAACTGGAACAGGAAACATCATTCTTTCAGAGCCAAGAGGATTGAAGTGGTGACTGACATTGCCTGGGACTAATGGATCTGGCCTGTATATTTGGAAGGTGTAGGGGAATTGTGACCTAGTGAAAAGAGCACGAGCCAAGGAGTCAAAGAACCTGGGTTCTAATCCTGGCTCTACAATTTGTCTGCTTCTTCCTGTTCTCCCTCCTACTTCAACTCTGGGCCCCAGGTGGGACAGGGGCTATAACCAACTCGATTTCTTATATCTTCCCCAGTGCTTAGTAAAGTATTTAGTACCTAGTAAGCATTTAAAAAGTGCCATTATCATCATTATTACTATTATCATTATTTTATTAGAGACAGACTCCCTAACTATAGACCCATTCCTCCCATAAATGGAGTGGGATAGAGTGTAACAGTTCTCACTCCCTGCCAAGTGTGCAGCCGAAGAAAGTACAGTGTTTATTGTTGCATTGCACTCTCCCAAGTGCTTAGTATAGTGTTCTGCACACAGTAAGCGCTCAATAAATATGATAGAATGAATGAAGGTGACAGGAAGAAGAGGGGGGTCATGTGAGGGAGGGGTACCTAGAGGTCAGCTGTGCCAACTGGAATCTGATGTCTGCTTGCAGCATCTTTCCCGAGCTCCCAGTCACACTGGACATGCAAAGATCCGTGTTTCCTTGGAAACAAATTCTTTGTGCAGTCACCGCACCGAATCAGGAAAGTTTGCCTTAATCAGACCCCCGTCGCGAGGGGAATATAAGCTACAAGATGCCGTCCCGGGGTTTACCACCAAATTGCTTGCCTGCTTTTCTTATTTAAATTTGTCATCTTCTTTTCCCATTTTCTGCCAGAGATGTGTTGATGGAGGAGTTAGAGACTCTCTCCCGCCCACTTATGCCCCCATTGCCTCCAAGTGTCCCCGCCCAGGGCATCCCAGCATCCTTGGGGGCAGTGAGCACGGCAGATGGGGAGAGGGGCCAGGCAGTGATGCGGGCCAATGGCAGAGGCAGAAGTCATGAGGAAGTCACGACCCACCTCCCTCCCACAGCCTGGATCCCCCTGGCCTCTCCAAGACCAGGCTTGGCCAACCCCAGACGGAGCGATGTCAGACTACTGGTTCAGGATCGTGGCCGGTGGAAGGGAGAAGAGCGGACAGCCATGTCCAGCCGGGACATTGCCACCCCACACTCTCTAATCCCACAATCCCCCTTCCAGCGGTCAAACACTCCCTCTGCTCCTATGATAATAACGACGGAATTGAGAAAGAGCTTAAGATGTGCCCAACACTGCTCAGATCTGGAGTAGATCCACGATAATCAATCATTCAGTGGTATTTATTGAGCAGTGTGGTGAGTTGTGTCTGAAGGACCACACTAAGTCTCTGTCCCACATGGGGCTGACAATTGAAGTGTAGAGAGAGAAGATATCTTGTTCCCATTTTACAGATGAGGAAAAGGAAGCCCAGTGACTTGCCCAAGGTCATATAGCAAGACCAGGAGCAGAGCTGGGATTAGAACCGAGGTCTCCTTCCACTAGGCCGGGAGGAGGGCTATGTATTGCTCCTGTCTCTCCAAACATCTGAGATGGGAAGGAGCTAAGCAAAATGGGAAACACTGAGATGTCACTTTCTCAGACCTGTCTGGAACGGGGAGTGACATTCGCCAAAGGGGAGAGCCTCTCTGCACTGCATAATCGCTTAGAATGGAACCATTTTCCTCCTTGACTGAACCCGGGGAAACTGAATTTTTTCTTCACGGCCCTTCCACCTCCTCCTCTTTCAATGGAAGAAGAAATGTGTGTGGCTCGGAGGTAAGGGGACAAGCAGCCATCCCTTCCACCTTCACCTCTGCATCTTCTAGTCAGGGGGGTTGGACACTAATCAACCGGTCAGTAGTATCTGTTGAGCGCTTACTGTGTGCAGAGCACTGTACTAAATGCTTGGGACAGTACAATATAACAGAGTTGGCAGTCACTAACAGGGTAGATTACTCTCCCTCAGTCTGCCCATCCACTCCTCTTGGAAGACCAGTTCTGAAGTTTGGGAGAGTCGGGGGGCTTTTGGTTGCTTGTTTTTGTGGGGGGGTTTTATGGTATTTAAGCGCTTACAATGTGCCAGGCACCTTACTAAGCATTATCCTAGATACAGGATAATCAGGTTGAACACAGTCCCTAACCCACATAGGGCTCCACAGTCTTAATCCCCATTTTACAGATGAGGGAACTGAGGCCCAAAAAAGCAAAGTGACTTGTCCAAGGTCCCACAGCAGACAAGTGGCGGAGCCAGGATTAAAACCCTGATCGGTGCACGGGCCTGAGCAGTGTGGGGAGCTGTGTTAAAACCCTCTCAGGCCCGTGCTCTTTCCACTAGACCACACTGCTTCTCATTCCAACTCCATCCAGGCCTGCTAAACTCAGAGATAGGAGGATCTATTAACAACCAAAATGAAAATTACTAGGGCCATATGCTACTTGGTTAGTCAAAAGCCACCTGATGAGAACCCAATCAATCTAGAGTATTTACTGAGTGCTTTCTCTGTGCAGACTATTGTTTTAAGCACTTGGGAGAGTACTGGATAGTAGGTAGGTACTATCCCTGCCCTCAAGGACTTTACTATCTAGCAGGGGAGACAGATAATAAAACCAATTGCATCTCACTAAAGGTCTAGTTTGGGAGGCCTGGGTTATTCATTCATTCAGTAGAACTTGTTGAGTACTTACTGTGTTCTGGATGAAACTCGAATAACTGTTATCCACCCCAGGGCTTAGTTCAGTGTCTGGCACCTAGTTAAAAAAAAAACAACTGCTCAAGCAGAGTGGTCTGGTGGAAAGAGCACGGCACCAGGAATCAGGTAACCTGGATTCTAGTCCCAGGGTTGCCACAGGCCTGATGCGGGACCTTGGGCAAATCACTTAAGCTCTCTGAGCCTCAGTTTCCTCGGATGTAAATGAAGATATGATACCGGCTCTCTCTCCCTCTTAGGTTGTGAACCTCAGTGGGACAGGGAGCGGCGTGGGCTATTGGAAAGAGCACAGATCTGGGAATCAGAGGACTTGGGTTCTAATCCCAGCTCTTCCATTTGTCTGCTGTGTGACTTTGGGCAAGTCCCTTAACTGCTTTAGGCCTGTTCCCTCATCTAGAAAATGGGGACTCATTACCTGTTCTCATTCCTACCTAGACTGTCCGCCTCATATGGTACAGGTTATCTGATTATCTTCTATCTATCCAGCTCTTAGGACAGTGCTTGGCACACAGTAACTGCTTAATAAATGCCGCATTTATTATTGTTAGCCTGGAACTACCCCAGTGCTTAACACAGGGTTTGATACCTAGTAAGCGCTTAATAATTACTGTCATTATTAATAGTAATTGTCAGACACTGTGCCTCACTGAAACCAGACAGACTCGAGTTGTCAAGGCTTGTTTATTAAATACAACTAGAAACTCCACTGTCGTGAGTGCTAGTGTGCACGTAACCATGTGTATATTTGTGCACTCCATGTGTCTGTGTTGGCTGAGGCAGCCAATTCCCTCCCTCGCTATCCTAGGGGCAATATATATTTATATATATTTTTTCTATTGCCTTTGCTTTCAGAAGACAAGCCTTCTAGTGAATTAATATCTCCAGTGGAGAAGCATGGAAAATATCATTTGTTCGATATTCTGGTGATGCAACCTGTAGTTGTATGAACAGTAATATCTTTTAAATAGATGTATTCATCCTGCCTAAACAGTCTGAGCTACAGTGAGTTGCCTTTAACCAGGGTCTAATCATTCCTCTTGCAGTCCATCTGATTTATGTGTCTGCCTTGAAACAGAAACAGAGAGAAATCCACCCTCATCCCTGCTCCGCCTCTTTGATTTCTAGTGTGGGGAGTCCCACCGATTGTCCCACCTCACCTCTCCTCCATCCCTCTGCCCCCTGTAAAATGAAATAGAATGAAAAAGGGAAGGCTGATCTTCCTGGAAGGGGGCAAGAGGGGAGATGGTGGGGGGTTGAGATCGATCAATCAGTGTTTTTTATTGAGCACTTTCTATGCGTAGAGTACCGTTCTAAGCCAACTCTTACCTCAACCGAAACAGACTTCAGAACCGAAGATCTCTCCGCAACCAACCCAAGGATCTCTCCTCCCCATCCCTCCCTTTCTCCTTCCTTCCCTTCTTTCCTTCCTTCCTCCTTCCCTCCCTTCCTTCCTCCCTCTCCCTCCCCCAGAGCCGCCCCCCCACTCACCGGAGCTGACTCATGGCCAGAATCAGGCAGGAAAATTCAATAGCCTGAAAATTAAGTCTCCACCTCCCAGCTGGTTCCAGAAGAGAATTCTCACTGGGGCACAGGGCCGGCCACGGGCATCTGAGAGACGGAAAACAAAAGGAGAATGTAGGGGAGGGAGGGGCGGGAATTCCATCCGAGTTCTTTATCCCAAATCTCTCCAATACACACCGCTAGGCCAAGGTCCGGAATTGCAGTCAGAATGAGGGTAAAATGGTGTGGGGAATTGGTGGCGATATGTGGGATGCAGTTCCCAGGATGCCATAGTGAAATTGATCTGGTAAGGGTGGGCATATCAATCAATCAATTGTATTTATTGAGCACTTACTGTATGTAGAGCAGAGTGTGCAGAGTAGGAAAGTACAATAGAGCTAGTAAACACTAACCTTGCCCACAAGGAGCTTTCAGTCTAGAGGGGAAGGCAAACTTTAAAACAAATGATAGATAAGGGAAATATCTATAAGGGAAATAGAGTATAAGGATAGGGATATACGTGCTGTGGGGCTGGAGTGAATACCAAAGTGCTTGTGGGGTATACAGCCAAGTGCGCAGGCGATGCAGACGGAGAAGGCAGATAGAGGAAATGAGGGTTTAGTCAGGGAAGGCCTGTTGGAGGAGATGTGATTTTGAAGGTGGGGAGGCTTTTGAAGGTGGGGAGAGTTATGGACTGTTAGATATAAAGGGGGAGAGAGTTCCAGGCCAGAGGAAGGATACGACCAAGAGGTCGGCGGCGAGTAGTTGAGATGAAGGTGAATAGGTTGGCATTAGAGGAGCAGAGTGTGTGGACTGAGTTGTAGTAGTAGATCAGTGAGGTTAGGTAGCAGGGAGGGAAATGACTGAGTTCTTTAAAGCTGATGGTGAGGAGTTTCCGACTGATATAGAGATCCAAGTGGAGTGAGTAGGTTGGAATTAGAGGAGCGACATGTGTGGGCTGGGTTGTAGTAGGAGAGCCGCAAGGTGAGGTAGGAGGGGGATAATGAGGCCCAGAGAGGTTAAGTGACGTGCCCAAAGTCACACAGCAGGCCAGTGGCAGAGCCGGGACTAGAACGGGTGGTTTCCTCCACGCCCTGGGCTCTTTTCCCGGGGCCATGCTGCCTCCCGTGAAGAGAGAGAAATAGAGGATCAGAGATGGGGAAGGAGAGACACCTGGGGGTAAGTCACATATTTTGTGAAACAAAAGTTCATTTTATAAATATAATAGTGAGATTCATGTACCTTTCACACAACCCAGCCAGGGATATTGTGTCTGTATCAATTTGAACCCATTCAAGATTGTGCATTATCATCTTATGATAATACTAATAATAATAATGCTTGTTAAGCACTTACTATGTGACAAGCCCTGTAATAAGCACTAGGGTAGTCACAAGGCAATCAGTTAGTCAATCATATTTACTGAGCACTTACTTTTTTGCAGAGCACTGTACTATGCTCTTGGGAAAGTACAGTATAAAAATAAACATATATTCCCTGCCCACAAAGAGTTTACAGTCTAGAGGACAAGTTTACATCCAAATGAGGCTCAAAGTCTAAATGGGAGGAAGAACAGGTATCATATTCCCCATTTTACAGATGAGGAAACTGAGGCTCAGATATGTGAAGTGACTCGCCCAAGAACACTGAGTAAATAACTGACGGAGCTGGGATCAGAACCCAGGTCCTCTGACTCCTCAGACTGGACTCTTTGTCTCATGGTTAGGTGGTGGCAATATAGTTACCCTGTCTCATGGTCAAATTAAAGTGGAGAACACACAGAAAACAACACACTGGCTGGCAGTACTGGTGTTCTGTGTTCTAAATCTACCTCCGGTGCTGTGTGACCTTAGATAAGTCATTGCACCTCTCTGAGATTTCACATTCCCCCTCTCTAGAATAGCTAGAGAAATCACTCCCTCTTCCATGCTCAAGATGTTTCAAGGAAGTCACATGAGGTCTGCAAAGCTTTTTGCTATCGGAATGCCCAGTTTTTCTATTTGTTATCCAATCAGACAGGGGGATCAGGATCGAAGCTCCAGGAACCCTTCTCTGGAAATAAAGTTATTTCTACTTCCAGCTGCACTCCCCCAGCCTATAAATCCTCAGAAGATAAATCGCAGGGGACTTGATAAGAAAGTAAAAATCACTCGCACCGTATCTTTTAGAGTTTGTAAAATAGCCACGACAGCGGAATCCACAGCTCTCTGTCTTCCTCCCTCTTTCCATTCCCAGCTGGAGATTGGGACTCCCTACAAGGGAAATTCTAGAGAGAAGCAGCATGGCCTAGTAGATAGATCATGGGCCTGGGACTCAGAAAGCCCAAGCTGGCCACTAGTCTGCCGTGTGACCTTGGTCATGTCACTTCACTTCTATGTGCTTCAGATACCCTATCTGTAAAATGGGGATTTAGACTATGAGCCCCAGGGGGGACAGAGACAAGGTCCAACCTGATGATTTCGTATCTACCCCAGCACTTGGTACCATGCCTGGAACATAGTTAGCGCTTAATAAATACCATTAAAAAAATGTTCCCCGCAAGGTGTTTCAGTTAGTAAGCCTGCTCTGGGCAGCAGTCAAATTGTCGGAGGGGACACATTTTTTGGAACAGAGTCAGTTTGTGAGACTGACCTCTTTTTTTCCCTTTCTGGTCCCCTGATATAAGAACACATGACCACCAGCCTAAGCTCATTGTGGGCAGGCAATGCATCTGTTACATCTTGTACTCTCCCAAGCTCTTATTACAGTGTTCCGTACCCAGTAAGTGTACCATAAATACAATTGACTAGCTCACTAGCTGTGTCTGGACCGGAGCCTTGACCCATCCGATCCAGGTCCGCCACCAACAGCGGTAACCAGATGCTTGGGAGGGACCAGGAATCCGCTGTCCTCCTGAACTAGAGGGGTCCACTTCCCCCCATCTGTTTGGGGCCCTGGGAAAAATACTGGAGTGGGGGGTGGGGAGGTCTTCATTTGCAAAAAGATGGAGGATGCAGGAGTAGGAAGGGGTAATAATAATACTAATACTACTAGAGCTTTTTAAGTGAGCACTATGTGCTAAGCACTGTACTAAGCCCTGAGGTAGATAGATGATAATCAGATCAAACTTAGTCCCTGTCCAACATGGAGCCGTTGGGTAGGCAGGTAGAGGTGTCGAGTGTTCCCAAGTAACTGGGCAGTCTTGGTTCATCAGCTAGAGAAGCAGAGAAATAGCATGGCCTGTTGGATAGAGCACGGGCCTGGGAGTCAGAAGGACCTTGAGTTCTCATCCTGGCTTCACCAGCTGTTTGCTGCGTGATCTTGGACAAGTCACTTCACTTTTCTGGGTCTCAGTTACCTCATCGCTAAAATGGGGATTAATATTGTGAGCCCCACATGCGACAGGGACCGGGTCCAACCCGCTTACTTTGTATATGCCCCAGCATCCATGGAAACCCTGCTTTCAAGGAGCTTACAATCTAGCGTACATGATCAATCAATCAATCATATTTATTGGATATTTTCTAGAGCACTGTTTTAAGTGTTGGGAGGGTACAACATAACAATATAACAGAGTTGTTAGACACAATCCCAGCCCACAGCAAACTACAGTCTAGAAAGGGAGGCAAACATTAATATAAATAAATTACAGATACATACATGAGAGCTGTCGGGCTGAGGGAGAGGTTAATGAAGGGAGCAAATCCAAGTGCAAGGGCGATGCAAAAGGGAGTGGGAGAAGAGGAAATGAGAGCTGAATCAGGGAAGGCCTCTTGGAGCAGATGTGCTTTCGATAAGACTTCGAAGGTGGGGAGAGTAATTGTCTGTCAGATATGAAGAAGGAGGGAGTTCCAGACCAGAGGCAGGACGTGGGAGAGAGGTCTGCGTACATCGAGGTACAGTGAGTAGGTTGGCATTAGAGGAGTGAAGTGTGAGGGCTGGGTTGCAGTAAGAAATCAGGGAGGTAAGGTAGGAGGGGGCAAGTTGATTGAGTGCTTTAAAGCAGATGGTAAGTAGTTTCTCTTGGATGCGGAGGTAGATAGGCAATCACTGGAGGTTTTTGAGAAGACGGGAAACATGGACTGAACGTTTTCATGGAAAAATGATCCAGGCAGTAAAGTGAAGTATAATAATAATATTGGTATTTGTATTTGTTTATTATGTGCAGAGCACGGTTCTAAGCGCCGGGGTAGATACAGGGTAATCAGGTTGTCTCACGTGAGGCTCACAGTTAATCCCCATTTCACAGATGAGGTAACTGAGGCCCAGAGAAGTTAAGTGACTTGCCCACAGTCACACAGCTGACACTGGTGGTGGCGATGGACAGTAAAATAAATAATAAGATAGCAACTGAACAAAAGGCTATGTATATAAGTGCTGTGGGGGTGAAGATGGGGTCAGTATCAAAGTGCTTAGGGTATTCTAGACTCTAGATTGTAAGGGAATGTGTCTGTTTATTGTTGTAGTATACTCTCCCGAGTGCTTTGTACAGTATTCTGCACAGAGTAAGGGCTCAATATATATGACTGACTGAATTCCTCTCAAGTGCATACGAGATGCACAAAGAGAGGGAAAATCGAATGGAGAGATGGGAGATGAAGCAGAGAAGGCTTCTTGGAGAAGTGATGTCAGAAGGGTTTGGGGGATGGGAAGTGTGATGGTCTGTTGAATGTGAAGAGGTAGAGAGTTCCAGGCAGAAGAGAAGAAGGAAATGAGGTGTCAGTGATGAAAGAAATGGGAAATACAGCAGATCCAAACTCTCGGGAGCCCTTTCTCACTGCCCTTTTGGAACAGGAGGTTATTATAAAGCCTCAGACACTGACTGCTTTCCATCTCCCAACTCGTGGAGATCATCTCCTACTGGTGATTCTCTCAGACAGTCAATCATATTTATTGAGTGCTTACTGTGTGCAGAGCACTGTACTAAGCACTTGGGAAAGTACAATAAACAGTAAATAGGCCCATTCCCTGTCCATAACAAGCTTACAGTCTGGAGGGGGAGGGCGGAATCTTCACTCCAGGCACTCCCACCCCTCAGTGATATCTAATCCCAATCCCTCCCTCTGCAGTTTCTTCCAGATTTCTCTGGCCTTTTCTATGACTCATTTACACTCTCATCCGAATCATTCTGCCCTGGCCCATTCTCAGTCAGCGGAGGGCTCCATAAAAGTAAGATTAAAGTCGCAGGGCTTTCATTACCCCCAGAGCGAGTAGATTCAGTCAACAGCACCAGGTACTGGTGGTCACGTTTAGCCAGGGCTATGGAGAGTAATAGATCAGACCCTAAATACCTGCCTCGATCACAAGAGAATGAGGTCTCCTTCCATTATATATTTATCTCTTCTTGAAAGGAGAAGCCCTAAACTGGAGGAGACAAGGCTGAGAGAAAGAGAGATTTATTTCTATTGCTCTTTGGGAGACAAGGAATAAATCAGAATTGACCAGGCAGTATTTCCTTAAAGAATTTCTCATTCCTTCAAGTATTTCTCATCCCTGCCCAGTCTCTCCTCAGCAACCTAAGAGCTTCTGCTCAGCGTACGCTTTACAGACTCCAGAAAACCCATCGTTGACGGCCTTTGATTGAGTATCTATTGGGTACAGAGCCCTGTCTAATAATGGTAATAATGTAGTCCCCTCTCAGGGTCGCACCTGGAGAGTTTCCAGTACTCTACCAGTCTTGACTACAGGAGGCAGAGTCAAGTAGAGACACACCCATTCCATTCCTAGCTGGGCCAGTGGCTGGTGAGTGGAAGGCAATCAGATACAAGTCAAAACTCATCTGTGCTAAGCAGCAACGGCATGTGAAAGAGTCGAGGCCAGAGACTCGTTTACTGTGTGGAAAGAGGCAAACGTAAACCACTTCCGTATTTTTACCAAGAAAACTACGCATACACTACGAGAACAATCGCAGATGGAAATGGGGCATTCTGGGGGAGATGTGCCCATGGAGTCGCTATGGGTAAGACACGACTCGACAACATAAGACAACAACTACAAATAGTAGCAGTAATTGTTGTAAAGAAGTAGTAACAATGATGATGATTTCAGTATTTGTTAAGCACTTCCTATGTGCCAAGCGCCGTTCTAAGTGCTGGGGTAGATACAAGGTAATCAGGCTGTCCTTCGTGGGACTCACACTCTTAAATCCCCATTTTACAGACCAGGTAAGTAAGGCCCAGAGAAGTGAAGTGATTTGCCCAAGGTCACACAACAGAAAAGTGGCAGAACCGGGATTAGAACCCACGATCTATCACTCCCAAGCCCGTGCTTTTGCCACCGGGCCATGTTGCTTCCCATTAATTGCAATCGTAGTCTACTACTTGGCAGAGTGTGTGACCCATAGTGAGCACTTAACCAATGCCACAATTATTGTTGTTGAGTGAGTGGTGCCAAAGAATCACAACCCCACCATCTGTGTCTGTCCCTTGGACTGTGTTAGGGGAAAGTCCGCTCCTTACCCTCATTCTCTGTGAATGAGCTTCACCTCCGCCCTCTAACCTCATTCCCAGAACAAAATGATCAAATCTCACGAGGCCACGAAGCCGGGGGCCAAGGCAGGGAAAGGAGGTGATGGGGAAAAGCAAGCGTCCCAAGGGCCGTTTCAGCCTGTGGACCCGCTCCTCCCCGCCACTCACTCCCCGCCACACTGTGAGAACCCAAATCCACTATAATTACTTTTAATCACTGATTTTGTTTTTCTGCTTTCCCCAGCCCTCCAACCACTCTAGCTGCCTTCAGCGGTGGAGAAAAAAAAATCCCCTGATTGTGTTCGGGGTCCTGGCCATTTTCATTTTCTCTTTTAATTTTCTCACTCATTTTTTCTGCTTTCTTCCACCAAGCAATGATTTTTTTTTTCCTGAATGTTGTATGCAAACGGCTCTTCTACGAACTTGTCCCAGCCCATCTGTCGGATCAAACTGTACAGAGGGAGCGAGATTACTGCAGAAGCAGCTGAAAGAGAACGTGGCTTTTGTGGATTCTATCCATAAAGAGACATTGGACGGGCCGGGGATTTTCAAGCTCCTCTCTCTCTCACCTGCTTATTATGGACATGAAATCATGGAGACCTGGGCTGGAATGGGCCTGGAGAGGTCATCTAATCCATCGCCCTGGCTCTGCAGTAGAACAACCCAGGCAAAATGAATCCAAGCAAATTCATTCACTTTTCCGAAACCTACTTGTGACCTACAAGTGATTCCATGAAAAGCAGTGTGACCTAATAGAAAGAGGCCAAGCTGGGATTCAGAGGATCTAGGTTCTATTCCTGGTTCTGCCACTTGTCTGCTGTGGGACCTTGGACAAGTCATTCAACTTTTCTGGGCCCGGTTTCCTCATCTGCAAAGTGGGGATTCAATACCTGTTTTCCCTCTACTGAGAGCCCCTAATAGAACCTGATTATTTTGTATCTACCATTCAGCTTAGTGCAGCACTTGGAAAACAGTAAAGTGCTTAACAGCTATCACAGTTTTTATAACAAATAATTGTACTGCTTAAGCTTGGACCATGCACAGGTATAGATACAAAATAATCAGGTTGGACACAATCCCTGACCCCCATGAGGCTCACAGTCAAAGGGGAGAGAGAAAAGGTTTCTTATCGTCATTTTACAGATGAGAAAACTGAGTCATTAAACTGTGAAGTGACTTACTCAAGGTCACCCAGCAGGAAGGCAGCAGAGTTGGGATTAGGACCCAGTTCCCCTGACTCTTAGGTGAATGCTCTTTCCTCTAGGTCACGCTGCTTCCCATTTCAGGTGTTACCTGCCTTCCCCCTCAGAAGCGCTCCCTTAGCATTAATCTAAACTCTTACCGCTTTAAAAGCCCATTTATTCTTTGAGTGGAAAGGGGGTGGGTCACAGAATCATGCGCCTGGACAAGCCTGAATCAAGAAACACAGCCGGGAAAGGGCCACATCTGTCTACCCATCTGTCAATTTAGCACATTAGCTGTTAGAGGTGAGCGAAATGTTTCAGGCAAAAGTTTGGAATATCAACTTTGGGGCTGAGAATCAGCCACTTCCATGTTCGGTAAACTTAATAGCAACAACCAAAATCTCTACGATAGTAGGCCACATCTACAGTACACTAATAATCCAGATTGGTTGAGGAGCAGTGTAGCCTAGTGGAAAGAGCAAGGGCCTGTGATCCAGAAAACCTGAATTCTAATTCCAGCTCTGGCTCTTGCATGCCATGTGCCTCCTTATTTTCATCTATAAATGGGGTCTGTGTTTGATCTGCTGAACAAATACTAGGATTATTATGACTTTTATTTACCAGATGGTCATATTTTTCATGTCATTAGACCCCACAATGTTTGCCCAGCTCCTGAGGGAAGTTAGGAGGGAGTAGGAAAGAAAAGTCACTAAAGCACTAGATTGGGAAGCAGCATGGAGTAGTAGAAAGAGCACAGCCCTGGAATTCGGAAGACCCGGCTTCTAAACCCGGCTCTGCCACTTGTCTATGTGACCTTGTGCAAGTCATTTCTCTGGGCCTCAGTTCCCTCATCTGTGAAATTCTGTGAAATGGGGATTCTATACCTGTTCTCCCTCTTACCTAGGGTGTGAGCCCCATGTGGACCCTGATTATCTTGTATCTACCCTAATGCTCGGTACAGTGGTCGGCATATAGCAAGCACATAAATACTACAATTATTAATGTAAGCTCCTCCACTTGACTGCCAACTCCTCAAGGGCAGGGAAGTGCCTACCAACTCTACTGTACTCTCCAAAGCACCAAATACAGTGCTCAGCAAACAGAAAGTACTCGATAAATATTTAGATTGACATTGGGAGAAAGTTCTTTGGTTTCCAAATTCGTGTCTGCCAATTTTGTATCTACTCCAGCACTTAGTACAGTGCCTGGTACACAGGAAGTGCTTAACAAATACCATTAGAAAGTGGATACCTCTATTTCCAGGGCCTCCAGGGAGAGAGTCAGGCCTGAGGCCAGATATCCTCGTCCAACCATCCACTTCCTCCCAGAACGACTCCGTCTTAAGCCACTTCCAGGTGCGGTAGCCATTTAACAGGCTTATTCTTCTGCCAACCCCCGGTAATCATTACTTTTCACAAACGACTCCCAGAGTTTCTATTCATCTCTACGGCTTAGGCCTTTATCGGGTTTTCACGCTGAAAGGGGTCTCGCTGTTGCTAGAGGATTGGCCAAGGATTGGGGTGAGAAAACGGTATTCTATTAATGGCTTTGTAGCCCTCTATAGAGTATTTAAGTGGGTTTCAGTGTGTTGGGAGAAAAGATTCTGATTAAATCAGAACCACCATCTGGATCCGAGTTCCGATAAGCGGAGACAGTGTGTTTGCCTCCGTGCTTACTGACAGTGTTGCATTCTCCCTCACTCTAGCTTTCTAGCCCTGTCTCCCCACCTCCAGTTAGCTCTTGAGAAGTAATAAATAGGCCCCGTGCAGTCCATTTAGAATAGCGAGTAAACTGATAGAAAAAGCAGAAACTAGTGATAATCACTGATCGGTCCAGATATGCATTCTTCATTGAAGTTGTACTAAGCGCTTAGTTCAGCGTTCTGCAAATGGTAAGTGCTCATGAAGTATGATTGACTGACTGACTGAATTTCTTGAAAACCTTACCAAATACTTTCCTGACCACGAGCTGATTCGTTTCCCCCAAAATAGGTAGGGGGTGGGGAGACGGGAGGGCCCCCTGGAGGAATTGAGAATCAGAGAACTAACAGGGGAGGTGGGTTGTGTGACTGTGGGCAAATCACTTAACTTCTCTGTGCCTCAGTTCCCTCATCTGTAAAATGGGGATTAAGACTGTGAGCCTCACGTGGGACAACCTGATTACCCTGTATCTACCCCAGCACCTAGAACAGCACTCTGCACATAGTAAGTGCTTAACAAATACCAACATTATTATTATTATTATTATTAGTCCACGCTGCTTCACAATATACCCAAATTATTATAATTATTTCTAATTTAGGGCAACACATGGTTTCCCTGACTCTGAAGCTCGTGGGTTCCTCTCTGCGCCGCTCCTTCGGCATGATTCATCAAGCACGGTCCAGAGGCTCCAAAGATGCCCCAGCCACCCCGCCACCTCAGGCCGAGCGGACCAGGCTAGGCCAGAGCCACTGCCGAGGTTCTCCAACTCAAGATTCATCTCCATCAACCTACTCCTCCTGGGAAGAGCCCGCTGGTGGCAGTTCCCAGAAATCCGCCCGCTCAGCACTGTCTGCAAAAATGAGCACTTGAGTGCTATGGGGGGTGGGGGGTGGTCCCCTCCAGCTGCACCCAGACTTGCCATCATTAACGCTTGTACGATTTCCAGAAACACCAACCCAGGCGTCGGGAAGCGAGCTCTGATTATGGCAGGCCGTTCTGGGGCACACAGACTTTCAGGGAAATGGTTGAGGTAAGGCTAATTGCTCTTCATCATTCCCTTCCAGAAACACTGGGTTCTCTCTCTCTCTCCCTCCCTCTCTTTCCTTCTCTCTCTCTCTCCTCTTTCTATCCTCTGTCTCCCTCTCCCCCTCCTGTTTCTCCCTCACTTTCTCTTTCCCCTTCCTCTTTTCCTTTTTCCCCCCCTCTTCTCTCCCTCCCTCTCTTTCCCCCTTCCCTCTCCCCATTTCTCCTTCCTGGTGACTGCTGTCTTATCCCTGGAGTTTGCTGTGGCCGCCCTTTTCTCTCCAGGAGCCAACTCCCTGGGAAATAAACAGGGAAAGAGAACCGGGAGAGGGAATGGGGAAAGTCAAAGGACAAGGGAATGGGGGAAGGGAATTGGACTCACCTAAACAGAGGATCTGGTCCCTCCAGAGGCTGAATTAGTAACCCAACTGGGACGAGAGCAGGACTCGTCCTAAAAGAAGTTACCGGGGTGGCCACCGGTACCACCTACAGGTACTCGACTCTCCTTGACTAGAAAACAACAAACTCAGGATCCAACGTGTACGTTACATAGATTATACAATAAACTGGTGCCATAAGGACATGCAAAGAGATTATCACCTTTATTATATTATACGTTAACACTTCCTTCCCCTTTCAGCTTATCCTCTGACCCCAGTTCCCACTCTGTCCCAAACCTGAAACTTCCACTTACAGTTCACCAGACCCCAACTCTTTTCATCCTCACAGCCCTTCAGAAACCCCACCTCCTCCAGGAAGCCTTCCCCGATTAATCCACCACATCCCCAGCCGGGTCAACCCAACAGCTGCCCTTAGCGCCGGTATCTTATTTCTCCTGCTGCTTCTATGTACAAAGATACATTCATCTGTATATTCAGTTCTCCGTTCAGCTCTCTCATCCTGACATTTTCTTACTACTCCCTGTGGTAACCCCATCCTTCCACCTTCTCCCACTCTTTGTACATCATTCTTGTCTGTCTTGCTTCCCATTCAAATATAAGCTCCTTGAGAACCCTGTGTGGGCAGGGACTGTCTCTCTTTATTGCTGAATTGTACTTTCCAAGTGCTTAGTTCAGTGTTCTGTCAAAGTAAGCGCTCAGTAAGTAGGATTGAATGAATGAATGTCAGAGAAATTGTGATTTGTTTCTGTTGGACTTCTCCAGTGTTTTGCTCTCAGTAGGTGCTCAGTACATATCACTGATAGAGTGGTTGATTGACAATTGCCATTTAGCACCTACTTTGGGGTAGGACTGGACTGGGCCCCCCAGAATGAGCCAGGCAGTCATAAAGCAGTTTGCCCTAGTGGAGAGAGTCCAGACCTGGGAGTCAGAAGGACCTGGATTCTAATCCCAGCTCCACCCTTTTTCCGCTGTGTGACCATGGGCAAGTCACTTCACTTCTCTGGGCCTCAATTAACTCATCTGTAAAATGGGAATTAAGGCGTGAGCTCCATGTGGGATATGGCCTGTGTTCAACCTACACCAGAGCTTAGTACATAGTAAGTGCTTTACAAACACCACTAAAAGAAAAAAAAGATTCCTACCCTCTAGGAGCTTTCCATCTTTTCGGCAACTGGAAAAATTAAACAAACGCAACAGTTAGACATGAAACCTTCCCCGACCCCAGTCTGGCAACCATTTCTAGCTGCACCAGTCTTTATGTAGCTGCTGAAAATCTTGCATATAATTTTGGTTAAATGTCGCCTTGTGCTTTAAGGCACTAATTCCTGCATATCGATCAATGGTATTTACTAAGCACTTCCTGTGTGCAGAGAATAATACAAAGTGCTCGGGACAATATTATAGAATTAGCCACAATTCCTAACACCAAGAATCTTACAGTCCACTGTGTGCAGAGCACTGTACTAAGCACTTGGAGATTACAATAGAATTAATAGATCCCTACCTTCAAGCAGCATATTTATATCTCCATAATTTATTTTAATGACGGTCTCCCCTTCTAGATTATAAACTCTTTGAGGGCAGAGATCATGTCTACTAACTCTGTGGTATTGTACTCTCCCAAGTGCCTTAGAGTGCTCTGCTCACAGTAAATTCACAGTAAATACCACTGATTTATTGAGGATTTTGAGGATTTGTGCCCCAGTATGTGTTTCTGAGTGGGGCAGGGGAGTGATTTCTGGTCTGTCTCTCAATTAGTAATAATCATAATACTTGTGATATCTGTTAAATGCTTACTATGAGCCAGGCCCTCTACTAAGAAGTGGAGAAGATACAAGGTAATTGGGTACTGGACATAGTCCCTGTCCCACATGGGGCTCCTCACAGTCTAATCCCCTTTTTATAGATGAGGTAACTGAGGTATGAAGAAGTGAAGTGACTTGCCCAAGGTTACACAGCAGACAAGTGGCAAAGTCAGGATCAGAACCCAGCTCCTTCTGACTCCCAGGGCCGTGTTCTATCCGCTAGGTCACACTTAGCCATCAGAGATCATGTATCCTCTCTTGTAATTTCCCACAGTGACCAGCATAGAATTCTCCAAGAATAACATTTGAAAAATAGAAATGATGAGGAGGACCAGGAGGAGAGGAAAGAGGAGGAGGATGCAGTAAAACTGAAATACCCTCCATTGTGCCAGGACAATTGTTTTCATTCTGCTTTCCAAGCTGATCACAGTGGCTGAATTAAGGAACAGTCTTCTGTTCTTCCTACTTCACCTCTCTGCCTGGATACAGCGGGACCCGGGGACGTAAGATTCTTTGGTCCTCAACTGCACGTGGCATCAGGTCCGGTGGGAGAGTTACTGCACGAGTCTTCCAAAATGCAAGGCTCTGCCTGACAGGTTGCAGCCCCTGCATTCTAGGAGAACTGGATGAACTGTTTTGATAAATAGAGAGCGTATGACAAACAAGCCCTCATTTCCCCTATTCCCTCTTTTGAGGTTGTGCATTTTGATATGTCCTTTAAACAACTGTGTTCTTGCTTCCTGGGCCTGGAGCCAAGAGGTCAGTGCGAATTTCGACACAGTGATGGAAAGGGGAGGGGGTGCGGTGGTGCCACACCGCCTCTTTTCCTATCATACAAGGAAGGCTGCCTGGAGGAGGCAGGATTTCCCCTAGGATTTCCCACAAGGGAGTCCTCCCTACCTTCCTCCCTTCCTCACCTTTTCCCTTTCTCAAAGGACAGACAGCCATTTCACCACCCCTCCGTTTTATTAACAAGTCGTCGGAAGTTAATGTTGCAAAAGACTTTGCTGAGTAGAATTTCTAAGGACGTTTCGTGTCATCCCACCACTTTATTGATTGCTATTTTTAATTTAAATCTTGGACAGGTTCCTTTCTTTTTTTCCTCTCCCGGGGTCTTTCCTGTTGCAGAGTGAGAGAAGCAGATTTCAGGATCCAGGAAGGACGGTGTTGGAGAGGGAGCATGGCTGAGTGGAAAGAACCTGGGCTTAGGAGTCAGAGGACCTGGGTTCTAATTCTGACTCTAACACTTATCTATCTCGGAGAAGCAGCGTGGCTCAGTGGAAAGAGCCCGGGCTTTGGAGTCAGAGGTCATGGGTTGGAATCCCAGCTCTGCCACTTGTCAGCTGCATGACTGTGGGCAAGTCACTTAACTTCTCTGGGCCTCAGTTACCTCATCTGTAAAATGAGGATCAAGACTGTGAGCCCCACATGGGACAACCTGATTCCCCTGTGTCTACCCCAGCGCTTAGAACAGTGCTCTGCACATAGTAAGCGCTTAACAAATACCAACATTATTATTAAGTCACTTCACTTCTTTGGGTCTCGGTTTCCTCATCTGTAAAGTGGGGATTCAAAACCTGTTCTTCACTCTGTGCTTCTCAGAGCGAAGAAGTGACCTATGCCCTGCCCTCAAGGAGCTTCTACTGTAATGGGATGTGACATTAGGACAATGAGGCAGGTACCCAATGAGCAAAATTCCTTCAATGTCTTAAGATCCAGCAGTAGTTCCCTGGTAGTTGGGATCCAGGCCGAGGATTCAATTTCAGGAGTTTGGACAGATGACCGGATAGCTACACACTGGGTTAGGGAATATGTCTGCTAATTCTGTTGAACTGTACTCTCCCATGCACTTAGTACAGTGGTCTGCACAAAGCAAGCTCTCAATAAGTATCACTGATTGATTGATTTGGGCTTTCCCTGCTTTGGGTTTGTCCTCCCCTAAGTATCGTAAAAGAAATGCTGCTGTATTCAGACAAGGGAATGAAATATTTGGACAATTCACTTTACTTCTCTGGGCCTCAGGTACCTCATCTGTAAAATGGGAATTGAGAATGTGAGCCCCAAATGGGGCAGGGAGTGTGTCCAACCCAAATCCATCGCGGTGCTTAGTACAGTGCCTGACACATAGTAAGCACTTAAATACCATAATTATTATTATTATTTCAATCAATTAATAGTATTTACTTAGCACTTACTGTGTGCAATACACTGTCCTAGGTGCTTGGTAGAGCACAGTGCAGTAGGTAGATACAATCCCTGCCCTCACAGGTCGCTACAGCAACATGGCAGCCTCAGAATAATCTAGGACAACACTCAGACAAGAAACTCAGAGAACTTCTTTGATCACTGATCACCTGCTCCCACCTCAGTTCTTACACCAATGAAAGCAATATATGTCCTGGTGGAAACAGCACAGGACTGGAAGTCCAGAGACCCGGGTTCTAATCCCAACTCTGCCACTGGCCTGCTGGGTGACCTGAGAGCAATCCACCTGTCCGGTCCTCAATTTCCTCCTCTGTAAAACCACCACCACTCTCCCCACAGTCAAAGCCGTATTAAAATCACATCGCTTCCAAGAGGCCTTCCCCAACTAAGCCCTCATTTCCCCTACTCCTTCTCCCTTCCGTGTCAAACTTGCACTTAGATCTATACACTTTGAGCATTTGTTTTCACCCCACTCTAGCCCCACGACACTTACGTATCTATCCATAATTTATTTTAATTTCTGTTCCTCCCTCTATACAGCGGGTTCCCTGTGGGTAGGGAAATTTGTCTATCAACTGTTTTGTATTGTCCTTTCCCAAGCACTAAATGCAGTGTTCTGAAAATTATAAATACTCAATATATATCATTGATTGATTGACTGATGGGGATGAGATCCCTGGTCTCCCTGCCTCATATGTGGAACCAGAACTGCGTCAGTCAATCAATCAATGGTATTTATTGATCTCATATGTGCAGAGCACTATACTAAGCACTTAGAAGAGTACAATACAACAGAATTAGTAGAGATGTTCCCTGCCCATAACAAGCTTTCAGTCTGGAGAAACTTTGGTATTCTACAGCACTTTTATTGCCAAAGCGCTCTCACATTGATTAGCTCATTTCAGCCCTCACAACAAGCCTGTGAGACAGGGAGAGAAGGTAGGCATTATTAGCTCGTTTTGGGCAAGGGAACATGCCTGTGTATTGTTGTATTGCACTTTCCCCAGCACTTAGTACAGTGCTCTGCACACAGTAAGTGTTCAATAAATAGGACTAAATGAATAGATGAATCCTCATTTTACAGATGGAGAAACTGAGGTACAGGGAAGTTAAGTGACTCACCCACAGTCACACGGCAGTTCGGTGGTACAGCTCGAACTCAAACGCAAGTCCTCTGGTTTCTTGACCCCCAGTATGTCTAGAGAAGCAGCGTGGCTTAGTGGAAAGAGCACAGGTTTAAGAGTCAGAGGTCATGGGTTCTGATCCTAACTCTGCCACTTGTCTGCTGTGTGATCTTGGGCAAGCCACTTTACTTCTCTGTGTCTCAGATACCTCATCTGTAAAATGAATAGTAAGACAGTGAGTTCCACGTAGGACAACCTGAATACCTTGTATCTACCCCAGAGCTTAGAACAATGTTTGGCACATAGTAAGCACTTAACATATACCATAATTATTATAAATTGTTATTATTATTATCCCTAAGTGAATAGGACAAAGAGGGATGGGACACTGGAGCAAAATAACCTTAAAGCCTCCTCAGGAAAGCACACCAGCCTCCAAAGAGTGTTTTTTTTCTGCAACCAGGGAGGCTTCTGAACAGCCACTCACTTCTAATCATCTCCAATAAGACAGAAATAGAATAGGAAATGTTATTAGAATAATTTACTGTTCACCAGGCCCTGGTGAATGGGGGCATTCACTCTCTGTTGATCCAACTGGTGTGGACCTCTCTCTGGCTGAGAGAGTGAGGCTGCAGTAATTGGTGAGCATAATATTCTGTTTGCCTTTTATTTGGCTCTCAGGAGGTGGTTTAAGGGGTTTGTTTGCTGTTCTTGTTTACAAGACTAAGTCGAGGAAGCAACGCAGTGCTGAGGAAAGAATCCTGAGTTTCCTCATTCCTTCCCAGCCCTGATTCTGCTCCCAGGCAGAGGCTGCCAGGAACTCCTCGAGTGGGTGTGGGGAGAGACAGCCTCTCACCCACTCACAGATGGTGGGATTTGTTAAGCGTTTACTCTGTGCCAGTCGCTGGGGCAGAATACGGATAATCAGATCGGGCACGGTCCCTGTCAAAGGTGGAGATTGCAGTCTAAGAGGGAGGGAGACAGAGATCTCATGCCCATTTCACAGATAAGGAAAGTGAGGCCCTTAGAGGTGAGGTGACTTGCACGAGGTCACATACGGCAGGCCAGTGGCAAGGTGGAATTAGAACCCGGGTGCTCTGCCAATCAGAGCCATATGCTTTCCACTAGGCAACGCTGCCTGCAGAAGGAAAGTGGTCCTGGCCTGTACAGGCAATAAAAACAAGCTGTAGACCTCCACACTCCCCCTTTCAGCTGAGAAGACCCTCACGGACCTCACTCCTACTTATACGAGGAGCCCCATGCGGGACAGGCACTGTGTCCGATCTGATTAATTTATATCTACCCCACGCTTTCATATAAGTTGGCGTATAGTAAGCACTTACGTACTATTATTATTCTGATTATTGTTGTTGTTACTATGATCATCGGTTAATATAGCTGATAGACTTAGAATGGAGAACTTAAATAACATCTATAAGGGCAGAGAAAACTTTATCATTAAGTTTTATCAACAGCAAAGAGGCCCAGTGGTCACCAAAGAGATGACTCTAATCTGATTTGTTCTCCTTCCCTCTTAGACTGTCAGCCTCACATAAGACAGGGACCGGACACCATCTGATTATTGAGAAGCAACGTGGCTTAGTGAAGAGAGCATAGCTCTGGGAGTTAAAAGGAGCACACGTGTCTGCTGTGTGATCTCGGGTAAGTCGCTGAACATCTCTGGGCCTCAGTTACCTTAGCTATAAAATGGGGATTAAGAGTATGAGCCCCATATGGTCAGGGACTGTGTCCAACCTGATTAACGTGTATCTACCCCAGTGCTTAGAACAGTGCTTGGCCCATAGTAAGTGCTTAATAAGCACCATAATTGATTATCCTGTACCTACCCAACCCCCTCTTCTCCTGCACCAACCCCCACCCCTCTGCCCCAGCCTAGTAAGTACTCATTAGAAAGCATAATAACAGTAATAATCACAATAAGGTTAAGCTAAAAAAAAAAAATCAGGTGGAAAATAATTTTGACAGGGGACCTCAAAGGATCTTAGTGAGAAGCAGCATGGCTTAAGGGAAAGAGTATAGACCTGGGAGTCAGGAGAACTGGGTTCTAATCCTGGATATGTCACTTGCCCGTTGCGTGACCTTGGGCAAGTCACCTAACTTCTCTGTGTCTCAGTTTCCCCACCCCACCTTAGACTTTGCGCCAGAAACTGTGCACGGTCTGTGTATATTGTATCTACTAATTCTATTATATGGTATTCTCCCTAAAGCTTAGTACAGTGCTCTGAACACAGCAAGTGCTCAGTAACTACCACTGATGGATTGCTTCTCTGTTCCCTGGGCTACAGAGTATATCCCTCTAGGTTTCTGAGTGGTGGAGAAAGGGGACAGGTGAAAGAGAGCTGGGGTGGGGAGAGGGGAGTGAGAGAGAGGAAAGAGAGCTGTGGCAAGGGGAGGCAGGGCTGAACCTGGAGAGGTTGGACCTGCTGCGGGTGAAACCCCTGAGGCTATGCCAGTCAACTTTCTTCAAAAGATTGAAAGTCTGGGCCTCACAGCCCTGAGATCAAAAACCACCCTCCAGATTCGAGAATCGGACATGCAGAGACTTCAGGTTTTGGGATTCGAATTTAAGAAAGCAAAGATGGCAGAAATAAAATCCAACAAGACACACAAAATGGGTCCCCCCACCTCCCAGCTCTTTGCAAAAATATATACGTTGGGTTATTCTATTTCCCCTGAAGGTTAATATATGTTTGCTACAAACGTGGTTCCTGTAAATGTTAATTAGCTCTACTGCAATTAGAGGATGCTTTCACTGGGTCATAAATAGCCTGCCTGGAGGTTTTACTGCCTTCTGTTTAAGAGGCTGCCCTGCTTGAGTTATCAGCAAGATTACTCGGGGAGGAGACTGGGCAGAGTAGTGGCTTGGACTAAAGAGAGAATGTGAGGGGTGTTAAGGAAGGGATAATAATAATAATGATATTTATTAGGCATTTACTGTGTGCCAGGGACTGGGCTAAGTGCTGGGGTAGTTACAAGGTAATTGGGTTGGACACAGTCCCTGTTCCACATTGGGCTCACAGTCTTAATCCACATTTTACAAATGAGGTAACAGGAACAGGGAAATGAAGTGACTTGCCCAAGATCACATAGCAGACTCATGGTAGAGCTGGGTTTCGAGCCCAGGTCCTTCTGACTCCCAGGCCCGTGTTCTATCCATTACACCCCTGGCGAAGGCTGACACTGAGGAAAAACTGGTAACCCAGTAAGTGGATCTGGAGTCCTTTCCAGAGCTCTTAGGGAACCCGTTGGGAACTTTACAGATCCCCTCAGCTCTTTTCTAGAACTGGTCGATGGGGACTGTAAGCTCCTTGTGGGCAGAGATCGTGTCTACCAAACCTATTGTACTGTACTCTCCTAAGTGCTTAGTACAGCACTCTGCATGCAGCAAGTGCTCAATAAATGTCATTGATCAATCAATCAGAAAGAGAGGCAGAGAGAGTAGAGAGAGCAGAAGAGGATGGGAGGGCAGAGCAGAGCGGGTGAAGGAGAGGGAGAGAAAACAGAGAGAGAGAAAAGGGAAAGAGCAAAAAGGAGAGGAATTGCTGAACTTCCACACTCTAATTTAATCTTCACACCTCCCCGCACTCAATAAAGCTTGCAGTTACCAAGGATAATAATCTCAAGAGTGGTTAATAGGGGAAGGGAAGTTCCATTTATAATGCTTCGGTTCCATCGCCAACCACTTTGTGGATGATACTCTGAATCTCAGACTTTTTCAATGCCTTCCCCCTGACCTCCCGCCCCTCCCTGCCACAGGACCGCCTGGACTCTGAGACATCCGCCAGGACAACATCTGAGTGGCATCCGCTACATCCATACATCGGTCCTATCTTGCCCCGGATCAATAAATAGTATTTATTGAGCGCTTAGTGTGTGCAGAGCACTGTATTAAGCACTAGGGAGAATGCAATATAATAATAAACAGACACATTCCCTGCCCACGATCTAGAGGACTGTAATCACCCTACCTGAAGCCTACAACACTTATGTACATATCTATAATTTATATATTAAAAATTATTCATTTATATTGATGTCCAACTCCCCCTTCTCGACTGTAAACTCTCTGTGGGCAGGGAACGTGTCTACCAACTCTTTTATACTGTACTCTCCCTAGTGCTTAGTATAGTGCTCTGCACACACTAGGGGCTCAATAAATACCAAAAATGATTATCATGATTCAGTGTACCACAATACTTCACTTGATAGATTAGGCAATGAACAGACTGATATCTATCCTGATCAAAATGGTATTTACAACAAGGTGATTAAAAAAAATAAATTATATTTATTTTCCCTTCAAGAAGGTCAGTGGAATTTGTTCAAGGGCTCAATGAAGTTTTCAGATTGATGGAAAGCTACTGAGTAACATTCTGAATAAATGCATGGGAAAACAGTCTTAGAGCTCCTTTAAAAACTTGGGCTTTCGATGAGAGCTCATTTCCCTATATTATTTTTTCTTAATTTCATGGACCATAATTATCCTTTTTGGTTTGTCTGGCTTTTTAACTCCATTCTGCTCTGCAGAGAGGAGAACAGTAACATGTAAAGAAATACCTCCAGAGTGTGAGTGTGTGTGTCTGCAGAGAGAGAATTTCCAAAGAGTCTTGCATTGGCAGATGCCAACAGATATTTGAATGTCTTTTCTTTCTTGGATGAATATTCTTTTTCTCTGCATGGTCAGTAGAGAAATTTAGCCCAGTGTTTAGCCCATAATAAGCACTTAACCAATCAATCAATTGTACTCAGTGAGAGCTTGCTGTGGGCAGAGCACCGTACTAAGCGCTTGGGAGAGTAATTGATCAATCACTGGTATTTACTGAGCGCTATGTGCAGAGCATCGTTCTAAGATCTTGGAAGAGTATAATTCAAGAGAATTAGCAGACAGGTTCCCTGACCTTAATTAGGCCTACAGCCTAGAGTACATTTTAACAGAGTTGGTAGACATGTTCCCTGCCCACAAAAAGCTTACAGTCTTACCAAAGTTATTCTACCTGGGAGGAAATGCTGATGGAAAGAAAAAATGAGAAGCCCGTGAAATTTTCAAAGAGATTCAGTCCCTCTTCATACCACCTGGAATATGCCAAGTCACAATAAAATATAATGAATTATGCTACCAGCACAAACGGGAGAGTGAGAAAGTGTGAATTACTGACACTTATATCGTGGGTGCCCAGCTTTATGGCAAACCCTGTAAATAAATAACCCTGAAGAAAGAGACTAATTGCCTCTAAGACTTTGTGTTTTGTTTTTTCTTTTTCACAGGGAAATATCGGAGCATTTTAGTTTGACTTTGGATCCGTGGTCCCCGTATATAACACTGCTTCCTGTAGCTTTCCTGGATGAATATTTTCACAGCAAATCTAAGCACTCTATATTCATACTAGAGACTGTAAGCTTGTTGTGGGCCTGTTTATTGTTAAATTGTATTATCCCAACTGCTTAGTACAGTGGTCTGCAGGTAGTAAACGCTCAATAAATAAGACTGAGTGAATCACTGTAAACTCACCCTCTAGACTATAAGAGCATTGTCAGCGGGAAACGTTTCTACCATCTCTGTTGTATCTGTACTCATTTCCTCTTCTCCCACTCCTTCAGTATCTCCCTTGCACTTAGATTTGCTCCCCTTACTCACCCCTCCCTGAGCCCCATAACACTTATGAACATATCCATCATTTATTTATATTAATGTTCATCTCCCCTTCTAGATCGTAAGCTTGGTGTGAGTAGGGAACCTGTCTACCAATTCTGCTGAACTGTACTCTCCCAAGCACTTGGTACAGTGCTCTATACACCATAAATGCTCAATAAATACTATGGATGACAGTGAAATGGCCAAAATCCAGGGAGGTTGGGAGAGTAGAAGACATAATAATTATGGCATTTGTTAAGCGCTTCCTATGTGCCAAGCGCTGGACTAAGCAGTGGGGTAGATACAAGATCATCAGGCCAGACACAATCTCTGCCCTCCCTCCCCCACTGAGGTGTTCACGGTCTAGGAGGTAAGGAGAACAGGTAATAATAATAATCGTGGTATTTGGTTAGCACTTAATATTTGCCAGGCACTGTTCTAAGCACTGGAGTGGATACAAGCAAATCAGGTTAAACAGAGTCCCCGTCTCACAGTCTCAGGCCAGATTTTACAGATAGGTCAAATGGGACCCAGAGAAATGAAGTGACTTGCCCAAGGTCACACAGCAAATAAGTGGTGGTGTGGGGATTGGAACCCAGGTCCTTTTGATTCCCAGGCCTGTGCTCTGTCCACAAGGCCAAGCTGCTTCTCTAAGCATTTCATCCCCATTTTACAGGTGAGGAAGATGAAGCCAGAAAAGTTACGTGGCTTGTCCCCGGTTATATAGCTGCCACATGGAGGAGCCAGGGTTAGAACTAGCTCCAGGGGAAAAGCTAAAGAACAATTCAGTCAGACTAGAAGTCAATCCGTCCGTCAATCATCTTTATTGAGCACTTACTGTGTGCAGAGCACTGTATTAAGTGCTTGGGAGAGTAGAATGCAACAACAAACAGGTACATTCCCTGCCCACAATGAGTTTACAGTCTAGAGGGAAGAAGAATGTCTTGACTCCACAGGTGATTAAACCCCGCATCAGGCTACCAAGAAAGTCGGAGTCAAAGCGAATAATAAAGGCGGAGAGACTGAGGGGGTGAAGAGGAGAGAGACGGAGGAAGGCAGCAGCCAAAATAATTCCTCAAGCACAAAATTATCACCTTCACACATTTCTCTTTCCTCAAGGGAGCGTGGGGCCCATATTTATCTCCGGAGAGTCACAAGTACGTCTAGGATTTGACAGAGCTAATATTGGTGTAAAAAGATGTCACAGACTTCCTTCTCATTCTCTCCTGCAGAGTTAATAACCCAGCCACAGTGGTGTTAGAACTATACCTCCCTGTAGGAGAGAGAGACTAAGGTCTCAGAGTGAAAAGCCTGGAGGCTAATTATCAATGGTATTGATTGAGCGCTTATTATATGCAGACCACTGAACTAAACACTTGGGAGAGTACAACACAGAGGATTTGGTAGACCTGTTTCCTGCCCACAGAGAGCTTGCAGTCTAGAGGATTCCAGGAATCCCCCATGGGGCAAGACACAACTTTGCTATCCATCCATGACGTTGATCGAGTGCTTACTGTGGGCAGAGCACTGTACTAAGCACATGGAACCACCCAGTTGTGTTAGTTACAGAAGCACAGGCTGGAAGTCAGGTTCTAATCCCGGCTCTGCCACACGTCAGCTGTGTGACCTTGGGCAAATCACTTAATTTCTCTGGACCTCTTTTACTTCATCTGTAAAATGGGGATTAAGAGTGTGAGCCCCATGTGGGACAGAGACTATGTCCGTCCTGATTAACTTGTATCTATTCCAGATTTTAGAACAGTGCTTGGCACTCAGCGCTTAACAAGTACCATTATTATTATTAGTAGTAGTAATAGATGTGATATCGGTCCTTAAGGAGCTTACAGTTTAGTGAGACCTTGGTGTTTCTGCCCACTGGGGGTTAAACAGACCACGGCATAGTCGGGGGTCACGGTGGGCTCGTCCAGGGATACTCCAAAGATGAGGGCCAGCCCCGGCCGTCTTGACGATTCTTCCTTTATGCCCAGTTGAATGGTTCGATTCCTCAGGCACTGGCGAGAGGCGTTTGACAGGAGTTCGCTTGTACTGCCCAAGGGTCAGCAGGGAAGCAAATATCTGGTTATCGCTAGCAGATTGCAGTGGGCGGGATGCTGGTAAAACAGCAATTCCGCCTCCTCCCTAACCCGGTTGACAGTTCCAAAGGCTTTTTCCCAAAATAGCAGCAAAAATGTGTGGAACCAGAGGAGGCTGGGGAGAGATGGGGACTCACTGGATCCTTGATGCCCACCCCAGTCTGGAAAGGATTTGGGAGAGAGGGACCCAGGAGACAAGCCTGGCCTAGTGGATAGAGCACAAGTCTGAGAGTCAGAAATGCCTGGGTTCTAATCCCAGTTCTACCACTTATCTGCTATATGACCTTGGACACGTTACTTAACTTTTCTGTGCCTCAGTTCCCTCATCTGTAAAATGGGGATTAAGACTTTGAGTCCTATGTGGGACAGGAGCTGTGTCCAGCCCAATTACCTGGTATCTACCCCAGTGCTTAGAATAGTGCACCTAGTAATGCTGAACAAATATCATTATTATTATTATTACTCGCCAAACAGCAGGAGTCAAATCTCATCAACCGTTAGAACTTAGGGAAGGCAGTTAACACACAAACATCTTTTAACTCTGTTGCTTTTTCCCACTTGAAGTTAAATTCAGTGTCCGTCTCCCCTGCTAGTAGAAGCAATAGTATTTATTATTTACTGTGTGCAGAGCACGGAATGAAATTCTGGGGAAGAGTACATGGGTGGGAATTAAAGACAGAACTGACTATTGTAAGTTTTTTGAGGGCAGGAATCATTTCTGCCAAATCCATTGTACTGCATTCTTAGGATAAGCACTTAGTACAGTGCTCTGCACATGGTAGGCACCCAGTAATCACCAATGGTTGATAGGTGGTGCTCTGTGGCTTTTCCCGATTAACTTTCACGGGGGGAAATCCGTAACCCGGACGTCACCGCTTGGCCAAGTGCCAGTTCCAACACCACCATAGTGAGGCGCGCTGTCAGGGCCGATAAAGCTGGTTTTCCATCACCCAGCTGCCTTCATTCCGGCAGAGAGTAATTACAATTCGGCCTTAACTACAGCAGCACTGCCTCCAAAAACACCCATTCAAGAAAGAGGAGGGGAGGGAGGGGGAGCCAGTCAGAGGACTAGCTAGGATCCCCAGAATTCCTTTCTTCCTCTCGATGCCCCAGACGGAGGGATCACCCAACCTCACCCACACTCCCTTTCATCCTCTGGGCTGCCCAAACAGCAGTGGCAACAGGAAACATTGCAAAGGAGAGGTCAGCTGGAGGGTCATTCCAAGGCTGTGAAGCGGTGTGGGCTAGTGGACAGATCACAGGCCTGGAAGTCAGAAGGACCTAGGTTCTAACCCCAGCTCTGCCACTTGTCTGCTATGTGACCTTGGCCAAGTCACTTCACTTCTTTGGGTCTCAGTTACTTCACCTGTAAAATGAGGATTAAGACTGTGAGTTCCACTTCAAAACCTTATTGAAGGCACATCTCCTCCAAGAAGCCTTCCTTGACTAAACCCTTCTCTCCTCCCCCTCCCTTTTTCCTTCAATCATCCTCCCTCCCATCCCCACAGCACATCTGTATATATCTGTAATTTATTCATATATCCATTTATTTATTTATATTAAAGTCTGTCTCCCTCTATAGACTGTGAGCTCATTGTAGGCAGGAATGTGTCTGTTGTTAGAAGCAGCGTGGCTCCGTGGAAAGAGCCCGGGCTTGGGAGACAGAGTTCATGGGTTCGAATCCCAGCTCTGCCACTTGTCAGCTGTGTGACTGTGGGCAAGTCACTTCACTCCTCTGTGCCTCAGTTCCCTCATCTGTAAAATGGGGATCAACTGTGAGTCTCACGTGGGACAACCTGATTACCTTGTATCTACCCCAGCGCTTAGAACAGTGCTCTGCACATAGTAAGTGCTTAACAAATACCAACATTATTATTATTATTGTTATATTGTACTCTCCCAAGTGCTTAATACAGTGCTTTGCACACATTAAGCATTCAATAAATATGATTGAATGAATGAGTGAATAAAGTGGGACGTGGACTGTATCCAACTTGATCAGTTTGTATCTCCCTCAACAGAGTACAGTTCCTGGCACATAATAAGCACTTAAATACCATAACAGCAACAATATTCACAATAATCATTATTATAGTAATATATAGACTACTATTAGACCGTGGTAGTCTGTAGTAACAGACTATAAGCTCCTTGTAGACAGAGAACATGTCCCTTTAGTTTGTACTTTCCCAGACACTTGGTATTGTGCTCTGCCACTGATTGATTAATTGACAGTAGTAGTGAGAATAGTAATAGAAGCACATCTGTATATATCTGTAATTTATTCATTTATCCATTTATTTATTTATATTAAAGTCTGTCTCCCTCTCTAGACTGTGAGCTCATTGTGGGCAGGAATGTGTCTGTTAGAAGCAGCGTGGCTCCGTGGAAAGAGCCCGGGCTTGGGAGTCAGAGTTCATGGGTTCGAATCCGCTACAGTAGTAGTGAGAATAGTAATAGAACAAGCAGCGTGGTCTAGTAGAAAGAGCACAGACTTGGGGGGTCCACGGACCTGGGTTCTAATCTCATCTCTGTCAATTGCCTGCCGAGTGATCTTGGACAAGTCAACTTCTCTGTGCCTTAGTGTCCTCAATGTAAAATGAAGATTCAGTATTTAGATGGGGAGCCCCATGTCCGACAGGGACTATATCCAACCTGATTACCTTGTATCTACCCCAGTGCTGAGAACAATGCTTGACGTATAGTAAGCACTTAACAAATACCATTAAAAAAAAGCAGTAGCATTTATTGAATTCCTGCTAGTTGTAGTGCAATGTGCTTGATGCTTGTGGGAAGTACAGATTAAAGAAGGGACACATTCCCTGCCCACAAGGAGCTTCCACTCTAATGGACTCTGTTTGGCCTGACCCACTGGTGGACCAGGAGGGGTCCACCCTGGAAAAAGATATGAAGCATCCGTTGTCACCCCAAAATACACCTTCAGCACCCCAGGAAATGGGTCCGCCCAGTTCTAACAGCCACCGTTCTGTTGGAATCTGGCCGCCAGAAGAGTCACCGAATTCCCTATCTTGTGCGCGAAGCAGTGCAAGGCAGCAGGTAGATTGAACTGTCCCTTGGATATATGGAGTAGAGAGACAAAAAGAAAAAAATAATTGTTATTATTGTTATTATACCTAAGATTCATACGGCACCTTTCCTTCTAAGAGCTCAAAGGGATTGAATAAAATGAAAGCGATCAGTGCAAAAGCGTTTTGGCTTACGGCAAGTGAGGCAACGAACTGAAACACACTGCGAAAGAGCGTGACAATTGTCAAACGAAAGCTTCTAAGCCAGAAGTGAAATGGATCTGTCTGGTTTCACCCAGCTTCCATCCAACCCCTACCCAAAAGAGTCCAAATGATGGGTCATCGATTCACTTTTTTAAAAAATTCCTTCATGCCTTGTTAGCCAAGGCGGGGAGAGAGTTGGAATATTTTCATCTTGACAGCATCCCTTGGAACCCAAGTGTCTGTTCCGTCTCAGGGGGAAAATCAAAACTTCTTTCAAGAATGCAAACCACACTGCTTCTCTCCTGTCAGACATGCCAGAACTTTTCACGTCTATACATATATACACACACATGCACACACACCCCTATCAGAGAGATTCTTTCTGAATTTATCAACCCTCTATCTTCACCTCTCCCCTTCCCCTTCCTCCCACCACCCCAACCTCTTCCTTGTCGCAATAATGACATATTCGTTGACAGAAAGAGTGAGGAACCTGGAGAACTACTGATTTTTCTTTATATTTTGTAGCTCTCGCCTTTCCTTTTATGTTGTTTTTTTATCGTTTCATTACTCTTTATGTGTCTGTCTCCAGACTTCTCTCTCCTACTCTTAGGCTGTGAAGCCCCTTGAGGGCCTGAGACTGTGTCGAATTCCCACCTTCTCCGGGGCTTAGAACAGTGCTCTGCACACCCAGCAAGAGCTCAGTGAATGCTATTTACTACATATGAACTTCTATTACGTAGATATCTGTGATTTATGTACTTATATGAATGCCTGTCTCCCCCTTTTAGATTGTAAGCTCGCTGTTGGTAGGAAACGTGTCCAACTCAGTTATAGTGTACTCTCCCAAGTGCTTAGTAAAGTGCTCTGCACATAGTGAATGCTCCATAAATATCTTTGATTGATTACTGCCGCTCCTATACGTTGTTTCCAAATTGCCCCTATGCTGTTGCCCTTATCCTTCTCTACTGTTTTGCTCCCTCCACCTTCCACTGTAAACAGTTCTGTCTGTCTCTCCCACTAGCTTGCAAGCTTCTAGAGGGAGTTCTCTCTCTTACATACATGTACACACACAAACACACACATACACACACACACACACACACACACTTACTTTCCCCGGCAATTTCCTAACTAGGAATTGGGTCAGGGCAGATTTGAAGAAAAGGGGGTGGAAACGCCAGAGAATGGCATTTCCACATTCATTTATTAGTATTTATTGAGTGCTTACTATGTGCAGAACACTGTACTAAGCGCTTGGAATGTACAATCTGGCAACAGATAGAGAGAATTCCTGCCCAATAACGGGCTCACACATCAGTGTGGGGTGAAAACACCGTTGCTTCTCCTGGATGGAATTTCTTGGTTGTTTCATACTTTTTTAAACCAAAAAATGGTGAAATCTATCTGTGCCTTTCACTCCCAGAAAGTGGCAGAAACCTACTGATTTGAGTTTCATCATACAGGCTTCTTAGCTAGGATTTTCAAGAAGAGGGAGGAAAGTGTCTGGTTTCCCCTGCATGAGCAGTAATAATAATAAACATCATTATCATCATTGCAGTATTTGTAAAGTGCTTACAATGTGCCAAGCACTTTACTAAGCACTGGGGTAGACGCAAGATAATTGGGTCAGACGGTCTCTGTCCCAAATGGGACACACAGCCTAAGGGGGAAGAATTATTATTATTACTGTTATAAATAACAGCAATAATAATAATAATTAAGTACTTACTATGTGTCAAGCACTGTTCCAAGCACTAGGGTAGATAAAAGTTAAACAGGTTGAACACAGTCCCTATCCTACTTGGGGCTTACAGTCTAAGTAGGAGGGAATAGGATTTAATCCCCATTTTACAGTTAAGAAAACTGAAGCACAGAGAAGTTAAGTGGCTTACCCAAAGTCACACAGCAAGCGATTGGAAGAGCTGGGATTAGAACCCAGGTCCTCTGACAACCAGGCCCATGTTCTTTCCAGTAGCCCCTGCTGCTTCTCCAAGAGTTATTCGTCCACAATGGGGGATCCAAAGGGCACACGCCTTCATCTCGAAACAATCCTAGTGGAAGAGAGTGCCGGATCAGACTTTTGGAGCCCTGGCTTCTAATCCCGCCTTGGGTTCGGGCTCAGGGTGAGAGGAGCAGGATGGGCAGGGATGGTGAGCCGACCCCAATCCAAACCTGTCTGGGTGTACTGGCCTTCCATCAGTGAAAGAGGGAGAATCAGGTTTGCCCTACCTACTGGGATGGGGCGTGGAAAACCAAAAACAGAAGAGCTGGGGCTGATCTTTGGGAAACAAAAGCTATGGCCTATTGTTCCATGTGTCTATCAGGTGGGTGAATGTACCCAAGGAACCCTTCTCCCCCCAGCTCTGCTTGGTAGCCTCGGGCTACAACTACTTTCCAGAGGGGTTTGAAGAGTGAACCAAAGAAAGAGAAGCAGTGTGGTCTAGTGGAAAGAGCCCTAGTATCAGAGGACTTGGGTTCCAATCCTAGCTCTGCCAATAGCTCTGCCTAGCTCTGTCAGTTACCTTCTCTCTGCCTCAGTTTCCTCATCTGCAAAATGGGGATTCAACGCCAGTCTCCCTCCTACTTAGACTGTGAGCCCCATATGGGATAGGAACAGTATGCAACCTGATAAACTTGTATCTACCAAGCGCTTAAAATAGTACTAGGCGCATAGTAAGTATTTAACAAATACCATAATTATTATTAATCAGTGATATGTCCCCCAATTCCTCTGTGCCAACTCCCTTCCGTCAGCTTAAAGCACGTTCCGTCGGACAGGGCTGCCGTAGCAGCCAATACAGGACCCATTTGCGATGAGACGCTCTCGTTCGAGGCTCAGCCTTGGCCCCTGGGAGCAGTCTGCCTCAGAACGGGCACGACGGATGACAGATTCTCCGCTTGTCTCTCCCCTAGCGTTCTTGCCAGAGTTGATCACGACGGGAAGGACTGAGCTGTATCTGTGTGCTACAAGATGTACTTACATTTTACCGCTGGTCCGTTCACGTTTGATTGATTAAATGAATTTGTTTTCCTGACCCCGATTTCAGAGGAGAAGAGCGTGCGGGGAGATGGGGGGGGAGGAGGCGGGCCAGAAGAAAACCTTCTGTCTGGAACTAGATTTGATATGAAGAGACACCTGACACGGACGATGAATTGTGGGCTGTCTCTTGAGGGCCAGACACATAATACATTCTAAATAGGCTTCATTAATAGTAACAATTAAAGTCACCACTGCGGATTGGATACGTTTTCTATTAAATTCGCCCTTGCAATCTCGACTCATATTCTTCTCGTAATGGGTTGTGTCAATTCTGATCTACCTCTCACCCGGTCCCCTCCATCCCAGACAAAAGATGACAGAGTAAGAACAATGGAGTCACGGAGATGGAAGCGCGTGTCGGGGGGAGGGAGGATGGGGGCGGGGGGGACCCGGCAGGGGATGGGAGGAGGGGAGCTGGATTGACTTTCAGTCTTACTCTCAGGTCATAATGCCTTTGTGGCCTACTTCGTTCTGTGGGGCTCGTACCGTGGCCTGGAAGAGAGGGGAGATCCCTGCTGACCCTCACAGACCCCTCGAACACTGGGACCCACGTGACGCTCTGTGTGGGTCTCCCGCCTAGAGTGTGAGCTCATTGTGGGCAGGGAGTGTATCTGTTTATTGTTGCATTGTACTCTCCCAAGCGCTTAGTATAGTGCTCTGTACACAGTAAGCACTCAATAAATATGATTGACTTACTCACCGACAGGTGTGCAGCAAAAGTCCACCAGAACCTAGTGAGTCTCTGGGGGGCAGGCCCTGGCTCTCACCACAACTCCAAAGCCTCTGTGTTCCTTTCCTATGTCCCTGTGAACGTGGGCACCGCTTCCGAGCTCCAGTACTAGGTGGTGGGAGCTGTGGAGTGGGGAGGCTGGGCGCTGGCAGTAAAAACACCAGATATAAAGGCATTCTTTCTGACGGCCTTCACGGAAAGCCCCATGGCCTAGTGGGTAGATCAAGGGCCTGGGAGTCGGAAGGAACTGGATTCTAATCCTGACCCTGCCACTTGTTTTTTGTGTGACCTGGGGAAAGTCATTTCACGTCTCTGTGTCTCAGTTACCCCATCTAATAATAATAATAATAATAATGTTGGTATTTGTTAAGCGCTTACTACGTGCAGAGCACTGTTCTAAGCGCTGGGGTAGACACAGGGGAATCAGATTGTCCCACGTGGGGCTCACAGTCTTCATCCCCATTTTACAGATGAGGTAACTGAGGCACAGAGAAGTGAAGTGACTTGCCCACAGTCACACAGCTAAATGGCAGAGCCGGGATTCGAACCCATGACCTCTGACTCCAAAGCCCGTGCTCTTTCCACTGAGCCACGCTGTAAAATGGGGATTAAGACTGTGAACTCCCATTCGGGACAAGGAGTATGTCCAACCTGATTCGCTTGTATCGACCCTAGGTCTTAAAACAGTGCTTGACACATACTAAATATTTAAATACCATTGCTTGACACACTCACTGTGCTTAACAAATACCATAATCGTCATCATGGTCATGGGATGGGAGAGAGGCCAGCTAAAATCTGGACCGTCCAGTATAGGACTGGGTCAGTGGTCACCCTTGTTGGAGAGGAGAAGCCGGGGATATTCTGCAGGAAAGGCTTTTATAGGGTTTTCATCTGAGACCCTGATGTGACCCAGCTTGCATGGCTGGAGGGAGTGGATAGTGGCAACAGAAAGGCATGGAGCTATGAATTTATCAATCAATCAAACAACCGGTCCCCATCTCCACTAAGGATAGACTAAGAGGAAATGGATTTAAGTTGCAGCAAGAGGGATTTAAGCCAGACATGTGGAGGAATTTCCCAACAGTGGGAGAATGTGGACGGGATGACCAAAGGGGATGTGGAGTCTCCCTCACTGGGAGACTTTAAAAATAAGATCCACCACCATCCAACGGAGAGATTTCCAGATGGGTCCTGGGATTCTCGGGTAGGCATCTCTGAGTCCCTTCAGCCCTACATTCCCGTGCTTCTCCTTCACCCGGATCTGCATTTGGCTTGGGTCTGGGGTCATCCAGTCTAATCTTCTGCCCCCGGAAAGCACCTCACTCAAACAATGGCAACTAACTGTCTACAACACAATCTCCCTCAGTCCTACTTGGGGCGATGGACCTTAAGCCTGAACATCCTTCAAGGGGCACAAAGAAGTAAGGAGTCTGGAAATTGGTTGGAGGAATGGAAGGTAGGAGAACAACCCTTCTCAGGCCCATCTCAGTCACCGCGTGCACAGGCTCCACTCCAAAATCAGGTTGGCATCTGAACCACCAGCTGCCATCTGCGCAGCCGTCTCCTTTGGGCGGCTTCATTCCACATGCCCAGAGGACCGGCAGGTGTGGAGGGAGTGAAATCAGCACTTTTCTTGAGCAAAACCTTTTTCTGTTTGGTCTCTCATGCCCAGAGGATGATTTTTACAGAATCCAGCCAATGGCTGGGGATGTTACCCCCAAATTGGCCCGTGATGTTGCCATTTTGGATAACGGTGAGGTAGAGACCCAAGTCCTAGGAGTTCCCTTCCCCAGGCAAGAACTGACAGTATGGGCAAGACAGAATAGATCTGATCTAATTGGTATGAAAAGGTGTTTGGCAATCCGGTCACAGGTTCCTCTAAAACAGAACATACATAGCCTCCTTCAAGGCCAGAAGCTCCTAACAAGCCTGCTGATTTTCCTAATAATAATTGTGGAATTTTTTAAGCACTTATTAGTGCCAAGCATTTCTCTAAATGCTGCAGTAGATACAAGGTAATCAAGTTGAACACAGGCCCTGTCCCACATGGGGCTCTTAATCCCCATTTCATAGATAAGGGAACTAAGGCACAGAGAAGTGAAATGACTTGCCCAAGCAGACATGTGGCAGAGCTGGGATTAGCTTCATTCAGAACCTCCAGATAGGATGATTCCGAGAACCCTGTGTACCAAGAGAGGTTGGTCGCCCATTTCTAGTGGCCTGCTTAAGGAGTCGTTCCCGGTGTCTACCTTAAATCTCTCTTGCTGCAATTTCAGTTGCAAAGGGAGAAGAGACCCCAACCCCCGTGCCCAGTCCAGGAGACGATGAAGATATTAAAACCTCCCAAGACTCAGAACTGAGGGTGTTGGCCTACTGAAGAGCAGACTGAGAAACTAGGGGGTGGGGAAGGTGAGAGGGAAGGAGAGAGAGAGAGAGAGCATTAGTGATTATCTTCAAGCCTATTAAGAGTTTTTAGGAAAAAGACATGGACCTGCTTCTCATATCCACAAATCCAAACAAAAGGACAACCACTTTTATTAAAATGGGAGATTTGGATTAAGCGGAAGAAAAAATGTCCTATCGGGATTATTATTATAATGGTATTTATTAAGTGCCTACTATGTGCTAAAAACAATCCCTGACCAGCAAGTCCAAGAAGAAGGGAAAGCAGCGATCTTCTCCCCATTTTACAGATGAGGAAACTGAAGTCCAGAGAGGTTAAGTGACTTGCCCAAGGTCACACAGCAGACAAGTGGCAGAACTGCTTTTGGAAACATGGTCCCTTGACTCCCGGTCCTGAGCTAGGCCTCTCTCTCTCCCCTGACAGGAAAAGCTACCAAGAGAAGTAACAAGTCTCCCTTTCTGGAGATGTCTTTCAAAAAAAAAACCAAACCCACAGACAGCCATCTGGCATAGAAACCTGGGGTGAGAAGAGATCAGCGGTCCTGTGGCATGCCGGGTAAGGAGCCCCATCTGCGGCATGCCGGGTAAGGATCTCCATCTGTCTCTGAGCCTGACCGCTCCGCCGCTGTCCCTGACTCTCTCCTCCCTCAGGAAACTCTTCCCCTCCCCATGCTTCATTCAAGCCACATTTGAGCCAGAGGGGAGGGCAGGGGCCAGAGAAGGAATGAAAGATGCTCAGAAATGGGTCTGTCTCCCTGACGTGGGGCACATTTCTACCTCTCCGCTTCCCATCAACGGTAATCATTCCAAGCGGCCTGGACTCCAAGGGGCAATAATTGAGGAGCCCATTCAGGTCACCATGAACAATTACCTGCCATTTTTACCAATCCCAGGTGGGTGGAGAGGATCTGAAACAGGCCTAGCCAGTGAAGGAGGGCAGAACGGTGGCAAGCAGAAGGTAGTGTGTGGGATCACGGCTCCCTTCAGCCGCCACGGAGGTCGTCGGGTCCATTTACTGCCTCTGGGCCAGGCAGCTATATCTTCCTGCTCTGTCCTTTAACTCTCTTTCCATCAGTTGGAATCCGCGGTTCACGAAGCTGGGACTGAGGATCAAGAGCGAAAAAGATGTGAGTCTGGCCGTCACTCCAAAGAGCACTGCTTGGGTCAAGGGTAGATTGTCCCACCCCCGGACTAGGGCGCCCCTCTAGACTGTAAACTCATCGTGGCAGGGAAAGCGCCTGCTCATTGTTGTACTGTACTCTCCCAGGTGCTTAGTACAGTGTTCTGCCCACAGCTAATGTTCGATAAATACGATTGAATGAACGAATGAATGAATGAGAGGTGGTCCCTGGGACTGATATCCCCACCCCCACAGATGCATGAATGAGTAGCCCCTCAGGAGGCTGAGTGAGAGAGAAGGTCTGCAACTGTCCCTTCTCTCAGAGTCAACGTAACCTGGGTATAGGTAAATGAGAAGCAAATAATTACATCTATAGTATATCATTGTTCTACAACTCCAGTGACCATGCTCAATAGCCCTTTCCCCATGCAGATCCTCCCGGCCCAGAGTGTGGTGAAATGGAGGCAGAATAAGCTTTGAGCCGCATCTGAGCCAGGAGGGAGGGCAGGGGCCAGAGCAGGAAAGGACGAGGTCCAGAAACGGGTCTGCCTCTCTCAGGTGGGGCTCATATCTACCTCTCTGCTTCCCATCAACTGTAATCACTCCAAGTGGCAATAATTCTCCCCATTTTGCAGATGAGGAAACTAAGGTCCAGGGAGGTTAAGTGACAAGCCCAAGATCACACAACAGACAAGTGGCAGAACCGTGATTATAAACGGGGTCCCTTGACTGCCAGTCCTGAACTCTTTCCCCTAGGCCTCCTTGTCTCCCCTGATGGGAACAGCTACGACCACAACCAGCTTTGACCGGCCAGCCCAGCCTGCCCCGGGAGTGCCAGGACCCAGATACCTGTGTAACAAACTGATGGTATCTGTCCAGCTGACCCACAGCAGCCGCCCAACAGGAGGGGTCTCTCTGGCCCAGACGGGCTCAGAGTACACCGGTCCTAACTATGGTTCTTAAGATCATCAACAGTTGCTGCTCTCACCACTGCAAACATCATAGGCTTACAATGCTCAAGGTGCTGGACTAATTTCAAGAACTCTACTGGACACAGCTCCTGGCCCCATCAGGATGAGGGAATGCAGACGTGTGGAACAGTGGAAATCCTGGAGCCAGACGCCACCCGTCCCTGAGTCAGACCCAGTTCTCCTTTGGCCCAGAGACCCCTCTCGGCAGGGAGGGACCGGTTAGGGATGGTGTGCTCTCGGGGTTCGCGTTGGGGTAGGGAGGCGAGGGGTAGGGAGAGGGGTAAGGAGAGGATGAGAGCACAGTCTTTACTCTGGACCCCCTGCCCAGAATATAATATATATTTATATTAATGTCAGTCTCCCCCCCCAGACTATTAGTTTGTTGTGATAAGGGAATGTATCTACCAGCCGTGTTATACTGTACTCTCCCAAACACTTAATACAATGTTCTGCACAGAATAGGTGCTCAATAAATACGATTGACTGCTGTAAACCAAGGGAGTATGTGTCTTCCTTCCCAAACCCTGGCCCTCCCCTCGCACCCTTCCTGTTGCCCTCATTGTACCTGCCCCCCGCCCATCTCTAATTCCATCCAAACTTCCTTTCCTCTGCCAGAAAATCCTCCCACCTGCCTCCATTTTGCTCACTCAGCACTCTCCCAAGGCCACCTCCAGTCCCTTAATCATCCTCCCGCCACCGTGGATTGCCATGGTTACCATGTCTTGAGTCCCCAGCTGCCACCTCTGCTCTGCCCCGACAAAGTGCCCTCCATAACCACCCCACCACGTCCCCATGGCACTGGCCATCGCCGGAAGAGCCGGCACCGACCAGAACACTCCCCAGTCAACTGATCCAAGCCTGTGGAGCCTTCAAGGATTTCTGGCTTGCCAATGCTTGCCCTCTGGCTTCCTTTGGTTTGATACGGACCTGCCAACTCCCAGCTCCAGCAGGCGCCCCTGGGCCAAAGGCCTGGACCACAGCGCTGCTCGCAGAGTCCCAACGGGCCACCTGGAACCTGGCTTGGACAAGAAACCGGTGGGTTGTAAGCCCCTGAGGGCAAGGACCCCGTCCTTTGCTTCTGCTATTCTCTCCCAAGAACTCAGGATGATGCTCTGCACACAGTCGACCTTCAACAATAATATTTGATTGATTGCTCAGGACCCAGACTGACATGATCAGACTCTGGGTGGGAGGGGAGTAGGAGGAGTTCCCCAGAGTCTCTTCCAACTCCTGAGGGTGGTACTGGGGCCCCAGATTTACCCACTTTCAATCCACATAAATCTCAGTAGCAGTGGGGGTGGGTGGAGGCTGCATTACCTAGTGGTAAGAGCAGAGCCTTGGCGTCAGGAGACCTGCGTTCAAGTCCCAACTCTTCCACTAGCCTGGGGCAGGTCACTTACTCTCTCTGGGCCTCAGGTTCTTCTTCTGAAAAATGGGAATGAGGTAAAATGTGGGACAGGGACTGTACCCAATTTGATAATTCCACATCTCACTCAGCACATAGTAAGCACTTAATAATACATGCCCTAATTATTATCCAGTCACTAGCCCTGTGGGAGCCCAGAGCCCCGTAGGCTCTGATAACCACAATGGCTGACTGGTAGCCGTGCTGCCCATTCAGATGCCAATGTAGGCTCGATTCCTGTCCTTGTTTGGGGAAGCCAATTCAACACCTAGGCAAGGACTGTCGGATCCTGGGAGGTTGCCGCCAGTCTGGCCAAACCTGCCAGTTTCCTCACAGTCAGCGGCCTGCTCGTGCCCCGGCTCCCGCTGCTTAATCTTTCCAGCAAACAGGATTGCTTCCACCATCAGCATATCCTGGTGGAAAAAGCCCAAGCCTGGGAGTCAGAGGACCCAAGTTCTAATGCCATCTCTGCCCCTTCCCTGCCTGGTCACCTTGGACGAGACACTTCATTTGTCTGTGCCTCAATTTCCTCATCTGTAAAATGGGGGTCCAATACTTGTTCTCCCTTCCCCTCAGACTGGGAGCCCCATGGGAACAGTCCCATTGCTCAGTACAGTGCTTGGCACATAGTAAGCACTTAAATGCCATCATTATCATCAATTCCTCCCCATAAAGATGAACAATCCACCCGGAGCTGTTCCTGGCCGATCCAGAACTGAAGCTGGGATTGGATCGGAACCAGCTCATTCACTTTGGAAACAGCCTCAGATGGCATACCTCCATCTCTGCCCTACAAACACAGGAGTTGGGAGGCTGGCTGTCCCAGTGGTGAAAGCACAGGTTTGGGAGTCAGGAGTTCTGATTCTGACCCTCCTCCATCCCGACTCACTCCGTGACCTTGGGTAGGTCGCCTTACCTCTCTGGTCCTGTTTCCCCATCTGAAAAAACAGGGATCGGGTACCTGTTCTCATCTATTCACAATCATCCTTTTCCTCTCTCCGCCCCCAGAAAATCAACTTAAAACTGGAAACTCCAAAGCAAATAAATTCCCCTGCTCAGGCACTGACTCCTGGCTGTGTGTTTCAAGTTACTGAATCGGGTCCAAGGACTGGGAGAACGTGTGGGTGGTATCTCTGCTATACATACACACATTCTCACCCACTCTCCCTCTTACTCCTTTTCACTCTCATTGTCTCATTATTCATTCCCTCTCCCTCTCTCTCCATCCTCCCCAGTGGCCTCCCTCTATATTTCTTCTTTATAAGACTCCTCATTCATTTCTCATTCCTGGAATTTGATTCCCACCTCAGTTAGGAGTGCCTGCTTCCTGTCCTTGGTTCCTCCAGGAAAATTCCTCTAAATAGATTAACTCCTGGATGCTTGAAGAGATGGGCTAGGTGCCGATGGTTGGGGTCAGGGGGAGGGAAATGGACTGATATGTTCAATTAATTATAAATGCTTTCATTTAAATGGCTAATGGAGAAGATAGCCTGATATAAAAACAGCAAACAGCTGAAGTGTTTTATGAGTCCTTAAAGACCTGTGGGAGCTGGCTTGGGTTAGGTCATTCAAACGTCTCTGTTTAGAAAGTCAGGTTAGGGTGGGAGGCGGAGAGGAACCGAGACAGTCGTGACAGACAGCTGAGATGGGGTTGCCATCTACTCTCAGTGATTCGTGCTCAGGGAACAGCATGCTGCAAAGCCAAGGAACAGATCATACCTAACGGTGTTTAAGTGTTTACTACGTGCCAGGCTCTGTTCTAAGTGCTAGGGTACTTACAAGGTAAACAAGTTGGACACAGTCCTTGTCCCACAGAGGGCTTACAGTGTTAATCCCTATTTTACAGATGAGGTAACTGAGGCCCAGAGAAGTTAAGTAACTCGACCGAGGTCACATGGCAAACAAGGGCGGAGGCAGGATTAGAACCCAGGCCCTTCCAGAGGAAAAGCGGGGGTCACATTTGGGAAGCTCTTTGAATGCTGTTGTGGATAATCTGCAGAATCAGGCAATAATAATAATTTAAAAGCACTTAGTATCTGCCCAGACCCGTACTAAGCACTGGAGTAGATACAAAATAATTGGGTTGGCCCCAGTCCCTGTCCCACATGGGGCTCATTAGGTGGGAGGGAGAACAGGTACTGAATCACCATTTTGCAGATGAGGAAGCTGAGGGCAAGAACAGTTAGTGACTTACCCAAGGTCACACAGTAGGTAAGTGGCAGAACTGGGATTAGAACCGAGGAGTTCCACAAAATCAGATGATCCACAAACTCAGATAACCCATCTAGGGATCAAGCACATTTCTGTACTTTAGCCCCCTAAGGACAAAGGGAAAACTAGCTGGGCAGAGGAGCTAAGGGGGTCTGTCTGCCCATTCTGGATTTTCCAGTCCCTGAACTGTTGCCACCGACTGACACACCTGCTGCCCTGGCTTGATCCCACCGCTCCGCAGCTCTGGAGGGACAGGCTGTCAGGGTGGGGGTTTGGGGGTGAGGCTGGGATGATGGAAGTGGACACGAGAAGAATGGGGGTGGGAGAGTGGGGAGGGGGGAATGGAATGGATAGAGGCAGGACATACACTGTGGCTGGGGCCTCACCCGGGGCAAAACAGGTCAGGAGAGCCACCCCCAACCCCATCACCACCGGCGCAGATTTTCCAAGCAACCGCAAACAGAGGAGCCAGTGGGGCCTAGCAGGTGCCAAGCTCTCTTTGCTAATTGCCAACTGGAAGAGCGAGCAGAGACTCCAACCATCTGGAAGGGTTATTAGGAGCTCAGTCGTTCCTTGCCTGTGCCACCACCACATAAAGGAGGGGAGTGGTAAGTGAAGCAGCACCCTGGCACCTGAGCCAGAGGAAAGAGGAAACGGCAGCGAGAAGGGACTCTCTGACTCAAGAGGAAGAATCCCGTGCAGTGGCCACATCAGGGGCAGAGGATGGGTGGGAGGTGATGCCCGAGATGAACCCCCCATTACCCCACCCCTCTTCCACAGGGCTCACAGTCTAAGAAGAAAAACACCTATTTTCCCTGCACCGCTAGGAGCTCACATTTTAAGGAGGAAGGCTGGTATTTTATCCCTATTTTACAGATGAGAAAACCGAGGTCTGGAGAAGTTGTGACTTGTCCAAGATCGCAGCGACAAGTTGGGGAGTCAGGTTTAGAACCTGGGTCTTCTGACTTCCCTCCCTCCCAACCCCCCCCAACCCCCCCCCCCCGCCCATATTTCCCTATTCCTAATTGGGAGAAAGTTTGTTTGCAAATGAGTGTGTCTCCTGAGCTCCAGTGTCCTAGCAACCCAACTCCACACCCTCCCACCACCATACACACACACCCCCAACCAACCTATATCAGATGTCAATCCGAGAGGGCAAAGCTACAGAACACACGCCTCTGCCCCCGCTCACCATCCCACCTTTCCCTTTCCATGCCATCTTGCCTCTCCCCTCCAACACACCACGACTGCTCACACTTGGAGCTGAAATATAAACCCAGCCTCCTTGGGAAGCCGAGGGTGTCTCAAAAATGGATTTCCAATTTTCCAGCCACCTGCTTGGCTGAAAGATATTCCTTAGTTTATAATTACTTTTCAGGCACTTAACTAGAGTCTAGTTTCTAGGGCAACTTGATGCATCTCTTAATACCGTTATTGGTAAATCTCTCTTTCCTGCTCATTTTCCATGTTGGAGCAACACATTCAAGCCTTTGGAGAGGGGATCAACTTGGTTTTCCCTTGGAGGGAGGTTCAGAGAAAGGGAGCACTGGTCTGAGGGCCAGGGGAACTGGCTTCTAGTCTCAGTAGTTACTGTGTGATCTTGGCCAAGTCACTTAACCTCTCTGCACCTGCCTGAAAATGGGAGGAATAACCCTGGCCTCTCCTCACCACAATTCCCACCTACACTTGCCATCTGCTCTAAGGCCCTCAATCAGTTCTCTCCCTCCTAATTCACTTAATTGTGGTATTCGTTAAGCACTTACTATGTATCAAGCACTATTCTAAGCACTAAAGTAGACAACAATCAGGTTGTATACAGTCCATGGGGCTTACAGTCTAAATGGGACCTATCCTACCTATCCTTATTCCTCTCCCAAAAAACCTTGCAAAAACCAGGTGAAAAATCTGGTAAGCTCAAGTGGAAATAATAATGGTAATTATGGTATTTAAGCACTATGTGCCAAGTACTGCACTAGCACTGGGGTAGATACAAGAGAAGCAGGTCACACATGGGGCTCACAGTCTAAGTAGGAGGGAAGAGAGGGATTGAATCCCCATTTTCCAGATGAGGGAACTGAGTCCCAAGGAAGCTAAATGACTCGCCCAAGGTCACTCAGCAGACTAGTGGCCGAGTCAAAATTAGTACCCGGGTCCTCTGACTCCTAGGCCCATGTTCTTTCCACCAGGTCACCCAAGGACATCATTATAATAATGGTGCTATTTGTTGGCTTATATGGGCCAAGCACAATACTAAGCACTGAGGTAGTTAAAGAACATCAGATCAGATCAGGCCCAGCCTGCTCAGATACATCACAAGAGATTGCATTGTATGACCTTAACCTCTCCGACACCCAGCAGGCCCCCCCACCAACCCCCATTCCTCTAGGACTGGCCCCCACCCCCAGGAGGTCGGGAAGCTGGGAACATCTGACCTACCTCCTCATTTACAAGCACTGATGAGATTGTTATCACTCTGGCTGGTCAGGAGCTGCTGTAAAAGGTTAGGCATCAAGAGGCATTCAAAGACTCTGACCCTTTTGTTAGCTAAAGTGTAATTTAATTAACTTTTGCTTGACTGTTCAGATTCTGGAATAATTCAAAGAGATCTATGTGGGTCACACCACCAACTCTTTCTGGATACAGCAAGGCAGCCTCCCATCCACCCTCTGACTTTCCAAATAAATCTCCTCCTCTCTAACTCCCCCTCTTGCTTCCTTTTTCTACCTTTCCCCCAGCTGTCCTTACTAATCAATCAATCAGTGGTAATTTTTGAGCACTTACAGAGCACTAAAGTAAGATTTGGGGAGAGGACAATAGAGCTGGTAGATAATAGTAGATAATGGTAGATGAGAAGCAGCATATGAGAAGCAGCGTGGCGCAGTGGAAAGAGCACGGGCTTTGGAGTCAGGGCTCATGAGTTCGAATCCCAGCTCTGCCACTTGTCGGCTGTGTGACTGTGGGCAAGTCACTTAACTTCTCTGTGCCTCAGTTCCCTCATCTGTAAAATGGGGATTAAGACTGTGAGCCCCACGTGGGATAACCTGATTCCCCTGTGTTTACCCCAGCGCTTAGAACAGTGCTCTGCACATAGTAAGCGCTTAACAAATACCAACATTTATAATAATAATCACTGTGGTATTTGTTAAGTGCTTACTATGTGCCAGGCACTGTACTAAGCACTGAGGTGGATACGAGCAAATTAGATTGGACACAGTCCCTGTCCCACGTGGGGCTCACAGTCTCAATCCCCATCTTACAGATGAGGTAACTGAGACCCAGAGAAGTGAAGTGAATTGTCCAAGGTCACACCACAGACAAGGGGCAGATCTGGGATTAGAACCCGTGACTTTCTGACTCCCATGCCCCTGCTCTATCCACTACACCGTGATGCGATCCCTGTACTCAAGGAGCATACAGTGTGCTGTGAACACACTTGGGAGAGTTGTTGCTGTCTTATGCTGTCGGGTCACGTCCGACCCATAGCAAAGCCATCGACACATCTCTCCCAGAAATCCCACCTCCCTCTGCAATCGTTCTGATAGTGTGACCATAGAGTTTTCTTGGTAAAAATACAGAAACACCTTACCACTGCCTCCTTCCCTGCAGTAAACATGAGTCTCCACCCTCGACTCTCTCCCGTGCTACGCCTGCTGCCTAGCACAGGTGAGTTTTGACTTGTAGGAGATTGCCTTCCACTCACTAGCCGCTGCCCAAGCTAGGAATGGAATGGATATGCCGCTGCTTCACTCTCCCTCCCGTAGGCGAGACTGATGGAGTACCGGAAACTCTCCAGGTGCGACCCTGATAGGTGCTTGGGAGACTACAAGATCCCTATGTCGAGGAGCTTACAGAACATGGTACTAAGCACGTTAAAAATAAAGTTGGTAGACTCATAGACCCCTCCTTGTCCTCAAAGAGTTTATTGTCTTTTATCTGCAAAGCACACTTGGGAGACTCCATTGCAATAGAGGTGGTAGACACTGTCCCTTCCCTGAAAGAGCCTGGGAGAGTATACTAGAGTTAGTAGGCAAGGATCCCTGCCCGCTTGGAGCTTACGGTCTAGGTTTGGGTGGAACAAGTGCCTCAATAAGGTAGGCAAGCAGCAAAACATAGTCGATAGAGCACAGGCCTGGGTGTCAGAAAGTCATGGGTTCTAATCCCAGCTCTGCCCCTTGTCTGCTGTGTGGCCTTGGGCAAGTCTCTTCATTTCTCTGTGCCTCAGTTACCTCATCTGTAAAATGGAGATTAAGACTGTGAGTCCTTTGCGGGGCAAGGACTGTGTCCAACCCAATTTGCTTGTATCCACCCCAGCGTTTAGTACAGTGCCTGGTACATAGTAAGCACTTAACAACTACCGCTCTGGGGAGCTCCTTGAGACTGGTCAAAGAGACAACACTTAGGCTATCCATCAATCAATTAATTGTATTTCTTGAGCATTTACTGTGTGCAGAGCACTGAACTAAGTGCTTGGGAATGTAACAGACAGGCTATCTATAAAATGGGGATTAAGACAGTGTGCCCTGAGTGGAACATGATCTGTTTCCAACCTGATTATCTTGTATCTACCCCAGAGCTTCATACAGTGACTGGCACATAGTTAGTGCTTAGCAAAATCACGAAAAAAAGATTACCTCTTTTATAGCTTTAGATTTGAGGCCCACAAGGGCCAGAGTCCATGCCTAATTCTCACTAAAGTACTCTTTCCCAGTACTTAGCGCAATGCTCCGCCCACAGTACGCACTTAAATGTTATTATTAATACTTAGTCCCCGCGAAAGACATGTGTTGAACCATTTAGGGTCCAGTTAAACATTCCTGCACTCTTCCCCAACAAGTTTGGCTGCTGAATTTTGAGGGGAGGGAGGGGTGGTCTCCCCACCCCCACAGACCACTTAGTCTCCTTTCCGTTATGAGCTGAAAATTAGTATTGACTTAGCAGTTGGAAGGATTCACCAGCAATCCCAGTGGAACCACCAAACTTTTAAATAGGTCTCGGAATAATCGCCTATTGCCAAGCTTGTGCTGGTTTCTAAGTTGGACCCAGGAGTTCACACCACCCCCCACCAAACACTGCTATATCTCCCTTAGCTGCATTAGCCTGTAAGCTCTTCGTGGGCAGGGAATGTGTCTATCAACTTTGTTGCATTACACTCTCCCGAGAGCTTAATACACTGCTCTGCGTACAGTAAACAGTGTGGTCTAATGGAAAAAGCGTTAGCCTGGGTGTCAAAAGGACCTGGGTTCTAATCCCTGCTCCGCTACTTGTCTCCAGAGAAGCAGCGTGGCTCAGTGGAAAGAGCACAGGCTTTGGAGTCAGGGCTCATGAGTTCGAATCCCAGCTCTGCCACTTGTCGGCTGTGTGACTGTGGGCAAGTCACTTAACTTCTCTGGGCCTCAGTTCCCTCATCTGTAAAATGGGGATTAAGACTGTGAGCCCCACGTGGGACAACCTGATTCCCCTCCGTCTACCCCAGCGCTTAGAACAGTGCTCTAAGTACATAGAACATAGTAAGCGCTTAACAAATACCAACATTATTATTATTATTATTATTACAGGGTGACCTTGGACAAGACACTTCACTTCTCTGGGCCTCAGTTACCTCATCTGTAAAATGGGGATTAAGAATGTGAGCCCCATGTGGGACGGAGACTGTATCCAACCTGATCAGCTTGTAAATACAACAGTGCCTGGTACATTTCGTACTGTCTGGGTATTTAATATAGAGCATCGCATCAAGTGGCCACTCAATAAATGCTACTACTAACCCTACCACACAACCATGAGACACAATCCCCGCCTGCAAAGAACTTTACACTGTAATGGGGGCAGAGACATACAAAATAGCCACCAGCAGTGGAATCAGAATAAATCAAACTGAATGTTCAATCGAATATGCAAATCCACGCAAGGGTCGAAGATGGGCATAAGCGGAGAAATTCATAACTGATAATTAGTTGGGAAAGGTTTGTTCGTCACCGAGGGAAGCGGAAGAATCACTCCGTGAAAACAAAAGGATTTCCTCCTGCAATAACGACGATGGCATTTATCAAGCCCTTACTCGGTGCCAGCACTGGGGAGATAGAGGATAATCCGATCAGACACGGTCCCTGTCCCAGGGTTTAAGAGGTAATGAAATCGGGCATCTTGTTTCCATTTTACAGATGAGGAAATGGAGGTTCATGGAGGCTAAGTTTTTTGTGTTTTATTTTGGGTTTTTTTATGGTATTTGTTAAGTGCTTACTATGAGCCAGGCACTTTTCTAAGCACTGGATTGAACATGGTCCCTGCCCCATATGGGGCTCGCAATCTTAATCCCCATTTTACAGATGAGGGAACCGAGTCCCAGAGAAGTTGAGTAATTACCCAAAGTCACAGAGCTGACAAGTGGCAGAGTCAGGATTAGAACCCAGGTCCTCGGATTCCCAGGTCCATGTTCTATCCAGGAGGCAATGCATCCTCCCTGAGGTCTTTTCCTGTTTCCTAAGAACTGCTGGGACAGCTTGGGGCCGAAACCAGGGCAACCAAGACAGAGTCACTGCCAGGCTCCTCTCCCGGGTCGGCAGCGATGCCAGCGATGGCGTGTCATCTCCTGAGCAGAGATTGCTGCCTGGTCCTAGCCTCGAATCACTGAGTTTGTGGGTGCCTAGCCCCCAGCCCCCCAGGAGCGCAGAATCGATCTGAAGTGGCGTGACATGGATGAGCAGGATGGGGCGTGGAGGTGCGATTGGGGACGCCTCCCCTCCACCTATCCACCACACACCCAGGTCAGGCAGCAGAGAGGACTCCAGGGGAGGGAGGAAGGAGATGTGAGGGGAGAGCTCGGGGGAGCTGAGGAGAGCTGGGGAATGCTAGGAAGAGCTGGGTCATGCTGAGATAGAGCTGGAGAGTGCCCGGAAGAGCTGGGGAGAGCTGGGTCTGGCGGAGGCCGCAGGAGGAGCAATTGCTGACCGGGCGTAGCTGGGAGTCCTGGCAAACTAGTGGCCGTTGACTCTTCGTGGCCCCAAGGCTGGGCCCAGTCCAGGCCCTGATGGGATCCTCTAGACTCTCAGCTGACTGTGACCAACCTGATTCCCTTTTATCTACGCCAGCACTCAGAAGAGTGCTTGGCACATAGTAAGCGCTTAACAAATACCATCATCATTATTATTATTTTGGGCGGGGAGTGTGCCGGCCAACTCTGTTGTATTGTGTTCTCCCAAGCGCTTACTACAATGCTCTGGCATGGTAAGCACTCAATAAATATCATTGATTGTTTGATCTGGGAGTGGGCCGTGGTACTTGGATAGGCTGCAATCCCCACAGAGGCAGGGGGATGGTCGAGATGACCTCTCCAGAGCCTTTCTAGCGGCGCCTTGGAGGAGGAAGAGCTTTCTCTTCTCCCTCCTTAAAAAGACAAAAGCCCCTCCATCAGCGCCCTCTCCTGTCTTCAGCAAGAGATAAAGGACGGAGGCATCCATCATGTCTGCTGCTTAATTCTTTTTTCATTGTAAGTTGGATTCTTAAATTCCATAACGCCTTCGGAGATTAAAATTAAGCTTCTGGGGCAATGAATGCGCAGCACATTAGTCCTTTAGTTAAGAGCGGCTCCCTTGAAGATTAATGGGGGCTAATGGAAGGATAAGGTTACCGAGCTAGGAATATTATTATTGTGGGCAGGGTCAGACAGGCAGCAGGGTTTTTACCCCCTCGGTGGAGCTGTAAAGGGCAGCAGTGACAGAGACGGGGGTTTATGCCTTGTAGGATGGCAGCTTCAAGATCCCCAAGACCCCTTCTAATGGCAGCAGCGGGGTGAGGGGCAAGAGGAGAGGAAGAAATAGAGGAAATAGAGGGGAAAGCTTATATGGATTATAAGCGGAGAAATAGGCCCATGAGAGAAAATGGGGTCTGAAGACCTTTGAAATAAAAACAAGAATCACTGAAACCAAGAGCTAAAAAGGACCTGGAGAGGTCATCCGGTCCAGCCCCCTGCCTCCAAGCCTGGTAAAATTTAAGCAATCCAGAATAGACCTGGATCAATTTAATTATTTGGCAGGATCTTCAGGGATGAAGGTCCCACAAGCTCCCTTTGTATCCCTCCTCAGTGTCTAACTCCTATCTGCAAGTGGGAAGTTTTTCCTTAGGTCTAACCAAAGTATTTCTTGCAGCAGGATCCTCGTGTCATGAGGATGAAGGTTGGATCAGGAGGTCTCCCCGTTTCTACTACTATTTTTACTACTACTCCGTGACTTTTGGAGGTCTTGGATTCTAATTCCAGCTCTGCCACATGTCTGCTGTGCGACCTTGGGCACAATGCTTAACTTCTCTGTACTTCAGATACCTCATCTGTAAAATGGGGATCAAGACTGTGAGCCCCATCAGGGCCAAGGCCTGTGTCCAAGCTGATTATCTTGTATCTAGCCCAGTACTTAAAACAGTGTTTGGCACATAGTAAGCGCCAAATTCCACAGTTATTATTACTTGTACTGAACTTGGCCTGAAGATGGAACCGGGGGTTATCAGGGGTCCTCCACACACACAAACACATTTCAGAGCAGTGGGGAATAGGCAGTCATCCAAAGACCCAAGGAAACTCAAGGAAAAAAGAAGGAGACCCAGATCTCAGAGTCAGGGCCGGGATCCCGCAGCCGGGCCGGGCAGGAGCAAGTGGGGCTGTCAGAGACGAGAATTTCAAGCATCATTTCCTACTGATTTCTAAGTCACTGAGGAACAAATGGAATTTTAAACGCTTCTGCTGCGGCCAGAGGAGGCCGGGAGATGGGGGCAGGAGCTTCACTCCTCACCAACTTGAACAGTGAAAAAAAAGCTAATTTAAATTTTTCCTTAATGGAGGAGCGAGAAGCTGGATGGGTGAGGGCGGCACCTCCCTCCTCCATCTTCAGCCTTGGCATGCTCAGTGGCTTCACCTGCCTTGCGTCCCCGCACTCAAGCAATCCAACAAACAGTGGTACTTATTGAGCGCTTGTACACAGAACACTGTACTAAAGGTTTGGGAACATACAAATGAGTGGCTAGGCATGATCCCTCCCCTCAGTGAACTTGGGGAGGGGAGGACTCTGTGCCTGTCCTCCAAGAGCTGTCAGTCTAATAGGGGAGAGAGGATGGGCAGAGATATATGTGTAAGGGTAAAAAGGGATTGATCAGGAAGGTGGTATAGTGGTAATTGAAGCAGTTTTTTTGTTTTATGGTATTTGTTAAGCGCTTACTATGTGCCAGGTACTGTGCTAATCACTGGGGTAGATATAGGCAAATCGGGTTGGGCACAGTCCCTGTCCCACACGGGGCTCACAGTCCTAATCCCCATTTTACGGATGAGGTAACTGAGCCCCAGAGAGGTGAAATAATTTGCCCAAGGTTATACGGCAGAGAGGGCCAGAGCGAGGATTAGAATCCAAGTCCTTCTATCTCCGAGGTTCGCTGTGGGCAGGGAATGTGTTTTTTATATTGTTATATTGTTCTCTCCCTAGCACTTAGTACAGTGCTCTGCACACAGTAAGCACTCAGTAAATATGATTGACTGACTGACGTGACACCACACTGCTGTGATAGTGGTGGAGTGCCCCATCCGGTTTTATAGACGAGCCTCGATCCGAGACTTGGAATCTGAAAACCTGCAAGGAGCGGTTATTCCAATACCAGTGGTTCAGGGGCATCTCACTCTCAGGTTGGCATCCAGCAAGTAGGCAGGAAGGAGTGCAGCGTCATGGCCAAGGGGTCCATAGCCTAATACTGATGGTGGACTGTAGCACCACAGACCGGCAGGTGGGTGCCAGGGGAGCTGCCTGCCCACTGACCATTTTGGTCTTCCCCGTCCGCGTTGACCAGCTGAGTCTGACCACCCTGCAAGACATTCTAGCTGTTTCTCTGGTCAGAAACCCCTCCTTCTAGCTGCTTCGGCCCCAACACCGTAGTGAGGGGTGAGTTACACTTAGGGGGATGGATAGAACATAACGCGGAAATAGGGCCTGCAGACGACAGTAAAAGCAGCCCAGAAGTAACCTAAAGGGAATAAACGAAACAAAAAGGGTGATAGAGGATGGTGCTCCACAGAGAAAAATTTTCTGACGCTGAATCAGATACCTAAAGGGGTGGCAGGCTGTTGAGGCTCCAACCCCAGGGGGCTTGAAGAATGGAGAGGCCCCCAAAGTCTCCTAAGGACTTAGCCTAAAGGAGGGAGAAGCTTGGAGAAACATGGAGAAGCAGTGGCATGGAGAAGCAGCATAGTCTAGTGGAAAGAAAGAGCCCAAGCCTGGGAGTCAGAAGGACCTGGGTTCTAATCCTGATTCTGCCGCTCATTTGCTCTGTGACTGTGGACTTCTCTTCTCCATGCCTCAGTTACCTCATCTGTAAAATGGGGTTACAAGAGTCCCATGTGGAACAGGGACTGTGTCCAACCTGATTAGTTTGTATCTACCCCCAGAGCTTTGTATGGTGACTGTAAGCCCGTCTCTAGACTGTAAGCCCATTGTGAGCATGGAATGTCTCTCTTTATTGCTGTATTGTTCTTTCCAAGCATTTAGTATGGTGCTCTGCACACAGTAAGCGCTCAATAAATATAATTGAATGAATGAACGGCACATAGTAAGCACTTAACAGATGCCATTAAATAAATAATAAATAAGGAGCCTGGACCAGATGAACTCCTGATTTATCTTCCGACTCTAAGATCCTCGGTTTCATGACGAGGTTCCACTGAGTGTTGTGCAGAAATAGTTAATGTTACATTTATTAATAATAATGACAACTGTGATATTTGTTAAGCACTTACTATGAGACAAGCACTGTGGTAGATATAAGATCATCAGGTCCCACATGGGGTTCACAGGCTCAGTAAGAGATAAAATGGGTTTGAATTACCATTTTGCCGATGAGGGAAATGAGGCACAGAGAAGTGAAGGGACTAGTCCAAGGTCACCCAGCAGGTACATGGTAGAGGTGGGATTAAAACCCAGATCCTCCGACTCTCAGGCCCAGGCTCTTTCCAGTAGGCCGTGCTGCATTTTGCAGATGACCAATAGTGAAGAGGAGACGTGGGGGCCTCTCTTCATCTCCGGCCAGCCTGCAGCTTGTGTTAAAAGCAGCTCGGCAGTTGCATTGGCAAAAAGACAGAGGTGTCTGTGTGCACATGGACACCCACATTCGTGCAAGCACACACACACACACACACACACACAGGGACTCCTGGGGCTCAGCTCAGATTTCCTATTACATAGGCATTTCACCCCTGACCCTCAGACTCTTTCCTGATTTCTTTAAGCCCCAGATGGCCCTGGGGAAAGCCGAGCCCTCCACTGGTCCAACCTTTTCCATTTTCGCTTATTTGATTTTTCTTTCCCCCTCCTCCTGCTTGCGAGTCTAGAATCTCAAACAGGAGAGGGCCCAGGCAGACCGCAGCTGGACGGCTCTTGGAAGCAACCAGCCCGGGGTGGAGTCGGAGGCCGGGGGAGGGCGGGCCAGCCCTCGGACCGCCCCTCTCCTCTCTGCAAGGGCACTGGGTGTCCTGTTCTACCCTTCTTGGAAAAAGAACCATTCCGTCAAGGTCTCCCTGCCTTCCTCTGCCCCTCCCCTACATCCTTATGCCCTTCCCACCCACCCCTACTGCCCTACTGGCTTAGGGGAGAATTTCCCTGACTTGCCTTCCCTGACTAAGCCCTCTTTTCCTTTTCTTCAACTCCCTTCTGCATCTCTCTTTATTCATCCCCCCTCCTGGCCCCACAGCACTTAGGTACATATCTGTAATTTATTTACTTCTATTAGTGTCTATCTCTCCCTCTAGACAGTAAGCTCCTTGTGGGCAGGGAATGTATAAGATGTATTGTTCTATTGTAGTCTCCCAAGTGCTTGATACAGTGCTCTGTACACAGTAAGCCCTCAAAAATACAATTGAGTGACTAAAGGACATAGGAAGCAAAGCCAGGAACCAGCTGGTGTTTACCCTAAAATTTTGCACAGTGCTTAACACATAGTAAACCCTTGACAGACATCACCATTATTATCACTGTTACTAGAGGAAGGCAGGAGAGCACAGGCAATCAATCAATCCATCCATCAATGGTATTTATAGAGTGCTTTCTGGGTGGAGCACTTCACTAGCGCCTGGGAGAGTACAATACAACAGAGTTGGTAGACACAGGGAAGGCTTTTCAGAGAGAGGCCAGGAAGTCTTCCCTTTGCCCTTTCTGCAGAGCAGAGCCATTAAGCTGGTCCCATCTCATTGATTATCACAATCTACCCCAGTGTTTGACACATAGTAAGTGCCTAAAAATACCATTATTATCACTATTATTATTATTATCATCATTATTAGGAAGGGAGGAGAGACGCCCTACCCCTTCTCCCAATGGGAATGCAGTTTTTCAAGATAAACTTTGTCTTTGTGTGCAAATTATCTAGATCATTCAGGACCTTCTCCCTCCCACCTCCCCCCATAAAAAACCCACTGTGGAATGAATTATCTAGGAAGGTGTTTTCTTCCCTGAATGTCAAAGTATATTTTTCAGCCTCCATTCTCAGGGTAATTTGCAAGTGGACACCAGTCTGGTCAGGGACTCTCCGATGTGATTATCTTATCCTAGGGCTTGGCACGTAGTCCTCGTTTAATAAAGACAAAAACAACTAAGTAACCAGACCCAGAAAAGCTAGGGGATCGGGGGAGGGAAGGAAGAGGAGCGAGGGGGTGACCTGAGGCCTGAGAAGACCACGAGGGAAGATGCAAACAGGCTCCATCTCAACATTGAAAATTCCCCCACGTTCCGCAGCACTCGGAGGGCGGCAGCAGCAGGGGAAATCATGGAGGAGGGGGAGACTGATCAGGACGGGGAGCGATGGCAATTAGATTGTTTGTTGAGGGGGAAAAAACGTGTTATTATCTCCCTCGAAATGAACTGGGAGCACGGGACAAATTAATTTGCCATCCAAGAGAAGTCATAAAATCAATTCAGCCTTCCACATTTTTTTTCCTTTTAAATTTCATCAGAAGAAGTCTCACTGTGCTCTCTCGGCAATCATTAGGGCTAATTATTTCTGGATCGTTTATGACATTTCTCACTTAAACTGTTCCCTTCGCCTGGCTTGTCTATACCCTCTACCAGGTGCTGAGTAGCACCAGATTAATGATTTTCTCTTTCCCTAAAAACAAATAACAATAATAATGATAATGCTAGTAATAACAGGGCAGGGCTCGGAAACCCATCTTGGTGGGGAGCGAAGCAGTCCTGGATCAGAGGGGATCAGGTTCTGAGAGTGGAAGCTGAAATGGCCGTGAGAAGTCACATTCCAAGGGTCCTGGAGTGAGAGGGGGAGTGAGGGGTGAGGGGTGGCGGGGCCGGGAGAAAGGGCCCAGGAGGAGGAGGGGAAACAGAAGGAGTAGGTGGGGGTACATGGTAGGCTGGAACGCGGCAGAGGGGGCCTGGTGGAGAGGAGAGGAGAGAGTCTGAGTGAGGGAGGGGGACAGAGAGGTCTGGGATTGGGGAGGGAGAGAGCGAAGACTCCGGTGGGGGAGGGAGATGGAGAGCTGAATGTGACAGCTGAGAGGGGAACTGATGAGAAGGCCCAAGTTAGTGAGGGAAGATTGGCCCGCTGCTAGATCAAAAGAGAGAATATTAACATAATAGTATTAGTGGAAAGAGTACTGTCCTGGGAGTCAGAGTTCCTGGGTTCTAATCCTAGCTCAACTACATACCTGCCACATGATCTTGGTTAAGTCGTTAACTTCTCTGGGTCTCAATTCCCTCACCTGAAAAATGGGGATTCAATACCTGTTCTCCCTCCTATTTAGACTGTAAGTCCCATACGGGACTTGGTAAGCTTGTATCTACCCCGGCACTTAGGACAATGCTTGGTACCTAGAAAGCACTCAACAGACAACACGATCAGATCAAAAGCACTCCTGGCCCACGCAGGGCTCGCAATCAAATGAGGAGGAACAACCGTTCATTTGTGCCCATTTTACAAGTGAGGAAAGGGAGGCCCAAAAATATTAAGTGATTTTCCCAGGGTCATACAGCAGGCAAGTAGCGGAGTCAGAATTGGAACCCAGTTCTCTGGACTCCCACTTCCATGCTTTTCCTGCTAGGCCACGTTGCTTCATCGGCGTGACAAGAAATAACATCCCTCCTGCCATCTTTAGCATTCCCCCCACCAGTAATCCAGTGCAGAACAGCAGCCCTCCCTGGGAAGAGGGATGGCCGACTGGGGTATTCCCAACAGCGGTAACCCCCAAGGAGAGGCCACCGGGGTGGAATGCAGGAAGAGGCACTGGTGTGGTGAGACTCCAAGTGAGGTTCGAACAATTGTATTTACTGAGTGCTCACTGTGCGCAGAGCACTGTACTAAACACTTGAGAAAGTACAATCCCCCTCTAGACTGTAAGTCCATTATGCGCTGGGAACGTGTCCGCTAAGTCTACTGTATTGTACTCTCCAGAGTGCTTAGTACAGAGCTGTGCACACAGTAAGTGTTCAATAAATACCATTGATTGGTACAATACGACAAAGTTGGCAGACAGGTTCCCCGTCCTCAAGGAGCTTACAGTGTAGAGGATTCTAGAGATTCTGATCTCCCTGTGCAGCCAGGACAGTACCATGAGAGAACAGACTTCTGGTGAGAACCCAGGTGACCTAAACATTAATCCCAGCTGGTTCCTGGCTCTGCAGGGGACAGGCACTGAAAAGACAAATCTGTTGCTCCCTTATCTTTAACAATCCTGAAAATCCCTCGTGTTTCTAGATCACTTCTACTAATCAGAACCTCTTCACTCGAGTTCTCTAGTTTGTCTTCATAAGACGGGAGGCAGTGATGCCCAGTGGAAAGAGCACCTTGGAATCAAGAACCCCAGATTCCAATCCCGACTCTACCACTAGCCTGCTGGATGTCCTTGGGCAAGCCCCTGAACCTCTCTGGGCTTTAGAAACCTGCTCGCCCTCCCTCTTAGACAGTGAGGACTGCAAGTTGCACCTATCCCAGCACCTAGCACAGTGTTCGGCATATAGAAAGCGAGGAATAAAAACAATCATTATTATTCCTACGAGGAGGGGTTGAAATGGGAATTATGCGGGGAAGCAGCATGGCATGGTGGATAGGGCATGAGCCTGGTAGTCACAAGGTCATGGGTTCTAATCCCGGCTCTACCACGTGTCTGCTGTGTAGCCTTGCGCAAGTCATTTAACTTCTCTGTGCCTCAGGTACCTCATCTGTGAAAAATGGGGATTAAGAGTGTGAGCCTAATGTGGGACAGGGACTGTGTCCAACCTGATTAACTTGTACTTACCTCAGCACTTAAAACAGTGCTTGGCACACAGTAAGCTCTTAACAAGTACCATAAATTATATTATTATTATGCTCCCCATTTTACAGACAGGGGAAAGGAGATCCCAGAGTGGTTAAGGGACTCCCAAAAGGTCACACAGCAAACCTGGAGCCCACATCTCATGGCTCCCAGGTCATACTGTTGTAGAGGGGAAGGGGAGCAGCCAGGTTAGGAAATGCCCAAGCACTTCTTATGCTTCTGTTGAACTTGCCCAAGAGCTTAGTATAGCGCCCAGCAGGCGTTCGATAAATACCGTCACGGCTCCCACTAACGGCTCTCCCGAGGCCCAAACGGTGTTTTCTCGATTCCGACCTGAAATTGCAGCCAGGCTCTCTCTAGACATTCTTTTATTTCTTTTTTTTTTTCACGGTAGCTACATTAATTTTAAAAGGTTGTATTGATTGCAGTGAAGCATGAACCTCCGGCTAGGAATGTTATGTAATTACCCGCTTGCCATCACGATGCAGAGAGGACCAGCTGTCTCCCTATCCACCCAGACATTTCGCTTTCATGTCTCCTTGGCATCCTGAAGCATCCCCGGTGAAACAGACTCCAGGGGTGCTGGGGGGTGGGAGGGAAGGGGAGGGAGGTGGGGAGACCCAGCTAGGCTTTCCTAAAAGAAGAGGGAACAGAGGAGAGGAGTCGAAAGAGAAGGAGAACAGTCGAAAGAGGCAATGCCTCTAAAATTCCACTCTCCTAGTTTCTCAATCAATCAATTCATCAAATAATTACCTTGTATTTTGTATATACTCCAGTATTGAGAGAAGCCATTTGGTCTAGTGGAAAGAACACAGGCCTGGGAATCAGAGGACCTCGGTTCTAATCCTGATTCTGCCACTTGACTGCTGTGTGACCTCAGGTGAGTCACTTCACTTCTCTGGGATTCAGTTGTCTCATCTGTAAAATGGGGATTAAATCCTCCTCCTTCCAAATTAGACGGGACAGGGACTGTCTCTAACCTGATAAACATATCTACCCCGCTACTTAGTACAGTGCTGGACACAAAATAAGCGCTAAACAAATACCACCATATCATCGTCATTATTGGTATTATCAGTGGTATAACTGAGCACCTCTTAAATGAAATCACTGGACTAGGTACTTGGAAGACTACCGCAGAAATAAGATACAAAGGTTCCCTGACCTCAAGGAGTTTACGATCTAATGGGAGAGAAGGACAGAAATCATTTACAAATAGCAAGAGAAGGAGAAAGAAGAATAAGGCTCTCAAGGCTGTCAATACAAATGGGTCAAGTTGAAATTTCGGAATAAAAATAATTGAATTTACAAATTCAGATGCACATGCCCTTACATGGGAGAAGCAGAGTGGATTAGTGGATAAAGCCAGGCCTGGAAGCCAGAAGACCTGGGTTCTAATCCCAATTTCACCACTTTCCTACTATCTTACCTAGGATAATTCACCTAATTTCTCTCTGCCTCGGTCTCCTCAACTGCAAAGTGGGGGTTAAACACCTGTTCTCCCCCCTACTTAGACTGTGAGCCCCCTGTGGGACGACACTGTGCCTGGCCTGTTCAACTTGTCTCCACCGCAGCGCTTAGAACACCGCCTGACCATACATAATAAGCCCAAAACAAATACCATAGGGGGGTAAAAAAAACCAAAACAAACCACCGCTCTGGTCCTCAGTTTCTTCATTTGTAAAATGGGGACTCATGAACTAGCCACATGTGACATATTTCCCAGAGGTCCTTGAGGTCAGAGACCATGGTGTATGCAGGTTGGGGTGTTTGTACCATCTGTAACCACCAAAGTTTCATTTGTTTCATCTCCCTGCTTCCCTCATTATCCCATTCAAATGAGCTTTTCTCTTCTTCTCGAAGGCCCACTTAGCCTCGTCCCATCTCCTGGCCTGGTGACTCCTTCCCAGTACAGGGTGTTTCCCCTCTACTTCAATCCTTTCCTTTGGTCCTGCCCTGGCCATGGAGGTGGGGTTCGATCAGTGCCCCGCCTCCTCCTTACAAAAGTCATCCTGGCCTGGAAGGTCCAGCCTGACCGAGCCAGCCCAAGCAGCGTGGCTTATTGGGGAGAGCAAGGGCCTGGGAGACAGAAGGACCTGGGTTCTAATGCCGGCTCTGCCGCACGTCTGCTGTGTGATCTTGGGCAAGTCACTTAACTTCTCTGTGCCTCAGTTACCTCATCTGTAAAAGATAGGGATTAAGAGCGTGATCCCATCCCTATGTGTCCGACCTGATTGATTTGTATCCACTCCAGTGCTTAGAACAGTGCTTGCACATAGTAAGCACTTAGGCCTGGGGGAGTGAAAGGACAGACTCACGGTCTAGTGATTGGCAGACATCAGGGCAGGGGGCAAAGGTTGGGGAGTGGAAGGGGTACCCCTAATTAATTTGTCATCTCCCCCTCCATACTGTCACTTCAGCCTTTCCATGTCACCTAATTACTTGAATCGTCATCCCCTCCCCTCACACCTCCCTTTGTTTCTTTATTGTTTGTTTTTTTAATCCTATTTAAACGCTTGTTGGGTTCCAGACACTGTACTAAGCGCTGGAGTAGATACAAGCTGATCATCCTTGTACTATCCTAGTGGAGGGTTCTGCACACAGTAAGTGTTCAATAAATACCCCTCACTGAATGAATAAACAGCTTGCGGGCAGGGAATCTGTAGCTTGCTTCCCAAGCGCTTAGTCCTCTAGACTGTAAGCTGGTTGTGGGCAGGGACTGTGTCTGTGAGATCGTTATATTGTACTCTCCCAAGCGCTTAGTATAGTGCTCTGCACACAGTAAGAGATCAGTAAATGCCACTGACTGACTTACAGGCTAGCACAATGCATCATAGTTAGTGGCACTCAACAAACTACTCTTTTTGCCCCTTTTGTGGACATGGGGGAGACAGGGCAGCTAAGGGCAAAATTACAAGGGCAGGAGATTTAAGAAATACAATCCTGACATGAGACTACTTAGATACAGCCCAACCCTGCTGCAGAACAGGGGTCCCTGCCCTCAGGGAGCTTACGGTTTGGTAGATAATAATGATGATAGATAATAATGATGGTATCTGTTGAGCCCTTACTATGTGCCTAGCACCGTTCTAAACGCTGGGGCAGATACAAGATAATCAGGTTGTCCCGTGTGGGGCTCCCAGTCTTAATCCCCCTTTTACAGATGAGGTAACTGAGGAACAGAGAAATGAAGTGACTTGCCCAAGATCACACAGCAGACACGTGGCGTAGCGGGGATTAGAACCCAGGTCCTTCTGCCTCCCGGGTCCGTGCTCTTTCCACTAAGCCACGCTCCTTAGAAGAGGCAGAAAGAGCTGGGAGAAAAGAAAGGCCTACAGAGACAGAAAGTGACAAAGACGCAGAGATAGAGAGATGCAGGTGGAGAAACAAACAAAGAAACAGAGATAGAAGCAGAAAGTCCAAAGGAAGACAAAGACACGGGGAGAGAGGCAGGGAGATGCAGACAAAGAGACAGAGTTGGAAGGAGAGACAAAAAATAAAGAGTTAGAGTGACAGAGATGGAAAAATAGATGAGAGAGGAGGACAGAAAGACAGAGAGTGGGACTAGATCAGAGAATCTGCTCTCTGCAGTGTACCGTTTCCCATCTCTCAAAACAAAGAAGAACAGATCAAACGTCAGGTGCCAGAACTTGTCTCTTGGTTGATTTTTTTTTTCCCTTTTAATTCACTCCCGGGGCTGCTGGCCCAGAGAGGGACTGATGGGCAGGCGGGAGAGGGAGGTGGACAGCTGGGAGGTCCCCACCCCTTGGCACCTGTCCTCTGTGGCCAGCTGTCTCTTCCCAGATGCAAACAGGCAAACCTCTCCTGCCCGCCCCTAACCCCCAGCCTCATCTGGGGTCCATGCTGCAGCCTGGGGTAGAGTGGGGAGGGCACGGTGGGAATGCTGGGGGGGGGGTTCCCCCAGCCCTCAGGGGAGCGGTGAAGACGCCCCGAGTCTGTCTGCCTGCCCGTGGAAGACGAGAGCCCCGGTTGGTACTGCCAGCCGGGTGCCACCCGCCGAGATGATGGATGAGCGAGATGCCAGCTTCATTATCCACGGCCACCCGCAGAGGGCTGACCGCCCCACCCGCGGTGCCCGCGGCGCAGAGCCATAATGCACGCCCATGAGGAGGGCCACAAGGCGTGCGGGATGGGTGACTGGGAGGGTGGCCCAGGTGGAACATTGGAAGGAGCCGAATCCTAGATCTGATCTCTGTGGTATCCTGAGTCAATCGGGAAGGCTTCCAGGAAGAGGTGGAGGTTTAATTTTTTTTCTGGTATTTGTTAACTGCTTTCCATGTGCCAGTCACTGTTCTAAGAGCTGGGGTAGATACAAGGTGATCAGGTTGGACACAGTCCCTGTCCCACATGAGGCTCACAGCCCTAATCCCCAATTTACAGATAGGGTAACTGAGGCCCAAAGAAGTGAAGTGACTTGCCCGAAGTTGCCCAGCAAACAAGTGCGGAGCCGGGATTAGAACCCAGATCCTTCTGACCCCCGGCCCGTGCTCGATCCAGGAAAAGGGACTCCGATGTCAGTGACGTGGGGTGGGAAGGCTGTCTCCTCTTTCATCTTTCAGAGGATCGCAAAACTTCCCGGAATCATCACTACCTCAGGGGCCCAGGGCGGTGTGAGCCGGGGACAGAGGCTCCAGGGCCTACTTAGGGAGCTCAGTCCAGGGTCTAAGCCAGAGGTTTAGGAGCCACAAAACCAGCGGGACATAAAGACAAAGGGCTAGACCAGGCCGGGAAGGAGCTCATACTAACTCAAGGCTTTAGGCTTCCATGGGACAAGCTGGGACTGCATTCGGGAAGGCCGACGGGAGCCAGCCTGCAGATGGACACAGCCGAATCCCCCGATCTGGAGCGGAATCACCCTGGGGTCTGTCAAGAAGCAGCAAGTTGTAGTAGATAGAGCACAGGCCAGGTAGGAAGGAGGTCATGGGTTCTGATCCCGGCTCCGCCACTTGTCTAATGTGTGACCTTGGGCAAAATCACAATACTTCTCTGTGCCTCAGTTACCTCATCTGTAAAATAGAGATTGAGACTGTGAGGCCCATGTGGGACAGGGACTGGCTCCAACCCGATTTGCTGGTATCCACCCCAGCACATAGTACAGTGTCTGGTCACTACCACTTAACAAACTCCATCATCATTATTATTATTATCATTATTATTATTATTCTGGGAAAGGAGGCAAGAGGGGCTGATGAGCTGTGACCCATCCCCAACCTCCTCCCACCACCAACTCCCAGTCCCTCAGGGTCCTACCTGGGTGAAGACGCCTAATGCCTGTGGAAACACTGAAATCAAATTCATTTGCTTTATGAAAGCCCCAATTTGCAGCTGCTCTCTCATTCGTTACCAAATCATTTGTGATATTCCATTAGCCCTGAATATGCCAGGAGAGGGATAGAGGCAGAGAAAGAGAGAGATGCAGAAAGAAACAGGGGTCTAGGAGAGAGTCAGAGAGAAAGAGATAGGGAGAGACACAGAGAGATTCAGGGAGGAAGAATCAGAGAGAGAAGGAAGCAGTGTTTCCTAGTGGAAAAATCCCTTTGATTGATTGATTCATTCAATCAATTGTATTTATTGAGCACTTACTGTGTGCAGAGCACTGTAATAAGTGCATGGGAGAGTACAATATAAAAATAGAGATTCCCTGCCCACAATAAGCTTACAGTCTAGAGGGGGAAAGAGACATTAATATAAATAAATTATGGTTCTAGTCCTTGCCGTATGACCTTGGGCAAGGTTCTTAACCTCTCTGGGCCTAATGTCTTCATCTGTAAATTGGGGATATTATACTTTGTCTCCGACTCTGTTACACTCTGTGAATCAAAGAGGGCCAGGGACTGGGTCCTACTGATTGCCTTGTAAGGAATGTGTCTACTTATTGTTGCATTGTACTCTCCCAAGTGCTTAGTACAGTGCTCTGACCCAATGAGCGCTCCAGTGCTTCACACAAAATAAGCATTTGAGAAATGATGATGATCATTGTAGTATTTGTTAAGTAACTTACTATGTGCCAAGCACTGTTCTAAGAGCTGGGGTAGATCCAAAATAATCAGGTCCCATATGGGGGCAAGACAATTGTGGTTTCTTTGTTTTTTGGTGCCTGTTAATCACAATCATTCCCCCCTAGACTATAAACTGGTTGTGAGCAGGGAATGTGTTTATTGTTGTATTCTACTCTCCCATGTGCTTAGTATACTGCTCTGCACTCAGTAAGCGCTCAGTAAATATGACTGAATGAAAGGATTTGAATGAAAGGAAATGAATTTGCTATATGTCAAACATTATTCTAAACAATGGGGAAGGTAGAAGTTAATTGGGTCAGGCACAGTCCCTAACCCGCATGGCACTCACAGCTTAAGAAGGAGGGAGAACAGTTATCCCCATTTTACAGTTGAGGGAACTAAGGCACATTAATCTAGCGAGAGAGAGCTGAAAAGCTCCAGTGACCCACCCATTATGTGTTACCCCCAGGTGGAGAGCAGGAGGGTCCCACGTTTCCTCTCTGAGGTCTAGCCATCCCATCTAGTGTCGTCTCCCCTCCGCCGACCGCTCTGCTGAGCGCTCCACCCTTCAGGATCCCCAGCAGGTCAGCCTCTTTCCGACTGCTCGGAGTTGAGGCTGACCCCAGGCCGAGCTCCCAGTAGCAACCAGAATTAAGATAGCATCTCCCTTGGATGGAGATCCCACAATCTCGTGGATATCTTAATGATAATTTTGGTATTTATTAAGTGCTTACTATGTGCCAGGCACTGTATGAAGCGCTGGGGTGGATACAAGCAAGTCAGGTTGGACCCCGTCCCTGTCCCACGTGGGGCTCCCAGTCTCAATCCCCATTTGACAGATGAGGTAACTGAGGCACAGAGAAGTAAAGTGACTTTTCCAAGGTCACACAGCAGTCCTAGTGAGAAGCAATGTGCCTTGTGGATAGAGAATAGGCCTGAGAGGCAGAAGGACCTGGGACTTGTCTACTGTGTGACGTTGGGCAAATCACTTCACTTCTCTGTGTCTCAGTTACCTCATCTATAAAATGGGGATTAAGACTGAGACCCCCATGTGAGACATTGATGTGCCCAACCTGATTAGCTTTTGTCTACTCCAGTGCTTCATAAAGTGCCTGGCACAATAGTAAGTGCTTAACAAATACCATGAAAAAAAAACAAACCCAAAGGTCATCCCAGAATTAACTCTGGACCCTAACTTTTCTGAAAGGGGGGGCTGTCATGTTGGCCCCAGGGGGATGCAGAGGGAGGCAAAGAGAGGTCAACCAGAGGTAGGTCAAGTTTCATTCTTCATTCAATCATATTTATTGAGCACTTACTGTTTATCAAGCACTATACTAGGCGCTTGGGAGAGTACAACAATAAGCGGACACATTCCCTGCCCACATGCTGGAGAAAAGTGACAGAGGGTGGGAGACACCCAAGGGGGCAGCTTTGCCAGAGATGCAGACTCAGAGAGGGCTGGGCCTGGACCTGTCACGGAGCCTGAGATAGGAGGCAGGGCCAGGGGTCCGGAGATCAGGGATCAGGGAGGGGGGCATATTCTCACTCACAGCTCTAGCCACGTCCCTGCTTTGCCTTCCTCCGGGCCTCAGCCCAGCAGCTCTGGGAAGCTCACGCCTGCCCCGATGGAGCAGAAGGTCAAACCGGCAAATTAAATGGAGATCAGTGTCCTTTCGCTCTGGGTCCGGTTCTAATGGGGTGAGAGAGCCCTGATGGCTCGGCTGCTCCCTCTCCTTCCCGCTCCAGTGGCCGGGGAGAAGCGGAGGACCTTGGAGAGGTGAGAGTCTCAATAATAAGCACTGTGCTGTTTGTTAGGCAATTACTATGTGCCAAAAATTGTACTAAGTGCTGGAGTAGATACAAAATAATCAGGTCAGATCGGTTCCCTGTCCCACACAGGGCTCGCAGTCTAGTGTGGAGAGAGCATGGGTATTGAATCCCATTTTACAGATGAAGAAACTAAAACACAGAGAAGCTAAGTGGTCTATCTAAGATCACATAGCGAGCAAGCAGCAGAGCAAATAGCTGAGATTAGAACCCGGGTTTCCGACTCCCAAGCCCATGCTCTTTCCACTAGGCCATTGCACTCAATCCCAAGAACTCTGCTGAGACCACGGCCTTTGACTGGCTTGACCATTGAGAAGCCTGAACAATCCTCTAGACTGTAAGCTCACTGTGGGCAAGGAATGTGTCTGTTTATTGTTGTACTGTACTCTCCCACGTGTTTAATACAGTGCTCTGCACACAATAAAAACTCAGTAATACAATTGAATGAATGAACGAATTATTAACATTGTTATCATTATGATGATGATGACTATAATTCCTGACTACGTGACACACACATGAATAGATACGAGACAACCGGTTCAGATACAGGCCCTGCCCCACCCCGAGCGCACAGTTTAAGAGAGGGGGAGAGAACATCTCCTCTCCCTATTTTACAGATGAGGAAACTGAGGCCCAGAGAGATTAAATGACTTGCCCTAGGTCACACAGCAGGTCAGCGGTAGAATAGGGACTGGAATTCAGGTCTCCTGACCCAGTCCTTTGCCTTTTGACTAAATCTTCCGGTCATGGTCATTAGGACAGGGCTGGTCCAGCCAGGTTCATTGGAATAGGGCCAGTCCGGCCATGGTTATTAAGACAGGGCTGGTCCAACCACAGTCATTGAGACAGGGCTGGTCTATCCATGGTCATTAGGACAGGGCCAGACCAGTCATGGTCATTCGGATGGAATCATTCCAGCCACAATCACTGGATCAGGGTCAGTCCAATATGGTCATCGGGACGGGGCTGGTCCAGCCACGGCCCCTGGGATGGGGCCAGGCCAGCCTGGAAGTTAAGATCATGAAGGAAGGGACATGGGCTGGCCCGGTTTGGTTCTGTCCTCCAGTCCAAGACCACTTTCGCTAGCCAGATTTCTCCTTTCCTGAAGGGCGCCGGATGGAGAACACAGCTGGGTTGGAGGGATGGGGAAGCAAAGAAGTACACAGCAGAAGGAAAAACAGGAGGCAGGCGAGGTCAGAACTAATAATAATAATTGTGGTATTTGTTAAGCGCTGTCTATGTGCCAAGCACTGTGGTAGATCTAATATAAGCAGATCAGTCACAGTCTCCGTCCACTTGGGGCTCATCTGCAAAGGGCGGAGGGAAAACCCAGATTTAATCCCTACTTTAAAGACGAGGAGACTGAGGCACAGAAACATTTTAGTTACCCAAGATCTCCGAGTAAACAAGTGGCAGAGCTGGGACGGGAAGCCAGGCCTCCTGAATCCCAGCCCCACACCCTTTTCATTAAGTCAGGCTGCTTCTTGCCACGATCCCCGGAAGGTCTCCTGGAGGAAGAGGATCTCTAGCCACGTCGCTGAAGAGCGTCACAAGTCAGAAGCCATAAATGTCTGTTCCCGGAGTCATGGGGTTTGGGCTCTCAGCATCAGCATCTCATCAAGACTCCCAGAATCCTCTGGATTCAGAAATAGCAAGATTTCAAAAATAGCCGCAAAGCTCCAAAAATACCGAGGCAGGGGGCGCGGGGGCGGAGGAGGGCTCTGGGAGAGGTTCTAGTGGAGGCCATTTTCGCTGGGCCAATTTCTATTGGTTCTAGCGAAATTGAGCCCAAAGTCCAGGCTGCCTTCATGCCCAGCAGCCAATTATCTTGATTTGGAAAAATGCAGAAAGAAATTACAGAGAAGCCAATGTTCGATGCCAAGCCGTTTCATGTTGCTATGAGTTTTAGGATGCATTGGTGCGGCTGGGAGGCTCCGAGAGAGGAGACCGAGTCAGAGCCAACCAGAGAGCAGAGATGGGATAAAGTTTCAGGGGCAGGGATGGGGGAGATGGGGGTGCAGCGAGTCAGAGGGGGAGAATCGGGGACTTAAAAGGAGGAAACCCGAGGGATGAGTGGGGGAACTGAGGGACAAAGAAAAATTAATCAGTGATATTTACTGAGTGCTTGCTGAGTGCAGAGCAACGTACTATGTGGAAGAGTCCAACAGAGTAAGTAGGCCAGTCCCCCGCCCTCAAGGAGCTTATGGTCTAACTGGGGCAAAAGATATTTAAATAAATTACAGATAGGGGAGGCAAAAGAGTGTAAAGATATGTGCTGTGGAGTGGAGTGGAGTGGGGTGAGTGTCTCCGGTACAGACTCCAATTCACGGGTGATGCAGGAGGGAGGAAAAATAGGATGGGGAGGAAAGGAGTCCGAGAGCTAGAAAGAAAGCGAGACTGAGGCAGAGAGCGGAGGAGGAGGAGAACGAGGAACAGAGAAGGTGGGGAAAGTGAGGGATAAAGAGGGGGTAATTGAAGGACCAAGAAAAGTGAATCTGAGTGCTAAACAAAAGTGGAGACTGAGACAAAGGAGGGAGAATGAAGGCCAGAGTTAGGGACAGTGAGGGATAAAGAGTGGGGTGAAAACTGAAAGACAGCACAGAGGAAACTGAGGCAGAAAAAGGGGAGACTGAAGGATAGGAGGAGGGGAGACTGAGGCAGAGAGATGGAGAATCTAAGGTGCAGCAAAACTGAAGGACACCCAGTTCCTCCTGGGCCCAGCACTCCTTTGGCCTGCTCCCATCCAGTGTAGAGGAGAGTGAGCGGTGAAGCTGAAAACAGTACTGGTGTCACCTCACTCAACCCCATGAGCCAAGACCTGAAGATCCAGAAGACAGCCAGCCTGTGGCATCTGGTTCTGGCCAAGGGGTAGCGAATCTTAGAAATTTAGACTCCTAAAAGCGACCGTCAGAGGTCATCGGGTCCAGTCTCCTGCCTCTCCACAGGAGCACACCCAAGCCAACTTCCATTTGGAAGGTCTCCAGGGGTGGTGACTCCACAACCCCCCTGGGGCAGAGTTGCCAGTCCGAGATGGTGCTTCTTAGGGATAACACCTCCCTGAGGGAAAGAGGAGGAGGAAAGGGGAGATTGGAGAGGAGAGTCCGGGCGAGAGATGAGCAGTTGCGGACGAAGGAGCAAAATGGGGCGGCCCAGTAGAGCAACACTGTCACCTAGCGTCTATATGGAATGGAAGACCGATGAGAGCAGATTGGGTAAATCGAGGGTGATCTGAACTATACTGGGGTTGGGATGTGGGGGTGGAGGGAATGTGTACGTGTGTGTATGTGTTCCTTGGTGCGGGTGGGTGGGTGGACGGGTGGGTGTCTGCAGGCGCTTGGTTATGTCAGGGTTTGGGACTGTATCTCCCTGAAGGGGACATGTGGATGTGAGTGCTTTGTGCCTGCGCTTCATGATATTTCAGTGTGTAGGCGTGTGCCTACGTAGCGGGGGTGTGGGGAGGGAGGGTGGTGTGACAATGAACAAGTTTCTTTAGGAAGCCTTGTGGCATGCAGGTGGGAGTTGCTTCCTGTGAGGGTCTGTGTGAACGTGCAACCTCGTTGGTTCTGTCTGGTGGACCCCTGTGATCCAGAAGGGAACCGTGCTTGCCCACAGAGGCTATTTAGAAGCAGCGAGGTTTAGTGGCAAGAGCACGGGCTTGGGAGTCAGAGGACGTGGGTTCTAATCCCAGCTCTGCCACTTCTCTGCTCTGTGACCTCGGGTAAGTCACTTCAATTCTCTTGGCCTCAGTTACCTCATCTGTAAAATGGGGCTTAAACCTGTGAACCCAACTTGGGACAACCTGATTACCTTGTATCTAACCCCAGCACTTAGAACAGTGCTTGGCACATAGTAAGTGCTTAACAGATATTAGTAGTAGTAGTATTTTGTTTAGAGGAAAGAAGATAATAATGTTGGTATTTGTTAAGCGCTTACTATGGGCAGAGCACTGTTCTAAGCGCTGGGGTAGACACAGGGGAATCAGGTTGTCTCACGTGGGGCTCGCAGCTTAATCCCCATTTTACAGACGAGGGAACTGAGGCGCAGAGAAGTTAAGTGACTTGCCCACAGTCACACAGCTGACAAGTCGCCGAGCTGGGATTCGAACCCATGACCTCTGACTCCAAAGCCCGTGCTCTTCCCACTGAGCCATGCTGCTTCTCAAGTAAGAGTGACCTAGTGGATAGAGCATGGGCCTGGGAGTCAGAGGACCTAGGTTCTAATCCTGGCTCTGCCACTTGACTGCTGTGTGACCTTGGGTAAATCACTTCACTACTCTGTGACTCAGTTTCCTCAAAAGCAAAATGGAGATTCAATACCTGTTCTCCCTCTTACTTAGACTGTGAGCCCTATGTGGAATAGGGACTATATCCAGCCTGATTAACTTTTATCTACCCCAGCACTTAGAACGGAGCTTGATACATTTTTTTTTAAAAAAAAAGCTCAAGGCGGAAAAATCAGTTCTGGCTTCCAGCTAGGACTCTCCAGCTTTCTCCATTGCCTCATGTCAGAGACTGGGGCTTTGTAGGATTTAGGGCAACATCGTGAGGACGGATACCTGAAAGGATGGAAGAGTCAGGGAAATGGGGAGTCGGGGGGATGAGGGGTACAGTCAGCCCAGCTTCAAAACTGTACAAGTCCTGAGCCTGACACAGTCTTCAAGTCACAGTGCCCAGAGTGACCAAAGGGAACAGAATGAACAGCAGCTGGGGGTAAAGGTGTTCACCCAATCAATCAGTGCTATTTCCTGAGATTATAAACTCCTTGTGGGCAGGAATCATATCTACCAACTCTAGTGTGTCGTTCTTTCCCAAGCGCTTAGTACAGTGCTCTGCACCCACTAAGTGCTTAACAAATACCACTGATTAATGGAGTGCTTCCTGTGTGCCCGAGCGTCGTACGAGGAGCTTGAGCGAGTAGCACACAATATAGTCGGTAGACACACGTTTAGTACAGTGCACTGCACTCAGTAGAAGCAGTGACTACTTCTAGGAGCTGAGGTGGAGCTTAGGCGAGGTGAGGTGGGACAGAAAGCGAGGGCCCAGGTGAAGGGAGGAGTTAGCAGATGGAGAGCCCATCCTGTTTTGACATGGGCAAAGACCACCCACGCACCCCGTCATGAGCTGCACCTTTGCCACCGATCAGCTTGTTGCACTCCGGGCCCCAGCGAGAACACAACCGGCGGGAATGAGAGAGGCAGTGTCGTTGCACAACCTCTAGTCCTAGAACCTAATTACACTTTCTACAGTGCTTATCACGTAGTGACGCTCAACAAATACCATAATTATTATTTCCAGAATCGATCAATCAATGGCATTTATTCAGCCCCTACTGTTTGCAGACCACCGTACTAGTCGCTTTGGGGAGTGAAATAGAACCAAATTATCTGGGTGGTATTTATAACACCCCATCTCCTTCCACCTTGGCTCCTGCCCCTGGATACTGAGGTACAGAAGTGGCCTGGGAATCCCGGGTTCTAGTCCCTGCTCTGTCACTTGCCTGCTGTGCGACCTTGAACAAGTCACTTAACCAAACTCTCTGCACTTCAATTTCCTCATGCGTAAAATGGAGATAAAATCTATTCTACCTCCTTCAGATACGAGCCCATGTGGGACAGGATCTGGGTCTGATCTAATTATTATGTATCCAGTAGTACTAACAGTATTTATTAAGCACTTACTGTGTGCGGAACACCATACTGAGCAATGGGAGAGAATACGTAGCTGGGAATTAGACCTGATCCTTGTCCCTCGAGGACTCACACTGTTTGGCACATAGTAAACCCTTAATAAATACAATCACCATTGTCATCATCGATGTTGTTATTGTTGCTACCGCTGTTACTGTTGTTATTATTGTCATTACTATAAAGAAAAACACTTGAAGGAAGTCAGTCGTCGTTTTGTAAGTAGGTCATCTTATGCAGAGCAGGGGCACATCCTTGGAAATTGCTCAATTAATCAATAGTCAATGAATCCATTAGGAGAGGGAGGGAGCAGAGGACTCCCCTCCCTTCAGTAGACACTAATCCTGGCTCCGCCACTTGTCTGCTGGGTGACCTTGGGCAAGCCACTTAACTTCTCTCTGCCTCAGTTACCTCACCTGTAAAATGGGGATGAAGACCGTGAGCCTCAAGTGGGACAATCTGATTGACCCGGTACCTACCCTAGAGTTTAGAACAGTGTTTGGCACATAGTAAGTGCTTAACAAATACCAGAATTATTATGATCATTCTCCCCCTTTCAGGGCAACTCCCCCAACCCTTGCTCCAGCCCCTCCTTCCATTTCTTAGTTCCCCCCATCTCTCCTGCTCCTCCTTGCCCTGTAGACCTTACCCCAGCTTCCCCTCTCCTGCCCAGTTCCCCCTTTCTCCCTGGGCCCTGCTCTTCTCTCCATAGAGACCCCAGCTCCTCCTCCCTCTCCCTCTTCCAGCTGAGGAGAGGATTAGGACCCTGACTCTCCTAGGACCCTTGGGATCGTGCCCCCCCGGCAGAAGTTACCATCTCTCGCGCTTCCCTGCCTAGTGGCCTGGCCCGGCTCTCCCGGGTTGGGCTCCCCTAGCCCGTCGAGGCCTGGGCCTTCACCCCGGTTCCACCTTAAGGCCCGGACACACCCAGGGAGCTCGTCCCGGGAAAAATGACTCCTCCCCTGCCAGCCGGCCTCCATCTCCACCGCCGCGGCTGCTGCTGCTGCCCTCTCTCCGGAAAAAGAGGGTCCGGACCCCCGCCAACGCCAGGACCAGAGGGCAGGGAGAGGGGCTGCAGCCTGCCGGGTAAGGGGGCTGCCGGGCTGGGGGAATCCACTGGTCGTGACCAATTCAGCTGGGCACATCGAGGAGCATAACGTGCAAGGAGGTAGGGGGAGTGTGAACAGAAGGACGGGGAGGGCAAAGGTGGGCAGATGTGGGCAGGGATCATCTGCCCTCAAGGCCCCAATCAGGGGAGAGAGCCGGATGGAGGGGCAACCCGAGCCTCCTGCCGCCCTTCCCCTCGGTGGGCGTGGGGCGAAGCGTTCCCTCTGCCCCCAATCTGAGCCTGGCAGCTTCCGGGCCTCATCTCCGCCCGGGGCCCTCAGGTGGGCATCCTGTGCCCCGGCCCGGCCCAGAGCCGGGATATCCCAGACATGATCCCTCGACCCGACAACTGCATGCCAGCCCGCGTGGGTGGGAGAGGGGCGCGGTGGGAGGGTGCTGAGGGAAGGGAACGGGGAAAACCAGGGGAAGGAGGGTGGGAGGGATAGAGGGAATGGGAGAGGGAGGAAAGGGTGGGTGGGAAAGCTGGGGGAGGAGGAGGAGAGGGAAAGGCCCTGCGCACCTTGGCAACCCCACTCTGGATCCCACCCCAGGGCGGGGGCCCTACCGGAGCTGAGCCCAGCAGGACGAGTCCAGGCTCTGGGCTTGTCTACACAGGTTCCCATCCCCGCCCCCCTGGGGGAACTATGGTCTCCCCAGAAGGATCCCAGGCCATGGCGGGATAAGCGGGGAGCCCTCTGGATGGGCCCAAGAAGCCAGAAATGACCTCAGAGTTTGTGCCACTGATGCTTTTCTAGTTGGGCCCAAGAGGGATTCCTGGCCCCTCTGGAGAGTCAATCTGGAAAGGCTAGATAAGCAGTGTAATAATAATCCTAATTGTGGTGTTTGTTAAGCACTTACTATGTGCCAAGCACCGTTCTAAGCAGTGGGGTAGATACACACTACTGGGGTGGGACACAGTCTCTGTCCCACATTGGGCTCAGAGTCTTAATCCCCCTTCTACAGCTGAGGTAACTGAGGCCCAGAGAAGTTAAGTGACTTGCCCAGGGTCACACAGCAGACATGTGGCAGATCCGGGATTAGAACCCATGTTCTCTGATTCCCAAACCCGTGCGATTTCTATCAGGCCAGCTGCTTACAACTGACGGTGAGTCCTCCACATGACATGGACTGTGTCCATCCAACTCGTATGTTTCCCAGCAGTTAGCACAATGCTTATCAGATAGTAAGCACTTAACAAACACAATTACTATTACTATTATTCGGTAACTGAATAATCTAGATCTTTGTCCAGTGAGCCAGCTTTCTCGGGGTCCCCATCTGCGGGTGCTTTCCCCCTTTTGCCCCTTCCTGGGAAACTGAACTTCTCCTACTGCTATATAGACATTTGCCCGGTTCGACACTGGACCTTCTGGTTTTCAGATGGCCAGTCCCCGATCCAGTATGGATTCGGCACCAGACAACCTCATGTCCAGTGCTTTTATTTTCAGAGGCTGCCTCCGCTTCAGCCCCGGCCACCGAGATTCACGACTCGGAAACAGCACCTGTGTCCCCGGGGACCCTGAAAAAGAACATCTCTGGAGTTAGAGAGAGGGGGGTTTCCCTTTCTAGAGGCAGGGGCCCGGACCAGGTGACCTTTTCAATTCAAGATATTAATTAAACGCTTACTGGGTGCCAAACACTGTGCTAGAAACAAGATGAATCAGCTCGGATACAGCCCTTGTCTGGCAGTCTAAGAGAGAAGGACAACGGTAGTTCTATCCCCACTATATAGATGAGGAAACTGAGGTCCGGAGAAGTTAAGTGACTTGTCCATGGTCTTGCAACAGAGAAGTGACAGAGCCAGGACCGGACCCCAGGTCTCCTGACTCCCAGTCTCGAGATCTTTCCCCTAGATCATTTCCAGGCTGCCTCCCCCAGTTCTGGTATTCCAAAACCCTCACTTCCTCAAAGCTGTGATAGCGGCGACAGGAGAATGGAGTAGAGGGGCTTTGCCTGGAGATATGAGCCCTTGCAGAAACAATCTGAGGGTTGGGGGAATGCTGAGAGTTCATCATTGCCATGGGTTAGGCCCTCGGGTTCTGGACTGATTAAAACAGGCACTCAGTCCCTGCCATCTCAGGGTGAATGGTCTAGCAAAGAGTGAGAGGGCAGCTAGGGAACTCTCTTGGAGGAGTTTGCTTATTATAGGATTGCTTCCCCTCAATCGGGGGACGCTTTCTGGAGTCAGTAGTGTTGACCAGCAAAGACGGAGCAGGCCACTCTTTCGAGCACAGGAGGGGACCCTGGAGAAGGGGCAGAGTCGGGAGAGGCGAAGGAGGAGAAGCATGGTCTAGGGGATAGAGCACAGACCTGGGAGTCAGAAGGACCTGGGTTCTAATCTTGGCTCCATTACTTATCTGCTGTATGACTTTGGGCAAGTCACTTCTCTTCTCTGGGCCTCAGTGACCTCATCTGTAAAACGGAGATTAAGAGTGTGAGCCCTATGCGGGACAGGGACTGTGTCCAACCTAACTTGTATCTACCCCAGCGCTTAGAACAGTGCTTGGCACTTAATAAGCACTTAGGTACCGTAAGCGTCATCATCGTTCTCTGTGCCTCAGTGACCTCATCTGTAAAATGGGGATTAAGATTGTGAGCTCCATGTGGGATATAGACTGTGTCCAACCTGACAGCCTTGTATCTACCCTAGTGCTTACAGCAGCGTAACCCCATCACTTAGAGCTGTGCGTGACACATAGTAAACATTTAACAAACATCATTAAAATAAAAAAGAGGCTGTGGGAAGAGAGCACCCGGTTGTGACCTTGATAAAGATCAGACCACTTCAACCCTTTTCTTCCATCAGTAGCTTTGAGACCCAGGGCTGGGCCAGATCCCTCCAAATGGCATCCCTTCAAATGGCTCTTTTTATCATTTTCTCCACCATGACACTTTTCTGGGGGGAATTAAAGACTCAGAGGCAGGGTCACCCGGGTGCCCATGAGCCAAGGCATGTTTGTCTGCTAATTCTGTTGTACTCTCCCAAATGCTTAGTCCAGTGCCCTGCCCAGAGTAAGTGCTCAATAAATACAATCGATTGATTGATGTGGTCTGAGCGTGCCGGGTCCCCCCCAAGGCACTGACCCAATCGGTCATCAGCTCCTGGGTTGTCACCAAATCACCTCCCTCAGCCAGACCTGACTCACCTGGGTGCCAAACCAGTGCCGGTGCCAGACCAGTGTCTAATTAGCACTGAGCCCGGAGTCAGCCGCACTCCCTCTCCACAGTATGTACTTTCCCATCCCTTCAACTAACTCTGCCACCCCAAACGACAGGGCTGGGCAGGACAGCCCCATTGCATGGATGACAAAAGAAAGCCAGGATTGGATCTCGTACCCTTTGACTCACCCATCCACTCAGGTGAGTTCCCAATTGTGATTTCAGAACACTATCAAATACCTCTCTCTTCTTAAGCCTTCCCAGGTGAGTTACTGAGGCATTCGTTCAGTAAATTGACCTCTCACTTCCAACACTGTAAACTATGGGTTTGGGCAAGTTATGATCATAGGTCTGCCTTATATTCCTGCATGCTTTAGTTGTGTTTTATTTTGTGTGTCGGTGTGGTTGTTCTGTCTGATTTTTCCCATAATGATGGTATTCATTAAGCTCTTATTAAGCACTAAGCACTGTGCTAAGTGTGGGGTAAATACAAGAAAATAAAATAGGATACAGTCCCTTTTCCTGACCCTCATGGGGCTCACAGTCCTAACTAGGATTCAATCCCCAATTTACAGATGAGGTAACTGAGTCCCAGAGAAGCAGCATGGCCAAGTGGATAGAGAACAGGCCTAGAAGTCAAAGGACCTAGTTTCTAATCCCAGCACCAACACTTTTCTGCGGTACGATCTTGGGCAAGGCGCTTCACTTCTCTGTTCCTCAGTTACCTCAACTGTAAAATGGGGTTTAAGACTTCAGCCCCATGTGGGATATGCACTGGGTCCAACCTGATTAGCTTCTATCCCAGAACGTAGTGCAGTGCCTGGCCCACGGTAAATTCTTAACAAATAAACACCATAAAAAAGTGACTTGCCCAAGGTCCCACAGCAAGCAGGTGGCAGAGCCAGGATTAGAAACCAGGTCCTCTGGTTCCCAGGCCCATGCTCTTTCAACCAGGCCATGCTGCTTCTCCATGTCTTCTCATCTGTCTGACACTCCCCATGGCTGATTTTATTTACTGGGCCTTTCCGTTGGGTATCTCAGCCTGATTAAATAAAAAAAACATAACTGCAGCCTGGTAAACCCCTTGGTCTCTCTGCAAGTTTAAACCTCTTGTTTGGTCTCTCAATAGTGTCAGCAGGAGCCGTGGCGCAGCCATGAACTGGGGGATCTTTGAGGGGCTGCTCAGCGGGGTCAACCAGTACTCCACGGCCTTCGGCCGCATCTGGCTGTCCCTGGTCTTCATCTTCCGGGTGCTGGTGTACGTGGTGGCGGCCGAGCGGGTGTGGAGCGACGACCACAAGGACTTCGACTGCAACACCCGCCAGCCCGGCTGCACCAACGTCTGCTTCGACCACTTCTTCCCCGTCTCCCATGTCCGCCTGTGGGCCCTGCAGCTCATCCTCGTCACCTGCCCGTCCCTGCTGGTTGTCATGCACGTGGCCTATCGGCAGGCCCGGGAAAAAAAGCACCGGGAGCTGGTGGGAGAGGGCGGGGCTCGGCTGTACCTGGCCCTGGGCAAGAAGCGAGGGGGGCTGTGGTGGACGTACCTCTTCAGCCTGATCTTCAAGGCCGGTGTGGACTCGGTGTTCCTCTACATCTTCCACCGCCTGTACCGGAATTACACCCTGCCCCCCCTCGTCAAATGTTCCCTCACCCCCTGCCCCAACATCGTGGACTGCTTCATCTCCAAGCCCTCGGAGAAGAACATCTTCACCCTCTTCATGGTCATCACGGCCGCCGTCTGTATCCTGCTCAACCTGGTAGAGGTAGCCTACTTGGTGGGCAAGCGAGGCCGGGAGTGCTGGGCGGTGGGGGGACGCAAGCACGGGGACCCCGGGATCATGCTGCACGAGCCGGACTGCCCCTCCTCCCTCAAAGAGCAAGAATTCCTCCTCCAACCGCACGTCCGGCTCCTCCGGGAGTCCGACTGTGACCCCCCCGGGGCCACGCTCCCCGCCGACATCCCGTGGGACCACGTGAAGAAGACTCTGGTGTGAAGGCCAGCCCACCCTCGGGCCCCCTGAGGAGAAAGAGCCAGAGAGGGGGAGAGAGGACAGAAGTCAACTGCTCCCCTCTGAGCTGGAGGAGGTGAATCCATCACCAGGAAATTCACCCTTTGGACTCACCCTCCGGCCTGAGGTTTAAGGAGTCGTCGTGGGCCTGAGGAAAGGAGGGGGTCTAGGGACCAGAGAGGGCTTCTGGCAGTCTTGGGGACCGCTGGGGGAGAAAGAAGCATGGAACGCCCCCCACAGCTGGATGGTCGATGAGCAGAGCATCTGGTGCCTCCCTGAGGGGGAGAAAGCACAGTGTTCTGAGACTGAGGGAGTGAGGGAAGGAGATGCAGGAGGCAGGGTGGGGGGTCTCTAATTCCACTGCCTTATGATCATTCTGACTATAGTTCCTCCCGTGCCCTCCTTCCACTCTGCCTCCCCCCCCAATCCCTACTAGAGCAGAGCCTCCCCCTGTCTGTGCTGGGCTGGAAAGGGACTATGAGCCCCCTCCCCACTTCTCTCTATCCCTGTCAAGAGTGTCCTGCCTGAGCTCTGCCCTCCAAAGCCCCCAGATGGAAGGCCTTGTCCCAGGGGAGCTGGGGTCAAGCCTCCCCCCACCCCCCACCCCCCAGCCTGACCTGTGCCTCTCCAACACTCCGGATTCCTCCTCTTCCTCTGAAGGCATCCGGTGACCATAAGGCCCAGCCGGGCCCGGGAGCAACAGCTGCCACGTTCAAGTCCAGCAGCAGGATTCGGCAGCATTGTGTCCTAGTGGAAAGAGTCAGAGGAGCCGGGATTCTAATCCCGGCTCCACCTCGTACCTGCTGGGTGACCACGGGCAAGTCGGTTCATTTCTGTGTGCAACTTGATTTGCTTGGACCCACCCCAGCGCCTGGCCCGTAGTAAGCGCTTAACAGATGCTATCATTGTTCTCTGCGGCTCCGTCCTCTTGTGAGCCCAAGTGGGATAGGGACTGTGTCCAACAGAATTAACTTGTATCTACCCCCGGCGCTTAGAACAGTGTTTGACAGATAGCAAGCGCTTAACCAACGCTGTAAAAAGCGCAGATGCAGCAGCAACGGGGGTGGGAGGGAGACACGGAGCCCCGCAGACATGGGGAAGACCCCCTCCCCGGCTGTCCCCCACAAACACCCAGGCCGGCCAGTGCAACGGCCCCACCGGAGGGTCTGAAACCGCGTGGGTGGCTTCGTCTTGCCTCCCGCGTCCCATCCCAACCAATAAAGGCTCCTGTGTTCCCGAGCCGGCGGCGGTGGTTTCCCGTGTGCGGTTTTCCCCCGGGGAAGAGCCGGCCAGGTCCCGCCCCCACCTTCCCCGAGCCCCTGCCCGGGCCCTGATCCGTCTCGGGTTGCCCTCGGTCGGGCCGCCAGCCCGGATTTGGGAGGGAAGAGGCGGGAGGTGCGGGGAGAAAGGAGCCCAGTGTTTGTTCACGCAGAAGCTCGGAGGCTTTTTCAAGCCGATCCGGCCGGGCGACTGGTTGGTGGCCAAAGGTAGACACACCCTGCAGGTGTGGGACTAAAAGCTCCCGCGGGAAGTCCTGGGTCAGAGGCGCAAGGCGGCGCGCAAAAGCGCACTGAGGGGCACAGAAGCGCACGGCGGAGAATGGAGCGGTGATGGATTAGGGCAGAGAGGCCCGGGAACCTCCCCCTGACTACAGGTGAGACAGCTGGGAGGGGGCTCGGAGGGTGCGGGGAACTGGTCCCCTAGAGGAGACGGAGGCATCTCTTCCCCCGGGGACCAGGGTGTCCCCCCGCATCCTCCCTTTCCAAACGCGCTCGGCTGCTTCTCCCCCTACGCAGTCCGGGTAGGGGCTGAGGGCGGCAGAGGCTGCCCCTCGTTTCCACCTTCCCACCCACTGCGGGAGGGATGGAGACACACACACGCGCACTCCTCTTCTTGGGCCGGGGGGCGGGGGGGGCGGAAGGAAAGGATCGAAGAAGTTGCATCGCACGGGTGGTCGATTATTCCCTCCGGCGACTTGGGTTTCTCCCTCTCCCAGGCCCCTTCCCCAACCCCCGGGCCCTCGGGGCGATGTGCGAGGAGTGAAAAGTGGGAAGATCCCGGGAGAAATCTGTATCTCTGCCAGAGACTACCTGAACTGGGTTAACGGGAAGAAGGGAACCGAGGGGCTGAAAGAGCCAGAACCCCGGCCCATCTCCTCCATCCCTCCCAGCCGCGGGTGACCCGAACTTATGGGAGGACAAGCGGGTCCCGGATAAGGATATCCACTGATAATAGAAACTCGCATTCGAGCCTCTAGTTCCAGCTCCAGGCTGAGCAGCGCGATACCAAAGGGGTTTAGTTTCACCCTGCACACCCAACTCTCAAGTGGGAGGAGAAATCTTGGGTAGAGCAGACTGGTGAAATGGATGATTGGCTTGACTTTATTCCCAGCCTGCCCAGGCGGAAGAAAGGGGAAAAAAAAAACCCTTCGGTTTTTCCCTTCTGGGACTCACCCTCGACAACAATGACTCACGTTGGGGTACCTGCGGGGGACCAGGATGCCCCCAGGACAGGTCTATGCAGGTGGCGCTGAAGGGAGAGAAAAAAGGAAGTGGGATGGAATGGGGAAGCTGAGATGGCGAGTCTCAGATCAAGATTAAACCCTAGGAGGAAGCTGGGCTCCAGGAGAAAGGGAGGGAGGGCAGCCTCACCCACTTTCCACTTTCATCCCTGCTGAAGGAACCAGAGTTTTGCCGACTCAAAGAGGAATGGGAGGCCGTCATATGACCAATCAATAGTGCAGAGCACTGTACCGTCTGGGAGAGTACAGCGGATCAATCAAGGGTAATTATTGAGACCTTACTGGGTGCAGAGCACTGTGCTGAGCGCTGGCGAGGGTACAGTACAATAAATTTGGTAGACATAATCCTTGTGCTCAAGGACCTTACAGGCTAGCTGGGGAGACAGACGTTAAAATAAATTACAGGTAGGGGAAGCATAAGAGAATAAGGATATGTACAAAAGTGGAGTGGGGTGAGTATCGGATGCTTAAAGGAATTGGTAGACACGGTTCCTACACACAAGGATTTTACAGTCTAGCCAGGAAGGTAGACAGGCCTCCAGGGGATGGGATGCAAAATAAACCAGATCGTCAATTAATAAACCAAGATTGGACACTTACTGAACGTATCTACCAACTCTGTTATACTGTACTCTCCCAAGTGCTTAGTACAGTGCTCTGCAAAAATTTGACTGATTGATTACCATGTGCAGAGCACTGTACTAAGCACTTGGGAAAGTTCAATGGAGGTAAAAGACAAGGTCCCTGCTTTCAAGGAACTCTCAATCTAATGGGGGAAACCGGCAGATACAAATTATTTAGTTAGAAGGAAAAACAATTCAACTGATAACAAAGGGAGAGACGGAGGAGTGAATAAACATCAGAGTAGGCAAAGCAATATGTACCTAAGCATTTTAGTTGGCTGTGGGAGGGACAACTCTGGGAGGATAAAACTAATCAGGGAAGGGCTCCTGGAGGAGGTGGATTATCAGGAGGACTTTGAAGTTGGGGAGAGCTGTGATCTGGCAGATTTGATTGAATGGGGAAGGAGTATCAGACATGGGGGTTAGAACACGAGCAAAGGGCTGGAGGTGGAAAAGACAAGAGCCAGGGACAGTGAAAAAAGGTCAGTTTAGGAGAAGAGAGCTCAAGCTCGGCAGTAATCAGTCAGTTTTAGCAGTGAATGATAGTCATGGTATTTGTTTGTACTAAGTTCTGGGGTAGATAGAAGATAATCAGTTCCCACATGGAGCACACAACTTAAGTAGGACACAGTACGGGCTCTGAATACCCATTTTGCAGATGAGGGAACTAAGGCACAGAAAAGTTAAGTGACTTGTCCAAGGTCACATAAGCAGGTAAGTGGTGAAGCTGGGATTAGGACCTAGATCCTTTGACTCCCAAGCCTGTGCTCTTTCCACTAGACCCTACTTCTAGGTAAAGGAGTAAAGGCAGAGAGGATAAATAGCAGTGGCAGCAGTTTTCTAGTAGTAATATTGGTACAGTGTATTAGTACTAGGCTCGTGGGAAGTACAGAATAAAGAAGTGACACATTTCTTTGCCCACAGTGAACTTACACTCTACTGGGGGAAACAAACATAAAAATATCTACAGTGAAAGAGGTCCAAAGTAAGTATTGAGAAGAAACATACATATGTGTGCTAAGGAACAAGAAAATAAGTACGGAAATGTTAGAGTTGGCTGTAGAGATGACACAATTCACGGTGCTGGGAAATCAGTCATGGAGGGGGGATTTGAATATGGGGAGAGCCATGAGAGAGAAAACCAAAAGACGTAAGCGAGAAAGAGAAAAAGAGTGAAGAGGAGAGAGCGGAAGGACAGGGACCAGGGAGATGGGGAGATTTAGAGGGGAATTATGAAGAGGAGGAGGTGACATATACACACACATCAGTAGGTATTCACCCAAACAACCAACCAGTACCTCTCCCTGACCATTTTGTTCCATCATCTCCTGCCCCAACCACCACCTGGAAACCAGCCTCTCAGTGCCATAGAAGTCCCCTAAAGCCATTTTGATGTGGCACTGAGACATCATGATGGCCACACTGGAAACCTTCAGGAACTTACTAGGAAGCATAAGCAGCGTGGTCCAATGAAGAGGGGAGCCAGTGGACCTGGATTCTAATCCTGGCTCTGCCACTTGTCTGCTGTATGGCAGACAAGTCACCTAACCTCTCTGTACCTCAGTTTCCTCATCTATAAAATGAGGATTAAATCCTACTCCTCACTATTTAGAATGTGATCCTCATGTGGGACAGGGACTCTGCATATCCTGATTAACTCTTACCTACCCCAGCACTTAGTACAGTGCTTGGTTAATAGTAAATTCTTAACAGGATCATAGTTATTAAGCCAAGACTGCAGCTGCCCCTCTGCCACTCCCCCAATTCCCCAGCAGAAGCAGCCCCTGCTACCAGATCCCCTCCGATCCCCCAGCCCAAAATGGGACCCCCACAGTTGAGAAAACACACACAAGAGAAAAACAAAATCTGTGACCATCCTTCCTAAAGCAGGACATCTGGTCATATTAAGTCAGGGAAGGCCCACCCACTTAATGGTATTTATGGTATTTGCTAAGCATTACTATGTGCCAGGCACTACACTAAGCACTGGGTTGGAAACGAGCACTTGTCCACATTGTGCAGTCAGACCTCTAGGAACTGCTACAAAGTCTTGGCTATCTTTTGGCAGGGGTGGGGGGAACACTGTGTGCTTTCTTCCCCTCTCCCCCGCAAGAACCTACGACATCTCCTTCCTTCAGGCCAGAGACCCTGACTGACATCTTCCCTTCTGGGGGGGGTTCTCTCTGAGTCTTTTTTTTATTGTATTTGCTAAGCACTTGCTATGTGCCAGGCACTGTACTAACCACTGGGATAGATATAAGATAATCAGGTTGGACATAGTGCATGTCCCACAAGGTGCTTTACAGTCTTAATCTTCATTTTACGGATGAGGTAACAGAGGCACAGAGAAGTTGTGACTTGCCCAAGGTCACTCAGCAGACGTGGCGGAGCCAGGATTAGAATCCAGGTCCTTCTGATTCCCAGGCCCCCTCGGGTGGGGTGGGAGGGCAGGTGAGGAGGGGAAGAGTTAGGGTTTGGAGCTGGCTGAATCACCCCCAGATAAAGAGGTTGGTGTGTCCCTGAAGTTGTCAGTTACTTAGACTAGGAGCCCTGAGTGGGATGGGGACTGTGTCTTACTTATCTTGCAGCATTTAGTACAATGCTAAGCATTTAGCAAACACCACAATTCTATATTGCTTTTCTTAAAAAGAACCTCCAAAACCTTCTCCATCTCTGGTCTCCTTCTCCCTTTCCCACTGCCCCGGGAGAGAGTGGGGAGCAGGCATTGCTCTCTCTCCATTTCCCAAACAGTGAAACCAAAACCCAGAGAGGAGGGAATGGCAACCGTTTCTTTGGGAAGGAGTGAGGGTGTCGGTGAACTTGGGGAGCAGGCAATTCAATTGATCGGTCATTCAACGGTCTTTGTCGAGGACCTGATTCAGTCAAAGGGCTTTGAAGGTGGGTAGACCAGAGGACAACGATTCTGGGGCTGATTATCTAGTGTGTGGATTATTCAATTTTCTGACACACCCTCTGCTCTGCTATGACACTCAGTGCCTCCCCAAAAGGCTGGTCCAGGGCCTGGGGGAGCAGGGCAAACCGATCCACGTGATCTCAGCACCTGCTGCCTAAAGTTTAGTCAGGGAGCCAAAGCTGAGGGCAGAACCCTAATCAATTAAATATGGTACTTATTAAGCCCCTATTATCTTCCAAACACCATGTTAAGTGTTGAGGTAGATGCAAAATAATCCAATCGGACACATCTCACTCAGGGATCCCAGTGTCAGAGGCAGAGAGAACAGGTATCTCATTTTACAAGTAAAGAAACTGAGGCCCAGAAAGGCTAAGTGATTTGCCCAAGGTCAGCCAGCAGGCCAGTGAGTGGTGGATCCAAGATTAGAACCCAGATCTTCTGACTCCCAACCAATCAGTGGTACTTATTGAGTGCCTATTGGTAGACACATTCCCTCCAACTGTGAGTCCCATGTGGGAAGGGGGCTGCTTCCAACCTCATAAACTTATTCCTACCCCAGCACTTAGAACAGTGCTTGACACAGTACGCACATAACAAATACCATTTAAAAAAAGGCACTTACGGTGTACAGTCTAGACTCCCAGGTCATACTGTAGGCCGTGCTGCTCAAACAAAGATTTTTGATTATCCGCGGGTTTCAGTTATCCACATGCCTGCCTCCATCGGTTCTCCGTGAGGCTGAACACACACACACACACACCTCACTTGTGGCCATTTCTGTGTGTTCTGCAGGTGTTCCTGGCCCTAGGAGGCCCTTGGTGGCCAACCCCTTGCCCGGCCGGGATGAACTGGGCGTCATTCCAGGAGCTCCTGAGCGGCGTCAACAAGTACTCAACTGCCCTGGGCCGCATCTGGCTGTCAGTTGTGCTCGTCTTCCGAGTGCTGGTGTACGTGGTGGCGGCCGAGGAGGTCTGGGACGACGACCACAAGGATTTCGACTGCAACACCCGCCAGCCAGGCTGCACCAATGTCTGCTTCGACCACTTCTTCCCCATCTCCCACGTCCGCCTGTGGGCCCTGCAGCTCATCCTGGTGACCTGCCCTTCCCTGCTGGTCGTCATGCACGTGGCCTACCGGCAGGACAGAGAACGCAAACATCGGGAGAAGCACGGGGAGCACTGCGCGCAGCTTTACCCCAACCCGGGCAAGAAGAGGGGGGGACTCTGGTGGACCTACCTGCTGAGCCTGCTCTTCAAGGCCGCCGTGGACATCGGCTTCCTCTACGTCTTCCATCGCCTGTACGAGAACTACGACCTGCCTCGGGTGGTGGGCTGTGCCGTGCCCCCCTGCCCCAACGTCGTCGACTGCTACATCGCCCGGCCCACCGAGAAGAAGGTCTTCACCTACTTCATGGTGGCCACCTCCTTGGCCTGCATCCTCCTCAACCTGGGCGAAGTGGCATACCTGGTCGGCAAGAGATGCTCAGAGCTGCTCAGGCCACGGCGACGGAGGCTGGTGGCAGTCCCCCGGGCGGCCTTGCCCGATGGCTTCCCCCCATACGTTGTTCCCCAAGCCAGTCCCTCTCAGCGGGATGACCCATCCCCCGGCAAGGCCGACAATTCAGCGTCCCCTCTGATGAGCTCGGGACACTTGAGATAAAGCTAGGGGAGGAAGGAACAGTGGAGAAGCACCAGGGCAGCGTCCAGCTGCACCCGCCCCGGTCCCCATCGAGCCCGACCCCCCGGCCAATGGTCTGGGAGGAGAGGGGGCCTTGGGTCGCCAACATGGTGAGTTGCGACTGAACCTGGGTGAATGGTCAAAGATGTCTTGTGCTGGGATAGGTACAAGGTACAAGTATGACACACAGCCATCCAGGAGAGGCTCACAGTCGATTTTATCCTTTCCCATCTGCTCTCAGGGAAATTCCTGCAGGGAAGATCACCACCTTTAGTCTCAGCCTCTGAGCAACTGGCCAGAGTGAGAGCAGGCCCCAGGAGAGCGGAAAAGCGATGATGAATGCCCCTCCTGGGTCTGCACGAGCAAGTGGTCCAGGTCACTCAGTCCCCTAGACTACCCTTTGGGCCAGGATGAGGGAGCTGGCCACTGCTCCTCTCTACCCATGAAGCCCGATGGCCCGGGTTGCTTCCCTCCGGGCCTCTTGGGCACAGCTGGCCTCAGCCTTGAGCATGTGCGTGCAGAGCTCAGGTGAAGGCTTGCTCCCACCCCTCCTCCTCTGGCTTGGGCAGAACCTGAAGCTCCAGCTGCAACCGCCCCCTCCCCCTCTGTGACTCACTCCCGCTCCCCCTCACTGGTTGTGAGGGAAGAGGGTGTTGCTGAGCTGTGGGTGGAAACTGGGACACTCCCGGGAAGCAGATAGAGGCTGGACCAGGGGCCGATGATGGGGAGGAGGCTTGGGCTGGAGGCTCTGCTGGGGAGGTAAGGGACTGGGTGTGAGACATTGCCGGGGTGAGGTGGAGGGCCAAGGGCACTGGGGCTGGGGGAAACAGAGAAGCAGGCTGGCCTATTGAAAAGAATACAGACCTGGAAGTCAGAGGACCTGGGTTCTAATCCCACCATTTACTTGTGGGTCACCTTGGGCAAATCACTTAACTTCTCTACGCCTCAGTTTCCCCATCTGTAAATACCCGTTCTCCCTTCTACTTAGACTCTAAGTCCCAAATGAGATAGGGACTGTGTCTGACCTGATTATCTTGCATCTACCGCAGCATTCACTACAGTGCCTGGCATATATTAAGTGCTTAACAAATACAATGATAATTATTACTGAGGGAGGGAAAAGATCAGGAGGCACTAGAGGGACAGAAGCAGAGGACATTGAGGAGTGGAAGAGAGTGACAAGGGTCCCTAGGGAACAAAGAAGGCCAAACCCAGTCCCAGGTGCTTGACACCTTGTTTCCCCTTCTCTAAACTGTAAGCTCAATGTGGGCAGGGAATTTGTTTATTGTTGTATTGTACTCTTCCAAGCACTTAGTACAGTGTTCTGCACAGTAAGGGCTCAATAAATACAACTGAATGAATGAAATGAATGACTGTCCCTGTCCCTACCCTAATCGAGTTCTCAGTCTTTCAGGGGAAACCAAAGAAAAGTAGAAAGGGGGGGGGGGGCTCAAGCTGTATCCTTGGATGGAAAAGGTTCTGACCCAGGCCACAGGGACCTGGAACCCAGGGACTCTGACCCGGACATCCAGATCCCAAGGACTCAGTCCTGAGGACCCAGATCACAAGGTGACAGCCCTGGGCACCCAACCACAGGGACCCAGACGCCGGGACTTTCCCACGGCTTTGGCTTCATGCAAGCACTTGCCTTGGATCTTTCCAGGGACTGATTGCATCTAGCCCCATCAAGCATTCAGCCCCAGCAATTACCATCATTTTCCACCTCTCTGTCACTCATATACACACTCTCTTTATCCTCTCTCCCAATATACATAAACATATCTCTATATATATACATTTCTCGCTTTATAGACATACATTTCCCTATATATATATATATATATACATTTCTCTCTTTCTATATGTATATCTCTCCTTTTCCTTATATTATATACAGAGTGAGGGGAAGACATATGTATATATTTGTCCATGGAGTTATCTACAGCCACAATCTGGAAAAAAGAGACAAACCAGACCAGCCAATCAATCAATGCTCTTACTGCTGGCAAAACACTCTACCACAGAACCAAAGAACACTCTTCCTGCCCTCAAGTAGTCCACATCCAAATGGAGAATGTGATAGAACCTCATTGACTTGTCTTCCACTTTCAATCAGTGGAAATTCCAAATCTAAAAAGACCTCCAGCCCCTATCCAGGATAGATGGGTGTTTCTGCTATTTAGAGACCATCATGTGTGGAGACCTCCAAAGTCTCACTCCACCTTCTGATCCAGGATTTCTAGAAGTCCTTCCTCCTAATTCAGCTCTGGCTGCAAGTTATGCCCATTTTTTCTGGACAAAATCAGCAGGATTGGACACTACACAAAGAGACTTAGAGACACTCTCGGTCCCAGCACCTTGCTCTGACAAGATTTTCAGGATTTGACCCAACCAATCAATCAATCGATGGCATGTACTGAGCACTGGGGATAGTACGGTATAATAGAGTCGGTAGATACGATCCCGTCCTTCAAGGAGTTTACAGCCTAGGGGATCCAGCTCAGCCCAAGCCAAACTCAGGGTCCCTTGAATCTGAACTGTGGCGGGATTTTGAACACTTTATCCGGAGCAGATCATAGGGGTCCCAAGCCATTAATTGGTCAAGTCTCTCTGGCCCTTCCAAGCACTGAGCAGCAATAGTCCCGGGGAGGGGAAGGGAGATCTGACTGTCCATCTCTTCCTGGTCTTAGAGCCAACTCACTAAGGGAAGACCCCCAGGTAGGCCCTTCTGGCACCCACTCTCAGGGATTTGCGTTCTCTGGTTCATTAAGCTCCCGGAGGGCAGGATACTCTCCCAAACAGTACAAGGCCCTGTACGCAATAGACTATAAACTTCTGGGCAGAGACCATGTCTACCAACCCTACTGGACTTTCCTAGTGCCTAGTACTGTTCTCTGCACTCAGTAAGTACCATTAATTGAAGATACTGATGAGAAAGGAGGCCATTTGTCAAGTTTCATAATGAACAGTCTGGCTTTCAGGTGGTCTGTCCTGGTTTGGCCCTGAAACAATGCCAGACAATTTCAGGCCTGATAGCTTTATTTTCTACATCCAGACTCCCCATGGTTCCAAAGTGGCGACCCTGTTCAAGGGGGCCCAGGTTGGGGTCAGAGAAGGTTCTGGGGTGGGAGCGTTGGGTAGAGGCCCCCCTGGCAACAGGCCCCACAATCCTAGAGGTTTCACCAACTTCCACAAAGAATCATTTCAGATGGGTCTTCGTGACGCCCTTAAGTAGGCTTCAGACTGGCCAAGGGATCAGCGTTCTCGAGTGCCACTGGTGGTAACCCCAGAAGGGGGCCAGGAAGGCGGGTGGGCACGTCTTCGGGGAGTCATTCAAATGGTCTTGAGCAAACTGACAAACTCAGTTCCTACAGAATAGGTAGGACGTTGGGGCTAGGGATTCCGGCCCTGTCGAGCGTGGACAGGGGGATTATTGTCTGAAGAGTTTGGGGGTGGAGAGAGAGGGCGAGACGGGGGAGGACAGACCCCCACCTCTCCGCCTGGAGCACAGCTAAAGGCACCACTGGGCAGACCTGGCTTCCAGTCCCACGCATGAGGGTTTCACCATGCATCACTGCCTGTGATCGAGCCAGTTTGGACATGTTCTCTTAAATAACAAATAAGCTTGTTTATTTATCAGGTTTGAATATATGTACATTGGTTCTCTGGGTTCCACTGCCATTCTCTCAAACTTTCCCTCTTAAAGTGCACTGCCCTAAAAGTAACTTTTGTCGGGAAGGGAATGGGCGGGGCTCATCCGGATTTGTTCATCAATCACCGAGATTTTCCTGAGCAACAAGTGGGTCAACAGCACTGGACCCGGATCTTGTACTCCGTGTCAGAGAACAAGCCCTCTGGGAGCTTACAGGGTAGAAGGTACAGACAGACCATCGCACCGAGAAGCACTGTGGTGGTGGAAAAGCCCAAAGGACCCTTTTTTAATGGTATTTGTTTAGCACTTACTATGTGTCAGTCACTGTAATTTAGTGTTGAGGTAGATACAAGCTAATCAGGTTGGACACAGGCCTGGGTTCTAATCCTAGCTCCACTCCATGACTATAGGATCTTGGGCAAATCACTGAACTTCTCTGTGCCCCAGTTTCCTCATTTGTAAAACAGGGATTAGACATCTGTTCTCCCTCTTACTTAGACTGTAAACCCGGTGCGGACGGGGACTCTGACCAGAAATCAGCATGGCGTAGTGGATAAAGCACAGGTCCGGGAGTCAGAAGGTCATGGGTTCTAATTCTAGCTCCGCCTCTTGTCTGCTGTGTTACCTTGGGCAAATCACTTCACTTCTCTGTGCCTCAATTACCTCATCTGTAAAACGAGACTAGAGATTGGGACTGGGACTGTGTCCAACCCAATCTGCTTGTCTCCATCCCAGTGCTCAGTACAGTGCCTGGCACATAGTAAGCACTTAACAAATATCATGAACATTATTACTATTATTGTCTTGTATCTACTCCATCCCCAGTGCTTGGCTTATAGTAAGTGCTTAATGTCACCATTATTATTACCAATATGGAGGGAGTGGGAAAGCGAGGGAGAGAGTGAAAAAGGCCTCCACTGACAAACTGGAGTAGAGAGCCCCCATCCCAATACTCCTCACTCTTCCCTCTCTCCTACCCCCTCAGGGTCTCTAGACAGAGCTGCTCCACCCCTCCCATCCCAGGCCAACTGCCCAGTGAGGTCAGCCTAGCAGCAGGCCCGGGTGCAAGCAAGTCTCTAGTTCTCCTGGGTTTCTGTTTCCTTGAAAATGATCTCTATGTGCCAGGTACTGTGCTCACCACTAGGTAGATGCAAGTTAATTGGTTAAAAGAGGATGGAGCAAAAGGAGATGGCCTCAAATTGCAGCTGGTGGGCTTTGGGTTAGCCATAAAGAAAAACTTCCCTACCACCTGGAGGATTAGATTCTAGCCCAGGATCAGCAGAAAAAAAGGAGCAGACACTAGCCAGTCCTGGGTGGCTCAGACCTAGATCTACCTTCGCCTAGCTCTACCTTCAGGCTCCAAGGCTCTTGGGTCACCAGGAGGAGGCAAAGCCTTCCCAAAATATTTTTGCCTCCTCAATCCTGAGTCAATCAGTTTGCTGCTTGGAGACCCACATTGTGCCCAAAACACCAGTCTTTCCCACCCACCCTGCTGGGATTGGCTCAGACACCCAGAAACCATCTCACTGGGATTGGCTCAGACACCCAGAAACCATCTCATGGACATGGATTTGTACCCTGCCCTTGGATTTGTACCTTTAATCAACCCACCTCAGTCCCACAGTACCCATGTCCATATCCCTAATTTATTTTAATGCATGTCTTCCCCTTTAGGCTGTAAATTCTTTGTAAATAGAGAACGTGTCTACTAATTCATTTTTGTTCTCTCCCAAGCCCTTAGTACAGTGCTCTGCAGGAAGTGCTCATTAAATGCCACTGATTAAAGGACTGATCCTGGTCCAGTTGATATCCTCAAGAAGCTCTCTCTTTTCCCACCTCCACCTGATTCACCCGCAGAGACCCAAACCTGATCAGAATGACAATAACTGTAGTATTTGGTAAGTGCTCACTATGTGCCAAGCACCCAGGTGGGGTAAGATTAGAGCACATCCAGCAGACTTCCTTCCTAAACTCTGAGAAGTCTCTGAAGGGAACTGGAGGCCAGAAAGATCAGAGAACAAGAGGTAGGGATATTTTATCGCTCCATCGTCTCCCCGCATTGTCCCTTGGGAGCTGTTCCTCATGGCCAGTGAGTGGACCAGAGAGGGACAGCTTCAAGTAGAATCACAGCCCTGGCAAGACCACCTTCCTATTCCCCCTCCAGAGGTCATCCAGTCCATGCCCCTGTCTCATGGCAGGGCTGCCCCCAAGCCTCCCAGGCAGTGAGGATGTCCTGAGACTGAAAACCCCTGCCTCTCTCAGGAGCCCATTTCTGTGACTCGAAATTTGCGAGCTGACCGTTCTCCCTTAAATCGGCTTCGCCCTTCAGAGTAGGAGGGATCGGGGCCAGGATTCCTTGCTGACAGGGTTCTGAGTCAGGAAAGACACGCCCGGACCCACAGGCTCCCCTGCCCGCCATCCCAGTCCCACCCAGTGGAACATCTGGCCAGATTTATGAGAAGCAGCATGCCGTAATGGATAGATCACAGGCCAGGGAGTCAGAAGGCCTTGGGTTCTAATCCCAGCTCTGTCACTTGTCTGCAGTGTGACCTTGGGCAAATCACTTCACTTCTCTGTGCCTCAGTTACCTCCTCTGTAAAATGGGGATCAAGATAGTCCCATGTGGGGCAGGGACTATGTCCAACCCAATTTGCTTATATCCACCCCAGTGCTTAGTACAGTGCAGGACATAAAGTAAGCATTTAATAAATACCATGATTATCATTAGAATGATTTACCCTGTACAATTGGCTGCTGTTTCTTCTCCACAAAGGGGCCTTCTCCCAGGCCCTCCACTTCATATCTCCCAGTTAGTAAGGCACCCCAGCCCCCCAAGCAGCCATCTCCCTTCTCAACTCCTCTCTCCCCTTCCCCATTCTTTTTCTTTTATGGCTTGCCTCTCCACTCCTGGAACTTCCTCTCTGCTTTAGATGGGTACCAACCTGAGACGAGAGTTTATGAAGAAGACACCAATCCAACTCTGGAGAGCATCAGGCAAGGGGAAATGGGCTTCCACTACAGCAAGAGGGTGTTGGGTTAGACATAAGGAAGAACTTTCCAATCACGGGGGCAGGGTAAAACACTGGACAATGACCAAGGGGAGATGGGGAGTCTCCAGCCCTGAAGACCCGTCACCCACCACCTCCCGCCCCTCAGTCGGATTGTCAAGGGATTTTCCCCAGGCTGGAGACAGGGGATTGGTTCAGATGACCTTCTGTGATCCCTTCTCACTCTGGGATTTCTGGCCCAGTCATGATGCTGCAGCCCAGGTCTGAAGCTCAGGGGCGGGAACAGACTTTAATGTCTGTCAATCATATTTAGTCATTCATTCATTCAATAGTGTTTATTGAGCGCTTACTATGTGCAGAGCACTGTACTAAGCGCTTGGAATGTACAAATCGGTAACAGATAGAGACAATCCCTGCCCTTTGAGGGGTTACAGTCTAATCGGGGGAGACAGACGAGAACAATGGCAATAAATAGTATCAAGGGGAAGAACATCTCATTAAAACAATAGCAAATAAATAGAACTTATACATTATTAATTATAAATTATTATTTATAAAATAGTATTAAAATTATAGATTTATTCAGCGCTTAAGGTGTGCAGAATACTGTACTAAGCCTTTGGGTCTGTCTCCCCCTGCAGACTGTAAGTGCCCTGTGGGCAGGAATCTCATCTACCAACTCTGTTGTATTGTACTTTCTTGAGTGCTTAGTACAGTGCTCTTCGCGCAGTAAGTGCTCAATAAATACCACTGATTGTTTGAGCTCCCAAGCCCCACTCAGCCCGGGGATTACAAGAGAGTGAATCAAATCAGGCCTCTCCTTCCAGTCTCAGTCCAGGGGGACAGATGAAGGCAGGCCTGGGTTGGGGGAGAAGGGGGGCAGGCTGCAGAGCACTCAGAGGACACCTCTGATGACTGGTATGGGGAGAAAAGAAGGAGAAAGCCACCCATTTGTGATCTCTACCCTTTAACTACTGAGAACCCTTCCCTTCTCACAAACCTTCCAGTCTTATTGCCAGCTGCCGGGTAAGGGAGCAAGGGGATTAATCAATCAATATTGATTGTGGTGTTTATTGAGTGCTTACTGTGTGCAGAACACTGTATTAAACACTTGGGATAGTACAACAGAGTTGGCAGACATGTTCCTTGCCCACAAGGAGCTTACAGTCTAGAGGGGGAGACAGATACCAATGTAAATAAATTATGGGTATCAATCAACCATATTTTTTGAGTGCTTACTGTGTGAACAGCAGTGAACTAAGCCCTTGGGAGAGTACAATGTAACAGAGTTGGCAGGCATGTTCCTTGCCTATAATAATAATAATAATGCTGGTATTTGTTAAGCGCTTACTATGTGCCGAGCACTGTTCTAAGCGCTGGGGTAGACACACGGGAATCAGGTTGTCCCAGGTGGGGCTCACAGTCTTAATCCCCATTTTACAGACGGGGTAACTGAGGCACCGAGAAGTCAAGTGACTTGCCCAAAGTCACACGGCTGACGAGTGGCCGAGCCGGGATTCGAACCCATGACCTCTGACTCCAAAGCCCTTGCTCTTTCCACTGAGCCACGCTTATAAGGAGCTTACACTCCAGAAGGGGATATGCACATAGATACTGTGAGGCTGAGTGTGGGGCAAATACCAAGTGCCCAAAGGTCACAGATCCAAGTGCGCAGACAGTGCAGAAGGGAGAGGGAGCCGGGGAAAAGAGGACATAATCAGGGAAGGCCTTCTGGAGGAGATATGACTTTAATAAATTTTAATGAAAATAATAATGATATTTGTTAAGCCTCTACTATGTGTCAGGCACCGTACTAAGTGCTGGGATGGATACAAGCAAATTGGGTAGGACACAGTCCCTTTCGCACGTGGGGCTCAAAGTTTCAATCCTCACTTTACAGCTGAGGTAACTGAGGCACAGAGAAGTGAAGTGACTTGCACAAGATTACACGGCGGACAAGTGGTGGAGCTGCGATTAGAGCTCATGACCTTCTGACTCCCAGGCCTGTGCTCTATCCACTATGCGGGAAAGTGGAGGTCTGGCATACGTGGGTGGGGAGGGAGTTCCGGACCAGGAGGAGAACGTAGGAAAGGGGTCGAGATAGACAAGATTGCGGTACAGTGAGCAAGCAGGCGCTAGAGGAGCAAAGTGTGCAGGCTGGGGATACCAAGTGACCTCAGTCCTCCGGCGGTGAAAGACCTCCAAAACCTAACTTCTCCAACCCCCTGCCTCCAGGCGGGACCCCCACACACACTCACACACCCTTAACTCATCCTTGAACAGTTGCCACCTCCACTTTTCTGACAATCTCCAGAGGAGAATTCACCGTCTCCCCCGGCCATGGATTCCAGAAACTCAAAACCCTGACAATCAGGAAGTTCTTCCTCGTGTCTAACCTCAATAGCTCCCACTGCAGAATAAGCCCATCCCCTCCTCCTCTCCCCTGTGTGGATTCAAAGAATAGTTGCTTCTCAACACCCAAACCATACTTTGTTGATTGAACGGCCGCTATCAAGCCCCTGCCTATGAAGTGTCGCCTCTCCACCCAACTCAGTTTCCCCTTCCACAAGTTAAAACAGCCTGGGACCCCTCAGGAGAAAGAAGATTTACCTGGGTGTAGAGTCTCTCCACTGTCCCTTTCTACTCTGAGGAGCATGGCGTAGTGGATAGAGCACAGTACTGGGAATCAAGGTCATGGGTTCTAATCCCAGTTCTGCCACTTGTCTGCTGTGACCTTGGGCAAGCCACTTCACTTCTTTATGCCTCAGTTACCTTATCTGTAAAATGGGGATTGAGATTGTGAGCCCCACGTGAGACAGAGACTGTGTGCGACACAAACCACTCCAGAGTTTAGGACAGTGCCTGGACTCTAGTAGGTGCTTAACAGATACAACGCCAGCTGCTCTCTCCCGCCGCGTCCATTCTCCCTCCTCACGCCCCATTCGCCCGCCGACCTACCTCCCCCACCTCCAACAAGAACCGACTCCGTTTGGGTGAAGCCCTGAGTGGGAGTCACGATGCCATTCCTGATTCGCTGTGTGACTTTGAGCAGGTCACTTGGCCTCTCTGAATCTCTGTTATCCCTTGTGGGAAAGGGAGAGAAGGATCCCCTCTCCCGCCCAGACTGGGCCGGGGAAGGAACAGGAAACAGAAATCTCAGGCCAAGCACTCACTGGCTGAGGCTACCCAGAGGCTGAGGCCTGTAAAACCGCAGGTAAGGGTGACTAATGAAAATACAATTTGCTGGCGGGACGTTGCTGAGGCTTCTTTCAGATTCTGCCTTGGCAGGATGGGAGTCAGCGGAGGAATCGCCCTGCCCCCATCCCGAGCTGTGCTCAGAGCTCAGCCTGAGCCATAAATATCATTCCTACAAAGGGAAAGTCCCAGCCCAGCTTCCGTTGTGGCTTCTGAAGCATCAACTTTTCCATCTTCACTTTTGTGTTTTTTTTTTTAAGCCCAACTTTCTAGTTCCCTTTAGCCTACAAAGCTACATGATTTTTGAGTACTTGGTATTCACCCAACCCTCAGCTTCAGGAGCACTTCTGTGCTTATCTATAACATTTTCTTATATTAATTTCTCTCTCCCCCCTAGACTATAAACTCACTGTATGCTCGTCTGTTCAATGTAAGCTAGTCTCTAAACTGTGAGCTCAATGTGGGCAGGGAATGTGTTTGTCTATTGTTATATTGTACTCTTCCAAGTGCTTGTATCTACCCCAGTGCTTAGAACAGTCTCGGCATATAGTAAGCGCTTAAGGAATACCAAAATTATTAAATTATTATTAATAAGCACTCTACACACAGTAAGTGTTGAATGAATATGACTGAACGAATGAGCTGTGGGCAGGGAATGCATCTACCAACTCTGTTGTATGGTACTCTCCCAAGCTCTTGGTTCAGTGCTCTGCACACAGTAAGTGCCCAATAAATACAATGGATTGAGTGACTGATTTGATTCTTCTTAAGGAACCTGGTCTATGTCTCCTGTAAAGACACCAGTCAAGTAGTCTGTACCACTGGCATTTACCGAGAGCCTGTTACGTGTGAAACACTAAAACAACTGCTTGGGAAAGTACGAGAGAATTAGTAGATCTTGTCCCTGACTTCAGGGAGTTTGCAATCTATCAGTTTGTAATATCACATCTGTTTATATTTTTTCTTTATCCAGCTTTGTCTGTAAATCATGTTTGTCTCTTCCACTATATTGTGAGCTCCTTGAGGGCAGAGACCACGCGTCTTTCTTATGTACTCTTCCAAGGGCTTATTAGAGTACCTAATAATAATAATGGTACTTGTAAAGCACTTACTATGTGCCAAGTACTGTTCTAAGCACTGAGGTAGATACAAGTTAATCAGGTTGGACACAGTCCCTGTCCCACATGGGGCTCACAGTCTTAATCCCCATTTTAAAGATGAGGTAACTGAGGCCCAGAGAAGTAAAGTGAGGGTCACACGATGGTCAAGTGGCTGAGCCGGTATTAGAACCCAGGCCTTTCTGATTCCCAGGCCCGTGCTCTATCCATTAAGCCACACTGCTGCTTGCTGCATGTCTGCCCTCTCCGTCTGCCCAGATCACTCCCAGGCCCCTTGGGAATACACAGGTAATAGAGTCAGTAGAATCAGAGTCAGTGGGGTTTGTGCTGATGTGAGCAGGGTGGCAGAGATTAGAGAAGAGGAACAGGGAGAGGGCAAGGGGGATGTAAACAGCATAGCCCAGGGGAAAGATCCTGGGCCTAGAAGTCAGAGAACCTGGGTTCTAATCCTGCCTCTCTACCGGTCTGTTGTGTGACCTGGGGCAAATCACTTAACTTCTCTGGGATTCAGTCTCCCCATTTGTAAAATAAGTGTTTAATACCTATTCCTCTTCCCGCTTAGACTGTGAGTCCCATGTGAGACAGGGACTGTGTCCAACCCGATCATCTAGTATCTACCCCACTGCTTGACACAATATCAGTCAGTCAATCAATCGTATTTGAGTGCTTACTGTGTGAAGAGCGCTGTACTAAGGACTTGGAAGACAATAGTATAAAAATTAATAGACCCATTCCCTGCCCACAACAAGCTTACAGACTAGCAGGGCAGGCGGACTTCAATATAAATACATTACAGTTATGATGGGGATGAGGTGGGTGAATAAAGGGAGCAAATCAGGGTGACACAGAAGGGAGTGGGAGAAAAGGAAATGAGGACTTAGGGAAGGCCTCTTGGAGGAGATGTGGCTTTAATAAGGCTTTGAAGGTGGAGAAATGGTCTGTCACGTGAAAAGGGAGGTAATAGTAAGTGTTTAACAAATACTACAATTTTTATCATCATTATTATGATTAGAGTCCTATCATCAGTCCTCTTTGGGACCAAAGCCCAGCCCTGGAAGCCTTTTCCCTTCATCTCAGTTTCCCCATCTGTAACAAGAGGAAGACGGTGAGGTGGCCACACAACCCTCTAGACTGTAAGCTCCTTGTGGGTAGGGAACATATATCCCAACTCTAAACTGTATGCTCATTATGGGCTGGGAATGTGCCCGTTTATTGTTATACTGTACTCTCTCAAGCGTTTAGTTCAGTGCTCTGCACACAGTAAGAGCTCAAAAAATGTTTGACTGACTGAACTCTGTTGTATCATACTTTCCCAAGTGCTTAGTACAACGCTCTGCACGCAGCAATCGCTCAATAACTCCAACTGATTGATTGATTGACCTGCAATTCCCAAGTCACCTGCCCTCTCCCCCAGGGCTGGGCCGAGCTCGCCAAAGTGACGGTGCTCACCTCTGGGCAGAGGGACGCTCACCCACGCCCAGGGTGGAGAGCTCTGCCCTATCGCTGGTCAGGGCCTGGCCTCTCCAGACACACACACATACACGCACGCACACAGACGTACTCCCGCCCTGCCCCTAAGATAAAGGCCGCCTCCGTGCAGGTGCCAGGATGCCAGTCCTTCCAAATAAACTCGACCCAGATTCGTCAGCTTCCCCACCCCGGGTAGCCGCCCCCGAGCAGCGGGGCCCAGTCAGGGTCCCCGAGACCCCCAGCCCTAGCATCCTCACCTCCCACCCTCCACGGTGGTCTTTATCCGAGGAGTTGTTCCAACACGTATGCCCTGCGGCAGGCTCCGGGATCCACCCCCGTGGGGGTGGGGAGAGGGATGTAGAAAATCCCTGAAAGCCAGTTCCTCTCCCCGGGGTTACAGGGCAAACCCGCCCCAACCCCCCAACCCGGTCCCCAGCAAGAGGGTGGAAGACAAGAGGGAGGAGGGTGGCGATCAGGTTGGGAAGCCAGACTCCTGGGTTCAGGCCCGCACACTGGATGCCCTTAGGCCGCCTCCCTGCCTCAGTTTCCCCTCCCACAGAGGGGAACGATCGACCCAGAGGCAATGAGAAATTGAATGGGATTTTGTCGTGGTCCCAGGGCGGGCTGAGAGACCGGTTGTGGACGGTGGAGGAGGTTGCCTGTGATGTTTGGGACAGGGGTTTAGGCCGGGCCGTTCCCCCGGCAACGGGGCGTAGACCGGTCCCTCCCCCGCTTCCCCGGTGCCAAGAACCAGCTCCCTGAGAGCTTCCAGGCCCGAGCTTCCCATGTGGCCGTCTCTGGCCCCGGGGCCCCACCGCAGCAAGCCCGATCAACCCCGTCTGGGTCTGCCCGCCCCACCCCTCTCCGCAGACTAAGAATCTGCGGTCTGCCTCGTGATCCCGATTGGGCCCGCTTTCCATGCTGGGGAGCCCCGACGAAGTTTCTCCCCGTCGGGGGTCCCCTGACTCCAGAAATCTGGTGAGGCGGGGAGACGATGGGGATACCAGGCCTTCAGGGCAGTTGCCAGGGCCCGGCTGGGGAAGAAACTGTAAATCTCATCCCTCTAGACTGTGAGCTCATTGTGGTCAGGGAACGTGTCTGCCAACTCTGTTATTTGTACTCTCCTAAGGACTTAGTACAGTGGTCTGCACACCATAGGCGCTCGATAAATATCACCTATTTATGTCACCTAATATTAGACCCCGGGAGGGCACACCACAGAGGTTGGGGACTGTCCACCTCCAGAGATCAAAGGGGTTGGAATTGGGGGGGGGGAGGGGGACAGAAGATAGATTTAGTTACATGTCTGTCTCGCCCGAGGGCAGGGATCATATGTTTTATAACTCTCCCAAATCCTTAGAACAGAGCTTAGCATACAGTAAGTGCTCGGTAAATAGGACACCTATCTGCCCAAGAGCAGGGGGTTGGACGAGGTGACCCCCTGTAGGTCTTCCGGGATTACAGACCCTTCCCCTGGCCACCCCCAAAAAAGGATCTGCAGGTGGAAGAGCTGTTACATCTGCAGGAGAAGCAACGTGGCCTGGTGGCTAGAGCACGGGCCTGGGAGTCAGAAGGACCCGGGTTCTGATGGCAGCTCCGCCGCTTGCCTACCGTGTGTCCTCGGCCGAGCCACGTAACTTTTCTGCGCCTCATTTACCTCATCTGTAAAATGGGGATTAAGACTGAGAGCCCCGTGTGGGGCAGGGACTGTGTGGGACAAGGACTGTGACTGTGCCCCTGGGGCGATGGGGCGATCGTTCCCCTCTGTCGAAGGGGGAGACTGAGGCAGGGAGGCGGCCTAAGGGCATCGAGTGTGCAGGCCTGAACCCGGGAGTCTGGCTTCCCGGCCCGATCGCCTCCCTCTTGTCTTCCACCCTCTTGCTGGGGACTGGGTTGGGGGGTGGAGCGGGTTTGACCTGTAACCCCGGGGGAGAGGAACTGGCTTGCGGGGATTTTCTACTGCGACCTTACGTCCACCCCAGTACTTAATATTAGTGCCTGGCTCAGAGAAAGCACTTAATAAATACTACAATTATGCTACAAATATACAATTATAAATACTGTGATAATAAATACCGTAAAATAGTAACGTAAATAATATACAATATTAATGCTGTGGTGAATATCGTGATAATAATCTTTTAAAAAATCTTCCCACTTGGGTGGGTGACCCCCCGGAGGCCGGTGACCAGACATCCCAACAGGTACCTCCGGCCACGTCACAGCCCCATCCCTCACCCTCAGACCCCCCGGGGACCCCCAGACCCCGGAGAGCGAAGCAGGTGAGAAACCGTGGGTGGGGGCAGAGGCGGCCAAGCTTCCTCCCCTTGCCGCGGGAACCCCAGCTGACCCCGGGAGGGGAGCGGGGGGGACGCCCCGGCCGGACCCTCCTCCCCCTCAAGGCAGGGTCCCCAGCCCGACCCGGTCCCCGCCTCCAGCTCCTTCTCCTCCTTCGGATTCCTCGGCCCCGCCTCCGGGGTGGGAGCCGCGGCGGGGAGCGGGCTGGAAATCCAGGAGGGCTGGAAGCCCAGATGAGGACGCTCCGCTGTGGCCGGCCGACAGCCCCGAGACCCCGGGGGAGGCCGCCCTGGGGCGCGGGCAGAGCCGGACCCGGACGGGGCGGCCCCCAGGACCCGCAGGAAAGGTGAGTGGAATCCGCGTGGACGAGCCACTTCCCTGCTCGTCAAGATGGTACCGGTGTCGGCGAAGCGCTTTCTACGTCCCAAACACTCTGCTAAACGCCGGGATGGATCTAGGACGAGCAGGTCTCCCGGGGGACTCCCGCTGGGTTGCAGGCCAGGATTGGGGAATTGCCTCCGGCCGAGTGGCTTTCTCACCCCGGATCGGGGGAGAAGGGGAGGGCGGGGTTCGGTCTGCACTCAACTTTGGCACTTTCTCGGTAGCAGCGACGGAGGAAGGGGGAAAAACCCGGAGTTCCCGGTTGGTTCTTCGTTCCCTTAAAGTCTCCCGCCCTGGAAAGTCGCGCTTGGAAGGGGGCGAGAATTGGCTGTAGGCTGGCTGGGCCCAAGTGTTTGGGTGCCACTGTGAACGAGGGGGGGGGGGGGGGGGCAGGTTAAGTGGCAGCTGTCCATCATGCACTGGAGGGTTTTGTTTGTTTGTAGCGGGGGGGGGGGGGGGAGAGCAGGGAGGACATTGAAAAGGCTAAAGTGTCCAGGGCCTATGCCCTGATTGGGGGGGGGGGGGGGGGGAGGAAGACTTAATAATAAAAAAAAAAATAATAATGTTGGTATTTGTTAAGCGCTTACTATGTGCCGAGCACTGTTCTAAGCGCTGGGGTAGACATAGGGGAATCGGGTTGTCCCACGTGGGGCTCACAGTCTTAATCCCCATTTTACAGATGAGGGAACTGAGGCACAGAGAAGTTAAGTGACTTGCCCACAGTCACACAGCCGACAAGTGGCAGAGCTGGGATTCGAACTCATGAGCCCTGACTCCAAAGCCCGTGCTCTTTCCACTGAGCCACGACTTGCCCACAGCTGACTCCGACCCCCTGGGTCTGCGTCCCCCCCCGCCCACCCCAACCCGTTTGGAGGGAGGAGACCCCCAGACCTTCTCTGCCATCGTGGAGAAGGAGCTGTATCAGAAATATGGGGGAAGCCCCAGGCCAGGCATCCCGGGGCCGGGGGAGAAGGATATGTCTCTCTCAGATAGAATGGCACCTGTAGCAGTGGAGACCCCGTGTTCGGAGTCAAGGGGCAAAGACCTGGCCTGGGATCCCCTCCCCGGGGCACCCACCCTCTCGGGCACCCGCCGTCATGCGGACACAGACCTCTCCAGTGTGATTTTTCAGGGAGGTGGCTCCGGGCCCAAAACCTGCTCCTCCAGTACCTGCACCTTTATTCCTCCTCCTTCCCACTCCCCCCTCGGCCGGGGCAGGGAAAAGGGGGAATTCTTGTCCCGTGACTAAGCCGGGGCGCCGGGTCGGCGGCGGCCAATGGGTGAGATAGGGTGGCGCTGATAATCGTGAAACTGGTTTCAGCTAAGAGGGGCTGGGGTTTACGGTGTTTTAGCTCTGGCAGGAGATTGACCTGCGTGTGAAAGCTTTAAAAAAAAGCTTTAAAAAAATGAATTGGGGGGAAATAATCATAACTGGGATAGTTACAAGGTAATCAGACCCGATCCCAGGCCCACACGGGGATCCCAGTCTAAGGGGGAAGAAGGATGGGTATATTGTCCCCGTTTTAAACGTGAGGAAACGGAGGCCCAGAGAAGTGAAGTGATTTTCCCAAGGTCACACAGCAGCAGGATTAGAACCCAGGTCCTCTGACTCCCAGGCCCCAACTCTTTCTACACTAGGCTAGACCATGCTGCCCCTGAGGGGGAGCAGATGGATGGGGCAGAAGGAAAACTACGCTCCTGTCCCAGCTCAGAAGCCTTTGATCGGAGGGTGGAGGCTGCAGAAATACCGTGTGGAGACAAGCCCCTGCTCACCTCCACCCTGCTCGGAGCGAGGAGCCTGGAGAAAGAAACCAAGCCGGATGCAGGCCCGGTCACCTGCCTTTATCCTTTCCTGACCCGGTTCCCTCTGTCCACCCTCCCCGCTGCATTTTGGGGGGTGGAGGGCGGGAGACTCTGGAACGTCAGAACCCACCCACCGCTCGATTCTGGAGCTCTGCATGGGCCAATCCACCCCCTTTTGCCAATTCTGGGGCCGTGGGGTGGATGTGACTTTTAGCTGAATTAGGGTCATTCATTCAATTGTGTTTATTGAGTGCCTACTGTGTGCAGAGCACTGTACTAAGAGCTTGGAAGAGTACAGTATAACGATAAACAGACACATTCCCTGCCCTCAACGAGCTTACAGTCTGGGGGAGGGAGGGAGACATTTATATAAATAAATGAATTACAGATATGTATATAAGTGCTGTGGGGCTGGGGGGAGGTGGGAGAAAAAAGGGAGCAAATCTGGGCAGTGCAGAAGGGAGTGGGAGAAGAGGAGACTGGGGCTAGTTAGGGAAGGTCTCCTGGAGGAGATGTGCCTTAAATAAGGCCTTGAAAGGGTGGAGAGTAATTGTCTATCAGATTTGAGGAGGGAGGGTGTTCCAGGCCAGAGGCGGGGTGTGGGTGAGGGGTTGGCGGCAAGATAGGCAAATGGAGGCACGATGAGAAGGTTCACCCAGGTTCACCCATTCCCCTGGCCATTCAAAATGGCCTTGTGGCCTGGTTCAAGTGTTTGGGGGGTCAGAACACTGATTTCCCAGTTCTTCTAGTCATAAAGGTCTTCATTTTATCATAGCAATGGAATTCATTGAGGGCTATTTATTGAGAACCTACTAAGTGCAGTGCACTGCAGAAGGGACTTAGGATATAGAATAAAATCAGAAGACATGCTTTCTGCCCACAAGGAACTTCTCAATCAGTGGTATTTATCGAGTGCTTACTGTGTACAGAGCACTGTACTAAGCACATGGGCGAGTGAATAAGAATTAGTAGACACAGCCTGCTGTCCATGCCTATGTGAAATTATCCCACAAATAGAGAGGAAGCACCCCTCTCCCCTCGCCCATGGAGAGGCCCAGCTCCATTTTTGGCTTGGCCCAAGGTCACTTCTGTCCCCATCTCCAGCCCTGGACCAAATACCAACACAGCAGCCCTGAGTATCATCCTCCCTGCCCAGGAATGATGATGACTGCACAACACCCTGACGGACAGGGCATCTCGGGCTTTTCCACGCCCCCACCATGCTACCCCCTTAAGCAGACAGTCCCTGGGGTTTGGGTCAACAGGCCGAGAAAGACAGAATGCTGTTAGGGAACAGGGAGTCAGTCAGCATGAGTCTGTCACAAATAGACTGTTGGTTGCTGGGGGAGTTTCCTTATGCTGGGGTTTTTCCAGAGCATAGCCCCCGCATTGCAGGATAACTGGGTGTGTCCGTAGATAGTTGTCCTTCACGGTTGAAGATGACACCGATTAATGCTACATTTGCATCCAGGCCTGGGATTGAGGCCTCACAAACTAGTCTCTCCCACCCTGGTATTCCCAAGCAGGAACATCTTTCTAATGCTTGGCCCCAAAGCGACACAGCCGACCAATGCAGAGCTGGGACTAGAACCCAAGTCTGCTGACTCTGTCCCAGACTCCGTCTATTATGCCATCCTGCCTCCCTGCACACCCAAGCAGGCAAGAGGCACCTTTCCAGCCCTTTAGTCAAAGGTGAGGTTTGATTTGTTTGTATAGAATGGGAAGACTTAAGTTTTAGTCATTGATGACCAGTCAAACTTTTCAAAATTGAATTAATTGATTGACTTCTCGACATTGTTAAACTGCAAAGGAGTGGCCACCGGCGGAGTTACTGCTTGGGAAGAAAGACAGATTACACCTTCTAGACTTTAAAATGGAACCAGTGAGGGAGAGAAAGTTGCAAAGGACCTAAATTTCAGGAAAACACAGAGAAGCTGTGGAATGCCTAAATTAAAGAAAGATGAGAGGATTTGACTGTTTTATAGAAAAACGTGGGGAGGACAAGGGTGTTGACACTCAGGAAGGGGAGCCAAGATTCCACTAGGTTATGGTTGAGGAGGGCTTGATCACCAGAAGCAACGGAAAACATGATCCGTGATGAGCAGTTACGGAGGAAATAAAGCAACAGGCAGGAACAAGAAAGCTCAGGAAAATCTGAATATATGGATTGGGATTGAGACTATCCCATCTAATCCTAGAGAAAACGCGAGGAATGATGACATCAAGGGGAAGAAAATAGAGCTAGACAAAATACCATCCAGACTTAAAAAGATGTCCCAAATCATTCAGGGGTATTTACTGAGCATTTATTGTGTGTAGAGCACTGGACTAAGCGCTTGGGAAAGTGCAATACAACAGAGTTGGTAGACGCGATCCCTGTTCACAAACAGCTTTCAAGGGGAGACAGACATTAAAAACTCCTTGAAATGATTTGTGCTATTTCAATTATATGTTAATATATGTGAGATGCATTAATATGAATCTCTCAGGGATGGAATAAATGGGTTATAGTGGAATGATATGTTAATGTCTGTAAAATATTTGTTATACAGTGGGGGAAGAGTTTTGAGATTAGACTTTTAAGAGCAAAAGTTCCAGAGGAAACAAAGTCTAACAGCAGAAAGAAAAGGAGAGTCTGGCTCGTAATAAGAATTTAGTTATAATATTTGTGACTAGAGGAGTGCAAACTCCTCCCATTACCATTATCACTATTATTATTATTATGTATTTGTTAAGCACTTACTATGTGTCAAGCACCGTTTGGGGAGACACAAGTTAATCAGGTTGAACACGGTCCCTGTCCCACATGGGGCTCATAGTATAAGTAGGAGGGAGAGCAGGTATAGAATCCCCATTATACAGCTGAGGAAACTGAGACACAGAGCAGTTAAGTGATATGCCCAAAATGACACAGAAAGCAGTTAGCAGAGCGAGGATCAGAACCCAGGTCCTCTGACATCCAGGCCCCTGTTCTTTCCATTAGGCCACACTGCTTCTCAACCATTAGACAGTTAGCACCTCCTGCCTGATTGTAAACACCTCCCACTGGATCGTTAGCACCTCCCACTAGATTGTAAACTCCTCCTTGAGAACAGGGAAAGTGACTACCAACTTGCAGTCTCCCAAGCGTTAGTACTGTGCCCTGCACATAATCTGGAGAAAGTATATCCATGGAGTCGTTACGAATCGGAAACGACGACGGCACTTAATAATAATAATATACCACTGAATGATGGGCACATAAAACACAAAACATACCTGCGAAAGTCATTTATCGAGCGCTTACTGTGTGTGGAGCACTTGGGAGAGTACAGGATAACAATATAACAGCTGCCCAGTCCTCTAGACTTCAAGCTTGTTGTGGGCAGGGTATGCGTCTGCTTTATTGTTATAGTTTACTCTTCCGAGTGCCAGTACAATGCTGTGCACATAGTAAGCACTCCATTCATTCAGTCTTATTTATTGAGAGTTTACTGCGTGCAGAGCACTGAACTAAGCGCTTGGGAAAGTACAATACAACAAACAGTGACATAAATATGATTGACTGACCTACTGCCCACAGCGAACTTATACCCCACCCTTGATTTGGGGGGAGTCCTCTGCCCAGCTACACTCATCTCACCCCCATAGCCCACCCTTCTGACATGAACCTCCCTGCCCCCACCCACCCCACTGAGCCTGGCTTAAGTGGATAAAGCACAGGCCTGGGAGTCAGAAAGTCACGGGTTCTAATTCCGGCTCCACCACTTGCCTGCCGTGTGACCTTGGGCAAATCACTTGACTTCTCTGGGCTTCAGTTCCCTCATCTGTAAAATGGGGATTGAGTCTTACACGGGACAGGGACTGTGGCCGACCCGATTTGCTTGTATCCACCCCAGCGCTTAGTACAGTGCCTGGCACGTAGCGCTTAAATCCCGTAATTATTATTATTATTACCTTGCTCTGACAGCTGGTCTCCTCTCCCCCTCAGGCGGACCAGCCCCCCGCCCCGCCGGCCCTAGGGCGCCATGGACTGGAAGACGCTCCAGGCCCTCCTGAGCGGCGTCAACAAGTACTCCACCGCCTTTGGCCGCATCTGGCTGTCGGTTGTCTTCGTCTTCCGGGTGCTGGTGTACGTGGTGGCCGCCGAGCGGGTGTGGGGCGACGAGCAGAAGGACTTCGACTGCAACACGAAGCAGCCGGGCTGCACCAACGTCTGCTATGACCATTTCTTCCCCATCTCCAACATCCGCCTGTGGGCCCTGCAGCTCATCTTCGTCACCTGCCCGTCCCTGCTGGTCATCATGCACGTGGCCTACCGGGAAGACCGGGAACGCAAACACCGGGAGAAGCACGGGGAGGCGTGCCCCAGGCTCTACTCCAACACGGGCAAGAAGCACGGGGGGCTGTGGTGGACCTACCTGCTCAGCCTCTTCTTTAAGCTCATCATCGAGATCGTCTTCTTGTACATCCTGAACAGGCTCTGGTACGGGTTCGACCTGCCCCGCCTGGTGCAGTGTGCCTACGTGGCCCCCTGCCCCAACATCGTCGACTGCTACATCGCCCGCCCCTCCGAGAAGAAGGTCTTCACCTACTTCATGGTGGGCGCCTCGGCTGTCTGCATCGTCTTGACCGTCTGCGAGATCGCCTACCTCGTCTTCAAGCGAGTGGTGCGGTGTGCGCAGAAGGGAGAGAAGCGGAAGGCCTACCCTGCCCCTTCGGCCAGCAGGGCCTCCACCTGCCGCTGCCCCCACCGGCTGCTGGGCCCCGAGGGGGACCAGGCCGCGACCAAGTCTCCTGAGGGGCTGCGGGCCTCTGCCCCCAACCTGACTCTGATCTGACCTCCTTCTCTCCTGCCCCAACCGTGGGCCCCAAAGTGGGGAGAAACAGGAAGCGGGCCGTCCTGTAAGCGGAGGGCAGGGACGCAGATGGGAAAGGCGGGGGTCAGAGTGGATTTTCCCTGGCTCTCCTCCCACCTCCCCACACCGGTGGTCTCCCCACCCTCCCCTTTCCCTCCTCTCAGACTACCTGGGCTACTGGAACTACCTGAGCTACTGGGACTAACCCCCCAGAGTAGACTGGGATGGGGAGCGGTAAGCGAGGGGCCGGGGAGGAGCTCAGCTAGGGCCTGGTCCAGTTGCTCCCCTGCTATCTCAGGTGTCTGGCTTCTTGGAACACCCCAGCGATAGAGGGAGGGAGGGCACCCCAGATTCTCCCTAGATAGACATTGTCAGGGACACTAGCTGGGAAAGGAAAGCCCAGCTGCAGGCAGGAGCTAGAAGCGTTGGGAAGTTAGTACCAGGGTGGGCTCAGTCCTCCTCACTTCTCCCAGGATACAACTCATCCCACCCCCTTTCTGACCAAAAAGGGTAAATCTGGAGCCCGGCCCCACCCGGCATGGGCCAAAAGGGCGCGCCGCACAACCCCAAATCCAGTGGAAGGATTATGGTTTTCACCAGGGAAATGGCTTTCCCTCAATCTTATTTTCTTTTTTTTAAAAGTGGAATTTATTAAGCGCTTACTATACGTGAGGCACCGTACTAAGCACTGAGATAGATACGGGTTGATCAGCTTGGACACAGTCCCTGTCCCACGCAGGGCTCACAGTCTTAATCCCCATTTTACAGATGCGGGAATTGAGGCCCAAAGAAGTTAAGGGACTTGGCCAAGGTCACACGGCAGACAAGTGGTGGAGCCGGCATCGGAACCCAGGTCCTCTGATTCCCAGGCCCAGGCTCTTTCCATTAGGCCACACTGCTTCTGCAGATAGTCCATTCAAGCTTCCTGGAGTGTGCCAGGAAACACTTGGGATGAGCTTGAGGTTCCCCGCCCCTAGCACTTAGGAGAATGTTTGGCACATAGTAAGTGCTCAAATACTACAGTAATAATCATTATTGTTATCGTTGTTATCATTATTATGATTCCTCATAACGGGCTGCTCTCTGGTCTCTAGAGTCGGGCAGGGACCGGATTCACCTTCTGTTGCTACTGTATTCCTCCTGGGTGGTGCTGAGGGAGGCGACTGCAGCCCCGTGAGTACTTACTAAACACCCCACTGGGCCTGGGCGGAGCAGGGTCTATCCTGTCGCCCCCAGCTGCATTCCAAACTCTGCATGTCGCCGGGAATAGACCGAGCCTGTGGCCAGGGTGCCCCCTGGAAGAAGTCAGGCTCTAGATTCCCACCGCGGATCCCGGGGAGTTCCTTCCCAGCTCCCAAGCCGAGTAGCTGAGATTCCTAGAACTCCAGAGTTCTGCGGGGACCTCAAAAGGTCACCTAGTCCACCCCCTGCCCGCCTCCGGGAAAGTGAACGTTCTCCATTACCCAAAAGTTGTCCATTCTTTTGGTAACAACCTCCGGAGAGAACCGTTCTACCCTCTCCTTCAGCTGCGGGTATTTAAATCCTCTGACTTTGTGTCGAATCCAACTCTCTCGCTGGAATCGAAGCCCATTTCCTCTTGTTCGGCCTTCTGTTGAACGTAACGGGGGACACTGGCTGGCAACAGGCAGCCCGCCCATCCCCTTGGCATAAAGAACACCTCAGGTTTGGCCATGCCCCGACAGGGCTTGGAGTGTCGTGTTTACCTAGACAGGTCATAGCATCTCCCTGACCTCTAGCCACATGCTCTGATTCTTCCGCCCCACATCCCCTCCGAACCCCTGCCCCAGGGTGAGGGGTGGCAAGGACCCAAATCACCCAGTGGTTACTGCCCCCCCCCCCGAACTCTCTTCCACCCCCCCCCCCACCCCACACTGAAGGGTTTTGCCCTGGGCCCGTGGCTCCAGGTATTTCCTTATTTGTATCTGTAAGAAAAGGTCAAATAAATATTCCTGTTTTTTCAAGAACCACATGGCAGCTTCCCTCCCTGTGGACATGTTGGGATAGGGGGGAGGGGAGATGTCGGCCTCAACTCTCCTTTGTCTCTCTGGGCCCACTTGTCTTCTCCTGTCAGCAGTGATCTATCAGTTACTCTGGCAGCCTCAGATCTGTGTTCAGTACAGATGCCGATTGAGATAAGCAGGTGGGGCGGGGATGGGGCGGGGTGGATTTCAGCCCATTTTACACATGGGAAAGCTGAGTTAGGAAGATGAAGAATTTGGGGCATCGCTGAACGCAGAGCTCAGGTCTCTAGGCGCCCCTTCCAGAGCTCAACCCACTATGCTGAGCTGATGGCTGAAGGAGAGGGGCTGCCTCGCTGACTAGGGAAAGTTGTTGGGGCTGGGAACACACCCCAGAAGGGGAGGGGATCAGAGGCCTGTGAACCTTGCCTGGCTGCTTACATCAGTCGAGTGCCTACTGTTTGCCCAGCGCTGTACTAAACACTTGGGAGTACTCTCAAGAGTACTGGGCTTCGGAGTCAGAGGTCATGAGTTCGACTCCCGGATCTGCCACTTGCCAGCTGTGTGACTGTGGGCAAGTCACTTACCTTCTCTGTGCCTCAGTTACCTCATCTGTAAAATGGGGATTAACTGTGAGCCTCACGTGGGACAACCCGATTACCCTGTATCTACCCCAGCATTTAGAACAGTGCTCTGCACATAGCAAATACCAACATTATTATTCCCTGCCCACCATGAGTTTACAGTTGAGAAGCAGTATGGTATTGTGCATAGAGGACAGGCCTAGGAGTCAGAAAGTCATGGGTTCTAATCCTGCCTCCACCACTTGTATGCTGTGTGACCTTAGGCATGTCACTTTACTTCCCTGGAACTCAGTTCCCTCATCTGGAAAGTGGGGATTAAAACCGTATCCAGTCTGTGTCCAACCTGATTACCTCGTATGTACCCCAGTGCTGAGAACAGAATTTGGCACATAATAAGTGCTGAACAAATACCACATTGCTATTATCATCGGTTCAGTGGAAAGAGCCCGGGCTTGGGAGTCAGAGGTCATGGGTTCGACTCCCGGCTCTGCCACTTGTCAGCTGTGTGACTGTGGACAAGTCACTTCACTTCTCTGTGCCTCAGTTCCCTCATCTGTAAAATGGAGATTAACTGTGAGCCTCACGTGGGACAACCTGATTACCCTGCATCTACCCCAGCGCTTAGAACAGTGCTCTGCACACAGGAAGCGCTTAACAAATACCAACACGATCATTATTATTATTATTAGAGTGGGAATCAGACAGAGAATAGCCCTCCTTCCCAACCCCGCCAGAGCTGATCTGAGTCCTTCCCCCATCTGCTCCTGGTTCCCACGGACCCTCCGAGGGATCCGATTAGACTGTAAGCCCGTCGGCGGGCAGGGATTGTCTCTATCTGATGCCGAATTGTACATTCCAAGCGCTTAGTACAGTGCTCTGCACATAGTAAGCGCTCAATAAATACTACTGAATGAATCCCAACCTGGGGACCGGCAGTAGCCCAACATGGGGACGAAAAGGCTGAAGTCCACCAAGCTGGGCAGGGGAAGTGGGGATGGGGAGGAGGAGTTCTCCAACGAGGTAGCCGCGAGGGCTGAAGAGAGTGTGGGGGCGAGGGAGGAGGGGAGTTCCATACCGTTGATTCCTCGAGGCCCCAGCAGGCAGAGCCCCCCACACGACACTTCATCAGGCCCCCTAGACTGTAAGCCCGTCAGAGGGCAGGGACTGTCTCTATCTGTTACCGATTTGTACATTCCAAGCGCTTAGTACAGTGCTCTGCACATAGTAAGCGCTCAATAAATAATATTGAATGAATGAATGAAGACCCCAATAACTCCCACCGGCCATACCTCGCCTTGGCCACTAGATGGGGCTGTTCTCCCAGCAGAGTCGCCACTGAAAGCAACTGGGTTTCCTCCCTTGCGCTGGGCAGCTCTAGTCTGGAAAGCAAATAATAATAATAATAATAATAATAATAATAATAATAATAATGTTGGTATTTGTTAAGCGCTTACTATGTGCAGAGCACTGTTCTAAGCACTGGGGTAGATACTGGGTAATCAGGTTGTCCCACGTGAGGCTCACAGTTAATCCCCATTTTACAGACGAGGTGACGGAGGCACAGAGAAGTGAAGTGACTCGCCCACAGTCCCACAGCTGACAAGTGGCAGAGCCGGGATTCGAACCCATGACCTCTGACTCCCAAGCCCGGGCTCTTTCCACTGAGCCACGCTGCTTCTCTACCCTCTGTCTCCACCTGCTCCCACTCTCCCGCTCCTTCCACATACACACCCACACACTCCCACAATTCACACGATAAAAACATAACCACAGAAACACATTTTACACCACCACTCTCACTCTTACACACATTCTCTCTATCCTCACCATCACCATCACTCTTACATGCGCACCGTCTCACAGTCCACACCATCATCCGCATACACTTCTAATAATAACCATGGTAGTTGTTAAGTAAGCACTTATTATGTGCAAAGCACTGTTCTAAGCGCTGGGGGGATACAAGGTAAATCAAAGTTGTCCCACGTGGGGCTCCCAATCTTAATCCCCATTTTACAGATGAGGTAACTGAGGCACAGAGAAGTTAAGTGACTTGCCCAAAGTCCCACAGCTGGCAAGTGGGGGAGCTGGGATTAGAACCCATGACCTATGACTCCCTAGCCCGAGTTCTTTCCATTAAGCCACACTGCTTCTAGACTACGAACCCGTTGTTGGGTAGGGATTGGCTCTATTTGTTGCCGAACTATACTTTCCAAGCGCTTATTTCAGTGCTCTGCACACAGTAAGCGCTCAATAAATACGATTGAATGAATGAGTACACAACACTTCCCCCGCCTCTAACCCGCCACCTTGTCCTCAGCCATTCTTATTCACACTCAGAATTTGCTGCCTGAGGACTGGGTCAAGGGAATCTATAAAATACACCACGACACTCAAACTCTCACTCACAATGACTCATTAACGTTCCACACACTGACTCTCTCTCACACAAACACATATGAGTCACTTATTACGCTCAACACCAATACGCACACGCTGATTCACTTCCCGACATGTTCACTCCATTAAAACTGCAAGTGCAGGAAGCCAGCCTAATCCATTTTGGAGAAGCCCAAATTGCAGAGCCCTGGCCCTGTCAGAACTGAATGACAGATTGAGAGACAGAGAAAGAGAGAGAGAGTGTATGTGTTCTGAGTGAGAGCCTCACCCCAGAGTGAGCAGGCTCCATATGCGCCTGGGGGAGCCCCGAGAGGGGCCAGACAATCTTTCTGTGGGGTCTTTCCTAGGACAGAGCCGAGAATGCACAGGCTAGGCCAGCCTCTTTGGGCCTAAACTCCCCCTTGGGCCACCAATTCCAAAAACCACGTTGAGTCAGCACAAGCAAAAATGAATCAGTCAGTCAGTTGTATTTACTGAGCACTTCCTGTGTACAGAGTACTGTACCAAGCACTTGGGAGAGGACAGAATAACAATAAACAGGCACATTCCCTGCCCAGAATGAGCTTACAGTCTAGAGGGGGAGACAGACATTAATATAAATAAATAAATTACAGATATGTACGTAAGTGCGGTGGGGCTGGGTCGGGGGGAGGGGGTTAATAAAGGGAGCAAGCCAGGGCAACACAGAAGGGAGTGGGAGAAGAGGGAAGGAGGGCTTAGTCAAGGAAGGCTTCCTGAAGGAGATGTGCCTTCAATAAGGCTTTGAAGTTGGGAAAGCAATGTGTGTTGGATATGAGGAAGGAGGGTGTTCTAGGCCAGAGGCAGGACGTGGGCTGAGAGATCAGAGGCAAGGTTTGGGGACCCTCCCTTGCCCCCCAACACAGGTGCAAACACACACACACACAAAAAAAAGCCCACCCCTAAACAGCCCAGGATTCACTCCCAGTAAACAGTGCATGAGCACTGGGTCCCCTGAACAACTGGCCCCTTCGGGTTTGGTCCGGGCTCAGGACCGGTCCACCTCGGCCCTCAAACTTGGCTCCCAGACTTTAGGCCCACACGCGGGACCCTACCTGGACCAGCCCCTGCTGCTGCCAGCCAGGATTTCCCTATTTCTCTCTCTCTCAGATCTAAATGATGATGATGGTATTTGTTAAGCGCTTACACTGTGCCAAGCACTGTTCGAAGCACCGGGGTAGATACAAGGTTGTCCCACATGGGGCTCACACTCTTAATCCCCGTTTTACAGATGAAGTAACTGGGGCACAAAGAAATTAAGTGCCTTGCCCTAAATCACATAGCTGATAAGTGGCGGAGCTGGGATTAGAACCCAAAACTTCTGACTTCCAAGCCTGTTCTCTTTCCTCTAAGCCACGTTGCTTTTCTAAATGGCAGCAAGGAGGATGTTGTCCCTCTGACAGGGTATCCCAGGCCTAAGACATCCAAAGGCTTCAGCCCTGAGCACGAGGGCAGGCAGCAGCAAAGATGGTCCAGACTTGGGGGGGGGTTGCCAGCGCTAAGTGGGGAGAGGCAGAAAGGCGCTCATAATGTTGTTCCCACTATTGCTCTAGTCACAGCTGCAGAAAGCTACTGCCTCACACTCACTAGAAGGTAACTTTAGGTCACAGCAACCATCCCCCTGTCTTCAAGCAGGACCACACCAACATCTTCACATTGAGATGCTGTTTTTAAAGAGATCCGGTGGAGAGGGAGGAGTTTTACAGGATGGAAAATTAGATCGCAGATTTTTAGAGACTCATTTCCCTCTCTCTCTCATTCAACCCACATAGTCGGTCTGTCACCAAATCCCGTCGGTCCTACCTTCACGACATCTCTAGAATCCATCCCTTCCTCTCCCTCCACAGTATTACCATGCTGGTCCAAACTCTTAACATATCCCACCTCGACTACTGCAACAGCCTCTTTGCTGATTTCCCTGTCTCTCCCCTCTCCAGTCCATACTTCATAACCCAGGTCCTCTGACTTCCTGACTCTTTCCACTAAGCCATGCTGTTTCTCCTACAAGAAGCCTTCCCTTTCATTCCCTCATCTTATTCACCCCCACTTCTGCATCCCCTAAGCACTTGGGTATATACTTTAGCACTTTATATTCACCCATCACCAGCCCCGTAGCATTTATGAATATATCCTAATCCCTTAAGTCTGATTTACTTTGTCGGTCTCCCCAGTTAGACGGTATGCTCCTTGAAGATCATGTCTTTCAGCTCTATTGAATTGTACTCTCCCATGCACTTAGTCCAGTGCTCTGTACACAGTAGGTGCTCAATAAATATCATCGATTGAGAGGTGGGATGGATCTGGAAATCCTCTGGTCAGTCAATGGATAACACTTACTCTGTACAAATCACCATACTAAACATTTGGGAGAGTGCAATATATTGGATTCCATCCTCTTTCCAGGCCCCCGTTCCAGTTTTTAACCCTCTTGGCAGTCAGGAAGTTCTTTCTTGGGTCTATCTGGAATCTGTCTTGCTACTTGGGCCCCTTCTTATTAAGGATGCCAGAAAGAACATGGCCTGCTCCCTTGTTTATACTGATAAGGGCCCGACCGCCCTCTGGACGTCACCCTCTCCCTTGGGAAAGCTCTGGGGGCCGAACAGACGTCAGCTCTGCCCACTCCCCCCAACCCCCAGAGGGGGTGGGGGCTGCAGGGACCGGATCGGGCGGCCGAGCTCGAGGGCCTGAGGTGGGCAGCCTGAGGAGAGGCCAGGCCGGTGGTTCCGAGAGTGCGGAGCGATCGAGAGCCGCCAGCTGTTAGATCCCACGACTCGGGACATATTTCCCATGCCCCCCCGGTCACCCTTGTGAGTAGGCACGGGTGCCGCCCGCTCCCTGTGCAGAGCAGCAATGGCTCAGGAGCCAAGCCAGGGCCGGGGCTGGGGCCCGGGGAAGGGCGGCGTCCTAAACTGCTGCCTGACTCTACTTTTCATCTGGGCCTCCCCATGCTCCCGACCCAGAGGATCCCGCCGCCACCTCTCAGCGAGCCCCCAGCCCCTCCTGGGTCTGCCCTCCCCGGCCTCCTAGAGGGAGAGTCTGCCAACCGTCCACTTTTGGTAAAGAGGCAGGGTGGGGGATTGGTGGAAGGGATGAGGTTGGAGGTGGGCAGGCCAAGGAGGAGAAGAGAGGAAGGGGCTCAGCTGCAGACTGAAGGTCAGAGAAGACAGGGAATTTGAGCCCAGATGCCTGAGATCCTCTTGGAGGGGGCTGTAGCCAGGGCTTCTGGGAACTTGTCACCTCCACCACAGATCCCGGGCTGCAACCGGACTTCTCACTGCACCCCGACTACTTGAGCCATTGAAAGTGGAGGGGGGACAGGAACGAGAGGGGGAGACTGTGAAGCTGTTCTTCCAATAGTTCCCTTCTCCCTCTTCCTCCCCCCGAACACGTGCCCGGTCTGAAGTGGGGAGGACACCCTACCTGCCCCACACAGAGGCAGGGAACTGCTCACCATGACCTTCGGGTGGAGGGAGATCCTGGGCCTTTAAAATTCAAGAAAAATTTAGAAGCCTTCCACACCATCTGACAGAGTGAAACTCTCGGCTTCTCTCAGAGTTGGGGCTCATATCCCGGAACGCTGCATGCCGACCCCAAAACACACACACACGTTTTCTTTCATCCTCTTCCACTCTCCCTTTCCTCTCTCTGTGGTCTTTTTAATGTCTCTTTCACCCTGTAGACTGTTAAGTTCCTTGTGGGTGGTTAGAGTGCCTACCAACCCTGTTGTATTTTGCACAAAGTAACTGCCGAATAAATACCGATATCTGATTGATTCCACACACACATGCACTCCAAGCTGTCTTGGATGCAAAATAACTAGGACCTCCGGAATCCTCAACATTCAGGGGGGCCTACTGGGGGGTCTGCCCGGGAAGCGGGGAGGGGAGAGCAGAGGGCAGAGTCTGACAAGGCCCCATCGTCACCTCTTCAAGCACAACTCACCCCCTTGTTCTCGGCTGGTTTTCTCTGAGTGGTCTCTGTTTCCGATTGCCAATTCAGCAGGATGGTGGGCTGGCTTCTGAAAGCCCCTCCCTCTCTCACCTGCCGTCGTCTGCCCCTTTAAAGAGCCCCGGGCTGGGCTCTCGTCCCATTTCAGCTTCCTCCCGTTTCCCGCGGCTCCTCCCCCAGTTGGTATTTCAGACGGGGGCTCCGGAGCCACCGGGTCTATTCTGCCCTGATCCCGGGGGCGGGGGCCTCTTCCCCCGGGCCTACCCCCCCCCCAAAAAAGTTGGTCCCGACGGAGGCACGGGAGCTCACCGTTGCAGCTGATTCAGGTGAGGAGAGGAAGGTAAGGGAGGGAAAATTGGGTGGCTGGTGAGACTAGGAGTAGTGGTTTGAACTGGGGCGAGGGGAGAGATTTAGTTCCCTTAGATTGAAGAAGCAGCGTGGTTTAGTGGAAAGAGCAAGGGCTTGGGAGTCAGAGGACGCGGGTTCTAATCCCCGCTCTGTCACTTGTCAGCTGTGTGACTGTGGGCAAGTCACTTAACTTCTCTGTGCCTCAGTTCCCTCATCTGTAAAATGGGGGTTAACTGTGAACCTCACGTGGGACAACATGATTACCCCGTATCTACCCCAGCGCTTAAAATAGTGCGTGGGACATAGTAAGGGCTGAACAAATAATAATGTTATAATAACAATGTTGGTATTTGTAAAGCGCTTACTATGTGCAGAGTACTGTTCTAAGCTCATAATAATAAATACCATTATTATTATGATGATGACTGTCGGGGTTGTGGGGGGAGACTTCTTTAAACGACTATTCCCGTGAGGAGACAGGCCCGTAAAAGTGGTTTGTATTTCTAGGGGCAGTGTTATCTCCTGACCGTGGATGGAGACTTTATTGTCGGACCTACCCTAATTCCGCTGGCAACCTGCCCTTCGGTCCGCTTATAATAATAATAATGGCATTTGTTAAGCGCTTCCTATGTGCCGGGCACTGGAAGGGCTAGGGTGGATACAAGTAAATCGGGTGGGACACAGTCGCTGTCCCATGTGGGGCTCCAATCTCAATCCCCCTTTCACAGATGAGGGAACTGAGGCACTAAGAAGTTAAGTCACACAGCAGGCAAGTGGCAGAGCCGGGATCTCACCTCCTTCCTGGGGATCCTGAAATGGGGAAACCGAGGCCTCCAGGGGGGCTCCGGCTGGCCTCGTGGCTTATCCTGTCTCCTGAGGGTCCATTGCCAGGAGCTTTCGGGGTGCCATCCGGATCTCCCCTTGAAGAGACACACCACGTATACTACGGGGGTTGGCCAATTCTCTCCCTGGCTGAAATGAGCGGCCGGGGCGCTCCCACAGTTAGTTTGAGCGAAACACCGGAAAAAGCCTCGGTCTATTTTTAAAAGAGGAAAAAATTCCCATCTGGGGCTTCCTCTGACCCTGGGGTGAAGGGATGCAGGGGCAAAGAGTTCTTGAACTCCCCTCCTGCCCCCCGCGTCAGGGAACTGCTAATTTGCCCCCAGTGAGGTTTAGCGCTGCCCCGTGGTGCCTTTTTAATGATGAAGATAATTTTTTAAAAAAAATAGTTCCTTGTGGGCAGGGAACGTATCCACCAGCTCTATGCTATTGTATTTTCCAGAGCTTCTAGTACCGGGCTCTCAACACAGTCAGCGCTCTAAAAAATACCATCGACTGATTTTGTTAAATACTTTTTAAAAATGGTATTAAGCGCTTACTATAAGTCAGACACTGTACTAAAGGCTGGGATAGATAGAAGATAATCAAGTTGGACGCAGTCCATGTCCTACGTGGTCTTAATCCCCATTTTACAGTCGAGGTAACTGAGACACAGAGAAGTGAAGTGATTTTTTTTTTTTCCAAGGTCACACAATAGTCAAACGTATTTGTTGAGCGTTTACAGTGGGCAGAACACTGTACTAAACGCTTAGGAGAGTACACTGTAACAAACAGACACATTCCCTGCCCACAACACACTGTCTAGAGGGGGGGGAAAGAAAAGCTCCTGTGTTGACCGTAAATCTGCATGGGAGGGGGGAATTCCACTACTGAATCACTAATTCCGCAATAAGGCATGTGGCAGAGCCGGGGTTAGATCTTGGGTATTCCTGTCTCCCAAGCACATATTCTATCCACGAGGTCACGCTGCTTCTCAATCTGGGAGGTTTTGTTACCGTGTATCCAGGTACTTCTCATTTTAGGGTGGAGTTAATCCAATCAGGCCACTGGAGGAAGTGTTAAATCCATGCCTATTATTCACTGAGCACCGGTAAAAGTCAACTGCTCTGTAGTTGCCCTCCAAGCGCCTAACCCAGTGCTTTGCACCTCTTCGACGCTGAACGAGTGCCCAAGTTCTCTATCAGTGACACTTATTGAGCATTTATGGGGTGCCGAGCACTTACAAAAGCACAATACGAGGGTTGATAGTCACATTCCCTGCCCACAGTGAGCTTAGCCTCTCTATCTGTGCCAGTCCGAGATAGTGGGAACAAAGGCCCGAAGATGAATTAGCCAATGATGTGACTTTTGTCGTGGAGCTGTCCCTGCACACCCCATCTGGGGTTGTTCCGGGCAGCTGTTGGGGACGAAGGGCTCGGTAAACACCGATCTCAGGGAGTCTAACGGGTGAAGTTTAGTGCTGGGCGAGAGGACTGGAAAAAGCCGTTTTCAAACCAAACATGGTGTCCCCTGCCCCCCGCTCCACCCCCGGATCTTGTATGGGAACGGGTGGGGGAGGGAATGGACTTGGCTCTGGGCCGCTGGCTGATACGGGCACCGTCATCTAGGGTGAAAATGTAGATTTATTACCTCCATGATGAATCCCAAAACGCCAACGAGGGAGAGAGGCAGATATTTTGACTTGTGGCTCTGTGCAGGGTGGAGTCAGAGCGGGGACGGAAGCATCCTGTACAGTGTCCACACTGGCTGCTCTCTAACGCCTCCTCCTTCTTTCCCTTCTCTCCCTCTCCCCCCTCATTCAGAGCAACCTCATCTTGGAGACTGAGTGCTCTCCGGGAGCGGCGTCGGGAAGATGGGCGACTGGGGCTTCCTGGAGAAGCTCCTGGACCAGGTGCAGGAGCACTCGACGGTCATCGGCAAGATCTGGCTGACCGTCCTCTTCATCTTCCGTATCCTCATCCTGGGTTTGGCGGGTGAGTCGGTCTGGGGGGACGAGCAGTCGGACTTCGAGTGCAACACGGCCCAGCCGGGCTGCACCAACGTCTGCTACGACAAGGCCTTCCCCATCTCCCACATCCGCTACTGGGTCCTCCAGTTCCTGTTCGTCAGCACGCCCACCCTGATCTACCTGGGCCACGTCATCTACCTGTCCCGTCGGGAGGAGAAGCTGAAGCAGAAGGAGAGCGAGCTGAGGGCCCTGCAGCTCAAAGACCTGCAGGTGGAGAACGCCTTGGCCGTACTGGAGAAGAAGCTCGCCAAGATCTCCGTGGCTGAGGACGGGCGGGTGAAGATCCAGGGGGCCCTCATGGGCACCTACGTCACCAGCGTCGTCTGCAAGAGCATCCTGGAGGCCGGCTTCCTCTTCGGCCAGTGGTACCTGTATGGCCTGACCATGGTGCCCAGGTTTGTGTGCGAGCGGGACCCCTGCCCCCACAAGGTGGACTGCTTCCTCTCCCGCCCCACCGAGAAGACCATCTTCATCCTCTTCATGTGGGTCGTGGGCATTATCTCCCTGCTGCTCAACCTCCTGGAGCTCTTCCACCTGTGCTGCAGGAAGCTGGTCCAGAGAGCAAAGAGGACGACCAAGGAGGGCGAGGCTGTCTATGACCCGGCCCTTAGGGAAGCCCCACCTGGGGATTCCTATGCGCACCACCAAGAGAAGACCTTCTTCTACCTCCCCATGGTGGAGAACCCCTCCTCCCCGCCCTACCCCACCTACAACAAGCTGTCCTCCAGTGAGCAGAACTGGGCCAACTTCACCACTGAAGAGAGCCTGGCGCTGCAAAAGAGGAACAGGCTAGAAGGGCCTGGCCCCCAGCCCCACGGCCCCCTCCTGCCAGCCCATCACCACCCGGTAGAGAAGCAGCCCAGCCGGCCCGGGAGCTCCGCATCCAAAAAACAATATGTGTGAAGAGTGGGGGGGGGGGGGTCCGGTGGGCAGCTTTAGTGACCCACTTTCCCTCCACCCCACCCCCTTGCTCTCCAGGAGCAGTGGAGGGTCAGGGGGAGCCTGTACTGCTGGGAGCACAGCTTGGACCGCACTTTGGGGGGGGTGAGATTTCTCCCTGTCTGCCACAGAGCCGGCTGGGCCCTTCTGAGGTAGGTGGAGGGGGAGAGAGCATGGACTCCCACCACCCCCTCCCCCACCTCCACACCCAGCAGCTGACCGCCCCCAGACTAAGCCCCAGTGGCTGCCAGACTTCAAACTCCTGAACGTGGGACTTTGGAAAAAACTGACCGTTCTGCCTATGCTTCCCCAGCCAGTTTTCCCAGGAGACTCGGTCTGTGCCAGCGCCGGCCCCGGCCTCCTCCTGCTCTCCACGGCGCCGCCAAGACCTAGCGAGGTCCCTTGGAATGCACCTCCTTATTCCAAGAGCCCACAGAAATTCCTCCCTTGCCTTTGGGCCAGCCGTGGACTTCCCTGCCCTTCCCCAGCTGCTGGATGTATTGTGATCCCTGGCCATTTGGACGGGGGAGTATGGGGGGCATCTGAATTCAGTTGGGAGGATTTTTGGTCCCTCAAACCTTCAGCCCCTTTGCTCTCTCAGCACCCTCCACCCCGCTTAATTTATTAAAGCATGGGGGGAATACAGGACCCCGTCGCCGGAAACGAGCCCGGCCTAGGACTCGTGCACTCATCCGGCCCGTGCGGCCTGGTTGCTGTCTTCCCAGGTCCCCAAACTGTGAAACCCCGGGTCTGTCTCATCTCTTGACTGTTCCCGTCAGTGGAGGGGGTGTAGGGTGTATATATATATATATTTTTTTTTTGTTTTTTTTTTTGTGCTTTTTTTTTTTTTAAGTGTTCAACTAAGGCGGCTCATGAAGCTGTTGGTTTTTTTTTTGGTCCCACCACCTTCTTGCTGTCCAAATCTAAGGCAATCATACTTCTACAATAAATGGGCTGAAGAGGGTTTCTGAATGGCTGTGTGATCTTTATTGCCTTGTCCTGAGGGGAAAACTGAGGTGCAAAGTTGGGGTTTTTGGCAATGGATGGCTGAAAACCCCCTTCCCCGCCCCCCACCTTATTCACTCGTATAAAAGCACCTACACCTTCACCTTGAATTAAACCACTCTGAATCTCCTGTTCAACAATGGTTTAAGTATTAGGGGAGGGCAAAATGGATCAGCTGCTGTTTGGGTCTTGGAGATGAACTAGGCCAAAACTACATGTTGTCCCTATTCTCACTCCTTCACTGTCCTGTCTCCTTCAGGCCAATGGGAAGAGGGGTGTTGGACGGGGGGGGGATGTAGATGGTTCCATCACCACTATTGCAAAAAAAACACTCCAGTGCCAGTTCTTTCACCCTCACCCACGTCCCTCTTCAATCACTTGGTACCCGAACAATACTCAGCCAAATGCCCACGGCTATCACTCGTATTTGAGAGCTTACTGTGTGCGGAGCACTGTACTAAGCTCTTGGGAGAGCATTTTCATGGGCAAAGAACTCACAGATGCAGACTCAAGCCAACAGCATGCCTTAGACCCAAAGGGCAACTGAGGACAAGGGAGGTGACGTAGCAAGAAGCTACACTGGAGAAGCAGTGTGGCTCAGTGGAAAGAGCCCGAGCTTGGGAGTCAGAAGTCACGGGTTCGAATCCCAGCTTCGCCACTTGTCAGCTGTGTGACTGTGGGCAAGACACTTCACTTCTCTGGGCCTCAGTTCCCTCGTCTGTAAAATGGGGATTAACTGTGAGCCTCACGTGGGACAACTTGATTACCCTGTATCTACCTCAGCGCTTAGAACAGTGCTCTGCACATAGTAAGCGTTTAACAAATACCAACATTATTATTATTATTGAATTCTGAGTGGACTTACAGGTGTATAAAACATTCAGTTCGTGGGCTGCACCTACCCAAGCATCCTTGACCAGCTCAGGACTTCTCTGCTGCTAAGTGGTGTGCCGAGACTTCTTTGTGGATGGTGATCTGGGGTGGGGAGTGTCCGGATGCATGGCCTGTAGGTGAGGCCCCCCCCCTCCGCCGGCTCCTTTGTTTCCAAGGCACTCTCCTCCACCTCCACTTAATTTATTAAGGTGCTGGGGGAGAATAGGAACCCGGTGCTGGAAATGGACCCAGGCAGGGTCCACTGCCTGACCTCGTAGTCTGCGGCAGAGGTCTGCTAAACAGACCCGCTAGTCTGTGGCAGATGGACTCGTAGGAGATAACTGAGTATCTTGCCACCTTCCCTCTGAGTGGAGGGGATGGGGTCTAGAAGGATTCAGAAGTCACCTCAAGATTGGCTTCAGGATAGAAGCAGCCAGTAATAATAATAATGTTTTGTTAAGCTATGTGCAGAGCACTGTTCTAAGCACTGGGGCAGATACAGGGTCATCAGGTTGTCCCACGTGAGGCTCACAGTCTTCATCCCCATTTTACAGAGGAGGGAAGTGAGGCACAGAGAAGTGTAGTGACTTGCCCACAGTCACACAGCTGACAAGCAGCAGAGCCAGGATTCGAACCCATGACCTCTGACTCCCAAACCCGGACTCTTTCCACTGAGCCACGCTGCTTCTCAGTACCTACTCACACAAGACCTCAAACCCCTCCCAGATGCCAACACCCCTTTTAGACCTTCAGTTTGCATATGACTCTGTACGACTCTGTGCAGGACACACAGATGCTCCGTGGCTGTCTCCTGGCAACTCTTGACCCCCATGTTCTCAGCACCCACTGGTCTCCTGCTCCCCTGCCCAGAGGCCCACTGGTGCTCCAGTGCCCTTGACTTTGATCCCACTGGGCAGGGGTCTTTAAACCAAACCTCAGCCAACTGAGCCCAGGATTCTTTCCTAGGCTGCCTCACCTTCATTGAGCCTTAGCCTGCCAGAAAGCAGGATGGGGAGGGGAGAATGGCTCCCTGAAGGAATCCTGGAAGGAGAGTCTTGACCAAGTAAGGTGTTGTCTTACTTGGAGACAGGGGAAAGGATGAAATGGGCCTTTCCACGAGTCTGGGATGACCCTAGAGTTCTCTGGGAAATAGTGGAAAGAGCCCAGTGGAAAGAGCCCAGGCCTGGGAAGCAGAGAACCTGGGATCTAACCCACTTGCCACCACCACTTGCCTGCTGCGTGACCCTTGAGCAAGTCACTGAACTTCTGTGCCTCAGTTCCCTCATCTGCAAAATGGGGATTCAGTACCTGTTCTCCCTCCTACTTAGATCGTGAGACCTTAGTACAGTGCTGGACACATGGTAAGAACATACCACAGTTAGAAGTTGCCCCGGGTCTGAACGACTTGGGAAAGTTTGCTAGCCACCCCCCTCTGCCCCCATTCCCTCGCCCCTGGCTCTACCCTGAGAAGGCCTCTCTGTCCCTGGCCGGAGCCCTGGAGAACTCCCACCGCCGGCTCACTTCCCGGCCCTTTGTGCTGTCCGGTGTCTGGGGACGGCCCAGGAGGGTGATAAAGCAGCTGAACATGCCGATGGCATAATTGCTGGAAGCGCACTCCGATAAGCTCGTCAGACTTGCTATTGCTGCCGCTACAGCCGGAGTCGAGGCCCTGGGGAGGGACTCCGGGGCCTGGCACCCGCACGCTGGGTTTGACCGGAGGTGAAAGTGCCAGGTGCAGAGGAGATGGGCAGCTTAAGCAGGGGACAACTTCAGGGCGTCGAGGCTGCAGCAGAAAACCCTGCAGAGGGTAGGGGAGGCAGCTGGGATGGCTTCAGTCCTGGACTTCCGGGCTTCCCATCAGCCGGCTCCCCCTCTCTGTCCCTCCCCCATCCCTGCTCATAGAAGTGGTCACGTTTTTGTTTTTTTCTGAACGCAGCGTACTGTACGAAACGTGTGTCTACCAATTATTGTATCTGACTCTCACAAGTATTTAGTGTGGACTAACTCAATCTGTGTGCAGAGCGCTGTATTGGTAATAATGTTGGTATTTGTTAAGCGCTTACTATGTGCAGACCACTGTTCTAAGCGCCGGAGTAGATACAGGGGAATCAGGTTGTCCCACGTGAGGCTCACAGCTAATCCCCATTTTACAGATGAGGTAACTGAGGCACAGAGAAGTGAAGTGACTTGCCCACGGTCACACAGCTGACAAGTGGCAGAGCCGGGAGTCGAACCCATGACCTCTGACTCCGAAGCCCAGGCTCTTTCCACTGAGCCACGCTGCTTCCCCTGTATTAAACGCTTGGGAGAGAACAAAATAACAGAGTTGGTAGATATGTACCCTGAACACAATGAGCTTGCAGTCTAGAAAGGGAGACAGGCACTAATATAAAAAAAAAAAATACAGGCTCAGAAGAGTGGTAAGGCTGAGGGAGGATGACTAAGAGAAGCAGCGTGGCTCAGTGGAAAGAGCCCGGGCTTGGGAGTCTGAGGTCATGGGTTCGAATTCCCTCTCTGCCACTTGTCAGCTGTGTGACTGTGGGCAGGTCACCACTTCTCTGTGCCTCAGTTACCTCCTCTGTAAAATGGGGATTAAGACTGTGAGCCTCACGTGGGACAACCTGATCACCCTGTATCTACCCCAGCACTCAGAACAGTGCTCTGCACACAGTAAGCGCTTAACAAATACAAACACCATTATTATTATTATATCCACCCCAGCGCATTTGTATCTACCTCAGCACTAAGTACAGTGTCAGGCACATAGTAGGCACTTAGCAAATATCATCATCATTATTATTCAAGGGAGCAAATCCAAGTGCAAAGGTGACAGAGAAGGGACTGAGAGAAGAGGAAATGAGGGCTTAGTCTGGGCAAGAACTTTCGGAGGCCATACCATCCCCTTGGCCCTCTCCATCCTCTCATCCCATGTTTCCCCTTATGGGCTTCAGGATTTATTGGTTATTGATTTATCCATTTATGCTTGTTATTTTTATCTATCTGTATAATGCCTTAATAACTGTATACTCATCAACTCATATCAATCACCAAGTATTTATTGAGCACTTCCTGAATGTGGAACACTATCTCAGCTCTTAGGAGAGTACAGTAAGTTAACAGACATGATCCCTAAACTCCTCAGGAAGCGCTTGTTCTCCCTATTCGACTGCAAGCTTTTCAAAGGCAGGGACCATGATTTGCACATCTGTAGCTTCCCTAATTCCTTGTCTGCCCAAGGAATTCAGCTGAATCTGTAGCTTCCCTAATTCCTTGTCCGTCTTCCTTGATGATCCTTTGAAGATGATGATGATCAGAACGATTGACACCTGAGTTGCTATTTCTCTCTGCTCCTGCCTTTCTCTCTTGATGGCTACACATATCCCTTTGTCTGGATCAATTAAGTCCCCCAATCCCACACTGAGAAGCAGCTGAGGGACCTGGGTTCTAATCCAAATTGAATTCTAATTCGGTCGTATTTAGCGAATGCTTACTAAGCCCTTGGGAGAGTACAGTGCAACAATAAATAGATATATTCCCCGCCCACGACGAGCTTACAGCGTTGGGGGCAGGGGAGGGGGAGACAGACATTAATTTAAACAAATTACGGATATGTCCTTAAGTGCTGAGGGGCTGGGAGAGGGGAAGAACAAAGGGAGCAAGTCAGGGTGACAAAGAAAGGAGTGGAAGAAGAGGAAATGGGGGTGCCTTCAATAAGGCTTTGACTGGGGCGGGATGGGGGGTTGGGGGGAATAATAATAATAATAATAATGTTGGTATTTGTTAAGCGCTTACTATGTGCAGAGCACTGTTCTAAGCGCTGGGGTAAACACAGGGGAATCAGGTTGTCCCACGTGGGGCTCACAGTCTTAATCCCCGTTTTACAGATGAGGGAACTGAGGCACAGAGAAGTTAAGTGACTTGCCCACAGTCACACAGCTGACACGTGGCAGAGCTGGGATTCGAACTCACGAGCCCTGACTCCAAAGCCCGTGCTCTTTCCACTGCACCACGCTGTAATCGTCTGTTGGATTTGAGGAGGGAGGGCAATTCAGGTCAGAGGCAGGTCGTGGGTGAGGATTCGGAGGCCAGACAGGTGAGATTGAGGCACAGTGAAAAGGTTAGCATTAGAGGAGCAAAGCGTGTGGGCTGGGGGTGGGTAGGGAATGTGTCTGTTGTTGTATTGTACTCTCCCAAGCGCTTAGTACAGTGCTCCAAATAAGCACTCAATAAATATAATTGAATAAATTAATGAATTAGAGTATCAAGATGAGGTTGGTGGGGGCAAGGCAATGGAGTGTTGCCCCATCCACGACTGCAGAGGGGCTGGCAGGGTGGGGGTCAGGAGGAGGCATCCATCACCCAGAATCTGGTCTAGAGGGAAAGATTCCCAAGCCCCGGCCCCCTCGACAGCCCCCCTCGGGACTGTTGACTCAGCAGGAGCGGCAGGTTTTGTTTTTGGGTTTGCATCCTGAAGCTAATATTTTCGTTGGCAGAGGGGTGGGTAGCAGGGAGACCAGCAAGGTGGAAAACAAGAGAAGCAGGCAGCCCCTCCTCCATCTAACCTGTCGCGGGGGGCAACCCGGGGGACAGTGGGGGGCGGCTAGCTCCCGACGGCTATTGTTCGCATGTTGTGACAAGGCCCAGCCTTGGCGGTGAGCTCCGCCACGGCCGGGCAGGGAGGGGGGGCTTCCCGTGCTTAGACAGCTGGAGGAAACCGGGTCTCCGGCCTTAAACGACAACAGAGCCCGAAGCGGGAGCGGGGACCCCCCCCCAACCCCGCCGAACGGCCCGCCGGCTGGCAAAACACGCCGCCTTGTTTTCCTAGAAGGGCTCTGAGCAAATACAGGCTGGCAGCTGATAAGGCTCCCTCCCCAGCCAGAGTCACCCCTGCTGGCCTCCTGCTCCCCTTGTCCAACTCGGCTCCCATCGTAATCGTCAGCATCATAACTGTGGGACTGCTTAAGACACGTGCCGACTACTGGGGTGATAATCATGATCTTCAACTCTTACTACGTGTCAAGCACTGCGCTCAGCGTTGGGGTAGGTACGGTCGGATAAGAAGCAGCATGGCAGAGTGGAGAGCGCGCGGGTCTGAGAGTAGGAATATCATGAATGTTAACTGTGGCTCTACCACTTGTCTGCTGTGGGGCCTTGGGCGAGTCATTTAACATCTCTGTGCCTCAGTTACCTCATCTGTAAAATGGGGATTAAGACTATGAGCCCCACGCGGGGTTTACTTGTTACCACCCCAGCACTCAGTACAGTGGCCGGCACCTAATAAATGCTTAACAAATACAATCATTATCATTGTTATTATTGGACGCAGTCCCCGACCCGCATGGGCATCACAGTCTCAGAATGAGAGAGAAGTTGAATCCCCATAGGCCCGATGAAGAAACCGGCCCAGAGAAGTGAAGCGACTTGGGTGGCAGGTCCGGGATGTGAACTCAGGGCCTCTGACTCTCAGTCTCGTGCTCTTTCCACTAGGCCACGCTGCATCCCAATTCCCTCTCGACTCCATCTAGGGAGGTTAATCAGTGCCCCTGCTCCTGCCTGGAAGTCCGTCAGTCAGTCGTACGTATTGAGCGCTTACTATTTGCAGAGCACTAACTGAGCACTTGAGAGAGTACAGTACAACCACAAAACAGACACACGCCCTGCCCACAGCGAGCTTAGAGCGTAGAGGGGGAGGCAGACATTAATACAAACACAGAAATGACCAAATATGTCCGTTAAGTGCTGTGGGGCTGGGAGGGGGGATGAATTAAGAGAGCAAGTCAGGGTGACGCAGGAGGGAGTGGGAGAACTGGGGCCCAGCCGCCCCTCCCTGGCCCAAGCTGAGCCCAGAGACAAGTTGACCCTGACTGGCCCAAAGTCCCTATTTTCCCTGTTCCTTGGTGGGGACAGAGGCAGAGGGACCCTGAGGAAGGGCCCCCACATTCATCAGATCTGGCTTCTCCAGACTGGTCTGACCCTGCCCCAAGCCAGGGCTTCGTCCCTCCCCACTCCTCATCGCCAGATCCCATCTCTTCTCACCTCTGAAATGCTGCTAAAAAGTTACCCCATCCAGGAAATCTTCCCAGATTCGCCCCATGGAGCTCCAGTCCCTCCAGGCATCTCATCACCTCAGCACTTGCAAACCGTCTGTTGATGTATTTCCACCCTCTGAGTTCTGATGCATCTTTCTGGCCTTCAACTCCTTGGGCGGTAACGTTTGTGGAGTTGCGTGGCTGTCTATGTGACCGAGTGTCCCACTCCCTGCCCCCCGACGGGACTGTCATTTCCCTGAAGGCTGGGGCCGTCCCGCTCCTCTCCCGTCGGCCTTCCCGTCCTCCTGGCTCAGCACCCAGTGGGAGCTCAGGAGAGGGACCACCGATGGGATGACTCTGAGCGGAGATGACCGCCGAGGGTGGAGCTGAGGGACGCCGGGGTCTCAGAGCCGGGCCAACTCGGTTCCCCATCCCTGTCCCGCCTCAAGATGCCGGATGTTGGGATGAGCTCAGCCCCAGGCTTGGGTGGCCAGATGGGCTTGGACAATGACCCTCTTCCCCACCCCCCACATACACACACTCCCGAGCACCCCAGGCAGGAAACAGCTTCACAGTCGGCCACAGTGGAATGGCCACAGGTGAGCACAGCTGTTTCGCCTCTCCCCATCCCTCTCAACTGTAGTTCAAGGCCACCTCCTCCAGGAAGCTTTCCTTGATGAACCCCCCACACCTGCACACTCTATCGATTGTCCTCCATACAGCTGAGGACTGTGTGCCTCTGGGGTGTCTCCCACTTCAGCTTCAGCCCCCTAAGGCCGGGGCTCATGTACAGTGGATAAAACAGACTCCTGTTCCATGTTATTACAGTACCCCCCCTAGACTGTAAACTCCTTGAAGGTAGGGATCATACCTAGCAACTCTATTGTACAATAGAGCCTTAAAAGGGCTCTCTGCATAGAGTAAGCACTCAGTAAATACCTTTGATTAAAGCAGCCTGACTAGTGGAAGAAGTATGACCTAATGGAAAGAGCACAGGCCTGGAAATCAGGGGACCAGGGTTCTAATCTCGACTCCAGCAGTTACTTGCTGTGTGACCTCCGGCAAGTCGGTTACGTCTCTGCAAAATGGGGATTGAATCCTCCTCTCTCCACCTTAGACTGTCGAACCCCACGTCTAACCTGATAAACCTGTATCTACCCCAACGCTCAGGAAAACGCTTGACACACAGTAAGCACTTAACGAAGACCGTAAAAAAAAAATGATCGATATTACTATACCTCTTGACAATGACTCAGAATGGGCCAGTCCAAATGGCCACAGAGGGGAGGAACAGAGCAGGTCTCTGAAGCTAAGGACCCCCCTCCTACCTTCCCGGTTCAAAGGGGGACTCTAATGGTTCCTCAAGTCATTTAAGCGGTGGGGCAAGAATCCCAAGAAGTATAACTGTTCCCCGGAAGAAAGGCACTGGGTCACTAGAACCCTTGTCTCCCTTGGGAAGGAGAAGGGCGGGAAAGGGAGGGGAGAAGCAGCATGGCCCTGGTATTCCAAAGGTCGTGGGTTCTGCCGCTTGTCTGCTGTGTGACCTTGAGCAAGTCACTTGACTTCTCTGGGCCTCAGTTCTCTCATCTGTAAAAAGGGATTAAGACCGTGAGCCCTATGTGGGCCGGGGACTGTGTTCAACCCGCTTATCTTGTAACTCCCCCAGTGCTTACAACAGTGCGTGGCACATAGTAAACGCTTAACACATACCACAGAAAACGGCGGGGAGGAGAGGGAGGGAGGTCTCCTCTGCTGACCGTGAAATAAACAAAGAGAAACAGCCAGAACCAGACTGCAGAGCCCTTCGGGCCCCGGGATCCACAGCGCTTCTGCTCCCTCCTCCCATCCCTCTCACTTCTCCTGGGACCAAAAAGAGCCCAGGGTCGAAAATGGGATCGGGAGTCGCCAGAGAGACGAGGTCGGGTGGAAAAAGGAACATACGTGTCTGGGAGAGAGCTGAGTCCCCATCCCCCGCGGCTGAGGGGCAGACCCCTGTTCCCGGGAAACCAGAGGTCGCCGGGGGGCCAGAGGGTGCTGGGAATTCCGAGGCTCCATAAGGAGTTCGAGGTGAGGGGAGTGAAGGGCGGAGTTTAAGGGAGATTTCAAAGGGCTTTACATTTTCCCATGTTCTCACGTCCAGTCTGCTTCCTCCCTGCCAGTCCCGCCGGCTGACTTGGGACAAATATGAAGTTGAAGAGCTACAGGGAGGCGAAGAGAAGGATCCCACTAAAGAGAAGCTCCTTGTGGGCAGGGGCTGTACCTACCAACCCTGTAGTACACGGGCCTAATAATAATAATAATGTTGGCATCTGTTAAGCGCTTACTATGTGCCGAGCACTGTTCTAAGCGCTGGGGTAGACACAGGGGAATCAGACTGTCCCACATGGGGCTCACAATCTTAATCTCCATTTTACAGATGAGGTCACTGAGGCACAGGGAAGTGAAGTGACTTGCCCACAGTCACACAGCTGACAAGCGGCCGAGCCGGGATTCGAACCCATGACCTCCGACTCCAAAGCCCGTGCTCTTTCCACTGAGCCATGCTGCTTCTCATGGTACAGTGCTCTGCACACTGTAAGCGCTCAATAAATACCACCGACTGATTTCCTTGTACCCGATTGCTCGGGGACCACCTTTCGCTGGGCCTGGGTGCGGAGTTTGGATTATTTTTTCTCGGTACTTAATCTTTCTCGGAATGAATCGAGGCAAGCGAGGGGGCAGAATGGCCTAGCGGAAAGAGCACGGGTCTGGGAGTCAGAGGACCTGGGTTCTAATTGCAACTCCGCCACTTGCCTGCTTGGGTAAGACACTTAACTTCTCTATGCCTCGGTTACCTCAACTGTAAAATGGGGATCAAGGGTGTGAGCCCTACGTGGGACAGGGACCGTATCCAATCTGATTATCTTGTACCTACCCAAGAGCTGCTTGGTACAGTGCCCGGCAGAAGGTAAACACATAACAATTGCCATTTAAAAAGGAAAAAAAAAAAGGCCTGGGTTCTAATCCCAGCTCTGCCAGTTACCTGCTGTGTGATCTTTGGTAATCCACTAAACTGTTCTGTGCCTCAGTTTCCTAATCTGTAAAATTGAGATTCATTACCTGTCCTCCCTCCCTCTTAGACTGTGAGTCCCATGTAGGATGGGGAGTAGGTCTGATCTGATTGTACCGCATCTATCCCAGAGCTAAGCACGGTGCCTCGCACATTGTAGAGTACTTAAATATTTCACTTACTCATTTTTATTATTATAATTTTTAAGAGTAACTTAGAGACAGAAAAAGAGAGTCGGAGTGATAGCATTTATTAAGCGCTTACTGTGTGCAGAGCAGTGTACTAAAAGAGAGGAGCGGAGGCAGAGAGATCTAGAAACACAAAGGAGGAGGGAGGGAGAGGACAGGCAAGCCTCTCTCCCTGTCTCCTCCCCAAAGCTCAGGACAGAAAATAACCCCTTGGCGCTGATAGCTGTTCTCAGCGTTTCCGGGCCAGCCCTGGGGACTGAGCCTGCACTTTCTCAGAGAGGGATCAAGAGTCACAGCAAATCTCCCTGCTGCCACTGCTCGCCTCCCCTCTCGCTCTCCCCTGCCTCGCCTCAGCCCAGAGGAGCGGGGACCCGAGCGCAGTCGAAACCAGAAAGTTAAGCCAGGTTCCTGAACAACAGTTTCAGCCGTCGTCTATACCAGGAAGTGTTGTTCTTTCCAGTGGAATTTTCCAGCGGAGGCGTCCATGCCATCCCTGCCTGGCGCTCAGTGCTGGGCGACCTCACATCCTCTGGCTCCTTCGGCACCGGGACCCCTGCCGCCGGCTCGTCCCCCCGGTGGACCGAGAACAACCCCGTCCTCACCCCCTGCACCACCGCCCATCCCCTGGTCCGAAGAAAATCTGCCCTCGCCCCTGCCCGTGAGCCGGGACAATCAAGAGATACTCAAAGAAAGCCAACGAAGGACCTGCCTGCCGTCTTAGCTCCACTTGGGACATTGTTCGGGGACCAGCAAAGGTCCAGGCCAGGCCCACGGGTCACTTCCTCTTCCTGTGGTCCTCCATGCTCTCCGATGAGCCGGGGTGGAGGGGTTTGAGAAGGGAGCGGGTCACACTCAGAATTGGGAAGATTTTCAAGTCGAGACTCGCCAGTGGAGGGGCAGAGATGAGCAGGGGGATTGGGAAGAAGGGGGAGAAGGGGGAGGGAAATGTCCAAGGAAGACTGGAGACCTATTTAGATTTCTCAGAGAGGACCAGAACGGGGTTAACGTCCACCACCCGGGCCACTCGGTCCCCTGGGCCGCTGCTCCTTGCCGGCCGGAAAAAGAATCACGAGGGAGGTCCCGGAGGGCCGGGGAGTGGACAGGAGGTCGGGTCAGGCAGCTGGACTGGGTCTCCTATTGGATTTCTAGGTGGAAGACGGGGGGGGCAAGGAGAGGAGGCAGGGTTATAAGGGGCTGAGCAGGGCTGTTGAGGGGATCTTGCTAATTCTGGAAGAGGACTGAGAGGGGCGCGTGGCTTCAAGGATGGAGACCGGAGACCATGCCCGGCCTCCTGCAGCTTGGGAATAGTGAATCATCGAAAGCACCCAGCGGCACTGGCAAAGTTCCTGGGGAAAGGAGATCTTCATGAAATGCACGTCTTGAACCGCTGACTGAGGGGCCTTCAGTCCGACCCTGCTCTCTCCCTCCCCTGGGTCCCTGAATCTAGCTGAGACGGGGAACAGAGTGTCCGGCAGATAGAGCTCACACTGTTCTTCAATTCCTCACGTAGGTTGGAATTATTTTAACGTCTGAATCCCCCACCGGACGGGAAGCTCCTTGAGGGCAGGAGTTGTGTCTGCGAACTCTACTATACTCTCCCCCAAATGCTTAGCCTTCTGCTTTGCCCAGAAGAAATGTCTGTTGAATATTACCGAACGATGTAGTGCCAGTTTCCCTTGTTGGACAGGAAGCACCTTGGAGGTGGGGAGTATGTCTACCAACTCTAGTGGACTCTCTCTCCTGAGTGCTTAGACTTGTGGACTTGCCCGGCACTGGCCTCAGACCTGAATCTGCCTTGGGGACCCGGAAGCGGCCAGCTGAGGGAGGGACAGCGGCCTCAGGGTGAGGGGATCTGAGCCACTCCTCAGTCCTCTGCGACATCAGCCCCCACCAGGAACAGAGGGAGGACCCAAGAGGAAATTAGGGAACCGCCTGTCTTTCGGAACGGGCGGAAGGAGGGACGATGGGGGTGGAACAGCCTCGGGGAGCCGCGGCCTGCCGGGAATGGCCCACCCCCTCACCCGCTGGGTGTTCACGGGGGGCAGGAGGGCACTCGGGCTAGCTGGGTGATCTGGGGTATGGCACTCTGCCACTCTGAGCCTCAGTTTCTCCACCTGCAAAGTAAGAGTGTCAAACCCTCCCCCTCCTGTCCCCCCAAGTTGCTGTGACCAAAGAGCTGAGAGCATTTCGAGCTCAGTGGAAGAAAGAGTCCGGGGATCATTTACTGTTTTTAAAGTAATGGACACTGTCCCAGAGGTTAGGACCTCTCTCAGCAGACCAGGGAGTTGAAGGGATTTTGGAAAGTCACCGATCCAACCTCTTCTCCAGGCAGCACAGCCTAGAGGGGAGAGCCCAGGCCTGGGAGTCAGCAGATCCGGGTTCTAGTACAGCTCTGACCCGGCCTGTTGTGTGACCTTGGAAAGGGCATTTAACTTCTCTTCACCTCCGTTTCCTTCTCTGAAAAATAGGGATATGATGCCTGTTCTCCCTCCCTCTTAGACTGTGAGCCTCATGAGGGTCAGGGCCTGGGACCGACCCGATTAGCTTGTACCTATCATCTCAGCACTTAGCACAAAGTATACACCTAATATCCCAATTATTGTTACCGTTATTAAATGCCTAAACCACCAGAAAAAAATGTGTGTCTATTCCTATCCTACCTCAAAAGAGCTTCAGAGATGAAAACTTCACAACCTCCCTTGAGGAGTTCTAGTTTTACTACCTTGGCAGTCGGAAAGTTCTTCCTTATGTCTAACTCTAGTTCTGTTCCTGGTTCCACTACTGGTCCACTGTGTGACCTTGGGTAACTTAGTTTCTCTATGCCTCAGTTTCCTCATCTGAAAAAGTGAGAATAAGATATTGTTGCCCCCACCCCTTAGACTGTGAGCCCTAGGGAGGGACAGGGATTGTGTCCAAGCTGATTCCGTCCCAGTGCTTAGCACAGTGGTTGGTATATAGCGCGCACTTAACAAATAACACAAGTACCATTATTAATCACACTTTCTCTCACTGCATTTTTCGCCCATTTCCTAGTGAGGGGAGAAATTCAGATCTGTGGCAGCTCTGCCTTCTTTTCCTACAGGCCCTTAAGGACCACAGAGTCCTTTTCTGCCCAGGGTGGTTTGGGAACTGATTGGTCCAGAAGCAGCGGGATGGACAGGATGACCTCTGAAGGGCCTGGATGCCTTAGCGCTCCAGTGCTAGAGAAATCAGCCCTTCTCCTTTAGAATTGCTCCTTTCCCACCCCTCATCTCTCGCCAAACCTCCGGATCCCTTGGGAACGGGGCCCCCCTCTCCCCGCCTCCCATTGTGTGAGCCACGAAAACAAAACGCCCGGCGGCCCAGCCGCCCGGCCTCCCGTTCCGCCTGCAGGGTGCTGCCAACTCGGCACAATGAGGCATTCTGTGCCTAACAATCGTAAGTCGCCCCCAGCCCCTTGTCCCCCTGCCCCCCAGATCCTCTCTCCTTCCCTCCCCCAGCCCACAGGTCTGAGATCGACAGCAGCGACCCTCCCTGGCCCCTCAGACAATGGCATAGCCCAACACTGCCCCCCGATAGCCTCTGAAAAATGTGTGTGAACATCCAGCTCACAGGAAGTCGCCCTCAATAGCCCCGATAACTTCCTGTATCCTGACATTGTCAAGTCACCTCGCCACACATTTCCTCTGGAGAGTCTCTTAAAATATAGATTCGGGGGGGAGGTCGGGTTTAGGGCAGAGGAGAAACTGTCACCTGCCCACAACACCCCTGCCCCCCCAAAAGACCTCAGCCCTACTGTCCCCCAACTCCTTTCTCTAAAGTTCAGGTGTTGGCTGGGGTCGCCAACAAAATGGCACCGACACCAAAGTAAAAAGATGTAGACCTCATCGGTATCAATGTCTATATTAGGTCATACTATTCAACTCCCAGCTTCCAGGTGCCCCCTCCCCCCCTCAAAACCAAGACTTTCTCCTATATTTAAATTATCCCAGTGTGGGACACAGCATGGCCCAGTGGAATGAGCACTAGCTCGAGAGTCAGGAGACCTAAGTTCTGCCATTTGCCCCCCCGTGTGACCTCGGTCAAATAACTTCACATCTCTCCAACTCAGTTTCCTCATCTGTAAAAACGGGGAGAAGACAGTGAGCCCCGCGTGGGACAGATCACTGTGTCCAATCTGCTCGTTTTGGATCCACCCTAGTGCTTAGTACAGGGCTTTGCACATAGTACGCGATTAACTACCCCAGTCAGTATTATTAACCACTGCTTCAGACCCTCGCTCCAAGGTCTGACCATCCTCACTATCAGACCCGTCTAATTTAGATCCTTCCTATTGTAATAAGCCCATTTCTTCACCGCAGAAGAACGTGAGGGCAGGGATCGTGCCAACCAACTCTACTGCACTGTACTCTTCCAAGTGTTTAGTACAGTGCTCTGCACATGGTAAAGCTCTCAGAGAATTCCACTGATGGATTAAAAAGAAGGTTGTTCAAAGCATAAACCTTTGCAGAGAATTAGCGAGTTCCCTCTCAGCGCCCCCCCCGCATCCTTCATTATGGGCAGGGAACTTGTCTGCTAATTTTGTTGTATTTCACTCTCTCAAGCACTTAGTACAGTGCTCCGCACGTAATAAACGCTCAGTAAATGCCAATGATGGGTGGATTCTCCACCAAATCATTTAAATCCCTGTTAGCCTGCCGCAATTTTCTGCCCGGCTAGTCAACCAAGGTGAAAGAGAATTGCTGCCAGGTGAGGGGAAGGGATATCACTGATATCACCGATTTTCTTACCTGGAGCCTGAGAGGCACAGCTGAAGTCAGTCTGTACTGATTATCTTGTATCTATTCTAGCAGCACAGTGTCTGGCACATAGTAAGTGCCTAATGAATGCCATCACTACTGTTATTATCTGACTCCAGCTTCTCCTTCCCTAAGGAACTCTGAGCACGTCACAAAATTCATTCTTTTGGGATGGTGAAGAGGGACCATAGCAGAGTGGATAGAGCATGGGCCTGGGAGTCAGAAGGACCTGGGTTCTAATCCCAGCTCCGTCATTTGTCTGCTGGGTGACCTTGGGTAAGTCACTCAACTTCTCCGTTTCTCAGTTACCTCATCTGTAAAATGGGGATTAAGACTGCGAGTCCCTTGCGGGAAATGGACTGTGTCCAACCTAATTAGCTTCTACCTACCCCAGGGCTCAGTACAGTGCCTGGAATATAGTAAGGGCTTAACAAATACCATTTAAAAAAATGACGCCCAAAGCTTCGTGTTATATAAGGTTGCCAGACCCAAGAGAAATCTCGGCCCACCAGTTAGCCTCCCGTGGTGGAAAGTGGATGAAAAGCCAAAGCGGCCTTCGGGCCAGGTGAGGGGTCACTGCCGGTCTTGGAGCTGAATGGGTTGAAGGACCTGGGAGACTTTACGACTCACGCACTTTTGACGGGTGGCCATTTGTCCGATTTTGTATGGGGCAGTCTGGGTTTCCAGCTGATCTGCCTCCTGCCCATCCAGACGACGCCAGACACCTTTATATAAGATATTGATATTACAAGCGTCCAGCGTCCCTTTGGCTCGGACATAGCGCCTATGGGAACAGGGACCTCGGAGTGAAACCTGAAGGTGCTGGGGCAGGTGGGGACTCCCCACTCCAAGCAACACTCTAGGTGTGGGCAGAATCAAGTGAACATCCACAAAGCATCCTGTGTGACATCATTGCATGATTCTGCGTGCCCGGTATCATACGTGACAGGTTCCCTCCGTGTCTGTCTCCCACTGGTCACCCACCCTTCAACCCCCACTGCACAGTGGGGGATCGGGAAGACCTGTGGGAAGGGAGCCCAGGGTGGGAAACACCTCAGTGGATCGGGCTCCTCAGCAGAAACACCCTCCGGGTCCCAGGCACACACCGACCTTGACTCTTCCCCCTCCCTTCTCCCTCCATTCATTCTTACCCCCTTCCCAGCTTCCTGGCCCTGGGAGAAGCTGCATCTCAGAAGAATCCGGTGGCGACAGGAGGACCCCTGGGCCCCCTGTCCCCGCCAGGTATTGTTCTCTGCTTTCTATGCTCTTGCAGTGAATCACCGGCAGTCCATTGTGCCTAGCTCGGGAAGAGGAGTCTCTAGTGGAGGCCTGGGGCTCCTTCCCAGCCAAACTAGGGCAGGGGGCCGGGAAACCTGCATTTTCCATCCTCGGCAGAAAGCAGGAGGCTAGCTGGGGAGACTTGGGGGGAGGGGTGGGTGGGAGAAGAGGAGGAGACGGCGAACCGAGGAAAGGGGAAAGGAGCAGAAATCTCCCCCAACGTGGTGCCAGTGGGTAGGAGAGGAACATGGAGGGAAGTCCCAGTGCAGACAGACAAGTGAGCAGCTCCTGAGGCCTCCGGACCTGCCCAAGTCATTCTCTTCCCCACCGGGCCACTCCACCTGCCTAGATTTGCCGTTCTAAAACTGATGCTCCTCCTTTCCTTTCCACCACCCCCTCAACTCCTAACCGCTCCCCACTCCCCAATCCCTTCACTTTCTGGTTCCGCTGGGCCCCTTCCCCGGTCCCTAGGCCATCCAGAGCTGGACTCTGCAAAACCTCTCCCCAAAACTGAAGAAGCCAAATAAGGTGGAAGATGGGGGCTAGGAAAGAGGAGAAGCTCGGGGAGTGGAGCTAACTTGGATGGGAACTGGTTCTGGGACAGAGGGACGGACAGACGGAGGGACAGAGGGACAGTCAGAGAATACACCTGCCCAGAGCAGGCAGGGAGGCCTCCTGGATCGCTGTTGAGGAGGAGGAGGATGATTATGGTATTTGCTAAGCACCTATGATGTATCCAGCACTCTCCTAAGTGCCGGGTTAGATACAAGTTTATCAGGTCAGACGCAGTCCCTGGAGCTCACGGTGTAAGTAGGGGAGAGGAACAGGTATTGACTCCCCATCTGAGAGGGAGGGAGGGATCTGGGGAGGGCCGGGCTCTCTCTCCTTGCCCACAGTGAGCTGACGGTCTCATGGAGAAATGGAGGCAGACAGAGACTCATCAGAACAAACATCAAACCCAAGTCACAGAAGCAGAAAATGTGAAAGAGACCAGAACACCACTGACCGAAGCACACATGGCACAGAGAGATCTACCCACGCGACGGGTCGGGCGGGGGCACACGGGTGCGGAAGCCACAGGCAATGTTCCCAGTGGCTTTCACTGACCGGCGCAGTGGAAATGGAACCATTGAATTTCCTTTTTCTTTACTCGCTCCACCCCCCTCACCCCACCCCCAGTCCTTCCTTCACATTCTGGTTCTGTTCTCCATTAAACATTTTTTTTAGTCCAGACCCATCCTCCTGGTCTTTCCTGAGTCTAGTGTTCAGGAAGTAATCGTGCTATTTGTTAACCACTTACTATGTGTCAAGCTCTACACTAAGCACTGGGGTAATAATAATAATGTTGGTATTTGTTAAGCGCTTACTATGTGCAGAGCGCTGTTCTAAGCGCCGGGGGAGATACAGGGTCATCAGGGTGTCCCACGTGAGGCTCACAGTTAATTCCCATTTTACAGTTGAGGTAACTGAGGCCCAGAGAAGTGAAGTGACTTGCCCACAGTCACACAGCTGACAAGGGGCAGATCCGGGATTCGAACCCTTGACCTCTGACTTCCAAGCCCGGGCTCTTTCCACCGAGCCACGCTCCTTCTCTGAGCCACGCTGCTTCTCTGGGTAGATACAAGTTAGCCCAGTCGGACACGGTCCTTGTCCCACATGAGTCTCAGAGTCAAAGTAGGAGGGAAAACAACTATTGAAACCCCATTTTACAGATGAGGAAACTGAGGCCCAGATAAATTAAGTGACTTGTCGAAATCTATTCAGTAGGCAGGAGGATTAAGACTGTGAGCCCCATGTAGGACAGAGACTGTGTCCAACCCGATTATCTTCCCTCTACCCCGGGGCATAATACAGTGGCTGGCACGGAATACTTAAATTCCATTAAAAAAAAAAGTGGCAGAGCTGATATTAGAACCCAGGTCATCAGACTCACTCACTACCCTATTCCAATTCCCCACCCCCAATCAACATCTCCACAATTTTGGGGGTCCCGGGCAGTACACTGGAATGGGGAAGGAGAGAAGGACAGGGGGCCGGGGGAGTAAATCAAGTGGGGGTTTTTAAGGCCCAAGTGATTTGGAGGGATTCCGTTTTCAGGTGGTAGGTGGACGTGAAGGGGAAATTTAAAAGAGGGTAGGCCAAGCAAGCTCTTGGAAAAGGGAAAGTGAGTCTACTAGTTCTAGCATATATTCATAAAGACGTAGAATAGTGCGCTGTCCATAGCACGTGTTCAGTAAGGACGATTGATTGATGAAGGAATAAATAAATTGATTTACCTGAGGGCAGTTGGCAGCAACAGAAGCAATTCCCATTCCACCTCCACATCAAGCAGAACCTCCTTGCCGTTGGCTTTGAGTAATAACAATAATGGCATTTGCTTCACTTACTATGTGCCACGCATTGTCCTAAGTGTTGGGGTAGATACAAGGTAATCAGGTTGTCCCACGGGGGGCTCACAGTCTTAATCCCCGTTTTACGGATGAGGTAACTGAGGCACAGAGAAATTAAATGACTTACCCAAAGTCACGCAGCTGACAAGTAGCGGAGCCGGGATTAGAACCCAGACCCTCTGACTCCCAAGCCCGTGCTCCTTCCACTAAGCCACGCTGCTTCTCTTAAGCATTTGATCAGCTCACACTTTCTTACCTACCCTCAGTGACCCACACTTCACTTCTCCAACACCATCTACTCACTGTTCCTTAATCTCATCAATCTCACCACCAACCCCTTGCCCAGATCCTTCCTCTGGCCTGGAACTCCCTCCTTCTTCATATAAGACAGACGACCACTCTCCCCATCTTCAAAGCCTTACTCCCTTCTCCTTCCTGCATCACCTATGCACTTGAATCTCTACCCTTTAAGCAGTTGATAGCCATCCCACGGCATTTATGTCCATATGTATAATTTAACTTAATGTCTCTCTCCCCCCCCGCGCAGACTCTAAGCTCCCTGTGAGCAGGAAACATAGTCCAATGCTATTATAATCTCCCAAAGCACTCAAGGCAGTGCTTTGCACACAGTTAGTGCTCGATAAATATCACAAATGGATTATTTGCCTGCCAGGAGCAGCTAGTGAATGTTTTCAGCTGAAACAACTTTTGTCTGACTGGAGCGGTATGACTCGCACCTGTGCTTGATGGCCTACATATAGGATGCTTAAAATAATAATGATTGTGTTATTTAAGTCAGCTCTGATGTTACATATTGTGCTGCATCCAAATACTTCGAAAAGAAATCCCTGAGCACCTGCTTTTATCGGATTTTCTTTAGCTCGTTTTTTCCCAAGCATCCCAGCGTGCCTCACGACCTCTTTCAGATTAGATCCCCAGGCATCAATTTAGTCAGGGAAGGCTTCCTGGAGGAGGGGAGTTTGGGTGTGTTTTTTTAAGTGCCTTAGAGGAGGGGAGGGCTGTTAGGAGGAGTGATTTATTTATATTAACGTCTCTTTTCCCCTCTAGACTGTAAGTTCCCTGTGGGCAGGGAACATGTCTGCCAACTGTTAAATTATTCCCTCCCAAGCATTAAAGTACTCTGCTCACTGTAAGTGCTCAATAAATTTGATCGATTGAGTAGGGAGAACATTCTAGGTCGGGGGAAATATGAAGCGAGTCATTCTTACTCAGCACCTGCCAGGAATCACAGATGATGGTCCTCATTTAGGGCCCGGTCACCTCATGGGGTGAGGGTGGACTGGTGAAACAAGGGCCGGGAAAGTTTTAACGGCAGCGGAAGAGCTACTAGCAGTGGCGCTGGTCCGGAATGTCTCTGAATTCCCTTAGAGCCCGCGTGCTCTCCCTGGGAGATGGTGGGCGCAGCATCCCTACCGGGCAGGGTAGAACAGGGCAGTCCAGTACAACAATATTGTCGCAGCGTCCTCTCCCAAGGGCTTAGTCCAGTGCTCTGCGTACAGCAAAGTGTTCAATAAATACGATTGGATGGATGGGTGGGTGGGTGGATGGGTGGATGGATGGATGGATGGGTGGGTGGATGGGTGGATGGGTGGATGGATGGATGGATGGGTGGATGGGTGGATGGGTGGATGGGTGGATGGACGGACGGATGGATGAGCAGGAGGCTGGGGGAGCTGAGAGAGGAGGGAGCGTCGGCCCGGCGCGCTCCCTAGCGGTGAGAGCCGGCTGCCCCGCTCGCTCCTCCCCTTCTGCTCCCGGGGGTCGCCGGCGGGGGACGGGAGGTCAGCCGGTCTCCGGCCGCCCCCACCTACGGCCCCTGGACACAATGGACTGATTCCGGGCAGCTCTGATAAAGGCTGGGAGGAGCCCCACTTCCCCGCCCTGGAGGCCCGATAAGACCCCGCAGCTCCCAGCAGCGGGACAAGCCTCCCTTCCCCCCAGCAGGCCCCTGCCAACTTGATCCTTTAAGAGACGTACACCCGGTATATGCCAAGGCCAGAGAGGAGGGAGCCCAGCTCTGAGGACCCCCTCGATCAACCGAGAAGCGGCACGGCCTAGTGGAAAGAGCACGGGCCCGGGAGTCCGAGGGCCTGGGTTCGCCGCGCGTCTGCCGGACGAGACGCTTGACTTCCCCGCGCTTCAGTTACCTCATCTGTAAAATGGGGGTCAAGACCATGAGCCCCATGTGGGACAACCTGATTAGCTCGTGTCTACCCCAGCTGCCGGTACAGTATCCGGCATACAATAAGCGCTCAATAAATCCTGTAAAAAAATCGACGGATGGCATTTGGCGAGCCTTGAAGAACGCTGAACTAAGTCCTTGGAAGAATGCAGTGCCATAAAAGCGGTAGACACGAACCCCGCCATACGGAGTCGACGATCTTGCGGATCCAGCGAGGCCTCCGCTCCTCCCCGCCACGCAACGGCTAACCACCGTTGCGTCGTCGTTTGCCCGGTAACCTCATCTCCCGCTCCCTGCCTGGTTTCCCCTCTGCGTCCCAGGAGTGACCTCAGCAGCCTCTCCGCATCACCCACCCCCGCGCACGCACGTGGCACCCCTCGGTGAAGGATGTGATGGGAGATCGACCCCCTGGCCCATCTCCTCCACCCTCGAATTCCGCCTTTGGTTCCCCTCTAACCTGAAGAGGGCCACCGTGCCATTTGAGAGAAAACCCTCCCATCGCGAGGACTGATAAACCTGTCAGCGAGGGATTAGCCACAGAAGGGGGAGCAACGGGGGACGTCTGAGCCATCCATCTTCCTGTCATCCCACTAAATTACAAACACGCACGCATCTCGTCTGTGGGAAACAGGGTGACCTCCCGGCCCCCCGTGCTCGAGGAAAGCAGCCCGGACCGATACAACTTGCTGAGCTGGCAGCTCACTCTCGCCCCGCTCCTGACCGAAACAATGCAGTCGGGGGTTATCACCTTGGTGATAATAGGGAGGAGTCCAGAAACCTAGCGCCAGTGGGAGCCCCAGCCTCGGGTTTCTCCCGAGGGCCGGGGGGCAGGGGCGGAAGAGAGGGAAAACACTTGGGGAGTTGGGTCGAGTGTCCGGTGGTCTCCAAGCTGAGCTGGGCTAAGGGTGGGCTGCAGAGGTCCAACCCAAGACATCTAAGGGAGGGGAAATTGGCCTGCCAACCCAGGGACATCCTGGTCCTCTAGTCCTGACTCCGGCTCTACCCTGTGACCTCAGTTACCTTGATGATGATGACGGTGGTATTTGTTAAGCGCCGACTCCCATGCTCTTCTAGGCCAAGCGGTTTGTCGTCGTTTGTTTATGACATCTGTTAAGCGCTTACGGCGTGCCGGGCACTGTTCTAAATGCTGGGGTAGATATAAGTTAATTAGGTTGGACACAGACCCTGACCCATACGGGGCTCACACTCTTAATCCCCATTTTACAGATGAGGAAATGAGGCCCAGAGCAGTGAAGTGACTTGCCCAAGATCACACAGCAGAGAAGTGGCAGAGCCGGGATTAGAACCCAGGTCCTTCTGCCCTCCAGACCCGTGCTTTATCTACAAGGCCACGCTGCTTCTTAACTAAGCTGCAGCACCTGTTAAGCATTTACTACGTGCCAAGCACTCTGGAGAAGACACAAGATAATCAGGCCGAACTCCGTCCCTTGCTCACGTGGCGTTCACGGTCCAAGGGAGAAGGAAAACGGGTATCGGATCTCCGATTTAGAGGCACAGAGAAGGTAAGTGACTTGCCCAAGGTCACCGGCGGGCAAGTGGCAGGGCTGAGATTAGAACCCACATCCTCTGACTCCCGGGCCTGTGCTCTTTCCGCGAGGCCGCGCTGCTTCTCGGCACTCGTGCTAAGCGCTTGAGAAGCCAAACACCCACAGAACGCCTATCTTCCTGGAGTTTTCAGCCCAATCTGTAAAAATAGGGATGACACTTCTTCCTCCTTCAGGGAGGGGGGTTGGAACATCTTAAGGGATTTTGGGCTCTTGGCAGGGTAAGGTATTCAAAATTCGTGTCTCGGGAAGGTAGAGGGGAGGAAGAAATGGAAAGCTTCTGGCTCTCCCATCCCCACCACCCCCATCTGCTGTCCAGTCCCACCCCAAAACCTCAAAAATCAATTGCCCCGTTCTTCGGTGCCGGGCCCGGCGCGTCAGCAGAAGCTCTCGGCGTCGGGCAGGGCTGCCCCCGGCCCCGTCTGCTAATGGCATTAAGGGCCTCCTCCTCCTTCGGCCGGGCCAGCTCCTTGCTGGATTCCTGGTGCTTCCCCGGGCTTTGATCACCACTGCACGAAGAGTTTCCTGAATGCTTTCCTGAGAACATTGTTTCCCTCTCCAGAGTCATCAGGGTCAAATTCATCATCGGTCGCCACGGTCCCGGCTCGTCGGGGGCTCCCGTCATCCCACCTCACCCCCCGCCACGTCCAACCATCGCCCGATGGCAGAGACTCGCGGTACCCTGCCCGCTAGCCCACGGGAGTGTGATTGGACCAGGGGCCGAAGGGAGTGAATGGCCGAAGCCTGCCGGGCCTATTACCCAGGGGTCAGTGATTACAGCATCTTCCTCCTGGATATTTCATTCTCCTATAATAATCACGGTACTTGTTAAGCGCTTACTGTGTGCCACGAACTGGTCTGAGCGCTGAGGTAGAAACAAGTTAATCAGGTCGAACACACGTCCTTGTCCCACATGTGGCTCACGGTCTTATTCCCCATTTTACAGATGCAGTAACTGAGGCCCAGAGAAGTCACATGACTTGGCCAAGGCCGCACGGCAGACGTGGCAGAGCCGGGATTAGACCAGAAAAATAATAATAATAATAATAATGGGAGCTGTGAAGTGTGAAGGTGGGTCGGGAGGGCTGAAGTAGCGGATAGAGGATTCAAGGTGCGGACAGTAGGCATTATTCCGGGAAGGCCTCCTAGAGGAGCTGTGTGATCTCAGAAGGGTTTAGAAGATGGGGAGCTTTCTCTTCATGGGGAAAGTTCTTCTTGATGGAATAGCAAGTAAGTGCTCAATAAAAGCCATTGATTGATTGACTGATTGGATGGGGAAGGCAGGGGGCACAGGGAGTTTGAGGAAGGTGTGGGAGTCAGGATGGAGAAGGATTTTTGTTGGATGGAGGAGAAGGCAGAATTAAAGCAGGTGAGATTGAATTTCAGATGCATGAGATGATAATAATAACAACGTTGGTATCTGTTAAGCGCTTACTATGTGCAGAGCACCATTCTAAGCACCGGGGTAGCCACAGGGGGATCAGGTTGTCCCACGTGGGGCTCACAGTCTTCATCCCCATTTTACGGAAGAGGGAACTGAGGCACCGAGAAGTGAAGTGACTTGCCCACAGTCGCACAGCCGACGAGTGGCCGAGCTGGGATTCAAACTCATGACCTCTGACTCCAAAGCCCGTGCTCTTTCCACTGAGCCACGCTGCTTCTCTATGAGATCATCCTGATGTCTGGATTTTCAGCAGCGCTCTGCAGTTCATGCATGGAGGTGGAGGACCCGTACCGTGGAGGTAATCCAGGCTTGCAGGTACGACAGCAGCAGAGGGACAGGGGAAGGAGGGAGTCAGGTTCGATGGATCGGGGAGGGGGTAAAGGGCACCAATTTGTGCTTTAAGAGAAGGTAGTTTGGGTATGGCGACCGATTAGGGCATGACGACTGTAGAAAATCGGAGGGGATCTGAAGATCGGAGGTCTCTGTGGGGAAATGGGACAGATTTGCGAGAGCGGGTGTGTGGCAGAGGAGACAGCCGAGGAGGTTATGGGTGGACAGAGGAATTTCAGAATTGATGAGGGTAGAGACGATCATTACGGTGACCAGAGGTTGAGTGATTAATTGAAGGGTGCAGAGAGGTCTTCAAGGGGCAGGGGCCTGTCCAACTGGCAGAACAACCTACCTGATTTTTCCATCTGAAATCTTCACCCTCGTTGGCCCAGCCCCATCGGGCCCTTCCCTGGCCCGTCCCGCTTAGACCGACGCCCTAACCCTTGCCAAAGCTGGGGGGCAGCCGGGACGATGGGCGGAGAAAGGGGGAGATCATTGGAAATGCAGGGGAGGAAGGGGGGCTTGGGGCGGGCTGGGGTCTGCAACCCAAAGGGGAGTCGCTTGTCTGGGCTGCGGCGGCTTCCCGTTTCTCTCCTGTTGCCTTGGCCGAGCTGGGATCTTCCACGCCCGATAACGCTCTAGTGCTTTTCCGGCACGCGCTGGCTGGGCGACTTGAAGGCCTGCCTGGCTCCGGCTGAGGAGCAAGTCTTATCCAGATAAGATCCTCCCTCCTCCAGCTCTCCCGGGCGCAGACCGAGGACCTCCGAGTTACAGTCGGTGTCCCACTCCATCGCCTGGGCCTTCCCTTAAATTCCCTCTCCGGGGCTCTTAGGATGGCCGGGCTCCAGGTGCGGATTAAGCCCCTCCCGGGGCTGCACTGAAGGAGGCTAATCCCGGCAGGCGTGTGGCCCAAGACCCCTAACTCTTCCCTCCGGCCCCGGCCCTTGGCCTGCTCAGGAGGAGCACCCTACCCTCGTGGAGAGAGCACGGGCCTGGGAGTCAGAAGGACCAGGGCTGTAATCCCAGCTCCGCCACTTGCTTGTTGGGTGACCTTGGACAAGTCGCTTCACTTCTCCGTGCCTCCGTTTCCTCGACCGTAAAACGGGACGACCTGTTCCTCTCTCCTACTTAGACTGCGAGCCCCTTGAGGGATAGGGACTGTGTCTGACCTAATTAGCTTGTAATAACAACAATGACGATTCTGGCATTTGTTAAGCGCTTACTATGTGCCAAGCACTGTACTAAGCGCTGGGGTGGACGCCAGCTAATCGGGTTGGACACGGTCCCTTGTCCCACTTGGGGCTCACGGTCTCAATCCCCATTTTACAGATGAGGTAACTGAGGCTCCGAGAAGCGACTGGCCCAAGGTCACACAGAGAACAAGCGGTGGACCTGGGATCAGAACCCATGACCTTCTGACTTCCAGACCCGGGCTCTATCCACTACCCCAAGCTGCTTCCTTCCCCAGCAATTAGAAGAGTGTTTGTCAAACCATCATCATCATCATCATCGTGGTACCTGTTCAGCGCTTACTACGTGCCGGGCACTGTTCTGAACGCCGGGGTGGATACAAGGTAACGGGTCGGACGCAGTCCCCGTCCCTCACAGGGCTCACGTTCTTACTCCCCATTTTGCAGATGAGGTCGTTCGGGCACAGAGAAGTCAAGTGACTCGCCCGAGGTCACCCGGCAGACGAGTGGCAGAGCCGGGATCAGAACCCACGTCTTTCTGACTCCCACGCCCGTGCTCTATCCACTACGCCATGCCGCTTCTCACTCTGTGCTATACTATGTGCTTCTCACACAGTGAGTGCTTTGGAGAAGCGGCGCGGCTCAGTGGAAAGAGCGCCGGAGTCGGAGGTCACGGGTCCGACTCCCGGCTCGGCCACCTGTCAGCCGCACGACTGTGGGCGAGTCACTTCGCTTCTCTGGGCCTCGGTTGCCTCATCCGTAAAATGGGGATGAAGACTGTGAGCCCCACGTGGGACGACCCGATTCCCGCGTCTACCCCAGCGCTTAGAACAGCGCTCTGCACGTAGTAAGCCCGTAACAGACACCGGCGTTATTATTATTACAAATACCATAATCGATCACGGCTAGTGGCCACCCGTCCCCCACCGGGTCGGCCTGGGGAGGAGAGGCGGAGAGACCACCGCTTCCAGCAGAAGCCCCTTGTCTCTCCCCTTTCACGAAGCCAGCTGCCTGGCCCTCGGCCGGCCCCCGCCTTCTTTTCCGGCTGCCCCAGACGACACGAACCACACCGCCGGAGGGTCTCCGAGCCGGCGGGGGGAGGAGGAGGGAAGGCAACGCGCCGGCAACTGCCCAGGTCGCTCTGGCTGGGGCTACAGCCGCCGCGGCGGCCGGACAGAGGCCAGAGGCACGGTGGAAACGGACGGGGGCCCGAGCCGCTGAGTGAGGAAGAGAGGGGCCTGCCGTGCCCAGACAGGACGACCCCCGCCGCCGCCCCCGCCGCAACCCGGGCCTGACGTTCTTCCAGTAACCCGTGACGAGCCCGTAGGTCGGTGAGGGTCAGTGCGCTTCCGACCCCATCCAGAGAGGTAATGACGTTGGTATTCGTTAAGCGCCTACTATGTGCAGAGCACCGTTCTAAGCGCTGGGGTGGACGCAGGGGAATCGGGTTGTCCCGCGTGGGGCTCACAGTCCTCATCCCCATTTTACAGATGAGGTCACTGAGGCCCAGAGAAGTGAAGTGACTTGCCGACATTCTGATCCCTGTGTGGTTCCTCCTCCATCCGGCTCCGGCCCCGCCACAGTCTGCCGCGGGACCGGATAAACCTCTGAAGGATTTTAAAGAAGTCCGGCGGTCCGGCGGAAAGAACACGGGCCTGGAAGCCAGGGAACTTGGGTTCTAAACCCGGCTCTACCACTTGCCTGTTGTGTGACGTTGGGCGATTCAATTAACCTTTCTGGGCCTCGGTTTCCTCCACTGTAATAATAATAATGTTGGTATTCGTTAAGCGCTTACTATGTGCACAGCACTGTTCTAAGCGCTGGGGGAGATACAGGGTCATCAGGGTGTGCCACGTGAGGCTCACAGTTAATTCCCATTTTACAGTTGAGGTAACTGAGGCCCAGAGAAGTGAAGTGACTTGCCCGCAGTCACACGGCTGACAAGTGGCATGCTGTAAAACGCAGGGATTGTGTCTGACTTGACTATTTAGAATTTACACCAGTGTTTAGCATAATGCTTGGCACGGAGTAAGCACTTAACAAACGAGAAGTGGATAGCAAGGGCCCGGGAGGCGGAAGGACCTGGGTTCTAATCCCAACTCCGCCACTCGTCTGCTCTGTTACCTTGGGCAAGATACTTTTCTGTGCCTCGGTCACCTCATCTGTAAAATGGAGATTAGGTCTGTGAGCCCTATGTGGGACAAGAACTTGGTCCAGTCTGATTATCTTGTTCCTACCCCAGCGCTTAGTACAGTGCCTGGAACATAGTAAGTGCTTAACAAATAGCCTGGGGAAAAAAAGCAACGTCACCTACTCTATTGTCCCTACCTAGTAGTGTTTTGCACAGGGTAAGCACTCAATAAATTCTGTTGATTATTAAATGAGAGTTCTGTTATTAAAGGGGTTCGATAAAAAGGTGCTTTCCTCTGATAAGCTAGTTGGGCACGGCTGGCAGTAGCACCACCTGGCAGAGGTGAAATATAAAATTATGAAGCGTCAAAGGGTAAACGGAAATAACATTTTTGCCTGTAACTCCTTTACCTTCTAAAGGTGATTTCACATGAGTCATCTCACTTGCCCTGTCGCCATCCCCGAGACGAAAAGGCGGTTTTTAGTTTTGCAGTTTTGCAAATGAGAAAACCGGAGCCCGGAGAATTGAAGTGACTTGCCCGGGGACACACAGCACGCTCCGTGCCAGGAGTCCAGTCCGATCCCCCGACCCCAAGCTCCGCGTCCTCGCCGATCTGCTCTCCAAAGGGTCCTCCCTCGTCGACCCTGAGCAAAGGGGAGAAGGGATGGGGGCCCGGAGGGTGGCGGGGAACGATGCCATATGCAGGGTGACTGTCCTGTTAGAGGGCCCCTTGAGCCGGCGGTGACAGGGCGTGGGGTTCCCTGCGACGTTCGGCGCAGCACTCACCTATGACCCCACCGGCGAGGAGCCAGGCGGGCCGGGTGGCCCCGATGGACTCGTTAGAGGGACACACGCCCCTTGCCCGTCAAAAGGGTCGTCTCCATCGGTCTTCAAGGGGCGCCTGCCCACGGCTCGAGTCGGGGCAGCTCCCCCGCCATCTCCCGACGGGCTTCGTTAGAGGGAGGGCCCGCGGCTCCACCTCGTCGATCCTAACGGCCGTGCTCCTCAGGCAGAGAGGCAGCTGGGAGAATCCCGAGGAGCATCAGTCGACCCCCCGACGACCCCCCCCAACCGCGCCCTAACGAGTCTTGCGCTCCATCTCCCGCCTTTCCCCTCTGGGCCCTTTCCGGGCCTCCATCTCCACCCTCCGGGGTCTGCCTTCCTTTCAGAGCCTCCGTATCCCTCGGCCGCCTCTCGTTCCCCACGGAAATGAGGCCCGCCCCAGGTTCCCCTCACCCGCTGCTCCCCCTGGGTGGAGCGGATTCCTTCCCGTTTCTCCTTCCCGGATCCCTGAAAATCTCCTCCCAGATGTACTCAGGGTGGTGGCGTTTGGAAAAATCCTCACCTCGATCCCTGGCCACTTCGGCGTGGCCCTCAAACTGGGGCTACGCCCTCACCCAGGGACCAGACTGTACTTTCCCGAGTGCTTAGCACAGTGCCCTGCACATAGAAAGCACTCAATACCAATGATTAAGCTCCTTACGGGCAGAGAACGCGTCTGCTACTTCTGCTGCACTGTGCTCTCCCAAGCGCTTAGTACGGCGCTCTGCACAAAGTAAGAGCTCGGCGCCGCTTAATGGAAAGAGCACGGGCTCGGGAGTCGGAGGTCGTGGGTTCCGCTCCCGGCTCCGCCACTTATCAGCCGTGTGACCTTGGGGGAGTCACTATACTTCTCTGGGCCTCAGTTCCTCGTCTGTAAAATGGGGCTAAAGTAATAACGGTGGCATCTACTAAGCGCTTACTATGTGCCAAGCACTGTTCTGAGTGCTGGGGAGGATACAAGGTGATCAGGTTGTCCCACGTGGGGCTCGCAGTCTTCATCCCCATTTTACAGATGAGGTCACTGAGGCACAGAGAGTTAAGCGACTTGCCCAAAATCACACAGCTGACAAGTGGCGGAGCCGGCATTTGAACCCACGACCTCCGACTCCCGAGCCCGTGCTCTTTCCACTGAGCCACGCTGCTCCTCACTGCTTAAGTCTGTGAGCCCCAAGTGGGACGACCTGATGACCTTGTATCTACCCCAGCGCTTAGAACAGAGCTCGGCACATAGTAAGCGCTTAACAAATACCGGCGTCATTATGATTAGATCATTATCATTATTATATATATATATATATTATTACAGAGGCCCTGCCAGCATACAGCCTGTCTCTGTGGTCAATCAATCCATGGCGTTTATTCTTATTATTGCAAATTAATACATGGCATTACAAGTAAACACCCTGGATTGATGCTTATTAATACTGTTGATTAATATTATTAATAAAAGCACCATGGGTTGATTGACCAGAGAGACAGGCACAGAGACAGAAACACCATGGGTTATTATTAATATTATTGATAGCAATAATAAACACCATGGATTGACTGACCAGAGAGACAGGCACAGAGACAGAAACACCATGGATGTTTATGATTAAGAATAAACAATAAATTGTTAAAATAAATAATAAATACCATTAATGCTGTTATGATTAATAATCATCGACACCATAGGCTGATTGACCAGAGAGACAGGCTGTATGCTGGCAGGGCCTCTATATCATTGCTTCTCTCTAGCGGTTATTCATTTTAACATCTGTTTCCTCGGCTAGATTGTAAATTCCAGGAGAGTGACGGGGGGGTCTCCCTTTCCCTTAGACCGGGATTCCCATATGGGACAGGGCCCGTGCCCAACTTGATGATCTTGTATCTACCCCCGTGCCTGGTAAAGTCCTCGGTACAGAGAAGACACTCGATGTTATTATCAGGAGGGCGCGAGAGCCCATTAACCATAAACTCTCTAGCACGCTCAAGGGGTTTCACCTGGCCAGTGCCCGGGAGGAAGGAAGAACACGCCGGAGGGGAGGAGGACTCGGGTGCCATTCTCGGATTCCAGTTTAATCAGGTCTCGTGCCACACGGCGACGGGGACGCTTCTCGGCCGTTCACCGGACGGACGGAGGCCGGGGCGCGCGCCCCCATCCCGCGGCCGTGCCCGGGACGGCTCTCCCCTTTCCAGGACGGTTCTCCCCCAGGCGAGGGCGGGGGGTCGGCCGGGGGGGGTGGAGCAGCGGGGAACGAAGGGCAGAAGGGTTCGGGCCAAGATCCCGCTCATCCCCGGCCCCAAGCGAGAATCACGGGAAGACTTCGATTCGGCGGGGCCAGGATAGGACGCATTCGGGGTTCGCCTCGAGGACCCATACGGGCTCCGGTTCTGAGCAGCTCGAGGAATAACCACAGGGACGATCCCGGGGCCTCCTGGGAAGATCTGGGGAGACGAAGGGTCTCCGGCGACGCCGGCCTCCCTCGGCAGCGGGACCGCGCGGACGGGGAGCCCGACCAGGCCGCCGAGAACAAGGAGCCCAAGCCTCCGGGCCACCCAGCCTGCGGGCGGGCACCCTTCCCGGTCTCCTCTCCGGTGCCACGGAGAGCGGGTCGGGGGCTCGGCCGGGGGACGTGGGCGGCGGGGGGCCCGCGGGCACGGATCCGGACCGGAGGACGAGAAACCGGAACGAGAAGACAGAGAACTAAACCGAACCGAACCGGAAGCGGGCTCCGGGCCCGGGCGGCCCTTAGAACGTGAGCCCGGGAAGGCCGGCAAAACGCAGCAGCGGCGATGGCGGGCCGAGCCCAGAGTCGGGACAGGCAGTCTCCCGGGGGTACCCGTGGAGCCCGGCAGCCTCCATTAACTCTTCTCTGGGCGGTTTCTGTTCAGGACGGCTTTGGGAGCGAACTCCAACTTCTCCTTGAGGCTCACCACCTGGGTGAGGTCCTTGCCTAGGAGTTCCTCCAGCTTGCGGTCTTCCCGGCGCTCCGAGATGCTCTTCTCCTCCTCCGCGGGCTGGGGCTCCTTGCCCCGGATGAACCACTCCAGGTGATAGCCCACAGCTCCCACCACAAAGGCCACGGGGAAGGTGATGTAGGGGGCGTAAGCCCGCACCGCCGTCCATATCACGGGCCACATGGCGGCTGGAGGTGAGGGACGGGGCCGAGGGGAAAAGAGAGAGCACGAAGTCACCGACGGGGCAGCCCGGGGGCTGACAAAACCACCATCCCGGGGTCTCGGCCAAATCACGGGCAACCGATCACTGCCAACCCCTGCCCGAAAACCTCCAGTCACCATCAAACCACCCAGAGGGTCAGAAACCTCCAATGTGATCCTCTTACCGGACACAGGACACCACGGACCTGCCCTTTTCAATCAATCGACAGTACTTACTGAGCGCTGACTGTGTGCAGGGCATTGTAGTGCTCGGGAGAATACAATATAACGGAGTTGAAAGACACATTCCCTGACCACAAGGAGCCTTTAGGAGACTTCCACTTTCTCAGAGGGTGGTCAGAATGAGCACCACCCACACGCAAGGTAGAAACTATCTTGCCAGCTCCCAGGGATTTTTCCTTTCCTAGTCCCAGGGGACCAAAGGACTAGTGATCCGGGAGAGAGTTAAACATGCATCTTTAAATGTCTCTCTCCTTCCTCTCCACTGCCCTTACCTCCGAAAAACAGCTGGGGAAGCTCCTCGCCTGGGACAGAGAGAAAACGTGGACGTGCCTAGGGGTTAAGAATCAAGTCACTAGATTTTTCTTTCCTGCTATCTCCCTCCCCATTGAAGTTGGCGTCCCCGCCCTAGGGTTTGAGAGCGTACCCTCCGCCTTAATACTCCGTCACACACCACCGTGACGTCCTCCCCTCCAATTCACACTGTCACCAGGCTTCTTTCCCCCTCTCCCCGTTCTTCCCCCCCCCGGCGTTCTCCTGGAGCCAAAGCACGGGGTGTCCGGTGGGATAAAGTGTTCCTTTACAGCATCCCCAGAAGAGTTCCCAAGGTTTCTGCACTGCTCTTCGCTTCTCCCCAGACACTGGGGGTTTTGATGGGAAGCTGGCAGGGGGGCGGGCCTGCTCCTCCGGGGCCTCTGCTACGATGCCTAGTCTGACAGGCATCGCCAGCCTTTTTGTCTGAAGGGCCACGGTCAGGACGGGCTGGAAAGCGCTATGAGAAGGAGCGTGGCTCTGTGGAAAGAGCACGGGCTTGGGAGTCAGAGGTCATGGGTTCTGATCCCGGCTCCGCCGCCTGTCAGCCGTGTGACTTTGGGCAAGTCACTTCACTTCTCTGTGCCTCGGTTATCCCATCTGTAAAATGGGAATTTACGCTGTGAGCCCCACGTGGGACAACCTAATCACCTTGTATCTCCCCCCAGGGCTTAGAACAGCGCTCCGCGCGTAGTAAACGCTTAACAAATGTCCGACCGAGGAGGAAGACGCTAGGTCATCATTCCCTCCAGCTTCCGGAGAAGCTGCCTTATCCCTATCGCTAGGCTCAAAGAGGGCAAATCTGAAGCCCCCAAAATTATGATTCCTAAGAAACTCTGGGTCCTCCAACCTCCTCCCCTCAATTCTTGGGCCTCTTGACTGATCTGTGACTTTGGATGCTCCTTCACCTTAGGATCAGTGGTGATTACTGGGGCCCGTAGACAGGATCCCAACGCTAAAATCAATGTTCGTGGCAGGATACCCCAGGACCCTCATCTTGGCTCCCTCCCACCCCTCCTCGGCCTGTCCCCCGGATTTTCGGGGCCGAGCTCCTCTCCCCCAAGGAAAGGGCGGGGTTGTCGAGGCAAGGACCAGGATATAATAATGTTGGCATTTGTTAAGCGCTTACTGTGTGCAGAGCACTCTTCTCAGCGCTGGGGTAGATACAGGGTCATCGGGTTGTCCCACGTGGGGCTCACAGTTAATCCCCATTTTCCAGATGAGGTAACTGAGGCCCAGAGAAGTGAAGTGACTTGCTCACAGTCACGCGGCTGACAAGTGGCAGAGCTGGGATTCGAACCCATGACCTCTAACTCCCAAGCCCAGGCTCTTTCCACCGAGCCACGTAGTATTTATTGAGCGCTTACTAGGTGCAGAGCACCGTACTAAGCGCTGGGAACGGACAATTCGGCAACCGAGAGGGCCCATCCCTGCCCACTGACGGCCTCACGGTCCACGACAAGGAAGAGGGCGGGGAACCCGGGCGTCCTGACCTCCCCGGGGATCATTCATTTTCCCCTTCCCTCGGACATCATCTCCCCCGAGCTCAGGCCCGCCCCTACGATGGGGTTTCCATGGGAACCGGGGGGGTTGCCATGGTAACCAGGAGCAGGCTCTTCTGGTCTATTCCCCACCGAGGGGGAAAGGTCAAGGGGTCGGGTGTGAGAGCCCCAATTGGGGGGGGGGGGGAAGAGCAGGCCGCCGCCCCCGGCGTGGCCCCGGGGGGGGTCGCCGGTCACCTCAGGCAGGGGAAGATGGCGGAAAGGAGGGGGGGGGGGGGTCCGGGACCCGCGAGGACCCTCCCGCCACGCGCTCACCTGCTCCGCCAGGCCCCGACCCCCTCCGCCAGGCCGCGCGCCCGCCTTCCCAGCGGCCCCTCCGGCCACGCCCCTCCGCCCGCTCATTGGCTGCCGCCGCCCCAACCTCGTTGGCGATTGGTCGTTTTTTTTCCCCGCCCCACCCTCCTCCTCCCCCGGCCGCGCGCCGCTGAGCTCGGCCGCTCAATGCGCCTGCGCCCGGCCGCTCTCTGACAACGCAGCGCCACCTGTCGGGCGCTTACTACTGCTGCTACTAATAATGTTGGTAGTTGTTAAGCCCTTACTATAATAATGTTGGTATTTGTTATGCGCTTACTCTGTGCCGAGCACTGTTCTAAGCGCTGGGGTAGACACAGAGGAATCAGGTTGTCCCAGTGCCAAGCTCTGTTCTAGTAATAATAATGAGGGTTGGTATTTGTTAAGCGCTTACTATGTGCAGAGCACTGTTCTAAGCGCTGGGGAGACACAGGGGAATCAGGTCGTCCCCCGTGGGGCTCACAGTCTTCATCCCCATTTTACAGATGAGGTCACTGAGGCACAGAGAAGTGAAGTGACTTGCCCACAGTGACACGGCTGGCAAGGGGCCGAGCCGGGATTCGCACCCGTGACCTCTGACTCCAATAATAAGGTTGGTATTTGTTAAGCGCTCACTGTGTGCCAGGCACTTTCCTAAGCGCTGGGATGGAGGCAAACAAATCGGGTTGGACACTGTCCCTGTCCCGGCACGGGGCTTCCAGTCTCAGTCCCCATTTTACAGATGAGGTAACCGAGGCCCAGAGGAGTGAAGTGTCTTGCCCAAGATCACTCAGCGGATAAGTGGAGGAGCCAGAATTAGAACCCACCACCTTCTGACTCCCAGGCCACTACCCACTTGGCCATGCTGTTTTTACGCCATGCTGCAATATCAGTGGAGGTGTTCCTAGAGAAGCAGCGAGGCTCAGTGGAAAGAGCACAGGCTTGGGAGTCAGAGGTCATGGGTTCGAATCCCTGCTCTGCCACTTGTCAGCTGTGTGACCGTGGGCAAGTCACCTCACTTCTCTGGGCCTCAGTGACCTCATCTGTAAAATGGGGATTAAGATTGTGAGCCTCACGTGGGACAACCTGATTGCTCTGTATCCACCCCAGCGCTTAAAACAGTGCCCTGCACATAGTAAGCGCTTAACAAACACCAACACAATTATTAATCGCATGAGCTGGGAGACGAAGTCGACGAGCCGGGTCATGGCTCATCTCCTTCCCTGTAGAATCGCAGACCCAGGGTGTGCTGCTTCCCCTACTTTCTGTTGCTTTCCCTATCTGGAATTCATTTTAATGTTTGCCTCCCCCTCTAGATTGTAAATTCCTTAAGGATAGGAACTATGTCTACAAATTCTATTGTATTGCACCGTCCCGCGTGCTCAGTTCGGTATTTTGCACACAATAAGCATTCAGTAAATATAACTGCTTACCCGATTGATTGTGAGGTTCGAAGGACCTCGGTTCTAATCTTCACTCCGTCACTTGTCTGCTGTATGACCTTGGGTGAGTCCCTTCGATTCTCTGTTCCTCAGTTACCTCATCTGTAAAATGGGAATTAAGACCGAGAGCCCCATTTGGGACATGGACTGTATCCAACCTGATCAGCTTGTATCTACCCCAGCGTTTTAATACAGTGCCTGGCACATAGTAAGCACTTAACAAATACCATAAAAAAGGGTCTGGCAGAAGAATAGATAAGATGACTAAACTGTAAACTCCTCTCTAGATTATAAACTCCTTGTAGGCAGGAAATGTGTCTACCAACTATGTTGCACGGTGCTAAAGCACCTAGTACAGTGCTCTGCATAAAGTAAGTGCTCAGTAAATGTTATTAATGATGATGATGACGATGACATTAATAATAATATTTATGGTATTTGTTAAACACTTACTATGTGCCTAGCACTCTTCTTAAGCACTGGGGTAGAAACAAGGTGATCAGGTTGTCCCACGTGGGGCTCACGGTCTCGATACCCATTTTACAGATGAGGGAACTGAGGAACAGAGAAGTGTAGTGACTTGCCCAAGGTCACACAGCAGACAAGTGGCAGAGGGGGGGATAAGAACCCATGACTTCTGATTCCCAAGCCCGTGCTCTTGCACTAGGCCATGCTGCTTCTCTAGCGTGATGATGACCTGAGAGGAGGGGGCAGATGGATTATAACTATTATTATAACTAGTAGTACTGTATCGTTAGTACCATAACTATTATTACTATTATTATAACTATTATTATGGTATTTGTTAAATGCTTACAATGTGCCAAGCACTGTTCTAAGCACTGGGATTCAAGGTAATCGGGTTGGACACAGTCCCTGTCCCACATGGGGCTCCCAGTCTCGATCCCCATTTTACAGATGAGGGAACCGAGGCCCAGAGAAGTGTAGCCACTCACCCAGGGTCACACAGCAGACAAGTGGCAGAGGCGGGATAAAAACCTCCGACTCCCAAGCCCGTGCTCTTGCTCTTAGGCCATGCTGTATCTCTACAACGTAATCTACTGCAGTTTCCCAATGCCTGAGCCGTTCCTGTACCCAGTCCCAGGGGGCTGAGGTGGGGGAGACTTGACCAGGCCCACCGAGGGCAGGAGTGGGGGGGAGGCGAATGGGCGGCACCGGCCCGAGCCTGGCCGGAGCAAGCGGGACACCGCACCCGCACAACGGGGCTGGAAAAGGGAAAGAAAGCAGGCCGGGAGCGGGGGGCCAAATAGGGGGACATCTGGCCGGTCTGGGGAGCGAGACGGCCCCAAGGACCTGGGGGACCTAGAGGGAGGGAGGGAGGAAAAGAGATGACCCCTTCCCCGGTCAGAGGGCACGGCCGGAGGGCAAGCTAGCAGCCAAAGACCGGCCTCCGGCTGACCGAATCAGGACAAGATAAGCCGCGGAGGAAGGAAGAGGAGTTAGCAGAGAGAAGGAAACGTGTTGTGGTCAACACACACCCCCCAGAAGCACGCTACAGCGACAGCCAAACCCATCCTTCCTGTCCGACAGAAGATCGCTCTTCCCTCTGGCCCCGCACCGAAGCCTCACTGAAAGCCCATCTCCTCCAGGAGGCCGTCCCCGACTAAGCCTTCATTTCCTCTTCTCCCACTCCCTTCTGCATCGTCTTTCCACTTGGAATTGCACCCTTGATTGACCCCTCCCTCCGCCCCACAGCACTGATGTACATAGTGGTAATTTATTTATTTACATGAATATCTAGACCATAAGCTATAGTAGGCAGAGAACGTGTCTACCAATCATCGTGGTGCGCTCTCCCAAGTGCTTAGTACGGTGTACTGCATACGGTAAGTGCTCAATAAAAAGGATCGATGGATCGATTTGGGGTTTGCCCCAGATGACCCATTAAATTCCTTTCCGTTCTGGGATCCTATCGCATAAATTAGTCTATAATTTGTTTCGGTATTCTGTGCCTTTCTTAAGCGGGGAGGAGGGGCGGATTCAAGCGAGGTGGAAAGAACACAACTTTGGGAGTCAGAAGACCTGAGTTCTATTCATTAATATCGCCCTGCTCCCCTCTCAGACCGTCTACCCTGCGTGGGGCAGCGACCGTGTCCAACGCGATCATCTTAATAACTTACCCCGTGCCGAGTAAGGTGCCTAACGCATATTAGCTCTTGACAAATATTATGATGTTCACGGGTCGCTTGCTGGTGGCCAGGGAGAGGGTCAGTTAACAAAAACCTTCAAAAGATTGCAGAATAGGCCTAGATATCGTCAAGAAGCTGGGAGAGGGAGGTGGGGCCACGGCCATTCAGACGTTTTCTTGAGGTTAACGTATTTCTTAATGATTGGATTTCCTGTGAGCCATCTCCCCTTCAGACTATCAGACCCTCCAGGGCAGAGACAGCGGCTCCCCTTTCCGGTCCGGCTGCTGAACCCGACAGCGGGTTAGGGACCCCGGTCTTCGACTCACTCTCTTCCTCTGGACTCGTCGGGTGGACAGGGAACGTCTCTCTGTTGTTATACTCTCCCAGGCGCTTAGTACAGCGCTCTGCACACCGCAAGTGCTCAGTAAAGACGATACGCGGCGGTGCCGGCCCCACTGGCAGACCCCCGGCCCCAGCCGTACCGGTCTGTGGGTCAGACCGAGCGTACCCAAGGTTTACCCCACACGTGCTCTTGCCCCCCCCAGAACCCCCTCCCTCGGAAGTCGCGTTGAGCCCGACTGATGGAAAGATGGGGCAACCGCGGAGCTAAGCTCCTGACGACCCACTGCGTTTCGGCCCGGGCAGGGCCCTTCGCGGGGCCCGAAAGTGGACGGTCACCAGAGGCCCAGGGACCGGGGAGGAGAAGAAAGCGGAGGAGCAGAGCGTGCCGTGGTCGTGTGCGGTTCCGCCGCTTTATTTCTCCTGATCGTCTCAGGGGTGCGAACGGGGGGGGGGGAGGGGTCCCAGGGGCGGGAGGGGCGCGGGACCCCCCCCGTCCCCATTCTCGCCCCCCGAGAGGAGGTGTGACGGCCCAGACCGGTCGGGTCCCCCCCAGCCCCCGCGGGATGGGCAGGGGGTGGCGAGGGGGACACGGGGCCCCCTGGCACATCGGAGTGGACGGAGGTCCGGGGGTGGGGAGGGCTGGGGAGGGGCGTCCCCCGTCCCCTCTCCCCGGCCCCGGGCCAGGCAGCCAGACGCCCGGCTTTCTTCATAAAAAGGGGAAGTTAAAAGCGTCAGAGCCCGGTCACCACAAAGCCCAACCGGGGGCGCGGGGCGGGGAGGGAGGGGGGGGGGTCCCGGCCCAGCGGGGGGAGGGCCACGAGAGAAGGACAGGCAGTCAGAGGCGGTGCCCCACGGGGGGTGAGGAGGGGGCGAGGCTTGAGGAGGGGGGACAGGGGGAGGGGGGGGGGTCTCAGCCTTGTGTGCAGAAGAAAGCGGTGGGGGACGAGGGCGGAGGGAGCAGGGGGCGAAGGGGAACCGTTTGCCCTGGGAAGTCTCTTCCTGGAAAGTGAAAAACGGGGAAAACTGGAGGGGGGGGGGGGAGGAATGCAAGATGGGGGGGCGGGGCCCGCAGCGCCCCCTGAGAGACCTGAAGGGGCGGGGTCCCGGGCCCCCCGAGGAGGAGGCAGGGGCACGGGGGGGGGGGGGCGGCGGCCCCGGGGGAGCGGTGGGAGGGCTCCCCGCCCGGGGATCACAGTGACCTCTGCGCGCTGCGTCTACAGTACCGATAGAAAACGGAGGGGCCGCGGGGCGGGGCCGGGGGCCGAGGGGGCGGGGGCCTGGGTCGGGGGGGGGGGGGGGTCGGGGCCTGGGTCTCGGGGTGTGGCTTCGCGCCTTTCGGGGGGCGGGGCCCGGCGCCTGGAGGGAGGCGTGACCTCGTGCAGCGGGGGCCTGGGCCTCGGGGGCGGGGGTCACAGTCTGGTCTGGGCCTCGGGGATGTAGATCTCGATGCTGTCGGCGCTCTCGGTGGCCGAGCTCTGGCGGAAGGAGGCGGCCCGCTTGGCCGCCAGGAGCCTCTTGCGGGCCTCCTGCCGCTGCCGGTCCACCGAGTCCAGGGAGCGCTCCTTCACCGGGGCCACGCGCCCCCGCGGGGGAGCCTTCTTTGGTATCGGCGGAGGCGCCTTCCCCTCCTCCTCCTGGGACGAGGACCGGTCCGGAGGCGGCGGAGGGGGGGACAGGCGGGGATGGAGGGCGCGGGGAGCCCGACGAGGAGAGAGGCGGGGACGACGTGGGGACGGATGCGGCGAGGAGAGGAAGAGAGACGCGCGGGCAGGCGGAGACGGGGAGAAAAAAGGGGAGAGGTCATAAGGGGAGACACGGGGAGACAGAGATCGGGGGAGACGGAGACGAGGAGAGACTCAGAGAAGAGGAGAGACACAGGGAGGAAATAAGGAGAGACACGGGGAGGGAGGGAGATAGAGATGAGGAGAGGCACGGAGAAGAGATAAGGAGAGACGGGGGGAGACAGAGATCGGGAGAAAAAGAGGGAGATAGAGACGAGGGGAGACACGGGGAGGCAGGGAGATAGACAGGAGGAGAGACACGGGGTGACGGAGATCGGGAGAAAAAAGAGGAGGTAGAGACGAGGAGAGACACGGGGAGGCAGGGAGATAGGAGGAGAGACACCGGGAGACGGAGATCGGGAGGAAAATGGGGAGATAGAGACGAGGAGAGACACGGAGAGGAGATAAGGAGAGACAGAGAGAAAATGAGGAGAGACACGGGGGAAACAGACAGGGGGAAACAAGGGGAGATAGAGACGAGGAGAGCCGCAGGGAAGAGAGAAGGAGAGATACAGGGAGCAGGGAGATAGAGATGAGGAGAGACACAGGGAAGATAAGAAGAGACACACGGGGACAGGAAGAAACTCGGGGAGGTAGAGCCGGAGAGACACAGGGAGACAGGGACAAGAAGAAAGAAACACCACGAGGTAGAGACAACGAGAAACCGGGACATGGAGAGACAGAAACGAGGAGAAACTCAAAGACGGAGACACGGAAACCCAGAGACGATGAGAGATGCGGAGATGGGGACGGATACACCCAGGGAGATAACCCAGAGATGGAGATAGGGGGAACGCAGAAACCAGAGAGACACAGAGAGGGGGACGGAGGGACGGAAGGGCCCAGGGAGGAAGACACAAGGAGACACCCAGAGATGGAGGTACGGGGAGGTGAAGACAAGGCGATACACAGAAATGAAGGCAGAGGCGGAGAGGCAGAAGCAGAGGACGAGACAAAGGAGATGAATGAGAACGAGGGCAACGGGAACATAGACAGAGAAAGAAAAAAGCAGAAAAGTGGGAAGAAGAAACACATTAGAAACGTGCTTCGGAAATCTTCAGGGACAAGGGCGGCGAGGTTGTGGGAGGGCGGTGTCGAACGCGGGAGAACGGGGGGGCACAGACCTATGCTGGTTTAGGGGCGGGGGGAGACCCACCTGTTCTGTTGGGACCACCACCAAATGAAGAACTCGGCCCCTGCCCCAGCCTTCCACTGCCCTCCCTGCCTGCCGTGCCAGACCTTCTCACCCTGCCTTTCACACTCCCACCCGGGCTCCGGGCGGAGAAGAGGGTCCGGAGAGGGAGCCTGTCGCAGGGGGCCGCAGATCCCAGGGGTCCCCCGGGGAGGCAGGATGGGGGCGGGGGCGAGCAGGTGGCCCACCTTGGGCTCCAGGAGCTTCCAGCTGTTGGCCTTAAGCTGCTGCAGCTCCACGAACTTGAGGCTGACGTCCTGGACGGACAGCTGCAGCAGGTCCCAGAAGCCGGCCAGATCCTGGAACGTGGGCGTGGGGAACGAGCTGGGGTCCTGCGGTGGGGGGACGGAGGCAGAGGGGAAGGGTCAGAGCCTTGGGCCTCCCTTCGCCCCGACCCCTGGGAGAGGGGAGGTTTAGGGCGGAGACAGCTGGAGGGGGTGAGGAGGGATTGCTTCCCTTCTCAGATGGGCAAAGGCCAAATAATTCTGTATGAAGGCCCGAGACTGCTTCATCGCATTGCAGGCAGGAACTGTGTCTTTATTTTTATATCGTGCTCTCCCGAGTGTTTAGCACAGTGCTCTGCGCACAGTAAGCGTTCAAGAGATACGACCGAATGAGTCCTGACTCAGCAGGGTCCAGGTGCACTGCGGGAGAGGACTAGGGGTGGGAGAGAGAGAAGGGAAGAGGGGAGGAAAGGGAAGGAGGTGGTGGGTAGGCAAGGTGAAAGGATTGGGGAGGGCGGACAGAGAGGAGGAAGAGGAAGGAGGGAGTTAGAGAGGAGAGAGGGGAAGTGGGGAGGAGAGAGAGGAAGGGAAGGGGGCGAGAACTGACCATGTTCTGCTGGCACAGGCGGAAGAACTGCTGCATCTTCTGAGACATGAGGAGTTGCGCGCTACCCACGGCGCTGCGGATCTTCTCCAGGACTGAAGGGACAGAGAGACGGACAGGGACAGCTGCCGTTTCCCCATCGGTGACCTTGCTCGGCCTCCGCCCCCACCCGCTTCCCGGATCGAGCCGTCAGAGAGGATTCTCCCCACCGCCCACCATCCCCTCACGATAGACACACTCAAAATCCTGCCCAAGGGGCCCGACTAGATCCATTGAAACCGTTGACCTTCCTACCCACTTAGACTGTAAAATGCTTGAGAGCCCATGACCCTTACTAACGATAACGCTATCTGTTAAGCGCTTACTATGTGCCAGGCATCGTACTAAGCGCTGGGGTGGATACGCTTATATCGGCGCTTGGCACATAGTAAGAGCTTAACAAATACCGTCATCGCTATTATTATTACGAGCTAATCAGGTCGGACACAGTCCCTGTCCCACGTGGGGCTCGCAGGCTTATTCTTCCTTTTACAGAGGAGGTCACTGAGGCACAGAGAAGTGAGGTGACTTGCCCAAGGTCACCCAGCAGACACGTGGCGGAGGCGGCATTCGAACCCAGGCCCGTCTGCTTTATCCAGGAGGCCACGCTTCCCGGTGCTTAGTATAATAATAATAATAATAATAATAATGATGTTGGTATTTGTTAAGCGCTTACTATGTGCCGAGCACTGTTCTAAGCCCTGGGGTAGACACAGGGGAATCAGGATGTCCCACGTGGGGCTCACAGTCTTAATCCCCATTTTACAGATGAGGTAACTGAGGCCCAGAGAAGTTGAGTGACTCGCCCACAGTCGCACAGCTGACAAGTGGCAGAGCTGGGATTCGAACTCATGACCTCTGACTCCAAAGCCCGGGCTCTGTAGTATAGTGTCCCGCCCCCAGCAGGTGGGAGAGTAAACGTTCAATAAACGCTATGGATTGGATTGACAGATTGCTTGATAGGTAGCCGCTCTTTGCCTCTTTGTAATAATAACAGGGTTGGTATTTGTTAAGCGCCTACTATGTGCCGAGCACTGTTCTAAGCGCTGGGGGACAGACAGGGTCATCCGGTTGTCCCACGTGAGGCTCACAGTCTTCATCCCCATTTGACAGATGAGGTAACTGCGGCACAGAGAAGTTAAGCGACTTGCCCAACGTCACACGGCTGACGGGCGGCGGAGTCGGGATTAGAACCCACGACCTCAGCCTCCCAAATCCGGGCTCTTTGCGCTGAGCCACACTGCTTCTCCGATAATCGTTACGGCACCTGCGCCGAGCACTGTTCTAAGCGCTGGGGTGGCTACAGGGTGATCCGGTTGCCCCACGTGGGCCACGCGGCAGCCAGGTGGCGGGGTCGGGATCAGAACCCACGCCCTCCGACTCCCAAGCCCGAGCTCTTCCCACTAAGCCCCGCTGAAAGCCTCCTCCACCCCGCCCCCTCTCCCACCGCCCTGGCAGGGCTGGAGAAGCAGCCTGGCTCAGTGGCAAGAGCCCGGGCTTGGGAGTCAGAGGTCACGGGTTCGAATCCAGGCTTTGCCACCTGTCAGCTGTGAGACTGTGGGCAAGTCACTTCACTTCTCAGTGCCTCAGTTCCCTCGTCTGTAAAATGGGGATTAAGACTGTGAGCCTCGCGTGGGACACCCGATGACCCTGTATCGACTCCAGCGCTTAGAACGGTGCTCGGCCCATCGCGAGCGCTTAACCGATACTAACATGATTATTATTATCCGTCAGATATGGGGATGAAGACCGTGAGCCTCACGCGGGACCACCCGACGACCCCGTGTCTCCCCCGGCGCTCAGAACAGCGCTCGGCCCACGGTAGGCGCTTACCGAATCCCAACGATATCATTATTGTGGTTACCTAGAAGGAGGGGAAGGTGAGGAAGAGGAGGAGGCAGGGCAGGAGGAAGGAAGGAGGCCCCGTGGGCCACTCACTCTCCTCGGGCAGGTCGTAGTCCTCGGCCTCCCGCTCCATCTGCTGGCACCAGCTCTCCATCTTGTCCACCTCGGCCTGCAGCAGCTTGACGAACCACTCACCGTCGCGGGGGCAGGGGGAGGCCCGGCCCGAGTCCGGGAGGCTCCGGGAGCCGCGCTCCATCCAGGAGTCCCGGCGAGGCGGCGGGGCCAGCGGGGCCAGCGGGGCCGCCCCGCCGGGCTGCTCGTAGGCCAGCTGGTAGCCCTCCCGGTAGGCCCACTGGCCCTGCGTGTGGACGGTCTTGTAGACGGAGTGGGGGCGGGCGGGCTGGGGCTCGGAGGCGTGCCGCTGGAAAGGGCGGCCGAACTGCAGCGCCTTGTCGGCCGTGGCCACGGACAGCCCGGGCAGCCCCGCCGGCCCCTCCAGCTCCAGGTCCGCCTGCACCCCCGCCGTCACGCTGTTGGAGCGCTTAAACCGCGCCCGCCTGCCGGGCACCGGGGAGACGGGCCGCTCAGGGCCGGCACCGAGAGGGCACGGCGCGGGGGCTGGGGGCCCGGGGGCACCGGGCGGAGAGGGGCGGAGGCCGGCACCGCCTGGGCAGGGGGGCGGAAGCTGGGGGCACTGGGGGAGGGGGGTGGAGGCTGGGGGAACTGGGGGAGAGGGGCAGGGGCTGGCACCTCTGAGGGAGAGGTGGCACTGGGGCAGAGGGGCGGAAGCTGGGGACGCTGCGGCAGAGGTGCGGAGGCTGCGAGCACTGCGGGTGAGGAGCAGAAGCTGGGAGCCCCCGGGGAGGGGGGCAGGGCCTGGGACCACCTGGGGAGGCGGGGCAGAAGTTGGGGGCACTGGGGGAGAGGGGCAGAGCCTGGGAGCACTGAGGGAGAGGGGCAGGAGCTGGGGATACTGGGGGAGAGGAGCAGAGGCTGGAAGCACTGGGGGACAGGAGCAGAAGCCGGGGGCATCGAGGGAGAGGGGCAGAAGCCGGGGGCATCGAGGGAGAGGGGCGGAAGCTGGGGGCACTGAGGGAGCAGGGAGGGGCTGGGAGCAGGCAGGGGAAAGGGGTGAAGTAGAGGCTGGAAGCACTGGGGAAGAGGAGCAGGAACTGCAGGCATTGCAGGGGAAGGGAACAGAGTGGGGGATATGTCTGTGCATTTTGATGTGAAATGAGTGGCATTCAGATGAGGTGCAAAATAAAATTTAAATTGGCATGACTTTATTTTTTAAGGCAAGAGCTCAGGCACTTTTTATGGGGGGGGGGGGGCCGCCCTGTGGAGAAGTGTGAGGCGTTGGCGATGCTGAGGGGGAGCCAGAACCGGAGAGGTTGATGGGGGCGGAAGGGGGGGACGGGGGGGGGGACGACAGGAGGGACTTGGATGGGTTGGGGTGAATGGGGGGTTGGAGATGGTGGGAGGAGGGAAGAGGGCTGAGCCTGGGAAGTCCAAGGCTGGGTGGGGCGAAACCTGAGGGGCGTTGGAAGAGGGAGGGCCAGAGATGATCCGGTGCCTCAGTTTCCCCTCCCAGAGGTATCTGAGCCTCACGGTCTGACTTGGGCCCCCACACTGCTTGCGGCACCTTTGAGCAGATAGCAGCGGGGGTGTGATGGGTGAGGAGGAGGGATGCTGAGCCTGGAGGCTTCAGGGAAGACCCCACCCCCCTCCTGCTCCACCAGCCACATGCCTTCCCCCTCCCTCCCAGCTCACTGCCTGCGTGAGCCTGTTTCTAGGGCAACCGGCCCCGGTTGGATGCTGAAGGACCAGGGAAGGAAGCAGGGATCCATCTCCACTCCCCGCCTTCTCCCCGCGCCGACCCTCCAGGAGCTGAAAAGGCAGGGCTGGCAGGGGATGATAAGGGAGAGGGGTATCGTCGGAGCTGCCTCCGTTTCCCCTATAGGGGGAGACAGGAGGGTGGCGGGTGGAATTAGAATGCTGCGTGATCTTCCAGCCCTGACCTTGATCGGGGGTGGAGGGGGTGGCGAGAGAGGGCTTCGGGGAACAGGGATCCCCACCTGTCCAACTGCTCCTACCTCTTATCATCTTCCACCTGCACCCCGATAGAGTGGAACTCTCTCCGGCTCCTGCTCTCCGTATCCGAATCTGAGATCGTCTCCACCTGTGCAAGAGAAGCCCAGGGTCCGGGGGAGGGACCGGGGTCAAAAACGAGGGAGCGGATGGGGGAGACTAGGCCAATCCTCCCCACGCCGCCCTAAGGACACTGCGCTGCACACGGTGAGCGCCCAATCAATACGTACGATCGACTGACTGACTCCGCTCCCCAGCCTGAGGCTGAAGAGAGGCTGGGCAGTACCCCAGGTGCTAACTGTGGTATTTGCTCAGAGTTGACTACGTGCCAGGCGCTGCACTGAGCGCTGGGGTGGGTACAAGCAAACGGGATCGAACACAGACCTCGTCCCGCCTGAGGATCACGGTCTTAATCCCCGTTTTACAGATGAGGGAACTGAGAACTGAAGTGACTTGCCCAGATCTGGCCCCACCGGGGAGCCTGACCTCCCTCTCCCCCCACCACCCCACCACGCACCTACCTGGACACCGATGGACGGCCGCCATTTTCTCTGCCTCGCCAGACTCCGGAGTTCCTCCCGCCCGGGGATGGTCTTGATGATGAGGGTGGGGGGCTTCGGGGAAGCCCGGGACTGGACGGCCCCGAGGTCCAGGGTCACGGCCGAGCCCTTGGCGTCGTCCAGGTTGTCGGCAGAGCCGCAGCGGCCAGCGGGGGGTTCCTGGGGCCAGGCGGGGCCCAGGCCGGGGCCTTCCGGGGGCGGGTAGCTCTCGGGCGTGGAGTCGGTGCTGCTCTGGGCAGTGATGGAGATGCGAGGCGTGGGCTGGGGGCCCACCGGGACCGGGGGAGGCGGGGCCTTGCGGTACCGGAAGGCTGCGGCGAGAGAAGCAGAGGGCGGACCGGGGTCACCTGCCAGAGGGGGTCAAAAGGGAGGGACAGCGAGTCTCCCCACGGCCTACGGCCCCACCCCGGAAGAGCGGCGAGGGGCTAAACATCATCCCGGAAGGCCAACGGCAGTTTGGGGGCGGAGGGGGTCGGGGGGACGGAAGAGAGGGCGGGGAGGTGAGCGTGCCCTTCCCCTGGAGGCTGTCGGGCTACTGGGACTGCCCTTCCCTCGCCCCGTCCCTACCAGAGTGCCTTAATCCGTGCCCCTACGCTTCTTGAAGTGGGAGAAGATTATGCTCGAGAATAATAACGACGATGAGAACTGTGGTCCTTAAGTGCTTATTGTGTGCCAAGCAGCGCGCTGAGCGTTGGGGAAGCCACAGAGCAGTCGGATCGGGCACGGGCCCTGACCCTCATGAGACTCCCAGTAAAAGGGGGAGGGAGGTCGGGCCGCCGGGTGAGAAAGGCAGCGGATCAAGGGCTGCCCGGGCCCGGGGGGCCGGGGGCGGTGGAGTGGGAGGAGGGCAGAGAAGCCCAGGATGGGGGGGTGGGGGGGGGAGGTCGAGCCCCCGGGGTGAGAAAGGCACCGGACGAAGGGCCGGCCGGGCCCGGTAGGGCGGGAGGAGGGCAGAGAAGCCCGGGATGGGGGAGAGGGGGCCGGGGCCGAGGGTCCCGTCCCGGATGGGGGTCGGGGGAGGTGAGCGGGGCTCACAGGTGCTGGGCTTGAGGGTGGTGCTGGGCCCCGCGGCGAAGAGGGGGAGGCAGTCGTCGTCCTGCGAGCAGCCGGCCTGGATGGCGCGGAGGTAGCTGTGACTGCGCATGCGGAAGCAGCCGGGCAGGTCCAGGGCGTCCACCGCCTGCGACTCCATCTCCCCGAACACCGACTCGCACACCGCCTCGAACTGCTGGCTCAGCTCCTCGCTGATCTGGGGGGGCGGGTGGGGCACGACGACAGGGGGCGGGGGGCGGTCGGGGGGCTCCCCCTTGGGCCCGCCCCACCGCCCGCCTCGTCCCCCGCCTTTGCACTTCCAGGGCTGAGGGGCTCCAGCGGCCCGGGCCACCCCTCGGCACGTACTAAGCGCTCAGTAAATACGAGCGAATGAATGAACGAATGAATCCCCGCCCCGGGACGGCCTGGCACCTCCGACTGTTGGCGACGGGGTCAAACAGACCCCTCCCTCCCCGCTCTCCTCCCTCCTCCACACTCCCCTCTCCTCCACGGTCTCCCCCCCCCTCCTCCTCCGCCCCCTCCCCCGTCCTCTCTACTCTTCCCTCCCTTCTCCCCATTTCCCCCTCGTCCCCACCCTTCCCTCCCTCGGACCCCCGACCCCCTCCTCCAGGCTGGCCCGGTCACCTTCCTGATCCGTGTGGAAGCCACGCATCCCCAGGTCCGGCACCTACCTGGCCGGTGGTGAGCGAACGCCCGTAGCCGGGGGCCCGGGGGTGGATCCTGGGAGGTACGAGGCTGTTCGGACAGATAAGGACACCCCCGAGTCAGTAAAGGCCTGGCTGAACGGGGGCCCCGGGGGAGACGGGGCCAGGTAGGAGTGGCAGCGAAAGGCCAGGGAGCTAGAGGAGGCGACAGATGATCACTCTCTCCACATTCAAAGCTTTATTAAAGACACATCTCCTCCAAGAGGCCTTCCCTAACTGAGCCCTCGTTTCCTCTTCTCCCACTCCCTTCTGTCACCCTTGAATTTGGATTTGCTCCCTTTATTCACCCCTCCCTCGGTCCCACGGTACAGAGAAGCAGCATAGCTTGGTGGATGGAGCACGGGCCCGGGAGTCAGAATGACGTGGGTTCTAATCCCGGCTCTGCCATTTCTCTGCCGTGTGACCTTGGGCGAGTCATTTCACTTCTCCGGGCCTCAGCTACCTCATCCCAACCCCAGGGTCCCCGGCCACCGGAGCCCCCGGAGCCCCCGCACTCGTCTCCCACCCGGAAAGGGCCGTCGGACGGCCGAGGGGTCTCGGAGAGGCACGGGACTGATTTGCGCTGGGTACCCCGCCTGTTACCCGGGTGGCTGCCCTGGACCCTTTTCCGCTGCCCGCGACCCTCTGACCTCTCCACGCCCAGCCGCTTCTGCCCTCCCGTGCCCCCCACCTCCAAGGAAAGATGCTGGGGTGGAGGAGAGAACCCGGCTGAGAGGTCCCTGGCAGCGGACAGACCCCTCAGAGGGACTTCGGATTCCTGAGAGGCGCCCCACCAGACCAGGCTGAGACTCTCACGAGAAAGACCCCCCCACACCCACAAAGGTCCCAACCTCCAGAGGACCCAGAGGGAGCGGCTGGACACAGATTTCCCCCCACCATCACCACACACACAGGATTGCCCTTTCTCCAACACACCCTTTGGCCGCCCCCAGCTCCGAGCCCACCCAGCCCCTCTTACTTGATGCGAGCCTGGTCCACACTGGAGGAGCGGCGGTAGGCATGACGACGGGAGAGCCCCTTGGGGGACATCCTGAGGGTGCCGTCCGAGTCCCCGCTGTCCTCATCCCCCATGGCCTTGATGTAGCTGCCGCTCCGCATCCTGCGGCACGGAATCTCCCCGTCCCTGCCCCCGGCCGGGTACCCGCTCCACTCGTCTTGCGGCACCTGTGGGCGAGGGTCGAGGAGGGGTAGCGGTCTGTCACGGGGGCAGAGGAGTCCACGGGGACCCCTTGGCCTGCCTTCCCCCTGCTCCCCACCAGTCGGGCCTCCGCCTCCCCTCCACACACCCCCGCCGTGGACCAGCCGGGATGCCATCTCTCTCTGGGGAGAGAGCAGGGCAGCACCTAGCCCAGAGCTGGACCGGGCGGAGGGACCAGTTCCCTTCCTTCAGCTCCCAAGGGACGGGACTGGTCTGCCTCTACCCTGACCCTTCCCCTACTCTACTCTCAGCCCAGGAGTCCAGTGTTCTTCGGGGGTCGCCAGGGGGATAGCTAAGCATCAGGACTGAGCCAGGAGGAGGCACCTCAGGGGAGAATGGTTGGCAGAGGGGAGGCAGGGAAGAAATGTGCAGAAAAGGGGTCCAGGCCGGAGTCCCATCCACCCCAGCAAACCGAGTACAGGTGGCAGGCCAACTAAGGGGGAACCTCATTAGAATCTGGGAGGTGATCAATCAGTCAGTCGATCAGGGGCATCTGATTATGTTGAGGATCCCCTCAGGGGCCCCGGTGGCCCAAGAGAGCAGGTGAGTGACGAGGGGAGGCAGGGATGGTGGGGGACATGTGCGGTAGTGACCCCCGGGTGGACAAGTCTCTGGCGCTGCCCGCTCCACCCTTGGGGGCGGTTTGACCTCTGACCCCCAGATAGTGTCAAAGTCCTGGCTTTTAGCCCAAGGCCTGTCTGTCTCCAGCCCACTCACCGGGGCCAAAATCTGCCAGCCAGTGACGAGTCGGAGTACGGTTGATTTGTTTTTCCAAGGCTGAAGAGCTCTCCCAGAGCAGAGGGGAGCAGAGCACTCACCTGAATGCTGTCCCCTTCCTCTTCCCCCTCCCGCTCTCCAGATTCCCCCACCACCACTAAGCCAAGCTAGACCCTCCCCACAAGTCACCCTGGAAAGAACACAAGCCAAGGGACAACTAAAATAAAAAAAACTTGGGACCCCACTTCACCTCCCACCCAGACCAGTGAAGCTGAGTCCAGTAACCTGGCACAGAATAAGAGAAAATGGACCCCCCAGGTGCAGCAGGAGAGATTGTAGTGAGACGGAAGGAAGAACTTTCCTGTCTAGGAGATCCCTCTGTCAGGCCAGACCAGAGGCATGGGGATATGCATTCGTTCATGTGTGTCTCTCTCTTTAATATAAACTGCCCCCCCGCCTAGAACTTTGTCATGGACAAAGAAACCAGGACTGGAAGCCCTGAGAACTCCCTAAGAACTCCCAGCAGGAAGTGGTCCAGGCGATGTGGAGGAACAGAATGTCAGGGTTATTAAACGGGCCCATCTTTTGCAAGCTTTCCCTTCCCATCTGACAGACCACCGCTCTCCCCACTTTCCAAACCTTCCTAAAATCCTTTCTCCTCCAAGAAGCCTTCCCTAAGTCCTCATTTCCTCTACCTACCCTCCCCTCTGCATCGACCACGCTCTCGGCTGTGTTTCCGCTAAGCACTTTGATACTCACCCCGGCCCCACGGCTCTTATATAAATATCCTAATATTTACTCTACTATTTTCCCCTCTCCGTAATTGGTTTTAATGTTTGTCTCCCCAGGTTGACGTTAAGTTCCTCGTGGTCAGGAATCACATCTACCAACTGTTATATTGTACTTTCCCAAGGGCTTAGTAAAATGCTCCACCCACAGTAAGCACTCAATAAATACCAACGATTGATTTATTTGGGCCAACTGGTGTGACACATAGAGCAGATCGCCAGGGGCGTGGGACGTCAGTCCACATCAGTCTCTTCCCTACCTGGTGCCCCCCTCACCGAGCTGGGCCAGGTTCTGTGTCCCCCCCAGGTATCTTCATCCCTGACTCGGGCAGAGCAGAGCAGAGCAGAGCCATGGCTTAGAGCCCAGCACTGTCCACTAGAGTCTCAGAGAGGCCATGGAAAACATAACGGCAGGGAAACGAGGTAACGGTAACGACAAAATTAAGGTTTCCGTCAGGTGCTTACCCTGTGCCAAGCACTATACCAAACGCTGGGGTAGATACAAGACAATTAATTTGGACACAGGCTCTGTCCTAAACAGGACTTACAGTCCTAAGTGGGAGGGAGAACTGGTATTGAATTCCTTTCTTCTTATAGATGTAAGGAAATGTGTCTATTGTACTGTTACGGTCTACTCACCCAAGCACTTAGTACAGTGCTCCGCACACAGTAAGCAGTAAATAAATACAATTGATCGATTATAGATGAGGACACCGAGGAACGGCAGAGTTAGGCGGCTTGCCCAAAATCACATAGCAGACAAGTGGAGGAGCTGGGATTAGCGCCCAGGTCCTCTGACACCTAGGCCTGAACTCTTTCCTCTAGGCTTCTCCTCACCTGCCACGTCCTCTCTTTCTCTGTCTCTGTCCCACCCCCTGCCCCCCACCCAGGATCACATCCACCGTGCACCAGAGAAGGCCAGGAAGGGATCCCCCGTTTGAGCTGGATCTCAGTAGAAGAAGGCCAAATGGTTCAGTCATTTCTTCCCCCAGTTCTAACCCAGCTTCCTCTGGCCTGGCTCCCGGCCCCTGTTTCCCATCCCGGCCCCCGGGGTTTGGGGCAGGCTCCGGGTGCAAGACACCTCAAAGTATCTGGACTCCAGCTCGTCTCCCTAGGCACCCAAGCCCACCGGCTGACTCCTCTGGAGTGAAAGAGAGCTGGGGGCCAGAGCCAGACCGGGCATGAGGAGGAGCGGGCAGGGCCCGGCTGGTTCCCCTCTCCCCCCCCTTCCTCGTTTGGCTGCTCTCCCCCTTTCGGGGGCGGGGGCGGGTGGTCCACTCTCCTATGGGTTTAGGGACAGGAAATCGGTGGACCATGAAACCAGCTGGGAACCGGGAACTCCCTGCCAGAACCTTAGCCCCGCCCCTCCCTCCCCTTGCCCGGGGGCCCCTGGCAAGAGGATGATAATGAGGCAGCTCCCAGGCCTCAGACTTCCAACAGGGGTTGGGAAGGGGGAGTTTGGATGGTGGAAAGCAAACACTCAGCACTTCAGAAAGCAGGGGGTAGGCCTGCCAATGGAGAAACTGAGGCACCAGGTGGAGAAGCAGCGGAGAGAAAGCGCAGGGGATCTGAGTCCCGGACTGAAACTACTCCTCTTAGTCCCCAGAGACTCCAAGAACAGATGCCCCAGGATCTGTCCCAGCCCCACCCCGGCCCCTCGGGCCCGGCCCCGCTTCCAGCAAGTCTGCAGCCGGATTCGGAGGAGCTTCGAGCTGGCTGAAGGATCAATCCGAAGCTGAGCAGTTAAGGGGACCCGGTAGCCCCCGAAAGCCGGAGGGGATGAACACGGAGGCCCCCCCAGAAAGCTGGAAGGTCGAATCTGGGAGTCCAGCCGAGGAGAACGGCTAAACCGGTGGGCGGGAGGTCGGGGGTCAGAGCAGAGGGGAATAAAAAGAGCAAGAAGGAAGCACGGGGCGGGGGAGCGGGCCGCGTGGGGGAAGGTGGTGGATTCGTTTCGGGGCTGTCAGAGCCCGGCCTCGAGCGGGGGAGTGGAGGTGGGCGCCCTTCTCCGTGCTGAGAGCAGAGTGAGGTGCGGGGGGAGGAGGAGAGAATCAGAGGGAGAGATCGGGGGGAGCCACGGCTTGGGCCCCTCCGGACGGGTCCAGCCCCTGCCTCTGAGGACAGTCACATCTGGAAGCGGCTGGGCTTCCTCCGCCCATTCCCGGGATCCCCGTCCGGAGCCCCCCTCAGCCGTCCACGACCCCCGGGCCCGGCCCCCCGACGGCCCCTCCCCGCCCACCCGGGCCCGGCCGGGCCTTCCGGAAGGCAGAACTCGGCAGCCCGCCGGCCTCCCCCCCCGAGAGCTGCCCGGTATAAACGGATGGTCAGCGAGGTCAGCGGTTGAGGGTGGGGCCGGGGGGCGGCCGGGGGTTTGACCGCTCGGAAGGCCGAGGCCCTGAGGTCAGATCACGGGGGTCTCAGGAGCTCCGACCCCACCCGTCCTCCGGCCGGGGGTGGCGGGGCAAGGGGAGGAATTCCGAGCCGCCGGGGAGGAGGGGTTCTCAGTGGCCGAGGGGACCGGGAGAACGGGAGGGAGGGAGTTGTCAGCGTCCGGAGCTGCAGATAACGTTGCTATTTGTTAAGCGCTTACTGTGTGCGGAGCACCGTTCTAAGCGCTGGGGGAGATACAGGATCATCAGGTGGTCCCACGTGAGGCTCACGGTCTCAATCCCCATCTGACAGACGAGGTAACCGAGGCCCAGAGAAGTGAAGTGACTCGCCCCCGGTCAGTCACACGGCTGACAAGTGGCCGGGCCGCCATTCGAACCCACGGCCTCCGACTCCCAAGCCCGGGCTCCTTCCACTGAGCCACGCTGCTTCTCTGCAGATCCGACCTTCACCCGCCCCCCCCCCCCCGGCCCCGCGGCCCACCTCCCCCCGGGGTCGTCCCTGAGCCTTCTCCGGCGGCCCCCGCCCCTCACCTGAAGGTAGTGGTAAGCCCCGTCCTTGCTCTTGGGGTCCGGCAGGCCGAGGGACTTGTCCGGCTCGGGCCCGGCCCCGGGGTAGGCCTCCCGGGCCTGGCTGACGGTCAGGGAGTGCCAGGAGCTCCGTTTGACGGTCTGGCCGTCCAGGGACAGGGACATCCCGGCGCAGGCCAGGCAGCGGCCCTCGCCGCCCCCGCCCTTGAGACTCTTCAAGGTCAGATCTCGGAAGGCACTGTCGGGCGGGTCCAGGCAGAAGGGCGGGGCCCCGGACTCGGCCCCGGGCCGCCCGGCCAGCAGGTAGCCGCTGTCGCTGTCCAGGTTGTCGTCGGAGCTCCACCAGCCCATCATCTTGGGCCGGTGCCGGCCCTCCGGCTTGCGGTCTTTGCTCTTGCTGCGTTTGCCGTGGCGGGACTGGTGGTGGTGGTGATGGTGGTGGTGGTGCTGGTGGTGGTGGTGGTGGTGGTAGCCGTCGGCGCCCCCGCCCCCGCCCCCGGCCCCGGCCCCGGCCCCGCCCCGGCCCTCCGCCTTGGTCCCGTTGTACTCCCGCTTGCCGGGGGCCTCCAGCGAGTGAGACTTGGCGAAGAGCCTCTGGACCGAGTGGACCAGGTGGCGGATCCGGCTGGGGCTCTCGCTCCGGGCCTCGGGGGCGGCGCCGGGCCCCCCGGCCGCCCCGGGGCCCCCGGCCGCCCCGGGCCCCCCGGCCCGCTGGTACTGGAGGGTGTGGAAGCCGTCGGGCTGCAGGGGCAGCTGCTTCTCGAACTGGTCCAGCAGGGTCGGGGGCAGGCGGGCGATCTTGCCCGGCTGGTGGGCCGCCGCCAGGGCCATGCAGTCGTCGCAGGCGTCGTAGGGGCCCGGGCCTTGGTGCGTCCTGGGGAAGGTGCTGCTGCCCGGCCCGCCGCCGCCGCCGCCGCCGCCGCCGCCCCCCGCGGCCTCGCTCGGCTCGGCGAGGCTCGGCCCGGCCCCGGGGGCTAGGCGCACCCCGGCCCGGGAGGAGTAATAGAGGTGGTCCAGGGAGCAGGGCTCCGAGGAGCCAAGGCGGTAGAGGGGGCGGGGGTCCGGCCCGACGGGCCCGAAGTCCAGGAGCCGGCCGCGGTCCTCCGGGAGGCAGTGGTAGGGGGGCTGGCTGGTGAGGTTGCCATGGTAACCCTTCATGGCGTCAGGGCCGGGGCCGGCCCCGTGGGCTCCTCCCGAGGTCGGGGACCGGGCCCGGGGGCCCACCTGTGGGAGCGAAGAGGTCAGATCTAGAGGGATGCTAAGAGCACGGTGACGATCGTGATGGGGATGATGGTCGTATTGGAAAAAAAAACCACCCCAGAGCCAAACACCTCCTCCCAGGAAGCCTTCCAAGATTGGCCGCCCCCTTCTCCTCCCTCCGTTCTGGGCCGTCTACGCCCAAGAGCCTTCTCACGCCCCTGTCCCTCTGCTACCCGGAAGATTTTTGTGGCCGAGAACCGGGGCGAACCGAGCTTCATTTCGGGGATGGTTTGGGGGTTCCCTCCGTCCGCCTGGCTTCCAGGACCCCAGCCCGGTGCCCTACAAGGCAGGAAGTACTCAGTAAAGACGACCGGTGAGGATGGAGATCGCGAAGACGAAAGATACCCGGGGCGGGGAGTGGGGGGGGGGGGGGGCCTGGACCATTTAAGGACATCCTCAACCACCGGCCGCGCCTCGGCTCAGCTCCGCGCTGACTGACATCCAATCGTTGTTCTGAAGTTGTCCGGGGAAATCCGGACAGAACCGTTACGGAAGAGATCGAGCCGGATGAACGAAAGACACTGGTCTTTCGGATTCGAAGTAGACACCGCCGGGGGTGAAATTCACCCGTGAGCGCGAGTGGGGCTGAAAAGGCCAATGCGAGATTCGCAGTCCCGGCCACGCTTTGGGCCCACGGAAAGTCTGCCCCTGGTCCGCGCTACCTTTAATGTCGCGTCTCGGGCTTCTGCTGAACTTTCTCAAGCGCTTAACACGGTGCACCGCTCCCCTTGGGCTCTCACTACTCTAGAGGCACACAGGTACCCGCCGCAACTGACACATCTCCGCCCTATGAATGTGCCTGTACGTTCTTCTTTGTATGGAGCTTCCATTCTCGTGTCTGTGTTTCTTTGTATGTTTGTGTGTCTGCGTCTCTGCTGCCTCCCTCAATAGTCTGGCAGCTCCAGAGGCACGGGATGTCTGGTTGTCTTCTCCTCGCTTCCCTGCGCGCACACAAACACACACATACGCACGCGTGCACACACGCACACGGTATGGACTGGTAGAGGACAATACATGCGGTGGACACTCGGGTACAGGCTGCTGACCTATTAACTGGCCACTCCGCCCACTACCCTGACCCCTTTTCCTCTAAAGGCTGCAGGTACCTGTCTGGTCTTTTTTCTACTTTTTGCTTCTGTATAAGGTCGATGCATGCGTCTCTATGTCCCCATTTTACAGAGGTGGGAGAGCTGAGGCCCCTAGAGGACAAGCCGCTGGCCCTAGGTCACCCAGCAAGTCGGCGGTGGTGCTCAGGAGGACTCAGGCACCCCGGCTCCCAGTGCAGCCCTCTTTCAACTTGACTGTGAATTTGCGGGAAGGGGAGGAAAGTAGAACAGAGTCCGGCCCACCCTCCCCAGCCCCCACCCACCCACGGATCCTTCGGTAGGATCCTCCCCAATCCCAGGGAGCCGAAAGAACCATGAGGCAGAAGGAAATGGCTGCCAAGAGCCAGCCTCTCCCTCCCTCCGGTCCTCCATCCACTCCTCCCTCCGGCTTTCCATCCTGTGCTCTCTCGGGCCCTCCATCCGGTGCTCCCTCTGGCCTTCCATCTACTCCTCCGTCTGATCAGTCCTCTCTCTGGCCCTCCGTCCAGTGCTCCCTCGGGCCTTCCGTCCGGTCTTCTCTCTGGCCTTCCGTCCAGTCCTCTCCCCTCTCCCACCCAACCCCGGGCCGTCCAGAAAGGGGGCAGGGCCGAGTTGGGTTTCCGGCAAGTCCACTGTTTCCCCCTCGTTAGGATCTGTCGGAGGGTTGGCTCCGTGATGCCTGTCAATGAGCAAATTACTTATTCTCCAGCACAGCTTGGCTAATTAGCAGTCATCGTTAGAGAGCTCGTTAGCATATCCGACAAGGCCGAGCCCATCCTGGGCGGCTGGAAGCTGCCGGCGAGGGGGAAGCAGAGGTGGCCCGGGTTGGGGGAGGAGGGAGGCCCGCCGGAGCTCCCCCCCGGGTCCCTCCCCCGGGCCACAGATGTGGTGGTCGTGGAAAGAGAATGACTCACCAGCCCCCACTGCTCCAAGATGGGCAAAGATGACCTTCCTCTCTGTGAAGGAAGTGGAGGAGATTTGGTCTCTGGCCCTCCGTCCAGTCCTTCCTTCCACCCTTAATTCTCCCACTTTCTCTCCTATCCCCAACCCTAGAGAAACAGCGTGGCGCAGTGGATAGAGCATGGGCCTGGGAGTCACAAGGTCATGGGTTTTAATCCTGGCTCTGCCACTTGTCTGCTGTGTGACTTTAGGAAATCATTTCACTTCTCTACGCCTCAGTTACCTCATCTGTAAAATGGGGATTGAGTCTGTGAGCCCCAAGTAGGACACAGGGACCGTGTCCAACCTGATTGCCTTGTATCTAGCCCAGCAATTAGAACAGTGCTTGGCACATAGTAAGCGCTTAACAAATACTATCATCATCATCATCATCATCATCAATCTGCGGAGGACAAACCGGCCTCAAACCAAGCATGGCAACAGACGACATGGAGCACAACGCGATGGCATCACACGCGACATTTGGCAGGAGTCTCTCCGAAGTCAACGGAACCTAGAGCCGTTCTCCAGTGGCAGCCAACCCCCTGGGCCCCAAATCCGAGGTGTACCTCCTCCCCAGGCCCCCAAAACTCGGGCACCACTTCCGAGCCGCGGAGCTCGGCGACAGGAGGCAGGGGCAGGTGATGACCCTCATATCCCTTTCCCCTAGTGACCCGGCCACGTATTTTGTTGAGAAAATTGAAAAATCTCCCCCGCTCCTCTCCAGTCCCTCCCTCCTCTTCTACCCTCTTCTACTCTCCCAATTTTCCCAGCAGTGTTTCAAGAAGAGCTCTCTCGCCTCCTTTCAAAATCTACTCCTTCCACCTTCGCCTTTGACCCCAACCCTTCATACCTTATCAAAACATTTGCCCCTGCCTTCGTCTCTCCCTGACCACCATCTTCAACTGTTCCCTCTCAGTGGCTTCTTCCCCACTGCTTTAAAACTGGTGCATGTCTCCCCTATCCTAAAAAATCCTCCCTTGACCCCACGGCTCCCTCCAGTTATCGACCCATCCCCCTCCTACCACTCCTCTCCAAACTCCTTGACAGAGTTGTCTACACCCGCTGTCTCTGAACTTACTGTGTGCAGAACACTGTAATAATAATAATAATAATGTTGATATTTGTTAAGCGCTTACTATGTGCAGAGCACTGTTCTGAGCGGTGGGGTAGATACAGGGTAATCGGGTTGTCCCACATGAGGCTCACAGTCTTAATCCCCACTTTACAGATCAGGTCACTGAGGCACAGAGAAGTTGAGTGACTTGCCCAAAGTCACACAGCTAAGTGGCAGAGCAGGGATTCGAACCCATGACCTCTGACTCCCAATCCCATGGTCTCTCCACTGAGCCACGCTGCTTCTCGTCAACTAGGATTTAGCACTTTGCTAAACACTGGGATAGATACAATGCAGTCAGATCAGGCTAGTCGAAGCTCCTGGGATCTTTTTCAACTCTGCAGCTTAGAGTTGGGAGGGAACAGTCAAAAAAGTACAACCCTCAGGAGCCATCTGACGGTCCCCTCTAGACTGTGAGCTCGTTGTGGGCAGGAATGTGTCTGTTGTTATATTATGCTCCCCCAAGCGCTTAGTGTAGCGCTTTGCACACAGTAAGCGCTCAATAAATACTACTGAATGAATAAATGAGTGAATGAACCTGCTCCCGGCCCCAGGGAAATGGAATCCTAAACTCGATGTAGGCAGGGAATGTGTCTGTTTATTGCTAGAGTATACTCTCCCAAGCGCTTAGTACAGTGCTCTTCACATAGTAAACACTCAATAAATATGATTGAATGAATGAATCCAAAGTCGAGAAGCAGCTCGACCTAGTGGATAGAGCATGGGCCTGGGTGTAGGAAGGACCCGGATTCTAATCCTTCTTCACCACTTCTCTGCTGTGTAACCTTGGATAAGTCACTTAACTTCTCTATACCTCATTCATTCATTCAGTAGTATTTATTGAGCGCTTACTATGTGCAGAGCACTGTACTAAGCACTTGGAATGTGCAAATCGGTAACAGATAGAGACAGTCCCTGCCCTTTGAAGGGCTTACAGTCTAATCGGGGGAGACGGACAGATAAGAACCTCAGTTACCTCATCTGTAAAATGGATATTAAAACTGTGACCCCCATGTAGGATATGGACTGCATCCAACCTGATTAGCTTGTATCTACCCCAGTGCTTAGTAAGTGCTTAAAAAATACAAACAAAAAACAACACAATTTTCTGGATCCAGTGTATCCCGATCCTAAGTGAAGTCTTCCCTCAATCTTTCCCGCTGCACTCGAAGTCAGAGAACCTTCTGGGAGCCACGAAGTGAAGCTGTTTCGCCCCAAATCCCTAAGTTCTAGGGCTCCCTCTGTGTTCTCTCTCTCTCTCTCTCCCTGGTCTCAGTTCCTTGGCTAATCAGGCCCCTAATTGGCTCATTGCCATTGCCTTAATGATGGCCATTTCTTGTCCCACACACTCTTCCGATAGTTCTATTCCTCGTCCCCTCTCCGCTAATGAGCTGGTGTTTTCTTTGGCATCTGTATCTCTAAACGGATCTGGCAGTCTGTTCCAGGCAGGAGTGACCAGCCTCCTCCAGAAAACCGGAGCCTCAGATCCTATGATCCCGTTACTCCAGCTCCTCCTGCCCCATAGATCTGTGGTCTGGCACGACCCCCACTCCCCAGGCCTCATCAACTCTCCTCTCCCTGCTCCCCGATCCTTCAGGCTCTCCCTTCTCCCTGCTCCCCCGGCCTCCGGCCTCTCCTTTGTCCCTGCTCCCCGGGCCTCCAGGTCCTCTCTTCTCCCGGCTCCCCTAGCCTCCAGCTCTCCCCTCTCACATAGGGACCAGCACACATTCAATCAATCAATCCTATTTATCGAAAGCTTACCGTGTATAGAGCATTGTACTGAGCTCTTGGGAGAGTACAGTATAACAATATACCATAACGAGCACAAAGACACACAGACACACACCCAAACATTCATACACTTACATAGAGACAAACATGCCAAGACACACACATGGACTCATATACTCACATAGGGATGCGTACGCACACCCACACATTCATACAGTTCACCTAGAGATGAACCCACCCACACCCCCTCACGCACCCACATAGGACACACGCACGCTCATGACATGGACCTACACACACGGACACACACACACGCACACTCACTTCATTGACGCTCTCCTCACGGAGAGCAGAAGCCTCCTGGAACGGCCCCCAGGGGAGGCAGCTGCTGACAGCTGCTCTCTGTCTTTCCTTCAAGGACAAGCCAGATGCTGGCAAGCCAGCCACTCCCCCCCACCCCACCCTGTGTCCCCCCCCTCCCATTTCCCCATCCCCCCTACCTCCGTCATGGAGCTCAAGGGCCTGTGAGATTTGCGGGGGACCCGGGAAGGGGGTCCGTCTGCTCTCCCTGATGAATGTCTGTCCCCCAACCCCCCCAGTGCCAATCCCCATTGCCCCACCGGTCACCCCAAGCCAGGGCCAGCCGGGGAGAATGCCTGTCGGTTCTCAGGGGCGGGAGCCGGGAAATGGGTTGAACATGCCCACGCATGCTCCAGCCCCTTCTCTGCCCGGTGCCTGCAGCAGGAGGGATCACTGTCAGACTTCAGGAAGAACTTCCCAACAGTCGGGAGCCCGAGATCAGCAGACGGTGGGTGCGGATGATGGGATTTCCTCTGGGGATTATCTCAGCCTGGACCCTTAGCCAAAGCTTTGCTGCCCCAACTAGTAAAGAATTCAAGACGAGGGAGGGGGAGAGAGAAAGAGAGACAGAGAGTCCAAGCCAGGCTGAGAGAAAGGGAGGACGGGATTCGGGGGGAGAGGGGGAGGCGGGGGGAGAGGGGGAAGGGAGGGTGGAAATGGAGAATTAAAGAGCCGGTATCTCCCAATGTTAAGGAAGCCAAATTGATTTAAATATTGAAAACACTTGAGTGTAAGTGAGTCAAAATAAGCGAGCAACACATCATTATGTGCCAGGCCCGCCTTTGTGCTGTGGAATTAGACGAATTAAACAAAGCCGAGCCGGCTGATTCGGGCCTGTAATTTGCTCATAAAGGCGCCTGCATGTAGCTGTCAGAGGCAGGCGGGAGCCGGGCGGTGCAGGGGAATAACCTCCGTGGGAATTGGGAGGAAGGAGAGGGGAGCCCGCAGGGACTAGAGAGGCGGGAGCCAGGATCTAGTGCTTAATAGCCGTGGAATGGTCGCTCCTCTGTGCGGGTCATTTTGTCTCTCCCCACCCGCGCCCCTCCTCCCAGGCAGTACTCCCCACTCATCCCATAGCAGTTCCAGTCATTTCTAGCCCTCAGGAATAAATCTCCATGGCTCTTCCACTCTGTGTATCTTCTTCCCACCCTGCTAACCGCCGAGAACCCCAAGGAGCTCCCGCCCTGGCAGACTACTGGACTCAGGGAGAAATAACATGATTTAGTGGATAGAGCACAGGCCTGGGAATCAGAAGGACCTGGGTTCTAATTCCAGCTCTGCCGCTGGCTTGCTGTGTGACTTTGGCAAGTCACTTCACTTCTCTGGACCTCAGTTCCCTCATCTGTGAAACGGGGATTAAGAGTGTGAGCCCTATGTAGGACAGGGACTGTAACCAATTGGATTCACCTGTATCTATCCCAGCTTTTAGAACGGTGCTTGGCACATAGTAAGCGCTTAACAAGTACCATAATAATAATTATTATTATTATCAGGGGTCGAGGAGATGTGTCTCCAGGCTGGGCTTCAGGCATCCAGCCATCCTGAACAAGAGAAAAATGTGTCACCCCTCCCGTTCTGAAGGACATCACGTGCAACAGTTGGCAGATGTCTACACGAAAAACTTTTGCTACTGCCTGCAGTCGCACCTGCAGTCGGAATTCGACTGAACGCCCCGGACAGCTCTCCTCGAAGACCGTTCTAATGGATGGCTTATTGTCTGCCCGCCATCTTTGTGAAAGACCATTTCATCCCCATCTTTGAGAAGGGCCACTCGACCGTCATCTTTATAAGGGCAGGTGCGACCACCCTATTTAAGAAGGGGCATGCAGTCACCATCTTAGTGAGTGGCTATGCAGTCTCCACCTACGAGGAGGGCTGCAGAGATGTCATCTTGGTGAGGGGGAAGTCTGCTGTTATCTTTAAAAATGATCACCCTGTCTGTCATATTTAAAAAATGGCCACCCCTGGCCGTGCACCTAAGAGAAGGGCTGCAGAACTATCAAATTTGTGAAGGGCAGGACAGCAGCCATTTTTTAAAACGACCACCCAGCCACCATCTCTGTGAAGGGCCATTCTGTCACTCCTTCCACGTAGTGTCCTGAAGCAGTTGCTCACCTCACTTACTGTGGGAAGCTAGACCTCTCTGTCCCTGAGGATAGAGGGTCTCCTAGGTGGAGAAGTGGGCAAACCTCTCTGGATAGGAGCCCCTGCATGTGGGGAGATTCAGTACAGGTGACTGATGGGGGAGGGGAAAAGGGCCGGCTGAGACCCAGGCCTTATGGGGAGTGGGGAAGGGGAATGAAGAAACGGGGAGGTGATGAAAGGCAAGGGGGTCACTGTGAGGAGAGAAGAAGGCCCGGGGACACACACACACACACCCCGACCCCCTCAGCCATTCTTCCCGGGAGCTCCAACATGGAGAGAGACTCTGATCTGGCAAACACAAGGAGCAGAACCTCCTGAGTCTCCCCGGGTCCCATCCTGAGGCTCTGAGTTCACTGGCTGCGCACCTCACCCAGCACCATAGGCCAGCAGAGTGGGGAGCCTGCAGGAGAACAGAAGCAGAATGCATCCGGAGAAGGAATTGGGAATCCGGTTGGGGAGAAGAACCACGGGGAGGTCATTGTCCCCACCACCCCATGGCCCCTGGGTGGATAGACAATTCAGTAACTATTCCTGACCAGTCCTCGACGACACTCTGTCCACGGCTACAGAGAGAAGAAGAGGGGGAGGGAGAGAGAAGGAAAGCGGGGAGGGGCGAAAGAGGAGAAGTGAATGATTGAGAGTGACAGGTACTGCCTGTCAGGGAGAGCGCAATCCGAGGAGTAGGTTGAGCGGGCCGGACAGAGAGACCCCAAGGGAGTTGGGTGGGAGGAGAGGAATGGATAGGGGTGAGGAGTGGGGCTGGAATGTAGAACAGGCTGGGTTTTCTAAAGAGATACCGTTAGGCAGTTTTCTTGGCTGGGCCGCACAAGTCCACAGCTCTGAAGGGAAAGAAAGAAGGGAAAGAACACATTTTTCCCTTGCTCAGATGGCCAGATGTCTGAAGCCCGGCCTGGGGACACAGCCCTTCGACCCCTGATAATTATTAGTATTATTATTATTATTGTATTTAAGTCTTACTATGTGAAGTACTGTTTGAACCGTTCCCAGGGCCCTCGGGTGACGGGGACAGGAACTAAGGGAGATGGAAGGCAAGGACAGGCAGGGATTGGTGGCCAAACACTGAGGGGAGAGACAATATCTATACCTTGCTTTCCCTCCTCCTCCAAGCCTCATCCCTCCTCTCCGACTCAGCCACTTACCTTCTAGGACCTTCCATTGTCCCAGTCATCGGCTTCCCTGGCTCAGCCCGGCCAGGAGCTCCCCTCCAGCAGTGCTGGAAACCCCCAATCCTGAAAGGGGGAAGAGCAGAGAGAGGAAGAAGGGGTAGAGAGAGGTGAGAAGAGGCAGTTCCCGGGCCAGCTCACACAGAAACTATAATATTCATTCATTCATTCAATCGTATTTATTGAGGGCTTACTGTGTGCAGAGCACTGTACTAAGCGCTTCGAAAAGTACAATACAGCAATAATAAGAATAGTAATAGTACTTGTTAAGCACTTACTATACGCCAAGCAGTGTACTGAGCGCTGGGGTAGATACAGGGTAATCAGGTTGTCCCACGTGGGGCTCACAGTCATCATCCCCATTTTACAGATGAGGGAACTGAGGCACCGAGAAGTTAAGTGACTTGCCCACAGTCACACAGCTGACAAGCGGAGGAGTCGGGATTTGAACCCATGACCTCTGACTCCCCAGCCCGAGCTCTTTCCACTGAGCCACCCACGTGGGACAACCTGACTACCTTGTATATACTTCAGTGTTTAGAACAGTGCTTGGCACGTAGTAAGCGCTTAACAAAAAACATTATTGTTATTATTATGGGGGCTGGGTCCTCCCTCCCCTCCAGCCTCCAGGTGGGGGACAACATCTTCAGAACAAAAACTGTTCCCTCCTCCCTCCCGCCCACCCCACCCTCTCCTTTCAGGGGCAGCTCTGGGGCAGAGGGGCACGGACTGAGCCCCGCTACCAACCCGGAATGGGGCAGATGAGGAGGAAAACAAACAGCAAGACTTATTTATGTGAATGTCTGTCTCCGCCCCCCCCGTCTGAAAATTCATTATAATAATAATAATGTTGGTATTTGTTAAGCGCTTACTATGTGCAGAGCACTGTTCTAAGCGCTGGGGTAGATACAGGGTAATCAGGTTGTCCCACGTGAGGCTCACAGTTAATCCCCATTTTACAGATGAGGGAACTGAGGCACAGAGAAATGAAGTGACTCGCCCACAGTCACACAGCTGACAAGTGGCCGAGACGGGATTCGAACCCATGACCTCCGACTGCCAAGCCCGGGCTCTTCCCACTGAGTCACGCCGCTTCTCTATGGGAAGGGAACGTGTGTGCCAACTCTGTTGTACTGCACTCTCCCAAAAGCTTAGTACAGTGCTCTGCACGTAGTAAGCGCTCAATAAATACCAATGATTGATAATGAATATTCAAATGAGGCGGAAGGGAGTCTAGAAACTCTGTTGTAGGGGAAGTGAGAACGTTATCCCAGGTCCTGAAAAGCAACTCCTGGCGTGGGCCCGAGGATTGCAACGGGAGGGATTTGGTCTGGACGATCCAGAGAATTGCCTTTCGGCAGGGAGGAAACGGATCAACCAATCAATTGATTGAGCTCCTACTGAGTGCTAACCACTCTGCTAAGTGCTTGGTAGCAAGACACTGGAATTTACAATCTAGCGGGAGATTCAGACGAAAGTTGTCGAGGGGGGCGAAATGGGCAAGAGCCGTTAGAAACCATCGAAAATCGAAAATCCACGTCTCGGCAGACAAGGGGAAGGACAAAGGGTCATTGGCGGGGGGCCTCTGAAGGTCATCTTGACCATTTCCCTATCTGAGGGAAGGCCCGAAGGTAGGCATTCTCCCCGTTGTGCAAAATCAACCACTTTATTGTAAGTTCCCTGTTGGTAGGGAGCGTGTCTAATAATAATAATAATGATAATGGTATTTTTAAGCGCTTACTATGTGCCAACCACTGGTCTAAGCGCTGGGATAGATACAAGGTAATCACGTTGTCCCACATGGGGCTCACAGTCTCAATCCCCATTTTACAGATGAGGTAACTGAGGCCCAGAGAAGTGACTTGCCCAAGGTCACTCAGCAGACAAGGAGTGGAGCTGGGATTAGAGCCCACGTCCTCTGACTCCCAAACCCGTGCTCTTTCCACCAAACCACGCTGCTTCTCAGCAGAGTCTTCCAGCTCTACTGGACTGTCCTCTTCCAAACGTTTAATACAGTGACTGATTGGTTGATTGACTGATTGAGGGTTCTCAGGTGGTTCTCCAGGGGGCCACTAAAGGGCCACACACCAGGGGCGAATGTCCCTGGAGAGGATTGGCTCTTTCCCCCCCATCCCCCTCGCCAATTATGGAAAAGGAACTCAGGGCATAAGGCTCTGCCATCCCCCTTCCACTGTCCCCAGGCTTCAGGAAACAGGTCTGAGTCTTGCAGGCCCGGAACAGCAACAATAATTGTTGGTTTGTTGTTGTTCTCGTTGAGAAGGACCTGGGTTCTACTCTTGGCTCCACTACTTCTCTGCTGTATGACCTTGGACAAGTCACTTAATTTCTCTGTGCCTCAGTTACCCCATCTGTAAAATGGGGATTAAGTCCTATTCCTTCCCACCCGATATTGGACAGGGGCTGTGCCCGACCTAATTAGCTTGTTTAGAAGTGCTGTGCTTAGCACCCCAGTGCTTAGAACAGTGTTTGGCACATAGTGAGCTTAACAAATGTCATTAAAAATAACAAAAAGAAACCCACCCCAACTTGCCCGAGGTCACAGAGCAGGCCAGCGGCCATGGAGGCCTCTCGCTCTGTCCACTGGGCTATGCTACTTCCCTAAAACCATAAGAAGGTGAAGCAGATACCAGCCAACTTATCCAACCCCCTGCCTCTGTAAAACCCGGCTGTAACAGACAAGATCTTCTTCTACGCTAATACATTTCCAGAAGAAGAGATTCCACACTCTGCTTTGGCCTAAAATGGCTTCTCCTTATGTCTAACCTCAATCCCACTCACTTCAGTTGCAGCTTCCCTTTCCTCATTCTAGCCTTAGTGGAGATGGAGCACCACAGATTCTCATAACCCTTCTTGAATTGAAAGCCAAGTTATCTCCCCTCGGCCTTCTTGCCTCCGAGCAAAGAGCCCTTCTTCCCTTTCCTCTCAGCACGACTTTCCAGCTCACATCTTGCCAGCGGCACTGTTCTTCCCTAAAACCACTTTTTAGCTGAGACTCTCTAAATTGGATACCGCATTGGATCTCCAACTCCTCCCAGGTCACTTCCACGATATCCGCAACAAACAAAAACTCCTCGCCTTTGGTTTTAAGGCACTCAATCAGCTCCACCCCACCTACTTTACCTCGCTGATCTCCTCCTATAACGCAGCCCACACATTGCTCCTCTAATGTCAATCTATTCACTCTTCCTCAATCTCACCACCGACCCTTTGTACACTCCTCTCTCTTGCCAAGTACTTCCTTCCCCTTCATATCCTACAGATGACCACTCTCTCCATCCTCAAAGTCCTCCTAAAATCACATCTTTTCCAAGAGGCTTTTCTGATTAACCCCTCTTTTCCCCACCGTAGTCGCCCTTCCCTTTGTTACCTAAATACTGGGATGGTCACCCCTTCAAGGACTTTGATACTCACCCTAGTCCCGGCCCCACCGCACTTACGTTCATCTCCTTATACTCTGCTGTTTCCCTTATCTGTAATTCATTTCAGTGTCTATCTTCCCCTGTAGATCCTAAACTCTTTGTGAGCAGGGATAGTCTCTGCCAACCGTACTGTACTGTCCTTTCCCAAGTAAAGTATTCTGCACACTGTAAGCCCTCGGTAAATACTATTGATTGATTGATTGACTCAGCATTACCAGGAACTGGAGGTGGGGGGGAGGATGATGAATTCCAGGAGTCGTTAACTAATTACCAGTTATTTTATTATGATTAATTAATCAAATCTAATCGGGAATTTAAAAAAAGAGCTTACTCAGGAATTACCCAATTTAGCACATATGGCACGATCCAGTAATTATTTCCTTAAAACTTAGGTTTGCTGAAAGCGTTGCCTGCCGCCTTTATTACTAATTTCTCCAGGAAAATGACTGGATAATTAGCACGGAATGTGTCATTGCCCAAAGCTCTTCCAAGTGAGGTCAGATGAAGGTTTGGGAAAAACGGAAATGATTTGGGATTTTTTTTTCAATATTTCCTTCCCCCAGGTCTGAGTGCTTCAAGACAGAACCCAGAGGAGAACCTTATAAGAAGCCAGTGATAAGGTAACCGGTTTCATCCACGCAACAGGGAAAGAGATCGCATCCCATCAGAGTCCTGAGAGCCTTGGAAAACCAATCACCCGGGCTGAAGCAGGAAGCAACGAGTGGGAGGCAGGAGGAAGAGAGGTGGAAAGGGAGAAGGAGGTGGAGAAAAGAAGAAGAGGAGGAGGCAGAAAAGGAGAGGGAGGAATCAGAGGATGAGGAGGGGGAAGAAGATAAGGCAGAAAAGGAGAAGAAGAAAGAGGAGGGGGAGTAGGAAAAAGGGAAAGACAAAAAAGGAAGATGAGGAGGAAGAAAAGAAGCAGCAAGGGAAGAACAGAAGGGAGAGAAATAACTGGAGAAAGAAGAGGAGGAGAAGGAAAAAGAGAAGGTTAAGACAAAAAAAGATAGTGGAGGAAGAGAGGGAAAAAATAAGAAAACAGAAAAGGAAGAGGAAGCATAAGAAATAAGAGACAAAGGAGGAGAAGGAAGTGGAGGGTAGAATAAGATGAAGAAAAGGAAGAAGAGATGAAGGAAGGGTTGATAACAATAATAACAGTGGTATTTGTGAAGCACTTATTATGTGCCAGGCACGGCATTAAGCACTGAGGTAGATACAAGCAAATGGGGTTGGACACAGTTCTTGTCCTACATAGGGCTCATTTTACAGATGAGTTAACTGAGGCACAGAGAGGTTCATTCACTCATTCAATCATATTTATTGAGTGCTTGCTGTGTGCAAAGCACTGGACTCAGCTCTTTGGAGAGGACAATACAACAATAAAACAGACACATTCCCTGCCCACAACGAGCTCAGAAGGTCACACAGCAGGCAGGTGGTAGAGTCAGGATTAGAACCTAGGTCCTTCTGACTCCCAAGCCTGTGCTCTCTCCACTAGGCCACGTTGGGGATAGAATCCTATCAGGCTTGGATCCCAGATCTGGGAGAGCTAATGGGCACCTAAACCAAACTGGGTCCAACAGGGTGGGTGGGTCCCTGAGGAGGGGGAAGGGAACAGGGATTGATGAAAGAGGAAAAGGGACCCAGGGTAGAGGCGTGACCAAGGTTGAACCAGCACTGTGAGAAGGGGCTCACGGCGGCAGAAGTTACTACGGGATGTGGTCTCGGTACAGAGGCTTGCTTGTGTCATACTTTTGTATTTTTCCAAAGCCTCTTTACAACACTGATCTTATTTTATCTTCCCAACATCACTGTGAGACGAGGAGCACAGGGATCTTATCCCCATTTTACAGATGAGGAAATGGAGTTACAATGAGGCAAAAAGTGACCTGCCCAAGGTTCATGCAGCAGGTGACAGATCTGGAACTTGAACCCCAGCGTCCCGGGTCCCGGGCCTGTGCTCTTGCCACTGAGGTGGGATTTGCGGGTGGGGGGGGGGAAGGAGGGGAGGGAGGGAGCACTGGCCAGACACAGTAGACCAAGGGTCTGGGACTCAGGAGGATCCGGGTTCTAATCCCGGTTCCACCACTTGTCTGTTGAGTGACCTTGGGCAATCACTTCACTTCTCTGTGCCTCAGTTCCCTCATCTGTAAAATGGGGGTGAAGACTGTGAGTCCCATGTGGGACAGGAACTGTGTCCAACCTGATTATCTTGAATCAACCCCCGTGCTTAGAACAGCGCCTGGCACATAGGAAGCCCTTTTTAAAAAAAAAATGGCCAGGCCCGGCCCTGTCCCCGGGTTGGGCGGAGGGAGGAGAGACAGGATTGGGGGAAGGGCAGAGGAAGGGGATCTCTGAGAACAGGTTTGGGTTGAAATCTTCAAGAGACTCCCCTCCCCCCATTTCATTTTCAGAAATGGAGTCTCTTTCTCTCTTTCACACACACACACGCACACACCTCCGGTCTAATCCCTCCCCATCCCTGTCTTCCTCACTGGCCTTCCCTCCCTCCCTCCAGTTTCGCTCCGATCTGAACTCAGTGGAAGAGCAAATCGGCTGAATCAGCAGTTCCCCACTGCAGGCTTGTTCGCCTCCCCTTGGGCTAGCTCTAGGGTAGGGAGAGGGGCTGTAGGGGATGGGAAAGAACTCCAGCTGCAGGGAATCTGCCCCCCCCCAACCCATACACACCATCCCCATCCCATTCCCCATTCCCTCCTTCTATTCCCAGCTTCTAGAAGTCCCTCCCCATTGTCCTCTTCTCCATGGCCTCCTCCTGAATGAAGGTTTAGGGCAGAGCTGATGTTTAGTGACCATCCCTTCATCCCCAAAAGGACCCATAACCCATCCCTGGGATTACTGGAGATGAAAGACCCAGACGTCCGGGCAGGATAGCAGAACGAAAAGGGTCAGATCAACCCAAACTCTGCAAGAGGGTACTTTCCCTTCCACCCCTCTGAGCAGCCGACTTTGATTATCCCTTTCCCGGGCCGCCGAGGGCCCTGAAGGCCAGAGTGGGGGAAGGTCACAGCTCTGGTCAGCAACAGGGGGGGAAAGAGAGAGTCCGTCCCGCAATGCAGCACGGCTTTTAACGAGCCATTTGACTCCGGACTCATTAACATTCCGAGGGAGAGAGGACGAAAGAGGCGGCCAGAGAGGAGGGGTCAGCTCTCCCCTCCCCTGCCCCACCCTCCACTCGTAGTGCAGGCGGAGCCGGCCGGGAGGCCGGGAGGATGGAGGCAGCTGGAATCACCTCTGCGAGGGCCCTACCCTGCTATAGACCCCCCAAGAGGGGAACCCCCAACCCAGTGTCCCCTGGAGTCAATGTCCCAGCAGGGTGAAAACGGGGCCGTTCTCAGAGACTATGTCTCCAGGACCAAGCTCAACTCCACAGAAGGCCCAATGGCACCTAGCTGCCTGCCCTTTGGCAGGGGCCTCGGGGCTCTTTTTTTAATGGTATTTGTTAAGCGTTCACTCTACGCTACTGTACTAAGCACTGGAGTAGATACAAGATAATCAGGTTGGACACAGTTCCTGTCCCTGTCTTAATCCCCATTTTTACCGATGAAGTAACTGAGACGCAGAGAAGTTAAGTGATTTGTGCAAGGTCACACAGCAGACAAGTGGTGGACCTGGGATTAGAACCCAGGTCCTCTGACTCCCAGGCCCGTGCCCTTTCCACTAGGCCATGCCGCTCTGCTCGGTTAGTTCCAACCACCGTGATATTCCAGGCCACTGGAGGGGCAGGAGGAGCCGGGACTGAGGGTGGGTGGGACGTTTCCACATTAAATAAGATGCAGATGTGATACAACACAAGCAAATAAATCTCAGATTTGTCTTTTTTATGGTCAACCTCAGACGCTTTTTGCAACCGGATTGGAGTGAGTGGAATCTTTCTTCGGCAAAATCTACCTTGGGATTCTGGCCTTCAGGGCCCCCTCTTTTCTCCCAGGAGCCCGGCCACGGCACCTCTAGCAGGGCTTGGAGAGAGGTGACTCATCCCCGCCCCCCACCCCATCTCAGTTCCAAAATCCCGAGGTAAATTCCGAGCTCCGAGTTCCTTCCACCTCAAGCCTTGCTCAGGTCCTGAGATGTTTCTAAGTCTCCGCTCTCCGAGATCAGCAGAAAGAGCAACGTGGCGGGAGAGCCGGATGGGAGCGGGCCTGGTGCGGGAGAGGGAAGAGGAGAGAGGAAAGGGAGGGAGCGCTCCAGGGAAAGACTTAGAAGAGAGGAGGGAGGCCAGATCCTCTCAGCGGGCCGGCTCGAAAGACAAGGGCTGACAGCTCTGATCAGAGAACCAGCTCTGAGGGGAGAAGGAAGAGCGACAAGAACAGACTGAGAGGGAGAGAGGAGGAAATGGAGGTTGGGAGTGTGTGGGGAGGGGTGTGGGTGGAATGCACAGAGGAACAGAGACAGCGGGGGACAGAGACAGAGAGATGACAGAGATGATGCTATTAATTACCCAGATATTTGAGGAATCCACCTTGAGGTGGTGTAGTCTAATGGGAAGAGCCTGGAACTGGGAGTCAGGGTTCTAGTTCTGGCTAGAAATCACAATTTCTCCGTGCTTCAGTCCCCTCATCCGTAAATTGGGGTGAAAACCTTTCCCTTTCAGACTGCGATCCCTGTGTTGGATAGGGGCTGTCTGATCTGAATATCTTGTCTGCGCCACCACATCTGGCTCATAGTAAGCACCTAATAAATATAACCACTAATGGCATTTTTTAAACCAAATAAAAATCTTCCACTGGTCATTTGGAGTTGAAGTTGGTAGGCTAAAGTATCTGGATAATTTGTATTCATGGGCAAAACCATTAAAGCAAACAGAACAAAGATATGAAGAGAGACAGAGAAGCAGCATGGCCTAATGGAAAGAGCACAGACCTGCGAGTCAGAGGACCTGAGTTCTTATCCCAGCTCTGCCACTTGTCTGCTGGGTGACCTTGGGCAGGTCAGTTAACTTCTCATTTACCACATCAAAATGGGGGTTAAGACTGTCAAGCCCCATCTGGGACATGGACTGTATTCAACCTGATTAGCTTGTATCTACCCCATTGCTTAGTCCTGGAACATAGTAACCGTTTAACAAACACCATAAAAAAAAGACAGACACCCACAAAGACAGAAATATAGCAGCAGAGGCTGAAAGGAATTAGCCCAGCAAACAGGGGAGTGGAAGGAAAATACCCTTTCCAGGATTCCTCCCCTTCTTCCCCGTCCACTCCTCCAACTCCTTCCTCCCCCACCTCTCCTTCTCTCCCTGCCAAGACCCTTGGGCCTAGGAACCGGGACCTAGAAGTGAGCAGAAAAGCCAAATCTTTGCCAATAAATCCATTCCCCCTTCAGCTGGGCCAGGGAGGGCGGGAGAGATGGCATTGCAGAGAGCAGCGACTAATTAATTCCAGCGGCTAGAAATCCATAGCGGAGCCCCGTGCCCCTCCTGCCGCACCACGCCGGGGGAGCTGATGGGAAATCAAAAGTCCTCGTTAAAGGGAGAGCCGTGCCGGGAGACAGCGGGCAGGCGGGAGGGAGAGCGAGGAGGGGGCTGGAGACGGGGGAAGGGATAGAGCCCGAGCTGAGCACTCTGCCCCTGCCCCTCCCATCTCCAGCTCTCACCAGGTGCGAATACATCAAGGCCAAACAGGCCTTTTTCCAGATTGGGCCAGCCGGCAACGACAGCCAGGAGTGAAAGAGCGTGGCCCGAGGCCTTCAGCGGAAAGTGATCAAAGTGCCGGTCCTGTCCACGTCACTTGCTACTTCTTAGAATCTATGGACTCCGGGCCTGGTCCTCTTGGAGCACATGAGCACCCCAAAAGCAGCAAGTTTTGTCTGTAAAAGTCTCCATGGCTACCCAGGCTGGAAAGATAGCTGGCAGTCTCACAAGGAATGATCTTACCTCCTCCCACCTCTTTCTCGCTGAGCCTTTGTAGCTCTCTCTCTCTCTCTCTCTCTCTCTCTCTCTCTCTCTCTCTCTCTCTCTCTCTCTCTCTCCTCACCTTGGTAAGCACAGTTTCCCAGCCCATCCACAGTCGTGGAAGGCTGGGGAGGACTTGAGATTCGGGCATGAGAGTCGTACTCAGCGGAGCAGTGGGGGTGAGTGCAGCCATGAAGTCACCCAGTGGTTTCACATGATCGACAGACAGGGTCTCCATTCAGAGTGGGGGCGGTGGATAGGAGATGAGGTGACTTCTGCTCCTCCAGCCCCCCTCCCTCACTTTCTGACTGGACTTTCTGGGGAAGAATTTTGGATTCAATATAGGCCTAGACACGGTTGAAAGTTGGAGCTTAGCAGCTTCCACTTCCTTCTTACCCACCCCCGCAATGGGCACAGAGCACTGTCCCCTCTGGGAAAACCCTGGACTTAACTGATTTTCCCTGGAAAGGGAGAAATCTGGGGGATAGAGCACCCAGACTAAACCCTCCCTCTCTCCTTGCCATTTGAGGGTTTTCCTTCTCCTTTGTTGAGATTAAATCTCTCTTCTCCCCAGTATAGATCCTATTCTCTCCCACTCCTGCCCCAAAACTGTCTTTCCATCATTTCTCCCAATTACCGGTCCAGTTGTTGCCTTTCCCAGGCCTTCTCCAATGGAATCCTTACAATCCTCCAACTGAGTGGGCCTTTCCAGCGATCGCCCTATCCATTCCCCAGGCTACATTCCTTGCCGTCCACTCCCGCCCTCCACCCCAACCCAGACAAAAAGTGTTTCTGCTGCTCAGGAAGATCCTCGAGAAGGGAACCCCACAACCTTCATTCCCCTACACACACATAAGTGCATTTGCACACACTGCCCCACCCACCTCAACATGCACACACACTCACTTCCACACCAAGTCCACAGCACCTAAATCTCTGGCACAGAGAGCCCTCTCATTGCCTTTTCCTTCCGGGGGAGAGAATTATGGCTCTCGGCTCTAACCCCAGCTCTGCTTCCCCATCCAGCCTGCTCAGAAACTTGGCTCACGGCTTCATTAGGCCCATAAGTCATCTCGGGAGGAGATGGCCTCCTTCTCACAATCCCCTCCGCCCCACACAATCCTCCCAGAGAGAAGGCTCTTCATCAAAGGGAGCAGCTTGTCTAGTCGCCTAGGGAGCCCCAGCCGGGCTCCTCTCTCCCGGCTCTTCCTGCCTGAGTGCCCCACTCTGACCAGCCTGAACCTCAGATGTCCGGGGCTCTGGCTCTGTGTCCTTTGCTCTTTTAGTCCTCCATACAAAATACAAGAAAACTCAAAAATAAGCTCACCTTTTCTGGCCCTGAGCCCCTGCTTTAGGCCAGGAACAGCCTCCCTGTTTCTGTACCCCACATTCTCTACCTCTCCTCCTTTACATCCAACCCAAGCCCTCTTCCCCCAGGAAGCCTGCCTACATTAAGCTCCACCCCTGCACTGACTGTCCAACCCAGCTGCCAATTCATAACCCACTGTTCCTCTTCCAAATCTCCTGCACTGTATTAAGCATTGGAGGGAGTACAACAGAGTTGGTAGAGACGGTCTCTGTCCACAAGGACCTGTTGGAAGAACCACAATAGAGCTAGTTTTCCCTCAGTCTCCTATGGAATCTCATCGCAGAGTTTTCTCTCCATTTTAAAGGTGCAGAAACTGAAGCCCAAAGAGTCAGTGACTTGCCCTGTGGCAGGCTTGTGGCTAAGTCCACACTAGAACCAAAGTGGACAGGAGAGGAAGGAGGAAGAGATGAGGGAGAGAAGCTGGTGGGGTCTGATGCACTCCGAAGTAGCCTTACTGGTATGGAGGATGGGGATGGCCATGATAAGAAAAGGGCAACTGAGCGAGGCCATAGGAGAGAAAAAGAGAGGCGCCCCTGGCCAAACAGATATATTAGGGTGAGGGCAGTCTGTACTGGAGGCAGGAGCATGGATGGCATGACCCTAAGAACCTCTAGTTCTATAAAAGAGGCCAAAGGGGCAACTCTTTGGGAAATGGCAGGCTTCCAGGAAGAGCCCCAACACACTCCTTGCCCACAGAGTTGCCAGAAACACCAGGGTAAGGCTTGGTGGGGTGGGGAGCAGCAGGGGTGCATGAACCCCAGAACGAGCTTGCAGAGGAGGCCCCAGCCTGGCCATGATGGATGGAATTAATCTGCAGAGTCAGTGAGGAGCTAAATAATTAAACCCCTAATCACCCGCCCACGACCATCCGGCCCAGTCTCAATCGGGAGGGGCGGAGAAAGGAGGGGGCCCCAGAGAAGAGCCGGGGTGCGGGACTTGGGGGAAGGAGGGAAGTGGAGGGAGTCAGCTCTGCCAGCTGCTCCTTTTCTTGTGTCTCCCCATGGCCTCATCTCACCTCAGCTTCTCCTCGGCCCAAGGTAATTTCTGGGTAGGGTTGGGGTAGGAGGAGAAGGAGAAGAGGAAAAGAGAGTTGTCCCAGAGAGACATACACGTGGAAAAGTGTGTTCACACATGCATGCACACAATACACAAGTATGCACACAAAACATACTGACGGTACACACACCTGCACAGTCACAAAACATGAACGCATTTACACCCACATCTAGCATGCATAATATAAACACCTTTGTGGATAGCCACAAATGGATGTATATTCACTCACATGTATGCACAACATACACAAGGTTCTTATACTTGGAAATGCACATTAATGTACACATTCACAAACTCACAAACACACAGTGTATACAAGATTCCAACACTTGGACATAAAGACAAACCTACGTTCACGTTCACACAGAGTACACGATCTTCCAACTCTTGGAGTTATACCAAAACTTGTGTTTTCATCACATATGCACAAAGCATACACACGATGCCCTTGCTTGGAAAGTCAAACAAACTTGTGTACACATTCACTCACTGACACATACACACGCACACAGCAAACACAAGATACTTATACTTGGAAATACACATAACCCTATTCACCCATCTCTCTCTCACACACAAACACACGCACGCACACACACCTAGAGCACACAAGTCACATATTTGGAGGTACGCACAATGCTGCTGAGCCTGGAGTCCTGCAGAGGTGGGTGACAGAATTTCGTCCTGCCTGCATTTGTGGTCTGGGTGTGTTGTTGGGGACGAGGGAGGATTCTGGGAGGTAGTAATGGAACTTGGTTTCTGTCCTGGGAGTATGGCCCAGTGGGCTACGAATAAAGGGGTCCACCCTGGCCTGAAAGCATGAGGACATAGTGGAAACAGCATGGCCCTGGGAGTCAGAGGGTCATGGGTGCTAATACCGGCTCTTTGCCACTTTGCTTTGTGGCCTTGGGCAAATCACTTCACTTCTGTATGCCTCAGTCATCTTATCTGTAAAATGGTGATTGAGACCGTGAACCTCACATGGGACAGGGACTGTCCAACCCGATTTGCTTGTATTCACTTAGTACTGAACCTGGCACATAGTAAGTGCTTAACAATATGGCAATTATTATTATTATTAGTTTGGCTGCCTGCCCTTTTCCTCTTCTTCCTCCTCCTCATCTTCACCGTCCTTCTCCTCCCCAACTCCCAGCCCCACGGCACTTACGTACATATCTGTAATTTCTTTATTTGTAAAATAATGTCTGCCTCTCCATCTGGGCCGTAAGCCTGTTGTTGGCAGGGAATGCGTCTCTGTATCGTTATATTGTACCCTCTCAAGTGTTGCACACAGTAGTCGCTCAATAAATACGATCGACCGACTGATACCTTCTCCTTATTCTCCTCCTCCTCCTCTTTCCAAATACCCCTAGAGGTGTCTACGGTAGTTAGGAAGGGCAACCCCAGCTGGAAATCAGTAGGCTTCGGGGCACGAGCCGCCAGGGCCTGGGCTCTGTGGGGCAGGGTAGGCCCGGGAAACGAGTAGATGTGACTCTGGGAGAAGAAAATCGGGAGTGGGAAAGGGGAGAGGAGGTGAGACGACAGGAATCAATAGGACTGACCACGAGGCAAGCCGATTGGTTGGAAAATGGGTCGTCTAGCTTTTGGGTAAAAGAAAAGGGAGAAGAGAAGTAGGTCAGGACCCAGCCCCCTTGGTCCCGGGCCTGACAGCCCACCACGGGCCTTCCCCATTAACCCCTGACCTGCTGGCACCTGAGGACGGGATGGTTCCTCCAGCCACCCCCCGTCCCCCCAGCCCATCCCCCTCGGGAGGTAAGGAGATCAGACCTGCGGATCCAGGGCCATCTTGGAGGCAGTTGGGGGCAGTGGGGACTAGAAGGGGAGGGGGACAGGGCAGAGGGCGGCACACCCCTTGGACCCCGAACTAGGGGCAACCGGGGCTCGGAGTGGATCGGAGCCCCTCCAGTTTCCATACCCCAAAGCCCACAGTCTCCCCCCTAGGTGTCTCAACCGGGACCTGGAGCCAGGAAGGGGTGAGCGGTGCCCGGCCTCGCGGCAATGTGGCTCCCAGCTGGCCCGGCCCCGGCCCTCCCCGCCCACCTACCATTCCCTGCCTCAACTCGGCGGCTGCGGTTGTGTTGCCATGACACCTTCCCGGCAGCTCCTGCGGCCTCCGCTCTCCCCGAGCTCTGCGGGAAAGCCAGAGCCCCGAGCAGCCGGAGAGCAGAAGAGGGAAGGAAGCAGCATGGCCTAGTGGATAGAGGATGGGCCTGGGAGTCGGAAGGTCAGGGGTTCTAATCCCTACCCTGCCACTTCTCTGCTGTGTGACCTCGGGCAAGTCCCATCACTTCTCTGAGCCTCAGTTCTCTCATCTGTAAAAGGGGGATTGTGACCGTGAGCCCTATGTGGGACAGGGACTGTGTCCCAACCTATCTCGTGGCTCAGCGGAAAGAGCCCGGGCTTGGGAGGCCGAGGGCATGGGTTCGAATCCCGCCTCTGCCACTTGTCAGCTGTGTGACTGTGGGCGAGTCACTTAACTTCTCCGTGCCTCAGTTACCTCATCTGTAAAATGGGGATTAGCTGTGAGCCTCATGCGGGACAACCCGATGACCCTGCATCTCCCCTAGCGCTTAGAACGGTGCTCCGCACATAGTAAGCGCTTAACAAATCCCGACATTATTATTTATCACAGAGCTCAGAACGGTGCCCGGCACACAGTAAGCGCTTAACAGATACCATAAAAATAAAATAAAAAATAGGCGGGGACGGAATACCATACCATCATACTCTTTCAGGCGATCAGTTCAGTGCTCCGCATAGTACAGGCGCTCGATAAAAACTGAGTGATCTATGAAAACATTAATCGAGCCCACTTCCAAACGGCCTCCTCCTCGAGTGATTTCTGTTCATCAGCAGGAAGATACGGGGACCCGGCCCTGTAGAGAGGTGCCTACGGACAGGGAACACTCTCCCAAACACTTAGTACAGCGCTCTGCCCTTAGTAAACGCTCAGTAGATGCTACTGAATGATCGACTGTCTCGGCTGCCTCGACTCCTCTGGGGTCGGTCAGGGCAGGGGAGGGGGCAGCGATGGTTATTGGGACTGGATAAACGGAGGGAGAAACCGGGGTCTGCGGGTCCCTGGGTGGGCTGAGGGTAACGACCAGGCCCGGAGGAGGAGGGGACGGTCCCCTGGGACGACACGCACCAGGCATGTCCACGCAGGTGAGGGACATCTGGGCAGGAGACCGGAGAGCACGGGTAGGGGAGGACCCTGAGGATTTCATGCTGAGATGGGCATGTAGGACACGGAGCCGTCTTTCCGTACCGGCGGAGTCTGCCTGCAGAGCGTCAAGTTAAGGGTCTCCCCACCCCCCCCCCCCCATCCACCCCCAACCTCCTTCGGCGGGCAACACAAGCCAACGCTGGCGCTTCGCTGCCGGGGCTTTTATTCTGCAAGGGGGGCCCGGCAGGATGGATGGAGGTGCACGGGGAGGTGGGGGAGACCGGGAGAGATGGATGTGGTGAGCAGGTGCACCCGCCGCGAGGGGGTGTGGGGAGGAGGAGGAGGGAGCGAGCAGCCGGCGTGTGGAGGAGGGAGCGTGTGCAGGCATCCACGTGTTCAGGGGAGAACCCGAGTGGATGTGTGCATCAGTCGGTACGCGTGTGGGTGCGTGTGGGAGTAATACATGTTTGCGCGTGTCTGCCTTGGGAGGAATGGGGGAGGAGGGGCGCATTTGCCCAAATCTACAGGTGCGGGCATCTGCCTGTGCACGCAGTTTTGCATGTGTCTGCGTGTTTCCATATAGCCGGGTACGCACGGATGTCCGTGTGCGTCTGCAGATGTGAGCGGGTGTTCCCGTGTCTGCAGGAATCTGCCTGTTTGTAGGAGCCCGGGGGGGCTCATCTGCAGGTTGCGATGTGCATGTGTGTTCGCAAAAGCAAACATGTTTGTGTGGGAGTACAAGAGAAATTGTTGACTCGTGTCACCCTGTTGTCATCACGTGCCTGGGCATGTGTGCTCACCTGGAAGTTCCATCTCATTAGGGCGGTGGTGATGAGCGGGCACACTACCTTAAGCGTTCGCTGCGTCCTAAACCCGAGCCCAGGTTCCAGGTGGGCCCTGTTCTCTGCGGTTTGGGGGAGGGTAGGAGGAGACGGGGTCTCTGCCTCAAGCTCCTCCCCCTCCAGGGCCTGGAGAGTTCCTTCTCCTCAAACTCTAGGGAAACCCTCAAGTTCCGCTTCCCAACCAGCTAATCCAAAGAAACCAGGACTTGGCCCTCCGTCTCCATGGCAACCTTAAAGACGCAGCTCTCTCGGTGCCTCCTCCCGCTCCCCCTCACCTATTCCCGGCCCCCTGGGCTGGGGTGGCCCGAGTTTGAAAAGACGGGAAGTGGGTAGGGAGGAGACGGAGCACTCGGAGTTTAAGGCGAAAGCTCGGGGCTGGGGTGAGATCGGGTTGCCCCTCATCCTCTTTCCCCCTCATCCCACCTCTCAACCGGGCCCCCCTCTCCTGCCAGTCCCTCCAAATCTAAGAACTTGACCGACAGCAGGAGGCGGGGCGGGGCCTGGGGAGTTAGGACCCGGCTTCATGTAGAGTGATGGGTTAAACTCGGATACAGATGGAACACGAACCGTCAAGCTGAGACGGCTCTCATCGAGTACGACAGGGTGTCCACGGACACACCTTCTCACCAACACGTTCACATATCAAGGCAAAGCACGCAGAAACATCGGGTCAGACCACTGGACCAGCCAGCCCAGAATCCCTTCTTTGGATGGTTGCCCACAGGTCGCTCAGAGGGACGAATGGGGAGAGGTGCTGGGGGAGGAGAACAGGGCATAGTAGAAGTGACGAAATGCCATCTACCGTGGGTGCCAACTCGATGATAACGTGCCAACCCCTTAATAATAATACCGACTGGGGTTTTTGTGTGAGCTTTTGTCTTACCATGTGCCAAGCACTGTGCTAAGAGCTGGGAGAAGTTCAAGACGGGACATGTGGGAGGCAATGGGGCCTGTTGTGGGTTTCCGGCTGTGAGGTTGAAATCACTGTTTTCGCTCCAGTTCTCTCCAGCAAGTCCTGGAGAATCTGAGCTGGGCTTCGAGGATCTGAGGAGAGACCCCCGTTTCAGACTTTCAGACCCCCTGGCTCTTTGAAGGCCACGTCGCCACTCCCAAGCTCCAACCCGCTTGCCTCCCTCCCCCGCCCTCCGTGCCCCTCATGATGGCGCCTCTCTGCCTCTCAGCCCAGAGGCTGCCTGACAAAGCAGTTCCAACTCTGGTCCATCTGTATTTCTCCTTACCTCCTTTCCATCCCCGGGCCCCAGCCCCCAGCCTGTTCTGTTTCCAGCGGTCGCTAACCAGTGCTCTGCCCGACCACTTCGGGGCTTCGACCAGGGGAGGGAAAGGGAAAATTAGAGGCGCATGGGCCCGGGGGAGCCAGCGAGGCCCCTTAACTATGTAGCGTCAGCAGGGAGGCCGGAGCCTTGGATCTATTACATAGACATCAGCAGCGTCTGTGAGATTAAAAATAAACACACACACACACACACACACACATACACACACACAAAGAAGCGCTGCGGGTGAAAGGAGACGGCGATGAAAGGGAGAGTGGGCGGCGGGGGTGGAGCGGGGGTGGGGTGTCAGAGCAAAGAAAGCAGGGAGGGGGGAGGGAGAAGAGGCTCTTTTGGTGTGGGTAATTGGTTAAAAACTGCCGAGCCTAAAAAGAGAGGGAGAGGGCGAGAGAGAGAGACGCAAAGGAAAGAGGAAAATTCCGCTCTTGACCTTCAAGAGGGAAGGCAGAGCGGGGCGGCACCTTTCTCCCCCACGCTCTCCCCATGTCCAGTTAACACGGGGGAGAGGGCCGGACAGAGAGCCCCGATGCGGAAGCCCGGGAGAAGGTTAAGGGTCAGGGGGAGCCCCGGTCACGGGAGGCTTCTTTGACGCCTCGTGTGACGAAGCCTAGAGAAAGCCTGGTGCGGGCCGGGCCCTCTGCTCTCCAAGACCCCCAGTCCGGTCACACGAGCCTCCACCTCTCTGTCCATTCCTGGGGTGGCCTGGGGTCCGGGTCACACCGCTTGGCAGAGCGCTCTGCACACAGTAAGCGCTCAATAAATAAGATGGTATGAATGAATGGGAGGTCTCCGTTGGAGGGGGGTGGGTGGGGGAAAACGTCCTGGCTCCCCCTGCCGGACAGGAGTTTGGAATTCATTCGATCGGATTTACTGAGGGCTTACTGTGTGCGGAACACTGCACTAAGCGCTTGAATCGTCTGGGCTTGCGTGGGGAGCGGGGAAGAGAGAGAATAAGGGGGGAAGAAAGGGGAGAAGGGGGAAGAGAGAGGAGGGGGAAAAGAGAGAAGGGGGAAGGAATGGGGGGAAAATGGGGGACAGGAATGGGGTAAAGGGGGGGGGGAATGAATGGGGGAAGGGATGCCGGAGAGATGGGGGATAGGAATGGGGAGGGATGGGGGAGAGATGGGGAGAGGAATGAGGAGGGATGGGGAGGAAAGGGGGAAGGAAAGGGGGAGGAAAGGGGGGAGGGATGGGAGAAAGAATGAGAAGAGGTACGGGGGAGGAAAAGAGAGAGGGGAGGAGGAGGAGGATTTTCGGCGACCCCTTCCACGCTCCATCAGGTGGGCGTCGGGGGATCCCTCCCCAGATTCGGAGTCACCCGGATGTGGAGGCCCCCGGGCCCGCTCTTCACCTGCCTATTAATAGCCAGAGCTAGAGCCCCATTTGAATACTTGATTGCATACTTGGGGCTAGGGGAGGGGAGGGGAGGCGGGCGGGGGAAAGGGGGCTCGGGCCGCAATCAGACGATTGATCCAGCAGCCCAGCTGTTTCCCCTCAGCCTCATTTACATGTCCTGACATTTCGCTCCGTTCACCCGAGGAAAGAAAGCAAGAGGTGGAAGGGCCGGTCCCTTCTCCGGAGGCTTCTCCCCTACCAGGCGCTGATGACCAGGAGCTGACGACCAGGAGCCGAGGGGCCGAACTGACCCTCTCCGAGGTCCCAGCCCATCTCCCTCTTAGGGCCAGGGCTCTGTCCGTGGAGGGTGGGGGGGGGGGGGCGGCCGCCAGACTCCCCTCCAGCCCCACGGAGAAGATCTCAGCCTCCTCCGTCCCCCACCCACAGTATCCCCGTTTCTCCTGACCGACTCCCCTGCCTGGTTCCCGGATCTGGGCTGTCCGAGTCTTCCCAACCGTCCCCGGAGGCCGGAGGCGAGAAGGGGGCGAGGAGGCCCGGACGGGAGACGGATCTGGGCCGGGAACCGTACCCTGGGGGCTCCGCTGAGCCCAGCAGAAAGGCGAGTGGTCTGGAGCCATGTGCAGGTTGGGCTGGGAAACCCTCGGGATCCGAGGAGTTGGGAGAGAGAGAGAGAGAGAGAGAGAAGCGAGAGGGAGAGTCAGAGAGAGGGAGAAGAGGGAGACGAGAGGGAAAAGAGAGAGGTAGGGGGAGGCTGGAAGAGAGGGAGAAAAAGAGAGCGAGAGAAAGGAAGGGAGACAGAGTGGGAGAGGGGGGAGAGAGAGAGAAGCGAGAGGGAGGGAGAGGGAGAAAGAGAGGGAGGGTGAGGGTAGGAGAGAGGGAGAAAAAGAGCAAGAGAAAGGGAGGGAGAGAGCGAGAGCGGGAGAGAGGAGAGGGAGAAGAGGGAGAAAAGAGAGAGGACGGAGGGAGAGAGGGAGAAAACGAGAGCGAGAAAAAGGAAGGAGACAGGGCGAGAGAGCGAGAGAGAGGAGACGAGGAGAGCTGGGGGCGGGCGGGAGCAGGAAGGCGGAGCTCCAGCTCCGGCCTCTACGCTCCTCTGGGCCCGCAGCGCATTGGAGGGGCAGAAGCCAAGCGTCCGGCCTCCCCGCCCTGGGCCTCTCGGGGCAGGGTCGGGTGTCGGGGAGTCCGGACTTCCCCCGGACCTCCTTCCCGGCCCCCGGAGAAAGCCCGCTAATCCGGCGGCGTCCTCCTCCTCAGCACCGCGGACAGCGAGGGGGCCTCCTCCCCCCCAGGGGCTCCCGCGCCCCGATTCTGCAAGCGCAGCCCCCTCCCCCGCCCACCCCCACTCACCTAGCCAGCCCCTCCCAGGGCGAGGGGGGCTGGGAGAAGGGGGAGAGACAGACACAGAGAGAGAGAGAGACTCACACGCAGGTCTCCCCGAGTCCTGGGGGTCCGGTTCATCTGAGGGGCGACAGGGTGCGCGGGGGGCGGGGACTCGGGGGGGTTGGGGACGGAGTCAAAGGAGGGGCTGAAAGCGAGCAGCCTCCCCCGCTCCAACTCTCATCTTATCTGGGCCTGGGGGGGTGAGGGAGGGGAGGCGACATGTGGATGTGGCAGCTCCGAGCAAGGCGGGGGGCGGAGGGGGGCGGGGGGAGCGCGAGGGAATCCTTTTTAATTTAATTCCCTTTCCGTGTCTACATCGGCCCCGCAGCCTCGGCGTGCCGAGCAGGTCCTTTAAATATTTTAACACCGGAGGAGGGGGAAGCGAGCGCGGGGAGCCGAGATTCCCCTCCTTGGGGGTCCCGGTGAGCCCCCTCCCTCGGCCCGGACGCGGTCAGGGGCGGCACTGAAGCCCCCAGCCCCGATCGGGCCGGGTGCGGGCGGGCTTGCGGTAGGATGGGGCGAGGCCGGAAGGGTTCCCAGCTCGCCACATACGCGGCAACGGCGGTGAGGGGAGGAAGGCTGCCTCGCCTTTCTCCGCCTCAGTTTCTCCACCTAGGAAATGGGGGTCCCGGGAGACCGGCAAGGGCCGGACCGGGGATCGCCGCCAGGACCAAAGAGAGGTGGGCGAGCAGGCCCCGGGAGCCCGTGGCCAAGACAATGAGAAAACCCGGTCCCCACCCCCGTCTCAGATTTATGAGCCGCAGCAGAGGCTCCCGGGGACTCTTCGCGGGCTCGGCCGACGGCCTCCACTCCCCCTCCCCCCTCCCCAAGCCCAAATCTAGGGGGCCCAGTCAGTAGCGGAGCAGAAGAAGCAAGCAGAGGACCCTCCCCCACGGGCGTGCGCACACCTGCTCCACTGAGAATATGGAAAATGGACTCCAGTGCAGCAGGAGGAACTAAGGTCAGACATCAGGAAGAACTGTCCAGCCTCCCGGAGTCCGAGGAACTCTAAAGGAAGTGACAGAGCGATCCGTATCCCGACAGGTCCATCTCCCAAGACCGTACTGGGCCCACCACTGGCCCCAGTTGCCCCCGTAGAGCAGACGGCCAAAACAAATGTGAAAGACGGTGAGTCAGAAGAGCCGAGGGAGGCTGGCCTTCAGCCTCAGAGGAGCAGGGAACGTCATGTGAAGAGACAGCCCACCTGCGCTCTAATTCCACCTCGGTCCCTGATTTGATGTGCGTCTTTAAGCAAATCGCTTCACCTCTCTGAGCTTGATTTTCTCCAAAAGTTCCTCCTTCTCCCTATCACTTGGGACTTTTTTAATGCTATCTGTTAAGCGCTTGCTATGTGTCAGACACGGTATTAAGCGCTGGAGTCGATACAAGGTCGTCAGGTTGGACACAGTCCCTGTCCCTCGTGGGGCTAACAGCCTTAATCTCCATTTTACGGAAGAGGTAACAGGCATAGAAAAGTGAAGTGACTTGCCCAAGGTCATACAGCGGACAGGTGGAGGAGTCGGGGTTAGCACCCAGGTCCTTCTGACTCCCAGACCCGTGATCTATCCACTAGGCCACGCTGCTTCTCTTGGTGGGGGGGAGGGGCCTGTCGATACCATAAAGGTGAAAAAAAAGGTCACTGAAATACAAAGAATCCATAATATTACTATCATGATTATTACTACTAATAATAACAACAGTAAAGCTTTACTTCCCCTGAGCACCCCCCCCCCGAAAAAATCAAACAGAAAAGTCGTCCCCATCCCTGGCACAGACGGAACGGCCGCCCTCTCCAGCGAGAACCTAATAAAACAATAAGCTCCCAGCACCGCCGTGGGGAAAATCCAATAGAAACCGGATTTAATGGAGGAAAGGGAAGAGGTCTCTCAGTATAATTTCCCATTCTTCTGCCTCCAGCTCCTCGGCTGTCTGCTTGAGATTGCCCCCCCCCCCACACACACCTCATGCACTCCACCATCCCCCTATACTGAACCCCTGGGGAGGAATCCCTGGAGCGGAGGAGAAGTTCACAAGTGTCAGAGAGGGTGGAGGTAGCAGAGGGCAGAAGCCTAGGGTCAACCCGGCCCAACCTCACACTCGGCTCCTTCTGAGGGCAGACAGTGGCCCTCATTGGGGAACAATGACCTGCAGAATCATAATCGGGCCCAGCCATAAAGAACTTCCTGCAGAGTAATAAACACTGGAACCGGCAGCAGAGGGAAGGTGTGGAATCTCTGACCTCGAAGAGCTTTAAAAAAATAATAGAGACCTTTCCGTGTGGGATGCTTTAGGCTATCACTTGCCTGGAGAAGATGGGAAGACCCCTTACAGTCTTTTTCAGCTAGAGGATTCTAGAATTCTCGGGTTGTCCCCCAACCCACACACAATCCTTTCAAGGTGTCTGGGGCAGGGACGAGGGGGGCTTCCGTTTTCTAAATAACCCCAAGGAGAGGATCTCCCCAGCAGCCCTCTCCATGTCCCAAGTGTCACCGCCTCCACCTTCCTTCCTTCCTCCTCAGGCGCCATCGGTATGTTTCTCGTCAACGACCCCGACGTCTTGATCTGTCCAAGCGGGCCATCTGAACTTCAGATACCCAGCTCTAGACGCTCAGACAGAGAGGCAGGGAAGCAGTTGTTGACTGCCAGGTGATAACCCTGTCTAATGTTAAATTCGTTGGGTTTAATTAAACAGGCCACTCCTCCGTTAATGGAATGTATATTTAAGAGGGAGATCAGGGCCTGGGATGGGGGTGGGGCAGGGCCCACTGCCAAGATGGCCCCTCGGGGTATTAGCTAGCTAGTGTTAGTGGCCCCGGGTGATCCGGGGGTGGGGGGAAGTGCTGCTATTCCCTGGCCCAGAACATGAATCCTGGGATATTTGTGGAGGAGAGAGGGAGGTCCCGAGGTGGGGAGTGGGAGGGTCCAGCTCAAGATGATAGAGGGAGGAAGAGTGTTCTGTCATCCCAAAATAATAACATTGCTGCGGGGGAACAGGCTTGGGACTGAAAAGCAACTGGGATCCTTCCATACGTGTGTTGGGGGTGGGTCGGGGGAGGGTGCTAGTGCAGGGGAGACAAAAACGCATTTCTCTAAAGAAGAATGTGATGTAAATTGTGTTTTGTGTTTGTGATTGTGCACCTGGGTGTTTATTTGTGCATGCAAAAGTGCGTGGGTGTATATGTATAAGTCTCTGCATGAATCAGGGGGTGCATTTGTAAGCCTGCGGGAGGATGTCTGCCCTTATGTGTGTCCATGTGTGAGAACTAAGGTATAAAGTGGGGATTTGTGTCTACCTGTGTTTGTCTGGGTCTCTGTGTGTGTGTGTGTGTGTGTGTGTGTGTGTGTGTGTGTGTGCCTGAGTGTTTCTGTGTTTGCAAACATATATGTCTCTCTCTGAGTGAACATCTCCGAATCTCTGTTCCAGGGAATATTACTCTGTGTGTGTGTGTGTGTGTGTGTGTGTGTGTGTGTGCGCGCGCGTGTGTGTGTATCTCCACAGGTGCATAAGAATCGCTGTTGGTGAATGGATGTCTCTCTGGGGGCAGCAATGAGGCCCCGAAAGCCCGCATGGGAGTGCATCGGTCTGTAAAGTTGGGTCTGTACCTGTCTTTCTGCGTGGGGGTTTTGCATCCCTGCCTCTCTCTCTACGCACTTCTCCACCTGCCTGGGCTTCTGCTCACTTTGGAAACACCTGCCGGGGCCCACCCCACCCGTTCTTTTCATAAACCCTAAATAACTCGCTCGTCCACGTGACCGCCGCCCAGCTTCTTGCTCCCCCAGGGGCCTGACACTCTGCATGGCCTCTCTCTCTCTTTCTCTCTCTCTCTCTTTCTCAGGCTTTCCTTCCGTCTCTTTCCAGTGACCCAGGGTTGGAGCTGGGGCGACCCCTCCACCTACTAGTTCACAGGGCCGCCCGGCTCCCTTCGGCCCCCGCCTGGCAGGGGCACGACCCCTTTAAACAATCCGATTGTGCACTTGCTTTTCCTGACTTTATTCCCACTTCCTTCTGCCAAATCGGGAGCCAGGAGAAGGGGCCGAGCCAGCATGGAGGGCGGGAAGTAGGAGAGCAGCAGTCGAAGGGGGATGGGGATGGGGCAGGGAGGACTCCCCCCCCTCCTACCCCACCCCTCGGCCCCCGGCTATAAACTTGACTGAGTTGGGCAAAGCGAAGCTGAGGTGGGAAACTGAGACCCCCCCAGAGAGTAGGGGGACTGGGAGATTCCTCCGCACTCACAGTCCCTCCTTCAAGTCCCCTGTTTTCCCAGCTCTACTGGGTGAAGACGGGGGGAACTGGGGTCGTTTCTCGATGGAGTAGTCTAGATCACTTCGAGACTAGAAGTCAAGGGATCACTATGCCTATAAACCCCACAACCTCTATATCCCCACCCAACACTCACAGCCCTAAAGTCTGCCCCCAGCTCTCCTAACTAAACAGTTCCCCTGGAGATTTGTTCCTCTTCCTCCCACAAAACCTTCACCAGCCCACAGATGCATTCTCCTATCCCCCCTACACACACACACACACATACACACACACACAGGGTAGGGGGTTGGAGAGAAAGGTTCCCAGGGAAGGAAAAAAGCAAAAACAGGTCCCTCATCCCTCACAGGGAGAGGTGGGGTGTGGGGTAGGAGAGCTAGTCGACTGGAGCGGCTTAGATGTCGATCTCCTCAATGGGTTTGGGTCTGACACTCGCGCCCTTTTAAACCCCGCTGGCCAGAACAACCCAGGGCATAAGGGGCCCAACAATGTTCTGAATTGCAACTCCTCTCCCCACCGGGATCCTGGTCCCGGGCATTAGAGTCTCCGTCTTGGTCGGGGTCTGCCGGCATCTTTTCTTTGGGAGGCCTTCGCTGTCAAGTCCAGGGTCAGCGGGTTTCCTCTCCGAGGGGGAGCAAGGAGAGGCCGGGCTGACGTGGGAGGGGAAGGCAGGTAAGGTTCACGTCCCTTTATCCCTCAAGCAGCTGTCAGGAGGTTGAGATCAGGCAGCCTCACCACCCACTCACTGGGACATGACTTTCGGCTCCTCTATACCTTCCCCTGGCCTTCCCAGCCCTCTCAGCCCTATTGTCTTCCAGGCCCTGCTGCTTTGAGCGGGAGAGAAAACTCTGTCATGGGTGGTTTGGGCTGACACCCACCCAGAGCCTGGGGCCAGACAGGGGGACTCTCCAGCTCTGAGGATTAGGGGGTGGCTCCCGCCAGCCCCTCTCCAGACCCTAAGGAGAACTCTCCAGAGTTGGGCTGGACCCCAGAATCTCCCAGATCGGATCCCGAAAGGCCAAAGCCCCAGAGTGTAGGACCATGGGGGTGAAGGGAAAGATCTTGGAGCGTCCTAACTAATAATAATTACGAAGCACTTACAAGGTGGCAAGCACTGTACTAAGTGCTAGGGTAGATACAAGGTAATCTGGGCGAAATAGGGTTCACAGTCTAAGGCTCACCCCTGACAGATGACATCCTGGGAATGCCCTGAAGGACAGAGCGACCTGCCATCCTCATCCCTGTCTGGGTCTTTGGCCCACCCTGTCCTGGACACCCAACATCAGCCACCCACTGGCTTCCAAGATCCAGATCCCCTCAACACACTCTCCAAACACAAAGCAGAAAACCTGTCCAGAGTTGTTGAAGAGCTCAGATTCTCCGTGAGAGACCGGGTACCCTGGTCACCATTCTCCTGCCCCTCCCTGCCTCTCATCCCACTCCCAATCTCAAGAAAACCAGCACACTTGCAGTCTCGGGATCTGGCAGCCGAGCTCTGCAGCAGGAGGGCCTCAGGTTAGACACTAAGGAGGACATTCCTTCTGTCTGAGTGGGGAGGCAGATTCCATGGGGGCAGATGAAAGGAGGAAAGCTGCTGAGCCCGGAGACAGAAGAATGGCCGACATGACCTCTGGAGGGTTCCTAGACTGAGTTAAGTAAGAGCGTCGGGGACCGATCTTCTCCAGGAGCAAACTCCAAGTCCCGGCCTCCACAGAGAACCCCGGGCCGCCCCCCCTCCCCCCAAAACACTCACACTCCGCACCAGCAAACTTCCTTCTTTCATTCCTTGCCCCTTCCACCTATGGCTCATGTCCACTCAGGCAGTTCTGTGACTTCCCCCTCCCTCCCAGGCTGTCCCTCACCCATTCCCCCTTCCCCACTCCCCCAACCCGAAAATGCCGGGACAAACACCCCAGGATTCACCCCCAAACCGATACTCCGTCCAAACATCCAGCTGAGGGTGCGCAGATGCGCGGGGTGGGGGGAGGGAGACATAGAAGGGGAAGGCGGAAGGTTGGGGGCTGAATCTCCAAGGGAAACCAGGTCTCTGTCACGTCTCCAGAATCACTTCATCCCCAGCCCCAACCCCCGACCCGGCCCCCTCTCTTTGACCAACTTTCTCCCCCTCCCCACCATCCCACCCCCGTTTCCCCTCACACCTCTCGGCCTGCTGGCCAGGGCGCCGGGGGCCTGGGCCGGGCGAGGAGGAAAGGCCGCCTCCACGTAGGGGCTCGAGGAAGGGGGGTGGGGGGGAGCACGAGGAAACCGAGGCTTTCCCCTTCCCCTCCCGCCCCCAGGCAATTCCCCCACCCACCCACCAGTCTCTCGGGAGTAGGAAAGGGGCAGCCGGCTGGAGATGGGGAGAGAGATCTCCAGCCGGGTTTGGGAAGAGAGGACTCCAGCTGGGTTTGGGGAGAGGGGTCTCCAGTTGGGTTGGGGGAGAGGGGTCTCCAGCCGGGTTGGGGGAGAGGGGTCTCCAGCTGGGTTTGGGGAGAAGGGTCTCCAGTCGGGTTGGGGAGAAAGGTCATCAACTGGGTTTGGGGAGAGGGGTCTCCAGCCGGGTTTGGGGAGAGAGGTCTCCAGCCGGGTTTGGGGGGAGGGGTCTCCAGCCGGGTTGGGGGAGAGGGGTCTCCAGCCGGGTTTGGGGAGAGGGGTCTCCAGACGGATTTGGGGAGAGAGATCTCCAGCCGGGTTGGGGGAGAGGGGTCTCCAGCCGGGTTTGGGGAAAGGGGTCTCCAGCCGGGTTTAGGGAGACAGGTCTCCAGCCGGGTTTGGAGAGAGGGTCTTGAAGACATAGAATGCTGGGGGTGGGGAAGGCGGGGGGGACGAGAGCGTTAACCGAGGAGGCTGCTGCAGTAGCGCTAGCCTCCGGCCTCCTGGAGCTGGGGGCTAGCGGGGGCGGGGGAGGGGGCTGCCTAGCGCCACACAGTTCTCCCCCCCACCTCGTCCCTCGCCCCCACCCCGCAACCCGCGCCCCAGCCCTCCTCGCCTCCCCCCCCCCCCCCACCCTACCTGGCCGGGGCTGGCGGGCTCCGTCCGAGGTTACATCCTGGCCGGCTCCCCGGCGGCGGGGGGCGGGGGGCTGCGGCTGCGGGCGGCTGCGGGCGGCTGCGGGGCCCGCCTGGGGAGGGGGCTTCCCGGGAAGGGGCCGAGCCGGCTGCGGCTGCGGAGCCCGGCAAGAGGAGCTGCGGCGGCTGGATTTGCTGGGATCCGGGAAGAGGAGGCTCGGGGATCCCGCCGGCTCCGCTCCGCCTCCGCCCCCGCCCCCGCCCCCGCGCAGAGCGCACCGGGGAGGGGGAGACACCGAGCTGCCCCCGCCCCCCACCCATCGCCGCCCCTTCCCTCCCGCCCCCTCCCCGACTCCGCCCCCGCCCCGCCGCGGGCCCGGGCCGGTGAGGAGGGGGCGCCCAGGGGGACGGGGAAGGGGTCCCGGGCGCCCCGCAGGCCCAAGGGGTGCGGGGATGAACCCGGCCGGCTTCGGGACCGGCTCCGGGACGGCTGGGGAGGGAGGGGAGGGCGAGGGGGGGAGGGGAGGGAAAAGGGGGAAGGGGAAGGAGGGGAGGGGGAAAGGAGGGGGCGCGGCGCCGGGGGCGGGGCCGAGGACCCGGGCTCCCCCCCATTTCCCCGCTCTGGACCTCAGCTGCCTCCCTTGGCGACCCTGGCCGGCCCGGGAGCACCCACTGACATCACAACATACACACACACTCACACACGCACACAGTGTGACCACTGGGACACGGTCACATCCCTGCGAAAACACACTCCGGCCACATGGGCAGCCCCACGGACGTATATTGAATCTCGGACACGTACTCGGGGACCTGCGATTGGGATGGGGGGACACACACACTCCGTCCCAGGAACCCGCACCCATTCCATCACAGGGCACACACGCAGCCCACGAAGGGACAGACAGACTCACTGAATCTCAGAGTAATAGACATATTATATTACATATCACACACACACACACATACAGTGACATACAGGCCCATAGACAGTCATATAATCCCACGCGGATAGACACACACATACACAAACAAGCATAAACATTTGTGGCCATAGACAGTGTCACGATCCCACATGGATACGTACACACACACACACACACACACACACGTAGAAGCAAAAACATAGGTGGCCAGAATGCCCCAATCCCACGTGGATAAGCACGGAGACATTCAAATTTACAAGGCCACCGTCGATCCCCTAATCCCACATGAATACACACAGACACACGCATGCACACGGACACGGACACACGGTGACAGAAATACAGGGCCATAGGCTGTCTCCTAATCCCACATCGAGGCACGCCCATGCACATACACACCCAAAAACAAAACGTTTGTGGCCACAGTCCCACGATCCCACATGGATAAGCAAACGATAAACAGACATATGTACATGCAGGGCCACCGACAGTCCCCTAATCCCACATGGATACACACACAGACACACGCAAGCACACAGTCACACCCTGATTCGGTCGCCCCAGGGCTCCCACAAAGAATAGGCACAGCTGACCCACCTTGGCCCGGGCTGAGCACTGTCATCTACCCTGTCCTTCATCCCGGTTGTCTAGCAATCACAACGCATCCCGAATCCCCCGACCCTCTAGTCGGAGCCCTCCCCGCGCCCTCCGCGCCCCTGAGCTCCCGCAGCTTCCCCCCCTCCGTCCCCCCTCCTCTCCACCAGGACCCCGGCCCCCTCTCCATCCCTCCAGCCCCTTTTATGTCTGCGGAAGAGGCGGCGGTGTGATGTAGGCCCGGCTTGTTGCTCGGCTCTGACATCTCCCGGCCGGCTCTCGCTCCCGCCGCCGTCGCCTCACACTCCTCACTCCTCGCCCCTGCTGCTCTCTGACAGCACGAGGGAATCTGAGAGGGAAGGACCTGAATGCTGTCAGCAAACCCTTTGCAGCCACTTGTCTGCTGCGTGACCTTGGGCGAGTCGCCTAACTTCTCTGGGCCTCACTTCCCTCATCTGTAAAATGGGGATTTAGACGGCAAGCGCCACGTGGGACAACCTGCTTACCTGTATCTACCCCAGCTCTTAGGCTGGTGCTTGGCACATAGTAAGCGCTTAACCAATACCATTATCATTATTGCCGCTGCCGCCCTCACCTCGCTGGGGTCTGGATGTTCTCAGCAGCTGGACCTCTCCTGCCCCGCCACCCCCTGCCTACCTCCCCCTCCTCCCGTCCCCCAATCCTGGCCCCCAGGGACTGTCAACCCAGTCGCCCATCAGCTGGTGGCTTCGGGGCCGCCCACTCTGTAGGGTGGCCGGAAAGGCCTGCTCGGTTCTGCCCGCGGGAACCCTGGACGGGGAGGAGGAGTGGGCAAGGGTTGTGATTCCAGGGTGGCTCGGAACCCCCAGCCCAAATTGCCTTATAGCTGTCCGGGCCGCTCGTCACCTTGGGGTGGTCGGGGTGGGGGGCACTTTGGGGTTGTGGCCGGGTCGCCCCCTGGGGCCTCCCCAGGGCGAGGGGTCCGTCCCGGTTAACCCCGGGCCCCAACACTGCAGAGGCCTCTCGTGGCCGCGCTAGAGGCAGGAGAGGGAGCGAGCTGCAGTCTCTGGAACGGGTCCGTCTTGGCTCCCACCGCGATGCCGTAATGGAGGAGGGCGGGGAGGGGGGTGGGGGGTGGCATGGAGGCTGAAGATGGAGCAGGGGAGGCCGAGAGCAGGATAGAGGCTTCATCCGGGGACACGGGGATGGTCCCCCGCCCCCCGCAGTAAACCCCCTCCCCACTCCAGGGTGATTCAACCCCAAAGCTAGGGCCCCCACCCCCCCCGACACGGGGGTGACCCTCCCTCTTCTCCTCGAACCTGGAAACTGCCCCAGACCAAAAGTCCTACCAGATTGGGGGGGAGGGGGGCCCGCTCCCTTCCCCCCAGAACTGAGGATGCACCGGGAATGGGTTGAAAAATGGAAAGAAACCTTCAGTGGGGGCAGGTAGTGAGACCCTAGCTCAGACGAAGGGGCGCCAAGCTGCTGGGACAGAGCAGCCGGAGAATGCCAACGCACACTTCCCCGCCCCGGAAAACCTTAGCTCCTTTTCTCCTCGGGAGCAAAAAGATCAAAAGTCCAAGTGCGGCTCAGTCTTCTCTGTCTCCCGTTGGGTTGCAGGGGCTGACCACCACCCCTACCCGCCCTGGCCCCAACAGGGCCCTGAGGGCACCCCGGCGAAGTGGACAAGGGATGGAAAAGGTGTCCCCGGGCACGCGAAGATTTGGGTGCAGGGTGGAAATGAACACGGGCTGGAAATCAGGAGACTGGAGTGTAATCCTCTGTTCCTCTTTAGGAAGGCCCCTCAACCTTTCTGGGTCTCTGTTTTCCATCTGTAAAAAATGGGGACAGTCATATCTATCCCTCCCTCCCTTCCAGATGGGGATGGGGAAACCAATGAGTTCAGAGACACGGGTATGGACTGGGGAATTCTTGACCACCCCTCACCCCACCCGTGTCGGCCAATTTCTCCTATTTTGGGGAAGATCTGGGGATACTTCTTCCAGGGATTTTGCAGGGGAGGTCAGAGAAACAGAGAATCCCATCCCTCCTGGAAGGAACCAGTCGCAGATTCACCTGGCCCAGGAGCAGGGGTCAATTCATCCATACTCCTGCCTCCGGTACAGATGTCATCTCTTCTATCCTTACCTTGAATCAGACAGGTGATAAGTCCTCACTCCTCTATTCCCACATCTCTGACTGCCCCGACAACCCAAATAAGGCGGGAGGGGGTTCCCGCTCACTCCTGGCCCCAGAGGGCCCAACGCCCAAGCTCCCGTCCCTTATTCCACAACCCGGGGGATTAAAGTAGAAACACAAGACCCTCCTTTGGGGCTTTTAATAGAATGTCAGACTCCAGGACAGGAATGACACTGGCCCAGAGCAAGAATCCTGGAGCAGGGGACGCCCCACCCCCCCTCCCCAACACACACACACACACACACACACACACACACACATACACACACTCAGACCCAAGGGCCAGCTTCTCGGATCCAGGGCCCATCAGCCAGCCGGGCAGAGATGGAGCGAGGTGGTCATCACATTCACCTTGCACGCCGAAGGTCCCCCCCGATCGAAGCCGGGTGAAAGCACCTCGATTTTCAAAGCGCTTAGTTCGACGTTCAGTTCGGAGTTCAGTAAATACCTCTGATTGACTGGAGACAGCCTTCCCCACTCCTGCGCTCTGGAAAGGTCTCCGCCCGGGGCGGAGCAGGCCCGAGGCCCTCCACTTCTTCCGGAGCCGTGTACTGGATACCGCGCCCCCCCCCCCCCACTGCCTCCAGAGTGGCCTGCTGGACACCACCCACCTCCCCCTCACGCAGCCACCCAACCCGGGAGACGAGTTCCTTCATCGAGAAGCAAAAGCCCGGGCTTGGGAGTCAGAGGTCGTGGGTTCTAAACCCGGCTCCGCCACCGGTCGGCTGGGCGAGTTCGGGCAGGTCGCTTAACTTCTCTGTGCCTCAGTTACCTCATCTGTAAAATGGGGGTGAAGACCGTGAGCCCCACGTGCGACCACCTGATTACCCCAGAGCTTAGAAGAGCGCTCGGCCCACAGTCAGCGCTCACCAAATACCACGATCGTTACTGCTATCGATAATCCCTCATTTTAGGCGGGGCGAGTGAGAGAATCGACCTCTCCCCCTCCCACCCCGGCAGGGACCGGACAATGGTACTAATAATTGCGGTATCTAAGATCTTACTTCAGGGCCGGGCGCCGCACTGAGCGCCGGGGCGCATCCGAGCAAATCGGGTGGGACCCAGTCCGCCGTTTGGCAGACGAGGGAACCGAGGCCCCGAGAGACAGGTCAGGTGCCCCCTTCCGCGGCCACGGAGCGGACGGGCGGCGGAGCCGGGCCGGGCCCCCGTGACCTCGGTGGGCCCGGCGGGCCCGGGCTCCGTCCCCCCGGGCCACGGTCCTCCGGCCGGGGACGGAGGCGGGGCGGGGCGGGGGGCCGTCAGGAGGCAGCCCCGCCGCCGGGCCGCCCCCCGCAGCCCAGCCGCCAGCAGTCCTGCCGAAAGCGGCGCACGGAGAAGCAGTAGACGATGGGGTCCAGGCAGCTGTTGAGGCTGAGCAGGGCCAGGCTCAGGGTGTGCAGGACGTCGAGGGTCGTCGGGGGGCGGCAGCCCTCGGCCGCCCCCTCCTCCTCCTCCTCCTCCCGCCCCGCCACCCAGGGGCCCAGGATGGCGTGGTAGGGGGCCAGGCAGACGGAGAACACCAGCAGCAGCCCCAGCACCACGGCCCGGGCCAGCCGCCGGTGGGGGCCGGCGGGGACCCCCCGGCCGGGCGGCGGGGCGGCCAGGGCCCGGGCCAGGGCCGCGTAGGCCGCCAGGACCAGCAGGAAGGAGGCCGCGAAGAAGCCCACGGTGGCGTAGGCCAAGCCGCGGCCGGCCCAGCCGTGCTCGAAGCAGCGGGTGGAGCCCCCGGGGCCGGGCCGCACGGCCCGGGCCGAGGCCAGGGACGGGGTGGCGCAGGCCAGGCAGAGGAGCCAGGCGGCGGCGCAGGCGGCCCGGGCGCCCCGGGCCCGGTTGAGGGGCAGGCGGGGCCCGGCGCCCCGCACGGTGCAGTAGCGGTTCAGGCCGATGAGGGTCATGAAGCAGAGGGCGGCGTAGGTGGCCAGGTAGTAGACGGCCCCCGCCAGGCGGCAGGAGGGCTCGGGGAAGGGCCAGTGGGCCCGGCCCAGGTAGTAGGTCAGCCAGAAGGGCAGGGTCAGGGTGAAGAGGACGTCGGCCAGGGCCAGGTTCAGCAGGTAGACGCGCAGGGCCCGGGCCGGCCGCTCCCCGCGGCCGAACACGGCCAGGGCGGCCAGGTTGGCCGGCAGGCCCAGGCCCAGGGCGGCGGCGTAGGCGGCCGGCACCAGGACGAAGCGGGCGGGGTCCTCCCGGGGGCCGCAGCCGCCCACCGACAGGCTGCCGTTCATGGCGCCGTCCTCCGGCGCGGCTCTGTGCGGGGGCGGACCGGGAGAGGAGAGAGGTTGGGGCGCGGGGAGGGGTGGGGAGCTGGGGATCCGACCCCCCCCCCGCCCTTCCGCAGCCCCCCTCCCCGCAGCCGGGCCAGCCCCAACCCTCCCCTCCCACCCCGCTCCTCCACAATCCCTGTCCATCGTCATCAGGACTGTGGTGTTCCAACCCTCCCGTCCCTCCCCGCCCCAGAGCCCTTTCCTCAAAAATCCCATCCCCGTCACCGTCCGAATAACGGTACGCCAACCCTCCCCTCCCTCCCCGCCCCAGAGCCCGTTCCTCGAAATCCCTCTCCGTCACCGTCAGAATCGTGGTATTCGTTACGCTCTCACTACGCGCCAGGCCACCGTGGTAAGCGCCGGGGGGGATGCGGGCAAACCGGGTTGGACGCGTGGGGCCGTCCCACGGTGGGGCTCGCGGTCTCCATCCCCGTTTTACAGGTGAGGGGACTGAGGCACAGAGACGTGAAGGGGCTTGCCCAAGGTCACACGGCAGACGAGCGGTGGAGGCGGGATTAGAACCCCTAACCTTCTGACTCCCAGGCCCGTGGGGGTCAGACCACCACTCCACGCCGCTTCTTTAACGAGGAGTGGCCTTCCATTCCAAGAGAAATGGAGCTGCGGTTGAGGGGGGGTGGGGGAGGGGGCGGCCAAAGCAGCTGTCTTCTGGCCTCCCTGTGGCTGAGACCCCGAGGGTATTGGAGGGGGCGACCGAGGCGTGGGGTCGGGGGGGGGGGTGCGGGGGGGCCGAGGAGCAGAAAAGATGGGGCTGAGGCTCCGGCTCCGGCCCTGGAGAAGATTCCCCCTTTGCCTTGCAGGATGGTCCTCTCTTGAATCAGCCAGCGGGGTCGAGGGACGGAGGGCCAGAAATAAGGTCTTGAGGTGGGAGAGAGGGATATCATCGGGGGGGTTACTGTTTGGGGAGCCCTGTTGTCCGGTCCAGGGTGGACGGCTGACCCACATCCACAAATACCAACATTATTATTATTATTCCTTGCCTCTCTCCCGCCCTCTGGCCTTCTCCCGGCTCCCCGCAGTCCCTTTCTCTTTCTTCTCTGTGGCCCCACTGTGCTCTCCTGACCGTTCGTCCCCCCGCAGGGTGGGGAGGGGGGTCCGGTCCGACTTGTATACACACATACACACTGTCACACCTACTGCATTGGTGCACGCACATGGTCACACAGCCAAGTCACAGTTGCAGAGGGGCGTATTTTGCACACGTGCAGTGTGGCTCAGTGGAAAGAGCCCGGGCTTGGGAGTCAGAGGTCATGGGTTCGAATCCCGGCTCGGCCACTTGTCAGCTGTGTGACTGTGGGCGAGTCACTTCACTTCTCTGGGCCTCAGTGACCTCATCTGTAAAATGGGGATGAAGACTGTTGAGCCTCACCTGGGGCAACCTGATTACCCTGTATCTACCCCAGCGCTTAGAACAGTGTTCTGTACATAGTAAGCGCTTAACAAAGAGCAACATTTTTTTTTTACCCCACCCACGATCCTCTACAAGGACACCCAACTATTCGGGGCCCCGCGGGGCCTTCCTTGTAGATACATTGGGTCCAGCCGTCCTGCCTGGGTTCACAAGTGGGACCACCTGGAGAACACCCCCCCCCCCCATCCCCACCGCTTCATTAGGATCGGGATTCTGAAGACCCTCAGCAGAGTGCAGAGGGCAGAGCGTTGAGCACAGGCCTCCCAGCTCAGCCTCCGACACAGTGGACTCACAGCCGCTGAGGCTTAGAGTTGGGAGCCCGGGAGACACGGTCATCGCCCCATCCCCTAATCTACCCTCCAGAAAGGGCACTGAGCCCCCCCAACTCCGCCTCCAGGGGAAAGAGTGCCTGCTTTCTTCTCCCTCTGTGAGCCTCCCCTCCCTTTCTTCCCTATTTCCCACCTCCCCGTCTCTCCGCCCCTCCGATAGGGACTCCACTCTCATCCCTCCTATTGTCCACTTGGTGTTGCCCTGCCAGATCGGTGAAATGGCCAAAGTCGAAGCATCACAAAGCCCCAAGGGCCCCTCATCCTCCCCCACAGCCCAGCCAACTCTTGATCCCCCACTTTCTCCACCCACCCCACTCCCCCAACCCATCCTTACCCCTTAATGTCTCCTCCACCGGGCTTTCTGGGGGCGGGGGGGACAGGGTGGAAGGTTTTAAGGGGCAGGGGGGTGGGGGAGTGGCCTCTTCCCCCACCCCCACCCCCCTTCACACAGCCTCCAGGAGCCCTGGCGGCAAGACGGGGCAGAGGTTAATCCCGCAGCAGCAGCCCTGGAGAAATGGAGGCGGCAGCTGAAGGAAAGGGGAAGGGGGGAGGACCGGGCACCTGTGAATGTGTGAAACGGGCCTGACAGGGCCTACTGGACATAGGGCCTCTCAGGCCCCGGGGAACGGAGGCCTCTCACACCCCTGCACGCTTTCCCTGGCTCCCTCGGCCCCCCGCCTCCTCCGCCCAGCAGCTGGCAATCTGCCGCCCCCTCTCCTCCTTGGCAGCTGCCCTCCACCCGACGGCGGCCCCCTCCCCACGGAGCCGCCCCCACCCCCGCGCTGGGGCCACCCAGGGGAGCGGCGGCAGCTGGCGAGCTCAGGGCCGGGGGGAGATGAAAGCCCGGCTGGACGGGGAGGGTGGCAGACGAAGCCGTTGCTCCCTCCATCACTCACTCACACACACACACACACACACACCCCCACACACACACACACCCCCCCTCCAGTCCGAGGCTGGGCCCCGACTTCCCTCCTCCCCTCGACCCTTAATCCCTCCAGAGACCCTGGTTGCGGCTTGGAGCCCGACGCATTTCATTTTTAACGCCTCCTGACTCCGAGGAGGCAGAATCCGGCCTGTCAGCGTCGGCTTCTGCTGCGTTAGGCCTGTCTCTTCTCCGACCCCTGCCTCGGTTTCCTCCAACGGCCTCTGCAGGAGAGCCAGGGATAGGTGACCAATGGGAGAGAGGGGCTCCTCTGGAGCAGGCATTTACACACACTCACGCACATGTACACTTCGCTCGCTCGGAAGTTCACTCTACATTTTCCATCTTCCAAGACCAAATTTAGCTGCAGCCACCCAAAGGTTAAAAATATATATATTTGACTCATCCCATTTTAGCACAGGCCAGCGGGGGTTAACCGCTCACGTGCCCCCGTCATTCTTAGAAGGCCGGAAGCTGGGGTAGAATCCAGACAGCCCCCCCCCACCCCTTATTGCAAGCATCGAGGGGTTCACCCCCCTTCCCCTTCCCCGGGGTCTGGAGGGTGGAGCTCCAAGGCCGGAGAAGCGAGCCGGAGGCCGGGCGAGGAGGGAAGGACAAAGGCAGGAGGTTGGGGGGAGGGGACGGGGAGGGAAATAAAGGGTAGAACGGCAGTTGTGGACCTTGGGGGGAGACTCGCCCCCACCCCAGCAGAACGATGGGGATGGGAGGCCGGGGGAGGGCCACGGGGATTGCATAATCCGAGCCCGGCGAAGGGATGTCGAGGGCGAAGGGATGCCCCTCTCAAAAAAATAACCCCAATTGTCCCAGCACCGAGCTCTGCTCCAGTTCCTAGCCTGGTGCAAAGGCCGGGGAGGGCCGCGGCCTCCCCTCCTGATGTGTGTGTGTGTGTGTGTGTGTGTGTGTGTGTGTGTGTGTATTTGGGGGATGGGGCGGGGGTGTCTCCATCCTCCTCCCGGCCGGGTCCGGGGGTCTCGGTATCACTGGAACTTGTCCTTGTGGGGTCGGGTCCCGCGGCCCCGGATGTTGAGCAGCAGCAGAAGGCCGAGGCAGAGCGCGGCCGGGGCGCACATGGCCACTGGCTCCTTCAGCACCAGGAGGGTGTAGATGGCACCTGCGGAAGGGAGGGAGACACAGACAGACACACAGAGACAGAGAGCACAAGGCAGAAAGGCCTCTGAGAAGAGGGAGGCGGCGGGAGGTGCCCGGGGGACGGGGGGGAGGCGAGGCCAGATGGAAAGGACTCTTGAGGAGGGTCCAGCCGATCGGTCAGTTTAGCTCTCCCAAAGTAAACCAGAACGGGACAGGTCCAGGAGGCCACGCTTCCAGTTTAACTGATATTGATGTCTGTCCCTCCCTTTAATAATAATAATAATAATGATGATGATGATTATATTTAAGTGCTTACTATGTGCCGAGCACTGTTCTAAGCACTGGGGGAGATACAAGGCCATCAGGTTGTCCCACATGGGGCTCACAGTCTTAATCCCCATTTTACAGACAAGGTAACTGAGGCACAGAGAAGTTAAGTGACTCACCCAAAGTCACATAGCTGACAAGTGGCAGAGCCGGGATTAGAACCCGCGACCGAGGCTGTGCTCTTGCCACTAAGCCAGGCTGCTTCTCGCTTCTGTGCTTTAGACTGTGAGCCCGTTGTAGGCTGGGATCGCCTGTCCTTATTGCTGTATTGTACTTTCCAAGCGCTCAGTACAGTGCTCTGCACATAGTAAGCGCTCAATACGACTGAATGAAGAGAGATCCCCTCCCTATTAGACCCCCCCGATTCCCTACACCCTTCAGGGGCGCACCCGACGTGCCACAGGATGAAGGGGTTGCCGGGGGGGAGGGGGGAGAGGGGATCCGACCTGATCATCTCGCATCCACCCAGCGCTTAGCACAACGTTTGGCGCCGTTAGCGCTTTAGAAATACCTTCGTCCTTATCAGGACCGGCAGGGAGGCTCCCTTGGGTGAGCTGGAAAGAGATAAAGCCTTCCTTCCTCACGCAATATTTCATCCCACAGACCGCTCTCCACGGCCTCCCCCTCCTCCACTCCCGACTCGGAAACGGTTGGCTTTAAACCGAGGGAGCTTTGTGGGGCGGGGGAGGAGGAAAGGAGCGGTAGAAGGGGGGAGCGGAGGGACAGGCTTCGTGATCTGACCGCGCCGAACGTAATCAGCGAAGCCCCAGGCCGCACGGAAATGCTGGAGATGCTGGAGACAGAAATAGCCACGCCTCCCCCAGGGGGTGGGATGTGGGGGTTTGGGGGGGGGGGGGTGCTGCTGTGCCTCGAACATCAGACAGCGCTCCCAAGATCCTGGCGACGAGGAAACCGGGAGCCCCTTCTGGAGCCGCCCACTCGCAAACGTGAGCTGGTGGGCGTGCGTGCCCGGGAGGGAGGCCGAGGTAATCGACACGCAGCGCCGGTGCAGGCGGCCCTCATTTTCGGCGAGGCCCGTGTTTAAGTGGGTCGCCTGGGACCGTCCCCGTCTCCTGGGCCCGCTCCCGCCGGAGCCCCTCTGCAGTCCCCTCTGCTCGACGCTTGGGTGGTCCGTCCCTCCGGGCTGAGCCCGGTACATTCACAGCCGCCCGCTCTCCAGCTCGCCTCCTCTTCCTCTCCCGCTGACGACGGCGGCCGGGGCCTTTGCAAACTCTGGTGGGCAAAGTGCCCGGGGACAGGGAGGGGCCTCTGGGGGGGGTCATTGGATATTCGCCCCAACCCCACAGCACTTAATTTGGGAAGCAGCATGGAATAATAATAATAATAATAATAATGTCATTTGTTAAGCACTTACTATGTGCCAAGCGCTGGAGTAGATACAAGCAAATCCGGTTGGACCCATTCCTTAGCCCACGTGGGGCTTACAGTCTCAATCCCCATTTTCCAGATGAGGTCACTGAGGCCCAGAGAAGTGAAGTGACTTGCCCAAGGTCAAACAGTAGAGAAGTGACGGAGCCGGGAGTAGAACCCATGATCTCCTGACTCCCGGGCCCGTGCTCTATCCACTAAGCCATGCTGCTTCTCATAGAGCACGGGCCTGGGAGTCAGAAATCAGGGGTTCTAATCCTGGCTCTGCCACTTGTCTGCTGCCTGACCTTCAGCAAGTCACTGCACTTCTCTGGGCCTCAGTTACCTCATCTGTAAAATGGGGATTGAGACTATGAGCCTCAAGTGGGACTGTGCCACAACTTCTCTGTGCCTCAGCTACGTCATCTGTATAATGGGGATTAAGACTGCATGTGGAACAGGGACTGTGTCCAACCCGATTTGCTTGTATCCACCCCAGCGGGACAAAATAAGTGCTTGGTACAAAATAAGCGCTTAACAAAAATACCACAATTATTATAATTAATACATATTTTTAAATTATGCATTAAAAATTATTTAATTATTCATATGAATGTCTCTCTCCCCCTCTATACTGTAAAATCATTATGGGCAGGGAGCATGTTTGCTAATTCTGTTGCACTGAACTCTCCCAACCACCATTTACACAGTAAATGCTCAATAAATGATTGATTGATTGATTGATTGATTGATTGATTGATCAGGGCCAGGGCAGGATGCAGAATGAGTTAGTGGGGGAGCAGAAAGAGGAAGGTGGAGGGAGTCCAGATGGGGTAAAGGCCTGAGAGTGGTAAGAAGGGATGCCAGCCTTGAGAGTTTACGCAACCACCCACATTTTCGTGGTCCTCTGATCTGTTGCTGCTCCTGGGACCACGAGAGGGGCATGACCCTGCACCCTAAGGACTCAGAGGCCCAGATATGTCCTTAGAAAACAGGGATTTAGGAAGGGGTGTAGAGAAGGGTGAACGGGAGGTGAGTACCCTACTTTTTACGGTTTTTGTTAAGCACTTACTATGTGTCAGGAACTGTACAAATCTCTGGGGTAGACACAAGCTAATCAGGTTGGACACAGTCCCTGTTCCACATGCAGTCTTAATCCCCATTATACAGATGACGTAGCTGAGGCACAGAGAAGTTAAGCGACTTGCCCAAGGTCACGCAGTACCAAAACTATGATCGGAACCCGGGTCCTTCTGACTCCCAGGCCGGAGCTCTATCCCTAGGTCACGCTCTATCTGCCTCCCCGCCTCTGGACACCCCTAACGGGGGTAGAGCCACATTTAAACCTTAATTCTGGAGGAGAATTTAGACCCAGGTGTTAATAAGCTGCCCCCCCCCCCCGGTCCCGATAATAGGTCGAGTCCGAACATGCAGCACAGTACTGTTGATCCAACAGTGCCCCCTGGTGGGCAATCACTGCCTTGCCGTCCAAAGATAATAATGTTGGTATTTGTTAAGCGCTTACTATGTGCAGAGCACTGTTCTAAGCGCTGGGGTAGATACAGGGTAATCAGGTTGCCCCACGTGAGGCTCACCGTCTTCGACCCCATTTTACAGATGAGGCAACTGAGGCCCAGAGAAGTGAAGTGACTTGCCCACAGTCACACAGCTGACAAGTGGCCGGGCCGGAATTCAAACCCATGACCTCTGACTCCCAAGCCCATGCTCTTTCCACTAAGCCACGCTGCTTCTCCCTGAAGGCATCTTTGCCTTCAGGGAGAAGGGGCCGGTGGTGGAGAGGGCTTTGCCCTGAGTGTCCAGGTGGGCAGCGGGCCAATGCTTACCATAAAAAGCAGGCCAGAACAGTGAGATGGAGAGGGAAGGTGGGGAATGAGGAGCTGGGACCATAGGCAGGGAACGCGTCCGCTAATTCTGCCATACGGCGCTCTCCCAAGGGCTTAGCTTGCCTGTTTTGTTAATGATATTTGTTAAGCGCCTACTACATGCCAGGCGCTGTTCTAACCATTAGGGTAGATACAAGGTAATCGGGTTGGACACAGTACCTGTCCCACAAGGGCCTCACAGACTTAATCCCCCTTTTACAGCTGAGGTGACGGAGGCGCAGAGAAGCGAAGTGACTCACCCAAGGTCACCCGATAAAAACGTGGCAGATAAGGGATTAGAACTCGGGTCCTTCTGACTCCGAGGCCCGTGCTCTATCCACTAGGCCTTGCTGTTTTGTATAGTGCTCTGCGCATAGCGTTCAATAAATATGTCCGATTGATTGTTTGATGGGCAGAGAAGGAGGCTTCTGGACCGCTCTGGGGTGACCCCTCCAGACCTCTTTCATCCACTGAATCCCACCAAACCTATTTACCCAGAGAAGTAGCGTGGCTCAGTGGAAAGGGCTTGGGAGTCAGAGGTCATGGGTTCGAATTCCAGCTCGGCCACTGGTCAGCTGTGTGACTGTGGGCAAGTCATCTCACTTCTCTGTGCCTCAGTTATCTCATCTGTAAATTGGAGATTAACTGCGAGCCTCATGTGGGACGACCTGATTCCCCTGTATCTACCCCAGCGCTTAGAACAGTGCTCTGCACATATTAAGCGCTTAACGAATACCAACATTATTATTATTTACCCAATTTACCTCCCTCGCTTCCCTTCCCCCATCATAACTATTGCTCCCTGACCTTACCTATCATCACCAGGGTGAGGACAAAGTTGCTGATCTCTCGGAGCAGCTGGGGTCCGAAAGCCAACAGGAAGCCAGCCGCCAACTCGATCCAGCCCACCGCCTGCAGGTACCGGTCTGGGTCCGGCTGGTAGCCCAAGTCCTTGAGAGGAAAGACGTCGGCGAACTGCACGAACTGGGCTTTCTGCAATAGCAGGAAGTTTAATGTTGGCTGGGCTCTCAGGGCTTCCCAGAGAGAGAGGAGTCCAAGCAGTGCTCCACTTGTCTGCTGTGTGACCCTGGACAAGTCACTTCACGTCTCTGTGCCCCAGTTACCTCGTCTGTAAAATGGGGATTAAGACTGAGAGCCCAAGCTGATTATCTTGTATCTGCTCCACCACTTGGTACAGTGCCTGGCACATTATAAACGCTTAACAAATACCTTAAAAAATAAAATTTAAAAAGCCGGGAACAGATTGGAGCCTGGGGATTTCCTGACAGAATTGGGTCTGTGGCAAAGCTGCCCATCAATCTGACGGACAGCCTTGGAGATAGAACCGTGCCGGCCTATAGGCCTCAGCTCAGGCTCCTTGCAGGCAGGAAGTAGTTGGTGGTGATAAACACAGATAGTGTGAAATTGTGCCTACACATTTCAGTGATCCTACCAGCAGTGTGACTCTGGGCGAGAGTGTGACTGTCTCCCCACAAACCACCACCACTACTGCAAAAACAAGTCAAGGATGTGCCCCTTTTAACCCTCGGTGACTGAGCAACGCTCTCAAAGGGCCAGGGATTTGGAAAGGTATGCCAGTGCATCAATTAATCGTATTTATTGAGTGCTGTGTGCAGAACACTGTACTAAGTGCTTGGGAAAGTACAATATAAGCGAGTTGTTAGACACAATCCCTGCCCACAGCGAGCTTAGTCTAGAGGAAAAAGTTGGAATCTCCATTTGAAAGATACGTTGTTCTCTTTGTCTTTTTTTTTCTTAAAACGTGACTTGTTAACCACGACCGATGTGCCAGGCCATGTATTAAGTGCTAAGAAAGATACAAACTAATCAAGTTGGACACAGTCATGTTCCATCTGGGGCTCAGTCTTAATTCCCATTTAACAGATGAGGCACCAGAGACAGAGAAGTGAAGTGACTTGACCAACATCACACGGCAGACACACGGCAGAGATGGGATTTAGACCCAGGTCCTTCTGCCGCCAATGTCCATGCTTTATCCACTAGGTCATGCTGCTTTCATTCTCAAAACATCTTTGGGCCTGGTTTATCCCTATTGTCCAGATGAAAAAACTGATATCCAAAGTGGGTAAATGAAATAATAATAATAACACTAATAATTGTGGCATTTGTTAAGCATTTACTATTTGCTAGGTGGATACAAGCAAATCGGGTTGGACCCAGTCCTTGTCCCACGTGGAGCTCAGAGTCTTAATCCCCATTTGACAGATGAGGTAACTGAGGCACAGAGAAGTGTAGCGACTTGCCCGAGGTCACACCGCAGGCAAGAAGTGGAGCGGGGATTAGAACCCGGGTCCTTCCAACTTGCCTTAGAAACCACTGCAAGTTAGGAGCAGAGCCAAGAGTGGACCCCTTGACTTGCTGATACTCAGTGGAGCCCCCTCCCCACTAGAACATGTTGCCCTATTTTCATCTCTCTTGCGGTGGAAACCATATTGCCTCGCAGAACTGTTCAACCAGAGATAAGGCCCGGATGGAGCATTTCCCTGGGCCTGATGCTCCAGGCCCCTTGCCCAGCTTTTGCTGCAGCTTTTTGAAACTTGTTTTTCCACCTCCAAACCGCGGCGCTGGTGCACCCCACTGCCAACTGCTTCACAAACAAGCTTCAGGCAGTGAGCCCTCCCTCCCCGGGGTCACAGACCCCTCAATCTGGTCCTTGTCCAACTCCGCTCTGGCCCTGCCCACCCACCTCCCCCGTCCTGCTTTCTCTCCCCTCCCGTACTTTCCCTCCTTTCCTCTTTCCCCTCCTTTCCCCCTCCCGTTTTCCCTCCTGTCCCTCTCCTCTGCAACCCCCCTTTCCTTCCCCCCGAGCTTTTCCTCCTTTCCCTCTCCCCTGCTTCCCTTCCTTCCCCCCCCCCGCTTTCCCTCCTGTCCCTCTCCCCTGCTTCCCCCTCCCGTTTTCCCTCCTTTCCCCTGCTTCCTCTCCTTTCCCCCTCCCCAGCGTCCTGTCCTTTCCTTTCCTTTCCCCCCCCTTCCCTCCTTTCCCCCTCCCCTGCTTTCCCTCCCCTCCCATACTTTCCCTCCTTCCCCCCCGCTTTTCTCTCCCTTCCCCCGCTTTCTCTCCCCGCCTCCCCTCTCGGTTTTCCCCCTCCCCTGCTTTCCCCTCCTTCCCCTGCTTCCCCTTCCCCTCCTCCGGGTCTGTGCTTTCCACCTCAGACCCCAGGCCTCATTTCCTCCCCCAGACAAAGTGAGGAAGTGGAAGCGGGTGGAGCGGAGGTGGAGAGCGGGGCGAGGACGGCTCCGCGGCCGAACCGGGGGTCATTTCCTCGGACTCTCCGGTCTGGCCCGGAGAAATCTGGACAAGGAGAGACCCTCCCCACTTCACCCACTCCCCCCCGTTGGAGGCTGGGTTTCGCCTGTCCGGGTCGGATGCCGGGGGCGGGTGGCCATGATGACCTAAACTTAATTCCCATTTTACAGATGAGGCACCAGACACAGAGAAGTGAAGTGACTTGACCAACATCACACGGCAGACAAATTGCAGAGCCGGGAAGCGGTGTGGCTTAGTGGAAAGAGTCCGGGCTTGGGAGTCAGAGGTCGTGGATTCTAATCCCGACTCTGCCCCTTGTCAGCTGTGTGACCTTGGGCAAGTCACTTCACTTCTCTGGGCCTCAGTTACCTCATCTGTAAAATGGGGATGAAGACTGTGAGCCCCAACGTAGGACAACCTGATGACCCTGTATCTACTCCAGCGCTTAGAACAGTGCTTGGCACAGAGTAAGCGTTTAACAAATGCCATCATTATCATTATTATTACGGGTTCTAATCCCGGCTCCACCGCTAGTCAGCTGTGTGGCCTTGGGCAAGTCACTTCACTTCTCTGTGCCTCAGTTACCTCATCTGTAAAATGGGGATGAAGACTGTGAGCCTTACGTGGGACAACCTGATGACCCCGTATCTTCCCCAGCGCTTAGAACAGTGCTTGGCACGTAGTGAGTGCTTAAGAAACACCAAGCGCTTAGTACAGTACTGCGCACACCATAAGCGCTCGAAAAAAACGACTGAATGGATGAATGACTTCGATACCCGGGCAGGCCTGACCTTTTGGTTCACCTGTGTGGCCGGCGGGCTGCTCCAGGGGCAAAGGGGAAGGAACCCACGGACCTCCTGGAGCCCAAGGGACGGGGCAGGGCAGGGGACGGGTTTAGGAATAGAGGGGCGACTGAGCCCCCCCTTCCCTCTGCTCCCCCTCTCTTCCCCCTTCCCCTCAGCACTGTGCTCATTTGTATATATTATTTATTACCCTATTTATTTTGTTAATGAGGTGTATATCTCCTTGATTCTATTTATCTTGAGGATGCCGTCTTGTTTTTGTTCTGTTCTCTTTTGCTCTGTTGTCTGTCTCCCCCGTTTAGATTGTGAGCCCGTCAGTGGGCAAGGATGGTCTCTGTTGCCCAGTGGTTCATTCCAAGCGCTTAGTACAGTGCTCTGCACAGTCAGCGCTCACTAAATACGATTGAATGAATTTTTGCTCTGCTGTCCGTCTCCCCCGTTTAGACTGTGAGCCCGTCGCTGGGCAGGGATGGTCTCTGTGGTCCAATTGTCCATTCCAAGCGCTCAGTAGAGTACCCTGCCCGAGAAGCAGCGTGGCTCAGTGGAAAGGGCCCGGGCTTGGGAGTCAGAGGTCATGGGTTCTAATCCCAGCTCTGCCGCTTGTCAGCTGGGTGACCTTGGGCAAGTCACTTCACTTCTCTGGGCCTCAGTTGTAAAATGGGGATTAAGACTGTGAGCCCCACTGGGGACAACCTGATTACCTTGTACTGTCTCAGCCTTTTGTACAGTGCTCTGCACATAGTAAGCACTCAATAAATACTACTGAATGAATATTATTAGTAGTAAGTGCTCAATAAATACGACTAACTGAATGCATGCATGACTGGGACCCTCTAGATCGAGCTCACAGCCCTGCAAAAGGTGCAAGGGGAAAGATGAGAATAATAATGTTGGTATTTGTTAAGTGCTTACTAGGTGCAGAGCACCGGTCTAAGCGCTGGGGTGGATACAGGGTCATCAGGTTGTCCCACGGGAGGCTCACAGTCTTCATCCCTATTTTCCAGATGAGGGAACTGAGGCCCAGAGAAATAATACTGTTGGTATTTTTTAAGCGCTTACCCTGTGCAGAGGACTGTTCTAAGCGCTGGAGTAGATACAGGGTCATCAGGTTGTCCCACGGGAGGCTCACAATCTTCATCCCCATTTTCCAGAGGAGGGAACTGAGGCCCGGAGAATAATAATAATAATGTTGGTATTTGTGAGCACTGTTCTAAGCGCTAGGGCGGATACAGGGTCATCAGGTTGTCCCACGTGAGGCTCACAATCTTCAACCCCATTTTCCAGAGGAGGTAACAGGCCCAGAGAAGTGAAGGGACTTGCCCACAGTCACCCAGCGGGACAGGGGGCCGAGTGGGGGATTCGAACCCATGACCTCGGCCTCCCCAGCCGGGGCTCTTGCCACTGAGCCGGATCCTGCCGCTCTCCCCCTCCACCCCGGGGCCCCGCATCGCGCGTGTGCAGGGGCGTGTGCAGGGGCGTGTGCAGGGGCGTGTGCACGGGCGTGTGCACGCGCGGGAGCTGGCAAACCGCCCGGCGCGCGCCCCCGCGGCTCACCATCTGCGCGTGCACCTGGGGCGAGAGCTGCTCCGTCAGCTTGGCCGCCCCCGTGAGCGCGAAGAAGAGGCCGAGGCAGACGCGCAGCCCCGCCAGGACCGGCGCCATGGCCGCGCCTGCAGCCCCCTCCCACCAGGGACGAGCGCGGGACGGGCTCTGATTGGGCGGGGCCCGGAGCGGCCACAGCGGATTGGTCGGGACCCCGCGGGAGGGGCGGGGGAACGCCCGGGCCACGCCCACCGAACCCCGACCAATCCGGTCGCGCCCCGCCCTATCGGGCCCCCGCCCTCGCTCGCCCCCTCGCGGCCGGTTTGGGGCTCTGCCCGTCCACGGGGCGCGAGGAGCTGCTCCTTTCCTTCGTCTGTTCATTCATTCATTCATTCAGTAGTATTTATTGAGCGCTTCCTATGTGCAGAGCACTGGACTAAGCGCTTGGAATGGACAAATCGGTAACAGATAGAGACAGTCCCTGCCCTTTGATGGGCTTACGGTCTAATCGGGGGAGACGGACAGGCAAGAACAATAGCAATAAATTGATTCAGTAGTATTTATTGAGCGCTTACTAGGTGCAGAGCACTGGACGAAGCGCTTGGAATGGACAAATCGGCGACAGATAGAGACAAGCCCTGCCCATTGACTGGCTTGTAGTCTAATCGGGGGAGACGGATGGACAAAAGCAAGACAACTTAATCACGATAAATAATAATAATAATAATGTTGGTATTTGTTAGCGCTAACTGTGTGCAGAGCACTGTTCTAAGCGCTGGGGGAGATGCAGGGTCATCAAGTTGTCCCACGTGAGGCTCACAGTCTTCATCCCCATTTGACAGGTGAGGGAACTGAGGCCCAGAGAAGTGAAGTGACTTGCCCAGAGTCACATAACCGACAAGTGGCAGAGCTGGGATTCGAACTCATGACCTCTGACTCCCAAACCCAGGCTCTTTCCACTGAGCCACGCTGCTCCTCTAATAGAATCGAGGGGATGGACACATTAATAAAATAAATAGGGTATTAAAATATAGACAAATGAACACAGTGCTGAGGGGAGGGGAAGGGAGAGGGGGAGGAGCAGAGGGAAAGGGGGCTTAGCTAAGGGGAGGTGAAGGGGGGAAGGGGGAGTTGAGGCCTTACTGTGTGAAGAGCACTGTACTAAGCGCTTGGAACGTAATCGGGTTGTCCCACGTGAGGATCACAATCTTAATCCCCATTTTACAGATGAGGTAACTGAGGCACAGAGAAGTGAAGTGACTTGCCCACAGTCACCCAGCTGACAAGTGGCAGAGTGGGGATTCAAACCCATGACCTCTGACTCCCAAGCCCGGGATCTTTACAATCCCCGCCCACACCGCACTTACAGTCTCCGGGGGAGCTCTCTCCCTTCCCGCCTCCAGCTTCTCTTTGCAAGGGGAGGGGAGAGGCATTCTTATAATTATTAATAATCGTATTTATTGATCGCTTACTGTGTGCAAAGCACTGACTAAGCGCTTGGGAGAGTACATCACATCAGACGGGCGCTTACAGAGTAGCAGATTATAAGATCCTTGAAGGCAGGGATGGTGTCTACTGATGCTATTTTTCTCTCCCAACTCTCTAGAACAGTGGTCTGCTCAGAATAAGTGCTCAGTAAATACCGTTATTGATCAAGTGAAATACAAATCCAGTCTGCAAGCACCACAGCCAAGATGGGAGAATTAGAGACTATGAGGAAATTGCTTCCTTGTAGTTAAAGACCCAACCCACTCCTACACTCTTCCCCTTTTTGTTTTATATTTTTATCAGTGTTTGCCCATAATGACTGAGCCTCTCACCCTTGTTGTTCCAAAGTTCCCTGTAAACCTCTGCCTCGTAAATCCAACAGATGGGAAGAGGACACCCATTTTTTTCCACGGACACCCTGCTTCCTTTCCTTCCAACCCTTTCTCCCACCTCAGTACACTGAACAACGCACTGTGGAACAGGACAGCTGAAAGCCATTTGGAAGTGTACTCTGGGTTATAGCTGCTGATTACCAAATAGAAATATGAATGTAAATGGAACCATTCAACCCCCTTGGCTTTCTCTTGTTTTCTTCTGAAACCAGGAAATAAAACATTTAGAATGCAGGCTCGATTCATCTTGGGTTTCAAAGCGAAGATTACAGCCTCTGGAGGAAGAAACACACAGCGGGTGATTTATTATGATCGGGCATTTCCATAGCACTCTCCATTTGCTGTCGTGCCGAATTAGTGATTCCAGACGGAATGCAGAGTTCCAGGCGATGCAGGTGACAAAAAAAGTTTTCTGAGGTGAAAACAGTGCCCGTTCTAAGTTTGTCCAGGGTAGATTGTCCCTGTTGATGTCTTTCACCACATCCCCTGTTGCTGGAGGGAATACAGCCAATTCTCAATTATCCGGGCCTTCGGTCTCAATTCCACTGGCCTGACTGAAACTCCAAATTCCTGCCTGATCGGAATCCAACGGGTGGGGAACCTCTACTCAGCCTAACACTCATTCTTCAATCAATTTATTGAACACTTATTGTCTAGAGCACTGTACTAAGCATTTGCCCTGTACTTTACACTCTGCATTGGAGGGCCTCATTTGACCTAGAGAGAAGGGAGAGCTGTATTACGCTCGAAGCTCTGGATGGGATAAAGTCATCCCCTATGAGATGGGAGACTCCCTCCTTGAACTTGTATGGTGTTTTTATTTTTCCAGAGCATAGTCACATCAGTGACTTCATTTCAATCAGTCACTATCTTCAATTTCAATCATTTCAGTCAGTCACAGAGAAGCAGCGTGGCTCAGTGGAAAGAGCCTGGGCTTGGGAGCCAGAGGTCATGGGTTCCAATCCCGGCTCTGCCGCTTGCCAGCTGTGTGACTTTGGGCAAGTCACTTCACTTCTCTGGGCCTCAGTTACCTCAACTGTAAAATGGGGATTTAAACTGTGAGCCCCACGTGGGACAATCTGATCACCCTGTATCCCCCCAGCGCTTAGATCAGTGCTTTGCACGTAGTAAGCGCTTAACAAATACCACCATTATTATTATCTTTTGAGTGCTTCCTATGTGCAGAACAGTATACTAAGCACTTGGATGAGTACAGTACAAAAGAGTTGGCAAACATGTTCCCTGTCCACAACGTTGATGTGACAACACACGTCGGGTAGAGGCAGGAATCATCCCCATTTTATAACTAAAGAAATGGAGGCATAGAGGGTGGAGTAGTAATAGTATTTATTAAACACTTATTGTGGACAGAGAAGTGTACTACGTGCTGGGATGGAGTATACAGGTGGAAAATGGACCTTATCCTTTGAGGGGATCACAATCTAAAGAGCTTAAATAACTTGTCCATGTTCACTCAGCAGGCTAGGGGCCGAAATATTATCATTATTATTAGCAAAAATTGTGATAATAATTGTGATATTAGAGAAGCAGCATGGCATAGTGGTTTAAGCATGGGCCTGGGAGTCAGGTCATGGGTTCTAATCCCTGCTCCGCCACTTGTCTGCTGTGTGAACTTGGGCAAGTTACTTTTCTTCTCTAGGCCTCAGTTACCTCATTTGGAAAATGAGGGTTGATACTGTGAGCCCCACGTGGGACAGAGATTGTGTCCAACCTGATTAACTTGGGATCTACCCCAGTGCTTTGAAGAGTGCTTGGCACATAGTAAGCGCATAACAAGTACCGGAATTATTATTATTATATTTAAGTGCTTACTTTGTGCCAAGCACTATACTGAGCACTGGGGTAGATACTAGATAAGCAAGGCCCACATAGGGCTCACAGTCAAAGGGGGAAGGGGAACAGGTATTGAATCCTCATTTTGCCCAGAGAAGTAAAGTGACTTGCCCGAGATCACAGAGCAGGTAAGTGGCAGAGCTGGGATTAGAACCCAGGCCCTCTGGCTCCCAAGCCCAAACTTTTTTCAGTGTGGCTCAGTGGAAAGAGCCCGGGCTTGGGAATCAGAGGTGATGGGTTCGAATCCACACTCCGCCCCTTGTCAGCTGTGTGATTGTGGGCAAGTCACTTCACTTCTCTGTGCCTCAGTTCCCTCATCTGTAAAATGGGGATTAACTGTGAGCCTCACGTGGGACAACCTGATTACCCCGTATCTACCCCAGCACTTAGAACAGTGCTCTGCACCTAGTTCAGGTGGACCTGTTATGGCCTACCCCAAATCACATTTCCCATAGCCTTATCTACGACAGGCTCCCAACCCTGAGGAACAGCTCTTAGAGATTCTTGGCAACCTCAGCTCTTTGCCATCTTCCATGAAGTCTTCATCGACAGACTCCGAGTCTGGACTGCCGACTGTAGGGACATAGACATGAAGCTCATTTTTGATCTTCCTGTTCTGGCAGGAGACTCCACAGATCAAGAAGTCGGATCTTGACTCCAGCCCTGAGCTCCTAGGGATTCCTGTCCCTTCTCCTAGATTTCTGCGTTCACATCTTGGCTTCTGGCAGGAAGGTCTAGCTCTCAGTTGGATGCGCCTGGAAAAATGTAAGTAGAGGTGGCTTTGGGGAATGCCACTGGGAATGCTATGGGCCTGGCTGGGCCTTGGAGGATATTGGACAACGGGGGAGTCTCCGTTCTTTGAGAGGTTCCAGAGCAGACGGTGTTTGTCCTTCTTCAAGGGAGCGGGGCATCTGCTGAAGTCAACAAACTTGGGTCAGTCAACCAGTTCCCAAAGCATCTGACACCATACTACACACTCGAGTTATGTATTACAGAACATAGATCACAGATCATAATCATATGTATTACAGAACTCTGCCCAGAAACCTCAAGATCAGAGGTGAGATCACAAAATCAGTCAACATGACTATGTAGCCACAAGACAACTGAAGAGGGATGATGGAAATAGATTGTGCCAGCAAAGAAACATCAGTGAGGTTAGGGGCGGCTTCCTTGGGGGCGTGCGTAAGGTGACTTTAAAAAATAGAGATGGTATGGAAGAAAAGGGAGGCTATCTGCCCAATCAGCACCCTTCGCAAAGCTCAAAACTGACAGCGAGAGCCAACTCTGCTGGGTTTAAGGGGACTAACATCCATTTGGAGAATTATCTATGTCCCGTGTTTCTCCTTGCCTCCTGGACAGATCCCTGCTTGATAGTTCCCTCCAGAGTAAGTGGCAAAAAATACCTCTGAAAACTCACCCCCTTGCGGCTTAGGAGAGGTGAGTTAACACCTGGGTAGGGAGGAAGGCTGCCTCTTGAAGTTTGTCTCTCCTTCAGGCAACTTACCAATCTGTAAATATGTATACAGGCACATAGGGGCTAGGAATCAATCAGAAGCCTTCCTGGGAGTAGATCTAGCACCGGCCACCCCATTCCCAAACCAGTAGCCCTTATTCCTAGCCGACCTAAAGGCCCAGGAGGATCAGACTTTAAGATCTGACAGCAGGGATCGAGAATATAGCATTTTGGTCAGCACTGCTGAACCAAAGCCAATACAATCATGCCATTTTGCCCATGACCCTCTTGGTGAGCATAATTATTTGCACCCCAAGACAAACTAATGGGTGCACCCAAGTGATAGCAAACTATTACCTTGTATCTACCCCAGCACTTAGAACAGTACTTGGTACATAGTACGCACTTAAATACTGTAATTATTACTGGTACAGTGGTCTGCACACAGTAAATGCTCGATAAATACCAATTGATTTGCAGGTCCTGGAAAAAGGGAGTCACATAGATAAGGCCTCAGCATATCACTAGAGTTTTGGGGGTTTTATTTCCTTCCCCAGCTTTGGGCCACACCCCGATCACACCACCGTTATCCTACCTAAGGTCAATCGGCCAGCGGGAGGAGCGATATCAGGTGTAAGCAATGCCGGACTCCATAGCCCTCTCACCTCATGCTAATAGCAGGAAATGCCTTTAGCTGCTGAAGGAAAAATCAAATAGGCTGAGGGAATATGGATCTAGAAGAGACCAAGCCAAGGGGTTTCCTGGACCTCATCCCAAGAGTGTAAAATCCTGTTGTGTATTTTGCAAATTTGCAGGACACCACTCACTTCTGGTGCTCTCTGCCCCAGTGGACAAACCACTGGCAGGGAGGAGCATGTAAAGAGCACTTTCCAAAGCACTAGCCCTGTGATCAAATCTTTCACACAAGCCTCTGAAACCAAACCCTTTACAGTGAGATCATGTCCTGAGCAACCTCCCTATCTGCCTCAGTTGGTCTGCAACTCTTCTATTTATTGCCCCAGTTTCAAATGGGAGGATGGCAAAATCTGTGATCACACAGTGCTTTTTCCAGCCAGTTTGACTCAGAAACCAATCTGGTGGAGATCTCAATCACCAGTATTTATTGAACACTTGGGTATGAAACACTATACTAAGCAATACTAAGCATTTAGCTCTGTACTAAGGAGATGGGCAGTGCTGGAAAGTATCCTGCCACCCAAAGAATTCCAGGAAGTGTATAGACACTGAAACTCCAGTGCATCTGAGAGGTGGAGGCTTGCACTGGAGATATCCAGGGGTGACTGCCTCTAGTTTTCTGAACTCCCGGACTTGCGGATCCCAGGTCTCTGAAAAGCAACATAGCCTGGGAGTAAGACCTGAGTTCTAATCCCAGCCCTACCACTTGTCAGCTTTGTGACTTTGGGCTAGTCACTTCATTTCTCTATGGCTCTAAAATGGGGACTAAGACTTTGATGCCCAAGTGCAATGAGATATGTCCCGTTTACCTTGCATCTACCCAGCTTGGGGTATATGTCCAAACTGATTACCTGGCACCTACCTAGCACTTAGTACAGTGCCTGGCACAGTAAGCACTTGGTATTAAATATTTAGAAAAAGGCAGTTTCCAATCATCAGGGTTGAAAAAAAAACTGTAAGAGGCTTTCTCTTTCAAGCCTGTAGTTTCCCAGTCCTCATCCCTCTTAAAATCACCTCCAGGCTCAAAACGAAAAGTGCTTCATCAATTTTAAATCAAATTCCCCAAGTAACAGAATCAACAAAGCAGTTATATGAATACAAGTGGGGGGAAAGTGTGTGGAGAAAGGGGATAAGGGTCAAAGGACAAAGGACAAACTCACCTGGTCATCAAGGACTTGTTTTCAGAATGCAGCTTCTCCCAGCGTGGCTGACCAGCCCAGGAAATTCTGACTATCCGGGGGAAATTTGTCTCAGCCACTGTTCTAATGCAAGCGGAATTCTTGGGGGAGTAGCCTGCCCAACGAGTGGCCACCGGCTTCACATCCAATTCCAAAAGGGTGGGTTTTTTCAAAATGCATTTGCGGGGACCAGAACCTGAGGTTAGATGAGGCATCTCACTCTTTGGAATGGCTATCTCGGAATCGCAAAGTAAACTGCTGTCTCTCCTGGACATAGGGCCCCTGACAGCAAACAAGAGGTGTGCTTCAGTTCCTAAGCCTTCTTCAATATTAAATAAGGGATGAGCAAAATGGAGTCCAGTTACCATGCTAAGTCCACATGCCAGACATGTAATATGAGGACTGGAGAGTTCCAAACACAACATTAGACAAGTCTTAAGAGGAGCCCTGCCCCCAGCATCAATTCCCCAGGGTTAAGGAAACCTTTTGCCTCAATCGATGATTATTTATTGAGCATTTTGTGTGTGTACAGCACTTTACTAAGCACTTAGGAGAGTACAATACAGGAATTCGCAGACCTGTTCCCGGCCTACAAGGAGCTTAGTCTGGGAGGCAGAGCATTAAAATAATAAATAATATATAAATACGTACACAAGTACTGTGGGGCCTAGGGTAGGGTGAATAGCAAGTGCTGAAAGGGTACAAAAATCCAAGTGCCAGGCTGGCACAAAAGGGAGATGGAGTAAGAAAAGTGAGGGTTTAAGAGATGTGATTTTTTAATAAGGTTTTGAAGGTGGGGAGAATGATGATCTGTTGTATACGGCGGACTGTAAGAAGTAACCCCTACGGTTCCTTCAATAAAGGGCACCACTAAAAGATTCAGAAATTCATCTTTTATTAAAAATAAGCTGGTTGCTCATCACTTCTGGTTCATCCCGACTGGTTCCGTGGACCTCCAAAACACCGCTCACTCGATTCTGTGGAATTTAAAGAGATACGATTATGCCAAGTATTAAAAATTCTCTCTAATGAAAGGACCGGTCCTCACGTGTCAATTCGCCAAGCCCTTACTGCCAGGGCTGGCTCTGGACCAGATACAGATGTTCGAGTAATTGCCATTCTACCAGACAGTAGTACGTGTGCTGAAAAGCTGCTATTAGGCAGAAATCGGTCCAACAGTAGATGCCAATCTTAAGGCAAGCGGACTGCTTTAAGGCTTTTTATGAAACTCTGATGCTTTCAAAATCAGCAAGTTCTAGTAATGGAATATAAAGCAAAAATTAACATTTACTTACCTACTTGCTCTGTAGGCTGGGCCACCACAGGTTCACTTCCTGGGTGTGCTCATGCTGGAGGGCTATAACTGGGGGGGTAGGGGGAGAGAGAGAAGAGCGAAGAGACTCATTACTTTTGGGTAGTTATAAAATGCTGCAATATCCCAACCCCGAGGGGCAGCCTCCCCAGATCCTGCGAACATAAAAGCTTCCATCCTGACTTTAAACTTCCTTTTAGGTCAAAGGAGCTTGTTAATCCACTACAAATGCAAGGGTGAGGAGTGAGTTTTGCTGAGGCTTACTCCGTTTGGCCACGGGCCAAGAATCAAAAAGATCAAATAGCGACTGGCCGACTAAAAGACATAAGGACCTCTGCAGGTTCACATAAGCCAAATAAATTTACCTCAAATGGATGAGCACTTTGACTTCAGCCAACACCAATCATCCTTACCTAAAGGATAACAAGGGAAGGTTATTATAAAAGACATGGGTGCTACAGAGTTCTGAAAAAGCGCTAATCACTTTATATTTTAAAGGGTAAAATTCAAAAAACACACATTAATAAATTAGGGGAGAGTTACAGCGTAGGGAAATAGGAGGAAGAAACTTACGGGGGGGCAGAAGGAATCTAGTTTAAATAAATTTCTATGAAAGACATGAAAGTAGTCAGGTGATTTAGACTGGAAGACCTGCACCTAGTTTTAAATACCAAAGCCTTAGCTGCGAGCTTCACCAGTCTGAGCACATTGAAGTTTGATTGCAGCCCAAAATATACTATCCCTTATGTGAGGGCAGGTGAGAACATTTACCCTACCACAAAAGCTTGGCTTTGGCAACTCTGGCTTCTGCTTTCCAACCAAAGCACCTTCCCGCCTCCCAGTCCCAGATGGTCTTCTCCCAAGGCCAAGCCCCAGCAGGACTACTCCTCCGAGCCCCACCCCCGTTCTAAAAAAAGTCCACAGCACAGCAGCTGTTGCCTCTTCCTCCTGCACAGTCCTGCCTAGTCTCCCTTCCTTGTCCTCATTATAATTTTATAATGGAAGGGTAAACAAACCATGCCAGAATAGCGGCTACCTGCAGACCCGTCTTTCTTCCTTGTCAGGAGGGCATCCCTCTCTCCACAACACTACTGGCAGGCCCGGGGTGCCCAAGCCCAAGATCAGCCTTAAACCCAGCCCCTCCAGATCTGCCTAATTCCCAGTTGCTGTACGACCAGAAAATGTTCCCTGTTGCACACATACCATCTATAAGGGATACTATATCTTTGTGCAGCCTTCCCCTCTCCAGATTGTCCTCAGTCCTTTAATCTCCAAACAGGTCAGCACTGGTGTTCAACGTGATAGTTTATACATAAGGGTGTGGAGGTTTAATTTTTGGGGGGGGGGGGAGGGCGGGGGGGGGGAGGGAGGGGCGTTCACAGTCAGGTCTTTGAATTGCCAATCATTACCTAGCAGCAATGACATATCTGAGTAGCCAATCCGCCCACGTGTCACTAGAAGGGCGCTGCTGAGAGAGACACTAGCTGATGGAACAAGCCACCAGCTGAGAGACCCAGACAAAAGAAGATGCCCAGATAACACCATCCTGTGTTACGAGCGGGCTCTCAGTCTGTTGGGTGGCATTTCGGGAAAAGTAACAAACAGGTCTTGAAAAGCCCATGTCACTGCAGCTAGCAATGATTAACAACAGGAGACATGCAAACCTCCATCCAGGCTGAAGTCCAAAAAAAAACCCAAAACAAACTAGTCGCATCTTTTTTTTAAACTGTTGGGGGTCTGCAACAATTAGGCATACTTCGTTGGTTTAGAGTGCAAGAAATGGCACCCGTTACAGTTCAACTTTTCAGACAGCACCAGTATCTGATCTGAGGGCCTAAGTACGCGAAATGCATTCTGGCATCACACCTCTGAGCTTCTGATACTTTAAATTTAAAAAAGCATGATTTCAACATTAAAAATAAACCAAGATTATGAAACACAATGCAAGCACTTCAGTAGTCCGTTACTGAAACCCACTCATTTTCACCATGTAAGAGCAGACCTCCTTTGCTTTCAAAAATAACTACTGTGCTAAGATTCACGATTCGCAGCTGCAGGCAAGTAAGTAAAAGCTAGTTACAAGACCCGAGTTGCTTGTACTGAAATAAACCTGATCAGCTTGTACCCAGAACAAAGCCAAGTGACCATACATGCCCCTCCAAGGTGCTCTTTAAATGGTCTACTGGGGTCAAGTGTGTGCTCTTTGAGCACACCTGACCCCTACCCCCACCCCCCAAAATAAAAAGAAAAGGAAAAAAAACCAAGAACAAGACCAAAATCAAGAACCGAAAAACCCTGAGCTCAACACTTCTAAAAACCCAAGTGCTGAAATACGGTCGCAGACATCTGGCCACCGATTTAATTAATTTTATTCACAGGATGACTCTGGTCAGTGGTTCAGAGTCAGATTTTTAGTGACACCGGTGTCACTTATTGAGCAAAGAGAGTACAAGCTACATTATGTCGTTTACTCGAGTGAGCTAAGCCATTCATTAAAAGGCACCAGAAGTACAGAAATTACTTTCCTGGAAGAACTAGACAGAACGTCAGTCTGCCCGGGCTTGAAAACTGTTTGCCGGGGAGCAGGCCGTTACCCTAGACAATACAGTCAAGGAGTCAACCAAACGTTCACCAGTAAGCGAGCAGAGTCGGCACGACTCTGCCGCTGCAAAGCAGGAAACCCTACTTACACGTGAAACCTGTTTCTCATGGATTAGTCAGGAGACTGAAGTCACGACTTCAGACAGTGGAGTTCTGGAGCAACAGCAGAACACGGCTGATAGAAAAGCTTTTGAGTCCAGACTTCCTAAGCAATAAGGTACGCTTCTAGTCACGAGAGTTTAGAACCATCACATTCCTGCCGCTACACGAACCAAATTCAAAGTGCCACCCTGAAGAATAGTCGCATTCACTCTACGGAGAGCGCCGAGGTTTTACAAGCCAGGAAGCCAGCTTCCCGGCATGTATGCAATTGAGCAAGGCCACACCATCACCTCCCCCGCCCTCAACCCCAGGGGGTAGAGAGACACATTTGGGTAATTCACAAAACCTGAAGGCTCTTCAAGTTAGAAGCAGATTCTCATTTGAGCACAAGTCATGACGGAAGAGTGCTATGCCCATGGAGCCCACTGTAAACAAACAAAAAAAAACGCACATTACAGTGAACTATACTTTATGGCTTCATTTCGCTCATCCTAGAGAAACCATCGCACCAAGGTGGTCCACTGAAATTCCTACCCGGGGCCGACCAGTGGGTGGATCAGTTGACTGCTTCCTAAAGCGAGTCCGAACTGAAAGTTAGCATCTGGGTGCAGTGAGCACCTGACGTTGGTAATGGATCTCTCAGATTACGCTCCCTCTTCCCCCACAAAAATTTAAGTTGCTCAGTTTTCTCTTCAGCGTTGCGATGCAACTAAAGGAAGTCACACAGACTGAAGTCAGACGTACAAAGGAATCAGGTTGGCAGCCGGTCTGAGAATTGCAAGTTACAAGCTCTAACCCGGAACCCACGCAAGCTAAACTTCACCGCACCAGTTTCGGAGTGCTGCACTGTAATTTCAACGTCAGAAGTGTGATGTCAGAATGCCCAGAGGATAAAAGTACATAGCAAGTCACCAATTGAGAGTAGATCGCTTGTTACCTACCTGGATGCAGTCGGCAATGAGAATCTTGGAGCAAGCAGGAATATTACATCCGGGTCCTAATGTCCATTGCCATTTGCGGTACTACGTTCCTCACAGTTACGCACTGCAGAAAGGCTGGCTAAATGCAGTTATGGAGAGGGCCACTACTTTTCAAGTGCATAATCGCAGGCTCACGAGCACCAGAAAAAATATTCTACCAAGATCAGGTGGTTGCCAAGGAAAAGCCAAGAATCTAAATAGCCTCTTGAAAATCTCACAGATGAAACTTTTTTACACTTTTCTTTCCTTTTTTTTATTTGGTAAATTGTAATCAGTCTGTGTTTGGTAGCATCATGCATCTACACAACTGTGGATTCTCTGTTCCTTTTGGGAGAAGTTTTAAAAAGGATGCTTCACCATTTGGGCAAAGCCAATTACGTGTTCAGTGGACAGTGTGTAGAAACAGATTACGCTTGCTTAGGATCTCTTGGTGGTGGGGGGGGGGGGGGTGGAGATCCTGATAAAATGGGATTAGGGAAGTGAACTGCACAGGTTGAAGCACCACTGGTGTTCCTCTCAAAAACCCAATCCAAAACAATGTCCCACCTGGTCTAACCACTCTGGGAAATAAGGCTAGGAAAAATAAAATTATTTTTCCTTCCAAGTATAAATGGGGGAGATCGGGGCAAGGGGAAAGGGGGAATTGAGAAAAGTTCTGGAAAAAAATGCATATTAACAGATTTGAGACTCCTCCCCCACACTCGCTCAGTGGACTAGAACCCATCTCCTCCCTTTCCCTCTCCCACCCCTGTAAATTTCAGATCACTCCCTTTCAGGAAGCTACACCGGTTTAAAGTATTTATACTCAAAATGAGCTAAGAGCTATCATTTAGCACAAGCATCTCAAAAGACAGACTTTTTTGAAAGTCCATTTGAGCAGCTCACAGACACTTGAAACACTGCTGTTTGATAGAAGAAAATCAGTCGTGGAAGCCTACACAACGTTACTTGCTAAACAGTGTTTAGCAATTTTACTATTAAGCCCTGCCCACAGTAAGGGTACCAAAAGTCACAACTTTCGGAAGGTTATCCATTAGCATCCTCCACCACTCTTCAAAGGTACAGTACTACAAAGCTTATTTTAGGAGCTGTGCCAGCATCTCTTTAATAAAGAAAGGCATGTAATCTGAAAAATAAACTGAAACATTAATTTTATAGGCAAATTTCCCCCACTCCCCCACCAGCCCCCACCCACACCGACAAATTCACCCCCGGCAGGTGTCCCAGGAACACCCTTTTAAAAGTTCTCTGGCATTATTTGGGTCCCTACTGCACAATTCAACCACGTGGCAATGGGAATCTTACAAGCAGAGAACCACATCTCCATACCCCACACAGAGAGGCTCCCCAATTCATCTCTATTTTGAAGATGGACAGAAGGCCAAACTTCCTACATATCAATGGATTATGATGGGGTTGGGGGAGGGGGAGCATTGGGTCACCTTCTTTCAGGCGTCAGCTGGGGGCAAATGCAAACAAGAAGATTAAACCAAATCAATCGAGATGGCCTTCCACAATTAATACATTCCCCTTTATAGAGGAGTCAACTGATAATCCGTACTTTATACTCTCCAGTACTTAGGCAGATTGCAAGACTTAAAGCTCCAGCCTATTGTTAAAGAGGGCTTTGGGAGTTGCACTTTTTCCAATTAACACCAGGACAGGGGATGGGGAAGACAACGGAAATAGCTGGAATGGGATTTCCAGTTTGTACAGCCACATCCAACTGAAAACGGAGCCCAACTGTATACAATGACCTTACCTACCGGGAGCCGGGCAGGTCACTCACACCTTTGCATGTGACACTGGGAAATCCAGTTCCCAGCATGTTCCTCAACAAGCAATGCAGGGGATGACCTACTATATCATAGCAAGTCTGAGGAGTTCAATGAAGTTGAAAATCATTTGACCACACCTCCAAAATACTCTTCTTCAAAAGCCACGGGGGAAGAGTTATTTGTACTCTGTAGCATGAGCTATTGTTCTCCTGATGGCAATTGTCACTTTGTGCTAAAATCCCAAATGGCAGCTAAAAAAACATGAGCAATCTATAGTCCAGTAAGTTTGAATATGTACACCCCTGAATAGAGTAACCACTCATAATAGTCTCAAGGTCTCAGAAGAGAGCTAGACTTGAAATTTCAACTAGGTTGAATACTCCTAACCCCATAGGTTTAAGTCCACAAAAATAGCACAAGGAGTTGAAAGATCAAGTAAATATTTAGAAAGGCACTCCCTGTGTTTCAACTCTAGAACCTTCCCTTCATTCTCAGTTGGTTAACTAACCCAGGCTAGTTTGTTTTTGTGCCCACCTAGAAGTAATGCATAAAAAGCTTTGGATTTTAACAATCCTTTAATTTGGGAAGTAGAGTCAATACAAGCCATTCTGAAGGATTTGAAGACTTGGGGGAAAAAGATGACCTTTCCACTTTTCTGCTTTAACTTTGAAAGCTTTCAAGCACAGCAAGAGCCAGGTGGCTTTGTTTAAAAAAAAAAAAAAAAAACAAACACAGAAACAACCAAAAACAGTCATCACCCCTCCCAACCCACCCACTCACTGATAGCTATAACCTCCATAATCCTGGAATTACTGCAGGAAAATGTACAATTCAGCTCACTTTACAATCACTCAACAAGCTTCTACTTGCTTCTCACTGCTGTATATTTGTAGTGCTCAGCAAGTCAGTTGCCACTGGAATTATTTCTTCAAGCTAGGAGCATTTGGAGAAGGAATTGCCTTGCCTTAATGCTGCCCCCTCCTCCCCACATCTTGTCAGTAGGCTTTCAGAGGCTCAGATTCTTGTCTGGTTTTTTTAAGGTGTGATAGATATCAGGCCTGTTGTACGCATGAATGGCAAAGGTGGATTAAAAAAACGGCAGCTACTTTTTCTATTTATTTGAAGCACAGTAAAAAAAAAAAAATTGGTACACTTTGGGAACTCGGTGGCACATGGTACACTGCCATAACGTTGGGGATGTTATACATCAAAAGAACAGCTAGGATTCCTTTTCTTCTTTTTTTGGCGGGGAGGGGGGGAACACTGCATTACATAATTAACTGTACTCGCCCAAACAGACCATTTACAAATATTAGGTCAAAGAAGTTTCTAACATCCATAAAAATGTAGCTTTCTTACTAAAATGCAAGAATTAAAAAGGTTGGTGTCTAAACAAGAAGAGACAAAAACAAACTGGAATGAAAGCCTAGAGAGCGAATCTTAAAATCGGGGCTTTTTGCTTGGGCCTTCATATTCTTCTCTGCCTCTACCATATCCTGCTGGAGTTCCAGGCCCCATTCCTCTAGGGCCCTGGCCACCCACGGGTCCCGCACCTCCCTGCCCAAAGCGCTCAGTACGCTATTGGCACAGTATCAACAGTTCATTATAGGTAGTTGAGGTCCATGTGTGTTAAGTAAATATTTTTAGGAGGTTCCGTAGTCAACGTTCGTCGATACAATCACCATTGAGTCGATCCACAGGTACCGGGAACATAGAAAGGAAAAAAGGGTAATTGGAAGATTAGTTTACGGTCATACATGCCTTGAGGTATGTTCCCACTTGATCCACTCTCAAACACCTGTTTCAAAGAACAGATCTTCCCTGTAATGCTGAAAAATGTAGGCATTAGTGCAGCAGATGTGAACACCCGTTCCACGGTTGAGGAGTTTGGGGCAATTTTGACACTGAGTGAACCCAGTGCAAGACTTTGCCAACTCTCGCTTGAGATTTTAAAATTTCGTTCAGGTAATTCAATTCCCAGTAAGCCTAACCGGAAGGAGTCAATTCACTCAGATACAACTTGATATGAAAAAACTACTCACCAGTTAGTGGCATGTGCTGTATTAGAGGCCTGGTGTTTTTCAAGATGGGCTTTAAGACAGATCATCTGCTGACTAGGAGGCAGATGTCTTAAAAGGCTGAAAAGTTATAATATAAGGCTACTGGACTACAAAAAGAAAAAGCAAAAGAAACTGATGGGTTTAAAATACTTTAACCTGACCAGAGTAACTTGAGAAAAAACTTTATGCCAAATCATCTCACTTGCACTGACTTCAGAGCTACCACTAAGTACCAGAAGCAAAACTGTTTCACAGTTCTGTTTAGCTGTATTTGAAATTAACTTCAACCCACAAGGAGTGATGGTGCACCCCTTAAACATCCCAACTTCTCCCCTAGTTTTTAAGCAAGTCCATTCTAAGACTTTTGCTGTGATTGAGAGACTTATGGGAGGTCGCCCCATAGCACAACAAACTTGAAGAACTGCAATAAAGCAGCAATTTCACTACTACATCTAGTGCCAGGTACTTCTAGACTGTTAAATGCAGGGGTAACTGTACCCAACTGTAGCTTTCTACAGTTATGAGAACAGGAACCTAAATTAGCTTTAGAACTCCATTTCAAAGGCTACCCCACACAAAGAAGAAAGAGTAGAACATGTTGGTTTTTGACCTCACGCAACATCAAAAGATACTGGAGAAATACCTATCTAGCTACAATGTTCCAAACTAATTAAGGTGTACAAGCCAGTCAAGGTTTTCTGGCTTTTCATGCTTAACCTGAATTTAAACTTCAAAGCGTCTGCAGAAGCTTAATCCCAGGAAGTGTAGCTCAGGGACACAATGGGTGTTAAACGGATTTATGCGGGGAACCAAATCTAGTCCCTGGGACATTAGGCAATTGGTTGTAGCATGCAACTTTCCAAGTGGCACATTTGACTTCAGATTTGACATGCACCAACTCATTTTAAATAAAACAACTTAAGATGTGTAGAACTAGGCTCGGACGACCTGAGGGTTCAGCTGAAGAAGGAGGAGTCTCACGCTCAAATTCTCCTGTCGACAGTAGACTGAATAAGAAGGCTTCCAACTAAAACTGACATGAGGATCAGTATTATTTCTCAATAAAACCCGGTGCCAGTGAGCTACGGCAGCTCACCGTATTAAGCCAGAGGCCTTTAAACAGTAATCTGAGAGCCACCCATCAGGTTAGAAAAATCAGCCTATGCCCCTACCGCCTCCCCCCCTCCATAAGAATGGTGAAGGTCTTAGGCAATCACTCACACCAGCTCACTTGTTCTTCCCAAGGATTCTTAGGCTATCAGTACCACAAAAGCACGACAGCATCAGAAGGGCTCCCATCCAGTGCATATGATTAGTATGCCAAGTGTGCTGTAGTCTTTTTATTCAACCCCCAAACCAGAGAGCTGAGCTACGAGGCTGCTGCTGTCCCTACAGGCAGCGCCCAACAGGTGAGGAACGACGACTCGGAACAAAGTAGCAGAATTCCCTAGTCGGAGGATAGAAGCCACAGTGAATCTAGGTAAGAGTCCTTGAATACTTAAAACATGCCTAGTGCTACACACTGGATAATAGGTTCATACTTATGGCAAACAGCAGCGTAAGGAATGATATAGTTTGCCATTTGATTACTCCCAAGTGGAGAGAGAGTAATCTGGTGCCCTGGCTAACGTTCCAGTTGGTATTTCTGCTCAAAAGTGCGTGCTTTCTCTGGCAGCATGATGCAGCGCTCCAAACCCACTTAGCGCCAGAAGTACCCTAATATTCGTGACAGCATGATTCTGTATTCCTTATTGGCAGCCATATCTCCAGCTGTCTAGATTACCATTCTGACCCAGCTAAGGCTAAGTCGCCACACTTGTCTTCAGTAGCGCTGTTTTACACACAACAGGGGGAAAAGCAATACTCCACGGCAAAGCGCCAACTATTTCTTTTAAACGGTAAAAATGAAAATTTCCGTTGTACTAAGTCAAGTCACCCACAGGATACGTTACCATGTCACTTCCCATCATGGAACCAGTCATGGCCGTTGGTGGAACTCCAGGGTTGGCTTCATAGCCTATGCCACCACCTCCCAAAGGTGGGAATTTCTGGCCTCCTGAACCATAGGGATCTATCAAACAAACACACACAAATTTTACTTGGACCGCCAGCCAGTCAACTTAAAAACCATAAATACTAGAATTTCTTTTGTCTTTACCTCCCATGTTCATTGCTCCTCCGCCACCCATTCTCATGTCTCTTTCTCTCTGTAAAACAATAAAACACACTTATACACTACCTGCAACAGCAAAAGCACCAATTGTTCAACTTCACACAAGGCTATGGAAGTACCCTTAATATAGTATGTTAGTCTGCTATTAAAATGCCCTCGACACTTTGGAGAGCACTTGACATATATACTTAAAATATCACAAGCATAACGACTACACAGACGCTGAACTATACACAGTGCTGCTCCAAGAAATCAGTCTACCCAAGGAAATAAACAGTGATTCTATTCAAGGAAATAAGGCCAACACGTTTATTGAGAACATTCATCTTGATCAACCAAGACTCCTTTCAGTCTTCTGCCAAACTGCCTTTCCATTACCATCTCTCCAAAGAGCATACTGGCTCAAAGCAGGTGAAGATACTTTCCTAGTCAACAACTTTTGTTAAGAGATGTCAGAAGCTGAAGGCTAGATTGACAAGTCTAGCGTCACCAGGTGGATTTCAATTATTCCTATACTCCCAGCATCCAGATAGAGGGATAATTCTGAATTACTACCAAGTTTTTGCTAACTAGGTCCCAGAAGGAAATTTTACATCTCAAAACTTACTGGATCCATATAGCCCATCCGGCTGTAACTTTCTTCTCTTTGGCGCCTCATCTGTTCTTCCATTTCACGTTGGCGTATCATCATCTCCTCTTCCCTTCTACGTCGCTCCTCCTCTTGTCTGAGAGGAATTTAAACACATCAATTGTAAAGGCCTTTCACATTTACAAAAGCTTAATAGACAAGAGAACATTTGGGTGGGGGAGAGGGATTTTTTTTTTTTTTTGGATGGCAGATGGAACATTCAGAACATGAGGAAATATGGACATGCAGAAAAAACAGCTGCAACCTCTAATCCTACCTCAGCTGCATTTCTTTGCGTTTCTGCATTTCTTGATTATGAAGTTCCTCCATTCGTCTGAGTTCTTCCTGGCGCCTCATAAGATCTGTACATTTGAAAGGGATATTTTAAGTCGGTTAGCGTTTCCAAGTGTTCACTATTTCTCAAAAATCAACCAATGGAATTTATGAAGTGCTTGTGTGCTCAATACTGAGCTAGCACTCAGGGTGGAAGGGTACAAGAGAATGAGTATATCTAAGTACCTTGATTTTTATCTAGCACTCATTTTTCACAAAACTCCCTTCATTTTTGCCCTCATGTTACCCCTGCGAGGTAGGGGAGGGCAGGCACTATTCATTCAATAGTATTTATTGAGCACTTACTATGTGCAGAGCACTATACTAAGCGCTTGGAATGAACAAGTCGGCAACAGATAGAGACAGTATTGTCCCCATTTACAGAAAAAGAAACAACCACAGAGCAGATTTGGCTAGCCAAGGGCACAGGACTGTGGCAGAGTTGGGAATAGTTGCTTTTTCCATGAATTCCCCGGAGATCACGATTGCTTCCCTCAATGGATTCCCAACTTGGCATAACAACTGTGTGTAGGATCAGAAACGGACTAAGGAAAACAAAGCAACACGGACTGACCTTGGCGCAGAAGATTTGCTTGATGCTCATGATAAGCATCTTCCATTTCACTTTCGAGTTTGTCCTTGGCATCTTTCATGTTTTTCTCCACCTGATCCCGCTGCTGCTTTTCCATTTCATCTAATGACTTCCATCTCTGGGAATATTCGAACTCAAAGGTGCCGTGCTGAGCAAAGCGCGGAGGGTTCTCCCGCTCCCTGAAAAGATTACGGTCGGTTCACTTGCAGAATGAAAAAAGTACATTTCCTTCATGTGGCACTTCAAGAATTGAAAGAGTCAAAAGATACGGAAAAGTTTCCAAAGGCAGATAGTTCAGAAGAGAGCTTCCATTTTAAATGTAGCCACTACTTAAAAAATAGGAATATCAAGAAATAGAGGAGTTCTTACTTTTGATACATAGGATTCTTCTGGGCAAGTTTTTCAGGAAGACCATCTTCATCGTCTAATTGTTCAAGGGGTTCTACAATAACTGGACGAGGAGTTCTGAGGAGGAAAAATAGTGTGCTGACTGCTTTGGTGGTTCCAGTTCCCCCCTGGAGTTCATTTCCTAGATTAAATTATCAACAGTCCCATTTCAGATTTAGCACGCTGAACATTTTTCAGAAAGACAGACTTACGTCGTCAACAAGAAAACTCCTTCGCTACACCGTTCAAATGCTTTTCTCGCAGCAGGCTTTGAAGCAAATTCAACGATGCCTCTTCCCGTTGATCTGCCACGATCATCCACGATTACAACAGCTCTTTCGATCGGCCCAAACTGGCTAAATGCTTCCTCCAATAATTCATTGGATACATAGGGCGAGAGGTTGCGCACAGATAAGGCAGCTGCGTGCGTGGCAAAGCGAACACGCAGCTGCCGCCCTCTCATCGGAGTATCATCGAGCTCAGCCTTCGCAATTTCGGCTAATGCTCTAGATTCCTGAAAGTTGCAAAAGAAGTCTAATTAAAACATAATGCTGTGACCCAATCCACCATATTGTTCTATCAGTCTTTTAGGAAAGTACTATCCTCTACCACTGAATCTTTTCATTTGCTTAAGCAAACAAGTTGGTATAATATTGGCCCACTCATGTGAGGGTCAAGTCCATTTATAAACTGAAGCAACGCTCACCCCTTCGGTGAGCCTAGTTTTTAGGCTACCAATGCCCTCATGTGTGGTATCTACTGAGCTGATAAATATAAAAGCCTGTGAAAATTTTGAGGTCCAGTTAACGGTTACTCTTGCAAAACTTGGTTTACAGCCAGCATTCAACCAACACCACTCGGGGCAGGGGTGGTACAAAAGTTACGGACTACTTGCGCTTCTACATACACCGATAAGCACACCCACCAGTTTAATGAAGCCAAATCCTTTGCCCTTATTAATGAAGACTTCTCCAGGCTCTCCGTATTTTGCAAACAATCTTTTGAAGTCCTCATCGGTAATGTCGGCGGGAAGGTTCCCAACAAAGAGTCGGCATCGCTGGGTGTACGTTTTTTCACCAGGCCGCCTCAAGAGAGACAAGTTGGCTTTAAAGCCCTGTAGAAAAATGAGGAAAAGCAAGGCAGGGGATGGGTCTGGATACACATAAGCAAGTAAATCTAGTGCTCAGGATTGCTGGACACCAGTTCTCCGACACACAGAAGCTCATGACAGCTTCAAGGGAGTTCCCTCCCCTCAGCTAAGCTCCCTTTCCCTCTGCTCCTCCTCCTCTCCCTTCCCCTCCCCTCAGCACTGTGCTCATTTGTATGTATTTTTATTACCCTATTTTAACAAGGTGATTCTATTTATCATGATTCATTTATTTATTCATTCAATAGTATTTATTGGGCACTTACTATATGTGCAGAGCACTGTACTAAGCGCTTGGAATGTACAATTCAGCAACAGATAGAGACCATCCCTGCCCATTGACGGGTTTACGGTCTAGTCGGGACAATGATTAAGTTGTCTTGTTTTTGTCCGTCTCCCCCGATTAGACAGTAAGCCGTCAATGGGCAGGGATTGTCTCCGTTGCCAAATTGTATATTCCAAGTGCTTAGTACAGTGCTCTGCACATAGTAAGCGCTCAATAAATACTATTGAATGAATTACAGGGAGATACATACTCAAGTACTTCGTATTCATCCCATGGCACATAAGTACACCTTTATAGTCTGTCATTTCTCCTATGTGTAATTTATTTCAATGTCTTCCCCGACCCTAGACCATAAGAACCTTGTGGGCAGGGATCGATGACTACTATCTCAATGGATGAATCGATCTTATTTACCGGGTGCTTACTGTGCACAGTGCACCGTGCTAAGCCCTTGGGATAGCGCTATTCAAACGAGCTGGAAAACATGTTCTCTGTCCACAATGAACTTACAGTTTAGAGTGCATTTCATCTTTCCAAGTGCTCCACACAGTATGTGCTCAAACACTACTGAAGCCTGCATCATCCCGCCCCAAAGTGAGCTCTGACTGACCTCTGGACCGTAACCTCGTAGCAGGCAAGGAACGGGTCTACCAGGTGTGTTGTACTGTACTCTTCCAAGTGCTTAGTTCAGTGCTCTGCACAGAGTGAGCACTCAAAATACCACTGACTGATCCACATCACTGCAGAGTTTCCAAAGGTTTATCTCCACGCTTTCTCCAGGGATAGTGTCCACTAACTCTAGTCCTCTTCCAAGCGCTTAATACAGTGCTCTGCACACAGTAAGGGCTCAATACAACTAATTGACCTACATCACTGGACCTACATTCTCTCTTGAAACATTTCTCCAAGGGTTTACCTCCACACTTTCTCCAAGGATAGTGTCCACTAATTCCGGTCTTCTCCCAAGAGCTCAGCACAAAGCTGAATAAATGCGACTGATCGACCCGCATCTCTGAGGTTTCTCCAAGGGATTATCTCCATGGTCTCTTTTGGGATAGTGTCCACTAACCCTAATCTTCTTCCAAGTGCTTAGACCAGTACTCTGTACATAGTAGGCACTCAATATGACCAACTAACCCACATCACTAAGGTTTCTCCAAGGAATTACCTCCATGTTTTCTCTGGGGATAGTGTCCACTAACTCTAGTCTTCTTCCAGGTGCTTAATACAGTAAAGAGCTCATAAATACGGAGTAGGAGCTCATAAATACGGCAGATTGACCCTTATCACTCAGATCGCTCCAAGGGAAGGGATAGTGTCCATTAACTCTAGTCCTCTTCCAAGTGCTTAATGCAGTGCTCCACACACAGTAAGAGCTCAATAAATACGACAGACTGACCCGCATCACGGAGGTTTCTCCAAGGATGTATCACCGCGCTCTCTCCGGGGAATGTGTCCACTGACTCTAGTTTTCTCCCAAGTGCTTAGCACAGTGCTCTGCACACTAAACACTTGATAATTGTGTAACCCGCATCACTGAGGTTTCTCCAAGAGCTTACCTCCTCGTTTTCTCCGGGGATAGCGTCCACTAACTCTAGTCATCGCCCAAGCACTTAGCACAGTACTCTACACACTATAAGCGCTCAATAAATACAACTATACTGCATTACTGAGGTTTCTCCAAGAGATTACCCTCACGTCTTCTCCAGGGATAGTATCCACTAACTCTAGTCTTCACCCTAGCGCTTAACACAGTCCTCTGCACACTGCAAGCGCTCAATAAATACAACTAACGCGCATCACTGAGGTTTCTCCAAGGGATTACCTCCGTGTTTTCTCCACGGATAGTGTCCACTAACACTAGTCATCGCCCAAGCGTTTAGCACAGTACTCTACACACTATAAGCACTCAATAAATACAACTATCCTGCATTACTGAGGTTTCTCCAAGAGATTATCCTCACATTTTCTCCAGTGATAGTGTCCACTAACTCTAGTCTCCACTAACTCTAGTCTTCACCCTAGCGCTTAGCACAGTCCTCTGCACACTGCAAGCGCTCAATAAATACAACTAATCACTGAAGTTTCTCCAAGGGATTACCTCCATGTTTTCTACGGGGATAGTGTCCACTAACTAGTCTCCGCCCAAGCGCTTAGCACAGTTTGTGCACACTGTAAGCGCTCGATAAATGCGATGATCTGACCTGCATCGTGGAGGTTCCTCCAAGAGTTGACCACCACATTTTCTCCGGGGGGGGGGGGGGGTGTCCACTGACTCATCTTTGCCCCAGCGCTTGGCACAGTGCTCCGCACACTGTAAACGCTCAATAAACCCACACACCAAAGGTTCCTCCAAGCGTTGACCTCAAAGGCAAGGGACCGATCTGCACCACGGAGGTTTCTCTGGGGTAGAATGTCCACTAACTCTAGTCTTCGCCCCAGTGCCTGGCACAGCGCTCCGCACACTGTCAGCGCTAAAGGCGACGGATCGACCCGCATCATGGAGATTTCTCTAGGGGGGAGTGTCCAATGACTCTCGTCTTGGCCCCAGCGCCTGGCGCAGTGCTCCGCACAGTCAGCGCTTGCTAAAGGTGGACCGACCCGCACCACGAAGGTTTCTCGGAGGGAGAGCGTCCCCTGACTTTAGTCTTCGCCTCAGCGCTTGGCTCAGCGCTTGGCACAGTGCTCCCCCGACCAATACGAAGGCCCAACCCGCACCAAGGTGGTTTCTCCGGGAGAAGAGCACGTCCTCTGACTCCAGTCTTTGCCCCAGCGCTTGGCCCAGCGCTCCGCACCGTCAGCACTTGCTAAAAGCGACGGTTGCTCCGAGGAAGTGCATCCCCTGACTTTAGTCTTCGCCCCAGCGCTTAGCACAATGCTCCCCCGCCAAATGCGAAGGACCGACCCACACCACGGAGGTTTCTCCGGGGGCCAGCGTGTCCCCCGACTCCAGTCTTCGCCCCAGCGCTCCACATCCTGTCAGCGCTCGTTAAGGGCGACGGTTTCTCGGAAGAAGCGCGTCCCCTGACTTTAGTCTTCGCCTCAGCGCTTGGCGCAGTGCTCCCCCGCCAAATGCGAAGGACCGACCCGCCCCACGGAGGTTTCTCGGAGGGAGAGCGTCCCCTGACTTTAGTCTTCGCCTCAGCGCTGTGCTCCCCCGCCAAATGCGAAGGCCCGACCCGCGCCACGGAGGTTTGTCCGGGGGACACCGTGTCTTCCGACTCCCGTCTTTGCCCCAGCGCCTGGCCCAGTGCTCCGCCCGACCCGCACCTCGGCGAAATGGGGGGGGGGGGGGGGCCGGTCCTGGCCCCAGCGCTCCGCAGAGGGCGGGCGCTCACCAAGTCCCTCCGTCGGGGGGGAGGGGGTGTATGTGGAGGGTCGTCTTTTTCCCTCCGCCATCTTCCCGATCCCTTCGGGTGTCCTCGGGCCGGCGGCCTGGTGCCGCAGGAGAGAAGATGGCGGCGGGTGGCTGAGGGTCCGAGCGCGCCCCCCCCCCCCCGCCGCCACGAGGACAGGCCGCGCGCGCGCTCCCCGCCTGCGCATGCGCCTCCCCCCTCCATCCCCAATGGAGCGGGTGCGGAGCAGCCTCCCCACAGGGAAGAGGCGGGGGGGAGGAGGCCGAGGCGGCCCGCAGGACCGGCCGCCGCCATCTTAAGAGGCGAAGGGCCCCCGGCGCACCCACCTCCGAGTCGGAGAGTTTCTCCTCGCCGCGGCCGCCCGGGCCTCCGGGCGACGGGCCCTGGTGGTGCGGCTGGTGGTAGGGCGGGTGGTGCTGCCGGCCGCCGCGGGCCTCGCCGCCGCCTCGGTGCTGTTGTTTGGGGTGGCCGCCCGGAGACGTGAGCCCCGGCCCGCCGGGCTTCGGGCCTCCCGGCATCTTGGCCGCCTTGGGTCCGCCGGGCACGGGGCCGGGCTTGGGGCCCGGGCCGGCGGCGGGCGGAGGAGGAGGGGGGCCGCCGGGCGGGGCGACGGGGGGAGCGGCCGCCGCCGCCGCCGCCGCCGCCGGAGGAGGAGGAGGAGGAGGAGGAGGCCCCCCGGCCGGCGCGGGGGCGGAGGCGGAGGCGGCGGCGGCGGCGGCGACGGGAGCTCCGGGGCCCGGGGGCGCGGCCGGTCCCGCGGGACCCCCGCCCGCCGGGGAGGCCGCGGGCGGCACCGGGCCGGCGGCGGGCGGCGGCGTCGGCGGCGGCGGCGCCGTCCCGGCCGCCGGGGAAGGACCGGCTCCCGGGGGTCCGGCGGGCTTGGGCGGCTCCGGAGACTGCAGCTGCGGCGGCGGCGGCGGCGGCGGCGGCGGGATGGGCGGCTTGGGCCCCACCGGGCCCGGCCCCGGCCCCGGCCCCAGCGGCCCGCGGTTCTGGTTGAGGCCCAGCCCCGGCGGCGGCGAACGGAAATCGTGGCTCAGCCCTCCGCCCCGCCCGCCGCCCCCTCCCCGCCGGTGGAAGCCGCCGCCGCCGCCGCGACTCCGGAACCTATCCCGAGACATGTCGGCGATCAGCGGGCGGGCGAGGCAGAGGCGCAAGAGCCGCTCGGGGAACGTGGAGGCCACTTTGCTCGTCTACAAAATGGCGGACGGCAGAGGTGGCGCGCCGCCTTTGTCCTCGCCTTATATACCGCCCCCGCCGCGGCCCAGCCTTGATTGACGGGCCCGGCGGCCAATGGCCGGCCCGCTCCGCCCCCCCGCCCTCCGTGGGGCTCAACCGGCGGGCGGGGGCGGGACGCCGGCCGTTGCCGGGTTTCCGAAACGGGCTCCTATTGGCCAGCGGGGGGGCGAGCGGACGGCGGCGATTGGCCAAGGGGATTTGAACGAGGCCCCGACAGGGAGGGGGCACTTTGGCGCCCTGCCCTTTGCTCCCTCCGGGGGCTTTTCATTCAATACTATTTATTGAGCGCTTACGACTACTACTAATAATATTGGTATTTGTTAAGCGCTTACTAGGTGCAGAGCACTGTTCTAAGCGCTGGGGGAGATATAGGGGAAGCAGGTTGGCCCACGTGGGGCTCCCAGTTCATCCTTATTTTAATAATGTTGGTATTTGTGAAGCGCTTACTATGTGCAGAGCACTGTTCTAAGCGCTGGGGGAGATACAGGGGCAGCAGGTTGTGCCATGTGGGGCTCACAATCCTAACCCCCCCTTTTACAGATGAGGGAACTGAGGCACAGAGAAGTGAAGTGACTTGCCCAAAGTCACACAGCTGACAAGCGGCGGAGCAGGGATTTGAACCCATGACCTCCGACTCCCCAGCCCGTGCTTTTTCCACGGAGCCATGCTGCTATGTGCAGAGCACGGTTCTAAGTGCTGGGGGGGGCGGGGGATACAAGACGTTCAGATGGTCCCACGTGGGGCTCACGGTCTTCATCCCCATTTTACAGATGAGGGAATTGAGGCCCAGAGAAGTGAAGCGATTGGCCCAAAGTCCCACAGCTGGTGAGCAGCAGAGCTGGGATTCGAACCCGTGACCTCTGACTCCCCAGCCCGGACTCTTGCCACTGAGCCACGCTGCTTCTCTATCTGCTGCCCAGTTGTCCATTCCAAGTGCTTTGTACGGTGCTCTGCACGTAGTAAGCATGCAATAAATACTGTTGAATGAATGAGCCGAAGCGCCCCGCTTCCCGGCTTGCTGGGTCACCATGATACCCACAGAGGTCGAGGCAGAGCTTTTGGCCGCCCTTATCATTTTCAACTACCACCCGCACAGACGGGGATTTATAGTAATGTTGGTATTTGTTAAGCGCTTGCTATGTGCAGAGCACTGTTCTAAGTGCTGGGGTAGATACTGGGTAATCAAGTTGTCCCACGTGAGTCTCACAGTCTTCATCCCCATTTTCCAGAGGAGGGAACTGAGGCACAAAGAAGTGAAGTGACTTGCCCACAGTCATACAGCTGACAAGTGGCAGCGCCGGAATTCGAACCCGGGACCTCTGACTCCCAAGCCCGTGCTCATTCCACTGAGCCATGCTGCTTCTTTAATTTATGCTCCGGCCCTTTCTTCTCTAGCCTCTCTTGGAAGGAAAGCATACGATTAGTTCAAGCCCTGATTAATAATAATGATGGTATTTGTTAAGCGCTTACTATGTGCCAAGTACTGTACTAAGCCCTGGGGGGGTAATACAAGGTAATCAAGTTGTCCCACGCAGGACTCATAGTCTTAATCCCCATTTTACAGAGGTGGGAACTGAGGCCCAGAGAAGTTAAGTGACTTAATAATAATAATGTTGGTATTTGTCAAGCCCTTACTATGTGCCAAGCACTGTTTAAGCACTGGGGTGGGTACAAGATAATCAGGTTGTCCCACGGGGAGCTCACAGTCTTAATCCCCATTTTACAGAGGAGGGAACTGAGGCCCAGACAAGTGAAGTGACTTAATAATAATAATGTTGGTATTTGTTAAGCGCTTTCTATGTGCCAAGCACTGTTCTAAGCACTGGGGTAGATACACGGTAATCAGTTGTCCCACATAGGGCTCACAGTCTTCATCTCCATTTTACAGATGAGGTCACTGAGTCCCAGAGAAGTGAGGTGACTTGCCCAAGGTCACCCAGCTGACAAGTGGCGGAGGAGGGATTAGAACCCATGATCTCCGGCTCCCAAGCCCGGGCTCTTTCCACTGAGCGACGCTGCTTCTCTTAGCAGGTGGAGGTTCAAGAGGAAAATCTGCCCTGCCATCCCTTCATCTCTTTGGCTGTCACAGTGCTCAAGGTGAAGCAGAGCGGCCAAGTGGGTAGAATGCCAACCTGAGAGTCTGAGAAACCTGGGTTCTAATTCCGGCTCTGCCCCGAGTCTTCTGAGTGACCTTGGGGAAGTCACTTCACTTCACTGTGCCTCAGTCACGTCACCTGTAAAATGGAAATTAAGACTGAGTCCCGGGGGTGCGTGGACTGAGGTCAACCTGATTAACTGAGCCTGTCGGTGCTTAGTACAGGGCCTGGCACAAAGCAAGCACTTAACAAGTACCATTAAAAAAGTGTCGTTAATGACGGTGAGTTTGCATCTATGTACTCTCGCATGCGGTACCCATCGAAATAGAATAGGGCACTTCTGTTATGGGGGGGGCGGGACTAAATATACCAACTGAATTGTGCGACTCTCTCATCCTCATCCAGGTCCTTAGTACATACTCTGCACACAATAAGTGCTCTATAAGTATCATCGATTGCATCCCTGAATAAGACTCTTCTGCTACTCAGTGTTCTGTCAAGTGACATTGTCTATTCTCTCTCACCATGAGACTAGAAGCAGTGTGACCTAGTTGAAAGAACATGGGCCTGGGAGTCAGAGAACCTGGTTCTAATGCCAGCTCTCTCACTTATCCGCTGTGTGACCTTGGTCAAATGATTTAACTGATCTGTGCCTCAGTTCCCTCAACTGCAAAATGGAGGTTCAATTCCTGTTCTTCCTCCTACTTAGACTGTGAGTCCCGCGTGGGACCTGATTTTCTTGTATCTGTCCCAAGGGTTAGAGCAGTACTTAGCCTATAGTAAGTGCTTAAATATACTACAATTCAATGGAGGAAAAGCGAGGGTCCCTGAAGCTAAAGACCGCCCCGCCTCCGCCACCTCCACGGCTCGCAATTATTATGAAAGACAGTGTTGTGTGAAGTCAAGGAATGGTCTTTCTGTGACCTCAGCACCAGTTTTGATGATAATAATAATAATATTATTTGTCAAGTGCTTAGTATGTGCTAGGCACTGTACCAAGCGCTGGGTGGGTGGGGGGTGATACAAGTATATCGGGTTAGACACGGTCCCTGTCCCACTTTAGGGTCATAGCCTTAATCCCCATTTTACAGATGAGGTAACAGGCACAGAGAAGTGAAGTGATTTGCCCAAGGACACACATAGTCACTGACAAGTATGGGACTCAATTTGTGCCATACTGATTGGCATAAGAGTTGTGGGAGTGACTTCAATACTTTCCTTCAAAAACACTGGGCAATTCAAACTAAAAAAGAACAACCAGAAAGAAAATAAGACTGTGTTTCAGGTAAGGACCTCTTGAACTCGGGACCTTTATCCTTCGACTGTCTTGTTGTCCTAGAAGTATGTGTGTGAAATAGTCCTTTGTATTTGAAAATCAAATTACTGATGATGATATTCACCAGTGGGAGCAATGGATCAACAGTCAACATGACCGATTGATCAGTCAAAAGGGGGATTAAGACTGTGAACCCCATGTGAGACATGGGCTTGTGTCCAACCTGATTATCTTTTAATCTACCCCAGCACTTAATACCTTGCCTGATAAATAGTAAACACTTAAATATTTTTTTTTTAAGTAAGCAACGTAGCTTAGTAGATAGAGCACAGGCCTGGAAGACAGAAGGACCTGGGTTCTAATTCTGCCTCTGCCACTTGTCTGCTGTGTGACCACGGGCAAATCACTTAACTTTTCACCTGTAAAATGGGGATTAAGACTGGGAGGTCCACATGGGAGAGGGTCTGTGTCCAAATTTATTAGTTTGTCTCTACCCCAGTGCTTACTATATTGCCTGGCACATAATAAACAATAAATACCATAAAAAATGCCATTAATTGATTGATTGAAAAACATGCAAGTGGTTAAAGATAGATGGGGTGAGAATTTGATCGCTCCCAACTCCCCCCCTAGCCACACCACACACTCCTGCAGCCTCTCAAGGAACTTGTTCGGAAGCAAGATGAGCCCAAACCCTGAACTCATTCTCTCACTGCCACAAATGTGCTCCTCTCTCTTCCCTGCCAAATATTTATCTGGCCTACCTATGAAAAACCAGCCACAGGCACTGTTCCTACTCAGCAGGCATGCTGTCCAAATTAGACAAAGTCAGGAAGCAAAGTGTTTCAAGGGAGGAGATTCAGTTGTTCCCAGGAGGAAATACTGCCGTTATCCGCCATCCAATCCATTTGGCTCCTATCGATCAGAAATCAGAGCTCAAACATCCACCTGCATGGATAAGAGGTTTTAAGATTTTTTAAAATTGTATTTGGTAAGCGCTTACTATGTGCCAAGCGCCGTACTATGCACTGAGGTAGATACAGACTAATCAGGCGGGTGACAGTGCATGTCCCCATTATCATGGGGCTCACAGTCTTAACCCCCATTTTATGGATGAGGGAACTGAGGCACGGAAAAGCTAAGTGGCTTGCCCAAGGTCACCCAGCAGACAAGCAGCAAACCGGAATTAGAACCCAGGTCCTTCTGACTCCCAGGTCCCTGCTCTATCCATGAGGACACGTTACTTCCTGGGCAAGATCCCCGTTCAAAACTCATCTCTTTTAGACTGTAAGCTTGTTATGGGCAGGGAACGCGTCCCCTAATTCTGTTGCATTGTACTCTCCCAAGCATTTAGCACTGCGCTCTGCTTATAGTTATCGTTCAATAAATACCACTAAGTGATTGATTGATTCTCCTTCATCCTATTGTTCTGGCGAGAGAAAGGAAGGAGTTATTCTTGCCCAGATTTTAAGTTACAGTTCCACAGAGTCCTGGATGGACACACACAATGCTTAGCCAACTAAACCATACATTTGGAGGAAAGTATTTTTCATTTTCATATAGAATCACTAAAGACAGCTCCAATCACCGTGCTAAGGTCCAACATAAAATACATCTCCTTATTGTAAATGTTTGGCAAATTACCTTGCTCAGTGACACATGGAACGATTTGCCTGAATGTGGGAGGAATTTCAATCACAGATTATAATTACAATTAATATGGTGTCTAATTATTACACGGTGTGTGTTTAAATGGCTCCCCGGAGGGCAGGGGGTCTGGCTAATGTGCAAGACCAACCACATGGTCGGCATCTAATAAATATTAAATAGTAGCATGAACATATTTATATCTCCAACATGGCTTGATAAAACACGCCTGGCTGCGTCTGTGAACTCAGCACTCTCTTTCGGTCAATCTGCCCTTGGGAGATTGCGGGGGTTTCCATCCCATCAGCAGATTTCTCCTTGGCTTTCGGTAAGCAATTGATCACCTTTATAACGCCCTCGGCAGGAAGGCTGCAGAGCCAAAGGAAAGGGAGGAAAAACGCAAAAAAATCCACCCCCAACCCCCACCATCCAGTCTTAAAATGGAGCTTGGCTCTCTGTTCACATCCTTCATCTTGTACAGTGTTTTGAAGACGTGGAAAGGATCCTCACCGCTAGGTGTCTCAGTGGTTTTTCGCAGCTAAAAATGAGCAAATTTAGTTCCCCGCTGGCTAATTCGATGTCTTCTTCCCTTCAAGATCATATGCATTCAGTTCCCGACTGAAAAGAAACCCTTCAACGCCCCACAGTCGACCAATCAATTGACCGATCAATGAAGAGAAGCCCAGTGGCCCAGGGGAAGGGCCTGGGAGGCGGGAGGACCTGGATTCTCATTCCAGTTCGGCCACTCGTCTGCTGCGTGACCTTGAGCGAGTCGTTTCATTTCCCTGCCCCTCAGTTCCCTCATCTGTAGAATGGGGGTTAAGACCGTGAGGCTCATGGAGGGCAGGGACTGTGTCCAACCCGATTATCTTGTATCTACTGCAGGTCTTAGTGACACTGTACTGGAACGTAATGCTTAACAATTATTATTGCCATCTCCCCCGATTAATAATAATAATAATGTTGGTATTTGTTAAGCGCTTACTATGTGCAGAGCACTGTTCTAAGCGCTGGGGTAGATACAGGGTAATCAGGTTGTCCCACGTGAGGCTTACAGTCTTCATCCCCATTTTACAGATGAGGTCACTGAGGCACAGGGAAGTTAAGTGACTTGCCCACAGTCACACAGCTGACAGGAGGCAGAGCCGGGATTCGAATCCATGACCTCTGACTCCCAAGCCCGGGCTCTTTCCACTGAACCACGCTGCTTCAATTAGGCCATGAGCCCATCATTGAGCAGGGATAGTCTTTATCTTCTTGCCAAATTGTACATTCCAAGCGCCTTGTACAGGGCTCTGCACATAGTAAGCGCTCAATAAATACTATTGAATGAATGAATTATTATTATTATTATCCTCTCGGCCTCAGTTCTCTCACCTGCGAAATGGGAATTCAATGCCTGTTCTCCTTCCTGTTCAGATTGTAAACCCCATATTGGACCAGATTATCTTGTATCTACCCCAAGTGCTCAGCACAGTGCCTGGCACATAGTAAGCACTTCCCAAATGCCATTATTATAATACCCTGCCTTGACTACTGTAGCAGTCTCCTCTTTGACTTCCCCAAACCATTGTAACAAACCATGTCATTCCTTAATTTGGTACTTTCCAAGTGCTTAGTGCCGAAGCAGCATGGCTTAGTGAATAGAACACAGGTCTGGGAGTCAGAAAGTTCATGGGTTCTAATCCTGTCTCGGCCTCTTGTCTGCTGTGTGACCTTGGGCAAGTCACTTCACTTCATGCCTCAGTTACTTCATCTGTAAAAGGGGGATCGAGACTGTGAGTCCCACATGGGACAGGGATAGTGTCCAAGTCTATTTGCTGGTATCCGCCCCCGCACTTAGAATAGTACAGTGCCTGACGTATAATAGGGCTAAACCATACCATAATTATTATTATTATCGTTAGTGCTCAACAAATGTATTTCTCCTCTTCCTACTATTGGAGAGGCCAGTATTGGAGGAGAGCAGCAGCAATTGCACAAAGATCTGTAACCTTCAGTCATTTGATATTTGCTCCACCCCCAACCCTACAGCACTTATGGACATATCTTTAAATTATGTAGTCTAAATTATTTATTTATACTAATGTCTGTCTGCTCCTCTAAGCTGTAAGCTCGTTATGTGCAGGGAATGTTCTGCTGATTTTATTGTATTGTACTCTCCCAAGAGGTTAGTACAGTGTCCTGAATATAGTAAGCGCTCAATAAATGCCATTGATTATTAATTGATTAGCTGTCTCCTGTTGTGAATGATGATGGTGATCGGGAATGGCAAATGAGCCTCGGACCTGAGACTTCTGGGCTTACTGACCATCATTAATTATCAGCAAAGAGTGGAAAAATAATACTAATTATGGTATTTGCTAAGCACTTACTATGAGCCAAGCATTGTATTGAGCACTGAGGTAAATACGATTGAATGAATGAACAATTGAATGATTGAAAGATAATGACAAGGTAATCAGGTGGAACACAGTTCCTGTCCCACATGGGTTCAGAGTCTAAGAGGGTGGGAAAACAGACATCTAAGTCCTGTTTTACAGATGAGGAAACTGAGGCACAAATAACCTTTTTTTATGGTATTTGTTGAGCTCTTACTATATGCCAGGCACTGTTCGAAGCACTGGGACAGTTACAAGATAATCAGATGGGAAACAGTCCTTGTTCCACAAGAGGCGTACAGTCTTAATCCCCATTTTACAGATGAGGTAACTGAGGTGCAGAAAAGTGAAGTGACTTGCCCAAGGCCACACCGCAGACAAGCGGCAGAGCTCGAATTAGAACCCAGGTCCTTCTGACTCCCAGGCCTGTGCTCTGTTTACTAAGCCACGCTATGGCTTGCCCAAGGTCATAATCAATCAATCAATCAATGGTAATTATCGAGAGCTTACTATGTGCAGAGCACTGTCACACAGCAAAACCCTTCCAAATGAGGAGCAAAAATAAATGAAATAATTTCCCAAAGGCTTTGGGATTCTTTGAAGGAGAGATGCTCTGTAAGAAGGAGGCTTTATTATTTCATTACTATACTATTCATTCATTCATTCAATAATGTTTGTTGAGTGCTTACTATGTGCAGAGCACTGTACTAAGCGCTTGGAATGTACAATTTGGCAACAGATAGAGACAATCCCTGCCCAATGATGGGCTCACAGTCTAATCGGGGGAGACAGACAAAAACAAGACGACAGAATCACGATAAATAGAATCAAGGGGATGGACACCTCATTAACAAAATAAATAGGGTAATAAAAATATATGTAAAAGCCTTATCCCTACCTAAGTATATGAAATCGGTTGCAAAACTCCCATCATCCATGCTAAGACAGTATCTACTCTGCATCACTGTCACAGTTTTGTTGGCGTGGCTGTGAGTTAAGCTGGATTCCATTTCTGCCAACCACCAGTCTTAGACGAGGAGACATTTTTTTCTCTCCCTGCCTTTCTGAGCATCGCTGCTCTGCTGACCAAGTACACTGTGGGGTTTTGGTGCCTCTATCCGAATCATCCGAAGTAGGCCACGACTGGAAACAGGACAATGAATTAGCTCATCCAAGCAAAAGCCTTCTATCCAGACAGCCAAGCTGTGCTGGGTTTTAATTGAGTTCATATGAGGAAATCATCTGATTGGACAAGTAGAAGGAATCGCTGTGATAGATAACACATTGGGCCTGAGACATACTCTCCTACAAATCATTTCTCAGAATGAAATTCTGACTCTGTGCCAGACACCTTTCTCAACACTGGGGTGGATACAAGCATATCGGGTTGAACGCAGCCCCTGTCCCACAGGGGGCTCACAATCTTAATCCCCATTTTACATTTGAGGTAACTGAGGCACAGAGATGTTAAGTGACTTCCCCAAGGTCACACAGCAGACAAGCGGTAGTGCCGGGATTAGAACCCAGGTCCTTCTGACTCCCAGGCCCTTGCTCTATCCACTAGGCTACGCTTGAAGCTTCACTGTATTTCAATTCCTGACATTGTCTTCCCATCTCATTATACTTTGCCTACAGCTTTACACTGATTTTTTTTTTTTAGATTGGCCTAGTGGTTGTTTCTACTGGTCTACCAGTGAAGAATAATTTCAGAAGCTGAAAACTGGGAATCAATTGTTACAGAGAGCCCATCGTGGTGCTGCAATCAAGGAAGGAGTGTCTCTGTTGAAGCATCAAGCTCTGTTAGGATCACGCAACAGGGAGGCGAAGGTGAAAACAGCATTAAGAACTGCAAACAACATACATGATGATGTAACAGAGATCAGCTTTTGGGCATGCACAGGTAGGTCAGAGCAGCATTAAGAACGGCAAGAAATAGACATGACAACATAACAAGAGTCAGGTTTTGTGTGTACACAATGAGGTCAGAACTGTAGGTCCCACACTAGTCCTTTCAGTCAGACACATATAGGTGTGAGCATTTGTGAGTGTATGAGTGTGAGTGAGTGTGTGTGTGTGTATGGCAGCAAGGTGGAAGTGGTATTGAGCTTGGAACACATAGGCACCAGAAAACCTTCAGAATACAACTGTTAGAATTTTATAAGTACAGTTCTTCCTTAGGATACTAAGAATTATACGTGGGAAGACACCTTAGCCTTAAACGAGCCTCAAACTCACAAACAAATATCATGAAGCAAGTATAAATAAGTATAATGAAATGTATGATTAATTTAAAATCCTACATCTGGCTAATAATTTAAAAATGTCTTTTCCCCACTAAATCTTTTACTGAACTCAAGAGAGTTCAGTTTCACCTCCTCGCTCATCCTGTCGTAGACACTGAGGGTTCGTTCATTCATTCAGTTGTATTTATGTATGTATTCAGAGCACTGCACTAAGCGCTTGATAGTACAATATAACATTAAATGGACACATACCCTGCCCACAATGAGCCTACAGCCTAGAGTGGGAGACAGATATTAATATAAATAAATTGCTGAGATGGACATAGTGCTGTGGGGCTGGAAGGGGGATGAATAGAGGGAGCAAGTCAGGGTGACTCAGAAGGGAGTGGGAGAAGAGGAAAGGAAGACTTAGTCAGGGAACAACTCTTGGAGGAGGTGTACTCTCAATAAGGCTTTGAAGTGGGGGAGAGTAGTTGTCTGTTGGATTTGAGGAGGGAGTTCCAGGACAGACGTGGGCAAGGGGTTGGTGGCGAGAGAGATGAGATTGAGGTACAGTGAGAAGGTTACCATTACAGGAGCAAAGTGTGAGGGCTGGGCTGTAGTAGGAGAGTAGGGAAGTGATTATAATTGATTACAGATATTCCCTGGGATTGTTTAGTGCATTTCTACCTGACAAATTTTTACATCCTTATTCTCTCTCTGGATCCTACTATTTCATTGTTGGTGGTATTTATTGAGTACTTACTGTGTACAAAGCACTGTGCTTGGTAGAATAATAATAATAAAAAGGCCTCAGATCACTTAGAATGTGAAAACAACAGGTCAATACTCCATCATTCGAATTGCCTCTTTAGGACAGGGGCAGTGTCTGACCTGATTAACTTGTAACTATTTCAGCACTTAGAACAGTGCCTGACACATAGTAAGCACTTAACATGTACCTTAGTAAGAATAACAGTTAGCTCCAAGAATCCTTCTTGCCATTCTCCAGACATTACATTCCTGCCTCTAAGTCAACACATATGCCATGCACCTTGTCTCAAATATCCTTTCCATTTTGTTTCCCAAGTCCCTGTGTCTCTTCTCTGCCTCAGTTCTCTTCTAATAAATATTTCCCATCCTGCAAGAATGGGAGGCAAGAGAGAATAGGCAAGAAGTTTTCTCAGATTTAACCACCCAGTTTCCTGGTCACATCATTCACTCACTGTATCTACCCCATGGCTTTATCTCTGTAAGATTATGTGATGGTTATTGTGTTTTAATTTAATTGTTTAATTATACCTTTGGATTGATTGCCTTGCCTGTTACGTGGTTAGCTCCTCCAAATCAGAGACATTATTTTGTATTCCCCTCAGTGCTTTACACAAAGTAGGTATACAATAAATATTGTCATTGATATTAAATATCTAATATTTATATATTAATTTTTCCCAGAAAGCTCTCCAGGCTCTTAGCTTATTTATTGGATGTTTTACCACACTTCAAATGTCATTAGGGTTCAGAGAACAATAATAAACCTAAGGACTAAACAACAAAATGATAGCATGTTCACTCATGAAGCAGTCATATTCCCAAGCACTTGTAGAAACATTTGAGTTTAGAGAGTCTGCGGAAGGTGAATTTGAGGAACTGGCTTGGCCTTTCTCTCCTTTTTTTTTTTTTGTCGGAGCATGGGGTGTGGGGAGGTTGGGGAAGAATCTGTGAGGAAAAGGGAGAGGTATGGCTTCTGCCTTCAGATTGACTGAGCAGATTTATCTTTTTTCCCTTCCCCGTTACCTCCAGGCCTTGCCTCCAGTAGTGATCAAGTGCCAAGATGTTAGGTTGATGTAAGGAATCTGATTTTCTACTTCAGGCTCTTGTTAATCCAAGGCACAGAAATGATCATACTTGGGGCCAAATTCTCACGCTTGTACTGGTAGGCAAGAGGAGCTAAGACATTCCTAAATCATCACACATTCACCCACGATAAAATAATTCTAGTGAGAGCTCCATCCCACCCTGAAATATATGGCTCCGTTGAGAGAGAAGAGAGGTTTCCATTTGGAGAACAAGGGTAGCTGGATAGCTGAAGGATAATGGTGGATCCCAGAGTTAGCCCTTCCTTTCTGGAAAATTAGCCCTCCCTCAAACTTTCCCAAAGAATTCCCTTCAGCCTGACTTCATCTCCCCTTCCCTTCAAGGCCCGATTGACAGTTGGGGCAACTGTCCCTAGCTATCAAGGCGTGAGGCCTAAAGCCACAACAAAGTCTCTGAAGGATTTTGTTTCGTCAAGTGACACTTTACACAGAAGCCTGCTTCTTCTCTGCCCTTGGTCGCCAAGGGCCAAAATCGAACCTTGACCATCCTCTCGAAGACTGACTTTTTAGGGCCTCTGATAATAATTCAATCAGTATATATTGAGTGCTTACTCTGTGCAGACCTCTTTTCTAAGTACCTGAGAGTTCAATGACGTTAATAGTCCTAATCCCCACTTTCAAAGAATTTATAGTCTAAGGGGGAAGACAGGACACTAAAATAATTACAATCAATCAACAAATGGCATTCATTGAGCACTTACTGTATGCAGAGTACTCTTCTAAGCAGTCGGGAAAGTACCATACAACTGAATTGGTATACATGATGCCTGCCCACAAGGAGCTTACAGTCTACAATGGGGGGAAGCAATAAAATATAAAGATAATGTACATTAAGTGCAATGGGGTGTGAGTATCCCAGTGCACAGGTGGTGCAGAAGTGCTAAAGTGACAATAGGGAAAGAAAATAGGATGGGGAGATGAGAGATTAATAAGGGAAGGCCTCCTGGAAGAGTTGGAATTTCAGAAGGCCCTTGAAGGGGAGAAGACCAGTGGTCTGCCAGATGTGAAGGGGGCAAGAGCTCCAGGCAGGAGGGTGAGCATGAGCAAGAGGTCAGCCGCGGGAGAGTCGACAATGAGGAAAAGCCAGAACGATTACTTTTTTACGGGGCTGTGACGTGGGGCACCGAGGCCTCTCTCCAATGAAGAAAGTTCATTCATTCAAAGTATTTATTGAGCGCTATGTGCAGAGCACTGTACTAAGCGCTTGGAATGGACAATGCGGCAACAGATAGAGACCGACCCTGCCCAATGACGGGCTCACGGTTTCCCCTCTTAGAGCAATAATTTGCCGTCACTGGTGGGCCATCAACATCCTAGGCACGCGGGGGGCCGCCTCGGCTCATCATACGAGGACCTCCATGGCAGGGGGAAGGTCCCAGGGCTAAATGACCACTCATGTTGGGCCCAGTGACCCCTGTGTCAAGAACGTGTGCCCACCCTCCCATCCCCCAGATGGGTCAAGGACCCTTTAAGGAGGCAGCCATGGCTCAGGGGAGGGAGTAGCTGCTGCTGGCTGAGGGGGGCTGCAGGACTGCAGGGCTGGGCCTGGTTCAGTCCCCTCAGTGCGCATGCCCGGGCTGGGGAGAGGGGTGGCAAAGGGAGGGAGGCGCAGGCGCGGAACGCAGGCGCACTAGAGGCCCGCGCAAGAGCCCCGATTGGGGGGCTGTTTTAAGAAGCCGCCGGCGGAGGAATTTCTTCGAAAGAAAATAATCCTCCTGCCGGGCCCATTAGGAACCGTTGACCCCGTCGAGTCCCGGCCCCCCCCCCCGGCCCGCGGAGGAGGCAGACAAGCCCTGTCACCTCACCTCACCTCCCCGCGCGGGACCCGCCCCCTTCCCACCTCAGGGAGGCGAGGCCCGGGGCGATGGCGGCGAGGCGGCTCGTGGGCTGAGGGGGAGGGGACACACCGGAGCCCCCAACGCCGCCACCCCCGCCGCCGCCGGCACCACCCCCGACACCCGGCGCCTCTGCCGGGGCCCAACATGGCGGAGCGGGAGGCGGAGGAGCCCGGCCCCCGCAGAAGGGTAGGTGAGGGGGAGGCCCGGAGGGAGGCCTCTTCACAAGGGCAAGGCCAACGGGGGTGGCCATGGACGGGGGAGAAGCTCTCAGGTGGGGGCATCGAGGGGAAGGGCGGCAGGGGGTCACGGTTGGGCCAGAGGGGCTCCTCGAGGGAAGGGCCGGGGGAGGCGGGGGAGGCGGGGGAGGGAGGGACAGGATGGATGGGAGGACGAGGCAGGTGGGGCCAAGATTTTGTCAAGAGGGAGGGCAGTCCTGCTGGGCTTTAACTCCTCCAACATTCATTCACTCAATAATAAGAATGTTGGTGTTTGCTAAGCGCTTACTATACATTCAGTCATTCACTCCATAATGTTGGTATATGGTAAGCGCTCACTATACATTCATTCATTCACTCACTCACTCAATAATGTTGGTATATGGTAAGCGCTTACTATACCTTCATTCATTCACCCAAGAATGTTGGTATATGGTAAGCGCTTAGTATACCTTCATTCATTCACTCACTCAATAATGTTGGTATATGGTAAGCGCTTAGTATACCTTCATTCATTCACTCAATAATGTTGGTATATGGTAAGTGCTTAGTATACCTTCATTCATTCACTCACTCAATAATGTTGGTATATGTTAAGCACTTAGTATACCTTCATTCATTCACTCAGTAATGTTGGTATATGGTAAGCGCTTAGTATACCTTCATTCATTCACTCAATAATGTTGGTATATGGTAAGCGCTTGTTATACATTCATTCACTCAATAATGTTGGTATATGGTAAGCACTTAGTATACCTTCATTCATTCACTCAATAATGTTGGTATATGGTAAGCGCTTATTATACATTCATTCACTCAGTAATGTTGGTATATGGTAAGCACTTAGTATACCTTCATTCATTCACTCAATAATGTTGGTATGTGTTAAGAGCTTACTATGCATTCATTCATTCACTCAATAATGTTGGTATGTGTTAAGTGCTTACTATATATTCATCACTCAATAATGTTGGTATGTGTTAAGCGCTTACTAGACGTTCATTCGTTCACTCAATAATAATAATAATGTTGATATTTGTTGAGCGCTTACTATACATTCATTCATTCATTCACTCAATAATAATCTTGGTATATGTTAAGCACGTATTATGCATTCATTCATTCACTCAATAATAATGTTGGTGTATGTTAAGCGCTTATTATACATTCATTCATTCATTCACTCAATAATAATCTTGGTATATGTTAAGCGCTTACTATGCATTCATTCATTCACTCAATAATAATAATGTTGGTATATGTTAAGCGCTTACTATATATGCATTCATTCATTCACTCAATAATAATCTTGGTATATGTTAAGCGCTTACTATAGATTAATTAATTCATTCAATAATAATAATATTGGTATTTGTTAAGCACTTACTATACATTCATTCAATAATAATAATAATGTTGGTATTTGTTAAACGCTTACAATGTTGATATTTGTTAAGTGCTTACTATACATTCATTCACTCAACAATAATAATGTTGGTATTTGTTAAGCACTTACTATACATTCACTCATTCACTCAATAATAATAATGTTGGTATTTGTTAAACGCTTAGTATACATTAATTCATTCACTCAATAATAATAATGTTGGTATTTGTTAAGTGCTTACTATACATTCTTTCATTCACTCAATAATAATCTTGGTATATGTTAAGCGCTTATTATACATTCATTCATTCATTCAATAATAATGTTGGTATTTGTTAAGTGCTTACTATACATTCTTTCACTCAATAATAATAATGATGTTGGTATTTGTTAAGCGCTTACTATACATTCATTCAATATTAATGTTGGTATTTGTTAAGCACTTACTATACATTCATTCAATAATAATAATAATGTTGGTATTTGTTAGGCGGTTACTATACATTCATTCATTCATTCAATAATAATGATGATAATGTTGGTATTTGTTAAGCACTTACTATAAATACTATACTATATGCTATACAATATGCTATACTAAAAAGCGTGGCTCAGTGGAAAGAGCCCGGGCTTGGGAGTCAGAGGTCATGGGTTTGAATGCCGGCCCTGCCCCTTAGCTGTGTGACTGTGGGCAAGTCACTTCATTTCTATGTGCCACAGTTACCCATCTGTAAAATGGGGATTAAGATTGTGAGCCTCACGTAGGACAACCTGATGACCCTGTAACTCCCCCAGCACTTAGAACAGTGCTCTGCACATAGTAAGCGCTTAACAATTACCAACGTTATCATTATTATTGTTACTATACTATATACTATAAATTGATGCTATTTATCGTGATGAAGTTGTCTTGTTTTTGTCCATCTGTCTCCCTTGATTAGACTGTAAGCCCGTCAATGGGTAGGGATGGTCTCTATCTGTTGCCAAATTGTCCATTCCAAGCGCTTAGTACAGTGCTCTGCACATAGTGAGGGCTCAATAAATACTATTGAATGAATGAATAAATAAATTGTGGTATTTGTTAAGCGCTTACTATGTGCAAAGCACTGTTCTAAGCACTAGGCTAGATACAGGGTCATCAGGTTGTCCCACGGGTGAGGTTCGCGGTCTTCATCCCCATTTGCCAGAGGAGGTCACTGAGGCCTAGAGAAGTGAAGTGTGACTTGCCCACAGTCACACAGCTGACATGTGGCAGAGCCGGGATTTGAACCCATGACCTCGGACGCCCAAGCCCGTGCTCTTTCCATTGAGCCGCACTGCTTCCCCATTTATTGAGCGCTTACTATGTGCAGAGCATCGGACTAAGCGCTTGGAATGTAGAATTCGGTAACAGATAGAGACAATCCCTGCCCATTGACAGTGTTACAATCTAATCGGGGGAGACAGACAAAAATAAGATTTGAAGGATGGTGGACAAAAGCATATTCCGTCGGTTTTTTTTTTATTAAAAGCCCCGCCACTAGAGACTTTAACTCTCCAAAGTCTGGGGACATGGGTTTCTGGTCGGAGGAAATGGGAAGGCCGAATTGCAACAAAAACATCCATTCATTGTATTAATTATAATGTTGGTATTTGTTAAGCGCTTACTATATGCACAGCACTGTTCTAAGTGCTGGGAAGTATCCAAGGTGATCAGGTTGTCCCACATGGGGCTCACAGTCTTAATGCCCATTTTACAGATGAGGTCACTGAGGTGCAGAGAAGTTAAGTGACTTTCCCAAAGTCACAAAGCTGACAAGTGGCAGAGCAGGGATTTGAACCCATGACCTCTGAGTCCCCAACCCATGTTCTTTCCACTGAGCCACACTGCTGTACTTAAAGGGACAGTGGGTCTTCCCCTTGGAGAGGTGAGGGAGGTGGTTGGGGGACTTGGAGATAGGTGGGGGGTGAATGTCTGGTTCTAACCGTTGGCAGTGGTGGTTGCCCACCCCTGTGCCCATTCCCTTCATCCCCAGTGAGGAATCTGGAGGAAGGCATGACCCGCCTCCCCATCTAGGAAGAGCTTGGCTTCAAATGCCATGGCTCTGTCCGTGTCACTGGTAGGCTGACTTAGCCTGGGAATGCATGGGATCTTTCTAAAGTTTCTTCTGAAAGTTTTGGTATTTTTATTGAGAACGATCCCTTCTGATACGGAACTACTGTTCTATGCAATCAAATCAGCAGTATATTGGAGGTTTTTAAAAATTATTTCACTGTCAGTCCTAACTCGAAGAGAGTTAAGCACCTTTAGAAGTGCTCATGATCTGAAAAGGTATGAAGTAATAATTGAACCTTTTATGGATGGATAGATTAGTACCCCCCTTTGAACATGCATTTATCTACTTATCACATTACATAATATAAAATTTCTTTATGTTCTATGTTATTGTGCTACTCTCTTTTGTTTCAAAGTATGTATTGTTCTTGGTGGTTTTTTTTAATGTTATTCATGTCAAAAATAGTATTATATTTTACTTTGGGACGAGATCTTTACTTCCCATATTAACGATAATGTCAGGTTCTTAGATCTGCTTTAGCCTCATGCCAACAGGCACTCTTATACAGGAAAATGTGTGGTTCCAATGACCCGTTTTAAAAATAATTCTAACTTATGTCATTCATTCTTGTTAATTGAGACGATGAATCAAATAGTTAATTTAGTTTGTAGAGTGTTTACTATGCATGTACTTTTAGACTTGCCTAATTTTGCTTCTTTTTGAATGATGGGGTTTAAACATATATCTTCCCTTTACCAGGTCTGATGATGTAAGAGATAGCTGGAAAAATAAGTCTTTTTCAAGAAGTTCTCAAAATAAACTTTCAGCAAGTCAGAAAAAAAACAAGGTAAAGCACAGCTTTAGTTGTCTCTCTCATACTAATGGCAGTTAGATGCACCCCACGCACCACCCATTTACCTGTACTTTCTAATTCATTGTGTTTCTGGAAAGAGTTGTTGCCTTTAGCCTTGTCTCAAGGTCTGCCATGATTTAGGCTACATTTGTTGATCTTTGTCCTCATTTTAGTTTTCATAAAAGGAGCTTGACTGACAGTTTTTTCTCCGCAACATATACATGGAAGTAACTTCAGCATTTTCCCCCTCTTGCTGCTAAATGTCAGCCTAATTTGGGACATGAGAAGGTAGTTTGGGACCTATGGCCCTTCAGCCTCTGGATCCTGATTAGACTGGCTAGTAGAAAGGACAGTTATTGCTACAATAATTGTGTCCCTATTTTGCAGGAGTGAAACTTTTTGGGAGTTGCCTGTTCCTACAGTAATCGTTAGAAAATTGGGCACTCTGATGATGGTGTAAGCGTAGGTGATGGTTATTGGTTATTTTAATTTTTTTAAATAATAAGAATAGCTACCTTTAGGCACATAGACTATGTAATGGTCACTGGATAATGACAGTTGATCTCTAGTAAATCTAAGCCTGAGTTTGAAATGGTGATTTGGTGTGAAAGAATTATCTGTTTAGGTGTTGCCGAGCTGTTACGCTTTTACAAAATCATTAGTCATGCAACTGGGAAACTGGTGTTTGGGGGAGTTCTCTTAGCCTGCTCCCTTGGGGAAGCAGCTAGGTCCCTATATTGAATGGAAGTTGGATTTTGCCACCTTGGTTTAAGATTGCAGGATAAGCAAAGGAGTGGGTGGAGGTGGGGAAAGATATTCCTCTTCAGTCTCTTTTAGCTCAGAATTTGTGATCTGTTCCCTGACCAGTGGGAGAGACAAAAGAGCCTCTCAGCCGTATTTGCTGGAGAGCTTTGCACCTTGTTTTCAAGTCTTTGAACCATCATTATTCCTTTCTATTTGTTGTGGGCAGGGAATTTGTCTACCAATTCTGTTGTATTGTACTCTCCCAAGTGCTTAGTACTGTGCTTTGTGCACAGTAAGCGTTCAATAAATGTGATTGATTAATGTCTATTGTAAATCCCTTTCAAAACCCAGATAGAGGGGATGGAATTATGTACATTCTTGGAGGACTGGAAACATTTTGGGTCTTCTAACCTCTGTCTTGTGATCATATACTGTTCTGTCAATGAGTTAATTGGTGAAGCTATATTCTTCTGTCAACTTTCATTCATTCATTCAATAGTATTTATTGAGCGCTTACTATGTGCAGAGCACTGTACTAAGCGCTTGGAATGTACAAATCGGTAGCAGATAGAGACAGTCCTTGCCCTTTGACGGGCTTACAGTCTAACCTTTGGGGAAGAGAAGTTAATATTGAATGTTACCAATTCTTCACCAGTGGCATGGAAGTGGTAATGGCACAGATAATGATGATGGAGAAGTTTTGAGTAGATTTATTCTGCTTCTGTTTGCTGCCATTTGATTTCCTGAACTCTTTCAAGTTAGGATTTATATTATTTCTGTGGGCCTGATCTTTTAGGTATCTTAGAGGAGCTGTCACAAGTCAAGTGATTCATTAATGTTCAGATATCCTCGAATACTTTGCATATAAAGTTTGAGGTCTGTGTGATCAGGAAAACTGGAGGGGGGAACAACTCATTCTATCTTATGGATACCATGAATTTGTCATTTTCTCATAGTTTGATCATTATATTTTAGAAATCATTATGTTCTGTAGGATTGATTTGATTATTTCACTGAGTTAATCTTTGGAAATGCTATTCATCTCTACTCTCGACTCATTAGATAGTTCAGCTAAATATATCGATCAGACCTTAGAGCATCTTATGTAATTCATACGAGCACCTGCAAATGAACAGGGGCCCCTCACTTGAACGTTCATTTTTGCAAAACAAAATGGAAAAAAAACCTTATTTTGAGGGTTGATGTTCTTGTAGATTCCTTAAAGAAATCCCTGGGAACCCAGCTTTAATATGGTCCACGGTCTTCATTACAAGGCCGTCCGCTAATGATGATGATGAAGCCTCCTGTTAAATAATGGACGAGCTGCTCCGCAGTCACTACGACTTTGGAACAAAGTACCTGCAAGAAAACAGTGATTTAAGTGTAGTTTGCAGTGCACCGCTTGCATGCTGTCTCTCGACCTGCCATGACCCTGTTAGAGGTGCAGCAGGTTGTGAAGTACTCACAAGAACGTTGTGCACAAAACCATTTGAGGTCTTTGTAACCAGCCCAGTGCTAGTGGTTTACCCTGGCACCACAGACAAGCTGGTAACTGGTTGGCTGGTGGGGGTCATAATAGTGTCACCGTCCCCGTTAGCGTACATTTTTCAGGATATCTGCCAAGGTCATCTGTCTCATTCTCCACTCCAACCGATGGTCCCCTGCTTCCAGCATTTAGTATGGTGCTGTGCATGCAGGAAGTGCTCAATAAATGCCATTCATTAATTCTGGCTGTTTCCCACATGTGTCCATCACAGTGAGGTGTCATACGTTGAGGAGCCTTATAATGAAGGGTAAGTTTAAATTAAATTTTGGAGGTTGAGGATGGATTCATGTAACCTCAAGTTCCTTTTATGTAATTAGTTCTCAGTTTGCCTTTTTGGCCTGAAGAATTTGAAGTATTCATTTTTTCTTTCCTGCGAGCCAAATTGGAGCAAGTGTTTATTGTTGTCATTTTGTGTATGAGGAAACAGTGATTTCAGAGAAATTATGGTAAATGGCATTCAAAATCTTGCAGGCAGTTCATCAGAGAGTTGAAACTAGAACCCAGGTCTTTTACTGTCAGGCCATCATTTTGTCTGCTACCATGAGTTTCTGCATTTTTCCTGATCTACAATTTTCATTTTATGTTTAAGATATAGAGAAAATGTGGAGAAGATTAAAATTTGTGCCCTTCATTAAACCTCTTTAGTGAATACGTCAAGGGATTTTGGTGACACTAAATTTAATTTGAAGGAAATGTGCTGGATTTGCAATGGTCATTGTGTGTTCTTGATGGGGTAAATAATTCTGAGTTCAACAAGTAAATCCTTCAGCCCATTTCTCATCCAAAACGTTGTTGCCATTCCCCATCCGTATTTCCCTAGTCAATAGGAAAATTAGTTATTTTGAAGATGTCACTGTGTTCTTAGTTCAGATTCACTTTGCCGTAAACATTTTCCCTTTTGCTGAAACCAAATGGCTTGAAGGGATTCCCTGCAAGAAACATTACTGGCCTTTCATTCAAATGACTTCTTTTGTCCATTTTGTACCTAGGTTGTACCTTTGTGGAAACATACCCTCAAGTAGCTGTATTTTTTTAAACTGCATGTGCCCTCCACATTTTAGCTCACAGATTATTTTTGTTTGATTGAGGTCTTCTCATCAGTACCAGTAGGAAGGTAGGTAATTTATTTATTATATTTTTTTACTTGGCTTTCTGACCAGTCCAGTGAATAAAGGAAATAGATGTGTTGAAATAGCAACCAAGGTAATTTATTCTATTTGTTTCTTCAGTATCATTTGCTTGCAGAAGACAGTGGAAGGAGGTTAGTGTTGTCTGGAGCACTTTCTTCCTTTCCTATGAGGAAGAGGGAAGATATATTGTTTGGTCTGAGGAGACTATGGTTGAAGCCTAGCTGTACATCTCCTATTTTCAGGTTCTGTGAAATATATGCCTTACTTTATTGACATTTGCAGCCATTTCAATATTGTTTTTAAAAAAACTATCTCAAGTGAATCGTGGAAACAAGATTTTTTTCCCCCACTAATCTTGTTAAATCCAGATTAAAATAATCTAAAATTTAACACTTTAACTTTCATCTCAAGTACAGGCTTCTGAAATACATGTTAGAACAACAGTGTCAACTCAAAATTATATTGGAAGTGGATTTATTCTCAACTTTTAGATCTGGTGTTTTGACAAGTTATTGTCTTAGAAGTCATTCAAGAAGTTCATGATTACTAATGATGATAGAACAACTTTTTAGTAATTTGCGACTTTTTTCGAAATGCATTTATATACCCTGTCCAAAAAGGAATTGGTTAAATCTTTAAAGAATGTACTAACATAATTTTAAGTATTTTTAGGGGATGTAGTCATTTGCTTTCTGCCTATAAAATTTGGGCAGGTTTTGTTTGTTTTTAACTAAATCTGAAACACTGAAATCCTGGAAATAGTTCAGGGAGAAATGTTTCACTGTTAAATAAAGTATTCCTAAGGATAAAAATAAAAGGGAAAATTAGGATTCACATTGTCATGTCCTCATCTATACTTAAAATTTTATCTATGATTATCATCTTTTAGGAATGAAAGTAGGGAATAGAACAACTCAAAGCTGTCTGAAACTGCCAAGTCAAAGTCCCAACTTTATAAACACCCCTCAAATCCCAACAAATATAAAACCAACCTCAAACATTCATCATAAATTCAAATTACTCTTTTATGTAGATGTTTGTGTCTTTCAGAAGGGTAGTCATATTGAAAGACAAGGATTATGTACAAACATTCTTTCTCCTCCAATGCCTACTACTAGTTGTGACTTGCAACTTTACCTGAATAAAAGGAATAAAAATACCAATGTCTAATTTCCAATTTTATATTCTAGCTATAGTCACTATTACTACATTTTTCAATTGCCTTAGTTATTTTATTCTAGAAAATGCTAAATCTTTTATGCACATCTAGTATCTTATTTGTGATGGTACTGTTAAAATTAAAGCTAACTAAAAACTTACTTTGTTAATAAAATATGCTGTGGAAAATCTCTTGTTTTCTTGGAACTTAAATGTTCACTGATCACTTGTATTGGCAGTCTTCTCTTGCTGGTGAATTTTCACGAAAAATAGAGCATTTGATGAAATAGGAAGAATGGTAGATATTTTTTCTAACCAAGAACAATTAAAATAGAAATTAATTGGGCAAAAAAAGATTTTCAGTTAAGATGTGGAAGAAGATAACCCAGGGTGACCTATTTAACTTAATTCATAATTTGAGGTAGGAGGAAGTTCATTATTTAAATTTCATATTAGTGCCTCTTTGTGGAGAAAAAATGAACAAAATGAGCAGCATGTTGTGATGCTTTATCTTGAGGTATTGGTAGTGATTAATAGTAATCGTGTTTACTGATTGCCTTCCGAATACTATGCACTGTACTAAGCTCTTGGAAAGTAAAGCAGAAGCACAAGACACTTTTCTGCCCATAAGAAGCTTACACTCTAATGGAGAAGACAGAGAGATATTGGAAAGCAGTGGAATTAGGATGAATAATGTTAAATGTTCAATCAAAAATCAGTCAATAACTATACTAAGTGCTTGGGAGAATATAATGGGGAATAACATAGTGATTGCTGCCTTCAAGGAAATTACAATCTAGCAGGGGTAACATACACTAGAATAAATTACAGGTAGGCAGAAGCAGTTGAGTAAAAAGATAAGTATGTGTAAGTGCAACAGGAATTTGTGAATATGTGATGTTGAACGGATCTGGAAAATGGGGGGAGAAATAGGGTGGGGAGATCAGGGAAGACCTTCTGTAGGAGGTGTGATTTCAGAAGGGCCTTGAAAATGGGGTGGGTTGGTCTGTCTGAAATGGAGGAGGAGTAAGTTCCAGGAAGAAGGAATGGGCATGACCAGCAAGAAAGGCGAGAACGAGGCACTGTGAGTTGACTTGGGAGAAAATGAAGTGGATGAGTTGGCGTGAAGTGGAAGAGGAGCAAGGATAAATAGGAGGGAAGGAGTAGAGTGAGTTTCTTTAGGCTAGTGGTCAGGTCAGTGGGCATGCACAAATGCTGAATACAGATATAAATAAATGTGTGCAAGGGAAGACTTGCACTTCAAAACCAAGGCTTTATTTACTGTATTCTTTTTGTTTCAATTTGCAACATCTTTAGAATTTAATAAAATGAGGATTTTCCCCAAATGATGTTCGAATTTGAATTCTTCGTAGTGATGCAAGATCCTCTTTTGTTAGAAGATGGGTTTAGTTTCTGTTGTCTTGACCCATCAATTGGAAAGAAGCTTCTCCTCGGGTGAAGGGTCTCTCATTGAGCCTAAGCCTATTTTTATTTGCACCCTACTTGGGATAGAATTCTCCAGGATTATTATTAATCTTGAGATTAGTCACTCTGTGAATTCAAAAGGAGTCTGTGTGTGCACTAACTACTGAAGGAGGAAATGGGTTGAGTTTAGTACCTCTTTTGAATCTATTATTCTGCAACCCCCCTCCCCAATGAATGTATGTTATAGCTTTCAAGATTTACAATGAATAAACTTTCCAGAACTGAATCAACTTTGAGGCTGGTAGTAGGGATGATTTTTTTTTGAGTGGTCTTCAAACTCTAAGGCCAGTAGGCATATTTGGTTGGTAAAGGGGATAGAAAATGATCTCGGACTTGAGGCCAGGCCTCCGGTGCTGATCATCCTTGCTACCAAAGGTCAGAATAATTTATGGTCAGACCATTTTTGTATATTTTGTTGTTGTCCTGGCAGCATTTAACTCATTATTTGGGACCTAGTATTTCTGAACACTGATGTGAGTGGTGTAGGTTTCTTAAGTAGAAAGGAAATTCTATTTCCTTCAAATTTACTGGGAAAGCATCCTTAAATGAAACGGAAGGGAGAAAGGGAGGAAGACATTTACTTGCTTAGAAAGTTTTTTAGCAGGATAATTGTCTTTAAATCTGTGTTCTTGTGCATAGTGAGTGCAGATTCCAGGAGAGTTCCTGCATGTGGACTAGCCAATTTTGCGTGGTTCCATAGCTCTTCTAACTTCTAAATGGCTATGTCCCAATTGTTTTATCAGCTTGTTGATAATAAACCCAAAACATGGCACTCCCCAATTTTTCTTTTCTTATATAATTTGTCCCCTTTCTCCCCAAAATTTGAAATATTATTCCAGTGTCCTCTTTTAAAATTACTAAATATGATACGTCATTCCAGCCAATATTCTTATACTTAGACTGGGGACAGTGCCAGATCAAATTATATTGTATCTATCCCATTGTTTTGTACAATGCTTGATATATAGTAAATTCCTAACAAATAGCATTAATTATTATTATATGAAAAATTTTATGTTTGAAACACTAAAGTATGTATTTCTTTACATTAATTTATTTTATTGACTAGTTTAAAATCCTTTAAAGGGTTAAAAGATTTGTTTTTACTGAAAGTATTATCGCTTAAATTGGTCAACGTCTAAGTGAATGATAAATGGGTGCCTTTTTAAAATGGGAAATCTTATATGAATCAGGCCTCAATTTATTCCTGCCCACTCTACTAAAACATGTAATAATGAAAGAGAAACTTATAAGTTTAATTTTTTAAACCCCAGAAATGTATATGATTGTTTCTTGTAATTCATGTAATTCATGTATTATTGTAAAAAAGGATGGAGTTATTGACACAGTTAATTCTATCTGTTTAACCTAAGTTCATTGCAGTCAGCCTGTTTCAGTGAAGTGACTAAAAATTTAATTTTTGTAGAAACTTAAATGCAATGTATTCCTTTATTTTTATAAGGAATAAAAATGAAAGTTAAATTTGTATATATTTGAAAGATAATTTTCTTGATTGGCCATTTTGTCAGAATGTTTTACTGTGCTGAACAATTTAGTCAAAAATGAAATATCATATGTAGTGGTAGCTGAGACTTGAGAATTCCTCAAATTTTTATAACATAAAAATTCACACTTTAAACTACAGTTTGCACCATTTAGCACACAATTGTGAAGCAGCTATTTTATCATCTTAAAGCTAGTAAGCATTTTACTGTGTGATAGCTATATACTTCCCAGCTCCCAACATGTCCTCTTTTGTGTTTTGGGTTTTGAACAATTAGCATTTATGCTGTTTTTAAAATAGAAAAAGTTTGGGAATTGCTAAAGGAATGAATATTTACAGTTGAAGGCCAAGTGCCCTGGCTTGCCTTTAAATTCCTTAAGAATCCACCCATTTAATTCATTAAAGGAATTTTTCCCCTCAAATATATTAAAGCATTTTAATCCTATTTTCATTAATAAAATAGATGTGTGACAACCTAAGACCTTGTCAGCAGGATTTCTGGTATATTATGTGGGCATCTTTCCTCAGTCTTTTTGAGGGGGGGAAAATAAGGAGTCTGCCATTGCAGGCTCATGAAAACTCCCCATTGCTACATTTCCTGCAAGTTGTATTTTAACTGACTCAGTTGGTCACATGATTTGGAAAGTGTTGGTATTTTAATAGCAATCCATATTCGAGGAGCAACTCTGGGGCCAAGCTTTCCTTGAACACATTGCTTGAAGCAACACATAATGTCATTAGCCCACCCAGTCACTTAGTGGAACGGAGTGGCAGAAATAAAAGGCTCTGGGTAAAGGCAGCTCACACTGTTAAAGCTGCTAGGGGGCTCTGTCGGAAAAAGACAAATAGCTAGCTTCTGTGTGGAACTCTATGGCTTTTAGTTGCAGAACTGAAGCTCTTTTAGTTGTAATACTCTATGGCTCTCTTGACCTCTGGGGGTTCTCTTCCTGTTGCAAAGCTCCTTTTCCTGTTGCAGGTATTTTTCAGCCTGGATGGCATTGTTGTGCACTACTCTCTTCACTTCTTATGTGCTTTAAAGGTAGGCATCAGAAGCACCTCATTTGCTCTGTAAAAACAGACTCAGGAGATAGCTGCAAATTGATTTTAACTCTTTGGGCTGCACCAGATTCAAATTGGGGAGGGACCTGACGATTGGCTGGGTGCCTGTTGTCCCTCCCAGTGATGTCACATGCCAACAGCTAAGGAGCTCTTGGGGAGGCAGAAGCAGCCCAAGGATAGTCTTTTTTCTTAAAGGAACTGAAAAACCTCATTCAATTCTTTGCAAGTGATCATCTGCTTTGCAAATTAGCAAAGGGGCTTGGTGAAGGAAGTCCATGGAATAGATCATGAACACTTTTGATTTTTCCAGCAACCTTTTAGTAACTAACTGATGCACTGCATGAGGGAGGAGGAAGACTTAGTAAGAAGGAAAAACTTCAGCTGTAGGTTATAAAGAAGCTTAGGGGGCAATTAAGGTAAATTATTTGACTAATACACTGAAGGATAAATATATCTGTGGTGTGCTTAGAGAGGTGGTGGCTCCCACCGTAATTAATTTGGTAGAATTTTTCACTGAAAGAACTGTTGAACTCTTTGGTGTGCAACTTCGGGTTTATTGATATTTTTCCCTGCGGTTAAAACAATTGTAGTGTGAGAGGATATAATAACCATTGGTCTTTGTTTTGTCTGTACCTTTATAATACCTCCTTAATACCTCCCAATCCTCTACACAAACAATATCGCTTCCTTGGGTTGTAAGTAAAATGTCCTTTTTCAACAGAACTGTTTTTGAAGGTCCCCAACTTGATTTGAATTTAGGTAAATTGCCCCCCCCCCACCTTCAAATTGTATGTATATGTATATATATTTGTATATACATATCTATATGTTATGTAAAAAGATCTGCTGAATGTCTTGTTACCCAGTTTTCCAAAAAATATTCTTAGTTTAAAAAGTTTATTTCTGGGTATTCCTTTAAGGAGCAAATCCTTTGGGCACCTTAGCAAAGTAGACTATTGAATTTTTGGGTTCACTGAAGAAATTTTAAATACCCAAATAATTCGTTTTTTAAAAAAATCCTTGATCATATTCATAAATGCTGAAATTAATAAAGGTTGGTGAAGAAAATTAATTCATTTTTATTCTGTAGCTGAACAAGTTTGCTATTTAAAATAGTCCCTTTGGGTTGTAATGCTGCCTTAAATACAATACTAGTGTTCTTCTTAGTGTTTGACATTACTTTTAGGAATATGCTTGGGATTCTGCTATTTCAGAGAAGATGCCTATCTTGTAAGGCGAAGTTGGTCTTATTTAGTACTCTCAGTAAGCGCTCAATGAATACGACTGAATGAATGAATGAATAAGGAATTAAACAGGAAGGGACCTGTTATGTGTATCCAAGCAGTATTAGGTCACAGCAATATGTGCTCTTAGTAAAGGAAAAAGATACCATATCTCTGAAGTAGTATCTTTTTCCCTAAAATTATAAATAAGCACAAATTAAGGAAAAGATGAAATGAAGTGAGGTGTCTGGAGCGTAATGGGATACTTTCACAAGATGGTGCAGTTTGGCTATGGTATTTTATTCCTGCCCACATTAGCGTAAGTACATTTATTAAGTACAGCCCTAGTTTATGGCAACATTTTTATTAAAATTTGAATAGAATTGTAGCAAAAACACTAATAGAGACTAAAATTTGGGCAACTGGATAAACTGCAGCTATTAATTGTGATTTTTGTTTTGTTTTAAAGCATAAAAGAAACAAATGAAAGCCGAGCACAAAAACTGCATTTATTATGCCTGATTTGCAACCATTTTCTTAAAAAAAACCCCTTATTCATGAAAACTGTAAGTGTGAACATTACTTAGAGAAAATATTACTTTTCCTTATCTGCTGGTTTCTTGTTAATCAGGGTTTTTGATATGTAGTTAAATCCAGTTGATTTGGAGTGTTAGTTTTGGCTTTGATGTGAATTGCTGGCGTAACAAACATGCTAAAGTAGTATTTTTAAAATGCCATTTAATTTTGACTAGTTATTATGTCGTAGTTTATTTTAATCTCCTATATTTGTTATCTATGGATCTTAAGCACTATGAAAATTGATGCCTGTTTGCTCTGTACTGTATGTAGTATTTGAAAAATATAAACAGCTCACTGGTAGAAATTTATATTTTTATCACCACCATCAATATGATTATAGCAGAATATCCTATTTCCTTAATTATATTTGCTGATATTTGAATATTTTTGTGAGTCTCAAATATTATGGTTTCAGGAATTGCTCAAAGACAAACTTGAAACTTGAAATGTTCTGAAGTCTCTTATTTCAGGCTAAAAGATCTTTTGTGCTGTGGCTTTTTTGTATTTGTATATACAATGATGGACCAAACCCTGGTATTTTACCCCAATTTTTGTTTTCGTTACTGACAGACAGTGACACTTGGCCCACTGTCTGCAATCTGAAACAAGGTCACTTAAAGGTTTATTGGGAAATGAAAGTTGGAAAACCTTTTAATTACTTGTCCAGTAAGCCAATAACTTCAATTTAGTGACTCAAACATCAAAGCATGGTGATTATTTTATACAAGCTCTTTCTGAAACATATCCATAGGGTAGGGGTCTAATTTGTGTACTTCTTTTCAGTCTTGAAGAATTGCAGAGCTCCCAGTTTTTTGAACTATATAATTATTCCATTCCCCATGAAATTCAGCCCTTCCATGGACAGAACTTAAAAAGAATAATGTGCAATGTAATAATAATTGTGGTATTTGTTAAGGACTATATAGGAGCACATTGTCAGATGAACATTGCCTATTCCTGCTGTCACACTTCAGCCAAAACATGTGATGAAAGCACACATTCTGACAAAAACTGTGACCTACATCCCAGAAACACTAAAGTAAAATTAAATTAGGGAGAATGATACCAAAGTTGCTCTTAACCCTTCTTTGGTAAATAAAGCCTAGTGCTTTAGTGGGATCCTTCAGGTTTAATGAATCAGGCAATTCTTTGTCCATCCCTTTGCAACATTTTTTATCATTCTTGGTTAAAGAATATGCAGGGCTGGCTTTGGGTGGTAATTTAGGTAAGTAACGCACCCCAGGGTCTGATAGAGGTAGAAGTGGAGGGGCTGAAGCAGCAGCCAGAAATTCGAAAGCCCCCGGCCAGAGTCAGAAGGAGTAACAGTGTTAACAGGGATCTGGGAGGGATTGCAGTGATTCTCGAGAAAGTGGGGCAGTGGCTGGATGTTACAGGTCAATTTAGATGGGAGATTTGGACTCAAGCCTGATCAAGCTAGGCAAAGTCCAACTCATCCCACAACACTTATATACAGATCCATTAATTATGTATATAAGGGGCTGTCTCCCTCCCTAGGCTAAGCTCCTCGTGGGCAGGGAATGTGTTACCAACTCTTTTGTATTGTACTCTCCCAAATGTATAGTACAATGCTCTGCACTTGGAAGATGCTGGGTAAATACCATTGATTGTTGGATCGAACCCTCTCAGGGCCACCTCAGGAGTGGAAATAGGGCCTTAGGTCCTCTGCTGTCAAGGGGATTCTGGCTAAGATCTGCAGGTGATGGAAAGCAGTGAGATGTCCCGGTAGTAGAGAAGCAGCGTGGCTCAGTGGAAAGATCACGGGCTTTGGAGTCAGAGGTCATGGGTTCGAATCCCGGATCGGCCACTTGTCAGCTGTGTGACTTTGGGCAAATCACTTAACTTCTCGGTGCCTCAGTTACCTCATCCGTAAAATGGGGATTAAGACTGTGAGCCCCACATAGGACAACCTGATTCCCCTGTGTCTACCCCAGTGCTTAGAACAGTGCTCGGTACATAGTAAGTGCTTAACAAATACCAACATTAGTTTCCACAGTCAGCTCTGTCTTTCTTCTTGAAGATGATTATGGTGGCATTTTGAAGTTTGGAGGCATTTCCTCCCGTGTTCCATATGCACAAGAAAAGCATATGGCAGACGTCTGAGGATTAGGTCTTCTCTAGACTAAGCCCATTGTGAACTGGGAATGTGTTCTACCAACTCTGCCGTACTCTCCCAAGCACTTAATACAGTGCTCTGCACACAGTAAGCGCTCAAGAAATACCACTGATTTCCTGAGAAATTTAAACAGAATATCATTTGATTTGCACGCTTTTCCATATTTTTTGTGACTTTGCAGAGGCTACTTCCTCAAACGTTTTAACTGAGATCATCCCTTCCCATTTTGGGCCATTTTTTTGTGCCTTAAAGAGCTTCTACTTCCAAGGCAGAAGATTTCTGTGAGATTCCTTCTTTGTGTGCGATGAGTGGTTCCATTTGCACTCTTCAACCGAGGCAGAGTTGTAGCGCATATGTGGTCATAGAGCTTCAGTAAGCCAAGACTAGAAGTCCTCAGTTTGGTAGAAGTCAACATGTGTCTCAATCTCTTCAGCTTTGATGTCCCACCCCTGGTTGGTAGAACGTGTCTACCAATTCTATTGTATGGTACGTTCCCCAAGTGCTTAATAGAGTACTTTGCACCCAGTAAGCCCTCAATAAAGGCCATTAACTGAAATACACAAGAAGCAGTGTGGCCTAGTGGATAAAGCATGGGCCTGGGGCTCAGAAGGACCTGGCTGCTAATCCAGGCTCCACCACTTGTCTGCTTTGTGATCTTGGGCAAGTCATTTCACATCTCTGTGCCTCAGTTACCTCACCTATTAAAATGGAGATTAAGACTGAGCCTCATGTGGGACAGGGAATGTGTGCAACGTCATTAGCTCGTATCTATCCCAGTGCTTGGTACTGTGCCTGGCGCACAGTAAGCACTCAACAAATACAGTATAAAAAATGCCATTGATTGATTTTTTAACTTCATCTTTGTCATCATGAGAAATTGCAAGGCAGTGTTGATTCACTTCTTGCCCTGCTGGATATCCTTTCTTTAAGGTCAGATAAGTGGCAACTCCCCAAAAAACATGTATTTGCTGGGGCCAGTTGCAGCAGAAGCAAATTTTGTCAGCTGTATCTTTTATTAACTATTCATAAGAAAAACAAATATCCCTCAACTCAGTGTAAAGAGATGCACTTATTGCTGTATTTGTGTAGATATAGAGTTACAGTTCGGTTGTTTGAAATTGCTTATTTTGAAGTAGTGTTTCTGGTATATTTTGATTACTTTAGCAATGTTTTAGTGTTCAGTGAGTTCTGCCATAATGTTTGGTTTTGTCTAGAAGTTGACAAAAGAGTTAGAGAACATTGTTTCCTCTTCATCTGTTGAATAGAATGCCATATTTTGTTGCAAGTAGCAGTTGTTTTCCTGATTGTGGTACTGGATAGGGTGAGCCCTAAAATGGAAGTTTTCCTTAACACAAGGTTCTACAAAAATGTAGTCCCAGCATTCTAGGAAAACTGAGAGAGAGAGTGTGTGTGTGTGTGTGTGTGTGAGAGAGAGAGAAAGAGAAAGAGAGTGAGAGAGAGAGAGAATGAGAATATGAGAATTCTGTCATGTACAGGGTAGTGGGTTTTGCTTTCATGAATGGGTGTGAGAATACAAGTGGTGTTAATTTTCTTGATTTCTCATATCCAGTCACTTCATGACTCTCTTATACATACATTTAGCAGAGCGTAGAAGAAACTTCAGAAAAGTTTCTTTTTGTCATTCATTCATTCATTCAATAGTATTTATTGAGCGCTTACTATGTGCAGAGCACTGTACTAAGCGCTTGAGATGAACAAGTCGGCAACAGATAGAGACAGTCCCTGCCGTTTGACGGGCTTACAGTCTAATCGGGGGAGACGGACAGACGAGAACAATGGCACTAAACAGCGTCGAGGGGAAGAACATCTCGTAAAAACAATGGCAACTAAATAGAATCGAGGCGATGTACAATTCATTAACAAAATAAATAGGGTAACGAAAATATATACAGTTGAGCGGACGAGTACGGTGCTGTGGGGATGGGAAGGGAGAGGTGGAGGAGCAGAGGGAAAAGGGGAAAATGAGGCTTAAGCTGCGGAGAGGTAAAGGGGGATGGCAGAGGGAGTAGAGGGGGAAGAGGAGCTCAGTCTGGGAACGCCTCTTGGAGGAGGTGATTTTTAAGTAAGGTTTTGAAGAGGGAAAGAGAATCAGTTTGGCGGAGGTGAGGAGGGAGGGCGTTCCAGGACCGCGGGAGGACGTGACCCAGGGGTCGACGGCGGGATAGGCGAGACCGAGGGACGGTGAGGTGGGCGGCAGAGGAGCGGAGCGTGCGGGGTGGGCGGTAGAAAGAGAGAAGGGAGGAGAGGTAGGAAGGGGCAAGGTGATGGAGAGCCTCGAAGCCTAGAGTGAGGAGTTTTTGTTTGGAGCGGAGGTCAATAGGCAACCACTGGAGTTGTTTAAGAAGGGGAGTGACATGTCCAGATCGTTTCTGCAGGAAGATGAGCCGGGCAGCGGAGTGAAGAATAGACCGGAGCGGGGCGAGAGAGGAGGAAGGGAGGTCAGAGAGAAGGCTGACACAGTAGTCTAGCCGGGATATAACGAGAGGTTGTCAACCCTTAGAGATGATCTTTCACCATGTCTGAAGCAAAGACTAATTATCATGTACATGTTTGTGGTATTTTTTGCGCCATTCTTTAAATGGCAGTAAAAGATGTATCTTTTCGAGTTTGGTCCCCAGCTCTTATTTGTGGGAATTTTTCATTGTGTATATCCTTTTGTTTTAAAAAATTGCAACTCTTTGGTGAATTGCATACCAGTGTATTTGGTCGATGACCAGGATAATCATGTTACATTTTCCTTTTTTACAGTTTGAACGGAAGGCTGGTACAGTTTTTGATGAAATCACAGAGAAATGTAGGTTCTTTTACATATATTTATATTTATGTATGTGTGCCTTAGTTTAGTTTACCAAATTCTTGCTCAATATGAAGCGTATAATTCTGTGGTGTTCAGTTACTATAATCAGAAACTTAAATATTTTTGTCACCAGTATCACTTGAAGTTGTTAGAGCTAGTGTAGATGCCAGGAAGGTTTGGTTTAGGGCACTTCAAAACTGATCATACCTGCTCTGCTGGAGACCTTGCAACCCACTGGAGCAGAAGATTGTGTAATGATTCCATTTATTTGTTCCAAAAGGCAGCTCAGTCAACTACTTCAAGCCAGAAAACCCACTTTGGATGTGAATTATAAATTAACTTGACCATTTATGTGGAGCACATAAATGGAAATAATTGCTCCATTCCGCATTTCATTTGCACTTTATGAATCCAACCTTTGCATATACAATGAATTCTATTTTAAGTTGGGAGTTGCATTTTTTGAAGAGTTTCACGTGAAGGAGAAATTGTGTTCTAGTACTTCTGCCATGACTGCAGCACTCAGGTGTACAATCATTTCTTCCAACACTTCATCATGGTCTTTCCAGACAGGTGCACATTGTGGGCAATAATGTTCCCTGATTCTTCAACAACATTCCATCTAAAATGTAATAAAGATGCACATTTTGCCAGAACTAACTGTAGTAGACATTTGCTAGGGTTTGCCCCTTTCAACCTAATTTGCTGCCACATCCTGGGAGAGCAGTGCTATTCATGTAGCATTAAATGGATCCCATAGTAAATCATTCAACTAGAATACTGGGTGATTTTAATTCAATATGAAGAAAAAACTCCCAATAGTTCTCAACAGAATTTCCTGTTGGAACCAAACCTTGCCCTGGCTAAGGTACCTATTCCACTCCACCTGGGGCTCACAGTCTAGGGAGGAGGGAATAGAATTTAATCCCTATTTTACAGATGAGGAAACTGAGGCCCAGAGAAGTTAAATGATGTACCCAAGGTCACAGAGCAGACAGGAGTCCTCTTACTCATAGTCCCAGATTCTTTCCACTAGGCCATGCTGTTTCTGTCCCTTAAATTCTGCTTCAGTAATTTAGAATATTATTATTATCAAGTGCTGTCAAGTCATTTCCAATTCATAGCGACTCTGTGGATATACTTTCTCCTGAATGTCCTGTCTTCTGCCATAATCTGCAACCTTTCTAACAGTTCTTCCATTATCTTTGTATGGTCTCTATCAGTCTAGCTTCTGGCCTGCCTCTTCCACATTTTCCCTGGACTTTTCCTAGCTTTAGTGCCTTCTCCAGAGAATTAGTCCTCCTGATTATGTGTCCAAAATATGCTAATCTAAATCGAGTCATTTGGCCTTCCAAAGATCATTTTGGCTTAATTTGCTCCAAAATCCATTTGTTTTTCAGGCAGTCCATGGTATTTGCAAAAGTCTTCTCCAATACCACATTTCAGAAGAATCAATGCTTTTTCTATCCTCTTTTTTTCATTGCCCAGCTTTCGGATCCATACGTAATTTAGAGTAAAGGGACGAAAACAGCTAAAACTGCACGTACTGAAATTACTTTATAAAGGCATGGAGAAAAGTAGGTTGGATTAATGCACCTCCATGCAATTTGCTAAACAGTGAGTGACAGCAAAGTGAATTGCAACTCACTGTATAACCATATTGAAGTGAATTGCCTGGATTGATATCCACCCAGGCTCTTTGGTCATTTATTTATGTGCGATGAGTGAGTAGCAGAATTTAGATAGCCCTAATCTCTCTGGTCACCAATAATGATAATAATAATTGTGGTATTTGTTAATGTGCTTACTATGTGCCAGTCAGTGTACTAAGCTCTGGGGTGGATACAAGCAACTCAGGTTGGACACAGTCCCTGTCTCACATGGGGCTCACAGTCTTAATCCCTGTTTTACAGATGAGGGAATTTAGGCACAGAGAGATGAGGTGACTTGCCAAAGGTCACAAAGCAGATAAGTGATGGAGCTGGGATTAGAACCCATGACCTTCTGACTCCCAGGCCCATGCTCTACTTAATTCTGTAAATACCGGCAAACATTGAGCAAATAAAATGACAGAATTTTTATTGCCTCTCCTTTAATCATTTTCATTGCTAAGAACAAATGTCTAGCAGATTTACAGGATTTTTCATAAAATAATTACAAACATTATTGGCTCTTAAAAGGGAACCAAAATAAATTTGAGAATTTAAACAGTTGCAGCTATTACTGTTTTACTTGCTCTGAACTACTTTAGAATACTTCATGCCAAGATGTTTCTTCTGAACATTCCATAAACTTACCATTTTGTGTTGGTTTTTTTTGCCCAGTTTTTGTATTTGCAGTTTAAGGTGAAAGAGCCTCTTATCAAGAACTGGCTTTCCCAGCAGATGGGATTTTCTCTCAATCTAAACTCATTGAATAGCAAACTCAAGATCCAGTTAATTCAGTTTCTGTTGTCCCATTTCAATATTTGATCTTGATATTTTCCTTTTGAAATTCAGGATTCAGTTATCAATTAGTATGTTTCTTTATATAACAGTTAAACAATTATTGGGATTTATTATGGTTTTCATTCATTATATGAATCATCTTCTATCCTTAATTGCAATGATTAGAAATATATTTTAAAAGAAAAAATTTTCTTTGGGATTTTTGCATAACATGTGAATACTAATTGTCACAATAGAATCTTTAATTCTTTTATTTGTAATTTTTTGATAAGTTATTTCTGCTCCACATAAATAGCAACTTCAGAAAACAAGGAAATTTAGGAGGGAGTTGAAATTAGGGTTCTGTTACGGAGAGGTACGTGGTGATGATGATGGTTAGTTCTAAAAACTAAGTATTGAGAATGTGTAAGAAACAGTGGATGGGAAAAATGACATGATCAATAAGAATTTTGAGCAGTGATTGACATTAACATGAGGCATTCCTGACCGTACATTTGTGTGATAATAGGTGCTTTGGAAAGTTCTGAAGCTCAAGATATTGACTCTTAATTACCTTACAAATGCAGTAATGCTAATATAAGGTCTTTGAACAGTAATAAAATTTAGTTTATTGAGGAAATCAGCAAAACAGATCTATTGAATTCGATGTGGTTAAACTTGATTAAATTGAATAATAAAATAGAATAAATGATTGTTACAGTTGGGATTCATGTTCAGGCTAGACTATTTTAACACTGATAAATTTTTTTTTTTTTACAAGACTTCCTAAACTCTCATGGGAAAATAATTTTTATTTTTCTATCCAGTTTGGGTGGGAAATATCATTGATTACCTTCCATCAATTACATAACAAAATTATCTTTAAGAGTGTTTTGAAGAAATAACTGTTTTATTTAAAACTAAATTATTGGAGCAAGCTCAAGGCAGCATAGCTGTAGAATTTTAAATTAGGCCAAGAAACCAGGGTTAGTATAATAGCTTTTGTGAAAGCCACAAAGACTTGATCTCAACCTAGGTCTGTTTTTCCCATTCACCCCACATGGCAAGACCTCATAGCCATTGCAACCAGTCTCTAGCTGGGAACAGAGAAAGCCTACTAGAGGCGATATTACTCATGACTTTTACCTGTATTTGTAGTGTATCCTTGCTGTTACCAGAATTTCTTGATAATGGGACATGTAGGCATGGTTATTTTAAAGCTGAAAGGAAGTTAGTCTTAAAACTGTGGAACACTCATTGACTTGTGTTTTTTGCAAATGAATTTTGGAGAGAATTTCCTGGAAAAATGACCCTTTTTAGACTGGCATATCCAGAGCAAAACAAACTTCTGCCTCAAATAAATTCTGCCAGGATCAGGGGGAGGGATTAAAACCTAGGTCAAAGAAATTCCGACCCAACCCACATCTCACCTTCCACTTCTCACCTGAGAGCCCACTCTGGAGGAAATGGTAATGGCAGCATGCGTGCCTTGATTAACAGGAGTCAGTTTAGACTTTCCCACATGCCTTTCATAATATCCTTACCTTACTGCTAGGAAGTTTTAAGAAAATTAAGGTGCTGTTAACCTTGAGAAAATGTAGCAGAGTTGCAGGGAGAACTGTTTTGGTTACAGCTTTGTTATAAAGCAAGGGCTTTAGTTGTTTCCCTGCAGAAAAATACATCTTGTACCCCAGAGAGAGGACTATTTTCCATACTGTAGGTTGTTAGCTGATAAGAGCAAAATAGCAAAAGGAAAAGTTAGCACCACAGCAGATCATAAATAAGGTCTAGATAAGGGAAAAATTAACAACTAACATTCCCTTTTCTCTCTCCCTGGAGCATTAATTAAATTAACAGATTTTCTGGCTTGTCAGGCTTTCAGCCAAAGTAAGTAGATGATGAAAATAAGCCTACTGTAAAACTTTGCTAATTCATACCTCATCAATTTGGAATTTGAGATTATTTGGGTGGGGTTTAATCCCATTTCCTCACTTTACCTTCTTCAGTGCTATCAGGGAAGGTAGTTTTTAAACTAAAAAGGAAGGATGAGATTGATCTGGGAAGCTGCAAGCAGGAGATAAGCAGAAGCAGTGGGCAGGGGGGTCAGGGAAAGAGATGTTTCCTGAATCTTCAGTGGCCGTGGGCAGATTCAGAAATAGACTACTGTATGCTTGGATGCTAACCCTAAATTGAACACAGATGCACCAAAAGCCACATCCATAATACTGTACTAAAACAGTATTGAAGACAAACACTTCAGTAATTCAGACTCCCACTAATTCAACTGGGGGGTGGTCACTACTTCCCAAATTATTGAGATTATATTATACACTGCATGTTTTCACTTGGCATTTTGGATGGAATGCTGTTAGGGAATTTGGGAATATTTCATCAACAACACTCAATCTTGTGGATAGACTTTGATGGGGTGTTGGAAGAAATGGTTGTCATCAGTCAGGGCTTGCTTACTACAATGTCAATTTTTGTTATTGTAGTTTTCTTCAAGAACATAATACCCCCACTCTAGGAGACATGAGCATAATTGTAAATTCCCCTTTCTTTGGTTGGAAATTGGGCTGTTTCTGTCTGGGCTGTTAAACTTGTAGAAATGGGATTTTTTTTTTAAAGTGTTGGTTTTTATAAACGAGCAAACTTCTGAAAGCTACCATTACTTCTTTTTTTGATTAGGAGATGTGATTTCCAAATGTGTCTGGTGCCTCAGTCTGTAGCCACTCATTTTGAGGAAGCAGAAGCAGTTTTGTTTTCAGTGGAAATAAAGATTGCCATTGACCATTAAGATCTGTAACGTATTGAAGTGCAATTCATTTTGTACTTCTATTTCAGTACATTCCCTTCATATGAAACTTAGTACCCAAAGAGGCTTACAATTGTGTGCATTTATATATCTGTTTTATACATGAAGATAGAGTTGTATTTATGTAGCCAATTAATTCATACATATATATAGGTGAAAATATAATGATTAGGCAAGTGAAATTAAATTCAGGTAACAAACGTGTTTTGCTGAAATGCTGATGCTCATAAACAAGGTAAATTTTTGTGTATGTCAAATAGGTACAGTTTTTAAAAATGTAATTGTCTCCTGCCTTTAATGATTATGGTTATTATCAATAAATGTAGAACATTTGGCAACTTTACAAAGTGCATTTTGCTGCTTGTTGTGATGCAAGTTTTTCATTCATAAAGTGGCCTTTTGAATTGTCACTTGTGAAAGATTTTGACCAAAAATATTGGTTGAAGTGCACCTGTCTATTATTGGTTGTTACCATATATTTTATGCTTGTAAAACCTTTTATTTCAAAACTTACCTAAACAACATTTTACTATTTTAGGTGGTGAGATCATGGATGCAGAAATGTCTGAAGATACAGACCACAATTTAACCCCTGGTCTTGACAGTATGTCTTATGCAATGCAGAATCAAACGGGATCTGAAAATTCGTTGTTGGATGAAGATGATTATTTTCTGAACTCTGGGGATCTTGCCGGGATTCCAGTTGTTGGGAGTGACAATGAGGATGAACACAATTTTGGCACAAAGGACAATCTCCCTTCGACAATTCATGCTGATGACAGTCTGGGAGCAGAGAGAAGAGGCACAGAACCCGAGTCAGACAGTGAAAAAGAAATACAAATACAAAATAAAGTAAAAAAGGACCTTCCTAAGCAATTTGATCAGGGCTCTGTATTTAAATCCATTCGTAAAGATTTTAGCTTAGCAAGAGAGAACAGTAAAGAGACGTTTTCAGGAAAGGAGAAAAATAGAGAAATTCCTTTTCAAGAACGTGAAAAACGGTTGGATAAACCCCATAAGGAGTTGGATTCAAGGTTGAAAAGCAGTTACTTTGATAAAGCAGGTAATTAAAAAACCCATTGGAATATATCATAGAATTGAGGGGTGGGGAAAAACAAAACTAGAGAACATCAGATCTTAGAATTATTAATTAGAGTCTTGGATTTGATTAACTGGAATGGGAAACATGATGAAGGCATTTTGGGTGGGGTTGGGGGCTAATTGGTGGAAAGTCTTGAAGCCTAGAATTAAAGATTTTGATTTGATCTGCTAGGTTACTGGGAGCCTCTACGATTCTGAACAGGGTAGAACATTGCTCGAAGAAGATGATTGTTGTTGCTATGGTAGAACAGATGAGTGAACAGAATCTGGGAGACCAGCAAGGATGCTGCTGGAGTAATTTAAGTGCGAGGTAGTTGTACCACATATTCCTGTTCAGACCTTAATAGAGTTATATAAAAAGAGTTTTAACATTATAAGCATATTTTGAACATTCTCCTTTTAAAATTATTGCTCTTGCCTTCTTGTCTCAAAGGTAAATAATAAAGGAGGCTAGAAGGAAGGAAAATGGGGAATAGCAGAAGCTATACTTATGCCATGGATGGATAGTCTTAATATTCTGTTTTAGATATGCTAAGATATGTGAGGAAGATTGTGCTTCATGAAATGGGTTTTCATTGAACCCAAAAGCTGAAAAGTCTGACAATTTTACAATTTAGATAGTAATGAGATTACAGTCATTGCTATTGTGTGTGTAGAACTACTGTGATATTTCATCTTTTCCCCCCCTCCACCCTAAACCTCTGGCCATGCTTCTGCAATCTCTGACAGAGGCTAAGTTACTTCTCAGTCCATTCTCAGGAGACCCAGCATCTCAAGGCTTAGCAGCCAGTTTCTCTAGAAAAATGTTGTGCAAACAGCTCTGAGTGAACATGAGCAAGATCTGGTCTTGGTCCTCCAGAAGATATATTTTTAGAAAGGATGAGGTCTAGAAATGTAATGTGACTAATGTGGGAACAAAGAAATCTCTTAAAGCTTGTTGTGGGCAAAGAATGTGTCTGCTAACGTTGTGGTATTGTACTCTGCCAAGCACTTAGAGTAGTGCCCTGCACACAGTAAGCACTCACTAAACACCATTGATTTTTAAAGTTCCTTGATCCTTTTCACAAAGCTGCAGTACACTATCCCTCTTAAAATGTTATTCCTAGCTCTTGACAAAAAAGCAACAACAACCCTTCACTCTGACAAATTTTCATGCAGCCACATGTTCCTTGACAACCTTAGATAATGGCCAACAGAGTGATGGGAAGATATGACTTTTGGGCAGTCAATCAGTGGTATTTATTAGGTGCTTACTGTGTGCAGAGCACTTTAAGAGCATGGGAGAGTACACTACAATAGAGTTGGAGGGCAGGATCCCTGCTTGTCCCCCAGGATGGCAGTTATAAAGAAAAGCACACATGAAATAATCTACCCTTCTCTTACCCTGAGTACATGGTGGAAGGTGGCAGTCATCAGATAACTGATTATAAGGGGTCTGTGACAGTTGGATCGGAATGATGCTTTTTTTGTTGTTGGGGTTTTTTAATGGTATTTGTAAAGTTCTTACTATGTGCCAGACACTGTACTAAATGGTGGGGTATATACAAGCTAATCAGGTTGGACACAGTCCCAGTCCCACATGGGGCTCATTCTTAATTCTCAGTTAACAGATGAGAAACTGAGGTACAGAGAAGTTAAGTGATTTGCCCAGGTCACACAGCAGACAAGTGGCACAGCTGGAATTAGAACCAAGCTAATACTTCACCACAAATTGTCAGAAAATGAGTATTAGAAGTAATTAATAAGAAGGATGTTTAGGGACTAGGTTGACAATCTTGTTGATAAGAAGTGCTGAATAAATGATCTCCCCATGAAAAATTATATCTCTACTTTTTTTTTTTTAACAGTAACTAGTCAAGTGGAAGAAACGATACGAACCCAGTTACCACAAACCCCAGAAACAAACTTCAGGGTGAGTGCTCAATAGTTTGTTTCAGACATCTGAAAATTCATTCTAATTAATTTTCAAGTGATGTGGCCTAGCCTTCTCAACTAATGGTTGGGATATATTTCCCTAAGTATTTGGTCTAAGTGTTTGGTAAAGTTCCAATTTGTTTTACTTGTTTAATCATCTGTTTGGTTAAAGCCTTCTTTTGGAAGAGCCAAGTAAAGACATGTCATTATGAACCACTTGACCAGTGGTTGCTTTGTTTTTATTTAATCCATAGTATTTAAAGTATTCATTAATCACCAGGTATCCTCTTTTTTTTCCTCTGTGTGTGTCTCTCTTTTTTAATGGTATTTTTAAAGTTATTACTATGTGGCAGGCAAGTGCCAGGCATGGCTGCCCCATCCCTTAAGACTGTAAGCTCCTGGAGGGCAGAGTCTGTGACTCTTACTAATGATAATGATGGTATTTGTTAAGAGCTTACTATGTGCCTTATGATTTATTTTTATAAGCACTGGGCTAGATACTAGCTAATCAGGTTGGTCACAGTCCAGGTCCCACATTGGGCTCAAAGTCTTAGTCTCCATTTTACATAAGAGAGAACTGAGGCACAGAGAAGTGGAGTGACTTGCCAGGAACACACAGCAGTCAAGTTTCTTCAGAGGAAACCAATACAAAGGACACACAAAGGTGTACTTGTCTACTCGTTGCTGTTCCTTTAGCCAAGAACAAGCCACATTAAGTTGAACATGTGCCTACCACCCATTTTAGTGGCCTTTGTCTTTTAAAATCTTGGTATTTCCAACAGCCAAAGAAAGAAAAAAAGTGGAAGTAGGATAGGCCAAGTTTCAAAGTTTTTACTGTCTTTCGTGTTGAGTGGTAAAAATCCAGCCCATACAGAACTCTGCTCCCTTAGTTTCTCTCCACAGGGCACCCGATCTTTCTTAGGTGCCACAAGACTTTCTCTCCATTCTGACTCCTGTACTCCTTCCATGATACTACCGCCTAGGTTAACACTGGAAACCTGGGAATGGCCTGCTCTGGTTTTGAGAGGGGAGCATTCCATTTTTATTTAGAGAATCTGGGGAAGGAATCTGGAAATCACATCAGCCAGATCACCCGGAATCTTGAATATGTGTGTGTATTCAGTCGTATTTCTTGAGCGCTTACTGTGTCCAGAGCGTACCATGTGGAGTGCTGTACTGTGAAGGGTGTATTGTGGAAAAATAGTGTATAATACCCCTTGATTCAGTGGGAATGAATGGGTTGGGGGGGTAGACGGTTTGAAGATACCGTCGTGACTGAAGCTTTTCAATGTTTCTTTATTATGTCCACCATTAGCAGATTGCTGTATAGCGTTGATCTTCTTTCTACTGAGTTCAGTGCTGTAAAGTTCCAAAACACAAAGTTCACTACAGTAAGGCTAAGGCGGAGGCTGGGAAATTTAGCTACATTACACCTTGACCAATGTCATGTGCATGTGTACATCTAATTTCTTCCAAAAACTCAGTTTCCTTCCACTAAGTTGTGAATTGGGTTATACTTACACAGACTCATGTTGAGGGAAGAACATTGCCTAATTTTTCCATCATGTTAGAGTGAATCATGTAGCAAGACTGGGTATATGCAATGTATCCATATAAGACTGGATATATCCTTGTCTCTTACATTTAGCCCAACTCTGGATGGAAAGATGGGTATTGATTTTTGTTGAGTTTTGTGAAATAGTGAGAAACCTGAAGTTTTTTGAGTATTCAGTAATACCTTTAGTAATCTTATTGTGTTTTAGGAGTCTAGCTATCCATTTACTGGTAAGGAGTCCATTGGTCAGGAACTGGGCAATTCGTTTGCATCAAATATTAGAATTAAAGAAGAACCTTTGGATGATGAATATGATAAAGCAATGGCACCACAACAGGGGCTGCTAGATAAAATTAAAGATGAACCTGACAATGCTCAGGTAAGTATTTTTTCATATCGTTTTGCTGTGGCTGTTTCACAAAATGAATTATGTATTTGAGTTTGGCTGTTGTGCTTTGTTGGTTGGAGATATAGGATTTCCACATCACTGGGTTAGAGCCAGTATTCAGATAGTTATGGGGTCTGTTGGAAAACATACATAGGACGACCCATTTTGCTTTCTGTTTTTATGTGGAGAAACTAGGGGCTTCCCTCCCCCACACCTTTCAAGTCAAGATTAGACTTGAAAAAAGATCAAGATTCCTTAGCAATAAAAAGATATTATGAAAAACAAATCCTTTTTCTTAAGGATGATATGAGGAGGTTAATGGAGTAGTGGGTTGTTTTTTTAATTAATTTGGAAGAGGCCTTTGGGACTTAAAATGTGCTGTTTTTAATAATACATTTGTACTTTTCTGTTGCCTCATTAAGTCTTTTTGAAGGCAATATTGCATTATTATTCTTTTCATTTCAGGAGTATGGTCATGGTCAACAGTCAAAAACTCAAGATGGGGAACTGAAAATTAGTGCTGTTTTTTCTGTCAGTGGTAGTCCTCTTGGTAAGAAACAAAAATGTCTAATTAATTCTGATCATTCTGTCAAGTATTAGTAGAAGAAAGTGGTTTTATACTTTCATACACTTTTATATTTAGGATCGTCTTAATACTATTAACAAAAGAGACAGGTTAGCTGTTGCTGCTTTGTTGTGCTTTTGATTGTACTCTCCAAAATTATGGTTGGATTTAAAGACTGAGAGAGGTCTGAAAGAAAAAAGCCTGTATGCTTAAATGTTCATGAAATTTTTTTTCCCTTTCTCTTTTGCTTTTCTAGCTCCCCAGTTAACAACAGGCTTTCAGCCTTCGCTAGCATCTTCTGGCATGAATAAAATGCTTCCTTCAGTTCCATCAACAGCTGTTCGGGTGTCCTGTTCTGGCTGTAAAAAAATTCTTCAAAAGGGACAAACCGCATATCAGAGGAAGGGGTCTACTCAGCTATTCTGCTCAACACTGTGCCTCACTGGATACACAGTTCCACCTGCCCGTCCAACACTTTCTTCCAAGAAAATCTGCTCAAGCTGCTCAAAGTATATCAACATTTTCTATATGTGCCCTCATTTGTTCAGTTTCTTCGTCCTTATCTTGCAATTAGACATTTATGGTTCAGTAAGATTTTTTTTTCCCCTGAAGAAATGTTGCATCTGTCAATCAATATAAGCATGGAACCTGTTGACTGTTCGTAATAGACTGATTTAGAAATTGCGCTAGAGGTTTGCAGACTTTAGAGGTTTTCAGAAGGAGGGGTCCCAGGAGTCTATGACTCTGCATGGGTCTTGCACTCCCCAAAACTCCATAGGGCCATCACTGGGGTTTAAAGCAGACATCTCCCCTCCCAGTGCAATCGTCCAGGGCGGGAGGCTTTCGGGGTTGTCACTGCACCTTTGCAAGCCCCATCCCTGGATTCTGAGCCAGCTTTCTAGTCTTTTTAATTGAAATTCTCTTCACTAGAAAAAGGCAAAATAAATGTTTCTTGATCCCCTACTGTGGTTTTTAGTACTGAAAGATATTGCCCTTAAGCCATAGAATAAGCATTTAGCACTTCCTTTCCCCACCCCCCAGCACAAGTCTTGGAGACTAGTCCCCAGCAACTGCTTAGCCATAGTACCCAGCCCTCTGAAATTCTTGATCGGCAGGCCAGCCTTACCAAGTTGGGGCAGTGGGAAGCTAGCTACTCCTTACCTTAGACTTACTTGTAAAAGTGGGTGTTCTTCTGCCATTGATGTTTCATTTGGATCATTGATCCACACTCTCCCTTCAGCCCTAGACTGATAGGATCATTTGGATCATTCACTGACCATTACAAAGTGACTTAGATTCAAGTCCATCTGTAGCTCGGTCTTCTTTTTTAATGTTCCCTTCCAACAGAGGGAAAGTTCCCTATGGTCATTTAGTTCTTAAAGGTCAATTTAAACTACATCCTTTGACCGAACTCCCCCTCCCCCTCGCCTTGGGACATCAAGGTTGAATTGATCCAGTTGTCAAATCCCCTTTCAAGCTACAGCTTCAATTCCTCACCTGGAAAATTCTGTTTCTGATGGCAGTCACTTCTGTTTGGAAGCACCTCTAGTCCGTAGTGACCAACTTTCCTTTCATCTGAATCTTCAAAGCCAAGATCCTACACTGCACTCATCTGGGTTACCTCCTCAGGGAAGTCCCCAATTACCTCATCAACCAAAAGATCGATCTTCCTTTCCTATTCTTCCCCAACCCCCCAGGTCCAGGGAGAGCCACTGTTCATACTTTTTACGTCAGATGGGCAGTTCTGAACAACTGGGAATGCTCCGAAAGCTTTGAGATGTAACAAGCTAATGTTCGTTAGAAAAAAGGGAAATCATTTCTTGGAATTCCGCCTTCCCAGAACATGCCACCTAGAAACGCATGTTGGTTGATCAAATGCCTCCTGTTCTATAATAGGGAACAGGACCAGCCCTCCAAGGACCTGCCTCAGCCCATTCCACTTAATAGCCTAGACAAAAGTCCCCATAGAAGACACGTCATCCACTCCTCATGTTCATTGGCTACTTCCCTCTAGATGCAGCTTGTTTTGGTAGCCCTCTCTGAAGTCATTTGCACTTCCCTCTGAGGCTAGCTCTTCAACTTATTAGAGAGATCATCTGGTAGGTCGCTTTCCCATCTTGGAATCAAGAAAGGTTTTCTTACCTTAACTTGCTTTTTCTGAAGGCGTATAGGCGTGCCAGATGAGCATGCCAGCCCAACCGGCCCTCTCAGGAGGATAGTGATTTTCTACTCCCCTATTCTCTTTGACAGAGTATTGACTCTATTGAAAAATTGGAGGGCAAAAGGGCTGACCTTCTTAGAATTATGGGGAAGGGTGTACCCTCATGTCTACTTGATCAGGCTGCCTCTCCCTTGGGAAGTATCCAGTTTCAGACCAACTGGTGGGCCTACATACCTTCAGAGAACTCAGGTATTGGCAACTATGTTTTAAATTCTACCTCCTCCATCTCCCACTTTCTGACTCGGTCCTTTCCCTTAGATATTTCCACTGAATTTTTCAAAGTAGAACTGTATGATAATTGGAATTGTAAGAATACAGGACACTCCCAAAATAGTGGAAGTGAATAAAGGTTTACCTGAGAAAAAGAAATGATAAACGCCCCCTCTAAATAACTAAATTGGTGTTCTTGAAATGGAGATTAAAAATCAGTGATCATTTCTCTCAAATTCATCGGATAGCTGTTTTCAAAATGGATTCTCTTTTCCCCTCAATTTGGAAAGATAACAAAAATCTCCCTCTGCTGGTGTATATGGAGAAAACACTACTAGATAAGGAAGTTTAATAATAATTTCTGTATGTTTTAAAAAATGGTCTTTGGAATCTGTGGTAAGAGTTTAAATTGTAGAACTGATTGATTTGAAATTGTAATAAGTTAGCACCTTTTGTGGCATTCTCTCCAAACTAAGCAGCGTAGCGTAGTGGAGAGAATTCAGGCCTGGGAGTCAGAAGGACCTGGGTTCTAATTTCAGCTCTGCCAGTTGCATGCTTTGTGACCTCGGGCAAGTGACTTAACTTCTCACTGTCTGTTTCCTCAACTGTAAAATGCGGATACATGTTCTCCCTCCTACTTAGAATGTGAGCCCCATGTGGGACAGGGACTGTGTCTGACCTAATTGATTTGTACCTACCCCAGCACTTAGAGCACTGTTTGACACAGAGTAAGTGCTTAAGTACCATAAAAAACAAAAAAAGACAAACCGTATTTTGGTTTCAACTGCCCAGATAAGGTCCTCAAATATGCCATAACACCGTTTCTTTCTCACTGTAGTGGTAGAATATGTGATTTATAAAATGTAGTATTATTCACTTGTCCTTTGAAGCTCAAGGCATTTTTACAAAATTAAGGGTATTAAAACATTAGAAATGCCATTTTTGGATCTGATCAGTGGTCCACCCAGCCTGTGTTCTGTCTTTTGCAGTGGCAGCAGGGTGCTTAGAAGAATGGTGCACTAATTGCTCAACATAACATCCATCCTAATGGTTAGGAATGTACTCTCCCATGTAATCTTTCCTTTCTATATTCTTAACTCTCTTCATAGTTTCCCTACTGCAAGAGACTTGCCTGCAGGCTTTCAAGATTAGCTCAGCATAAAAAATGAATATTGCACATTTCTTGTTTCATGCTATGCCATGAAAGAATCCCAGTTTACAGTAATTAGCTGATTTACTCTGAATTTGTTTGTCCAGCACATTGCTGCAGCAGTTCTAATTCTTTTCAAATAAGAACTGGCATTTCCATTACCTTATTCCTTTTGAATGTCTAGCCCTTAAAAACACTTGTTATTGGTTCCTAATCCTACAATTGTTTGACCTCTAAGTCATTCTTGCACATTTCAACATACAAATAAAGTAACAGTGGGACGAGAGAAAAGAGGAAATGTATTTACTTCTGATGTCAAATTCTCTTTGCTAAACAAAGAGCTATTCATTTGGTCAACCATGATACCGAGGAGGAAGAAATAGAGTAGTGGATGGATTGCAGCAGTAGTGATGTTGTTTAAACCTGAAAAAACCAGTAGCTCACCAGTGGCATAGATTAGTTTTCTGTAGTTTTTCTGTATCTTACCAGAAATACTTTGGTTAATTTTGATTGCCTTCATGTGCTGTACCAAAAAAACATTTATTTACAGAGATGTATTATGTAGACAGGTAGCCTTCATTCTTATGCTATGGAGCCTTCATTTTGATTTCAGATGATTTTTAACTTTTAGAAAGAAATTACTTCCTTGAGATTAAGATATTGAAGCAGTAATACAACTTGTGAGGGTGTCATGGGCTAAGAGATCCTTGTTTCCTTTTCACATCTAAACCATCCAGACATGCAGCAGGTCTGTGAGTTCTCCTCATCAAACTTAATATCACTTCACTGAATGCAATGCTTCTAATGTCTTTCCAGGTGGAAGAAACAGCATTTGCGGAGAAGCTGCCATTCATAATGCTAATTTTGATTTGTCATCTTTCAGAGACATATTAAATCCAAAAGATGTGATCACTGCTCAATTTGACAACACAAGCTCTAGCAAAGATTTTTGCAGCCAGTCATGTCTGTCTATGTATGAGCTGAAAAGAAAGCCTGTTGTCACCATCCACACCAATAGCATCTCAACGAAGTGCAGTATGTGCCAGAAGAATGCAGTTGTGAGTTGTACTTTCAGCTTCTTGAGGTTCTCTTTGACTTGCTCGAAGATCAGGATTTTGCTCCAATTCCAATTTTACGTGTCGTGTTTTGTTTTCTTTCAGATTCGGCATGAAGTCAATTACCAGAACGTGGTACATAAGCTCTGCAGCGATGCCTGCTTCTCCAAGTTCCGCTCTGCTAACAACCTCACTATGAACTGTTGTGAGAACTGTGGGGGTTACTGTTACAGTGGCTCTGGCCAGTGTCACATGCTTCAAATAGAAGGACAATCTAAGAAGTTTTGTAGTTCAACATGTGTCACGGCATACAAGCAGGTACATACCCAAACTTGCACCAAGGTAACTACAGCTATAATACATCATGCAAAACTATAATTCACCGTTATTGATTAATCACTATTTGGAGTGGGTGGGCCTGTACTCTTTCAGTTGAAGTGAATGCATGTTACTGAAGTGAGGAACTTGTATTTCATTTGTGCTAGTGAAAGTTTTCAACTTCAGAAGGGTTGGGAAGGGGAGGGAGGAATGTGGCGCCCCAGATGAAAAGGAAGCAAGGGGCACTCAGTAAATGCTGCTGCTACTAAGACTGTCATAGTGGCGGAGGATTGAAGATAAATTAGATGACCTCTGGAGGTCCTCCGAGTTCAGAAATTCTCTAAGATCATTTCTCAATCTTGTGATTAAAAGTCCATTTGATCCCTTAATTGGTGTGGTATCTGGGAAGCACCTGCTGTGCACAGCACAGAACTAAGCGTTCGGGAAAAGACAACAGAATTACCTCACTTCCATCTTTCTTACCTCTGACTTTGCTCACGCCTTCCCTTCTGCCTGAAACGCGTTCCCCCTTTACATCTGACAGACCACTGTTCTCCCCATCTTCAAGGCCCTTCTGAAATCGTATTTCCTCCAGGAGGCTTGCCCTGATTAATCTCTCATCGCTGCACCTTATGTCCTCACTCCTACTTCAGTCTTAGTGTCACTTCTAAGCACTTGATACTTATACCCCAGACCCTCACACTTAGGTACGAATCTTTAAACTCTGTTACCTCCCCTACCTGTAATTTATTTTAGTTTCTGCATCTCCCTAAGCGCCCCCGCCAATAAATTGGCAGGGATCATGCCTTCTATGATCCTGACCCAACAGTCCAGCCCACAACTTGACTCCTCTAACCAACCTACTCACTATACCTCAATCCTGTCTATCTCGCCACCTATCCCTTGCCCAAATCCTCCCTCTGGCCAGGAATTCCCCCCCTCCTTCATGTAAGCTAGGCCACCACTCTCCCCACTTTCAGAGCCTTATTAAAGTCACATCTCTCCCAAAGTAAGCCCTCATTTCCTTTTCTACCATCCCTTCTTTGTCACTTATGCATTTGTATCGCTACCCATTAAGCATTTATCACCCTGCCTTCAACCCCGCAGCTCTTTCGTGCATATACATAATTTATTTTACTATCTCCCCCTCTGTGGGCAGGGAACAGATGTACCAATTCTGTTATATTGTACTCTCCCCAGCTCTTAGTACACTGCTCTGCACATAGTAAGTGCTCAGTAAATACCATTAATTGCTTGCTAGTATACTCTCCCAGGCCCTTAGTCATTTGCACAGAGTAAACTTTCTATTGATCACTACTGATTACTGAGCCATAATCCCAATATGCAAAAAATATCTTGTTAACAGGTCCCTAGGAGTGGAGGGGTTTGGGGATGGATTTTTGTTTTTCTGTTTTGTTTTTTGTAATCAGTTCCCTTTATAGCTTTTTTTTTGAATCCCCATATTTTTATCTATGTGCTGATATTGGATTTTACCAGGTGAATTTGAATATACAGTATAAACCATATATAGCAGCATTGCAATGTCATTTTAAGGAACGTTGGGTTGTGTTTGAGAAATTTTAAAAAAATAGTTTTGGAAAAGGAAATCAGGAATGTCATTTTGGCATTTAAAAAAAATTCAAGTCTTTTTAAAAATAGTTAAAAACCGTTTAGCTTAATTGATAGCCGTAATACACTGTTCAGCTGTATAATTTTTCCAAATATTCCTTGCTTGCTTGGATAATAGCCTGTTTTTACTTGGGGGAAAAACTGATATTGATTTACTTCTAAAGATGTTTGAATGATGATCTGATAGAGCAATGAGTAGAGAAATGGGTCTCTGAGACCCCAGCATCCCCTGATTTTTGGAAAAATCCCTTAGCCTTCGTAGATCTGTTTAACTTGATGTTCTGAAGTTTTCTGACAATATGGATATCAATTTTAAATAACTGAAAGGCTTTGGAAGCAGTACTACGAATCTTTAAAATATATAAGTGAATGGTATTTTATTCTCTTGATAGAAATCAGCAAAAATTACTCCGTGCGCGCTTTGCAAATCATTGAGGTCTTCAGCTGAAATGATCGAGAACACGAATAACTTGGGGAAAACAGAGCTTTTCTGCTCTGTTAATTGTTTATCCGCATACAGAGTTAAGATGGTTACTTCTGCAGGTAATGCAAGGCCATATGGGTAGTTTGTATGCTTAATAATAGTTGAGAAGAGAGTAGGATTGATTTATTTTTTTTCCCCACAATGGCTCACTCGTGTGCAATTTTCACTGATCCCCAAAGCAAAAGGGAATAGAAATAAGACTGTAAGGAATTATCCATCAGTTATTTTGCATGTCTTATGTACACATTCATGCTAATTTAATTCAACATTAATTTATTTTTGCTTTTGTGAGTTGGAGAAATGGGGACTTGGCTCTTGGCAGGCAGAGTTTAATCTTGTGCTAATTTGCCTAACCGATATTGGTTTTGTATTAGTTCACTTTTGAAATTTTAGTGTCTTGAATTTCCTTCTTCCTTTTCGTGGTCCCGGTACGCAAGCCTTTTTGGAACATTTGTATACATTACTCATTGAGGTTAATTTTTCCTTTACTTAAGGTGTCCAAGTTCAGTGTAACAGCTGTAAAACCTCAGCAGTCCCTCAGTACCACCTGGCTATGTCAGATGGAAGTATACGTAACTTCTGCAGCTACAGCTGTGTAATCGCTTTCCAGGTATGATATGGACTCCTCTTCTTTGTCCACCCCACCACACCCATTCAGAAAATCACTTTCACCTAGAACTGCAACTGTATTAAGTGTGGACTTTTGGAATTCATGCAGTCGGAGGCTCGTAAATTCCTGAAATTGCAGTTTTGCAGCCTCTTTTTTCTTCTGTGGCTGTAGACAAATCGGTGAAACCCACTATGTAAAATGCAGTGGACAGTAAGTGACCCGATCACTAATGAAAGCGATGTAAGCTCCAGGTTGAAAACTCATCGTGAGCAGGGAAGATGTCTACCTACTCTGTCAAATTCATTCAGTCGTACTTATTGAGCGCTATCTGTTGACAGAGCATTGATAAGCGTTAGTACCATGCTCTGCAAACAGCGCTCACTAAATACCATCGATTGATTGTAATATCCGTGTAGAAGAGGCGTACTACAAATTCTTATTCGAAAGGCGCCTCCTCTTTTTTCTTCGTTTCTTCCAGAACTTGTTCAACAAGCCGACAGGAATGAACTCTTCCGTCGTACCCCTGTCTCAGGGTCAAGTCATCGTAAGCATTCCCACGGGGGCAACAGTAACAGCAGCAGGAGGGACGACCTCTGCCGTCTCTCCCAGCTCCGTGAGTAGCTCAGCTGCAGCCGGCCTCCAGCGACTTGCCGCCCAGTCCCAGCAGGTGACTTTTGCCCGGACCGTTGTGAAGCTCAAGTGTCAACACTGTAACCGCCTGTTTGCCACAAAACCTGAACTTCTTGACTACAAGGTAACTGTGCCTCAGCTACGTCGTCTCAAAAATGGGGATGAAGACTGTGATCCCCATGTGGGAGAGGAACTGAGTCTAACCTGATTACCTTATATCTTCCTGCAGCACTACTGAATAGTGCCTAGCATGTAGTAAGCGGTTAACAAATACTGTTAAAAAAAAGGTAACAGTGGAGACTTTTATAAATGAGTATGCCTTCATTCTTTTGCAGAGGATTTAATGGTTTTGTTACCTTTAACCCAGCCCTTTTTTCTCTCCCGGATTAAAGGGCAAGGGAGTTCCAGAAGAAAGAAACCATTTTGTTTTAATATAATGACGTCTCTTTGGTTGCAGGGTAAAATGTTTCAGTTTTGCGGAAAGACATGTTGTGATGAATATAAGAAGATAAATAGTGTCATGGCGATGTGTGAATACTGTAAAATTGAAAAGATTATAAAGGAGACCGTGCGATTCTCAGGAGTTGACAAGCCATTCTGTAGTGAAGGTAAAAATAAGAAAGGGCAGTTGAGTTCAGTTAACTTGTTTTATTTGCAGTCACAAAATTCCTGTCATCCAAAAAAACTAACATCATTCTAGTGTTCACCAGACATTTTTAATTTCAAGTGATATAATAATTTTAATGGGGGTAGGATGGGGAGATGACAGTTTCTTGGTATAATTCTGAAGAGTTGTGAATTGTACTAACGAACCTCTGAGTTTTCTAAGCCTTCTATCTCTGCTCAGGAGGGACTGTACATAAGTCACCCCAGTCAAATTTCTAATATGTTGAACACATCTCTTTTTAGCAGTTAAATCTTTAGATATAGGTGAAAACATTAACTAGATTAAAAGGTATTACAACCTTTATTGGTGGTGTGTGAACCAGGCATATCAGTCTCATGGCAAGTAATTTATTTTGTGAGGTGTAGTAGAACGATTGCAGCGGAGTTGGGGCGTCCTGGGAGAGATGGGTCAGAGACAACTCGACCTAATAGTGTTAAGTATTACTGCATTAAGCATTGAGAAAATACCCAGGTAGGGCTTAGACAGGGTCTGGAATTGCTCTGAAATCTGTATTAACTTGTGGAATCCATGTGGTTCCTTACTATTAATGAAATTTTGGCAATTTCCCCTTCTGTGTTTTTAGGTTGTAAACTGCTCTATAAACATGACTTGGCGAAACGCTGGGGAAACCACTGTAAAATGTGCAGTTACTGTTTACAGACATCCCCCAAACTGGTACAGAACCATTTTGGGGGAAAGATGGAAGAGTTCTGTTGTGAGGAGTGCATGTCCAAATTTACGGTTTTGTTCTATCAGGTAAACAGAATTCAAACCCTTGTTTTGGTAGAAGTTGCTTACACTTGGAACTTTTTTTTCTTTTCCTTATTCTTCAAGTATTGAAGAATTATTTGGTTCCTGAAAACTGTAAGTCAAATGAATTCAGGTCCTCTTCAATAAAATCTGGTATTAGAAAAAAATAAATATGAATTTAGGGGTTGTTTTTTTACCAAGTGAAGATCTTGTTTGTGGCCATCCTACTTCTTTTGCTGTCCTATATTCCAGCCTGATTTTATACTTCCTATGTCTCTAATTTGTAACTTTATTGTTTTTATGGTACTTTTTCATTCTGAGGTTTAAATAGTTAAAATTGAGGCCTTTTAGACTGGCTCATTTTCCAGGCCGGTCCTGGTTTTGCGATTCTTTCACTGGTGCATGTGAGGCCGAGGCTACAAATGTTTAGGATGTACTTACCCAGCTAATATGGTTTTCTTATTTCCCTCCTTACCTTATATTTCTTCTTTAGATGGCCAAGTGTGATGGTTGTAAACGACAGGGCAAACTCAGTGAGTCAATGAAATGGCGAGGAGACATCAAACATTTTTGTAATCTGCTGTGTATATTGATGTTCTGCAATCAGCAGAGTATCTCTGACCCTCCTCCACCTCAAAACAATGCAGGTAAAGTAGAATAGGAATTTCGAATTTTGTATCTGTACTGTTACTGGGATTTTTTTTTTAGAATGTAGCAGTTCTGTTGTGTGCATCATCATCAACTTGTGGCTAATTTTCCGAACTCCCTAGTCCCAGTCATTTAATCAGTTTTTATTGACTGATTTAGTTTAAAACCCTAGCCTCGGTCTCTGTACCACCTCTGGGCAGCTAAGTGTAGTTCACAATCAGTGTGCGCATTTTTTCCCCCAACACCTGAGGTTTACATATAAAGTTGTGTTAATACGGCCAATCTACAGATGCAAATCATTTTCTTCTTCAGGCAAAGTTAAGAAAATACATTAGGCTAAAAACGTCCATAAATCAGTCTGTCTACAGTCATTTCAGGTAAGCTGGAAATATTTGCACAAATCAGCTAGAGTGGTGAATTTCATTGTGGGGTTCTTAGTACTTTTAAGTAAAAAAAAAGTTTGAGAGGAAAAAAGTGTGACAGAGGCTTGCAGTTCACTCAATAAATACTATTGAATGAATGAATGAATAACAAAACATAGTGAACTCTAAGGCCACCTACTCTTTTTTTAAATAGCTTGAGGTGTGGGTTGTTCAAGAACTAGACTTTTCAGCCTAAAAAGGACACAGATTAACTTTTGCATTGTTGCTTTTGTGTTCAGTCAATCAGTCCTATTTATTGCGCATCTACTGTGTACAGAGCACAGTGCTAAGTGCTCGGGAGAATACAATACAGTAGAGGTCACATCTCCAAGGTGCCTTCCTCGATTAAGCCCCTCCCCCGCATCTGTGTGACCTTTGGGCATTTGATATTCACCCCACCCTCAAGCCCACAGCATTTAAGGAACATATCTTTATATATTATAAACTATTTATATTAATGTCTGTCTCCCCCTTTAGATTGTAAGCTCATTTTGGGCAGGGAACATGCCTGCTAACTCTGTTGTATCGTACTCTCCCAGTCGCTTTGGACAGTGCTCTGTACATAGTAAGCACCCAATAAATATCATTGCTGGATTGATTGATTGGGTTAGTAGACATGTTCTCTGCCCACAAGGAGATTACAGTTCAGAGGGGTAGACAGACATTAAAATAAATTACAGATAAATTCATAAGGTGCATTTTTCACAGAGGCACTCCTGTTCAAACACTGTCTTCTACCGTGGTTGTTTCCCAGTTTTTTTCTGATTGGGCATAGCTGCAAGTGAGGCCGGGTCTCTGAGCATCCTGCCAGGACGTGGAGGGGTGCTCATGGACTGCTCTTTATGTGTGGCAAAGGGACCGAGCCCATTCGAACCGAGGGCCCCTAAGATCTCCGGGATTCCAAGGAGAGGAGGAGGGGTTCGCACTTCATCCCGTCGCGTTACCGCTTCCAGTAGGGGAACAACTGTTGAGGTACAGTCCAGTTCACAAGACCCCTCTTTTTTTTTCCCCCCCAACCAGTAAATGTTTCCATGGTGCCAGCTGCTTCAACAGGCCCCCCTTCTTCTCTAAGGAAAGATTCAACTCCAGTCATAGCCAATGTGGTATCACTGGCCAGTGCTCCCGCTGCCCAGCCAACGGTTAATTCTAACAACGTTTTACAAGGTAAGACGTGACCTCCGGCCAACCGGCTGGAGCCCCCGGAGGTGTGCGATTGACAGATACACTTGGGGAAGCACAGAGACGGTGCCTGCATCATTTCAGGGACTTTGTGCTTACTGACCCAAGCGGTATCAGGATTTGTTTCTACCTGAAAGATACTTGTTGCAGAAGCTTAAATATATGTTCTAATTGTACAGGTGCTGTTCCTACTGTAACTGCAAAGATCATTGGCGATGTAAGTTTTAATTTTTTTAAGTGTCTTTTTTTGTACCAAGCACTGTGTTAGTCGGATTGGGCGTAATCATTCCTTCCGTCCTTTGAATCTTGTCATAGTACATTCTTGATAAATCTCCAAGCACATCGACAATCCTATTTCACCCTTCAGACTTTATGTCCCTATATTGGCTTCTTTCAGAAATCATTAGCATAGAAGACCCATCCAAAATTTTCTTAGTATCTCTGACTGGCCCTGGGAATGCTTCAGCCTGTAGAGGATTTCAATTTCATTAAGAACTCCATTTCTTACCTCTGCATACCAAATTGGTTTTGTTTTCTAAGTCCCCCAAATGGCTTCCCTGCTAGTTATTTTTGGCCAGAAGGTCATTTACAGAGCCACACCAACTCCTTCCTACTGCGTCCGGGTGGTGGTTGGAGGTGGGGCGGGATGGCCAGAGCGAGTAGCGGTCCGCACCAGTGCTGGTTCAGAGCCAGGTAGGAGCCATCATAGGCAGAAGCAACTGGCCAGGAGCCGGAACAAATTGGGCCCACAAGCCACATTTTCCCCACCCCTCTGCTCTCCACTTCAGCTAGGTACCTCGCATGTGAATGTATTCCCTCTTTTGGAAGGAATTGACTTTTCAGTGGATCTGTCTTTTTTTTGAAGGGGATGTTGAGTAGACTAGTGCAATATTTTCAGCCAGACCACTGAAAATTAGGGTGTCAAGCAATGTAGGCACTTGTGTCAGAAAAATTCCCATCAGATCTTCAGCATATGTTCTTGACCTTTTCATTGTATCTTGCGACATTTATATTGGCCTCAGTCAAGCTATTCTAGTTGACTGGATTACTTCTAATTGCCCTTGGTACTTATCTGCAAATGGAGCTAAATTCTTTGATTCACATTTTCAGCAAATGAAAATTCCAAAGTGTTGAATTCACCTAGCACTGTTGTTAATGCCCAGCAGCATGGCTTGGTGGAAAGAGCACATGCCTGGGAGTCAGAGGATCTGGATTCTAAACCTGGCTCTGACACTTGTCTGCTGTGTGACCTTGGGCAAGTCAGTTTGCTTTTTGAGGCCTCCATTTCCTCATCTGTAAAATGGGGATTAAGATTGTAAGCCCCATGTGGGACAGGGACCATGTATTTACCCCAGTGCTTAGTACAGTGCTTAGCACACAATGCTTAAATACCATTATTATTATTATCATTCAGTAAGCTGAAACCGTTATTATTCAGTAAGCTGATGGGTATGTTGAAGAAAATGTGTGATTGTCAAAATGACATTTTGAAAGAGGATTCCCTTTTCCCCTCCCTCACCATTTTGGAGAATTAAGTTTTCTCTGAAATTCACTGCTGGAGGTTTAACCTAATGTTGTCCATGCAACTTTTAATCTGGTCTTCCCTTTCCAATTATAGTAGTGACTGTAGTCAGTGTTGATATATTGAACATCTCTATGGTTTCTTGATCTATTTTTAATCAGGCAAGTACGCAGACAGATGCTCTGAAACTTCCACCCTCCCAACCTCCCCGGCTTTTAAAGAACAAAGCGTTACTGTGCAAGCCCATCACCCAAACCAAGGCCACTTCTTGCAAACCACATACACAAAACAAGGAATGTCAAACAGGTTTGTTCCTGGAGTTTTTCAGGTTTTGAATTTTGTTTTTTCTTGGTTTGTTTTTAATTTTTAAGTGAAGCAGTAAGTTACTGACATAATCTTATGAGAAAACTATTTAGTCATTCTTTGAATATGATGTCCTTTGATCACATCATATCAACTCATTTGAAACTTCGTTCCTGCTTTACAAAGTTAAACAGCATACACTAAATTAAATCTCTTTTCAGGGAAATCTTTTGGGTTACCTGAGACATAGATATCTCATGGGAAATTAGACATACATGTGTGCACACAGGTGCAGGAGACTCTCCATTCATTGGAATCTATTTGTGAGGGTCCCTTAGCTTCATATTTTAATGGGTTTGGTTGTTTAAAAAAAATCCCTGGGAACTACTGTGAAATTAATTTATTTTCTTTCCTTCTCTCTCCTTGTATTTTTATTTTTTATTTTTTTTAATTAGAAGATACTCCAGTTCAGCCACAAATGCTTGTGGTTCCGATTCCGGTGCCCGTGTTTGTCCCTGTACCCCTGCACCTTTATACCCAGTATGCACCAATCCCACTTGGGATTCCACTTCCGGTGAGTGATCATCTAAGTATTTTCTAAAATGGTATTTATTAAGTTCCTACTCTGTGCCGAGTGTTGAAATGCATAAAAGATGATCAGGTTAGATAGCGCCAGTCCCACATGGGGCTCTCAGTCCAAGAAGAAAGGAGAACAGGTATCTCGTCCCTATTTTTCAGATGAGAAAACTGAGACTCAGGAAGATTAAGTGATTTGCTTAGGGTTACATAGGCCAGTGGTAGAGCTGGGATTTGAACCCAGGTCTTCCGACTCCCAATTCCGGGCTATTTCCCCTGCGAAGAAATATTTGAATGAGATTTCCTGTACTGTGTGGTTCCTGCAATTGGAATGGGATTCTTAATTCACCTGATTGGAAAGGGAGAGGGGAAAAGTACAATAATATTTAATACAGTGATCAAGAATGCTGTGATCACAATTGCTTGGGATTATTATCACACAGGATACTCTTATCTGATCAGACCCATTTTCAAAATGTTTATGAACTGATTGTGTTGTATCTTCCCCAGCACTTAGATCAATGCCTGACATATAGTAAGTGCTTAATGTAACCACAGTTCTTATAATTATTAACTGTAGAAGAGATCATTAGCAGGCTTGTTTTCACTAGTGATCACATTGCTCTAAGCAGCACAAGGATCAAATACAGATTGGATTTTCTTTTGAAATGGATCGAAAACATTAAATTAGGAAATTGTCATCCTCTTCTATACACATTTCATCTCAAAGTCATTTAACTTAAAGCTAGTTTTGTTTCCCAACAAACCAGATGGGTCTGTTAATTCTGTGCTTTCTTCTGTTTGGGCACCTAGATGCCCGTTCCCATGCTTATCCCAACAACATTGGACAGTGCAGAGAAGATCATTGAAACGATCCAGGACATCAAGGAAAAGATTCCCACAAATCCATTTGAAGCGGACATCCTTCAGATGGCAGAAATGATTGCGGAAGATGAAGAAAAAGAAAAAACCCTGTCCCATGGAGGTTGGTATTGTTCTTAAAAAGTTACCAGGGAAATCATAATTTTACTCAGTAAAGTCAGGAAAATTAAGTGACAGTGCCTTGTTCTAAACTTATAGGAAGGTGATTTAGATTTGTATATTGATTTGTCATTTTCAAATCCCCTTTTCTGAATCGGGAAACCCAATTTAAGTGTCTTCAGATTCCGTGGAAAGTTGTTCCTTATGAATTTATCATCCTTGGATTTGGAGTCCCTTTCAAAACACATAATGTGGTGCCATAGGAGCGACTTTGACCTCAAGAGAAGAAACAGCTGCAGAATGTCTTAGATATAAAAAGGATCCTGTTTGTTTTGAGACCTAAGTCAAGACAGGTTCTAGAAAGGTGGCGAGAGCAGGAAATTTGCTGACCTGAAGTTAGTCTTTTAGGGTGACATTTTGATTCACTATGAACGTTTAGTTTTATATTGGCATTTCTGTCCTCTTCCAAAGGTGACTTTAGAAAACACCCTTCTCAGGCTGTGCCCTTACCCATTGAATTCCGGATGAGACCTTGAAAGCTGGGCTCAACAGACAGAACACTGAGACCAGGCTTTTCTTTTGTGGTGCCAGCAGTTGAAAGTAAAAAGAAAGTGAGAGAGTCATTTGGGATTAATTTTTCATCTCTGCTGTCATGTTTCTGATCTTATTTGGCAGCTTTACTTAATGGGTGACAGGATTATCTGACTTTATTAGCTGCTGCCTATATATTTCTTTTAAATGGCATTTGTTAAGTGCTTACTCTGTGCCATGCACTGTACTAGGCATGGGGTAGATGAAAGATCATCAGATCGACACAGTCCATGTCCTACACGGGGCTCACAGCCTTAATCCCCATTTTACAGATGAGGTAACTGGGGCACAGAGAAGTGAAGTGACTTGCCCAAGGTCACACAGCAAAGTACCAGAGCTAGGATTAGAATAGTAATTATGGTATTTGTTAAGTGCTGGGGTAGATACAAGGTAATCAGGTTGTGCCATGTGGGGCTCACAGTCCTAATCCCCATTTTACAGATGAGGTAACTGAGGCACAGAGAAGTTAAGTGACTCACTGAAAGTCACACAGCAGACAAGTGGCAGAGCTGGGATTAGAACCCACATCCTCTGACTCCCAAGCCTGTGCTCTTTCCACTAAGCCACGCTGCAGATCCTCCTGAGTCCCACTATATGCTAGCCCTCTAGGCCCTGCTGCTTCTCAAGTGAAACAGATTATATACCAAAGGTTATATTTCTTGCAGAGCGTTCTTCCATCTGAATCAGCTTTAGCTTGAATTCCTAAAGAGGTTAATTTATGCCATGTGCATGAAGCTACTTCATAAATGCTACTTGCTGGCGTGGGAGCATCATTCCCCAAGTTTGGCTGTTTTGTGACTCTCTAGTTGGCACATCAGGTCTTCTGCACCAGATACTCCTCCAGAACAGTAATAAGGAGCGTAGCGACGTCTTGATTATCTGCCTTAACTGCCAGGCTCACTGAAAAAAGACGATTGAAAAACACAGTTCAAAGGCCAAGTTTTTTGGGCCTCCAACCAGCTAAGTTATATGTTCTGTATGTAGTTTCAAGGCACTGGGGTTTTATCATTTTCTCACCTGAGGATTTAACTTATAGTCTGATTTTAAAAATCAACAATGTAATTAGGTTGCACAAATCTTTTCCGAAAAATTGGCCCGAATAGTCTGGAGCAGAAGTGAATTGGCGTGAGATCACTGAACGGTTACTCTGCCTAGAAATTAAGTAAATTGTTGTGTGAACTCCCCTCGCTCAAGTGACAACAATGTGTATAGAAGCATCGAGTGGCTTTTTTGGCCTACAAAGGATGGTAGAACTCCTTCAGGCCTGGTTCATCCTCATACCTTGGACTTAGTGCAGTGCTCTGCACAGAGTAAGTGATCAATAAATATCATTAATGGATTGATTCCAGGACATGTGGTTTCACACTGCATTTTGGAGAAAACGCTGTAGGGGATTAGGAAGTGTCCTTTCGACAACGTGCATCTATCTTGGAAAGAACCTGATTGCGTTGTCAGAGGAGGTGATGTATGCAATGCCTGCAGCAACGGTCAAGGCCTTTGTACGATAATGCAGGTTTTCTTTAATGTGGGTTCTGTCGACACTCGACCCCCACATTATAGGATATAAAGGAATATGACATTTAGAATGTAGGTGACAGTGCGTGTTTAAATTCCCTCATGTTTATAAAGTGCATTTTTTGTTTTTCCTTGAGGATCCCAAACATCTGAGCAGGAGCTCTTCCTTGACCCGAAGATTTTTGAAAAAGGTCTGTACTTGAACATGCATTTTTAGTTCCTCGCAGTTCAGCTATTAATTGAATTAGCCACCAGATGGCCTTTCCTGTGGCATCCTGGCGTAAAACTCCTCTTTCCAATTTCAGACCAAGGCAGCACTTACAGTGGTGATCTAGAGTCAGAGGCAGTGTCCACTCCACACAGCTGGGAAGAGGAGCTGAATCATTACGCTTTACGATCAAATGCCATGCAGGAGGCAGATCCAGAATTGAAGCAGTTCTCCAAAGGGGACACAGAACAGGATCTAGAAGCAGATTTTCCAACAGGTCTGTATATGCGTGTATTTGTATTCTAGGTGCTAAAATCCTGGCCATGCTGCCAAAGGCGACATGATTTTCATTTTAAAGAGTTACTATTTGAGGTGCCGCTCTCTACCAAGCAGGACCCAACCTGGCCTTGAGCCACAGAGTCGGAAAGCCAGCCAGACTGGAAATGAGCCCAGGTCATAGCCCAAGTTGATCCAAGAGCATTTCTAGGGACCTTTGCCTTTCAGGTTCCGTTTCCCCTGCGGTACTGGGAGATGTATTCTAGTATTCCGACCAGCAGGCAAGGTCAGAACCAATACCAGGGTATGCTAGCGTCCTCCAGAAGTGAGGCTCAGGTGACTTCTGATTCAGCCCAAAGTGTCATTGAATCAATGGCACCCTAGCTGCCCCACCAACTCCCCCTTGCTCAAAATGTGAGGGTTGGGGGAGGCGTCGTGTGGGAGGAGTAGCTAGCTAGGACTGTCTGAATCGAACTGGGCTTAGCTTTTTACTAGCTCAATCTGGTCCCTCAGGCTCAGGGCCCATGGACTGATAGAGCCCTTAAGTTTGAGCTTAAGAGTAGCCCGGGCTCCGACTAGGGTCGGGCACCTGCTGGAACTGCGCTCGTCCCACCTCCCCAGTGGAACAGCTGTCCCTCGTGGAAGCATTCCCCATCCCTGACGTGTGGTGGGCCCACTTGGGAGTGGGGTCGGGGAGCGAGGCAGGCCAGGCAGAGATGTGGAATTTCAGCCTGAACAGAAGTCCGGGAGCCAGGCCGAGCCTGCACGGGGCTCTCTTGCCCAGCCATGCAAGCAGACCTGTGAAAAGACAGGCCCTATCCCTGACAGGCTGCCCACTCGTACAAATCCATTTTGGGTAGCCATCCACTCAATTGTAAAGAACTTTTATTCCCAGAGGATTTGTTAGTCTCTCAGTTCCAAAATAGGACTATCGTGGTTTCACACCTACACTGTCAGATTGTAACCTTATGTTTCTTAATTGTATAAGTTTTTCTAGTGTTTTTTCCATTGTGAGACACCCATTAATGATCTCATTCATACTCTTGAGCTCCTCTTTGGCTGGGAATTTTAAATTCTCATTGTGGTTTCCTGTTGGCTACAGAAAGCTTTGACCCAATCACTAAGGGTCTAGGAATCCACTCCCGCTCACGTGCTAGGCGGCGGCACCGAGATGGCTTCCCACAACCCAAACGACGAGTAAGTAGAAACCGTTGCCCTGGGTCAGTTTCTCGGACATGACTTCCTTCCAGTAGCTCTGCAGTTAAATTGCTTTATGTAGCCCAGACTACTGTGGTTGGATTTTTCCTTACCCACCAGCTGTCATTCCTCCTGAAACTTACCATCTCCCCCACTAGCCATTTCCTTCGGTGAAGGAAATTTGCATGCATTGAACTCTAGTAATAATCCCCCTTTTTTTCCCCAGTGGAATTTTTAACCAAGTTCAAGAAATCTCTCAAACATGTTTTGAGAGCTACTCTGCTTGGTATAACTACCTCCCTACTCTGAAGAAATTTGGTAGAGAAATTTGGCAAGTAGAGGGCAGCTTGAAGGTTCAGTGAATGCAGCTAATTCTGTTTGAGGGACGTGCTAAGTAGTATCTAGAATAGAAAGCTATCTTAGGCATGACTTGGATTTTCTGCAGGGAAGGAAGAAGTCGATAGTGTCTGTGGAGCCCAGGAATCTCATTCAGGGAGCGTTTCCAGGCTGCTCAGTGTCCGGGATGACGTTGAAGTACATGTACGGGGTCAATGCCTGGAAGAACTGGGTTCAGTGGAAAAATGCCCAAGAAGAGCAAGGGGAGCTGAAATTTGGAGGTAAACACACTCCACCGCATTTGCCTACACTTGCCCATCCAAGGCCCCCCTTGTTTTGAGAGGAACTGAATACCCAAGTGGAGTCGTTCTGACCAGAGTGAGACAGTGGTGGGTCATGGAAATTTTTAAAATTTCCACTTCATTCCCTTCTTTTTCTCCTTCCCACTACCCCTCTCAACCCCCCCCCCCCCCGCCAAATTTCCATTTAAACCCTATTCCTCCCTCCCTCGTTAGGAGTCTAGCATACTACACCCAGTTCTTGTCCAGAGCCCATAGGAAGCATTCAAGATAATTCACTATCTCAAGAATCCTCGGAGCCCAGTTGTAGAGGTGAAACTAATTTATAAAACCTACCCCTTGTATGTCCCTTCCAGCCCTCCCTCTTCTCTCTGTTTTTTTGCTTTCTCTCTCTCAAGGAATGTACTATATTACCATTATAGTAGTACTACCTTGTGTTTAATTTGCTGACATAAAACCTTATTCAGATTTCAGTGATAGTTAATTACTGTATAGATTACAGTACTCTTTTTTTTTTCTCCAAGAACTAGATCGTGCTTTGTAGTCTTGAGTTAATAATTGGGAAGGTAAAGCAGTATCTGACACAAATTTAAAAGGTACCAAAGAGTGGAATCTTTTGATGAGATGGTTTGAGAATACCTCTGGGAGATTTTTTTGTTTTTGCTTATAGCCATTTTCTAATTCTAGCTACGTGATAAAGTGTGGTCAGAGTTCATGCTCATTGTGAGTTGAAGATTGACCTGTCTCTTCTCCAACCCCTCAGCTCGCCCTGTGAAGCTAAAGGAAGATATTCTTTCTTGCACATACGCTGAGTTAAGCTTGGGTCTATGCCAGTTTATCCAAGAGGTTCGGAGGCCAAATGGTGAAAAATACGATCCAGACAGCATCTTGTACTTGTGCCTTGGAATTCAGCAGGTATTGGGTTATACTACAGAGGTCACTGCTCTGATATTTGGAAGAGTTACTTTAGCAGAGCTCTTGTGGTTTTGTTTTGTTTTTTTCATAGGAATGGGGAAGGGTGGGGAACTGGTTATGCCATTGGTCTTCATTTAGGGAGATAGAAAAGGTAAAGTGAATTTGTTGATAGGATGTGGTTACAAGGGCTCGCAAATAGCAGAGCATACCTAATTAGCCAGTACTTTCAATTCCTGCTCACTTTTGGTGTCAAACCTGAAACCACTAACTGGAAGCCTAAGCTTCTGGTACCACCAAGCCCAGCCTGTGTAGCCTCTTCTTTTAAGTACTCAATCAACATCCATTTGCTTGTCAGAACTGGTTTTTTTTAATCATTCTCCTCTCTGTTTTGTTGGGTGCTTGGAATTGAGGCAGGGTGGCCTAGTGGAAAGAGCACGGGCAGGGAGTCAGAGGACCTGGGTTCTCTGCCACTTTTCTGCTGAAGTGACCGTGGGAAAGTCACTTCATTTTTCTGGGCCTCAGTTACCTCATCTGTAAAATGGGGGTTAAAACTGTGAGCCCTCTGATTAGCTTGAATCTGCTTGATTAGCTTGTATCTACCCCAGCACTTAGTACAGTGCCTGGCACAAATAAGTGCTTAAATGCCATTTCAATATTTAATTTTTTATATATATATAGAGAGAGTGTTTTAGGAGAAGCAGCATGGCCTACTGGAAAGAGCATAGGCCTGAAAGTCAGAGGTCCTACCTAGGTTGTGAACCTGGCTCCGCCACTTGTCTGCTGTGTGACCTTGGGCAAGTCACTTAACTTCTGTGTGTCTGTTTCCTCATCTGTAAAAATGGGGATTAAAAGATAGTCCTTCCTACCTAGGCTGTGAGCACCATGCAGGACAGGGACTTTGTCCACATTGATAACTAATACCTACCCCAGTGTTTAGATCAGTTCTTGACAAATAGTAAGTGCTTAACAATATAGTATCATTTTTTTATTATTATATGTGTATACTACATACATGTATATGTAATAACTCTGTTGTTTTCAACTCAGTGCCACGTTTGTCTAAATTACCGGAGAGAAATATCTGTTTCTCATCATTTGCTACTGCTTCTTTCAGACTGCCTTGGTGATCAGGAGTTGCCCATGGTTCAGTTCTGCTTTAAGCTGCAGAAGTAGAACCAAATTGGTGCAAATTACATACTGAATTTATTAAGCACTTACTGTATATGAAGCACTGTGCTAAGCATTGGGCTAATCAGATCAGGCAGAGTCCCTCTTCCTCTGGAGGCCCATTGTCCAAAGAGTAGTGAGAATGGGTTAGCACTGGGGGTGGGGGGTGGTAAGAGTGGAGCATTGTTATTGTTCTTCACAAATGGAAGAAAAATATTCTGAGCATTGCAGATTTGAGAATGATCTCTAATTACAATTATCAGAGCACAGTAGGATTATCTGAATTGGCTTTCATGTGGTGCTGATTATCATTGTTTCAGGGTGGTGGTTTTCCCCTTTTTTATCCAACCCAGTCAGTATGTAAAAGGCAAGGTAAAAGGCTTTCCTTGCCCAATGGGCTGAGAGCCCAAGATTTGGAGAGCCTCCATGGACCTAGACTTTCCATTTTGTCTTAATGGCCTTAAAAGTACTTGGGAGTAGAGCATAACTGAAAGGTCAGATTTCAACTGAGGCCTGATTTTTTAAAGGGAGGACTTTGAGTGTATTTTTTCATTTTAAAAACCTTTTTGCTTGGCAACTCTTTTCTATGTAACAACAAATGCATGTCTCCCTTTGTTTTCTCTCATAGTACCTGTTTGAGAACGGTAGAATAGATAACATTTTTACCGAGCCATATTCCAGGTTTATGATTGAACTTACAAAACTCTTGAAAATATGGGAGCCTACAATACTTCCTAATGGTAGGACAATGATTACTTTTCATTTTGATTCTTTTACAATGTGCCTTCGTAGTACTGTGTTGGATGAATGTGTCCTATCCACTGAACCTTCACCAGGAAGGGGACACTTCTTTTCCAGGCCGAGCTTCCCCTTGACTACCCCCGAATCTTGGAAACTGGGCATCAGATTCTTCCTCCCTCTTTTGGACAAAGTGTGCTTGGGTGGAGGAGCAAAAAGGAAAATAGCTCATTCAGACAAATGAAAATCTTAACTGAACCACAAAGAGGAATTGAATTGTTCTCTGCCTAGTAGAATTCTGCAATGAACTAGTGGTGCATTAATTTTAAGTCCCCTTGCAAGGCCTCAACTCTTTTTAAGATGTCCTAGGTGGTCAGGAAGCAATGTTAACTTCAAAAGCATCATTTTAAATTCAGAGCAGACCATCTTTAATAGATGCTTACTAAGGGAAGACCACACAGTTTCAAGCAATATTAACCTCAGCTAGTGGTCAGTCTGCTCAATTTCTTGGAGATGCCCCCGGGGCCATTCAATTGGATTAGCCCTTGCTTTTTGCCTAATCCTCAGAGCAGAAATTTGATTTCCTGATCATCCTCTTCCTCTCTTTCCCTGAGGCCTCTCTATTTGCTGCCAGGCAGTCTTTGCTTTAATGTATTTAATTTTCTTTGTTTCTCTTTTCTTTTTTCTAAATAGGGAATTGTGACCTCTTCCCTCTCCAGATTTAAGAGCTAATGAATTGTGACTATATCCTGTCTTTAGGGTTTTGTTTCATTGGGCTAAATGAGTGCTGTTTTGTTCTTCTCTCCTTTGCTCAGGTTACATGTTCTCACGAATCGAAGAGGAGCACTTATGGGAGTGTAAACAGCTGGGTGCATACTCCCCAATAGTCCTCTTGAACACCCTTCTGTTCTTCAACACCAAATATTTTCAACTAAAGAATGTCACTGAGCACCTGAAGCTTTCCTTTGCCCATGTGATGAGGCGTACTAGGACTCTGAAGTACAATACCAAGATGACATATTTGAGGTTTTTCCCACCGTTCCAAAAGCAGGAAGTAGAAACTGGTATGTGAGAATATCTCCTAGCACCTTTAAAGCATGAACGTGCATTTGATTTGGGTGGCAAATGGAAAATGAAACGTGTGAAAGAAAACACCTAGACAGTCCCCTGACAAATTATGCATAAATTTGCACCGGAAATGGGTGAATAAACTGATGCCCAGGGATTTCTCCTATTTCCTCTTATCCGGGATAATTGAAAACTGGTTGTATGGAGCAACTGAAAGCTATAGATGAGGTCTCATAACAAGTACTGTAATACTGAGACTTCATAGCAAAGGGTTTTTGCCAAGTTCCAGATCGTCACCCTACTGTTGATCCTGTTATAATTAACCTTAAATTTGTGGTTAGTAAAACATTCATGTAGATTTACTCACCTTGCCCAAACTATCAGTGTCCATCCACAGTTGGGCAGAGATGATTTGAATCTATCCTTTAAGCACTTGCTATTCACCCCATCCTCAGCCCCCAGCACTTAAATTCGTATCCGTAATTGATTTCAATTTCTGTCTCCCCCTTTAGACTGTGAGCTCCTTGTGAGCAGGGATTGTGCCTACCAACTCAGTTGACTTAAACTCTCCTGAACGCTTAGAGGGCTGTGCATACAGTGAGCACGCAATAAATTCCATTGATTGATTCTAATTAGTTGTAGAACAAGGCAACACAGTCTGAAAGTATTGAAATAAGTATCCATATAGTGACTGTTGCCATAATAATAATAATAATAATAATGGTATTTGTTAGGCATTGACTATGTGCCAGGCACTGTACTAAGTGCTGAGGTGGATACAAGCAGATCAAGGCAGATCAAGAGTCCCATGTGGGGCTCATAGTCTCAATCCCCATTTTACAGATGAGGTAACTGAGGCACAGAGAATAATAATGTTGGTATGTGCTAAGCAAAGCACTGTTCTAAGTGCTGGGGTAGATACAGGGTAATCAGGTTGTCCCACGTGAGGCTCACAGTTAACCCCCATTTTACAGATGAGGTCACTGAGGCACAGAGAAGTGATGTCACATGCTCACGATCACAAAGCAGACAAGCGGTGGAGCCAGGATTAGAACCCATTACGTTCTGACTCCCAGGCCCATGCTCTCTCCACTATGCCACGTTGCTTCTCAGTTACCCTGGTGATTTGGTTGTAACAGGATCGTACGTTTAGCAGCTCGGTTTAAGCATGGAGCGGTTCTCTGAGGGCTTTAGTTGTTAAAGTAGGACTAACCTGTTGAGGTGTTCCCTGCAGAGCCCTGCCAGATTGGGGTTTTGGTTTATGAGCTGAAGATTGGTCAACTCTGGGTCCTCTACCTGGTGTTCATAGCAATGCACACTCATTTCATGGGGCTCTCATTGGATGTTGGTGCCAGAGTGAACCAAAGGCCAGCTGCAAGAATCACATGATGTCCTTTTCCCGTCTTGTGTTGATGTCATCCCGTCGAGGCCAGTGTCCCTTCCTTCAGCGTGCCAGATAAACAGTGACCCGGCACCGATTTCAGTACGTAGAACCCTGGCCCACATCTCAGTGGTGGTGATTTTATCGAGTGAAATTAAATTGGAAGCAGTTTGGAATAGAGACGTTTTGCCCAGGATATTATCTGGGGGTGATCCAAGAGAGTGTGTTGCTTGGGGGATGGCTGTGCCCTATTCTCTCTCACCCCGGGGTGGTGACAGACTCGGAAAACAAAATATAATTCTCGGGATTCTCTTCCTTCCCCACCATGGAACTCGGTTCACTGCCACCAAGAACCATGGAGAAGCAGACGCTGCTCCCCAGACAAATTCTCATGGCCCCATTTTAGTGTGGGAGGTGGAAACCACTTAGTATTGTAAGCAGGGAACGATGTTTTAGCCAAGGACCGAAACTGGGAACAAAGCTTGCCAAATCGCACAAGCAGTGTTGATGCTGTGTCCTTTGAGAAGAGTGTTAGGCATTTGGGAGGAGTGAGTTTATATTCAGCTATAGAGTTTGAGCTCAGAATGAGAATTGTCTTGGTGAGGGAAACCTATAGAGAATTTAATGGTATGGTTAAGTTAGTGGAAACTTGTTCTCCTCTCCACGATCACTGAGGTGGTGAGGGCATGATATAATTATTCATTCAGTCGTATTTGAGCGCTTCCTATGTGCAGAGCACTGTACTAAGCGCTTGGAATGTACAGTTTGGCGACAGAGAAACGATCCCCAAATTACGCTCTTATCCTTACAAAGATGAATGTTTATCTTCTCAGTGGTGCTGGTAGTCATTAGTATATGTAAGGAGAGAAGCTTCCTGGTTCCAGCTAGTGGAGGCTTGACAGGGTGAATAATGTGCAGCGTTCATTAGCTGAAAGAAACCAAAGCCATTTAGGACAAGCCTGGTAAGCCGTGGGCCCCTTCATTGTCGAACAACTGTTCCATGGAGGATATTCTGTAATGCCCTCTGGGGTGAGAGCTCAAGGAAACTCATACAACTATAGTGTATGCAGACTTATGAAATAAGGCGGAAGATTGCCGATCGAACCCAGGACATGCTGAGCCTGTCTCTTGGATCCCAAGGCTGTAAGCCCAAGCTGGACCTGCTTTGGGTGGAATCAGGATCACATGGCTCCCTAGATCCCTCGCCCACCTGCCATCTTAAGGTTTCAGACCAGGAAAGGGCCCGGCTTGTCTCACACACGCATGCAGTAGTCCCTCTGGGCCGCTGAAATTCCGAGCCCCAGCAGCCCACTGGACCATTCCTCGAAAGTGAAAACCCTACAGTCATGTGGTAACACTCCCAAAGGGGCCGGGCCTGGATTTTTGGAGTTTCTGGGGATCTCTCTGGCAATAGAATTTCATCCCCAACCGGAGGGCCACTTAGGGGTTCCTGTCCTTTTCCCCTTTCCATTACCTGGGAGTTAAAAACTCTCTTCTGTAGGGCATACCATTCCCTCAATTCAGGAAACATGGAGGAAATCCTGCAGGGAGGACTGAAGAAATAAGAAAGGTTACAAGTGTCGCTGAGGAGCAGAGAGACAAAGGGAGTGTGTGCGGGGGCCGGGGGGACTCCCTGAGAGCCTAGATGGAGAGGTAAGGAAAGAGAAAGTGGTACGATCCCTGCCTCTGGCCTTGTGTCTGTCCCTCTTGAGCTCTAACCGAAAGAGGGTGGTTTGTCATCACCTCAGAGATGTCAGTTCCAGATAGCATTTTCATTTGATCAGAGGAATTTAGGGCAGAGATTGAGCAGCAGGGACGGCGGTGTGTCGGCCAATAGAACCAGCCCCTCTCAATCCTGCCAGAGCGTGAGGATTTTCATGATGCATTTGGGCTAGAGTGTTTGTTAGAGGATCGGGGAGCGCTTCGTCCGACAACACGATCACGTTTGGCTCTGGCGCAACCGGAAGTCACGTGCACACATCGGAAGTGGCGAGGGCTATAGTTTGAGCTTTTTTTTTTTTTTTATCGTCGGGGTTCTTTGAGCATGCAGCCCCCTCCCCGCTGATTTATAGGAGAACCAGGAGGCTTCTTAGGCTGAGACGTAGTGGGCTGTGGCTGGGGGAGCCCATAGGAGGCTTCTTTTGTCCTCATGGCAATGTCAGCAGGGTGTGCCCAAGGTGGGGGGTCTTGTCACGACTGCCGGTCCCATTCTTGTACCTTTAAGAAACTGCTGCTCCTGACCGTTTTCCTCTTGCTCCGTCGCAATACCACAGTGGCTGGACTAAGCCAGATACTGCATCTTAACTGTCTTGTCTTCCTGACTCTAGATAAATTATCAGTGGGCAAAAGGAAACGCGGTGAGGACGAAGAGGTTCCCACAGCCGTAGAAATGGCCGAGAACACCGATAACCCACTACGGTGCCCAGTTCGGCTTTATGAATTTTACTTGTCGAAGTGGTAAGTGACCTCCCCCTTGCTAGAGTCCCGCGTGCTGGCCTGGGCCAGTCCCCTGTCTGGTTCCAGAGCCGGCAGGGAGGTGTACGCTCCCCGGCCCGTCGTGCATGCACCTTAGTCCAGCAAACTGACTCAAATTCCCAGGAGCGCTTGCTGGTCAAACAGCAGAGGACTAAATGCGCTCCTTCTGTAGCCAGAATAACCCACGATGAAGAAGAGGGACACTAACCCACCTTTTCCACTTATTAGTCTGCAAACTAGGTTAGGTCAAGGCCTACGGGCCTTAGGTTTAGGTGCATGCTGGAAGCAACCCCGTGTTGACAGGGCCTTACTATAACAAAGAGAGGCAAGTTTTACCTTTCTGGATATAGGCACCCAGAACAATTACTGTTAGTGGCAGCATGGGTAGGCATCATCATCAATATTGTAATAATAATGGTAATTTGCTAAGCACTTACTGTGTGCCGAGTACTGTACTAAGCACTGGGGCAGATTAGAAGATAATCAGGTCGACGACAGTCCCTAGCCCACATTCTAAGTAAAACGGAGAGTGGGTATCGAGTGCCCTTTTTACAGAAGAGGAAACTAAGGTCCAGAGAAATGAATTGATCTGCTAAGGTTACCCAGGAAGCAGGTGGCAGAGCCAGGATTAGAACCCAGGTCGTTTGACTCCCAAGCCTGGACGCTTGCCACTAAGCCACACCGCACAGAGTGAACCGAAGAGAACCGTCCGAAGCAGGCCTCTTCTTCTAGGAAGAAGATGATTATTTGGCTATAGCCGCAGAACAAGCATCTGCCTTTGAATCTCCTTCCTCCACTCTCCTTGTTTCCCATTTTTTAAAAAACTCTTCAAGAGTGGAAGTGGCCTCTTACGGTGCCTCTTGATTGCATTTGAACTGTGCTTCGTGCTAGTACTTCAGTGTATTTTCTTTTAATTTTTTTAGTAACCCCATTTCCCCTCTGGGCTTTATAAACTTTATCTGCAGACTAAACTTTGGGTCGCTGCTGAGCAGTAGGGACAGTTTAGGAAAGAAGAGTTTGTCCAGCTGATCCTGCAGGAGGTCAAAATTGTAATTTTCACAAATTGGAATTTGGCATGTAGCAGCAGCCTCTCCCTGCTACAAAAATTACCATGGGAACCTCAAAAAGTTGGCAGACAGTTACCAAAACAATTCTAATACCCCGTTAGAGCTGTTCTGGCGTGTGCGTAATGAACGTCCTTCTACGATTAATTTATATTTCCCCTAGGCGATATCTCTCAGGTATCATCGCAGTGCCTATATACTCACCATGACCCATAGGACTTCTGTACATATTAACTTGAAGTCCTCACTCATCCACATATCCATTTTTCCATTCTCTTTTTTTTTTGTTTTTCTTTTAATGGTATTTGCTAAGCTCTTACTAGGGGCCAGGCACTGTACTAAAGCACTGGGGTACACACAGGATAATGGGGTGGACACAGTCCGTGTCCCACTTGGGGCTCACAGTCTTGATCCCCTTTTTACGGATGAGGTAACAGGTCCAGAGAAGTGAAGTGACTTGCCCAAGGTTGCACAGCTGACAAGAGGCAGAGCAGGGATTAGAACCCAGGCCCTCAGGCTCCCCAGCTTGTGCTTTTTCCCCTAGGCCGTGCTGCATCTTCCTCCAACCTGTAGTTTATTTTGGCACCGGTTTCCCTCTCCCCGCCCCACCCGGCTAGGTTGCAGGGATCATTTGTTTTAGCTTTACTGTCCTCTCCCAAGGCCTTTAATACAGTGCTGTGCCCCCTCCAAGCACTCAGTAAATACTACCGATGGATTGACAGGTGGACTGATGGCACTCTGCTCTGAAACTCCATCTTCTTTTCTCCCCCATTTAGTTCTGAAAGCGTGAAGCAGAGGAGCGATGTGTTTTACCTCCAGCCGGAGCTCTCCTGCGTCCCAAACAGCCCCATGTGGTACTCTACTTTACCGATAGACCCCGGAACACTGGACACCATGTTAACACGCATCCTCTTGGTGAGGGAAGTGCACGAAGAACTTGCCAAAGTCAAATCCGAGGACTCCGATGTCGAGTTATCAGATTAAAACTGCAGTGGGGTTTTATTTTCATATGCATTTGCAAGCACCAAACTGTGAAAGCGGCCCGCCTCCGGCCATCAGACAAGCCAAGTCCTCTCGACTTCGAACCGAAAAAAATAAAAAAACCGGAAAAGCAAAGGAAAAAGGAAAAAAAGGCATCTTGTGAAACACAGCGGATTTATAAACTGGAATCGAAGGAAGCGACACGTAAGCTGAGAGAAATGAGGTCCTTTGACAGTGGACAGATTCTTAAAGCAGACAAACTAAAGATGAACTAACCTATTTCTCTGAGTGGTGCATAATCTTATTTTGTTTGGGAATAACAAATTGTGAAATATTTTTAAGGAAAATGTTGTATAAAACTCTACCACAGTAACCGTAGACCTTAGAGAGCTAGGCCTCGGCTCCTAGGACTTGGGAGCACAAGCCTAGCCGCCGGGGAGACCCTAAGACAACTCGGGGCCAAGGGTCGGGGGGAGAAACCCGCGGAGATCTCAGAGCAAACTCCGAGGCGTGACTGGGGGAATCTAAGGCCTCAGACCCTGCATCAGCAGGGGTAGCAGCAGGGTCAGAGGGGATCTCGTCTTGGGCCTCCACTGCCATCTCAGCTTGGGAAGACGAAAGCCTTTGACGCCTCTGCCGCTGTCACTCAGGTGGTGGACCGATGCCTTCACTGGTCTGTACCCAGGCCCAGGAACCCCTTCCTCCTGCCCTCCAGCTCTGAGGGCCTAGGACACGGCCCAAGCGAGGCAGACGGAGCCCCAGGAGCCCCGGCTATTCGGAAGAGAAGGCTCGGGGAACGGACCCAGCCAAGCCTTAAGGGCCTGGGACGTGAGGAGGAAACGGGCTGCGATCCTTGCAGGTCTCTACAGGCAATTGCTGCTGTCACCTAAGCAGGCACTGCAGTCTGCGGAACTGTGAGGGGTTGGAAACGGCAGCTTTCCTTCCTCCCGCTGCGTCCCCTCCCCCATCTCCCTCCCTTCCTCTCTTCCCTCCCCCATCCCCCACCTGCCCCAATTAATTCTTCATATTTTGTTTTATCTTCTCCACCAGGTCTTTGGAGGCCCCTGTCATTTCAAAATGAACACCATACATACACCCTTCCTTTTTTTCTTTTCTTTCTCACATTCTTCATCTGGTTCTCCCCCCCCCCCCCCCCCCCATCCCCCTTGTTCTCTCCACCCTGGAAAACACGTGCAAAGTCGCACAAAGACACAGTATTACTTTTGCGCTCAGAACAGGTGGGAAAACTCCTAAATGTATCAGACTTAGACGCTCAACATTTGGAAGAAGGCCTTTCAGTCCTGGCCCCTCTGCAAAGAAAGTGGGCCCCCAGGGGGTCAGGACCCAAGCTAACGCCTGTCTTGTAAGAGTCCGTATCCAGGTCTTCTCCCGTCATTATTCAGACTTCAGATGCACTCCCTTCAGGAGTATATCTAAATCGCGGACTTTTGAAAGGAGCAACGGTTGTAAGTTGTGAGAGATCCTGCGGGCCAGTCACGCAACTTCTTTAGTCGGGTTTAACTGGACCCCAGGATGGGAATATTAGAAGTTCTGAATACCACTCAGAAATTTAACAACTTTGAAAAACAACTCCTTTTGTGGTTTTTTTTTTTTTAAGCAGTAACTAAAGGTCATTGAACTATAATAAAAATCAGAAAGTAGCCTTTTTGACATTGTGTACTTAGTAGTTCTGTTCCTCTGCCTGTAACAGGTTTCACTGATGTATTTTTTAATACCAAGAACTGTGTGAAAGAAGTAAATCTGCCCCTGATTCTGTATGATCACGTCCATCTGTGTTTGTCCTTTTCTGACCAGAGAACTTGTTTATTTCACCACCCTGCCTATCGGGGAGGAAGGAGGCCTGGCCACTGATTATTACCCTGCCAATAAATCATCTGATCATCCGAATCCTCGAAGGTGTACCAGTTCCAGCGATCAGAATTTTATGGTGTATAAACACTAACACTTCCCCCCAGTAGTTGTAAGAAAAATAAAAGTAGTTAACGTAGTGGATGAATTGTTATGGCATAATGACAAGAAAAAAAATTTATACCTTTTAACTGAGAACAGGATACCCAGATAGTGTATGGCTGTACAAAATGTCAGGTTTTCAGTTGCATGTAAGTCCACGGAGTTGCCCAGAACCCTAAATTAATGCATAGGAGGAAGTATCCATGAGTTAATTATTGGTCATTCCTCATGAGTGTAGCTGTTAATGTCTGTGTCAGATTGTTTGGTTTTTTTATTTTATTAAAATTGTGTGAAATGATTTTTTTTTTTTTCAGGGAAAAAGCAAGAGAAACACCCCAGACCACCTATCTGTTTTTTAAACTTCTGGGTTTTCCCTTGACAGAAGCCACAGAAATATTCCCCTAGAATAAAATAGTATATTTGTATACAATGGGTGAGTTATTCATTTCCTTTTCGTCAGATGAACTCAGAATGATTTATTTCCCTTCTGTAACCCTCGTTGGTTTACTTGCACATATCCTAACCCTGCAGAAAAAGAGAACAGTGCCATCTCTCCCTCTAAAAAGCACGAAAATTAACTGGAAATTTTTGCCCAGGAAGGTAAGCGTCTATTTCATCGCTAAGTCTTTTTATTGCTGAGGGTTTTTTTTTTTTAATTGCTTTTCTGAAATCAGAATATTTGCTGGAGCTTCTCAGTAGTAGTCCCTGGATGGTAATTTAATGTCCTGAGGAGGGTGGAGACTTTATTGTTGCCCCTGACTGCGTCTCCTCAGCCCCGAATTGTGTGTGCTTGGACACATTTTGCACAGTCGCCTCCATCTCGGCCATTTGGAATGGCCAGATGGAGGGGTCTTGGAGGGCTTCGAATTAAGGGATTTGAAGGATGGACTCGCCACTGATGAGATAAATTTGTCCCACAAAGGGAACCCGTAGCTGGTGGCGGCAGTGCCGCTGTCACTTCGTGGACGGAGTCCAGGATTAACTTCTCTGTGCCTCAGTTACCTCATCTGTCAAATGGGGATCAAGACTGTGAGCCTCACATGGGACAACCTGATTACCCTGTTTCTACCCCAGCGCTTAGTACAGTGCTCTGCACATATTAAACGCTTAACAAATACCAACATTATTATTATTCTTGGATCCTCCCCCATTCCGCTTCCCCCTACCCTGGCCCATCCTTCACCTCCAGCCCACAGACCCGATCAACATGTCCTAGATGCTGCTGAGTTCTAATCCTGGCCTTGCCACTTGCCTGCTGTGGGACCTTGGGCAACTCACTTAATTTTTCTGTGCCTTGGTTTCCCCCATCTCTAACGTGGGGATTAAATACCCATTCTCCCTCCCCCTTAGACTGTGAGCCCTGTTTGGAACGGACTTTGAATCTTCCCCAGCACTTAGTACAATGCCTGTGCTTGGCATAGAGTAAGCACTTAACATTATCACCGTTATTAATACTGTCATTATTGTTATCACTATGGTGCTCTGGTCAAATTTGGATCCCCAGCCTCCAAATGGGGGCCAGGTCCTTCACCGGGGTTTTACCTTAGAGGGTTCGGGAATGGCAGCTTGAACCCAAAAGGAGCCGCGGCCCAGATGAAGCCTCTGGTGGGCCCCGTCGCGCTGGGCGTGGGCAGGATGCCGTGGCTTGTCGTGCCACCCTCAAGGGGGTGAGGCAGCAGCAGCCGACGCTTGGAATAGCATTTCCCCTCCCAGTGAGAGCCGGATCGAGCGGGCTGTTCTGATATCCTCTCCCGAGATTGGAGGGCGCCTTCTCCACTCTTCGCCAACTGGATACCTCTCATATCCCTATCAAAAAGGCCTCTACACTTACCTATGAAGTTCCTCCACACCAAACCAAGTTTATTAGCGATTCTAAATGCTTACAAGTGAATTCCAATATTTGAAATAAAATTTTATCTTCCTAACTCGGTGCCAGTTTTTTAATTGTACCAACCTTCATGTTCAGACTGAACTTGAAAAGATCATTTTTTTCAGGTGTTCTGCCTCAAGGGCTCCTGGAATGGTGAAAACTCAAAAGGAGTAGAACTGTGATTCTCTTTGCTCCCTGTCCTTCCCCACAACCAGGGAACAGTCACTAAGGATTTTTGGACCTAGTCTCTCACTGAGGAAACACAACGATTAAACCTAGTTGATTCACCTCTAGCCAAAACCACAGGCTCCCTAATTACTCCCTCCAGGACTACCAATAAATCAATGGTATTTTATTGAGGGCTTACGGTGTGCAGAACACCTAAGCGCTAGGGAGATGACAGTAGCATTGGTAGACATGCTCCCTGCCCTGGGAGCTCAGTGTCTAGTGTCTTTTGTCACCTTTCCCTTTTGGTTACAATTACAGAGGAGTATCTTGTGTGAGGAGGAGAAGATGATTTGGGAAATCAAGCCGTAATAGTTTCCTCTGACCCTTCAGAATTCCCAGAAGTGCATGAAACTCGGGCTCACCACCTCAGGAAGCAAGAGATGAAAACCAGATTTCTCTGACTGAGTTTAATCAGTCATTAAAGTGCTCTGCATAAAATAAGTGCCCAATAAATACCACTGATTGCTAATGGTGATATGAGAGGCTCCTCCAGAGTAGCTTCACTCTTCCCTTTAGAAAGAAAATAAGAATCTTAAAGGATGCATCATCATGATCAGTGGTATTTATTGGGTGCTTACACTTGCCCAAGCACTTAGTAATACAATAGAGTGGGTAGACACAATTCATTTAGCAAGTGGCATTCCACTTGCTTTACCAATTCTCGGTCCTTAACCAGAGGTTGGGCTTGCTCTTGCTAGTCACCTTGCAGTAAAAGAGTTTTCTTTGCTATTCTCAGTTCTCGCTAGTCTCCTTGCTAAAAAAAAAAAAAAGTTTTCACTGCTGCTCCTTTAGGCCTGTCTTGGTCAATAATTCCCTGTACCCCAAAATATCTGATCAGTCCTGAAGGTGATATGCAAAGTTATGAAGGCAAAAGCCCCTTCCAAAAGGTTGTTTACAAACCTTATTTCTTGAAGTATGCAGGCCTAGAATTATCTCCATTGTGCTTCCCTACAATTTGATTTGGGAAAAGTTGGAGCCTGCCAAGGATTATTCTTATGGATCCAAAAGGAAATGAAAATTGGTTTACTTCCCTTCTGGAAGGGATTAAGCAGAGGATTTCCATCGGAGTTTAAAGTGACATATTCATTTGATAAGCTTAGCAATGGAGGGGGAAGGGAAAGGAAGTCCAATCAATCATATTAAGCTTTTCAAGTGCTTATGGCCCGCAGAGCACTCTACTAAGCACTTGGGAGAGCACAATATAATAGTACTGTCCATGATAAGTTAAAGCCACTTAAGATTCAAGTCTCAAGGTCAGAGAAGAACCACATATCCTTTCTAAGTTTTCTAGTTTTGGGGTGGTTTTTTTAGGTATTTGTTAAGTGCTTACTGTCTCGAGCCCATTTTTATTGAGCGCTGGTATTTATTGAGCGCTTACTGGTGTGGAGCACTGTACTAAGTCCTTGGAAAGCACAGTACAACAGAGTTGGTAGATGCAGTCCCTGCCCACCAGAGAAACTGGTAGATAAACGGCACCCATTTCCAATAGGCTCAGCCTCATACAAAGCAAGTGATGTCTTGCCGGGGAGAGTTTTGTTAAAGTTCACTTCCTGTCCTGCCGAACATTAATATTTATTGAACACTTACTGCGTGCAAAACACCACACCAAGGGCCTGGGAGAGTTAGGAGACAAAATTCCTGCCTTCAAGTACTTTACAATTTAGGAGGGTGAGGACACTAAAATTTGGTCGGAGATAAGGCTATTTGGAGAAACTGCTCTGATCTGGGTGACCTGAGATAAGGAAAGCTGGCAGGATGCAGGGCCTTACCCCGTCCCCATCTCTTTGCCAGCCATTCCACACTACTATTCTCTCCCCCTTCTCACCCCACAGATCCCCCACTACTGTTCGCCCCTCTTCTCACCCCACAGGTTCCACACACGACGATCTTTCCCAGTCTCACCCCACAGATCCCACGCTTCTGTTCTCACTCCTTCTCACTCCGCAGATCGCTCACTACTTCTCTCCCCCTTTTCGCCCCACAGATCCCACACTACTGCTCTCCCCAATCCTCACCCCACCATAATAATAATAATAATGTTGGTATTTGTTAAGCGCTTACTATGTGCAGAGCACTGTTCTAAGCGCTGGGGTAAACACAGGGGAATCAGGTTGTCCCACGTGGGGCTCACAGTCTTAATCCCCATTTTTACAGATGAGGGAACTGAGGCACAGAGAAGTTAAGTGACTTGCCCACAGTCACACAGCTGACAAGTGGCAGAGCTGGGATTCGAACTCATGAGCCCTGACTCCAAAGCCCGTGCTCTTTCCACTGCGCCACACTGCTTCTCTAGGGCTGCTCTAGCCCTGGCTCACCATCTAGCCCTGGCTCACCATCCAGGGCTGCTGAAAGGGAAATGCCCACCACTCACCTCTCTGGCCAGGGGAAGTGTCCTATTGGTCCTAGCCAGCATCTCCCCGCCTTTTCCTTTGATAACTTGGGAATTTGTAGGTTTCTGGGGGCCCTACCTTGTGGAGGAGGAGAATGATAAGAGCTATAAGCTTCCTTGAGAGACTTGGGTTCCTGCTGAAAGGATTCAGGCTCCCTCTAAGGCCCAGGCCTTTAGATTATAAACTCGATGTGGGCAGGATATGTGTCATATTGCTATATTGGACTATCCCAAGTGCTTAGTACGGTGCTCTGCACACAGCACCTGCTCAATAAATCTGACTGCGGCTCTCTCTGTGGCCACAGCGTAGAGTCAGTTTCCAGGATCCCGAGAGGGCTGCTGACTCACTAGTGACTAGAAAAGCAGCGTGACCTAGGGGACAGAGCCCGGCTTGGGAGTCGGAAGGACCTGGGATCTAATCCCGGCTCTGCCACTTGTCTGCTGCGTGACCCTGGACAAGTCACTTCACTTCTCTGTGCCTCAGTTACCTCATCTGTAAAATGAGGATTAAGACCGTGAGCCCCATATGGGACATGGACTGTGTCCAACCTGATTACGTTATTACCTCCCCTAGTGCTTAGAATAGTTCCGGGCACATAGCAAATGCTTAATAAATACCATAATTATTATTATTTTTTAGTGTTATTAGTCTCTCTTTAGTCCTGACCTCAGCAACCTACCCCTTCTCTACCATCCAACTCCCCTTCACAAGCTGCCACGCTTAGGTACGCACCTTTATAATGCATATAACCTCTATGTTAGTGGTGTCTCCCTTGCTTAAACTCCTTGAGGACAGGGATTGTGTCTAACTCCGTTATACTCTCCCAAGCGCCTAGTAAAGAAGCAGTGTGGCCAAGTGAAAAGAGCAGAGGCCTGGCTGTGGGAGGACCTCGGTTCGGATCCAGGCTCCACGAAATGCCTGCTATGTGACTTTGAGTAAGTCACTTCTCTGTGCCTAGTTTCCTTTTCTTCAAAATGGAGATTCAAAACCTGTTCTCCCTCTTAACTCAGTCTGTGGGCCTCATGCGGGGTCTGATTATTTGGGACTTATCCCAGTGCTTAGTACAGTACTTGGCACGTAGTAAGTACTGAATAAATACCATTGATTGATTAACAAATACCACAGCTATTATTATTATTGTGTGCTGTATACAGTAGGCACTCAAATATTGGAATAGATTGAAAAACCTCTTTTGGGGTCCTTTCTGAAAGCACCACTTAATCAGATATTCCTGTTCTGACTTTCCAGACCACAAGCACTTAAATGTTTTCCAAGGAGATTCATGGGCTGTGTCGGGCCCTAGGAAGGAGCCTGCCTGATACCAGCTGGCCCCTGTCATTTGAAGAGTTGCTTTTCACAGCTTCTCCCCCAGCCCCCCACCCCATGACAAATCACTATCCAGGTTTTTCAACTGCAGAAATTCTAGTTTCTCAGCCGCAGCCCCATCAAAAATTCTCTTTCTCTGGCACAACACGAGTTCTGCTGAAAATCTGCTCCCCACCCACAGCCACGTTCCCCGGTCCTACATCGGGCGGAAATAATACGAATCCTTCCTCAGATTCAACCCGTAGGCCGTTCCGTTGGCCAGAGTCCTAATTCCTTCACTCTCCTTAATTGCCGCTGACCTTAATGATCGTCGGTCAGCGGCTCTGCAGATTGCTGTGTGTTAAGGAAATTTAGCCCCCTGCGAATGACAGGAGGGGACTGTTCCTAGATATCGTTCGGTGACTCAACAGTCCATCTGCCACCTGGCACAGCGCTTAATGTACACATGCAGATGCTCACCAGCCCACAGGCCCCAACCAGAGCCGACTCCTGGCTGGCAAGAACTCCAGACAGCTGAGGGGAACGGGAGGCCCCGTGATCCTCCCCGTTGGACTGTGACCAACCGAATGGCTGGCCTCTACCCGAGCGCTTACTACAGTGCCTGGCACACGGGAAGCGCTTAACAGATACCACCATTGGTATTATTATTACCCACCTACCCGAATTCCGAGTGGCACTTCGAAGCCAGGTGAGTCCGAGAAGTAAAACCGGCCCCAGCTGCCCAGAGTCACTCAATCACACTTCTCGAGCCCTTGCGACGCACTGTTAGACTGGAAAGGTGTTGTGGGCAGGGAACGTGTCCACCGGCTCCGTTGCATTCTACTCTCTCCGACGTTTAGTTCAGGGCTGTGCACACAGTACGAACTCAATCAATACCCTTGCTTGATTGAGAAGCAGCGTGGCTCAGTGGAAAGAGCACGGGCTTGGGAGTCAGAGGTCATGGGTTCGAATGCGACTCTGCCACTTGTCAGCTGTGGGCAAGTCACTTCACTTCTCTGTGCCTCAGTTATCTCATCTGGAAAATGGGGATTAAGACTGTGAGCCCCACGTGGGACAACCTGATCCTCCTATGTCTACCCCAGCGCTTAGAACAGTGCTCGGCACATAGTAAGCGCTTAACAGATACCAACATTATTATTATTATTAAAAGGGGGATTAAATGTGAGCCTCACGTGGGACAACCTGATTACCCTGTACCTACCCTAGCGCTTAGAACAGTGCTCTGCACATAGTAAGCGCTACACGAATCCCAACATTATTATTGATGATTAGCACCACGACTGCCAATACCACCACTTACCGGCTGCGCCGAGCTGGCGTCCTGCAACGCGGAGAGTCGCCTCCTGGTGGGGATGGGGTGATACTGCACGCGGAGTCAGGGTTGGGGTTTTTTGGGGGGTTTGGTTTTAATCTCTTAGGCTTCAGTGCAAGGGAAAGAAGGGGCGAGAGCGCCGAGGGGCCGGAGTTCTCCGGAGCCCAGCCGCCCGCTGTGATGGGCAGCAGGTGAACGGGTCAAAACTCCGCCCTCTGCAGATTAACCCTTGCGGCCAACCAGATTGGCTCCCGGGGCGCCCAGGCCAGAGGCCCAGAGACCCCCCCTTCCCCAGGGGACCGTGGAACTTGGGGAGGAGCGAAGGGGAGAGGCGGGGACGGAGGGAGGGAAGGAGAGGAGGGAGAGAGAGGAGGAGGGAAAGAGAGGGAGGGTGAGGGAAGGAGAGAGAGAAGGAAGGAGGGAGGGAGTGGGAGAGGGAAAGAGAGGGACGGGGGAAGGGGAGAGAGAGGAGGGAAAGAAAGAAAGGGAGAGAGGAGAAAGGGAGGGGGAAAGGAGAGGATGGAGGGGAGAGGGGGGAAGAAGGTAGGGAAGGAGAGAAGGAAGGAAGGAGGCAGTGGGAGAGGGAAAGAGAGGGGTGGGGGAAGGAGAAAGAGGAAAGGAGAGAGGAGGGAGGAGAAAGGGAGGGGGAAAGGAGACGAGGGAGGGAAAAGAGAGGAGGGCGGGGAAAGGAAAGAGGGGAGAGAGAGGGAGGGAGGGGGAAGGAAAGAGAGGAGGAGGAAGAGAGGGAAGGAGAGAAGGAAGGAAGGAGGGAGTGGGAGAGGGAAAGAGAGGGGTGGGGAAGGAGAAAGAAGAAAGGAGAGAGGCGAGAAAGAGGGAGGGAGAAGAAAGGGAGGGGGAAAGAAGAGGAGGGAGGGGGAAAGAAGAGGAGGGAGGCGGAAAGGAGAGAGGGGAGGAGGGGGAGGAGAGAGAGGAAGAGAGGGAGGGCAGGAAGGAGGCGGGGGACGAGTCGCGGGGCAGATGGGGGATGCCATGGGCCGGGGGTGAGCTTGTGTGCGGCCCAGGGAAGCGGAGGGGCCAGAGCCGGGGAGAAACCCGGGGGCGGGGGGAGGGGACGGGGCAGGGGCGCCGAGGGACAGTCACTCATCTCCCCCAACCACGGCGGCGATGAGAGCACATCGGCAACGACAAACCGCCATCAGGGGTCGCGGGCTCCCCCGACCCCCCTCCGGTCCCCCCCCGCGCTGAGCCGCTGCGGCCCGGGCAACGGGGACAAACCAAACTTACTGCTCGTGGTGACTCCGGCTCCGCCGCACAGGCCAACCGAGTCCGCCCTTATGCTTATGGACCGACCGACCGGCAGACCGACTGACAGACCACGACCTCCCACTCCGCCCTTCCGGAGACGGGGCGGGCCGGGGGATGGTGACTCCAGGGGAGATGGTAGATTTGAAGGCTCCGGACGGCCTCCCTGGAGTCATTTTTGCTTTCTTCTTTTCTTTTCCTTCCATCTTTCCTTCCATTCATTGTCTCTCTCTCTCTCTCTCTCTCTCTCCCCTCCCCACTGCCTCTTCGGAGACCACCCCCTCAAGGCCTCTAGGAAACTTGTTCGATGAAGAGACAGGGCGCTGGCCGGAGGCCGAAGGACAGAGGGACAGACACAGTGACCTGTGAGGAATCCCCTCACCCTGGGAAGTCTGCAGGGCAAGGACCCGTCCCCCGGTGTGAATCTGCTTGTTTCTGTTCCCCAAAATGGTTTCCGGCTTCCAGGATTTTAGGGAGTTTTCATTTTTTCCTTTACAAACACTCTGGGCAGCAATGCCACTGGCTTGCGTTCCTAACCTCGAGCCAGAGGTTGCTTTCCCATCAGAGCCTACAGCAGTGTTTCAGGAGAAAACAAGAATAAAAAAAAACCCCAAAACTTTTCTCCTGTCTTTTTTTTTTCCCTTTGCAATTTGTGCCTATAAAGTCCCTGGGTACTTTGCCACCCAGCCCTGGATGCAGCAGGTGGAATTCTGGAAGCGTGGAAAGGAGGGTCGCAGTCTGTCCATGGATGGATGGAAAGGAAGGCTTTTTTTAAAAAAGGGGGGGGGGGGCGGCAATTGGTGGTCTGTCATATAAGAAGCAGGAGGGGGTTCCAGGCCAGAGAAGGGACTTGGTCGACAGGTCAGTGGCGAGAAAGACAAGATTAAAATACGATACGTGGGCTGGGTTGTAAGAAGGAGATCATCAAGATAAAGAGGAAGGGGTGAACAGATTGAGCGCCTTAGAGCCGATGGCAAGGAGTTTCTGCTTGATGCAGAGGTGGAAACAATTGCTAGAGGTTCTTGAGAAGGAGGAGACGTCTCCCCGCTTCTCACGGCCTCCTCTGCACCTCTGGGGAGAGAAAGATGCGCAGGGTACAAACGGGGAGACTGAGGCAAAGAGGGGAGAAGAGAAGAGGAGATGTTGTCTTTGATAAGGAACAATAACGTTTGGCTGACAAACTGATGACGGAAGGGAATAGGGAGGAAGAGTGGGAGAGGATAAATTATAGGGAGATGGAGCTACTTCCTTCTCTTCCCCCTGTCGACGCAGAAAGGAACCTGCAAGATGGTCCATGAGGAATATTCCTTTATTTTTCTGGGATGATCCTGGGCGGTGGTGTGTCACCGTGACGACAGTCTCCCGGCCACCTTAAGGCTGGTCCCGGCATCAGGGCCATGCTCTAAACTTCAGATGAGGGACAGAGCCGCCCCGACGATGGAGCCGATCACGCCCACGGCGGCGGAGGCACTGGTCGATATGCCGGCCGCCCCTGGGAGGGAGAAGGGTGGGGGGCGGAAGGCGGGGGAGGCAGGGCAAGGAGGGAGAAGAAATGGAGAATCCGCTTTCCCTGGGGCCAACGGAGAGAGGGGAGGGGGCAGGAAATGGCGGAGGGAGACGCTCTACGACGACCGCCTGGTTCCAGACTCGGTCGGGGAGAGGTGAGGGGTGCGGGGCAGCTCGGAGCCCACTAGCTGCCCCCCGGGCCCGGGGCGAGACCGGAGATCTTGGGGCCACGCCTCAGGCCTATCCTCATACCTTCATGGGCCTGTACCGGCTCCCCTGTGCACCGCCCCATCTCCCCCAACGGACTCTCCCTGCCTCCCCCCATGGCATTTCCCTATTTCCCACCAAGATCTCTGCCCCCTTCCCAGTGGCCTCTGCCTCCTCCTCCCCAAGGGTTCTGCCTCTCACTCACCCACGGACTGCAGCGTGGCTACCAGGCTGCCCGCCGCGACGCCCCCACCGTTGGCCACGGCCGCTGCAGACATAATCTTGGTGGCGATGGAGCCGGCTGCGATGCCCGCCCCTGTGAAGCCCAGTGCTCCCAGCGCCAAGGGCGCGGAAACAACCGTGCCAACTATGGGAAGAGTCGGGGCCAGTCAGGAGGGGGACAGGAGTCTCCCTGCACTCAGTCACTCCCCCAAACCCTCCCTGCCTCTCCCAGCCCTTGGTTTTTGTCGGGGGGCTTCAGGTGTCCGGGGGAGGGCAGGGGGAGCCACGATCTAGGGGGGCTAGAAGGAAAGGGGCACGGGACTGGGGTGGGAGCATCAGGATGAATCATTGAAGGGGCTTAGAGGGTCGGGCTAAGGGGGCCCGGTGATACTCACCACCTCCTATAGCTGCACCGAGCAACAGATCTGAAGAGAGAAGAACCAGGGTGGTGTTTGGCCCCATTCCCCCATACCCCGGGACTCCCAGCCCGCTGCCCCACTGGAGGGCCGGAAAGCTCATTCATTCAATAGTATTTATTGAGCGCTTACTATGTGCAGAGCACTGTACTAAGCGCTTGGGATGAACAAGTCGGCCACAGATAGAGACAGTCCCTGCCGTTTGACGGACTTAAAGCTGGATTCTGAACCCCATTCCCCACGGAAGAGATGCAGGAGGTGGGGAGGAAGGGGCTGTGCCTAAAGACAGAGGGTCTGAAGAGACTCAGACCCCAAGCACAGAAGACAGAGCCTCCTCCGAAGAGTCAAAACTCACCAAACATCCTGGAGCGCTCCTTTTCTTCAGAATGAGAAACGGTCTGAGCAGGGACTGTTTCCCTCTCTCAGCTCCACCCTCAGATCCATATTTGGAACTGTGTTTTCAAAGTGGGTGGGTCAATCTTTCCTGAGTACTTTAGCTTCTAAAGTTGCATTTTTATAATATTCGTGAAGGGCTTACTATATTCCAGGCACTGTAGTAAGTGCCGGGTAGATACAAGATAATCAAGTTGCACACAGTCCATGCCCCACAAGGGCTCACAACTTTAATCCCCATTTTGCAAATGAGGTCACTGAGGCACAGAGAAGTGAAGTGACTTGCCCAAAGTCACACAGCAGAGAAGTGGCAGAACTGAGATTAGAACTCAGGCCCTCTGGCTCCCAAGCCCATTCTCTTTCCCTCGGGTCATGCTGCTTCCATTTCTACATGAATGGCCAGCCGGCATCTTAAACTCAACATGCCCAAAACTCTCCATCTTTCCTCCTAAATTCCCTCCTCCATCTATTTCCCATCCCAGCTGACACTCTAACCTTTGTCCCCATCTCTCCAGCCTGTACCCTTGACCATATCCCCTCTCTCTTTCAACCCCCATAATCAGTCCATCACCAGATCTTGTTGTTCTTCGGCCATAACATTTCCAGAATCCACCCCTTCCTCTCATTCACTGCCACCACAGGGGTCCAAGCACATATCCAGTCTCATCTACTGCACCAGCCTCCTCCCTGACCTCCCTGACCTCCCTGCCTCCACTCTGACCGCCCTGCTTCCTCTCTCTCCCCTCCCTATCTATTTTTCACTCAGTTTGCCTGGATCTTTTTCCTAAAAAAATCATTCTCCTCACTCCTCTAGAACCACCAATGTTTCCCATTCCTCTCTGCATGGAGCAGAAACTCCTCATCCCCACTTTTAGGACACTCTTAGAATCAGCTCTCTTTCCCCTATTAATCCTTGCTCCTTTCCCACCACACCTACCCCTTCCTTGGCAAACTTTGCTCCTCTCGAGCCAAACTAATCACTGTATTTTGCTCAAATCTCTCTCGCTGTTGACCTTTTGCTGGCATCTTTCCTTCTCTGGAATTTCCTCCCTCTTCACATTCGGCAGACCCTTACTCTCTCCTTCTTCAAGGCCCTTCTGAAATCCCAACTCGATCAATGAATTCAGACATTAGTATTTACTGAACATTTACTGTGTGTAGAGCTCGGTATTAAGCGCCTGGCGGCCTACAATACCACACAGTTGATAGCGTGGCTCAGTGGAAACGGCAAGGGCTTGGGAGTTCAGAGGAAATGGGTTTTAATGCCGGCTCCGCCACTTGTCTGCTGTGACCTTGCGCAAGTCATTTAACTTCTCTGTGCTTCAGTTCCCTCTTCTGTAAAATGGGAATTAAGAGTGTGAGCTCTATGTGGGACAGTGACTATGTCCAACCTGATTGTCTTGTAACCACCCCAGCGCTTAGAACAGTGCCTGGCACATAGTAAGCCCTTAACAAATGTCATTATTATTATCTGTTCCCCACCCACATGGAGAGTACAGTCTTAAAGGGGAGACAGACATTAGTACAAATAAATGACGGAGAGGTACATAAGTGCTATGTGGCTGAGGGTGGGGTGTAAAAAGGGTGCAAATTCAAGTGCAAGGGGGATGCAGAAGGGATAGGGAGTAGGGGAAAAGAAGAGGAAGGCCTTTCAGAGGAGAGAAGCAGCGTGACTCAGTGGAAAGAGCCCGGGTTTGGGAGTCGGTGGCCGTGGTTTCTAATCCCAGTTCCGCCATTTATTGGCTCTGTGACTTGGGGCGAATCACTTAACTTCACTGTGCCTCAGTTACCTCATCTGTAAAATGGGGATTAAGACTGTGAGCCCCACGTGGGACAACCTGATTACCTTGTATCTGCCCCAGGGCTTAGAGCAGTGCTTGGCACAGAGTAATAATAATAATAATATCATTATTATTCTTAGATCAATCATCAATCAGCCATCAATCATACAATCATCGCCTGTATGTACTGGTGCAGTTGGTGCAGGAGCAGAGTGGGGAGGAGGGGTGGGAGCGGGAGCTCGGCTGTGTAAAAGCCGGATTGCAGAACAAGCCTCAAACTGGGCTCGGCTCCAGCGACCTCGGCTTTGCCAAGTTTTGTTTCTCCGCTCGATATCGTTTTCTTTTTCTCCCCAACCTCCTCCCCTTTCCCTTTGCCAGGCCTCGCCCCTTTCCACTCCTCTAATATCGACCTACTTCCTCGCTGTTTCTCGAGCTCGTCCATCCCACCGCCGACCTCTCACCCATATCCTGCCTCCTTCAATTGCATTTATTGAGCGCTTACTGTGTGTTGAGCACTGTACTAAACGCTTGGGAGAGGACACTACAACAATAAACAGACATGTTCCCTGACCCCGAGTCCTGAAATTCCAACTCCTTTCACATCCGACAGACGATCACTTCCCCCTTTATAACCTTATTAAATACAATCACTTCGATCGTCTGTCTCCCTCTCTAAACTTGTTGTGGGCAGGTGAATGTGTCGGGTTGTTTTTTTTTAATTGTACTCTCCCAAGCGCCTGGTGCAGGGCTCTGCACACAGTAAGCGCTCAATAAATCCACCTGACAAATCTCCCAAGCTCTTGGTGCAGCAAGAGCTTCACAAGTACCATAATAGGAAAAAAAGAGAGAATAAATAATAATAATAATAATAATGGCATTTGTTGAATGCTTACTATTGCAAAGCACTATTCTAAGCATTGGGGTAGATACGAGGTAATCAGGGTGCCCCACAAAGGGCTCACAGGCTTCATCCCCATTTTACAGATGAGGGAACTGAGGGCCAGAGAAGTCAAGTGACTTGCCCAAAGTCACACAGCTGACAAGTGGAGGAGGCAGGATTAGAACCCACGACGTCTGACCCCAAGCCCAGCCTCTTTCCACCAAGCCACGCTGCTTCTCCAAGGCGTTTTAGCTTGTCCCCACTGCTCCGGGGGGGTGGAAGATGATGGCCAAACCAAGAAAGACAGTTGTTTGTAAGTTAAGGTGGCACCTGAGGGGTGGTTTAACAGGTGTTGCCTGGACCCTTGGCCCCGCAGCCGGGTTTCTGACAGGGTCTTGTCTTCCTCCCCTGGCATGAGGGAATAAAAAAAGTGGGGTCCGAGAGGAGGGGCGGAGCTTTTTGGGTAAGGTAGTGGAAAGAGCACAGACCTGGGAGTGACAAGACCTGGGTACTGTCCCCAGCTCCCCCACTTGTCTGCTGTGTGACCTTGGGCAAATCACTTCACTTTTCTGTGCCTCCATTACCTGACCTGAAAAATGGGAATTAAACCTGTGAATCCCAGGTGGGATAGGGAGTGTGCCCAACCCAATTTGCTTGTATCCACCCCAGCGCTTAGTACAGTGCCTGGCACATAGTAAGCATTTAACAAATACCTTGAAATGCAATACCTTTAATGTAAACTCGTTATTGATAATAATAATGGTAGCAGCAAATACAAATAGCATTGAGTGAATACCTATAAATGCAATTCCTTTAATGTAAACTCATTAATAAACTCGGTTACATTGTACTCTCCTAAGCATTCAGTATAGTGCTCAACACACAGTAAGCGCTGGATTGCTGGAGCAGCAGCGTGGCTCAGTGGCAAGAGCCCGGGCTTGGGAGTCAGAGGTGATGGGTTCGAATCCCTGCTCTGCCACTTGTCAGCTGTGTGACTGTGGGCAAGTCACTTCACTTCTCGGTGCCTCAGTGTCCTCATCTGTAAAATCGGGATTAACTGTGAGCCTCACGTGGGACAACCTGATGACCCTATATCTACCCCAGCACTTAGAACAGTGCTCTGCACATAGTGAGCGCTTAACAAATATCAACATTATTATTATTATTAGAGAATCAACGTAGTTCAGTGGAAAGAGCACGGGCTTGGGAGTCAGAGGTCATGGGTTCGAATCCCCACTCTGCCCCTTGGCAGCTGTGTGGCTGAGGGCAAGTCACTTCACTTCTCTGTGCCTCAGTTCGCTCCTCTGTAAAATGGGGATGAAGACTGTGAGCCTCACGTAGGACAACCCGATGACCCTGTATCTCCCCCAGCGCTTCGAACAGTGCTCTGCATATAGAAAGCGCTTAACAAATACCAACATTATTATTTCTCTCCCCCGATTAGACTGTAAGTCCGTCAATGGGCAGGGATTGTCTTTATCTGTTGCCGAATTGTACATTCCAAGCGCTTAGTCCAGTGCTCTGCACGTAGTAAGCGCTCAATAAATACGAATGAATGAATGAATAACTAAAAGTTTCCGAGAGCGCCCGTCCCGCCCCCTGGTGGGCAGAGCGAGGATTACAGCCGGTCCGGAAGGGGGGCGGGGGGCGGGTCGGGGGGCGGGCTGGTCCCCTCCAACCTCCCCGCACACTTCGGGCCTCCCGTGTAACCTTCTCGCTGGGCCTCCATCTCGTTTATTTCGCCTCCTACCTCGGGCCTGGAACGCCCTCCCTCCTCAGATGCGTTCATCCAATCGTATTTATTGAGCCCGGACTGTGTGCGGACCACTGGACTGGGCGCTTGGAATGGACAGTTTGGCAAGAGATAGAGACAATCTCTACCCAGCAACGGGCTCGCGGTCTAGAAGGGGGGCTCAGATCCGACAGATCATTGCTCTCCCCCACTTCAGAGCCTTTCTGAAGGTACCTCTCCCCCGGGAAGCCTTCCCTGACTGAGCCCTCCTCTCCTCTTCTCCCACTCCCTTCTGCGACGTTTTACTTACTCCTTCATTCATCCTCCCTCCCTTCCCCACTGAACATATGTATAGATCTGTGATTATTTATTTATTTGTTTGTTTACATTAATGTCTGTCTCCCCCTCTAGACTGGGAGCTCGTTGTGGGCAGAGAATGTGCTTGATGTTATATTGTATTCTTCCAACCGCTTACTACCATGCTTCGCACACAAGAGCTCAATACATTTCTTCCCCTTGACTCTAGTTATTGCCATTGTTCTTGTCTGCCCGTCTCCCCCGATTAGACTGTTAAGGCCGTCAAAGGGCAGGGACTGTCTCTATCTGTTGCCGACTCGTACATTCCAAGCGCTTAGTACAGTGCACTGCACATAGTAAGCCCTCAATAAATACTATTGAATGCATGAATGAATAAATGATTAATAATAATAATAATGATAATGATATTTGTTAAGTATCTACTATGTGCCAAGTATTGTTCTAAGCACTGGGGTAATAATAATAATAATAAAATAGTAATAATAATAATAATGTTGGTATTTGTTAAGCGCTTACTATGCGCCGAGCACTGTTCTAAGCGCTGGGGTAGACGCAGGGGAATCAGGTTGTCCCACGTGGGGCTCACAGTCTTAATCCTCATTTTACAGATGAGGTAAATGAGGCACCGAGAAGTTAAGTGACTTGCCCGAAGTGACAAGTGGCTGACAAGTGGCCGAGCCGGGATTCGAACCCATGGCCTCTGACTCCAAAGGCCGTGCTTTTTCCACTGAGCCACGCTGCTTCTCGAGTACAAGGTAATCGGGTTGGACAAACTCCCTGTCCCACATGGGGCTCACAGTCTCAATCCCCATTTTACAGATGAGGTAACTGAGGAACAGAGAAGTTAAGCGACTTGACCAAGGTCACACAGCAGACAAATGGCAGAGTTCCAAGCCCGTGGTCTTGCTATTAGGCCATGTTGGGAGGAGTGAGAGAGGGAGAGGGTGATAGGGTATTGAGTGGTGGGACAGAGGGGGCGGGGTATTGGGTTGGGGGGCAAAGGAGGGTAGGGTATTGGGGGGCAGAAGGCGGTATTGAGCTGGGAGTGGAAGGTGGTGGGGTATTGAGTGGGGGGATAGAGGGCAATGGAGTATTGGGGGTGGGGAAATGAGACAGGGACAGAGAATTAGAAACAGGGATGTGGGGGTGGAGACGGAGCAGCCTTCCCTGGACAGCGAAGTCCCCAAGACCCCTTCTCCCTCCCCGCTGGGCCCACTCACAGACTGTGGCCACTCCCACTCACCTTCAGGCTACAGCCACCCCCCCAACGCGCAGACTGCAACTCCCCCCACTTACCTGCACACTGCAGCCCTCAAGGTCCCTCCGCCACGTGTCTGCTGTGTGACCTTGGGCAAGTCCCCTAACTTCTCTGTGCCTCGGGTACCTCATCTGTAAAATGGGGAATAAGACTGTTAAGTCCCATGTGGGACGTGGACTGTGTCCGACCTGATTAACTTGTATCAGTGCTTAGTACGGTGCCTGGAACGTAGTAAGCGCTTAACAAATAGCATTAAAAAAACAAGTCTAGGAGATTCTGATCCCAGATGGAAAAATGGAGGGGCTAGATGCTGGCTGGCTCCCCTGGGGGGCAGCAAGTCTGTGAGAGAGGATGTGTGTTTGTAGAAGTGTCCACACTTCTCATTTTCTGTGCACAAGCCTCCCCTCTCCCATATCTCCAAATCCTTCACCCTGTACCTTTCCAGGAGTTTTAATCAGGCTCAGAATTCTGACTCTCTTCCTTCTGCTCCAGAAGGATTTTCATCCCCATCTGGGCCGGTCCCATTACCCTTGGGGTTGGGCTCCATCTCATCTTGGTTCAGTCTCCACCGTCTTTCCTCTTCCTCCATCTCCTCATCCTCTGGCTGAGGGTTTTCCGGCCATGTCAGCTCCAGAGGCGCTTTCGCTGGGATAGCTTAAAAATTCCCTCTCAGTCACTGTCACTTCCCTGGTCATACCATCTCTTCAGCCACCTCGATAAACACAGTTGATGATGCTGGCTGGGCTCCATTTCTGGGTCCCACCCCCACCCCCACCCCTTGCCTAATTCACTGCTGTTATCTCTAGCTCTGGCCCTCGGTCAATAGGGCACCTCGGAAAGAGCCCCGGTCTGGGAATCAGGAGACCTGAGTGCTCACCTCGGCTGTGCTACTTGCCTGCTTTGTGACCTTGGACAAGTCACTTAACCGTTCTGCGCCTCAGTTGTCAAGTGGCGATTCAGTGCCTGTTCTCCCTTCCCCTTAGTCTGCCCTCCTTTCCCATGAGGGACAAGGGCTGTGTCTGACCTGATTATCTTGTATCTATCCCAGGGCTTAGTACAGTGCTTGGCAAATAGTAAACACTTAACAAATACCACAATTATTATTATCCATTATTAGGTCCTGGGACCTTTTCTCCTGCTCTCAACACCTCCCCAGAGGGGCAGCTATTTGAAGACTTACCTCCCCAGCCCCGGCCTTGATTGGGTCTCCTGCTTCACAGCAGAGACCTGCCTAATCTCACTCTATTCAAAGATCTCGTCCTCTCAACAAGGAAACCTGGCAGCTGCAGCATGAACTCCAACCCCCTCCTCCCCGGCTCCCGTCCCATAGTGGGGGTGGTGGCCCCGACCCCCAGCTCCTTGGATCCCTCATGGAGAGGCCGACCTGGGGCCGAGGGAGCAGTGGGGGGGAATCAGCATCACCCCTGAAGAGATGCTCACCAGATAGCGTTGACAAGGACAAGGGCCGGTTAGGTCTCCGGGGCTCCTATGTCTCGGGGAACAGCGGCTCCCGCCTCGAAGATCCTGGGGCGACTGGGAAGAGCTGGCCTGAACCTTGGCCCTTGTCTGGCACCTCGGAAAGGGGGAGGGACTGGGGATGGGAGGGGAGCAGCTGGGCAGGGAGGGCAGGCGGAACCGTCCCTCTGGGCCTCCCTCTCTCCCCATGGATCTGACCTTTCTCCCGCCGATCCTGAGGGGGCCTCTCCATCCCCTGCCCCACAAAGTAGTGGCCAAGGGAAGGCTGCCGCAACTAAACCCCTCACCCAAGCTCACCCCCTGGCTGGGCCATGATGGGGGAGGAGGTGACACGGCTGAGAAAACGGTTCTCGGGTGATGAGAGCTGGGGTACTATCAGGGCGGAAGAAGGTAGGGAGAGGCCGGCAACCCGCTGCAGCCGGTTGAAGGGGACCAAATCAGGTGGAGAGGCGATCTGGTTCCTTTTGACCAGCCCCAGCAGCTGGCCAACTCGCTTGCCGGGCCCCTGCCCCCGCCCCTGCCCTCCAGACCCCCGTGGCCCCCACAAGTGCTCAGGACCCTCAGGGTCACGTCCTAGTGTCAGCCAGTGGTCACCCACCCAGCCCAAATGTGCTGGGAGGGACCGAAGGGTGGTGGCCAGCCTGGGCAGCCGTTGTGGATGGGCCAAACCGCTCTCCCTGGTCATGGGGCCTTGAGCAAGAGAAAGCTTCCACTCTCATGGAAAGGGGGGAAGAGGCGTCTTCAAGGGTGGGGAGCCTCCTGTTCGGAACAAGGCTGGAGTTCTGGGGCTGTCAGGGCTGGGCGCAGGTGGTAGCCCCCAAGAACACACACTTCTTAACATTCCATAGTTCGGGCAGCTCCCTATGGGCATATGAAGAAGTGTGTGGCCCGGGGAGCCCGAGGACTCCGACTTGCTGCTCCGGCTGGTCCCCTGCCGCTGTACCCCCATCTCCTGATACCCCCATAAAGGTTCTGCCCACTGGGAAAGACCCTGCCCCAGTCCAGCCCCTGCCCTGAGGCCAAGGCGGGGTGGGGTGGGGGGACGGTGTGGTAATAATAATGATGGTATTTGTTAAGTGATTACTGTGTGCCAAACACAGTATGGTAGGGGAGGAGAGGTCCTAAGCACCTTTTGGTGCATAGAGAGAAACTGAGGCAGAGTTTGGGGCTTCTTATTAAGGCGGAAGAAAGCCCCAGGAATCTCAGGTCCCAAACTCCTGCCACCCAGCCCAGTTTTCCCCAACCCCGAGTCCCCTCCGTCCTCGACAGGGCCAGCCTGGGTCCCCCTCTTCCCCCAACCACCGGCAGTTCTGCAGCAAATTGGCTTGGTCCTGGGAAGTTCAGGGTGGAAGGATGGGGCGGGGGGTGGGGGTGAAGGAACTGGGGAAGGGGGAGTTGATCAGAGGGGGAGAGGAGAAGAAGAGGAGAGGGAGGAGAAAGGGGCAGAGGAGCTTTCTAGACAGGGGAAAATTCCAGCTACCTCAGCCTCCCCCTCTCCCACCTGCAATGTTCCTGAGATCTCAGATCCTGGGTCTCTCTACACCCCTCCCCCTCAGGTTGGGTCCCGCTCACCAGCCACCCCAGCGTGGGGCCCAGGGTCAGCCAGAAGTAGATCCCCTAGTTGAAAAAAGAAGGGAGAACTCAAGCCCCCCAATCCGTGCAAGCGGAAGCTCCCTGTGGGCAGGGAAGGGGTCACTTGCTTGCATCCATATTGATGTGTGTGTCAGACGGGATGAGTATGCTCTTCAAGTATCCTCTCCAGGTGTACCTAGTCTGTGTGTTGATGTATTCACATTGAAGTGAATGTGTGGGGGTGTGGGGGTGTGTGTGTGCGTGGGCACAGAAGAGGGAGGGTCACCTCCAGCATAAACTCACACCCAGTTTAAACTGGGGATGTACTGTCTGGTGAGCTGGAAAGGGGTGACCCAAACAAGGGGGAGAAGAGGAAACACAGCTTCAGACAACAAGGCATCGTGGCTGGAACCCAGGGGACGGACAGACAAACGGGCCGAGAGACCAGCATCGCTTCCCTGTTTGTTGGAAAGCAGAAGTCGGTTTATCTTTCTGCTCCAAGACCCCGTGACTGGTCAGGAAATTGTCTCCCTGAATGCAAGGGCCTTTAAGAAAGAATAGAAGCAGCACATCTTAGTGGATAGAGCCCAGGCCAAAAGTCAGAGATCCTAGGTCCACCACTTGTCTGCTGTGTGACCTTGGGCAAGTCACTTCACTTCTCTGGGCCTCAGTTACCTCATCAGTAAAATGGTGATTTAGACTGTGAGCTCCAGGTGGGACAGGGACTGTGTTCAACCCAATTACCTTGTATCTAACCCAGTGCTTAGTACAGTGCCTGGTATAACAAAACAGCTCCTCGTCCAGTTATTGTAGAACCACTTGAACAAATAGATGATAAAGATGGTCTCCCTGAAAAGCTTGCTCAGAAAAATCCCATGTATCAAAAGTAAGAATCCCTATTTCTCGATATTCCTACATTTTAGGAAGTGGGTACCTTTAAAACGAGAGCTATCTTCTGAACCATCTGCCTTTGGAAACTTTTCTGTATTTTCTGCGGGAAGCAGCATGACCTAGTGGATAGCGCATAGGCCTGGGAGTCAGAAAGACCTGGGTTCTAATCCCAGATCTGCCACTTGTCTGCTGTGTGACCTTGGGCAAGTCACTTCTCTGTACCTCAGTTACCTCATCTATAAAATGGGGGTTAAGACTCGGAGCCCCAGGTGGGACAGGGACTGATTAGCTTGGATCTACCCCAGCACTTACAACAGTGCTTGTCACATAGTCAGCACCTAACAGATACCTTCATCATCATCATACCATAAAAAAAAATCTCTTGCCCATTTGTCCCTGGCAGTGCAGTTGGGAATCTACAGCAGGGGAGAGTAACTGTCCACCAGATATGAGGAGGGAGGGCATTCCAGGCGAGAGGCAGGACTTGGGCGAGAGGTCGGTGGTGAGATAGATGAGATAAAGGTACATTGAGTAGGTAGGCTTTAGAGGAGCCAAGTGTGTGGGCTGGGTTGTAGTAGGAGAGCAGAGAGGTAAGGTAAGAGGGGGCAAGGTGGCTGAGTGCTTTAAAACCGATGGTAAGGAGTTTCTGTTCGATGGGGAGGTGGATGGGCAACCACTGGAGAGGCACACCAATGTCAGCCTGTCTCAGTGTCAGTGTCTCGGGGCCCGCTTTGCGCTCGGTCCTGCCCCTTGCTGGCCCAGCTTCTGCCTTGTCCCTCCTTCTAGGCCCTACTAGGGGTCGTGGGACCTCGGTTCTAATCTTGACTCCTCCACTTGCCTGCTGTGTGATCTTGGGCAAGTCACTGAACTTCTCTGGACCTCAGTTTCCTCATCTGTAAAATGGGGATTCAAGACTTGTTCTCCTTCCTTCCTATCCTGTGAGTCCCATGTGGGAGAGGGACTGTGTCCGACCTGATGATCTTGTATCTAACCCAGTGCTTAATACTGTGCTTGAAACTTAGTAACTGCTTAACAAATACCTTATTGTTATTATTATTATTATCACCTGGGATTCCGAGGCAGGGCCTTGGGACTCCGCTGGGGCAAGGTTGAGAACGTGCTGCGTCTTTCCCTCTCCCAATCAATTAATTAGTGGTATTTGTTAAGCTCTTACTGTGTGCAGAGCACTCTACTAAGAGCTCGGGAGAGTACAGTACAGCAGAGTTGCTATATGCGTTCCCTGGCCTCAGTGAGCTTACAGTCGAGAGGATGAATTTTCAGTCTGGAGTCCAAGTGGGGTCGATATAGCCAGGTGCCCCCCTAGGGTGGTTCAGTAGGGGAAAGGTCTGGGGTGGGATGGATCCCCAAGATCCTGGCCAGAAAGGGGAGTATCCAAGGCCCCAGGGGCAGACCACCTCTTAGCCAAGGTGACGGGGTTGGGGAGGGAGAGGGTTTTGCCCCTTGTTCCCCTGATGACCTTGGGGCGGGTCCTCCCCCACCTAACCCTCCCCCTAGCTGTTGACCGGCTGCGGGCTGGGCTGGGCGTGGGGGGTAGTTCCCTCACCTTGGTCCAAGGGGGTGGGGGATGCCAGGAGATGCGGCAGAAGTGGAGGGAGGCAGGGGGATCCCCCACTGCTGGCTCTGCTGGACAGTGGGAAGAAGAAGAGTTTCTGGCTGCTTCTGGGGTCCGCTTATCTGGCCGCCAGCCTGGGGACTCCTCTGGAGAGCCTGCAGGACCTGGGGACAGGCAAAGAGAACATGGTGGAGTGGAGCAGAGACCAGAGAGACAGAGAGAGACCCCGAGCTTCCAGGTGCGGGGATCGGGAGGTCCCCGGGTGTTGGCTGCGGGCATCTGGGCACGGAGACCCCTCACAGGACACAGCCCCATCCCTCTGGTCCCAGTGCCCTCCCCGAGGTGGCCCTGCGGCTCCCACCCCCTACCCCCCAGGGCCTGCACCACGCTCTCTCTCCCTGACCTCCATCTCCAGTCCCGACCCCCCATCCCCGTAGTCCCCGCTCCAGGCGGTGAAACCAGTCCCCTCCCCTGCCCCCCCGGCACCAGCACCAGAAAGCCCAAGACAAAAGAGAGAGAGAGAGAGAGAAAAAAAAAACTCCATCCCAATCCAAGTCACTCACCGGGGGCTGCAGCCGACTCTCCTTCCCCAGTGCCCTCTCTCCGCTGCAGCTCCGGTGGCACAGCAGGGGCCGCGCCCTGGCTGGGGTCTGCTCCCCCCCATCTGCCACCCACCCATCCCACTCATCCCCTGGTTCAGACCCACCACTCCAGCCCCCCTCCTGCCTTGACTTTGTCCGATAACCCTTTGAGCTTGTCTGCATGCAGCAGCCTCTCTCCTTCACAGTTCGGCTTGACAAGTTCCTAGTGGTGGAGGAGCAGGAGGATGAGAAGGGGAGGGGGAGGGGGAGGGGGGGAGAAAGAAAGGGGGAGGAGGGAAGAAGGGACACAGGGTGACGGGGAGACAGACGGTGAGACTGGGAGAGAAGGGGAGAGGGGGAAGACGGGGAGAAGGAGGAGGGAGAAAGGGGCAGAGGGGGATAGGGAAGAGAGAGGAGAGAGTTGGAGACGGAGGGAAGGGAGAGAGAGGGAGAGGGGAAGAGGGAAGAAGGGGAGAAAAGGAGGAGAGGGGAAAAGGGCAGAAGGGGAAAGAAGAAGAGGGAGGAGAGAGGGATTGAGGGAGAGGGGTTAAGTGAGAGAAGCACCGTGAGCCAGGACCCTTACACTTCCAGAACCCAGAGAGAGTAGAAAAGTCTCCACTGCCACACCTCAGCTCATTCCTTTCCATCCTTGCTACCCACTCTGCCCCTCCGGTCTCCTTCTTCACCCTCCAACTCGAGACCACCTGCTAGGACCTTGGGAGCAGGAGGAGGCGAGAGAAAGGAGAAGTAGCAGAGTGAGGGACGGAGTAAAGGGACAGAGAGACACACACACTCTCTCCCTCTCCCTCCACCCCTAGCGAGCAGCTCCCTGCTAATGAATTCCCCAGCTTTATCAGGAACCCCGCCGATTTTGGCCTGGGCACACAACCCTGGGGAAAGTGCCCACTTCTTGGGAAGACCCAGAGCTGGTAACGCAGAGAAACTCCCCTGAGCCCTGTGCCTCTGCCCAGTGCTGGAGCAAGCTGCTCTCTGCCTCCTAGCTCCCACCATCAACCCAGGCTAAGGGGGAAAGGGGGGAGGTCCTCCCCTACCCCGCCTCTGGCCAGGCGCTGCCCACTCTGGGATGACCAGGTCCCGGGGCTGTCTGGCACGAGATGAGCCTGTGTGACGAGGAGAAGAGAGTGAGACGGGCACGGTACCTGGCACGGTCTCTGCGGGCGGCCCCGGGTCGGCTGCCCTCCCGGGCCAACTCCAGAGGGCTCCTCTCGGGCTATTAATAATGACGTCCAGGAGCGGCCCCGGCCTCGGCTATATAAGGTAAGGAAGACGGTATAGGGAGCCAGAGGGGCCGACCGGGAGAGGGGAAAACAAGGGAGAGCCTTGGCAGGCGGTGTGGCAAGTGGGAAGTGCAGGGGCTGGGGGTAACTCCCCCTCCCATTTCCCTACCAACTGGGCATGGACCCTCAAGGAGCAGAGCCCAACTGGACAGCTGCTGCTGTTGCTGACCCCTCAGGGAGCCCTGCCCTGCCCAACTCGGGGGCAAGGAGCAGGGGAGAGGGTGGGCCTTCTCCAACCTGCTCCCCAGTCCCTTCCCGGAATCCCCTCTTCCCTCTCGGCCCCGTGTTCTCCCTGGGGGCTGGGTCTTTGGCTTTCCACCCTCTCAGCTCCCTGACCTAATCAATCGATCGATCAATGGTGGCTTAGCGGAGAGGGCATGGGCCTGGGAGTCAGAAGGACCGGAGGGTTAAGGGTGTGAGCCCCAAGTGGGACAGGGACTGTGCCCTACCTGATTAGTTTATATCTACCCCAGTGCTTAGAAGGGTGCTTGGCACACAGTAAGCGCTCAGCAAGTACCATTATTATTATTACTGAGTGCTTACTCTGCAGAGAACTGTACTAAATGCTTGGGAGGGGACAATACGACAGTTGGTAGACACAATCCCTGCCCTCGGGAGCTTACTTCACTGGCTTGAGCCTCCTGGGGTGAGGCGGGAGAGGTTCTTGGGGAGGGGGCACTCCAGGGAGAAGGCACTTCGGCTCCTGAGATCCAGAGGGTCCCCAAAAGCACTAGAAACAGTCATCTGCCACCCCAGAGAGGCTGGAGTCAGGTTTGCTCCATATGAGCCAGGGCTGGAGAGGAGATTGAGAGGGAAGGAATCAGGAAGCAGCCTGGTTAGTGGATAGAGCACGGACCTGGCTTCTAATCCCAGCTCCTCGACTCGTCTGCTGTGTGACCTTGGGCAAATCACTTTACTTCTCTGGGCTTCGTAAAACGGAGATTAAGACTGCGGACATGTGGGACACGTATCTACCCCAGCACTTAGAACAGATCCTAGCAAATACCATAAAAAAAAAAAAGGGGGAGTCGAATGGGGAAGAGGACAAACAGGACCTTTTGGACACGGACTGTATTTAGCAATTGCTATGTGCTAAACACTAGGTTGGATAGAAGATAATCTGATCAGGCGGAGTCCGATTTAACTTTTGATAATTTAACAGTTTACATTATTAGAGCCCATGTCCAGTGGGAAGGTCGGTGATGGGGGTGGGGGCCGGGGGGCAGGCCCCTGTCCCCTCTCGCAGTCTCTCTCCCCCCAGTGACAGTTCCAGAGAGAGAGCCTCTCTCCCTACCCCTGAACCCCCACCCTCACCCCCACATGGTTGCAGTGCTTTGTGGAGCCCAGATCTCCCCCATCCCCACCTATGGAGTCTTGAACAAGTCTGACCCTTTCTCCTTCAGTAGGGACAAAGCGGCAGGAGACCAGGAAGGGAGGGAGACAGGCAGAAGGTGGCGCGATCTCTTGCGGTCCCCTTGAGAAGCAGCATGGCCTAGCGAATCAAATCACTGGCCTGGGAGTCAAAAGAACTGGGTTCTAATCCCAGTTCTGCCACTTGTATGCTGCGTGACCTTGGGCGGGTCACTTCATTTCTCTGGGCCTCAGTTGCCTCATCTGTAAAATGGGAATTAAGAGAGTGAGAGCCATGTGGGACAGGGACTGTGTCCAACCTGATTTGCTTGTACCCTCACCAGCGCTTAGTACAGTGCCTGGCACATAGTAAGTGCTTATATACCACGATGATTATTTTTATTATTAAAGATCCGACAGGTGGAGACGGCCAAAGAAAGGACAAGGGGTGTGGGTACAGGGCACAGAGTGGGTGGCCCAAGCTGCCAAACTCCCCCTCACCTACTGCTCTCCCCTGCATTTAAAAAATGTTAAAAAAAAAAACCACTTGGGAGAATACAATAAACAGACAAGATCCCTGTCCTCAAGGAGTTGAAAATCTAGCAGGGGAGACAGATGACAGCTTTAAAGATATTACAGGAGGGGATAGCAATCTAGTATAAGAAGCAGCATGGCTTCATGGAAAGAGCCCGGGCTTGGGACTCAGGGGTGGTGGATTCTAATCCCGCCTCAGCCACTTCTCAGCTGAGTGACTTTGGGCAAGTCATTTAGCTTCTCTGTGCCTCAGATACCTCATCTGCAAAATGGGGATTAAATCTGTGAGCCCCACTTGAGACAACCCGATTACCTTGTATCTACCCCAGTGCTTAAAACAGTTCTTGGCACATAGTAAGCGCTTAACATATATCATTATTATTTATTATTAAAAGGATATGTTCATAAACGGGGTTAAGTGGGGGTGAGGTGAGTTCCAAAGTGCGTAGTGGGTATGGACCAAAGTTCATAAGTGATGTATTTGGGATGGAAAGGAGATTGGAAAGATGAGAGATTAGTGAGGGATCAGCTAAGATTAGTCAGCTAAGTAACAAATATTTAAGGATAGAGCCTCTCAGCTTTCTCTTCCTGTCACAAGAAATGGCAGAAAGGGAGTGGGGGCCGGGGGGGAGGGAGTGAGAGTGTGTGTGTGTGTGTGTGTGTGTGTGTGTGTTTTCACACATACCTTGGATTCATGGGTGGGCCTTGAAAAGTCTTCTCATCCAGTCCTCTGCCTCTGAGCAGACTCTTGAATGCAGTCTTGATAACCTTGCTCATACTGTGAAAGAGCTCCAGGATGGGGGAACGCCAGCCCTGTGCTGGGACTTCACAGCAGCTGAGGGCAGAGGTCCAGCTCAACACGGAGGCCTGAGAGGTCATAGATGCCCTTCTCTGGCAGTTGACCTTATTGAAGGCTCAGTCCGGGACGGGTGGAGGCCGCCTCGGGGGCTCTGCCTCTTTTTGCTGACTCAGGCGGGGGCCTGGCCAGGCCTTGGGCCCCCGAGGATGCCGCCTGGGGCGGGCAGGTGGGGACGGGCCTGGGAGGGGCTGCCAGCCCAAAACTCGGCTTTCACATCCTGCCCCTGTTCAGCAGTAGCCAATCCCCTCCCCCAAGTCCCTTTGGGACAGTAACAAAATCAGTTTGGGGACCTGAACTTTACCCCTCGGCTGATATCACCTCGTTGTGGACCCAGAGAGCCAGGAAGCTTGTCCCGGAGCCAGCTTTGACGCTGCAGCATCCTGTCTTTCCCAGGACACCACCTCTCCACATCCGCCCTCACCTCTCACACCCAAGCTGGAGCTGTAGGGACTGACACTCCATGCTCCAAGGCTATATCACCACCCTCACCCCCTCCCCAAAAGGACTGCAGAGCACCCCGTGCCTGCCAAGGCTTTAAGCTGCGTGGCCTAGATGAGAGAACCCACACCTGGCAGTCAGGGGACCTGGGTTCTAATCCAGGCTCTGCGACTCTCCTGCTATGAGACTTTGGCCAAGTCTCTTAGTTTCTCAGTGCCTCAATTTCCTCATCTGTGAAATGGAGATTAAAGACCTGTTCTCGCTCCAAATTTAGAAAATAGTCGACATGGGGCTTACAGTCCATCTATCTCAATCCTTCGCACTCAGTAAGTAAATCCCACTTAAATCCCACTGGATTTAATCATAGTTTATGATTTAATCCCCATTTAAATCCCTATTCCTAGGGAGGGGACTGACAGGGAATTTTCCCCAGCTTCCGGGGGGACAGTCAGAACTTGGACTGTCCTCCACTGAACCCCATCGCCCTTCTACATGGCTCCCTACATTCGTGCCAGCCCCTCTTTTCCAGGCTCTTTGTCAAGCACTTAACAAATCTCACGATTATTTTGAGGGAGGGGGCCAGGTGGGAATTGCTAAGCACTGGAGTAGCTACAAGGTAATCACATGGGGCTCACACTCTAAGGGAGGGAGAACAGGTGTTGAATTTGTATTTTATAAATGAGGAAACTGAAGCCCAGGGAAATGAAGTGACTTGCCCAAAGTCCCACAGCAGACAAGTGGCAGAGCCAGGATTAGAATTCAGCTCTGACTCCCAGGCCTGTGCTCTTTCCACCAGGCCGTGCTGCTGCTTCTTCCTCCTCCCCTGCCTCGCTTCCCAGGCCTCACTCCTCCAGAAGCCACAAGCCCCTTTCTTTGGCAGAGGAACAATGAAGGATTCCCCACCAGCCCAGAGAACAGATGTTTGAGTCTCGGACTTCCACAAGCCAGTCACTTGTAAGGGAATGTCTAACAGCGAAATCATAATGCTCAACCAAGTAGAAAACCCATCATGGGGCAGAAGTCAGAGCTGGATCAGGATGCCCAGGTGACACAGGAAGAATGAGATGAAAGCCCTTTGTGTGTGTGTGTGTCGGGGGGGAGTCTGGGGACTGGGTCGGAATCATGGTGAAAGAGCCTTCAGTAACTGGTCTGCACTGAACACGGAGGCGACGGGGGCCGGAGAGAGGGTTTGGAATTGGAGCCGTGCACTTCTGCCAACACTCTGGCCCCTGGGAGATTTTACGCAGCGAAGGGGCTGGTCTTCTGCTCCAGGTAGGACAGTATGGCCAGAAAAGGACTCCCAGATGTAAGGGGCCCCTTGAGACTTGGATTAGAAACACTGCCGATTCTTTCTCTCCTGCCCTATTCTTTGGGATAGACTCTGCGGGTGAGCCATGAAACCAACTGGGATAATCTGGTCACGGCGGGGCCTGAGAACCAGGTTGGGTCCAGGTCCCGGGGAAAAACTCAGGTCTAAGGAACCAGCGTGGCCAAATGGAAAGAGCTTGGGCCTGGAAATCGGAGGACCTTGGTTCTAATCCCGGTTCCACCACTTGCTTGCTGTGTGACCTTGGGCGAGTCACTTCACTTCTCTGGGCCTCAGTTACCCCATCTGTAAAATGGGGATTAAATTCTCTTCCTTAGACCCCGAGCCCCTTGTGGGACTGGGACCGTGTCAACCTGATTACCTTGTATCTACCCCAGTGCTTAGTATAAAACCTGCCACACAGTAAGAGCTTAACAAGCACCATAGGAAAAAAAACCACGACAGGGTCGATAGAGGAGTCTGGAGCTGGGGCCCTGAGAGGTTAAGACCGTTAAACCACAAACAAGGCTAATCCTGGGTCAGACCAGTGGCCCACCGAGTCCAAATTCTGTTTCCAACGGCGGGACCAGTGTTCTTAACTGCCCCCTTGGACCACCATGCTCACGGTCAGAAACGGACCACCTACCCACCCCTAAATTTTTCTTTCTACACCCCTACATTAGGAGTCCCAACCAAGGCAGGGAGTGTCCCCGATCCGATTACCTTCTCTAATCCGGCACTTAGCCGAGGGCTTCATTCCATAGCAAGGGTTTAATAAATCCCATCTTTATTGGTATTGCTAGCTTTCCCCTCTAGGAAAGTTAGACTGTAAGCTTCTAGTGGGTAGGAATGACATGTACCACCACTCTTGGATTATACTCTCCCAAGTGTTAGTACCCTGCTTTGCACACTGTAAGCACTCAAATATATTGAGATAAGCCCACTGTGGACCGCTCGTTCACTAGCGCATCCCACCTCCTCTTGAACGTGCTGGTTTTTTCGACAACTTCCTGCGGGAATGCACACCATCTGTTGGGTGCCAAGGGAGTGTTTCACACTTGCCACCTTCAAGTGTGAGTGTCCCCTCGCCCTGGTGTGGGGTATAGTGATGAGCAGTTCCACTTTCACTCCACCACCCTCCTTGGCCCACTGTGGCCGCCAGTCCCGGTTTCCGGAAGCTGCCTCCAGCCAGGTGGATTCCAGGCCCGGCCCGGACCCTGAGGCTCTCCTGCTGCAGAACGAACCCGCTTCCTTCCCTTCGGTCCCCTGGGACCACGGAGAATAACCGGTCAGCTCCTGGGGCCTCGTCTAAAGCCTCCCGGTGATGGGTGGCCCGGCCGTGGCCAGCTTGGAGATGTTCTCTTCTTCCCGGAGGCCCCCTCTCCAGCCACTCATCTGGGGGAATAAACATCCCGGCTTAGTGGAAAGAGCACGGGCTTGGGAGTCGGAGGATGTGGGTTCTAATCCCGGCTCCGCCAATGGTCTGCTGTGTGTGACCTTGGGCAAGTCACTTGACTTCTCTGTGCCTGTTACCTCATCTGTAAAATGGGGATTATGTCCACTTGGGACAACCTGATTACCTTGTATCTACCCCAGCGCTTAGAATAGCGCTTGGCACCTAGTAAGAGCTTAACAAATACTAAAATAACAACCCGGGTGTCACCAGAATAGCTGGGCTCCTGCAACAAAACCAGCTCGCCTCTCCCAGTGCCCCGCCATACACGGGAGAAGAACAGCGTGGGCTCCTTAGGGAAGCAGCTTTCCGCAGCCCCGGACACCGTAAGACTCGGTAGCCACTCCTAGACATCGGTTCACCCCCCACCTTCCACTCTGAGCTTGAAAACACCACACTGAGCGAGCATGCGTCCCTCATGCATGTGCACGTGTGTTGACGGTGACGAGTAACTCCTAACTACATGCATTTGACGCACTTAACACTAACAAAAATGGTGGTATTTGTGTAAACACTTACTATGTGCCAAGTACATCAGAGTAAATACAATAAAATCACATCACACCCAGTCCAGATCCCATTTGGGGCTCACAGTCTAAGGGAAGGGGAGAGCAGGTATTGAATCCCCATTTTACAGTGGAAGAAACTGAGGCACCGAGAAGTGAAGTGATTGCCTAAGGACACGCAGTAGGCAAGAGGTGAAGCCGGGATTAGAATCCAGGTCTTCCGATTCCCAGACCCGGGCTCTTTCTGTTAGGTCGTGCTACTTCCAGCCTGTTTATTCACAGGTATCCATTACTTAGAGTTACTATCTTCCTCTTAACTATGGCACACACTGTCCTTTATGTCTACTGGCTTCCCCATTAAATTGTAAACTCCTGGAGGGCAGGCATCACCTCTGTGCCTCTTTGGAATCTTCCCCAAGTTCCTCGCGCAGTGCACTGGGCAAAGCAGGTGCTCAGTTAACACTGCTGTGATGCTGAGGCTGAATTAGAGCAGACGTGATGATATGAGCATCCCCACTGACAGGGGTTTCAGTTTGAAAGTCAAAACCAGATGCCTCGTCCCTTTTGCCAGCTAAAGCAAACCCAGGCTCCACGGCTCAAACTCAGCAAACTAAAACCAGGGACGCAGACGGAATGAAATGAAGACATCTGACTCTGGAGAAAATTCAATAAGCCGGCAGCAGACATAACTCCGTCCGGGTAAAATTAAATAGAATATTTAATCATCTCACAACAGGTCTGTAGTGCAGCAGTATAAATTTTTTAAAAATTCTAAAAAAAAAAAAAGAAAAAAGATGCCCTTATCTTTCCGTCTCTATAAAGAAACAATTTCCCCGCCTGCTTCCCACCCCACAATGAGGGCATGGAGCTAATGTCGGGTCTTAATTAGCAAACATGAAGTTGCCCAGGAACCTGCAGCCCCTGGGAGAGATGAAAGGTTTTCCAGGTGAAGGAGATGGCCCTATGAGGGGGGACTGTCATCGAACAAGAACTGAGGTTCAACTGGGGGACAGATGTATGCGTGAGCACGCATGCACGCATGCTCACACACACACACACACACACACTCACTCACTCCATGTGTGCACAGCAATACTAGGAAACATCAATGGAGAAAGCTTACACACACACACACACACACACACACACACACACACACACACGGCCCGCCCGCCTCACCTCCCCCCAGCCTACTACATTCCCGCCGACCGCCCCAAGTGTTCCCGTTCCAGGCCGGGCCACCCTGGATCCGGAGGGACGCTGGCTGTCTTCCTGGAGGCGAAAGGAGGTAGGGAGGGAGGGAGGGAGGGATCCAGTCTGCCCCAGTTTCAGGTGGCCCAGAAACCTGAAATTGGCCGGTCGGCCTTGGGGGAGGCAGGACTCCCGATCCAATGCTCCGGTGAAGCGGAAACGGGTACCTAAGGAGAGGGGCCCCGCCGGCCAGGCTGGCAGCGGGCTCTCTGGCCACCGGGGATCGGGCAGCGTGCCTGGCCTGAAATGGATGGACCGTGTGGGTCAGCCTGGCTCTTTGGGGAGAACCGGGCGGGGCCGAGGTACCCGGCACCGAAGCGAGGCTAAAGTGCCGACAGTAGCTGCAGTACTAGGACTGTGGGGGGGGGCAGTGAGAGGGGCCCGCGGCAGCAGAGCTGGCAGAGGAGGCCCTGCCGGGTGCGGGCCGGTGTTCGCCCCCAGCTCTCGCAGCCCCATTCCAGTGAAAAGACAAATAATTTAAGCCAAAGACAGTCAACAGCGCCCGTTCGATCACGGGCGGGACGAGGTCGGGGACAGCGCTCCATCCCCAGCTGCTGCTCCACTGTGGCCGGAGAGAAGGGTGAGGCCTGGCTGAGCTCCCGCCTGCCGGTGGTAGCGCCCGCCCCCTGGCTGAGAAGGGCCCACAGAGAGAAAAGTAATCAGTCCAACGTGAAGGATGTGGGCAAAGGCGGTAGGGCTGGGGCACGGGCAGGAGTGAAGGGCAGCGGGTCGACTCCTGCCTCCTCCCCGGCTGCCCCTGGGGTCCTCGAGGTTCCCGCAGGCCCCCCTTGCCGCGGAGCCGCCGAGGGGAGTGAGCCGAGGACCCCCGGCGCAGCAGGGTTGGGAGAGGGGCGGAGATGAGGACTGTTGGCTCAGCGGTGGCCCTCTCCGGGTAGGACCAAAGCCTGACTTCAAGTGCAACCAGTTCCAATCTGGGCTGGGGATACGGGGAAGGGGGCAACAGGAACCGCACACACACGGCATCTGCGCCCCGAGTCAGCGGCGTTGTCCTCCCGAGACCGAGCGGGGACCCCGGAGGGCTGGCTACAAGGCCTCTTCCCGCTGGGCCTTGGCCTTGGGCGCCTTGGCCTGGCCGTTCTGACTGCACAGGAGCTTGCCCTTCTCCCGGTCCGGCCAGGTGAAGATGGCCTCGTCGCTGTCGAGCTCCGACTCAGAGTGCATCAGGCTGGTGCTGAGGATCGGGGCTTTCTGCTTGCTGCCTGAACACAGAACCAGAGGTCAGGGTGGTGGAGATCGGGCCAGCGGGCGGGGGGGAGGGAGGGAGGCAGCACGTTAATCCTCTGCCTTGGTGTTCCCAGGACACAACTGGGGAAACTCCCAGAAGCCCCCAAGGTTTAGAAGGGTCTCTGTGTCACTGGGCACGGCTCGGTCTCCAGGGCGATTAGCAGAAACACGAGCGCGGCTGGGTCGCGGCCTCGGTTCGGATGACGGCCCGTTGACTCTCCCGTGTTGGGGGTCCGGAGGGGACGCCAGGCCCGGTGGGTGGCAGATCTCGGGCGGACGGAAGCCGTGCCCACGCCGTTACCCTCGGGCAGGGGGCTGCTGAGGGGTAGGGCCGAGGGGAAGAAGACAGCTTTTCCTGGCCTCACTAGGGCCCCAGAGTGGGTCTGTTTCTCGTGGCTGGGCTCTGCCCCTTCGCCACCCAGGGGCCTGAGAGGGTCACGCTGAAGATGCAGCGGCCCATCTCAGAGAACCTGGGCCCCGCTGTGGAGCTCCGAAGGCTTCAGGGCAGAAGAGATGTCTTCTCTGGGCTCGGGGTGGCCGAGACCGGGGTTCGGGGGAGGGATCGGGGGATGGGAGGGGAAATCTCACCTCCTCGGGAATTGGGTCTCAGCTCCAGACTCTCCTGGTCAGTGGCATCCAAGATCTTGTATTTGCTTTTCCTTCTGGGCTTCCCTTTCCGCCTGGAGACCCCACCCCTGGTCAGAGAGGCAGCTGGGAGGCCTGCAGACACCCCTGCCCACCCCCACCCGGCGGTCCCAGTTGGACCGAGGGTCCCCAACCTGGACCAAGCTGCCCCCAGGAGGGAGAAAAGAGCCAAAGGGGCAGCTGGCTGTAGATGTTCTCTCCCCCTACCGCACTACAGGGCCCAGCCATGGCCCCCCGGCACCCCCAGAGGGAGGGAAATGCTTAATCGGAGCAGAAATGGGGTCTCACTCCACGAGGGGCCTCGGGGAGGAAGAGAGCCAGGGTTCGAATCCCCTTGTCCCCCGACACACACTTGGATCCACTAGCTGCACCGTTCCCCGCTGCCTGGGCTGGTCCATTCCTCTCCTCCCCACAAGCCCACAAGCCCACGCTACGTCCCTGGGGGACTCGGGGTGTGCCGGCATTTCCCAGGCTCCGTTCGGGTCTCCTGCGCCGCTCACCTCCTACAGCAGCAGACCAGGGTCCAGGAGAAGATCCCTAGGGCCACCACGATGACAAAGGAGGCAATGATGACGTACAGCACACTCCACTCTGCGGGTCAAAATCCCACGGTCACGGGCCCGGGGCCAGGGCAGTGCGGGGGCGGCCTCGGATACGGCGATGGGAGGGGGCCGGGGAACCCAAGGAAGGGGGCGGGGTGGGGGCCCTCACATACACCGGCGCTGACTCCTCTAGGGTGTCACCCCGGGCTCCCCAAAGTGGTCAGGGCTTGGCTGCTGAAATTCAGAGGTCACCAGCCCCACGGTGGCTGGGCTGCTGTGGGGAGATGGCCACAAATGTCAGGGAGCCTGTGGCCAGGGAGTGAGGGGAAAGCCTATGTTTCATTCCAGACCAATATCCACCCAATGCTTCCATAAGGCAGGTCAGGGATTAATCTTCCCATTTTACAGATGAGGAAATGGAAGCCCCAAGAGGCTAAGTGACTCACCCAGGGCCGCTCAGCCGGCCAGTCAGTAGCTGAGCTGGCACTAGAGCCCGGATCTTTTTCCCAGCCCTCGATGCCCTCTCAGGGTGCTTCCACAGTGCTCAGGGAGAGGCCTTTAGATGAGTCTGATCTGGGCCACTGTCAGTTCCTTATTCCCACCCCATGAGCCCCTTCTCAGAGCTGGACTTTGCTCTGCAGGTGTTTAGGGATGACCGGAGGCCGAAACGGCGGGAGGAGGGGGCTGTGGAAAACCAAGATCCTGACCCCCTCTGAGCCGGCCACGGCCCACCCACGGGGACGTACCGCAGTTGCTCTCTCCGTCCCGCAGGTGCACCCTGATGAAGTTCTGCATCCAGAACGGGTCGCAGATGCAGCGTTTGGTGAAAGAGTCGCAGCGGCCGTGGTCGGAGCAATTGAGCTGACAGGCTGGGGGCGGGGGAGGAGGAAGGGAAGAGAATGGCCCGTGAAATGTGTGCCCTGTGAACGGGACGGGGTGATTTGGGGGTGAGGAATCAGCCAACTGGCTCATCTAGATTAAAAACATACAGGGGATTTGGTGAAACCCGGATGGGCAGAGAGAGCGCGAGAGAGAGAGCGAGTGCGTGTGTGTCTGGGTGTTATTGGGAGAGAGGGTGCTGGAGAGGGAGAGTGGAGTTGTGTGCACAACGCTTTGTGCGGGGGAAGGGTGAGTTTGAAGAGAGTTGTGATGGTGTCTGTGGGGGCTCTGAGTATTCAGGAGGATGAGGTTTTGAGGTTATCTGGGGCACATTTCTGTCACCTTCAGTATCTCTGTTCCCATACCTGTCTTCTCCTGCCTACTTCTCCCCCAACACCGTCCCCCATATGCCCGGCCCACCAGCCTGCTCTCTGCCCATCTACTCTTGGGAAACGCCAGGATGGTCTCAACCTAGCTCAAGGACCAGAATCAGAGAGGCCTAGGAGACAGCCTTTCTGGCCTTCCTCCCACCCGCAGTGAGTGAGCAGCATCCCAGTTGTGAGCCCCCACAGGATTTCACCTATTGACTTCTCCAGTTGGAGCAAGCTCCCACCCATTGTTCCTGGAGTCACTCACTGACGGTGTTGATTTCCAGGGCCCGGAAGATGAGGAAATCCGTCTGCTGTTTCCGCAGCTCGCTTTTGAGCATGCCCGCCACGTCGACGCCTTTGAGGATCTGGCTGGGAGGGTCATTCTGCACAAAGAACACCATCTTGGTGCTGTGGGCAAATCCACACACAGAGAGACAGACACACACACATACAAACACACACACACACAGAGAAAGCATCACTCGGCCGTTCAACGGAGTGAGAATCGACCCTTTGGGCAGAGGCCTGGACTGCGTGTGTACACGAATGACCTCTGCCTTTGAACATGTGTCTAGGTAGGAGGCGGTAGGACTTACTGCCCATTTTACAGATAAGGAAATAGAAAGAGAAGTGAAGTGACTTGCCTAGGGTCACACCACTGACAATCAAACGTATTTATTGCAGAACACATACTAAGCATTTGGGACAGTACAGTGTAACAGAGTTGGCAGACACATTCCCTGACTAAAACGAGCAGTCTAGAGGGCGAGGTAGACATTAATATAAATAAATAACTTTATCCAAGGGCGGGGTGACGCAAAAGGGAGTGGGAGTTGAAGAAAGGAGGGTCTCTTGGAGGAGATGTGCCTTCAACAAGGCTTTGAAGGTGGGGACAGTAATCGTCTGCCATATATGAAGAGGGAGGGCGTTCCAGACCAGTCGCAGGACACGGGTGAGAGGTTGGTGGTGAGACAGATGAGCTCGAGATACAGTGAGTAGGTTGGCATTAGAGGAGCGAAGCATGCGGGCTGGGTTGTAGTTGGAGAGTGGGAAGATGAGGTAGAGGGTTCAAGGTGATTGAGTGCTTTAAAGCCGAAGGTAAGGAATTTTTGTTTGAAGTGGAGGTTGATGGGCAACCATTGGAGGTTCTTGAGGAGTGGGGAAACATGGCTCTAGTGGTAGAGCCAGGATTAGAATCTTAGTCCTCTGACTCCTGGACCCAGGCTCTTTCCACTAGATCAGGCTGTTTCCCAAAGGCTGGGAGTCAGGGGACCTAGGTTCGAATCTCAGCTCTGTCACTCGCCTGTGTGACTCTGGGCAAGTCGCTTCAGTTTTTGGTGCCTTTGTTTCCTCATCTAGTAAATGGGGGTTTAAAATCTGTTGTCCTTCCCCTTACACTGAGAGGCCCCATGTAGGGCAGGAACTATGTCTAACCGGATTATCTTGTAGCTACTCAAGTGTTTAGCACATAGCAAGCATTTAATAGATACTACAATTATTATTGTTCACGGAGGAATTACAGGCCGACCCTGCCGCCTCTTGGTGGGGAGGTGAGTGCGTGGGGCCTGGGCCGGAGAGGCTGAGTTCCTGACTCCCGACTTCGGTGCCAGACGCCCCGCCCCACCCCTAGCCCCATTTCCTCCCTACTCCCGCTACCTCTGCTCGGTGTACGGCTGAATCTTCTGCACGGTGATGTCAGAATCCAGGACCCCCAGGAGAACCCCGATCTGGCGGATGAACATCCCCTTCTGACGCTCACTCAGCTGGCTGACGTTGACGTCCAGGATCATCTCCACCAGGTTATTTTTCCGCGGATCTGGAGAAGGACAGTCAGGGATTGGGGGTGTACACTTTAGGGAAGACCGTCTGCACCCCACAGTCCTCTTCTCCTTCCTCCATCCTCTGCTCCTGTCTTCTGCCCCTTTGAAACAACAATGCCAAAATTCCCCCACCCCGTTGCCGCTCCCGACCAAAGTAAGGCAGTCCACGGGGACAGATATCAAACCCCAGGGAAGCCAGGTGGAGGTGAGAAAGCAGGTGGCCGGCAGGGCAGATCCCCAGGCCACCTTCCCGCTTTATCACCGCTGCAGTGTTTCCCAGCCTGACCGAATTCCACAGAAGAGCCAAAGCCACGCGGCAGGCCTTCTAATTGTGGCGCTTTCTCCACGGCTGGCTTTAAATTGCTCCCGGCGAAGGATGGATGCCACATTTAGAAGTTCAAATTTTAACTGTCAGGACTAGCTGCCTCATCTGTGCCTCTTGCCGCCCGATGCGCAGGCAGCCGCTCCTAATATGCAGTTGGCGGACGGTCCGGGGAGTTCAGGAGGAGTGGCGACAGAGGGGCAGTCCTGTCCGGGCCTTTGGCAATTTTTTTTGGAGGGGAGGGGAGTCCAAATCCATGCTGGATTTAGGAACAGGAAGGGATGGAGTGGAAGGGGATTCTTAGAAGGGGTGAGCTAGGACTTGTAGCTAATTCTCGCTCAAGTATTTTTCCCCCAACGCTTTGCACACAGAAGATACTTCATAAACACGATTGCTGCTGCCTTACAGAGTTGTTTAGAAAATGACTTTTGCCTTGGCAGTAACCTTCTCTACTTTGCAGGGGAAGATTCAAGGCAGAGAAATGAGTCACACCCTTCCCTCACTGGATGCTCCAGAACCCAACAAACCTGCAACGTCACCTAGCTCGATGCTTTTGAGACAACCCTTCCCCCCCAACGAAAGGAAGTGAGATTCTAATTATGAAGGACACTTCGTCTCTGTCAATGTAAGTGACTGAGTTCCGGTGCTTTCTGGGAGCTGCCCGCTACCCGAAGCCTGGGGCTCCACTAGGAAAGATAAACTGTCTTCCCTTCTAGACTCGGCGGAGACACCGGGAGTCGGGCCACCAGGCTCCTGCTGCTTAAATTCCCCCAATCCCCTTCTGCTCTTGCCCCTTACTGGGGGCGGGCAAGACCTCCGGCTCCGAGGGCTCTGGGGAAGGCGGACCTCAGACGGCAGCTGGCGAGTCCCCCAGCTGGAGCTCACCAGGCTTGACCTCCACGGTGGTCCGGTCAGTGTCGCTCTCCCCCTTGGCGTCCGTCACTTTCAGGTGAAACGTATAGGTTCCCTCCACCAGGTCGGAAAGAAACAGGATGGGGTGATGGTCTGAATTCTTTAACACCTCCTGCAGGGCAAGAGGAGAGGTGGCGGCTGGGGAACAAAGTCCCGCCGTCACCATCTCCTGTCCCACCCCGATGCCCGCTCCTGCCGGGCCCTGCATCACGCTCACTCGCACCACGATTCCGAAAACCCCTCCAGTTGCATCAATCGTGCCCTTGGCTGTCGCTCCAAGGGAAGAGAAAAATACATCATGTGGAGGGTGGCAAAGTCCCCTCTGGGGGGATAGGGAGTGACCGGCTGGAAAAGAAACGGCTCCGCCCTCTCGGCCTCGGCCCTTCTCATCTCAGAGCCCCCCTTGCGGGGTCCCGGGCCACTCACCCCGGCCGCCGGGCTGCCCTCGTCACGGGTCCACAGGTAGCTGACGATGCCCTTGTCGTCTGAGGACTTGGAGCCATCCAGTTCAGCCGTGTCGGTGGGAAGGGTGATCACCACACTTCCGGCGATCTTGGCCACGGGAGGCTTGTTTATCTCTGCTCGGTGAGAGAGAGAGCGGTTGTGGGGAGGGGGCTTAAGCCCCGAGAAAGGAAAGCCTATTGGTCTCCCTCGTGGGAGAAGCTAACACCAAAACCCTCTAGAGGAGAGCTGGAGCAACCCCTGGGCCGGCGCTAAACACGAGCCCGCTGGAGAGGAGGGGGCTCTAGGGATGCTGTCTTCTGGGGAGGGGGCTATTGCCGGAGGGAGTGGAGGGGAATGAAGCCTACCCCAACATTCAACCTTGATGGAAGGTAGAACCCTCGTGCTCTGCTGGCCCCAGATGATGGTGGAGTCAAGGAGAAGAGACTGGGACTTTTGTCAGAGCCCAGATTTGGGAGTGCTTCAAGGCTCAGTTCTGGGTTCCCCTTCTACTCCCCACCTACACCCACTCCTTTGGAGAGCTCGCTCACTCCCTCGGCTTCAACTGCCACCCCTATGCAGATGATGCCCTCACATTTCCTACTGCCTTCAGGGCATCTCTAATTGGATGTCCTGTGGACACCTCAAACTTAACATATCCAAAACAGAACTCCTCATCTCTCCAGCCAAACTCTGTCCTCCCCCTTTCCCATCACTGTAGACACCACCGGCATCCTCTCTGTCTCACAAGCCCATAACCTTGGCATTATCCTTGACTCATTTCTCTCATTCAACCCACACAGTCAATCTGTCACAAAATCCTGTCAGTTCTACTTCACAACATCGCTAAAATCCACTTTCCTCTCCATCCAAATTACTACGCTGATCCAAGCCTTGACTCCTGCATCAGCCTCCTTGCTGACCTCCCTGCCTCTCCCCATGCCACTCCCGTCCATACTTCACTGCTGCCCAGCTCATTTTTCTATAAAAAGTTCAGCCCACACCTCCCCACATCTCAAAAACCTCCGACGGTTGCCCATCCACCTTCGCAACAAAGAGAAACACCTTATCACCGGCTTTAAAGCACTCAATCAGCTCGCCCCCTCCTATCTTACCTCACTGATTTCCTACTACAACCCAGCCTGCACGCTTCGCTCCTCCAACGCCAACCTACTCACTGTACCTCGAGCTCATCTATCCCATCATCGATCCCTTACCCAGATCCTCCCTCTGGCCTGGAACTCCCTCCCTCTTCATATCCAACCTACCACCACTCTCCCCACCTTCAAAGCCTTATTAAAATCACATCTCCTTCAAGAGGCTTTCCCTAAGCCCTCATTTCCCCTACTGCTTCTCCCTTCTACGTCGCCTAAGCACTTGCATTTGTACCCTTTAAGCACTTGACATTCACCCTTACTGCCCTTATGTACATATCCATTATTTACTTTATGTCTGTATTCCCCTCTAAACTGTAAGCTCCTGGTGGGCAAGAAACATGTCTACCAACTCTGTTGTATTGTACTTAGTCCGAGTGCCCTGCACACAGTAAGTACTAAAATACCATTGACTGATTGACTTCAGTAGGATGGCCAGAAACTGCGGTTGGGGGAAGAGAGGGGGAAAAGGAGGAACAGAAAGGGGTGGAAGGAGGAAGAGAGAGTTGAGAGAGAATTTCTCGACTCAGTGTTCAGGCTTGGGCACAGATCCGTATTCCTGAGGCTTGGCCTGAAGGGGGAACTATCTCTGCCATATATGTGTGTTCGAGTGAGTACATATATACATATATGTACACACACACATATATATATATATGAGATGTATATATCTCAAATCAATCAACGGTAATTATTGAACACTGCGTGCAGGGCACTGTACTAAGCACTTAGGAAAGTACAATATAACAGAGTTGGTAAAAGCAATCCCTGCCCACAGGGAGTTTATGGTCTCCAGGGGAGCTTATGATCTACAGTTTCTATAGATACTTATCTCAGGTTATTCTAGAGTGTGTACCTACGGCCTCTGATGTATTTACTTCTCTCTCCTGTTTCTCCTCTCCCCAAACACTCACTCACTCTCTCTCCTCCCTCTCATGCCTGCTCCAAACCTGATGGCTTCATTTTCTAGCTGTTGAGCAGGCCTCATCTGCCTTGCATTACACACTCTCCCGATGTCTTTTTCTCATTATGGGGTTAGAGCGGGCCGATAAGAATGCAAACACTTTGCTCCCCTCTCCGCAAGCCCACGGCTGGCCCCCGTGCCTGGGGAGTTAAAGCAAAAACATCTGGGCGGGGGCTGGGGGTGCTAGGAGGGTCGGGCGGGAGCGGATGGCGGGCCTTGGCCGGGGGAGTTGGGGCTGTTGGGCAGCAGATGTCCCTACAGTCCCTGTGGCGGGTCGAACATCCCCTTGGCCCTGGTGGCAGGAAAGGCCGGATCAGATTGCAGAGAGCTCTTCCTCATTCCCAGACAGGAGGGCTTGTGTGAAGGAACTAGAATAAAACCTGTTTATAATGAACTTCCTTACTGCACAACAAGAACCTCCAGCTAACAGACAGCTTTTAGGGGGTAGCTGAATGCACTTTGATGGGGCCGCTGAACAAAGACTTTATAGAGGAACCGGCCTCTCCTCCCCGCCCCCCCCCCCCCCCACCTGCCATGTCTTCCTCAACAGGTTTCAGCCATCGGTCAATTATTCTCTCGAGTGGAAGGAAGAAATCTGTGCAGACATACCCAAGAAAATGGAAAACACAGGCCGGGGGAGGGAGGGTAAAGTGGTGGTAGGGCTTTGGGGGGCAGGAAGTCCTGGCCCCTTGAACCTGGAGTGAGAGTCCCCTGTGGTGAACCGTGGTTGGGGAGAGAGGTGTAGGAGTCTGAAGCATGGATGAAAGGTTGTCGGGGAGGAAGGTCTGGAGCTGGCAAGACCCTGAAAACCACCACCAAAAATCCTCCATTGGGGATATCCCACCCGACGAGTGATTCGGGGGCAGACGACTCAGAGATGGCCGAACCGCCCTAACTGGAGTGTTAGACCAGAGGTCGCTGCTGAGAGGCTAGGCTGTGCAGTCTCCGATCAGAAGTAAGGTAACTGCCCCCTTACTCCCCCGACCGGTGCCCCACCAGAGGACAGGCCGAGCGAGGCCGGGAGGAGGGAAGCACCTTCTTTGACGATGACGTTAACGGAGCTGCGGCTCTGCAGGTTCCGCTCATCCTTGACCGTCAGGGTGAACTCGTAGGTCCCCACTTGGAGCCCGGTCACAGTGGCCACCGTCTGGTTGGCGTCCTCGAGTCTCACCCCGTCGGGGCCCCTGGCCGAGAGTTGAGAAGAAAGCCGGTCAGGGCGGGCACAATCCCCCTGAGGATGCCTGGGGGTTTGCTACCCAGGCTGTGGGGAGATAGCCACCCCACAGTCCAGCCTTCAACCACTTCCCACCGGGGATACGAACAACTTGCTGACCAGAAAAGCACCCGCACCCAACTAGATAAAAACCTCCCTGGGCGCCCCTCAACCGCTGCCCCTCTCCTTAGCCCTGCCCTCTCCAGACATGGCCAGCTTCAGCCCTCCAGCCCCAAGGACTGCTGGAAGCCCCGTAGGCAAAGAGCTAAAAAGATCCATCTCCAGACAGAGGGCGTCCTGCCTGAGTCCCTCTCACCCTCAAGCTGAGCCACTGGCTCCACAGGCCCTTGGCTGCCAGATAATTGAAGGCTCAGACTGGGGTTTCTGAAAAGCACTTCTGGCCCACTTATTCTGCACAGCACTTGCCAGAAAAGAAGCCAAAAATGTCTTCGCTTAATCGTGCGCACAAACCCCTCTCGATGACAACCCCGGGGCGGGGAGAGGGAAGAGGGGAAGGTCGGCCACCGGGCCTAGCCCTGCATCTCTAGCTCTGAGAGTGCGTCTCCTCCCAGGCCTGGAATGGGGCTCTGGACATCCTTTGGGAAGCACCGGCTCTTCCCCTGTGGCAACAGGGAGTATGCTTTTCACCAGGAAGGGGGCCAAAATCCAACCCGTGGGGCCTAAGGCTCCCCCACTCACTGGCCAATTCACATCATCATCCTGTTGATGATCCTGAGTCATCCTGCTGCAGCTGACCCTGGCTAACAGCTTGGTTGGCATCTGGGGTTCTGAGCTCGTCAGCCAACCCACAGATTCAGGGGGTTCCTCGGGGATGGGCACAGCCCAGCCGGGGTTGGCTGGCATTTGCTCAGGGGAACTCAGAAGTCCGGCTTCTTCCCGTCCCCAGCAAGCACTTCCATCGGTTCCTTGGACCCTCCAAAATGCTGAGCCGAACTTCTGAGCAAATGCCAGGCGTGGCCGTGGGGGCTCCCTCCGAACACATGATGGAAGGTCTGTCCCCAGCACCACCGAATCCCTGGAGCCCAAACAAGGATTCATTATGAGAGTGTCCCCTCTGTTAAAAGGCAGGGAGTAGGCAAGGTAGAATATTATTATTATTATTATTAGTAGTAGTAATAATAGTACTTGTAAGTGCTTACTATGTGCCAAGCACCATTCTAAGCACTGGTGTAGATACATGTTAATCAGGTTGGATAACAGTCCACCATTCCACTTGGGGCTCACAGTCTTAATTTCCATTTTTCATATGAGGTAATTAAGGCCCAGAGAAGTGAAGTGCCCAAGGTCACACAGCAGACAGGTGGTGGAGCTGGGATTAGAATCTAGATCCTTTTGACTCCCAGGCTTGTGCTCTACCCACTGAACAATACGGCTTCTAAAGGGAGAGAGACGGTCAGAGAATTTCCAAAGTCTGCCCTGAAAACCACAAAAAGCAGCAGATTCAGAAACAAGGGGGCAAGTAGTCTCCTGACCACCTCCTAGGTCCCCACAGGCCCCCGATCACTCAGGGGAGCCTCCTGTGCTCCCTGCCTGTGGGGACACCCCATTTAAGCCCCATTGGAGAGTTTGGGGGGGGCAGGGGCCAGGCCAGGTCCTTTCCTGGAACTTCTCTGCCTTCTGTGGGTTAAAAATCCAAATCCACACAAAATCTGAGCTGCGTTTGTTGTGGTTTAATGGAGTTAAAAGGAACTGTGAAGGCCACGAATGGTTCAGATTAAGCAATTCCAGTTTAATTAGCCCTGTTTTGATCAGTGCCCTCTGCCTTCAGCTTACATAATTGATAAAGGGTGTCTTTGGAAAAACAACAAATGGGGCTGAGGCTTTCATTTTGCAGATGTGACCTCAATTCCCCTTAATAGCAGGTGTCAAAAGACTGCTTTCCCCCAACCCCTGCCTCGCCCAGTTGGTCTGGGAAAGTACAGTACTTTTCTGCTCCATTACTTCTTTCGAGCCGACCCCTCTCTGGGCTCAAATGTAATTGAGCCATAAACGGCGGCACGTGGGTGGTATCTGCAGTACGTTCACGACCGTATAGTCTCCTAGTTGGGGACTGGAGGAGGCAGGAGGGCAAGAGAGCCTCCTTTTTCTAAACAAGTCACTTAGCTCGTTTTCCCCAAGACTGACGCGGGAGATTGAGGGGAAATGCTACTCCCAAATTCAACCCCAGACTTCTGCTGAGGGAAGCAGATGCAAAGTGAAGGTGCCGTGATGGATCTGGACCCGTCCCCCGTGGGGCCGGCGAGGAGGGCTGGTGGGCGTGGACCGATACCCACTGAGTTTTCTCCCAGAGGTAGGACACGATCTTCTGGTCATCTGTGCTCTTGCTGCCATCCAGAGTGGTGCTGTCCACGGGAAGGGTCAGCTCTTTATCTGGGCCAGCATCCGCCTGGGGAGGCTTGTTGTTCTCTGGATCGGGGAGATTAGGGGTGTCAATAGCCAGCCTGTCCTGGAGGGGAGAACATCCAGGACCGGGGAAAGGAAAGCCCGAGGTCCCGCGGGGGAACCACTTCGTCTCCCCCTGCCTGGCTGCAGTCCAAATCCCCACGCTAGAAGGGTGGAGAGGAAAGCGTCCCCCTGCCTGGTCACAGGTGGAGGGTTGTCGGAGATCGAGATCTGCCCCGGAGCTCGCACTTTCTCTCCGGCTCCGGCCCCTCCAATGGGGTCTGCCGACAGGAAGCGGCAGGCTCCTTACCGGGCTGCACGATGACCGTCACTTCCGTGGTGGCTTGGTGGCCCGCTGTGTCGGTCACTGTGAGCTGGTACGTGTAGTCTCCCTCTTGCATGGCAGACAGTTGCAGAGTTGAGGTCCTCACGCCCTTGGGGTAGACACACGCACATACACAAGGACACGGACACAGGAAGAGAAGTGTAGCTCACAGTGAGAACTCGAATCATCCATTCTTCTCCTAGTGCTAAGCATTTTCCAAGCTGCCTAAACTCTAGCGGCTGGCCTGACTCTGGCTTCCTGACCGAGCGGCGATTCACGAATGCTTAGTCAGACGTTTGAGGGGTGACATGTGGCCCCAAATTCCTCCCCGGTCGGGGGAGAGAATGGCTCTGACTCTCCCGCTGCCACAGAAGCCTGGGATAAAAGGACTCCCGGAAGGGATCGGGCCCAGGTGCGCCACGGAGTCCACGGAGACAGGCCAAGACGACCGACTGAGGAGCCTTTCCATCCCCAGTCTGTTATCTGAACCGCCAATTTTCCTGACTTGTGACATTAAACTAAATAAAACACAGTATCACAACCACCCACGAACAAAGCTGGGTAAAGCCTGTCCAAGAGAGGAGCATCCCACGTTGACTGTGGGCCTGTGCTGTGGGCCTGAGACCCTCCAGGATCTCCACCAGTTCAACAAACCAGCTTCCCACTGTCCAGCCTGGGAAGACGTACTAAAGGCAACAGCTTTCAAAAGGTGAACCCCAACTTGCTCTGGGACTTGGGTAGAATCCCTGGGGCATCACGTGGGCAGCAGCTCCGCCTGCCGTCCGGGTACTTTCTGCCCTCTTCTGATGGATTCATTCAAGTTCTGTGGCAGTTTCAAGGGAACCTCATCAAATGGCTAAGGCTGGTCCAAGAAGGCAGCTCCCAGGGCCCCACACAAACCCTCCAACCACACCCAAACCCCCTGCCAGTGTCATGATGGACTATCTCTCCCACCCTCTACCTGGCTGCTTCCTCTAGACTGTGAGTTCGCTATGAGCCGGAAACGGGTAATTCTGTTGTACTGTATTCTCCCGAGCACCTAGTACGGTGCCCTTGACTTGTAAGCACTCAGTAAATACCACTGATTACCAAACGCAATCGTCTTCAGGGTTAAACTCTGTATTCCTGGGCAATTAAGAGCTGGAAAGGCTCTGCATGCAAATCTGACCTTTAAATGACGATTAGCAAACCCGATGAACAGCTTATGGTTCCATCGCCCAGCGGGGACTCCGGTAAGAGGCTGGCAGCCGAGCTGCTGCTCCTACCTGCATCTCGACCACTTTCCCTTTGCTGCTGGGGCTGAGGGACCATTCGTAGCTGGCGATGCCGTGATCGTCCGTGCTCTGGTTCCCGTAGAGGGTGATGGAGTTCTGCGGCAGGGTGATCACCTGGTTGGGGCCCGCGTTGGCCACGGGGGGATAGTCTACTGCCTTGTTCACCGTCAGGCTCGCGGTGGTGGAGTTGCTGGCCCCGTCGGAGTCCACCACCGTCAGGCTGCCGGGCACAGCGGGGAGGAGAGAGGGAGAGGCTGGGGCCATCGAGGGTGGTTGCCAAAGCCTGAGCCTTTCAGAGACCGCCTGCCTGATATACTTAAATCTACCCCGCCACTTAGTACAGATCCTGGCACACACTGGGTCCCACACTTCCTCTGCACGTTCTGCACCTGTCTAGTAGAGGGCTCTGACCAGGGAGGTGTCTGACCAGTACTATCGCTGATCATGCTGAATGAGGCTTGCAATCCTGGTCAGGATCAAACTCCAAGTGACTCCCCGGTCCCTGTATAAGCCCCAAATAGCTGAGCTCAGTCCCTCTGCAGAGACAGCCTGACCCCCTCCCCTGGTCCACACCTCTTTAAGAGAAGTCTGCCTACCCTACAGATTGCCCTTCGTCACTCCATTAAACTTTTCACTCTCTCTGCATCGGTTTTTTTTTTTAATCGAGTTGAAAATGCAGAGAATTTAGCTAACCCCCTCCCAGCTAAACAGTTCTGTCCCTGGCTTCTGTCTCCCCTTGACAGGTAGTCCCTAAACTGATCGCCTAGTGTCTCGGACTAAACGGCAGTTCCTGGTTTAACCTGGCGGACTGCAGCGCCTGATAAAGAACCTTCCATCAATACAATGAACGGGGTCGGGGGACTGGGGACTCTGAAAAAACCAAGTCCCATGACCAGTGGGGAGGGGGAGGAAATCCGAATTCTCGCAAGCCCAGATCGTCAGACTAGAGGAATCCCAGGTTACTAAAGTTAGAGTAAATAAAAAAATACTCAGAGACATTCATCTATGTTGATTCCATTCTTCTAGACTGTGAGCCTGTTGTGGGCGGGGACTGTCTCTATTTGTTGCTGAATTGTACTTCCCAAGCGCTTAAAACAGTGGTCTGCACACAATAAGCGCTCAATAAATATGACTGAATGATTGAAGGAATGAATTAATTCCATTGGAAAATGATCTATAGGGCAATCAAAGAGTCTGTGGGTTTTGAGTTTTCCACCATGCCTTCGGTGGACTGTTTTAAAAACTGCCTTCGTGGTAACTACTTCGATGAAAACGAACGGTAAGAGGGGAAATATAATCTGACCTGAATCTAAGTTGGCTGGCTGATCCCTGACTTACCTGAAGGTGTAATTTCCAGGGACGAGGTTGGTGAGTTTTAATATGGCCGTATCAGCAGAAACTTTCTCTTCTCTCAAGGGGCCCTTGAGTTCTTCCCAGTGGTACTGGACAATCTTGTCGTCATCAGTGCTTTCTGTTTCCAAAGAAAGTTATAACTCAGGGGATTTGTGGGCCTTTGTGACCAATCCCCGAGACCCTACTGGGGCACAGAAAAACTGAGGGATGACGACGGCGTTATGCGAGGGATGACGACGGTGTTATGCAGAACTTGTCTGGCACTTTTGGACGGGAGGGGGGTGTCAGATTCCTGACCACATTCCATGCCGTTTTTTGGTAAGCACCTAAAAACACGGGCTTCAAAAAATGCCTCCTGCTCAACCAATTAAATCAGTGGTATTTATTGAGCACTATGTGCAGAGCACTTCACTAAGGACTTGGGAGAGTACAATACCATAAAATTAGCAGATACGTTTCCTGCTCATAACGAGCTTATGGTCTAGAGGGAGTTGGTATTAGAGTAGGCAAGATCAAAGGAGGCTCGGCAGAGCTGTAACCAAACCCAACCTGCTCCAGTTCAGCCTGGGTTCAAACTCACAGAGCCTCCACCTAAAGCAGCAGCTTCCCCCACCTGCTGACCTGACACTGCTGAGTCTAATGGCTTAAGTCTGAAGGGTTTGCTATCTGAGCAACGCACCCCAACAGAAAACAGACCGGAGGCTAAGCAGTAGCCGGGGAGCGAAAACGAGAGCGACCCCTCCAGATTTGGCCACTGCGGGCCGATCTAATTCCTGCCCTGGTTCCCAGGACCAAGGCTCTGGGAGCCTTAAGCAACATGAGGTGGGAAAACAAACGGGGCCAACTGAAAAAAACAAAACACTGATCTGAAATTATAATACGTCTGATCTCCTTTGGTTCTTTGCATGAAAAATTGCTCGCTTCATGTGGTTCCCTGAATGGAGATTCCCTGTAGTCTACGGTATTTATTGAGCACTTATTATTCGCAGAGCACCGCACTCGGCGTTCTGGAAAGTAAAATACAACAGATTTGGTAGACGTGATCCCTGGCCTCAAGAAGCTTATAGCCTACAGGAGCTGGGATTAGGACTTCAAATAGGGTCTCCTGCTATCCAGAGGCCACCTTGGTCAGTCTGGCCCTTTTGGGACAAGTGTGGTCATCACTCTAGACTGTAAGCTCGTTGTGGGGAGAGAACGTATCTATCAACGCTGATAAATTGTACTCTCCCAAGCGTTTAGTACAGTGTTTGGGAGAGTAAGCGCTCGATAACTACCGCTGATTGATAGTTCCCACCGGATCAACCTACCGACATCAATCAATTAGACCTCTGGCCCTCCGAGTGCTGCCCTAAACCCACCCTGGGGATCCGGTGGCTACTCACGGCTGCCATCCACGACTGTGGAGGTGGTGGGTAGAGAAATCTCCTGGTACTGTGGTGACACGACCGCAACGGGGGGCTGGTTAACCCGCGGCTCTGCAAGGAAGGTCAAGGGGTCAAGGATGGTCAAAGACAGGACTGGGTTCTACGTTCAACTCAGCAGAGAGACATTGGGGGGGGGGGGTACCAGAAGGGGTGGTGAGAGCACTGTGCATTCCCAGAGTGGAGTAACCAGTAATCTTTCTGTCGTGCTTTGCACTCTTCCTTTCTCCTCAGTGTGAGCCCGAGAAATCCCACTAAATAAACAGAGAAGCCAAAACACTGAGAGACACTCTCGCCATCTAAAGAAGTCTTAGAAGGGCCTCCAGAGTTACACTTCCTGGGTCTCTCTAGGGAGCTGCAGAGTCAACTCAGTGGTCTTCTTTCACTTTGGAAGGACCGCCACCTCGGCCTCTACATCTCTAGACCACTTCTGGGTTCCTAAAAGGCTGAAAAACCTGACATCTCACCCACATCTTGCCCCCCAAGGAGAATGAGATGGCATCATCTTCCAAATTCAGACAACTCCCAAATCTGACTTTCCTCAGATCAGCACACTGTACTCTCCTGGGTCTGGAACTGGTTAATACTGCTGGGACTCCCAGCTCAGGAGTGAAAATGGGAAAGGGAACGATTTCTTTCAAGCAGTTGAAGCCCCAGATTTATGGGCCATCAGTGGCTCCCTCCGCCTGCGGACTATCTCTGGGCCCAAACTTTCCCAGAACTGGGCCACGATACTTTCCCACCCTGGCCCCGCCCGGCCCCTCCTCGAGGGATGGTAGGGATGAGAGCTGGATCTCCCCAAGGGAGACGCCGCTTACTGCCCTGATCCAGCTCTGATCAGAACCCATAGGAGAGTTCCTGGGGCAACTGCCTTTTCTTTAGTGAACAGGGAAACTGCTGTGCCAGACTGGATGCTTGAAGACAGACTTAGAAGCCAGAGCTGGTTTTTGCCTCACTGATTTTTGGGTGAAATTCAGGACAGAAATCTTATCTCTAGCAGGGAAAAATAAAACATGACCGAACAGGCAGAATCCAGGACATCCCAGATTTTGAGATGAAATGAAAGGGAAAAGAAACAGAGACCTGGAGACCTAGCATTCAAAGGGGTGGGGCAAACGGGGGGGGGGGTACCGGGAAGTGGTCCCGATGTCTTCCTGGGGTCCTCTTAGGAGGCCACCTGCCAAACGTACTGCCAAGGAATCCCATTTGGCTCTCCCATCTGAGAGGACCTGGCGGGAAGCTCCGTGAACCTCCATCTGCACCTCCGGGAAAAACTGAAATCAATCAAATGGCAGCCGGAGCTCTTCCTCTCTAGATGCTGGCTTTTGGCTCTCTTAGGAGGTTCTGCTGAGGCATAAGGGGCTTGCTCCAAACCAGGCTCTGATGGAAGTTCATCTGCAGTAACGCAGTGCCTAGTACAACACCCTGGAAGGGTGTCAAAAAATCTTGCTCCAGAGAGGCAGGTTCAAAATGCACAATCAGTTGCTTGCCTTTCACTCGACCAGAGGGGACTACAAAGCACCTTCTTAACCCTCCAATGACCGCATCCTGCAGCAAAACCAAAAGGTTTCCCCTGGAGATACCACCCCACGACGCGGGCATTTAACACCTAAAGGGAAAGGGAATTCCTCCTTTTGCAGCCTGACGAAGTGAAGGGCCGGGAGGCGGCCAGGGCCTGGGACGTACGTACCCGGGTTGACTGTCACGTTCACGTAGCCTTCCCCGTGAGCGTGGTCCCCATCCACTATCACTTTGAATTCATACAGGCCTAGGGTGAGCTGGAGAGGAAGGAGGATGAGACATAGTTAACAACTTCAAGGACCGGAAAGCGCCACAGGGGGAACCAACTCTACCATCTCTATTGTACTATCCTCTCTCAACCACTTTGTATAGTGCTCAGCACACAGTAGACGGTAAGCTTCCCGAGGTCAGGGATCATGTCTTCTAACTCTATCGTACTGAGTATTGAGCCCACTCTCTCAAGCGCTTAGAACAAAGCCCTGCATACAGTAAGTGCTCAAATACCATTGTTTGATGGACTGAGAGCTGGCCCTCTTTGAAAATGCCACACGTTGGGACATTTTGGTCCCGGGAATCACTGGATCATAGGGAAAAAGAAGGGCTGATTTCTGACATCCAGGAGGTTAGGACTGACTCACCCAAAGCCCCTATTTCAGACTGCTGCCTGATGGAGCTGCGGGGGAACCCGGACTCGATCTGTCCCCCCAACCTCTGCTCCTTTAGGGAGGACCCTCCATCTTGGTGGAGCCATCTGAGACTAGCCCGATGATCGGGTGGGGGCCATTTCCACAGTTGGGAAGTAAGTGCTCAATAAATACCATCGACTGACTGACTGATTGAATGTCCATCTTTTAGAGACATGCTATTTGAGGTTGGCTGAATTATTATGTGCCGCTGGGACACACACAAGATAATCAGATCAGAAACAATTCCTGACCCACACGAGGCTCACGGACTAAGAAGATATAAATGACATTTTATCTCCATTTAACAGATGGGGAAACTGAAGCACAGAGGAGCGAAGAGCCTTGCCCAAGGTCACCCAGCAGATAAGTGGTGAAGGCGGGATCAGAACCCAGGCCTCCTGAGCCCCCGTGCTCTTTCTGCAAGGCCAGGTTGCCTCGCTGCATTGTGTAATCTTTCTCTTTTGCAAAACAGGCTAAACAACGCACCTGCAAATTACGGCTCCAATTCTACTACTAAGAGATTTGGGGACCAAGAGATGTCAGTCACCTCTGAACCTTAGTCTCTTTATCGGCAAAATAGAGGGATCACTGTAATCTTATCATTTAGGACTGGGGCATGGAGAAGGGAGAACAATAAGGGCCAGATAATCATTTTCAAGATAAAGTGTTACTGAAATCCTGAACCACTACCCAATTCTCCCTTCGGTCGGAAATTCTCACGTCTCTACAGACCGAGATGGAAACTCAAATCCCCGTACCGTTTTGCAAGCTGCTCCGCAATTCTATTTACACCCAACAGCGCTGTGCCAGTTCAGCCTTCTCATCGAAAACGAAAATCTGAGTGGCGAAAACTAATAAATAGTGGCAGTCTGCCAGCCGGACCCTTGAGGGGCTCACTCTGACGGCAGGCTTCAGATCTGGAACCGGAAGGCCGGTCCTCCCTCCCCGGATGCTCGTGGGGGAAAATGCCCTGGGGCTTTCCGACCCTCTTCGGGAAGCCGGTGTCAGCAACCTGGCGCTCACCTTCGACAGCTTGAGGACGCGCGAATGTTTCCCTTCCATCTCACCACTGTAGTCCTTGGGATGAGTAATCAGCTTCCAGTCGTAGGAGTAGCTTGCTCCTAAAGGAGGACCAGTTACAGAAACCATGAAAACACACACCCACATGCCTCGTGCCCAAGAGTGAGGGGCTTCCAAACTGCCTTTCTGTCCCCCTTGTTTGATCGAAGCCTGATCTGAGGGCTGGGGTGTTCTAAGTCCTGATGTGCAGCCTTTGAAAGTGCTTGGCTGGATGCGACTCAAATGATCTGCCTGGGAAGAAGAGATCCAACTGAGTCGGTTCAGCAGTTACGCTCTACATCGTAAGCTCCATGTGGGCAGGGATCAAGCCTACCAACTCTATCGTATTGTACTCTCCCGAGTGCTTCAAATACTGCTCTGCACACAGTAAATGCTCAGTAAATGATCGAGAGATAATGCCCTGTTCTCCCTCCCTCTGTCGCTGCCAACCCTCCGCCCCAGGACTCGGGGCGAGCGGTCATGGTTTTGAATTGGTTTTGCTCGGCCCCCTCACCCAGCCGGGATAGATGACCTCATGGGGCGCCAACATCTTCTGCGACAAAGAACGGCAGTGACTGCTAAATAACACGGTTCAGAAATAGCTTTTCTTGGAGCACTGTGAATGCTAACGCTGCTTGTCTTGCTAAGGTCATCACACCCTGGTGTGCTAAAAAAAAAAAAAAAAAAGTTCTTTGATCCTCCTGAGCCAAATAAGCCGCAGAGGGGATTGTGGCAGGGCAGGGGGTTGGCCACTTGAAATGGGTCCCATTTAGATGAACAATTAAGTAAAATCGAACGGAGCAAGATTTACACGGGCCACGTGACTGCCGTTTCTTGGTCCCAAGTCCAAAAAGCACAAATAATAATAATTGCGGTATTTGTTAAGCGCTTACTCTGTGTCAGACGCAGTACTAAGCATTGGGGTGGATACAAGCTGATCGGGTTGGACACAATCCCTTTCCCATGTGGAGCTCGCAGTCTCAATCCCCCTTCTACAGATGAAGTAACTGAGGCACAGAGAATTGAAGTGACTTGACCCAGGTCACATAGCAGACAAGCGGAGGAGCCAGGAAAAGAACCCATGACCTTCTGATTTCCAGGGCCTTGCTCAATCCACTAACCCATGCATCAGGGAACGGGGTCCTGGGCTAGGAAGACTGCCCTGAAAAAGGCTCAGAAATAATGGCGCTGCTGAATCTGACTCTGGAGCCGGGTCTGTGGGGAGGGAACGGTGTCCCAGAAGAGCCTGAGGGAAGGTGGTATTCCGGGAGCAGGCTGAGTTACGGGAGAAGTCAGTCTCAGAAGAAAAAAGGTTCCAGGGTTTGGAGGCTGGGTTTGGTGGTGACCACTTCCCCAGTCCAATGTACATTCAACCACGAGGGCTCCCCTATCCCAGGTGACCACAAACCTCCCAATTCCAAGAGGTCTTTGCGACCTATACCTGAATCCGATCTGATCTTATCTTAAAGGGACAGAGGGGCCAATCAGTTCTGTCCCCTCCTCTTTTACCTACACAAAAAATTACCTGTGAAGTGGTAGGCAGGAAGTCGGGGCTACTTGCTTCAAAGTGCCCGGGTTAATAATTATAATGATAGTAATGGCATTTGATAAGCATGCTTCCTACATAATAACAACTGTGGAATTAGAAGCACTATGGTGTTTAGTGGCAGCATGGTGGAGTGGGTAGAGCACGGGCCCGGGAGTCAGAAGGTCATGGGTTCTAATCCCGGCTCTGACACTTGTCTGCTGTGTGACCTTCGGCAAATCGCTTCACTTCTTGGTGCCTCATTACCTCATCTGTAAAAGGGGGATTGAGACAGTGAGCCCCAGGTGGGTGCGTGAAGAGATTATCAGAACTACCTTGAACCATAAGCCCCTTTCCCCAGTCCTTACTCATGTTTCCCGAGGACAGACGATTGGGGAATGAAGGCGGGGAAGCTCCCCAAGGGAAATCTGCTCCAGGATCTCCTCGGGGCGCAGACTGCTGGGATGGGTACTGGGAGACGGAGGAGAGAGGGCCTGCCCCTTTCAGTGATTCATGGGGAGAAATCCAGGGGCCCACCCTGGGGCAAGAGAGGTTTGGGAGCAACTGCTTCGGGGCTGGCAAACTTGGCTAAATGAACCCCTCCCAAAATGGAGGCCCTAGGTTAGAAGAGGGAGGGAGCTAGACTTGCCTGGAGTCTGGCGGGGGTGGGGTCGGCAACAGCGAACCCAGTGAAACTAGAGCTGAAGGGATACTGCCGCTGCGTTTTCACCTCGATCTTTTTTAAAGGCCGATTGATCTGCTTACATCTCTAACCAGACCTCACCAGCAGGCGGGTGGGGGGGGAGAAAAAACCTTTCGCGGGAGGGAGGTGGATGAATTGATGAAGAAGTCTCAAGCTGGGAGGCTAGAAATATGGATCGGGGCACTTGGGTTTAGTTTTATATATTGCAGCAAAAATAAACCACTTGAAGTAGGTTGTGAGAATCGGGAAGACTGTGGGGAAACTGAGATCTATGGGAGAAGGATTCCACTGGGGAGAAGATTTGGAACTGGATCCCAGCTGTGCTCCGCTTCCCTCCCAGGCAGGAACGATGGTCCAACGATGGTCTGAGGGCATAGGAGGTCCAGGGGGTAACAGGCCCACCACTAGGATCTGGGGGCCTCCAACTCGTACCCTTTGATGGTTCCGGGAGGACAAACGCGTTTAGCTGAACTTCGTTCTTGGGCAGGGTCACCTGGACACTCTCCCCTGCGGACACGACCAGCTCCTTCATCCCTGCAGCAAGGAGAAGAGAACAGACAACCATGAGGGAGCCGCTGGGAGCAGATCTGGGCCCAAGGGGGATGCATGGGTCAGCCTCTCCCGGTCAGGCCCAGTCCTGAGCCCTGCTAGCCACCCAGGCCCGGCATAATAATGTTGGTATTTGTTAAGCGCTTACTATGTGCAGAGCACTGTTCTAAGCGCTGGGGCAAACACAGGGGAATCAGGTTGTCCCACGAGGGGCTCACAGTTTTAATCCCCATTTTACAGATGAGGGAACTGAGGCACAGAGAAGTTAAGTGACTTGCCCACAGTCACACAGCTGACAAGTGGCAGAGCTGGGATTCGAACTCATGAGCCCTGACTCCAAAGCTCGTGCTCTTTCCACTGCGCCACGCTGCTTCTCAGGCGGCCTCACTAAGCCCATCTCTGGGAGAGAAGCCCGCCTGTCCTCCCGGGCAGCTGAATGGACAAGAAAATGCTCTTTATTGCCGTGCAACCATAGCCCGGCGCAAATATACAAAGCCTCTCAGGTATCCTGCCTGCACACAGGCGTCGTTTCAGCGGCAACCTTGGCAACTAGGCGTTACATCACCACCAAATTAGATTCCGGGAGGAGAAGAGGAGAGAAAAAGGAGAGTCAAACATCTCGATTTTGTTTACTTTGACTTTCTCCCCCGAGCTTTTCTCCGGGACGTGATCGGCTCAGCGTTCTGTATTAACCATTTCCTCCCGGTGCTTAGGAAAAGCACCCCGGAAGGGCAGACCCGATGTTGTTAAGGCAACGATCTATGAATAAATCTCTCTTCTTGCGGGCTCGCTTTAAAAATAAAGATGCTCGTCAAAAGCAGAGAGACAACCATCTGACCTACTACCGGCCTTTGAGATGGCAAGAGGGAGTTTGGCCTCCAACAACACTCTCTTCCCCCGGGTTCTGTCTGCTCCGTTCCCCCGACCAACGGCACTGAAATGGACAGAGAACCGGTGCTCTTCGGGGGCTAGGAGATGTGGCCCAGACTGCTCGGTTCTCAGAAAGCCAGGCCCGTAAATCCCCGACACGTTGTACGGTTGTCAAGCGAGAGAATAGGAGCTGCTGTTTTATTTACTGAAGAGGGGGCGGGGCACGGCTGGCAGGATTTCTGTCTCTGAGGCCATTTGAGAACAGTCTGTTTCCTCTCTCAAATGAGGGCAACGCTCATCTTTTCCAGCACACCAAGGGCCCCCCAACCCCCGGGACTCTCCCCCTTGCCTCACCTGGGGTTGATGCGGTGGTGCTTGGGGAGGAGGTGGGCAAGGCGGGGGTGGCGGGGAGGCTCTCATTGCGGGCGATTCCACTGGGCACCGGCGTGACCATCTGGGTTTTCCCGGCGTCTTTTCCCCGGGGGGTGCCGGGGTTTGGGGTCGTCTCTTCGGGGATTCGAGGCTGGCCTGACGTAGCGTTCTGTCGGAGGGGCGTCTCTGCTTTCCTGGTGGCGGCCAGGCTCAGGGCCAGGGGACTGGACAGAGTGACGGAGGCTGAGGACTCCTCAGTGGAGGGCGTCTGGTGGACCTAGGGAGATAAAAATACGTCCCAGACGCAAGGGTAAAGGCTGAGCAGACAGGCTGGGATTTGGTCCACCGTCTACAGTCTACTCTACTGATGTTCTCCCGGGAGTTGTTAGAATTTGGATCCGACGGGCAAGCGGACAGGAGGCAGGCAGAAATGACCAGGCCCTGCTTCCCCTTCGCGCCAACAGATTCTCCACCAGGCTCCTGCACCCTTCCAATTTCCCCCGAGTCCCTGCCCATTGGCTTCCGGTTTCTCCCCACCAACCAGCTCCCTTAGATTTAGCTTCCTTCTTCTCCAGCTCCATACGAGCACATTCCCACCCAGTTTCCCGTTCCGACCTCCGACCTGCTGCTCGTGTCATTCATTCATTCATTCATTCAATCGTATTTATTGAGCGCTTACTGTGTGCAGAGCACTGTACTAAGTGCTTGGGAAGTATAATTCGGCAACAGATAGAGACAATCCCTGCCCAACAACAGGCTCACATCACGTGGGCTGAAGCTCCAGGGGGTGGGTGTGGCCCATCCCCAGTCCGCTGGGCGACTTTCTCTTGGCTGGGTTCTCTCTAGCAGGCTCCACCTGATTTTTTTAAGGGGCGGGGAGGGGATACACTTATGCATCTTACTTGATGCATGCTGAGTGGTGCGTTATGTACCAGTCCAGAAGGGTGCGGGCCCCGCTGGATTGTACCATCTATACGGGGGCCTGGGTACTTCTACATAGCAATGTGAATTTGCAGCTCGACAAGGGGTTTGTCTTGCTCCTCCGTTGGGTCAAGGAGGCCCAGGAGAGGGGCTCCCGCTCCCCTCTACACCCCTAATCACGTCGAGGTCCAAACCTGACCCACACAAGAGTGACTTTCTGCTGCCTCAGATGGGTTGGGCTGGAGCCCTTCAGACTAAGACTAACTCTAAGTCCTCAGACTGGGCCAGCCTGGCTTCCCTTCTGGCTGGTCTGAGGCCGCGGCCCAGCTGATCCTAGGAGTGGCTGAGAGTTCTCATGCTGATGAATGGCACGGAGACTGCCGGTTGTGCACAGTTAGCCTCACCTGCCTTGTTTTCCAACTGGCCCACTCACAGAGGCCTGAAATAGAAGGCCGAGAAGGGGGACCAGTCCCACCAACGGTTCTTTGGAGTTGGGACCCTCGGCCATGGCTTATGGGCTCCTCCGCAGCGACCGCGGGGCCAGCCCCGGCCGTAATCCAAGCGACAAAACCAATTTCCTCCAAATTCCTCCGTCACGACCTAGTTCCCTTAGGGCAGGCGGCCGCAGGGGGCACACGGGACATTTCACCTCGAGTCATTTTGCTCCGTGCCGTCCACGTGTGGGACAGATTTGGAGACAATGGTGCTACTCCGGGAACATGTGCTTATTATTAAGACATGATTCACAAAAATTCACCGTTCGGCTCGCTTTGATTTAAGAACCAATTGTGTTTTTCAAAAATACCTACCACCGTGTCTAATCAAAATCAAACCAGTGGAAGAGACAGTGCCCTCCTACTCCCCCTCGCATGTCTCAGGCATTTTACAGACTCGCAGCCTACGTGGTGGCAAACACAGCTGAGGTTGGACCCAAACTCTGCCCCAATTCCCGATGGCGGAGTCATCGGCTGGGGTGAAGTTGGCGTGGACCAACTGAACCTCAGAGGCCAAAACGCCACCCCTATTTCACTTCTTCCTGGAGGGACCAGCTCTTTCCGTCGTTTTCATTTTGCTCTCTTGTCCCGAGTGTCTAGGGCCGGGCGGCCCATCACCTGTCAATCGCCGCTAATCGACTGGCCAGCGTTCCCGGCTACAGACCGCACTAAGCATGCGAGCGCTTGGTTCAAGCCCGGCCCGAGCTCCTAATGCTACTCAGCAGAGGCAAACTGCCCTCATCCACTGCCTACCTCCATCCCCGCCACCACCGTCGTATGAAGCCAGTCGCTGACCAATTCTCTCTGACGACCAATTCTCTGACTCGTCTGTCTCTAAGAGACCAAACTGGCTTTGCAGGTGAAGGAACGGGAACTCTGCGGGCATTAGAGAGTCCCCCGAGGGTCACTGGGGTGGGAAGGGAGTGGGAGGGGACGGAGAGAGTCTGGGAGAGGTGCCAAGAGTCAGAAGCTAAAACATCTGAAAGAGGAATAGTGCGGTATCATAGACTTAGTGAGAAAAAGATGGAGGAAACGGAGCTGCTGCTGAGGCTCTATAGTGAACCACGGGTCAGAGGAAGGGAGGTGGGGCAAGAAGAGCTAAACATAGTGCTATCGAGGCCTGGGTCCAAAGGACTATGGGCAGATCTCATGTCCAAAGGGTTATTTTCATTGAGAAATAATCATAACGATAGTACTCGTTAAGAACTTCCTATCAGGTTGGACAACGTCCCTGTCCCACATGGGGCTCACACCCTTAATCCCCATTTAACAGATGAGGTAACAGGCCCAGAGAAGTTAAATGACTTGCTAAGGCCATAGAGCACACATGTGATGGAGCTGGGATTAGAACCCATGTCTTTCTGACTCCCAAGCCCATGTTCTATCCACTAAGACACACTGTTTCCTCTGTTCCACCTGCAGCCACAGTGGAGAGCGGGCAGAAGCGTCTGGAACGTTGGGAAGATACTGGTAGTTTGGATCTGCGTCTCGCCTAGAGCAGGGAGGAGCCTGAGGACTCCTTCCAAGGGGTTGGCCTTTAATTTTGGAATGGTGGAACTTAGCTTCTCTTGAAGCGTCTTACTTCCCTAGGTGGGTCTGTCCACTCAACTTCAGTCAGTGAGCCCCACGAGGGCCAGGGACGTAATTAATTTTCTTGCACCCTCCCCAGGTCACACTATCAGCGCTTAATAAATGATTGTGGAAGATAGCTGGATAGCGGGGGTGGAGTGGGAGGAATGAATGAATGCATGAACAGAGCAAAAGTCCTCATGACAGTGATTGACCTTAAGTTTGGAACCCTTACTATCCAATGCCTGGCAAATCTTGGGACCAAAACGAAGGCCTGAAAACTGCCTCAGAGCCCCAGATCTCCATTAGAACCCAGGTCCTCTGACTCTCCGGCCCGTGCTCTTTCCACTGGGCCATGCTGCTTCCCTTCTTCCCCCAAAACAGACCAGCTTCCTCTCTCTCTGGGGGATGGGAGGTGATTCACTCCTTGGCGGGGAGCGGGCCCGTGAAAACACACACGCCTGTTCATTCCTCCTCCCTTCCTGGCTTTCAAGGGAGATGATCGATCCCTAGGGACTTGCCACAGTGGCAAAATGAAGATGCATTTCAGAGCCACTTCCCCGGGCTCTCAGATAGAACACTACCGAATTTTCGGCTCACCAACAGAGAAGGCAAACTCGCCCTGAGCCAAACTGTTCTCTCAGCCCAGCACCCACTGGCCAATCTGCGATGCTTTATTGTACGCCTGCCGAGATCTCTGGGGCAGGGAGCACGGAAGACTTGCCGTCTAGAGGAGATTGCTTGTCTGAAAAGAGCAGCTAAAAGTCCTCTCCCAACCCCCTTAGTAGAGAAAGAAAGAAAAACCTGGAAATATGCCTTTCTACTTCTGGAGTGGCAGTGTGCACACCAAATCCATCCTGGGATGCAAGAGACAGAGAGAAAGAGAGAGAGAGAGAGAGAGAGAGATGCAGGCAGGCATTTTTGGAGGAATGAAAAATTAATTCCAATTATGCATTATGCAACGCCTTTGCAGCTCTGCAGGCATCACACACACACACGCACACACACACAAAGACAACAGTGATTTGTGGTTAACAGTTCTTTCTGCTCTACATGCCAGAGTTACTGGCCCCTATAGAATTTCAGGGGGAGCAGGACCAACTGGCGTGACTTGTCAGCCCGCCAGCCAGCTCGCGCTAATGAGCGGGAGAAGGGATCTGCACTGCACACATTTCTCCTCCTCTCCCTTTCGTACTACGGGTGAGTCTGGCCACCAACCCCCTCTCCCCAGAGATAGGCCGAGGACCTCCTAGAGCTGACAGCTCAGCGGACTGCGTGGCATCGGGCACGGTGACCAGACGCCGGGTCCCTGAGCCGGTCCCGATCACTCTAGGTCTTTTTGCTTAATAACTGTCCCATCTCCTCTTCCTCCATCCACACTGGGGTGAGAGAAGTTTTTCTACTCTTCCTGGGCTCCACGGAACACTAAACAGAAGGCGATGTGAGAGACAGTGTGATAGGGGACGGGGATAGATTTAAATATATATATAGACACATACACACGCACACACACAAAAGAAAAGATGTGGTGAGAGATAAGGAGAGAGAAATGAGAGACAGAAATAACAAGAAAATGAGTGATGAGAGAGAGAAAGAGAGAGAGCAAGAACCCACCTAGACTGTCAGAGACAAGCAAAAACAAGACCCAGCAATCCCTGGGGGACCTGAGCCCCCGTGATTCACCCTGAAGATACGGGCCCTCAAGAACCGAAAATGGGGAAAGCCGACTGGTAACGTCTTCCTCGATCGCTGCTTCGAGATTCTGGGGGGTGAGCAGGATTCACGGCTCAGATCTCTTGGCTGGGCTGTACGTGGTGTTCCCCAGCCCAGCAGGTGGAGTATCAATTGGCAGGACCAGACGCGGCATCCTCGGACTAGAAACACGTTACCCCATCGAGAATGTAAACAGAGAAGTGGCAGGGGGGGGGGGGGGAGGGTCAGCCCTGTGGAGAGGGGACACGCTAGCTGTCGCCAGCCCGGGGATTTGCGACCCGGTACGAAGCACTGCAGAACCACAATGGGAGACTTCCAACCTCGCTGCGGCTCTCCCCTACCGCTGACGGACTCGGGCGGCACTGTTAGCGGTCCGCGCCTTCCCTGAACGGAGGGGTCTCTGGGCTGATGGCGGCTTTTGATTTTCCTCCGGAGAACCGCAGGCCTACCCAGCCAAAGGCCAATTAATCCCTGAGGGCCCTGGAGGGTAGTGCTGCTGAGAGCAGGCCCGTCTGAGCGGCCACACGGCCTCTGTGGGGCACGGTACGATGCTCCGCAAAGCCCCAGTCGAGACGCTGACCAAGTCCACGGGGGCCCCTGGGGGGGGGGGGCCTCCCTCCTCCAGAAGCTCTTACCTCTGTGGAGAGGCGAGTGGCCCAATTCCGGGCTCCCGGGAGTCATTCTTCGAGAGCGGGTCCCGGACGAAGGGTCTGGGGGCGCTCGAGACTTCACTGTTTGGGGACGGGGTTCTCCCTTGGGGCCCGAGGGTCCTCGGCTCTGGCGTCGGGGACCCGGAGCTCACTGGCTGGTTCTGGCTCGCCTGATTTGGAGCCCCCTGCAGGTCTAGGGTCCCTGGGGAGGTCCCTGGGCTGAAGCTTCCAGTACTCAGCCACCTGCGGTTCGTCCCGGGAAGATCTCCGGGTTCTCCTGGCCGCCCGGCTCCTCCGCAGCTCCGGGAGGTGCCGGCCTGGAGCTTCCTCTTCCCAGGGGAGTGGTGGGTCGCGAGCGGCCTGCGGGCTTCCGGACGAACCCCAGGACGGAGCGGGAAGGGAAGCGGTCCTCCCGGCGGCTTGACAGCTCTGGGACCCGCGGCAGTCCACCGCGAAGCACAGGCCTTCCGACCACAAAAGGCATCACAGATGGGGGTCCTGCAGCAGACGGCCCAGCATACGACTGGAGGGGGAAGTGGGTTCTGCCCAGGAGCCGGTGGTGATCTTCTCCCAAGACCTCAGTTCGACTCCAACCCGAGTGCTCCCCAGCTGGCACCTGCTCCGGTCGGACCCTGAAAACACGGAGAGAGCACATTTCAAGACGGCGGTGAAAGCACCCGACTACTGCTCTTGCAGGCAGCGAGACACTTAGCTCTTTGAGTTGTCTGACCCTTGGCTTTGAAGAGTGTGGAAGAGCCACCTGATGAAGGGAAGGGAAGGGGGAAGGGAGCTGCACTGGCTCTGAACAATTCTCATTACGAAGAAATCTCTCACCTTTCGCTTCCTCGCTCCTCTCGCCCTCTATAACTCGTCGTCCTTCGTGCTCCAAGATGGAGGCACTGCCAGTGATCCACGGGGGTGAGTGCGGCCGAAATAATCCGCCGCAGACTCCCCCAGCCCTCTCACAGCCTTCTCCAACTGGGCTGCCATGCTGGTCGGCAGTGCCCGGAGCCGATTTCACCTCGGCCTTTCAGTCTCCCGCTCCCTTCCAGCCCACAGTCCGCGCCGCTCCGCCAGCCCGTCTGTCTGCCTGTCCCAGTTGTCTCCCGGTTTTGAGCTCTTTGCTTTCTGGTTAAGTCAGTGACAATCCCACAGACCCAGGGGGTGCCAATTACTTGTACACACTGTCCGCCGGACAGAGTACGGCCTCGAAGCATTAGGAGATGGGAGAGCTGCGCAAATCGGAACACATCGCTTTGACAATGGCAGTATAAAAATAGAGTCCCCGTGTTATTTTCGGCAGCCCAGATTCAGCTCCCAGACCAACTTTTCCATTGATTTTTGTCACCAGCCATTTGCCCAATTGAGCTCCGTGAAGGGCTTGGCAAAATGGGTCAGGCGGCACGGTGGCAAACGGGGCTGGAGGAGATGGAGGGATCGGAGGCCGGGGGGGGAGCGGGGGGAGGGTCTGCGAATGCTAACCCTCTCCAAAAACTGCCTTCTCATCCAGAGCCTGGACGGGATGAGAGTACTCCAACTAAAAAACAATCTCTCTGGTCAACGGCAGCTTCTGCTTGCCGTCCAGCACGAAACAGCCCCATTAGCCGACACGGTTCTAAGGTCTGTTTGGTAAGCTTGTGCCTGCTGACCTATCGTTTCCCTTATAATCTTTCTGCCGCTTCCTCTGCCTTATGAATTGGTGATGGGGAAGGGATGGGCGGTGAGGGGGTGGGGAGTCAAAGTACATCCCTCAGTGAGAGCCAACGGTCGACGGCGACAGTCTTCTCTTGCTGAGACGTTTCCTGACCTCCTACTGGTTGGCATCCTTTATTTGCCGGTTCAGAGAAAGGGCGAGTCTGAAGGCCAAATCAGCCCGTCCCCCTCAGCAGCTAGTCTGCTTGATCCTATACAGCCAGGCAGGTTGCCACTTCACCTCTTTTATTACTTGGGGCCAATGTCACTACCAGCCCCCGGGGAAGACATTCTTCTTGTTAGCTGGAGGGTGCAACGTGACCTTAGCTCTAACCTCTCCTCCTTTTTCTTTGTTGCTCCCGATTGCTGGGGTGCTGACTGTTTAACCATAACTACCTAGGTTCAGTCAGGATGCCGGGGATCTTAAAATACCCCTGCAACTCCTCTCGCCCTACAGCAGATGGGCATCAGCGGCTGCCCTGTTTACTGGAGATCCAGGAAACAGAGAAGGGGCCTGGTCATCTTGTCCAGAGTCCTCGATCACGACCGAACCCACAGGGTCCCAGCGCTTGGGTGGATGGTAGAATGCAGCAGCCTTTTCCGGGGCAAAAAAATAATCGTGTCTAGTTTAGAAACCATCTAAAGAGTTTTCACGTACGCTTCACGCTGCAGGATTTGATTCCTCTTGCAGATCTCTTCCCCGGCTTTTCTCAGGAGCCAGGGAAGCCGGTGAGAAGGTTCTCCTCACTAGCGGGGTCTGAACGGCGCCCCCCACCCCACCCCAACCCTGATGCAGACTAGGGCCAGCTCATCTGGAGCTGCCGGGGGGCCAACCCATGGGCCTTGGCCATTTTGTGATGATTCAAGAGCTTGGATTTGTTCTTCAACATCACAGCGGGGGGATGGAACTTTTTTGTGTCCGCCATAGCCCACGTTGGCCTTTTACGCTGCACAAGCCCTCACTGGGGGAGCTTCACCACCAGAGGTGTGTTCCAAAATGAAGAACAACTGGCTACGCACTTCACAGAAGCTGTGTTCCCCCACAAGGCGCTGGCTGAATTCCAAAGTGAGTCCTCGCACCCTCAACCCCCAAATCCTCCTGCGGATCCTGAGAGATGAAGTTCTGACTTCCATTTCCGGTTCGGAACTGTTGCCGGACCACTGGGCCACCGCTATCAATCCAGTGGTTCTGCTACCACCCCCAGTGATGCACACTCGTTTGGGAAGCGAGTCAGGTCACGGGCGGCACGGAGAGCACCAACGCAGAGAGAGGGGTGCCGGTTCGCTGGACCAAACGCACCGCCTCGACTTGAAGGAAGCTCTTGGGGATGCAAGGTGTCAACAAACTCCATCCCTACATCCTTTGCTGGGGCATTAGTTCCTCCACCTCCCAACCTCTTAGACCAAACCTGGCTCTGCTCCCGGGAATTACATAAACCAGTATTGACTCCAAAAACAGATGGGGTGGACTTTTATACCAACTGCCTCCAGAGTAGGGCTGTGAAAATCTCAGTCGGTAATCTTGGATCGAGCATTTCCTAGTTTAGGAAGATCCACCCCCCTTCTTCATCAAACAGCAATTTCTTATAGCACCTACCATGTCGCAGAGCATTCACACTTCTCTCTGGTGATTCTGGGAATCTCCTTATAGTGAGGGATCAGGGGAGAAGTGGTAATGGATCTTAGTTGACCCAGGGCAAGACAGATCCGGCCCCTGACTTCTTCAAAACCCCTGAAGTTGTGGCTCAGAGACTAAGACCCTCATTTTCCTGCAGAAGAGACTGAGGTTATCTTGGGGGGCAGAGAGCCAAACTCGTGGGCTAGAAGGTCCGGCCATCAGAGCAGCCACTGCTCTGAAGGCCCAAAGGCAGATTCCAGGGATGCAAAAGCAAGATCTGTAGCAGGCTCGGGCCACAGATGCCTCAGAGAGGCCAGGAGGCAAGGGGACAGAGATCGATACAACAACTCGACCAAAAAAGAGAAACAAAAAAAAAAAAACCCATTAAATACACATCTCTTCTTGCCCCAGGGAAACACATCAGATTCTTTTAGACACACACTCAAGGAACTTGGGATGACATTAGTGACAGAATTGTTGGCCAATATTTGGACACTGTATGCTCTGGGTAACAACTTATTCAGGCAAATGGAGGGGAAGTGAAGGGATGGCTTCTCAGTCTTGGGTTGGAAGAAGGCAGGGTTGGGGGAAAGGCGGCTCATTGGTTCGGCCAAGGGTGGGTGGGGTAGACACCGAGATGGATGGGATGGTAACGGGAGAGCCGGTACTGGCCGGGGCACAAGAGGGCAGAGAAAAAACCACTGGACTCAGGAGGCTCGCTCCTACCAAGGTGGTCGGGAAACTTTGGGCACTTATTTCACGTGGGGCAGAGAGCCAACTCATGCTGAGAAGCAGCGTGGCTAGTGGATGGAGCACCAGCCTGGGAGTCAGAAAGACTTGGGGTCTAATCCTGGCTCCGTCACTTGTCTGCTGGGTGACCCCGGCTAAGTCACTTCACTTCTCTGTGCCTCAGTTATCTTCACTTATATTGGGAATTGAGACGGGTGAGCCCTATGTGGGATAGGGACTGTGTCCCAGTGCGATTATCTTGTATCTAATGCAGTACTTAATGCAGTACCTGGCACACAGTAAGTGCTTAACAAATACCACAAAAAAAACAAAACAAGAGAAAACACGAAGACCTCTCACACACTCCCTAGCCCAATGGGAAGGCGGGTACTACTGAAGACTAAAGCCTGCCATGGTGCAGGCATCTCTGCACAGGAGCGAAATACACACTCAAAAGTCCAGAGTTCCTTCTCTGTTCTTCTACCCTGCTGGGTCCAATTAAACAAAACAGTGATACAGGCCAGATAGGGCCCCAGAACTTTAACCTGAGTGGGGCTCAGCTGTGACCACCTCTCCGCCCCCACAAATCGAGGAAGAGGACAGCTCGTCAACGGTATCCGAATGAAGTCGGTCCCTCTGGCAAAGCAGGGGGGTGGCTTAGGGCCTCTCCCAGGTTAACATTTTGCATTGCATTTTTCCCACAAGTAAAAGTTCACAACCTCCCCCTGAAATTTCACAGTTTGGCAACAGTTCCATCTGTTAATTTGTCCTCCAATATGGCCAGATGCGGGTGCGCGCGCACACATACACACAAAAAAAGCCAGTGTCTCTGTGTTATTACCTTCTGCTGGCCCAGCGCCGCATGGCAAAAGACGAGGACAAAAAGTTCCCCCGGGGGCTGCCTGCCAGGTGCCTGGTTTTAAAGCCACTCCCTGCGGAAGGGCGCTACCAAATGGCAGTGCTTTGTCTGAGTGGCTAGCGTGTGGGTTGGTCTTGCCCGCATCTGCAGATGCACTGAAAATATTGGTAAGACCGGAGCTGCACAGAGTAATAATAATAACCGTCTGGTGCTTGTTAAACACTGTGTTTACCAAGCACTTGCTCTAAGACTGGGAGAGATACAAGTTAACCAGGATGGACACAGTCCCTGTCCCACATGGAGCTCCCACTCTCAATTCCCCATTTTACCAGATGAGGGTACCCGAGGCCCAGAAGTTAAGTGATTTACTCAAGGGTCACACAGCAGCAGACATGTGGCGGAGTCGGGATTAGAATCCAGGTCCTGAGAGTAAACGCTCAATAAATACCCTGGATTGACTGGCTGGCCTGAACCGAAAGACTGGTCCTCGAACACCAACCTCAACCCAACAAGCAGCATGGCCTAGTGCCCGGAGCACGGGGTTGGGAGTCAGAGGATGTGGGTTCTAATCCCGGCTCTGCCACTTGTCTGCTGAGTGACCTTGGGCAAGTCGCTTAACTTCTCCGTGGCTCAGTTAACTCATGTGGAAAATGGGGATGAAGACTGTGATCTCCACGTGAGACAACCTGATTACCTAGTATCCACCTCAGTGCCTTGCACATAGTAAGTGCTTAACACAAAACATTATTATTATTATTATTATTAACAAGCCACCCCCATCCCTTCCTTTCCTTCGAGCGTGAGGCTCACTGCCCACACATACGCCCGACAATCAAAGACACCAGACTTTTCCTGCCACTCTCCCCCCTCCACCTGCTATTTCTCCCCCAACCTGTGGGCATTAGCATTTGGAGAAAGGGAGGGGGAGGAGGGGACAAGGTCCATTAAGACGCCCAGTTGTGTATTGTACTGGTTGGGAAAAAGCCTGGGTTAACCAAGCCCTCTCTCTCCCTTTTCAAAAGGGCCAACCGTTTTTTCCCCCAGCCTACCGGTTGGAAGAAAAGGTGGCAGCTGCCTCCCAAAGCAGGGCTTTGAACAGAAAACAATTACTATTCACTGCATTTGGCTTTCTGTGTGCTTAGCTTTGGTCAAGCACATCATTTGTTCAAATGTTCTAAGATAGTGTTGTTTATTGAAAGGCCGGTAGGAACCAAAAGCCTCTTTTTGTTCCTCCCTGGGAACTTCTCCTCCCTTTTCCATAGGCTTTCACCTGTTCCCTCACGGGCCAGGCCGAAATTCCCACCCGGAACGAGGAAGTTCCGGTGCCCCGGCGCCCACGTCGGGCGTCGAGGTTACTGCCTAGTGGGCTGCCGGTCAACTGGTTGGGAGAACTGGGGGAAGGAGAAACGGGGCCCATGGGGGGGCTGCCTCAAAAAGAAAAAGTGGGGGGCTCTGGAGGTGCTGTGCCAGGCTGACTAAAGAAAACTCCCAGGTTGAACACTGCTCCAGAGGGACAAGGGGAGGCCTATCTCAACGGGGCTGTTGCTAGAGGAGAACCGGAGGGACTCAACTACTTCTTTTATTTGTTTTTCCTTTGTTAATACCTCTGGCAAACCACAAAAGAGCAGTGGTTCCTCCCACCCCACCACCTCATTCACAATGGTCAGGGCAGCACCAAATGACCCAAGAAGGGAGCAAAGCCTTTTTAACCCAGGCATGGGAGCCCAAAGAAGTGATCTGAAGAAATGATCTGATCACTTCTTACTGATTTATGCCTCACGCCTTCCCCATGGGGCCCCCAGCCATGACTAGAGAAGAAAAAATGGACCCTGAAAATTGCCTTTTCAGACAAGCTGTCAGTTTCCACTATCAGGTTCCTGCCTATAACAACCCCCCTCCCACACCCACTGCCATATTGGGGTGCTACTGATAATGATGATTGATAACTGGGGTATCTGTTAAGCGCTTCCTACGTGCCTGACACTACACTAAACGCTGGGGCAGATACGAGATAATCGGCGTTGGACACAGTCCCTTGACCCACATAGGTTTCACAGTCTTAATCACCATTTCACAGATGAGGGAACTGAGGCACAGAGAAGTTAAGTGACTTGTCCGAGGTCACAGAGCAGACAAGAGGCAGAGCCGGGATTAGGGCCCACGTCCTCTTACTCCCAGGCCCGTAGTCTTTCCACCAGGCCACGGAAGCTCTCCTTACCCTCCAATTTCCACTCCCGTTCCAAAGACCCCACAGATTAGTCTTCTATCCCTCGGCCAGTTGCCCAAACCCCCGTTTTACGCGGGCGCCTAGGACGCGGCAAACCCTGGCCCCCACTGATGTAAACGGCTCCTCCCGCAAGACGGTCACCTCTTCGACGCCCCCTTTCCACCACCAGCCGAGGTCTGAAAACATTTAAAGGCGTCCTTGAGGGACAATGATTAAGCCGTGAGCTTCTGAAAAGGTCTGAATAGGAGGCTGAGTTGCTGCAGGAGGCACTTAAAACTGAGTAAGAAGATTCTTCTTTCTCCCACTATCTGATGACTAAAAGGTTCCAGAGAACACTGACAACAAGAAGAAAGGCACTCAGAGTCCTCCCCCAAGAGGGAGGGTGCTGGGGCTGACGACAGGCTCTGCTGTCGCCCCTTCACCAAGCTCTGCGTTTGCCCCTCGGAGAAGCAAACCCACAGGCCCGGACGAATACAGAGCCGACCCTCTGGCAGGCCGTTTTTGAAGGGGTGGTGCCAGGAGTCCTCACGAATCCAGCAATCACCCCAATATGTCACTGGGTGGGGGAGGCGGATTGTTATTGGCAGGAACCTGACAGTGGAAACTGACAGCTTGTCTTAGAAGGCCATTTTCAGGGTCCAATTTTTCTGTTTCAGGGCAGATAAATTATTCAGACTCACCACAATCAGCCAGACCAATGAGCTTTGGAAACTCGGGGGCTAAAAGCCCTTGATCCAAGCACTATTTTGTGTCTGCTTTTCTCCCCCTGCCCCTCCCTCCTTACCCACACACACCAAAGAAGTTTGTTTAATGGACTTAGTTACATGATATTTGGATTAAATGAAGTAGCGGCAAAACTCACAGGAAATAACTCACACCGCACACTTTAGGAGTGCTATTCCAGCAGCCAGAGCCATTAGAGGAAAACTTGTGTCAATTTCCCCACTAAAAACCTCTCATTTTGAGGCATTATGTAAGCCTGCCATAAAAAAGCCCTGCCGTGGGCTGCGCAAGGTGTGGGGAATCTCGAGCCGGAGCAAAATTTTACAACCCAGCTCTGCCTCCTTAAAAATCAAACCTGGCTTCCTTTTTGCTTACAGTCCTGCTCTCTGGCCGCCCGGGACAATCCGTTTAGCAGCATCGCTCACCAAGAGGGCTTACTGTGCATAGAACACTGTCCTAAGCGCTTAGGAGAGTACGATACAACGGAGTTGGTAAACACATTCTCTGCCCACAACGTGCTTACACAGCGGTTACCTAGATGCGGAGACTTCTGTGCAGATGTGTCAGAGAGCGCCCCGGGGGGGTGTTGACAGCTGGAATATTCTGAGGCCAAAACAGCTAAAATGACACAGGGGCCAGCAGTGTATGACAACCATTTTCCCTGGGGCCTTGCTTCTCTCCCCTCACCTGTTGGTGATGCCCAGAGTGAGTCGGGAGAAGGGGCACCCCAAAAGACTGTCGGGCTCCAAAGAGGCTGAGGATCCGTGTTCCCGGAAAGCCAGGTTCTCTGGGCATCTCTCTGAAGCCCAACCCTCTCCCCGGACCGCCTAGTAAAAGCCTCTTGCTTGCTAAGGCTCTGGGGGGCAGCAGCCAGAACACGTCTACTGGGAACTCCTACAACAGGATTCGAAAGGTTTTAATGTGGAAGATGACACACACCACAATGAGCATCATGTATAGCAAGAACTAAAGGAAAGACAGCATTTCCATGGTTCACCAGATGAAAGTCACAACCACGATCTGGGGCTGGTATTGGGAGTAAATTGGTGGGGGGGCGGTGAGGGAAGCGGGGGGTTGGTTTTTGTTTTTTCAGTTTTTTTATCTGCAAAGACAACCTTGCTCCTTGAAGCTTTTATTGGCTTCCTAGCTGGCTGCATGTAAATACATGTATCTTTCTCTCACGCCTCCGCACCGAGGTTGGCCGTAATTTTCAGTTTCGCTCTGAGTCAATTAAGCCGCGCTCTCTGCCTTCAGAAATCCAGCCCACAGATTGCGGCTGTACTGGTCGGGCACCGTTCTGAGCGACGGGGGGCCTCGGCCGTCTCCCCCACCTGAAGACTAGGGTCGGGGATCATCGTCTCGGAGGCGGTGGGGGCCGACGAACAGCCCCCCCACCCCAAGGAGCTTGGGAAAAGCTCTCCCGCCATGAAGGCCGGGACCCTGGCTCCTCGCTCTATCTCGGGAAGCCACGTCCACACACCCAAAGGAGCAACAGCAGCGGGCAGGGAGGATCAGCTCCCTGGTTGAGGAGATTTGGGATCCTGGGCCCTGGCATGGGAAAGGAGAGATGGGATCAGGGTTGGGAAACAGCAAAGAGAGAATGAACCTCGGATCAAAGGACTTCACTTGGGTGGGTCGAATGGGCACTAGTGGCTCAGGGTGGCTCAAATACTCGGGGCGGGTTCTTTCCCGAGTCTCGTCGGTCCCGGAGAGCAGAGCTGGGCCAGCCACTTTGAGACCTGAGCAAAAGGGGGAAAAATCCGGGAGTCTAATCTCGATGGGCCCAGCCCACCCCTCACATAAACCCGCTGTAGAGAGATCTGAAAAACCGAGTGGTTGGAGCTGGGGGAAGTGGGTCAGAGGGGTGGCAGAACAGATCTGTGTTTGGAGCTGAAGGCCAACCCACAGAGAGGCCAAGAGCTACTGACTGAGCTGGGGGGCTGGCGATGGGGCTACGGATCCGTCAGCCATCTTAATGGGAATTTAGCACATGGTGGTTTCATTCCTCCTGATTAAGACTCAATTCCTCCCTACCTCCTGCCCACACCTACAAGCTTCTGGCTGACTCAGGGTGTCCTCAGCAATACAACACACACAAACACACACACACACACACACACACACACACACACACTCACACTCTGAGCCGTTTCCCAAACAAACCCAGTCCAGGCAGAACTATTTTTCTCGACTGCATTTGAAATTTGCAGTTGGAACTCTTTCTTCAAGCCAACAGGGTTACGCAAACCAAAACAAACCTGCCTCTTCACGGCTCTATTTATACCCATCGCTGCCCTCGTCTCCTGAAAAAGAAGGGGATTAGAAGAGCATCCGCTCGGTCGAAACTAAACTGAGCTCCCGCGGTCTTTCGAAAGACAATCAGTTCCATGAGGTACAGTCCGCCTCGGGGATGAACTCGAGTCTTCCTCGGCTACCGGGGCGATTCGATCTCCAGCTCGAGGTCACTGCAGCTGCCAGCTCAGGGGATGTGTGTGGACACACAAATGGAGGACTGCTCCACCCCCCGGCCCCAGCCACACCTCCGGGCCGCCCCCAGAGCTGCCTCCCACGAGACCAAACTCCCTTTTGAAGTTGTGAAGAGGAGAGGAGGATGTGGAGAGGCAGCGGGGACCGACTGTTGTCCTGGGCCGGCCGAATCTACGGCACCAAAAGTTCGGCCACCAACCGCGGGTCTCTGATCGCTCCAACCTCGTCAGGCCCAAGCAGGGTGAGGGTTGATGCCCGGGCCAGGCAGGCGGGAGAGGCTACCCGCCTCGGGGGGACGGTTGACCTCCTTCCATCTTGGAGCCCGGCGATCGTGACTCAAACCGACAGGACGGCGAGAGGGTCGTGCGGAGAAGGGGACCTGGCCACCCAGGACCACCTCGGGAGGTCGGGGGGAATCGGAGGAAACGAAACAGGAATCGAGAAGGAGACCCGTCCGTCAGTTCAGGCACCCTGCCGACCGCCGGTCCCATCTTGAACGGAAGCACTTAGGGGAATCTGGAGAACGGCCAGAGTTCAGATTCCTCCCGCAGAGTTCCCCGTTGATCAAGAGTTCCCAAGAGACAACCCAAAAGCAGTAGGGTGGCTCTAGGAGGCAGGGGCTATGTCCTCTGTGCCCTGTTTCTAAATCCCAGCTCTTCTACCTGATGTTTAATAATAATGTTGGTATTTGTTAAGCGCTTACTATGTGCCGAGCACTGTTCTAAGCGCTGGGGTAGACACAGGGGAATCAGGTTGTCCCACGTGGGGCTCACAGTCTTAAAATGGGGATTTTACAGATGAGATAACTGAGGCACCGAGAAGTTAAGTGACTTGCCCAAAGTCACACAGCTGACAAGTGGCCGAGCCGGGATTCGAACCCATGACCTCTGACTCCAAAGCCCCTGCTCTTTCCACTGAGCCACGCTGCTTCTTATGCCCTTACTTCACGGAGGAGGGGCAACACCCCCCCCACCACACCCCACTTCCTGCAGTTTAAGACCTGTGACCGGGCAGAAGAGCCAATCAAGTTCTCCTAACTACCTTGCCAAGCAAAAGCTCTGCTTTGCCTTTTAACTATATGGTATCTAGGTGTCTCTGGCTAACTCCGCCTTTCCACGGGAACCTCTTGAGGGCGGTCGCTACGCAGCAGCTTTCCCACAGAACTGGATTTGCTGCCCCGTTCTGCCATTTTTTCACCCAGTCTGACTCTGACCCAGGAGAATCTGGGTGGAAGGGGAGGTGGGCGGGTTTGAGCAGTCTCACGCCTCAGGAAAAGACAGAATTCTGATTTTCTACACTAACTCTGGGGAAGGATTTAACCAGATCAGCTCTTTCTAAAGTACTACTAAGCAGAAGACAATGATTTGGTGTCTACTGAGAAGGCTGGCTGCCAGGGCTTCTTTTCTGTTTCAAGGACCTTTGTGTGTGGGGGGGGGGGGAGGTTCCTTCAAATACATCACTTCCCCCTCCCTGTACATACATTGAAACTTCTACGGCACATTTGAGTTGCAGGAATCCCACTGATCCCACAGGCTTCTTTGACGCGCATTCGGTTTCAGGTCTGAAAAGACTCCTGAAATATCATGCTGGTTTGGGTTAAGAGCCAGGGGAGGAGCCCTTTCCCCAGGTTTCCTTTTTCCTAGCTGTCAGGCACTCAAATCGTTATTCATACCACTTGGAGAGACAGATTAAGGATTAATAATTCATCACCTTCCTTTGCCACAAGGTAGTCAAGAAAATAGGACAATTTGGCAGGAGCAGGTTGCTCCTGCAGACTCCCAGCTAGGAGACGCATTCCCTCAGGGCTTTTTACCTGCAGGACTCGGGGGCTCAATGGACACTGCTAAGGGGAAGACCACCACCCACTGGAAATCTCTTCCATTCTGGTCAACAATTCAAGAGTATTTAATGAGCACCTTTTCTGAGTGGAGAGCCGTTTTTAAGCGCTTCGGAGACTAGAACAGTCAGTAGACTCAATCCCTGCCCCCGAGGGAACTCATAATGTAGTTGGGGAGACAGACGCGGGAATAACTGACTGATAGGAGGAAGGAAGGGAAGTGGGTAAGTATATGAGCCAGTGCTTAAACAGTAGGGTATGGAAACTGGCACGTACATTAGCACTAGGGGTGGTTGATGGGGGCACAAGGGTGTAATTGGTGCGGAAGTGGAGGTTGGGAGACACGGGCTGGAGGCGTGGGGAACGGGATTAATCGGACGTGGTTTCAGAGGGGCTTTGAAGATGGGGAGAGCTAAGATCAGGTGCGTTTGAAGGGGGAGGGCGTTCCCAGGCTGGAAGTACGGCATGAGCACAAGCAGATGGAGGAGGGAGAGAGGAGAACGCAATACAGTGAGTAGGTTAGCATGAAAGAAATGAAGAGGGTGGGCTGGGGTGCAATGGAAGAAAACAATGGAGAAGTCAACGGGAGAGAAATGACTGACTGCCTCAGAGTTAATCATCGGACGCTTCTGCTTGATGCGGAGAGGAACGGATAGCTGTGGGAATGTTGAAGGAACGTGGGGAGTATGGTCCGGACAGGGGAGAGACTATTGGCAAGAAGGCCAGGGAGGAGGCTGATGCAATAGCCAAGTTGGGAACATCACAAGTGCCTGGACCGCTACGATGGCTGGTCGAAGGGAGAAGATCCAGGAAATGTGGAGGAAAAACTGGCAGGATTTAGTGACTGAATCTGGTGGGGAGCGGGGGGTTCGAAAGAGAGGCAGGATCCGGGATGGTTGACCCCGGGAAAGGAAACAACATCCTAAAGGTCAAAGGAATAAAAGAATTGGGACTGGTTGGCCTGGAAAAGAGAAGTCCACTGGTGTGAATGGGAAGGAGAAGTGACGGGGGAGGGGAAGAAGGAATTGGGGGCTGAATAACTCTCTTCGGGTCTTTAGGGTTTTCTGAGGAGTTCACTGACCCAGCTGTCCTCCAGGACTACAGAGGCACGAACAGTAGAAAAAGGATTTAATTTATCCCGAGGCAGAATCTGCTCATTTAGGAAGAAGCCATTTTTGACTGTCTGGGTTGTTTCAACACTGGCAGTGCCTCCAAGGGAGGGTGTGGGATCCCCATCCCTAGAATCTTTAAAAAACAATAGATGCCCACTTGTCTGGATGGTGTAGGCATTCACCTTCCAGGAGGCTGGAAGTTGGATTAGATGACCTCTGGAGTTCCCTTCCATTTCTAGCACGCTCTGACTTCAGGTAGCTCTTTTATTCTGACCATGGGGTGGGGTGGGGGGATTAAGGTCCTCAAAGATAGTGACTCCTCGACTGAAAAGGAGCTAAGAAGTAGCACATTCCTTCCACCACCCCTGGCCCTAGGGCTGCACAGTTTAGCCTTCTGATGGCAAGCATCAAGAAAACCAGAAAAGACTAGCTAGTTTCACTGGGAAAACCCCATGGGCCAGAAGCAGGTTGGGCATTTTCCTGGGCACAACTATCCCCCGAAAACCTGGGCACTAGTGGGGAACTGTTACGCATTACAATCTTGACTCTTGGATCATGTTTAGAGGTTCCTTAGGGAGTGGTCACTAAGGTTCACCTTCTTGGTTGGTTCTAACCAGGGTATTTTGCCCACTTTTCAAATGATGCTTACTGCCTTTAGGCTACACTCTGCATTCTCTGGGAGGGCCGGGTAAGAGCAGGGCAGAATGTTGACAACTATCTTCGCCACATGGGCTAGCCCAGAATGAGACCCCAGCATGAGATCCCAGCTTGAGAAGATCTTGCAACAGAGGGACAAAAGGAGGCTTGATAACTGAAACAGTGATATCTGGAGAGACCGTAGAATAATTCTATTTGGGGAAAATCATTTATATGAAAGCAAAGCTTAAACAAAAACAAAAAGCAGCGTGGCCTCTCGGATAGAACGCGGACCTGGGAGTCGAAAGGACCTGGATCCTACTCCCCGTTCTGCTACTTGTCTGTTGTGGGCAAGTCACTTAATTTCTCTGGGCCTCAGTTACCTCATCTGAAAAATGGGGATGAAAACTGCGAGATCCACGTGGGATAGGGACTGAGAGTCCACCTTGATTAGCTTGTATCTACCCCAGTGCTCAGTCCAGTGCCTGGCACATAGTAAGCACTTAAACACCATTAAAAAAAAAGAGAGGGGTCAGCTGGGACCTTGCAGTTTCTTTACGGCTTTTCGAGAAGAGTCCACCACATCATTCACTGGTGAACAGGCTATTCTACAAGAGAAAATTACAAAAAGATATGCCCAGAATTCTGAAAAACAGCATGGGCTAGTGGATAGAGCCTAGGCTCAGAAGGACCTTGGGTGAACCACTTGTCTGTTGTGTGACCTTGGGTGAGTCACTTCCCTTTTCTGTGCCTCAGTTACCTCACCTGTAAAACGAGGATTAAGTCTGAACTCCGCATGTGGGACACAGACTGGGTCCAACCTGATTACCTTGTATCTAGCTGAGCACTTAGTACAGTGCCTAGCACATAGGAAGTGCTTAACAAAGACCTTAAAACAAAAAAAAACACCAAAGCTCGAGCCCGACTCTCCCCCTTCACCCTACTTCCCTGACAGACTCCATGTCTCCAAGCTGTTTCAGCATTGATCGCCTGCTGCTTAGCTGGCCCATTTCGAGCTAGAGCGGCCGTTCATTCAACTGTATTTATTGAGTGCTTACTGTGTGCAAAGGACTGTACTAAGCGCTTGGGAGAGTACTATATAACAAAGTAGGGGCTCTTCTGCTCGGGCCCGTCCTGCCCGGCCCCCGATGTCCCGGGGTGGGTCGTCCAGTTCAGCGGCCGGTTCCCTCCCGACAGCCCGGCCCCGGAGCTGCACAACGATGGGTGGCCCGACTTGGTTTAAGAAGTACGCTACAGGGGTTTGGGAGCTCCTCGGGGAAAAGCCTTCTTTCGGCCTTCTGGTGCTGACTCAGTTAACCATTCCATAGACGTGTTCCTTGAATAGGGTCAGGACAAATTGGAAACGGTCTGCTGGCCCAGCAAAACCGAGTCCAGCGCAGAGTTTAAGTCAGCTTTACATCAGCTGGAACTCCCCGCCCCTCCCCGGCCAAAATTATGCAACCAAAAAAGTTCCAGAAGCCCTCCAGAAAGCCGGGGACTGACGCGACTAACGCTGATAACCACGGGTGTCACAGTCACTGCTCCTGCCAAAACTCACAAACACTTTCTCCGGGAAGGTAACCGAAATCTCAGTGGTTCCTAACGGTGCCGATTCCTCCCTCTCCTGCAAATCGAGAGCCCAGACCACAAGAGCCGAAGAGACCAGCTGCCACCCGCTCGGCCTGGACATTTCTTTCTCAAATGCCGTTTCCCGAGGGAGCTCCACCCTGCTCTGACGACGAGTACGAGGAAATGCGTCTCAAAAGGAGACGGCAGGAATGATTAATTGAGGAAGAAAGCCCTCGGACACTTGGACGGCTTTGCTTCAGTCTTCTGGCAGGAAACTTTCACCCGGCCAGAGGTATTCAGGAAGTGGGCACGCCTTATGAGAAGCAGCCACGTGGCATCTTTTACTGCAAGCCACCGCCCTCAGTCGGTGGTGGTACTGTGGAAGCACGAGGGAGAGAGATCACCGGGAGGCCAGCTCTCTAGATGAGAGAAGATAACTCCTCATATGAGGTTGAAATCAACCGGTCCCTAGGCAGATCCCAGAATTTAAGGCTTCTTTCTGAAGCTTTTTGTTGCTTTTGTCCTCGGTCAGTCAACTGTATTTTTTGAGCATTTACTGGGTACAGGGCACGGTACTAAGCGCTTGGAAGAGTACAACTTAACAGCGTTGGTAGACACGTTCCTTGCCCACAGTGAGCTTACAGTCCTCCCGTGCTAACTAGCCGGCTCCTCCTCCTCACAGATATATACCCCCCTTCGCGGCCCCGACCGTTAAACCGGACTGTGAGGCTTAGGTCCGGGAACGGTTCCCGGACCCACCGCGAACCGGTGAGGGAGTCACCTGTCGAGGAGTCCCCGGCACCGAGGCGGACGAACGCGCACAGCAGATGCAGGCTCAGCCACTTGGCAGTTGTCCCCCACGGGCGTCCCGATGAGGTCCGAGAGCGGGGATTCAGCTTGGCTTCCAGCTGCTGAGCCATGGCCTCCGGGGCGGGGCGGGCCGAGCCAGAACGCTAGGAAGACATAAGGAAGAGGGGTCACCTGCCAAACCCAAGTGGACTTCTTGGAAAGAGGAGACCGGGGGGGCGGGGGGGGGGGGAACGGGGACCTGGCGAGTTTAGGGGAAAGAAGTTCCAGGTTCGTCTTCGCGGCCCGGCCGTGCCAACCCGCCTGACGACAGAGCTGCCCGGCCCAGCCAGGGACCGCCGGATGACAAGCCAACCAAGGGGCGTGAAACAGAGCCTCCCGTAACCCCCCTTCGGCCCGGCCCAGGGGCCACTCGTCCCCCTTGGGCGGGCGATAAACCACCACCTCTGTCCTTTCCTTCTTCGGCACAAGCCGCCCGCCACCCACGCATAATAACGTTGGTATTTGTTAAGCGCTTACTATGTGCAGAGCACTATTCTAAGCGCTGGGGTCGATACAGGGTAATCAGGTTGCCCCACGTGAGGCTCACGGTCTTCATCCCCATTTTTCAGATGAGGTAACTGAGGCCCAGAGAAGTGAAGTGACTTGCCCACAGTCACACAGCTGACAGGTGGCTTCCTCACATCTTGGGATTCCATCAAAAAAGGCACCCTCGCAATATTATGAGACCCTGATGAGTTTGGAAGAAATGTTTCGAAATCTCCTGTTCCCAACGTGCAGCTGTCACCTCCAGCCTGGCCAATCCAGGCACCAGACACCACCCAGCTGAGCACGTGGGCTCAGACATACGGAGGGGGGTGGGGAGGAGCGGACGGTACGCCCCTGGCTGTGGCGCTGGCTGGTCCGGGGGAAGCAGGGTGGCGCAGGGCCGAACCGGTGCCAGCCCCGGGCAGAGAGTGGCTCGACCTCGGGCATCTTGAGATGCTGGAGCGTCTCATCATCTGCTTCCCACGAGAAGCAGCGTGGCTCGGTGGAAAGAGCACGGGCTTTGGAGTCAGAGGTCGTGAGTTCAAATCCCAGCTCTGCCACTTGTCTGCTGTGTGACCTTGGGCAAGTCACTTCCCTTCCTCTGGGCCTCAGTTACCTCATCTGTAAAATGGGGATGAAGACTGTGAGCCCTACGTGGGACAACCTGATTCCCCTGTGTCTACCCCAGCGCTTAGAACAGTGCTCTGCACATAGTAAGCGCTTAACAAATACCAACATTATCATTATTATTATTATCATTCCCTCCCTGGGGGGTTTCCACATGTGGTCTTGGCTGGAAAACACCCAGGGCTTCACAGTTTGAGAACTGGGGGAGGCACCCGGCCGTTCTGGCTTCACAGCCCAGAAACCGGGGGGCCAGATGGGGGAGAGCTCCCCCAAAGCCAGCCTATCCCCAAAGTCCTTCCCCGATGCTCCGGTGAGTCAACACCCGCCGACAGCAACGAGAGGCAGGTGGGCGGGGGGCGGGGGGCGAGTTATGGGAAGAGAGAAATGAACGTGCCTTCAAAAACAGAGGTAATAAACTCCACCAACCTGGCGGAGGTGGGTGGGCAGATTGTTATTTGGAAAAATTCAAACAAAAGGGAAATAGAGAGGTTAATTAAACCTGAACTTTGAACAAGGATCCTCTTCCACCATCTCCATGTAGAAGCAGAGTGGCCCAGTGGAGAGAACCCGGGCCTGGGCGTCAGAGAACCTGATTGTTTTTACGAGATGTTCTTCCCCTTGACGCTGTTTAGTGCCATTGTTCTTGTCTGTCCGTCTCCCCCGATTAGACCGTAAGCCCGTCAAACGGCAGGGACTGTCTCTATCTGTTGCCGACTTGTTCATCCCAAGCGCTTAGTACAGTGCTCTGCACATAGTAAGCGCTCAATAAATACTATTGATTGAATGAATGAATGAATGAATGAATGGGTTCCAATCCTGGCTGGCTGGCTGGCTCCGTGCACAACTTCTCTGCACCTCGGTTTCCTCATCCGTAAAATGGGGATTCAACCCTACTCTCTCCAACGTAGACTGAGTCCCAAATGGGATAGGGAACGTGTCTGACCCGATTACCTTTTCTCTATCTATTGCTTGACGATGCATAACAAATACCATTATTTTTAGAACTATCCGCTAAACTGTAAATTCGTAACGGGCAGGGAAAGTGTCTGCTAATTCTCGGGAGAGTGCTTAGCCCAGTGCTCTGTACGTAATAAGCATTCGATAAATACCACTGATTGATTACCACGGAACCAAAGGGCCCAGATCAGACCTTTCTGACCAAATAAGTGACCGGCAGACGAAGGAGGCCACGGAGAGCCGCAAGAAAGATCCAGAGGGTGACAAGCCCGGGGAGAGAATGCCCACCCCCACACGCTTCACAAACTGAAACCAATAAAAGCTTGCGATACTTCTGGCATTTGGGGCGGTACAAGTACGCTCGAAATAAAGGCGCTCTCTCTGTCAGAGCAGCTGCTCAGACGGAGCAGGGGGTAATGTTTACTTATTCAGGTTGATGGCGGAATGTATCATAGTTCAGTCTGTCAGCTACATACGTGGAACTGCGTTTATATACACAGCGATAAGATATGTTTGAAGAACGGCAAACCGTGCCTGAAACAGCCTATTCAGTCCGTATGAGTAATCGAGAATAAAAGCCACTTGGGGGGGGGGGGGAAGCCCACCCAAAAAAAGCCATAGCTTAGAGATATTTGGAAAGTTACAGAACAGACTGTCATGAATAGCTTTGCTTATATTTGTAGACATTGTTTTCCAAATAGCTTAAAAACCGAACAGATTGTTCCAAGAGGTCGCATTTCCAATTTGTTCCTAGCTCCTATCGCTTATCCCAGAGGGAACGGTGAGAGAAGTCAACTAATGCTTTCTACAAAACACGACACGGTTAACCCTGTACCAGCTGATTTGCTGGGAGGCGTCGTTAAGGGGGGGCAAATGGACTTCACAAGGAAAAGAGTCCTCTTTGCGGACAAACCCTCCAGTTCCACCGCTCTGCTCTCGGCTCTTCTAGTCCAACACTGTGCAGCCCTCTGCACCGGGTGACGAACTTTGCAGAGTGGCAGCGATGCCGGGCTTCCCACTGACCCTGTTCCAAAAAACCTTCTCCGGATTAGGAGTCCTGGGGGCAAAGCACCTGTACTAAACGCTTGAAGTGGTGGGAGGGGGAAATAATGTTGGTATTTGTTAAGCGCTTTCTATGTGCCAAGCACTGTTCTAAGGTCTGGGGGGGGGGGGGGGAATACCAGGTAATCGGGTTGTTCCACGTGAGGCTCAAAGTCTTCATCCCCATTTGACAGATGAGGGAACTGAGGCACAGAGAAGTTAAGTGATTTGCCCAAAGTCCTGCAGCTAAGTGGCGAGGGGGGATTAGAACTATGACCTCTGACTTCCAAGCCCGGGCTCTCTCTACTGAGCCACGCTGCTTCTCTAAAAAAGAGAGAGGGAAACGGTCGGGCGAGAAGGAAGACACGGGCCGTGGCTCTCGCGGGGGGCTCCCACTGTAAGCATCACTCTCCACCCCATCCCTCCCAGCTCCCAAAGCCCCCCCAAAAGGGTCAAAGGTCCTGCAACGAGGGAGAGGGCCCCGGCCTGGTTTTCTCCCTTATGGAGGGATACAAATCACGGTCGGTGCATCCTGGGGCGGGGAAGGTCCGTAGAAGTGGTGACCACGGCCGGAGACCGAGGAGTCTGGGTCCTTTAGAGACCCCCGGGGAAATATACAAATGTATTTGTATATTTTATTTATTTATATACATATTTTATTATTTATTGATATACATATATGTGTATATGTTATTTATTACCCTATTTATTTTGTTAATGAGGTGTACATCCCCTTGATTCTATTTACCTTGATGATGTTGTCTTGTTTTTGTTTTGTTTTGCTCGGCTGTCCGTCTCCCCGGTTTAGACTGAGAGCCCGTCACTGGGCAGGGACGGACTCTCTCTGTGGTCCAATAGTCCATTCCAAGCACTTAGCCCAGTGCTCTGCACCTAGTCAGCGCTCACTAAATACGAAAGAATGACTTTTTGCTTTGGTGTCGTCTCCCCCGTTTAGATTGAGAGCCCGTCCTTGGGCAGGGATGGTCTCTATCTGTGGCCCAATGGTCCATTCCAAGCGCTCAGTCCAGTGCTCCGCACAAAGTCAGCGCTCACTAAATACGATTGAATGAATTTTTGCTCTGCTGTCCGTCTCCCCCGTTTGGACTGTGAGCCCGTCGCTGGGCAGGGATGGTCTCTGTGGCCCAATGGTCCACTCCAAGCGCTCAGTTCAGTGCTCTGCATCTAGTCAGCGCTCACTAACTCTGAATGGACGAATGAAAAGCGGTTAGACGGGGGAGACCCTCCGACCCCCCACGTTCATTCCTTCATCCATTCAATAGTATTGATTGAGCGCTTCCTATGTGCAGAGCACCGTACTAAGCGCTTGAATGGACAATTCGGCAGCAGAGAGAGACTGTCCCTGCCCAATGATGGGCTCACAGTCTAATCGGGGGAGACGGACGGACAAAAACAAGACAACAGAATCACGATAAACAGAATCAAGGGGATGCCCAGCTCAGAGAAGCAGCGTGGCTCTGTGGCAAGAGCCCGGGCTTGGGAGTCCGAGGTCATGGGTTCGAATCCCGGCTCTGCCACTTGTCAACTGGGTGACTGAGGGCAAGTCACTTCACTTCTCTGGGTCTCAATTCCCTCCTCTGTCAAATGGGGACGAAGACTGTGAGCCTCACGTGGGACCACCTGGTGACCCTGTATCTCCCCCAGCGCTTAGAACAGTGCTCTGCACAGAGTCGGCGCTTAACCAATACCCCCTTAACTTCTCTGGGCCTCAGTTCCCTCCTCTATAAAATGGGGATGAAGCCTGTGAACCTCACGGGGGACCACCTGATGACCCTGTCTGTCCCCCAGCGCTTAGAACAGTGCTCGGCACATAGTAGGTGCTTAACAAATACCTACTTAACTTCTCTGGGCCTCAGTTCCCTCCTCTGTAAAAGGGGGATGAGGACTGTGAGGCTCATGGGGGACCACCTGATGACCCTGTCTGTCCCCCAGCGCTTAGAACAGTGCTCGGCACATAGTAGGTGCTTAACAAATACCTACTTAACTTCTCTGGGCCTCAGTTCCCTCCTCTGTAAAAGAGGGATAAAGACTGTGAGCCTCACGGGGGACCACCTGATGACCCTGTCTGTCCCCCAGCGCTTAGAACAGTGCTCGGCACAGAGTAGGCGCTTAACCAATACCCCCTTAACTTCTCTGGGCCTCAATTCCCTCCTCTGTAAAAGGGGGATGAAGACTGTGCGCCTCACGGGGGGACGACCTGATGCCCCTGCGTCTCCCCCAGCGCTCAGCACAGCGCTCCGCACACAGTAAGCGCTTCGCAAATAGCCACTTAACTTCCCTGGGCCTCGCTTCCCTCCTCCGCGAAATGGAAGCCGGGGCGCCTCCCGCGGCACCGCCTGATGAGCCCCGTCTCTCCCCGGGCGCTCAGGACGGCGCTCGGCACGTGAGAAGCGCTTACCGACTCCCCACGTGATGATTCCGAGGAAGCGCTGGGCGAATCCCCACTTTTGGGGGGAATTCGCGAAAGAGCGGGCGGCTCCCACCTACCGGGGCTCAGGTCCTGGCGGCGGCGGCGGCGGCGGCGGCGGCGGGTCCCTCGGCCTCGTCGTCGTCCGGGTCCATGGGGGCCCGCGGCGCCCGGCGAGGGCCGCTTGTCCCTCAGCCCCGTCCGGCGCGGTCCCGTCCGGACGCCTCCCCTCAGGCCGGACGGCGGCGGAGCCCGGAAGCCGCCCCGCGCTCCTCGGAAGTCCAACCTCCCGCCTCGGCCCCCCTCTCCCCCCCCCACCGGAAGCGCAACCCGGCCGCCCCGCCGCGCCGGGGAGGGGAGGGGAGGGGAGGGGAGGGCCGGGCCGGGCCGGGGCCGCCCGTGGCTTGGGGCCCCGGGCGGAGGGCGCGCCGGGCCGGCGGCCGCGATCGTCCCGGGCCGGCGGCCGCCTCCGCCGGCGAGGCCGCCTCGTCCCGGCCGGGGCCGGGGCCGGGGCCGGAGCCGGGCGCTGCCCGCGCTCAAGATGGCGACGGCGGCGTCGCCGCGGCCCCGCGGCCCGCCCTGCGTTCCCATTGGCGGGCGGCGGGCGCCGGCCGCCTCCCGATTGGCCGAGGCGGGTGCGGGGGCGGAGGTGGGGCTGCCGCAGCAGGAGCCGGGACTGGGCAGCGCGGGGTGAGTGAGCGCCGGCCTCGGGCTCCGGGACCAGCTCGCTCGCTGGAGCATCTTTCTCTCTCTCTCTCTCTCTCTCTCTCTCTCTCTCTCCACCTCGCGGGGCCCCCGTCCGGGTGAGCGAGCCCGACCCCCCCCCCCCCTCCCGCCGACATCGCGACAGCCGGGGGGGCGCCTATCGCGCCACCGCCATATCGCGCCATCCTCCCCCCCTCCCTTGTCGCGACATCGCCGCGGGGCCCTCGTCCCTCTCTCTTCCCTCCTCCCGCCCCCCTCCCCCTTGTGCCTCTCCACCCCGTGGCCTCCCCGGCGGCCCCGCCGTGTCGTGACTTTGCCGTGACCTCGCCGCACTTGCCCCGCTCCATCGTGACGTGCGACCCCCATCGCGCCGTCTTGTCGTGACCTCCCATCGTGACGCGGGCTCCGCCGGACAGGTGGCGACCGCCGGGAGCCCCGTCCGTCCCCACCCCCCGCCGCCCCCCATCTTCTTTCCCCGCTCTCCCGGGGGGAAGGGGGGGGAGAGCCTTTCCTCGATTTCCCCAACCCCCGGGTGCCCGTCCTCCCCTCCCCGGCGCTTCCCCCTCCTCTCCTCCCTCCTCTGCTCGGTGCCACCTGCAGCCGCAGGCTGGCGTGGGAAGGGAGAGGAGGTGATGCCCAAATGGTTAATGCTGCCGCTCGTCGTCGACGAGCAGCAGGCTGGAAGGGGCCCCGGGGTAGGGGGAGGTGGGGGGGGGGGGGGAGGACGAAGACGGGAGAGGGAGGTAGAGGACCCTCCGAGACTCTCACAGATCCAGACCTCCTGCATCGGATGCATCCCCTGCACCGGATGCATCCCCTGCATCGGATGCATCCCCTGCATCGGATGCTCGGAGGTGGGGGCGTCAGGCCGAGAGACGTGCCCTGGGCCGGCCGGAGGGGCAGGGGAGGATGGCTGCCCCTTTTTTGTCCCCCCCAGGAGGTTTTTGCCTCCTGGCCCGGGGGGGGGGGGGGGTGGGCCTCGCCTCCCTGCCCACGACCCCCCGGGAGGAAAGGGGGGCATCGGTCCCGTCTCCGCGGGGCCGAGGGACGAACCGGTGCAGGGGGCCAGAAGTGACTTTCTCGGGGTGGCCGAATGGACTCCCCGCACCTTCTCCAGACTGCTGGTGGCGAAGGTTTATTTAGGAGACGGACGGGGGTTGGGGGCGGCGGGAGAGGAGTGGGGCGGCCGAAGCCACTTCCTTGCTTCGGCGTCCCCAGATGAGGAGCTCGTCGTCCCCCCTCTTTGGTTCCCCCACCTCAGGCGGCCTCGAGAAATGGGGGACCGGTAGGAACGATGCCACCCGTCTCCCCGGAGTACTCGCTCTCCTCCCAGCCGCCTCCCCCTTGTTTGTGCTCAACGTTGCCGTTAACCCCTTGTCTCCCCCTGCGTCTGCCCCCGCCCGGATCCCGGCGCTCAGTCCTTCTTGTGTTCGCAGTTGGGCGAGGAGGGCATCATGGCCTCGGACTGCGAGGCGGCGCTGAGCCCGGCCGAGGGCCGGAACCCCCCGCTGGAGCGGTGCCTGGGGGCCCTGCGGGAAGCCAAGAACGACAGCGAGCAGTTCGCCGCCCTGCTGCTGGTGAGGAGCCGCGGCCGGGAGGTCGGGCGGCAGGCGGCGGGAGGTGGGGTGGTCCCGGCAGGACCCCGGAGGAGGGTCGAGGGAGTCGGCCGATGCCCGGGACGGGCGAGGCTCGAGAACTCCGGGGTTGAGCCGGCGGAGGATGCCCGGGGCCCCGTGCCTTGGACCGGACCCACCCCCCCCATCCCCCCCGCCACCCCTTCCCCCATCCCAGCCTCCCACCGCCCGAGAGGCGAGGGCTGCGACGAGACCGGGATGTGGAGCGCCAGGGCGGGTGCCGAGAGGGGCTCCTGGGCGCCGGGAGCCGCTCCACGTTCCTTCCCTGTCGCGTGGCAGATGGGAATCTGAGTCACACGGAGGCAGCGCCTGGTAGTATCTGTTGCGTTGTGTACTCGCAGTCACCGGGGACCCTCCCCTGACGCCCAGGGATGGCGCCGGACCCCAAGGGGGGGGGCGCGAAGCGGGCGAGAGGGAGCCGGGGGGAGGGGGACGGGGCAGGTAGAGGGACCCGGCCAGCGATCCGCAGGGGGTATGGAAATCCTGCTCCCCGGGGAGGGCCGGGGTGGGGCGCGTGGGGGGAGACGGGCGAGCTGGGCCGGGGGAAGAGAAAGCCAGTCGGGGGGCGGGGGGGGGGGTCGGAGATTGGGAGGGGGAGGGGGGACGGCCAAGAGCGGGCTCTGGGGTGGCGGAGTCAGGCCCGGAGAATGAACTGCAGTGCTGGAAAGGGTTGTCGGGGAGGGGGAGGAGGTTGGAGGGTGGGAGAACAGCCGCTACTTGCTCACCATGGCAACCGAGGGAAGGCCGGGAGCCGAGGGCTCACACTGCAGCAGAGGAGGTGTTTAGGTGAAATGTGAGGGGAAATGTTTTGACAGGGAGTTTGGTGAGACACGGGAGCTGTTTCCCCACGGGAGGTTGGGGAGGCCAGGTTCGTAGGTACGGGTTGGAGGCTTCTCCGGAGGGCTTAGCTCGGGGGACTGGAACGCCCCGGCCCCGAGGCCGAGGGGGGCACCCGGTGACCTTAAGGGCCCTTCTGGCCGCGCTCTCGGTTGGGTTCGGGCGCGCTGCCCCGCTGGGAACGGATGCCGGCGGGAGAGTCCCGGCCCGGGGCTGGGCGAGATGAGTGCCTCCCGGCCCGGGACGGGCAGAGGGGGGAGGGGGGAGACCGGGGAGCCGTAGGCTCGGGGGCGGGCGGAGGCCCCGGCGGCTCCGGCCCCCGTGCGCCCCAGCCGACCCCCTCCTCCGCCGCCCTCCGCAGGTGACCAAGGCCGTCAAGGCCGGCGACGTGGACGCCAAAACCAGGCGGCGGATCTTCGACGCCGTCGGCTTCGCCTTCCCCAACCGGCTCCTGGCCTCCAAGGAGGCCCCCGACGGCTGCCCGGACCCGGTCTTCCGCGCCCTGGGCGTGACCCTGCTGGCCTGCTTCTGCAGTGACCCCGAGCTGGCCGCCCACCCCCAGGTCCTCAACAAGATCCCCGTCCTCAACGCCCTCCTCCTGAGCGCCCGTGGCGACCCCGACGACCCCGCCCGCCGGGCCGTGGTGGACGACGCCTACCGGTGCCTCACGGCGGTGGCGGGCACCCCCCGGGGGCCCCGCCACCTGATCGCCGGGGGCACGGTGTCCGCCCTGTGCCAGGCCTACCTGGGCCACGGCTACGGCTTCGACCAGGCCCTGGCCCTGCTGGTGGGGCTCCTGGCGGCGGCCGAGGGGCAGTGCTGGAAGGAGTCGGAGGCCGACCTCCTGACCGTGCTGCGGGGCCTGAGCGAGGATTTCCAGAAGGCGGAGGACGCGAGCAAGTTCGAGCTGTGCCAGCTGCTGCCCATCTTCCTCCCGCCGGGCCCGGTGCCCCCCTCCTGCCACCGGGACCTGCAGGCCGGCCTGGCCCGGATCCTGGCCTGCAAGCTGAGCTCCTGGCAGCGCAACCCGGCCCTGAAGCTGGCGGCTCGGCTGGCCCACTCCTGCGGCTCGGAGTGGATCCCCGCCGGCGGCCCGGGGGGCAAGTTCCTGGCCCTGCTGGTGAACCTGGCCTGCGTGGAGGTGCGTCTGGCCCTGGAGGAGCCCGGGGTCGAGGTGAAGGAGGACGTGGTGACCGCCTGCTACGCCCTGATGGAGCTGGGCATCCAGGAGTGCACCCGCTGTGAGCAGCCGCTGCTCAAGGAGCCCCAGAAAGTGCAGCTGGTCAGCATCATGAAGGAGGCCATCGGGGCCGTGATCCACTACCTGCAGCAGGTGACGGGGACCGGGACAGGGCCCGGGATCGGGGCGGGAGCTGGTGGGGGGAGAGACCGAAGCCGGGGGCCCCGGCCCAGAGCTTCCGGAAACCGTCGGCCCGGCCGCGCAGGCGGTGGGCGGAGGGTGGGACTCGCTCGTTGTGGGCGGGGAACATGTCTTTGGACTCTTCTTCCAAGCGCTTAGTACGGTGCTCTGCACGTGGTGAGCGCTCACTGACTGAGTGGGTGAGGGTGAGAGAGACGGGGGCCGGTACCAGGTCTCCCCGTCCCTCTCCGAGGCCCGACCAGCCCGAACCATAATTCCGAAGACTCCCGCCCATCTCCCCGATCCCCGCCTCGCCGGGAACGGAGCTAGGCTCTGTCTGGGGGCTGGAAGCGCCGGCCCTGGCTGGGGGAAAGGGGTGAATGCCGGTGGGCACGACTGAGGTCCGTTTTTAACCCCTCGTATCCCTTGCTTACAGCCAGGTCCTCTCAGGCCCTGACGATCGGCGAGGCTTCTGTTGCCTGCACATCTGGGAGGGGCCGGGGGCGCGGGGGGGGAGGGCAGGGGTGCCCCTGCCGCGGAGTCGGGGCGGGATGGCGGCGCTGAGCTCCCCCGGGGGTCCCGCTGCAGGTGGGTCCCGAGAAGCTGAAGGAGCCCTTCGTCTTCGCCTCGGTGCGCATCCTGGGAGCCTGGCTGGCCGAGGAGACGTCATCCCTGCGCAGGGAAGTCTGCCAACTGCTGCCCTTCCTCGTGCGCTATGCCAAGACCCTGTACGAGGAGGCCGAAGAAGCCGGGGACCTCTCCCAGCAGGTGGCCTCCCTGGCCATCTCCTCCTCGGCCCCTGGGTCCCCCTGGCCGGGAGACGCCCTGCGGTGAGTTGTGCCCCGGGACGGCCGGGGAAGCCGGGTCGGGGCCGGCCGGGGAAGCCGGGTCGGGGCCCGGCCGGGTCTGGGCTCCCGACTGACCCTCCGGGGGAGGGGGCAAAGCCCTGCAGACTCCCCCCCCCCCCCCCCCCCGAGCTCATCCCTGCCTGCTCACGAGGCCCTTGCACCCTGAAGACATTTCACAATTATTAGTAATTATCACGGCGGCCGCCCGTGGTTTGTTTATTACTGATTTTTCCCAAGCACCCACTTGGTGCCTAGCATCTGCCTACCGTGAGATTGGGAATGTACAAAACACATATCTCCTGAGGGCCGTTGTTCCAGCGATTCAAAACCCCCCAAGGTTGCTGATGTTTCTACCCCACCCCCTCTTGCTCTAAGCGAAGCCTGCCTTCTTGTCCGTCTGTGCTCTGCAGACGGGCTCCTCTTCCTAAGATCCTTTCCTGGCCCTAAACCGTTCCCTTCGCCAGACTCCACAGACCAGATTCCCCTCTTCTGGCCTCCTAACCTCCTCAGCCTCAGCCGACCAGTCTCCTATCCTGCTTCGTTGCTGCTTTCCCATTCCGGCCCTTTTAACGCCTCTCCTTCCCCCTGCTATCGTTGCTATTATTATTATTACTACCACTGATAATTTGTAATCATTATCATAATGGCATTCAGCGCTTACGATGTGATAAGCAATGTCGTAAGCACTGAGTTGGTTAGAAGAGAATCAGATGGGGCTCACAATCTAAGTAGAGGGAGTAGGATGAATTCCTATGTTGAGTGAGGCTAGAGAAGTTAAGTGATTTGCCCAGGGTTGCACAGCACCCCTTCGACTGAGGCTCCGGGACCCCAGGGAAAAGCCCCTCCCCAAACCTCAGAGAGCCCTCTTCTTCCCTGCCGAGAGCAGCGTGACTGCCAAAATCACATCTTCTCCGAGAGGCCTTCCCCGACGAACCTCTCATCTCCTCACCCTCTCTCCTTTCCCCGCATCTGCCACTCCAGCCCTTGCGTCCTCAGCCCCTTCGCCCCGTAGCGTGTACGTTAGTATCTTTACGCTCCATTACATCCTCCTACCTGGAATTTATTTTAGTGTCTGTCTCCCCTGCCAGATGACAAGCTTCTCGAGGGCAGGGGTCACATCTGCTGATTTCTGTCGTACTCTCCCAATCGTTTAACGCGGTGCCGTGCCCACAGTAGGTGTCGGCCCATGCTGCCGACGGATGGGTTGGTTGGTAACCTTCTGGCCCTCGCCCCTTTTCTCCACACCCGTGGCTCCCCCCCCAACCTCTCCGGCCACGTGGCCTCTCTCTCCAGCCTCCTGCTGCCCGGCTGGTGCCACCTGACAGCCGAGGACGGACCCCGGGAGATCCTCATCAAGGAGGGAGCGCCCTCCCTGCTGTGCCAATACTTCCTGCAGCAGTGGGAGCTGACCTCGCCGGGCCACGACCCCTCCGGCCTCCCCGACAGCGTGGAGCTGGGCCTGCAGACCGCCTGTGGCATCTTCCTCAACCTGGTGGTGACCGCCCCCGGCCTCATCAAGTAAGGAACCGGGGACTGCCCGCTCCTCCGGTTGGGGGTGGGGGCGGCAGGGGAGGGTGGCTGGCTCTCGGGTTCCCGGGGGAGGTCCAGGTGGAGGTGCCCCTGACACCGACCCATCTGGGCAGCTGCGACCCTGCAGCCCCTCCCTTCCTCTCCCCCGGGCTCAGAGACCCAGGCATTTGCCTGCAAAAGACTCCTTCTGCATTGCTGACCCTTCCCCACATCCAGAGCCCCGTGAAAACGAGATGGAAAGGGACTAGTGAGAACGGGGCAGCAAGGGCTGATTTAAATTCCTTTAAGCCTGCCTCCGATCTTTCACCTCCCCACATCCCCCACCCCAATCCCAGAGGGCGATTCCTTCACGACAAGACATTCAGTGTCGGGTCCTGAGCCCTGGGTTCCTGCCGTGACCTCAGAGGGAGGTACCTCCTTCCCTCTACTCTCTCCTTAACCTCCCCCTCACGTTTCCCTCTGGGCCCGCCGCCTGATTTCTTCAAGGCCTTTTCCTCCCTGGGCGTGTGCTAATACGTATGGGTGCTCCGGGACTGAGGCCAGGGGCTGAGGTTCCCCTGCTCACCTGGCCTAGCTTCCCCTCCATCCCAGGGCGTGTGCTAATTTGCGCCGGAAGCTCTGGGGTTGAGGTGAGGAGCTGGGGCTCCCCTGCTCACCCGACCCGTCTTACCCTCCGCCCCCCTTCTCCCCTCCAACCCCCGCCCACCCCAACCAGGCGCGACGCCTGCTTCACGTCCCTGATGAACACCCTGATGACGTCCCTGCCGGCCCTGGTGCAGCAGAAGGGGCGGCTCTTGCTGGCAGCCAACGTGGCCACCTTGGGCCTGCTCATGGCTCGGCTCCTCAGCACCAACCCGGGTAAGGTCCCCCACGGTCCCTGGGGGGTGGGGAAGGGGCTCAGCCCACCAGGGCCCTCTCAGGGAGAGCCAATGAGCAGCACTCCTCCCCTCCGGTCAAGGGGGCTCGGGCAGCTGGCCGGCCTAGTGGCCGTGAGGCCCGGGAGCGGGAGGCGTGGACGCAGCCAAACACTCCAGAGCAGAGGGTACTCCTGCCCCGCGACCAGGCCAGCTGAGAGCACAGAACCAAGTGCCTCCCGCTTCCCGAGTCACAGTCTGGAGGAAGTGGACTTGGTTCGCGTAGCAGCATGAGAGATGTAGGTTAGACCTGAGGAAGAACTGCCCGGCCAGAAAAGTCAGGCGTCCCCCTTCCCTGAATCATGACTGGAGTAAGAGAGTCATCTCCGCCGATAAGCTCTTCCCTCACAAAACAACCCTGCCACGAGCAGCCGCCGGCTCCCTGGGGAGAAGGGGGCCGGGGCTCCTCCTCACCCCAGTTCCCCCTGGCTCTGCCCCTCTCGGTCTCCCGCTATGGGCCGTGGGTGTCTGTTCTGGCCTCTCTGTTTTCAACTGTTCCCCGCTGCCCATCTGTTCCCTTGGCCGAGATTAGCAGGCGGCAGAGAACAGGGCAGAATGTCCCGGGGCTGTCCCCCTCCCCCCCCCACCCCACCTCCCCATTCCCAGCGACGTTTCCTAATCCTGTGTGAGGAGGGTACCCCAGGACAGGGGGATGAGGGACCGTCCCCTCCAGGGAGGCATCAGCTCCTTGCTGGCATTTCCCGTGGAGCCTCCCACCCCCTCCCAGTCCCAACTGCATTTTACTCCCCCCGCCCCCTCAACGCCCCCCACATACACCCAGCTTCCTCTTTCCCCCCACCCCCCCCCCAGTCTCAGTGAAAGAGACTACCGTTTGGAGGCCGGGGGAGGGACAAGATGACCTCCGTGCCAGCCCCTCCCCAATTTTCCCATCAACAGCGAGTCCCGGGCGGCCCCAGGGTGCACAGCCCCAGCCCCGGGGCACCGGGAAGTGGTAGAGAAAGGAGGCGGTGACGGCTTGAGCTGTACCCTCTGGGATCTGGCAGTCGTGATAGATCAGAGTGACAAGGAGACCTAAAACGCAAGTGACAAAGGCATCAAAGAAAGCGTACAAACAACAAGCACGTGAGGTGGCACGCACGCAAGCACGTAAGGGAGGAGAGGGGGGCGGAAATGATCCGAGTGACCTCGCCGCCTCTGCGCAGCCGCCCCGCAGCACTCTGCCAGCCTGCCTCTCTTCCCACCTGGGTCTTCCAGACTCCCTTACAGAGACAGTCCTATCCACACGTATCGGCCTGCCCTGCCCCGGGCCTGCTGCTGCTGCTGCTGCTGCTGCAGCTTCACTGAGCGCAGGCCCTCGGTTCCCCCTGGGATGGGTTTTCCCCATCCCCGAATCACCCCCCCGAGAGTTTCCTGGGCCAGGGAGTTGGAAAGTTCTTCCTAGAGTCCTCCCTCAATCTCTCCTCTTGTACCCCAGCCTGAGGTCAGGCTGGGGTCTCCGGGCTCGGGGTGGGGAGGGGAGAGGGAAGCCTGTTGGCTTGCATCCATGTAGAGGAACTGGGGATGATGGCGGGGGCTGGCACTCCAGGCCCCAGCGGGGAGGGCAGATGGGGCGATTAGGGCCCGGGGAGGGGGTGAGTCCCCGAACGTGCTTTGTCTCTCCCCAGAGAGAGAGACAGGCACACCGCTGCATTCACACACCTAGTAACACAAACACTTTCTCTTGTTCCGGATGTACACCCACAAATCCCTATTTGCATACACCCCCGCATTCACAATCACACCCGGATACACACGTTCTCCAGATGCACATGCACAGACACCATTCGAACACGGACACCCCCCTGAATTCACACACCCAAATACGCACGAGCTCGCTCGTTCTGGATGCCCCCACGCAGATGCCCATTTGCACACCCCCCTGCATTCACGCCCAGATACGCACCCGCTCTCTTGTTCTAGATGCGCCCACGCAGACGCCCATTTCCGCCCGCCCCTGCGCTCACACTCACAACCAGATACACGCATGCTCTTGTTCTGAATGCACCCACACAGATGCCCGTTTGCACACCCCTCCCCGCTTGCAGACACGCACACGCTTTCATCGTGGATGCGTCCCCCCGGCTGTCCGTTTGCACAGCCCCCTGCGTTCCCGTCCCGACTCTCCAGGGGCCCGGCCCTGACCGCCCGTCCCTCCCCCCCCGCCCGTCCCCGCCCCCTCCATGTGTTGCAGCTCTCCAGGGGACGTCCGCCTCCCGCGGCTTCTTCGCCGCCGCCATCCTCTTCCTGTCGCAGTCGCACGTGGCCGGGGCCGGCACGCCCGCGGCCCTGGCCCTGGCGCCGGACTACGAGGGCGTCTGGGCCGACCTGCAGGAGCTGTGGTTCCTGGGCATGCAGGCCTTCACGGGCTGCGTCCCGCTCCTGCCCTGGCTGGCGCCCGCCGCCCTACGCTCCCGCTGGCCGCAGGAGCTGCTGCAGCTCCTGGGCAGCGTCACCCCGGCCTCCGTCAAGCCCGAGATGGTGGCCGCCTACCAGGGGGTCCTGGTGGAGCTGGCCCGGGCTAACCGTCTGTGCCGCGAAGCCATGAGGCTGCAGGCGGGGGAGGACACCGCCCACCTGTATGGCATGGCAGCCTTAGAGCAGTGCCTCGCGGAGCCGTGAGCAGGCAGGCCGCCCCCGGCCTGGCCCCCCCGCCCCTCCTCCCGCCCCACCCGCCTTGAAACCCAATCCACCAGGAGGGAGAGGAGGGAGGAAGGAGGTGCAGGAGGAGGAGGAGGAGGAGCCATCTTCCCCAACCCCCAGCCTCCCACCGCATGGCTTTCTGGCTTTCCCAGCCCCATCAGGCCCAGGGGCGGCACACGGAGCCTGGCCCTTGGTGGAGAAGGAACGGAGGGGCCGGCCGGCGTGTCCCCCCAACCTCCCCCAACCCCTGAGCCCTGGGGGTCCGGGGGAGGGCGGCCCGGCCCGACCACCTGCCGCCGCCTAGAGTCATTGCTCTCCAGCCCAGCCGCCGCTTTGATATGGATGTGCGTGCCCAAGTGCAGAAGGAGTGGGGAGGATGACCCCAGGAGAGATCACCCCCCGGGGGCAGGAGAGGCAGCCGGAAGGAGGGGTGAGGTGCTGCAGGGTGAGCCGTGAACAGTGCCCTGCCGGCCAGGGCCGGCAGCCCCCCTGGCCCCCGGGCCCACCCTCCCAGCCCCTCACCTAGTCCCGCTGAGCAGTCGGGCCCCGGGGGTGGGGATCAGGTTGATGATATGGACCGGAGGTGACCCCCTTTCTGAGCCCCCCCCCCCCCCACCTCCCACCTGAACGATTTCCGCTCTGGGGAAACTAAGGGGGTGGGGGGCGATTATTTATTTTTCTTTCCCGAGCCATGGCCCACTGGAACAACAGACTGTCCGGTGGGTGTCCCTCCCCCCCCCCCCCACACGCCCCCTCGAGACGATCGAGGAAGGTGGGGAAGGGGCCGCCTCACACCCTCCGCATGTCCCGCCCTCGCGCTGTGAAACCGCTGTTGACGTTTGCCGTGTTGGTGCGTGGCTTCCAGCCCCCCCCGGTCCTCCCGCTGACCGCCGCTCTTCTCTGCTCGGGTGCCCAGCGTCTCGCGGGCTCCCGCAGGCTGCCCGTCCCGCGGCCGGAGGGGGCGAGCAGCAGACCCCGCCCTCCTCCACCCCGTCTCTGTGTTCTGTGGCCGTGCCGAGTTCAAGGCTGTGCACATGTGGACGCTCAATAAATACTCATTGGTGATGGCAGAGTGGTCTCGCGCTACACCCCAGCCTCCCACACACCCCGGCCCCCCACAGTCACCCTTGTGTCAAAGGCCTCGTTTGAAGCCAAGAGGAAGAATAACATTTATTCGGGGCCTACCGTATGCTTGGCCCTTGGGTAGGTCGGACGCAGTCCCCGTCCCACGTGGGGCATGCAGTCTAAGTCGGGGTGGGGCGAGAGTGGGTATTTAATCCCCATTTTTCGGATGGAATTGAGGCCCTGAGCCGTTAACTGACTTGCCTAAGGTCACCTAACGGGTCAGTGGAAGAACTGGGATTAGACCTCAAGTGCCCCGATTCCACAGGGCAGTTCATTCAGTCGTATTTATTGAGCGCTTACTGTGTGCAGAGCACTGTTTGAAAAGTACAATTCAGCAGAGACAGTCCCTGCCCACACTGTGCTTACAGCCTAGAAGGGGAGAGGCAGGCATCAATAGAAATAAATAGAATTGCAGATATATAAACAACGCAAGTAAACGGGCATTAAATAAATGAATAGAATTATAGATAGGTACATATGTAGGCAAGGGGGTGGGGGCGGGGAGGGGGGTTAGAGCCAAGGGAGTGAGTCGGGGCGACGGGGAGGGAGAGCTGAGGAAAAGGGGGGCTGAGTCTGGGAAGGCCTCTTGGAGGAGGGGGAAGTTTGGCGGATTCACTAGGGCTTTGCGGAGGGGGAAGTTTGGCGGATTCGAGGAGGAAGGGCGTTACAGGCCAGAGGTAGGACATTCATTCATTCAGTAGTATTTATTGAGCGCCTACTATGTGCAGAGTAGTGTACTAAGCGCTTAGAATGAACAAATCGGTGACAGATAGAGACAGTCCCTGCCCTTTGACGGGCTTACTGTCTGATCGGGGACGTGGGCCAGAGGTCGACGGCGGGGCAGGCGAGAACGACTTTCCAGTAGGCCACGCTGGTCCCGGCCTGGGATTTAATTGCTATTTACTGAGAAGGAGCCTGGCTTAGCGGATAGAGCACGGGCCTGGGAGTCAGAAGGACCCGGCTTCTGGTCCCGGATCCGTCACACGAATGCTGCGTGACCGTGTGCAAGTCACTTCACTGCCCTGTGCCTCAGGTGCCACCTCTGTCAAATGGGGATGAGAACGCGAGGCCCTCGTGGGACGGGGACTGTGTCCGACTTAGATTAACTTGTATCTACCCCAGCGCTTGGCGCATAGTAAGCGCTTAACAAATACCGTGATCATTATTTTTCGTGTGGGAAGCCCCGGGCTGATCCCGTTGGAAGAGGTGCCGCCCGGCAGGGGTCGCTGTGGGTCCTCGCTGTTGTGAAGGAATAATAATAATATTGTTAATAATAATGTTGGTATTTGTTAAGCGCTTACTATGTGCCGAGCACTGTTCTAAGCGCTGGGGGAGATACAGGGTAATCAGGTTCTCCCACGTGAGGCTCACAGTTAATCCCCGTTTGACAGATGAGGGAACTGAGGCCCAGAGAAGTGAAGTGACTCGCCCACAATCACACAGCTGACAAGTGGCAGAGCCGGGAGTCGAACTCATGACCTCTGACTCCGAAGCCCAGGCTCTTTTCCACTGAGCCACGCGAGGGGAGATCCAGGAATTGCGTTGTCTTCTGTGTCTCTCCCCTTTAAAGGCCCAAGCATTCCCTACCAGGGACTGGCCCCCGAAGGGTGGGGGAAGAGAGAGAAGTGGACCGATGGAGGGTGACACACTTGACGTGACCCCCTTCCTCAGCCCCGAGCTACACGTGCTTACGAAATGGGATGCTGAGGGACGAGGAGGGGAGGGCGTTGGCCAGGGGCTGAGTGTTAGGGCCGGATGGGTTAGGATATGGGGGTCCCGGATCTTTGGGAACCACCCAAAAAAATCCCTTGTGGGAGGAAGGGGGTCGGGAAGGGATAGTAATAATAGACTGTGAGCCCGTCATTGGGCAGAGATTGTCTCTATCTGTTGTCCATTCCAAGCGCTTAGTGAAACTCTGCACATAGTAAGCGCTCAATAAATTCTATTGAATGAATCATAATGGCATTTGTTAAGCGCTTACTGTGTGCCAAGCACTGTACTAAGCGCTGGGGCGGATACAAGGTAATCAGATCGTCCCACGTGGGGCTCACAATCTTAATCCCCATTTTACAGATGAGATAACTGAGGCAGAGTTAATAATAATAATGTTGGTATTTGTTAAGCGCTTACTACGTGCAGAGCACTATTCTAAGCGCTGGGGTAGATACAGGGTGATCAGGTTGTCCCACGTGAGGCTCACAGTTTTAATCCCCGTTTTCCAGACGAGGGAACTGAGGCCCAGAGAAGTGAAGTGACTTGCCCACGGTCACACGGCTGACAAGTGGCCGAGCCGGGATTTGAACCCATGACCTCTGACTCCCAAACCCGGGCTCTTTCCACTGAGCCACGCTGGATTTGCCCGAAGTCACACAGCTGACAAGTGGCGGAGCTAGGATTAGAACCCACAACCTCTGACTCCCAAGCCCGGGCTCTTTCCACTAAAGCCACGCTGCTCCTGCTTGGGACGGGGGGGAGGGAGGGGAAGCGACAGAGCCACGGCTCCAGCCCAAGCCCTCCATCCATGGGGGAGGGGAAGAGAATCACTGAATTTCTCTGTCCGGGGAGGGGAGCGGGAGGGATTACCTCGAGGCTCCTCCTTGGGGGACAGGGCACAAGCCCCTCTCATCAGCCCCCCTCGGCCTGGCCCACCTTTTGGGTCCCAGAGTGGAGCCAGTCGGTGCTTCCACGCCCTGAGACAGGACGTCCTGCAGGCCAGGGTTCCTCAGAGGAGAGAAAAAGGCCTTCGAAAAGCCAGGCTGCAATGGGCAAAGGCAGTCAGTCCTATTCATTGAGCACTTACTGTGTGCAGAGCACTGCGATATAATATAACAATATAACAGACACATTCCCTCCCCACAACGAGCTTAAAGTCCTCTCGTACTAATTAACTGGCTTCTCCGCACAGACGCATCCCCCCCCCCCCCCACGACCCCCAACCACTAAACCAGACGGCAAATTTTAGGCAGGGAGAGTTCCCAGGAAAGGACCTGTGCCAGATTCAGAGGCCTCCAGCTGGGTGGGACAAGGCCGGACCGGAGGCCGGAGGAAGGAGGAAGAAAATAATAATGTTGGTATTTGTTAAGTGCTTACTATGTGCAGAGCACTGTTCTAAGCGCTGGGGGAGATACAGGGTCATCAGGTTGTCCCACGTGAGGCTCACAGTTAATCCTCATTTTACAGATGAGGTCACTGAGGCACAGAGAGGTTAAGTGACTTGCCCACAGTGACACAGCGGACAAGTGGCAGAGTCGGGATTAGAACCCATGACCTCTGACTCCCAAGCCTGGGCTCTTTCCACTGAGCCACGCTGCTTCTCTGAAAGTCTCACCCTGGGAGGAAGGGGGAGAAAAGTCTTCTCCCCGCCACCCACCCCGGCTCCTTTCCTGGCTGCCTCTTGCATGTGAGGCATGTGGATTTATGAGTTATATTGTCGTGTGGAATGTGTCCGTTATACTGCTATATCGTCCTCTCCCAAGCGCTTACTGCAGTGCTCTGCACACAGTAGAGAAGCTTAGTGGAAAGAGCCCGGGCTTGGGAGTCAGAGGTCATGGGTTCGAATCCCCGCTCTGTCCCTTGTCGGCTGGGTGACTGTGAGCAAGTCCCTTAATTCTCTGTGCCTCAGTGACCTCATCTGTAAAAGGGGGGTTAAGACTGTGAGCCTCAGGTGGGCCAACCTGATTACCCTGTATCTCCCCCAGCGCTTAGGACAGTGCTCTGCGCAGAGTAAGAGCTTGACAAATACCAACATCATGTGGGGAGAGGGAAACGAGCAAGGTGCACTGAGCGGTCTTCTCCTCTAGGGGGCGGAATGAACCAGCTCATGTGCTTTCTCTGTCGCCCGTTTGCTCCCGTGCAGAAAAAGAAGTAAGGATGAGGAAAACTCTCTAAGTCAGAGGAACTGTGTGAGTCCATTTCATTGCATCCATCAGTGGTATTTATTGAGTGCTCTCTAAGTGCAAGAGCACTGTCCTAAACACTTGGGAACATTATAACCTCTCCCTTCCCTTCCTCCCTCCACCCATCTTGGAGAAGCCCCCAGGTCCCTAGTCCCTGGTGGGGCGTAAGGGGGAAATGAAAGCTCCTTGTGGGCAAGGATCATGTCCAACAAATCGAGTGTATTGTACTCTCCTGCACACAGTTAGAGCTCAGTACATACGATTGACTGATTGAGTGCCAAGGAGATTCCTAGCGGTGGTTCCAAGGATATGGAGAGGGGGTCTGACTCTGGGACCCTGGGTGCAAATCCAAGGGCTACCAGAGAGATTGCTCCCCCCAGCTCCAGAAGCAGGAGGTGGAAGGTAGCAAGGAGGGTGGAAAAGATTTGGGCAAAGGGGAGGAGTCAGAAATCTGTGAGTTTCTCCGGTTCTGGTTTCCAGGGTCTCTGAGCCTCAGACTGGGATAGCCATGGAGGGTGGGGGAGGAAATCAGGGGTCAAGGAATCCTTCTGAGCCAGAGGGTCTATTAATAATGTTGGTATTTGTTAAGCACTTCCTATGTGCCAGGCACTGTTCTAAGAGCTGGGGTAGATACGAGGTAATCAGGTCGTCCCACGTAGGGCTCAGTCTTCATCCCCATTTCACAGATGAGGGAACTGAGGTACAGAGAAGTTAAGTGACTTGCCCAAGGTCACACAGCTGACAAGCCACGGAGTCGGGATTAGAACCCATGATCTCTGACTCCCAAGCCTGGGCTCTTTCCACTGAGCCACGTCCATTTCAGTCATTCAATCAGTCAATCAAACCCCGCCACTTCTTGGGATGAGTATTTGCCTGGACCTTAAGGAAGGGAGGCCTCAGGCTTCCTGACCCAGCTTGCACCCCTGCCTCGGGCACAAGGGCAGAGAAGGGCTAGGCTGTGGCGGGCTGGACACCCACTCCAGCTCTCAGTTTGGGCCTCCGCCCAGGACCTCTGGGGCCGGGCAAGGGGCGAGGACTTACAGAAATTCAGGGGCAGAGGCCCGCAGAGTGAAACAGAGACAAACGGGCCTCCCAGGAAGCGGGGAGGATGGAGATGACTGGGGGAAAAGAGGTGGACAGTTTTGGGGGGAGAGGTTGAACCCCAAATGGGAGTGAAACACTCAGGGTGTAGGGGAGGTGGAGCAGCTTTTAACTTATTCCCAGAAATAGGTCCCCTACACTCCTGGACCCTCTACCAGATAGTGACCAGTCTCATGCAGGACTGGAGGGAGTGATGAGAAACTACTTCTCTCTCTCTTCCTATCCCTCCCCCAAATTCATGCTACAGCGCTAACCCCCTCACACTTCATGCCACTCCCCAGCGTCAGGCTGACCTGTTGGATTTCACACCTGCACTTGGATTAACACCCTTTATTCACTCCTCCCTCAGCCCCACAGCACTTAGGTACCTATCCATAATTTATTTATATTAACGTCTGTCTCCCCTTCTAGTCTGTAAACTCGTTGCGGGAAGTGAGCGTTTCTCCTAACTGCTGTACTCTCCCAAGCACTCAGTACAGTGCTCTGCACACAGTAAGTGATCTATAAATTTGATTGATTGATAGGGCAACTCAGAGGAAACCTGCTGCACTGCATCTCTCTGAAGGCAGGAAAGGGGGTGGGAGATTTGAAAAGTGGCAGGAACTTGAAGGGGTTTGGGGATGTCAGGCAGAACCAGACTAAATTGGGTGGGATGCTTGAGAAGCCAAAGCCAAGGTGAGGGGGAGAGGATTGGGGAACTAGAGAACTGTCCTTCCTGAAGTCAGTCCTCCTCTCCCCTTGTTTTCCTTCCAGCCAGGGGCAGGGTACGGGGGACATATCCATTCACTCACCATGTGCTCAGATACACAGATTTATATTCACCCATTAGCTCACCCGTTCACAGTCTCCAGAAGCAGACTCTCTCTCTCTCCTATAGCCTCATGCATTCACACACCCTCACATGTCCACTCTCAGACTGGCACATCCACATCCCCTCACACCTACACACACTCAAAACATTCTCTCTCTCTCTCTCTCCCACAGCCACACACATTCTCACACCGGCTCAAGGTCCACTCTCATCTGCACCCCTTCACACCTATACGCAGTCCCACGCACAACAACCCGATTCCCTTCTTCTGGCCTCTTAATCTCTCCCGGGTCAAAGAGTTGGGATTCGCGGGAATAGCGGACGGACCAGAGCTGGATTTGGCCCAAACTCGGATCGGACGGAGGGAAGGGGGGACTCCTTCTTCTTCTTCTCCCGGCTGCCCTTTCCCCACCTTCCCTTCTCCCCGCTTCTCTCTGCGCCCCAGGCCCGGGGTCCTGAGGGGGGTCGCCCCCTCCCAACTTCGGCCCCGGGCCGGGTGAGGGATGGCGGGTGTAGGGGTAGGGGCTGCCTGGGGCCGTTCAGCTTTGAGGGGAGGGAATGGGGACAGGAGGGGAGGGGAGGGGAAGGAAGGGGACGAGGAGGGGAGGGGGCGGGAGGAGCGCCTTGCTCTCCTCTTGCGTTTCTTTTCATTCTTCCTTCATTCATCCCCTCTCTGGTTCGCCACCCTTCCATCCCTCCGCCTCTCATTTTCCCTTCCTTCGTCCGTCTTTCTTTTTCCATCCTTCCTCTTTCCATCTGTCCTTCCTCTCTTTCATCCTCTTCCTTACTCCCCGCCACTTTCCTCCTCCGTTTCCCTTCTTCGCCCTCTCCCCTCTTGCTTTCGCTCAACCGTCCCTTTTGGAGTTTCTTCCCGTCGCCCCCCTCCGTCTCACTCTCCGTTTTTCCCTATCTCTGCCCCTCAATCTGCCTCCGCCTCTCTATTTCTATCTCTGTTTCTCATCGTTTCTGCTCTGTCTCCATGTCTCAGTCTCTGCCTCTTGCGCTCTCTATCTCTCTCGGTCTCTCGCACGGTCTCCCTTCCTGTCTCTACTTCTTTCTCTCTCTTTCTCTCTCAGTCTCTCTCCGTCTCTCTCCCGTCCTTACTTCTGTGCTGGGTCCGGGGCCAGCAGGTGAAATTTTGGACAGGGAAAGAGGCCCAAAGAAGGAAGAAGTTTAGGATGCGTAACTGCCAACTTGTGTAGGTGTTTGCCTGCGTGTGTGTTTTGGGGGTGGGGAGGGCGTTGTGTGTTACAGTGTGTGACTGTGTCCGAGCGTGTAACGCTGAACGTGTGTGTGTGTGTGTGTTTGTGCCCCATTTTGATCTACTATCTCTCTCAGGTTGGGAAGAACATATAGCTTGTGTCCTGTAGCCCAGGTACGTAATGCCGTTCCTCTTCCGACGGATAGAGATGTTCTGGGTGTATGCAGACACACTCACATCCTTATACGCAGCTATGTGCTTAATCACACACGCACCCTTACCCACGGTCACACACACACACACACAGAGTGAAGCTCTCCCCCTACCCGCCTTCCAGCCCCTCTTTCTGGCCCAGCCCCTTCCCCTCAGGTAGCGTCCAGTCCTTCGGCCCCGCCCGAGGCCGCCCCCCACCCGTCGCCCCGCACCCGGGCGTAGGAGGGCGGGGTCAGCGCGGGGGACGAGACTCCTAGCCCCAAGAGCAGCCTCTCTCTTACTTTCTCGCTTTTTTCCTTTCTTTCCTTCTTTCTCCCTTCTTATTTTCTTTCCTTCTCTCTGTTTTCCTTCTTCCTTTCTCTACCTTTTCTTTCTCTTTATAGTTCTTTCTTTCTCCCTCTTTGTTTCCTTTCTTCCTTTTTTCTTTCTCTCTCTCCTTTCTTTCCTTCTTTTCCTTCTCTTTCTTTCGTTCCTTTCCTTCTTTCTTCCTTCTTTGTCTCCTTGTTTCTTTCCTTCTCTCTCTTCTTTCTTTCTCTTTCCTTTCCTTCTTTTGCTTTCTTCCTTTCCTTTCTTTAGTTCCTTCTTTCTCTCGTTCTTTCTTTCCTTCTTTCTCTCTCTCTTCCTTTCTTTCTCTTTCTTTTCCTTCTTATGCTTTCTTCCTTTCCTTAATTTCTTCTTTCTTTCGTTCTTTCTTTTCTTCTTTCTTTCTCTCTCTTCTTCCTTTCTCTTTTCTTTCTTTCTTTTGCTTTCTTCCTTTCCTTACGTTCTTTAATTCCTTCTTGCGTTTTTCTTTCTTTCCTTCTTTCCTTTTCTCTCTTTCTTTCTTTTCTTCCCTTTCTTCTCCTTTCCCTCTGCCTCTCTGCCCCCGACTCCGAGTTTTTCTCTTTCTGGATCTCCGAATGTCTGTGCTCCTGTGCGTCTTTGAGGCAGCTTTTCTCTCCCCCCGACCCCGTTCTCTCCCTCCCGCACCCCCCGCCCCGCTCTTGTCTCTGAGTCTCTGTCCCTCTGAGACTCCGTCGTTCAGGTTGTCTTTGGGTCTCTGCGAAACTCTCTATCCCTATCTCCCTGCATCACCACCTCTTTCACCTCCCCTCTCTGGGATCTGAGCGGATTTGCTTGTTCCCTGAGCTCTTTCCCCGCCAGAATCCAAACTCAAAAACCAAAGCCCGAGGGAAGGAGGGGAGGGAAAGGGGAGCAAGGGATAGAGGGGGTGACCCGCCGACCAGGCTCTGGATACCCAGAGGGGAGGGAGGAAGGGTGAGAGGGAGGGAGGGCCGCGGCCCTGGAAGAAGAGGCGTCGAAGCTGGGACTCAGGAGTCCCGACATGGGGAGGGCCGGATTTGGGGGGTGGGGGGTGGGGAGGGCTCCTGCTGTCAAGTACCCAGGGCTCCGAGGGTGGTTCTCTGGGGGCCGGAGGGCTCGACCCGAGGAAGGACCGGCCCCCTCCCTGTCCCAACGCCCCTCACACCTTTTCTCGGGACCCCGAGGAGGGAGCAGCTGGGTTCTGTCTCTTTAATGCGCGCCCCCGGCGCCCCGCGCGCTCCCGCCTCTATAACTGGAGCGCATGGAGATGGTTGGGGCTCAGAGGGAGAAGGGCTGGGAGATGGGAACGAGCTCAAATACTTTTCCAACTGAAATTATCCTCTGGATTTTTTTTTCTTAATTTTAATTTTTTTTTTTCCCAGCGCGTGCTCCCCTCGCCGCCGGGGCCTAAACCCCCTCCTCCCCAAACCCTCCCCCCTCTCCCGCCCCCCGCCCCTATGGATCCTCTCGGGGGCTCCAGGACCTGAGGGAATTGGAACCCCTTCGCTTTTTGACCTTTGGCATTTTTTTTTTTGTAAATTTTTTGATCATTTGATCCCTTGATTGTGGGTTTGGGGTTTTTACCCCTTTCTCTTTTTCCTATTTTTTGTCACTCCCCCCCATCCCACCCCTACTCTCTTCACCCCCACCTCCCGTCCCCTCCCCCCCCCCCCCCGCGCCCCCCGCCGCCGCCGCGGGGTCCGGGGCCGCCTCCCGCCCTGCACCCATGTTGGTTCACACTTACTCGGCCATGGTAAGTCGCGGCGACGGGGTGCGGGGCCCGGAGGGGGTGGCGGGGCCCCGACGACGCGCGGGGCGGGGCGGGGGTGCGGGGGAGAAAGCCGGGGGCGCGACCACCCCGTCCCCCGAAAACGAAATGGGAGCCGCGGGGCCGCTGGGACCCCGCCGTGCCGGACGAAGGGGTGCGGGGCGCGGCTGGCTAGCCCCTCGGTGGCCCACGGCGCCCGGCCGGGGTCCGGGGGCAGAACCCCAGGGAGGGGTGGGTGGGGAAGGGATGGAAGGGAGGCGCCCCCCGGCCAGGCCCAGCGGCGGGGGGGCCGGGCGGGACGCGTCGGTAGTTTTCCCCCGCGGCGGGGCACCGCGGGGTCCCGGCCGGTCCCGGCCGGTCCCGGGGGGGGCGCGGGGAGTTGGGGAGGGGGGCGGCCGGTGGTCTCGGCGCCGACGGCGTCCCGCGGCCGCTGTGCTCCGTGTCCCCCCGGCCAGGACCGTCCGGACGGGCTGAACGGCGGCGCGGGCGGAGGCCGTCTGTCCCAGCTGTCCACGCTCAACCAGGCGGCGGCGGCGGCGGCGGCGGCGGCGGCGGCGGCCTACTCGGCGGCTCCCCCGCTCTGCCACACCCCGGCCTCCGACTTCCAGCCGCCCTACTTCCCGCCGCCCTACCCGCAGCCCCCGCTGCCCTACGGCCAGGCCCAGGAGCCGGGCTTCCCGCACCTGGGGGACCCGTACGGCGGCATCGCGCCCCTCCACCAGCACCCGCACCAGCCCCCGCACCCGCAGCCCGCCTGGGCCTCGCAGCGCGGCCGGCAGGACGAGCCGGGGCTCCTGGCGCAGACCCACCGCGCCCTGGGGCTCGACCCCCGGAGGGATTACCCCGGGGTCCCCCGCCTCCTGCACGGCCTGCCCGACGGGGCGCACGGCCTCGCCGACGGGACGCTCGGCCTGCACGGGCTGGCCGCCCACCACGGGCTCGACGACCTCCAGGTGAGGACCGGGGAAGGGGGGGGGGGGGGCCGTCCTTCCTCCGAGGCCTCGGTGCCCCGGCTTCCCTTCGGCCGTCGCCGAGCGCTTCCCGGGGGCAGAACGCTGCGCTACGCGCTCGGGAAAGCGCAACGGCGCGGTCGAGAGAGACAGTGAGAGAAGCGGCGACAGTGAGAGAAGGTGGGTAGAGCGCCGACCCGGGAGTCGGAAGGTCGGGGGTTCCGCCCCTTGTCCGCTGCGTGGCCTGGGGCTAGTCACTTCGCTTCTCTGGGCCTCGGTCCCCTCATCTGTAAAATGGGGTTGGCACCGGGAGCCCCAGGTGGGGCAGGCAGGGACTGTGTCCGGCCTGCTCTGCTTCTATCCACCCCAGCGCCTGGCGCAGAGTAAGCGCTTAAAAATACCGGAATCATCACTATTATTAATAATAACCCCTGCCCACAACGAGGGCCCGGTCTAGAGGGGGCACCCAGCACCCCCTTCCCGCCCACCTCACCCCTCCTTTCCCCCACGCCCCGGCCCTCTCTTCTCCCGCCGGGAAGGATGGGGGTGTCCTAACCGTCCTTCCGCCCGCCGAGCCCGGGAGAGGCGGTGTGGTCGGTGGCCAAGACCGAGCCAAAGGGGTCTCCGTTTTTAGGACGGGCGATGCTTCTGTTTCCCGCGCCCCGAGGCCTCGGGTTCGGCCTCGAGCTCGGGCCCGGCCGCAGTCCCTTCCTAGAGTAGAGGTCCGTTCATTCGCCCCTCGCTGGCTGCGGTCGACAAGGGGCCGCCGCCTGGGGTCCAGGCTGCCTCTGCCCCGGGCTCCGACCCCAGCCCGACTCGCCTTCAGGGGGAAGGACGAGCCCCGGCTCGGCCGGGCTGATGATCATCATCACAGTGATGGTATTTGTTAAGCGCTTACTACGTACCAAGCACTGTTCTAAGCGCTGGGGTAGATACAAGGTCATCGGGTTGTCCCACGTGGGGCTCGCAGACTTCATCCCCATTTTACAGGTGAGGGGACTGAGGCGTAGAGAAGTTAAACGGCTTGCCCAAGGTCACACAGCAGACAAGTGGCGGAGCCGGGATTAGGACCCACGGCCTCCGACTCCCAGGCCCCGGGCTCTATCCACTAGGACAGGCTGCTACCCGGAGCCCTGGACAGGGTCTTTCGGCCCATTTGGTTGTCCCGGGGGGGGGGGGGGGAACGGAGAAGACCCGGTCGTTAATTCATTCAATCATTCGCTCAATCGTATTTATTGAGCGCTTACCGCGTGCAGAGCTCTGTACTAAGCTCTTGGAAAGTTCAGCAACAGATAGAGACAATCCCTAACCAACAACGGGCTCTGGAGGGTTTTGCACCTCGAGGCTGGGTCGCCTAGAAGTGGGTGCTGGAGCCTGGAGAGGGGGTTTGGGATGGGGATGGGGGTCGAGGTGCGGGGGAGGCCCGGAGACCGCTCCTAACCTTCCTCCCGTCCTCCCCTGCAGGCGGTGGACGAGGCGGGCCTGAGCCTGCTGGATCAATCGGTCATCAAGAAAGGTAAGGGAAGCCCCGCCGTCGGGAGCGGAGAAGCGGGGGCCGAACTCGCCGCGCCCTGGGTTGCGGCCCTTTCTCTTGGGGATGCCGAAGCCCCGTTGGCGGGGGTCGGATCCGCCACGCCCGCTTTCGTGTCCTCCCGGGGTCGTTCCCCCCACTCCCCGCCAGTGTCCAGCGAAGGCGCCCGCAAATCCCGCGCCCCGGGCCCGACCCGCCGCATCCCCAGGGTGCGGGGCCGGACACCGCCCGCATCCCCCCCTCGTCCCCGGCTTCTCGTCCCCCCTCCTACGAATAAACGAGGAGAACGATATAAGCGGACCCGACGGGGAAGGGGTCGGGGGGGTGGGGGGGATGGCGTCGGGAAGAAAAAGTTGTTTTCCCTCGTCGGCCGGGCTTCTCGCGCTTCCAATCCGGGTTGCGGGAGCGGGATAAAGAGGATCGAGACCCGAGGGGCCGCTAACCTCCCTCTCCCGCCGGGACAGGGTGGAGTTGGATTGATTTCTGGATCTGGAATTAATTTGCCGAACTAGTTAAGTCACTTCCCAGTTCCCCGGAGGGAAGCGGCGGGGAGAGAGGGGGGTCGTATTCCCACCGGATTTCGGGGGAGGCCCGCGCTATAAACGGGGGTTTATGTCCCGGCGGCTCCCCAATCCGGTTAGGGATTCAGCAAGATTTAGACCGGATTTTTTCCTCTGTCTGTCTATCTTTCTGTCACTGCCGGGTCTCTCTGTCTCGGCCTCTCCGTGTGTCCCTCGCCCGCCGGGCGCGGAGGGAAATATTCTCGGGCTCCAGGAGTCGTTACTGAAGGGGAAAAGGGGGAAGGCGAAGAGCGGCAATCCAGATCGCCCCTGGGGCCCGGAGAGGTCGGGGCTTGGGCAGCCGCTCCGAGGAGAAAATATCCGAAATGAGGGGAGTCGCTGGGAAGCGAAAGCTAGACCAACGAGAGAGGGGAGACGGGAGATCGTTCGAAAGAGGCAAACCTTCTCCCCGCAGGAAAAATGCAAAGGGGGAAAGAGGAAAGAAGGAAAACTAAATGAATAGAGGGGTTTTTTTAAAAAAAATTAAAATACCGAGGACATTCCTGATTATTTTTTTCTGACCATGGAGAGGAAAATCCTCCAGGAGAAAATATCCCGGCTTCATTCCCGCCTGGAAGTTGATCTGATCTGTTTTTTAAACGCGCAATTAAAAATTCCTCACCAAAAGGCTCCCTTCGATTGTTCCTCCTCCCAAAGCCTCAGGGTCTCCAGTACTCGAGACCTAATGGGTGGAACGATGTTTGTGTGTGTCTGGTAGGTGGGGGTCTTTCCAACATCCCCCTCTCCACACACACATGCACACACTCACAGACACACTCTGGGGCTTTACCTTAGGATCCCGGTCAGGTGCGTGTGAGCCGGGGAAGGGAGCAGAGAAGAGGGCGTAGGAGATGGCAGGAGAAAACTAACAGAGGCCGGAGGAAAAAACGAAAACAAAAATCCCCTTGAAACCCAAATACCACCTGCGATGAAACTGCAAGTGGAAAGAATAGGAGAAATGGGAGCAAGTAGCTCAAAATTCCAGAAGGAGAAATGAGGCCTTTCAAACCTCCCAAATGAACCCCTACCTGAAAGCTTTCACTTTAACCAACTCGGACCCTCTTCGCCTGGGGCCCAGCTGGTCAGGGAAGTCCCACGGAGAGGATCCGAGCCAGTGGGTGGAAGTGCAGGCGGATAAAAGTTGGGGAGAAGGAAGCATCAGTCCCCAAGAGTCAGTGGTTTAAGATTAAGTTGTAAATATAAATTAGAATAATCCTACATAATATTTAAATGTGTACGTATTCTGGAATTTAAAAAGTGGAACATGGTAAGCGTCGAATACTGTGTTATGATTGTTATCCATTTAGCACTGAATGAACGGCACCAGTGGCCCAGGTGACGGGAGGGGTTTGACCCCAGCTCTGCCCTTAGTTTTTCCCTCGATCCAGTCAGGAAGGCCTTCCTGGTTTCCGGGTATCTGTGGGCATCCATCTTCCCCAGGAGAGGAGAACTGCTTGGGAGTGGTCACTCTGTGTGTGTGTGTATGTGTTTGTGAGGCGAGGGCCCTCCTGGGCTTGGTGGTACAGGGACTCAGGCAGAGGTAGGCCCGGCCAGTTGCCATGGCACCCGGGGGAGGTGGGGGGTGGAAAGCAAGCAGGCCCTGGGGCTCTCGGAGAGCTAAAGCCTGATTTGCCGGGAGTTGGGAGGGGACCAAAGTGGAGGGATGGGGGGGGCGGTTCTGAATCTCCCTGGGAGTAGAAGGAAAACAGGGCCCAGCGTGTCTCCAGGGTCCGCTGGGCTGGAGAGCTTATTGAGGCCTAGCTCTGATCGACCCCTCAGTTCCCATGTTCTCTTCTGTACTTGTGGAGGATGACTTGGGCCCATGTTGGGGGAAGAGGGCCAGGGAGTAGGGCCCGGTCACCTGGTACCTAAACCCACCCTCTGGGCCCACCACCTTCTCCCCAGGCTTCACTCACACTGCTTCTCCCTAGCTGTGACCCAGAAAGGGCCCCGTCAGGTGAGGGGAAGTGTGGGGGTGGAGAGGGCAGGAGGGGTGTTTAGGGCTAGAGCCATAGAGAAGCAGCATGGCGTAGTGGATAGAGCAAGGGCCTGGGAGTCAGAAGGTCATGGGTTCTAATTCTGTCTCTGCCATTTCTCTGCTGTATGACCTGGAACAAGCCCCTTTACTTCTCTGTGCCTCAGTTACCTCATCTGTAAAATGGGGATTGAGACTGGGAGCCTCCCGTGTCCAACCTGATTGGCTGTATCTTCTCCGGCACTTAGAACAGTGCCCTGACTTGCTCCCTTTGCTCTTCCAGCTCCCTCCCAGCCCCACAGCACTTATGTATATATCTGTAATTTTATTTATTTGTATTGATGCCTGCCCATTCCTCCCCCACCCCAAGACTGTGAGCTCGTTGTGGACAGGGATTGTCACTATTGTTGTATTGTTCTTTCCCAAGCGCTTAGTACAGTGCTCTGCACACAGTAAGCACTTAATAAATATGATTGAATGAATGAGTGCCTGGCACATAGAGCTTAACAAATATTAATATTATTATTAATAAGACCCAGCCCATTTTCCCCAGTGGAAGGTGAGGGGAAGGATTCTCGGGGAGGAGCTAATGCTGGGGTTCGGGGGGGTGGCCTAGAAGGATGCATGCAGGGGGAGAAAGAAGGGTGCTGCCTCTCCCAGGGACATCAGCAGTCTAGGGAGTCGGGGGTGACTGTTCAGAGGATAAAATCCGCCCCCCCCCTCCAACGAACTCCTCTGTAAGTCTTCCCTCATTGGTCTCTTTTCTCACAGATTAGCAGCCAAAAGTTTGGGTAGCCAGTCCATCCCTAGGGGGTCCCTGGGTGAGTGCCCAGAGACGCATAATTGACTGTGTCCGTCTCAAGATTTGTAGTTGTAGAGAGAGTATTTGTAAAAGCACTTACTGCGTGCAGAGCACTGTACTAAGGAACTGGAAAAAGTGTAAGGGATGAGGCTTTGCCTATAGATCAGACCTAGGCTCGACAATTATCTGGAGCATTGGAGCCAAAACCAAGGCACTTGAGCATCAGTAATTCAGGTATTTCAAGTGAAAGCGGCATTCTGGCTTGAAATAGCCGAGGAATTGAAGTCAAGCTATATTTCGAAACCTAAAATATCCAGATGATTTGGAGAAACGGACTGCTTCTCCCTGGCTTAAAGTGTCTGTCCGGGTCTCTGACTCTGTCTCTCTGGATCTAGGGATCTGGACATCCTGGGATCGGGGTGCTGGACTGGTTATGGGGTGGGGGTGGGAGAGAGACTCTCGGTCGGCTCAGGCAGGGAAAACACGGGAGGCGCCAGACAGACGCAGCTCGGGGAGGTGGAGGTAGAGGGAGGGAGGCCTTTGACCTGGCCGGGGGCGGGCGGGGGGCTGGAGGCCGGTTACCGGTCGCACACGGTCCCCGGCCCCCCCGAGCTCTTCCAGCCTTTCGGGGTAAATCGGGGCGTCGTGTGAATCCGACGAATCCCGAAGCTTGCAACTTGAAAGGGAAGGAGAAGGAGGGCGAAGGCCTCGCAGGGCCTGAATCCGGGAGAAACGCGCCGTCGGCTGGGTCTCCCCCCTCCCTCCTCACTCAACCCGGGGGTCCCCTATCCAGTCGTGTCTCCCCAAGGGTCCCGGGGGGGTCGGGCGGCGTGGAAATGCGGCGGGAAGAGGCTCAGGAAAAAGACGCGGGGATAGGAGGGCCCGGACTAGGGAATGCGTGCGAGTGTGTGTGTATCTGGGCGTGTTGTGTGTGCGTGGGTATGAGCGTGAGCGCGCTTGCATGTATATCTTTGTGTCTGGGAGGGTGTGAGGGTGTGTTCGTACGTGAGTGGGTGCCTGTGTGGGGTGCGGGGGTGAGAATTTTAAAGAGCAAGCTTCGGGGAGCTTCGGCACACACAATCACGCACCAACGGGGATGGCTCCCCTTCGAGAGGGCACGGGTTGTTGCTGTTGCGGGGGGCCCATCTCGACGCTACGCGGTGCACAGTTGTGGCCACAGTTGTGGAGTGAGACGGGGCGGCTGGTTTCGCCCGGCTGCAGGGGCGTTGCCCGAAGGGGTTTTCCCCGAGGGGCGTTATTCCGGGGGAAGGGCAACTTCCCCCAATGGCCGCGGCCGGTCCCGACAACACCTCGACCGGTCGATGCGGGATGGGGGGTGGGGGGTCAGTGGGGGTAAAGGCAATCTCTCCGGGGGGCGGGGAGACTGGACCGGGTCGGAGAAAGTCTCTGGGACCATGTTCCTTCGCTGGCGGAGCCAAGGGGAGAGTTTTATTTTTGTTTCTTTATCCTTTCAAACATTGGATTTTGTGGCTTTGCCAGCGTCTGAGATAATCATCAAAATAATCAGAGGGCCAGAAGGCGGTACTCGCCGTTGTCTACCTCTCTCGTACCCAGGAGATAGTTGCAAGGAAGAGTCCAAATTCCACCAAACCCAGATTCATCTGAGACATTAACTTGCTGTTTTGGTGAATGATAAATATCAGGAATCCTACGGTGATCCGAGAGGATCCGGGAAGACCACTCGTCTCCCTAAAGAATTAGCCCAATTTCCACTTCGCCCCCCTTCCCCCCCAAAAAGCTAGGAGCCCCGGGAGGGATGGGGGGAATCCCCTTAACTTTTAATAAACGTCTCCCCTCCCCGCTTAATAAATACCACTTCTACGGAACCGCCCCCTCCTCTAGGACTCAGCCGGCCATAGGGCTAACGAGGGTTGGGCTGGTAAGGTTAGGCTGGTGACCAGTTTTCTCCCCTTGCCCTTCCACTCGTGCCCACCCCCCAGAGTTGTTTTTTTTTTTTCATAAAAAAGAAACGTCACCTGGTAGGGGCGAGGAGGGGGCAGGGCGGGAGGGGAACCCAGTTCCGACGAGAGACGTTTTCGGCCGTTTACGGGCGAGCAGTAAAAGTTACGAGGTGGAGAGATTTACAAGGGGGCTTCTCGGGGCTGGCGGCCCCACGGGGCGCGTGGGACACCGCCGACCGGCCGCTTTCATCTTCAGTGAGCCGTTCAGTAGAGTCCCCCCGCCCCTTCCCCTTCCCGCATTCATTCGGTCGTATTTACTGAGCGCTTACTGTGTGCAGAGCACTCTACTGAGCGCTCGGGAAAGTACAGTGCAGCCATAAATACTGGGTTCACGGCAGCGTGGCCCAGCGGCAAGAGCCCGGGCCTGGGAGTCAGAGGTCGTGGGTTCTAATCCCGCCTCCGCCACCTGTAGGCTGTGTGACCTTGGGTAAGCCGCTTAACTTCTCTGTGCCTCAGTTACCTCATCTGTAAAAAGGGGATTAAGACTGGGAGCCCCACGTGGGACAACCTGATTACCTGGTATCTCCCCCCAGAGCTTAGAACAGTGTTTGGCACATGGTAAGCGCTTAACAAATACCGTCATTATTCTAAACGGTGACGTTCCCCAGCATTAAATAGGAACATAGAGCCTCTCTCCCTCTCGGGATCCTCGGAGCGGTCTGGGCTGGAGGCTGCGGGACCGGCCGGTCCCGTCGGAGAAGTCACCGCGAAACGCATTCGCAGCGGCCCTGGATGGTTTTATGCGGGGGTCCCTCCCCCAACCCACACGCAGCCCCCAAACCCACCCAAACCGGGTCTTTATCTCCCCCCGCCCGCTCTCCGGAGCCCCGCACACGTATGTCCCGGGCGTTCCCGAGGCCTGCGGGCCAAGGCTGCCCTCCGACCCGGCCCCGCCGCCCTTCCGCCCCGCGGTTGCGGGCGACAGAGGTGGAAAACGGGTCTCGGGGGTCTCCGGGGGTCCCCAGGGCGTTCCGGGGGGCAGACGACAGGCCGGAAAGGTTAGTTACTGAATGTGGCGCCCGGCCTGCTTGGGCAAGGAGCTCGGCTCCCTCCTTCCCCTGGAAGGGAGCCTTGCGTTTGCAACTTGAAGAGTGGGGGATCGGGGGTCGGGTAGTTAAGAGAGGTGGAGCGGAAAATAGAGGGTGGGGAGGGGGCTGGGGGTCCGGGGTGGTGGGTTTGAGAAGCTCCTAAGCCCCGAGGCGGCTTCCGTTCTGATTGAGATCCCTCTCCCCGTCCCCTCCTTCTGCAAGATTTGGAGGAGGTGCTGGATTCTGCGGAGGGGGGAATTATGGTCAGCGGCCCGGGGGTCTGCGGGGCGTGTGCGTGTAGTTATGCGGAGTATGATGCACGGGCGAGGCTGGGGGCGAACGCGTGTTACCGTGTGTGCGCCCGCGAGTGTCGTTTTGTGCGAAGGTGTGTGCGGCTGGATGGCCGTCTGGGTGAGGCTGCAGGTGAAATGTGTCGGTGGGTGAGCGGGCGTGCCAGTTCAACGCGGGTGTCTGGGCGAGTGAACCGGTCCACGGGCGAATGCGTATCCGCGTGCGGGTGTGAGTTTGCACACGGGCTGCGAATGCACGTCGGCGGGGGACATTAGCTTTCCGGTTAAGTTAAAGTAGCTGCCGAGAGACAGGGCCGACTCGGCGTGGGCAACTCGCCTCCGACGAAATCTCGCATGGGGCTAAAGGGGCCTGAAGGGTCCCAACCCGCCTCGGAGCTCCCTCCCCAACTCAAACTCGCACTTACTCTCCCCCCCCGGGCCCGGAGGCGTCCACCCACTGGAGCAGCCGAACTCAGGACCGGTCCTCGGTGGCGATCTGAGCCTCTGTCCCCCCTGCAGGCCAAGGCCGCGGCCCCCCAGGACCCCCAGGACCCGCAGGGACCCCTCGGGGGTGAGAGACGTTTCCTCGGGACGGGCGAAGAGGGGATCTGCACGTTTCGTGCTTCGTGTGGGCATCTCTGGTCAGCTGAGCCGGGCCGAGCTGAGAGCTCCGGTGTGGCTCCCTCCGTTTGCGTTAGGATTTAGGGCTGGGGGAGGCGGGGTCGGGTGGAGGCAGGCAGGCTCGCTGCAGCCAGGGATAGACTCACTGCAGCAGGGGGAGGGGAAGCTCACTACGTCCTGGCCGGCCACACTGCAGCCTGGTGCAGATGTGGACAAGTCGGGAGTGACGCCGCCTGGGCAGTGTAGACGCTGTAGGTGACTCTGGGTGTGTGTACTTGTGTAACTGTGCCGAAGGAAAACAGGGCCGGGGAAACAGAGAGACCTTCCAGGTGGAAGACCTATCTCTGGCCCTGCCCCTCTCCCAGCTTTAGCAGGGGGTCGGGGGCCCTGTGGGCCAAAGCCCGGGACGGGGGTCTTTGCTCGGCCGGTTTTCTCAGGACACCCAGACCTCGAAAGTCCACCAAGATTGTCTTCAATCTACAGCTTAGTACAGTGCTGGACACATATTATGCACTTAACAGATGCCATTATTATTTACACAGATATATTTATAATAATACTATTATTATTTATGATAATAATAAAGTCAAGCAAAAAGTGGACTTTGAGCCGGGGAGACTCCACTGCCTCGTCGTCCTCTGTACCGTGACAGTGTCGGTTATTTTTTGCTGTAAATCCGCAGGCGGGGGCCTCCGGGCCCAGCCCAGGATAAATGGGAAGGAGACAGGAAAGTTAGCGGCCCCAGGGAAGGGGAGGAGGAAGAGAGAGCCCTCAAAATCCCCTTGGATCACTCTTCCCCCGAGTTCCCTCTTCCCATACCCATAACCAAAGCCTAGGGTAGATTCTCAGGAGCCGGGGCCGGGTTCGGGGGGAATAGTTATGAAAGTGTTTTCGTGTGCCGGCACGGGTAAGGAAACGCACCTCTGTGTGAGAGTGCGGAAATGCATGTGGCATTGAAAGTGGAGGTGTGAACGTGTATTTGAGTGTGTGTGAAGATTGACCGTTGGGTGTGACCTGTTGACGTGGGGGTCTGTGAATGTCTGTGTGGGTAGTTGCACTCTTGGAGGGACCGTGGGGAAGTGTGTGGCTGTTCCTCTGCCTCGGCATAGTCGTCTGAATATGTATGTCTATTTATAATGTGCCGTGTTGACACTGACCTGACCCAAGCCCCCACGCAGAAGCACCTGAGGCAAAAATCTCCCCTGCGAGTGGCCGGGGGCGTCAGGCCAGGGTTGGGTCAGTATTTATCTGGGCCCGGGCCTGGGCCCGGCTGAGCTGTCACACCGCCAGAGGGGCCGAGGGCAATAGCGTTCACCCATGGCATCAGCCCCAGAAGCCGCCCCACTGCTGCCCCTCCCACTACTTGCTGATTCAGCAGGGGACTCACCTCCCTGCTGCCAGAGACCCCTGCCGCACGTGACCCCCCTCCCCACCCCCAACCCAAACTGTCCTGCTCTGGAGTGAGAAGAGATAAAATCCGGAGGCATCGCCAAAGGTCAAATTTTCCATCCCTCTGCCTCTGGGCGGTCATCCCACCTTCCCCTTCCCCAGGAAACTAAGACCCTTGTTTATTTTCTGTCCCCCACAGTCACTGTCCATCCTCCCCCCGGCCCTCCTCCTCTTCCTCCTCCAGCCTCAGTAGCTACTACGCGTCTTGACCAAACACGGCATCTGGCTCTCTCCCTTTGGTGGCGGCGAGAAAACCGAGCCAGGGGTCGTGGGAAGGGCGGACCCGGAGAAGCTGGGAGATGGGTCTGCCCGGGGTCCGTGTGAATGGTGAATGAGCTGCTGAGACCGAGGGCGGCGATAACCATCCCGACTCCCACTCGGCTGGTGACTGGGCTCCGGGATCAGGGGGAAGCTCCCCGGGAGCAGGCCTGACCGGAAAGGCCGGTTGGGTCCTCTGCTGGTGGAGGCTGCGTGCGTGGGTGGACGGGAGGGGGGAGGGGGAAGGGAAGGAGCACGAGCTCTTTGTCACCTTCGCCTTGGGTATCTGGGGATCGGCTGGAAGGGAGGGGCGGGACCTGCCCACCCAATCCCCTGGGGAGATGGGAAAGGGATGGTGGCTGGGACCTGGTTGTGGCTTGGGGTGCTGTCTTGCTCTTTTCCCGGCTCTTTGTGGGCTGGTTGGTTGCGTGTGTATGTGTGTGTGTGGGGGGGGTGTCTGTGAGAGTGGGTGAGTGCATGTGTGTGTGTTTGGGCGAGGCTGTGTGTCTCAGCCGGAGTGTACGGAAGTGCACAAGAATGGGTATGCAGGAGTAAGTGTGGACATGTGACAGTAGGTGTGAGTGTGAATGAGGTATGCTCCCAGGTGAGGGTGAGGTGTATGTGTTTGTGTGTGAGTGAGTGAGTGAGTGAGTGAGTGAGTGAGTGAGTGAGTGAGTGACTCCATTGGTAAAAACTAGATTCTTAAAGAGGCAGACCAGGAGAGACTGGGCCAGTTTGGTCCTGCCTTCTTCCACCCCTGGGCCCTGCTGGGAGCCCCTGTAAAAATAGAAAGAAAACATGTCCTCCCTGCCCCTCTCCCTCCCTTGCACAAGGCCACACCCCATCGCCTTTCTCATTAGGAAGAAGAAAATATTCGGTACGTTGACGACTCTCCTCCCAACCCCCCTCCCCCCAAGCCTCCCACCCTGCTCCACCTTGTTGAAGGCCACAGGTTCCGTGCTCATGATCGAATCCCCCTCTCTTCCTTCTTGCGGCCTACACAGGCCCAGGGAATCCTGTTCCCTCTCTCTCTCTCTCTCGCTGAACTGGAAGGCTTTGGGAAGCAAGGAATGCTCTCTCCCTCCCCCTGAACAGACAAGGGTGTCTGTCTCCCTCCTCAAACCCCAAGATCAAACAGCAGGGGAAGCTGGAGTCAGGGAATGAGAGGAGAGATGTATGAATTGTACATTCCAAGCGCTTAGTACAGTGCTCTGCACTTAGTAAGCGCTCAATAAATATTATTGAATGAATGAATGCATGAGAGGAGAGAAGCAGTGTGGCATACTGGTTTCATTCCAGTAGAGTCAAAAGGACCTGGACTCTAATTCTGGCTCCGCCGCTTGTCTGCTATGTGAATTTGAGCAAGTCACTTAGCTTCTCTGTACCTCAATTCCCTCATCTGTAAAATGGGGATTAAGACGGTGAACTCCATGTGGGACATGGCCTATATCCACACTGATTATCTTTTATCTACCTCAGTGGCTAGTACAGTGCCTGGCACTTGGTAAGCACTTTATAAATACCATAAAAAAGAGGTGCCAAACCCCAACCAATAATCTCAGAGGGTTATGGGATGTGAGCTCTGGCCCTCTGACCTGGGCTTCTTGACCTTTTCCTCCAAATCAGGTGGGTCTTTGCTCAACCTGGCTTCAGCCTCCTGAGAGAAAGGGGCCTGCTACTTTAAACCATCAAGAGGATATGGCCCTAAAAGTTATTTCTTTGTCTAAACCACGGTGGAGCTGATTCTCCTCCCTCTCCCGGTTTTTATTTTAAAAGTCCTCCCACATCTAGCCGACGGCAATCCTCTCTTCTGCCAGTCCTGGTATAGACTGACAAGCCTCTTCTAGAGGGTGGAGGGAATCTCTTCCCAGCCGGTGGACATCCTACCCATCCCTGGGCTAGGTGAACCCAAGTCAAGAGGCCCCCACGGAATCCCACTGCTGAGATACCAGCAGGCCTATCTATAGGCCCGCTGTGGGCTCCTTTTCTCGATATGAAGGACCCCAACCAAATAAAGCTAGGCCCAGCCTGTCCACCTCTGCAAAACAGTTCTGCCGCCACTCCTAGGTTTCTGTGCTTGCTCCCAGGGCCTGGGCCGTGTCAGAATCAGTGTAGCCTAGTGGATAAAGCACGGACCTGGGAGTCAGAAGGACCTGGGTTCTAATCCCTGCTCTGCCACTTGTCTGCTGTGTGACCTTGGGCAAATCACTTAGCTTCTCTGTGCCTCAGTTCATCTATAAAATGGGGATTTAAGACTGTGAGTCCCACATGGGACTGGAACTGGGTCCAACCCAATTTGCTTGTATCCACCCCAGCGCTTAATAGAGTGCCTGGCACATAGTAAGCGCTTAATAAATACTACAGTTATTATTATTGTGGCTTTCACCCGAGGACCCCGAATCCTTGGTTGGGCCTCCAGCTTCAAGACTTAGCCCCACAGCTTCAGGGGCTCCAGGTTGTGACCGCGCTCACTGCATGGCTGGTAGGGACTTGAACAGGAAGCTGCAGTTCCTGCATTTTCCCTTCTCCCAACCTCCAGGACTCCTTCGCCTCTGGAGAGATGGAAGTGGGGAGGGGCGGGAGGTGGTGGGGGGAGGATCTCCGCAGGGTTGCCCAACCACCCGATGTGCTGGGGGACCCTGTTCTGCAGGAGTGAGGAAACACAGTGAAGGGTTAAGAAGCAGGAGTCTGGCCGGGCCAGCCGACACCACTGGATGAATCAATACCCGGGAATGGGTGGGCGGGCTGTCAGTATTTATTGAGCGCTTACTGTGTGCAGAGCACTGTACTAAGAGCTTGGGAGAGTAGAAAATAACAATAAAAACAGACACATTCCCTTCCCACAACGAGCTTACGGTCTAGAGGGGGAGACAGACGTTAATATAAATAAATTACAGATATGTATTTAAGTGCAGTGGGGCTGAGAGCGAGGATGAGTAAAGGGAGCGAGTCAGGGTGACGTGAAGGGAGTGGGATGAGAGGAAAGAAGGGCTTAGTCAGGGAAGACCTCTTGGAGGAGGTGTGCCTTCAATAAGGTTTGGAATTGGGAGAGAGTACGCTTCCCCCCACCCAGGGACCCTCGTTAGATGATCTCCTGAGACAGGGTTGGGGGCTGAGGTTGTGGAGCTGAGCTGGGGAGATTCCTCGAGAGATGTATGAGCCTGGTGGAAAGAACAGGAACCTGGGAGTCAGAGGACCTGGGTTCTAATCCTTGCTCAGCCAACTGCTTGCTATGTGACCTTGGGCAGGACACTTAACTTCTCTGTGCCTCAGTTCCTTCAACTGTAAAGTAGGGATTAAATCCTATTCTCCTGACCAAAGACCAAAGTTGACTTTCGTTCCTTTGGTTGTCCAGCTGGTAAACTCGATTTTCCCTCCTCCGCTTTGTCCAGGGAGAACCGGGAGTATACAGATCTCTGAAAGCTTGTTACGGGCAGGGGATGTGTCTCTTAATTCCGTTGTGTCGTATTCTCCTAAATGCTTAGTATGGTGCTCTGCACAAACTAAGGCTCAACAAATAAGACTACACTAGCGTATCAGCCAGATCATTCAGGCCCCCCAACACACACTGGTTTCGGGCAAAAGTGGGTTATTTGGGGGTGGAAAATTGAGGTCAAAGCTTATTCTGAGGCCCAGATCATCTGGCTGATTTGCAGGTGTTATCCCAGCCCCTTCCCCGGGTATTGAGGGACTCGAGTAAGTTTCGCTTTAGAAGTCGGTGTGCACTACCAGCTGGGGGGCTGCGGTGCCCCCCTACCTCGTGGGGAGCTGGCGATAGGTGAATGCAGGGAGTTTGACGTGCAAATGAGCAGAGCGGGCCTCCCGGGATTCCTGTGGCGGAGAGAGGCGAGCCAGAGCCCCGAGGGCCTGGCAGCTCACGGGTGGGGGGAAGGGAAGGGACCGGGGAGGGTGGGGGGCTGGGGAGGCGCGAGGGGGGGGGGCAGGGGGCTTTTCTGGGGATCGTGGGCAGGTCCTCGCTCGGGGGTCCAGAGTTCCCGGGGAATCCAGAAGGGGGCAGAGCGTCCCCCATCAAACGTTCCCCAATCAGGCCCAGGCCTTGCCCCCCACCTACTTTCATTCCAACGTATTTAATAATAATAATAATAATGATGAGGTTGGTATTTGTTAAGCGCTTCCTATGTGCAGATCACTGTTCTAAGCGCTGGGGGAGATACAGGGTCATCAGGTTGTCCCACCTGAGGCTCACAGTCTTAATCCCCATTTTCCAGATGAGGTCACTGAGGCACAGAGAAGTTAAGTGACTTGCCTACAGTCACACAGCTGACAAGTGGCAGAGCCGGGATTCGAACCCTTGACCTCTGACTCCCAAGTCCGTTCTCTTTCCACCGAGCCATGCTGCTTCTCTAGCTTTATTGAGCGCTTACTATGGGCAAAGCATTGTACTAAGCGCTCGGGAGTGTAGAACAGAACAATAAACAGATTTAGAGGAGCGAAATGCCTCCGCGGGACCAGGCTTGGGGACCTGCCCGTGGAATCCTCAGTTCTTGTCAGCACAGGCCACCGAGGCCAGATAACCCATGCACAAGGCCCGTATCACTCAAACAATCGACTCGATTTGCCACTCGGCTTTGCCGATGCAGATCCGGGCTGAGTCAGTCGGTCAGTTAACCGTATCTGTTGAGCGCTTACCTTGTGCGGAGCACCGTACTAAGCCCTTGGAAGACAGTATAACAATAAACAGACACATTGGCTGCCCACAAGGAGCTGACAGTCTAGAGGCGGAGAAGGCTCATATGGAGCTGGAGAGGAAGCTTGGAGATTGTGGGCTGTGCGGAGCAGAAGCTATTTGGAGGGAAGCAACGTGGCCTGGTGGTAGAGCCCGGATCTGGGAGTCAGAAGGACCTGGGTTTTAATCCCAGTTCTTCCACTTGTCTGCTGAGTGACCTTGGGCAAGTCACTTCACTCCTCTGGGCCTCAATGACTTCATTTGTAAAATGGGGATTAACAATGTAGGACACGGACTGTGTCCAACCTGATTAGTTTGTATCGGCACCCGTGCTTAGTACAGTGCCTAGCACGCAGTAAGTGCGTAACAAATACCATTTAAGGAAAAAAAAAGCCCGAAACAAGCAGGGAACCTTTCCTTGGCCTTCAGGTCATGTTGTATATGCACGTGTGTGCGACTGCATTCTTAGTTCGCGCAGGCACACATATGTAAACAATACTACCCGAGTGAACCCACAAACACACACACACACACATACAGATACACGGAGTCCCACACAATCACCCTCATGCACATTCCCCAGCTATGATATGGATCTGGCCCAGCGGTCTGCTCTCGATCCCCCTTCCCCACAAAGAGCTCCGTTTGCATACGTAAAATATAGCCTCCCCCTCCTTCCCCTGGCCCCCAACCCCCTCTGCATGTTTGTGTCCTATGGGGAGAAGAGCCGGGTTTCATTTTTATTTCATTTTATTTTTATTCCGGGCCTAATCTCTGCCCTAGGGCTTCCACCCAACGCTCTGCACCCCGCCCCACCCCCCAAATCCAGTTGCTTAAATTTCTTTTTAACTAATTAATGACCGGGTGGGCCGGACACACAGGAGGCTTAATTGTCATCTGCGGTTCCCGTTCATCTGTCCGTCCATCCGTCCAACCTGGAACCACAGAGAGCACAGAACGGCCCCGTGGCTGATCGGATGGGGTGGACAGAACTGAGAACCCGGGCCCTGGCCCCCAGGGCCGAGCGAGAACCGGAGACAATTTGAAGCAAATCAATCCGAAACGCTGACGGGGCTGCGGGGCAGATGGTCCATCTGGGTGTTGGTATGTCTACACATCCAAATTATTCCCTTCATTTGGGGCCCGCAATGGCCTGAAATAATGCCTTACTTCAGGCCGAAGTGAATCTGTGGGCCAGTGATATAAATAATTCACATGTGGTCCTATATATACTCTATCTGTGCATGTTTTTAGTTTTGAGTAGCTGAAGTGGAGATCTGTGCCCACACAAGGAAAGTAAAGTGTTTTATTGGGATAAACATCCACCTCATTCGATTCAAAATATCTCCAAAACACTTTGACGTGAAGAATTTAGAAAATGGAGGCTTCGGTTATCCTGAATTAGAAATCGGCCCTCATTTCGGAGGTGGGGGGAATATATCTGTGTGTGGGTGTGTAATGGGAGCAAATAGACCCTGCCTTTTGCTCCCCAAAACATTAACTTCTACTCGGATAAATACGGCATTCCCAGCTCCGCCTCTCCCCTTCTTTTCCCCCTCCCTCTTACCCCCTCCCCCCCCCCCATTCTGAGCGGTTTTTTTTCTACTCCTAATACCCTTACACTGTAAATACTTAGGCATTTTATGAATTAATACCGAGCGTACACGCTAGTTATGAAAAGGAGCAGTCTGCCGGGGGGAGAGAGGGAGGAGAGCGAACGGAGCAGGGAGTAATTGGACAAAGATTTAAGAGCAAGAAAGAAATTGCGTTAACCTGGCTCGACATGAAAGGTTTCGGTTTAATCGTTTAGAGGAAAATTACCGCCCGGAACACCTGAGAGAGCTGTTTTCCCCGTAACTCGAGTTAATTAGAGTCCCTGCCCCCGGCCCCCTCCCTCCTCAAAATAAACGCGCTAAAGGGGGGCTGGGGGAGGGGAATTGAGGAAAGGGGAGGTGGGAGGGGAGGCCTAGAGCCCTCTCTGCTTATGATTAAACCAAAATCAATCGTCGGGGTCCTGGTCTTGGAAAGCAGGGATATTCTGGGGTCTGTCCCCTTCCTCAGTCAATCAATCAACAGTATTTATTGAGCACTTACTATGTGTACAGTGCCGTGCGAAGAGTTTAGGAGAGAACAATATAAGTTGGTAGACGCATCCCCTGTCCAGTTTACAGTCTAGAGGGAGTTCACAGCCTAGCGGGGGGCTCTACAGATCCTACCTCTGGTTTTTTATAAAGCACCCAGAGAGTGAGAATAGGTTGCATTGTGCTGCTCCTTGTTGAGTCTTACCCAAGGTCACAATGGCAGGCAAATGGAAGAGGTGGGATTAGAACCCAGGTCTGCTGACTCCCAGGTCTGTACTCTTTCCACTAGGCTATGCTGTTTCCTCTTTAGTTTGAACTAAAGGATTAAATTATAGGCTGAAAAGTGAAGTTTCCACAGAGCAGGGTGTCAGGGCAGTGCCTGGAGAGGGGCAGAGGCAACTGAACACGTTTTTCATACACAGTTTGGCTAGAATGTGAAGAGGGAATTTGGGAATATTCTTGCAAATGGCCACTTTATCCGAAGAAACTACATCTGTGTGATGTCAGAACAGGTGAGCATGAGGGGAGGCTTTTGACCCAAAGGAAAGAGATTGAGCCTCAAAATCAGGAGACCTGAATTCTACCCCCAGCTCTACCACTGGCCTGCTCTGTGACCTTGGGCAAGTCACTTAACCTCTCTGGGCCTCAATTTCAATGGTGATAATATACCTATTCTCCTTTCTTAATCAATCACTGGGTATTTATTGAGTGCTTACTGTGTGGAGAGCACTGTAATAAGTGCTCGGGAGAATACGATATAACAGAGTTGGTAGATAGGTTGCCTACCTACAAGCTTAAATTGTGGGCTTTGTGGGACAGAAACTGCATCTAGTCTGATTATTCAGTATCTATCCCAGTACTTGGGTGCTTTGGCACATCACAAGTGCTTAATAAATACCGCAATTACTATCAATTATTAAGACAGCACAAATTTTCCCTAACGTAAGGTTTCATAAAGATCCCATACCCGCGTTATAAGGGAACTGGATGCATGTTGACCCCAAAGTCCGAGTGATCCAGAAAATTTAGACTGCAGAGATTTTTACCTGCAGCCCCCAAATTGGTGAAAATCCACCTGAACCCTCTCATTTTCTTGGGGAACAACATCTAAGTGAGTCAGCGAGGTGAGGGAATTAGCTGGATAATTCAGACCAAAAAAAAAACCACCTGCTGGGCTATGCAGATGAAAGGAGTTTAAGATTAAGTGAACTGGAAAATGGCCACAGTTACCTGTTGTATGCTTTCTTTTAATGGTATTTGTTAAGTGCTTACTATGTGCCAGGCACTGTACTAAGCGCTGGGGTTACAAGGTAATCAGGTTGGACACGGTCAATGTTCCCCATGGGGCTCACAGTCTTAATTCTCATTTCACAGATGAGGTAACTGAGGCCCAGAGAAGTTAAGTGGCTGGCCCAAGGTCACATACCAGACAAGCGGCGGAGCAGGATTAGAACCTAGGTCCTTCTGACTCCCAAGCCTGTGCTCACCTAAGGACACAGTGTTTCCCATAGTGCTGGTGAAGAACTGGATTGGGCATATGAGTGTATGTGGTGGTGCTGTTGTGTTTGTATATATGATTTTGATGGAATGAACATATGTTTGAACATTATTTGGATAATTCAATCAATGCTATTTACTGAGTGTTTGTTGTGTGTACGGCACTGTACTAAGCACTTGAGCGAGTACAATTTAACAGAGTACGTAGACACTTTCAACTGCGCATAGTGAGCTTACAGTCTAGAGGAGGTGTCTTCATTCTCTATTTCACCGGTGGAGAGCTGGCCCTAGGGGAGGAAGTGACCACCTTAGTCTTTCCACATGTCTTATGTGTATGTGAACTGTGATGAGCATGGGAATCTGAAGGTGTATTTTGGTTAGGGAAAAGGGACACGAGTACGCTTATGAGGGTGTTTGGGGACATAAGTGCATGACCTCAGTTTGTGTGTGATTTGGAGGAGTTGGTTATATACAGGTATTGATTTATTCTCTGCTCCTGATAGAAATCTGATGTGAGTGTGTGCTTTCTCAGTCTTCCCTGTCCCTCTGTCCCGGACCTGGTCAGGAGCCATCTGGACCCATAGGAATCTGGCCGGTCCAGGGAGCAGATGACTCGGGAGATAGGGATTTGCACATGAAAAAGCCTCCCAGGCCTCTTCTCCCAGAACCCCCAGGACCCCGTGACACCAGGCCCCTCTCCACCCTGCTCCCTCAGAGATAAAGCAAATTCCTGAATACCCCCCACCCCCCCGGGCAGGCAGGCAGCCCCTCGACGGAATGCTACCTGGGAACCCAGACAGGTGAGAACAGTAGTAAAAAAACCCTGTGATATTCGTTAAGCGCTTGCTATGTGCCAGGCACTGTACTAAGCACTGGGGTGGATACAAGCATATCGGGTTGGATGCAGGCCCTCTCTCGCGTGAGACTCACATTCTTAGTCCCCATTTTACAGATGAGGGAACTGAGGCACAGAGAAGCAGGTGACTTGCCCAAGGCCACACAACAGACAGGTGGCAGAGCGGGAATACAACCCACGATCTTCTGACTCCCAGACCCGTGCTCTGTCTACTACACAGTAATGGTTGCTGTAGTAGTGATAGAATTTGTTTTTTATGGTATATGTTAAAAGGCTGCTATGTGCCAGGCACCATAGTAAGTGCTGGGGTGGATAGAAACTAATCAGATTGGATGCAATCCCCGTCCCACATGGGGGCCACAGCCTTAATCCCCATTTTACGGATGAGGGAATTGAGGCACGGAGGAGTGGAATGACTTGTCCAAGTTCACACAGCAGACAAATGGTGGAGCCGGGATTAGAATCCAAGTCTTTCTGACTCCCATACCCGAGCTCAAGCCGCTGGGCCACGCTGCTTCTTTATGACTGAGTGCCTACAGACTACGGTGCACCGTGAGAGTAAAATCCTTGGAAAGTAGTGTGGCCTAGTGGAAAAGAGATGGAGAGCGACCTAGTGGAAAGAACACGGGCCTGAGAGTCGGAGGACCTGGGTTCTAATACCTGCTCCACCGCGGGTCTGCCGTGAGACCTTGGGCAAGTTACTTCTCGGTACCTCGGTCACTCATCTGCAAAGTGGGCATCCAATTCCAGGTCTTCCACCTACTTAGATTGTGAGCCCCGTGTGTGATCTGATGATCTTGTATCTATCCCAGAGTTTAGTACAGCATCCAACGTGGTATCCTTGTATCTACCCCAGCACTTAGGATAGCGCTTAACAAATACCACTATTATTACTATTACAGTGCTTAGCGCTTAACAGATAACACAATTATTAAGTACAACAGAAACCCAAGTCATGTTTCCTGCTCACAAAGAGTTTGCACTCCAATAGGGGAGCCAGATGGAAATATTCACAAGCAGTGGAATCAGAATAAATAAAATACAATGTTTGGTCTACATGTATACGTGGGCGCTGGGGATGAACATAAATAAATGCATAAATGCAAGAGGCGGCAGAAAGGTCGATAAGACTCCGGATATTGATGGTTAGGGGGGAATGGCTTGTCGGGAGGAGGTCAAACGGGATCCTCCCCTGTCGCAGGCCCGCTCGCTCCGCCCGAGCTCTCTCTCCTGGCTGTTCTTTAAAGTGGGGAGGGGCCCGAGAGGCCTTTCAATCTGTTGTTGCAAAGGGAGCCCGGCTTCGCCTCTGCAGCGCCTTGGGATCTGAGATTAGATTAATTGGAGGAAAATACAGGGTGCCGGGCCCGGCCTTGCGCCCCTCGCCTCCCTGAAAGCACCTGCTCATTAAATCCCCATTCCAGCCCGCCGTGGGGGGCAGCCCCATTTCGCGGGTGGGAAAGACTGAGGCTCGGGACCTCGCCCCACCCTGGCCCACCCAGGGCGAGCTGGAGGCAGAGGAGGCGAGACGATCCAAGAGTTTTGGCTCCCAAACTCAGTGCGCCCCACGCCCAGGCCTCTCCCCCGACCCCCCACCCCCTCTCCCGGCCGCCGGGGCTTGCAGGGGTTGGTCTGGCCCCAGGGTCTTCGCGGAGGGGGAACTGACTTTTCCCCCCGAAAAATCTAAAAAAATTCAGATGCGGATTTTTTTAGCCGCATCTGAAACCGAAGCAAGGTTTTTCCTGAATTACCCCGACAGTTTTCTCTGGCCGTGTAGACCTGGCTTTAGCCAGGGGGTAATGATGAGGACGATGATGATGGAGAACCTTATCGTGTGTAATAACAATAATAACGATGGTATTTGTTAGGCGCTTACTACGTGCCAAGGCACTGCACTGAGCGCTGAGGTGGTTCTGTCAAAGCACGAGTTTACACATACAAAGCATCCAGATAATTGAGGTCTAAAAATACAGTCAGAATTATGACCATCAGTGACGCCAAAATGGATATCTGGAAGAGTGTGAATGATTTGGTTATACCCCAGCCTGATCCCGGGGGTCCTTCCCCTTCAACAACCCGGAGGACATGCGCTGGTAGCAGAGGCGGGATTAGAAACTGTCCCCCAGTCTTACCTCAATCCCTCCTGCTGCATCGTGTTCTGGTGCTCCTGCTCCTACACTTTCAGGCTTCCAGCGCGTGTACGCCGGTTCCCAAGGACCCAACTGCCCTGGGGCGGTGTAGACGCCCGGGCCCACGGGATTCCCTCAATCCCACCCCCTTCTCAGGGCCGCCCCAGACCCCTACAGCCTAGGCTCCTGGGTCCCTAACCTGATCGTCCTCTCCCTCCCCCCATCGCTCCGACTCGTGGGGTGGGGGGCATCCTCCGAAGCGCTCCCCCGCTCCCCCTAGACCCGTCTGCTCTTCGGGAGCGAGACCTGCCGCCTCCGAGCCCCGGGGAATAATCAACTCGCAGATCCCCAGGTGAAGAGAGGTGCTGTCGGAGGGCGGGAGAGAGAGAAAGAAAAAGAGAGAGGGAGAGGAAAAGAGAGAGTGGGGGAGAGAAAGAAAAAGAAAGAGGGAGAAAGAAAAAGAGAGGGATGGAGTGGGGGGGGGGGAGACAAAGAGAGGGAGAGAGAGAAAAATAAAGAGGAAGGGAGAGAGAAGGAGAGAGAGAGGAAGAAAGAAAAAGGGACAGAGAGAGTGGGAGAAAGAGAAAAAGAAAGAGGGAGAGAAAGAACGAAAAAGAGAGAGGGGGCAGGAGGAAGATAAAGAAAGAAAGAAGGAGGAGAAAGGAAGGGAGTGATGGACCAGAGGCTTAGAGTGAGGAGAAGCAGCTGGGTCTGGGAAGGAGAGGAGGCTCAGCCGAGCGCAGGAGTGGCGGTGGGTCGGGGAACGGCTGGGCGGTCATGCTAGTCAGCTGTTCTGCTTTCCAATGGAGACACTGGGCAAAGTAGAAAAGGAAGGCGGTCATATTGTACTCTCCCAAGCGCTTAGTATAATGTTCTGCACAAGGTAAGCACTCCTTATTCAATAAGATTGATCATCAGTAGCATAAACTCGTTGGGGGCAGGCAACGTGTCTACCAATTCTGCTATACTTTAATGATGGTATTTGTTAAGCGCTTACTATGTGCCAAGCGCTGGGGGAGATGCAGAGTAATACTCTTCCAAGTACTCGGTACAGGGCTTTGCACGTTAAATAAATACCATTGACGGTTTGCTCATATAGAGCACTGTACCGAGCGCTTGGAAGAGTCCAACATAATTAGTGGACACGATCTCCGCCCTCAACGTGAACAACTCTGGGGAGAAAGAATGTGCCAATTAATCAATCGTATTTACTGAGCACTTACTGTGTGCGGAGCACTTGGGAGGTTACAATATAACAGAGTTGGTAGGCACATTCCCTTCCCACAGTGAGCTTGCGGTCTAGAGGGGGACACGAATATTAATATAAATAAATGTGGATATGTACATATGTGCCACGGGAGACCACATATACAGGTATGTACGCAACTGCTGTTCTGTGCCAGCGGAGAAGGTTGAGGGGGTTGGAGGCTGCGGAAAGTGTTCAAGCACCTGAAGGGGTAACAGGATGAGCACCAGAAGAAGCAGTTTGCTGAAGCTGTAGTAGGAGGGACTGAGGTTAGACTGAAGTTCTAATCCTGACTCTGCCACTTGCCTGCCGTGCCTCGGTTTCCTCACCTGTAAAATGGAGATTCAATAACTGTTCTTCCTCCCACTTAGACCATGAGTCCCAAATGGGATAGGACTGTGTCCAAGCTGATCATCATGTATCTAACCCAACATTTAGTTCTGTGCTGGGCGTAGTTATTAAATATTATTACGTATCAGAAAGAACCTCCGGACTTTGAGGTTTTGTAATAGGTAACTTAGGAAGTCAAGCAAGTGAAGCCCGATTCAGTAGATCACTCTTTCTGCCCACTGGCCGGGAAACGAAAGTGAGGATAAGGTGGAGTGGAGGAAATAGAACTCCCACTCCCCCACTCAGACCAAATTAAACCCTATTAATGGGAAGGCTAGCAGTGCAGAAGGATGTGATTGGCAGCATGAAGCATAGAGCCCAGACCGGGGAGTCAGAAGGTCCTGGATCCTAATCCCAGCTCCACCCCTTCTCTGCTGTGTAACCTTGGGCAGGTCACTTCACTTCTCTGGGCCTCATTTCCCTCATCTGTAAAATGGGGATTAAGCATGTGAGCCCTACATGGAACAAAGATTGTGTATCTACCCCAGTGCTAGAACAGTGCTCGGCACATAGTAAGTGTCTAACAAATGGCATAATTATTATTAACTTGTATCTAACCCAGTGCTTCTCCTCTCGAGATTGCACCTGAAGAGTTTCCAAGACTCTACCAGTCTGGCTACAAGAGGGAGAGTCAAGCAGAGTCATACCCATTCCATTCCTCGTTTGGGCGGTGGCTAGTGAGTGGAAGGCAATTTGCTACAGGTCAAAACTCACCTGTGCTGGGCAGCAGCAGCACAGGAGAGAGTTGAGGGCAGAGACTCAAGTTTACTGCACAGAAGATGGCAATAGTAAACCACCTCCCTATTTTTACCAAGAAAACTTTATGGTTACACTACCAGAATGTTTGCAGATGGAGGTGTGGCGTTCTGGAAGAGATGTATCTAAGAAGTCTCTATGGGTCGGAGATATCTCGACAGCATAAGAAAGACCCCAGTGCTCGGCACATAGTAAGCACCAGTATTATTATTATTAGGAATGTACCAACTGTCCGGGGAGAGGAGCCCCGAGGACTGCCCTATCGGATCCTCCCCTTACCCCCCAGGCCAGTGTCCATCCCAAGAGACCAGAACAATTCCTGGTCCCCAATCTCTGCCTCCCCAACCCACCTCCAAATTCTCAACTCACCCCAGCTGAGCCCAAAGATGAGGGAGAAGGGATAGAATGCAACTCCAGCAAATAATTAACGTTATCCTGGTCACTCTGGGACCAGAGAAGGAAAGACGCAGGGCAAGAGAAACAGGAGAGAGAAGTGGTGCTCTTTTTCTTCTCCCCTCCTCTTCTTGCCCTCGAGTCCCTTTCCACTCTTCCCTGAACTGCTACATTTTGAGCAGGGTGGTCAGGGAAAGCTGTGCTCTCTGAGGGCGAGAGAGATAGCCAAGTGTGACTCTCCTGACTTCCATCCCCTGCCTATTTCATTAAAGTTGTTATTCAGGCCCAGAGAAGGGTAGGGCCTTCCCTAAGGACACACAGCACTCGAGGTTGTCTCCCTCGAATGGGTTAAACAACATATACCACAGTCTTTCAGCTAGTAATATTAGTTGTGTAAGTGTATTTTTTGAATGTAAGCATTGGAAAAATACAACAAACACAGGACATGTTGACTATCCTCAGAGAGCTTCACTCCAGTGGCGTAGACAAATATATATATATATATATATTCTCTATATATATACTCACAAGCAGTGAAATCAGAATTAAATTTAATATTCAAGCAAAATATGAGTCTAGGCAGACACGCTGAAGATGGGCATAAATAGATATCTAAATCCAAGTAGCAGCTAGAGTCGATAAAATTCGCGATACTGGAGGCAGTGTAGCCTAGAAGATGGAGCATGGGACCTGGAGTCTGAATCGGGTTCTAGTCCCAGCTCTGCCACTTGCCTGCTGTGTGACCTTGGGTGAGTCATTTCTTTGTGCCTCAGTTCCCTCACCTGTAAAATGGGGGTTAAATGCCCATTCTCCCTCTTCGATTGTGAGCCCCAAGTGGGATAGGGCTGATTTTAAGATCTTGTATCTACTCCAGTGCTTGACACATAGTAAAGTGTTTAATAAATACCTCCGTTACTATTCTTATTATGAGTGGACCAAGACTTGAGAGGGGGCTCTGAAGAAATGCTGCTTCCACCACTGGGTGTGGAAACAGTGGGTCGCTGTCGCCGCGAACTCTTTCCCCTCCCTACTGAAATCGTAACCACGCTCCCCGAAAAGACCTTAGGCTGGCAAAAGTAGCGAGGATTCCCTCTCCCCTATACGCCTGCCCCCTGACCTCACCGCCAGACTGTCCACGGCCTTACCCCCTCCCACGCCTCAGTGTGCCTCTCCTGACTTCAGCCTGCCGCCTATTTCATCAAAGTTGTTTTTCGGGCCCAGAGAAGGGTAGTGCCTGCCCTAAGGACACACAGCAGTCCAACTAGGGCGGAACCTCCTGATTTCAGGTTGTTTCCTTCGATTGGACCACACAACACAGTATTTGCTGGGTTCTTTTTCCCCCTTATTGCCCCGTCCCCCGGTGCGGAGGTGGGGAGTGGGAGCTTGGTAAACCCCAATTGCCAGGGGCGGGCACGAGTGAGGAAGACTGGATTCCTTCTGATAAGGATAACTGGAGGGAGGAGCTGGGCAGGGCTAAAAAAAACAACCAGGAGGCCCAGATTCTCCTCCTGATTCATCCTCGAAGTACCTTGTGATCTTGAACAAGTCACTTAGCTTCTCTGGGGCTCGGCGTTCCCATCTGTAAAATGGAGATTACTCTCCACCTCTTCCTAATTCCAGGCCAATGAGGTGGCCCACGAAGCTATTTGGAGATCTCTTTGGAAGATCTGGAGGTGATGAGGTGGTGGCGGGGATCGGTGAGGGGGGGGCTTGTGCTTAAGGGCTGGGTAGAGGACAGTGGGTCTAAGAGAGTTTGCCGTCACCCACGGAGCATCCTCCGTCTCTCCTCTTCCCTTCCCTCTCTTCCTCCCTCCCTCCCCTGGCAGTGCCCCTCCCTTCCAAGGCCAATGGTGGTGCCATCTCGGCCCTGGCCATGAACAAAGACAGCTTGATCGGAGGTGTCACCAACCCCAACGAAGTCTTCTGCTCCGTGCCCGGCCGCCTCTCCTTACTCAGCTCCACCTCCAAGTACAAGGTCACGGTGGGCGAGGTCCAGCGGAGGCTCTCGCCGCCCGAGTGCCTCAACGCCTCGCTTCTGGGGGGTGTCCTCCGAAGGTAAGCCCCCTCCCCGCCTTTCCTGCCTCTCCTCATCTGCTCTCACTCCTTCCCCCTCTTCCAGGTCCTCTTTCATCCCTGTCTCCCTAAACCCCACTCCTTGCCGGTGTCAGCTCCGTCCCTCCCCTGTTTTCAAAATGCTCCAGTCCAATATGATGGATGACTATCTGCATACGGTTCCACCTCTTGTTATTTTGTCATTTAATGTCAAATGCGCAAGAATCGCTCCTCCCTCCTTCTAGCAGCTGCTCCTCTTCCCTCACAGCTTCCCATTTCTCCCTTTGGGGCCTCCCCAGAAACTCCCCCTAAACCACTGCTGCTTGCAAAAAGTGACTGGTTGGCCTTCACTGTGTAGAAGTGTACCCATTTCTGGAGCCCCGGCGGGGAGGGTGGCGATGATACCTCTCAGGGCGGTGGGGGGCTGGGTCAGCCCCGTAGAACCGGTCGGAGATTTCTCCTCCAGCATCAGAGTCCGGAGACAGAAGGGCATTTCCGTGGGCCTTCTGGTCGTTTTCTTCATTTCCCTCCATTCCCCACCCTTCTCTCCCCTGGTGCTCAGTGCTCCCTAGAGCCCTGAGGAGAGCACTTCCGGAGGCTGCCGAGCATGTTTCGGCTCTTGGCCCCAGGCGGAGAATCTCTAGGCCAATCTAGGCCTAGAATAGTAATCTATCCTCTAGAAACCCTTGGGCTAGTCGGCATTCTGTTGCCCAATCTAGAAAGTCCCCAATCCCGCCCCCCTAGTTCCGACAGAGGGCTTCCCTAGGCCTGACGCCGCGTGGCGGGCTGGTGGGCGAGGGCGCGGGCCTACCCGTTTTCTGGTCCCTGGGCAGGCCCCGGCCTGCCCCCTGCCTGCCACGTGTTCCCACGGGATGCTGGGAGCTCTCGGCACAAGTCCGGGCCGGCCGCGCTTGGGCGTGGAGTCGGAGACGTGGCGGTGGACGGCATTGGTGGGATGGGGGAAAAAGTCGGAAGAGTGGGTCAGAGGGGTCGCTCAGGGCTGCCGGGCAAGGCCCTGGGAGAGATGGACGGCCTCTAGATATGGGGGTTGGCCGTGTGTGTGTGTGTGCGTGCATCCACGTGCACACTGGGGAGCGGAGCTAGCAAGATAGTGGGGGAAAGGGGCAGCAGCTCTGTGTTGGCAGAAGGGTTTGGGTGCTCGGCTGGGTGCCGTGGGAGACGAGGGGCTGGGAGCCCAGGAGCCCGGGAGCCGAGGGGAGTGGAGACGGTGGGGGTCGGGGAGGGGGACGGGGTCCGGTAGGGTCCGGCCCAGCTGGAATCTCTTCCCGCCCTTTGGGGAGATGGAGCCGGGCTGCTGGATTCAGGCTGGGGGTGGGGTGGAGAGAGGAAGTGGGGTTGAGCCAGGGGGCTTTTGAAGATTCGGTCCGTAGCTCTTCAGGGCAAAATGGGGACTCAGGTGCCTCCCTCCTGGGGCTTCATCCTCCCCCCCCGCTGGCTAGTGCAGGACCCCAGACCCAGCCCAGACAGGGTGCACGGAGGGCAGAGGGCCAGCTAGCCACACCCTCCCCCCAAGGAGCCCATTCCCAGGTTTCACCTCATCCGCCCAATCCCTTCAGGGCGCCAGCTTGGATCTGGAGGCCATTGCTTCCTAGGATGGGGATCCCCCTCCCTCTCGGGCCCCTTCTAGCCCCCCTCCCACCTCCAATGGCAGGGCCGCCCTGCCCCCCCCAGCTCCCAGAGAGGAGGGTGTGGGTGAGGAACTTCCAGGGTCCTCTCACCCAACGCCCCTCCCCCGGTCCCTCTGTCCTTCCCCCCGCCCCCCGTCCAGGGCCAAGTCCAAGAATGGCGGGCGCTGCCTACGGGAGCGGCTGGAGAAGATCGGGCTGAATCTGCCGGCGGGCCGCCGCAAGGCTGCCAACGTGACGCTGCTGACCTCGCTGGTGGAGGGTGGGTGAGGCCCCATCTGAGGAAGCCGGGACGGGGCGGAAGAGCTGGAGGGTAGGGGGTCGGCAGGGGTGGGAGAAAGGGGGTGGGACCCCGCTGACCCCAACGAATCCATGCCTCTCAGGGGAAGCCGTGCACCTGGCCCGGGATTTCGGCTACGTGTGTGAGACGGAGTTTCCTGCCAAGGCCGCGGCCGAGTACCTGTGTCGCCAGCACTCGGAGCCGGGGGAGCTGCACAGCCGCAAGAACATGCTCCTGGCCACCAAGTGAGTGTGTCGCCGGGCCACGCCTGACACGCGCGTGTTGTCCGGCATGCAGAGACCCACCCCTGCTCGCGGTCACACGGAGGCACACTGCGAGACCCTTGGCTGAGCTCCCCGCCTTAGGTTCTGAGGGCCCCCGTCAATCCCGAGCAAACACGCCGGCGATGCCTCCCTCCAGTGGTCGCTTGCCTGGTTTTCAGCACGGGAAGCGGTACGGTCTAGTGGATAGAGCACGGTCAGGAGATCCCATCTGTGCCACCTGCCTGCTGGGTGATCTTGGGGAAGTCACCTAATGTCTCTGTGCCTCAGTTACCTCACCTATAAAATGGGGATAAAACACACGTTCTCCCTCTCCCTTGAATCCACTCCAGGTCCAATCCGATACCGCAGTTAGTGAAGCGACGTGGCCTAGTGATCAGAGCACAGGCCTGGGAGTCAGCAGGACCTGGGCTCCGAAAAATCCCGGCACCGCCACTTGTCCGCTGTGTGTCCTCGGGCAAATCATTTAACTTCTCTGGGCCTCGATGACCTCATCTGTCAAATGGGGATGAAGACCGTGACCCCAAGCGGGACACGGCTTATGTCCACGCGGATGAGAAGAGAAGCAGCGTGGCTCAGTGGAAAGAGCCCGGGCTTTGGAGTCAGAGGTCATGGGTTCGAATCCCGGCTCGGCCGCTTGCCAGCTGTGTGACTTTGGGCGAGTCACTTAACTTCTCGGTGCCTCAGTTACCTCAACTGTAAAATGAGGATTAAGACTGTGAGCCCCTCGTGGGACAACCTGATTCCCCTGTGTCTACCCCAGCGCTTAGAACAGTGCTCGGCACATAGTAAGCGCTTAACAAATACCAACATTATTATGATCTGGTATCTACCTCAGTGCCTGGCATTGGCACTTAAAAAATACCATAAGAAAAATGATTATTATTTCAGGTGGTCCGATGCTAGGGGAGAGGTTGACAAGGGGCGTCCAATATGCCCTGGTGCCGTCAGCGGCCACTCCGCGACTCCTTTGTTGACCTCTCCCGCGTCCCCCCGGGGCCTCTGCTCTCCCCTCAGGCAAATCTGCAAGGAGTTCGCTGACCTGATGGCCCAGGACCGCTCCCCGCTGGGTAACAGCCGCCCGTCGCTGATCCTGGAGCCCGGCGTCCAGAGCTGCCTGACTCACTTCAGCCTCATCACCCACGGCTTCGGCGGACCCGCCATCTGTGCCGCCCTCACGGCCTTCCAGAACTACCTGGTGGAGTCGCTCAAGGGCCTTGACAAAATGTTCCTCAACAGCACGGGCAACGGCCACGCGGCCGGGGACTCCAAAGCCTCAGACAAGGACGTGAAGCACCGGAAATAGCCCTGCCCGGCCCCGCGCCCACCCCACCGACCTCCGGCGGCGGGGAGGGGGCGGCTCCCGCTGCAGGGCTGGGAAAGCAAGGAAGAGACCCCCTTCCCAGCTCCCGGGTCGCCACGATGGTCCGCCGCCCCAGGCACGGGCTGAAAGAGGCCACTTAGTGGCTTTAAGGCCTTGAGTGGGAAAGGAACTTCGAGGCTGGGACCTCCAGAAATGGCTCGGCCTTGCTCTCCCCTTGGGGTAGCTCATCTGTCCCTGGAGGGGGCGGACGGACCCAGGCGTCCCGCGTCGCACGTGCAATTTCCCGGCTCCCACGCCTCCCTCTTTGGGGCCGACGTGGTGGATTCTGAAGCGGGGCCAAGCACCACGAGGAAGGCGGAAAGGGGAGGCCCAGGCGGCTTTAAACTGAGGCGGGACTGCCCGGCCTCGGACGACCCCTGACCCTCAGTCCGAATTCGGGTCATCTGGAGGCGGAGGAAGCCCTCGTGGGAGAAGAGACCCCGGTTTACAGATCCCAACCAATGGAGAGAGGGGGCGCACCTCGTCTCCCCTTCTCTCAGAATCCCCAGGGGGTGGGGGCGGGGCTCCGAGTCCTAGAAGCCCCTTCCCACCCTCCCCCGCCCCCCATCCCCTCTTCACGCCCCACCATGGGAGCAGAGCAAATCGAAGAAGCACAAGGAACAATATTAGAGGCCGGGCCCGGTCTGCATCTGTATATATTTATTTATGTGTAATTAAATCAGAAAGTTTAAAAATGTTCAGTGCGAGTTATTTATATCGAATTGAGTCGGGATGCCCTCTTTTGTTTCTTCGTCCCCTTCCGTTGTTCCCACCCACGCAAGTTGGTCCGTCGCTCGCGCCGGGAGCCTAGCGTGCGGACGGGAGAGCGTGTGACTGATGAGTAGAGACGATTCCAGGATTTTGTATTTTGCTGTTGTTTCTCTTGACGCTGCGATAGATGTAACCCCTCCTGTCCCCGCCCCTGTGTCACTCTCATTATCTGAATAAAACCTTTTTAGTTGATGACTGACCCACCCTGTCCTTCTTCAGCCTGGAAAAGGAGGGGAAGAGTCGCTCTCCAGGGACCCCAATGACTGCTGGGACGTGGGGGTTCCCTGGCGTAGGGTTGTGGGGTACAGAGAAGTCTGTGAGGTGTCTGCGTGTCCAGAGTCTCTGGCTTTGTGTGTGTGTATGTTTTTGTGTGTGAATGGGCATGAGCGTCTCTGTAATGTGTTTATAAGGGTTGGGGGACCGTGGGGTTTAGGGCCCGAAGTGGTTGGGTAATTGAATCCTCGCTCGTTTTGAAATGAGCCACGGAGGGCTGGCTACTCTGTCCATCCCCGTGTTTCTGGACAGAGTGGCCCTCCCCTCATTTATCACATAAAAGGGCCTCTTCTGTGCTGGAAGACTTCAAGAAAGAAAACCTCAAAGCTCCTTTTAAAGAGGGTCAGGGATGGAGCTGAGATATAATATCCTATCCTATCCCACCTTGATTACTCTAACAGCTTCCTTGCTGATCTCCCTGCCTCCCCTCTCCCCGCTCAAGTCCATACTTCACTCTGCTGCCCGGATCATTTTTCTACAAAAACGTTCAGGCCACGTTTCCCTATTTCTCAAGAACCACCCAGTGGTTGTCCATCCACCTCTGCATCAAACAGAAACTCCTTACCATCGATTTTAAAGCACACAACCACCTTGCCCCCTCCTACCTAACCTCACTGCTCTCCTACTACAACCCAGCCCACACACTTCGTTCCTCTTACGCCAACCTACTCACTCTACCTCCGTCTTGTCTACCTTGCCGCCAACCTCTCGCCCACGTCTTGCCCCTGGCCTGGAACGCCCTCCCTCTTCATATCCTACAGACGATTCTCTCGCCACTTTCAAAGCCTTATTGAAGGCACATCTCTTCCAAGAGGCCTCCCCTGAGTAAGTCCTCATTTCCTCTTTTCCCACTCCCTTCTGCATAGCCCAGACTTGCTCCCTTTATTAACACTCTCCCTCAGCCCCACCGCACTTGGGTACATATCTGTAATTTACTTATATTAACGCCTGTCTCCCCCTCTAGACTGTAAACTCACTGTGGGCAGGAAATGTGGTCTGCACACACAGTGGTCTGCACACACTAAGTGCTCAAGAAATACAATTGATTGACTTACTAACGGTTCCATGGTCTCGGGAGACAGCGCAGGGCCGGCCTGGCCCGGGTACTGAAGGGTGGATTGGTGCTGCCACTGTTTTTCTTTCATTAATGCACGGCCGTGCTCGGGCCTTGGGTGGGCTGGCCGTCCTGCATGAAGAGCGAGAGCTGAGGCTGACCTGGTTCTCTCTTTCAGGGCCATTCAGGGCCTCTCGTTTTTTCCCGGGGGTGGCACGGTCTAGTGGAAAGAGCCTGGGCCTGGGAGTCGGAGGATCTAGGCTCTTTTCCTGGCTCTGCCCCCTGACTGCTGCATGACCTTGGGCAAGTCGCTTCACTTCTCTGGGACTCCGTTACCTCATCTGTAAAATGGGGTTTAAGACTGTGAGCCCCATGTGGGACAGGGACTGTGTCCAACCTGATTAACCTGTATCTACCCCGGTGCTTAGAACAGTGCCTGGCACATAGTAAGCGCTTAACAAGTATTATCGGTATTACCTTGTCCTGTTTCTAGACTGTAAGGTCCTTGTGGGCAGGGGACATGTGACCTTTGTATTGCACTCTCCCAAGAGCTTAGTCCAGCGGTCTGCAACACAGTAAGCACTCAAAAAATCCGACTGATTGATTGACGGACTGATTTCCCAACCCCACGGCACTGAGCAGGTTATTAAGGAAGGGGAGGGAATCAGAGCCCCAGGGGAGGGGAGACGCTCAGCTCCCTCCACCCACCTCGGTGTCCCAGCCCAGCTGGCTTGAGTTAGAGAACAAGAATAACCTTATTGGATAACTACCTAATGGCATATTAGCACGGAACCAAACCGCTTAAACTGTCACTTCGCATTTGCCAGACGTCTCCCTGCAAGAGTTGGGAGCACCAGCAGGGGGGAGGAGGAGGAGGAGATAGCTCCGTTGCCCCCGGGACGCTGGGGGAGCCCCAAATCCAGAGCGGGGGAGGGGTGTGCTTCCGCCAGTCCCATTGAACAAGCCCGAAGGGGCCGGGGAAAGGAAACTAATAAGATTGTGAATGTTGATGCAACTGGAGCCTGGGGAGTCGGTTTTGATCTCGGCTGCAGGCTGCCTGGGTTTAGTCTAGAGAGATGGCCCAGGGCGATAAGGGCACTGAGAACCCCTGCGCAAGACTACAGCCCCACGCGGGCAGGGCCAGGTAGGACTCCCGAGTGGCTCTGGACTTGGCCTCCGGCTGGCAGGTTGCCCCTGGCTGTGAGCGGGGCCCTCCAGCTGCCCACCACCCCCGCGGAAGGGGGCTTTCGGTGATCGTTGTGGGCAGGAATGTGTTTACTGTTCTACGGTACTCTCCCAAGCGCTTAGTACGGCGCTTTGCACGCGGTAAACGCTCAATAAATACGATCGTACGAAGGAATGAACCGAACGACTCTCACATCGGACTCCGGGGTGTGACTCCAGGTTGCATCCCAGCACACCCTGCAGGCATAGCTGGTTGGAGGCAGCAACTGGGAATTCATTCATTCACTCCATCTTACTTAGTAAGCACTTACTGTGTGCGGAGCAGAGGGTACAATATAACAATAATGAAGGTATTTATTAAGCACTTACTATGTGCCAAGCACTGTTCTAAGCGCGGGGGTAGATACAAGGTGATCAGGTTGTCCCATGTGGGGCTCACAGTCTTAATCCCCATTTTACAGAGCTGAGGCACAGAGAAGTTAAGTGACTTGCCCAAAGTCACACAGCTGACAGGTGGCGGAGCCGGCATCAGAACCCACGACCTCTGCCTCCCAAGCCCGTGCTCTTTCCACTAAGCCACGCAGCTTCTCAATAAGCTGGCACGTTCCCTTCCCACAACGAGCTTACAGTCTAGAGGGGGAGACAGATGTCAACACAGCTCCCCAGCACTTAGTACAGTGCTCTGCACACAGTCAGCCCTGAATAAATATCCCCAATGGATCGGGGGAGTGGAATCGAGTAGATGCACCTCAGGAGAAGCTGCAGGAAGAAGAGGGGATTCGTCCCTTGAGGGTCGATCCCCAAGGCCCAAGGGGCACTGGAACCTTCCCTCTGCTCCATTAGCGGCCCCGCCTCTCGCCCCCAGGAAGGGGACCATCTCTAAACAGGAAATCGAAATGAGAGCAGGGCCTTGTTAACTCTTTCAGCCTGGAGGCCTCGCTCATAAGACATATGGTCGGGATTATTAGCCAGGGCAAAGAAAACAGCTCAAACGTGGATGTTGGAATAACCCAGAAAGACTTTAACGAGGGTCAGGGCTTTTTATTTTTCCCTTTATAATTTCTTTCTTTCCTGGGGAAATTTAAAAAAAAATAATTCAGCCACCGACTTGTTTGGTTTGTCCCTGACGAGAACAAGGTGGATTTCCCACCCCCTCTCTCCCCTTTTAGATTTTTTTTTTTTTTTTTAGCAGGGATGGTTTCCTCAGCAGTTCCTTCTCCACACATCTGGCAGCCTTAAATTAAAACGCTAGAACCGAAATTCACTCAGACAGCTCAACGTCATTTCCAAGTCACGGGGACATTAAGATCAAGGAAGGAGGTGGGTAGGGGGATTTATGAAGTATTTTCCCATTTTCTTTTCTAGAGGACCCAGGCCAGGTGTCTGTCGGGTGAGGTGGGGGGGACATGGGACTCTAAGCCCCATCCAACTCTACCTGATCCTGATCCGTGAGAACTGAGAGTCCCTGGCAGACGGACCCGAGCGACACCCGGGACCCCAAGATGGCTTAACTGTTAATTTTAAAACTTTCTACTCCTGTGGGGATTCTTTTGAAATGAAAGGCCTAGGTCCAGGGGGGCAGGGGCCCCGAGGAGAGGCCTCAGAGCCCCAAGCCCCGGAGTCTCGGGTGGGAGGCCGAGCACCTGGATTCCGGCCCGGGGAAAGGCCAGGAACCTCCGAGACGTTCTCGGTGGCCTCGGCCCTCTCGTTTCACCATTCCGCCCCGGCGCGCCAGAGGTCGACATGACTTTCTTTCTTCCCGGAGATGGTTGAGACACCGGTTCCCGGTAAAACCCCAATATCGCTCCATCGGTGAAAAATCCGCTGTGCTCTCCCTGCCCTGAGGCCAGGCAGGTGGCTCTCCTCCCTGACCTATGTCCGAGCGGGGGGCTCGGTTAGGGATAAGTGTTTTTCTGTCTAATAATCACCTGTTTACAGATGGACGTTGATAAAGAGAAATTTTGAGAACAGAATCCTTGCTAGGGATTATTAGCCACTCACCCCACCCCCACAGCCTGTCCTTCACTGTTTATTCTAGATGGGAAGCTCGCCATTGGCAGGGAAGGTGTCTCCCGACTCTGTTGTATTGTACTCTCCCAAGTGCTTAGTACACTGCTCTTCAAACAGTACACGCCCAATAAATACCACTGTTTGCCTGATCGACTGCTCAGGATGGGCACAATCCAAGTCTCGGGTCTGGTATTCATGGAGGGTGCACTGTGAGCAATGAACTGCATTCAACCCTTGGGAAATTCCAAGAAAAAGACGTGCCACGTTCCCTCCCCACAAGGAACGTTTCCCCTGCCACGGCTGAGACCCTGCCGAGTCCGGGTTGCGTGGTGGTGACCCTGGAAGGAAGGATCCTGCTTTTGAGGGAGAGGACGTGGAGCCATCAGAGGCTCATGTCGAAATCTGGGAGGGCTGGCGCATTTACGGGCAACACAATGGCAGCCCTCTGGCTTGCTACTTGCTCTTGAGGGTAGAGCACCTGGGCACTTCCCCTTGCCGCTCTTTAAAACTTTACAACACTCCCTGTCCCCCCCACCATTCTTTCCTGTGGGGCAGCCAAGAGGTGGAGAACCTGAAAGGTGGGAGTGACAGGAGAGAACAGAACTTCACAACAGGTCCGGGGGCTGAAAAAATCCTAAAAACAACACTGAATCCGGCCATGGATTCCTATCTGCAGAAAACGCTCTGGTCTCCCTTCACCCCGAGGGGAAGCCTCACCGAGAAACAAATCGCAAGAGCCCACTTTGACATACCTGTCTTTATTGGAACAATCCATTTCTGATTCATCAAACTGGGTTCTTCAAAATGGTAGAAAACTATGGGATCCGATTTAGGAAGTCGGATGGGTATGGGCTGGAGGGGAGGGGAAAGAGGAAGGAAAGGGCAGGGCTAAGAACTCTCTTTGGACAGTGGGATGGTCTCCATGTCGTGGATGCCATCTTTGTCGATGATCCTCACGGTGAAAGAAGGCAGGTTCAGGATGAAGCGTTTCTTCAGCTGACAGGAAGAGAGAGGGAGGGGCCACGAGGTTACACTGGCGGCTCGATAAGAGTGCAAGGGATAGGACAACCTGGTCAGAGGCTTCTATGGCTCTGAAGCAGGGCCAGTGAGCTGGCCCAGGGTAGCAGGGGCCTTGCCTCAGGCTCCTAGCCATCTGAGATGAGCTGGGAAGTGGTGAGGGGAGAGAAGGGTATTGTTCCGAAATATCCATCCGGCCCCGCTGGGGCTCAGGGGGAGGGAGGGTGTATGCAGAGGGCATGGAAGGGGAGGGAGAAAAGGGAAATGGAAGTTTGGAGAAGGGGAAGATCTTCCCTAGAGAGTGCCAGCCACACTGGCCACTGGGTCACCTGCCCAAGCGAGCTAAATTCATTCCTCCCCTCTCCCATGGGACTGCCACCACCTCTTGATATCAACATCCCACATTCCTCCTTTCTTCCTGACACCACAATTTGGGGGCTACGATGGGCTCAGGGGGAAGCAGCTGAATCTTTCCCGACCGACAAGCCTCTGAGGTTAGCAATCCAAAAGAAATCCAAACTCTTCCCTGTGCTCTCCCTCTTCCCGGGTTTGGACTCTTCCCGGACACGCTTGGTCACCACTGGCTCTCAGGGCGGAAGGTCCCATCTTAAAGACTGAGAGAGGGTCTGGGCCTGGGGTGATGTCAGACCTCAGACTTGTTAACCCAATCAGCCTGTCACGCCCAAATTTATCTCGGCGCTACATCTTGGGAAATTTGTCTTGAACTAATACCTAGTAAAGGAGTAACTCTGTTAAAGGATTAAACCGAGCGCCTGCCAACACAGCCCGCTTCGCGGGTTCCCCGCCGTCCGCTTCCAGCCGGGTCGTCCCCGCTGGACTTTAGCAGAGACGCTGCACCACTGCCTGCCCGGCCCTCTCTCCAACGAGGCTTCCTGGGCCAGAAGGGAGTCGACAGAGGGATCTTACCAAGGGATGCCACCCGAGGGCATCAACTGGACCTCGCCGTTGGCTCACAAAGCCAGGGCAGAACTGAAATAATTGGATCAGACCCGGTCCCCGTCTTACCCGGGGTTCCCAGGCCAAGAGGGAAGGAGGGAGAACAGCTGATGGCCTGAGTTCACCTCCCTCCTTTGAAAGGCCCGGTCCCAGCACTTTTTTTTTTTTACAACGCCCGCAGGCTCGAGGGCAGGCCCCCTCGCTCTTCCGCAACCACCGGCCAGAATGGACACTTGAATGACGACGCTGCGGCGGAAACTCTGATAAAGCTCGCCTTGCAGCCCTCTGGTGGAAACACCGGGGGCCTGGGAGCTAGATCCCAGTTCCGCCACTTGCCTTCGGCGTGACCTACGGCAAGTCACCTCACTTTTCTGGGCCTCGATCCCCTCGTCTGTCAAATGGGGAGCCCATGCCCGGTCTTCCTCTTTCTCAGACCGTGAGCCCTCAGTCGGGGGGCGTGGGGGGACGGACCGTGTTTGACCCGGCTACCCACCCCGGTGTGGAGCACAGAGCGAGTGCTTAACCAACACCACGCTGCTTATTGTCTCCCTCCTTGCTCCACTGCAGGGAGGCCCTCCCGGGCCCCGGCCTGACCGCCGACCGTCTTAGGCAAAGTTCAGGAACGAGCCTGAGGTCAAGAGCGACCCTCTGCGCCGGCTGGGCCGCGCTTAATGACCATCTTTGTGCGTGCCGGGGAACAAAAGCCTTCCACGCCACACGCGGGGGGTTCCAGCCTGCTAACGCGCGACACCCCTTCGGCTCCCCAGCTGCCCCAGCCCCTCAGCTGACTGGCTGGGAAAGGCATGAAAGGGAGTTTGTTCTCAGCCCTGCTTTGGAGGGAGAGATTTACAAACAAGAGGGCGCGGAGGAGGGGGAAGAGGGAAACGGAGAGGGAAGGAGGGGGAGGGAGGGGGAGAGCTAGGTTAAAGCGAAGTGCTTGTGTGAGAAGACAAACTTAACATTCATCACCCACGCCCACGCCCAGCCATCCTTCTTACAAAATGGGGCCGTGTGGGTGCCAAAACCTGTCCGAGGCCCAGCCCCGGGACCAGAGTAGGGAGTCAAAGAGTTAATACTCGAAGCCCTCGGAAGGGGCTTCTGAAAAGTGACTTTCCAAGGCTCCCGGTCCTTGGGCACGGCCCCGGGCTCCCTAGCGCTGCTCCAGGTGGTCGGCCGGGAAGACAGACCCCGTCCCGCTGGGAATCCGTGGGCCGCTCTGGCTCTCCTCCTTCGTGGAGCCTTGATGCGGCCGCCAGGGTCTGAGGCCATACTTCTCCTCATTGATTTCAAATGACGTGGGGGTGTTTCCCACTCCCCTCCGCCAGCCCATTTTTAGAGAGATTACCCAGAATATGCCAATCGCCCCGGCCCTGGGGAAATGGGAGGGGAGGACGAGACGGAGGAAGGGGGAGACCACGCTAAGAAAGTTAAGAAGACGCCCTCCGCGGCCGGCTAGACCAATATTATGTTAAGTTCGGAAGGACCAGAAGTAAAGAAAAGCAATTAAGCTGAAAAGTTTACATTGGGGAGGACGTGAACCATGCGAGCAAAGACAACAAGGCTGCTCCCCACCAAGCCCACCCTCCCCTCGGCCGCCACCCCGCATCTGGCCGGTGGGTATTTATTACGCCTTCTGGCAAGGATGGGGAAAAATGCGACAGAGGAACCGGAGAAATATTGGCAGACGGAGGCAGACAGACATTCCTTTCTCCGGATCACATGGGAACCACTCACCTCCGCCAGACATTTCTTCAGGAGCTCGATGGCCTCCTCGCGTGTGATACCTGAAAGAGAAAACAGGCAGGCTCAGACGCGCACACAGGCGGCTTTAATTAGCGTCCGGCTCTCCCCACTCCAAACTTTTTATTCGATTTAAACCACTTCTTCGGCTAAGCGCGCACACGAGGAGGAGGAGGAGGAGAAGAAGGGGAAGTAGGAGAAGAAGAAAAGAGTCAAAGAGAAAACCTCCTTGCCGTTCAGAGCAAACACATTCCATATGTACTTCGGGCTGTGCCGGACCCAAGCGCTCACACTGCCACAAGCCATTGAGAATCAATTTGTTCCACTGGCTGGGAAGCGTGACGGAATTCTGCCTCCCATGGCCAGGGACCCGACTTTCGAGAAGTCCGGCCGTCTCTGCCTCCTTGACTTTATTACGGTTTTAAATCAGCTCCATCTGCCCGGGGCCGGCTGCAAGTCAGTGGGAAAGGGTGGGGATGTGGTTTGGTGCTACATTCCCTGCTGGGTATTAGTTTTAATAATGGGAGAGGCACGTGGGGGAGAGCGGGGCGAGTCTCCTACATCAGGAGCGGCGCTCGGTGGGGACGGCGCTCACCGCGACGACGCGGCGAGATGTTTGGGGGTTGGAGGGGGTGGGGGAAGGGGGGCGGCAGGAGGGGAGGAAGGGGCAGTGCCTCAGTTGGGAGCTGTGAGTCACGAGAGAAATCCTGGGAGGAAATGGAAGCACCCGGCCGCTAGACGCGTAAGGCTTTGGTTGTTGTTGTTGGCGGTGGCAGCCGGGAGACCGATGAGATTCTCACCGCCCCGATCGGGGGTGGGGTGAGGGGGAGGGTCGGGCAGGCGAGGATGTGGCGCCCCCAGAGTGGTCTAGTGTGGGGGGGGGGGGGAGGGGGGGGGTCTGCAGCCCTGAGTAACAAGTCAGGGAAGTGGGACTACTGGCACCCAAACCTCGGAGTCGAGGGACGTTGGGTATCGCGGAGTCCCCAGGTTTCCAGACCGACGGCGGCTGGCCTCGGTCTGCGGACAACGGCCGCCGGAAGACGACACTGAGCGGGGACGGCGCCGGAGATGCAGGAACTCAGTCTGCGTTTAACGGGGGCCGCGAGAGCTGCTTAAAAAAGGGAAACTTCAATGTCTCCGAGCCTCCGTGGCATCGGGTGACTCGGACTACTCCTGCTGACCAAATTGTTTGTATCGAACCGTGGAGGACAGCACCGGGGTTGGGAGGGGGATTCCGCTCTAGTCCGGAAAGTGACGTGGACCAGTGCAAAGAGTCTGGGACCGCAAGTCGGGACACCCAGGTTTTAGTTCTGTCTCTTCCACGGGCCTGCTGTGTGACCTTGGGCGAGTCACTTAACTTCTCTGTGCCTCAGTTTTCTCACCTGAAAATAGGGAGAAAATGCCTGTTCTACCACCTCCTTAAAACCGAGAACCCCGTCTGGGACAGGGACGGTGTCCGAATTGATTATGCTGCATCTCCCTCGGTTCTTGGCTAAGTGCTGGGCACGTTGTAAGGGCTTGATAAATACCATCATCATCATCATCATCATCATTAGCAGCCAGGGATTTGTCAGCAACCAGGGTGGCCGGGTGTCGGGAGGGTTTTCAGACCAAGTTTCACCCCTTAAAATCTCTCAACAAAAAGGGAATTATTTCTGTGAGGCATAAGTGAGAGCTCGAGGCACCGCTGTCTGACAGCATAGGGGCTGCCAGCAGCCTGCGGAGCCAGGTGCAATCATGATGATGACGGTGATAATGATTGTTATTAATAATAACAGTAATAATAACACTACTACTAATAATACCTTGAATTTGTATTGCACTTTTATTTCTTCCAAAGGGCTTTTACAACAATTATCTCTTTTTGTCCCTCACAACATCCCTGAGAGGCCCGGAGAGGCGGGGCTCATTAGCCCCATTTTACAGGGGAGGAAACTGAAGCCCAGAGATGACTTGTCAAGGGTACTCAGCGGGCCAGTGGCAAGGCTGGGACTAGTCCTCGGGTCTCCTGGCCCCCAGATTCTTCCCACTAGACCCCGTTGCCTCTCTGAGGACCCCACGGCGATCCAGCGATGGGGACGGGTGAGAGGCGATTATCGTTGTCTCGCACACAAGATCAGCAGCGGCTCCAGGTCACCCCACCTTTCCCATCCAGAGGGTAGTGCCCACCTCTGCCACCCCTACCCTCTCCCCCAGATCTGGACAGCTGGGAGCTAGCGGTCGGCTGTTGCATCCCCGGCCCCTACGCTCTTACTTGGCTTGTAATACCGGTCCAGGATGCTGAGGGTCAGGAAGGCGCCGTAGCCATGGGCGGCGAACGGAGCCTTCGCCAAGGCCGCCAGGTAGTCCATGTAGTAGAGTGCCGGGCCCTCGTGCTCGTCGTAGCCGGCCAGGAGGAGGTTCACATGGTATGGGGTCTGCGGAGGGAAACGACACATGGCTCTCTGGGGCAGGGGCGGCATACGTTGGGGGGGAGGGGGGCCTTGCTTCTTCCACTTTCCACGTTCAATGGGAATCTCCAAGTCCCTCCCACTGGAAACAAAGCGCTCCCGGCCGTGATCAGTTTTCCCGCAGGCGAGTATTTAAACACAGGGCCCGGTGGGGGTGGGGGAAGGGGCTGCCCAGCTTTCTTTTACTAAAGAGGAACCTTTCTGCACTCAAAGTCACCCAGGGAGACAAGGACCGGGCCAGGGGCTCCGGAGAGGACGTATCAGAGGCCGCTCCCCGCCTCAGGGGGAGACGAGGGCTCTTGCCACTCCCCGTGTCGTGGGAGGGGCTGGTAGGCAGCTTAGACCAGAACCTGTCGTCCCCAAGCCCATCTCCCAGGATAGGGCCCCAGTAGGCCGAGACCAGATGCCTGTGCTTAAACTCTGAGAGGGTGACCCGGCCGCGGCGATCCATTCCATGCAGAGGCAAGCTCTGTTGGGCCTTGACGGCAAGAGCGGACGCCGTTGCCAGTAGCGAGCCGAGAAGAGGAGAGAGCCACAAGGAGAAGAAAAGTCCCTGAACGGAAGTCAGCATTATCCACCGGGGAAGGAGAGGTACCCGCCGGTGAATCGCTCAAGAAGCCTAAAACCTTCCGGGACTGAAAGGAAATTCTTAGCCCATGCCCGGAGTGAGGGGTTCCGGTCGGGTGGCTCTCGTCTTTGCGTCCCCCCGCCATCTCTCTGGTCTCAGAGCCCAGTCGGATCAGCGGGGATGACTCGGACGCGTCTCTCCGACTCTCCGTCCACGGCGGACCACCCATCTCCATCGAGGCAGCCTGGCCGCTTACCACATTAAGTTCCCAGATCACCTAATGCTCTAAAGCCCCAGCTGCTTGTCTCCTATTTTACACGGTTTCGTGTTTTCAGCTGAACATAGAGTCAGACAGCATTTGCCACAGTGGGGAACAGTGCGTGTACACGGTTATGTGTGTATCCCCAAAACATATGTGATTATATGCACATTAATAGGAGAGACACTAACCACACTATCACAGAGCACAGAAGAATATGGAGTTCGTGGAATCAGATTATATGCCTATAAAAAATGGTATTTTACATTCTTTGAGGATTGAGCTATTAACATGGGTACTTGGCAGCCAGAGGAAAACCCATGTTAGAAAAGCAAATGAAAATATTATGTACTTGTTAGAAAACTCGAGACGACAAGCTAGCCAAGTGAAACGGGAAGAGCTCACAACACCTATAAAGTGACCCCAAAGCAGACCCAAACCGCAAAACAGAGCTTCTGCGTTAGGGCTCACAGACTGACAGATTCTTCCAAGGAACGGGGGAGAAAAAAATACATAAATAAAAACAAAATTGATCTGGAGTCAGGCCTTCTGAAGGAAACTAGTCCCTAGACTGTAATCTCATTGTGGGCAGGGTACAGGTCTACCAACTCTGTTGGATTATACTCCTCCAAATGCTTTGTACAGTGCTCTGCACACGGTGAGCACTCAATAAATACCTCGATTTATGGATTAGGTGGTTGAAACAAGGACCTGCTAGGCCCATTTCCCATTGCCAGCCTGACTTGGGAGCTGGGACCCTGGCCTCTGGCCCTGACTCATCTTTTGGCCTCTAGCCAATCTCTCAAGACATCCTGGGCCTCAGTTTCCCCATTTTTAAAATGAGGGGATGGATTTGTTTCCCTTCTGCTCTCAGGGGGCCTTGGTGACAATAAATAACCCCACAAAAGCAGCATTCTGGGCTCTTTGAAAAATATATGCTCTTAATTCAACATCCATTAGAGACGCTGCAATCTTCTCTCGACATCCTAATATTTCGCACAAAAAAGGAAGTGTTTAAGTTACAGAAAGGGGGAGATGCTCTCGAATGGATTTTTGGGGGGTGAGAGCACATCACTAGAATGTCAGGCAGACATAAAGGCCCTTTGTAGTCTTAGAGTTTCAGACTACAACAGCCAAAAGACGCTGCGTGGTCTCTTAGTCATCTCGCCGTACAAACATACAAACTCTTAGTTCCAGAGCCGTGTTTCTCAAACATGGGCAACAGAGGTTTGCTGGATGGCCATGAGTGGGAGCAAAGGTACAGAGAGACACAGTGGTTCAGAGAAAAACACAGGGACAGAGTCAGAGACTCAGAGGGATGCAGAGAAAGAGAGAGACAAGACACACGCATATACTTGCTGAGACAAACAGACCTAGATAGTCAGTGTCTTTTCAAGAACCATGAATGATTCATGGGTCCCTACTAGCTTTTCATCATTAGTCTAATTTTACAGTTACGCTGCCTTCGAAGTTTAGCTGGAGGCCCAGCGAAGTCTGAGAACAGTTGACCTACAGGGTAACTATCCCGTTGTTGGAGCGATGCCATCGGCGGGAGTCTCCGGGCTGCTGCTCGGCCTTTTCCCTCTGTGTGGCACTCTCTCCCTATTGCCTCCTCCAAGAGGCGTTCCCTGATAAATCCCCACCTTCCTGGTCACATCACCTCATCCCACTGCCTCCGATGAATATGTTTAGTTAGGGATTATTTGATCACCTCCTTTGGCTTTGATCATTTACGCATGTGTTCTTGCTCCTTTACCTATCATATGCTCGGCCACCAGGCCTCCCTTGCTCCTTCCCCCAACTCCCCCACCTATTAGGCTTGTAAGCTCGAGGGTGGGGGCTTCTGCTGGAGGCTCCCAAGCACCCAGCAACAGTGCTCTTCACTCAGAAGAGGTTCAATAAAAGTTGCTGTCGGTGATGAAGGGGATTTTGCCGAGCGGTCTTCCAAAATCCTTCATAAGCACGAGCGTGTTCTAGTCAGCAGCATGGGGCCAAGGCGGCTCAGCCCTCCGATCCCGGGATCTGGTACCTGCGTCAGTTGCCCGAGGTCCTCGGCGTCCCGATCGAGGTGGGTTTCCGGATCATCCCAATAAACCGCCGAGTTTAAGAAGGGGGCCGACGGATACCGAGTCAAAAGAATCCCAAGAGGAACTTGCCACCCAGACTGCACTGGCTTAATTAGCCCGGATAATATCATTTATTTATGCTTCAGCATCTGACAGGCGCTCACCAAAGTTGGTGTTCAGAGGCCGTGACACGTGGCTCGGAAGATAACTCACAAATTATCGTGTGACTTCAAACCGCCAACTTCTGCATGTGTGAGAAGCTTAAGCACAAATAAATGGTGTTATCCAGGCTAATTAAATCAATACATCTGTGTAACGACTTGCCGCTTCTGAAATTCTTCTGACAGCGCTCCGGGAGAGCTCTCTGGCTCAGGCTATCACTTTGAAATTTCAGAGAGAACCTCGCATAGCCTCCCTCCCCGCGATGCCAAAACCTTACTTCAAGACCTTAGTGAAGGCACATCTCCTCCAAGAAGCCTTTCCTCCTCTCCTCTTCTCCCACTCCCTTCTGTGTCGCTCTTACTTGCTCCTTCATTCATCCTCCCTCCCATCCCCACAGCACATATGTACGTATCTGTAAGTTATTTATTTATACTCATGTCTATCTCCCCCTCTAAAGCGTGAGCTCACTGGGGGCACGAATGTATTACTGTAGTCTCCCAAGCGCTTAGTACGGTGCTTCGTACACAGTAACGGCTCAATAAATATGACAATGAACAAGCTAGTGGTCCCTTGCCCCATTACTTCCCTGTCCGGCAGGGTGACCCCAAACAGGACAACCCCCCAATCCGCCCGATTCTCTGCCTGTACCCCATCCCCTCGGCAGGGTCTGGCACCCGGGTGGGGTGCCCACTTTACACCTTTGGGGAGAGCCAGGAAACCCATTCCAGGGGTTGGGGCTGCACCTCAAATGGTTAATGCTCGGCCCCGCAAGAGGTAAATACCTCCCCTGCTTTAACCAACAGGGGAATAGCTATTGGGCCCAATTATGCCACCGCCTGAGAAACAGTTTCCAGTCCAGCCCTAACAGGGTAATCCCCGCTCAGTGACTGGCTTTCTAGTAGGCTTCTCGGTTCCCCCCGGGGGGAGAGAGACCTTTCCCGGGCCGGAGCTCGGGCATTCCCCACTGACTGAGGAGCTGGCCCTCGGAGATGTATCAATATCGCTGTCCTCGGTGCACTTGGGGGCGTGCAAGGAGCCTGTTTTCCTCCACCTGGCATTTACTCTCTCCACTCTGAATGTGCTCGGTGCCCAGCCAAGCCATCCTTAAGCTGAAAGCGTTTGGGGGAATCATCAGATGATACACTTACTCACTCTGAGCCTCCGGATCGCTGACGACACAATTTCTTCTGCCTCAAATATTTACATCTACTGTGACTCTCTTGCACATCTATTAAAATAAGGTTTTCACGGCCCTCTCCCGGACATCCAACTCCTCCTCCTCAGTCGTCGAACCCCTTCAGGTCGGTCAAGCCCCTCACTTTCTGCAGTCGATTTTCCCTTGCTAAACCCTTACTAAACCCTTCCCCTGTCCTCCACCCAAGAAGCCCTTTTCTTGAAACAGAATCTTTAACACCCTAGCGCACTAACTTTTCTTTTTTTTTAACCCGACGGGGGAGAGACTCTTATTTTTAAAGCGCAGCTAGCTCGAGCAGTTTTCAGATGACGCCGCAGTGTAGAATGTGTCTTTGTGCTTGAGGTGAGGGCGGGCTGCCTGATTGGTCGGGCAACCGGAGGACCATCTATGGAAGGCCAATGGAAAAGTCCCAAGTTACCCCACCCAGCACTGCTCGGGGGCAAACCAGACCAGTGATGGGTCTGTTTGTCTCTCGCTTCTCCTGGGGTGTTTGGAAAAGAAACTAGGACTATCCCGAACCCTCATTCCATCCAAACCCACAAAAACCTATTTTGAAGTTAAGGTTGATCGTTTCCCCTCCCGATTCCCAGGCACACAATAGCCCGGTTTGCTTTTCCCCCTCGGATTTCGGTTGAAAGGTGCGTGAGATGCCGTGGGTTTTACAGCTAGGGGAGAACGGTTGCAATAACTACACTGAAACAACTAGAAGTGTCGGCGATGGGAGTCTGGGCGGTGCCGAGCAGCGGTGTGACATCTGGCGGAAACCAGAGTCACAGCGAGGGGGAAGAGAGGTGGGCGTGAGGAAGCTTCCCGCCGAGCGTGGACGTGGGGGTGGGGGAGAAAGTAAAAAAAAAAAAAAAAAAGGAAATAAAAAGGGGAGGGATTGACAGTATCTCTCTGGAGCCCGGCCAGCCGCTGCCACCTATAATTGAATCACACGACATCCCGGCGGGCCATGGGGCTCCAGAGAATGTTGTTGTTCCTGCTCCCTGTGGTGACCCGCTGCACCTTGGCCTGCTGAGCAACGTAGGAAACGAGTGGCAATTCCCCGCAGGTTAGTGAGCCATGAGGAGAGGAGCAGGGAGGACGAGGGGGAAAATGGAAACGAGCCAAAGGAACAGAGTTGTTTAATCTGGGGGTGGCTAGGGTAAACCGTCTTAATTCCCAGGCCTGTTCCTTTTCCAGCCCAGCTATCTCTCCAGGTGGTCCTCAGCACCGGCTCTGGGTCGAAGGGACAGGTGATTCTGAAGGGGGCTCGGAGATGCTCGGAACACAGGGCCTTCCACGATCACCGCGCTTAACGTTTCCAGGGGAGCAGGTGGGAGGCAGGAGGGGGGAAAGGAAGGAAATTCCAAGTTTCGCACTTCCTTGGGCCCTGGAAGTTGACTTCTTCATCCCTGCTGACAGGGGAAGAGGAAGGGGAGCAGCTTCGGCTGTGGCGATGCGTTTGGAAACTGCGCTGCCGGCTTTTCCCACCATTCTTCCTTTCGAGAAGGCGCCACTCGGGTTTGTGGTCTGGGTTTGGGTTGGGGAGGGGGAGATACAGCCACGAGTGACTTATCTAAAGGACAATTATCTTGCAGCTCCCCCCACGGTACAGTACCTGGCCCATGGCAAATGCTTAACCAATATTGCAATTACGATTGCTATTGTCAAGGACCTAACCCAGGGCTGGCTTGGGCTCACAAAGCAACCAAAATTCCCAGCCAAACCCTAGGTAACGAATCAAAACTGGACGTGGGCCTGTCCACCCCAAGACGGTTCGGTCCCCCGAGCTTTCACTGACTGGAATGAGTGCCAATCACAGTGAGTTTGGCTACCCGTTTGCCCTCTGACCCTTCCCGACTCAGACGTCCACAAAGGACATCCTTCCTGAGCTGAAAAACCTTTGTGCAAAGAACTCCGACAAGGCTCTCCGCCTCCTGGTTGAGGGCCTATTCTCAGCTGTTTTAGAACAGTGCTTGGCCTGTAGTAAGCGCCTAACAAATACCAACCCACTCCAAAAAGCTGGCAAAGAGTCAAACGTGGAAGAGATGGACCACCACCGGAACGAGAACACCAACTCTCAGAGGGTTCAAGGGTATGGCTTTTCAGAACGATGCTGAAAGGAAACTTATGGAGACCACTCAGCAGTTCGGTCCAGGAGGGAAGCCAGCAACTTCACTTTCCCACTGCCATTAGGGACACCTCGGAGAAGCTACCGATGGGGTTACGGCTGCGAGGTGGATTGTTTAATAAGTTTCATTTTAAATGCTAACCAGCAAGGGCTGCAAGAGGGTCAGCGGGACCGGAGCCGTCAGCTCCCGGTGACAACCTGGCAGGCCATATTTCGACCCACAGAATCAGAGAGGTTCCACAGATGCTGGCGGATGATCTCCACGGGCATAAGTTAAAGCCATCAGGGCGGGGGGAAATGCCTTTGGTTCTAAGCTTGGGTGTGTTCACCCGCTCTCTAAAGGTCCTGCCAATAGTCAATGTTGATTCAAATGCCCGGAGGGTGAACTAGATAAGGGGAGGGGTTATTAAGTCCAAACACCAAACCAGAGAGTCCCAAATAGCTGCCAGGCTGTAACTCTCTCACTTGGTGGTTTGGGCCTCGCTCTGACCAAGCCTCAAGCCCCAAGCTTCCTTCACTTTCTAGTTTGAATGGCAACCATATCGTAATTACAATGGATACAAAATGTAGTGGCTTGAGAAGCAACATGGCACAGACGCCTTATTATATCAACTAGTTAACACGGTATTTGTTTTCTCCATTAAACTTGCTAATCGAAAACACAACCTCTACCCAGTGGGTAATGCTTACAGAGACACATACACGGGCACACAGACGCCGCTGAAGGTCCGATGACATCACACGGCCCACTCTTGCAAGGGGTTGTCAGAGCCCTTCCTGCTGGCTCTGGGCTTTATAAATGAATTCCAAGAAAAATGGTGGGTATATGCGCTCGTGATTAACCCGGGAAGAACGGGGGTTGGTCTGCTCTGAATATTCCACACCCGATCACTATGGTACAGCCTCACAGCACTGTAGCACCCATTCTATCTCCTCCCCGCCCCCTACAAATAAATAGAAGTCACTTCAATTATTTAACTTGCCTAGAAGTTCACCAGAAAGGAGCACTACGCAGGCCACTTCTGCGGGTAAATCTTTTGGGCAGAATAGATGGGACCAGGGAGGTTCTTCTAAGAAATCGGTCTACGTAGCATTTCATTCACTTCATCTGTAGGCTGGTTATACTTATAAACATTTATAGCCATACACGCTATAAAAATAGAGTTCTATTTCCCACAGCACTTATGTAGATACCTGTAATTTATTTATTTATATTAATGTCTATATCCTCTATAGGCTGTAGACTGTATAGACTGTAGGCTCATTTACAGGCAGGGAACATGACCGCTAATTCTGTTGTATTGTACTTTCTGAAGTGCTTAGTACAGTGCTCGGGCCACAGTAAGAGCTCAATACATACCACTGACTGATCGATGATAAATGGTTCCAAAAGGGAAAGAATTTTTCAACAGCTGTAGGAAAATGCTCGCTTTGAGGATCAGGCTTCAGGGAGCACCTCCCCAAACAATCAACCACTGGTATTTACTGAGTGCTAACCCTGGGCAGAACACAATATTATGCGCTGGGGAGAGAGCAACAGAGTAAGTCAACATGATCCCTGTCCTCAAGGAGCTGACATTCCAGCTCCCCAGACGTTCACTCCATGAAGGCGATGGCCTCCACGGCTTTTTGAAGCGGACTCCCAGCCTGGCTCATCCCAGATCTCTGATGAGTCCTGAGCATCCCATCAAGGCCAAAAGACCCAAAATGCCAGCTTGCTGCCCTATAAGCTCATCCCTTCCGAAACATCACATTGCTCCCTGCACTCACCATGAGGGGTTTGGCACCTATGGCTTGCTCTTCAGTGTCACCCTGACAGAAACACTCACAGGAGCGGCACGGCCCAGTGGCCGCAACCCGGGCCCAGGAGTCAGAAGGACTTAGGCGTGACGCTGGGCAAGTCACCTGGCTTCATCTATAAAACGGAGATTAAGACTGTGAGACTCAGGTGGGATGTGTCCAACCCGATTAGTCTGTATCTACACCGGCGCTTAGAACAGCGCCTGGCATGTAAGTAAATGCTTAACAAATACCATTAAAAAAAAAAAAGCAACTGGGTGGACTGCCTGGTCCTTGGCTGGACAAATACCCTCACAACCAAGCTGGAGCCAACTTCAAACACACAGTTTTTCCAATAAAAGATATAACACTGCTCTGACTTTCAGAGCACCACCAACCCAAAAGGGTGCTTCATACAGTGCTCCGCATACAGAAAGTATTTAATAAATACTGCTCCTGCTACTATTATTATTTAGGAAGTGCTTTCTATGTGTGAAGTAGATCCAGGCTTACCAGATGGGAACTGGCCTGCCCCATAAGGAGCTCATGGTTGAAGAGGAAGGGATGACTCTCCCTCTTCTTTTGAGGATAAGATTCCTTGGCGAAAAGCTGCCTGACTGAATTTGGGAGCACTTCCCTCAGCAGGGAATCAGGGGTTCTCTGCTCTTTATAGACATCCAACTAAGTGGCACAAACACATGTTCTCTAAGTGAGAAAGCAACACCTCACATGCAGCCCCCCACTGGAGAGGGGCAGGGAGGGGATCAGTGGAAGAGGAGGAGAGAGAGGACTTTACACCTGCAAATTCCTAGCAGCGAAAGAGATGGAAATGACAGCTTCTTAAAAAGACTCCCGGGCAAGGCAGCTTTCAAAGAATGCTTTCTCCAGGCGTTTGGTCACAAGAGATCAACGAGGGTGATGGTTCAAAGCCCACTCTGCCTTTCTCCGACAGGCCCGGTCAAGCTACGGTGACCCTAGATGTGCTGAAGACGGGAGCTGTCGGCCTCTTGTTCTCCTTCGTGGTGGATGTGCCTCACACCAACCCCTCAGGTCCGACCGAGAGGCCTTAACTTCAACGTGGAGGCATTCCCAAGTCGCCGGACAGTCCAAACTAAAAGCAAAAACAGAGCCAAGTAACTACTCCCCCAGGACCAAAAATCCCGACCTTAGCTTGGCTTCGCCTGCGTTTGCTCTCTGCAGATAGCACGGCGAGGCAATTAGGGACGTAGGCCTGTGTCCAATCTCTATTTTAATGCAGGCATGTTCCTTCAAGGCTTCTGCCTCTTCTCCCTGCCCGTCCCACATAGTCAAGGCAGATAAGAAAGCCCAGATTACAGGAAGAACGCCCCCAAGCCGGTCATTTCGAACTTTCCCCTGGCTGACAGACAGAAGGTGGCACCTCTCTCCTTCTCTCTGAGACGTCGGGGCCCTTCCATGCTGGGCTCTGGGGCTGAAAGGCTGGCGGCTGATCGGTCGGCTTATGGCAGAAGCCCGGTGCTCGCGGAAGAGCATGGAAAGCCATCTGATTTTCACCTGCCCCTCCCCGCCGCCCCCCAACAAACCCAAGAGACTTCTCTCGACAGTAAAGATGCCCTCGTCGGGTGACGGTGGTGTCAAAGGGTGCCATTTGCTCAGGGCCACTGCCATCTGCAATAGCACAACATCTCGTCTCCGGTAAATAAACACATCTGCCTCTGCCAGTGTCCTCCCCACTGTGCTGCCCATCTGGAGCAGGTGAGCTGGAAGGCAAGCCCGGGCACGGGGGAGCAGTGAGGATCGGGCCTCCGGGGAGATGGCACATATAGAGGAAGAAGGCACCGCTGCGTCATGTCACATCCTGCTACTCGGGTTTGCCAAAAAGCCTGTTCAATTACCCTCGTTAGTGATAGTTTTTAATCACACGTAACAAATGGCTGTGGGTGTTCGAGGGGGCAGGACGTACAACGTCCCAGCTTCACCTGGGCCATCTGTTCGTGAGGTCACGTGACCTCATTGAGGCAAGCAATCAATCTCTTGGGCGACCGACAGCTGAGGCCTTTGTGTGAACTGGGGGGTGGGGAGGGGTGGGCGGAGTCAGAGAGGAGGAGGAACGGGATGGTCACTCTGGCAGCCTGAGTGGAAATCCCACCCCAGAGGCAAAGGCCAAGCAGTTCTAGGTGATCCTTCTAGGGGTCAAGCACGCCAGGTGTCAGTTACTTCACCACAAAGAGAGGAGACCTCATAGACAAGCCTGTGGGCAGGAGCACCCCGGGTTTCCTTTTTCTAGCAAGTACACCTGGAGTTCCCTGATAACCGGTCCCCCTCCCTACTTTCCGCCAAGACCACATAGGCTTGGACTTTGGGATCAGAAGCTCAAGAGGCTGGATCCCAACCTGACCCCCAGCTTCGTACTAGTGTCCTCACCTGCAAAAGATGTGATTTCTCCACCCACCAGTGATGAATATTTACTGAGCCTCCCTTGCCGTAGAGGGGGCTGGCACTTCCCGAAGTAGATTAGGAAACCTTAATGAACCAAGAGTTGTCATCTGCTTCTCAAAAGGGGAGTCTGAAGTGCTGAGAGGTGAAAGAGGGGATCGGTTGGGGGAGGGGGGAGCAGAGTGTGGGTTAGACCAAGAGTAAAGATTCCTGTTTTCCTCAGAGCCAGTCTTTCTACTCCCCAGGTCCCATTGGATTTTACCGATCTGTGCCTCGGTCTCCATCCCTGGGGGCTGGAGATGAATATTAGTTTTCGGGAGCTTGACGGCAGCCAAGTGAGTCACCGGGAGCCTGCCACATTTGGAACCTTAGAAGAAAACGCCCCTTTGCCTGCCGCTCTGGGCAACTGGTGGTCAGCGATGGTGTTGTGATGGCGGACTGAGGCCCCCCGAGGAGGAGGCTTCTAAGACTTCCCCTGGGACGGCCGGTGCCCACGGGTGGATATTAGGTGGTTGACAAAAATAGGTCCTATTAAAAACCAAGCGGCAGATGTTTAAGGAGAAAGTGCTTTGGCATAAAAATGCTGAAATACGGATGAGTCAGAGTCATAGCCCAGAGGCTCGAAGAAGGCCCGGAAACCTCTCGCTCGCAGGCATCTACCTGAGGGCGGGCTCGTTAAACCCACGACAGAAAAGCTTCTGCTCAAGCCAAAGTGGCGGGGCGGCATTTGGTACCCTAACGGTCTGAGAGCGCTTGACCCACCACCTGCCCTGGCCTCCTCGCAATCTCCCACTTCCTATGGTCCTTCCCGAGATACTCATTTTTTTTATGATACCGGTTAGGTGCTTACTATGTGCCACACACCGTACTGAGTAATGGGGCGGATACCCGATCATCAGGTTGGATCCTGTCCCTGTCCCACATGGGGCTCCCAAGTCTACAGAGGAGGAAGTGGGATTTAGTTCCCATTTCACAGATGTAGTAACCGGGGCCCGGGAGTTAAGAGACTTGTCTAAGATCACACAGCAGGCAAGTGGCCGAGCCACGATTCGACGCCTAGACCTGTGCTCTCTTTATATGCTGGCTTCCCAGGTGTGGATGTGGAATGACTGTCCAGATTCCCCCCCATCAACCCCAAGCAAAACCATCCCTTTATTTTTGGGCCTTGAACCAGCAGCTAACCGAGGGGCGGGGGAGAGGTCTTCCCTCTTCTGAAGTGCTTTGGGGTACAGGGATTGTGTCTGACCTAATTATCTTATATCTCCCCCAGTGCTTAGTCCAGCGCTCTGCTGGACTGAGAACTATGGAGCCCAAAATATGACATCACCTCTGCCAATGTACTTAAATCAGGGGCCTTTGCAAACAGGTCTGTCCAACTAGGTTTCCCCCTTGATGACTGTAACAAAAATGCTCTTAGTGTTCTTAGATCACATGGAGGAAGTTCAGGGACGAAGGCCTTCCTTTAGCCACTCGGTACCTGGAAAACCCCTGTCCAAAGCATCAAAAGTGCTTATTTGCAAAATCCCCGCTTCTAAATCAAATAACTAGATGCCAGTTCACCACTACCATCATCATGGTAATTGTGGTACTTGTTAAGGGCTTATTCTGTGCTAAGTATTGTGGCAGACAGAAGATAATCTGTCCCTGTCCCACATGGGGTTCACAGACTAAGTAGGAGGGAGAGCAGGGAAACAATCTCCATTTTACAGATGAGGAAACAGATTCAGGAGTGACTTGTCCAAGGTCACAGAGCAGGCAGTGGCAGAGCTGAGATTAGAACCCAGGTCCTTTGACTTCTGGGCTGTGCTCTCTCCACTAGGCCACTGTTTCCTTTCCTTCCAACCACCACTGCAATTCTTTTCTTTGGAATAATTAAGGTGTTTGTTAAGGGTTTACTATGAACCAGGAGCTGTTCTAAGCGCTGGGGTGGATATAAGTTAATCAGGTCAGACAAAGTCCTCGTCTCACATGGGGCTCCCACAGGCTAAGTAGGGGGGAGAACATGCATTGAACCCACTTTTTACAGTTGAAGAAAGTTTGGAAGAATTTACTGAGCGTTCCATGTTGCAGTTTGCAAACGGGCGTTCTTTTGGTAAATACATCAAGCACCCCGGTTGGTAGACGAGACAGGTTTACTGCATTTGCACGAGTGGTGCTAGCCGCCTTATCGCACTTGTAAGAAGAGCTTAACTCACTTAATGGCTGTGGTATTTAGGACAAAATGTTTATTTATTGTGCCCAGAGCCGGAATTCTGATTTCTCTTGCGCCTGATAAGTTGCAAGATAGAGACTTGTTTTCCAAGCGGGTCCCACTGTACACTTTAATAAATAGCCTGGGAACTTTTCTGGGTGGTTGGAAATCTGAGGTCTGACCCGTTTTCCACTCCCAGGAAACTGCGATGCTGAAAAAGGGGAGGAGAAGAGGTGGTCGAGCTTCCCCAAGTGGCGGTTTTGCCTCCGATGAACTCTAACCGTAACTAGGACCCAGTCTCCACCTAGATCCACCCAAATGCTAATTTTTTTTATGGTACTTGTTCGGCGCTTACTATGTACTAAGCACTGGAGGAAACAACGCGATAATCGGGTTGGCCGTAGTTCCTGTCCCACATCTCCAATAGGCCTTTCCTGGCTAAGCCCTCATTTCCTCTTTTCCCATTCCCTTCTGTGTTGCACTGACTTGCTCCCTTTATTCACATCCCGACCCCTGGCAGCCCCACGCCACTTATGTACATACCCATATTTATTTATTTGTAATTTATTTACTTACATTAATGCCTGTCTTCCCCCTAGACTGTAAAGCATGTTGTGGGCAGGGAGATGTGTCTGTTATATTGTTGCGATGTGCTCTCCCAAATGCTTAATACCTACACACAATAAGTGCTCAATAAATATGACTGATTGATTTATTAACGGGGCTCCCTGTCTAAGTTGGAAGGAAGAGGATTTAACCCCCCATTTTACAGATGAGGTAACTGTGGCTCAGAGAAGTTAGGTGACTGGCCCTAAGTGACCAACAGACAAGTGGCAGAGCCTAGATTAGAACCCAGGTCCTCTGCCTCCCAAGCCCATGCTCCTTCCACTAGACCATGCTGCTTCTCATCAGAAGGAATTCCTTGTTCGCCGGTAGCACCCATCGAAGACAGACTCTCATGCCTTCCACCCGGAAATGATTCTAATAATCAGAAAATAAGCTAATCAGAAGATCCCCACTGCCATTCCTTTGGACTCGCAAAGCTTCGCTACACTTGACTTTGACCCTCCAATACAGCAGTTCCTTTAAGCAGCTGTAGAAGGCAACTCTGTCCAGCCCCAAATACTGAAATGACCCCAGAACCATTAAGCCACAAGCTACCTGTTTGACACACAATCGACACACGGGATAATCTAACACAGCAGTAATGCTGGGGGTTCTGCTGAGGGACGAAGGAGCTGGCAAAAGGCAGCCCCGCTGGGTAGTTAAAGCCCAAAGAGCTGGGGAACTCAAGACCTCTCCCCTTTCTGCCTCCCCCTCTAGATTGTAAACCCGTTGTGGGCAGGAAATGTGTGTTATATTGTATTCTCCCAAGGACTTAGTACAGTGCTCTGCATACAGGAAGTGCTTGATAAATACGAACTGACTGACTGAGGTTTTCTCACAGACTTGCTGAGCATCTGTGGGCAACCCTGTCTGCCATTCTGTGCCTTCGCCTCCTTATCTGTTCAAGCACCTCCATCCTCAACGGGAGGCTGGCTAGATTAGATGATTGGGCAAAATGTTCTCGGCAAGGGCCGTGCGTTAATATCCATCTCTGCGGGGGAAGGTGGGGGGAAGCTATCTCCGGTCCCTAGGGGAAGCAGGCACAGAGCGGGGAGGCAGAAACATGACCTTTAGCCAGGATTCGGGTGCACTTTCTTGACAGGGCACTCTCTGATGGACACACACCCCCCAAAGCTCAAAAAAGGAGCCACTGTCAAGGGCCGTATTAATGACCTAACCAGGCTAGAAGTTGGAGATGGTGCCAGAAAGCAATCCAGCAAGACTGATTTCTAGATCACCTGCTGACAGTGCCTAGGGAGAACTGCAGATAAGAAACCCACGGCTTGTGAGTTAATCGCCTGTCAATCAAAACTAAAGGAGACTTTAATCTTCAACAGGCGGGAACCAAACCGAACCATTTGCTTAGAAATCCAGGAGTAATGAAAATCTGGATTACTCTTAGCTTCATCTGCACCCCAGCTGCGATATCTAGGCTTTGACTTGGAATCGGATCTGAGGCCTTTTGACCAATCCGGGCTTGCGGGCCCGAAGCAGTCAGTTGGTCATGCACCCGGCTTGCAAGAGAGGATATGGAGCACCTTAGAGAAAAACACCCCGGAGGCTGGAGGTTCTCTGCGTCGGCAGCGAGAAGGGCTACTGCAGCAGTCTGAAAGAAAGAGGGCCGACCTGCTAAGTGAACTAGCCCGCCTTCACTTCGGTACCGCTTACCCGACTCCGGAGGTAGTCGGCCAGGTTTCGACGGGTGAAGTTGGCCGCGGCCGTGGGAGACAGTTCATACCCTGGTGTGTGAGAGAAAAAGCAAAACATATTTCTGTAGAACCCAAATGGCATCCGAATTCCCTCTCGCCACTCCACGTGTGTCCTGTTTCGTGGGCTTTATTTGGTGGCTTGGTTTCAACAAGTGATCAGAAATTCCTGGGAGACTTATCGACCAGCAGATTGTGAAATCCTCTCCCCCAACTCAGAGGGATAAGAACCATCTCTACGTCCCACCCGTGTATTCTTTCCCAGTGCTGAGCACCTGATGTTCCTTGATCTTAAATAAGGGTCTGACCCAAGGTCTTGGGAGTGAAGAAAAATACGGCATACGTTCCCTCAGAAATCATTCTTCACCTCTCCAAAATCAGTCACTGCAAAAGATTTAGTTAGAGAAATATTCTTTTCTCCAGGACAACTACAGAAAGGCATCTGCTGCCAATTTCAACCACTGTCCCTCAGTCCTCTCCATGGGTAGGGAGGTAGTCAATGGCTGTTGGGTAGGTTCTAGATCCACAGGCCAGACCCAAGAATTCCACAATGGGTACTAATCCCTCCACTTTTTCTCCAAGAAGCGAAGGTCTACCTAGTTCACAAACGTAGAGAATGTTTATGCGCCCAAGGCCCAGGCGGCACTGCAGTCCCACGTCCTCAACCCGGTTCTTCACACCGGGCCAAAGCAGGGTTACTCTTACCTGCGTGGGAGGGTTCAAACAGAGCCAGCCTGCTTGTCCACTGCACTAGAAAGGCCCATTACCATGCTATTCTGGCTTGGATACCCACCGTTCCTCATTTTGTACAGCTGTACATTTTTCTGAATGTACTCAGCAAACTGCACCGTGTCTCCGGCCTCTCCCACACACAGGAGTAAGATCTTTTCACTCATCTTAAACATCTTGTCGTGATCTGTGGAAACAACAGAATGCGGTCCTTACCAAAGGACTGGACGCGCTGACATGTAGAAGGAACGCTGAATCACAAGCGAAAAAGGTTTTGTGTTTGTTCATTCATTCATATTTACTGAGCACTTACTGTGTGCAAAGCACTTGGGTGAGTATAGTCTAAAAATAAACAGACATTCCCTGCCCACAGTGAGTTTACAGTCTAGAAGCGGACATGATATTAATATGAATAAATTACAAATATGTACGCAAGAGCTGTGGGACACGGAAACCGACGTCAACTTATTCTCCTCCCTTCTCTCTGCACCCCCTCACAATCGAGAGAGTAATTTGCACCTGAAAATCATTCTTGGGTATTTAAGCAGTATGTGTAAACTTAGTGAGGTGACCTGTGCTGATCAAGGTAGATAGGTTTTGGAAGAAAAAAGAAGAGAGAGGGCTGAAGCAGGAGGGGGACAAGAGCAACATATCCTACAACCAAAGGAAATATATGAAGCTAAGCGGTACCTGAAAATGAAATTTAACTATCCGTGGAAATCGGCACAGATCTGACTGAAAATACAAGCAACATCAGCATCAACTAACAGACACCCCCTACAAAGCAAAACTAAAACTTGCTATTTAACAGTGGGGAGGGAAGGGACAACATACATTTTTAAAGGTGAACTATGTGAAAACATTTTTCACATTAAAACATAAAAAAATTCCAAACACTGAAATCTTATCTGGTTGAACCAGACTCATGTTCAGATTAGCGAGATACATAAATATCCCATGCAGCCACCGGTGCCTAAGGAAAGTGAGTACTTCGTATTCAAGACATGGCTGCAGAACAACAGTCTAAATCTCCATATCTGACTCTCACTTTCGCTTTCAATTTTTCAAATACTGCTGAATAATCTTCCCTGGAAGATATGTTCTAAAGCTTCTGAAATGTCACAATCCTTTAATAGGATTTACCGAATATTATGCCGCTGTTAACGACTTTAAAAGTTGCCTCTTTTGGGAGTTGAGACTGCTTTTAATATTGCTCGCTGGAACCAGAAGGAAGGCATTTTAACTTGAAAATGACCAAAGTAAGCTCTCTGAAGGCAGGGAACGTGTCTACCAACTCTGTTGCATTGTACTCTCCCAAGTGCTCAGTACAGTGCTCTGCACTCAGTACGCACTGAGTAAATATCAGTGACTGACTGAATACATGTCCTATGAGTCACAAAGCGTGGCCTCTGAACTACAGTTACATAAAGTTGGATTTGTTTTAAGCAGTATGGTTTAGTGGATAGAGCCCGGGCCCGGGAGTCAAAAGGACTGGGTTCTAATCCTGGCTTCACCACCTCTCTGCTGTGTGACCCTGAGCAAGTCACTTCACTTCTCAGGGTCTCAGTTCCCTCATCTGTAAATGTGGATCAAGGCTGTGAGCTCCATGTGGGACACTGACTGTGTCCAACTTGATTTAGCTTCTATCCACCCCAGTGCTTAGCACAGTGCCTGACAAAATAGTAAGTGCTTAACAAATACCACAAACCCCCCACAAAAACCCAGCCCCATTGAAAGCCTGAAAGTCTGTTGGTTTTAGGTCCTTCAAACTTCCAGGTCCATGCTCTCTCCCTAAGTCATTCTGCTTCTTACTTGTCCAAAGATCTTAGGAGACCGTCAAGTAGGTTAGAGAGACATCACCTTTTTGGAAAGACAGAAGAATTTCTCTGAAGTCAGAGGCCCTAGAATGATCGCTGTTATTGCAGTTTCATTCACAAACATGCCCATTATTAACCACTCCCGGGACCCCATTCCGTCTTTGAACAGTCACATGGTCTGCGCTTGGGTCACCCAAGAAAAAACCCTTCAGATCTCACTCCCAATTCCTCATGTGATGATGTTCTAACAATTGCAAGCCTGTTGCTATCGACTGGGATGGAGGGATCTCAGGACTCCGGAAAACTCTATATGCCTTCATTTATCATTCATGTGCTCCATTCTTTTCTGGGAACAGTCGCTAATTATTGACAATCTATGTTTCAGTGTGGTTTTGTGGCCTCTTTCCAAGCCGAATTACAAGTTCCCAAGCCCACCCTAACCGCCAACGGAACTGTCTCATCAGTCATAAGAGAAAGGAGAGTATGCAAAACAAATGCTGATTGTTAAAAATAGGCCATGCTCCTCATTAATGTTCTCTTCCTAGAAATCTATTTTGTAGGTTTCAAGATAGGCCTCAAATCCTGAGTTAGGATACTAGGACAATTTACCATACAACACTCCTATCCCACAGCATTTATTTATGAGAAAAATAGGAATGTTACTTCAGAGGTGTCATCTAAAGGTTACTTACCTGGTACCCTACTCTAAAGAACTAATGACGGTATTGAAACTCAAGTTTTCACCACCCATTGAGTTTTTCTATAAAAGTGGGAATGCAAGAGGGGAGTAAATCAATTTATTGAGTGCTTATTGAAAAGGAAGACAACTACAATTTCATGGTAAAATGGCATCACACTGAAGTGCTAGCTAAATGGAAGAGTGAATAAGAAACTGAGGAACAGAGACTGAGGATGGGGTTTCCACTTTGGCTGCATGTCTGGGGCAAGATGAGAAACTCCACATATTGCCATTTTTCCTAACTGTCCCAAGATTTCCATCTTCCTCCTTCCAAGGCTCCCAAACCCCATTACATTTTCCTTCCCTTTCCCTCACAATATCACCATCAACAAACACTGAGGAAGGATTCCCCTGACCAGGTCCTCTTCCCGCCTCCCCAATCAATCAATGGTATTTTTGGGGGTGTTTTGTGCAGATCCCTGTACTAAGCGCTTGGGAGAGTCCAATACAACAGAGTTGATAGACACGTTCTCTATCCACAACGTGTTTACAGCCCCAGAGGTGCTCTCTCCCTTTCCCCGTCAATCAATGGCATTGATTGAGTGTTTACTGTAAGCAGAGCACTGTACTAAGCACTTGGGAGAGTTACCTCATCTGTAAAATGGAGATTAAGGCCACTTGTCTGCTGCTTGACCTTGGGCAAGTCACTTCACTGTGCCTCAGTTACCTCATCTGTATAATGGGGATTAAAAAGCTGAGCTCCACGTGAAACAACCTGATTACTTTGTATAACCACGTCCTACCACTGACCTGGAATGCCTTCCCTCCTCACATCTGCCAAACTCTCTCCCCCTCTTCAAAGCCCTACTGAGAGCTCACCTCCTCCAGGAGGCCTTCCCAGACTGAGCCCTCCCTTTCCCTCCACCCCTCCTCATTCCCCCTACTCCCTCCTCATTCCCCCTACTCCCTCCTCCTGCTCTATCCCCTTCCTTTCTCCACAACACTTGTGCACATTTGTATATATTATTCATTACTCTATTTTATTAATGATGTGTACATATATTTATGATTCTATTTATCTTGATGCTATTGATGCCTGACTACCTGTTCTGTCTTGTTGTCTATCTCCCCCTTTTAAACTGTGAGCCCGTTGCTGGGCAGGGATTGCCGAACTGGACATTCCAAGCGCTTAGTCCAGTGCTCTGCACACAGTAAGCGCTCAATAAATACAACTGAATGAATGAACAATAATAAGGATAGCGTTTGTTAAGCGCTTACTATGTGCCAAGCACTTTTTAAAGTGCTGGGGTAGATAAGTGTTCATCAGGTTGTCCCATGCGGCGCTCACTTAGTCCCCATTTTACAGATGAGGAAACTGAGGCCCAGAGACCTTAAGTCACTTGCCCAAAGTCACATCTACTCCAGCACTTAGTGCTCGGCACAAAGCACTTAAATACCATACTTAATATTATTACAATAATGATGATGATTGAGAAGCATTGTGGCTCAGTGGAAAAAGACCAGGCTTGGGAGTCAGAGGTCATGGGTTCCAATCCTAGCTCTGCCGCTTCAGTCATTCATTCATTCAATGGTATATACTGAATGCTTACTATGTGCAGAACACTGGACTAAGCGCTTGGAATGGACAATTGGGCAACAGACAGAGACCATCGCTGCCCAATGACGGGCTCACAGTCCAAAGGGGGGAGACAGATGGCAGAGCAAAACAGAACAAAACAAAGCAACATCATCAAGATAAATAGAATGATAGAGATATATATATATCTCATTAACAAAATTAACAGGGCAATAAATAATATATACAAATATGCACAATAACATATACAAATATGCCACTTGTCAACTGGGTGACTTTGGGCAGAGAAGCAGGGTGGCTCAGTGGAAAGAGCCCGGGCTTGGGTGTCAGAGGTCATGGGTTCAAATCCCAGCTTTGCCACTTGTCGGCTGTGTGACCGTGGGCAAGTCACTTCGCTTCTCTGTGCCTCAGTCACCTCAACTGTAAAATGGGGATGAAGACTGTGAGCCTCATGTGGGACAATCTGACTACCCTGTATCTCCCCCAGTGCTTAGAACAGTGTTCTGCACCTAGTAAGCACTTAACAAATACCAACATTAAGTCACTTCACTAATCTGTGCCTCAGTTCCCTCATGTGTAAAAGGGGGATGAAGACTGTGAGCATCACGTGGGCCAACCTGATTCCCCTGTATCTCCCCCAGCGCTCAGAACAGTGCTCTACACATAGTAAGCGCTTAATAAATACCAACATTAAGTCACTTCACTTCTCTGTGCCTCAGTTCCCTCATCTGTAAAATGGGGAGAAAGACTGTGAGCCTCACGTGGGCCAATCTGATGACCTTGCATCCACCCCAGCGCTCAGAACAGCGCTCTGCACAGAGTAAGCCTTAACAAATACCAACGTTATTATGATTAGAACAGTGCATTGCACATAGTAAGCGCTTACCAAATACCAACATTATTATTATTATAACAGTGCGCACATCGTAAGCACTTAGAGAAGCAGCGTGGCTCAGTGGAAAGAGCACGGGCTTTGGAGTCAGAGGTCAGGGGTTCGAATCCCGGCTCAGCCACTTGTCAGCTGTGTGACTCTGGACGAGTCACTTAACTTTTCTGTGCCTCAGTTACCTCATCTGTAAAATGGGGATGAAGACTGTGAGCCCCACATGGGACAACCTGATTCCCCTGTGTCTACCCCAGCGCTTAGAACAGTGCTCGCCACATAGTAAGCGCTTAACAGATACCAACATTATTATTATTAGAACATTGCGCACATCATAAGCACTTAAATACCAACATTATTATTATTAGAACAGTGCCTTCACATTGTAAGGGCTTAACAAATAACATTATTATTATTATTATTATAACAGTGCTTTGCACATAGTAAGCGCTTAACAAATACTAACATTATTATTACTAGAACAGTGCTTTGTACATAGTAAGCACTTAACAAATACCAACATTATTATTATTATTAGAACACTGCGCACATCATAAGCACTTAAATACCAACATTATTATTATTAGAACAGTGCTTTATACATAGTAAGCGCTTAACAAATACCAACATTATTATTGGAACAGTGCTTTGCACATAGTAAGCGCTTAACAAATGCCACCATTATTATTATTAGAAGAGTGCTTTGCACATAGTAAGCGCTTAACAAATACCAACATTATTATCATTAAGTCACTTCACTTCTCTGGGCCTCAGTTCCCCCTTCTGTAAAATGGGGATGAAGCCTGCGAGCCCCACGTGGGACGGCCTGATGAGCTGGCACGCCCCCCCAGCGCTTAGCACATAGTAAGCGCTTAGCAAATGCCATCATCATTACGGAAACAATAAGAGGGTTGGCGGGCAACTACAGAGAGTTTAGAGTCCCTGCCCTTCCCCAGCTCGGGGAAGGACCGGCCCGCCTTCCTTGCTTCCTTCCTTCCTTCCTTCCTCCTCCTCCGTCCCGCTCACGGCCCCGCGGCGGCTCACCGTCCTTCATCTGGACGATGCTGCTGGCGGCCACCCTGTCGGAGGCGACCAAGATGTAGTCGGGCCCCTGGATGCCGATGAGGTACTCCATGGCGGGCGGACGGACGGACGGACGGCCGGCTCCCTCACGGCCCGGGGCTGCAGGCGCGGCGGGGCCGTGACACAGCACCGCGCCCGCGGCGCCTGATGATGACGTAGGCGCTCTCGCGAGAGGACGGGGGCTGCTCCCCCCCGGACGGAATTAGAGTCTCAAGGCCCCCCGCAGCCCCCAACCCCGCGCGCGCCAGGCAGACGGAGGGGCGTGGCCACGGCCCGAGAGGCCCCGCCCCTTTTTCCTCTCTCTGCCCGTCCCTCCCCACCCCCCGCTCCTCATTCATTCATTCATTCATTCATTCATTCACTCACTCATTCACTCACTCATTCATTCACTCATTCATTCATTCACTCACTCACTCACTCATTCATTCACTCACTCATTCATTCACTCACTCATTCACTTATTCACTCACTCACTCATTCACTCACTCATTCATTCATTCACTCACTTATTCACTCACTCACTCATTCATTCATTCACTCACTTATTCACTCACTCATTCATTCACTCACTTATTCACTCACTCATTCACTCATTCATTCATTCACTCATTCGCTCATTCATTCACTCATTCACTCATTCATTCACTCACTCATTCACTCACTCACTCATTCATTCATTCATTTGTATTTATTGAGCACTGGCTCTGTGCAGAACACCATCCTAAGCTCTTGGAATGGACCAAGGGGCCACAGAAAGAGACCATCCCTCCCCAGTGACGGGCTCACAGTTTAAAAGAGCCTGGGCTTCGGAGTCGGAGGTCATGGGTTCTAATCCCGGCTCTGCTCCTTGTCAGTTGTGTGACTGTGGCCAAGTCACTTAACTTCTCTGTGCCTCAGTGACCTCATCTGTAAAATGGAGATTAAGACTGTGAGCCTCACTTGGGACAACCTGATGACCCTGTATCTACCCCAGCGCTTAGAACAGTGCTCTGCACATAGTAAGCGCTTAACAAATACCAACATTATTATTATTATTATTATTGAACGGGGGAGACAGAGAGAAAAGCAAAAATTCATTCGGTCGTATTTAGTGAGCGCTGACTGTGTGCAGAGCGCTGGACTAAGCACTTGGAATGGACACTTGGGCCACAGTGAGGGGACATCCCTGCCCACCTACAGGCTCACAGTCTCAACCGGGAGACAGCAAAGCAAAATTTCATTCAATCGTATTTAGTGAGCGCTGACTAGGTGCAGAGCACTGGACTAAGCGCTTGGAATGGACAATTGGGCTACAGAGAGAGACCATCGCTGCCCGACAATGAAGTGACTTGCCCAAGGTCACACAGCTGATAAGTGGCAGAGGCGGGATTAGAACCCATGACCTCTGACTCCCAAGCACGGGCTCTTGCCACTGAGCAACTCACTTCACTTCTCTGGATCTCAGTTACCTCATCTGTAAAATGGGGATTGAGTCGGTGAATGTACTTTGTAGCTCCCCCAGCGCTTCAAACAGTGCTTGGCATATAGTAAGTACTTAACAAATGACATAATTGTTATTGCTATTATCTGTAAAATGGGGATTAAGGTTGTGAGCTCCATGTGGGACAGGAACTGTGTGTCCAACCCCATTTGCTTGTATCCACCCCAACGCTTAGAACAGTGCCTGGCACATAGTAGGTGCTAAACAAATACCATAACAATATTATTATTTTGAAAGACCCTTTGCTGTTCAGCTTCATTGTTCCTTTTTTTATAGTATTTGTTAAGGGCTTACTAGGTGCCAGGCATTGTACTAGACTCTAGGGTGGATACAAGCTAATCATGTTCATGTCCAACAAGTGGAGACAGCGCAGTAATCAGCAGGACTTGGGTTCTAATATTGGCTCCGCTGCTTGTCTGCTGTGTGACCTTGGGTAAGTCACTTCATTTTTCTGTGCCCCAGTCACCTTCTCTGTAAAGTGGGGTTTAAGATCCCACTTAATATGGATATAGACTGGACATGGACTGTGGGACGTGGACTGTGACCGCCTTGATTAGCTTGTATCTACCCCAGAGCTTAGTACAGGGCCCGACACATAATAAGCACTTAACAAATACCCCCCAAAATTGAAAAAAAAATTGCCCTACATGCGACTCACAATCTTAATCCCCATTTTATAGATGAAGTAACTGAGGCAGACAAATGAAATGAGTTACCCAAGATCATGCAGCAGAAAAGCAGTGGAGCTAGGACTCCAGATGTGGTTTCTGGCCCCCAAGGGACTCACAATTTAAGAGTAAGTGTGGAGAGGGGTGTAGCGACAGACACACAAAGAAAGATTAGGAAAGATGAAAATAAAATATATGATTTATTGTGTATGTAAGCTCACTGAGGGCAGGGAATGTGTCTACCAACTGTGTTGAATTGTACCCTTCCAAGCTCTTGCTCTGCAAGCAGTAAGCGCTAAATAAGTACCATCAATTGATTGTTACTCATCTATTCAGCAGGAACTGGCACTGTTCTCTAAGTTGTGATCAACTGAAAGAAGAGCAGTGTGGTCTAGTGGAAAGAGCAGAAGGCTGGGAGTCAGAGGATCTGGTGTGTAATTCCAGCTCCACCATTTTTCTGCTGTGTGACTTGGGCAAGTCATTTAGCGTCTCTGTGCCTCAGTTACCTAATCTGTAAAATGGGAATTAAGGCTGTGAGCTCCATCTGGAACAGGAAATGTGTCCAACCTGATTAGCTTGTACACACCCCAGTGCTTAGTACAGTGTCTGGCACATAGGGCTTAACAGATACCATTTAAAAGAAGAACAAAAAGCCTCACAAAGAGAATAGGGCCTTGAAGGTGACAGACAGGATTTGAAGAGCTGACAGGCCGGAAACCCTAATTTGGAGTTCTTTCAGCCCTTCTTGGAAACTTAACTCTTTGAAGCTCTACTTGGAAACTCTCAGATCCCTTGGGAGATCACGGAAGAAGGAGGCTGTGGGCCAGCTCAAAAAGTTGCACAAGGGAAAACATTGGATCTTCTCAGTTTCATAATTCTGCCCACAGGAAGCCACCACTCTGCGTTCTCTCAGCCCAGAATGATCCCAATGCAGGCAAATGTGAACTGAAACGGGTCAGGGATATTCAGGAACGTGGGGCAGGAAGGGTGAGCCCAGGGGAGCTGGGGAGGGCGGAGAAATGGTGGGGGAAGGAATGGGCCAGGAAATTCCAATCAACCTGCTATTTCCTCAAGTAAAAGCCCCATCAGCCCATAGGGACTCCCTGCCTGATGCCTCAGGTCAAAGGCTTTTGGCTCACTGAGGTGGCCAGCTCACATTCTTGTGGCTTCCCTTGGGGTTTTATTCTGCTGGGATTTTGAATCTGTGCTGCTGCACAGAGACCCCCCTCAGACCGATGGGCTGGGAAAGGTTGAGATGCAGAATGGCCAATTTCCTCCATGCACAGCCAAGTCGCCCATCCAGCTCCCAGGGAAGTGAAAACCAGTTGGAATTTTATCTCCGGACACAACTATGTGAATAATGAGCCTCTGCGGGAATTTGGCCTCCTCTCTTTTCCCTCTACATTTCCCTTCTTTGCTCAAGCCCTCCAAGTTGTTTATAACCTTAGATGGAGAAACATTTGGATTAAGAAGTCCTAGGACTGAAAGAGCCCTGTAGAAATCAACTCGCCCATCTCCCCGCCTCAGGGCCAGCTGGCCCTCAAACCATCCCACCATGACCCCTTTTCTTAAAAATCCCGGAAAAGGGCATTCACGCTCCCCTTGCTCTTTGTACGATGCTCCGAGGCCTCATCACCTAACTCTGGCAGCTGAGAAACGATTCCTCTTGTCGAAGGAATCGATTCTGCGATCTATCCCATTCATTTATTGAGCACCTAATGTGGGCAGAGCACTGTACTAAGCAGTTGCAAAGTACAATTCAGCAATAAAGAGAGACAATCCCTGCCCACACTGGGCTTACAGTCTGGTGGGGGGCTGAGGGGAGAGACAGACATCAAACCTAGTAAAATATCAGTATAAGTAAATAAATAAATAATGTCCAGGCTCTTGATGTGGAGTAGTGTAGGAGGGGTTATATCACCTCAGCACCCATGTGCATGTCCCCCATTAGAGTGCAAGCTCCCTGTGGGCAGGGAATGTGTCAGTAAATACCATTCATTGATTTATTGATCCATCCTCAGCCCCAGTCTTCTCCATCTCCTTTCCTCATTTCTCTTCTCTCTCTCTCTCAGCCCCAGGGCACTTAGCCACCATCCTTTCAGGCTCCAGAAACTCCCACACCTGTCTCACACTCAGCACGGCCCCATCACATTTCCCTGGAGCTTCTAAACCTACAGACTCAGGAGGAAGTTGAAATTATTTGTTTCCAATCCCAGAGGAAGATTCATAAGAGCCAAACTTGGTATTCATTCATTCATTCATTCAATCATATTTATTGAGCGCTTACTGTGTGCTGAGCACTGTACTAAGAGCTTGGGAGAGTACCATTTGGCAACAAATAGAGACAATCCCTACCCCACAACAGGCTCACAGTCTAGAAGCGGGGAGACAGACAACAAAACAAAACAAGTCAACAGGCATCAATAGCATCAATATAAATAAATAGAATTATAGAGATATGCACATCATTAATAAAATAAATAGAATAATAAATATGTACATATATACATAAGTGCTGTGGGGTGGGGAGTGGGGTAGAGCAGAGGGAGGGAGTCGGGGAGGAGGAGCAGAGGAAAAGGCAGGCGGCGGGAGGGGGTATCCAAGTCATGGAGTGAGGCCAGCTCCAGGGCTGGAAATGTCTTATTAAGTTCTAGCAAGGACTATATTTTGCTGAGAGCTAGTGAAATTTGAACTTTATACCTTCCCTCTCTTGCCTTTAAACCCTGAAAAAAAAACCCCTGCCCTATTCAGAGTCTAAATGATTCATATATTGACTGATCACCACTCTCCCACTTTATTCAAATCACCTCTCTTCCAAGAGGTCTTACCTGACCAACCCTTCATTTACCCTACTCCCTCTTTAATCAATTAATCAATCAATGGTAATTATGGAGCACTTATTATGTGCAGAGCACTGCATTAAACACTTGGGAGAGTATGATGCAACAGAATTAGCAGTCATCTTCCCTTCCCCTGAGCTTTTGTAATGCCCGGGCATTTGGATCTTCAAGTGATATTTATTGAGCGCTTACTAGGTGCAGAACACTGTACCAAGCACTTGGGCGTGTACAATACAACAGTAATAGCAGACGTATCACTCTTTAAGCACTGGATAACCACCCCACCCTCAGCCCTCGCAGCACTTATGCACATATCCATAATTTATTTTAATGTGACTCCTCCTATAGACTGTAAATTCCTTTTGGGCAGGGAACATGTCTAATCAACTCTGTAGTATTATACTCCCTCAAGCACTTAGTACAGGGCTCTACACAAAGTAAGTGCTCAATAAATAACACTGATTGATTTAGGGAGGTTCAACGAGATAACCTGGCCCTCAAGAAACAGTTCTGAACTGGGAGCTGAGAATCCTGGGTCTGGGGTCCTGAGGCTTCCCTTGGAAGTCTCGGACACTTCCTTCTCCACCTGCAGCCTCAATTTCCCCATCTACCAAAGGAGGGAAGTACTCTCCTCATACCTGGGGAACCAGCATGGTGTAGTGGATAGAGCATGGGCCTGAGAGGCAGAAGGTCATGGGTTCTAATTCCGGCTCCACCACTTGTCTGCTGCGTGGCCTTAGGCAAGTCACTTTACTTCTCTGTGTCTCACTTCCCTCATCCGTAAAATGGGGAATCAAGTCCCATGTGGGACAGGAACTGTGTCCAACCCAATTTGCTCGTATCCACACAAGTGCCCAATACAGTCCCTAGCACATAGTCAGTCCTTAACAAATACCGCAGCTATTTTTATTAACAGAAAAGGCACCTGGCATTAGGTCTGCAGGGGGCTTGGGGAAAATGGAAAATGTTAGGTTCTGTGATATTCCTAGCTGGAGCTGTTTGCTGTTTAGGGACTATCTGATGAGTGACGCCTGCCCACACAGATCCCCTGAGGGGCTTAGAGACACATCTGTTTAAGGACGAAAACACGACATTATTCCTTTGAGCCCTGAAGGAGTCAGGGCTGCCCCAAGAGACCTCCGTTGGGTTCTGTTAGGCCTGGCTCAGTCTCTCAGCTCCTGATAATAATAATAATAATAATAATAATTGTGGGGTTTGTTAAATGCTTACTTTGTGCCAGGCACTGTACTAAACACTGAGGTGGATACAAGAAAATTGGTTTGAACTCAGTCCCTGTCCCGCATGGGGCTCACAGTTTTAATCCCCATTTTACAGATGAGGGAACTGAGGTATAGAGAAGTGAAGTGACTTGCCTGAGGCCATACAGCAGAAAAGTGGCAGAGCCAGGATTAGAACTCACCACCTTCCCACGCCCAGGCCTGTGCTCTATCCACTAAGTTATGCTGCTTCTCTCAATATGTAAATTAATACATTTAAATAGATTACTATTATGTACCTAAGTGCTTTGGGGCTGGGAGGGAGGAAGAACAAAGTAACCACTTACCAGCTACCACAATTATTATCATATATCATCTAACTTAAGCACTGACACACTTATATATCCCCTTTTCCTCCCTCCTCTGATCTCCAGTTAGTTTTAGTGTTTGTCTCCCCTGTGAAAAAGTAAGTTTCTCCATGGCAGGGTTCTTGTCTACTAACTCCGTTGTTCTCTCCCAAGAGCTTAGTTTGATGCTCAGCAAACAGTAGGTGTGCAATAAATACTTTTAATAATTGATAGATTGATGGATTACTTCATCCCATTCCCAGGCAGGACACGTCTCTATCTGTTGCCGGATTGTTCATTCCAAGCGCTTAGTATGGTGCTCTGCACATAGTAAGCGCTCAATAAATACTATAATACTATAGTATTAGAGCACAGCACCTGCCTGTGGGTAGGAACTTGGAGAGATAATTTAACTAATAGTAATAGTAATGGAATTTATTAACTGTTTGCTATGTGCCAAGCACTGTACTAAGTGCTGGGGTAGATTCGGGAAAATCAGGCCCCACACGGGGCTCAGTCCAACTAGAAAGGAGAACCCCCATTTTGCAGATGAGGGAACTGAGGCAGAGAGAAGTGAAGTGACTTGTTCAGGGTCACACAGCAGACAAGTGGCAGAGCCGGGATTAGAACCCACGATCCTTCCGACTCCCAGACCAGTGCTCCATCTACTAGGCCAAGCTGCTTCTCCCCATCCCTGCGGATATCCCAGATTGTCAAGAGCAAAGAAGTCCTCCACGTCTCACTGTCCCTCTTGCTAATTCAACCTCCCCTTGGGCCTTGCTGTCTTTCAGACCACGAAGTTAGCAGGCAGCTCAGCTCTCCAGAGCCCTTCAGTCTGACCAGCCCCTGCTGTGTCCTATAAAGGCTGGGGTAGGGAGGCGGGAACCAAAAAAGAAACCCGCAACAATAACAACAACAACAAAAATCCACCCCAGAACAAGAAACCGTCTTTCGGAAAGAGTGCAAAGGAGAATAAACAGCAGATTCACCATTTTGACTGGCTTCCAATCGCCCGTAGCTACCCTCGTTAAATTGAGTGCTGCGTGCATAAATCAAAACAGGACGCTTTCCTTTACCAACAGCGGCAAGAGCTTCTAGCCAGTGGGTTTGTCGCCCCGAGAAGATCCAAGGGGGAATCTCCAACCCCCTTTCTCTCTATAGAGACATCTTTCCCCCTCTCCCAGGTTATAGAGCTAGGAGTGGCAGAGGTTAACCAAAAGAAAAAAGAACCTGAATGTTATTAATCAGGCAATGTCTCCCTTGTTGATCTTTATTGTGCCTTTAGGGGCAATTAAGTGCTAAGGCTGTTAGTGGGTATTTCTGACAGATTGCATTTCTCCCTGGGTTGTGTTGGGTTTTCCTTTTGTTTTTTTGTTCTCGAGTGGATAATAATAATCATTATGGTATTTGTTAAGCGCCTTCTATGTGCCAAGCACTGTTCTAAGCACTGGATGCAGTCACATCCCTCCTTCATGGGTGGCTGCGCCCCTTGGGAAGAGACCTTACTCATTCACTCACTCAACCTATCAGGGATATTTTTTCAGTGTTTACTGTGTGCAGAGCACTATTCTAAGAGCTTAGGAGCGTACAGTATAACAGCACTGGTAGACATGTTCCCTGCCCAAAAGAGTTTACAGTCTAGAGGGGAGGAACCAACATTAATATAAGGGAATAAATTAATTACGGATATGTTTGTAAGTGCTGTGGAGCTGATGGTGGGTGAATAAAGGGTAGAGACTCATTCATTCAATTGTATTTATTGAGCACTTACTGTGTGCAAAGCACTGTACTAAGTGCTTGGGAGAGTGCACTATAACAACAGATCCAAGTCTCTCCCCCTCTAGACTGTAAACTCATTGTGGGCAGAGAACGTCTACCAACTCTTATATTGTATTCTCCCAAGCGCTTAGTACTGTGCTCTTCCCAAGGTAAGCGCTCAATAAATATGATTGATTGATTAACTGAGGGGAAGACAGACTTTAATATAAATGAAAAAATTATGCATATGTTCGTAAGTGCTGTGGGACTGAGGGTGGGGTGAATATAAGGTGTTTGAAGGAAACAGATCATCATCAGTGGTATTTATTGAGTGTTTACTGTGTGCAGAGCACTGTAGTAAACTCTTCAACCACTCCCTTCTGTGTAGCTCTGATTTTTCTCTTTATTCACCCCCCCCAGCACTTACGAACTTATGTTATTGTTATTATTATTAATAATAATACTTCTGACACTTGTTAAGTACTTAAGCACTGTTCTAAGCGCCGGCATAGATAAGTTCATCAGGTTGGACACAGTCCCTGTCCCACATGGGGCTCACAGTCTTCATCCCTATTTTAACGATGAGCTAACTGAAGCCCAGAGAAATAAAGTGACTTAATGCCTGTCTCTCCCTCTAGACTGTACACTCACCTTGGGCAGGGAATGCGTCGCTTACTGTTGCCTTGTACTCTCCCGAGCACTTAGTACAGTGCTCTGCACACAGTAAACACTCAATAAATACAGTTGAATGAATACAGTACGGTAGAGTCGGTAGACACATTCCCCGCCTGGAATGAGCTCTCAGATCCAAGTCTGTAAGCGACCCAGAAGGGAGAGGGAGTCAGGGAAAAGAGGGAATAATCGTGGAGCCTCAGCTGGCAGCGTGGATCTCTCCCCATGCTGCTTTCCGCGGTGTTTGTTGTGACAGCTGGGGGATAAACAGTGCCTCCATACAGGACTCACGTCAGTTAATATATCCGTTTCAATCGGCAGCCCTCACCGTGCCCCTCCCTGCCTGCTCCCGGGATGCAGCCCCCCAGTGAACACCTCTAAGATTCCCTCTTGCATGTCTGTGGTTTTAATTTTTCATGGTACTTTGTTCTAATTAATAATCGTGATCCTTGTTAAGCACTCACTATGTTCCAAGCACCATTCCAGGCGCTGGACTAAACGCAAGTTAATCAGGTCAGACGCAGTCCCTGTCCCGCATGAGGGTCACGCTCTTATCCCCATTTCACATATGAGGTAACCGAGGCACCTAGAAGTTAAGTGACTAGCCCAGGGTCACACAGCGGACGGGTGGCAGATCCGGAATCAGAACCCCGGTCCTTCTGACTCCCAGGTTGGTGCTCTGTTCACTAAGCCACGAGCTTCCAACGTGTCAACTACTGTTCTAAGCACTGTGGGGAGCTACAGGCCAATCAGGCCAGATACAGTCCCTGTGCCACATGCAGCCTGCGGTCTAAAGAACAGATATTGAATCCCCATTTTGCTGTTGAGGAAACTGAGGCCTACAGGAGGGATGGGATCTGCCCAAGGTGACACAGCGGAGGAGAGGCGGAGCCTGGATAAGGAGCCAGGTTTTATCCACTAGCCCAGGCTGCTTCTCTATGTTCCCCAAAGGGATGGATTCCCTCCACTCTCTTTCCCCCGGGGCCTCGGTACGAGTCACCTCTGTTTCAGGCCATCGCCCCGGGCCCCTCCCCACGATTCATGTCCCCTCACGGCTCCACAGCCACCACAGGTGGGCACCGAGCTGGACTTTTTACTGCCCCGCTCCTTCAAACTTCCCCTATCCCTCGTGCCTCCCTGCATCTGCCTGCCTGGCGGGCTAACTCCCTCTATATCTCCAGGGCGTGGTTCGACGTTGCCACCTCCAGGAAGCCTTCCCCGATTTACGCCGCTCATTTTTTCAGACCACCAGCACTATCCCAGCTCAGCCACTTTTCATTCATTCAATAGTATTTATTGAGCGCTTACTATGTGCAGAGCACTGTACTAAGCGCTTGGAATGAACAAGTCGGCAACAGATAGAGACGGTCCCTGCCGTTTGACGGGCTTACGGTCTAATCGGGGGAGACGGACAGACGAGAACAATGGCAATAGCTGTGTGACCGTGGGCAAGTCACTTCACTTCTCTGGGCCTCAGTTCCCTCATCTGTAAAATGGGGATGAAGACTGTGAGTCTCACATGGGACAACCTGATGACCCCGTACCTACCCCAGCGCTTAGAACAGTGCTCTGCACATAGTAAGTGCTTAAAAAATACCAACATTATTATTATTATTATTATTAACTGCCCCCGCCTCTACTCCCTAAAGTCATCTTTATAAACATGTGGTAGGTCTGTCGGCTGGGCAGCGTGGCTCAGTGGAAAGAGCAAGGGCTTTGGAGTCAGAGGTCATGGGTTCGAATCCCCTCTCGGCCACTTGTCGGCTGTGTGACTTGGGGCAAGTCACTTAACTTCTCGGTGCCTCAGTTACCTCATCTGTAAAATGGGGATTAAGATTGTGAGCCCCAAGTGGGACAACCTGATTCCCCTGTGTCTACCCCAGCGCTTAGAACAGTGCTCGGCACATAGTAAGCACTTAACAAATACCAACATTATTATTATTATTATGAATTCCCTGAGGTCGGGAACCATTCTCCCCCAAGGATTAGAACATGGAAGATTTGTTGACCCATTCCCAGGAGCAGGAGAAAAATCCCTCCTCAGGGCTGGAGCCCAGTCTAGCTCCTCTGGGAAGCTACCCCCTGCTTGGGAGTTGCACATCGACTCATATTCAGTTCCTTTCATTCTACTTCCGAATGATGGTAAGAAAGCCTTGCAGATTAGTACAGGCCCCCAGGCTCTGGGCCTGCGAGCCTACCGGCCGTGGATCGGGGCAGGGACTTGGGGAGAAGCACAGAAAAATCATCTTTCTGTTCTGGGAGTGTCTTTTTTTTAAAAAAAATTAAATAGTATTTGTTAAGTGCTTACTACATGCCAGGTACTGTACTAAGCGCTAGGGTAGCTAGAAAAGCAGCATGGCCTAGGGGGCCTGAGAGTCGGAGGATTTGGGTTCTAATCCCAACTCCGCCACTTGTCCGCTGTGTGACCCCAGGCAAGTCACTCCGAGTCTCTGTGCCTCAGTTTTCTCATCTGTGAAATGGTTATTAAGACGGTGAGCCCCACGAGGGACAGTGACTGTGACCAACTTGATTATCTTGTCTCTACCCCATTACTTTTTATAGCGTCTGGCACATAATGAGCGCTTAACAAATACCGCAATTATACAAAATCATCGGGTTGGACACAGTCCGTGTCCCACGTGGGGCTCACAGTCTAAATCCCCATTTTACAGATGAGGTAACTGAGGCTCAGGGAAGCGAAGTGCCTTGCCCAAGACCACACAGCAGACAAACGGCGGAGCCGGGATTAGAACCCAGCTCCTCTGGTTCCCAGGGCCATGCTCTTTCCATTAGACCACCCGTTTAGCCTCTTACTGCTTCTGCCTTCCCGGGCAGCCTGTGGTAAGCTCACTGTGGGCAGGGAAAGTGTCTGCTTATTGTTATAGTGTACTCTCCCACACAGTAAGCGCTTAATAAATATGATTGAATGAATGAATGGACCGAGGTCAGGGGCCCTATCTGGAAGGCTGCCCAGAACTCCCGGGTCCCCCAGATGCCTGGTCTCCTGCGTCCCGGAGCAGAGAGAGAGTTAAGCAGCCTCACGTGCCAGAGATCCATCCTCCAAGGCTCCCATGCTCTGGGAAGGGGCCCCGCAGAGCGTCCGGATCTGTAAGAATGAGACATCGATCGGAGTTTCCATGTGAAAATGGATTGCCCCCTGCTGCTCATAGTGTCAATGGAGCTGATTAGCACTCGCCCGCATCTCCCCTCATCGATCCGCAGGTGAGAATCACTCAGACTTCGGCTGGTCCCCCCCCACCCCCCGGCCCTCCCACCGGGAGCCAGCTCACCGTGGTCGCTGGCCGCCCTCCTCCGGACCCCCGCTCGGACCCCGTCCCGCCGGACACTCGCGCCAACTGGAGACGGGGAGACGCAATCTGGGTTCCACATGCTCACGGGGTCGGAGGGCGCCAGCTCCTTTTGTCCACTGTTAGGAGAGCAGGTCTGGATATGGTAAAGCCTCATCTTCCCCTCTTCCCTCTGCTCCTCCACCTCTCCCTTCCCATCCCCACAGCACTGTACTCGTCCGCTCAACTGTATATATTTTCGTTACCCTATTTATTTTGTTAATGAATTGTACATCGCCTTGATTCTATTTAGTTGCCATCGGTTTTTACGAGATGTTCTTCCCCTCGACGCTGTTTAGTGCCATTGTTCTCGTCTGTCCGTCTCCCCCGATTAGACTGTAAGCCCGTCAAACGGCAGGGACCGTCTCTATCTGTTGCCGACTTGTTCATCCCAAGCGCTTAGTACAGTGCTCTGCACATAGTAAGCGCTCAATAAATACTATTGAATGAATGAATGAATGGTTCAGTTGAGCCGGGCAGCGTAGCCCGTCTAGCCCCCTGGCCCACACCCTCTTTCAGCTCTCTTGGACCTGGGAGCCTGAGCTGAGCAGATCCTGTCTGGCGATTACAGTCAAGCCTGGAGGCAGGGGACTGGATCATATGACCCCTTGCTGTGACTTCCCAGCGTCGGAGAAGCTTAGGGAAGCAGCGTGGCCTAGTGGAAAGAGCGCAGGTGTGGGAGTCAGAGGACCTAGGTTCTAGAGAAGCAGCGTGGGTCAGTGGAAAGAGCTCGGGCTTGGCAGTCAGAGGTCGTGGGTTCAAATCCCGGCTCTGCCACTTGACAGCTGTGTGACTGTGGGCAAGTCACTTCACTTCTCTGTGCCTCAGTGACCTCATCTGTAAAATGGGGATTAGCTGTGATCCTCATGTGGGACAACCTGATTACCCTCTATCTACCTCAGCACTTAGAACAGTGCTCTGCACATAGTAAGCGCTTAACAAATACCAACATTATTATTATTATTATTAATCCTGGCTCCGCCACATGTCTGCTGGGTACCCTCGGGCAAGTCACTTCACTTTGATTTGCCTCAGTTCTCTCATCTGTAAAATGGGGATTAAGACTGAGAGCCCCATGGGGGACAAGGACTGTCCAGCCTGATTACCTCGTATCTACCCCGGGGCACATAGTAGCTGTTTAACAAATAATGTTATTATTAATATTACTGGAGGTTTCTGCGTCCATAGACCCACTTCCCCCAGAGCATCCTGATTCCTGGCCCATGCCTCTTCCCCCTCTTTCCAGATTTGGAGTTGGGGTTCAGCTCAGAGCCCCAAGATCATGCACTTCGGGGGAAACGTCTTTGGTGGCCGCTGAGGCAGCCGATCTACCGGGGCGGGTCAGAAGGAGCCGGTGAGTATGACCCCGAAAAGAGGGAAAGACATTCCTTCTGGAGACAAATCCCTTCTGACAGTTTTTACAGTACGTTCGTTCAGAGCAAAACGCCCTGTCCCCTGTCACCCGGATTGAAATTATTAAGGAAGACAGACATTTCACTGACAACTCCGCCTTGGGGGGGGAATATTCCTTCTGTTCTCCTCTGAAGGTCAGGGCTCGCAGAATGCAAAACACTTCGAATGCACTCACGCACACATGCACAGACACACACACATGCATTCACGCTTCCCTGCATTCTCTTGCACGCACCCAAAGCCCAGGCATCCAACATATGCAGTTGCACACCCTCTCACATTTGTGCCAATGAAACCCTAGGCCCGGAAATTCAACGACTCAGGGAGGGGCTGGCCCAGGGAGGGAGCTCTTCCCCTGCCCCCCAACCACACGCTTCACCACCAGCGGCCGCCATGTTCCCGGCCACTGAAGGTTGAGCTGGCTGGGTGTAATCAATGGCATTTATTGAGCGCTTACTATGTGCAAAGCACTTTTCTAAGCGCTTGGGAGACTACGATACAACAGGGTTGGGAGACATGTGCCCCCCCGCACCAACAACTGCCAAAAGGTGGAGACAAATGTTAATATCCGTAAATGAATTATTGATGCGGACAGAGCTGCTACATGGTCTGGGGAAGAAATTGCTGAGGTGATGATCTTCCTCAGTGAGAGACTACGGAAGTACGTGCCATTATTGTTTTGTCTCTCGTCTGATTATCCTAGATCTCCTGCAGTCCTCAGCACAGCGTGTGGAGTATAGTGTGCACTAAATAAATACCATAATAGTCACAGGAGCAGTGGTATTTGAGTACTCACTGGGTACTCTGCACCAGTCCTTGGGGAATTACAATAATAATAATAACTGTGATTTGTGTTGAGTGCTTACTATGTGTCAAACACTGTACTAAGCACTGGGGTAAGCACAGGATAATCAGATTGGGCACAGGTCCTGTCCCACATAGGGCTCACATCTAAATGGGAGGGAGAACGGATATTGAGTCCACATTTTATGGCTGTGGAAACTGAGACCCAAAGAAGTGAAGTGACTTGCTCCAGGTCACACAGCAGGTAATGGCGGAGTTGGGATTAGAACTCAGGTCCTCTGATTCCAGGCCTGCAACCTTTCCAGTAGGCCCCTCTGTTCTAGACTGCGTGGTCGTTGTGGGCAGGGAATTGAGTACCAGTTGTTGTACTGTACTCTCCCAAGTGCTTACTGTAGTGCTCTTCATACAGTAAGTGCTCAGTAAATACCCCTGATGATGATGACGCGTCTCAAGAACAGCCACAAAAAGAAGCAGCATGGCCTAGTGGATAGAGCAGGAGCCTGGGAGTCAGAAGGACCTGGGTTCTAATCCCAGCTTCACCACCTGTCTGCTATATGACCTGGGCAAGTCACTTCGCTTCTCTTCACATTAGTTGCTTCCTAGTAATAATAATTTTGGTGTTTGTTAGTGCTTACTATGTGCCAGGCACTGTACTAAGCCCTAGGGTAGATACAAGATAATTGAGTTGGACACAGTCCCTGTCTCACATGGGGCTCACAGTCTTAATCTCAATTTTACAGCTGTTGTAAATGAGAAGTGAAGTGATTTGCCCCAGCTCACACAGCAGACAAGTGGTGGATCCAGGATTAGAACCCAGGACCTTCTAACTTCCAGGCCCATGCTCTAAACGCTCGGCCACGCTGCTTCTCTGTAAAATGGGAATTGAGACTGTGAGCCCCATGTGGGCCAGGGACTGCTTCCAAATTGATTATCTTGTATTTACCCCAGTATCGGCGCATATTTAGTACGGTTTCTGGCTCATAGTAAAAGCTTAACAAGTATCATAAAAGAACTCCAAAAAACAAGAAATGGCATGTTCCCAGACCGCAAGGAGTTTATTCTCTTAAGGGGGAAATAAACATAAATATTTAAAAAAAGAGTCATAGTAGGCTGAGTACTGACCTGGGCCTTCTAGGGAGGGACCGAGGAGGGAGAAGGAACAGTCCCTGCCTCTGTGGAGCTGACTGACAGTCTCCTGGGGAGGTAAAATGAGCCAAGTAGATCCCAGCCAGTGTTGCCTAGTGGAATGAACACAGGCCTGGGGGCCGGAGGTCCTGGATTCTAATCCCAGCTCTGCCTCTTGCCTCACGTGTGACCCAGGGCAAGTCATTTAACGTCTCTCCGTTTCCTCCTCTTTAAAATGGGGATTCAATACCTGTTCTCCCTCCACCTTCGATTGTTGGCCCCGTGTAGTACAGTTCATTCATTCAATTATATTTATTGAGCGCTTACTGTGTGCAAAACACTTTCCTAAGCGCTTAGGAGAGTACAGTACAACAATAAACAGACATATTCCCTGCCCACAATGAGCTCACAGTCTAGAAGGGGAAACAGACATTAATACGTATAAATAAATAAATATGTATAAATACAGGACAAGAACTGTAATCAATCTGATTAACTTGTATCTTCCTCAGTGCTTAGAACAGAGTTTGACAAAGAGTCAGTGCTTAACAGATACCTTAATTATTATTATTAATCTCGGGGCCTCAGTTTCCCCTTTTGTAAAATGGGGACTAAGTACCTGTCTTCCCTCCCCTTTAGACCGTGAGCTCTTTGTGGACAAGTCCTGTGACCAACCTGATGATCTAGTATCTACCCCAGCGCTTAGTACAGTGCTTGGCATATAGTAAGTGCTTAGCAAATGCCACGATGATTACTACGAAACTCAAGGGGCAGAGGCATCGACACGCAAGAGCCGAACAACGGATGAACCGTGGACAGAGCTAAGCATTCGTGCTAAGGAGGAGCTGGAGTCACCCTGGTAACCAGAAACCGGTGGGATCGTCAGAGAAGGCTTCCTGGAGGAGGTGGGGTTTTAGGAGGGTTTGGAAAGAGATTTGCCTTTCTCTTCCAGCACCCACCTCCATCTTCTACCTTGCGCTCATCCTTTTCTGCTACATTGACATCAGTGACCACCTTTGATTAGAAACTTCACTTCTTCTTGTCTTCCTCCTCCTCCTCCTCATCTTCTTCTTTTTTTTCCAGTTTAATTCTGAACAGCCGGCTGCGTTCAGCCTGGCTGGTTTGTTATGGCTTATAATTTGTGTTAGGATTAATTAACTAATTACTGACAAATGTCCGCTGGCAAGATTTTGCTTCAGCTTGTCAACTTGAAGTATTTAATTATTTTAATCATTTACTTTCATCTTCAGAATTTATACTCTTCTGAGAGAGTTTCCAGGCGTCTTTTAATTATTATTCTGCTTTTTCCTCCCCTTCTTCCCGAAGAAGGTAGAGCCTCTTTCCTCTTTAACTGTTTCTACAGAGGGATGCACCCCTATCTCTGGGGAATTTAATCCCACATCTCCTCGGGATGTGGGAAGAGAGAGAGAGGGACTTGGAGGGCTGGCTTGTCTTCTAGCTAGCATCTTCCCTGCATGTTTCTTTATCTGAGGGCGGAGTGTGGACTGGAGAGACAGGGAGCAGATCTGTACACAGCCCTGTGGAAATGATGGATAAACCTCTCTCTGTCTCTCTATCCTCTCCCTTTCTGCTGTTTTCTCTGTACCTCTCTGTCCCTCCCTTCCTCCTCTGTGTCTCTGTTTCTCTCTTCATCTATCTTTCTCTATCCCTCTCTTTCTTCTCTCCTCTCCCCCTTCCTCTTTCTCCCCTCTCTCTCCCACTCCCTCCCTGTATCTCTTTCTTCCCTCTCCTTCTCTATGTCCCTCCCTCCCTCCTATTTCTCTCCATCTCTCTGTTTCTCTTTCTCCCTTTGTCTTTCTACCTCTCTATATCTCCCTCTGTCCCTTTCTCTCTTTCCTCTCTCTTCTCTCCCTGTCCTTTTTTCTCCTCGGTCTCTCCCACTCTCCCTCCCTCTGTCTCTCTTATTCTCCCTCTCCCTCTCTACTGCTCACTCATTCTCGTTAGTTCTCTGCTGCCCACACTCTTTCATCCTTTCTTTCACTCCTATTCTCTCTAGCTCTGTTTCTTATGATTTCATTCCTCTCTCTTTTCCTCTCACTCTATCTCACGTTTTTTCTCATTTCTTATCCCTGTCTCTCGGACTCTCTCTTGTCTATTTTCTCCCATGAAGGAGACGTTACCACAGATGAAATACAGCCTCCACTGTCGGAAACCCCACCCCTATTTCCTCCACGTTAGATTTCCCCTCCCTCTCCTCTGTGAGGACTTTTTCCTGCAGCGGGGAGGATTCTGGGTGGATTGATGGAAGAACTGCCTGACCATAAAAATGAGGGGTAAGACCCTAGAAAGTTCAAGTGCCTGGCACATAAGTAAGAGCTTAGCAAATACCATAATTATTATTATTCAAGACATGGACTGGGAACCCCATGTGGAACAGAGATGGTGTCCAACCTGATTAGCCTGACTCTACCCTAGCGCTTAGTACAATGCTCTGCACACAATAAGCACTCAATAAATGTGATTGATGTTAAATGCTATTGATACTTCCTTAAAGGTTTGAATTAAGGGTTGCCCTGCCTAGAGGCAGAGAAATGGACAACATGACCTTTGCAAGGCAGCCCTTCCCATTTATTTGAATCACTTTTGTTCTCTCGTTAGAGGTTTTGTTCTGAACAATGTGGTTCTTTAAATCTCCCCTCCCCCCTTTCCATTTTATTCACCAGCAACGTTGGCTCCAGATGCCAGGCAGGGAGCCTCAGGAAACCAGCTGTCCCGGCCTTCTCTGTCCAGCTCCCAATCTCTTTCTCTCCTCCCCCACCATCCCTCTGGGAAGCAGCGTGGCCTAGTGGATAAGAACTCAGGCCTGAGACTCAGAAGATCTGGATTCTAATTCCGGCTCCTCCACTGGGCGACCTTGAGCAAGTCACATCACTTCTCCGGGCCTCAGTTCCCTCGTCGGCAAAATGGGGATTCAATGCCTGGTCTCTCCCCTATTTAGACTGTGAGCCCCATGTGGGACCTGATTAGCTTGTATCTTTCCCAGCACGTAGTACAGTGGTTGGCACATAGCGAGCACGTAACAAACATTGTCATTATTATTATTATTATCCCTTCACCCATAGATGGGCAGCTTTGTTCCGGGGCTGGGCTAGAAATCCTGAATCCACGGAGCCCTGGGACTGGTGGAGGAAGAAATGAGAGAGATGAGCTTTAGTCAGTGATCAATGATAATTACTGAGGGCTTACTGTGTGCAGAGCACTGTACTAAGCTCTTGGAAGAGTACAGTATAACAGACATATTCCCTGCCCGCAAGGATCTTACAGTCTAGAGGGGGAGACAGACATTTATATGAATAAATAAATTACACATATAAACCTAAGTGCTGAGGGGCTGGGAGGGGGACTGAATAAAGGGAGCCAGTCAGGGTGATGCAGAAGAGTTGAAGAAAAGGAAAAGAGGGCTTAGGCAGGAAAGGCCTCTTAAAGATGTGTCTTCAGTAAGGTTTTGAAAGGTGCAGAGCATTAGTTAAAGATGTTTAGTGTAAAGAGGTATATTAATGTACTGACCATGTACAGACAGGTATCTGTCCAGATGGTACTCAGCAGTCACTTAGGTCGTAAATGAAATTTGTCCATAAAATCCTTGAGGGTACTTGGCAGTGTGTCACACCTCTGCCCAACCTAGTGGTCCGTGGCACTCTGTGCCCCCAGCGGGCACTTGACTGACAGGGGAGAGGGAGCATAAGCACCTCTGAACAAGTTTTCAGTCCTGACATCTCAAGCTTGAGGCTCTTCTGCCATTCTTGATGGGAAACTCCTCCACCCAGGAGGAAAGAAGAAATTAAGGTTCAGTAGGCCCACGCAATCATGTCATCATCATCATCAGCCCAACAGCATGGAAAGAGCGCAGGCTGGGAGTCAGAGGATCTGGGTTCTAATCCCTGTCCTGATACCTCCTGTGTAACCTTGGGCAAGTTATTTAACTTTACTGGGCATCAGTTTCCTCATCTGCAAAATGGGAATTGATTCGTTCCTACCCCAGCATTTAGAACAGGGTTTGACACATAGTAAACACTTAAAATTAAAATGATAATTACTCTCCCTCTGCCCCGATTAAAAGCCCTAATGAAGGCACATCTCCTCCAAGAGGCCTTCCCTGACTAAGCCCTCCTTTCCTCTTCTCCCACTCCCTTCTGCACCACCTTGACTTGCTCCCTTTATTCATCCCCCATCCAAGTCCCACAGAACTTATGTACATATCTGTAATTTATTTATTTATATTAATATCTGTTTCCCTCTGTAATAATAATAATAATTATAATGTTGGTATTTGTTAAGCGCTTACTATGTGTCAAGCACCGTTCTAAGCACTGGAATAGATACAAGGTAATCAGGTTGTCCCACGTAGGGCTCACAGTCTTCATCCCCATTTGACAGATGAGGTAACAGAGGCACAGAGAAGTTAAGTGACTTACCCAAGGTCACACAGCTGACAAGCGGCGGAGCTGGGATTAGAACCCATGACCTCCGACTCCCAAGCCCAGGCTCTTTCCACTGAGCCTCACTGCTTCTCTAGACTGTAAGCTCGTTGTGGGCAAGGGATGTGTCTGCTTCTTGTTCTATTGTATCCCCCACGTGCTTAGTACAGTGCTTTGCACATAGAAGTGCTCAATAAATGAAACTGAATGAATGAAAAAATATGATTTAAAAAATCAGGCTATTCCACAGATTTTCTCTCTTCTTGTAGGCGGGGAGAGGAGGGGAAGATCAAAGTTGCCAGAGCTTTGAGGGAAACAGGGTCATTTTCTTCCTCGGTGTCAACATGCGATGGGTTGGATTGCCTGCCACCTGGGACCGGTCCATCCCAGGGCCTCTGCCATAGTCCACCAAGGGTTAACCCCAGCCCAGGCAGCGGCCCAGCAGCGACAGGCCCCTTGCTGGCTCTGAGCTGGGAGATGTAAACGAGAGGAGAAAGATCACCCTAATTAGCTTGGAAATCCCATTAATTAGAAGCCGCCCTGCGTTAAAAACTGCTTCAGTGCTTGTTAAAAACTGCTTCAGTGCTCGGGCTGGACTGTGCCACCTACGAACCGGGAGGGATGGCCCGGTCTGGGGGTCGTGGCAGAGGGTTCATCGTCGCTATCTCCTCGGCCCCTGCGGCCCAAGTGCCTCATGGGGAGGGAAAGGAGCCTGGGAAAGTCACTGAGTTCTCCGCTCAGCTCACTGTGGGCAGGAAATGCGTATGTTAACAATAATACTACTAATAATAATAATCGTGGTATTTGTTAAGTGTTTACTATGTGCTGAGCACTGTTCTAAGTGCTGCAGTACGAGCTCATCAGGTCGTCCCACATGGGGCTCACAGTCTTAATCCTACAGATGAGGTAACTGAGGCCCAGAGAAGTTGAGATTTGCCCAAGACCACACAGCAGACACATGGCAGAGCCAGGATTAGAACCCAAGTCCTTCTGACTCCCAGGCCCATGCTCTATCCACCGAGCCAGGCTGCTTCTCTAGAGCACATTACTTCTCTATACGAGATAGCCTGGACCCACGTCCTCTATCTCATGGTCTAACTAGGAGGAAGGACATGTACTGAACCCCCATTTTACAGTTGAGGCAGCCAAGGCCCAGAGCAGTGTCTTGCCCAGGGTCACACAAGCATGTAAATGACAGAGCTGGGGTTAGAATCAATCAATGCTATTTACAAAGCGCTTGCTATGCCCAGAGAGCTGTACTAAGCGCTAGCACCGTACTAAGATTAGAGTCCAGGTTTCTCTTAAATCTTTTCAGATTCCACCCTTCTAGCTACTCCAAGATTTTCCCTCTGTGTGTTGTCTTCAAGTGAGACACCGTAGATGGGGAGAAAGCTACTTTCTTCTTCCATCCTCCTCTGTCTGGAGGCAGGCGACTGGACCAGATGACCCCTTAATGTCCCCTCGGCCCCCTCAGATTCTATGATCCTCGGAAGCTTCCGGGGATCACGCCGGGGTGGGAGGGGAAGTCGTGGGGCCGTTAGATTTTGACAGCTATGGTGACCCGAGGAGGCTGCTCTTCCTAATTAGCACTAACGAGCCAGGCAAGTGCAAGATTCAGAGGGAGAAGAAAGGTGAAGATTTGGCTCCCCAGCCCCTATTTCGGAAGCCCGCCCCCCGAGTCACACTTGGGATTTAGACTGTGGTGGGCACTGTTTGTCGCCAGCACACCAGAGGCTCCCTGATAATTTCACCCCCTTAATGACATATACTCAGAACCGAGAGGCTGCCCCCCGCCTGCTCCTGCCCGATTCTGCCCCTTCCCATCGCTGCTTGCTCCTACCTGATCCCGATCCTCTCTGTTCCGGCTCACTCCTGCTCATCCCTGTTCACCCTCACCCCCCCACTTGGTCTTCTCTGAACTGGGCATAGCTTCTCTATCAAAACCCTGCAACTCACCCCGCTCTGGACAAGGTCCGGATGCAGATATAAACCCTTCCGGACACACTAGGCCCATCCCACGTCCCCTACCGACCAACCGGTCAGTCAATCAATGAATCAATCAGTCAACAAAAAACACTATACTAAGTGCCTGCGAGAGTACAAGAGAAGTGAAATACAAGTCTCCTGCCCACGTGGCGTTTACAATCTAATAGGGAAATCAGGCATTCAAAATTATTCACAAAGAGTAGGACCAGGAAAAGAACAAGGATGAAAGAGGAAGAAGAGCAAATTTCCCAAATTGAAACCGGAGAATAAATCAGAATGCATAATTGAATGCAGCATTGCCTAGTGGAAAGAGCATGGGCCTGGGAGTCAGAGGACCTGGATTCTAATTCCCCCTCCGCCACTTTTCTGCTGAGTGACCATGAGTAAGTCGTTTAACTTCTCTGCGCCTCAGTTGCCTCATCTGTAAAATGGGGATTAAGCTTGTGAGCCCCAAGTAGGACAGGGATGATGTCCAAATTATCTGTATCTACCACAGTGTTTAGTACAGAGACTGACACACAATAAGTGCTTAACAAATACCATTAAAAAATTGAATATACATACTTACATAAGTGTCAAGGACAGGAAATAAATACTCAGGTATTCAGTTGACCAAGCCCTCATTTGCACCCTTTATTCACCCCTCCCTCAGCCCCACTGCACTTAAGTACGTATCCATAATATTTATTTATTTATATTAATGTCCGTCTCCCTCTTTAGACTGTGGGCTGGTTGTGGTTAGGGAGTGTGTCTATCAACTCCGTTATATTGTACTCTCCCAAGCGCTTAGTACAGTGCTCTACAGTAAGCACCCAATAAATATTGATTGATTGAAGTGGTAGGGGGCCCTGTTAGGCTGATTCACCTAGAGTTTGTGTACTAAGTAAATCGTCCTCTCCAAAGAGCTTAGTACAGTGTTCTGTGCATGGTAAGCTCTGGGTAAATAATAAAGATGGATTGGATGTTGGGAATTTATCTGGGAAGGTTTCCTGGAAGAGGCAAAATTTTAGGAGGGCTGTGAAGACAGAAAGGGCTGAAGTGTAGTCAATCTGGACCACAATAAAAGCCCATCAGTCTTCATTTTCATCTTCAAATCACATTTAGATTTTCTAGAAGGCAGAGAATCTGTGGTCTAGGCCCCCAGAGGGTGGAAATCCGATCAATCAATAGTATTTATTGAGTGCTTACTGTCTACTGAGCACTGTACTAAGCTTCGGGAGAGTGCAATATAACAGAAATGCAGGGTGGTCTAGTAGATAGAGCACAGGCCTGGGATTCAGAAGGACCTGGCTTCTAATTCGGGGTCCATCATTTGCCTGCTGAGTGATCTTAGGCAAGTGGCTTAACTTCTCCTCAGTTACCTCATCTGTAAAATAGGGATTAAGACTGTGAGCCCTATGTGGGACAGGGACTGTCTCCAACCTGATTAGCTTGTATCTATCCCAGTGCTAAGTACAGTGCCTGGCACATAATAAGCATTTCATAAATACCACTGTTATTATAATTCTTAAAAAATGATTATTATGCAGGGTAAGGAAGCACACAGACCTCGCCCAACCCCCATCCCCACCGCCATCTCCATTCTCACTTGTCTATTCTCACGGTGGGTGCACACTATGGTAATTTAGACCTTGTCTGGCTAGCCGGCAGCTATTACCTGTAAAATGCCATCAGATCTGAGAGTCAGGGCACGGGAATGTCCTGATTTGGAGTCCTAGCTGGGCAGTGAAGCGTCTACACTTCCAGCAGCTCCGAGGCCCTAAATGGCATTGCTGAGCCGGAAAGAAAACGCCCCCGGGAGGGAACTTTTCTCACTCTGTCACTGACCAAAAGAGCCAGGCCCTCCCCCATGCCCCCATCCTCCTCATTTCTGCCGCCTCACAGTCGGCCAGGGCTTGTTGTCACCTAGTTGGGAGCGGCGGAGATCAGATAGGGTTAGGCTGGATTGAGGACAGTCGGCAGGCACATCACCGAGATACAGAGAGGAGGAGAGTCAGAAAGGAAGACTTGGAGGCCTGGTGAAGAGGCTGAGAGAAGGGGCAGGAAGACAGGAAGGTACGCAGAGATAAAGAGGCAGCGATAGAGTGAGACGGGAAATAGAGAGGCACCTGAGACCCAATGAGAAGCACTGAGAATCTTTTAACTAAGCAGGGTGAAGCAGAGTGGCCTAGTGGAACGAGTTACGGCTGGGAGTCAGGGATCTTGGGGTCTAATATTGGTTCTGCCACTTGCCTGCTGTGGAACCTTGGACAAGTCACTTAACTTCTCTGTGCCTCAATTACCTCGTCGTAAAATGGGGTTTATTAATAATAATAATGGCGTTTGTTAAGTGCTTACTATGTGCAAAGCACTGTTCTAGGCGCTGGGGAGGATACAAGGTGATCAGGTTGTCCCACAGGTTGTAAAATCCCCATTTTACAGATGAGGTAACTGAGGCACAGAGAAGTTAAGTGACTTGCCCAAAGTCACACAGCTGACAAGCGGCTGAGCAAGGATTTGAACCCATGACCTCTGCCTCTGGAGCCCGTGCTCTTTTCACTGAGCCACGCTGTTTAAGACTGTGAGCACCATGTGGGACAGGGACTATCCAACTTGACAACCTGTCTCTACCTCAGTGCATAGTGCAGTGCCTGGCACATAGTAAGTGCTTAACAAATACCATAAAAAAACAAAATGGGGAAGACAAGGATGGATTGGGTGTTGGGAATTTACCTGGGAAGGTTTTCTGGAAGGGGCAAACTTTTAGAAGGGCTGTGAAAACAGAAAGGGCTGAAGTGGGGTCAATCTGGACCACAACAAAAGCCCGTCTGTCTTCATTTTCAGCTCCAAATCACATTTAGTCAGGGCCCTCCATCTGAGATTTTCAGTGATTACTCAATCAATCAGAACACTGTACGAAGCGCTTGGAGAGCAGCATGGCTTAGAGGAAATAGCATAGTCCTGAGAGTCAGAAGACTTGGGTTCTAATCCTGGATCTGCCCCATACCTGCTGCGTGACCTGGGGCAAGACACTTCACTTCTCTGTGTCTCAGTTCCCTCATCTGTAAAATGGGGATTCAATAACTGTTCTCCTTCCTACCTAGACTGTGAGCCCCGTGTGGGGCAGCGACTGTGTCTGTCCTGATTATCTTGTATCTTCCCCAGCACTTAGAACAGTGCCTGATGCATAGGAAGTGCTTAAAAATACCACAACTATTATTATCCTTGTTACCATACGACAGAGTTGGTAGACACGTTCTCTGCCCACAACGAGCAACTGCGGCTTTTCAGAACTGGCCAAGGTGTCCTTCGCCACTCTACGGTTCATTCATTCAATCAATCATAGTTATTGAGCACTTAACTCTATGCAGAGCACTGTACTAAGCTCTTGGGGGAGTTCGATGTAACAGTAGACACATTCCTGCCTCACATTGAGTTTACAGTCCAAAGGGTTCTAGGATGGGGCCTTGCTTGTCCTGATTCACCCCTCCTCAAAGGAGGTTGAGAGCCTGTAAGGCACTAAAGGTAAAACAAGTAATGCCAACTGGGTCTTTCCCAAGTTCCCCAAGTTCTGCTGTTACACCTGCCCCACGGGGCCCCTCTAGACTGTGAGTTCGTTGGAGGCAGGGATTGTCTCTCTTTATTGTTGTATTGTACTTTCCCAAGCGCTTAGTACAGTGGTCTGCACACAGTAAGCGCTCAGTAAATACAATTGAATGAATGAATGAATAAGTTTGTGCCATGCATTTAAAGGCCGTCCTGCTAGGAGTTGCTGGGTTCTGACTCCTCCCTGCTCCCTGGAATGAGAAATCGCCCTCTCGGATTTTGCTAATCCAGGCGTGAGAGCGCTCGGTATGTTGTGGGCAGGAAATGTGTCTGTTATATTGTTCTATTGTACTCTCCCAAGTGCTCAGTACAGTGCTCTGCACACAGCAAGCGCTCAATAAATACGATTGGATGGATCTACTTCAAAGATATGTACACAGATGCTCTGGGTGGGGGGCAGTGCGACTATCAAATGTCCAAAGGTCACAGATCCAAGTGCAGTCATCATGTCACATCAATCATGTCACCTCTCCCTACCCCCTTTCCGCAGGCAATCGGGGAGGGCCAGAGTCCTGCTGGGGTGGCTTCTGCGAGAACTCAGAGGAGCTGCTCTGTCAGAAGAGCTGAGCCGAGCAGCCCCTCTCCCTGCTGCCCTGGGGGTCCCTCCTGGGTTTTTCTGTCTCCTCCCGGCACCACGGAAGCTCAACTCCACACTGGAGAAGTGTAAGCTCTAGACGGGAAACTCTGGCAGGGATCGTGTCTTCCGGTTCTGTTTTATTGTACTCTCTCTCGTGCTTAGTATAGGCTCTGCACGCAGTTAACGCTCAATAAATACGATTGATTGATTGATTGTATGAGGAATGCCACAGAGCTAATGGAAGGAGTTGCTGCCCTCACCTGTTTTTTTCTCTCTTCCTGTAGGGTCAGCAGGGCATATACGTGTGTGCATCCAATGTGTGTGCGTATGTGCGTGTGCACATGCATGCCTGCCTCTGCTTCTGTGCCTGCTTCCTTACTGCCTCTCAGGGTTTTCCTTTCTCCACCTCTTTAACTCTAGTTTTCTCTTTATCTCATTTTTGGTCTACGTTTCCCTCCTTATCCATCTTTTTTTCTTCCCCGAGTCTCGTTCCTGCCTTTTCTCTCTCCCCTGACACCAACCCTAACCTCAACACTAACCCTAACCACAACGCTAAACCCAGCCCTAACCCAAATTCCAACTCCGATCCAGACTGAAACCCTAACCTTCAACCTAACTCCCGTTTTATCTGTCCCCTACCTACCCACCCCAGCTTCCATACGAATTCCAGAGCAAAACCCCTCAGCTGTTACGTACATATATGTATTATAAAATATTTATTTAAACTAACGTCTCTCTTCCCCTCTAGACTGCAAGCTTGTTACACGTCTACCATCTCGGTTGTATTGTACTCTCCCAAGTACTGAGTACAGTACTCTGCACATAGCAAGCACTCAGTAAATACCCTGATTGACTACCGACTGATTGATACAGTGATTCCTGTTCTTTCTCTCCATCAACCGACTCTCACTCTTTCGCTATCTGGTTTTCACTTCTATCTCTCGACTGATGTCATGTTCACCTGGACTATTGCAACAAGGCAAGGAATGTATCTGTTATATTGTGTTATACTCTCCCGAGCACTTAAAACAGTGCTCTGCATATAGTAAGTGCTCCATAAATAATCAACTGATTGATCGATAGAACTAAGACGTCAGCTTTCCTTAGAGCTGTTACTCTAGACTCTGAAACTGCTCCTCTAGTCATAATACCCTACCAAGTTTTGTCTTTGTGTTGTCTTAGTGTTTTGTTTCCTCTCTCTTTGGCAATGTCACCCTCCCCCTGTTTTTTATTTTTAGATTGCAAGCCCCTGAGGGACAAGGACATTGTCCACTTCCCACCAGTATATTCTCTCCTAGTGCTTAGAATTGTGCTCTATAAAAGTAAGTGCTTAATAGATTAGGGGTTCTAATCTCAGCTCCACCACCTGTCTGCTGTGTAATTTAGGGAAGTCACTTCACTTCTCTGTGCCTCAGTTACCACATCCGTAAAATGGAGACTGAGACTGTGAGCCCCAAGTGCGACAGGGACTGTGTCCAACCCAATTTGCTTGCATCCAGTGGAAATAATGCAAGCCTGGGAGTCAGAGGCCCTGGGTTCTAATCTCAGATCCTCCATGTGTGACACAGCTCTTACGTTCATATCTATAAATTATATATTTTCAATTATTTATTTGTCTTAATGTCTGTCTTCCCCTCTAGACTGTGAGTTTGTTGTGGGCAGGGAACTTACCAACTCTGTTGTATCATACTCTCCCAAGCTACTCTCCCAAGCTCTTAATACAGTGCTCCGCACATAGTAGGATCTCAATAAATACCACCGATGATGATGATGACCTTGGGCAAGTCATGTAACATCTCCGTGCCCCAGTTTTTTCATCTGCAAAATGGGGATTCGATACTTGTTCTCCTTCCTATGGAAACCATGAGCCCTATTTGGGACCTGATTATCTTATCTCTACCCCAGTGCTTAGTTCATTGCTTGGCACACAGTAAGTGCTTAACAAATACCACTGTTGCTGCTCAACCTTCAGAGCACGGCACCTGAGGTACAGGCTGCAGGATTAAAACAAAAGTCAAACGAAAACCTTCCCCCAACAACCTGTGGGTTACTTTGCATCTTCCTAGAGGAAGGCTGCCCTGACCTCTGGGCACCTTTCATCTCTGGTCTCCCTCCCTGACCACCCCCGCCCCCACTCCCACCCTCCCAGTAGCTCCCGAGCTCCGGTGTCTGTGTGATAAGAATCAATCAGGATCTCTCCTTCACAGCCCTGGAATGTGCCTGGACGGTGGTCAGGGGAGCTCTCTCAGCCGGAGATGGTGTAATGGAAACTTGCTTCACTGAACTGCTAGCCCCTCTGAGTCCTGAGCCCCCAGGGGCTGGATTCTTCCCACTCCCACCCTTTCTTTGTGTATTTAGAAAACAACCTTTTTGAGGGTGAATTGTGGAGTAAAGGGAGATGGGGGAGAAGGGAAGAGGAGGGAAGGAAATTCCTTTGGAGAGGAGTTTCCTTTTTAGGGACCCGGGACACTCTTGTGACTCATCTTTGGAGGCCCCGGTGAAGAATGCCAGCCCAGATTGACTGCTCCCCCCCTCAGGTCATATATCCATCCCACTCCTCTAGGGAAGACTGCCCTGGGTTTGGGAGGGATTGGGGATGAGGCAGGGAAGCTTTCCCATACTTAGGGACTTCCAGGGCATATCTTTTCCAGGGTTTGCTTCAACCCTCAATCTGCATTGCTGCATTTATTCAACTCCTACTGCAGGCAGAGCAATCAAAGTCCATTTTCTCTTTTTCTGTTCTTGGGTGGAACGAACAGATGGTGGTCATTAGGGTGGTCACTCAGGATATCAGGCCCTCTTTTGACTCAACACCCCTGCCCCTCTAGACATACAGTAACAGACAGAGGACGGATCAGCCGAAAACCAGCTTGGCCAGTATAAAACCGGATGAATGGCTAGTGGTCCGCGTCGCTAGCGGAACCATCCCTGAGAGCCCCGAAGGCAGTTGCAGACAGGAGTGGGAGAGGTGGGCAGGGTAAAGATGCAGGAATTCTGGATAGAGACAGTACGAGTGTGGGTGTGTGCACTTGCACATATATGTTCTTGGGGTGGAGGGCTTGGATGGGGGTTCATTCCTGGACACGGGAAAACCAGAATTGGTGCCAGAAGCCTCCACCAATCCAGAAAATCCTCTGTATTAGTAATAATAATAAAATTATGCTATTTGTTAAGTGTTTACTGTGTGCCAGGCACTGTACTAAGCGGTGGGGTAGATACAAGCAAATTGGGTTGGATACAGTGAGCCATGTGGGACTCACAGTCTCAATCCCCCTTTTTACAGATGAGGTAACTGGGGCACAGAGAAGTAAAGCGACTTGCCCAGGGTCATACTGCAGACAAGTGGTGGAACCGGGATAAGAACCCATGACCTTGTGACTCCCAGGCCTGTGATCTATCCACTATGCCGTCCTGCTTCTCACTATGCCATGCAGCTTCCCAACTCCTGCCCAGAGCAGCAGAGGGGCAAAGCTACTGATATAAGACAGGGAGAAGGGCCGAGGTGGGGAGAGGGGCCCCCGGGATGGAGAGCTTTCTTAGCCCGTTGAATGTCTTAACCTTTGACCCCGGGGTAATGAGCCAACACCTCCGGGCCGGCTCAGACCCTGCTCTCGGCGCCCAAGCCTGTTCCGCTCTCCAGCTCATTTCCACCCCGTGTGGGAAAGGGGCAGCCAACCGGCCCGGCCCCCCGCCCCGGCCCCCTCAACCCGTGCTCACTGCCACTTTCCAGCCCCACAGCGGGGCCCGGGGTCAGCGCCTCGCTGGCTGGGGAGGGGCGACAGCAGCCCGAGGGGGCTCCGGGATCCCGTCGGCTCGGACCGGTGTGTGGGGTGGGGCGTCCCCCCTCGCGCCCCCATCCCAACTCACATCTTCCGTCCCAACACACATCCTCCGTGATCTCATTTAACTGCAATCAGGGCTTCTCCAGTCAGGCTGCCCTCTCTCTGAAAAACACGGCACTTTTGAGCGGAGAGAATTCATCCTGCTCCTATCTCGGCGTTGGGCTGGGGAGTTGAAAAAAAGCATAACAGAATCAGCTCTGGAAATTGAGGCAGTGTGGCCTATTGGCAGTTAGACCTTATCCCTGCTCTGCTACTTGTCTGCTGTGGGGCCTTGGGCAAATCCCTTAATTCCTCTTTGCCTCAGCTTCCTTCGCAGTAAAATGGAAATTGAGATTGTGAGCTTGGGAGGCTCTGTGACAACATGAGACACTGTGTGTGCGTGTGTGTGTGTGCACGTGCGCACGCATGTGTTTGTGTGTGTGTATGTGTGTGTTTGCGTAGGCATGTGCGAATTGGGGTGCTTGAGAGTGGGTGCCAATGTGTGTCTGTGATTATAAATCAATCTATGGTATTTATCAAGCGCTTACTATGTGCACGGCACTGTACTAAGTGACTGGGAAAGTACAGTACAACAGAGACAGTAGACACATTCTCTGCCCACAACGAGCTTACAGTCTAGAGATGGGGCTTATAGTTTAGAGAGGGAAAGATAATCAGGTTGGACACGGTCCCTGTCCCACATGGGGCTCACAGTCAAAGTAGGAAGGAGACCAGGTATTGAATCCCCATTTTACGGTTGAGAAACTGAGCCCCAGAAAAATTAAGTGACTTGCCCGAGGTCACATAGCAGACCAGCGGCTGAGATTAGAACCCATGTCTTCTGACTCCCAGCCCCGTGATCTTTCCACTAGGCCATGCTGCTTCTTGTGTAGCTCTGTGATTGTGTGTAGGGTGCCTGAATGAGTCTACACACACACACACACACACACACACACACACACACTCTCACACTGAATTGCTTGGTGGCTCTCCCATCCGTACACGAAACAGCCCGGGGAGTTTCAGTTGATTCATCATCCATGTGCCACAGCGGACGGCTCAGTTAGCAAATTATTTTATTGACCTGCAGCTCTGCTCAAGGTCATTCATTTCAGTGGACAAGGCAATCTGTCTAGAGTAGCAAATGGTGTGTGTGAGAGTTGGAGGGAGGGAGCGACTCGGGGGCAAGGGGGAGAAAGCGACTCAGCCCCCCAACCCCCACCCCGCGCTGGGTCCACAGTGCCAACAGGATCCTGGAATTGGGGTTTCCCACTGAGCGGCTTTAGCTGGGTTCTCTCTGATGCCAAGTCTCCTTGCCAAGGGAGAGAGGAAACCCACAATGGTGAAGGGGTTTGGGTGAAGGAAGAGGACCCACCCTGACACCTCCCTGGGCACTGGAGGTGTGGGGTCAGGTCGACTCAATTCCCGTTCTCTAACTCTCACTCTCCCCGCTCACGCTATTATTATTCCCGTTCTCTAACTTTCACTCTCTTTGCTCATGCTTTTATTATGGTACTTGTTAAGCGCTTACTATGTGCCAAGCACCGTTCTAAGCATTGGGGTAGATACAAGTAATCTGCAGGTCATGTGCAGAGCTGGTCTAGAATCCAGATCGCCTGTAAGTCAATCAGTCAATCATATTTGTTGGGCACTTACTCTTTTACAGAGCACGGTACTAAGCACTTGGGAGAGTACATTATAACAGATACACTCCCTGTCCACAACCAGCTAATAATCTAGAGGGAGTTTACAGTCTAGAGCATAGTTCTAAGCACTGGGGTAGGTACATATCAATTCGGTTGGACAGAGTTCCTGCCCCACCTGGGGCTCACAGCCTAAATAAGAGGGAGAACGGGGATTCCATCCCCATTTTACAATTGAGGAAACTGAGGTACAGAGAAGTGAAATGATTTGCCCAAGGTCACACAGCGGGCAAGTCGCGGATCCGAGATTAGAACCCAAATCCTCTGACCCCCCCAGACCCATGCTCTTTCCACAAGGCCATGCTGCTTCCAATAATCCCTGTCCTTAAATGGGGATTAACTAGAGACACAAATGATAGGTCATTGGTGGGCAATCAGAGGGAAAGTTCAATCAATCAATCGTATTTGTTGAGCACTTACTGTGTGCGGAACACTGTACTAAGCCCTTGGGAAAGTATAATGTAACAAAGTTGACACATTCCCTGCCCTCAGTGATCTTACAGTCTAAATCTAGGTGGTAAGAAAGTTCATCCCTAACCATTAGGAGAAGAACGCAGTTCTTTTAGAAGTCTTTTAGAAGTCTTATGATTCTGTGCAATAGTTATGCACGATGGCTCTTTTAAAAAAAACTGCTCCCCTCTATTTTTCCTTTCCTAGGTGCTTGCTCTCCTGCGCTGCTTGTTAGCTATGAGCACTCTGCCTTTACTATTTCCCCGTTCCATAATTTATTTTAAGGTCTGTCTTCCCCTGTAGACTGTAAGATCCCTGTGGGCAAGGATCACATCTACCCACACTGTTGTACTGTACTTTCCTAAGCACTTAGTACAGAGCTCTGCACACAGTAAGTGCCCAGAAAATACCACTGATTGACTGGGGCAGGGTTCTGTTCGCTGCGGTGAGGTCCGTCTCCTCCCTGATGTAGAGCTCTCTGACGGCTGATGTTGGCTAATGGGAGACTGGGACATAATAATAATAATGTTGGTATTTGTTAAGCGCTTACTATGTGCAGAACACTGTTCTAAGCGCTGGGGTAGATACAGGGTAATCAGGTTGTCCCACATGAGGCTCACAGTTAATCCCCATTTTACAGATGAGGTAACTGAGGCCCAGAGAAGGGAAGTGACTTGCCCACAGTCACACAGCTGACAAGAGGCAGAGCAGGGAATCAAACCCATGACCTCTGACTCCCAAACCCAGGCTCTTTCCACTGAGCCACGCTGCAGACATGATGCACGACCTTGGGCCAGTCACTTACTTAACCTCTATGGTGCTCAGTTCTCCCATCCGGAGCTTCCTGGGGTGTGTTGAATAGGATCTCTGGGACAGGAGCCCACCTGCAGCCCCTTAATACCGGGGGCAGTTGGGTGGGGGGGGCATTTCTCCCCTGGATTAACTTCTCCATTAACAAAGAGACCAGACTCACCACCCACAGGACTCTCTGGAAAAAGCCTAGCAAGAATGCGTGGGATTGGAACGGGACTCGAGGGAGGACGAGGCAGCACGGGGAAGGATGGGAAATCTTCCTTCTCAGCTGACCATGAGCTGTCAGCATTTAAGGCTGATGAGTGAGCAGAGATAGAGAGAGAGAGAGACAGGTCTTAGTCCGTCAGACCCATCTGAGGCAGAGACTGTGACTGATCTGATCGGATCTGACTGGATATCCCCCAGCCCTTAGCGCAGTGCTTGGCCCATAGTAAGCACTTAACAAATATCCCTGTCGTTATTATTATCATTTTAATATCCGTCTCCCCACCGTAGACTGAGAGCTGCTTGTGGTCAAGAATCACTGTCAACCAACTCTATCATATTGTTCTTTCCCGAGTACTTAGTACCGTGCTCTGCACAGAGTAAGTGCTCAATAAATACCATTGATTGATTGATATTATTATTAGCATCATTATCAATATGTTTCAGCCTACTCTGTCGAGCTGGGAAAAAGCAGGAGCCCAGGATAGGGAGAGCTAGGAGAGGGAGTCGAGGCCCACCCAGCGCTTAGTACAGCGCCTGGCACATAGCGCTTAACAAATACCATCACCATCATCATCATCATTTGAGACATTTCTAGGATATTTGGGGAGGAAGCCGGAGTGGTAACAGGAGTTAACCAGACCTGGGGAACTTTGAGGGAAAAGGGTGGAGAAGAGGAAGCGTGAAGAATAATGATAACAGTAATAATAAGTGCTCAGAAAAGTGCTTTGCATACAGTACGTGCTCAATAAAAACAATTGAATGAATAATAATAACAACGATAATAATTAACAAATACCACCATTATGATTGTTGCGTTTACATCATGGGGGTGGAGGGAAGGTGGAATGCCAATCCAGTTTTCAACAACAACTCCTTCCAGATCATGGGGACCCCCTATGGGACCCCAATTTTAAATCCATGAGAAGTAACATGGCCTCGTAGATAGAGCACAGGCCTGGGAGTCAGAAGAGCTTAGGTTCTAATCCCTGCTCCAACCACTTTTCGGTTGTGTGATCCAGGGCAAATCACTTCACTTCTCTGGGCCTCAGTTAACTCATCTCTAAAACGGGGATTAATACTGTAAGGGACTGTGTCCTACACCATTTGTTTGTATAATAATGGTATCTGTTAAGCGCTTACTATGTGCAAAGCACTGTTCTCCAGCTTTTAGAGCGGTGCCTGGCACATAGTAAGCATAGTAACAAATGCCACAATTATTATTGTTATTGTTACAGTCCCTATTATTACGGGTCCCCAGAAGAAAGGACCCTCACCCTGCTCCTCCTCCTCCCCTGCTGTCACTCCTGCTCGAAGAGAATTCCCGAGGGTTCGATCAAAAGGATTTCTTCAAACTGCAGCTTCTCCCTACCTGTAATTTATTTTAGCGCCTGCCTCCCCCAAAGATTGTAAAACCCCTTTAGGGTAGGGATCAGGTCTACTATTCTACTGTCCTCATCCAAGTGCTTATTACAGCACCCAGTAGGTGCTCAATAAATGCTATCCGATGGATTGGTTGATTGATTGAGCACCTGCTGAGGGCAGAGCACTGTTCTAAACACTTTGAGAGGGGACAGCAGAAGCAAAACACATGCTCTCTGCCTTCGAGGAGTTTACAGTCTAAGGCAGGGGAGGTGGGAAGACAAGCAGACCCAAATATTTACACAGAATGGGAGTCAGAGGAGGAAGAGGACCAAGATAGAACAGGGAGTAGTACAAACACATCAGGAAGAAACAGATGAATAACTGAATTTATGAATAAATATGCCTATGCAGGTAAGTGCTGAGACTAGGAATAAAATACATAAGTACTAAGGACAGCTGATTAGTTTCTCGTTAATGAGGGAAAACTTTCTGGAGGAAGTGGGATTTTAAAGATGGGAAGACCTGTAGCCAGTCTGATTTATGGTTGGGGGAGTTCCAGGCCAGAAGGCCAACATGAGTGAGAGTCAAGGCGGGAGGCTTCAGAGGCCGTTGTTTTTTTGGGTTTTTTTAATGATACTTGTTAAGCATTTACTATGTGCCAGACCCTGTACTAAAATGCTGGGGTAGCTATGAGCTAATCAGGTTGGACACAGTCCACATCCCACATGGGGCTCACAGTTTTAATCCCCATTTTACAGATGAGGTAACTAAGGCAAAGAGAAGCGAAATGGCTTACCCAAAGTCACACTTGACCCCAGTCCATCTCCCCACCTCCAGGCAGAGAGGTGTCTAACCCAGTCAAGACAGATGAGATTCTTGTCTGGCTCTAAATACTTCCAATGATGGAGACTTTATAGGCTCCTTCCTACTTAGACTGAGAGTCTTGTGTAAAACAGGGACTGTATTGTCCCCATTGTTTACTACCGTGTCCGGCCCAGTGGAAGTGTTTAACAAGTCCCGCAGTTATTACGGAAGGGAGGAGAGGTGAAGGGGCCGGAGGCTTCACCTGAACCCTCCTTGATCTGAACCCACCTCCGGAAGGAGAATCCATGTCCCGTTTTTCCCATTCTGTCCGTGTCCCACTTTCACACCTTCCATCCGAGAAGCAGCGTGACCTAATGGATAGAGCATGGGCCTGGGAGTCAGAAGGTCTTGGGTTCTAATCCCGGCTCCATCACTTGTCTATTGTGTGACCTTGGGCAAGTCACTTCACTTTTCTGTGCCTCAGTTACCTCATCTGTAAAATGGGGATTAAGACTGTGAGCCACATGTGGGACAGGGACGGTGTCCAACCGTCTTTGCCTGTAATAATAATAATAATGATGATGGTATTTGTTAAACGCTTACTAAGTGCCAAGCACTGTTCTAAGCGCTGGGATAATTACAAAGTAATCAGGTTTTCCCATGTCTTAATTTCCATTTTACAGATGAGATAACTGAGGCACAGAGAAGTTAAGTGACTTTCCCAACGTCACTCACCTGACAAGTAGCGGAGCCGGGATTAGAATTCACCCCAGAGCTTAGTACAGTGCCTTGCACATAGTAAGTGCTTAACAAATATCATAATTATTATTATCAGTCAAGGTCAATCACTCATTCGCTCAGTCACTGGTATTTATTGAGCACTAACTGCGTGCAGAGCACCGTACTAAGCGCTTAGGAGGGCACAATACAACAGAGTCGGTAGACATGTTCCCTGTCCACCACAAGTTTACAATCTAGACCACGACCTAGATTACAATCTAGACCCCCAGGCCTCCCGGCGCTTGACCCAGCCCGACCAGGCTGACATTGACCCCGGCAAAGCCGAGATCCCCAAATCATAAGAACCAGCAAGGCGGCGGGGGCCTAGTCTGCGTTCACAAATGCACCGGAAAGAGAAGAAAGCCGCCTCAGTCTCACCTCCCTCTGTGATCTATATTTCTGCTAATCCCCGTTTAGTTCCCGTGCGTGCCGACAGTTTTACAATTTACGTGGCAGCTGGTTTGCTCGGAGGAGATCTCTGTTAATTAAAATAGCACAAAGGGAAAGAAGCGAAAACCGTGTCAGCAGATAATTAATTCGGAGCAGGGAGCAGGCTGCTCGCAGGGCCCCCGTGAACAGAACTCTGCAGGAATTCACGGCTTAACAGGGCAGAACTCTGGCTTCACTCTGGGTTCCCGTCCCTGGGCCGCTGGCGGCCTGTCCCACCCGCTCTCCGGACCTGGCGCTCACAGCGGCGTTTCCATACCGGATGCGTCGGAACGGCCCGGTGGACCCCACGATGATGATTGTGTTGGTATTTGTTAAGAGCTTACTGTGTGTCGAGCGCTGTTCTAAGCACTGGGGTAGATACAGGGTAATCAGGTTGAACACACAGTCCCTGTCCCTCATAGAGCTCGTAGTTTTCAGCCCTATTTTCCAAATGAGGGAACTGAGGCTCAGAGAAGCGAAGTGACTTGTCCAAGGTCACACTCAGACAAGGGGCGGAGCTGGGATTAGAGCTCAGGTGCTTCTGACTCCCAGGCCCGTGCTCCACCCTCTACTCTCATTCATTCCCTCGTTCGTTCAGTTGTATCTACTGAGCGCTTACGGTGTGCAGAGCACTGTACTAAGTGCTTGGGAGATTGGGAAATCGGAAATGGGAAATTGTTGTTCTTTTATGACAATAAGCAGACACTTTCCCTGCTCACAACAAGTTTTCTCTCAATGCTCTGGCACCTCTGGGATGGGATTGGGGCGGTGGTCTGGAGTCCCAGACTATAGGTTCTATGGGAAAGTTTCCACCGGGAAGTCCCCAGCTTCCAGGCTGGCTTGACCGTGTCCCACCCCTACTCTTCACCGAGAGACCTTCCTTTCCCCCTACTCGGCTCCCCTCGCTCTATCTTCAGTTCCTAGGAACCCAGGAGTCCAGCGGAAAAAATCAGATCCCAGCCCCTCCCAGTGGGCCCAATCTCCTGTCTCCTCTACGGTGGAGAAAAACATCACCCTGGGAATTCCAAGAAAAATTTCACAAATCCAGCAGCTGGGAATACTGTCCGAGTTCTCCCTCCATCTCATGACCGGCGCCTGCTCGGACCCAGGCACAAATTGGGGGTGCATCCGCCAGTGAGTGGGACCGTCTGTCTCTGTGTGGGATTGCGGCATCACCTGTGAGTGAGAGAAATTAGGCTAGTCCCTGGGTGTGATTGTGTGGCTGATTGTGCATGTGAGCATTCTGTTGTGTTTGGGTGGTAGCAAGTTGTTTCACGCGCATTCAGATTCACAGAGATTCAACAAGCCTGCATTCATATAAATAAACAGACGCGGGCTTTCATGCAAACTCACGCGGACACCCACTCAGATACATTCCCCAATACACAAACACATACTCTTACACAGTCCCACATGGATATAAATGCACATTTGGACACATGTTTATGAAGAAACACAGAGAACACAGAGAGACACTAATATACACACACACACGCACACTGAAGGGATCGAAATTACGGTCACTTTAAGCAGGAAGGGAGTGAGAACTTCAAATGGGGTGGGACCAAAGAGAAACAGAGGAAAGGGAGGGTTCAGAAAGAGAGGAAAGCATAAGGAAGAAAGAGGAAAAGGGGGAAAAGAGAGGCAGAAAGGAGAGGGGTGGAGGGAAGAGATATCCTTATGCACTTAGGTTTTTACACACTAAGCAGTTTGGTAAACTACCTCAGCCCAGAGCGCCTACGTGCGTGTGCTTATACCATGTGTCTTCCCCTATCTTTAATTTATTTTAATGTCCCCGGCTAGATTGTAAACTCTTTGTGAGCAGGGATCATGTCTACTAACTCTACTGTACTGTACTCTCCCAAGCGCTTAAAACAATGCTCTGCACACAGAGCTCAATAAATACCATTGATTGATAAATTGATTGATTGCTGTCATCATCTTCTGCCTCCACAACTACTAAAAAGGGCAATGACCATTTTTTTTTAATGGTGTTTGTTAAACACTTACTACGTGCTGGTCACTGTACTAAGCGCAGGGATAGATACAAGCTGATTAGGTTGGACCCAGCCCACGTCCCACACGGGGCTTGCAATCTTAATCCCCACTTTACAGATGAGGTAACTGAAGCACAGAGGAGTGAAGTGACTTGCCCAAGGTCACCTAGCAGACAAGTGGCAGAGCCTGGATTAGAACCTAGGTCCTCTGACTCCCAGACCTGGGCTCTATCCACTAGGCCCTGATTGGAAATTTTCAGGTTTTAATAATGTTGGTATTTGTTAAGCGCTTCCTATGTGCAGAGCACTGTTCTAAGCGCTGGGGTAGACACAGGGGAATCAGGTTGTCCCACGTGGGGCTCACAGTCTTAATCCCCATTTTACAGATGAGGGAACTGAGGCACAGAGAAGTGAAGTGACTCGCCCACAGTCACACAGCTGACAAGTGGCAGAGCCGGGATTCGAACTCATGAGCCCTGACTCCAAAGCCCATGCTCTTTCCACTGAGCCACGCCGCTTCTCCGGTTTTGTCAGAGGCTGGGGATGAGTGAGGCTGGCAGTCCAGCTCCCACGGCCGTGTGGGGCCACCGCCCACCGAGGCCCTCGTGGACGGGGCATCTACGGCCATCAATTCATAAATGGGAGGAACACTCTACTAAGCGCTTGGGAAAGAAAAATACAATGTGTCCTAAAGAAAGAGCTCAGGATCCAGGGTCAGAAGAACCAGGTTCTAATTCCAACTCTGTCACTGATCTGTCGTGTGACATCAGGCAAGCCACTGAAGCCCTCTGTGCCACAATTTCTTCCTCTGTAAAATGGCGATATACATTTACTATAGTACTTCAGCATTATTATAAAGTCACTCTGATCTGGGGATACTGAAGCAAGAAGGTTGAGTCAAGTTGGCTAAAAGGTACCCAGAGATTCTCAGAGCAAATGAGAAGCAGCATGGCCCAGTGGAAAGGACACGGGCCTGGGAGTCGAGTACCTGGGTTCTAATCCCGGCTCCACCACTTCCCTGCTGTGTGGTCACGTCACTTCTCTGGGCCTCAGTTTCCTCAACGGTCAAATGGGGATTAAATCCTACTCCCTGTAACTTAAACTGTGAACACCCTTTGGGACGGGGACTGTGTCTGACCTGATAAACTTGTATCTATTGTAGTAAGCTCTTGGGACCTATTGCTGTCATTTCTTGATCTCCAGCTCAATCTGACTCCCAACGAAATTACCATCTCTGAGTTCACGTGTTCATATACCCTGGTGCTTTTGTCTGCGTACCTGGGTTTGCACTCGACTCCATGCTATCTTTGGCTGTTTGGCACTCTCTTTTGATCTTATGGCCCCCGCTAGATTGTGTGTGGAATAATAATGATGAGAACGATGATAATAACTGTATTTGTTAAGCACTTCCCTTAGTGATCAGTGTCCAGGGCACCTCGACTCTCCCTCTCACCCTGGGTACCTCAACTGAGAGAGCAAAGGCCTTTAGACCCTTGCCCTCCCCTCCCCCCTACACTTTCTGGTGCTTATGTGCATGTATTTTCCCAATTGCTCAGTACAGTGCTGTGCACACAGTAAGCTCTCAATAAATATGATTGAATGAATGAATTAATTAACGTGGGGCTCCGAGCAGCTGGCTCATATGTTACTGAGCTCTGAAGGGCTTGGGGGGAATAATAATAATTATGGTATTTTTTAAGTTCTTTCTATGTACCAGATACTGTACTAAGTGCTCAGGTGGATACAAGTAAATCAGGTTGGACACGGTGTCTGTCCCATTTTACAGCTGAGGCACTTGAGGCACGAAGAATAGAAGTGGCTTGCCCAAGGCTACAGAGCCAAGTGGCGGAGCTGGGATTAGAACCCATGACCTTCTGACTCCCAGGCCCGTGCTCTATCCGCTACGCCATGCTGCTGGGAAGAAGACCAGAGACCGCCCGGGACTCATGGCGAGACCCCAGCAGCCTGGGCGATGGGATCGGACCCCCAGGGTGTTGGGGGGGAGTGGGGAGGACATGTGCGTGCGAGCTGGGGAGGGGTTGCAGACGGAGGCCGGGCCATCCCCCGATCCAGCTTCCAGGAGCGAGATCCTGTCCAGACTTCAGCAGCCTGGGCCCCGGCGTAGGGGCAGCCTGCATGGAGGGGACTGGCCGGCCGCTTTGAAGTTTGGAGACAAGCTGATTGGTACACTGTGGTCTTAATTAGAGGACGCACAACCACGCAGACCACAACAGAGCAGCCTTCCGACCCGCCGATGTCATGGAAAACGCCGTTGCTTGCTCGGCCCTGGGATGGGACTCTGGGAGCAATTTGGAAATGCATGAGATGGGCAGGGTCCCTAGGCAGGGGGGAGGGCCCCCGGAGCTGAGGAACTTAACAGACGCCTCCGGGGTCGTGGGAGATGGGGAGGCTGAGGGAGGCCTGAGAGAGAGGAGCAAGGAAGGAGGAGGCTGAAGGGGGAAAAGGAGCCGGAGAAGACAAGGAGTGGGCGGCGGGAGAGTGGGAGAGGAAGATCGGAAAGGGAGGCAGGCTAAAGGGAAGGACAAAGGGGACAGATAGATGAGGGAGATGGAGGCAGGAGAGACAGAGTGATGGGGAGAGAAGCAGATGGAAAGAAAGACTGAGCGCAGGAGCGATCAAAAGGCAGGAAGAGAAGTCATGTGGCCTAGAGCAGAGGCCTAGGAGTCAGAAGGACTGGGTTCTAATCCCGGCTCCGCCACCCATCTGCTGTGTGACCTTGGGCTAGTCCCTCAACTGCTCTGGGATCAGTTCCCTCATCTGTAAAGTGAGGATTAAAACTGTGAGTCCCACATGGGACATAGACTGTATCCAACCTGATTAGCTTGCATTTACCCCAGTGCTTAGTACGGTGCCTGGCACATAGTAAGCGTTTAACAAATACCATAAAAAAAACCGAGAAGAAACAAGGACTACAGAAAGACAGGTGATCGATCAGCCTAATGGTAACAATACTGGCATTTACTAAACACTTTATTATGTACTGAGCACTGGGGTAGAGATCTAGTGATCAAATTGGACTCAGATCCTGTCTGAGAGAGGGAGAACAAATACTTTATCCTCATTTTAAAGATAAGGGAACTGAGGCCCAGAGAGGTTAAATGACTTGGCCAAGGTCACAGGCAAGAAGCAGAAGTGGAACTATAACCCGGGTCTTCCGACTACCAGACCTGTGCTCTTTCCACTAGGGCGTGTTGCAGATGGATAGTTGGACAGAATTCTATTGCTCATCATTCAAGAAGTTTGAATGAAATAGGAAGAGGACACTCTAGACACAGACACCTGAAAGTAAACCTAATGAGGATCAACATGGAAACTATGGTCTGAGGATAGAGTACTGGCCAGGGAGTTAGGGGTCCTGGCTTCGAATCCTGTCTTCCCCACTTGTCTGCTGTGTGACCTTGGGCAAGTCACTGAACTTCTCTATGCCTAAGTTTTCTCATCTGCAAATTGGAAATTAAATACCTGTTCTCCCTTCCTCTTAGAATGTGAGACCCAGGTGAGAATGCTAACGTGATTATCTTTTATCCACCTTAGTGCACGGCACACAATAAGTGCTTAGCAAACACCGCTATTATTATTGCCATTCTCATCAATATTATTCCATGCACAATCTAGAGGGGATCATAAGATCCATAGAGAACGCCAAACGACCATAGATAACACAGAGGCAAGTGCAAACAAAAGTACGCAGACACAGGCACCCAGGTATATGAACATGTGAACACACAGAGATAATGAGTACCTGGTGGGGGGATGTGTGTAGAGGGCTTGCGTTGGGGTTACAGGGACGGAAGGTAATTTTGTTGGCAGTCAGATTGAGCTGGAGATCAAGAAATGATAGCAATAGGTCCAAAGGTGAGAGACAAAAGGATGGATAGTTGCGTGAGGTAAACCAGCTGCTAGAAAGTGACAGAGAGATGACTGACAGGCGGTTAAACAGGTGAATTTGCTTTTTACCCTGTCCCTACTCATTCTCCCAGCTCTCCATCACCCAGCTTCTGATTCCCCTTTCCCCCGCCTTCACCACTTCAAGCAGCCCTGGAGGTGCCAGGGAACGGGCTGGGTGCTGATGTGTCAGCTTCTCCAGAAAGAGCTGAGGGTGGGGAGGGGTGCGAGGGTGGGAGGGGGTGCGGGGCCGGGGGACGAGGGGGTGGGGGAAAGCAATAGAAAGAAACAACTCAGCGAGTTAGAGCTAAAGTTATGCTTAGTTAACTATTCTGCTCCTTGCTTTCTCGCTCTCGCTCTCTTTCTCTTCGCCTGGCAGCTTGCTGAGCAGGCAAGCTCTGAGAGGGGGAGTGGAGGGGAAAAGCCAAATCAAAAGCAGAAAGAAAGAGAGAGGAAGGGAAAGAGAGAGGGAGAGAGGGAGGGAGGGAAAAGAAGCAAGGGAGGGAGAAAGGGAGAGAGAAGAGCGAGGAGAGCCGTGGGCATCAAACCAGCTGAGATGTCAAAGACAAAGACTTAATGAATGTGCCTCGGGTTCACCTGAACAGATGAGCAAAAGCTGGAAGGAAAGAGCCGAGAAAATGGAAAATCGAGAGGATCATTTTTCAGAGTGGCACCTCCCCTCCCAGACATCTTTAACCAGAAAGGAAAAACCAGGGGAATCCGCCATCCACGCATAGGGGGGCAGGCTCTTAAAGGGCCCCAGTCCGGCTGCCGTGGCCACTGGACGGATGGGTTGGCAGGGAGTCGGGGTGGGAGGCCAGTTTGCAAGACTGGTTTGTGAGTGGGGCGGGTGGTGTCAGGGGACTGTCCTCCCCGAGCTTTAGTTTTGCTGGACATTTCCCCAACTGTGTTTTATTTTACCTTCTGTCTCCCCTACTAAACTCTAAATTCTTTGAGGGCAGGGATCATGCTGGCTAACTCTACTGTATTCTCTCGAGGCTTCAGTGCTGTGCTCCGCTCAGAGTAGATTATAAACTCTCTGAAGGCAGGGAATGTGTCTACTAACTTGAGAAGTAGCACGGCTTAGTGGCAAGGGCACGGGCCTGGAAGTCGGAAGGTCCTGGGTTCTAATCCCCACTCCACCACTTGTCTGTCATCCAACCTTGGGCCTCAGTGACCTCATCTGTAAAATGGGGATTAAGACCGTGAGCCCCATATGGGACAGGGACTGTGTCCAACCTGATTAGCTTGTATCTACCCCAGCATTTAGTATATCGTCTGTCACATAGTAAACATGTAGCAGATACATTAAAAAACTAACTCAATCATATTTATTGAGCACTTACTGTGGCAGAGCACTGAATTAAGTGCCTGGGAGAAGACAAAAGAACAGAGTTGGTAAACACATTCCCTGCCCACAGTGAGTTTACGCTCTACTCTTCTAAGCACTTAGAACAGTGCTCAATCATGGTCAAGCAAAGCAACAGGTAACTTCAGCCTCTCCACCTGTTCTCTGCCCCTCTAATCCATCCAAGTGAAACCGCTAATTATAATTTTGGCAGTTGTTAAGTGCTGACTTTGTGCCAAGCACTGTACTAAACCCCGGGAAAGATAAAAGTCAAGCAGGTCAGACACAGTCCCTGTCCCACATGGGCTCACAGTAGAAGGGGGAGGTAATACAGATATTAATCTCCGCTTTACCGATGAGGAAACTGAGGTTCCGAGAAATCAAGTGACTTGCCCAAAGTCACCCAGAAGGCGAGTGGAAGAAGCAGGATTAGAACTCAGGTCCTCTGATTCCCAGACCCATGCCTTTTACAGTAGATCACCCTGGAAACACAACCGACCTGCTCCGTGCATCTGGACCACAGGGATAAAAACACCTGTTGTGCGCTTGCGGCTCTCCTCCGTTCCACTGAGGACCCTACATCCCATCCTGCCTTCCACCTCTCAGAAGCAGAATGAAGCCTCCACAAAAACCTCCGAAAGACAGGTGGCTGTTGGGGCGGTTTCTGTGGCTCTGGGTGTGCTTTGGACTCTGAGCCACATGAGCCGGAAATTCTGCTCCTCTAGCTACCCCAACCTACTAAAACTTTTCAGATTTAATGTTTTAGTGTTTCATCATCCCTGATGTGCCTCCAATCACGTCTCCTCTCCTTTTATTCTTAGACATTTAAGGCCAGAGATCCTAATTCCTGCCTCTGTATACTTTCCCAGTGCTTAGTAGAGTGCTCTGCACACAGTAAGTACTTAATACATACTGTTACCGTTAATTTACAGAGTAGACTATGTGATCTTTGAGACCAGGAACGTGTCTAAGTACAGTGCCTGCATGGAGTAGATTGTACCATCCTCGAGGACAGGGAATATGTCTACTACCTCTATTATACTCTTCCAAGCAAGAGCACAATGTTTCGCCCAGAGTAGATTACATGCTCCTTGAAGGCAGTGATCATTTCTACTTACTCTATTACACTCTCCCAAGAATTTAGCACAGTGCTCAGAGTAAACATTCGATAAATAATAATAATAGTATTTAAGCGCTTACTATGTGCCAAGCACTGTTCTAAGCGCTGGGGTAGTTACAAGATAATCAGGTTGTCCCAGGTGGGGTTCGCAGTCTTAATCTCCATTTTACGGACGAGGTAACCGAGGCCCAGAGAAGTGACTTGCCCAAAGTCACACAGCTGACAAGTGGCGGAGTCGGGATTAGAATCCACGACCTCTGACTCCCAAACCCATGCTCTTTCCACTAAGCCACGCTACTGCAGTGATCATGTCTACTAACTCTATTACATTCTCCCAAGAGCTTGGCACAGTGCTCTGCTCAGAGTAAGCATTCGATAAATTCTACTGCCTGATATGACTTGTCCTCATACAAACCAGTAGCCAGTGTGCCCTGGGGGATAAAGGGTCCCTAAAGAAACCTGGGACGTGGGTGTGGATGAGCTAAGCCTCCACTTGGGTTCTCCCTAAGGCTCCTGACACCCTTAGGCTAAAGTAATAATAATAATAATAACTGTGGTATTTGTTAAGCACTTACTATGTACCAGGCATTGTACTGAGCGCTGGAGTGGATGCAAGCATACCACGTCCCTGTTCCACGTGGGGCTCACAGGCTCGATTCCCATTTTACAGATGAGGTAACTAAGGAGCAGAGGAAGGGAAATGACTTGTCCAAGGTCACACCGCAGACAAGTGGCAGAGCCGGGATTAGACCCAACACCTTCTGACTCCCAGGCCCGGGCTCTATCCAATGTGCCATGGCGCTTCTCCCAACCAAGTCACTTTCTCTGGCTGGATGTGCTCCGGAGAGCTCGGGGGTGGGGCGAAGGAGGCCGGGCTTGGACCGGGAGAGGGGAGCAGGGGCTGAGGGGATCCCTGGGTCTTTTGGCCCAGAATCAGTTGTGTACAAGTGAGTCACCATGCTCTTTGGGACGTCACAGCCCCTGTCCCGGGGTCTAGTAGCAACCCAAACTCATGTCCCTCCCCTTCTCCCTCATGGACTCTGTCCTCTTTTCGTCCCTTTATAACTCTTTCCCATGGATATCTTATTCTTCTCTAATCAGGACCACATTCCTCCAGCTGGCCGCGATTTTTATCTGGCTTTTGTCTTCTGAACGTCTCGAGGAAACTATTTTAATAAAACGATGTCTCATGCAAGGGCTCGGGCCCCGCTTCGAGGCGGACCCAGGAGGGGGTGGGGGAGAAGAGAGGACCAGCCTCAGCCTTCCAGAGGGATGGAGAAGGGGGTGGTGTTAGTACGCAGCCCTCTCCAGGCCTAGAAGGTCCCCCAAATTAGAGTCCCAGACTACAAAACGACCCTCTACCACCTACCCTGGACAGCAAAGGGCTCTCAGACTACTACTGAGAGACCCCCTTCAGAGGGGTCCAGACCCCTCCCCCTACTAACTAGAGAGAGGAGACCCTCCCTATAAAGAGGATTCCTCCCTGGAAGCGAGGAGAATATCCAGTCTCTTCCCCTTGGACCCCATTCAATTCCAGGTCTCAGTCCCTCCCGTGAGGATGCAGCTACCTCTGAGAAGAAGCGAAGTAGTCCAGTCATCACAGAAAAGCAGGGTGGCCTGGTGGAAAGAGCCCGGGCCTGAGAGTCAGAGAGCCTGGGTTCTAATCCCAGCTCCACCACTTGTCTGCTGTGTGACCTTGGACAAGTTAATTAACTTCTCCGGGCCTCAGTTTTGTCATCTGTAAAATGAGGATTCAAAATCTATTTTCCCTCCTATTTAGACTGTGAGCCCCACATGGAATAGGGACTGTGTCCAATCTGACATAATTAGAAGGATAGTTTGGCATTTTTGGCATAGCTTGGCCATGAGGACAGGGATCCAGGAGGTCAGCCAGCACACAATCCCGCCAGGCATCCCGGTGTTGGTCATACAGGAGACGAGTGACGGAGCCGGGATTAGAACCCAGGCCCTTCAGTCTCCCAGGCTGCCTACTCTATCCATGCTGCTTCTCAGATTGGTTCCTTCAGTCTGCAGCCCCCAGGGACACAAGAAGAGACCCTGGCAGTTGCCAGGTCTGAGGGAAGGTGATCCAGAAAGATCCAATTAATAATAATTGTGGTATTTGTTAAGCACTATGTGCCAGACACTGTACTAAGCGCTGGGGCAGATACAAGTTAATTGGGTTGGACACTGCCCCTTTCCCACACAGGACTTTGTCTTAATCCCCATTTTCCAGATGAGGTAACTGAGGCCTAGCGAAGTGAAGTGACTTGCCCAAGTCACACAGCTGACATGTGGTGAAGCTGGGAGTCAGAAGGTCCCGAATCCTAGTCCCAGCTCTGCTACTTGTCTGCTGTGTGGCCTCAGACTAATCATTTCGCTTCCCGGTGCCTCAGCCCTCATCTGGAAAATGGGATTTAAGACTGTGAGCCCCCTGCGGGACACAGACGGTGACCACCCTCCTTAACTTCTATCAAGCACTTAGTACAGTGCTCTGCACATAGTAAACGCTCAATAAATATGATTAAATGAATGAACCTACCCCATGCTTAGTATAGTGCCTGGCACCGCGCTTAACAAATACCATAAAAGTCCTCTTGCCATCTCCAACCCCATCCTGCTTGGTCCCCCCCAAAGCCGCATCCCCTTTTAACCCAGTACACTTAACTGCATCACATCTTATAGGTGCAAAGGATGTCCTCTCCTCCATGGATATTTGCTTCCCCTCCCTCATCTCCTGCCCCCCACCCCCCACACCCGACCCCCCGCCTCCTAAATTCCCAGGCTGCTGTTCAATATGCTTCGGCCTCATGGTCTCTGATCTAAAGATCTGGCTGGGGCTTCATCACTGACTTGCCGTGCGATGCTGGGCGTTGTCTCTTTGCATCTCAGGGGGACTCAGTTTCCCTAGCTGTGAAATGAGAAGGGGGAGACTGGAAAGGGAGGGGAGAGGAGGTAAGAGGAGACACAAGGAGTGTGGAGAATAAAAAAGAGAGAGGGGAGAGGAGGTTCAAAAAAGAGATGAAGGTAAAGCGCGGGAGGAGAAAGGGAAGGAAGGGAAAAAGGAGGAGAAAGGAGGGAAAAGGGGGAAGGATCAAAGAAGGGGGAGGAGAGGAAAGAGAGGAGATGAGGAGGGAGAGAGGAGGGGAGAAGAGGAAAAGGGAGGGTACCCGGACCTGACCTCGCTGGAGTCCGGATTTGATGCCTCTGACGGTGATCTCATCGCTCCAGCTGCCTTCCACGCCCCCCGACCCTCCCCCCCAAAGAAATCAATAAAATCCCCCATCCGACCCACTCCTGTCTCTTTAAATCCCCCAATCTTCGTGGGAGGGGGGCGCGGCTTTTCTCCCAGCTGGGTACCCCAGCAGGCTGGGGCTTCGCTTCCAACCTAAGGAAAGATCCCCTCGCCCCAGGCTCTTCCTCCGATAGAAACTGTTTTCCCTAAATGAAAAATGCCGGGGTGGGGAGAGTGAGGGGAGGCGGGAAGGGAGGGGGAATTGGGCAGAGATAACCGTGGCCAGTGCTTTCTGGGAAACGGAGGGGAAAGAAAGAAAAAAAAAACCCATAAAAAAAGTTAATGAATGGCCGGGGCCCAACAGATGGGGGGGAGGGGGGTGACATTTGCATTTTTCAGATTAACATGCACAAGCGAAGATAGAGAACGCAGGGCCCCCGGGGAAATAATTTGAGAAATCTTTGCATATTTTATTTAAAAGCATGCCGCGTTAGGCAAGGTAATAATGCAGAGCGATGGTGATTAGCTTGGCCTGGAGGGATCCAGGCTAAGACCCTCTCTTCCTCTCCCTCCCTCTCTCCCTCCTCTTGTCTCTCATCTCTCCTCCTGGCTCAATTCCCCCTCCCTGCTCCATTCTCCCCTCCCTGCTCTATTCTAACCCTGCTCCATTTCCCACCGCTCCATTCCCTTTTTCCGTTCCATTCTTCTCTCCCTGCTCCATTCTCCCCACCCTGGTCTATTCTATCCCTGTTCAATTTCCCACTGTTCCATTCTCCCCTCCCTTTTCCATTTTCCCTCCTTTGCTCCATTCTCCCTCTCTGTTCCATTCTATTCCCTGCTCTATTCTTCCTCTGTTCCATTTCCAGGTGCTCCATTCCCCTTTTTCTGCTCCGTCCTCCACCTCCTCCTCGATTGTCTTTCCTTGCTCCATTCTCCCCTCCCCACTCCAGCCTCCCCTTCCTGTTCCAGTCTCCCCTCCCTGCATCATTCTCCAAAGAGTTGGGTTAAAGCAGCAGCCTTTGAGGCTTCAAGGAGCAGCAGTCTGCAGTGTAAATTATAATGCACATTATCCCCATAACTGAATTTAAAAATAAACTCTGCCCCTAATCATTAGGTTGGTCGGGTTCCCAAGCCCGTCGGTACGTCCGGTTGAAATATCAAGATGAGTCGGGCCAATTGGTATTAGGGCTGGGGGAAGGGGGGAGGAAGAAATTTGGGGCAAGACCTGTTTATGTGTCAACACACGGGGCAGTGGGGAGAGGGCCTGGGAGGGGTACTCATTTAGGCAGACGCAGGACCCCAGTGCGACTGTCCACTCCGGAGTCTCACTATTTTTTTTTTCAATCCCCAATTAACTAAAAAGACGAGCCCCTAGAGAACAAAAGCTATGTGGGTTTTTGGAGGAATCCCAGGCTTGGAGCAGGGGCAGAGTAGGATTAGAACTCAGGTCCTCTGACTCCCAGGCCTGTGCTCTTTCCACTAGGCTATGCTGCTTCTAAATTCTCCTCTTAGGCAATCGATTAATCGCATTTCTTGAGCGCTTACTATGTGTAGATTGGGGGATTTAAAGAGACAGGAGTCATTCGGATGGGGGATTTTATTGATTTCTTTTGGGGAGAGGGTCGGGGGGCGTGGAAGAACACTGTGCTAAGTGTTTGGGAGAGGACTATACGACACAATTAGCAGACACATTCCCTGCCCATTACGAGCTTAAGGCAGAGACCATTCATTCATTCAATCATATTTATTGAGTGCTATGTGCAGAGCACCGTACTAAGCCCTTGGAACATACATCTCGGCAACAGATAGAGACAATCCCTGCCCAACAACGGGCTCCCGGACTCTTGCTGGAGTTGTACTCTTCCAAGGACTTAGTACAGTGCCTACCGTTTCTAACACGCTGGGTGGCTCTGGGCAAATCACTTAACCTCTCTGGACTTTCCTCCTGGGGGATGTGGGAATTATTTCCCCCCAGCCCTTCCCTCCCCATAGGACTGGGAGTGATGGTACTTCGGGGCGCTTATTTCAATTGTGGCTGATAAGCCAAGTTGCAGCCTGGGAGCTGGGACTCATGGGTTCTACCCCTCTGTGAGGGCCGGGGAAAGTCCCAGGCCTTCTCCTGGGGGGCCTGGGTTGGGGAGGGCCTCGGTCCCCCCAGCTCTACAAGAGCTGTGTGTCTCCCCCCTCCATCCCGGACCTCCGGGAGAGTTGAGAGGCTTAATGAGGTCCCAGGTGAGCCTGATCTGTTCAGATGAAAGACTGGGCTTGAATACAAGGTCTCCTTATATGAGCAGGAGGGTGATGGTTATCAGGGGGCAATTAAGAAATTGCATGCCCACCCCGAAGGCCAGAGCTGCCTTGATATACTGCAGGGGTCTTCAGGGGCAGAAAAATCTCATTCGCCATGGCAGGGATGCCAATTCAGAGTCGTCCCTAGGCTCCGCTGGCCCTTGGGAGCCAGAGAGGAGGGTGTGGGGAGGGCTGGAGTTGGGGAGGGGGGAGGCTAGAGATTCTCTTTCCAGCCCGCCCAGGTGTGGCAGGTGGGGATAGGTTCTGGGGAAAGGTGACTCAGAAGGTTTGCTTGTCTGACCTTGCCTGCTTTGAACTAAGGTCGTAAATCAAACATCATCTCTCCCTCCACCCCACTGCTTTGAAATCCCAACCGTGCTGATGGCCTGGGGAAGGGGGTGAAATGAAGAGGAGATGAACCACCCAACCCATGGTGGGAAGGGATACACGGAAACCCTACTGGAAGAAGGAAGTAGGTGGCTTTAGAGGACGTTCTGTGTGGTTGTGACTGAATGGCTGATAGGGCCACTGCTGCTAAATCCAAAAGGATTCCTGCACACGGCCTATATCCCCAGGGAAAGTGATTCACTAGGCCAAACCGTCTGTCTCCATCAGAGGGAGAGAATTCAATTCTGTCTCCATCAGCTCGGGGGTGATGGATCAGGGGTACTATGTGGCAGGCAGAGGGCATGGGAGCAGACCTGTCAGAGGAACTGAAAAAGGGTAGGGGGAGACAGGGGGACAAATGGGATCCTGGCTGAATCCCCAGAGACAGGCCTCTGGGATTCCTCTGGAATTAGATGGCTCAGGGAATGGACAGGGGGAAGGTGGGAACAGGGTAGGAAGTTTCTGCCTGCTCAGGGAATGAGGGTCTCAATGTGCCCTGCTCCCATCAATCAATCAGTCAATGGCATTTATCGAGTACTTACTGTGTGCAGAGCACTGCACTAAGAACTTGGGAGAGTACAATACAACAGAAGTGGTAGACATGTTCCCTGCCAAGAGGGAGCTTGCAGTCCAGAGGTGGGGACAGGCACAAAAGTAAATTGTGGCTCTGTACATAAGTACTGTGGGGCTGAGGATTGGGTGAATATCAAATGCTTAAAGGATACAAATTCAAATGCATAAGGAACACAGAAGGGAAAGGGAGTAGGGAAATCAGGGGTTACGTACAGTAGGTCTCATGGAAGAGGTGTGATTTTAATAAGGTTCTGAAGGTGGGGAGAGTGGCGGTCTGTCATATATGGAGGGGAGGGAGTTCCCGGCCAGAGGGAGGACGCAGGCAAAGAGTCGGTGGTGAGATAGAAGACATCGGGGTTCAGTGAGGAGGTTGGCATTAGAGGAGCGAGGTAAGCAGATTGGAAGGGTGAGCTGATTGAGTGCTTTAAAATTGATGGTAAGGAGTTTCTGTTTGATGTGGAGGTGGATGAAGAGGGTGACCCTGACACAGATCTAGGCTTCCTGTCCTGTTCACCTTCAACCAAACCTCCCCAATGGGGCTAGAGACCCCCTCTCCCCCCTTTACTGCCCCCTTCACCTCCTAACACACCCATGCCAGGAGGCAAGAACAACAGCTTACTCTGCAAACTACAGCAACTTGTGGGCTTTGAAATCAGAGCAGCAGGCACCCAACCCTTAAGCCTCTCTCTGCTGTCTTCTACCGATCCCCCCAATCTCTCTCCATTATTAATAAGCTTTGAAGGCCAGATTCCCCACAACACATCACACACACACACTCACTCACAGTCTCTCTCTCTCTTTCCCTGTGTAATGAGATTAGGAAATCTTCTGCACAGCCTGGGGCTGGGAATCCGTTGGATCTGTACACTAAAGGGTGATTATCTGGGGGAGGGGGTTCCCCCTATCCTTGTCGCCTGGGGGTCTGGGGGCTGCAGGTTGAGCTAATCAATTATGGGGTGGGGGAAGGATTAGAGACTTCGGGGTCACTTTACAGCCATCTCAGCAGAGGTTACTGTCACACACTCCTGAAAACAAATCTCCTCCTGAGGCTCCCGGGAGGAGATGCAGAGAGAGAGGGGTGGCTTCCCCTCACCGGTGAAGTTCCCCCAAATCATGCTGGGAAGTTTGCAATACTTTCCCCTTTGGGGCTTGAGAATTGTACTAGGGAAGAGTACAGATGGCTCCATCTCAGAAAAGGTCTGAGGAGACCCTCTTGCAAAGGAAACAGTAGTACAGATAGTAGTAATAGTAAGAGTCGTAATATTTATTGATTTATGTATTCACTGCGTACTGTTTAAACCCGTAAACAGGCAAGTGACACAAGCCCCATCCATAAGGAGCTTACACACTAATTGGGGAGAGACACGTAAAAGTATTTATAAAAGGGGTAATCTAAATAAATAATTGAATGTACAATTGAATAAAAGCATATACATAAATAGTGAGGATGGTCTGGAAGCGGTATAGCTGGCTGATGGGTTTCTATGGCTTGGGATGCTGGGAAAGACTTGGAAGAGATGGGCTTTCAGGAGAGCTTTGATTATGGGGAGCTCTGTGCCTGTCAGATTTAGGGAGGTCAGGGAGTCCCGAGCAGAGGGAACAGAGTGAAGCGGGGGACGAAGACAGGAAATCGAGAGCAAGATACAGCGAGAAGGTTGGCTTGGGAGGAGCAAAGACGGAGGGTTGGGGAGTAGCTGATGAAGAGAAGAGACAGGTAAGCTAGCCTACTATCCCACTAGACCGTGAGCTCAATGAGGGTAGGGATCGTGTCTCCCAATTATTGTACTGTACTCTCCCAAGCTCTTAGAACAGTTCTCTGCACACCATAAACGTTCAGTAAATATCACCGATTGAGTGAAGGCAAATCCAGCACTAGACTACTTACTCCAGGGACCTAGGCTAATTCCCAGCATACCAAGCCACGGGGCAATGCTTCTCGGGCCAAGGCCTCTGAAGACTGGTGATGCCTTGTGTGACAGCACTAGGAAACGGGTTTAGGGTGGTTCCCCTCACCCTTTCTGGAAAAAATTGAAAATGCCATTTACCCCCATCTTCCAGTAGGCAAATGCCTAGATATCTCTGGTGTTGCCCAGTCCTGTGAAAGGCCTGATACCTTCGTCTGGAAGGTCTCTTCCGAAATCAGTCCAGCCATCCCTCCACCTCTTATTTCTTTCTTTTTAAGGTATTTATTAAGCACTGACTATTTGCCAAGCACCGTACTGAGCGCTGGGGTAGATACAAGCTAATTAAATTGGGCGCAATCCCTGTCCCACATGGGACTCGCAGTCTTTATCCCCATTTTACAGATGAGGAAACTGAGGTCCAGAGAAGTGAAGTGTCTTGTCCAAGGTCACCCAGCGGACAAGTGGATTAGGACCCACGTCCTTCTGACTCCCAGGCCCGTGCTCTGTCCACTAGACCACGCTGCTTCTCTATCTCTGTGCAGGTCTCTGTTGAGAAGCAGCATGGCATAATAGATAGAACATGGGGCTGAGAGTCATTCAATAGTATTTATCGAGCGCCTACTATGTGCAGAGCACTGTACTAAGCACTTGGCACTGTACTGTGGGCTCAAATCCTAGATCTGCCTCTTGTCCACGGACAGGGTAAAGAAATTTGGGAATATGGGGACCAGAGGCATGCACATGTATGTAAACTTGCACACCCACAAAAAATTTCCATGCCCACTATCACACACATGTGCAAATAAGCACATGGGTGTTCTCCCCTTTTCACTGTCTCTCCTTCTAAATTGTAAACTCACCGTGGGCAGGGATTACAACTACCAACTCTGTTGTATTATACTCCTCCAAGCACTTAGTACAGTGCTCTGCACACAGTAAGAGCTCAATAAATGCCATTAATTGATTGATTCAGGCACACACATACATGACTATGCATAGATGCATGCACACGTGCACACAGACACACGTAGCTTCTGAAGGAGGTGGTTTCCAGGAGGGCAGAGAAGACTGGGTGGATGCATTTTGCCAGATCACAGCCACTCATCCCATCCATCTCCGGATCTGCCATCTCATCCTTCCTCTGGATGCCAATGAAGTCTTCATTTAATCACATTTATTGAGCACTTACTCTGTGCAGAGCACTTCCCGTTTGGCTGCAGGAGTGGGTGGGAGAAGGGGGGCTGGCACCCATCGAACGTACTTTGGAGCCGGCTAAGGGCATACTGGCATGCGTCTGATGAAATGACCCATGTCCTTCCACCCAGGAACCAAGGGGACAAAGTGGGATGTGCCCTGGGGAGGGAGAGGGGCAGAACCCAATCCTACCCTGCCCCTCATTTATCACCAAAGCCTTGGTGATTCTGGAATCGAGGGAGCCACGAGATTTCCAAATCTGGATGTTTGGGGAGGAGAGCGGTAGTTACCTCCCTGAGGGGTCCAGAGCTGGAACCCAGCCTGAGCCAGGTGGAGTCCCAGATGGTCCCTGGGCTGAGTGCCAGGCACCAGGCGGGCCCTGGGGCAGCACAGTATGGTCAGCTTCTCCCAGACACACCCATCAAGCCCCTCACTCTGGGGAGAGGAGAAGAGGTGGGAATAGGATGCAGAGCTGCAGCGGGGCACTCCCTCCAACTAGGTGTCCAGGTTGCCACAGCCCACAAGACCCGGTCCATTTGGAGCTGAGGATGGCCAAGCTCAACCTCCCTCCTTGGCTCTCCCCATCCCCCAACGGGAAAAAATTTCCCCAATTTTGTACCTAGGCCCTCTAAAGACCAGAGAGGGCAAGGAACTCCCCCATCTGTACCCAGCAAGTCCACAAAGGGACCAACAGTGGTAGGCAAGAACTGAAAGGAAGGAGTGTGGTCTAGTGGATAGAGCCCGGGCCTGGGAGTCAGAGGACCTGGGTTCTAAGCCTAGCTTCTTCATTTGCCCCCTGTGTGACCTTGGGAAAGTCACTCTGCTTCTCCATGACTCAGTTTCCTCACCTATAAAATGGACTTTCAATACCGCTTCTCCCTCTCTATTGGGCTATAAACCCGGTGTGGGACTTTGCTCGATTTGATTATCTTGTATCTACCCCAGTGTTTAGGACAATGCTTGGCACATAGTAAGTGCTTAACAAATACCACAGTTATTATTACCATAGGGACAGTCTCATCTATAAGACCTCCCTTCTAGTCTGTAAGCCCACTGTGGGTAGGGATATCAGTATCATAGTATTCCTATTATTATCGCTAGTATCTTCGCTATAAATTGGATTGTACCCAGTGGCACAAGATAAAGAGATCTCATTGGAATTTTCTTTTTTAGAACTGTGATTCATCCTTATGGAAGCAATGACCATGAATTTAAAGTAGTAATAACTAGTTTGAGCAAGTCTAGACACCCAGATGACCTTGTGTTTGTTGGGTGGCGGGAATCACGCAGTGATGTGGAGGGCCTCTTTGGTCAGCAGGAAACTGAGCCTCAGAGCACTGAATAATGTCTCTTTATCTTAAGCCCCCTGATCAGCAACAACAACAACAACAACAACAACAATATTATTATCATTATCATTATTTAACTGCCCTTTCTCTGGTCTGGAACTCCCTCTCCCTTCTTATCTATATCATAATTCTCCCCACCTTCACAGACTTACCGACATCACATCTCTTCCAAGAGGCCTTCCCCAACTAAGCTCTCATTACCTCTACTCCCTCTCCCTTCTGCATCATCCTTGTACTTGGATTTGTACCCTTTATTCACCTCACCTTCAGCTCTTTATCACTTATGTCCTTATCTGTAATTTATATTAATGCCTGCCTCCCTCTCTAGATTGCTCCTCTTGGGCAGGGAACATGTCTACCAATTCTCTTATACAGTACTCTCCCGAGCACTGAGTACAGTTGCTCAGCACACAGTAAGTACGCCATAAATATGATTGATTAATAATAATAAAAATGTTATTTAGTAAGCATTTACCATGTGTCAAGCACCGTACTAAGCTCTGGGGTCAAACTAGTTAATCAGGTCAAACACAGTCCCTGTCCCACATGGGGTTTGCAATCTAAGTAGGAGGGAATATTATATTAAATCATCATAATTAAGTATGTGACCTTGGGTGAGTCATTTAATTTCTGCGGGCCTCAGTTCCCTCATCTGTAAAATGGGAATTCAATCCGTGTCTCCTTCCTTTTAAGACTGTGAGCCCTATGACGGATGGGAACTATATCCATCGTGAGTATCTTGTATCTATCCCAGCACTTGGAATTTGTTTGATACATTCATTCAGTCGTATTTATTGAGCGTTTACTGTGTGCAGAACACTGTCAACAAATACCACAATTGTTATTAAGTAACTGGCCTCTAGCAGTTTTAGAGACTATAGAAAGAAAAACATTCATTTGGGGCAAACTCTATTAGACTGTGAGCTTATTCGATTGAGACTCCTTGAGAGCAGGGAAGGCAGTGTGCTTTGATTCTGTCATCCTCTCCCAAGTGCTTGGTTCAGAGTTTTGGTTTCAGTAGGCACTCAATCAAACTACGGATTGCTTGATTAGAGGGTAAACTCCTCGTCCGGCAGGGAATGGTTTTACAGTCCCCAGACGGTAAGCTGGTTGTGGGCAGGGAACGCGGCTACAAACTCTGTTGTATTATACTCTCCCAAGCTCTTAGTACAGTGCTCTGCATACAGTAAGCACTCAGTAGTTACAATTGGCTGATTTATAGTTCCCAAGCACACCTCACCGCTCTTGCACCAAGTGTGTTGCACCAAACGGGCTCTCACAGATACCATTACTGCTACTATTACTAGAGTTCAAGTGTTTCTGGAGGCATCTATGTGCTTCTAACCAAACCAAGCAGATCACCGGTACTCCCTCCTTCAACCCTCCTTCCACCCCCAAGCATCCTCCCCAAGCACCCTCCGGGAGACCCCGAGGAGAAACCGGGGATCTGGGGCAGCAAGAAGGAAGAAGAGCAAGATTAAGGGTGGTCGGCGGGGATGGGATGGAGGAGCGGGGTGCGGGCTGGAGAGACTACCTCCTTGTCCCCAAGGTTGTCGCACGGCCTTCTCTTGCCACCTTCGGCTGTAGGAAAGACTTAGGGGCGGACCAGCCGGGTGCTCCGGCCCCATCCCCTCTCTCCAACCAAACTGAGAGCCCCAAGGCAGGATGAGCTGGGAAGTGGGCCCTGGGGGATGCCTCTCTCTCTCTCCCTTATCCTCTCCCAGCAGAACTGCCAGAGGGGACGTCTCAGCTGAGCCGCAAAGCCCTAGCCCCCTTCCCCTGCTCCTCCTCCTCCTCCTGGGCCGGCAGACCCCAACTCTGCCCCTGAGGAGGTTAATCCCTCCCCCCACACCCCCTCCTCCGTTCTCCGGTGTCTGTGGATTAGGGGAACCACCCCCTGCTCTCCCCCACCTCACACACCCTTTGTCCCAGCTTTTGTGCCCCATTTTGCTCGCTTTGGCTTTAAACCATGTACCATTTTGCTATCTTTTTAAACGGAGCTGAATGGGGTGGGGGGCGAGGGAGGGGAAGAAAACAAGGGAATAGTGTGTGTGTGCGTGTGTGTGCGTGCGTGTGTGTTGGGTGCGGGGGGTGGGGCAGGATGGGGAGTGGGTTAGTTTGGGGAAAGACCGAAGTATTCAGACTGCAGCTGCCCGGGCCCAGGACAGTCCTGCCACAGCCCCTCAAGATGATGGTAAATGCCATTGGCCAGAAGGGCGGCTGGGGGAGCCGGGGGGCACTGGGGGAGGAGACGATACACCTGCTGCCGTGAGGAGAGCCATTTCATGCCTGTTGAGATTAGAGGCCCTAAATGTCACTCCAAATTGTGCGGATAAACAGTCTTGTGAAAACTAGTTATCTTCCCAGAAAGGGCCCCCCGGCCCGCCCCCGCCCCTCTCCCCGGCACCCCGGGCCTTTGTGGAGGGGAGAGGTTTATCGCCGGATTGGATTTGATGAGGTTTAGAGTTTATTCTAAGCACTCTATTGAAGACCTGCTCTCTTTGTCTGGCCTCGTGGCGAGAGAAGAATATGAAACGTGGACAAAACTGAAATCTCCTTTCAGGCCCGAGAGCAGCTTGGACCACCAAACGCCAGCTGAAAACCTGGCTGGCTCTCGGCGGCCTGCCTGGCCACGGGTCCCGCTGCTGTCCGAGGGCCCCCCCACCAACCCCGTGGGGGTGGGGGGTGGGGGGTCCCTGACCGAAGGCCCCAGGGGCTCTCCTCTCCCAGTTCATGGGCCCCAGTTTGGACTGCCATATTTCCTCTCCCACGGTGGCTCCTCCTTTGTGTCTCTGCCTTGCCCACCCCTGCCGGCTAGGGCCTCGCTGGGGCTACTGACTGATTCCAAGAACCTTCTCCTCTGCAGCTTCCCCAATGTGCCTTGTTCTCGGGGCCCTCCTCACTCAGGCTGGGGTTCTCCCCCAGAAGAGGGGTGTGTGGGTGAGTATGTGTATTTGCGTAAACTGGTTGGAGTGAGGAAGGGCAAGGAGAAGAGAGGGAGATTAGATGGCAGGATTTTCAGCCCAAGAGACCACAACTTTCTCCCGCCCCTCGACGCTTAACCTGTGGTGGGGTGGAAGGGAAGAAGCAGGTGGTGTGAGGTGGGGCTGGGTGAGGCAGGCCCTGCCCCACGTCTTCTCTGCATGTCCCCCCTGCCTCACGCCCTCCCCTGCCCACCCCCCGAGTGTGTGTGGGGGGCCCACCTGTGGCTTGCATTCCGGCTGGGGCGGGGTGAAGTCGGGGGAGAGGGCCGCAGGCGGTGGTGGAGAGGCAGGCTGCCGCACGCTCCTGCTCCGGCACCTCCCCAGCCCCCTTGGAGGGGGGACCCCGGGCGAGCAGGGACCCCCCACCTCCGGTGAGCCACTCTCCCCAGCCCCCTGGCCTGCTGGGACGATGAAAGGAGCCTCTTACTGGGGGTGGGGTGGGGGGCTGTAGCAGATGTCAATCGGACCTCGTGGGGGGAAGCTGCCGGAAGTCCCTCCCAGAGATTCGGCCTGAAGAAGTCATCACCGAAGCCCCTGGGGGCGAGGGTGGGGGGAGGATGGATTTTATGGGAGAATGATTGATTGAGTTAGGGAAGGGCAGGGAGGCGGGGAAGGAAGCGAGAGCTCTGGATGGTTCTGTTCCCCAAAATACACTTGAGAAGCAGCATGGCATAGTGGATAGACCAAGGGCCTGGGAGTCAGAAGGTCATGGGTTCTAATTCTGGCTCTACCACTTGTCTGTGGTGTGCACTGGGGCCAGTCACTTCACTTCTCTCTGCCTCAATTACCTCTTCTGTAAAATGGGGGTGAGTGGGACTCCCATGTTGGACAGGGACTATGTTCAACCTGATTAACTTGTGACTAGCCCAGCTCTTAGAACAGTGCTTGGCACAAATAAGCACTTAACGAGTTCCACAATTATTATCATTATACCAAGTGCTTGGAAAAGTAGACTGTAAACTCACTGTGGGCAGGGAACATATCTGCCAAATCTGTTGTAGTATACTCTCTGGAGTGCTTAATACAGTGTTCTGCACATAGTAAGTGCTCAATAAATACCACTGATGAGAATACTGTACAATTGATAGGCATGATCTCTCCCCTCAAGGAGCTTACGTTCTAGTATGCAGACAGATACTAGGAGATATTAAAGCTGGGGAAGGGACAGAGTGTAAGGACGGGTGATCTGAGACCCAAGTGACTAGGAGAAGCGGCAGTGAGGATATGGTGGGGAGATGAGAGTTTAGTGGGGGAAGTCTTCCTGGAGGAGGCCTGATTTTAGTAGAGCTTTGAAGATGTGGAGAGCGATGAGCTGTCAGATATGAAGGGGGAGGGAGTTCTAGGCATCATCCTTGCAGTTGGATTTGCCCCCTTTATTCACCCCACCCTTAGCCCCAAAGCACTTAGCATAAATCTGGATTTTTTTTTTAGTGTCTATCTTCCCCTCTAGACTGTAAACTTCTTGTGGGCAAGGAACGTAGCTACCAACTTGATTATATTGTAATCGCCCAAGTGCTTAGTACAGTGCTCTGCACAAAGTAAGGGCTGAATAAATGCTATCGATTAGATTCGGGATGATTCTCTCTCTCCAACTCTTGCCAATTGTTTCCCTTATCCTCTTCCATTCCCTCAGCTCCAATTATCACATTATTTTTATTATTTGCTTTGGGGGAACTGAGACTGAAGTGGGCAGAGGCTCAGGTTTCAACAGAGCCATATTTCCCCCCTTCAAAGCTACACATCAGAAAATATTATTCCAGGCTTTGGTTTTCAGGGAGAGGCAGAACGTCTCTGTATTTTCCTTTTTGTGAAAAGTTTCCCATGGGATAAATTGGCAGCCCAGGTTCGTGCTGAGTTCCCAATAACACCACCTATGAGAGGCTGGCTCATACAGGGTGCAGCCTGTTTTCAAATCCTAAGGGGAGCACTGTGAAATTCCTGCTCTCATGTGGAAATTTCTGGGGCTCTTGGGTGCGTAAAAATTGACTCAGTTTCTCTTGAGCCTCTGAAAGGAAAGGAGGAGTAGACTTCTGATGCTTTTAAGCAGAGTGGCCTAGTGAAAAGACCACAGGGCCAGGAGTCAGGAGACCTGGATTCTAATCCCGGCTCTGCCATTTGCCTATGTGACCTCGAGCAAGTCACTTCACTTCTCGGTGCCTCAGTTTCCTCAATTGTAAAATAGAACCTGAATAGCTTTTCCCTCTCCCCTTTAGAATATGAGTCTCGGATGGGAAAGGGATTGGATCTGATCTGTACTGAATCGACCCTGACATTTAGCACAGCTCTTGGCAGATTATAAGCTCTTCTTCCAGGTAAAGAGTGGAGAAGGGGGTGGGAGCGGGGTGGAGGAGAGAAGAGGGAAGCTCAGCCAAGCCAGGGTAGCAGGAGGAAGGGCAGGAATGCCGGCCCTCTCCCAATCTTCTCCCCAGCGCTTTCCCTGGTTCCATTCATTCCATTCAGAGAAGCAGCATGACGTAGTGGTCCTGGGAGTCAGAAAGTCATGAGTTCTAACCCTGGCTCCATCACTTGTCTATGTGACCTTGGTCAAGTCACTTCACTTTCCTGTGCCTCAGTTACCTTATCTGTAAAATGGAAATTGAGATTGTGACCCCCTTGTGGGACCAGGACTGTGTTCAAAACAATTTGCTTGTACCCATCCCAGCACTTAGAACAGTGCCTGGCCCAAACTAAGTGCTTAGCAAATAACATTATTATTCCATTCCTACCCTGACCCCCACACAGATTCTTCCCCTCTCCCCCACACTTCCATTGCCCTTCCAACCCAGTTCACTGTTCCCCCGGGCCATAGAGAAGTGCTCTGGGGAAATCGAAAAGGAGAGAAGGTGAGAGGCGCTCCAGCTTGGGCGGGAGAGTGATTCGGATCTCTATTTAATCACCAGATGCGCTTCACCTCCGGGTCACAGCTCAGGGGTATTATGCAGCACTTTATTTCTCATGCTGGCCCGGCCCGGTCTGGCCCAGTCCATTAGCAGAGCACTGCAGGCCAATCCACCCTGGAGATCCCCAGCTGAGGCGTTCCCACCCAGGGCCTGTCAGGGAAAGGAAGAGGGTGGGTGGAAGGATGGAGGGAGAAACAAGGAAGGAGGGCAGTGAGGGAGAGAGGGTGGGAGGAAAAGGAGGCAGGGGGAGAGAGGGAAGAAGGGAGAGAAAGATGGGAGAGGAGCAAGAAGGGAGGAGAGAGAGGGAGGAAGGAGAGCAGGGAAGGGTCGAGAAAGAAACAAGGGGAGGGATTACTGTACAAAGAGAGAAAGTGATGGAAGGATTTTCATCCTCTCTCCCACTCTCTCTTTCCTCTTCCTTCGCTTGGGTCTTCAGCCGCTGGCAGAGGCCCAGGGGGAAAGGAAATTCCTGCTGGATTTCCTCTCTGGGCCCGTCGACGATCCCACCTCTGCTCAGGATAATTCCTGGCCGGGGACCCTGGCCTCTCTGCTCTCCAGGACAGGAAAGGAGGCCAAATTGGCACCGAAGCAGGAGGGGATGAATTCAGCCAGAGGAGTAAGAGAGGAACCTCTTCTCCAGTGGATGGTGTAAGAATAATAGTAATAATAATGATAATAACAATAACTGTGGTATTTGTTAAGTGCTTACTATGTGCCAGAAACTATTTTAAGCTCTGGGGTGGATACAGGCAAATCGGGTTGGACAGAGTCCCAGTCCCACATGGGGCTCAAAATCTTAATCCTCATTTTACAGATGAAGTAAATGAGTTGGGTAAGTGACTTACCCAAGGTCACACAGTAGAGACCTGGTGAAGTCGAGATTAGAACCCAGATCCTTCTGAGTTCCAGGCCCGTGCTGTATATATTAAGCCATACTGCTTCTCTTGTAATGGCAAGAGCAACCTTCTGGATTCTGGAGGAGCCAGGTCCTAGTCTACACTCTGCTCTTGACCTGCTGTGTGACCATGGCCAAGTCCTTTAACCTCCATGCACTATTTTCCTCCTCTGTAAAATGGGAATAATGCCTGCCTTTTCCTACCTCTTAGGGATGTCATGAGGATAAAAGGAGATCCTGTGAAACTGCTTTGGGAAAAAAAATTGTACATAAAATCAAAATATTATTAAGAATGACTCTCCCCGTAACATGCCTCATCCTTCAGTTGCATTTTTCCTAAAATACAATACAGTGCATTGTTCCCAAAAGAATGAAAAGCAGTGTGGACTAGCGATAGAGTCTGGGACTGGGAGTCAGAAGGCTGTGGGTTCTACTCACAGCACCGCTACTTGCCCGCTGAGTGACTTTGGGCAAGTCACTTTACTGCTCTGTGCCCCAGTTACATCATCTGTAAAATGGGGATTAAGACTGTGAACCTCATGTGGAACTTAGACTTTGTTCAACTTGATTAGCTATCTACTTTAGCGCTTAGTACAGGACCTGGCACATAGTAAATGCCTAACAGATACTATTTAAAAAAAAAACCAAAACAAAACAGGTGCTCCATAAATACCACCAAGTGATCTTTGCCTATGTAAGCCAGCGGTAGGCAAATCGTTTATTCATTCAATCTAATTTAGTGAGTGCGTACTCTGTGCAGAGCACCGGACTAAGCGCTTGGGAAGTACAATTCGGCAACAATCCGAGGCTAGAACCCAGGATCCGGGCTCTTTGCACTGTACCAACAGCAGGGCTATGGAGAAGGATGACTTCAGGGGTTGATAGATATTTCCCCTCTGCCCTGAATGGCAGAAGTAGTGGCCCTGGCCCAGATAATCTCAAAATTCCTCCTGATTCTAGAAGTTTATGATCAATAGCTCCATGGGGGTGATGGCAAAATATTCAATGACTATGTCTCTTTTGCCACTGTTTTCATTAGGTCTAAAAATAAATCCTTAAACTAGCCCTGCAGATTAGCACTCGTCCAGGGCCTAGGAAAAGCAGGCTACGGGCCTAAAGGAAATCAGGCAGGGAGAAGCAAAGCCAATGAACTGGTACGACCTTCATTTCTATAACCTTTAGGCTAGATTATCCAGGGATTCTGTGTCTGAGGGGAAGCTTCATGGCTGGGTCCACATGAGCCCTGTGGAGAAGAGGCTTCAATCAAACAATTATCCAGATCAAAATTCTACTCTGAGAGTGATATAGTTTTTTTTGTTTTACTAGAATCCAAAGTCCATAGACCTGCCATTAAGGTGGCTGCTGGCAGCTTTAAAACCCAGACTTCGAGGCACACATGACATCATGCGTGTCATACCAGACACACAGAATAACATAATAGTATACCCAACAGTTTACAAAAGTCTGAGTCCACCTAAACCTAGAGTGTTTCTCCGGGAGGAGAGAATTCCAGGGCTTTTCCCTTCCCAGCATCCTCTGAAGGAGGAAAGATATTAAAGAAAATTAAAATACCTGCCTTAAAGGGGTCCGGCGCTGGGTCCTCTGTGGGCTGGGGATGATCCAGCCGAAAACTAGACCGTGTTGGATATAAAACCGGACGACTAGGGCATCTGACCCACCATTCGGGTTTAGGTTGCTCAGAAACAGCGAGCCAGGAATTACTGTTGGTAGCATCTCGTTCAGGGAGTAAATGAGGAAAGGGACACGAAGGAGGTGTGGGTAAAGGGAGGGTGGGCATGGATCATGCTGATTCACCTCAACGAGGTTCTAAACGGTGATGAACCGGTTAGCCAAAGCCGTTGTTCCCAAATCACGTTCTGAATTTCCGCCGCCAGTCCCCTCCTCCCCGCATCGCGGGAGCTGGTAGACCCAGAGTAGCTCACCTGGCAGAGGGGAAGCGCGGTGAAATCTGAGCCCATCTAACGCAACTCGACTTGGAGAGGGATCTGTTTCGGTGGGACACCTGAAGGGTAAATTCAAATCCCCAGGACAATTGAAACCCAGCCTCTGCTGAGGGCTGGGGCTCCCTCTTACCCGCACTCTCGGCCCAGCCCCGGCTCTGAAACCGCAACACGTGCAGTCCCCGTTCCCCCTCCTCTCGATTATTGATGGTGAGAGGATGAAAAGGTGCCCGGGGAAGCCACCGATAATCCCCAAATCTCCGTCTCCTCCCCCACGAAGTCTTTAATCGGAACTCCACGGAGGGGGCTGGCCTTCCTCTCCACCTGTACCCTTTCGGAGGCATCAGGGAGCAGGGGAAAGGCCCGAAGTGGGGGAGACACCAAAAGGCGGCAGCTGCCGCTCCAACGGGCTGAGCGGGCCCTGGATAACCAAGATTTGGTAGGCGGTCAGACGGTAGGGTGGGGGAGGATTCAGGGAAGGGACGGCGGGAGACTTGCGTGCAGCAAGAGCCAGGGGATGGGGGAGCGGAGGATGGGGGTGGGGGCGGGGAGGGGAGTTCAGCCGCTGTCCTGAGCGGAGCGCTGCGGCGGGCCGGCCCCCTGCCGCAGGCGGCGGATGAGCTCCTTGCGGTTGTCCAGGATGGTGTCGTAGCTCTCCTGCAGGCGGGCTTGCTGGTCCACCAGGCGCTGCTGCAGGCCGCGGAGCCACTGAAGCAGGGCCAGCCGGCGGTACATGACCAGGTGAACGTGATGCTTCTCTTTCTCCCACTCCTTGAACCTCTCCCGGGCCTGCAGGTGCTGGACGGCCGCCGCCAGGGTCGGGAGGAGGGGGTCGGGCTCTGGGGACTCCGGGCCCGGGCCGGCGAGGACCCCTGGGACCTCGCCGTCTGGACTCGGGCTGCTGTCGATGCTCAGGGAGCTGCTGGAGTAACCGATGTCTTCCAGGGGGGAGGCTGCTGATCCAGGCCCGGCCCCGGCTTTCTCCGGCTCGGCCCTGCCCCCCTCGGCCCCCTCGGGGGGGCTCCGAACCGCCCCCTCAGGAGGTGGAGAGAGCAAGGCGAGTGCGGGGCCGGGGGGCGACCCCTTCCCCAGGAATGCCCGGTTGTGGGAAGGGGGAGACGCCTCCCGGCTCGGGGCGCCGTCCTCTCCCGGGCTCCAGTTCTCGTTGGCGTCGTAGGCCCTGGCCACGAAGTTGGAGTTGTTGTCCGGTTGCAGGGGCCGGGCTGGGTTTCCTGGGGGCTTCCCCCCCAGGAAGGGGGGCCCGTCTGGGGGACGCAACGCGAACATGTCCGTCCTGCCCGGGCAGCGGAAGAGAAGACAGACAGAGGGGGTTAGCGAGCAACAGGGCCGCGCAAGATAATGAATTACATAACAATAATAATAAGACTGTGAAACCGTTGTTAGGTAGGATCTGTCAGTTGCCAAATCGTCATTTCTAAGCGCTTAATACGGTGCTCTGCACGAGGTAAGCGCTCAAATATGAATGAATGGTATTCGTTAAGCGCTAACTACGGGCGGGGCACCGCCCTAAGCGCTGGGGTGGATATGAGCAAATCGGGTGCGACACGGCCCCTGTCCCACGTAGGGCGCACAGTCTCAGCCCCCATCTTACAGATGAGGTAACTGAGGCGCACAGAGAAGTGAAGCGACTTGCCTAAGATCACACAGCGGGCGAGTGGTGGAGTTGGCATTAGAACCCGTGACCTTCCGACTCCCAGGCCCGGGCTCTCTCCTCTACGTCCCGCCGCTTCTCACGATCTCCCAGGATCAGATCGTGGTCGGTGGGAAACAGAGGGAGAGCCGCGAGAGAGGGCCCTGCCCGGGTGGGGGAGCGGGTGGATCTCATTGGTGGGGGGGGGGGGGGGAGGGGGTTGAAAGGTGGGGGTGGTCATTAGGGTCCTCCAGAAGGTTTTCTTTTTTTCAAGGGTATCTCTTAATGGCTTACTATATGCCGGGCGCCGGGGTAGACAGAAGACCCGATCCGTGTCCCACACGGGGCTCGCGGTCTTAATCCCCATTTTTACAGATAAGGGAACCGAGCCCCAGAGAAGTTAAGCTGCCGGCCCAAGGACACGCAGCAGACAAGCGGTGAAGCAGGGATCGGAACCCAGGTCTCCGGGCCTCCCGGGCCCGCGCTCTACTCCCGAGGCCTCGCCGCTTCTCCGGATGTGAGGGTAAGGAAGGTTTCCTGACCTGCCTCCTCCCGGCAGCGAATGGGGGCTCAGACAGTCCCCCGGGGCCGAGGGAGAGGGGCCGGGGGGACCCCGGGATCCCAGAGACAGAGGAGTCCGAGGGTCGGGCCCTCGGACGGTGCTGAAAGGACAGCGACGCTCCTCTCGCCTCGGCGCCGCTGGCCGCCTGTCGGGGGCGCCTTCCGGGGCCGGGCCGACAAGAAGAACGATAATCATAACGATGTTGGTATTTGTTAAGCGCTTACTATGTGCCGACCACCGTTCTAAGCGCAGGGGTAGACACGGGGGAATCGGGTTGTCCCAGGTGGGGCTCACACTTTTAATCCCCATTTTACAGATGAGGTAACTGAGGCACCGTGAAACGACTTGCCCGAAGTCACACAGCTGACAAGTGGCCGAGCCGGGATGTGGACCCATGACCTCTGACTCCAAAGCCCGAGCTCTCTCCACTGAGTCACGCCGCTTCTCAGAGCTGAGAGGTTGCACGGCTGGGGAAGGTGGGAAGGAGGATGGGATGGGAACGGATGAAGAGGAGCAGCGTGGCTCGGTGGCCTGGGAGTCGGAAGGCCCCGGGTTCTAAGCCCCGCTCCGCCATTTGTCCGCCCTGTCGCTTTGGGGCAAGTGACTTCACTTCTCCGGGCCTCGGTTCCCCTCTTAATCCCCATTCTGTGAATGAAATGAGACCCACGTGGGACAGGGACGGTGTCCGTCTTGATCGACTCGGATCCACCCCAGTGCTTAGAACAGGGCTCGGCCCGTAGTAAGAGCTCAACAAGTACCGTAAGGAGACGAAGCCCCGCTTTTTCTCGGCTCCCTCTCCCTTCCGCGTCACCGCGACTCTCTGCTCTTCCCTCCTCTCTCCGTCCCACAGCACTTATCTATACGTGTATATATCCTATTTATTTAAATCGATGCCTCTTTACTTGCGCTGATGTCAATCTCCCCCGCTCTAGACTGAGCAGCTGTGGGTAAGGATTGTGTCTCTATTGCTGAACTGTGTTTTCCAAGCCCTTAGTACGGTGCTGTGCATACAGTAAGCGCTCACTAGATGAGTGAATGGAGGTTGTGAGGTGGGGGCCGGGGAAGGAGGAAGGGATGGGGTCAGGTGACCTTTTCAGTCCCCCAGACCTGCGACACACTTCCGCTTCTCCCCATTCCCTCTACCCAGTAAATCCTCGACATGGAGGGCATGACTCGCCATTCCAGTTTCTCCACACTCCCCTGCTCTTCCTCAGGCCTGGCCTCCAACCTTCCCGCTTCAGTAGATGCCCATTTCCCCTGTCTTGTCTTAGGTAGAGGCCCAACGCAGCTGACTCCTGTTCCTCTTCCCGGGCTCGTACACCCTGCTTTCTCATTCCAGGGTTGAGGCGGTGCCTCGATTCATTCATTCAATAGTATTTATTGAGCGCTCACTATGTGCAGAGCACCGTACTAAGCGCTCGGAATGAACAAGTCGGCAACAGATAGAGACAGTCCCTGACGTTTGACGGGCTTACGATCCGAACCCCTTCTCAAACCCTCTTTCCCCAGTACACCCAAACCCAAGGCCCCTCTTCAACCCAGGGAGTTTCCTCCCTCCCCACCCAACTCCATATTGTTCAAGAGGAAATCTGAATTTGTAGCTCCACGGGAAGAATTGGGTGGGGGAAGAGAGGGTCTGGAGTCCATTATCGCCCCCCAACCCCCGTCTCAGATAAGCAAATAGTTTCAAAGGAAAAGTGACGTGGACTAGCAGAGCACAGGCCTGGGAGCCAGAAGACCCGAGTTCTAATCCCCAGCTCCACCACTTGCCTGCCGTGTGACCTTGAACAAGTCACTTCACTTCTCCGTTCCTCAGTTTCCTCAACTGTAAGATGGAGTCTTAATACCTACTCTCCCACCAAATTAGGCTGTGATCCTCATGTGGGACAAGGACTGTGTCTGACCTGATTAACTTGTATCTACTCCAACTCTTAGAATAGTGCTTGATACATAGTAAGCACTTAAAGACCATAATCATTTAGTAATACAGCAATAGTTAGTATTTAGTAAGTATTTAATACTATTTAAAATTTAGTAATACTCTCCCACCATGTGCCCTGTGAGGCAGGTACAAATTCGATGAGGAGCAAGGATAAAGCTTTCACACTTATCCACTCCCTTTCGTTCCTCCAGCAATGGATGAAGAGAAAGAAGAGAAGGGAAGAAATGAAACCTTCCCAAACCTTTCCCAAACTCTTCTCCAGCAATGACTGGAGAAGTGGCAGGGGAGTGGGGGGGATAAGGATTCCCTACTTACCATTCTCCCCACCTTCCCCCCCCCTCCAAAAAAAAGCAAACGAGGCCAGCCCCTTCCTAGCAGCGGTGTCTCTTTTAAAACGGACACTTGGATCACACCATAGATTCTGGGGCAGCTGCCCCTCTCCAGGCCTGTGTTGAGGATGGCCCATTCCCCAGGATGGGAAGGATGAGGAGGCGGAGATGATTAGTGGGGGAGGGGAAAGGGGGCACCCAGGGATTGTCAGAGTTAGACACCTGTCCTACCCGGGGAGCATGGGGGGCGGAGGGGGGGGGGGTGTCCGGCTTCCTGAAGGTTCTGGGTTTACCCGCCCCCGCCCATGCCAACCATCCCCCTGCCTCTTTGCCGGACTGCGACAAGCATCCCAAGGGAGAGGGGGAGGATTCGGGGCGGAGGGAGGGTCGGCAGGGCAGACACCAGGAGCCGGTGAGACCCCCCCCAACCACCTTCCCCGCCTCTCCACGCACCCACCCCCCCACCCCCCCCTACCCCCCCCTACCCCCCAGCCTAGGACTCCTCCCGGAGCTGCAGATCGGAGCCCACGGGAAAAGAAGGGCGTTCAATCCCTCTCCCCCCAGGAGGGGGAACGGCCTGAGCTCCAGTCCGGTCATTCATTCGATGGTATTTATTGAGCCTTACTGGGTGCAGAACGCTTCCCCCCCCACCCACCCACCCCTGAGGTCCGGGCTGGGGCAAGGGGCCACCGACCCCCTGGAGCGGAGACTTACCCGAGCTAGGGAAGGGAAGGAACGTGTCTCTCCAGGCCGCTGCCTCCGCCGCCTCCTCCCGGCTCTCCGGAAGCAGTCAGTCCCGTTACTGCATCGCGGCCGGAGACGTCACCGCCCTCCCTGCAGCCGCCGCCGCAGCCGCTGCCTGCAGCTGCAGCTGCAATTGCAGCAAGCGGCAGCAGCAGCCTCCGCCGCAGCCGGTCCCCGCCCTCCGGCAGCGCCCCCTCGCGGCCACCCCGCGCCTGCCCCGGGGCCGTCGGGCGGGGCCGGGGGCTCCTTGACGCCCTTGAGCCCCTGTCCCCGACAGGACGGGGAGAGGGACGGAGACAGGAAAAAGCAGCGTGGCCGAATGGTTGGAGCACGGGCCTGGTACTCTGAAGGTCATGGGTTCCAATCCCGCCTCCGCCACTTAATAATAATAACGATGGTATCGGTCAAGCGCTTATTGTGTCAAGCACTCTTCCAAGCGCTGGGGGAGATACAAGGTTATCAGGTTGTCCCGGGTGGGGCTCACAGTTTTCATCCGCATTTTCCAGAGGAGGTCACGGAGGCCCAGAGAAATGAAATGAGTTGCCCGAAGTCACACAGCTGCCAAGTGGCGGAGTCGGGATTAGAAGCCACGACCTCTGACTCCCAAGCCCGGGCTCTTTCCACTAAGCTACACTGCTTCTCTTGCGAGCTGTGAGACCTTGGGCAATCCACTTCACTTCTCCGGGCCTCGGTTCCCTCTGTAAAATGGGGAATGAGAAGACTGTGAGCCCTATGTGGGACAGGGACTGTGTCCAACCTGATTAAGTTGTATCTACCCCAGCGGCCTAGTTCAGTGCCTGGCACATAGTAAGCACTTAACCAATGCCATCATTATTACCATTATTATTATTATTATAGGGAGGCTAGGCGAGAGGGGGCATTCGGACATGGTTTCCCCAAGTCGCCGCCTCAGAACAGGACATGCAAGTCCTCTCCTCCCACCATCTTCCGCCTCCCCCACCAACAGTTGCCCCACCTGCCTCCATAGCCCAGTGGCTCTTTCTTCCTTCGCCCTCCAGATGGCCACATTTGGGCATCCGGACTGTGGATCCAGGTTCTCACTCCCTTTCACAGCTCCCCACCACCTGTTCAGATAGGGGGCTACATGGGAAGGTGGAAGACAAGACTGGGGAATCACAACAAACACCTGCGATAAATGGGGCTGGGGGACACTGTAAGGACTGGAGGTCTCATGGGAACCCCAGCCTGAGGGGTTGAAAGGAAGGGCACAAGGGTGGCACTGACCCCAAATTGCCTGGGAGTGGTGGGGACACCTGGGATTGGAAAAAAAAAAAGGGTGGGCAGAATCTGTTAATACAGGAGACTCACACCCACACACACGCTCTGCAATTAGGTGGGTTTGAGAAAAAGCCATCCTGCCTTAAGACAGGAGGATGGGACTTTGAGATGGACAAGATCCTGATATTTCAGCTGCCTCTGTTTCCATGGTTGGATGGGCTTTTCCTTTCCCTCCCTTCCTCTTTCTTCTTCCTCCAGGACCCCCCCCCCCCATATATTTCTTCTCCCCCCAAGGGGCTGGAGGGGTAACAGGGGCTGTGTAGTGCTGATGTGGTCAGGTGTGTAGGAAAAGGTGGAAAGGGGAAGTTCCTCTGTGACTGCCACTTCCGAATTCTGCTCAGTAGGCCCGAGGGTAATTTGAACACCATGTGGTGGAGGACACAGAAACCCGCCCCCTCCAACCCCACTGGGTGTCTCCCCCTCCCTTTCCCACTCCAAGCTGACCCGGCTGGCCCAGCCCCCACCTGCTTCTCATATATTGCATCCCCTTGTTAAGCAACGCCACCTGTCCCCAGCTTTGAACAAAATTGGGACCAGTAAGAGGGCCAGGATGGGGTGGGGGGGGGTGTCCCTCCTGGGGTTCTCTCACTGCCCACCCCAAGGCCTGGGGCCCATTCTGCCAGGAGTTCAAAGCTGCCCACATTTGGGATCAGTTAAGGGAAGGGTTCCCCCTTCTTCTTGGCCCACAGCCTGAGGAGGGGGTCTGCCCAGGCAGGGAGGGGTGGAGGGAGAGAGGGGAGCAGGACCCTCCCTTTCCACCCTGGCCCTTGGATTCTCACCATCCCACTCCAGGGCTCAGGTCAAGAGATTTGTGTGCATATGTCTCTATATATACATATGAGTCAGCATGTGCATGGTGGTGACGCCGTGTACAGTAGTCATGTGGGTCTGGGTGCATCTAGAGGGTCTCTTTGTGTTGAGATCTCTGGGACTGACAGCTCCTCAAGGGCAGGAGCTGTGATTTTTACTCCTATTTTAGCCCTATTGTTTTGTGAGAAGCAGCGGGGTCCCGTGGATAGTACACAAGCCTGGGAGTCAGAAGGACCTGGGTTCTAATCCCAGATCTGCCACTTGTCTGCTATGTAAACTTGGACAAGTCACTTAACTTCTCTGTGGCTCAGTTACTGCATCTGTAAAACGGGGATTTAGATTGTGAGCCCCATGTGGGACAAGGACTATGTTCAACCTGATTATGTTGAATCTACCACAGTGCTTGACACGTACTAAGCACTTAACAAATACTATTAGTTTGTTGACTGTCTCCACTATAGGGTCTGTTCAAACCAGTAAACTCACTGTGAGCAAAGAATATGTCTATTGACTGATATATTGTTCTCTCCAAAGTGCTTAGTACAGTGCTCTGCACAGAAAATGCTCAATAAATACCACTGATTGATGTTCAGAGCTGGCTGAATAAATTAAGCCCTATTTTCCGGGGATGGCCGCTTCAAGAATTAAACAAGGGCCAGGAGGAAATGAATCTGGTTGAGAGGGTTTCCACATTCCTCTCAGATTTCATTTCAGCCCCTTCGAGTGGGATTGCTCGCTGGACCTGGCGCGCGCACACACACACAAACACACCTCCCCCACACCCCCTCCCCAAGTGTCCTTTCCCTGCTCTCCCACAAATGTTCTTCACCCACCATGCCCAGCCCCTCCCATATTAGCACAACCCCTCCCCTGTCACCCCTATTAAAAAATAGGGAAGGGAGAGGCTGAGGAATTACTGTACTCTCCCAAACACTTAGAACAGTGCTCCGCACATAGTACGCACTCAATCAATACCATTGATTGAGTCTGGAAAAGGTTTCCACCCTTTTCCTGCCCAAACACACAAAACAGGCAGGATACTGTTCAGAGGTCAGGGCCGGGTAGTTCCTAATGAAGAGGGGGGACTCCCGTCTCTTGAGATATAGACCCCCTCCCTAGCCTCCTTCTCTCCCAACACATATCTATCCCCACCTCAGGCCCCAATCAGACCATCCCTCATCATCTTAGTGGCTATGTTTGAGTAAAATAGACATTAAAGATGCCCTGGTAGCAGCAGCAGGAAGGTGGGGGACAAATGGAGACTCCCCCAACTCCCATGGGGAGCCCCAAGGGAGCCTGAGTCTGAGTGGCAAGATAAGAGGATTTCAGGGAGAGAGGGAAGAGGGCAGAGTGAAGCAAGTAACAGAAGTCAGGGCTGGGGTCAGGAGACTGGACTCCTGGGTTCCTTTACCTACACTCTGATAAACTAGGAGATCTTGTGATGAGGGTGGGCAGAGACCTGAAAGAGACAGAGATAAAGGACAAAGGCAGAGAAATAGATTGAGACAGTCCAAAGGAGAGAGGAAGAGGTAGAAGGAGAGAGGCAGAAATAGGGGAAGTGAAGAAAAAGAGATAGATGATGAAAAACCTCATGTGACCTAAAGAAAAATAAAACAATCCCCCTTGACATTTCATCTGAATTTAATAAACCAGGAGGGGAAAAAAAATATCTCCAAAAGCTCTCAAAGAAATTAAAGTAAACAACGTGGTCACCTCTGACCCCGTGCTGTCCCATGTCCGTTGCTACGGTCACAGATGGTTCGACATTTTGTTTAATGGTAAACAGATTTGTTAAATATGGCTGGTGCAAAGAGAGCCCTACCTGCATGTTGGGAGATGAGCTGAGGAGGTGGGCGGGGGTGGGAGGGCGGTTCTGGGTTATGTGGGAGGGGGCTGAGACCAGCTGGGAGAATTGGGGGGTGGGGAGGCAAGTCACCTGTGGAGAGCCCTGGGGAGAGGAGAGGCCATCCCTCTTTCCCTCAACCAGACACCCTTCAGCCTCCGGCCTTATAACCAAGCACAGAACTCACATATACTAACCCTAGTCCCTGAACCAGTGACTGTTTCTGTGGGGAGGAGTGAGTGTGTGTGTTGGACGTGGCAGGGGGAGGTGCCTAGTGGAAAGAATACAGGCCTGGGAGTAAGAAAGACCTGAGTTCTAATTCCCTTCTGTCAGGAAGGGAAGGCCCAAAGACATCATATCGCTGATTTGTAGGTCACTTTTATTCTTCACGCCAATTACCTCATTTTATCACCATAGCACTCCTGGGAGATGCTTGGCACATAGTAAGCACTTAACAAATACCATCATTATTATTGTAGGGAGACAGAACTTGTTTCATTCCCTATTTACAGATGTTGAAGCAGCATGTCATAATGGATAGAGCAGGGGCCTGTGAGTGGGAAGGTCAAGGGTTCTGATCCTGGCTCCGTTACTTGTCCGCTGTGTGACCTTGAGCAAGTCACTTCACTTCTCTGGGCCTCGGTTACCTCATCTGTAAATGGGGATTGACTATGAGCCCTACATGAGACAGGGACTGTGACCAACCGAATTTGTTTTTATCTATCCCAGTGCCTAGTACAGTGTCTGGCACATAGTAAGCACTTAAATAGCACTTAAATACCACAGTTGTCATTAGATGCTAAGTCCCTGGCTCAAGGTCTCACCCAACACAGGCCAGTGGCAAAGCTGAGGCTGGAATCCAGGACATCTGACTTCCAGACCAGGACTATTTCTCCTTATCCCCAGAGCTAGAGCACAGGGCTGCAACTGTAGATTGTTCAAGTGGAAGTGTGCAGAGCACTGTCTCAGAGAAACTCAGAGGGAAAGGAGATTGGGATTGGGCAGGGGAGAAGCCCAGGGAGGCTGACCTCAGCAGCCCTCAGCTGGACTTCCTGGCCCCACCTCCAGCCCCGTCACTTTTCTTTCAATTTCCGCAACAATTTCCTCATCAGATGTTCCTGTCTGGAGAGGATTAGTGATTCAGGGAAAGGAGAAGCTGGGGATGTGGGTGGGGCAAAGTCAGAGAGGGGCGGGGACAGGGGAAGGACCGGGAGAGGCTGGGCAAACCCAATTCTCCCAGGAAGACTCAGGCACACTAGGAAAATTCCCGGGTTTGCGGGATTCTCCTCTCCAGTCGCTAGCTGAGTTGGACAGGAGAGGAGAGACCAGAAGGAGATAGCACAGGGAAGCAGCATGACCTGAGAGCACTGGCCTGAGAGTCCAAAGCCATGTGTTTTAATCCCGACTCCTCCACGTGTCTGCTGAGTGATCTTGGGCAAGTCACTTAATTTCTTTGTGCCTCAGTTCCCCCACCTGTAAAATGGGGATTAGGACTGTGAGCCCCCTGTGGAACAGGGATTGTGTCCAATCTTATTGTCTTGTATCTACCCCAGTGCTTAGAACAGTGGTTGGCACATAGTAAGCACATAACAAGTGCCACGATTATTATTTTTATTATCATCAGCAGCAGCATCTCAGGGGTGACCTGGATGAGAGAGTGGGTCAAATGGGGAGACACCCAGGTGCAGTAAAAGCTCAACAAATACCACTGATTGACCCCAGACACACTTACGTTTGAAGTCCCATGTATAACCTCATCTGGTTCTTTCTCTTTTTTTTATGGTATTTGATTAGCCCTTTGTATGTGCCAGGCACTGTACTAAACACTGGGATAGATATAAAATAATCAGATTGGACGCGGTCCATATCCCCCATGGGGCTCACAGTCTTAATCCCCATTTTGCAGATGGGTTAACTGGCACAGAGAAGTTTAGTGATTTGCCCAAGGTCAGCAGGAAAGTGGTTACTTTTCCCCCGCTGCCTCCCTGCTCACCCTCTCTCCCCGAGCCCAGCAAACTGGCAGTTTCCAGGTCTATATCCAGAGCATCATATGAGACCACCATATGTTGATGGCAGCATCAGTTACAAGGTTCCCCCCACACCTTTTCATTCATTCATTCAATCGTATTTATTGAGCACTTACTCTATGCGGTACACTGTACTAAGCACCTGGGAAAGTACAATACGGCGACGAAGAGTGTCAATCCCTGCTCACAGCAATCTCAGAGTCGGTGGGGGTGGGGATAGACATCAATACAAATAAACAGACATCAATATAAATAAAAGTATATACTTAAGTGCTCTGAGGAGGGGAGGGGAAGGAAGAGCAAGTCAGGGCGACGCAGAAGGGAGTCGGAGGTGAGGAAAAGGGGGCTTAGCCTGGGAAGGCCTCATGGAGGAGATGTGCCTTCAGTAAGGCTTTGAAAGTGGGGAGAGTGATTGGTGGATTTGAGGAAGGAGGGCGTTCCAGGCCAGAAGTAGGACGTGGGCCAGGGATCAGCGGCGAGGGAGTCTTGTAAAAACCATTGTCTGCTTTCCCCATTCACCTGGACCCCACTCTCCACCCGCCCCCGGTCTCATCTAGTCCATCCCCTTCCTGCAGGCGGGGGCTGCTCCAGGAGAAACGGTGGACTCTTTTTATGTCTCTCTCCCCCATTAGAGTGTAAGTTCCTTATCGGCAACCCTCTTGGGTTGTACTTCCCAAGGGGTTAGCACAGTGCAGTGCAAATAAATGCTATTACTTCTACTCAAGTTCTCTCCCTGGAGATCCTTTTTAAAAGGTTAGGCACACTTTCGGCCCCGAAGAGTTTCAGATATTCACCTGTCTGGAGGCAGGGGGCTGGACCAGATGGCCTCGCAGGATCCCTTCCAACTCCAGGATTCTGCGACTTCCGCTCTGAAGGATGAGCAGAACATTCTTTCAAGTTATGCCACCGACTAGGGCTTTTAACAATTAGGCAGCATTCCCCGATAAATTCCTTCTTCCTGGTGTGTGCGTGTTTCCACTAAAGGTTTGGTGGGGGGAGGAGGAGAGGGGGAGGAGGTTCGGAGTGCGTTCTCTTAATTTAAGCTTCAGAAAGGGGGCTTCTCTGCAGCAAAATATTTTGGTGCCTTCTCCCTGCCTGGGCGGGGATTTCAGGGCTCCTAGGGGTCATTATCTCCACACAGGATCCGGCAATATCCTCTCCCTGCAACGCTAATTTAAAAAACATGCCAAGCTTTTGCAAACAACAGGCTCGAGCCAAAAATGAAATCAAAAATCAAAATAAAGGAGCCTGAGTTTAAAAGGCCGTGTCTGTTCGTTCAACAGCACTGAACACCGAGCTGTGTCAGACACAGCCTATACTGGGGGCTGGGATTGAGACTGGAGGGAACCAAGGTAGGGAGTCTCCATCCCGCCCTTTGGGGGGTCTTTTGAGGTGCCCATGAAGGTCGTGGTCAGATTGGGGTCCATTAAGAGCAGCACTGGTTTGTTGGGTTTTTTTAATGGCATTTGTTAAGCACTTACTATGGGTCAGGCACTGTACAAAGCACTGTGGTGGATACAGGATAATCAGGTTGAAAACAGTCCATGTCCCACATGGGACTCCCAGTCTTAATCCCCATTTTACAGATGAGGTAACTGAGGCACTGAAAAATTAAGTGACTTGCCCAGGGTCATACAGCAGACAAGTGGCGGAGCTTGGATTAGAACCCAGGTCCTCTGACTACCAGGCCTGGGCTCTTTCCACTAGGCCTCACTGCTTCTCTTGTTATTGTTGTGAAGAAGCAGTGTGGCTTGGTGGAAAAAGTGGGATTGAGAGTCAAGAGATGGGGTTCGTCCCGGCTCTGCCGCTTGCCTACTGCAGCCGTGCCCCTGAGGTAGAGGAAGTTTAAAGCGGGTCAAGCCTTGGGTTCAAATCTAACCCAGTTGTTGAGCCCATGTTTGTCACTGGGTCAAGTGGCAACAGGGTTTGGGAAATACTTTGAGGTTTAAGAGGGCTGAGTAATCACAGATGATTTTTTTTAAATGGTATTTGTAAAGTGCTTATTATTTGCCAAGCACTGTAATAATAATGATGATGGTATTTAAGGGCTTACTATGTGCCAAACACTGTTCTGTTAGTATAGTGTTCTGCACATAGTAAGCACTCAGTAAATACCACTGAGTGAATGAATGTAGACAATCAATAAATACCACTGATTGAATAATTGAGAGAACAGGCAGGGCCGCTGGGTCCATAGCATTTATTGACTTTGGCTCAGGATCTACTGATATCAGGCAGTCATGTTCCACCCTCTCCCCCACATCTCTGTACCCCTGGCTCCCCAGATTCACCCCTCAGCATCCACCCCCCTTCCTAACCATCTTTTCCCGAGCTGTGCTGTGCTGGAACAGAGGGAAGAGTGAATGAGGTAGGGATGGGTACACACTCCAAGGAAGGGTTGGGGGAAAGAAGGGGGATGACCTTTGACCTGTGAGGCCCCTCCGGGATCACCTCTGTCCAGACACCACCAAAGTCTTTCTCCGACAACCAAAAAAGCATCACAGAGCTGCTCCGTAGTAGTGGGCTGGGTGGAGGATGGCTGCTAACTTAAAAAAACCCCAAAGACTCCTGGGGTGAGGGACCAGGCAGGGGAGGGAGGGGGGCCTGACTCCAGCCAGGTCGGAGGAGCCGGTAGGGAGACGGAGCCCGGAGCAGCTGCCGGAGCCAAGCTGACTCGTTCCCCACAAAGCCTCCCGCCCCTCTCTCAGCAGCTCCCCCACTCAGGGGAGGTTCCAGTGACCCCAGAAGGACAGCCTGAGCCGGGAGAGCTTGGGACCCTCCCTCGGCCTCTGAAAAGCATCGAGGGAAGCGTGCATCTGGAGGACCGAGGAAAGGCCATGGGGTCGATCAGTCCTCCACGATGCACGTCCCACAAACTTCCCAACCAGTGGCCCCCACCCCTCCAGACTGCAGAAAGTAGGAGCAGCTGCACTTGCGCACAGACCTCCACGCCAGGCTCCAGACATGCATGCAGACTTGCACCGGCACACACAGGAACATACACATGTACACATAATAATAATTAATAATAATTATGATATTTGCTAAATGCTTGCTATATGTCAAGCCCTGTCCTAAACACTGGAATAGATACAAAGTAATCAGGTTGGACACAGTCCCTGTCCCACATGGGGCTCTGTCTTAATCCCCATTTTTCAGATGAGGTAACTGAGGCCCAAAGAAGTGAAGTGAATTGCCCAAGGTCACACAGCAGGCAAGTGGTGGAGCCAGGATTAGAACCCAGGTCTTCTGACTCCCAAGTCCATGCTCTTGCCACTAGGACAGGCTGGCTCAGGGGCTCAACTCCTACCCCCAACTCGATCCAAAGCCAGAAGGGGCTGAAGATTCACATGCAAGCTGCTGCACACAAGTATTCAAATTCACACTCCTCCTCCTCCTCTTCCTCCTCTTCCTTCTGCTACTATTACTACTAATGACATTTGTTAAGTGCTGAATCCTTATGTGCCAAGCAATGCACAAAGCATTGGGGTAGCTACAAAATAATCAGGTCAGACATAGTTCTTCTCCCACATGAGGCTCACATTATAAGGGGGAGTGAGGAATATGTGTGTTTATTGTTAGAACGTACTCTCCCAAGTGCTTAGTGCAGTGCTTTGCAACAGTGAGTTCTCAATAAAAACAGTCGAATGAATCCCCATCCTACAGATGAGGAAACTGAGGCCCAGAGAACTGAACTGACTTGTCCAAGTCAAGCAGGCAAGCACAGCAAGCAAGTGGCAGAGCTGGGATTAGAACCCGGGTGCTTTTTTCACCAGGCCACGCTGCTTCTCATAGATAGAAATGCACACAAATATACCCGTACATGCAGACGCAGACACTTCTGGAGATTCTCTTGCGGGCAGGGTCAGACGTGCTTATACGTACATCCAGGTACATGCGTGCTCATTCAAATTTACCTGTTTTCATAGATATGCAGAAGCACACCCACTCATGCATGGACAGGTTCACCCACGCACATGAAAATATGTACACAGAAGGGCAGACATGCCAGAGCCTGCAGGTACACCTACACATGTGACTCTGCTGTCATGATGTGCCCCCAAACATTTATACCTGTATGCATGGGGACACACTCTCCCTAGGAATCTCCCACATGTACCTGCTAGAGGACTCACCCTGCCCAGTCAGAACAGAAACAGCCACTGTGGTGTCAGGTCCACGGGAGGGGCTGGTAGAAGGGATTGGGGGGGGGCTGGAAAAACTCCCAGCTCCACCGGGGTTTAGCCCCCCATCTTTTCCTGTGCCTCCTTGTCTCCCTCTGCCCTTCCTTCTCCCCCAGGCAGCTCCACAGGCCCTGATTTTCTTATAAACAAGGCAGTGTGGCTAGTGAGCCCGGTGGGCCAGGCGGACAGAGATTCACCTCAAATGTGGCTCTGGATTTATAGTGGGGGAGATGCAGTCTTCTCCGTCGGGGTACCACCTGTTCTGGGGGCCCGGGGCTGGCAGAGATCCTGGAGGAGTTGGCTTGGCGGTCCTAACTGATAGGCTCCCCCTGGCCACTGAGCTCCCAGAGGAGCCCCAGCAATGCCCGCAGGGGAACGTTCCCCTCTAGACCGTAAACTCACTGTGGGCGGGGAATGTTGGGTTGTACTCTCCCCCACGCTCAGTACGGTACTCTGCACACTGTAAGTGCTCAATAAATATGACTGACTGCAGCTCCCAGCAATGCCCCCGGCAGAGACCCCAGCGGACTCCCCAGTCCTCCCCAGACGGTCGGCCCCATCCCCGTCGTCCCAGGAAACACTCTCCTCACCAGGGGCACGGGAAATCCCCCATGGCGATGGTAAACTGAGGCAGACTAGAAGCCCTATGTGGCGACTCTGGGGGAAAAGGCCCGGGCCTGGACCCCTGGGTTCCAGTTCACGCTCTTCCCCCCCCCCCACAGTGTGTTATGGGGGAGGAAAGACGAAGCCCACCTCATGCCTCAGTTTCCCTCTCTCTCAAAGGCACAGAGCCTCCTCGTTGAGACCAGTTTGAACTGAGCGGACCGGAGGGCGGTGTAGAGAAGGTCTCTTCTCCCTGTCGCTCCCTAGGAGTGGTTGTGGTCTCCTAGGAGAGGGGCTGTGCCCTCCTCCTCCTCTCCCTTCTCCCTCTTCGGAGGGAGGGGGTAAAACTGGAGGGGGGGGAGGGTTTGGCTGCCCGCTCCCCTTTCTCCAGGGGTCCGGGACCCCCTCCCGCAGCGCCATCGGTCAGTTAACTGCCACAACAAAAGGTGGGGGGCGGCTGGAGGGAGAGCCCAGGACCGGCCGCCTTTTGTCCCCGGGCTAATCCTCTCCCCCCTCCCGGCTCCCCGAGCCCCCCGCCGACACCATTGACCGTGCAAATCGCCCGAGGGAGGGGGCAGCCCACTCAAATCCCCCCCTTTCTAAGAGCCCCCCACGCTTCCCCACTTAACCCCGGCTGCCTCTCAAAGGGCCTCTCAAAGCCCCCCCCCCCTTCCAGGCCCCCTCCCCCGGGACCCGGGGTCTCCAACGCTCTGCTTCGCGGCCGCTCAAAGGGGGCCTGCAGTGCGGGCATGCGGCATGCGAGCTGCCCACCGACGGACCGACGGATGGCCAGCTGCCGCCGCCGCCGCCGGCTACTGCATAATGATTTATTCATTGCCCCCGGAGCGTGGGGAGGGGGCCGGAGGAGAGGACAGGGGCCAGGGAAGAGGGGGGTGAAAGTGAGAGAGAATATGTGTGTGTGTGTGTGTGCCCGGTTGTGCGTGTGTGTGTGTTGGGGGGTGGGGTACAGGGGCAAGGGTCCAGGCTGTAATGATAATAACGATGGTATTTTTTAGGCGCTCACTATGTGCCCAGCACTGTTCTAAACGCTGGGGTAGATACAAGGGGATCGGGTCGGACTCGGTCCCTGTCCCACATAGGGCTCACAGTACTAATGGTTATGGTAGGTGAACATTTACTCTCTGCCAAGCCCTGTACTCCAGCAGGAGGGACTCTAGGTCGGAGGCGTGGGCCCCCTCTCCCTCCCGTCCTCCCTCGGGTCCCAAGGCTGCCCCTGGGCACCGGGGTGGAGGGTGTGGTGTTAGCAGAAGGGGGACACACAGTGGGCTTGAGGAGGTTGTAAAATGGGGGAGAGGAAAACGGCCTCCCCACCGCCCCGGCCCCTCCCGGCTCAGAGATGCAGCGGGGACCCGGGAGACTCTAGAGCCATGCCCCACCCACCCAGAGACTGCTGAAGAACTGCCCTCCTGCCCTCTCCCCTCCCGGCCTCCTTTCCTCCAAAGAGACATTCTCCCCTCCAGGGGTGCTGAAGGGGACAGGGCCCCCAACACACCTCTCAGTAGGGAACGAGGAGTCACTGTGAATGATTAGGCTGTAGGGTGGGGGTGGGTTGCCCCCAGGACCCTTCCCCACCACCACCTCAGAGCCCCAGGGCTCCTTCCTTCCACAAGCCACCTGTCTGCCCTGACCTTTCCCCCCCGACCTCCGCACCCCAAAACACACACACACCTCCCCTGCAGGGTGTGGAGTCCAGTCCTCTGCTCTGAGGGAGTCAACAAGGATAGGGAGCCTCGCCCCGTGTCCCCCAGGGACTCATATTCTACTGGAGGAAACAGGCCTATCCAGAGACGTAGACGATTTATGTATTTGCATCCATCCTACCCTGAGCTCATGTGAGTGTGTGCTCATGCATTTGTGGGTACGTACTTATCCATTCAATGAATTGTCCCACTATTCCAACCTGACACAGTTGTTCTGCCTCTGGTCATAGCTTTGTTCTTCCTCCTGCTCCCACCATTTGTAAATGTCTGGCTGACTTCTTCGTAAGACTTTACTTCCCCCAAAAGGCAGAGACCCATCTCTTTTACCTTTTTTAAAATGGTATTTGTTAAGCACTTACTATGTACCAGGCACTATTCTAAGCACTGGGGTAAGTAGGAGATAATCAGGTTGCACACAGTCCGTGTCCCATATGGACAGAGGTAACTGAGGCACAGATCAGTTAAGTGACTTGCCCAAGGATACATAGCAGACATGTGGCAGAGCTGGTCCTTCTGACTCCTAAGACTGTGCTCTACCCACTAAACCATATTGCTTCTGTTGTATGTTCCCACATGCTTAGGCCAGTGTACTGCATACGGTAGGTGCTCAATAAATGCCACTGACTGAGACAAACAGATGGGACAGAAATCGTCTAGAGGAGAGAGGGTGTATCAAGAAGACACGACTACAGGTCAGCTGCAAGGACTTGAACAGATCACTTTACCTCGTGGAACCTCAGTTTTCCCCATCTATAAAATTTGGGTATGGGAAACCCCTGCAGTGAAAGTACTTTGGGAAAGAAAATGGGATCAACAATCAATCAATTGTATTTACTGAGCTCTTACTGTGCGCAGATCACTGTACTAAGCACTTGGGAGCATACAGTACAACAAAGTTGATAGACACATATCCTGCCCTCAAGATGAGGTAATGCAAGGTATGAACCCTGTAAAAGATGCCTAACAACCGAACTATAGAACCGTGCATGGTACTGAAATGCTTAAAGGAGAGCTGGGCCGATCGGTGACTTGAAACAGGTGGGTTTGATCTGGGAAGGCTTTCTGGAGGAGGTGAGTCTTGGGCAGAGTTTCGAAGGAGGGAGGAGGGAGTGAGGAGGAGGAGGGGGGGGGGAGGGAGGAGGAGGAGGGGGAGGGAGGGAGGAGAAGGAGGGGGAGGGAGGGAGGAAGAAGAGGAGGAGGAGGACAGAGACAGCAGCATTTCCCTGCTGTGTGAGAGACTCCTCCTCTACTACTCCTCTTCTAGGCAAGTCACTTCACTTCTCTGTGCCTCAGTTCCCTCATCTGTAATAATAATGTTGGTATTTGTTAAGCACTTACTATACTGCATGCAGGAGACAGTAAACAGGTGAACCTGACTAGATGGAAGACAAGGATCAGCTAATAATAATAATGATTATTATAATGGTAATTGTTAAGTGCTTACTACGTGCCAAGCACTGTTCTAAACACTGGGGTCGATACAAGTTAATCAGGTTGGGCACAGGCCCTGTCCCACATGGGGCTCACACTCTTAATCCCTATTTTACAGATGAGGTGACCGAGGACCGGAGAAGTGCAGTGCCTTGCCCAAGGTCACACAGCAGACACGTGGCAGAGTCAGGATTAGAACCCAGATCCTTCTGACTCCCAGGCCTGGGCCCTATCCACTAAGCCACACCCCTCCAATGCAGCAGTGTGCCCGCTCCCCCCCAACCCCAGGGCCTACAACCCAACTGAGAGGAGATGAGGGTCCTGTCGTTGTTGGAGGGTGAGGCGGGCAGTCGGCGTAAGGTCTACGACTCTCAGACCGATGGGGGAAATGAGGATGGACCAGGCAGATCTTGGTGGCTTGGAAGGGACCTCGAGAGTCCAACCTATCCATCCCTCTGCCTGCGGGCCCGATCGATCTCAGACAGATAAGACTTTTAAAGACCATCAGATCAGAGGATGAGATACCTCATGGGCAATTCTGGGTTGAAGACGGCCGGGATCACGGGGCTGGGAGCCGGGGGCCGGCGGGGAGTGGAGAAAAGCCCAGAGCTGCCGACGGGGGAACTAGGAGAGGGGAGGGGAAGGGCCGTTGAGGTCGAGAAACAGAAATGTGATGGAGACAAATGTCTCCCCTCCATCCCTCCTCCTCCTTCTCTTCCCCTCCAGCCTCTTCAAGCCACTCCAGCCAAATCACAAAAAAAATCATCATAATAAATAAAAATAAAAATCAATAAGTTTAGCCAGTCTGGGTGAGCTGGGCAGAGGAGGTGGACCCTCCCTGCCCGGCTCTGCTCCCCTTTCCCCCCCACCAAACACACACACACTCCAGCCCCCCCAGCACATTGACCGTAATTACTCTGTCAGAAAGGAAACAGATCTGTCCGTGGGTGGCGGGCGGGAGGAGGGGGAGCAGGGAGGAAGGGAGTTGGGAGAAACTAGGGGGCCGAGACAGAGTGTGGGGAGCTCCAGCCTAGGGGGTGGAGGGAGGGGCAGATGATTGAGTGACAGGCAGTTAATGTCCAAGATGGGATAAGTGGTAGCTGCCCCCTTCCCTCTCTCCTCGTTGCCTTGGGCTCCTCACAGATTGCTAAGGTGAAATAACTCAACGGGAACCCCTGTCCTTCCCCCGACCTCGTCCCCAAAGGGTCCCATGGAGCCGAATCCTGTCCACCCCTGGCTCCTCTGCCGGCATCTCCAGTCCAAATAGGCGGGAGGTGGCCGGAGGAGTGAAGCAAACGCTATCTGTGGCAATGTGTTCCCGTCCACTGGCCCTTTCCCAATGGCAAAGGTCGAAACAGGTGTTCAGAAAAGCGGGGAGTGAAAGATGAGATTGGAATGGGGGGGACAGGAGGGAGACTCAGACTGCAGAGAGATCCTCTCGGAGCCATCTGAACTGCAGAAAGATCCTAAGGCAGGGACAGAGACTGCAGGAGACATTCCCCCTCAAAAAAACCAACAAAACAACCTTACCAATCTCTTTCTCTGCTAGACTGTATCACTGTGGGCAGGGAATGTGCCTACTAACTCTGTTGTATTGTACTCTCTCAAGCACTGAGTACGGTGGTTGGCCCCCTCGAAGCGATCAATAAATACCACTGATGATGATGATTTGCTCCTCCTGGGTTTGCTCCAGCAGCTGAAGGAGAAAAACTGATTGAGAAGCAGCACTGCCTAGTGGAAAGAGCCCAGGCCTGAGAGTCAGAGGACCTGGGTTCTAATCCCCATTCTGCTGCTTGTCTGCTGGATGACTTGGGGCAAATCATTTAACTTCTCTCTGCCTCGGTTACCCTGTCTATAGAAAAGGGACTAAAACTGTGAGCCTCATGTAGGCATGGACTATGAACTTAATGTTATGGATTATTTATTGTTATATTGTACTCTCCCAAGGGCTAGTACGGTGCTCTGCACACAGTAAGTGCTCAGTAACTCTGACTGATTAACTTGTCTCTACCCCAGCGGTTAATACAGTTACTGGCACATAGTAAATTCGCTCTGGGCAGGGAACAAGTCGACTAATTCGGTTGTATCGTACTCTCCCAAGTGCATAGGACAGTGCTCTGAACACAGTAAGCGCTCAATAAATACGATTGACTGATTAACTTGTCTCTCCTCCGGCTTAGGATCTTTCTGCAGTTCAGATGGCTCTGAGAGGATCTCTCTGCAGCCTGAGCCTCCCTCCTGTCTCCCCGTTCCAGACTCATCTTCCGCTCTCCACTTTCCTGAACACCTGTTTTGACCTTTGCCATTGGGAAAGGGTTTGTGGACCGGACCGGATTGTCCCAAATAGCGTTTGCTTCACTCCTCTGTGCTTCACCCCCAGTGCTTAGTACCAGTTCCGGACACATGATAAGCTCTGTATGGGCTGGGGACGGACTGCTAATTCTGTTGTATTCTCCCAAGCGCTTAGTACAGTGCTCTGCGCATACTAAGCGCTCAGGAAATACGATTGACAGCTTGATTGGTGGTGAGCGCTTAACATAAAGTATTAAAAACCAAACTGCCGTCGGGGGCGGTTGTCAAGGCGCAGAGTTGGCAGGTTGGCAGGGCGATGCTGCCCTCTGGTGGCCGTAGAGGGGCAAGGCAGGCAGCCTCCGCCCCGGGCACCTGTTCTTCCGAGCTTCCCACCCTGGGCCCTGCCATCAGCCCCTCCTTTTCCCTCTTTTTCCCTCCTTCTTTTCCTTCCTTCTTTTCCCTCCTTCTTTTCCCTCCTCCTTTTCCCTCTTCCTTTCCCCTCCTTCTTTTCCCTCCTTCTTTTCCCTCCTTTTCCCTCCTTCTTTTCCCTCCTTTTCTCTCCTTTTTCCCCCTTTTCCCCTCCTTTTCCCTCCTTATTTTACCTCCTTTCCCTCCTTCTTTTCTCTCCTTTTCCCTCCTTCTTTTCCCTCCTTCTTTTCCCTCCTTCTTTTCCCGCCTTCTTTTCCCTCCTTCTTTTCCCTCCTTCTTTTCCCGCCTTCTTTTCCCTCCTCCTTTTCCCTCCTCCTTTTCCCTCCTCCTTTTCCCTCCTTCTTTTCCCTCCTTCTTTTCCCTCCTTTCCCCTCTCTCCCCTCCCCTTCGTCCCCTTTCCCTGCTTCCGTCTTCCCTGCTGTGTGAGAGACTCCTCCTCTACTACTCCTCTTCTAGGCAAGTCACTTCACTTCTCTGTGCCTCAGTTCCCTCATCTGTAATAATAATGTTGGTATTTGTTAAGCACTTACTATGTGCAGAGCACTGTTCTAAGCGCTGGGGTAGATACAGGGTCATCAGGTTGTCCCACGTGAGGGTCACAGTTAATCCCCATTTTACATATGAGGTAACTGAGGCACAGAGAAGTGAAGTGACTTGCCCACAGTCACACAGCGGACAAGTGGCAGAGCCGGGAGTCGAACCCATGACCTCGGACTTCGAAGCCCAGGCTCTTTGGAGTTAAGACTGTGAGCCTCACATGGGACAACCTGATGACCCTGTATCTTCCCCAGCGCTGAGAACAGTGCTCTGCACATAATAGTGTTGGTATTTGTTAAGCGCTTACTATGTGCAGAGCACTGTTCTAAGCGCTGGGGGAGATACAGGGTAATCAGATTGTTCCACGTGAGGCTCACAGTTAATCCCCATTTTCCAGATGAGGTAATTGAGGCACAGAGAAGTGAAGTGACGCCCACAGTCACACAGCGGACAAGTGGCATAGTAAGCGCTTAACAAATACCAATATCATTATTATTATTATTATTACTTCTCCCTCATCTCCCTGACCATTGCCCCCACCCCCTCCGCTGGGCAACCCATCCCCTTTTTTTTAAGGTTTTTAAAATTATCAATAATAACAATAATAATAATGCCACTTGTTAAGCGTTTACTATGTGCCATGCACTGTTCTAAGCGTTGGAGTAAGATAGGTACAAGATTATCAGGTTGGACACAGTCCCGGTCCCACAGTGACCTTGGGCGGGTCCGAACTGTTCATTTCAAATCTTCAGTGTCTCGTCAGGCAAAATGACAAACTCCTTCAAGGAAAGGGGAGGTGAGGAAAGGGAGAAGGAGGGAAGTGGGTGGGAGGAGGAGGAGGAGAGGAGGAAATCGATAGGTGGAGGTGTCAGAATAAAAACGCTTCTCTGTGCCTCAGTTGCCTCATCTGTAAAATGGGGATTAAGACTGTGAGCCCCACGTGGGACAACCTGATTACCTTGTATCTACCCAAGCGCTTAGAGCAGTGCTTGGTACATAGTAGGTGCTTAATAAATACCATAATTATTATTATTATTACCATAATTATTACATGGGGCTCACACTCTTAATCCCTGTTTTACATATGAGGGAACTGAGGCATAGAAAAGTGACTTGCCTAAGGTCACACGGCAGCCTTGTGGCACAGCCAGGATTAGAACCCATGATTTTCTGATTCTCAGGCCCATGCTCTATCTACTAAGTCATTCTGCTTCCCTATTTGGGGGCCTATCTGTAAATGACTCTGCCACTTGTCTGCTCTGTGACCTAGAGTGAGTCACTTCACTTCTCTGTGCCTTATCTTAAAATGGGGATTAACTGTGAGCCTCACGTGGGACAACTTGATTACTGTATCTACCTCAGCGCTTAGAACAGTGCTCTGCACCTAGTAAGCGCTTAACAAATACCAGCATGATTATTATTATCTGTAAAATGGGGATTGAGACTGGGAGGCCCATGTGGGACAGGGACTATGTCCTCCCTGATTTGCTTGTATTCATCCCGATGCTCAGTGAACAGTGTACGGTGTCTGGCACATAGTAAATGCTTAACAAATACCATAATAATTAAAATTATTATCCATCCCAGCAGGAAGTTCTTCCAAGAGTCTAACTCCGATCTCTCCTGTTGCTGCTCGAGTCCCTTCCATCCGGTGTCAGGGGAGAAGAGGAGGGAAGGGGGAAAGTTTTGCATGAATGTAGCAAAAGTTGGGATTGAGGTTAAACAATAGGAAGAATTTCCTAGCTAAGGGATTTGCAAGGCAGTAGAACTGGAGATTAATATATTGCTATATTATACTCTCCCAAGCGCTTAGTTCAGTGCTCTGCACAGAGTAAGCACTCAGTAAAAACGATTGGCTGACTGATACCTTCCCTGAGAATCTTTAAGGACAGGAGAGGCACCATTCTGGCAAGGTTTCAGAGACAGCTTTGAGGCTAGGAAGTTCTTCCTTATGTCTTCCTCCAGGACCTCCTGCTGCAGAAGAAAATACACTTCTTTCTGAAAAAGGTGAGAGCTAGAGAGAGTTGCGGGCTGGAGGCTTCCTCTGTTCAGAATCCAGGGAGACGTCCACCAGAAACAAACCCGAAGCTGGAGGGGAGCCAGAAACCAAACCGAGAGAGAGCCAGCCACGACCTTCTCTTGCAAAGCTTCATCATTTCTTGTACATTAAACCTTCACTCCCAGAGAAAAAAAAAATGAGGAATTTCCCCTCACCCTCCCAGGAGTTTTCTTGTTTGATTCCAATCATAAAAGACCTGAAGGAAGAGTGAAGGAGGCTATCGAAGGGTAGGGGGTGGGGAAACCGTTCTGCTCCTGCCCCCTTGTAGAGCTGGGATGGGGGAAGGGGGGACTGGGACGGAGGGGAGAAAGAGGGGAGGAGGCTGATGAAAGTGATTCCATCATTTAGTTTCTCTGCTCTCAACCTGTCATGGTTTTTTGACCCTCCACCCCTTCATTGAAGGAGCACTGCGGGCTCTTATTCGGATAGACTAGCTTGGTCAAGCCTGTCCCGACATGCTAGAATTACCCCATGTCCCCCTTCCTAATGTCTTCCCCGATTCCCTACCGCACCCCGCCCCCTCGATTTCCTCAGCTTCAGCTCCACCCTCGCCACCCCCCTACTCAACCCCGTCCACTGGTAGCTAATTTTTCACATTTGGAAGCCCCAGATGATTTTCGCCCGGGTCCATCTGGTTTTTCAAATAACCTGTCTCTTTGATAAATAAGGGAAATTAAATTAGACAAGACAAACAAATAGTTGGGGTGGGGATAGAGGGGGCTGGTTTGCCGTTCTCCAGCTCCAGGAGAGAAAGAAAGCGCAGGGGCGGAGGGGACGCCATTTGGGAAAGCCCTTCCCTGACCCTCGACCCCCAGCGCCGACCCGAATCCCAACACGGAAGCCTAACTCCACACTATCAGCAATTCAAGCGACAATCCGTCTCCCAGACGGGCTTCTGTCAGAGGGCCACAGGGAGAGGAGGAGACGAGGGTCCTTTCCTTCATACCTCCTCCTCAGACTTTAATCCTTCCCTGCCCCAGGTGAGCTTTTTTCAGGTCTGGGCTTCCCCTAGATCCCCATCTGACTTCTGCTCATTGATGCCTGCTTTCAGGGCCTTCTTCGGACAGAACCCTGGCCACAGATTGTCAATCGTATTTATCGAGCTCTTACTGTGTGCAGAGCACTGTACTAAGTGCTTGGGAGAGTGCGATGTAGCAATAAACAGACATATTGTCCATCTGAGACTTCTCCCCTTCTACCCCCGGACCGCACGCCCATCCCACCTCGTCCTCAGCTCGCGGCAAAGGTCCACAGCATTTATGTACATATCTATGATTTATTTATTCATATTAATGTCTCTCTCCCCCTCTAGACTGTAAGCTCATTGTATAACTGCTTATTATCTTATACTCTCCCAAGCGCTTAGTTCAGGACTCCGCACACAGTCAGCGCTCAATAAATACGACTGAATGAATGAATCCCAAGTCAGCAGAAACACAGGGCTCCTGGGCCTCCGTCCCGATCTAAACACGCTGGTCGGCCCCCTCAGGACAGGAATCCAGGCTCCCCCATCCCACTCTGATCACCTTCCGACCCCCTTCCTCCTCCCTCACCTCCCTGCCTAGCGTCCCACTGCAGGCAGGAAGCAGATCGATAACCTGAAAATGAGAAGCTGATGATGTGAGAGCAGAGGGAGGGTGCGGGGGAGGCCGGGGGAAGACGAGAGGGGGGAGGGGGGTCAATGCAGCACTGGTGGAGTAGATGTGATTGCTGGGATGTGCAGAGGCGGGAATGAGTGTTCCCGGGCTGTGAGGACAGGGGAGGGGAGAGAGGCTCAGCCGGTGGCTGTTAACAGCACCTCTCTCAATCAATGGCATTTTTTGAAAACTTACTGTGGGCAAAGCACTGCACTAAGCATTTAGGAGAGTATAATGTAACTGTGTTGGTAGACATGTTCCCTGCCCACAAGGAGAAGCTGCATGGCCTAGTGGATGGAGCACAGGTCTGGAAGGCAGATGGACCTGGGTTCTAATCCTGGTTCTGCCACTTACCGGCTGGTGACCTTGGGCAAGTCACTTAACTTCTCTGGGCCTTAGTTACCTCATCTGTAAAATGGGGATTAAGATTGTGAGCCCAGCGTGGGACGTGGACTGTGTCCAACCTGATGAGCCTGTATCCACCACAGTGCTTAGTCAGGTACCTGGCATAGTAAGGGTTTAACAATTTTTTTTTTTTAAACCCACAAAAAAACCTCTGTTGTATTATACTCTCCCAAGCACTTGGAACAGCACTCTGCCCACAAAGCTCACTAATTGATTGATAAAGGCTTGGCTGGCTGGCTACTATGGCTACTGGGATGCCAGCCAATGACGGGCTGACTGGCATGGGCTGGGTTTCTTTCTGAGTCTAGACCACGAGCTCCCTGACAGTAAATTTGGTATGGGCAAGGGAGCGTGGCTCCTAATTCTGTTGTATTACACTCTCCCAAACACTCAGTACAGTGCTCTGCACATACCAAGCATTCAATAAATACCATTGATTGATTAATCGACTCTTTAAAGGACTTTGGACTGGGGGGGTGGTGGTCTCCCACGCTCTAACCGAGTCCTTTCCCCAATAGGCCCTCTTTCCCCGACTCCCTCTTTTTTATAAATACGATTTATTCAGCAATCACTGTGCACCCTTTGTCTATGCGCTTGGATCTGTACCCTTGGAGCATTAGGTATCCGTCCCACAGCACTTATGTACATCACTTTAATTTATTCATGTGTCTCCCACTCAGGATAAACTCCTTGTGGGCAGGAAATACCTACCAATCTCCCAAGTGCTTGGGACAGTGCTCTGCACACAGTAAGCACTAAATAAATAACAATGATTGATCAAAATGACAGATCGGTGCTCAGGAAGAAAATGTAACCGAGTTACCTTGAAAATTAAAATACAAAATTTTATTGTAAATTGCACTCCCAGATACACTGACATTAAGAACTACATATACATTAGAATATTTTTTACACACACACGCGCACACACACATAAAATTACAAATGTACAAACACCACTTCTACCATTTCAAGTCAATATCGCGGGCATTTGAAAACCCAGAGGAAAATCTAAGGTGGATTTGCACTAATGGGGCTGGGTTTTAGCTCCCTGGGGGTAGGATGAAGATCTCCTAGGCACGGGTCAGCCCAACTCCGTTCATCTCCCTCCCTCCCGACGACTGGGTTCCCGTCTCTCAACAACCAGGACCACAGACATCTTTGTCCTAGATCCGACTTAGCTTCTGAGGCCCAAGGCATCTCAAGACTCAGTTGGCAATGCCCAGGAAGACCAGGGTTCCACCTGAAAGCACCAGGAAAATGGAGGCTCCTCGAAATTCTCTTCCAGCCCAAGTCTGAGTGAGATAAGGAATGTCCAGCAGAAGACATTCCCCAGCAGCCGCCGCTCAGAAATGGAAAGGAAATGTTTAAAATAAACTGGACTGGGTGTCAGAGAAGGTGCCCAACGCTGGGTAATGCCTAGTGTTGGTGGCAGTGGTTGTTGAGCTGGGCAGCCACTGCCACGAATGTCTACCCGGCCGTCTCAAGCAACCTGTGATTTGCCCACTTTTCCTTACAGGTGCCAGAACTCATAGGTCGTAGGTTTCACAGGAACAAAGAGGGAGGTGTTTGATGGAGAAAAACACCAAAGAGGATCACTGATGCTGGACGAAGAAGCTGAAGTGGTCCAACCACATTAGAGGAAAGGGGTCTGGGACCACCCCCAGGCCCCTCAAGGGTCCCCGACTCATTCCCAAGGTTTCTTCTTAATGCGCTGCCGGGGGAGACGGGATCCCGATCTCGCCGGGAAGTTCAACGGACCAAAGGCAGGATCTTCTCAAAGTGGCTTTGGGTTCTGGCTGTGGGATTAAGGGAGAGCCGGGATCCATCCGGTTCTGGACTAGCTTTCCAAGTATCTGAAGATGCTCCGGGTCTGGGGGCTCGGGACCGACGGGCTCTCGTCTCTGACACGTTTAGGGGGGGCCGTGGCCATCGCACCAGGGCCCCTTTTCTTCCCCTGGAAAGAAGAGGGTTGGGGTTATACAGAACCGCCACACCCACCCTGTGATCAAGCACTCCAGGCCTACTCAAACAGAATCCCTATTTGCCAGTCAAGTCTCCGCTGATTCTCAGAGGCCTGCTGAAGCAGGACATGAATCCTCAGCCCTCCAAAGCGGAACTCGATTGCTAAGAACTGGAGAGGGTCAGGGCCACATTTCCCTTCCCTCCCCACCTCCGGGTACCTGAGGTTTGGATGGTTCCGCCGCCGCCTCACTCTTGACGGGGGAGAGCGTGTGGAAGACGAAGTTTCGGGAGCTGCGGGGGGCGTTGGGGTTGACGTCGGACATGCTGGCGAGCTTCTGCAGCACGGTTTTGGGCTGATTCAGCAACGAGCCGGTCCGGAGCTGGAAGATTACAGCTTCCGTTACTCACGGGCCGGCCCTGGGCGTGCCCGCCTGCAGGGGTGGACAGGGCTCTCTCTGGCCTACCCTCCTCAATCAGGCAGTTTTTCAACATCTTTCCATCTCCCTTCACAATTGCAGGATGGAGTTCAAGCTCCCCGAGGGAGGGGAAAGTGTCACTTCCATTTTGTACTTCCCAAGGGCTCGGCACATTCCACAGCATTCAGGGGGTGCTCAGTAAGTACGCCTGGAGAATGTTGGTATTTGTTAAGCGCTTACTATGTGCAGAGCACTGTTCTAAGCGCTGGGGAGATACAGAGTGATCAGGTTGTCCCACATGAGGCTCACAGTTGATCCCCATTTTACAGATGAGGTAACTGAGGCACAGAGAAGTGAAGTGACTCGCCCACAGTCACACAGCTGACAAGTGGCAGAGCTGGGATTCGAACCCATGAGTTCTGACTCCCAAGCCCGGGCTCTTTCCACTGAGCCACGGAGAAGCCATATGGGCTAGCGGAACGAGTACGGGCCTGTCAGGTTGGACACAGTCCCTTTCTCAATTGGGTCTCATACCCTTAATCCCCATTATATCAATGAGGTAACTGAGGCCCGGAGATATTAAGTGACTTGCCCAAGGTCACACAGCAGATACGTGGCAGAGCTGGGATTAGAACCGAGGTCCTTCTAACTCCCAGGCCCGTGCTCTATCCATTAAGCCACGCTGCTTCTCTACCGCTTGCCTGCTGTGTGGCCTTGGGCAAGTCGCTTAACTTTAGTGCCTGTTTCCTCATCTGTAAAACGGGGATTAAATGGCTAACCTTTCTTTTCAGTCTGTTAGCCCCAGTGTCCTGATAATTTTATACCTTACTCCACTGCTTACATAGTAAGCACTTGGCAAATACCAGTTAGGATTATTTTGGGCAGGGAACATGTCTCCCAACTTTATTATACTGGATAAAGCCCAGGCCTGGGCGTCAGAAAGTCACGGGTTCTAATTCTGGCTCCGCCACTTGTCTGCTGTGTGACCTCAGGCCAGTCACTTCACTTCTCTGGGCCTCAGTTATCTCACCTGTAAAATGGGGATCGAGACCGCGACCCCGTGTGAGACAGGGACAAATTTGTTTGTATCTACCCCAGGGCTTAGTACAGTGCCTGGCACATAGTAAGCACTTAAATACCATAGCAATAATTATTATTATTCTCCCAAGTATTTAGTACCGTGCTTTGTGCATGCTAAGCGCTCAGTACATCTGATCGATTGATTATTACTACCACTGGTACTAGTGCTACCTGACAACAGCTCAGGCCCAGAGCTCCTGGCCCATCCCAGGTTACCAGAAAGACTGCGCTGTGCACAACATACTCCATGCTCCCAATTCACCTCAGAAGCCAAGCGAGTACCAACCTTGGGTGTCCTGCCAGGCTGGATGCCTTCAAAGGGGTTCCTGGGTAAGGCTTTAGTTTCCTGAACAACTGCTACTGGTGTGACTGAGGACAGAAAAGCACTTATTCAGAGACCGCCCTTTCAGATTCGGCACATACCTGACTGGATGAAGAATGCTTTTGACAGGAGAGGAGCCTTGCTGATAAAAGCAGAGCCCAGAATAAACTCACGATTCTACACTGTTCAAGAAGCGCGGTATTGCACAAGAGCGGCCCAGTCAAAAACGAACTTGGCATCGAGAATAAAGCTCCTCTCTCATCCCATCAGAGCCCGACTTGGCAGGGAAGGAAGAGCTTGAATCGGTCAGCCGGCTGGGAGCGCAAGGCCCGACCGGGTCTACACATGGGGGTGAGCGAGGACACAGCCCAAGCAGGCACGTGGGGCTCTGTCTCTCGCCCTCTCTCTGAGGGGCCCCTGATGGGCAGCATCACACACCCGAGAGGACTGAAGGGCGAACTAATGATGCTGTTTTCACACTCTGAACCTCTGTGGAGCCCGGCCTTTCCACCCCCAGCTTGGGCCCCACCACGGCCCGTGAACCGCCTATGACTTTCTTACAACCGGAGGGGCGGCAATCGTATTTTCACAAAGACTTGAAAAAATCAAACTATTCCCAATGGCCAATGAGATGCCGAGCAAAAGAAAATGCTGAATTCTCCGAGGGCCGAGGGTCACCTCTGACCACCTGAACCTCGTCCTGGCCCATTTGGGGTAGCCCAGACCCAAGCGGGGAGCAGCAGGGGCCGGGGGAGACTTTCTCACCTTTCTTCTGAAGTGCTTTAACTGTGGCTTTTTTGGCCAACATCATAAACTGACTCTCTTCTCCAATTTCATCTTCCTCTTCGGCTTCAATTTTCCCCTGCTGGGCCTGAAAATAAATCCCACATCATCATCAGCCCACAGACAGCTCTCCGGCCCCCGCTGCCCCAAAGGGACGTGGTATCAGCCGACGTGCCAAATTCGGGGTTCTGAAGCTGAGGAGATGGAGCAGACGTTCACAGTTGTTACTGGGTAACTGAAACGGAGGCTGCTCTGCTCAAAGGGGGAAGCGGGAGAAGCAGCGGGGTCTAAGAGGAAGAACACGGGCCTGGGTGTCAGAGAACCTGGGTTCTAATCTCGGCTCCGCCGCTCACCTGCTGTGTGACCTCGGGCAAGTCGCTTCGCTTCTCTGGGCCTTAGTTTCCTCCCCTGGAAAATGGGAATTCTAAACCTATTCTCCCTCAGATTTAGGCCATAAGCCCCACTAGGGCCAGGGATAGGTCTGTCTTGATTATCTTGTATTTATCCCAGCACCTACTACAGTGCTTAGTATGTAGTTGTCATTCAGCAAATACTTCCATTATTAGACAATTCTTTCTGCTAGCTGAGGTGAGGTGAGTTACCCACTCTGCACACACAGCTGACAGAAAAGAGCTAGGGAACACAGCTCCACACCTAGACAATGGGCCTGGAATTTCTTCCATCCAAGAGGTCCGGTGACATTCAATCAGCTGTATTTATTGAATGGTTGCTGTGTGCAGAGCACTCTATTAAGTGCTTGAGAGAGTACAATATAACAGAGTCAGTAGACATTTCCTGCCAACAATGAGCTTACAGTCTAGAGGGGTAGACAGACACTTAAAAAAAATTAAAACCCCAAAATTGTGGTATTTGTTAAGCACTACGTGCCAGGTAATGTACTAAGCGCTGGGACAGATACAAACTAATGGGGTTGGACACAGTCTCTGTTCCATACAGGGCTCACAGTTTTATTCCCCATTTTACAGATGAGGTAACTGTGGAAGAGAGAAGTCAAGTGACTTGCCCAAGGTCACACAGTTGATAGATGTACTTTCCAAGCACTTAGAACAGTGCTCTGCATACAGTAAGTGCTCAATAAATATGACTGACTGAATGAATGAAATGATGGAGCTGGGATTAAAACTCAGGTCTTCTAACTCCCAGGCCCATATTCTGTCCACTAGACCATGCTGCTTCACCGATATAAATAAATGAATTACGGATACTTACATAAGTGCTGTGAGGCTGAAGAGGGGACAGGGGTAGATAAAGGGAGTAGAATCATGAACGGATTCACTTCCGGGGTCTGTCTCCTTAACCAAAGCACCGGTGGCTCCAGCAGAGGTGGGTCCCCAGAACCCTTGGGTCCCCAGAGTCCCACCGTGCCCCCGGAAGGAAGGGCAGGTAGTCAGGCAAACAGTGGGATCCCCAGCAGCCCCAGACCCCCCCGGTTGAGCGAGCTTCGCGACCGTCGGGTACCTGGTCCCGCAGCCACTGCTCCCGTTCGATCCGCTCCTTCCTCCACTTGGCTTCCGTTTCGTCCAGCTGCTCTTCGTTCTGGTCCTCGGGATCCGAATCTCGATGATGGAACAAGTCCATCTGGGAAGCATCATCTAAACCAGGCCGGGGATGGCGGTCAGTTCTCCTCCAGCCCGGTGGAGGGAAAGGGGAGGGTCTACCCAGTCACCCAGCTCAACTCTGTGGTGCCCGGCAAGCCTTCTCCAACCCAGACAGGGGGTCGACCCGCTGCCTCGGGTGAAAGGAAAGTCTTTCCTGATTAATCGCTCTCCCCAGTTAATAATAATAATGTTGGTATTTGTTAAGCGCTTACTATGTGCCGAGCACTGTTCTAAGCGCTAGACATAGGGGAATCAGGTTGTCCCACGTGGGGCTCACAGTCTTCATCCCCATTTTACAGAGGAGGGAACTGAGGCCCAGAGAAGTTAAGTGACTTGCCCACAGTCACACAGCCGACAAGTGGCAGAGCTGGGATTCGAACTCATGAGCCCTGACTCCAAAGCCCATGCTCTTTCCACTGAGCCACGCTGCTTCTCACTGAGCCACGCTGCTGCAGTTACCACCTCGGCACTTCAGCATCAACTACCAACTTGAGTATCCCCAACTTTTAATAATAATTATTATTATGGAAATTGTTAAGTGCTTACTAGATGCCAAGCACTGTACTAAGTTCTGGAGGAGATACAAGATCATCAGGTTGGATACAGTCCCCATTCACATGGGGCTCACAGTCTACATAGAAGTGATTAGGATTTAATCCCCGTTTTACAGATGGGGAAACTGAGGAACAGAGAAGTGAAACAACCTGCCCAAACTCATCCAGCAGATGAGTCGAGGGACCTGGATTAGAACTCAGGTCCTCTGACTCCCAGGCCTGTGTTCTATCCACAAGGCCACACTGCTTCTCTAACTACCTGTCACACTTCTGTGCCTATCAGTCTATATAGCCAATAACTTGGGCACTTCACGCATCTGCATATCTACATTTCCTTCTTCCTCCTATCTAGTAGAAGCAGTATTAATAGTATTTACTAAGTACTTACTGTAAGCAGAGCACTGTACTAAGCGCTGGGAGAGCATATGCAGGTGGGAATTAGCCATGGTGCCTATCCCTGGAGAACTGTCTCCCCATGTTAAACTTCTTGACTGTAAGCTCCTTGAGGGCAGGAATCACGTCTGACTCCTCTGTTCTACTCTCCCAAGTGCTTAGTATAGCGCTCTACCCGAAGAAGACGCTCAATAAATACTACTGACGGTTGGGTAGTTACTGCTGAATCTATTCCAGAATTATCCAGGGTGAGTCTGCTGGCAAAACTTCACCACTCACCTATGTTTTTCCAACGGAATTTCCTCGTCCGCCCGGGACCGTCGCTGTGAAGGTCTCCATCTGCAAGGTACCTCTCTTGGTACAAACGCAACTGACGCTTGTCATCGTCCAACAGAGTCTTCCTACAAAAGCCAGAAAGGAGAGCGGTGCCCGGGTCAGTCTGGGGGGAGACGGGAAATGACCGTCCCTTCCGACCCCAAGCGTTCGGATCTTCCTCCGTTCCCTCACTAAGGCTGCCCTGGACACTGACATGTGAATCTTGTTGATCTGATCCTGCAGTTCCTCCTCGGAAGGGAGTTCTTCGTCGATCATCTCCTCTTCGTATTCGTCCATCTCTTCCCCCTCGGACTCATCCTCGCTTCCCACTTCGCTCCCGGACACCTCCGCCTCATCTTCCAGGAATTTCTTCAACCTCCTAGAGTGCACATTTTGAAAGTTGTTTATAAGACAAAGTCCAACAGAAGGCACCTTTGAAAGAAAGTAAAAGGTGAGCTCCCCACCCTGCCGCCTCCCACCTCAGAATCAAGGGTCACCGGCTGAGGCCATGGCACTGAGGTTTATGAGCGGTTTGAGTCCACTGGACTTCCCCATGGACCGTATTATGTACAAGAGATCACTGAGGGGAGGCCGGCAAGTGCAGGCCAGGCAACCTTTTCCTTGCAAAGCCACACCTGTCCCATCACCCCCCTCTCCCAACTTCCCTGGGGTTGGCCCATGGTCAAGAGGAATGGAGTTCACCTAAGAACTTTGTTCTAAAATGTCACATCTCCTCCAATTTATTTATTTCTATTAATACGTCTCCCCCTCTGGATTGTAAGCTCATTGTGGGCAGGGAATGTGTGTTATATTGTACTCTCCCAAGCACACAGTACAGTGCTCTGCACAGAGTAAGTGCTCAATAAATACAGCTGACTGATTCCCAAGATGCCGTCCCTGATTAAGCCCTCTCTCCCCCAGCTCCTTCTTCCTTAAGCGTAGTCTATGCACTTGGATCTGTGACCTTTGGGCACTTGATATTCACCCCACCCTCAAACCCACAGCACGTAAGTACACATCTATAAATTACATGTTATATATTATTTATAGTAACGCCTGTCTCCACCTCTAAACTGTAAATTCACTGGGGGCAGGGAATGTGTCTACCCAATCTGTTTTATTCTACTTTCCCAAATGCTTAGTACAGCGCTCTCCACACAGTAAGCTCAATTAACACAGTTGATGATGATGGGTAACTAAAGGCAGAATTCCTCCCTAGCTCTCACTCAGAGCAGATCTAGCAGTTCTGATCTCCTCAGGAGGCTGATGAGAGGAGGAAAGGGAGAGAGGGAGGAGATAGAGGGGCACTGAGAAGGGGACAGGGTGACAGATGGAGGGATATAAGGGGAAAAAAGATATTGGGACAGAGGATATATGAAGGAAAAACCTCTAAGAGGCCAGGCACTTTGCTTTTACATAAAATCCAACAGAAAACCACTACTAAGACAAACCAAACCAAATTAAGTTCTGGTTTCCAGCTATTAAAGCCCTAACGGTCTGCTCTTAGGTCCAGGCTGAGCCCAACTCTCATTACATTTGTTTTTTCAGGGTTTCAGACTGCTGCAAGAGTGCTTCTTCATCGTCTTCTTCAGGGTCTTCCTCTTCAGGATCTTCCTCATCGGACTCGCGGGTCTCCTCCTGCCAAGTGAAAAATCAATTCTGAGGTTGGGCAGGAGGCAGGTTTTTACAGAAATGATGTCTGTGAACCCAAGCCCAAATGGCCCAATTTCCTTCCAGGAAGTGTGGCAGCTTTCTGGCACCAGTCGACCGACCTCGGAGGTAGTGGGTGGCGAAGGTATCCGAAGGTATCTATGTGGGCAGGGAACACGCCAGCCGACTCTGTTGTATTTGTACTCTCCCAACCGCTTTAGTTCAGTGCTCTGCACGCAGTAAGCGCTCAATAAACACCATTGATGATGATGACGATGATGGAACTCTGCAAAAGTCCCTTGGGTTCTCTCCTACTCACCTCCTCGTTGTCGAACACACTGTCATCAGCCACAAGCTGAAATTCCCCAAACTCCTCCTCTTCCTCCTCATCTTCTTCTTCCCTAAAATGCAAACCAATGTGTAAAAAGCATGTGAACATTACTATCATCAATAATAGTATAATTGTATCGCTTTGTGTTTGGCACTGGGGAAGGTGCAAGACGAGCAGACAAGACAGTCTTTATCTCTCTACAGTACTCACAGTCAAAGGCAGGGAGAGTAGATGTCTTATTCCCATTTTCCAGATGAGAAAACCGAAGCCCATAGAGGTTAAGCGGCTTGCCCACGGTCACCCAGCAGTCTAGAATCTGGGTCTCCAGGCTTCCATTCCAGTGCTCTTTCCACTGGACCACAATGCCCCCCAATCAAGTCTTTCAGAGACACCCTTGAGGCCTCCCATTTCCGCTCATCCACATTTTTCTTGGCTGCGCAAGGCTCCTTCCCACAAGAGGCTGAACTTTGGGGGGGGGAGTTAGGACACCAAGACCCCGGGGGTTTGGGCAGGAGCATTAGCACCGAACCTGGCCCTCACCTGTCTGTCGGAAAGGAGCCCGAACAAAGTGCAAGTGCTTCTGCCATCGGATCGTCTGTATCCGGCTCTTTCTCCTGCTTGGAAGACTCGGAACAGGCTGGGGTGGAGGAACCTGCTATCCCAAAGAGCAGAAAGAATCTCTGTTCAAACGACCTCCGGTCTCACAGCCCACTTTGGGGGAAATGATGTGACAGCATTTCTCTTATACGCCAACCTCCTCACTGGATCTCGATCTCATCTGTCTCGGCGCCGACCCCCGCCTAGGTCCTACCTCTGGCCTGGAACTCCCCCCAGCTTTCTGTCTGACAGACCATCACTCTCCCCACCTTCAAAGCCTTATTAAAAGCACATCTCCTCCAAGAGGCCATCCCCTACCTTCCCCTAGGGCCCTGAGGGGAGGAAGGGTCTTTACTGAAATGCAAAGAGGGGCCCAAGATGGCAGGTCCCCACCCTTACCCTGAGAGATGAATTTCCCCGAACAAAGGTTCAGCAGCTCCTCCATATCCTTTTTAGTGTTGTGCCCGAGCGGCGGTTTCTCAGCCTGCGATTTGAACTTCCCCGAGCACAAGTCCAGTAGCTCATCCATGTTGGCATCCATTGCATTCTCATCCATACTAGCCAATGGCAGCCTGTCCTTGGAAGTCTGGTACTTATTCCGGTGATTCCCAACGTTTAAGAACCTAAGAGCATCGTTCTCTGTGTTATCAGTGAGAACCGTCCTCGTTTCCCAACCCTACCCTTCCCTCAGCACCACCTATGCACTTGGCTACCTACCTCTTAATAATAATAATAGTAATAATAATGGTTAGTATTAAGCGATTACTATGTGCCGAGCACTGTTCTAAATGCTGGGGTAGATACAGGGTAATTAGGTTGTCCCATGTGGGGCTCACAGTCTTAATCCCCATTTTACAGATGAGGTAACTGAGGCATAGAAAAATTAAGTGACTTGCCCACGGTCACACAGCAGACAAGTAGAGGAGCCGGGATTCATAATGATGGCATTTGTTAAGCCCTTACTAAGTGCAAAGCACTGTTAGAACCCATGATCTTTTGACTCCCAGGCTTATGCTCTATCCATTATGCCAAGCACTTTGATCTTCACCCCAGCTCCATGGCACTTATGTACATAATTTTATACTTTACTCTTTCCCCTCTGATTTATTTTAATATCTTTAATGTCTGTATTCCCTTTTAGGATTTTTTTTTAATGGTACTTCTTATGCTCTTATTGTTGCCAGGGCCTGAATTAAGCACTGGGTTAGATATAAGATAATCAAGTTAGACATAGTCCCTGTCCCACTTGGGACTCACTGTCTAACTAGACTGTAAGTGCCTTGTGAGCAGGGATCGTTATCTACCAACTCTAATGTTTTGTACTTTACCAAGCACCTCTTACAGAAGTGCTTGATCAATATCACTGATTGATGGATTGATTGATAAGCCAAATCCTCTGCATTGGAGTCAAGCCAACTCCTCACTCTTCCCACCTCCACTGTCAAAATGCGCTCACCATCCTTCATCTACAAGGGGCCCTGCAGCAAAATCGGAGGGTTCACTTCAAAAACAGGGCAGGGGGAAACCTAAACTTCAACCAACGATCGATGGCATTTATTGAGTGCTCGCTAAGTGCTGAACACTGTACTAAGCACTTGGAAGAGCACATCCAAAGCAAGACCCAAGATCCGTGTCCTCAGGGACCTTATAACCTGATTGGGGCAGGGGAGACTGACAAAATTACTCTATCAGAACATTCGGCAAGTTCAGGGGGAGGATTTACTCTTTTCCTGCCTGCCACCCCCGTCTGTCACCCATCAATCTCCACCTCTCTCACTGCCAAGTTCAGTTTCTCATAAGTACCACTTATGAATGGCATTTTCGTTTTACATCACAAAGCTCCTGCATGTTCATTTTGTGCTCATAAATATAATGCTGTTTAAATGTGACAGTTGTGAGATATTATTTAAAGGCCACAGGTATGCCTGCGGTGAGAAAGAATAATGACTCCAGGATACCTGGAGGGGGAAAAAGTATTAAGAATCACTGCCACTGACCTTCAATTTCTAGTGCCTGGAGAATGAGACTTTGTTTAAGCCAACAGGATATATTTTACCAGTGGTCCACCCCCTCCTTTTTCTCTGAGAAATCAACACCAAGTACATATGGAGGGACAGAAGTTAACTTTATTTTTAACAAAATCACCTGGCACCCAACCAGCATTTCTGCCCACAGGAACATAAATGCGACTTACCCATCTGCATCCAACAGTTGGCTCTGGGTGTCATCTTCTAAGCAGAACTGAAACTGGGAATCTCCGGCTCCCAGAAAGAGAGTCTTGGGCTCCGGGGAGGCTGTGTACAGATCCTGGGAATCCTCGATAGGAAGTGAAGGTTCGGACAGCTTTCCTGAACTCTGTCAACAAAACCAAACCAAACAAAAACCGGCCATTTTTCAAAATGTCACCCACGCACGTGACAAAAGCCGAAGCCGTTACTTGAAGCTTTTCATCTCCTTTCAAGAAATGACAGTTGAGTGGGGCAGTGAGAAACATAGAGGGAAGCAAAAACATTTGCGACCCCAGCGCTTAGTACCGTGTGTTGCACCTGGAGGGAGTTTTTAATATTACCTCCAGAAGACAGAATGTGTCTGATTATTGTTATATACCCAAGCGCTTAGTACAGTGCACTACACATAGTAAGCGCTCAATAAATATGATTGAATGAATGAAAGAATGAACAGCAGACTGGTTAAGGGTTTTGGTTGTAACGCTTGAAGAGGAGTGTTTCTGATTTCCCAAGATCCTCCGTGGCTGGCATGAAGTCACAGCACGAATACAAAAAATGGTGGGCAACTTTTTATTTAAAAATGTCCAGAATCAGGAAGTTCCCCCCCGCTTGCCCGAAAAAAAAAGAAGAAACCTCTCCTCTCTTACCTTGGAAGCTGAGCTGATAAAACTCGTTCTAAAGAAGCCCGGGGAGGGCGACCTGAACCCCCCCATCGCAGGGAGGAAGCCGGCCCGCCCTGGCTGCTTGTTACAAGGCTGATAGCACGGAATCATGGAGCCAATCAACTCAAAGCTGCTGTTGTGGCTGCTCTCCTTTGTCGGCAACGAACATGAATCATCTTCTTCTAGAGAAAGAGAAACGGCTCTTAAGGGTGGGTTTGTTTTGAGCCGCCAAGAGTTGAGAATTAAAGCTGTCAGGTACAATTCACAGGGGCTCCATTCAAATTCCATGCTCTGATATGTTCAGGGAAGGTAAATTCTAGGGTAAAGCTTCATGGCACTAAAACCAATCAACGATCACAGGATGTCAACTCCAAACCCAACTAAGCTGGGTTTGACCTCTTAAAATTTCTCAATTGATCCAGAAAATGCCAACAGGTGTAGCCTTCCAAAAGAGCAGTGTAGGGAAGTTTGGAGTAATCAAGATCCTGACCAGCTGGCCTCCAAGAGCTGGCCATAGCCAGATGAAGTAAAAAATCATTAAAAAATCGCTAACTGGGTTAAATCATGATACCTGCGTTTCAGAAAATCGAGATCCCGCTCTTGATAAGAGAACATTTTGGAGAGAGAACTGCAGAATGGGCATCTAACTCCTCTTTTAACATTAAGTTCTCTAAATGGGAAGCATTGTGGCCTAGTGGAAAGAGCCCAAGACTGAGAGGACTTGGGTTCTAATCCCGGCTCTGCCACTTGCCTGCTGTGTGCCGTTGGGAAGTTCGTTTAACTTCTCTGTGCTTCAGAGTTTCCTCAACTGTCAAATGGGGATTCAATGCCTAACTCTCTCTCCTACTTAGACTGTAAGCCCATGTGGAACGGGGACTGTGTCTGATCCATTTAATTTGTAGCTATACCAGCACTTCCGGTGGTGCTCGACATGTATTAAGCACTTAACAGATGCCATAATAATAATAATATTGATGATGATGATACAATAGGGTTCACACCACCTGATGGAAGTGATTCTGGAGGGGAGATATCAACCTCCTTTAAAAGTACTAAAAAACCTGTAGTCCAGAGGGAGACCATGAAAGAACAGCTAGCATCTTACCTAGTTTGCTAGATCTTTTTCCCGATCCTTCACTGGTTTCACATTTTTCTTCAGCAGAGTATCTACAAAATTAAAAAAGAAAAAAGGAAAAAGCCAAAGATAGGATTCAATTTATCTGGAAGGAACACACTGGTCCATTTAGAAAGGGTTCCCCTCCGTACAGAATGCCATACCCCATCTTAGAAGAATTGTCCTTAAAGAGCAGCAATGTCGACTCTGATGTGGCAGGTTTGGGAACAGAACCACAATCGATGGAGCTGCCAACCTCTCTGCTGCTGTTCAGGGTGCTCTGAAAGGTGTCTTTATCTTCCTCTTCCCCCACTTTGTCTTCTGCCTCTTCATCACCCAAAAGGAACTCTGCCATCTTTATGGGAGAAGAAGGAAAAAACAGAAAACACCCAAACAATTTGCTAAAAGATATAGTGCTGTTTGCTCCAAGTAACATCATTTTCGATCCTAGAGCGAAACCCGGAATCAGGGATCTGGCTAGACCCTGGACATCTTGGCTGATGGGAAGAAAAATCCGACATATTTCTAGCGCTTGAATTTCAGCTCTGGTTGATAGGGAAGGACAAAGATTCTCCCTGCCTTAAAAAGAAACCAAATCTTAAAAAAGGGTAACAATGGGTAAAAACCCATTGTTCAGGGCAGAAGAGTCCAGGTCTCTCAACTGGGCTAAACTGGAAAGCAGCATGGCCTAGTGGAAAGAGCACGAGCTTGGGAGTCAGAGGACCTGAGTTCTAATCCCAGCTTTGCTACTTATCTGCTATGTGACCTGGGAAAGTCACTCAACTTCTCTGTGCCCCAGTTACCTCATCTGTAAAATGGGGACTAAGATTATGAGCCCTAAGCGGGACAGGGACTGTGTCCAACATGATTTGCTTGTATACACCCCAGCACTTAGTACAGTGCCTGGCACATAGTAAGCACTTAGCATATACCACAATTATTATGTAGTCTGTGCACTTGGCTCTGTGACCTTCGGGTATTTGATATTTGACCAACCCTCAACTCTGCAGGACTTCTGTACATATCTTTAAATTATATATTATAATTAGTTATCTATACTTATGTCCGCCTCCCCCTCTAGGCTGTACGTCCATTATGGGCGGGGAACACGTCTGCTAATTCTGTCAAATTATATTCCCCCCAGTGCTTAATATAGTGTTCTGCACATACTAAGTGCTTAATAAATACCTCTGATTGACAGATTGATTGAGAGGAAGAAAGCTGCCCTCCCTTTCAACAATCATATATCTCCCCAGCAAGCAGGTCCGATAGGAACGGAGAATGTCTGACACCAGCTCGTCTCCCCCAAACCCTAGGGCCTTCCTTTGCGATCTCTATGAGCCAGCTACACCTCCACTTTTTGAGACTTGGCTCCCAGGCTTAATAAAGGTTGATTTTGAGCCCAGAAGTTGGGTTTCATAAGGTGGAGTTTCAATAATAATAAGGAATTTGTTAAGCACTTACAATAGGCCAACCACTGTACTAAACAATGGGGTAGACACAGTTCCTGCCACACCTGAAGCTCCTAATCTAAGAAGGAGGGAGAACAGGTATTAAATCTCCATTGGACAGATGAGGAAACTGACGCCCAGAAAAGTGAAGTGAGTTGCCCAAGGTCACCAGGCAAGCAGGTTGCAGAGACGGGATGAGAACTCAAGTCACCTGAATCCCAGGCCTCGCCGCTAAAAAAAAGTCTTAAGCAGCAGGAGGTTTAATTTGGCCATGACTAAGGCACCTGCCCGCTGCAGAGCAGCCTCGATAGTAACTTTTCCCTCTCCAGCGTCAACAAGTCAGCCATCAGCGGAAATGGGACCCAGAGTCTATAGCTTCTCTCAGTCTGGGCAGCTAGAGTTTCTCGAGTAACTGAGCATGCTCATTATCTTCCCTTGGCAATGCTCCAGGGCTAATATCACAGGCAAGTTTCATTTTCTCTCTTTCCCTGGTTAATCACGGCTTAGTCAGCACACATTAAAAAAGTGACAAAATGATGCAACTGCTGCAGAGACCTCCTGATTGGCTTCTTCCTCTTCCTCCTCCTCCTCCTCTGCCGCCGCCGCCGCCTCCTCCTCCTCCGACTCATCTGTCATCTCCTCTTCTTCCTCTTCCTCCTCCTCGAATCCATCTTCGTTGTCCAGCTTAAACAGGGCCTGGCGCTTCTGGCGTTCCTCCAGCCTGCGGAGTTTCATGGCTTCCTGCAGCTTTGCTTTCAGCACTTGTAGTTTTTCACCTAGGCAGGGAGGAATACATGAATACATTAGCCCCACCACAATGAATCCTTGAACTTAACTGCCTCAAGCATATGCTGGCTGAAGAAACTACATGCACACATTCACGCTCACCCCCACATCTACGTTTCAGCAAGACTGGGGTTTTAGTTTGAAAAAGATGGTTTGGTAGATTGGGCTGTAGCCAAGGATGTCTTCTTGGACTCTTCGTAGTCCACGTATTGGGCTAAGGCATTGAACTATGGGGGGAAAAATATAATGGATTCTTAGGGACAGAAGGAGCCCTGGGGCTTAGCTGATTATCCTTGCTGACTTCTCGCCTACCTCCTCCCTCTGGCCTGGAATGCCCTCCCTTTTCAAATCCGACAGACAATTACTCTCTTCACCTTCAGTGCCTTATTAAAGGCACATCTCCTCCAAGAGGCCCTCCCTGACTAAGCCCTCCTTTCCTCTTTTCCCATTTCTACTCACCCTGACTTGCTCCTTTTACTCATTACTTCCCCACAGCCCCACATCACTTAAGTATATATCAATCAATCGTATTTATTGAGCACTTACTGAGTGCAGAGCACTGTACTAAGTGCTTGGGAGAGTACAATACAACTGAATCAGCAGATACATTCCCTGCCCAGAATGACCTTACAGTCTAGAGCATATATCCGTAATTTACTTATTTACATTAATGTCTGTCTCCCCCTCTAGACCGTAAGCTCGTTGAGGGCAGGGACATATACATACACATAATATATATATGTCATATAGCTGCATTTTACTCCCCCAAGTGTTTAGTAAAGTATTCTGCACACAGTAAGGGCTCAATAAATACAATCGATTGAATGATTGCTTCATTGAACCCCAAGCTTCTAGACTCTCCCTAAAATACATGATGGGATGATGGTTTATCTAGTCCCAATAGATTATGTTCAGTATCTATTATGTACAAACCACCATACTAGGTGCTTGGGGAAGGTACAAGAAAAAGATGCCATCCCTGCTCCTGAAAAGAGGGAAACAAGGACACGCAAACTGCCAACTAGAAAATGAGAAGAGTGAAGGAGGAGAAATAAACACAAACAACGAAAAAAAGGATCAATGTGTGTCCCGGTAGCTGATGGGATGGCCCAGCTGGGAAGGTGATGGAGGGTTAGTCAGGGAAGACTTCCTAAGACTTCCAAAAAGAGGAGGGATGAAGCTTGCGTTTGTGGTTTTTACTAGACTGTAAGATCCTTAAAGGCAGGGATCTTGTCTATTAACTCTCAGCGTGGCTCACTGGAAAGAGCACGGGCTTTGGAGTCAGAGGTCATGGGTTCAAACCCTGGCTCTGCCACTTGCCAGCTGTGTGACTTTGGGCAAGTCACTTAACTTCTCGGTGCCTCAGTTCCCTCATCTGTAAAATGGGGATTAAGACTGTGAGCCCCACGTGGGACAACCTGATTCCCCGGTGTCTACCCCAGCGCTTAGAACAGTGCTCGGCACATAGTAAGCGCTTAACAAATACCAACATTATTATTATTATTATTATTATTATTAACTCTCACTGCATTGTATTCCCCCAAGCGCTTAGATCAGCCCTCTGCACACAGTAGGTGCTCAGTGGGGTTGGTGATGCTGAGGAGAGAAGATACTTTGGGTACAGGGGAAAGGCATGAGCAGTGGGGCAGAGGCAGGAGAGTTGAGAGCAAGAAACTCTCTCCTCAAGAGCGAAAATCTACCCACTAATTCCACTGAGTGTCTGACCCCGAAGTTTAAGTTGTTCAGTGCTTGATGTTGCACATTATCTCTTTTGAAGCAACTTCAACCCCTCTCCCTTTGTTCCAATCTCAGGGGAAGGTCAAAAATCTTCACTCCTCCATCCGGTGACCACGGTCCCGGTCCGTCAGGTCTCTAACTTTCTTCTCTTTTCCCTGAGAACTGGGGCTCTCATTCATACTAACCAATGTGACCCAATGTCACCGACTGCATCATTTCAGGCGGCATGAAATCACCAACAGTTAACCAAACAAAGTCCCAAAAAGATTGGCCACAGCTGGACGCGAAGAGAATCCCAAAGGAAAACCGAGCTCGGGGCTGGCCTAGCCCGGTCAATCCATCGAAGGCCAACAGCTAAGGAGGGAGGAGGTACCTGGCTTCCCTTGGACCTGCCCATCCAGATTTTCGGTCGCCAAGGTCACCGGCACGACGTCTGCCTTGAGTTCCTCTTTGCCGTCTGCACCCGCCTCCTTCACGATGATGCTCAGATTCACCTTCCGTTCGGCGGTGGGCTTGGTGGTGGGGTGGGTGTGCTTCCAGAAACGCTCCTTCAAGGCTTCTAGCTCTGAAAGGAAACCCCAACCCAGGCTCAGTTCTCCCAGCCTCCACGGAGCCAACCCAACATCCAGAAACCAGTAAGAAAAAGGACAGCTCGAAGAATTTACCAAGGAAATACCAATAAACCTCTTGGCGTCAATGTATAAAGAGGCACTGTGGCCTAGTGGATAGGGCGTGAGACAGAGTCAGAAGGACCTGGGTTCTAACTCTAGCTCTGCCACTAGTCTGCTGTGGGACTTTGGGTAAGTCGCTTCACTTCTCCGGGCCTCATTCTCCCTCAGCTGTAAAAAGGAGACTAAGACTTGGAGCCCTATGTGGGACAGGGACTGTGTCCAACTTGATTAACTTGGGTCTACCCCAGAGCTTAGAACAGTGTCTGGCCCATAATAAGCACTTAACAATTACCATTAAAAAAACAACTGTGGCAACTGTTTTTGGTTTCCGCCTAAATTAGTACCTGCCTCGGCCGAGAGTTTCCCCTCAAGACAGTAAAATAATTTGGAGGAAGTTATTCACTAGAAACTTAAGGCTCACTGTCAAACCAAAAACTTCACAAAGGGGAGGCACATTATGTTCTCCATGGAGCTCAACTCTACCAATCTAATAAATGACCAGGAAACTGCATAGACCATTCTCAATTATTCAGGGCAGACTGGCCAGGTGGTGGATTATCCAGGCCCCTGGTTCTCCTCCTTTCTGGCTCCAGCCGTTAGCCATTCCCCTGCTCACTAGTATCTTAGAGAAGCAGTGCAGCCTAGTGGAAAGAGCATGGGCCTGGGAGTCACAGGCTCTGGATTCTAATTCAAGCTCCACCACTTGTCTGTTGTGTGACCTTGGGTAAATTATTTAACTTCTCTGTGCCTCAGTTTCTTCATCTGTAAAATGGAGATTAAATCCTACTCCCTCACACTTAGACTGTGAACCCCATGTGGACAGGGGCTATGTCAAACCTGATTATCTTCTCTCTACTGCGGTGATTAGCTCAGTGCTTGGCATACATTAAATGCTTAAAAACCATTATTATTACCGTTATTATCATCATCATTGCCCCCAAATCAATGGGCATAGCAATGTGTTAGCAGCACAGCTACAGGTTTGTTAGGGAAAGATGGGAAACCATTTGCAAACAAGAAGTTTTTCAATTATCTGTGTAGTTCCCTCATCCAGGCTGCCTCTGTCCCCAGGCCCTTGGATAATTGAGAGCTGGCTGAATTTGGAAACTTAAATAAAAGGGAAAACCAATGCTGGAGAAAGGGAGGCTGGAAAGCATTACCTCTGTTGACTTCGGGTCCCTCGAGAGTCACATAGGAATCTTCGTCGGCACCGAGGCGAGGTTTGATGGAAAGGTCCACTCCCAGCTGCTGAAGTTTGTCCCGGGTGAACTTTCTTACTTTGGGGGGGGCAACGGGCAGCATTACTGGGGTTTGCAGTCCGGCCCCTTCTGGTTCCCCACCTCCTCTCTCTGAGTCTTTCGGGCCTTCCTTTCCCGCTGCCCCTCCGGCCTGTGCTGGCTCAGAGTCTCCTGTGCTGTCGGAACTGGATTTCCGCTGCCCCGCCGGGTCAGCCCCAGGGACTACCACGTCATCGCTCTGCCTCTGCTCCTCGTGACTTCCCACCACCGGATCCTCTGAGGCAGGTTCATCCACGCTTGGAGTGACCTCAGACACTCTGGAAAGTGAAGGGGATTGACTACTATCCGCTTCCGAACCCCGGTCGTTCTCCTGGTTAGGCCCGCTGGCCTGGTTGTCGGGGCGGCTCTCGCTTGCGTTTTTCGCTTCTGAGACTTCTTCACTGAGGCCCGGCAGATACTGAGCTGACCTGGGGAAAGAGAGAGTTAGTCCAAGCGTGGTGTATTCTCTCAGTTCTGGGCACATTATGGTCAGGGGTGGAGTCCAATACCCAACAATTACACAGTGGGAGAAATGGCCTCGGGCAGTTCCAACTTTGTTAAAATTAATTTGCCGACAGCATAACCTCCCTGAAGGTCCTTTCACCTATGAAATTATTCCCACCAAGCTTGTTCCAGGCTTCTTGGTCTAGGGGTGTGATTCTCACTTAGGATGCAAGAGGTCCCGGGTTCAAATCCCAGTTTAGCCAAATACTTTAGGGAAGCAGCATGGCCTAGTGGAAAGAGCACAGGCCTGGGACTCAGAAGGCCTGGGTTCCAATCTCAAGTCTGCCACTGGTCTGCTGTGTGACCTTGGGCAAGTCACTTTACTTCTCTGTGCCTCAGTTACCTTGTCTGTAAAATGGGGCTTGAGACTGGGAGCCCTCTGTGGGACAGGGACTGTGTCCCATCTGATTATCTAACCCAGTACTTAGTTCAGTGCCTGGCACATAGTAAGCGCAGAACAAATACAGTGATCCACTATAGATCAATCAAAAATGCCTATGCGGAAAATCTAAGAGAGCACAGTAGTAGACACAGGGCACTGCAATTAATCTTTCGCTAATGACAGTTAGCATCTTGCTACATCTGGTGTCGAGCATTAACCTCTGAACTTATACCAAACAGGCACTGGATTCAGGACAGTGGGGAGGAGACACAAAACTGAAGACAGAAACAGAGGTTAACGTCCAAGTGCCATCTCAGGGCTGTCTCCAATCAACCAAAGCAACCCATCCTAAGTTTTCTACTCTTTCCACTCCTAAGCTGCGGGTGTTCGAAGGGTGGAAGAACTGAGGGGTTCACTTCTTGCATCCTGACTCCACAGCTAGCATGTTTTGTTTGGTTCTGTTTTGCTTTCCTGTCTGTCTCCCCTATTTAGACTGTGAGTCCATTACTGGGTAGGGACTGTATCTGTTGCCGAATTGTACATTCCAAGCGCTTAGTACATAGTAAGCGCCCAATAAATACGACAATGAATGTATGAATGGTGGAGGAAAGTTCAGTCCCAAGTGATAGAGTCTTACTTCAGGAGTGCCATCGCGTTTCCTTGGCAAGCAGGTCTAGGTCTGCGTTTGAAGAAGTCATGGATGGTTTTGTTCTCAGGCATGTGGTACGGGAGGGAGAGAGAAGATTCTACGGAAGAAGAATCGGATTGAAGTGTAAATTGGAGGCTGAAGCATGGAGCCGAAGCAAAATTCCCCTGGAGTTTAGTTAAAGTGCAGCGAGTATCTCAAACAAGACTGGGAATCTGCCCATGGATTCGGCCTGAGAACAGAGAGTCCACCATTTCTAGAACCTCCTCCTCAACACGATGTCAGACACAGGAAGGACTACAGAAGGGATTTACTCGTATTTACTGAGTGTTTACTGTATACAGAGCACTATATTAAGCATCTGGGAGAATACAATAGATTTAGTAGACATGATCTTTTCCCGCAAGAAGCTTATGGTCTATTTTGTACTAAGTGCTTGGGAGAGTACAATAGACTTAGTAGACAAGACCCTTGCCCTCAAGAGTCTTACAGTCTACTTTATGCAGGGTATTGTACTAAAGCACTTGGGAGAGTTCACTAGAGTTAGAAGATATGAGCCCTGCCCTCAAAGAGAAGAAAAGCCAAGATTCCGAGTAGGAAAGGCACACAAATACCCCATTCCGAGGAAAGAAGTGTGCCCAAGTAGGGAGAGAAATCCTTGTTGCCCGGGGAGGGACATATTTAATTTTTGGCGAAACCTAGTGCCGATTTCAAGCTGTGGAGGCCCTCGAGTGTCAGAATCGGCATGGGGGGAGGTGTCAGAACGAGGTAATCCTTTTGGAGAGGACAGACGATCAGATCTTGGCTAAAACTTGCCAACCATCAGACCATCAATCAGCTCAAGCTCGAATGACAGCCCGCCCGTTGAAACAGCACATCAAATATGCTGGCTAGAGACCCAGATCCCACCCCTTGGACTTCCTTGGCAACGTAGGCATGTTCGGTCCCACGATTCCCGGCCCTTGTGGTGAGGCGTAGCTTTACCTCGAACGAGGCGCTGGGTCTCACTGTGCAGTCGTTTCATGGCCTCTTTACTTAACTTGGCGGCCTTCCTCTCCTTAAAGAGAAACAAGACACGGTGATGGTAAAGTCCAGAAAGGAAAACGTACCTCATCCCTAGTTTCCTCCTGTGGAGGAAAGTGGGAAAGGGGCTGGGAGAATGAATGGAAGACACTTCAGGCAGGCAGCCTAGCCAAAGAAGGCTGAAATTTAGGGGGCAATGAGAATGGAAAAAGGAGGTGTGATGCCGCCCCATCTCACCTTCCTCTTGGGTCCTTTAAATGAGGACTCACTTTCCTCAGCCAGTGGGAGTTCCCCCTCAAAATTCAGCTCCTTGTTCTAAAAGAGAAGAGAGCACAAGGATTAGAAGCCCAAATTCTCACTAGGACTTGGGCAGCAGCGAGTCCTACCGGACAGAGCCTGGGAGTCAGAGGATCTGGGTTCTAATTCCAGCTCTGCCACTTGCCTGCTCCTGTGTGACCTTGGGCAAGTCACCTGACTTCTCTGGACCTCAGCTTCCTCATCTGTATAACGGGGGTTCTACACCTGCTCTCTCTCCTATTCAGACGGAGAGCCCCATGTCCATGTAAAACAGGGACAACGTCTGACCTGATTATCTTGTATCCAGCCGGGGTTTAGCACAAAGTAAGAGCTTAACAAATGCCATAATAATAATAATAATAATAATATGTGCTAAGTGTTTACCATGTGCTAAGCACTTGCATGGATATAAGATTGTTATTATTAGTATTACTTGGGTTTCAAGTCTGCTTTCTTCATTCATTCAATCCTATTTATTGGGTGCTTACTGCATGCAGAGCACTGTACTAAGCACTTGGGAGAGTACAATACAACAATAAACAATGAATGAATGAACAGACACATTCCCTGCCCACAATGAGCTCACAGTCTTTGCCCAGAGACCCCAGTGAAAGGAGCCTGGGAGCAGAGCTGCTTAAAAGGAAACCAAAGAGTGGTTTAAGGGGGTTTGACAACTGGCCCTCCAAGTCCCCCTCCCCACTTCACTGTCCAATCTCTTCAATGCCTAGAACACACACCCAGAAGCAAGAATTCCACAGCTAAACTAGCAGTGGCTCCTCAGGATTTTCTCCCCTTCAACATCTTCTGGGTTTTCCTCCTCAAGAGGCTTTCAAGAACCAGAGGAGCCCAAGAGGGAAGTCTGCCTGATTCTAAGGAAGACACAGATACAGACTCTCCCAAACTGCTCTCCTCTCCTAATCCCGCTCCTCCAAGACTCTCAGTGTTTTCTCAAGGCAAAAAAAGAATGGAAAAAGACACTTGAAATCTGTTTGAGGCAGTGTAAACTTCAATACGCTGCCTCCAATGTGTCATTCCAATTTGACTCTCTTTTGAATGATCAAATTGATTGTGGTTTGGGATGTGCGGCTTACACACTAAACCGTCGAGATGCCTGAATGACCAGTCTTCCTCATGGGAATTTTTTTTTCGTAAGCATGAACAGCGACTGCTGTCAGTCGGGCCTAACACACAGCACTTGAGCACTAGTTTCAAACAAGATAACTAGTCTTTCACCTACTCAACAGTTTCCAAAACTAAGAGGAGTTGAAAAATCTATATCAATCAGCATGCCATGCATTCATTTGTAAAACAAAAAGCAAGTCAAAGGCTGCTGCTGTATTCAAGTTAGCTAGTAAGTGATAAGAGTTTACTAACCTGGTGCTTTTTCAACTTGTCTCTCATAGCAGCCCGGATTGAGTCCAAGGATTCTTCATCTTCCAGGGGGGAATCATTTTCCTCTTCTAACCCAGTCTCAAAAAGGTCTTTGTCAGCCAGAAGACAGCCACTATCATTCAACTGTGGCTTCCCATTTTTCTCCTGAGTAAGGCCACAGAAAAGTCAGAACAGAGAAAAGATGGAATCTGCTCATTCCTAAATTTAATATTGGGAATGGTCTACTGCCAACTGGGTGATCAGTTATCAATCAGTGGTTTTTACTGGGTGTTTACTGTGTGCAGAGCACTATGCTAAGTGCTTGGGAAAGTACAAAAAAAAAACACAGCTGGTAGACATGATACCTGTCCACTGGGAACAGATGGTCTACAGGTGACGTTCGGACAAGTTTGTAAAAGGGCCAGGGGAGGTGGGGTTGCGTGAGCCAAGGTAGATATATAAGGTCTAATACTGCATTCCTTTGTGAAGGTTGAAGCCTTGTTGATACAGGAAGCTGTCCAAAATGCAGTTAGGGATGAATCGAAAAGTGCCACTTTTTGAAAAGGGATGGAAACTCCTGAGCTGAACAGGACAGAATTTGGCTCAGTGACCGGGACTGAGTCACAAAAGCTATGTCTTGGGAGGAAAAACACCTCTTTTGGAATTCACCGCCTGCTCTGGGGCAGCAAAGGGCCTGTAGTACCTAAATTATTTAGGATTTGGATGACGGGGGGAGGATTGTGAGTAATTTCAAATCTTACATGAAAGCAGAGATTCATCCAAAGGTGGGGTCTCAGCTCAAGGACTTGGGGTGCAAGGGAGAGGTAGGAGAGAGTAAAGCTCTAAACCCAACTTGGCAAAGCATGAGAAATGTTCTTCAAAGACATACCTCCTTTTTGGTTTCTTTTTTTTTCAGCTTTCGAACGGTTTCCATTTTCTTCGCCTCTTTCTCTAGCCTCCTCTTTGATTTCCCTTTCACTCTGCCTCCTGCTGCTTCTTGAATATTGCGCCTGGCCTTTCTGGATTTTCTCTTTCCCACCCCGGGCAAGTCCAGTGATTTTTCAGGAGGGGAGCCCAACTCCGAGGCATCATTGGCCGATCCGGATTTCACCGAAGGTTCGAAGTTTTCTTGACGTAGAGGTTCCCCGGGGTCGCTCTCATCACTGTCAGCCAGGGCTTGGAAAATCCTTCTGGCTCTTCGGGTGTTTTCTGCATAAACGTTCTCCTTTTCCTCCTCTTCGCTTACCCCCTGGATGGACACCAGATCTCTCTTCTCGAGAGATGAGCCACGGTCATCCTCTTCACTGTCACTATCCTGCAGCACCTTCTTGCCTTTTGGTTTCTTACTCACAAAAATCTCCTCATCGGAATCTGAGGGAAACACAAACCCGTGAGAAAACGATCCTCCATCATCTGGGCTTTCCTCCCCCGTCCCCCAAACACATACGTTAACTCAGAGGGATCATTAATATACCGTGTCAAATAAATGGAGCATAGAAATACATTAGCCTGTGAAATCTAGCAAACACCACTGAACCATCACTATTATACAGTGGATCAAATTGAGTCTATATTTAAAACCCACATTTTTCCCAGCATAACATAATTGCCTCATATTGAGAAATGTAATTATCCATGCTTTGGGGAACTGTTGAACATAGAAAACAATTCTAATCCTTGGCGTGGCAGTCATAAAATTTCATCTTGCAAATTGTAAGAGTCACTAGTGCCATGCCGGTTATATTTTAGTCTGAATTAATTAACTTATATTTTTCACAACATTCCAAACAATTCAGGAGTTTCTGCTCAGGAAATGGAAGGTAAAAAGGACTCTTCCAGGAAGCATTGTTTTCAGGTCAATAGAGAGAGGAATTGACCCTCTAGACTGTATACTCATTATGGGGAGGGAACTGTCTACCCACTCTGTTATCATGTTCTTTCCCAAGTGCTTGGTACAGTGCTCTGCACACAGTAAGTGCTCAATAAATACCATTGATTGATCCCAATATATCTAGCCTGTAAGCTCACTGAGGGCAGGGAATGTGTCTGTTTATTGTTGTATTGTACTCTCTTAGTACAGTGCTCTGCACACAGTAAGTGCTCAATACAAATGAATGAATGAATTAATTAATAAGGTGAGCATTTGGGGGTTTTAGTCCGGAAACAGAAGTTAGTCAACATCACAAACCTCTATCATTCAGGGGAGCCATTGCTTTCCTGGAGAGTCCCGGAGAATCTGTTTCACAGCTGCCTTGCCCACTGTCTGAATCATCGTGCGTTTCGACCGGTAAATCCAGTTTGGGATCTTCAACTTCTCGATGAATCTAGAAAAAAATTCAATATTTCCTTAATGTCCTGACGAAGACTTTAAGCTCCTTGTGGGCAGGGAATGTGTCTACCAACTGTGTTGTACTGGACTCTTCCAAGATTGTAGTACAGTGCTCTGCATACAGTAAGCACGCAAAAAATTCCAGTGATTGACTGACTGAAAGCTATAGTGACAAAAATCGCAAAGGTGACTCAAGATTTTATGGCTGTCCCGAGACTTTGGAAAAGGTCTAGCTGCAGGAGTAACATTTAACACCCACTTGGTGCGGTGCATTGATCTAAGCACTTGTCAGTCAGCCAATTGTATTTATTGAGTGCTTGGGAGAGTACAATAATAATGATGGTATTTTGTAAGCGCTTACTCTGTGCCAGGCACTGTAATAATAATGTTGGTATTTGTTAAGTGCTTACTATGTGCAGAGTACTGTTCTAAGCACTGGGGTAGATATAGGGTAATCAGGTTGTCCCACGTGAGGCTCACAGTCTTAATCCCCATTTTACAGATGAGGGAACTGAGGCACAGAGAAGTGAAGTGACTTGCCCACGGTCATACAGCAAACAAGTGGTGGAGGCGGGATTAGAGCCTGATTTCCAGGTCCAGGCTCTATTCACTACACCATGCTGCTTCTCTAAAGGTATAACAGTAATCAGACCTATTCCCAGGCAATAATTAGTTTACAGTCCAGAGGGGGAGACAGACACTAACTTGGAAAGTAGAGCATAAAGAAGTGACCCTTATCCTGGGCAGAGAGAGCTTACATTCCAAAAACAGCTATAACTACAGAGGTTCAACAATTAAGAGGAGATTTGTAAATGGGTGCTCAGGAGGGTGCGAATACAGTCATAAAAGTCCCTGAATATGGTATAATGAAGTGTGAACCAGGTCTGCTTAACCTCTGTGACCTAGACTGGACAGAAGGGAGAAAACGACATGCCAAGTACACGGAACATGGAAAGAAGGCTTCAATAACTCCCATAAGCAAGTTGGATTTATCTCTCCATGGCTCCAAACATTGCTTTACCAAGTCAGCAGCACAGTTTTAAAACTAAAAAGTTAAAGCTCATCGATTTTAGTCCCACTCCTGCCATTCTCCCTCTGAGTAGGAGTAATAATAGTGATATTTATTAAGTTATCTAAGGTGATCCTTGCCCCACAAGGGGTCACAGTCTAAGTAAGGGGGAAGGTAGATAGAGAGAACAATGAAAGAGAAGTTCTGAATAGGCTGTAAATGAAACAAACCAAGAAAACAATGCAACAATATGTAAATTAAACAGTTCTTGGAGAGAGAATCCTCTAACTCCTCACCACTCCAAGCAAAAATCCTTACTACGTACACAACAGACTAAAAATCTAAGGTAAGCTTCCACCGAGGGATCACTGTAGCAGTGGGTATCTGTTTCGGGCATACCTTTGCCCCTTAGATTGACTGGCACTCTTCTGGGCACCTTTCACACCTGACCTCACCATTACTGCAGCATGGATCAGAAATTCTTCCATCTCTGACCAGCTTGCCTGCCCGAACTCCCTTCGAATCCCAGATCACAGCCCTCCCCATCTTCAAAGGCATCCAGAAAAAACTCCCTTTGATCAAACGATCAGTAGTATTTTCTGAGCGCCAACTGTGGGCCTGAGAGAATAAAATATATTCTGCTGTCCAGGAGCTCACACTCTAGTGGGGAAAACGGTCACAAAATAAACTACAGGTAGGGGAAGCAACTGAGTTTAAAGATATCCACCCCAGCGCTTAGTTCGGTGCCTGGCACATAGTAAGCATTTAACAAAGAACACAATAATTGTTATTATTATATCTGTAAGTGCTAGGGGGGTTTGTGGTGAGACCCTATACGTTCATTCATTCAATCGTATTTATTGAGTGCTGTGTGCAGAGCACTGAACTAAGCACTGTGGTCTCAAGTACATAGTAAGTGCTTAAACAGAATATATGTCAATATGCACAGATGTTTCACAGGCAGGTAGGGGTGAATAAGTGATAAGGTGAAGATCTGGAAGCTTGAAGAGAAAAAAAATTAATAAGGGGAAGCTTTCTAGAGGAGATGGGAATTCAGAAGGGTTTTGAAATAGGGAGATGTGGGCTCACAGATTTGAAGGGAAAGAGTTTTCCAGGCAAAAGGAAGTGCAGCAGTAAAGGGTCAGAGGTAGGAGAGATGCGAACTAGGCATGTGGAGTATGAACTGGGGTGTGGTGAAAAAAGAGTGGATAATAAAAAGCAGAAGATTGATAAAGTTGTTTAAAGTCAATGGGCAGCAGTTTCTGCTTGATGAGGGGAATCACTCCATCAGTCGATGGTATTTACTGAGCTCATTGTGGGCAGGGACTGTCACTTTTTGTTTCTGTATAGCACTTTCCCAAGTGCTTAGTGCTTTGCACACAGTAATCTCTTAATAAATACAATTGATCGAACGAATGAATGTACCAAGAGCTTGGAAGAGTGCAATACGGCAGAATTAGCAGACACTTTCCCTGCCCATAATGAGCTTGCAGTCCAGAGGGACAGAATGAGTGAACAATGAAGGCTTTCATGCCTGCACGATGACGTTCCAGCAAAACGATCCCTGGGGCCGAGGAGATTATAAAGTAGAAAAAGGAAAGGTTGGAAGTAAGGAGACCCATGACGCTGAGTTCCCCAGTGACCAGGGGTCGTGTCACCCCAAAAGTCATCCTTAACATTTACATGCATGTAACCATTCTTAATATTATGTAGTCATTTAGTTATTTATTTCATTACAGCCGAATTATGCTTTTTCCTCCCGTACCTACCGTGGGGGGACAATTTCTGTCCGCACGTCTCTCATTTTACTGCTAACTCATTGAGATAAAAGGATCCGTGCCTTTTATTTGGATTGTGCACTCCCAGGCGCTTAGTACGGTGTCCCGCACCCAGTAGGTGTTCAGCAAATTCTACTGCATGTTCGAAGGCCCACTGGACACAGCGTCCTGGGGAGAGGCTTCCTGTTAGGGGGCACAAATTGGGCAGCATCTGCCTCCCCTTTGCCCCTTTCCCTGCTCTGCCACTTGGCAGCCTTGTGACTGTGGGCGAGTCACTTAACTTCTCTGTGTCTCATCTGTAAAATGGGGATGAAGACTGTGAGCCTCACGTGGGCTCACCTGATGCCCCGGTATCTCCCGCAGCGCTTAGAACAGCGCTCTGCACATGGTAAGCGCTTAACAAATACCCACTTAAATGCTCTGTGCCTCAGTTCCCTCCTCTGTAAAATGGGGGTGAAGACTGTGAGCCTCACGTGGGACCCCTGGTGACCCTGTATCTCCCCCAGCGCTTAGAACAGTGCTCTAAGTAAGCGCTTAACAAATACCAACATTATTATTAAGAGGAATTGTGAAAAAGGGCTCTGCCAAGAGGAAAGCCCAAACAAGCCACTGCACCAATAAGAGGGGCCTGAGAAAGGGCAGGCCTTGCAGTCTTCACCCCCACCGGGCCCAGGATGCAACGACCAAAGCCGGTCCCCCCCGAAACATCCCGCTCGAAAGGACTCCGCCGCCGGGATGCCAAAAGGGGCAGCTTCTGCGCCAGGACTACGAATCCCAGCATGCAGTGCGTCCCCCAGGGCCGGGCAGGGGAAGGGTTTCCCGGGCAAAATGGGATTCCCCGAAGCTCTGGAGACCCCGCGGGCAAAGCCCCGACGTGGTGTCCGATGGGTCTGCCTGGGGGGAGGGGGGGGGCAGAGGGCACGGGCGGCCAACGCCATGCCCTGGGCCTCTCTGCCCGGTGGGCACGCGCCGCGGTGCATTCTGGGATTTGTAGTCTTTCCCCCCATCCTTGTAGTTCCTCTCGCCCTGGCGTTGGACGCTGACTTCCCCCATCCCCGACTCACCTCGGGCTCTCCCACGCCGGCCATGGCGCCTGCTGGCCCGAGCGCGCCGCCGAGGATGGCCCCTGGCCTCCGCTGGCCGCTCCCCGAGCCGCCGCCGCCGCCGCCTCGGCTCCCGCCACAGCGGTTCAGGCTTTCGCGCTCAGCTAGGCCGCCACCCCCTTCCCTTCCGACCAATGGCGGGGAGCGTCCGCGGTGACGTCACGACGCCGCCGGCTCTTGGGGGCAAGGCGGGCTCCGCGGCCTGGAGCCCGCGCCTCCCCCCTGTCAGTCACGACATAATAGTACTAAGAATAATAATGTTGGTATTTGTTAAGCGCTTACTAGGTGCAGAGCACTGTTCTAAGCGCTGGGGGAGATACGGGGTCATCGGGTTGGCCCCCGTGAGGCTCACAGTTCATCCCCATTTGACAGATGAGGGAACTGAGGCCCAGAGAAGTGAAGTGACTTGCCCACGGTCACACAGCTAATAATAATAATGTTGGTATTTGTTAAGCGCTTACTAGGTGCGGAGCACTGTTCTAAGCGCTGGGGGAGATACGGGGTGATCAGGTTGTCCCACGTGAGGCTCACAGTTAATCCCCATTTGACAGATGAGGGAACTGAGGCCCAGAGAAGTGAAGTGACTTGCCCACAGTCACACGGCTGACAAGTGGCAGAGGTCATGGGTTCGAATCCCGGCTCTGCCACATGTCAGCTATGTGACTATGGGCAAGTCACTTCACTTCTCGGTGCCTCAGTTACCTCATCTGTAAAATGGGGATTAAGACTGTGAGCCCCATGTGGGACAACCTGAATGCCCTGTGTCTACCCCAGCGCTTAGAACAGTGCTCAGCACATAGTAAGCGCTTAACAAATACCAACATTATTATTATTATTATTCTCTGTGCCTCCGTTCCCTCATCTGTAAAATGGGGATGAAGACTGTGAGCCTCATTTGGGACAACCTGATTACCCTGTATCTACCCCAGCGCTTAGAACAGTGCTCTGCACATAGTAAGCGCTTAACAAATACCAACATTAGAATCAAGGGGATGTACACCTCATTAACAAAATAAATAGGGTGATAAATAATATATACAAAGGAGCACAGTGCGGAGGGGAGGGGAAGGGGGAAGAGCTGAGGGAAAAGGGGGGCTGTGATCATGTGGGATAGTGACAGGGCGCCCTCCTCCTCCCCTAGCCGGCGGAAGCCCAACCCTCGGGGTAGGCGCTCACTTCAGAGGAAGGCAGTGGGCTGGACCAAATGGCTTGTCGAAGTCCCTTCCGGGTCTAAGATGCTTTAATGCAACAGCTTCGAGTGATGTCACCCCTTTGTGTAGTGAGGGGGAGACCATCTGCAGTGACAGTAATAACTGTGGGGTTTTTTAAGCGCTCACTATGTGCCAAGCACTGTACTAAGCGCCAGGGTAGATAGAAGGTGGTCAGGTGGGACGCAGTCCCTGTCCCCCATGGGGCTCACAGTCCTAATCCCCATTTTACAGATGAGGTAATTGAGGAACAGAGAAGTGAAATGACTTGCCTAAGGTCTGCTTGTGAAATGACTTGCCTAAGGTCACGCAGCAGATGAGTGGCGGAGACGGGATTAGAATCCAGGTCTTTCTGACGCCCGGGCCCCTTCTCTATCTATTAGGCCACGCTGTTAATCTGAATCAATCAATCATATTTCAATCAATCAATCGTATTTATTGAATGCTTATTGTGTGCAGAGCACTGTGCTAAGCGCTTGGGAGAATACAATATAACAATATTTGAAAGTCCGGGATCCTTGATAATAATTGTATTCATTTAGTATAGACTCTCAATCGAGGGTATTTTTTGAGCGCTTACTATGTGCAGAACACTGAACTAAGAATTTGAGAGTATATAATGCAACACTGCTAGCAGGTACGTTCCCTGCCCACAACGAGCTTACAGTCTAGAGGGGGAGACAGACCTTAAGGTAAGTAAATAATTTATAATATATTATTTAAAGATATGTATATAATTGCTGTGGGGTTGAGGGTAGGGCAAATATCACAGATCCAAGTGCTTAAAACGATGGAGAGGGCAATGGGGAAAAGAGGGCTTAATTGGGGAAGCCCTCTTGGAGGAGATGTGACCTTAAGAAGTGTCTGTATGCCAAGTACTGACCTAAGCACTGAGGTAGGTACAGGATCATCAGTTTGGTCATAGTCCCTGTCCCACAGGAGGCTCACAGTATAAAAGAGAGCAGGTATCTAATCCCCATTTTACAGATGAGGAAATGGAGGAACAGAGAAGTTAAATGACTTGCCCAAGGTCACACAGTAGGCAGATGATTGCCCTCTTGCTCTGTGCCTAAGCCCTCTTACCTCCAAAATCACAAACTTCCAAAGGAGAGACTGTGAGCCCGTCACTGGGCAGGGATTGTCTCTATCTGTTGCCGAATTGTACATTCCAAGCGCTTAGTACAGCGCTCTGCACATAGTAAGCGCTCGATAAATACTATTGAATGAACGAATGAAAGTAAGGTTTACGTTAGCCAGGCCTCTCTGTGGATCCGAGATTGAAACGGGCTCTGATGTTTCCCTGAGGAATAATGGGAAAAATCACCGTCATCCCGATAACCTAGCCCTCTAAGTCTTAACTGCTTTTTGTATTTTGGGGAACCGTAGCTGCAGGAAGCGGACAACAAGCGAGGAAGAGCCTTGGGTAGAAAACATCAGCTTAAAAAAGATCTGCACTGTTGGCAAAACAGGAAATTGAGGTCAATCGGTGGTATCTGTTACACCCTGCCGAACACTGTACTAAGCGCTGGGTTAGATTTAAGATAACCAGGACAGATACAATCCCTGACCTACATGGGGCTCCGAATCTAAGAAAGAGGGAGAGCAGGTATTGCATCCCCATTTTACAGATGAGGAAACGGAGGCACAGAACAGTGAAGTAATTGCCCAAGGTTGCACAGCAGGCAGGTGGCAGAGCTGGGATTAGAGCCCAGGTCGTCCTCTGACTCCCAGGTCTGTACTCTTTCCATGGTGCTTCTTAGAAAGTAAATATTTTCTTCCCCAAGAAGCCCCATATGGAAAAATGGGCTACTAGGTGGATGACTCTGAATAGTATGAAAGGACTGTATGTATTTTAATTTTCGGGGAAATACTGCCATCTGGTGATTCACTCATTTGTCTTGGAAGACTTTGGGAGAAGGTGCCCATGGTAGCTGTGAATTCTTTGGGATTGCAATTGTTTTTCATTCATTCATTTATTAAATGCTTACTGTGTGCAGAGCACTACACTAAGCGCTTCATGGTCCGAATTAGGAAAACAGGGTAGGCAAGTCGCTTAAATTCTCTGGGTCTCAGTTACCTCATCCATAAAATGGGGATTCAATTCCTGTTCTCCCGCCCACTTAGACTCTGAGGGGGGTTGACTCAATTATCTTGCATCTACCCCAGTGCTTAGTATGTGTTTGGCACATAGTAAGGGTTTAACAAATACCATCGTTAATAATGGCTTGAAATCCAACTGGATTTATTGAGATTCTTTGTGAGTGTGAAGTGTCCAACCCACTGAGGAGCTCTTCTCTTCTCACATTACACTCAGTGTACTAATAATAATAGTAGGTGCTATGTGCCAAACACTGTACTAAGCGCTGGGGTAGATCAGGGTAGATGATTACCCTGTATCTACCCCAGCACTTAGAACAGTGCTCTGCACATAACAGGTACCTAACAGATACCAACATTATTATTATTATTATAATATAAGATCATCAAGGGCTCACAGTCTAAGTAGAAGGGGGACTAGGTATTGAATCCCCACTTTACGGAAGAGGGAACTGAGGCACAGAGGACTTGCCCAAGATCACCCAGCAGGTATGTGGCAGAGTCAAGATTAGAACCCAAACCCCTGCTCTTTCCATTAAGCCACACTGCTTCTCTGTCCTAGCGAATGCATCTTCTCCTGTGGTTTCATCCACCGCACCCATAAGGGAATGGACTCCCAGAATCTATCTCACTAGCCCTCTCCCTCTCTGCAACCTCACATTTCCTCCTGCCCCCAAGAAATCTCCATATGAATGTTCTGCCAGCATCTCAAGCTCAAAATATCTAAAGCTGAACTACTTATCTTTCCTCCCAAATCCTTTCCTTCATCAAACTTTCCCAACACATCCTCCCTGTTTCAGAAGCCTGAAACCTTATCTTCGACTCTTCTTTCTCTTTGAAACCCTAAAGTCAATCTGTTGCCAAATCCTTTCTGGTTTTCTTCCCCAAGATTTCTAGGATCTGCCCCTTCCACTACATCTTGGCCTAGGCATTTGTCACATCCCAACATTACCTATTGCACCAGCTTCCTCACTGGTCTCCCTGCCTCCAGTCCATACTTCATTCACTCTGATGCCCAAATCATTTTTCTAAAACATGAATTGGCACCCATCTTCCCTCTCTTCAATAATCTCCAATGGTTACCCATTTCTCTCCTTATAAAGCAGAAATTCCTATCCTTTGGCTTTAAGGCACTCAGTCAGTTCTCTCCCTCCTCTAACATCCACTCTCTTCTTCCACTACATCTCAGCTTACGCTCTTCATTCCTTTTAAGAGAATTTCTCACTCTCTCATTGTTCTCATTTTTATTTTTTTTTTGGTATTTGTTAAGGGCTTACTATGTGCCAGGAACTTTACTAAGCACTGGGGTAGATAGAAGCTAATCAGGTGGGACACAGTTCACATCCCATACGCTGCTCACAGTCTTAAGCCCCATTTTACAGATGAATTAACTGAGGCACAGAGAAATGAAGTGACTTGCCCAAGATCTCACCCAGCAGACAAATGGTGGAGCAGGGATTTGAACCCAGGTCTTTCTGACTTCCAAACCCTTGCTCTATCCACTAGTTCATACGGTCGAGCGCACTGCATCTCTCTCACCATTGTCCTGCTCATACCCTTTCCCTCCCTGGAATTCTCTCCCACTCCAAATCCACCAGACCACATTTCCCTCCTCATCTTCAAAGCCATTCTGAAATCACATCTTCACCAGGAGGCCTTCCCTGGTAAATCTCTAATCTTCCCAAATTATATCCCACTAACTGCCATTTCAGCCCTTCTGTGCCAACTAAACATTGGTAGAAGTAATAATAGCCTTTATTAAGCACCCACTTTGTATGTTATTTAAGTGCTTAGTTTGTGCCAGACTCTGTATTGAGCTCTGAGGTAGATTCTAGGTGATCAGTTTGGACACAATCCATATCCCACAATGGACACACAGTCTTAGTCCCCATTTTACAGATGAGGTAACTGAGGCCCAGAGAAATAAGATGACTTGCCCAAGGTGACACAGCAGACAAAAGGCGGAACGGGAATAGAACCCAGGTCCATTTGACCCCCGGGCCCAAGCTTTATTCTCTAGGCCATGCTGCTTCTTGTGCAGTACATTGTTCTAGGCACTTGGGAAATACAGAATAATGAAATATCAAGTTCCCTGCCTACAAGGGGGTTACACTATTAAGGGGGGAGGTAAACGTAAAAATAATTACAGCTAGAATGGTCTACTCCCAAATTTGTGTGGAGGTTATGTACGTGTATTACATTACCCAGGATTAAATTTTGGAGAAATAACTGAATATACAAATACATTTACTCAGAAAATTTATACTTTTACATAAGCATTGAGGACCAGAATAACATAATTACAGAATTATTATGGTATGGGTTAAATGCGTGCTATGTGCCAAGCACTATACTAAGCGGATAATCAGGTTGGACACACATATGACTCACAGTCTAGAGTGGTAGAAGAACAGGTATTTAACCCCATTTTACAGTCGAGGGAACTGAGGCCCAGAGAACTGTCCCGATTTGCCCAAGAGGATCCAAATCCACCAGACCACATTTCCCAACTCTCCAGCTGGGAGAGTTTGAAGCCCTGATGATAGAATTTCCCAGTAATGACTCAGTTGGGATTAAAACCCAAGAATCCGATTACTAAATCCAAATTCTTGCCATTAGGCCACGCTGCTTGTTCTTTATAAAGATGGAAAGACAATTTGACTGCTAAATTACAGATTGTAAATGGTCAAGCTCGGTGGGAGTTACCTGATCATTTGGAATCAATCAATCAATGGTATTTATTGAGTGCATACCGTGTGCAGAGCGCTGTATTAAGTGCTTGGGAAAGTACAATAAAACAGTATAACAGATTTGGTAGACCGTTCCTTGCCCACCATGAGCTTCCAGTCTAGAAGAGGCTTTGCTAATGATAACAGCCCTCTAGACTGGAAGCTCCTTGTGGGCAGGAAATGTGTCAGCCGACTCTGTTGTATTGTACTCTCCCAAGCACTTAGTACAGTGCTCTGCACATAGTAAGCACTCAATAAATACTATTGAATGAATGAATGAATGAATGAATAAATGGTAACCTTCAACCTGCCCCTCACTAAGATCCCCTACACTCCTTGAGGGCAGGAGACTGTATCTATTCATGCTATCTTATTCCCCTAACCTTCATTCACATAATAGGTGCTAGATGAATATTAATGACTGATTGCAATGCATAATACTAAGCACTTGGGAAAGTTTAACCAAATCCAGAGGTACTTTCCCTGCCACTGAAGAATTTTCACTCTAATGGGGGAGACAAGAATGAAGACATTTACATCTAAGGTAATGAGAATAAATTTATTCATTCAATAGTATTTATTGAGTGCTTACTATGTGCAGAGCACTGTACTAAGCGCTTGGAATGTACAAATCAATGTACAATTAATTATACATGGATATAAAAGTGTGGAGGGAGATATCATTATCTTCACTCTATTTATTGAGCATTTCTTTGTATAAAGCAGGGAATGTGTTTATTATATTGCTATACTGTACTTGTCCAAGTGCTTAGTACAGGGCTCTGCACACAGTAAGTGCTCAATAAATATGATTGATTGACTGATTGGGAGAGTACAACAGAGTTGGCAGAAACGTGCCCTGCCCACAACAACCTTACAGATTAGAGGGGGCGATACAGAATATAAATAATTTATAATTAATTTAATTTAAATTTATTTTGTTCTAAGCAAAAGGGGATCAGCCTGGATTCTTTTAGCCGCTCGTTGATCTTGCCAAGGCCAAAGGTAGTGATGATGAGAATTGTAGAGAAGAAGTGTGGCCCAATGGGTAGAACACAGGCCTGGGAGTCAGAAGGACCTGGGCTCTGGTCCCAGCTCCACCACTTGTCTTCTGTGAGACCTTGGGCAAGTCACTTAACTTCTCGGTGCCTCAGTTACCTCATCTGTGAAATGGGGATTAAGACTGTGGTACCCGAATACCTTGTATCTACCCCAGTGCTTAGAACAGTGCTTAACAAATACCATAAAAAAAAACGCCCAGGCAGCAGTTGGAAAACTGGAACAAGCCCTGCACCATCAAAGAAGATTCTAGAGTGCAGTGGGCTCAAAGCCCTCCACGATTCCAGACTGAGGGGGAGTCGCCCCACCCAAAAGCCCTCTTGATCTTGAATCTGTAATAAGCCCTAGGTCATCTCCAGGCATCCTTCAAAATCTAAAGCTACTGCCAGGTAACTTCATGACAGGAAGTCCTTAACTGAAAAATCAGAGGCTGCTTCCTTTCTTTCATCCTTTTTTTTTGAAAAATAAACAGTATTGTTAAGCACTTACTATGTGCCAGGCACTGCATTGAGCATTGGAATAGATACAAGCTAATCAGGATGAACACAGTTCATGTTCCACATGGAGCTCACGGTCTTAATCCCCATTTTTCAGATGAGGTAACTGAGGCACAGAGAAGTGAAGTGATTTGCCCGAAGTCATACAGCGGACAAGTTGTGTGCTTCTTCTCCCCACCTACCACAGTGTCTTAGAAAACCCATCTTTGTGAGATTCCAAGTCTTCTCAGCCAGTGGAAAATGTACTTAGGGAAGCTACACTCTGTTTATGTTGAAAGAAATACTTTGTCCAGGGAACCAAGCGTGATTCAGAAGCCCGACAGATCCCAAAGAAAGCTTATCGCGAAAGGGGAGCAGCTCACCAGGGATGACGGCGGTAATTCCAATTCACGGGTTTTGCTAGGCAGGCTATTTCCAGTCCCCGAAAGCCTTCGAAGAGGGTCAGAGGTAAAGATGATGCCATATTTGCTCAGGAAAATGAGGCGCTAGAAGGAGTAACCTGGATTTTCAAGGTGACAAAGCCTGTTACCAAAGAAATGTTTCCAGCACCTACAACCATTTCACAAATAAGGAGGGAGGAAAACCAAAAAACTGCAAGAAGTAATCAGCAAAGCTTCCCTGATTATCTCTCTGAATTTAACTGTCCGGCAGTATCATTGGCTTCTTTTTTCTCCTGATTTAATCTCTTGTAGACCCAGTTCATCTTCTATGCTTTGATTCAAGTAAAAGGGAATCTTTCACTAAGGCAGGAAAAAAAAATCCATAGCAGTGATAACTTGGCTGATTTGTTCGAACAACTTTTCCATTTCTAAGCACTAATCACCCAATGGGTGGCTAGTGGAATGCTACAGGAGTGTAATTATATATGCAGATGTGATGCAAATATAAAATAAACAGTAGCTGCAGTTCCTCCTCTCCTTCCCACAGAGATCAGACCTAGGTGTTAAGTACTCACCCTCCTGTGAGATACAGGTTGAAAGCTACCATTAGCAAAGTCTCTTCCAACATATCAGCCAACTCCCCCACAGGTTTGGCATTTAAAGTTTCCAGCAGATTAGACCATTAAGTGACTTTTTAATGGTATTTGTTGAGTGTTTATTCTGGGCCAGGCACTATAAGAATGGTGCTATTTGTTAGGCACTTACTATATGCCTGGCACTAAACTAAATGCCGGGATCAAAACAAGCAAATCGAGTTGGATTCAGCCCCTTACCCACATGGGGCTCGCAGTTTTAATCCCCATTTTACAGATGAGCTAACTGAGACGCAGAGAAGTGAAGTCACTTGCCCCAGGTCACACAGGAGACAAATGGCGGATCCGGGAATAGAACTCCCAGGCCCTTGTTCTACCCGCTAGGCTATACTCCTTCTGGAGAGTAGCTTAATTGACACTGGAGAGTAGTCTGCTCACCAAGATAAATCACCCAGTTCAGCATTCTCACTGAGCCTCCTTCTTGGGAAATGGAGTCCCATTACTATGACCTATCTTGGCTCAAAGGAGCAGAGAGTCCCCTGCCCACAAAGGATACAGCATGAGATCTACACCAATTCTTTCAGGACGAACAGTAATGAAAGTCAAAAGTCGGAGCTTCAAAAACCCACGGAGGAGCTTGCATTTAATGTTCCTGTTTTCAGGGAAGAGGGATGGCCCTTGCTTAAGCAGAAGCTGTCTGGGCCTTGTAGAGATGCTTCCAGGGTTTACCTAATCTCAGGAGCTGAATAAGCTCTTAGTATAGTGCTCTGCACACAGTAAGCACTCAATAAATATGATTGAGTGAATGAATAAATTCAATTTAATAAATAGTTGCAACCCAGAGGATACCTTGGAGCCACTTATATAATAATGATGGTATTTGTTAAGTGCTTACTATGTATCAAGCGCTGTCTAAACCCTAGGGAGAATATTATTATTATTGTTATTGTTGTTGTTATTATTACATGTGCTAAGTGCTTACTGGGTATTGTACTTTCCCAAGTGCTTAGTTCAGTACTTTGCACAAAGTAAGCGCTCAATAAATACCATTGATTGATTGGTTGATTAAAGATTCTTTCCAGGAGAGGGAGAGGCTGCACCTTGGGATAAGGATGATCCTAAGATTAACCAGTTAAATGTTCTTACCAGGAAAGTTGAGTTACTTGAAACTCTTCAGGAATTCCTGAAACAAAAGGCATGAATTACCAAGGACAAAAGCATACCTGGGAGATTCCAAACTGACAAACCTAGCTGGCCAGGAGCGCATTCTCCTACCCACCATGGGCTGGGGCAAGGAGGCAAGCAGGGTAGTCTAGTGCATAGAACCTGGGCCTGGGGGTCAGAAGGACCTGGATTCTAATCCAGCTCTTCCACTTGTCTGCTGTGTGTCCTTGAGCGAGTCACTTCACTTCTCTGTGCCTCAGTTACCCCCTCTGTAAAGTGGGGATGAAGAATGTGAGCCCCACGTGGGACAGGTTTGGGGTCCAACCTTGAATCTCCCCCAGGGCTTAGTAGAGAGTTTGGCACAATAATCATAATAATAATAATAATGTTGGTATTTGTTAAGCGCTTACTATATGCAGAGCACTGTTCTAAGTGCTGGGGTAGATACAGGGTAATCAGGTTGTCCCACGTGAGGCTCACAGTTAATCCCCATTTTACAGATGAGGTAACTGAGGCACAGAGAAGTTAAGTGACTTGCCCACAGTCACACAGCTGACAAAGTAAGCCCTTAACAAATACCATAGAAAAAAATGAGTTCACAGTCAAGGGTGAATTTGGCCTCTGTTTCTTTAAAATGTTCCCAACTGGGAAGACCCCTTTATATCAACTGACCCTGTGCAGAAAGAAGTTGTGGCAAAGGAAAAATGATATGGCAGAGTGCAATTCTAATTTGCATCATAATCTCTTTCCAGACCAACTCTCTGGGCCATTTTGCTAACGCAGACTGCCTTCCCTGGTTCGCTCGTACAATTTCTTGCAAAAACACGGAAGATCGACAACCAACTAGACTCGCTGACGAGCCAGGACTTGTGCTTCAGCTTGGTGCATACATGCGATTCCCATCAGTCCATGTAAGTCCTGCCTGCTCTCTTCCTCAACTCCTCTGGCTCAGGGATGGAATCCAGGTACCCAAAAGCATGCTTGTGCAGGCTCTGAATTCTTTCCCAGAGGTTTGCATAGAATGGGAAAGGTTTGCTCCGCCTCCACATGTCTGCTAAACTCCAGTTTGACTGACTGTTTCGGGTGACTCCCATGCGTTGGTGCCCGGTTTTTTCTCTTTGAGTGTATGGATGTAAAAGGGGTAGGGGGATAATGATCATGATGATGATGATGATATTTGTTAATTGCTTACTATGTGCCAAGCACTGTTCTAAGCACTGGGGTAGATACAAGGTTATCAGGTCGTCCCACGTGGGGTTCACAGTCTTAATCCCCATTTTACAGATGAGGTAACTGAGGTCCAGAGAAGTGAAGTGACTTGCCCAAAGTCACACAGCTGACAAGTGGCGGAGCCGGAATTAGAACCCATCACCTCTGACTCCCAAGGCCGTGCTCTTTTAGCAGGGGATGGGGACTGAGAGAGGACAGGCTTCAATCAATCAGTAGTATTTTTTGAGTGCTTACCGGGTGCAAAGCACTGTACTAAGCACTTGGGAGAGCACAGACATGAAAATGAATCTTTTAAAAATGGTATTTGTTAAGCACTTTCTATGTGCCAGGCACTGTACCAAGCACTGGGGTAGATACAAACTAATCAGGTCGGGCGTGGTCAGTGTCCCAGTCTAAATCCCCATTTTACAGTTAAGGTAACTGAGGCCAGCGAAGGGAAGTGACTCGCCCAAGATCACCCAGCAGGCAAACGGCAGAACTGGGATTAGAACTCAGATCCTCCTGGCCTCCGAGCCTGTGCTCAAATGAATTACAGAAAGAAGCAGCAGGAGAGAGACTGTGAGCTGGTCTTGAGTAGGGATTGTCTCTATTGCTGTATTGTACTTTTTCAAGTGCTCAGTACAGTGCTGTGCACACAGTAAGCACTCAATAAATACTACTGAGTTGAACTGAACGTGCTGTGGGGCTGGGTGAGTTTCAAATGGCTTATGGGTTTGAGAGATTTTTCAGGCCCCCATATGGGGTTTTTTCAACCGTAATTGGAAACTCTCAAAATGAATCAGCGACCGGGATGAACAAATCTGGGAGTCTGATTCAAAGAGCTTTGGTGGGTCTTTGCCCCCACCTTTCCCCTGGGGCATTGGGCATCGATGGTCCCATGCCCTGCCCGGAGACAGTCACGACAGAGGCTTGCTTGCTAGTGATACAGACTCCCTTACTAATCAGTCAGTCAATTGTATTTACTGAGCGCTTATTGTGGGAAGACCACTGTGCTAAGCGCTTGGGAGAGTACACTATAACGACAACCAGACAATTACTTTGACAACTGGCAGCCTAGGGAAAACAGGCCCATTTTTTAAAGGTAAGAAAGCTCACTACCAGAACGTTCGCAGATGGAGGTGGGGCGTTCTGGGAGAGATTCATTCATTCAATAGTATTTATTGAGCGCTTACTATTTGCCGAGCACTGTACTAAGCGCTTGGAATGAACAAGTCGGCAACAGAGACAGTCCCTGCCGTTTGACGGGCTTACGGTCTAATCGGGGGAGACAGACAGACAAGAACGATGGCAATAACCGCGTCGCTATGGGTCGGAGCCGACTCGACAGCACAAGGCAAGTCAAGAATAAGAATTACGGTTCTCACCGGCCTAGAGGGAATGGTCTTCATTCTCCTCATCTCATTGCTCCAGACCAGGCTGCTCGCATTCCAAACTTTGGCAACCTCACCGTCACTGTGAACTCACTCTGGGCAGGGAATGTGTGTGGTTGTTGTTGTATTGTACTCTTCCAAGCGCTTAGTACAGTGCTTTGTACAAAATAAGCGCTCACTAAATACAACTGAATGAATCCCCCGTTCTTATTAATCGTAATAGTAATATTTGTTAAGTGCTCACTGTGGGCACTGAGGAAACAGGAACAGAGAAGTTAAGTGACTCGCCCAAGTCACGCAGCACAGAAGAGGTGGATCGGATTAGAACCCAGGTCCTCTGATTCCCTGACCCGTGTTCTTTCTCTAGGCTACGTTGCTTCCCTGAAGGATTGGGTTTATCCGGCATTTGAACCCGGGACCACTTGCACATGCTCAAAACTTCCTGAACTGGAGCAATGCATTCATTCATTCGTTCAATCGTATTTATTGAGCGCTTACTATGTGCAGAGCACTGGACTAGGTGATTGGAATGTACAATTCGGCAACATATAGAGAAAATCCCTGCCTAACGATGGGCTCACAGTCTAAACGGGGCTCACAGTCTTCAACTCTGACATTGCCACAGCTCCCTCCCCATCTTCAAAGCCCTCCTAAAATTGCACCTCCTCTAGGAAACCCTCCCTGATTGATATTAATCTCCCTAAATGCTGAGTACAGTGAATGCCCACAGTCAGCAGGTGCTCAATAAATGCCACTGCCAATGAACTGGGAGGTTACCTGGGTTTTAACAGATCATCACCACTCCTTTTCTCTTAACACCCTTGGAAATGACTGGATCAGAAATACTTGCTCAGAGATGACAAAGAACGGAAATGGGGAGGAAACCAAAGATTCCAATCCCTGGTGAAAAGAACACATTCTCCCCTCACCCTCTTGGGAGGGAGTTAGCTTCTTCGCCTTAAACCCTGAAGGCGCAATACAGAAAGAGGCTGAATCACAAGGCCAAGGTTTTATGACCCTAAAAATCATATTAACCTGACAACCAGGAAGGGTTCTGGCTGGGGTCCATGACAAAGTTTCATTTTCTGAACTGGGGAACACTTGCCTTGTCTTGTTGGGAGAACTGGCAAGGCTCTGTCTGAGCAAGAAAGAGAATTATTTAGGCCGAGATCATTTTCTGGCACGGCGCGGGTGCATGCAAGAGGGAACGAGAAGAATCTCACCGATAAAACACCACACAGTAAACACCCAGATGCTGGGAAAAGGAGAAAACAAAACAAATTCTAGGCTTTTTCAGGCCCTTCCATTTTCCCCGGGGGAAGGAGGGAATGTCACCGAACAATCGCCTTTTTAGCTGAGACTGACTGTGAAATGAGTGAGTTTGGCTGGAGTTGAGATTCTTCAAGAAGGTGGGTCCCTGCGACGCAGAGCTAGCACTTGTGTACATATCTGTAATTTATTTATTTATATTACTGTCTGTCTCTTCCTCTAGACTGTAAGTTCCTTGTGGGCAGTGGACCTTTCTACCTACTGTTATATTGTACTCGCCCAAGCGCTTAGCTTAGTGCTCTGCACAAAGTAAGCACTCAATAAGCACACAGGTTTTTCCTAGCCTAGGTGTCTGCTCTCTGGACCTTCCTATACTGGAAACATTAAGCACCTTCTAAGTGCCTTTCCCTACGTCTTTAAATGAACCTGGAAAGATCTTTCCACTCTAAGCAGTGTGGCCTAGTGGAAAGAGCAAGGGTCTGGGCACCAGAGGACCTTGATTCTAATCCTAGCTCTGCCACTGGCCTGCTGTGGTAAACTGTGCCTCAATTTCCTCATCTGTAAACCAGGGATAATCGATTAATCAGTCATATTTATTGAGTGCTTACTAGGGGCAGAACACTGTACCGAGTGCTTGGGAGAGTACGATATAACAGTGTAACAGACCTTTCCCTGTAGACAACCTAATCAGGTTGGACAAAGTCCAGGCCCCACGTGGGGCTCACAATCTTAATCCCCATTTTATAGCTGAGGTCACTGAGGCCCAGAGAAGTGAAGTGACTTGCCCAAGGTCACACGGCAGACATGTGGCAGAGTCGGAATTAAAACCCAGGTCCTCCCGACTCCTAAGCCCACGCTCTTTCCACCAGGCCCTGCTGCTTCTCTGTGCTTCATTCATTCAATAGTATTTATTGAGCGCTTACTATGTGCAGAGCATTGTACTACTTGAGCACTGTACTAAGCGCTTGCTTGGGAAACTACAATATAACCGAGTTAGTAGATGTGTTCCCTGCCCACAGTGAGTTTAAAGTCTAGAAGGGGAGACAGACATTAATATGCTCTGCACACAGTAAGTGCTCAAATACCATTGATTGATTGATTGAGACCTAATCACCACTTAATTATAATATTAGCAAGAGCTCACTAGGAGCCAAACCCTCTATTAAGTACTGGGGGAGGGGAGGTGCACACAGTAAGAGCTCAATAAATATGATTGAATGAATACAAGCTAATCAAATAGGACTCGGTCCTTGTCTCACTCAGGGCTCACAGTCTAAAAAGGAGGGAGAACTGGTATTTAATACCCCATTTTACAGATGAGGAAAAAGAGGACGGGTCACTTAAGTCAATAGGGACCTGCCCTTAGTTTCCTCATCTGTAAAATGGGGATTAAATATCTGGATCCTGGTCTGTATTACCATTTTTAAAAAAATGGTATTTTTATGGTATTTGTTCAGTGCTTACTATGTGGCAGGCACTGTACTAATTGCTGGGGTAGATTCAAGCTAAATCAGGATGGACATAGTCCAAGTCCCACATTGGGCTCACAGTCTTAAACCAGAAGCAACACGGCCTAGTGGACAGAGCTCAGGCCTGGAAGTCAGAAGGTCCTGGGTTCTAATCCCAGCTCCACCACTTGTCTGCTGTAGGACCTTGGACAAGTCACTTCACTTCTTTGTGCCTCAGTTACCTCATTTGTACAAGGGGGAGATGAAGACCGTGAGCCCCATGTGGGACGGGGCTGTGTCCAGCCCAATTTGTTGTATCCACCCCAGTGCTTGTACAGTTCCTGGCCCGTAGTAAGTGCTTAACAAATACCAGTTATTCATCATCATTATTATTAAACCCCATTTTACAGATGAGGTAGCCGAGGCACAGAAAAGTCAAATGACTTGCCCAGGGGCCCACACAGCGGCTAAGTGACCGAGCCATCATTAGAACCTTAGAGGAAAGAGCCCGGGCTTGGAAGTCAGAGGTTCTGGGTTCTAATCCTGGATCCGCCACTTGTCAGCTGTGTGACTTTGGGCAAGTCACTTCACTTTACTGTGCCTCAGTTACCTCATCTGTAAAATGGGGATTGAGACTATGAACCCTACGTGGGACAGGGATTGTGTCCAACCCGATCTGCTTGTGTCCACCCCAGCACTTAGCACAGTGCCTGGCACATAGTTAAGTGCTTAACAAATACCATAATTACTATTATTATTATCATTATTCGAAGCCGGGTCTTCTGACTCCCAGGCCCACGCACTTTCCCCTTAGACCACGCTTCTGCTGATGATCGAGTCTCAGTTTTGCCTTACGGGAAGCAGCGTGGCTCAGTGGAAAGAGCCTGGGCTGGGGAGTCAGAGGTCATGGGTTCTAATCCCGGCTCTGCCGCTTGTCAGATGTGTGACTTTGGGCGGATCATTTCACTTCTCTGGGCCTCAGTGACCTCATCTGTCAAACGGGGATGAAGACTGTGAACCCCATGTGGGACAACCTGATCACCTTGTATCCCCCCCAGCGCTTAGAACAGTGCTTTGCACATAGCAAGAGCTTAACAAATGCCATTATATTTTATTATTATTAAATCTATGCCGCAGTCAGTGATTGGATTGAGGCTTGATAAGGAAGTGGGTTCGGTGTCATACTATGGGACCGGGAGATGCCTTCTCGGGGGAACCCGCCCAGCGGGAAGAGGGGAGCAAAGGCCCGGAGGTGGTTGAGGGCGCTGGAAATATTTCCTTCCTTCATTCAATAGTATTTATTGGGCACTTACTATGTGTAGAGCACTGTACTAAGCGCTTGGAATGAACAATTCGGCAACAATTTCCTCCGTCCAGCCCCGGCTGTGCCCCCGTTGAGGGCGGCCCTGCGGGGCAAGTAGCGTTTAGACTGTGAGCCCGTCACTGGGCAGGGATGTCTCTATGTGTTGCCCAATTGTCCATTCCAAGCGCTTAGTCCAGTGCTCTGCACATGGTAAGCGCTCAATAAAAGCGATCGAATGCATTTTTGCTTTGCTGTCTCCCCTGTTTAGACTGTGAGCCCGTCACCGGGCAGGGATGGTCTCTCTCTGTGGCCCAACTGTCCATTCCAAGCGCTTAGTCCAGTGCTCTGCACTTAGTAAGAGCTCAATAAATACGATTTGCTGTCTGTCTCCCCTGTTTAGACTGTGAGCCCGTCATTGGGCAGGGATTGTCTCCATCCGTTGCCGAATTGTCCATTCCAAGTGCTTAGTCCAGTGCTCTGCACATAGTCAGCGCTCACTAAATACAACTGAATGAAGCAGCGGGGCTCAGTGGAAAGAGCCCGGGCTGGGGAGTCCGAGGTCCTGGGTTGGAGAAGCAGCGTGGCTCAGTGGAAAGAGCCTGGGCTTCGGAGTCAGAGGTCATGAGTTCGACTCCCGGCTCTGCCACTTGTCAGCTGTGTGACTGTGGGCAAGTCACTTCACTTCTCTGGGCCTCAGTTCCCTCATCTGTAAAATAGGGATTAAAAGTGTGTGAGCCCCACTTGGGACAACCCGATTACCCTGTATCTCCCCCAGCGCTTAGAACAGTGCTCGGCACCTAGTAAGCGCTTAACAAATACCAACATTATTAATCATTATTAATTAGAGAAGCAGCGTGGCTCAGTGGCAAGAGCACGGGCTTTGGAGTCAGGGCTCATGAGTTCGAATCCCAGCTCTGCCACTTGTCGGCGAGTCACTTCACTTCTCTGTGCCTCAGTTCCCTCATCTGTAAAATGGGGATGAAGACTGTGAGCCTCACGTGGGACAACCTGATTCCCCTATGTCTACCCCAGCGCTTAGAACAGTGCTCGGCACATAGTAAGCGCTTAACAAATACCAACATTATTATTATTATTATTAATCGCGCCTCTGCCGCTTGCCAGCTGTGTGACTGTGGGCAAGTCACTTCCCTGGGCCTCAGTGACCTCATCTGTCAAATGGGGAGGAAGCCTGGGAGTCTCACGTGGGACCACCTGAGGACCCTGGATCTCCCCCAGCGCTTAGAACAGTGCTCTGCACAGAGGAAGCGCTTAATAAATACCAACATTAATATTATTCTCTGGGCCTCAGTTCCTTCCTCTGTCAAATGGGGATGAAGAGCGGGAGCCTCCCGGGGGGAACCACCTTTTGACCCCCGTCTCTCCCCCAGCGCCCAACACATCCCGACGTCGTTATGACTGTGGAATGGAAGCCTGCTCGGCGCAGCGTAGGAGCCGTAGCAAATCCCGCCAGGAGAAGCAGCGCAGCTCAGTGGAAAGAGCACGGGCTTTGGAGTCAGAGGTCATGAGTTCGAATCCCGCCTCGGCCACTTGTCAGCTGGGTGACTGTGGGCAAGTCACTTCACTTCTCGGTGCCTCGGTTACCTCATCTGTAAAATGGGGATGAAGACTGTGAGCCTCACGTGGGACAAGCTGATGACCCTGTATCTACCCCAGCGCTTAGAACAGTGCTCGGCACATAGTAAGCGCTTAACAAATACCAACATTATTATTATTATTATTCTCCGGGCCTCCTTTCCCTCATCTGTAAAATGGGGGTGAAGCGCTTAACAAATACCAACATTATTATTATTATTATTATTATTATTATTATTATGAGGAAGGGGGCGGGGCGAGCACGTGCTCCCCGCGGCGATTTAAAGGGCCGGGGCCGGGCGCGCCCCCGCCTTCACCTCCAGGGCGCGGCCCCGTTTCCTCCCCCCCCTCCCCGCGATGGGGGGGGAGGGGAGGAGGAGGACGCAGGGACGCGCGCGCGCCCGTCCGTCTGCGCGTGCGCGCCCGGCGCGCGCCCCCCGGTAGCCGGCCCCCCCCCCGCGCGCGCTCGTCCGACTGCGCGTGCGCGACCGGCGCCCCCTTCCTCGGGAGCCGCCGCGCGCGCGTCCGTCCGCGCGCGCGCGCCCCTCCACCCCGCGCGGCCGGTGCACGCGCACACGCGCGCGCGCCGGAGACCGGTCCTGGCGGCGGCGGCGACGATATTGTTTTTGTTGTCGCCGAGGCCGGAAGAGCTGCGGAAGCCTCGTCCTTCCCTCCTTCTTCCCTCCTTCCTTCCCTCCTTCCTTCCCTCCCTCCCTCCCTCCCTCCCCGCCCGCCTCCCTCCCTCCCCTCCCCTCCCCCCCGCTTCCTTCCCCTTTCCCCTCGGCGCCCCCATTCCCACCGGGAGCCTCCCCCCCATCCCAACGCCAATATTCCGGAGATCAAGAGATACGCGGCGGCGGCGGCGGCGGGGCCCGGAGCGGGAGGCACCGGGGACCGGGGCGAGGCGGTCGCCGCCGCCGCCGCCGCCGCCGCCGCCATGGAAGCGCTGGGACCCGGTAAGGAGAGGCACTGGGGGCCGGGGAGCGGCAGGCCCCGAGCCGGGGGGACCGGCGGGGCCGGGGGAGGCCGGGGAGCCTCGCCCCACCCGCGTCGTGGGGCCTCGGGGTGCGGGGAGAGGTCGCCCCTTCCCCTTCCCCCCACCTCCCCTCGCCCAGAAAGAGGGACTCCGGGGGGGGGCCCCCCATCCACCGAAAAAGACCCCCCCCCTTTTCAGAAAGAGCCAACCTTCCTCCAGGTGACGAGGGGGAAAATCCCCCCCTGCTCAGGCCTCGTGCTTCCTTCCTCCCCTTGCAGCGAGGGGAACCAACCCTTCCTCGGTAGCCTTCGGTGTCCGGAGGGGAGGCCTCTTTTCTCCAGGCCGGTGGCGTGGCCCCAAATCCGGGCCCGGCCCCTCTCCGCCGGGAGCCAAACCCGCGCTCCGGTGTGGGACCCTGCTCTTCTCCCCCGAATGGGTCAAGGGACTTGAGGGGAAGCCGACCAACCTCCCCTCCCACCCTGCCCGAAGCTAAGGAATCCCCCCTGGAAAAAGAAGGCAGAAGGCGTCGGGGTCCGGGCCTCCCATCCCACTTGCCAAATCCGCACCCAACAGGTGCCCCCCTTTCCTCCGCCCAGGCTACTTTTTGAGGGTCGACCGGCTAGTCGGAAATGGAAACCCTTCCGCTTGAGGTGTAACCCAGACCGATTATCTCCGGCAGGATATCGAGTGGTATTTAATTCCTCGAGAAAGTCAACGGGATGGGTTTTTCGAAACTTTGCTGGCTTGTTCGCTTGGTGCACGGCTCGATGATTAGAGGGCTTCCCCCACCTCCCCGCTGGCCTCTTGGTCTGTTTAAGAAAAGGAGCTTCACGGGCCTTTGAGAAAGGACAGTCCGGGGTAGGAATATTACCGAGAAACTTCGGCCAATCTTTCAAGCCAACGGTTTAGTACCCTCTCAGCTACAGGTAGAGCCATATTTAATTCCTTTCCCATCGTGCGAACAGGGCGACAGTCTGTCGACGGAGATCTACAGGGAGAATAGAACCCCAAACTGGGGAAATTCTTTATGCCAGAAGTTTGACTGTTTTAACATCTTCACGATTGCTTCATGTAAACCAGCCTTTAGATTGCAGTAGTTCAGAAAACCATGCTAGTTTCGGAAGTGACCCCATCTGCCAAGTTTTTTGACCGCTGTTAAGGGAGAGTGGCTGGAGTTTACTTAGCCCTGCTTTTCTGCTCTTCCCCCCCCCATCGTTTAACTCATCGCTTCCTCTGGGGCATATACTAGTTTGAATTGAGGTGATCGATGCTTAAGTGGGTTTGGAAACGGGCAGGAGGGTGAGCTAACCTGATATAGGAAGCATAATTCAGTTTTCAATTAAGTCCACTTGATGGGGATCATTTCTAGGTGCTTTTACAGCTTCTGGTCCATTGTGGTTCAAGAAAGGTTGTTAATTTTGATGACAACTATAGGACCTGACCGCAGACTTGTGGCTGTTTTTTTTTTCCTTAATGTGTTTTCAGTGAGCATTTGCTTTTTATACTTTTCTCATCTAACAGTGTTTTTAACAGAGTGGTTAGAAGGTATATGCTATAGAAGGTATAGCTGGAATGAGCCCAGATGCAGGTTGGTAAAAGACCTGGCTTTAACTGGACAAGGAAACTTGATAAGTTTTCCGATCCACACTGGCCGTGCCGGCCATTATCCCCCGGGTGGACTGACTTGAAGGTAGTCCGGGTTCTTGGTGCCCTCAGCCTAAGAGCGATGTTTCTGTGAAATCCCCAGAGAGTTATTCACCTGTAATCCGAGGGTTCACTTAAAAGAGGAACCATTATTTTTTTGCAGCAGAGCCAGCCAAAATGAAAACCTGGAGCAACCGGTGCAGAGTTGTCCAGCTTATAGCCCCACGTTGACCCGTGCGGTCACTAAACCACATGGCGAGTGATGCAGCTTGATGAGGTCACAGCACCGTGTGACTGCTTCGAAGCAGCAGCTGGGGCTGCCAGCAGGGATGGTGAAATGCCCATCTCTCCTGGTGGAGGGCTCCCGGTGGACTTTTTGTTGCTCCGGGGGGGCTGTCTGTTGTTGACTCCCCCAAGCACCCTCCCTTCCCCCGCCCCCAGCAATGTTAGGCCAGACGGAGCCCAGCGGCTTTGTGCCGTCTACTACAGCTGCGACTCTGGGGCGTGGTAACGGCACCGCGCATCATGGGGTGTTGGGTGGGCCCCCCCCCCCCCCATTGGCCCCATTCAGCTTCCAAGAAGAGGCAGATATAATCTAGATCCTTAGGTTGACTTGGAGCCATCCCTAATCTAAGCACCAACTACTGTTTTCCACATGAGTGTTGTTTACCGGCAGTAGCCTGCCTCAGAAAGCAGATCCTTATTCTTCCTGCAGGCAGACCAGGAAGTGGGCATCAGCAGGTTGAGCAATAGCTCTGTGCATGCGTATAATATACATATATGTGTATGTGTATTATATATGTCGTGTTGCTCTTCCATTCAGAGGTGATATGCCCAACAGTGAGTACCATATCCGTGAGTGTGTGTGTGTGTGTGTGTGTCGCTGAGAGAATCTCTTGGCCTTTTGCACACTGTGCCCATGGAAAACAAAACAGTACTACACCTTTTTCGGGCACTGTGCCAGGCAGGGAGCGGGTTGATCAGATAGTGAGGTTATGAAGGGAAAGGTATGTCCTACTGCCAGCAGGACAGGCACTTATAATAGATGTTTTCCTCTGAACCGTCTACAGCCTCCCGCTCCGGCTGTCCCCCGTGCCCAGCGACAAGAGCGGTGCGGTTAAAATAAATTACCAGCTAAACAATATTGTACAAACAGATCTTGACTCTGAAATTCCCAGAAGGCCCTGAAGTCAATGGAGAATACAGTATGGAAAATGGTCCTTTATGCAGCCAAACTTACTGTTTGTGGGCAAACCTGCAAGCTCTGTTTTGGACTTATTGTTTAGAAACTCCTGCATGGGAATGGTGCTAGAGATGAATATGAATTTGAAGGCGGAAAAGATATTCTTGCTGCCTTCTAAAAAAAAAAAAGTATTGTCAGCTGTATCTGTAGTGTACGTCTTCAAGCACACAACTTTTGTAAGTGCTCAGGGAACCTGCTAGTTTAAAGTTGTCGCTCACCGCATTCTGTTAGAACTCCTTTAGTAATAATAATAATAATGTTGGTATTTGTTAAGCGCTTACTATGTGCCGAGCACTGTTCTAAGTGCTGGGGTAGACACAGGGGAATCAGGTTGTCCCACGTGGGGCTCACAGTCTTAATCCCCATTTTACAGATGAGGTAACTGAGGCACCGAGAAGTGAAGTGACTTGCCCAAAGTCCCACAGCTGACAAGTGGCCGAGCTGGGATTCGAACCCATGACCTCCGACTCCAAAGCCCGTGCTCTTATCACTGAGCCACGCTGCTTTAGTTTGAAGTTGGCACTCCTTTTGGGTAGCTAATAATAATAATACTTAAGTGCTTACTCTGTATCAACCAGTGTACTAAGCGCTGGTGTAGAGACATGTTAAGCGGATAGGATACGGTTCCCGCCCCTCATGGAGTTCATAGTCTAAACTGGAGAGAGAACCGGTTTTTCCTTTTACAGTTGAGGAAAATTTACTCTGAGGAAACTGAGGCACAGAGAAGCAAAGTGACTTGCCTAAGAGAAGCAGCGTGGCTTCGTGGAAAGAGCATGGGCTTCGGAGTCAGAGGACGTGAGTTCTAATCCCAGCTCCGCCACTTGTCGGCTGTGTGACCTTGGGCAAGTCCCTTCACTTCTCTGTGCCTCAGTCACTTTGGAAAAATGGGGATTAAGACTGACCCCCACGTGGAACAACCTGATTGCCCTGTGTCTTCCCCAGTGCTTAGAGCAGCGCTTGGCACATTGTAAGCACTTTGCAAATACCATAATTATTATTATTATAAGGCCACATAGCAGACAAGTGGCAGAGTTGGGATTAGAACCCAGGTCTTCTGGCTCCCAGGCCCATTGCAATCCAAGGGCCCAGTGTTTTAAGTGAATGGAAATGTCGTGAGCACTTGGAAACTCACTAGCCTCATGCTATCGCACGGTATCCATACCACTATAGAGCATCCTGGTTTTCTTTTGGCCATGTAGCAGAAAAATAAAAGGAAGTTCTGTGCATTTCTGTTTCATCTATAAAGCCTTTGCAACTTGAAAGTAAACCAAAGCTGGGCGCGGGGCTAACAGCATGGCCTAATGGAAAGAGCCTGGGCCTGGGAACCAGAGGACCTGGGTTCTAATCCTGGCTCCACCACTTGCCTGCTGTGTGACCTTGGGCAAGACACCGCATTTCTGTGTGCCTCCATTTCCTCATCTGTAAAATGAGAATCCAGTACCTGTTCTCCCCCCGCTTAGCCCTATGTGGGTCAGGGACTGTATTTGATGTGACTAATCTTGTGTCTATCTCAGCGCTTAGTACAGTACTTGGCACATAGTAAGCGCCTCACAAATGCCACGGTTATAATTATGATCATCCAAGGTTTACTCTAAAAAATTGGCAGCAGCAAAATGTGTTTAGACCTGAAATAAGAGTATCCTAATTTTTTTTTCCCAAAATTTGCAAGTAAACTGATGTAGTTGTTGAATTACCTTGTTACAGATCCCAGCCTGTGGAAGCTATAGTCCCTCAGTCTGACTGGCCGTGGATTAACGGCACCTTCCCAGCAACAGAATCCGTATTGCCTTTGATTTTTCAGGCCCCTGGAGGTGGCTTGGCTTTCCATCCTCAGTGTTGAGGAAGGGCTCTCCTCAGTCACCCAGATCATCACTGAGAGCAACTCAGGAACTCATCAGTTGATGTACTGTAGCATTATAAGTTTTCATAGTTACCTCCTAGAAGGTTGCGACAGTTTCCTTTGGCTTGCAGGTGTGGAAACGTGGAGCAGCGTAGGCCATTCGCACAATCCGCCTTCTCTGTTGCCCTTTCTTAAAGCCAGGTAGCATATCGGTTGTTTCTCCCATTTTCTTAGGACCTCCAACCAGCCTGTTCCAGCCGCCCCGTCGCCCTGGCCTCGGAACTGTGGGGAAACCAATCCGCCTCCTAGCCAATCATTTTCAGGTCCAGATTCCTAAAATAGACGTCTATCACTATGATGTGGATATCAAACCCGAAAAGCGGCCCCGGAGAGTCAACAGGTAGGGACGGGATAGTAAAACGGTGTGGCCTATCCTCAGTTTAAGGAAACTCCTCAATTTATTCATGACTGGGGAGATCGCTTGCCTATAGGTAGATTCGGTGGCGAGGGGGTACCTTTTCAGAGGTAAAGTTACTGTAGATAAGAGCTGGACGGCTGCCTAGCGATAAGAGCAGAGGATTCCTGGGTTCGGTTTCTGGCTCTTCGGCAACTTACCGTGACCCTCCGGGTCCTCTACCCCCGTTTTGGATGGAGATGGGTTTACTTTTTGGAAAACATCTCCTCCCCCACCAGGAGAGCTGGGATTACGAACTACGCTCTACCTGAAGAATTTTTCTGCTCAGCTTATTTCTGAAACCCAGGTTTCGGTTCTCAAGAAGTCCGTCCCTGGCCCACGTGCGAAGCGATTAATTCCCCGCAGTTGGGGTGTCTCATACATTAGTGGGGATCACGTCCTGGGCTTGTAGTATACGTGACTTTCTCTTGACTGGAGAGTTCCAAGCTCTGTCAGAGACCACACGCTTAGGCCAAGCTGGAGTTGCATAGACTAAAATGTCTGCAGCTGTGTTTATTTCAGGGTTTGCACGTAGTGTGTGATCCTGCATATATGCGAGAACATTCAAGTAGAGCCAGGCATGTGTTTGAGCGTGTGATTGAGCACAGGGTGCGTTATTGTGTAAAACAAAACAAAAAAGGTGTTAATTTCCCCCTTGGACTGAAGAAATTCCTCCCTATGTTCCCTGCTCCCAGTGCCTATAACGGACATAGAATAAAGCTAAATGATACCTTCAGCGAGGGGCGGGACTGTTGTTTTAGGAAAGATAGATTTTGAATTGTTCTGATTTTTACCCTTTAATCGTTAGCCACAGTGCTACTCTATCCAAAACTTGACTTGGATTTAATGAGGGGGATCTGATGTCACAATCCTTAGACCCTGACCGGTGTTGAATGGCTCTATGAAGGTATGCCCTTATGGCCCAAATTCACGTTGTGAAAGAGCATCCCATTTCTTTAATTTAGCCATATGCCTTTAACAGAGGGATTGTGGAGGGAACCAGTGTAGCCCAGTGTAATGAGCATAGAACTGGAAGTCAGGAGACCCAAGTTCTAGCCCCCGCTCTGCCTCCTGCCCGCCGTGTGACCCTGGGCAAGTCACGGCATCTTCTGCGTGCCTCATTTCCTCACCCGTAAAATGGAGATAGAATACCCATTCCCCCTCTTAGATTGCAAATCTCATGTAGGATAGGGTTTGTATCTGATCCGATTATCTCCTATCCATCTTGGGGTTTGGCGTGGGGCTCGGCCCCAAGTAAGCTCTAAATACAGTCCCTTACTATTAGACTCGTTAAAAATGGTCCTCCATTAAACTGCCTCTCCATCCTCTGACTCCTCCCCCAATTCTGAACTTGCATCTGCTTTGATTGACCTGTCGCCTGCCTCCCCTCCGTAGTGACCTGAGGATGGAGCCCCCTTCCTTTCTCCATTGCTGTAATTCTGGCTAGAGTTCGACGGGGCCAGTCGTTAGGTGTGCGGTGTTGCTTTTCCTAACCGTTTCTCGAAGTTAAATGCCCGTGTCTCCGTTACCGTTAAGGGAGGTGGTGGATACGATGGTGCGGCACTTCAAGATGCAGATATTTGGCGATCGGCAGCCTGGCTATGATGGTAAAAGAAATATGTATACAGCCCACCCGCTGCCTATTGGACGGGATAGGGTAAGTGTCAGCAGCAAGAGAAAATATCCACTGCTCGTTTTGGTGTCACAGAGCTGAATGGCATGCCCGTGATCATTTACACCTGGTACTTCAGATGCAGGGGTGGAATGGGAATAATTGGGGAGAGAGGCCTGAGCTTTGAATGTTTTTCTCTTTGAAGATGACCTCTCCCCCTGGAAAGCCAACAGCACTAGGGTTCTCTTGGGTCTTTCAACAGGTGCACCCCAGAAAAGCTTACTCCCCTTGGGCTGCTCCCGTCTCTTTAAAGTCTTAACACTTAATTGCTTTGCTGCTGAATGGCTGGAACGGGCACATCTCTCCTGGTCCTGCTACTCTTCCCTGGCCTGACAGGTTTCAGGGACTTTGCGTGCACACGTTCACAGGAGTCCATCCAATTCTGCATATCGAAAGATGTTATGAAAGGTGCGCAAAGCTCTGCCCTTGTGCCCCAGGAAGGTTCCCAGTGCACTTTAGGAAACTCGGGCTCCCCCATTATGGATTTCCTTGCTTCTGCACCCCTCATCTAGGCTGGAGTCCAGGTGCTCTGCATGCCTGCACAGCGGTGTTTCTGCCAGTGCAGCTTCTGCCGCTTCTCTGTTCTCTTACCAGAATCCTCTTCCCTCTCTTGTCGCAGTTCCCTTTCCTTTTGCCAGTGGCTTATTGCAAGGGTAGGGGAAGAGGACGGGGGCTTCTGATGTGAACAGAGGTGCAACGGAAGTAGAGGTGATCCCAACGGGAGAAAAAATGTTGAGGAAGGGACATCCGTGGTATGATGTGGCCTGTACGCTTCCTCTTATGCTTCCCTTTCCATAAAAATTTCCCGAGGTAAATGCAGATTAAAGGCTGTAACTGATGTGCCATCTTCAAAGTTTTCTCATCCACTTTTTTTTTTTTTAAATGCTGTTAAGTGCTTACTATGTGCCAGGCACTGTACTAAGCACTGGGGTGGATACAAGCAAATCGGGTTGGACACAATCCCTGTCCCATGTGGGGCTCACAGTCTCAATCCCCATTTTACAGGTGAGATAACTGAGGCCCAGAGAAGTTCAGTGACTTGCTCAAGGTCACACAGCAAACAGGTGTGGAGCTGGGATTAGAATCCATGACCCTCTGGCTCCTAGGCCCCTGCTTTTTCCCCTAGTCCATACTGGTTTTCTGTTTAAAAGGCATTCACCTTTTAAGTTGAATGCCCTGGCTAAAGCATCCAGAGCTTTAAAACTTAGACATAGTACAATAAATCAGTCACACAATAATACTAGGTCTGTGTATGGATCTTATTTCCTTGGCTTTTGTGCTGTTTTGTGGTCTGTATATGCATATAGAGTATAGAGCATGTGTGTGTGTGTAGATATATATAGAGAGAAAGAGAATGCAAAGCAACACAAAAGTAATGGGAAATAAGGAGTGTTTGTGCATGTGTGTTTGTACTCAACTATGTAACTGACAGTGAAATTAATCTATAGGTGTGCATGTGTGACTGAAAAGGCCAGTGTGGGAACCTTGTGTGCCAAATTGTGCACACACAAAAACTGTCACTTGTGCTGTCGTGTTTGCTATTGGCAGAGCCTGGGGCTATTTTCATGTCTCCGTGAGTCTTAATTCTTCTGAAGCTTCCACTCAGAAAAGCCACTCCTTTCTTGATTGCAGTACATCATGCTAGTCTATCTGCAGCAGTTGTCTTCCAGTTTTCCAGTTGAGCTGCAGCATTTTCTGAGACTTTGTTTTACTCCATCCTTAAAACACTTCATTTGTACTTGCATTCTACCTGCTACAGAAGTTTTAAAGATTGCAACAAACTTGTAAAATAATTTTGGGACAACTCCCCCCACCTTTCATCAAAGCACGTCCAGGTCTTGAGTCCATTGAAATACTTTGAATAGATATCGACAAGCCTATTAGTGTTGTTTGGGACAAGCTTTAAATATGCTTGCTTCAGTAGCATCTCTTTTCCAACATGGTGTATTTGTGTTTTTTTGTTTTTGTTTTTGGGGTTTTTTTTCAAGGTTGATATGGAGGTGACACTTCCAGGTGAGGGTAAAGACCAGACATTTAAAGTGTCCATTCAGTGGGTGTCAGTTGTGAGCCTTCAGCTGCTTTTGGAAGCTTTGGCCGGGCACCTGAATGAAGTACCTGAAGATTCTGTCCAGGCACTAGATGTTATCACAAGGCACCTTCCCTCCATGAGGTAAGTACCCTTGTTTGGCATCCTCCCCTTCAGGTTAAGCGTTTTCAATAGGCTCCGTTAGAACTCCTCCAAAACGACTTCTGATTCAATCCCCATTTCAAATCGGCGGCGCACTAAACTTCTCCAAAAACCTCCAAACAATGTCTGTCTCCCTTGTCCTTGAAACCCCCAAACTCTTGTTTCTTTAGGTACACTCCTGTGGGCCGTTCATTCTTCTCTCCCCCTGAAGGCTATTACCACCCTCTAGGAGGGGGCAGGGAGGTCTGGTTTGGTTTCCATCAGTCTGTGAGACCCGCCATGTGGAATATGATGCTCAATATTGACGGTAGGCCAGAATTCCACCCCCAGCTCGATTTGGCCAAGTGTTTGTTCCCTTCCCTTTCCTAAAGCCAAGCGTGCCGTTTTTCTGTTAATTAGTATCTGCAACAGCTTTCTACCGGGCCCAGCCTATCATTGAATTTATGTGTGAGGTTTTGGACATCCAGAACATCAATGAGCAAACAAAACCTCTGACTGACTCCCAGCGCGTCAAGTTTACCAAAGAAATCAGAGGTAACTACGTGTTTCAGACTGCCACTCACCAGTTTGGTGTCTTGTGTTCTGTTGACTTGAGATTGACAGTTCTAGGAAATCTCTTTATTTAGTCTTGGGTGCTGTGGTGTTGAAAGAAACAGTTGTGGCCAGATACATGGCACCGGTCAAGACGTGCCTATTGTAGCCCAAGTTTTCCCTCGTTTGAGGCTTGTCCGGAGCTCTGTATTCTGGAAGAACTAAGTGACCAGTTTAATGGCGTCGGTTTCCCATAGTGGGTAGTCCTCCATTCTCTGAAAGTGAATTTTCCAGCTTGGTCTACAAAATGGCCCATGGCGGGGAACTCGAGTCAGTTGTACTGCAGCTAACGTCTTTATTTTGGCATTTCCTCGGTTGACAGGACTCAAAGTAGAGGTTACCCACTGTGGACAGATGAAACGGAAATATCGAGTATGTAATGTGACCAGAAGGCCAGCTAGTCACCAGACGTATGTAAATCACTTACATCCAAGTTTGATACTCCTTTGTTTTTTATTACCGGTACCCTGTTTGAGTAGTCCCGGTTAAACAAGCACGCAAATGTTTGTAACTTGAGCTCCGATGAGTGGTCCCCTGATGTGATCCAGCAGTTTTTTGTGTACTTTTTTTAAATCCTGCCAGTAAAAAAACAACAACTTGCTACTCAAAGTGTCTGTTCTTTCTAGTTTCCCCCTCCAGCTGGAAAACGGTCAAGCTATGGAATGTACAGTAGCCCAGTATTTTAAGCAAAAGTATAGCCTTCAACTGAAGTATCCCCATCTTCCCTGTCTTCAAGTAGGACAGGAGCAAAAACACACTTATCTGCCACTTGAGGTAAGCAAGGCTCAACCTTCTCTAGCTAGTCCTGAGCACTCTAATTATTGCATTTATTCAGATCAGTACCTCAATGAATAACGTTCAGCGTTGTAATAACACTGTAACCCGGGTTTCTATTTTTTGTGGGAGATTAGAAGTGTAAGTCGAACAGATCGGAGCCATGGAATTCTGGTGTAAACTAGCTTCTCCTGTACCTTTGATAGGTCTGTAATATTGTGGCAGGACAGCGGTGTATCAAGAAGCTAACAGACAATCAGACATCCACTATGATCAAGGCAACGGCAAGATCAGCTCCCGACAGACAGGAGGAAATCAGTAGACTAGTGAGTAGCACAGACTCTGGTTCATGAAAAATGACAGATACGGGCTGAGGGGAATGGAGAGAATTTTCCTGAAGTTGGTAGCCGAGTTGTATCCTAGAAAAGTTTGATCTTGTCTTCCAATGGTTTTATTGGAGAGCTATAGCAGAAAGTCAAAAAACATTTGAGCAAATCTAGAAGAGCTGCTTCGGTAAAAGAAAGCCATCCAAGAGGTGGGCTACTTTTCAGTTGATCCGCTAATGGTATTTGAGTTCTTAGAGCGTGCAGAGCACTGTTCCAAGTGCTTGGGTGAGGGCAGTACAGTAAATAGATCCGATCCCTACCCTCAAGGAGCTCAAGGCGCGATATGTAAGCGCAGTGGGTCTGGGGGCAGGGTATTAAAACGCCTAAGGGATACAGACAGACCTAAGTGCACAGATGATGCAAAAGAGAGGGTGAATAGTTGGGGAAAATGAGGGGCTAGTCTGAGAAGGCCTCTTGGTGGAGATGTGATTTTAGTTATTAGGGCTTTGAAGATGGGGAGAGTGGTTGCAGGTCGGGTGTGAAGGAAGAGGGCGTTCTAGGCCAGAGGGAGGATTTGGGCAAGGGGTTGGTGGCAAGGCAGGCGACGTCGCGGAACAGTGAGTAGATTACTCGTAAGACTAGCTACCTCCTTGGATCAGGCATATTGAGCTGAGCCATTCTGTTCTTTCTTTTAATGGTATTTAAGCATGTACTATGTGCCAAGCACTGTACCATGTGCTAGGGTAGACACAAAAATCAGGTCCCCATCCCACATGGGGCTCACAGTCTAAATAGGAGGGAATCTTATTAATAATAATAATGAAATTAAGCACTTATGTGCTACGCACTGGAGTAAAGATAGATCCGCCAGACACGTCCATGTGTTTAATTCAACTGGAGGAGCTTTGAAGGATTCAGCAATTTTTTTTGTTCTCTAGGTCAAGAGCAATAGCATGGTGGGTGGACCTGACCCCTACCTGAAGGAGTTTGGTATCGTCGTTCACAATGAAATGACCGAGCTAACGGGCCGGGTGCTCCCAGCACCTATGTTGCAGTATGGAGGCCGGGTGAGCTCTTGTTTTCATCACCCAGGTGTTCCCATCCCATCTGGTCATCCGGCTGGCCTTTGCACTTCCTTGCATACTGCTTACAGAGAGCCAATCATCTTGCCTACAATAAAGTGCTCTCTGAACTTAAACCACCTCTCTCTTTTTCTTTCTTTGTAGAATAAAACCGTAGCCACACCAAATCAGGGGGTCTGGGATATGCGAGGGAAGCAGTTTTACGCTGGCATAGAAATTAAAGTGTGGGCCGTGGCCTGTTTCGCTCCCCAGAAACAATGCAGAGAAGACCTGTTGAAGTGAGTATCCGGATACCCCGGAATTAGATTCCTTAGCTAGCTTTCCGATATGAAAAGTTGATATTAAGACCTGTTGAAGTGAGTATCCGGATACCCCGGAATTAGATTCCTTAGCTAGCTTTCCGATATGAAAAGTTGATATTAAGACCTGTTGAAGTGAGTATCCGGATACCCCGGAATTAGATTCCTTAGCTAGCTTTCCGATATGAAAAGTTGATATTAAGACCTGTTGAAGTGAGTATCCGGATACCCCGGAATTAGATTCCTTAGCTAGCTTTCCGATATGAAAAGTTGATATTAACGAGGGCCCGCGTGAACGCTAAACGTCGGCACGAATGACCTCATCCCTTAAGTGGTATCATGTGACGCTTCCTTGAGGGAGGGCTGTATTGTCATAAACTAATAAAAATCTAGGAGTTTATTCAGAATCTGACAACTCTTATCAATCAGTGGTATTTACTGAGCTCTTACTGTGTGCAGAGCACTTGAGAGAGTAAAGTGCAGCAGAGTTCGTAGACATGTTCCCTGCCCACGAACCCTCAGAACTGCAGATGTGGAGAAAGGGGCAGGGAATGTGTCTGTTATATCATTGTGTAATACTCTCCCAGTTGCTTAGTAGCAACTATGGAGCAACTTAGTAGCAACTATGGAGAAGCAGCGTGGCTGGAGAAGCAGCGTGGCTGGAGAAGCAGCATGGCTCAGTGGAAAGAGCACGGGCTTTGGAGTCAGGGCTCATGAGTTCGAATCCCAGCTCTGCCACTTGTCGGCTGTGTGACTGTGGGCAAGTCACTTAACTTCTCTGTGCCTCAGTTCCCTCATCTGTAAAATGGGGATTAAGACTGTGAGCCCCACGTGGGACAACCTGATTCCCCTGTGTCTACCCCAGCGCTTAGAACAGTGCTCGGCACCTAGTAAGCGCTTAACAAATACCAACATTCTAGTACAGTGCTGTGCACGTAGTAAGCACTCAATAAATACGATTGGTGGAGAGTGTACAGTCACCTTAGTAGCACCCTGAGACCTCTGTCCAAGGAAGTTCATTTTTCCGAGAAACAGTGTGGCCTAGTGGGAAAGAGTGTTGGCCTGGGAGTCGGGGGACCTGGGTTCTAATCCCAGCTCTGCCATTTACCTGCTCTGTGACCTTGGGCAAGACACTGAATCTCTGTGCTTCAGTTCCTTATCTGCAAAATGGGTATTCAACACCCGTTCTCCCTTCTACTTAGGCTGTGAGCCCCATGTGGGATCTGATTTATCTTGTATGTATCCCAGCACTTAATATAGTGCTTGGCACATAGTAAGTACTTAATAAATACTACATTATTATTATCCCAGACCAATTTTAGGTCTCTTCGTCATGCTACAAGGTACACTTGAGTTCACTGAGGGACTTGTCTAGAATTAGTGCTTTGTCAAGATCATGTTTACGTGCATTCTTGAGAGAATGTTCATGAGATGAGGAGAAAAAGAGAATTGGAGGAATGGGATGTTTAAAGGCTGACTCCTCGAAGGCGCTTCTGATAGCTTCATGAGTGGGGTGAAAATATGATATTTCCACTCCTCCACCATCCTATGCCAAGTTGGATTTTGGGGTCCAATTTTTAAAGTTGAAATGGATTTAGCATGTATTTGGAATGTTTAGAAATCTTTCAAAATTTTGGTTATCCCCCAAGCCCCAGGGCTAGAGCAAGTTTGACTTTTTTTTTTTAAATGGTATTTAAGCAGTGTTCCAGGTACTGTACTAAGTGCTGGGGTGGAAACAAGTTAATCAGACTGGACACAGTCCGTGTCCCATATAGAGGCTCCCAGTATTAGTCTTCATTTTACAGATGAGGTAACAAGCACAGGGAAGTGAAGTGAATTGCCCAAGGTCACACAGCAAACAGATGGCGGAGCTGGGATTAGAACTCAAGTCTTCCGACTCCCAGGCCCGTGTTCTCTCCACTAGGCCACGCTGCTTCCCATTTAGACTTCTCTAAGTGCACCTTTCTTGTAAATGGTATTTTTTTTTTTCCATGTCTAGACACACATTTCCCAAAACTATTTTAATCAGTCCCTTGAAATTGCTCATCCTAATAATTGCCTTAACAGTCTCGACCCTGAGAATGGAGCACCTCCATAACAAGCCACTCCAGTGCTCCTACAGTTCATCTAGTTCCGGGAAACAGCAGGATTGAATTGAATTTTGAGTACAAAAGCAACTTTTCTAGGGTAGAGCATCTTTGTAACTGCCTACTTGTTATCATCGAACCCAGGGGGATGATCTGGGGATTGTTTACTCTTTCCAGGAGTTTCACGGATCAGCTGCGCAAGATCTCCAAGGATGCAGGGATGCCCATCCAGGGCCAGCCGTGTTTCTGCAAATACGCCCAGGGCGCTGACAGCGTGGAGCCCATGTTCAAACATTTGAAGATGACGTACGTCGGTCTGCAGTTGATTGTGGTGATCCTCCCTGGAAAGACCCCTGTATACGGTATGCGCTCTCCAGCCAGCTTCAGTGTCCGGGGAGGAGGGGACTCGTAAATAATTCCTTTTTGTCAGGGAATAGGGGAGCTGCATTTTAAAATTCATTTTTGATTTTTTTATATGGCATTTAAGCGCTTACTATGTGCCAGGCTCTGTACTAAGCTCTGGGATACATAAAAGTTAATCAGGTTGGATACGGTCCCTGTCCCACATAGGGCTCTCAGTCTTAAACCCCATTTTACAGGTGAGGTAACTGAGGCTAGGAGAAGCGAAGTGACTTGCCCAAGGTCACACAGCAGAGAAGTGGCAGAGCTGGGATTAGAACCCAAGTCTTCTAACCCCAGGCCCGTGCTGTATCGTGTTGTTTTTCGGAGGATCATTATTAGTCTGCCCCTTTAGGCGGTAGCGGAGGTAAAACCGAGATGCTTAAATTTCATTCTGTGCTTTACTCTCGGGAGGCTAGAGCCCTCTGTAAGAGGAGACTGTGTTTATTACTCTTCTGTCTCATAGCGGAGGTGAAGCGGGTTGGGGACACCCTCCTAGGAATGGCCACGCAGTGCGTCCAAGTGAAGAATGTAGTGAAAACTTCTCCCCAGACCCTCTCCAACCTCTGCCTGAAAATAAATGCAAAGCTCGGCGGAATCAACAATGTCCTCGTACCTCATCAAAGGTAAGGTTCCCTCCCGGTCTCCTTCAGACCGAAGTTTACATTCCCAGTCATTTGGAACCCGGACCACCAGAATGTCAGCTACTTCAAATTTCTTCTTGCTCTGAGTTACCATCCCAAAGCCCTTAGTCTAGTATTGGTAGATCAAATTTTGGAATTTGGCCACGGCTATCCCAGGGCAGGGGTGGTCAAACCTCAGGAACCGAAGAAACGCAAAGCAAAACCATAATGTGGCCGAGAACCACGGATCAAAGTGGGCATCGGGTGCCCCACGGGAAGGGAAGGTGGTGGAGAGCAGGGGTTCCCAGTGAGGGCCTGGGAGGAGATGAGAGGAAGTAAGGGATGATGAAGTGGCAAGAGAGCAAGTGTTCCAGGGGAAGAGAGATTAGCGGTGAGAGGTGCCAACAGGCAAGGGGGTGGAGATGTGGGCACCGTGGCTACCGCCCAAAGGACGGTAGTCGTGACGTAGTGTGGCCACAAAAATAAATGCTAGACCTTGAGCCACATGATGTGAAGAAAAACCGTGGGAGACCCTGCCCCCAGTCTTAAGAAATGATTCTCAAATTCTGTTTCCTCATATTGGGACTGTGGATGCTCTTTACCAAAAGTTAAAATGAAAAGCATGTGTTCTTTGCCTTCCAGATTTCTTTCATTCCCTTTTAAATGTGAAAAAACAGGCCCAGGGCAAGAAATTGGCTAGTCAGGGAACACACAATTGGTGTAGCACTGGGGCTCGAACCCGAGTTTCCTCACTCAGATTCAATGCTCCGTCCACTTAGGCAGCAGCTTGTCACTTCTCTTCTACAATGCCCAGATACTAGCCCGCATCTGGGTTCCGGCTTCCGGGCTGTGGACTAAAACTGATTTAAAAAGGATTTGACCCCGTATTGATTTTGAGATGGTCCCACCAGCTCATTTGAATGGAGATCAGCCTGCTTCTTTGGATTGGCGCAACACTGGAAATGTGTCCTAGGGCCACAGCTAAGCAACGTGGTCCTCTTCCTCTCCCTGTTCTCCTTATTCCCCCTCCTCCCCCGTTTGCCATTGTGGGAGTGAACGTGACCGGTGGCTCGTCGAGCTTAGTCTTTCTTGTCCTTGTTTCGCACCGCGAGCAGGCCTTCGGTGTTCCAGCAGCCCGTCATCTTCCTGGGAGCAGACGTCACTCACCCCCCAGCCGGAGATGGGAAGAAGCCCTCGATCGCGGCCGTGGTGGGCAGCATGGACGGCCACCCCAGCCGGTACTGCGCCACCGTAAGGGTGCAGACCTCTCGCCAGGAGACCTCCCAGGAGCTCCTGTACAGTCAGGAAGTGATCCAGGACCTGACCAACATGGTCCGTGAGCTGCTGATCCAGTTCTACAAATCGACACGCTTCAAACCCACTCGCATCATCTATTACCGGGGAGGGGTCTCCGAGGGCCAGATGAAACAGGTACCGACAGCCCCGTTCCCGGGTCTCTCTCTGCAGGTTCGAGGATGCCCTCGATCCTTCGTCCAGAAGGAGTCCAGACGCCTGTAATAATAATAATAATTATTATTATTGTGGTACTTGTTAGCACTTACTATGTGCCAAGCACTGTTCTAAGCACGGGGGTAGATGCAGGTTAACCAGGTTGGACCCAGTCCCTAAGAGGGACTCATACTCTTAATCCCCATTTTACAGATGAGGGAACCGAGGCCCAGAGAAGTGAAGTGACTTGCCCAAGGCCACACAGCAGACATGTGGCAGAGCCGGGGTTAGAATCCAGCTTCTTCTGACACCCAGGCCCTTGCCCTATCCACTAAGCCACGCTCCTTCCCTAGAGTTCCTTTTTCGGGACGAGCTATGCAAATTCTAGGCCAGTCGGGAAATTCTAAACCTCTCTTCATCGTCTCGCTTCTCAGGTAGCTTGGCCAGAACTAATAGCAATTCGGAAAGCCTGCATCAGCCTGGAAGAAGATTACCGACCAGGAATAACTTACATTGTGGTGCAGAAAAGGCATCACACCCGGCTCTTCTGCGCAGACAAAACGGAGAGGGTAAGTGGAGTGTGGACCAGCTTCAGGGAAAGCACGAAACCCCAGCCGTTGCCGCCCGGCTGATGGGCCAAGCTCAGCAACCGTCATCGGGAGATCCACACAGAGCAAAAATGGCCAAAATCCCCTCCCCAGTTTGGAAACGCGGCTCCTCTACCCTCTCGCCCACCCACTCGCCTCTACGTCTTTGCTTATTTTGTTGCTTAAAGGAAAGCAAGAAATGATCCCACTCTTCCTATTAGCCCATTAAAGTTATCTCAACCTGGAGGCGTTTCCTGAAATTGTGGCTACTCTGTTACCCCCTTAAACGGTAGAACTGAAAAACCTTCAACTTTCTGATGGAGCGATGTCTCCCCCGTCACTCCCCCCAACCCCTTTTTACATCAGAATGGAAATTTGTTTTTAGACAAGCTTTGCATCCCCTTCTCCGGGGGTGATTTAAGGGGCCCCAATCGGCTTTGGGCTGTAACCCCCTGAGGAGTCTGAAAAGATGCGGTTTGCTCAAGTAAACGCCAGGCTGTGTGAATTGGCGAGCTTGAGGAATCTTCTAAACCCCCGTTTCAGTCAATACCTAACCTCCCTGAAGGATCCACTTGCCAAATAAAAACTGTGAAAGGAAAGAAGGCTGGAAGGCCATCATTTATACTAAAATAGCGAATGATCTGTTTTTAAATAGGTGGGGAAAAGTGGCAATGTGCCCGCAGGCACGACTGTGGACAGCACGATCACACATCCGTCTGAATTTGACTTTTACCTCTGTAGTCATGCAGGAATTCAGGTAATTTGGAAGCTGGACAAGATCTCTAGTTTGATAGCGTGATGTGCAAACTTCCGTGGTGCGAACAGCTCCTATTACGGCTTGAGTGGACTTGTTTTTATTCATAAATTATAGTGTTTAGTCAAACTGGTGCTAATGGTTTTCTCCTTCGCCAGGCTCCTTGGCTTTAGAAATGTACTTAGGGAGTCAGAGGGACCTGGATTCTAATTCCGGCTCCACCACTTATCTGGTGTGTGACCTTGGGCAAGGCTTCTGTGTGCCTCACTTACCTCCTTTGGAAAATAGAGATGAATATTGGGAGTCCCCCGTGTGACATGGATTGTGTCCAACGGGATTAATACGTATCTACCCCAGGGCATAGTTCAGTGCCTTGTACATAGTAAGTGCTTAGCAAATACCATTTTTTTAAAAAGTGAGTGGTAGGGAGGTGGGGAAAACCCGAAATTCTTTTGACTCTCTGTGGGCAGGGAGCGTGTCTACCAACTCTGGTGGATTGTACCCTCCCAAGAGCGAGTAAGCCCTCACTAAGGTCAACTGATTGGTCAAACTTGTCCAATTTCTAAATGCATTTTAACTCTGTCTCCCTTTGTGTATGTGCCTCTCTCTGCCTTTCTCTCTAGGGAACCAGCCGCCCTTCACACTATCAGGTTTTGTGGGATGACAACTGCTTCACGGCGGATGAACTACAGCTGCTGACCTATCAGCTGTGTCACACCTACGTGCGCTGCACCCGCTCGGTCTCCATTCCAGCCCCCGCGTACTATGCTCGGCTGGTAGCGTTTAGGGCAAGATATCATCTGGTGGATAAGGATCATGACAGGTGAAGTTCTTTGGCGCAGGGAAATGTCTTCCTGCCTTAACATCGCGTTTTAACATCGCGTAACTAAATAAAGATCCACCATTAGAAAAGTTTTTTGGGAAATTAAAACCTCCATCCAGGCCCTTAAACTCCAAGAGCCTTATTGGGACCCGACCAAGTTTTTTTGCTTTTGGCGGAGGGAAGCAAAACGGCGAAACCTGGGATGCTAGTTGATACTCGCTCCGTTTACATGACGGCGTCCTGTGTGCCCTACGAAAGTAGCCTGAGGTTGGAACAGGCTGCTCTCCGCTCGAGCGTTTTCCAAAGTCTAAGAGGCAGTCGGGTTCTGTGGGTTATTGTTGGGGAAAAAGCGAGTTACCTAATTACACAAGCTGGCTGCCCTTGTCTTTGTTGAGGAGGAAAACACTGGATGATGACTTTATCTGCGAAAGAGTAGTCATTTCAAACTCTAATTGAGTTGCCTTCTGCCAAAGGCCCTTTCTTTGCTTCTCCCCAACCCCCCCAACTCCAGGGAACCCCAGCCCGCCTTGTTTGAGTTATTTTTACTGCGCTTGGAAAATGGCACCGTGGGGCGCAGTAGGGGAAATTATGCCAAATAAAGTCTTGCCCCAAGGAGAGTTACCTAAACGGCAGCCAGTACGCTAGGAGACATTTTGAGGTGTTCCTCGGTTGTTAAGTAGCCAAACGAGTTCTCCGCTCTCACTTCCTCCTCCAAACGACCCGACTGACAGTTTCTGGGCCCTGCCCCAAGTCAGAAATTCAGCTGCCGACTAGCAGAGGCTCCTCCGGGGTCTCCGGCCGAGGTCAGGTCAGACCCCGTGGCAGCGAGAGACATTCTGGTGGTCGTTGGCGAAGACCCCCCGTTTCACCTGATATGCTTGATTTCTCATCTTTTCACAGCGCCGAGGGAAGCCATGTGTCAGGACAGAGCAATGGCCGCGACCCCCAGGCTCTGGCCAAAGCAGTGCAAATCCACCACGATACCCAGCACACGATGTATTTTGCCTGAGAGCCTCTGAGGAGGCTCAGGGGATCTTGGCACACCGTGCGCTCCCGAAACGTTTGGAATGCCTACTGCTTCTGGATAGGGCCAAGTTGACTTCAGACGGTCTTCCTACCAGCAGCTCTGAACAGTCGCACTGAATCTACTCTTCACGGCAATGTCTGATGCACCAACAGAATTGAGCCATTTGGTTTTTTTCGTTTGTTTTATGGGTTTTTGGTTTTTTGGTGTTGTTTTTTTTTTTTCATTTTCGTTGTTTTTGAAATTCATAGACTGTCTTTTCTGATGCATTGGACTGAATTTTTTACCTCAAAGCATTAAGGCTGATCATTCTGAAATCTTTAAAGGACTTGGCATGAAAGGTTTCTATTGAATATTTTGCTAGCTACAGTTTAAGTTGATCACCTCATCCCCGTAGTACATCGAGATGGAGTTATTCCCTGGTAGTCCATACTCACCAAGCAGGGTGAACGCATAAGCGGGAGAAAAAAGAAAACACAGAATCATTTAACTTCAGTTCAACTTAACACAGTTCTATTGTGTGGGGCCATAGACTTTTTAACGGAGATTTTAGACTTCACTACTGTAAATGCCTTTGTCAAGCATTAGTTTCAGAAGGTATTGCAGTCTTGTCGGTTTTACTAGTTTATCTTTTTAAATCTCTGCAGACTTGTGCTGGTGCAAGTACAGGCTGCAAAGCAATTGCACTATATATATTACTGCAGATTCAAATAGGCGGTTCTTGTTCGGTAAACCTGTGAATGTGTAACATAACCAGATAGTAACACCTGTGAGCAGGTTTTAATTATTATAATGGTTACAGATAACACTGCCATAGGATGGTTAAAAGTAATCATACGTTTTCCCCCCCTTAAAAAAAAAATTAGCTTTTAGATATTTTTCCAAGTTTTACAGAAGTGCCCATTTTATGCTGCTGTGTGGTTTGATAAATCTAAATGATTTTTAAACTTTTCTTGTAGGAGGTTAACTTTGGCAATAAACACTTTTCTTTAAAAGCCCCCCTCCCCCCACCCATCCCCAAAACATCCCTTACCCATCCCCAGCGATGTAGTTTTCTAGTGGAGGGTTGTGCATGAATTGATCCGGTTTTGCTTGTGACTTCACAATCTGGCAATTTCTGAACTCAATCAGAAAAGACGCACTTCCATGCCTTTTTAAGAATTATTTTTACATGTTTTATATTCACTGTTGGTGTCCTGTCTACTACTTCTTTTTAAATAAGCTACAACCTGGGCGTTGCACGTTGGAAAGGCTTTGCCAATCTGTACAGTTCTCAATGTATTTTTGTGGTGATAGCAACCTGAAGACTTGTACCAGCATTTTAAAACATTTCCCCCGCCCCCACCTCCCAAAATCAAGGTTGCAACCACAATGACATAAAATGGCATGTTTAAAAAAAAAAAAAAGATAAAAAGATAAAAAAAAAATGTACATTTAAACTATTGATCCTGTCCCAGCCTAGAAATAATTCTTGAGTCTTGATTTCCCCCCCACACCCCTCACCTCCTTGGCTTGGCAGTTTAGGCTAAAAATTGTAGAGAGAGGCTTGATTTCACTTGCAGCTTTCGGCTCCTACAAACCTAACATTGAGATTGGATTCTTTTTCATGTTAAAAGAAAAAACAAAGGGAATTGATCTAAAACCAGCATTAAAAAGAAAGTTGAGCTTGTTGCTATATTTAATATTGGCCACACAACGTAACAGGGAAACTGTTACCTGAGATTGCAGTTGTCCAAAACCAGTAGATCTGCTAAAATTTCTTAGCAGTTCAAATATTTGTAAACTAGCCTTCTCTAAAGCTCAGCTATATAAAAAGCTGGGGTTTTTTTACCCTTTTTTAACCCAGTCTTTTAAACAAGCTTGTAAATACATCGAAGTTTACATTTCTAAATGCTGTCTTTCAGCACATTAGTAGGCGCTGAAACCAGTCTTCAGAGCAGTTTTATAACCTTCTTTCGGAGTAGTTTCATCATACCGAGTTTGACCATATTTTTTTTCCTCTGTCGAAAACAGGACTGAAGCAAGCTCTCGGCTCCTGAGGCACAGGGAGGCAGGTTTAGTTGAGATTCTTCCTTTTTTTTTTATTGTTATTTCCTAAACTTTTCCTCTTTTGAAAAATACCTCACTTGGATAATAAAAATCAGGACATGTCGGTGAGAGGCTGGCTGCTGCTTCAGCTTAGATGGCTGCTTTTATTAATACTTGTTCAGGGAGAGCACAGAAATAAACCCTTCAGCATGTACTCTGACCTAGCGGAAGGAGAATTTAGGCACCTTGAGGAAAAATTGAGCACCCCTGAGTTGTAGGAACAGAAGATGGGTTTTTTCGGTCAGGAGACTGGTGACACAATTCTGCTAGCGGAAGGTGCACAAGAAGAAAGTTGGTCCTTCCCCTCTGCCAGCAATTTTTCCTCCTGTCGAGTAACTTGGTAGCTCAGATGGAATGGTGGGAGAAGCTCACACTAGCTCGCCTTCCTGCGGTTGGATCGGATGGGTTTCCTCAGAACCGTTCTGATGGGAAGACTCCCCTCCCGCCCCCCACCAGCTCGCCCGAGAGCCTGGGCCGAACACAGAACCAGTGTGTTTGGCGTGTGGGAAGGGAGTTCTGGCTCCATTGGAATAAAGTGGCCGAGGTGGGCGCGACCCCGATCGCCTTGGAAGGGAGTTTGGCGGCTAGAATTCTTGGACGAAAACAGCTGCATTGGGGTCATTCGAAGAGGCAATTGCTGGCAGGATCAAGGGTTGCAGAAATACTGTTTAGGTCTGAAAGCAGAATTTGAATTTTCAGCTTGACCATTTGAATATATGAACCCCTTGGGACTGACTGACTCGTTATGCATGTGTCAATCAATGGGAGGTGTGCATTCTGTAGAAGTAGTTTTAGGGTGTTTGGGTTTTTTTAATTTTTTTTCTTTTTTGAATAAATAAAGCCTGTTGGGCACTGTTATGTGGTGTGAAAGACTTAAATGTAGCAGCATTAAAGAGTAATGATTGGGGGGGAGGGGGTGGGGGGGGAGGGGGACAGGGATGCTTTTAAGAGAGCAGCAGAGACCCTAGTATGGAACCAGTTAAGCTTTTGTTTTTGTTAACTGTGGAATTCTGAACAAGCTTGTAAGGACTGGCTGGTTTGTAGCAGCCTAGGAGTCTGGGTAGACAAACTTGTATTTATTCTTACTCTAAGTACTACATGCTGCTGTGGTACCTGTGACCCAGGTCCCAAAGGGCAAATGAGGTGGTGATTTCCAGGCAAACATGTTTCACGCAGCAGAGTACGTATCTTGCGATCTCCTTCCAGACGCAAATGTCAGAGCTTATTTATCTCAGCAGCCTTAACCTTCCTGCGGGGGAAAAGGCACCCTTTGTTCAGATACAGTGTTTAACAAATTACCCCCCACCCCTCCATTCTCTGCCCCTCCCCAGCTACCCTTGTGGATGTGCTGTAGGATTTTCTTGCTCAATAGCAAGCAGTAGCTCTACTTTCATTTTAAGAAAGTGGAGTGTGAGGGCATTGTATCAATACTGTTTCAACTACAAGGTTTTTTCCTTGTGAGATTTGAGGAAAGATCTTGTTAATCACGTTTAAAAAAAAAAGAGAATCTTTCTTATCCCTTGCTATTGACGTTTTCATGATCTTTCTATGTCTAGCGGCTGAAACCTCATTGTAAAATGTTTGCATTTGTTCATTTGACTGATGATGTAATTTTTGTTTCTATATTGTTAGACTTGTAATGTTTCAAATGGTATTTTATTAAATTTGGACTGGATGTATGTCTCTAGCAATACGAGGTACTTTCTAAACTATAAAAGAGGGTTTCAGCCCCATGTTGCGGTAAGATGCTGGTTGTTAAAAATTTCCAACGTTTTGGGTTTTTTTTTCTGTTTGTTTTTTTTAGCCTGCAGGGATATTTTGTGTTCATGTGTCCAAAAATAAATAAATTGGCATTCTTGTGCCAAATAATCTGTTTTTCTTGTTAATTAAGTGTCTAATAAAATGCAATGTACAGAGATAGCAACAGATATGGTTGCTTTTAAAAAAAAAAACTTCTTTAAATTGGTGATTTATTTGGAAAGGGGGCGGGAGGGAAGAGAAACCGAAAACTTCCTCCTCTAAAAGATCTGTTCCCCTTAAGGTTCAGAAACATGCCCTTTTGAAAATCTGGATCTGCTTATCTGCCGCTCCACATGTGAGTAATAATAATAATAATAATGTTGGTATTTGTTAAGCGCTTACTATATGCCGAACACTGTTCTAAGCGCTGGGGTAGACATAGGGGAATCAGGTTGTCCCACGTGGGGCTCACAGTCTTAATCCCCATTTTCCAGATGAGGGAACTGAGGCACAGAGAGGTTAAGTGACTTGCCCACAGTCACACAGCCGACAAGTGGCAGAGCTGGGATTCGAACTCATGAGCCCTGACTCCAAAGCCCATGACATGTGGGTCCCTCGACGGTGGTGCCAACTCCAAGTTGGGAAGAGGGCTGCCTGGCTGTGGCCTCCAGTGGCCTCCGGAGAGGAGAGCAATTGCACGCTGGTCAGGGCTGACTGATATTGACATTGCCTGGACATTGGATACTTGGCTCCTTGGCATAGATATGGAAGGAGCAGCAAGAGAAGCAGGTGACCCACTTGATAACCTGATGGTTCGGTAGAAAATGGAATTCGCCATCTTCAGGGTATCCTAATTCCTAAATGAGTTTGGGTTCGGAGATTTTATTTTTTAATGGCATTTAAATTCATTCAGTCGTATTTGAGCGCTTACTGTGTGCAGAGCACTGTACTAAGCGCTTAGGTGCTTTAAGTTCTTACTTTGTTCCAGGAACTGTTCTAAGCACTGGGGAAAATACAAGCTAATCGGGTTGGGCGCAGTCCATGTCCCACATGGGGCTTAGAGTCTTAATCCCCATTTTACAGTTTAGATATTAGTGTGTGGCTCCTCTAGAATCTCTGCTCGTAGTGGACGGGGAATATGGCTGTTGTTATATTGTACTGTCCCAAGAGCTTAATACAATACTCTGCACATAGTAAGCGCTCAAATATGATTGAATGAATGAAAAGGGAACTGAGGCACAGAGAAGGCAAGTGACTTGCCCAAGGTCACACAGACCAGGGGCAGAGCTGGGAGTAGAAGTCAGGCCTGGGCTCTGTCTACTGGACCATGTTGCTTCTCTTGGCAAAAATTATTTAGTGAAATCCAAGAACACACTCTTAACTTCCGGGCTTACGATAGGGGGACTTTATGGTGATGTTATGTGTCCTAGGAATAATGGCTGTAAATTGTGGAACTCCTCTCCAGGACTTGTTTCCACAATTTTCTAAAGATGGTGGCATCTTCCGGTGATCGTCTTTGGGCCCGTTTGTCAGTTGGCCTAGGTCTGATGTGGCAAATTGGCTACTGTTAATGGTTGGGCAGGGATGTCAGCTGGCTTATGGAGCATTTTCAGACTGCTTAAGGCCCTCTCCCCACCTTCAGAGCCTTACTGAAGACCAATCTCCTCCAAGAGGCTTTCCCTGACTAAGCCCCCCTTTCCTCTTCTCCCACTCCCTTCTGCACTGCACTGACTTGCTCCCTTTGTTCATCCCCCCTCCCAGCCCCATAGTATTTTTTTTTTAGGTATGTGAAATTTATATTAATGTCTGTGTCCCCTCCACCCCCCGCCCCCCACCCCAAGACTGTAAGCTCATTATGGGCAGGGAATATTTATTGTTGTATAGTACTCTCCCAAATACTTAGTGCTCTGCACGCAGTAAGCACTCAATTAATATGAATGAATGAATTCTCAGGTCCCAGAGGTGAGGTCCAAACCCCCTTTCTTCCCCTGCAAAGAGGGCAGTGGCTTTTATCTCTTAGCCAATTCTCTGTTCTTCCTTTCCCCCCAGGTTCTCCACTGGAAAGGCACCTTAACCATGTTCCTTCTGAGTCTATGCCCAGAGGGAGGGAGAGGTTATAGTTGCATAATTCAGGGAGGCCGTTGGGAACAGTCAGGGTTTGTGGGGGCAAGAAAGGGGGAAGGTTATCGATAGGTGTCCTTTTCCCGGGAAGGCTTCACTGATGGGGGTGGGGTGTGCGTGATTATAAATGTGCGACCCACAGTCCCGATGGCATTGTACAAGATGGAGCATTCTCTTTCAGTGACAATTATGATGGCTGGTTTGGGCTTCAAGGGGCTCTGGTGGTGCCTACCGAACGTGTCCGGAGCCAGGCGGTTTCACTTTGGTTTTTTGTTTTTCGCTTATAGTATTTAAGCCCTTACTATGTGCCAAGCACTGTAGTAAGCACTAGGGTAGATTCGAGTACATCAGGTTGGTCTCAGTCCATGTCCCACATGGGGCTCAGAGCTTTAATCCCCATTTTACAGATGAGGTAAGTGAGGCACGAAGAATAATAATAATAATGGTGTTAAGTGCTTACTATGTGCCAAGCACTGTTCTAGGCACTGGGGTAGATGCAAGGTAATCAGGTTGTCCCATGTGGGGCTCACGGTCTTTATCCCCATTTTACAGATGAGGTAACTGAGGTACAGAGAAGTTGAGACTTGCCCAAGGTCACACAGCCAGCACGAGGCAGAGCCAGAATTAGAACCCAGGTCCTCTGATTCCCCAACCCGTGCTCTTTCCAGGAGGCCACGCGGCTTTCGCTTGTTGGTTTGGCCTCCCTTCTGTCCTCTACCATCCGGTACACCCAACCCCATTCCGTAAAAGGGAAGCCAAAGAAATGGGGACGAGTGCGCTGACTACCAGCTGACCCCAGCCCTTTGTTATAAGAAAAAATTAGCTTGTCAACCATGTCGTGCTGAAATGGCAGGAGAGTGCTTAGCTGTTTCAGAGGCAGTAAAGGCCAGTGAGGAAGAGAGGAGTGAAAGCGAGCAGCAGTAGACCTATTTAGAAGAGTTGTCAGAATGAGGAGGCAGCAGGTTGATTCGTACTGTAAGGGTGAAGGACAGGGACGAGGGATTAAGAGTTTGGCTTATTACCATTAATGCTCTCAGCTTTTCTCCGAGAAGAGCTAACCTCTGGCTGTTTAAAGATAGAGTGGCACACGCCGGTTTGGGGGCTATTTTGGATTCTCTCCCACTCCTCCACTGCTTCTTAGATCCCTGTCTGAGGTTGGTTTTTCAGCCATTTAACCCAGGGTTTATTCATGTCCCAACAGGCTGGTTGGGAAATGGAAAATGTGTTACTTGGCCCCTGTGTGAACTTCAACTAGAGAGAAAACTTCCCAACATTCCCCTCTTGTCCTTTTCCATCGTCCTTGCCCCTGACCACTGCGGCGTCTTAGATTGACCCCGAGAGAAGTTGAATTGCCACCTCCAGTGACCTCCCCTCTCTGTCACCACAAATGTTGTTTCTGGTTTCCTCCTGCTTCCTTGTTGATCCATCAGTGATACTTATCGAGTGCTTACCGTGGACAGAGCACTGTACTGAGTGCTTAGGAGAGTCCAATAGAATGAGTAGTCGTGATCCTTGCATTCAAGGAGTTTACAATCCAGCGTTGCCCTTCCACTTACCAGGGTCTTCCAGAGGGAGAACACGAGAGGGAAGGGAAGCTAAAATGGGGGAGGTGGGGTTGGAGGGAATAGAACAGCTTGTCTTGCAGGTTAATCTGAAAAAATTAGGATTCTTGAGCCTAGAAAGAAGACATGGAGAAGGCTCAGCGGGGAAGGAAACAACAACAAAGAACATGATGGTTGTGGGTAAGAGGAACCCACAATTGTGGATCACAAGACCTGGATGAGTGGGCATCTACTGAAGCTTGAAGGTGGAAAAGAAAACCTTGACAAAAGAAAATCTACCTTGCACAGCTAGAGGTAAGCCTATGGAATTCTTTTCAAATTGTGCCGGAAGAAAATATCAGTAGTTTCACTGTAGTTTTAGATAAACCACCGGATGATAGAAAAATGAAAGTGTTAAGAAGGTCCATACTGATGATGATAATTACAGTATTCTTTAAACACTTACTATGTGTCAGAGACTGTACTAAGAGCTGCGGTAGATGCAAAGATCATCAGGTGGGACCCAGTCCCTGTCCCACATGGGGCTCACAGTCTAAGTAGGAGGGAGAATAAGTATCGAATCCCCATTTTACAGTTGAGGAAACTGAGGGATAGAGAAGTTCAGTGACTTGCCCAAGATCACACAGCAGACAAGTGGCAGAGCCAGCATTAGAACCCAGCTCCTCTGACTCCCAGGCCCGTGCTCTTTCCACGAGGCCACACTGCTTCCCATTGGAATCGATCATCTCTATTTATTGAGTGCTTATTGTGTGCAGAACACTGTTCTAAACACTTCTGAGCATAAAATGTATCAGTTGGTAGGCACGCTAGAACGGGCAGAGGTCACTTTGTTCTTCCAATCATCCTGTTTCCACCGTTGGAGATGAATTAATCCATGGTGATGGAGATAGACGAACAGGTTGGATGGTACAGTGGTCCGACCCTATAATGACTTTACTTCTGTCCTTATAGGTGGAGTGTGAAGCACAAAGTGGTTGAGTGAGAATGAATGTGGAGTTTCCAGGCACCCTCCAGGAGAGAGAGCCATGTGGGAAGGTTGATGCGATGTTCTCTGGAAGGCCCTGAATGCCGGGGAATGAGTGAAATTGGAAGACCGAATATTCCTTATTGGATATACAGGCAAGATATATAGGATGGGTTTGGGAGTCACCGTCTTTGAGGTGGCTGTTATCTATCCCTCAGTCGTACTTATCGAATGCTTACTGTGTGCAGAACACTGTACTAAGAGTTTGGGAGAGTACAATATAACAATGTAATAGACACATTCCCCGCCCTCTACGAGCTTATAGTCTAGAGGGGGAGTCAGGCATTAATATAAGTAAATTACGGATATGTACGTTAAGTACGGCAGAGCTGAGTGGAAAGATAGTGAAGAATAATAATAATAAAGGGAGTAAATTAGGGCAATGCAGAAGGGAGTGGGTGAAAAATGAGGGTTTAGGAAGGCTGTTGGTCTTTCAACCCGTAAAATCATCCTTTACCTAATAATAATAATGATAGTATTTGTTAAGCACTTATTATGTGCCAGGCACCGTACTAAGCACTAGGATGGATACTAGCAAATCGAGTTGGACAAAGTCCTTGTCCCATGTTGAACTCCTAGTCTCAATCCCCATTTTACAGATGAGGTAACCGAGGCCCGGAGAAGAGGTGTGCCTTGCCCAAAGTCACACAGCAGACAAGTGGCTGAGGCAGGATTAGAACCCAGGTCCTTTTAACTCTCAGGCCAGGGCTCAATCCACTACACCCTGCTGCTTCTCTGCACCAATGGAACTGGGCAGACTTCGTTTTGTAGCTTCATCTCTATTGTACCATACTCTCCCAAGCACTTAATTCAGAACTCTACATACAGCAAGAATTCACTAAGTACCCTTGATGGTGATCATTTCCCAAGTCGAGTGTTCTGCACCAAGTGGGAGCTTAATTAATAGTTGATAATGATTGATTGCAATGAGGAAGCTCTTGGACATAGAGCAGAGATGGACAGTGCTCTGCCCACAGTAAGTGCTCAATAAATACAATTGAATAAATGGAGAGCAGAAGTGGAGCCTCAATCAATTAGAAGCAGCGTGGCTCAGGGGAAAGAGCATGGGCTTGGGAGTCAGCTCATGGGTTCGAATTCCACCTCTGCCACTTGTCAGCTGTGTGACTGTGGGCAAGTCACTTCACTTCTCTGGGCCTCAGTTACCTCCTCTGTAAAATGGGGACGAAGACTGTGAGCCCCACGTCTGATTACCCTGCATCTCCCCCAGCGCTTAGAACAGTGCTCTGCACATAGTAAGCGCTTAACAAATACCAACATTATTATTATTAAGTGAAATTAAGGATGTCTATGTAAATGCAAGGGTGTCACAGAAGGGAGTGGGAGAAGAGGAAATGAGGGCTTAGTTGGGGAAGGTCTATAAGAGGAAGATGTTTGTGTACCAGGCTAAAATGCCTACATGATCGGGGGTGGAATCTAACAGCAGGGAATGCTTTCCTTACTACCTGCGGCTCACTCTTCTGAGCCCTTGGGCTAGTGGGACAGAGTTGAAAGAGAGGACCCCTCCTCTCACAGTTTATAAGCCAGGATGTGCAGGGGGAAAGACAGATAAAGTACCGATAGGTAGAAGAAGAGAATGGAAAGGTAGGTAATAAACCCACCCTTTTCCTGTCCATCCCACTCCCAGAGGGCTGTCGTTTTTTGCTCCTCCTCCTGCTAATTCTGTTTTTATTGTACTCTCCCAAGTGCTTAGTACAGTGCCCTACACTTAGTAAGCGCTCAATAAATACCATTGTTTAATTTTTGGTCTCTCTATAGAAAACAGTTCAATCAATCAATGGTATTTATTGAGGGCTTACTGTGCGCCAGCACTGTACTAAGCGCTTGGGTGAGTACGATATCCCCAGTGAGCTCACAGTCTAGAGGGAGAGACAGACCTTAATATAAATAATTTATAGATAGTTACAGAAGTGCTGTCTAGAGAGGGAAACAGACGTGAATATAAATAATTTATAGATATGTACACAACTGCTATGGGGCTGAGGGTGGGGTGAATACCAAGTGCCCAAAGGGCAAATTCAAATTAACGGATTTAGTGAAGCCCAAGAGATTTTAAAACAAGTCAGGAGCCAGGGAAGTAGTTTAGGGAGGGAAAGGGCTGGCAGAAAGCTCTGGGGCTCCCCTCCTACAGGCTGTCTAAACAGTTCTGCTGCCTCTGTTGACACGAGTGAAACTTTCTCCACCCCAGGCTTTTGCTGCTGTCCCAGCTTCTGCTCTGTCAGTTTCCCCCATTCCAGCCCCGTGCCCTTCTCCGCCCTCAGAAGCTGCTCCTTTTCCTCCCAAGGCCCTGTTTCTGCCTTCCTAGTGTCCCCGGAGCCCCTCCTACATTTTTTTAAATGGTATTTAAGTGCTATGGGCCAGGAATTCTATGTACTAAGCGCTGGGGTAAATAACCAGGATGGACACAGTCTGTGTCCCTCATAGGACTCATAATCTTAATCCCCATTTTGCAGATGAGGAAATTGAGTGACAGAAGTGAAGTGACTTGTTCAAGGTCGTTCAGCACACAAGCGACAGAGTCGGGATTCATTCATTCCTTCAGTCATATTTATTGAGCTCTCTCTGCGTGCAAAGCAGTGTACTAAGCGTTTGGAATAGGATTAAAACCCAAGTCCTCCGACTCCTAGACCCATGCTCTTTCCACCAGGCCACAGTGTTTCTCTGCTTTCCAATGCCCCGGCCCCTTCCCCTTATCCTTCATGGCCCCAGTCCCTGCTCCTCTCCTTCCCATCAATTATTATTATTATTATCCCCCCAAAATCTCCAATACTTGCCTGTGCCTCTCTGCATCTAGCAGAGATTCCTGACCATCGGCTTTAAGGCACTCCATCAGCTCTCTCTTCTCCCTCTACACCTCAGCCCACACACTTCACTACTCTAATCCCAGCTTCCTCTCTATGCCTTGGTCTCCTGTTTCTTGCCTTTGACCTCTGGCACATAGTAAGCACTTAACAAATATCATTTAAAAAAAATCACAGCTCTAGGAAGCCTTTCCTGACCAATATCTAATCTCCCACACTATTTCTGAGTCTCTCACATCTGGGGCCTCACCCCCCCAAGCACCACACAAAGCCTGAAATTTATTTTAATAGCTGTCCCCCCCCTGCTAGACTGTGATTTCCTTGAGGGCAGGGATTGTGTCTACTAAGTCCCCCACAGAGAGGAAGAGCTCAAAAAATGCTATCGATTCCTTGAGAACCAGCATGGCTTAGTGGAAAGAGCGGGGATCTGGGAGTCAAGAGGACCTGGGTTCTAATAATAATCATCATCATGGTATTTATTAAGTGCTTACTATGTGCCAGGCAGTGTACTAAGCTCTGGGATGGGTACCAGCAAATCGGGTTGGACACAGTTCCTGTCCCCCGAGGGTCTCACAGCCATTCTACCACTGTGTGGCCTTGGGCAAGCCACTTAACTTCTCTGTGCCTCAGTTTCCTCATCTGTAAAATGGAGGATTCATTCATTCGTATTTATTGAGTGCAGAGCAACGTACTAAGAGCTTAGCACTGTCCTACCCCTTCGATACCCCTTCTCCCATCTAGAGCCCCATGTGGGACAGAGACGGCGTCCGACCTGATTTGACATGTAGTAAGCGCTTAGTAAAAAGCTATGATTATTACTATTATTATTAAGACTGCTTCATTCATTCAATCATATTTAGTGAGCCCTTACTGCAAGGAGAGCACTGTCATAAGCACTTGGAATGTACAGTTCGGCGACAGATGGAGACATGAGTGATCAATATATACAAATAGTCCGGTGCTCTAGGCAGAGTAAGCGCTCAATAAATACTGAATGAATGAATGACATATATAACTGTATATATCTTTATCTCCCTATTTATTTTGTTTATTTTGTTTAATGAGATGTACATCACCCTGATTCTATTTAGTTGCCATTGTTTTTATGAGATGTTCTTCCCCTTGACTCTATTTATTGCCATTGTTCTTGTCTGCCCGTCTCCCCCGATTACACTGTAAGCCCGTCAAAGGGCAGGGACTGTCTCTATCTGTTGCCGACTTGTACATTCCAAGTGCTTCGTACAGTGCTCTGCACATAGTAAACGCTCAATTAATACTATTGAATGAATGAAAGAATGAATGTATATATATACATACAGAGAAGCAGCGTGGCTCAGAGGAAAGAGTCCGGGCTTGGGAGTCAGAGTTCATGGGTTCGAATCCCGGCTCTGCCACTTGCCAGCTGTGTGACTGTGGGCAAGTCTCTTAACTTCTCTGTGCCTCAGTTCCCTCATCTGTAAATGGGGATTAACTTTGAGCCTCCCGTGGGACAACCTGATTAACCCTGTATCTACCCCAGTGCTTAGAACAGTGCTCTGCACATAGTAAGCGCTTAACAAATACCAACATTATTATATACAAATAGTACAGTGCTCTGCACAGCGTAAGTGCTTAACAAATACCATTATTATTATATTATTAATATATACAAATAGGACAGTGCTCTGCACCGAGTTAGAGCTCAATAAGTACTGAATGAATGAATGATTCACATATACAAACAGTCCAGTGCTCTGCACCGAGTGAGCGCTCAATAAATACTGAATGAATGAATGATTAATATATACAAACAGTCTGACGCTTTGCACCGAATAAGTGCTTAACAAATACCATTATTATTCTATTATTAATAAATACAAATGGGACACTGCTCTGCACAGAGTAAGCGCTGAACAAATGCCACTATTATTCTATTATTAATATATACAAATAGGACAGTGCTCTGCACAGAGTAAGTGCTCAACAAATACCACTATTATGGTATTATTAATATATACAAATAGGACAGTGCTCTGCACAGAGTAAGTGCTGAACAAATACCACTATTATTCAATTATTAATATATACAAATAGGACAGTGCTCTGCACAGAGTAAGTGCTGAACAAATACCACTATTATGGTATTATTAATATATACAAATAGGACAGTGCTCTGCACAGAGTAAGTGCCGAACAAATACCACTATTATTCTATTCTATGTACAAATAGGAGAGTGCTCTGCACAGAGTAAGCGCTGAACAAATACCCCTATTATTCTATTATTAATATATAGAAATAGGACAGTGCGCTGCACAGAGTGAGCGCTGAACAAATACCCCTATTATGGTATTATTAATATATAGAAATAGGACAGTGCTCTGCACAGAGTAAGCGCTGAACAAATACCACTATTATTCTATTCTATGTACAAATAGGACAGTGCTCTGCACAGAGTGAGCGCTGAACAAATACCCCTATTATTCTATTATTAATATATAGAAATAGGACAGTGCGCTGCACAGAGTGAGCGCTGAACAAATACCCCTATTATTCAATTATTAATATATAGAAATAGGACAGTGCTCTGCACAGCGTAAGCGCTGAACAAATACCACTATTATTCTATTCTATGTACAAATAGGACAGTGCTCTGCACAGAGTAAGCGCTCAACAAATGCCACTATTATTCTGTTATGAATATGTACAAATCGGACGGTGGTCTGCGCAGAGGAAGCGCTCAACAAATACCCCTGTTATCATCCCAGCGCTTAGAACAGTGGTCTGCACAGAGGAAGCGCTGAACAAATACCCCTATTATTCTATCATTAATAGGTACAAATCGGACGGTGGTCTGCACAGAGGAAGCGCTGAACAAATACCCCTGTTATTCTGTCATTAATAGGTACAAATCGGACGGTGGTCTGCACAGAGGAGGCGCTGAACAAATACCACTGTTACGGGATGATGAATATGTGGAAATAGGAGGGTGCGAGCGGGCGGTCCCGGGCCGGAGGGGGTGGGAGCGAGGCGGCGTCGGTCCGGCAGGGGGCGCTGTGCGGGGAGGAGGGGCGCCCCCCCCCCCCCGGCCGCCCCTCCCCCAGCGTTGGCCTTTGTTGGTGGCGGGGGCCGGGCGCGCCTGCGCACTGGGGGCCAGCGGGGACTTAGCGGTCGGGGCTTGCGGGAGCTGATCTCGGGTTGGGGGGCGGGGGGGGGGAAACCGAGGCCGGAGCGGCGGGGGCCCCCCCACGCCCTAACGCCAGTCTCGGTCCGGCCTGCCTGACCATCCAGGGGTGTATGGGATGGAAGCGGGACCCTCGGGAGCAGGTGAGGTGGCGGGGGGAAGGGGGAGGGGGCCGTGCAACGGGGTGGGGAGAGCTGTGCGAAGCTCGGTGCGGAGCTCGGTGCGGTGCCGGACCGCCCCGGGGAACCATGCACGGAGAGCCGGGACGGGGCTGGGGGGGGGGGGGGTCAACAGGAGGCGGCCGGAGCGGAGCCTGGTGCAATATGGGCGGGGGGGGCCGTGTCTGGGGCGAAGGGGGAACCCGGAGGGACTGGTCGGGCCGGGCGCGATGAGATTATGCAATGTTCAACGTCGGGGTAATAATAATGTTGGTCTTCGTTCAGCGCTTACTATGTGCCCCGCACCCTTCTAAGCGCCGGGGGACAGACGGGGTCATCAGGTTGTCCCACGGGAGGCTCCCGGTCTTCATCCCCATTTGACGGAGGAGGGAACTGAGGCACCGAGAAGCGAAGTGACTTGCCCGAAAGTCACCCAGCTGACAGGTGGCGGAGCCGGGATTCGAACCCGTGACCTCTGACTCCCAAGCCCCGGTTCTTTCCACTGAGCCATGCTGCTTCTCTACTGTAGAGGTGTCAGTAGTGGGGGGGAGCTGGGGTGATAATAATAATAATGTTGGGATTTGTTAAGCGCTTATTTTGGGCAGAGCACTGTTCTCAGCGCTGGGGGACATACAGGGTCATCAGGTTGTCCCCCGTGAGGCTCACAGTCTTCATCCCCATTTTACAGAGGAGGGAACTGAGGCGCAGAGAAGTGAAGTGACTTACCCACGGTCACACGGCTGACAAGTGGCAGAGTCGGGATTCGAATCCGTGACCTCTGACTCCCAAGCCCCGGCTCTTTCCACTGAGCCACGCCGCTTCTCTATGGGGGGCTGTTTGGGGCTTGGTCTGGGGGCGCGGGGCGGGAACTCCCAGCAGGTGTCTGGGAGCTCCGGATGGGGGGGAGAGGTGATGGAGGGGTCTCCGCTCGCACACAGAAACTAATACTGATGGAGAATCAAAAGGCAAGGATCCCGGCTTTGGGGTCGGTGAGGGTTCGGGGGGGAGAAGAGTCCCAACTAAGCGTGATGGCGGAGAATGGATGAGAGGGACCGGAGGCCGGGCCGGCGGTGTCACCCCCGTGCATCCTGATGTTCCCCCCCTAACAACTGTCGGAGACTTTTGTGCATTCCCGCTTATAAAGAGTCAGCCCATCAGAGTTGTGGGGCTTGGAGTTGGGGGGCGGGAAGGTTCAGAGAGAGAGACAGCAGGGAACCGTGATGCCTGCTAGCAACAGCTGAGCTGGTCCGGGGGGAGGCCCTGGACAGCGGGAGGAAACTTGGGAGGGATGCAGATCTGGCTTCTACTGAGGAGGGTCTTGGGGGAGAGAGGAGAGGCAGAGCAGATGGACCCAGGGGCCCTGTCTCTGCAGCCCCCACCCCCCCAAGCCCCTCTCTCCCCCGAGGTGGGGCCCGCCGGCCGGAGCCCCCCTCCCCCGGCCAGGTTTAGGTCTGGTTTGATGGACTGATGGATAGGTGGGGGTGGAAAGAGCTGCGTCCCTTCTCCTTCACCACCCCCTTCCCTTCTCCCAGGTTTAGGGGTGGGGAAGGATGCTTGTGACCAGGAAGTTAGGGGAGGATTTGGTGACTGTCATGGTCTCCCCGAGAGATGAGGACCGGGGTGACTGTCCCCACCTCGTGTCCTCCTGCGTGGGGCCTTGGCCGTTCATTCGTTCATTGTCGTATTTATTGAGCGCTGACTGTGTGCAGAGCGCTGGACTAAGCGCTTGGAAAGACAGTTCGGCCACACGGACAATCCCTACCCAACAACGGGCTCACAATCTAGAAGAGCTACCCGTGGACAGGTGAGATCCACCTGCAGAGGAGAGGAGCAGTTGCACCTCTGGGCCTCCCTCCCTAGCCCCAGCGCCAGTGGACCGAGGTGCGTTGGAAAGTGTCAAGTTGGCTGAGGAGCTGGGCCAAAGTCTCCCTAACCCCTTCTGGTTTCCTGAACGTGTCTAGCCTAAACAGGGTTCCTCAGCCTCCACCTCCGTGGCGCCAGCTGTCGAGGGGAAGGGGGCAGGAGGGGCTACCCCTCCCGGTCCTCTCCCGGGGCCGACACCACCTCAGGAAGGATATGGGACAGCTCTGGATACGCTTCTCTCCCGGCCTGTGTCCTGCTCAGCTTGTGCTCCCTCAGAAGCTGGGTCCGTTCTCCTGGCCCGTGTCGGGGAAGAGGTGGGATGGGGAGCGTTTCCCAGGCCTCTCTAGGAAGGAGAGTGAAAAAGAGGGGGCTAGGGAGGTGCAGCGGGTGCAGGGGGCGGGTAAGTCCAAGTACAAAGGGTATTCCCTGCGAAACTTGTTCAGCTGTGGGAGCCGGTCAGGGGCTCTCTCCCTCCCCTGCCGGGTCTGGTCTTAAAACAAAACAAAACAAAACAAAAATCCCGTTTTCCTTTCTCCCCGCCACCTTCCAACTCCCCCCTTTATGCCACTGCCCGCATCCCAGGTCTGGAGCCGCCCCGCAGGCCCCCAGCTCCCCTCCCCCACGCTGTGCCGAGAGCTGAGATTCGCCAGCAAAGGAGCAGCTGTCAGGGGCACAGAACAATCCCTGCGACCTGCAGAGTGGCTCAGACAAAAGTGGGGGTCCTCGGGGGGCTAAATTCCCAGTGCTGTCGCCTCATCCCCACCACCAGCCGAGGGAGGGGGGAAAGTAAGAGGGTAGGAGGGCACCTTTGGACTCTCGGGGGGGAACGGACGACGTGCTTGCCATCATTTGTGGGGGCACACGGGGAGGGGAGAAGAATTTGTAGTTTTAATCGGCAGCAGCTAATTTTAGCCCAGAGACAGGCCGCCTGAGAGGAGTGGGTTGTGTGGGGCTGGAAGGGGGGACATTCGGGGGCTCATTCATTTAATCCTATTTGAGTTCTAACTATGTGCAGAGCACTGTCACGTGGGAGAATAAGATACAGTAGAGTTGGGAAACACATTCGTTGTCCATAAGGAGCTTACAGTCCTCTAGAGGAAGCCCCTCGAGATCTTTATCTTGCCCTCCTTCCTCCTTATGATAACTTCCCCAGCCTCCTCTTTCCCCAGAAAGGAGGCACACATGCCCTGCCCCCTCTCTCTCCTGCAGGAAACTGAGGTAGGGGTCTGAGGAATGACCCAGGAATCCTGGCTTCCAATTCAATGTGCCACTTTGGTACTTCTAGGCACTGGGGCTGCGTTATCCCCCTCCCCATCCCCTCTCCACTCCCACCTTTTCCGAAGGGTTTTGCAGGGTTTTGAAGGGGCCTGGGGAGTTGGGCTGGCACAAGGACCGGGATTGCTGACTGGCCAAGGAATAGACATAGGAAGCCGCCCCCCAGGCTCCCTCCCTGCCTCTGCAGACCTTCCCTCTCTATTCCCTTCTCTCTTAAGTCTGGAGAAGTGTCCTTGGCCTCCTACCGCAACTTGCGCCCTGTCTCAAGAGGGGAAGGATCCCAAAGGAACTTTGAAAATTTGCCTTTTTGCAGTGCAGCTCTCCTCCTCCCTTGGCAATCCACCTTATGTCAAAATTGACCCCTCCTCTCCCACTCCCTTCCGCTCCACTCGGCTCCCCGCTCTCCTGTCTCTCCTCCTTTAGTGTCCCTCCTCTCCCCAAGTGGTCTGGAGCGACAATTCTCTCCCACCTTGGTCTCACTACTTGGGGGCTGAATTGGGAGCTGTAAGGATGGGGCTGTCAGGACCTGCTGGCCTGTGTCTTCCACTTGCTGAAGGGGAGGTTGGTGGCCTCAGTTGCTCAGGGGAAAGTTGTAAGAGAGGCTACCCGGCCTTTCTAACCCTGGGCGTGTCACAGGCTGGGATCAAGTGTCACTGGCTTAGGGGTCTAGGTATCTTCTGGGTTCTGGCTTGGCCTCTTTAACTCTCCATCCTTTCTCCCTTGCCCTCTCCCTCCGTTCTCCCTCTCCCTCCTTTTTCCCTCTCCCTCCTTTTTCCCTCTCCCTCCTTTTTCCCTCTCCCTCCTTTCTCCCTCTCCGTCCTTTCTCCCTCTCCGTCCTTTCTCCCTCTCTTCCTCCTTCCTCTCTTTCCCTCTTCCTCCTTTCTTGCCCCTCTTTCTCTCTGAGAGATTGGGTCCTTCTTCCTGATTCTGGCCTGCTGTACTTGGGAGCTCATCCCTCCTCTTCCCCTCGCTCATTCTCTTCCCCTCCCTCCCCCTTTCTGTCTGCTCCCCTCCTGTCTGTCTCTAGGAAACCCGAGATGCCATGTGGTTCTCTGGACCAGGGCAGGTTTTTTCAAAGAGGCCAGAAGCAGGTTAGATCTGAACGTGTTTGAGGAGGGAGCTTCCTGACCCTGGGTCAGAAAGGCAGAGACTCGGACGGGAGGTTATTTATCTGGATTAGACCCTGGGTGAAGGTTTTCTTTAGCTTCTTTGGTTTCTCGGGCTCTTTCAACTCCCTGGCTCTCTCTCTCCACCAATTCTGAAAGTCTCCCTGGCCGGTGGACGTCCTGGGCGAGGAGGAAGAAGTTGAAGGTGGAGCTGGGGAGGAGATGAAGTGAGGGTTCCTATGGTTGCAGAGAGCTGAGCAGCCCATGGTGGGGAGGGGAGGTGTGCTGGTAGTGCTAGGGGGGTGGGGGCTGGCCCCAGCTAGGTAGACCTTGTCCAGAGCCAGGGCTTGGGCTGTTTGGGAATCTCCTTAGAGCCCCGACTCCTTTCTGGGGTGTGCTCTCAGTTGGCCCTGCGGGAGGCATTTCATCTCCAGATTTGCTGACAAGACTCTGCCACATTCATTTGATGCTGCTTGTGAAGCTCAAAATAGGGCCCTGACGTATGCCGTGGCAAACACTCGGGACGGCCCCACGCCGGTAGGCCCTGCACCCCTCACTTTCATTCATTCAATTGCATTTATTGACCGCATACTGTGTGCAAACCACTGTACGGAGTGCTTGGAAGAGTACGCTATAACAACAGACACATTCCTGCCCACAAGGAGCTCACAGTCTAGAGGGGGAGACAGACATTAATATAAATTAAAAAATAGACAAACAGGTAAATTACAGGTATATACATATGTGCTCACATTCCCAGCCTGCATCCATCCAGGTCATAGACGGCTCCACCGTCATTCTGGATTTAATAATAATAATAGTGATATTTGTTCAGCACTGTGCTAAGTGCTGGGATAAATATGATGCAGTCAGATCAGACACAGTCCCTGTCCCTGTCCTACTCTATAAGCTCATTGTGGGCAGGGAATGTGTCTCATATTGTTATATTGTACTCTCCCAAGCATTTAGTACAGTGCTTTGCACACAGCGCTCAATAAATACAATTGATGGGCAGATAGAGCTCACAGGATATGGTGGGGGGAACGAGATCAGGTATTTTGACTGTACTCTCATGGTGGACAGGGAATGTATCTGTTTACTGTTATATTGTATTTTCCTAAGCGCTGAGTACAGTGCTCTGTACACAGTAAGCACTCAGTAAATACGATTGACTAATCCCCATTTTACAGTTGAGGAAACGGAGGCCCTGAGAAGTCAAGTGACGTGCCCGAGGTCACACAGTAGGCAAGTGGTGAAGCCGGGATTTAGAGACTATGCTGTTTCCATTAGGCCTCACTGCTTACTGGCCCACTGGTCTACTTCCAACCATCTTCAAGGTTAATTGTGGTATTTGTTAAGTGTTTATTATGTGCCAAGGACTGTACTAAGCACTAGGATAAATATAAGATAATCAAGTCAGCACAGTTCCCTATCTCACATGGGGTTCACATTGTAAAGGGGAGAGGCAATAGGTATTGAATCCTACTGTTTCCCCTATTTGTAATTTGTTTTACTGTCTGACTCCCCCCATAAACTCTTAACTCCTGTGGACAGCGATTGCAGCTCTGTACACAGTAAGTCCTCAACGAATGCCACTGATTGATTGATCGAATCTCAGTTTTGGAGATGAGGAAACTGAGGCCCAGAAAAATGAAGTGACTTGAATCAGGCAGGTGGTGAAACCAGGATTAGAATTAGTCAGTCAGTGGTATTAGACTATAAGCTCCTGGTGGGCAGGAAACGCATCTTCCAACTCTGTTATTGTGTACTCTCCCACGAGTTTAGTCTAGTGTTCTGTGTGCAGCAAGCACTCAATAAATACCATGATTGATTACTGGGTGCAGAGCACTGTACTAAGCACTTGGGAGAGTACTGTGTAGATGGTAGACACTATCTCTGGCCACAAGGAGTTTAGAACCTAGGGATCCTAACGTCCAGGCCCATGCTTTTTCCACTAGATCCTCCTCACCTCCGCCAAACTAAGCTCTCTTCCCCCCTTCAAAGTCCTACTGAGAGCTCGCATCCTCCCGGAGACCTTCCCAGACTGAGCCGCCCTTTTCCTCTGCTCCTCCTCCCCTCCCCATCTCCCCTACTCCCTCCCTCTGCTCTACCCCCTTCCCCGCCCCACACAGCACTTGTGTATATTTGTACATATTTTTTATTCTATTTTATTAATGAGGTGTCTATAGCTATAATTCCATTTATCTATTTTGATGCTATTGATGCCTGTCTCCTTGTTGTCTTTCTCCCCCTTCTAGACTGGGAGCCCGTTGTTGGATAGGGATTGTCTGTTGCTGAATTGTACTTTCCAAGCGCTTAGTACAGTGCTCTGCACACAGTAAGCGCTCAATAAATATGATTGAATGAATCAGTGTTTTTCCTGGGGGTTGTCAGATCCTCCCCATCTTGGGGATTCATCACTTTTTATTTTCCAAATGAGCTTCATTTACATTCCCAACATTCTGGAGAGATAGGGAGGGTCCTGGAGGCCCAGGGAGGGTAAGTGACCTGACCGAGTTCACACAGCAGAGTGATGGAGGGGTTGGGAGTGTGGCCTGATGGAATGAGTGCAGACCTGAGAGTCAGGGACCCTGCGTTCCAATCCTAGCTCTGCTACTTATCCACTGTGACCTTGGACATCACTGAACTGTAAAATGGGAATTCAGTGCCCGTTCTCCCTCAGACTGTGACTCCTAGATGGGACAGGGACTGTGTCTAATCTATCTTATACCTACCACAGTGCTTGGCACATAGCGGGCACTTGTCTCCTGATTTTCGGTTCAGGGTTCTTTCCCCTGGATCTCTCTACTTCCCTAAAAATAAAGGGAGGGTGTGTGTGTCCCTATAAAGGCTGAGAGAGAGAGGAGGGGAGTGCCGGGGGGATAGGAAACAAGTGGATAAGGCCTGGCGAGATAAGCTCAAGCGCTTAGTACAGTGCTCTGCCACAGTAAGTGTTTAATAAATACCACTGATTGAAGTCACCTCCCCCATTGTCAAACAGAGTGGTGACTGTGGAGACCGGTTTGCCCAAAGAAGGCCATTCCTCCCAGTTGTCTCAGTGGTTATTTTGGGCCCGGGGGCTGCGAAATCAGACGCCAGGGAGACAGGTGTCTGTTGCTCAGGAGTCTTTGAGGAGGTGACGTGGGGACCGGATCGCTCACCTGGCACGGGGAAAAGGCTGAGGTCAGAGGCCCGGGAATCAAGAGTTGCAGTCAGGCCTAGGGAACGGGGTGCTCGAGTTCTTTGCTTCGCAGAGTTTTCTCTCCCATTCCTTTCTGTCCACTCCCAAAGGACTTGTGCTGCTCTGATGCAGGAGAGATGTCCATATTTGTGTCTGTGTCAGCGTTTGCATTTATCTGAGTGTGAGCGTGTGTTAGTGTTTGCATTTATCTGAGAGCCAGTGTTTGGATTTATCGGAGTGAGTGTGTCTGTGAGTGTTTGGATTTATCAGAGTGTCAGTCAGTGTTTGGATTTATCCGAGTGAGTGTGTGCGTGTCAGAGTTTGCATTTATCAGAGTGTGTGTGTTTTCGTTTTTCTGGGTGTCAGTGTTTGCATTTATCTGTGGGTGTGTCTGTGTGTCTGTAACTGTTTCAATTTATGAGTGTGTACCTGTCCTGACGTTTGCATTTATATGAGTGCGAGTGTGTTTCTGTCAGGGTTTGCATTTATCCGAGCGAGAGCGTGTGTACACGCGTGCGAATGCGTGCAGATTCCAGTTTCATTGTGATGACGGTGGCAACCTGCAGGTGGAAAGGAGGCAAAGGCTGCTTGCCAGGACTCTTGTCAGAGTGCTGTTCAGGTCACCCTGGTGCTGCCCTGCCCCATCTTTCCCAGAAAGCTCTAAGCCCACAGTGCCCTGTTTACCCTCCCCACGGTCCGAACACTTTAACTGAGGCAGAGGGAAAGAGGGACCCTGGAGGCCTGCCATCGTTCTGCATTAGGAAGTGTGGGACCGGGACTGAAGGGAATGCTGCGGGTGGGATGGGGGGGGTCCTTGTTCATCTTCTTTTCTCACACATCTGCCTCCGCCCTCCCTCCCCTGCTCTCCACGTGGCTCTGGCTTTGTGGTGGGCTTGCCCAACCGAGGCCCCCAGCCCCAGCCTCTCATCTGCATGACAAAGAGGGCCTGGGGGCTTTGCCATGGAGAAGCCAGATATGTGGAGGGGAGGGGGCAGGGAACTGGGTGGAACGCCCCTGTGTTCAGCCAGATTGGGGCCTGCTCAGCTCTCTGTCAGGACCCTCCCCTCCCTCCCACCTCTCCCTGGCGGCGGGGCCAGGGAGACAGGGAATGTCTGGAGCGACACAATGGCAGCTGGCCCTGGCTCTTTCCCCTGCAGGGGAGTGGGAGGGGGGCAGTGTCTTTGAAAGGCAGGGAAAGACCCCAAACCGCACAGCTTCTGTTTCTCTAGGCTGAAAACTACGGGGCAGACAGCGAGTGAGGAAGAGGCAGCCCCCCAGACCTTTCTTCTCACCCTGTCTTCTCTGTCCTTTTCCCCTTGGAGCTAAGAATGAGCTGGATTCATTCATTCAATCGTATTAGGTGCTTACTGTGTGCAGAGCACTCTACTAAGTGCTTGGGAAAGTACAATAGGGTAATAAAGAGTGACACTCCCTACCCACAACGTACTCACAGTCTAGAGGGCAACAGCATATTGGGCCAGGCCTATCTGAGTAGCAGAAGGAATCGATGATATTTATTGAGCCCTTACTGTGGGTGGAGCCCGGCAGTAAAATGCCCAGGGGAGAGTACAATGCAATGAAGTTGGTAGCTAGGATTCACTGCCCACCATGAGCCGACAGTCTAGAAGTTCCTGGGAGTGTTGCCTAGCAGGGGTGGCCTTTTGCAGGGATCTGGGAGGGTGAGGGGAGCCCTTGGAGGGGAAGCATCCAGAAGCAGCGTGGTCCAAGTGGAAGAGCCCAGGTCTGAGGACCCGAGTTCTAATTCTGCCTCTGCCACCTGCCTGTTTTGTGATCTCAGGCAAGTCCCTTAACTTCTCTATGCTTCAGTTTTCTCATCTGTGAAATGGGGATTCAGTATCTGTTCGCCCTCCCACTTACACTGTGAGCCCATCTGGGACAAGGACTGCATCCAACCGATCAACTTGTATCTGCCCCAATCAGTCGTATTTATTGAACATGTACTATGTGCAGAGCACTGTACTAAGTGCTTGGGAGGGCCCAATACAACAGAATTAGCAGACAGGTTCCCTGCCCATAATAAGTTTATAGTCTTGTGGAAGAGACAGATATTAATAATACTAAGCCTCAGGGCTTTGGATAGTGCTTGGCACATAGTAAGTGCTTAACAAACACCACAATTTTTATTATGTCATTATTATTATCTTATTTTTATGATTTCCCTCTGATCTCTTTCTCTCCAGCTTTCCTGCGTCTCCACTAAAGGCTCCACTATACCCCAGGCCATAAGAATAATACTACTAACAAAATGTAGCATGTTACACACTTATTATGTGCCAAGCACTGTAGTAAGCACTGGGGTAGATTCAAGCTAATCAGGTCCCACGTGGGGTTTACAGTCTAAGTAGGAGGAAGAAAAGGTATTTAATTCCCATTTTACAACTGAGGGAATGGAGTTACAGAGAAGTTAAGAGACTTGTCCAAGGTCAACACAGCAGACAGACAAGTGAAGGATCTGGAATTAGAACCCAGGATCTCTGATTCTCAGGCCCTTGCTCTTTCCACCTGGCCATACTGCTCTCCAGGATACCCATTGCAAAATAAATTTAGAACAAAATGCCCATCTTTTTAGGTGAGGTCCAGCCCCAGGAGATACTCAATCACAGCTCTTCCCAGAACAGGCTAGAGATTGCTCCTAAAGAGAACCAAGACGAAGAAAGTAGAGCTTGCATCCCGGAAGCATTGTGGTCTAGTAGAAAAAGCATGAGTCTGGGACTCAGAAGATCTGGGTTCTAGACCCGATCTGGCCTCTGGCCTGCCGTGTGATCTTGGACAAATCACTTCATCTCTCGTTGCCTCAGTTTCCAAATCTGGGGAAGACCTCCTAACCTCTCAGGGGATGGTGTAAGGATAAAGTGAGATGACCGATGTTTAAGTACTCTGGAGAAAGCACTGTTAAAAAATCAGGGGATATTACCTGTGATGCCTTAGTAATAATAATTATTAAGCTCTGGGAAAAAGTACATGGATGAAAACTAGGAAGGGTTCCTGGTCCTAAGGAGCTCACAATCTTAGGCTCTTTAAGATAATGGGGACTTTTTGCAAGGCTTACATTATACCAAAGCCTGAGATCATGTAATCATCATCTCTTTCCTGTAATTCCTCCCAGGACTGACTACCTTGCTTGGCCAAAAGTGTGTGTTTGTTTGTAAAGAGGTTTCAGGTTTGGGGGATGTGCTGCACAGAGTTTTTTGTTGAAATACTTCACTAATTTTTGTCCAAATTGCAGTGGACGTTTTCAGGAGGAACCTCTGCGGTGTGAAGTTTTTCATTTCTAACATTATGAGATGTCCTTGTTAAGAAACACAGCAGTTATTGGGGGCTGGGAAGGGGGGCTGAGGGCTGGCTGATCACTGACCCTCCCAGAGGGAAGTCACCCTCCCATCCCTTTTTTTTAATTTCTTTTTTTCCCCAGATCTTGCTCCTTCTCCCTGGCCCCAGCCTCACTCCGCCCCAAACTCAGTCTGAGCATAACTCCATAATTGTCCCCTTTTCCTCTTACTCCCCATTCCGGTTGTGGCTCTCCAGCCTGGACACACATACTGGGAAAGGGGAGCAAGAGCTCGTTTTCCCTTCCATGCCCCCTCCCCATTTAGATGGCCATGGAACAGCTGGCTTGGGCCTCTTGGGAGGGATGCGGGCAGCAGCTGGATTTCCTGTTCTGAACTTGGGGAGGGGTGGGAGTGTGTTTGTACCATTTCAATAGCCAGAGCCCTTAATTGAGAGCTAAGGAGTCAAATTCCCCCTATTTTGCTGCAATTGAAGCAGCGTGGTGTCGTGGATAGAGCACAGATTTGGAAGTAAGAAGGTCATGGGTTCTAATCCCAGCTCTGCCACTTGCCACTTGGGCAAGTTTCTTCACTCTTCTGTGCCTCAGTTCCCTCATCTGTAAAACGGGTATTGAGACCATGAGCTCCACTTGAGACTGGGACTGTGTCCAACCCGATTTGCTTGTATTCTCCCCAGCGCTTAGTACAAGTAGTCCGGCACATAGTAAGCACTTAACAGATGCTTAGTGGAAAGAGCCTGGGCTTGGGAGTCAGAGGTCGTGGGTTCTAATCCCGGCTCCGCCCCTTGGGCAAGTCATTTCACTTCTCTGTACCTCAGTTCCCTCATCTGGAAAATGGGGATTAAGACTGTGAGCCCCAATTGGGACAACCTGATGACCTTGTGTCTACCCCAGGGCTTAAAACAGTGCTTGGCACACAGTAAGCGCTTACCGAATACCATCGTTATTATTATTATTATTTCCCTCCCCCACCAGCCTTCCAGCCCCCGGAGGTTTAACCCCCTCCTGTCGTTGGAGTGGAGAGAGGAGAGGCCAAGGCGTGGGTGACAGCTGGGGGGTCCCAGTGGGGGGAGGCCTGGAAGGGAGGCAGCTGCCCCCTGCCCCTCCTCCTTGGCCGGGTGGGTGTCTGGCCGGGCCGGCTCCGCCTGTCACGTCTCGGGCTCCCGGGGCACAATGGCCAGTTGTGTGGACGGTCCCTCGCCCCCGCCCCCAGGGGAGGGGACAAGGATGGGGGAGGGGGCGGCCTGGCCTTCCTTTGTGTCGAACTCTGCCTGACCCCTCGCCCCCTCCCCTTCCTCCGGGGCTAGGGCTAAGGCCTGGGACCAGGGGATGGGGGCTGAGACTAATAATCATTATAATGATGATTAAAATATAATAATGATCATTAATAATAATACTTATGGTATTTGTTAAGCGCTTACTATATGCCAGGCACTGTAATAAGCGCGAGGGGAGATACAAGCAAATCGGTTTTGACACAGTTCCTGTCCCCCCATAGGGCTCACAGTCTTATTCCCCATTTTACCGATGAGGTAACTGAGGCACAGAGAAGTGAAGTGACTTGCTTAAGGTCACACAGCAGGCAAGTGGCCGAGCCGGGATCAGAATCCCCGACCTTCTGACTCCCAGGTTCATGCTCTATCCACCGCGCCATGCTGCTTCCCATATTGAGGTATTTATTAAGCGCTTACTATGTGCCAAACACGGTACTAAGCGCTGGGGTGGGTAGAAGCAAATCAGGTTGGACCCAGTCCCTGTCCCACGTGGGGCTTACAGTCTCAATCCCCATTTTACAGATGAAGGAACTGAGGCTGGATGCTGGGGCTGGGGGCTGGAACCAGGGACCGGATATTGGGGCTGGTTGGTGGTGGGCTGGTGCCACTGCCAAAGAAGGGAAATGAGGAGTCAGGAGGTCATGGGTTCTAATCGTGGCTCCTCCGCTTGTCTGCTGGGTGACCTTGGGCAGGTCACTTCACTTCTCAGAGCCTCAGTTACCTCATCTGTAAAATGGGATGCAAGACTGTGAGTCTCACCTGGGACAGGGACTGCGTCCAACCCAATTTGCTTGTGTCCACCCCAGCACTTACTACAGTGCCTGGCACATAGTAAGTGCTTGACAAATACCATTATTATTATTATCGGCTGCTGTGGGATGTTGGGCGAGTCACTTTCTTCTCAATTACCTCATCTGTAAAAATGGGGATGGATACTGGATAGGTGCCATTCTCTGCGCCTGAAAGGCGAGATGGCCCCGAGCGGGGGGCTTCCCAGGGGAAGGAGGGAGAGACAGGGGGCTTGGTTCCCAGAATCAGTGAACTGAGCCGCAAAGAGGCAGGGATGGAGGCCTGTCTGGGGGGTCTGTCTCCATTGTCTCTTTCCCCGGCCTTGTATGGATCCCAGTCACCATGTTAGCTCCCGGTGCATTTATTGCTTGAACTCTGGATGCCTGCGTGCCCTTGCGTTTGTCTCTCTGTGTGCATGTGCGTCCATATGAGCATCCCAGCGCCTGACAGATTTATGACTCTCTCTGCAGGTCCCAAGTGTCTGGCCTCTTGGACTAAAGTGAAATATATTAAAAAAAAAAACACACACAGGGAGAACAATGCAGCCTCAGAGCCCAACTGCTCCCCTCTGGTCCACCCCCCCGCCCATCCACCCCGGCCCCCCACCTCCCCCTTCCCCGGCTGGGCTGGGGGAAAGAAAGGAAGACAGAGCAGCCGGGGCCCTGGAGACGTGACCTAGAGTTCCCCTTCCCCATCTCCCAGAGGGGGCCTTCTCTTGGAGCCCGAATCGATACCCCTCCCTCCATTGTGCAGATGGGGGACAGAGCCGCTGCTCTGGGCAGGGCATGGGAGAGAAGAGAAAGGGAAATAGATAGCAGAGGTCTGAGCCTGATTCTTGACCCTGCCTGCCTTTCTCTCTTCCCTCCCCCTCCCCCAACTATCTGGGAATTCCCCCAGGATGGACGGCGGGGCGGGGGTGGGGGGGTGCAGAACGCAGATCTTTCCGTGCCTGGTGCTGGGGCCGGGCTAAAGTGAGGATGTCCATTTTTTGTTTGTCATATTGTGGAGGAGTGAGCAAAGTGGGCAGGAATCGTGTCTACCGAGAGAATAATAATAATCGTGGTATTTGTTAAGTGCTTACTATGTGCCAGACACTGTACTAAGCGCTGGGGTGGATACAAGGAAATCGGGTTGGGCACAGTCCCCGTCCCACATGGGGCTCACAGTCTCAATCCCCATTTTTACAGATGAGGTAACCGAGGCTCTGAGAAGTGAAGTGACTTGCCCAAGGTCACACAGCAGACAAGTGACTTCTTGATTCGCAGGCCTGTGCACTGTCCATTAAGCCGTGCAGCATGCCCCTGTGGTAAGAGCATGGGCCTGAGAATTAAAAGGACCTGAGTTCTAATCTCAGCTCTGCCACTTGTCTGCTGTGTGATCTAGGGCAAAAATCACTTCACTTTTCCGGGCCTCAGTTACCTCATCTGTAAAATGGGAAATAAGACTGTGATCCCCATGTGGGACATGGGCTGTGTCGAGCCTGATTAGCGTATATCTACCCCAGCGCTTAGTACAGTGCCTGACCCTTAGTAAGCGCTTAGCACTAAGCACTTAGCAAATACCATAAAAAAAATGTTGGAGCTGGCCGAGAGGGATCGATAAAGCGGCCTTTCTGTACCAACCCAGACATATTTCTTGTTAGTTCCTTCCACTTTCTGGTTCCCTCCCAACCAGTCTCTTCCCCTTTAAGGCCTCTCCTCTATCCTTCCCCCATCCCCAGGGGATTCCCCCCTCCCTCAGCTGTCTACCCTCTCCATTTTAGCTATCTATCCTCCCCACCCCACCCTCATTTTGCCTTTTCCAACAGGACCCTACCCCAATTGCCTTTTCCCAACTTTCCTTTCATTCAGTTGTATTTACTGAGCTCTTACTGTGTGCAGTACACTGTACTAAGTGCTTAGGTGAGTACAGTACAACAATAAGCAGACCCATTTCCTGCCCACAAAGAGCTTACAGTCTAGAAGGGGGAAGATAGACATCAATACAAATCCATAAATTACAGATATGAAAAATAAATTACAGATATATACATAAGTCCTTCCTGTCTCAGCTTTCCTCTACCCCTTTTCCGATCGCTAGCCCGTGGTCCACTCAGTGAAATGAATCAGTGGAACTGACATTGTGTCTGAGTCCCAGGTTTTTGCTGGTTGATTGAAAAACCCAGGTCAACCCCACTCTTCCTCCCTCACTCCTTACTTTGGTGGCCCTCTCTGGAAGGGCTGAGGGTCTTCAGTTTTGCCAGGAATGTGGATCTGCTCATCCCGAGATGGAGGGAGTAGGCTATGCATCCTTGCAAGTTCCATTCCGAGTCTGAGAGGTCTGGGTTGGGTTCATGTGGACTCCCAGACCCCCCACAACTCTCTGGAAGTTTGAATCAGAGGTCTCGGGGGTTTCAGCCCATTGTCCCGGGCACTATTTCACCAAGCATCCTGTTGACTGAGTGAACCAATGATTGACCTCAAAATGGCATTTTTTATGGTCTTATGAGTTAGGAGTCCTTTGACCTGCCAAGACTACATCCCCCATTAGGCCCTGGGGCAGTTGCTCTTGGTGAGTAATGCCTCCCAGAAAAGAGTTCAGTCCTTCTCCTGGTTTGACCCAGGCTATTTTCCAGTCTGCTTTAGTGTTCCCTGGGGACTCTAGAGTAAATCAGAACTCAGATTTCTGGCCCACGCAAGTCTCTAAAAAAGTGTGGGAAACTTTTTTTTCTTTCATTCTAAGAGGAAATGGGCATCCCTTGCAGCAAGAGGGATTGAAGTTAAACATCTGGATCAAAAGGGCAGGAGACACAGAACTACGGGAGGCTTCTTCCTCCCAAAAACCTCTGGTGCAGGGAGCCCCTATCTGAGAGAGCTGGGTGAGGGGGCAGATGGCAGGCCCAGTGACCTCAGGGATCTTGACCTTGATCTGATGTTAGCATGTTTTATCCTTTCTCTCTTTCCATAGCTGCTGGCACCTACCTGCCTCCCCTGCAGCAGGTGTTCCAGGCCCCGCGCCGGCCCGGGATAGGTACCGTAGGGAAGCCCATCAAACTTCTGGCCAACTACTTTGAGGTGGACATCCCCAAGATTGACGTCTACCATTATGAGGTGGACATCAAGCCAGACAAGTGTCCTCGCAGAGTCAACAGGTAAGGCAAGTATTCTGGCCCCTCCCCTTCAGTCCCTTCCCGCTAGAAGGTCTCTCTCCTTCCCCCCACAACCAATCCTCCTAATTTTACCCTACAGCAAGCCTCACGTCTTCTGGGGTGAGGAAAAAGGTGAAGAGTACCAGATCAAAATTAAGATATGAGGGTCCCATGCCCAGTATCAATAAATTAATCATATTTATTGAACGTTTACTGTGTGCAGAGTACTATACTGAGAATTTGGGAGAGTACAAAATAGCAGAGTTGGTAGAAACATTCCCTTCCCACAATGAGCATCAGTTAATGATAGAGAAGGAACATGGCCTAATGAATAGAACAAATGCCTGGGTGTCAGAAGGACCCGGGGTTCTAATCCTGGCCCCGGCACTTGTCTGCTGTGTGAACTTGGGCAAGTCCCTTAACTTCTCGGTGCCTCAGTAACCTCATCTGTAAAATGGGGATTAAGACTGCAAGCCCCACTGGAACAACCTGATCACTTTGTATCCCTCCCAGTGCTTAGAACAGTGCTTTGCACATAATGCTTAACGAATACCATTATTATTATTAAAGGGAGAGTCAGGGGGAAGAACAGGGTTTGGATGGGAAGATGAGGAATTCTGTTACAGACATGTTACGTTTGAGCTGAGGGTAGGATATTCAAATAGAGATGTCCTGAAGGCCGGAGGAAATACAAGACTGCAGAGAAGAAGAAAGATCAGGGCTAGAGATGGAGATTTGAGAATCACATCCACGTGGAGATGGTAGTTGAATCCGTGGGAGTGAATAAGTTCTCCAAGGGAGCGGGTATAGATGGAGAATAGAAGGGGACCTAGAACTGAGCCTTGAGGGACTCCCACAGGTGGGATGTAGATATATCCATGGCATCATTTGAAATAGTCTGTAAGAATCTCGGCATAAGTAGCCTTATCCCGGGGGTCCGGGAAGGATCAGGAACCCAGTCAAGGTCTGCCTCCTCTTCCCCGACTCATGCATCCCGACTTCTCCCCAGGCGCAGAGGCAGGGACCTGGACGAACCGACCCTCCGAGGGCCCTTCTAGCCTGAGGATTCTATGAGCTCCTTTCTCCCTCTCTCCCCTCTTCTCCCCCGCACCCCCCGAACTGCAGGGAGGTGGTGGAATACATGGTGCAGCACTTCAAGCCACAGATCTTCGGCGACCGGAAGCCGGTGTACGATGGGAAGAAGAACATCTACACGGTCACGGCGTTGCCCATCGGCAATGAGAGGGTGAGGGGCCTGGAGAGGTCTCGGGATTGGGGAGGTTTGGAGATGAAAAAACCACAGCTGGATTTTGGTTTTGTGTGGCTCAGAGTGTGAAAGGTCCCACCTCCCTCCTGCACTCTTCTAACCTCCAAATAAAGAAAGCATATTAAGGAGAACCTGCTTTGCAGCAGGTGGGATTAAGGGTAGTCTGGAAAAGACCTGGTAATGAGGAGAGGGAGATGCTGGAATAGAAATCAGGGAAGGAAGTTGAAGTGTCTCCTTCTCTGGAGCTCGAGAGACTCCCCCATTCCATTCCTGGGGGTTGGGGCTCCTCCACATGGCTGCTCTGTGACCTTGGCAAGTCACTTCACCTCTCTGGGCCTCAGTTTCCTTGTCTGTAAAATGGGGATTAAATACCTGTTCTCTCTCCCCCATAGGCTGTGTGGGGACACAGTGTGGGGAACCCCGTGTGGGACACAGATTGTATCTGATCTGATTATTTTGTAGCTACCTCTGGGTTTGGCACAGAGAAAGTACTGAAAAAGTTCCACAGTTATAATTTATTATTATGGGACTATCCTGCCTGAAGGCAGGGGAATGTTCGGGATGGCCCTGGGAAGGCCTGCTAGCTCAAGACAGTAACGTTTGCATTGGATCAGGGAACATCTTTTGGGGTTTAGGGGGGCGAGAGAACAAGACAAGAAGCAGTGTGGTCTAATGGATAGAGCACGGGCCTGCGTGTCAGAAGGACCTGGGAACTAATCCCGGCTCTGCCGCTTATCTGCTATGTTAACTTGGGCAAGTCACTTACCTTCTCTGTGCCTCAATTCCTTCGTCTGTAAAATGGGGATTTAGACTGCAAGCGCCATGTGGGACATGGATTCTGCCCAACACGATTAGCTTATATTTACCCCAGCGCTTAATACTGTGCCTGGTACATAGTAAGCGCTTAACAAATACTATTAAAAAAAAGAGAGCTTGGTGGAAGTGCCTAGGGGCAGGCAGGAGCCTGATGCTTGGTGTGGTGTCTCCGGCAGGTGGATTTTGAGGTGACGATCCCAGGGGAGGGGAAGGACCGGATCTTCAAGGTCTCCATCAAATGGATGGCCATCGTCAGTTGGCGTATGCTGCATGAGGCGCTGGTCAGTGGCCAGATCCCCGTCCCCCTCGAGTCTGTGCAGGCTTTGGACGTTGCCATGCGCCACCTGGCATCCATGAGGTACTCGGGGCGGGGGGAAGGGGTACCCGAGGAAGGCCCTGTTGGGTGCCCTGGGGTGGGGAAGAGGTAGGCCAGAGATGGGGGATCTAGTTTGGGAGTCTGGCACGCCATCCTTGCAGTTAAGTAGAGGTGTTTACTACCTGCCCTCTCCTGGGTTCTCCAGCCCCGATTGCATGTGGGAAATGCATTCCAGTTCCCCACTGGGTTTCTCTCGGAAAACAAAATCTCTGCTCCATTTTCACTGCATAGGTCCTTACTGATCCCCTACAGGTGTTGGGAGTCCATGGTATGGATGGGAGATGGGGGTAGGGAGATGGCTTCAGCCATGGACCCAAGCACCCAGGCGGGAGAGGGAGACCCGGGTATGGGGTGAGAAGGGAACCTGGATTACTGCACCTGCTGTACAGATGGGGAAATTGAGGCCCAGAGAGGGTAAGCGACTGCCCAAGGTCCTACAGTAGGTTGGAGTGGAGCAGAGTTGACTCACGGCACGGAGTGCTCTCTCTACTAATTGCTATCAGAGTTCTAGGCTCCCGTTCTCTGCCGGGCCTGTGAGTATCCGCACGGCTGGGCTGGAGATCAGAGCGGGTGCTGAGCGACTCTGTGGCCGCCCCCTCCCTCCCACATATGCATGTTGCCCGTGCTGACAGGTACACACCCGTGGGCCGCTCCTTCTTCTCACCCCCCGAGGGCTACTACCATCCGCTGGGTGGAGGCCGTGAGGTCTGGTTCGGCTTTCACCAGTCCGTTCGCCCAGCCATGTGGAAGATGATGTTGAACATCGATGGTGAGAGGGCCCGGCGGGGTTGGGGCAGTCGGCTCTTACCCGGGGGGCGGACGGAGCGGCGGGCTTCGACAGAGAGAAGGGCATCTCTCCTCTGCCATCTTTCCTCCCCTTTCCCCTGACCTTCAGGTCAACGTCCTCTCTCTTCCCTCTTTCTTCCCGGATCCCTTCCCCCGACCCGGTCCCCAGGTGGAGGGGCTCCTCCCCATTTTCACCCCCTTCACCCCAGCCAGAAAGTGCCGGGGGTCGGGGGGAGCCGTGGAACAAACTCCAGAGCCTATCCTGACCCCCGCCGGGGCCCCCGCCCCCAGTCTCGGCCACGGCCTTCTATAAGGCGCAGCCAGTGATCGAGTTCATGTGTGAGGTGCTGGACATCCGGAACATTGACGAGCAGCCCAAGCCTCTGACTGACTCCCAGCGTGTCCGCTTCACCAAGGAGATCAAAGGTGATGGGAAGTCTGGGCTGGACACAGCCCCAGGTTGGGGGCCGGGGGAGGAAAGCAGGGAGGCCGTCTCTCCCCACGGGGTTAAAGGACCCCTTTCCCGCCACCCCTCCGACTCCCTTCCGGGGCGCCGGGGATGGTGGGGAGCGGGCGGCAGCCAGCGGATCCACCTTCCCGGGCGCTTCCCCCTCTTGGAGCCGCCTAAATTCCTCCCGCCCCTGGCCCCACTAGGCCTGAAGGTAGAGGTGACGCACTGTGGGCAGATGAAGCGGAAATATCGAGTGTGTAACGTCACCCGCCGGCCTGCCAGCCACCAGACGTAAGCGAGGAGCGGGCGGGGCCCTGGCTCGGACCCTGGGAGGGAGCTTCCTGAGCCCTTCTGTAGCTGGGAAAGTGGGCCGGGGGGCGGCCAGGGGAGAGGGGGTACCTGGGGGCTCAGACGGCTCCCCTGGGGGGAGAGGGGGTGTTGACAGATTCAATCCCCAGGTGACTCATCCCTTCCCTGAGGGCCCCAGAGATGGGGTCCAGTGGGGCAGTGGGGGTCCGCCCCAGGCTTAGTGTGAGTCCAGATTGGAGTGGAAATTTAAATTGTCTAACCAGGGGAGTCTCTCCTATCCCTTCCCTTCTCCCCCGCCCTCCCCCACCGAGCCCTTCCAGCCGCCTTGATATCCCATGTGGACCTTCCAGCCTCCCAATCTCCCCTCAGGGCTCAGCTCAGCCTGGGGCGGGTGCCCTCCTCCCCTTCCCATCCCGGGCCGGCTCAGCAGCCTCAGCGCTATCCAGGCCCGGGGCCCTTGTCCTTTCACCTCCCCGCCCCACCGTTCTCCTGCCCTCACCCCTCTCCAGCCTCCAGCTTCCGATCCCCCACCCCCCTGCCTGTCCTGAGCTTGTCTCTGCCCGCCCATCTCCCTTTGTTCTCCAGGCTTTCTCTGTGCCACCCACCCACTGCCTTCCACTCATCCCTGTGCTCTTTCAGTGTGGTGGCAGCTAGGGGAGGGTGAGGGTGTTACTTCCTTCTAGGAGCTACTCGCAGGAAGAGGCAATCTCCCCCACCTCCCATGCCCTCTCTTTGCCTCCCCTTCCACACCCCAACGTGGTGTCCCCTCAGCTTCTCCAGTTGGGGCAGGGTTAGACGCTCTCTTCCCGGGAGTGGGCTTCCTCGGTGAGAAAGTCTGTGGAGGGGCCGGGGGGCAGTGGGGAGGGGCTGGCCGGGGCTGTGGTTCCCTTCCCTGTACCTCTTCTCCCCCTCCAGTTTCCCCCTTCAGTTAGAGAGTGGGCAGACTGTGGAGTGCACAGTGGCACAGTACTTCAAGCAGAAATACAACCTGCAGCTCAAGTATCCCCACCTACCGTGTCTTCAGGTGGGCCAGGAGCAGAAACACACCTACCTGCCCCTGGAGGTGAGCCCTCGTGCTCGGACCCCGCCCTACGCCCTCTCCCCTCGGGGGGGGGGGGGGGGGGGGCCCGTGGGGCCGGCCGTGGGGTTCCCACCCCGTTTAATGTGTGGGCCCGGCGCCCAGGTCTGTAACATTGTGGCAGGACAGCGCTGCATCAAGAAATTGACGGACAATCAGACGTCGACCATGATCAAGGCGACAGCGAGGTCTGCGCCGGACAGGCAGGAAGAGATCAGCCGTCTGGTGGGTGGGGGAGGTGGGGGATCTCGAGTGCCCCGGGGCGGGTGAGGGTGGGGGCGGCTTGGGGAGGGAGGAGGCGGTGTGACGAGGGTCCGGATCTGAGCTCCGGGAACCCTGGGTTCGATGTCCAGCGGCACCCCTCTCGTGGTGCCCCGCTGGACCCCCATCACTCAGGTACCCTGCTTCCTCCCACCAGAGTCTGATGCAGCAGACCCCCACACAGTCCTCTCCCTCCCCGCTGCACAGAGTCCCTGAGAAACCTAAATGCGAGTCGGGGAGGCAGAGAGTTTTAGGCCCTCGACCTGATTTCTCCCCAGCTGCCCGATTTCTCCAGGGGCCTCCGGTGACCGGGTGGTGCCCGGCTGTGGTGACTCCCCTTTTTCCGTCTCCCTCTCAGATGAAGAATGCCAGCTACAACCTGGACCCCTACATCCAGGAGTTTGGGATCAAGGTGAAGGACGATATGACGGAGGTGACGGGCCGGGTGCTGCCAGCGCCGATCCTGCAGTATGGGGGCCGGGTGAGTGGGCGGCTCTACGTGAGCGGGGGTGGGAGGGCGTAAGGAGGGACGGGGCAAAGGGGCTGCTGGGGGCAAGGGGCTGCCAAAGGCCGGTGCTGCTGGGAGCCGCAGCTTGCATCAGAGCAGTGGGAGGCCCACAGTGGCCGGGAGGAAGGTTTTGTCAACCAAACAGTGCATTTTGTTGATCACCTACAGCGTGCCGAGCACTAAGAACTAAGGACTTGGGAAAGTGCAGTATAATTATCAATCAGTGGTATTTATTGAGCTCTTACGGTGGGCAAAGCACTGTCCTGAGAGCTTGGGAGTGGAAATAACAATAGTGTAGGTAAACATGATCCCTGCCCGCAAGGAATCGGCATGGCCTAGAGGAGAGAACCCGGGCCTGGAAATTGGAAGGACCTAGTTTCTAATCCCGGCTCCACCGCTTGTCTGCTCTGTGACCTTGGGCAAGTCACTTCACTTCTCTGTGCATCAGTCACCTCACCTGTCAAATGGGGATTAAGATAGTGAGCCCCATGTGGGACAGGGACCTTTCCAACCTGATTATTCTGTATCGACCCCAGTACTTAGAATGGAGCCTGGCACAGAATAAGTGCTTAGCAAATACAATTAAAAAAAAAATAGGGAGCTTCCAGGCTGGAGAGGGAAGCAGCATTGCCTCAGTGGCAAGAGCTTGGGCTGGGGAGTCAGGACGTGGGTTCTAATTTCGGCTCCACCACTTGTCTGCTGTGTTACCTTGGGTAAGTCACTTAATTTCTCTGTTCCTCAATTACCTCATCTGTAAAATGGGGATTAAGACTGTGAGCCCACGTGGGACAACCCAATCACCTTCTATCTACCCCGGTGCTTAGAACAGTGCTAGACACATAGTAAGCGCTTAATAAATACTATAATTATTATTATTAGAGGGAGACAGGCATTAAATAATTTACAGTTGGATATCTACAGAAATACTGTAGGGCCGGGGTGAAAAATCAAAGAGCTTAAGGGTTACAGACACAAGTGCTTTGGTGATGCAGAAGGGAGGGCAGATGGGGAAGTGACACAGAAGGTAAGTGTAGGTAGGGGAACCGAGAGCTTAATCAGGGTGGGCTTCTTGGAGGAGATTGTGATTTGAGAAGGGCTTTGAAGATGGAGAGAGTAGTGGTCTGTCAGATACTAAGGGAGAGGGCATTCTAGACCAGAGGGAGGACGTGAGGACGTAGACAAGGGGTTGGCGATGAGATAGATGAGATCAAGTGATAGATGAGATCGAGTTGGCTTGAAAGGAGTGTAGTATGCCAGCTGGGTTGTAGCAAGAAATCAGCGAGGTAAGATAGGAGCCGAGTGGGGGCCTAAAGCCATTGTTGAGGAGCTTCCGTTTCGATGCCGAGGTGGGGGGCCATCAGCGGACATGATCCCAGCTTTCAGGGATCTAACAGTCTAGCAGGGAATTTACTAAACTAAATCCCAGATATTGATATCCTCTGTAATTATCCCCCTGCATTGCCCTCCGGTCTGAGCTCAGGGTTCTGGTAGGAGGCAGTGGGACCTGCAGCAGGGGGAGGAGAGAATCTGGTCTCTGGTTTCGGGAATCGGGTTTGTCCTTCAGGGTTCTAACCAGGCCTCTTCCCTTCTTTCTGACAGAACCGTGCCATCGCCACTCCCAACCAGGGTGTGTGGGACATGCGGGGAAAGCAGTTCTACAATGGGATTGAGATCAAGGTCTGGGCCATCGCCTGCTTTGCGCCCCAGAAGCAATGCCGGGAGGAAGTGCTGAAGTAAGGAGCAGTGAGACGGGGCCAGGGGGCACGAGGACTGGACTGGGCCAGGTCTCCCATTAGCTTCTCTGGGCTCTGGGTCTCCCCACACGTCTTCCCCTGGCTGATGCCGGGCATCTCGTTCCCCTAAATCGTGCCTCACGGGGCAGTCCCGTGGCTTGGCTGGAGCCAGAGCTGCTCTAATTGATCTTGGCCTCCGGCCATCCTCCCCAGGGTCGTCAGCGGCCCCCCACCCCAACCCAGCCTGGCAGGGCCACACCTCAGCTCCCAGCTCCCGGGGAATCTGGACCCTGGGTGACTGACAGCCCTCCGTAAGACACCCTGGAAGCTTTGGAGGACAACCCGTAGAGACCTTCCCACCGTCTCACAGCGCTTGTGTCACCCTAGGAACTTCACGGACCAGCTGCGCAAGATCTCCAAGGACGCGGGGATGCCCATCCAGGGCCAGCCGTGCTTCTGCAAATACGCCCAGGGCGCCGACAGTGTGGAGCCCATGTTCCGCCACCTAAAGAACACCTATTCGGGCCTCCAGCTCATCATCGTCATCCTTCCGGGGAAAACCCCCGTCTACGGTGAGACCCCTGCCCGGAGAACTGGACGGAAAAGGGTGAAGTTGCCAAGAGGATTTTGTCTCTTCTGGGTTGGCTGGAGGGGAGGCCGGGATCACTGGATAGTCTCCAGGAGGCAGAGGAGCTTTTGTGAAAGGTCTAGATTCAAATTCCAGCTCTGCACCTGATCTCCTTGGTGTCTCTGGGGAAGACACTTCATCCATCTGGGCCTCAGTGTCCCCATCTGTAATGGGGATGAGATACCTGCCTTTCATTCCTCCTACCCATGTGAGCCCCATGAGGATTGTGGACTGTGAACCATATGATTATCAATCCTATAACTACCCTGGTGCTTAGCACACTGCTTGGCACATAGGCAAGCATTTACTAGTTACCACTAAGTAATAATAATAATGCTATTTGCCTGTGTTTATCCTGTCATAATTATGATAGTTTTGAAATTTAATACCTGCTAAACTGTGGAGTAGATATGAGGTTATCTGATCAGACACGGTTCAAAGAATGGGTTAAGTAGGAAGAGGGAGCTAGGTATTGGGTTTATGGGTTGGAGAATGGATGCAGGTAATCCCTGAGGGCTTCCTGGAGCTGGCTGGGACCTAAAGGTGAAAGAAGAGAGGGAAGCAGCATGGCCTAGTGGAATGAGTACGGGCCTAGGAGTCAAAAGTCTGGGGTTCTAATCCCCGCTCCACCATTTTCCTGCTTTGCGACCTTGGACAAGTCATTTCCCTTCCTCTGTGCCAGTTTCCTCATCTGTAAAATGGAGATTTAATACCTGTTCTCCCTCCTTCTTAGACTATGAGTCCCATATAGGACAAGGACTGTGTCTGACCTGAATGTGTTGTGTCTCTGCCCCAGTGTTTAGTACAGCGATAGGCACATAAGTGCTTTACGAGTACCGCAAATATTATTAAAGGGAGGTGGAGTCCGGGACAGGAGCTGGTAGCCCTGGGGGCCGGGAAGGATCGGTTTTCTCAATCCTGATTCGTGGCCGGGGACAGTGTGGGCCAGACTGTAGAACCTCTTGCCCCGGGCCACCCCGTCTACCTCAGAGGGGATTGCTTTTCTGGAGTTGTGGCAGGAGGTGGAAACTCAGGCCCCTCCCTCTGTCTCCAACCCCCAGCGGAGGTGAAACGTGTTGGGGACACGCTCCTGGGCATGGCCACGCAGTGCGTGCAGGTGAAGAACGTGGTGAAGACCTCCCCGCAGACCCTCTCCAACCTCTGCCTCAAGATCAACGTCAAGCTTGGGGGAATCAACAACATCCTGGTCCCCCATCAGCGGTAGGGCCTCCCCATTTCTCCCACTGTCCCTGCTCCTTCCAGGCACCGTCACCGGGGACGACCTCACCTAGTTCCTTCCCGAAGGGCGCTTAAGAGCCTCACCAGCTTCCCGAGGCTCAGCCGGCCACCCGTGGGAGGGTCACTGGGAATAAAGAGAGATAGGGGTCCAGGGTCCCGTCGAGGGAGGCGGGGAAGGGGGACTGAGGCAGGTGCTGGGAGAATCCTGCTGAGGTACTAGCCCAAATTGAGCCCCAGAAATGTGGACTTGGATCCGTGCAAAGAAGTTGGCCTTAAGCTGGGACTCCGGCCTTGGGCCAGACTTGGGCGTAGAAGGGTTGGTTTTACAAATTTTGGGGAGCATCAAAGCACGAGTTGCCGAGAACTTGCTACTTCCTTTCAGCTCAGCAAGGACCTGAAATCGGGGGCCTGTGCTGCTCTGTGAGGGGCTCCAGGTACCCGATGCCCTAGGAGGGGATAAGCAGGGAACGTAAACGATGGAGGGAGCTGGTCTGATTTTTTCCAGACACAGAGAGCTTGGACTCAGACGGCGGGGGGGAGTTTGCCTGCCACGTGCCTCACCACTTCTGATGTTTTTTGAGCTTGGAACTCCAGGGTTGCCACCCGGCTCCCATCTCCTGTGTCCCCCAGGGCCTGAGATGCCACCAGCATTCAAACCACTTCCTTTTCCCCCTCCACCCCTTGGAGGAGGGAGTCCAGCCAGTGGCGCTCTGTGTGTGTGTGTGTGTTTGTGTGTGTGTGTCCCATGTCCTTTCCCTCCCTCCCTCTCCTGTCTCCTCCCTCTGTCTCTTGCCTCTGCAGATGGTGGAGATTTAATATTTATGAAGTGGGAGGCTGGGAGGGGCGAAGAAGACAAAGCCTAGCTAGAGGGAGCCCCAGGCTGGTTCCCCTTGCCACAGAGTGTGTCCCTGCCCCCGACTTCCCAGCAGCCTCTGGGCCCAGTCTGGTCCCAGCAGTTGCCAAGAGGCCCCCCGGGGCCAGGGAGGGTGAGGGCGAAGCCGAGGGGAGGGGAGATGGGAAGACTTTGCTAGGCTGGGATATTTTTTTCTTCCTCTTTTCAAAGCTTCGAGCCTCCAGCCAGGGCTCTCCCACTCCCCGCCATCTGTCCGGACTAGGGTGCAGGCCGGAGGGAGGCCTGGGGCAGGGAGGGGCTTTGAAGGGGTCGACGCCAGCAGATCCATTCGACTCCAACCCAACCCAGGGAGACCGACCATTTTTTTTAGTCACGGCTCCCAGGATGCCACCTGGAGAAGAAGGGGTTTAGGCTCTGCTCAGCGTTCTCCTGGGCCCATTAGGCAGGAGGGAACACATACTCTGGAAAACCGGGAAGCCTCAGGGGAGAAGGAGGGGTGGGGCCAGGGCCCAGCTTGGAGAACACCAGTTGCGCGTCATCCCAAACATTACCCCAAAGTAATGTTGACACGTCTGATCATTATGCTGCAAGTGCAATTCTGCTCTGCGGCCAGGCTCCACAGGCAAAGAAATCCCCTTAGGCCCTCCTTCTCTCCCTCCCGGGCATCCCCAGCATCCTGCTCTTCTCCTTTCTCTTCCCCCGCCTTCGCTTTCATCTCTGTTCTGACTTCCCCACAGCCTCTGTTTCTCTTCTCCCACATGCCTTTACTCTAGTATCTCCTCTAAGCATCCCCCCGCCAAACCTCCCGGAACCCATTCCGGTTGCCAAGGGGATTTTCAGGGTGGCTGGGCCTGAGGGTCAGAGGGCAACCTAAAGGGCTAATCCTGCCAAGCGATAGCTAAAATTGTTGGGGAGGGTCTTGGCATGTTCAAACAGGCCCTAAGGATTCTACCTGGGCCCAGCCCCTGCGGTGGGGGACCAGGCAGCTCCAGACCCCTCACAGCCTCTGTTTCTTCCCCGCTCAGCTCCGCCGTCTTCCAACAGCCCGTGATATTCCTGGGGGCGGATGTGACCCACCCCCCGGCGGGAGACGGCAAGAAGCCCTCCATCACCGCCGTGAGTAACCTGCCCTCACCCCGCAACCAAGAAAATCGCCTCCCGTAATGCTAATTATTGTTGTCGTGGAACTTATTAAGCGCTTACCGTGTAGGAAAGCACTGCGCTTTGCTATGGCTGATAAAGATCCGAGAGAATCAGGTCAGATGCAATCCCCGGCCCTTGTGGGGCTCACAGTCCAAGAGATAGAGGAAGAATGTATCTTATCCCCATTTCACAGATGAGGAAGTATTCATTGAGAGGTTAAATGATTTGGCCATAGACCAGGAGAACTGGGACTAGAAGGTTGGTATCTTGACTCCCATGACCTTTTTTAGTGGTATTTGTTGAACACTTTCTCTGTGCCAGGCACTGTACTAAGCACTGGGCTGGATACAAGCAAATCAGGTTGGACACAGTCCCTGTCCCACGTGGGACTCACAGTCTTAATCCCCATTGTATAGGCGAGGAAACGGAGGCACAGAGAAGTGAAGTGACTTGGCCGGGGTCACGCAACAGACGAGTGATGGAGCTGGGATTAGAACCCAGGTTCTCGCGTCTCCTGGGCCCGAGTTCTATCCGCTAGGCCTCGCCGCTTCTCTATCCTGGGACCCGTGGTCGCCGCCGAAATACTCCCCATGATGACCAAGGGTCTCCAATCCCCACCGCTGTCCGGCACCCCCCTCCTCATCCCGAAGTCCCTTTCTCCTCTCTTCTCCCTCCGTGCTCGGGCTGGTGGCCTGTGACCCCAAGCCCTTGTGGGGAGGAGGGTGCTGCAGCAAGAGCAAGGAGAGCGGCTTGGGGCCAGGGGCTGGAGGGCGAGACCCTTTCGGCCCCTGGGAGAGGGAGCGCTTACTGTGTGCAGAGCACTGTGAAATGTGTCCCTGTGGCGAGTGGAAGAAGCCGCCAGCAGGTGGGGTGTGTGTGTCAGGCCGGCCCCGCTCTCTCCTGCAGCGCAGCGGCCTCTGGGCCGCTGCTGGGTCATTCCGTCTGTCGCCGGCCCCCTTCCCACCTTTTCAGCCGGAACGGGGCCGCCCGGGAAGGCCGGCTGCCTGGCAGAGTTGAAGTGGAGAAGCTGGTGATAATGTCCTCGGGGCAAGCCGGTAGATCGTCCAACCAAACAGGTCACCTTGGGGCAGAAAAGTCCCCACACTTCATGAAAAACGGCCCCTCCCCTTCCCCTTCTCCATCTCCACCTCAACACACACGACTCCCCCGCCCCCAAATCGGGCACTGGCTTCCTGTTTTAGGGATGCTGGATTCAGCCCTTGAGCTGTGGCAAGGGGGACCAAGGCAGTGCAAAGGGGTGACTGGTTTTGAGCCTCGCAATTTTAGACCACCGCCCCGGGCCTCCTGAGGACTCACATGATCCGGTTGCCTCTGGCTGACCAAAGGCCTGGTTTAACCGGTCCTTAGCAGCCTCTCCCCTCCTCCATTTCAGTCAGGGGGATGCTGCAGGATTGAACCCAGAACGATGACGAACCGGAAGAGAGACTTGACAAATGAGAAATGATCCAAGACGTACATCTGGGGGCACCGAGGCACGGGCACAATTGCAAGTGTCTCCTCCTCCGCCCCCTCCCTCACCTTCCGCTTGGAAATGAAATCCAGGCCACTTCCGATTTGGCCTGGGCTAACTTCCTGTCTGGTGGGGCTTCAGCTGATGCACCAGGGAGCTGGGCTTGCCCAGAGAAGAGTCCTCTTTGGACTTGGCACAGACAGGAACCAGGTCAGGCCAGACCAGACCCCAGATTTTCAGCCAGGTGCAGAAAACACAAGACAGCTAGCAGGAGCCTTCAGAGCTCATTACATCCCTCCCTCTGCCTTTGGGTCGGATGCCCACTCTCTCTGCCCCCACAGATCAGTCAGTCAGTCGGTGGTGTTTATTGAGAGCTTAATATGTGCACAGCACCATACTAGACTCTTGGGAGAGTTCAATATAACAAACACATTGCCTGTCCATAACGAGTTTATGGTCTAGAGGTGGGTCTCTCTTCTCAAATCTGCAGGGGTGGCATTTCCCCAGCCAGCCTTCTTCCTTCACCCCAGGTGTTCCTCGCACTGGAAGTCACAACACGTCAAGGCACGTGGGGACGGTACTTCTAATAAGAAGCAGCGTGGCCTAGTAGGTAGAGCATGGGCTCGGGAGTCAGAAGAACCTGGATTCTAATCCTGGCTCCGCCATCTGTCTGCTGTGAGGCCTTGGGCAAAAGTCGCCTCACTTCTCTGCACCTCAGTTGACTCAACTGTAAAATGGGGATGCAGACTGTGAACCCCATGTGGGACGGACTGTGCCCAACCTCATTAGGTTGTATCTACCCCAGGTCTTAATACAATACCTGCTGCACAGTAAGCACTTAACAAATACGAAAAAAACAAAATGGGAGTCCTGTTCTTGACCCACTGCGGGGGAGTATTCCTTCGAGTCTGAAACATCTCCAACTCTTGATTTCCACTTATCAGAAATTAAGATCCCACAAATGCGCGCCTGAACGGCGTCTGTCCACCAGCTCCGAGTAGCGTTACAGCAGGAAGATGGAGCTGGCACCGTGCATCATAAGTCAGAGGCTGCGTGAAATTGGCACCTGGGCATCGGGAAATTGTATCAGCTGCCTCGCCTAATCTCTCTCGCTTTTGAAAAGCCTGTGATGTCTTTCTCTATCCTTGGAGGGGATGGAAGGACCCCCTTCACTGTTTTTACAGCCCATTTCCTGCTTCCTCCTTTTTTCCCCCCAGTGGAATCGGGGTCTCTGCGTAGCTCACCAGTGACTCACTCGGGGCTCGGTTCCTCCCCTTCTCTGGCCTCTGTGTCACCCCCACCCCCTGTCATTCGGCCTAGGTCCCCGGTTTGACGCCCGGGGCTCTCCGATTCACCTCAGTCGGTTGCCAGGCAACCAGGCCCCATCTCCCTCCCGCTCCCGGATTCTGAGAAGTAACAAATACAAGGACCAAGTTCCTTGGAAAGACGGCTGGCCTATTCCTCCTCTCCCTCTCCTGACCCGGCCCACGCACCCCTGGAGGGTCTGTGTCCCCAGGGGGAAAAGTAAACTCCAGTCCTGCCTAGACTGTCCAACCGTTGGGTGGAGGAGTCTGTGATGCTCAGTTGTCACCCTACTTGAAGCTGAGTGACAAAGACTGGTGTGGAGGACTCTGGCTCTGGGGGGCCAGGGGGTCTTTTATAACTGGCTTTCAGAGGCAGGTGTGGGTTGGGTCAGGAGGGTACCCATGGGGACAAAGGGAAACAAGCTCCATTTATCTCTCCAAGTGATCCTCCCTTCCTTGTTCCTTCCCCTTCCCCACCCTCCTTCCTGGTTTCTGTGGTATCCGGTACCTCTCCCCCATGGCCGTATTCCTTCTTTCGCAGCCTCCCGGGGCCCGGTCGCCTGAGGGGGGTGGTGGGCGCGGGAGTCTGAGGAGGCGGGGGATGAGGTCGTGGGTGCGCTAAGCTGGTCCCCGAGCACGGCCATGTCTGTGCGGCAGGTGGTGGGCAGCATGGACGCCCACCCGAGCCGGTACTGCGCCACGGTGCGCGTCCAGCGGCCGCGGCAGGAGATCATCGAGGACCTGTCCTACATGGTGCGGGAGCTGCTCATCCAGTTCTACAAATCCACCCGCTTCAAACCCACCCGCATCATCTTCTACCGAGATGGAGTCCCTGAGGGTCAGCTCCCCCAGGTGAGCAAGAGGCCCCCAGTAACACTCCCACCTAGCACCCCGAGGCTCTGGTCTCCCAGCAAGAGAAAAACTCGCTCCTGTTGTCGCAGTGGGGACCAAACCATGGTAAGAGATCAGGAAAGGAGCTGAGGAGAAATCCCAGGGTCTTGAGTGGCATTCCGTCTTCCTCAATCAATCCATGACATTCTTTTTTTTAATGGTATTTGTTAAGTGTTTATTATGTGCCTGGCCCTGTACTAAGTGCTGGGGTAGATACAAGCTAATCAGCTTGGACATAGCCCGGGTCCCACACGGGGTTCACGGTCTTAATCCCCATTTTACAGATGAGGGAACTGAGGCGCAGAGATCATGTGGGACAACCTGATTGCCCTGTATCTACCCCAGCACTTAGAACCGTGCTCTGCACATAGTAAGTGCTTAACAAATACCAACGTTATTATTATTAAGTAAAGTGATTTGCCCATGGTCCCACGACAGACAGTTGGCAGAGCTGGGATAAGAACCCAGGTCCTTCTGACTCTGAGGCCTGTGCCCTGTCCATTAGGCCATGCTGTTTCTCATTTTTACATATCTATGTACATATCTGTAAATTATTTATATTAATGTCTGTCGCCCCGCCTCTAAACTATAAACTCATGGTGGGCAAGTAGCCTGTCTACCAACTTTGTTATACTGTACTCTTCCAAGCACGTGGTACGGTGCTCTTTACACAGTAAGCACTCGGTGCATACCATTGATTGATTATTTGTTGAGTGCCCACGGGGTACAGAGCATTGTAAGCAGCTGTGGGGGAGGGGAGGAAGGTTAAGAGTTTGTTTACCCCGGGGACCAGCTGCCAGTCATAGAGAAAATTCCAGAGGGAGAAAGTTGCAGGAGCAGCTAATGGAAGTTTTCTAAGATACCTACAAGACGGCAGGCGGATTGGTTGAAGGAACCCCACTTTTGATGACACCCAGGGATATCCAGCCTAATAAGGAAAGGAGCTAATGGACTGGGATTCTGTCTAAAATAAAAGTGGTCTTTGGGGGTTGGTTGGTTGGTCCTTGGTCCTTTCTAGACTGATCCCTTCGAGACTGTAAGCTCTTTGCGGGCAGGGAGCATGTCTGCCAACTTTGTTATATTGTACTCTCCCAAGTACTTAGTACAGCGCTCTGCACATGGTAAACACTCAATAAAAATCGTTTGGTCTTTCTTGTCCTCTTCCCTCCCGGGATCCCTGGTGTTCAATCAGTGGTACTTATTGAGCACTTACTGTTTGCAGAGCACTGACAAAGCGCTTTGGAGAATACAGTGCAGTAAAGAAGGTAGACACGTTTCCTGCCCACAAGGAGATTACAGATTATAGAGGAGCTCTGACGGTCTCTCATTCAGTCACTCAGTGCCATTTATTGAGAGCCTACTGAGAGCTAGATTCTGTACTAAGCATTTGAGAAAGTACAGCAGAAGCAAAATACACATTCCCTGTCCTCCAGGAGCTGACATCCTAATGCGGGGGAGACAGACCAAAATTAAATACAGAGAGTGGAAGTCAGAAGAAGAGCAAATAGAAAGCCAGAAGTAGGGACAGACCCATCAGGAAAAAAGACCTGAGCAACTCATGGGATTCCTCTGTTGTCATCTCTCTTTCCCTCCACCACACCCCATCCAGATCCTCCACTACGAGCTGCTGGCCATCCGCGACGCCTGCATCAAGTTGGAGAAGGACTACCAACCCGGGATCACCTACATCGTTGTCCAGAAACGCCACCACACACGCCTTTTCTGTGCCGATAAGAACGAGAGGGTGAGCAGCTGTCCTCCGCACCACCGCCCCTGCCGCCAAAATAAGTATTTAAGTCCTGACTAGAAGTGGTTCGGCCAAGTAGAAAGACCCCGGGATTGGGAGTCAGAGGACCTGGGTTCCGATCCCGGCTCCGCCACTTGTCTGCCGGGTGACTTTGGGCAAGCCAGTTAACTCCTCTGGGCCTCGGTTCTCTCATCTGCAAAATGGGGATTGAATGTCTGTTCTCTCTGCTTCTTAGACTGGGAGCCCCGTATGATACCTGATTATCTTATTAAGTGCTTGGCACATAATAAGCGCTTACTAAATACTGCAGTTGTCATTTTTATTACTGTGTGCCAGGGTAGATACAAGACCCAGTTCCTGTCCCACATGGGGTTTACAGGCTTAAGTAGGAGGGAGAGCAGGTATTTAATCCCTATTTTATAAATGAGGAAATTAAGGGACAGAGAATGACTTGCCCAGGGTGAGCCACAACAGGCAAGTGGCAGAGGTGGGATTAGAATCCAGATCCTCACACTCCCAGGTCAGTGCTGTTTCCACTAGGTCATCCTGGCAGGTACCTCTGTGGCCCTGGTCAGTGTGAGCCCAGTGTGATCCCCTTTGCTTGGTCTTTGAGATCCCTCCGGAGCCCAGCACCCGCTTGCCTTCCAGAGAATTTGGGGCTGGATATTGGGGTACATCTGCTGATGTAGGTGAAAAATCTGTACAGGTGTCCGGTAGGAGGATGAGCGGGCAACCTACCAGAGGAGAAAACCTGTTATACCCCAGCTTTGCAGATGAGAACTAAACAATTGTCAGTGTTGTCAAATCAGTGACTCCCCATTCTATTCTGCGGGCCCCAGGCTGGTGACTCTCTGCAAGGTTGCTTTAAGATCACCCTCATGGAGTAGGAGCTGAGGCAAGCAGTGGGTACGGGCCGGATGGTGGTTAACACCTCTGTGGGTCCCCATTAGGGTCGGGCCAATCTTGTGTGTCCCCTGTACAGATTGGGAAGAGTGGAAACATCCCAGCAGGAACCACTGTGGACACCAATATCACCCACCCTTTCGAGTTTGATTTCTACCTGTGCAGTCATGCAGGCATTCAGGTACTCTTCCTCCTCCTTTCCTGTTCTCTCTTCCCTCCTTTCTCCCCACCCTCTCTCACCCCTCCGACTAACCAGGAGCCACCCACCGGGCGTATATTTAATGCACTGGGCAACCTGCTTTTGCCTGGAGCGCCAGGTCGGGGGGTCTCTGTCAATACAATCCCAAGTACTCACCTCCCCCATCCCGATGGGGTCAGCTCTTTCGCTGCTGTCGGCCGGTTGCGGCGAGACGAGGACGCACGCGCTCAGACCTGTAGCCCAGACCTCCTAGAACGTCTTCCTGATGCTCTTCCTCTCCCCCATCCCCGTCCTTCCTAGGGTACAAGCCGGCCGTCCCATTACTACGTCCTCTGGGACGACAATCGGTTCACGGCAGACGAGCTGCAGATCCTGACCTACCAGCTGTGCCACACATACGTGCGCTGCACACGCTCCGTCTCCATCCCCGCCCCTGCCTACTATGCCCGCCTGGTGGCCTTCCGGGCCCGCTATCACCTGGTGGACAAGGAGCATGACAGGTGAGGAGTGGGGCAAGTGGGGGACGTGGGGCCTCGGTTTGGGCAGAAGCTGACTTCAGTCACCCGCTCTAATAATAATATTCATTCAGTCCTATTTATTGAACACTTACTGTGTTCAGAGCACTGTATTAAGCGCTTGGGAGAATACAATGCAACAATAAACAGACACATTCCCTGCCCACAACGAGTAATATCATAATAATACTGTTTGTTAAGTGCTTAGATTGTGCCAAGCACCGTTCTAAGCACGGGGGTAGATACAAGGTAATCGGGTTGGATGCAGTCAAGCTCCCACATGGGGCTCGCAGTCTTAATCCCTATTTTAGAGATGAAGTAACTGAGGCCCAGAGAAGTGAAGTGACTTCGCACAGCAGACGTGTGGCAGAGCCGGGATTAGAACCCATGTCCTCTGACTTCCAGGCCCCTGCTCTTTCCCCTAGGCCACGTTGCTTCTCTCCCTCGATCTGGCTTCAGTTGGTCGTCCTCGGGGAGCGTCAGCCAGTCAGTCAACAAGCCTTTGGACCCATGGGGTGGATAGCGTTGGCCAGAAGGTGCTTGGCGTCCATGTTAGAGCCTAGGCCTTAGACTCACAGTCTGTTGAGAAGGCAGGGCAAGCACTCTGGCTGAACATGCCCACACAGATTCTGAAACGGGAAGAGGAGGTTCAGGGGAAGGAGGTGGGGTATGGATTGGGCTGGAGTTTGGGAGAACGACTAGGGTGAACTTTGAAGAGCTACCAGGTGAAGATAACCTCTAGTCATGCCTTAAAGGCGAGTGATTAGACTGTAAGCCCCGCAAAGGGCAGGGACTGTATCTGTTGCCGATTTGTCCATTCCAAGCGCTTAGTACAGTGCTCTGCACATAGTAAGCGCTCAATAAATACTATTGAATGAATGAAGGAGGGAGCCGCTGTGTCTGGGAAACAGCATGGCCCATTGGAGGGAGCGGGTCTGGAAGTTAGAAGCCCTGGTTTCTATCCTCCGCTCTACCACGTGCCTGCTGTGTGACCTTGGGCAAGTTACGGAACTTCTCTGGGCCTCTGTCTCCTCATCTGTAAAATGGGGTTGAAATACCTCTTCACCCTATTTCTTAAACCGTGAGCCCTGGGGAGAACAGGGGCAATGCCTGACCTGATGCTTGTATCCACCCTAGCACTCAGTACAGTGCTCGGCACATAGTAGGCGCTTAACGAATACCACAATTATTATTAGAAGGCGGGTAGGAGCCGAGGGTTCAGAAACAGGTCTGGGAGGCCAACGGTTGGAGATGACTCTTTCTTCCAGGGTTATCTCCTCCTTGCTCAGAGGCCATTATTTGGCAGACTCTATGGGAAGCAGCGTGCCGTAGAGGGTAGAGCAAGGGCCTGGGAGTCAGAAGGTTGCAAGTTCTAATCCCAGCTCCACCACTTGTCTGCTGTGTGACCCTGGGCAAGTCACTTCACCTCTCTGCCTCCGTTTCCTCTTCTCTAAAATGGGGATTAAAACTGCGATCGCCCCGTGGGACAGGGACTGCGTCCAACCTGATTTGCTTGTATCCAGTCCAGCGCTTAGTACATTGCCTGACACACAGTGAGCGCTTAACAAATACCAGAGTTATTATTAGTTATCATTATTACTATCTTGCTCCGGCCCCCGGCTGGAAAACCAGAGCAAACTCAGGGCGTTGAAGCTCAAGGATGGGCAGGGGAGGTGAGGAGCGGGAGAGAGGGGCAGGTCTCCCCGGACCGGGAGCAGATCGGCTGACAGCGGGAGGGCTCTTTCCCGCTTGCTTTCCCAGCGGAGAGGGCAGCCACATATCCGGGCAGAGCAACGGGCGGGACCCCCAGGCCCTGGCCAAAGCCGTGCAGGTTCACCAGGACACTTTGCGCACCATGTACTTTGCTTGAAAGGCCGAACGTCGTTACCTCACTGGAGAGAAGAAAGCTTTCAGACCCGAAGGAGCCATCACGACACAACCACCGGGAAGTGGCTTTGGGGGGAGGGGGTGCGCGGCAGGGGGTGGGCTGAGGGGGGTGGGGGGCCTGGGGAAACCTCATTTTCTAAGGAGAGAATTCCCCAGGCCACAGCCGTATCGCTGGCTGGGAGTGGGGGTGTTGGGGGAGGCGAGGGAGGAGAGCCAGACCACCAGTGACCAGCCGCCGCCAGTCTGAGACCAGAAAAGCCACTTCCTCCGTCTCTCACAACATCCACCCCTGACCCAGCGAACAGAGAGGTCTTAAAGGGAGAGGGGCCATCGCCAACAGGCTTTCATTTCCAATGCAATACTAAAGACTTCGGGCTGTGAGGTCTCTTTAAGGTCCACTGGCCGCCCCCACCAGATGCCGGTAGGTTTGGGTTTGTTGTTTTAGAGGGGAGAGGGTGGGGCGGGAGGTGTCGGTCTGGGGAAGGGGGTGGGAGGAGGGAAGGATATTTAGCGCCTTAATCGGAAAAAGAGTAGATTTGTCTAAAGAAAAAGATAGAGAGAGCCCCAACCCCAAACTAATGTTTTAGGATACGAGATGTTTGAAAGGGATCGGAATCTGCAGTTCGTAGGGAAATTCTAACACTAGCGTTTTGGGTTGCCCCTTCCGGTCCTCCGTCGCCCCCCACCTCCTGACCCGTCGGCCCCGGTGTGTCTCCCCGCCCCTCTCGGCCCCCTCCGGATGTCAGGCACTACGGCACTTAGCTCAGAATTGACACGACCCCGTCTTCCTTCCGTCCCGGGCCGGAGGAGAGCCGACCGACCCCGTTGCGGCCGTTTCCGTGGGCGCCCCAGTGCCTTCGCTGTCCTGCTGCAGAAATGCCATCTTTTTGTGCCCTCCGGGGTGGGTGGTGGGAGGTGGGGGGGGGGGGGGGGATGCCCCCAAACCCCACGTGACCCCTTGGGAGCTGGGGTGGTGGTGGTGACAGCTATTTTGCATCCGAAGGAGCTGGTGTTCACGTCCGTGGTTGCTTTGAGATCCCCGTCTCAAGGTGGTTAAAAACCCGTTGAAGACGTTTGCACTTTCAGATTGCGACAGGTGGAATAGCTGCTGACACTGAACCTCTCTCCCCTGTGCACCGACCCCCTTTCGCCCCCTCACCGCCCCCCAGCCACTCCTCGTGTTATTTAAAATGCCATTTCTGACCCCTGGGTCCCCCACGTCCCATGGCAGTAAAGTCTCCCCCATTTGAACGTTTCTTTTCTGGGATATCTTGGAACAAAAGATACGTCTGAAAGAAGAAAAAAAGAGAAAACTAAATGTTATTTTTATACAGTAACTTGAGTCCATTGCCAAAATCTTCAGATGAGCCTCCCCTCCTCCGAATTTTCATCCTGGACACCCAGCGGAGCGGGAGGAGGCGATTGTCCTTTCGGGGAGGGGATTGCCAGGGCAGGGGCCCTCCCGAGTCACTATGGGGGCGGGATGTTCTCTCCCGGCCCTCTGGTTCCTCCCTCTCCCTCCTCCCCCTGCCATTCCCTGCGCATAGCACACGTATCCCTGCCTTCCTGGAACACACTGCTCTCCATTCTCTTGATGACGTGCCCAGTTTCCAGCATGTCCTGCACATGGTCTCAGTAGCTTTTGCTGCTTGCTCTTGCTGTTGTTTACACAAAATAGATTTTTTTTTAAATTCCTAGTTTCATGCATGGGAAATGGAGAGGGGTGTGTGTGTGCATGTGTGTTCCCTTTTTCTATAATTGGTAAAGAGGCAGGGCAGAGTCCTCCAGGGAGAGCAGAAGGCGCCCCAGCCTGGCACTGGGGGCATCCGCAGGGAGACCAGGTGACGTCCCTGCGCCTTCCCTCGGGCCTCCCCACCTGGGCACGTCTCTGGGCACCGCTCATGGCCTGTGGCTGCCCAGATGGGGATGGGGGCTGATGGCAAGACCCCAGTTCTCACCCAAGCTGCAGTGCAACCCATGCGGGACCTGGAAATGACCCTGCCACCATTTCTCTTCTGGAAGGGGAAGGGGACCGAGGATTCTATCGCCCTGAGGACTCCAGAAAGTCCAGACTAAATCACAGGCGCTCTCCAGAATCCCTACCCGGGCCTTCGGGGCAGGACTCAGATCCAAGTGATCTACTCCCCAGGAAGACCCCAGCACAGGCCAGGCCTGTCTTCTGGGTCCTATGGATCCCAAGGGACCAGGTTGAAAACTCAGCTGAGATTGGAACCCCTCCAGCCACCCTCCCCGCATCCTTCCCCCAATCTCTGTGGCAAATTCAGGTTTCGGGCGTCACGACTGAGGCAGCAGAGGGGCACAACTGCACTTTCTGTGGGCTTCACTCCCATGTCCAGGTGTTCCAGACCACTGTTGGAACACCGCATCCCAACAGTCCACTGGGACAACTGCCCAAGTGCGAGAGAACCTGCCTGCAGGGGAGTGCGAGTGCCAACCCGATGGGAGGCCCAGAACTACTTCCGGCCCTGCTTGGGCCTTCTGCCATTTCAGCATGGCCCCAGCTGGTTCTGGATGTTGGAGCAGGCAGGACCACAAAATTGGGGCCCGTGCAGCGTTCTCGTCACCCCCCTCGCCACCCCCGCCTCAACCGCCACTACCCAGGGATCTCTCGGACCCAGTCCTCACCCCCGGGGTTTCAGGCTGGTTCTATTACAAACCAAATCATAGAGGTTTGGGCAGAACCACCCCAAAGCTAGATGCAAAATTGGTGCGCCATCATCAGTTAGCTCTCCCCCGTTCCGTTCCCGTGATGCAAACAAGTTGTCCGTGTGAAGACGCTTCCCTTGGTAGACGTCCCTTAGCGATCTCTCCCGCATGGGATGGAGACAGGGCTGGCCCTCCCCGCGTCCCTTAGCCCTCCCCTCAAGGAGCATTTTGAGACACCGATACGCTATGCAAAAAAATTCTCTGTTGACCACATCATTTAAAAGACATCAGTGGAATTGAGCACAAACGGTAGTTCTGGAACAGGCCGTAGGGACCGTGGGGTGATTTCTTCCTTCCTTCTTTCCTTCCGTCTTTCCTTCCTTCCTCAGCCGGGACCCTGTCGGCGTGGATCCAGGTAGCTGGGCCATGCCAGAGCGTGGTAGGGAGCTAGCTTGGGGGTGACCTCGGGAGGGAGCAGAGTGTCAAGCGGGTAGGATTTCACCAGAGAGCTTACATTCCTTACACAAGTGCCTATAGAGTGATGGCAAAACAGCCTCTGTCCATTATCTCCACATCCGCGTCCATTCTCATTCAAGAGGTGCTGAGAAGGACAGCGGGGAAGGGGATGGGGTGGGGAGTGGGGTTCGGGGGAGCGAGACACGCTTCCCTCACCCTGTTCTCCGTCGTTTCCCTCAGGAACGCCCCAAACCAACAGGCTTTTGCGTCTTTTCCTCACGTCTCTGGAGTTAGGACTTGGGGAATTCTCAAAGGGTCAAACCATTCACCAGCATTTTTGAGCCTGCCCTCGTGTGTGTACGTGTGTGTGTTTGTGTGTGAGAGAGTGTATGGGCAGCTTTCTGTTCTTTCTCTCTCCCTCTCCTCTGGCCCCCTCCATTTTCCTGTCAAGTTGTTCGCTGGGCCTGAAATGTATCTGGAGTCATGTTAGCCTTGCAGTCCCCCCTGCCCTTTTTTTTTTTTTTTAATAAAAGTGTTTCCGAGAGGAGCGACTTGGGCATTTGCAGATAATGATTTTGTTGCTCTGTAATTTTCTTCTGAAACTTTGAGACTTGAAAGTGAAACTTGACTTTAGGATTTGCACTCGTGCGTGAGGTGTCGTCGGGGCCGAGGCGGGAGGTTGGGAGTGGAGCTTGTGCTGGGCTCTTGGGGTTGGCTCGATCACCTGAGCTCCTTGGGGAAGGAGGGCATGGGAACCAGAGAGCTGCATCTCTGCCCTGCAGCCCCCCCGGGGGGGGGGGGGTCTTCCTAAGCCTTTCCAGTAGCCCCTGCACTCAGTCTCTGGAGGGAATTCAAAAAGCACCCGTCTGTTCTGTTCTGTGTTGAGTGCCCACTGGGTAAGAGCGAGCTCCTGTTGGCTGTCAGCTCTTTCCGGCCAGCTTGGCTCCGGGCCCCAAACTGAGGCCAGGAAAGGCCGGGCCCCTTCAAACCAGGGGAGAAGGAACTGAAATAGGTAGGTGTCATGTAGGTTATGACGTCTTGCCTCCAGCCCAGCCTTAGTGGTGTTGCTAGCCAGGCTCTTGCTGTAGCCACAAGTTAGGGCAGTCCTGAGAGCCTGCCTCAGTTGTCCAGCAGGTCCAGCAGAGCAGACCAGGCTTCTGGCCTCACTTCCCAGCCGGTCGGCCTGCCTGAGGATTGGTTCCGGGTCTTTCTGGTCCACGCCACCCCTCTCCCTGGACCCTTCGGCAGCTCAAAGACCCTTCTTAGAAGGCGTCTCCCTTAAGTCCAGGGGGGTCTGTCCTGGCTCGGTGGCAGCTGGGAAATCAGTGAGCAGAGCCATGGGGCATTGATGTCATTCGGGGCTGTAGTGGGGGTATGTGCTTGGGGAGGGTTGGCTGTGAGAGAAGCATCTGAAAATAGCAAAAGAAAAGGGTCTGGTGGTTTCCCAAGTCCCAGTGCGCTGTCCTGAGTGACCCGAGGGGGTCTGGGCCTATCAGCCACCCCGTACGACTCGGCCCCTGGGGGAGGCCCCTAGCCAGGGGAGACTTTGGGAACAGGGCCGCCTTGCAGATCTGCCTCCTCAGTGAGCCTGAGCGAGTGGCTACTTGCAAAGCTGGTATGTGGGTGGGGCGGGTGCCTCCCTGCTGCCTTTCAGCGGTGGTGGCAGGCAGGCTGCCCACGCTTACCAAAAAGGGGCATTTCAAACGGCATCAACGGGTAGTCGTACTTCATTTTTTTCCAACACACGGGAGTCTGGGCGTGGCCGGAGGCCGAGTATGATTGATTGCCCCTCTGGGCTCAGAGCGGCCCGTGGCCCATGGCACCCCCAGGGACCGGTCTTTGGGCTGGCGGGAGGCGTGACAAGAGGTGGACAGTGCAGGGAAAGGGCCCTGATATCTTTCTTCTTATGGTGTTTGTGAAGTGCTTACTATGTGCCAGGCACAGTACTAAGCGCTAGGGTAGATACAAGCTAATCAGGTTGGCCACAGTCCCTGTCCCAAGTGGGGCTCCCGGTCTTAATCCCCATTTTACAGATGAGTTAAATGAGGTGTAGAGAAGTGAAGTGACTTTCTCGAGGTCACACAGAAGACAAGTGGAGGAGCCCGGATTAGAACCCAGGTCCTTCTGACTCCCGGGCCTGTGCTCTTTCCACTAGGCCACGCTGCTTCCATTTTCTCGTGCTCATAGGTTTTCACCTCTGGCTGGGTGGACTCAGATACCATCAGTGCCCTTAGGTTCTCTCCTTCCGAAAGCCGGGGCTTGGTAGATGCCAGACCCTCTGGCCAAATGGAAGGCAGACCGTGCCCGTGTCCTGTTTCAGCTTCTGCTCTGTTGAAATTACCTGGGAGCCCTAAATTGGCTTGAAAGAGACATCTTTCTTTTCTCCAACTGGCAGGTAGAGATCACCTCTACCCTGGGTTGCCCTGGTGCCCCTCGTCTCCCCGGGGATTTCCATCACTCTTCTTTCCCATCCTCTTGCTCTGAACCCCTGGCCTGCCCAGCTGGGGGAGTAGGGAGGGGAGAAAACAAGGTGCAGGAGAAGATGTGTACCACCCTTCCCAGGACCCCAGGGGCACTGAGAAACACAGGAGTCACCCTGGGCGTGGGGAGAAGGTTGGAGAGGACGTTTCCTCCATTTTATTCAAATGAAAATCTATTTTCAAAACTTTGTGCAAATAAAGAGAATCTGTCGATTCTAGGGGACAGCAAGATGGTCGAACAGCAATAAAATAAGTGAGATACATATCGCGCGTGTGACTTTGCACTTACCGGAATTGTGAAAGGTGATGAGCACTCCATGTTGAAACTTTTTTTTTTTTAAAGTTTGGTCTCTCAAACGTTTTGTACCTCCTTGATACCAACAAGTGTTGAACTGTATCTCTGCTGCATGGCCATTCTGCACTCGGTTTTGTTTTCCTCTTATGTTCGTGTGTTTTGCTTCCGACTGAACTTTGTATGGTCCATTTGTTCCAGCATCCTGAATGGTTGTCACATACAGTTATTTCAGAACCAAGCAGCAGCACAAAAAAAAAAGTGTTTTATAAAGAAAATGATGGCTTCTATTTTCAAAGTGCAGTAGCATTGTTTCTTTTTATTTGTATCAGCAGAACAAAGAGTCACCAGGAATCGTGACATCCTTGGTTTTAGGCCAAAATAAAAAAAAAATACTGTCTGAGCAAACCCACCACTTTTTAAGGGGGGAAAAATGGTATGGATTAAATGAGTTCCAGAGCACTGTATTTGCGACTCGTCTCTTTTCCTTTCATGCTAAGACAGTTGTGTGTTTCCTTGCCACTGACACAACAAACAGACAAGGCTGGGGAAAGAGAGAGGATGGGGAACCCCTCTCTGCTTGCTGTGGGTGGGGAACGTGTCTACCAACTCTGTTACGTTGTACTCTCCCAAGCACATAGTACAGTGCACTGAACCCAGAAAGTGCTCAGTAAATACGATTGAATGATTGACTGTGAGATCCTTCTCCCTTTATCTGCTGATGGTAAATCCCGGCATCATCAACAACAAAAGTTAACTGAATTCAATAAGACATGTTAATTGTCTAATTATTACTGTGGTGCGTGATAAGTGCTTACAAGATAATCAGGTTGGACACGGTACACATGGGTCTCACAATCTATGGGGGAGGGAGAAAAGGTATTGAATCCCCATTTAACAGATAAGGAAACTGAGGCACCAAGAAGAAGCAGCGTGGCTCAGTGGAAAGATCACGGGCTTTGGAGTCAGAGGTCATGGGTTCGAATCCCGGATCGGCCACTTGTCAGCTGTGTGACTGTGGGCGAGTCACTTAACTTCTCTGTGCCTCAGTTCCCTCATCTGTAAGATGGGGATTAAGACTGTGAGCCCCACGTGGGACAACCTGATTCCCCTGTGTCTACCCCAGCGCTTAGAACAGTGCTCTGCACATAGTAAGCGCTTAACAAATACCAACATTATTAAGAAGTTGTGACTCATCCAAGGTCACACAGCAGGGCCTAGAGAGAGTGGGGTTGACAGAGCAATTCTTGACCCATTCCTATTTTAAATGAATTAAAGGACTGTGTCTGATCTGCTTATTTTGTATCTACTCAATGGTTGGCACATAGTGAGTGCTTTGCAAATATTGCCAAGTCTGGGTCGTCCCGGCCGTCATCATCCCTATTAAGAGCACCCATCGATGATGCCTTTTTAAGCAAGTTTAAGCAGGCTTGGGCCAAACATTGATGAAGCCAAACCTACAGACAACTGGGCAATCATGAACCACCTCAGGAAGAAAACAGGCACACCATGTCCCATTTTCAACTATGTTCTCCCAAGCTGGGGGGTGGTGGTGAGGCTTGGTGTTCCTGCCTGCTAGCGTGGACCCTGGCCCTCGTGATACAGGGCAGAGATGCATGTGATGTCACATCCATTACACAGACACACAAGGTAACGTCTCATCATACGTGCCATTTTGCAGAAACGAGGAGGAAGGGGTGGGTCCTCACCTTTTCCATATTGAGTCAGAGATTTTCTCAGATCCTTATAAGCACAGGTGCTGCTCCTGGGCCATGGAATTCAGTGGCAGGAACCAAGGAGAGGGAAGCTGGGTACTGATATAATTGTCTCCCCCACTAGCCTGTAAGCTCACTGTGGGGAGGGAATATGTCTAGCAACTCTGTTGTATTGTACTCTCCCAAGTGCTTAGTACAGTGCTCTGCTCACAGTGAGTGCTCAATAAATACCACTGATGATGATGATCGATGGACTCAAAGGCGTCTGGTGCCCTATGACTACCGGGGGGCAGACCAGTTGGAAATCAACTGGCCAACTGACCACTCTCTTGGCTCCTCTGAGACTGGAATCACACTGTCTGGATTCCACAGTCACACCAGCAAAAATATTCACAGCAGCAGAACCCAGACCCACTTTCCTTCTTCCCCCTGTATGGAATTTACTTTGGAGTCAGTCTCCAAAAAGTGTCCTGAAAGACCGTAAGCTCTTTGAGGGCAGGGATCATGAAGATGACTCTTGTCCTCTCCCAAGTGCTTAGTTCAGTGATGTGTACACGGTAAACTCTAAGCTCTTTGGGGGCCAGGGATTGTCTCTGCAAACGCCACTGAATCCTCTCAAGTGCTTAGTTCGGTGCTTTGCACCCAGTGGGTGCTATCACTACTATTCTCCACTCAGTAAATGCTACTGATTGATTAAGTGATCGATCTGGCTTTGGGACTCAGGCCAACACCAAGTCAGGAGCAGAGCACCTTGAATCACAGGCTCCACAATCAGCTACCGGAATACAGTGGGGATGGATCAGGAGTGGCAAAGGTTTTTCCCCATGCTGCCCTTCTGCGGGTGGGCACGTGACAGCCCTGGCACAAATTTCTATTTCTCGGCATGCTCCATTTGGGTTCAGTTGGCTGGGCAGCTCACAAGAGGAAGGTCCAAGTCCGACAAGGCAAGCGGTGGGGGTGGGCGGGAAAGGAGGGGCGGTAAATAAATCCTTACCTGTCCTGAGGACCTTCTCTTTCTGAAAAGCATCAGAACTACTCCAAAAACAACCTGGAAAATAAGCTCAAAAGTCTTTGATTTAGACTCTTACTTCTCATGAGGAAGGACAAGGATAGAAATGAAAATTAAAATCAGTCTTCCCACCTGTTCGCTTGGAATAAGATATAGTTTATAGATATAGATACTCTCTTGGAATAAGATATAGTTTTGTTCTGGGGAGACCTTGGCGACCCTTTGTGAAAGCCACGTGGGCCAGAGGAGAGCACTGGGAAAAGGTTGGGGTTTAGCTTTGGAAAGACCCGTGGCCACTTTGCTTCCCGGTAAACCCACAGTGGGATCCCCGTGGAAGCGAGCCAGCACTTGACCCCTACAGTTGAGAGGAGCAGCTTCCTCTTAGAACAGTCCTGGGTATTGGCATTGAGAACCAGATCATTGCTGAGACAGGTGGAACTTGGGGAGTGGCGAGGGGGGAGTGGGTTGACGGGAATTTAGGACTGATGGAGGGTGGCATGCGGGTGGAGAATTTCAACAGGAGTAAAAAAGCTCAACACTCTCATCTGCCTCTTGGCAACATAGCTGGTGAAACTCTGCTGGAAAAAAAAAAATTGAGAATAACCCCCAGAGCCAAACTCCTTTTAGGGGAGAGGGAGGAATGGGGGCGGTTGTCTTTGGCTGAAACTGTAGAGCAAGTTGGAGCCTGGAAGAAATTTTTCCCAGTTGAAATGTGAACCTCGAAATGAAGTTGAACGCCAACGCTGGCGTTTCCCCTCCCCCAATCCCTGGGTCTCAGAGGATGGGCCAGCTGGGCTGTTTCGGGGGCACTGGGCCCCCTTCGATGGAATGCTTTGCTGGAATGAACGAAGTAGTAATTGCTTCTGGGAGGGGCTGCTGCTGCTCTTCATGATAACAGATTTGGTTCTCTGGGCTTTGAGAGAGAATCAGGATGATAATAAACGTGGAGGGATGGGCAGTATGGCCTGGGCACAGAGGGAGGGTCTTAGGGCATTCTACAGGGATAGGAGATGAACTGGGGCTAAATGGAAATTGTTAAGTTTGCTCTTTATATATGTATGTATGTGTATATATATGTGTACATATATATATGTGTGTGTGTGTGTGTGTGTGTATATGTGTACATATATATATATATATCAAGCTCTTACTATCTGCCAGGCACTGTACTAAACACTGGGATAGATGCAAGATAGGATAGATACAGTCCCTGCTGTCCCACATGGGGCTCACAGTCTTAATCCACATTTTACAGATGAGGAAACTGAGTCATCAACCAGTTAAGAGACTTGTTCAGCAGGCAAGTCGAGGAAGGAATAGGGATTAGAACCCAGATCCTCTGACTCCCAGGCCTGTGCTCTTTCCACAGGGCCCTCTTTAGATCTGGATAATTTACATCCCATGTGAGAGAGTGACAGTCAGAGAGCCCAGGTAGCTGTGAACTCTAGCAGAGGACAATGGGGGAAGACATCCAAGCCCTGAACCCCAACCTCCAGCCCCATCAGCAGATCTTGTTCCGGCTCCAGAAAGAGTCCAAGAACTGCCCTCCTTTGTGATATGGAACCTTAAATTCTTTTTTAAAAATCCATTTTCAAAGTTCCCAGGTCTTTGGGAGAGTGAGATGGAAAAATCTGGGCAGTGTTGGCTTGGCAAGCTTTCAAGTTGCCTTGAGGGTCTGTGTCTTAAAGCAGCCTTTGCTAGGGACGGCGAAGACCAATTCCCTTTGAAAGGCAATTCCTACCTTCCTTGTTCCCCCTGCCTTGCCTCTTGGCCTTCCTCTGGGATATTCACCACGCACCACAAGCCGCTGTGGTTTACCCTAAAGGAACATTATGTTCTGCTCTTATTCCATGCTGCTGCTGCTGCTGGATGCCGCCACCCTCAGCAAACAGAATTTCTGGGGATTCTAGGGGTGGGATTGGGGAGGAACCTTACACCGTGAGATTTTACTGATGAAGTGAGTTCTACTGAGATTGAAGGTTCCCTGAGGCTCTTCCTCTTGCTGCATGGCAGAACGGTGAAGAAGCAGCATGGCCTAATGGAGAGAGCATGGGCCCGGAAGTCAGAGGAGCTAGATTCTAATCCCGGATCTGACACGTGTCTGCTGTGTGACCTCGATTAAGTCACTGAACTTCTCTGTGCCTCCTACTCATACAGACTGTGAGCCCAGGTGCGACTGGAACTGTGTCCAACCTGATTAACTTGCAACTATCCCAATGCTTAGAACAACGCTTGGCATCTAGCGCTTCACAAGTACTATCATCATCATTACTGGAAGTGAAGTGAATCAATTGTATTTTTTGAGCACTTACCGCATGTGGAGCACTGTACTAAGCGCTTGGGAGAGTACAATATAACAGAGCTGGTAGACATAGTCCTTGCTCACAGAGAAGAGCTGAGGAGAGGGAATCCCACAAGCACAAGAGGTTCCATGATCCTGTAGGATCAGGAGCAAAACCGGTAGGTGCCTCAGGTTCCAAAAGAATATTGACTCACTAATAATAATAATAAGGGTGGTGTTATTTGTTAAGCACTTACTATGTGCCAAGCACTGTACTAAGCGCTGGGGTAGATACAAGGTAATGAGGTTGTCCTGCACGGGGCTCACAGTCTCAATCCCCATTTTACAGATGAGGGAACTGAGGCCCAGAGAAGTGAAGTGACTTGCCCAAAGTCACACAGCTGATAAGTGGCAGAGCCAGGATTAGAACTCATGACCTCTGACTCTTGCCACTGAGCCATGCCGCTTCTCTGCTTATCAGGGTCGCACCTGGAGAGTTTCCAGTACTCTACTAGTCTCGACTATGGAGGGAGAGTCAAGCAGAGGCCTGCCTGTTCCATTCCTAGTGTGGGCAGTGGCTAGCGAGTGGCAGGCAATCTGCTACAAGTCAAAACTCACCAGTGCTGGACAGCAGCGGCATGGGAGAGAGTCCAGGATGGAGACCCTAGTTTACTGCGCGGAAGGAGGCTAGGGCTAACCAATTCCGTAATTTTACTAAGAAAACTCTATGGATCCACTACTAGAACGATTGCAGCTGGAGGTGGGGTGTTCTGGGAGAGATGTGTCCATGGCGTCGCTATGGATCGGAGACAACTCGACGGCACAAAAGACTATCAGCTCCTGGTGGGCAGGGATTGTCTACCAACTCTTTTGGATCATACTTTCCCAAGAACTTAGTACAGTGTTCCGCACAGAGTAGGCACTCAATAAATACCACGGATCGAGTTGCATTTGCTGAGACTCTCCTCACCTTTTACCTATTTACCTCTATACTGTCATCTCCTACTATACCTCCGCTCACACTCTCCATTCCACCCAAGCTAACCTCGCCATGCCTCCATCTCGACTTACAATCAGTCAATAGCATTTATTGACTGCAAGTTCATTGTGGGTAGGGAATGTATGTGTTTATTGTTGTATCGAACTCTCCCAGCTTCATAGAACAGTGCTTTACACACAGTAAGCGCTCAATAAATATGATTGAATGAATGAATAGGACACCTACTGTGTGCAGAGTGCTATACTAAGCGCTGGGGGATTTCGGTATATAAGTGGACATGATTCCTGCTTATAAGGAATTCCCCTGCCTCCCCTTTCAAATTCACCAGATTCAAAATAGTTCTGAAATTCCAGCTCCTCCAGAAAACTTGCCCTAATTAATCAACCACTCAATCAATCAATCAATGGTATTTACTGAGCACTTGCTTTTCTTTTTTGGGAGATCACATCCTCCCTACTATGATCTCAGCACTTTTTGCACTTATTGCTTCTCAATGCACTTTTGTACACAACGTTATACATACTGTGCTAATTGACCACTTCCCCCTAAAATAAAATATTTCTAACTTTTACAAAGTGCTTACTGTGTGCTAAACTCTGGGTTGTTACAAGGTTATGAGATTGGGCACAGTTCCTGTCCCAGTAGGGACTCAACCATTTTTTTTTACAGATGAGGAAAGTGAGTCCCAGAGAGGTTAAGTGACTTGCCCAGGGTCATACAGCAGGCCAGTGATATAGCTGAGACTTGAATATAGGTCTCCTGACTCCCTGTCCCATGCTCTTTCCACTAGGCTACACAGCCTCCTATCGCTCTCTCCTACTGCTCACGTGTGCCTCCACGTGCGAAGCAGCGTGGCCTAGTGGATAGAGCATGGGCCTGGGAGTCAGAAGGACCTGGGTTCTAATCCCAGTTCTGCCACTTGTCTGCTGTATGACCTTGGCCAAGATACTTCACTGTTCAGTGCCTCAGTCACCTCATCTATAAAATGGGTATTAAGACTGCGAGCCCCATGTGGGACAGGGACTGTTTCCAAACCAATTATCTTGTATTTATCCTAGCACTTACTACAGTTCTTGGCACCTAGTAGGCATTTAACAAGTACTATTATTGTTATCATCGTTATTATTACCTATTTTACTCTCCCAAAGTGCTTAGAGAGTGCTCTACATATAGTAGACAATAAAAACTATTAATTAATGAATGAAAGTGTTTCCCCTTCTCTAGCCTATATGGGAAGTTGTACTCGTAGGCTTTTGTAAAAGGAGATCCAGTCCCTCAGCAACCAAGGGGAGGAGAGAGAGAGATGGGCAGGCATGAAAGACTGAATGAAATGCAAATTACCAGGGGACCAGAAGGGAAGACTCTATATAGGCTAGAACAGTTTTTTCTCTTAACATTGACCCCAAGGGCTTAGAACAAGACTCTGAAGGTGTGTGATAAAGGCTTACTGACTCCTAAGCTCAGAGAAAGAAATGCTGCAAGTTTGCCTAGCTGCAGTCCCTTCTCAGAGTGCGAAAGATGGAATTTCTCTACCCGACTGCCTTCCCTGTCTCCCAAGTTACAATCAGGTCCCATATCAACCAGCCTCCCTTTGTTCCTTGGTCCCTGGGTCAAGACAGGATGGCCAAACTGGCAGCTCCTGGGTCTACTCCTGGCAGCTTCTTGTTCTACCGCTTAGTACAGTGCTCTGTGGCCAGTATGTTCTCGTTAAAGACTTTTGGTTGATTGATTACTGCTGGCTGCCCCCTGGACCAATTCACTTCTCTGGGCCTTAATTGTTTTTTTTTTTTTTTTTCTTCTCCTGAAATGGGAAGAGTGGCTCCTGCCCTTTGGGGCTTTGTGGATTATTAAGACTAAAGGAGAAAGAGCTAAGAAGCTCATCAGAATACAAGGTGGCATTCACAGTTGGTTGGGATTTGGAAAACAGTTTCGGGATTTGGAAAACAGTTTCCTGGACTGTTATGAGAAAAGCTGAAGCAAGTAGAAAATGCTGTATGCGGGTGGTTGGCAACCTGTCTAGGTAGAATATAAATTCTCCGAATGTATCCAGGGTCTTTCTTCAGAGAAATGTGGAGCTTCACCTTGGTTTTTATTGTACTGAGCTCTTCCAAGCACTTACTACAGCACTCGGTACACAGGAAGCGCTCAATAAATACCACTGATTGATTGACTGATCGATTCACCCCAGCTATTCTCAATAAATGCCCATGTAGTCGGGAGAAAGAAGGGGAGATCAAGTTCAGAGGTTTAGCATGTTTAGCATGTAGGGCTTCCAGTCTAGTCTTACTTCTAGGAGACTAGTATTATTATTGTATTTGTTAAATGCTAATCATGTTCCAAACACTGTACTAAGCACTGGGGTAGATACATGATCATCATACTCTATCTGATTGTCCTCCTCAGGAGGGCTGGTCCTCTAGACGACACTAGCTAGAGATGATGGTATTTATTAAGCACTATGTGCCAAGCAGTGGGGTAGACACTAAATAATTTGAGGCTCACAGTCTAAGATGGGGGGAGGGCAGGTATCTTATCCCCATTTTACAGATGAGGAAACTGAGGTACAAAGAAGTTAAGTGACTTGCCCATTGCAAATGACAGAGCTGGGACTAGGACCCAGGTTTTCTGGCTCCTAGTCTCTGAATGAAGCAACGAGGCCTAACGGATAGAGGATGGGGCTGGGAGTCAGAGGGATCTGGGTTCCAGTGCCAGCTCCACCACTTGTCTGCTGTGTGACCTTGGGCACGTCACTTCACTTCTCTGAGCCTCAGTTACCTCATCTGCAAAATGGGGATTAAGAACATGAGCCCCAAGTGGGACATGGATTTTGTCCAACCTGATGAGCTTATCTACCCCAGCACTTAGAAAAAATGTAGAACTGTCCAAGAGTGAAGAGAGAGGGATATATTGGTATTTGTTAAGCGCTTACTCTGTGCAGAGCACTGTTCTAAGCGCTGGGGTAGATACAGGGCAATCTGGTTGTCCCATGTGAGGCTCACAGTTAATGCCCATTTTATAGATGAGGGAACTGAGACCCAGAGAAGTTAAGTGACTTGCCCACAGTCACACAGCTGACAAGTGGCAGAGTGGGATTCGAACCCATGACCTCTGACTCCCAAGCCCGGGCTCTTTCCACTGAGCCACGCTGCTTATTGGTTTTTGCATAGTTAATGGTGACACCTACCTACCTACCGGTGTTGGCGAGAGCTGGCTATCTTCCCTCCATCACTTTCACAGAATATACAGAGTCCTGTACTAGGTGCTTGAGACAGTATCAAAGAATGAATAGGCAGGATCCCTGCCTTCGAGGAGCTAACTATGAAGAAGGGGAAACAGACAAGAAAGTATATTGCAGATTGGAGGAAAGATTACAGGCATTAGAAACCTTCTCCACTCGCTTCTCCCGTTCTAGTTCTATTTGCCCAGAGGCAGCGAGTGTCATCAGAAATGGGGACAGATATCCGCAAGAATGGCAGTATGGTAACTGCTTGAAATGGGATCAGCCTAGCAGGAGCCAGCCTGTCGTCCAAGTGGCTGTATCCAAGCTGCCCAAACCATACCTCAGATCAGGCAGTGGAAGAAAAGACCCTCCTAACTCTATCAGCCTGGAGACATCTTTTTTTTTTTACGGTATTTGTTACGGGCTTACTCTGTGCCAGGCACTGTACTAACTACTGGAGTAGATACATGATAATCAGGCTGACGCCGTCCCTATTCCACATAAAGCTCCCAGTTTTTCATTCATTCATTCAATAGTATTTATTGAGCGCTTACTATGTGCAGAGCACTGTACTAAGCGCTTGGAATGTACATTTCGGCCACAGATAGAGACAATCCCTGCCCACTGACGGGCTTACAGTCTAATCGGGGGAGATGTACAAAAACAAGACAACTTAATCCCCCTTTGAGAGATGAGGTAACTGAGGCCCAGAGAAGTTAAGTGAATCGCCACCGGTCATACAGCAGACAAGTGGTGGAGTCAGAATTTGAACCCAGGTCCTCTGACTCCCAGGCCCGAGCTCTTTCTATTACGCCACGCTGCTTCACACCATTTCCATCTTTACCTTCCCCTGGGATGATTTAAATCTGCTGGGAAAGCCATTTAGGGGCTGAAAAATCTCAACTTCTTTTCCTCCCTCAATACTGCGGCTGAAAACTTAACCCTTCAACTCCATAACCTTTCTTACAGGCCTTACAGAAAATCATCAGGGTTCCCCGTTTGGCAGGAGCTATTTCAGGGACTGTTATAAATGCAGCAAAAGAGACTCTGGGGAGGTTGGCCACAGCCAAGTGGTCTGCTCACTACTCTCTCTGAGAGCCCAAGGGGGAATGTGTGTAGCGGAGGCCAGTGTTGGGGAGGAGAGGAGGGAGAGAGGACTATAAAGAGAGCAAATCAAAAGTCAGTGAGAGCTGGAGGGCAGATCCTGGAGTTGGTACTACGGAAGGGGATTGATGAATAAAGACAGGCTGGAGCGGAACTTGTCTGCCTGTGGTGTGATCCAAATCAGATGCTTCTTCTGCCACGACTTGACTGGCTTGGTGCGAGAGGCCCGGCTTTGGCAAAGGGACGAGATTTTCTTTTTAAATCCCCCCCAGCCATTTATTCGCTCAGCATGGGCAGTTTTCCCGAGTCGGTCCCTCAGCAGCAACGAGGACGGGGTGGGTTTCTCAGCTGTTTTCTTTTTTTTTTTTTTAAGCTTCATCCTCCTTCGTTCCAAGAACAGTTTTTAAAGCGATTCTCAGAAATTCCTTCTGCTCCCTTAAAAAAAAAAAACCAGAGGAAAAAAAAAAAACCAGTTAATTTGGCAGCCCCGAGTCAGTGGGGAGAGGTTGTGAGGGGGCTTGGTGCCAGGCCTGGCGGAGGGGCTCCGGGCGGGTGGCACGGACGGGGAGGTTGGCGTGGGGAGGGGGGAAAGTTCGATGCTGGCAGCGGGAAGGGGACAAATGATTATAGTTGGAATCAGGGAGAGGAGAGAATGGAGCGGGGGGAGAAGGGTTTAGGGAACAGGCTGGGGCCAGCTGCCTGCCTGGGGTCTGGGGGAAGGGAGAGGAGGAAGTCTTGTGGCCCTTCAGGCATGTTTTCTGTGGTGAGCCTGAGGAATGAATGCCTCGTTGAGGAGCGCCTGGGTGTTCCCTGGAAGCCCGGCCTGGACGGGCGGCGGGTGGCGGGGGATCTTCCCAATGGCCGTGCCCAAGCTGGGGTTAAAAACTGTCCGCTGGCCGCTCTGCCTGGGGCAAGTGCTTGCCCCCGTCTCCCTGCCTTCTCATCCCGGCCTTTCGGTGGGAAGACGGGTTGGACTGGGGAGGGCTGTTACCCTGCCCCTCCAGAGACAGTCTGGGGAAGGATGAGGTGCCAGGGATGAGTGGGAGCGGGTCGTTGGCACAAGGAGGGAGCGCTACCCGCCCCCAACCAGTTCTCTGAACATCTCAAAGCGTCGGGAAGGTCCCTCGGCCTATCGCTTTCCAGGGGAGGGGAAATGAGAATAGAGAAGGGCTGGCCGCTTTCCAACAGTTACAAGGGGATTAACAGAGGCCCAAAGAGAAGGGGCTTGGTGGGGGCGGGGGGGTAGGTGGGCATCCTGACTCCAGAATGCCTCCTAATACTGTCCGCATCTCCCCGTCACAACCACCACTGGGGTTTGGAGGTACTAGGGAGCGGGGATGATAAATGTGGGTCTACCAACTCTGTTGTATTGTAATGTTGGTATTTATTAAGCGCTTACTATGTGCAGAGCACTGTTCTAAGCGCTGGGGTAGATACAAGGTAATCAGGTTGTCCCACGTGGGGCTCACAGTCTTAATCCCCGTTTTACAGATGAGGTAACAGAGAAGTGAAGTGACTCGCCCACAGTCACACAGCTGACAAGTGGCAGAGCCGGGAGTCGAACGCATGACCTCTGACTCCGAAGCCCAGGCTTTTTCCACTGAGCCACGTTGCGCTATGCACACAGTAAGTGCTCGGTAAATACAATTTTTAAGATATTTGTTAAGCGCTTACTATGTGCTAGGCATTGTACTAAACGCTGGGGTAGATAATAATCATAATATTCATTCAATCCTATTTATTAATCCTATTCATTATTGTAATAATGTTACAGCAGAGCGCTGTACTAAGCGCTTGGGAAAGAACAATACGACAGTAAACAGTGACGGTCCCCGTCCATAATGAGCTCACGGTCTAGAGATAGTAATAATAATTATAATAATCATAACAAGATAATAATTAGGGTATTTGTTAAATGCCAGGCACTATACTAAATGCTGGGAAGGATATAAGCAAAGCGGGTTGGACACAGTCCCTGTCTCTTATGCAGCTCACAGTCTCGATCCCCATTTTACTGATGAGGTAACCGAGGCACGGAAAAGTGAAGTGACTTACCCAGCACAGCAGACAAGTGGTGGAGCCACGATTAGAACCCAGGACCTTCTGACTCCCAGGCCCGTGCTCTCTCCCCTAGGCCATGCCTGCAAGCTGATCATTTCAGACACAGCCCTTGGGGCTCACAGTCTCAACCCCCATTTTACAGATGAAGTCACTGAGGCGCAGGGACGTGAAGCGACTCGCCCAAGGTTACCCAGCAGAGACGTGGCGGGGGTGGAATTAGAACCCAGGACCAGCTAACTCCCAGGCCCGGGCTCTAGCCGCTAGGCGACGGCGTTTGGGTGGTTGGTTGATTGATAGGGAAGCAGCGTGGCTCAGTGGAAAGAGCCCGGACTTGGGAGTCAGGGGTCATGGGTTCTAATCCCCGCTCCGCCGCCTGTCAGCTGTGTGACTTTGGGCAAATCGCTTCACATCTCGGTGCCTCAGTTACCCCATCTGGAAAATGGGGATGGAGACTGTGAGCCTCACGGGGGACAACCTGATTACCCTCTATCTCCCCCAGCACTTAGAACAGTGCTTGGCACATAGTAAGCGCTTAACAAATACCAACATCATTCCCGTTATTGGGCAGGGACTGTCCCTATCTTTGCCGAATAGTATATTCCAAGCGGTTAGAACAGTGCTCTGCACACAGTAAGCACTCAATAAATACTATTGAGCATTGAGGCTCAATCTTTTTTACCATTAATAATTACTGATAATTCACAATTATAATGTCATTATATTCATTATAATTATAACAACCCTTATGACAATAATGAATAATTATAATAGCCATAATCTAATCATGTTATTTATAATGAATAATTATAATAGTTATAATACAGTCATGATTACTATAATAAATGATTATAATAGTTACAATATTACCATAATAATTACAATGAAGAATTATAATAGTTATAACCTGATAATGTTAATTATAATAAATAATTACAATAGTTCTAATATAATCATGATAATTATAATGAATAATCACAACAGCTATAATATAATTATAATAACAATAATGAATAATTGTAATAGTTATAATATAATTATAATAATTATAATGCTAAGCACAACTGTTATAATATAATTATAATAAATGAGTACAATAGTTATAATTATAATAACTATGATGAATAAGTACAATAGTTAGAACATAATTATAATGATTATTATAAGTACAATAGTTATAATATAAATATAATAAATATAATAAGTACAATAGCTATAACATCATTATGATGATTATAATGAATAAGTACAATAGTTGTAATCTAATTATGATAATTAGAATGAATAAGTACAATATGTATAATATAATTCTATTACATTATGTATAATATAATTACAATATATTATAGGTATAATAATGAGAAGCAGCGTCGCTCAGTGGAAAGAGCCCAGGCTTGGGAGTCAGAGGTCATGGGTTCGAATCCCGGCCCCACCACCTGGCAGCTGTGTGACTTTGGGCAAGTCACATAACTTCTCTGGGCCTCAGTTCCCTCATCTGTAAAATGGGGATGAAGACTGTGAGCCTCACGTGGGACAGCCTGATGACCCTGTATCTACCCCAGCGTTTAGAACAGTGCACGGCACATAGTAAGCGCTTAACAAATACCAACATTATTATTATAATTTTAATAATTATAATAAACAAGTACAATAGTCACAACACAATCATAATAATTATAATGAATAATCTCAATACATATAATATAATTAATAATTGCAACATCATTAATACATGGAACACATCTATAATGTGGCTTAGTGGAAAGAGCACGGGCTTGGGAGTCAGAGGTCTTGGGTTCTAATTCCGACTCCGTCACTTGTCTGCTGCGTGACTTTGGGCAAGTCACTTCTCTGAGCTTCAGTTACCCCATCTGTAAAAATGGGTATTAAAAACTGTGAGCCCCGCGTGGGACAATCTGATGACCCTGTATCTCCCCCAGCGCTTAGAACAGTGCTCGGCCCATAGTAAGCGCTTAACAAATACCAACATTATTATTATTATTATAGGTATAATATAATTTAAATAATTATAACGAACAAGAACAATAGTTACAACATAATCATAATAATTGATAAATGGAATACAACTATAATGATGAACAATCATGATACAATTAAAATCATGGTAATTATAATAATGAATAACTATAATGACTGTAATATGATTATGCTAATTATAGTAATAAGAGTTAATAATTCATTCATTCATTCAATAGTATTCATTCATTCATTCAGTAGTATTTATTGAGCGCTTCCTATGTGCAGAGCACTGGACTAAGCGCTTGGAATGGACAAATGGGTAACGGATAGAGACGGTCCCTGCCCTTTGACGGGCTTACGGTCTAATCGGGGGAGGCGGACAGTCAAGAACAATAGCAATAAATAAATAATTCATATTATTTATTTATAATAACGGTCCGATGATCATTGTAGGCGCCAGCCGCCCAAGAGGGGAGGAAAGAAGACCTGCTCCCCCCGCCTTCCCATTGGTCGCTGCTCCCCGAGAGGCCCCGCCCACAGCCTTCCCATTGGTCTCTCCCCCTCGAGAGGCCCCGCCCACAGCCTTCCCATTGGTCTCTGCCCCTCGCGAGGCCCCGCCCCCAGCCTTCCCATTGGTCTCTGCCCCTCGCGAGGCACCGCTCCCAGCCTTCCCATTGGTCTCTCCCCCCTAGAGGCCCCGCCCCCAGCCTTCCCATTGGTCTCTGCCCCTCGAGAGACCCCCCCCGCTCCCAGCCTTCCCATTGGTCGCTGTCCCCGCGAGGCCCCGCCCCCAACAGGCCCCGCTCACCTCCCCCCTTCAGTTCGGGGACGGGGTTGGCGCATGCGCTCCGCTCCCCCTCCACCCCCCCCATCTGGCCCGGCGCCCAGCCCCGCCTCTCATTGGCCGGGGGAGGAGGGCGGGGCGGCGGAAGTGACGCCACGGTTTCCGGGGGGCGGAGGCGGGCGGGGGAGGGAGTCAGAGGGCGCGCGGCCGCCGACGACGCAACTTCCGGTCCGGGGCTCGGGGGCTCCTTCCATCCCGCCTCGCCTCAGCCTCAGCCTCAGCCCGGGCGCCGCCTCAGCCCCGCCGGACTGTCGCTCCCTCCTCCGCCCTGGGCCGCCGCCGCCGCCCGCCGCCCGCCGCACCCCCCGCCGCCGCACCGGGCCCCGGGCTGTCTCACAGCAGCCTCCCCCAGCTCCATGAATGGAAATCGGCCCCGCAGGTGGGTGAGAGCCCCGGGCCTCTGCCCGGCCTGGGCCCCGCCTGGGTCTCCTCCTCCCTACACCTTAATTCCATTTATTCGCTATTGTTTTCATGAGATCCCCTTGATTCTATTTATTGCTATTGTTCTTGTCTGTCCGTCTCCCCCGATTAGGCTGTAAGCCCGTCCAAGGGCAGGGACCGGCTCTATCTGTCACCGATTTGTCCATTCCAAGCGCTTAGCACAGTGCTCTGTACATAGGAAGCGCTCAGTAAATACGATTGAAGGAATCTGGTACCGATTTGTCCATTCCAAGCGCTTAGGACAGTGCTCTGCACATAATAGGCGCTCAATAAATACTATTGAATGAACCTGTTATCGGTTTGTCCATTCCAAGCGCTTAGCACAGTGCTCTGCACATAATAAGCGCTCAATAAATACTATTGAATGAATCTGGTACCGATTTGTCCATTCCAAGCGCTTAGTGCAGTGCTCTGCACATAATAAGCGCTCAGTAAATACGATTGAATGAATCTGGTACCGATTTGTCCATTCCAAGCGCTTAGCGCAGTGCTCTGCACATAATAGGCGCTCAATAAATACTATTGAATGAATCTGTTATCGATTTGTCCATTCCAAGCGCTTAGTGCAGTGCTCTGCACATAATAAGCGCTCAGTAAATACGATTGAATGAATCTGGTACCGATTTGTCCATTCCAGGCGCTTAGCACAGTGCTCTGCACATAGGAAGCATTCAGTAAATACGATTGAATGAATTTTTGCTTTGCCGCCTCCCCCGTTTAGTCAGTGAGCCCGTCCTTGGATAAGGATGGTCTCCATCTGGTGCCCACTTGTCCATTCCAAGCGCTTAGTCCAGTGCTCTGCACTTAGTAAGCGTTCAATAAATACGACTGAATGAATTTTTGCTTTGCCGTCGCCCCCGTTTGGACTGGGAGCCCGTCACTGGCAGGGATGGTCTCCATCTGTTGCCCACTTGTCCCTTCCAAGCGCTTAGTCCAGTGCTCTGCACGCAGTTGGGGCTCAGGAAATAGGATTGAATGCGTGAGGGACGGGAGTGGGGGCGACCCGGACCTGCCGGTAACCCCCCCCCCCCCCCCGAATGTGTCACCGACTTGGGGGATTTCCTCTCTTTTTTTCCCCCCCTCCACAACTTCACAGCTGGGTCTTCGTGGGAACCCCTGGTCTCGGCCCCCACCTCTCCCCCTTCCCGGCCTGGGCATCCCCAAGGGGACTGTAAGCCCGTCAAACGGCAGGGACTGTCTCTATCTGTTGCCGACTTGTTCATCCCAAGCGCTTAGTACAGTGCTCTGCACATAGTAAGCGCTCAATAAATACTATTGAATGAATGAATGAATGAACCTCGTTTATGGGAGTGTGTGTGTGTCATCTTCCCCCTTGGCACGGCCCCTTTGTGGTGGGCGCCACCCTCTTCCCTTCCTGGCAGTGCTTGCCTGGCAGGACTAGCTTTTTTCCCCCCTCCCTCCCCACCCCTTCCTTTCCCCTCTCCATCCTTCCCCCTCCATCTCCCCCCTCCCCCCCCCCCGCAGAAGGACTGCATCCCCATTCCCTGGGGACTACTACTAATAATAGCATTTGTTAAGCACTTACTAAGTACCAGGCACTGTACTAAGCACTGTAGTAGATAGAAGATATCAGGCCCCACACGAGCTCACCGTCTAAGGAGGAGGAAGATCCAGATATTGAATCCCCATTTTGCAGATGAGGGAACTGAGGCCCAGAGAAGTGAAGTGATTAGACTGTAAGCAGTGGGCAGGGACTGTCTCTATCTGTTGCCGATTTGTACATTCTGAGTGCTTAGTACAGTGCTCTGCACTTAGTAAGGACTCGATAAATGCTATTGAATGAATGAAATACTGTTGAATGAATTTGCCCAAGATGGCCCAGCAAACAAGTGGTGAAGCCGGGTTTAGAACCCAGGTCCTCTAACTCCCAGGCCCGGGCTCTTTCCACTAGGCCATGCCGCTGCTCAGGTCGGGGTTTGGGCATGTGGGAATTCTATTTATATTGATGATATTGATGCCTTTTCACTTGTTTTGATGTCTGTCTCTCCCCCTTGTAGACTGTAAGCCCGTTGTGGGTGGGGATTGTCTCTTTTTATTGCTGAATTGTACTTTCCAAGCGCTTAGTACAGTGCTCTGCACAAAGTAAGCATTCAGTAGGTGCAATTGAATGAATGAATGAATGACTGTGGGTTGCTGGTTGTCAAATTGAAAATACAAGGCCGTGTTTTAGCTCCTAGAGAACACTTCGGGCTTGGGAGGTAGTTTGCCTTCGACTCCTCTCAAAGGGAGCTATAGTTGTTCCTGAGACAAGGCTGTGTGTGCCTCCACAAGGCTGTGTGTTCCTCCTCTCCTCCTCCCTCAGTTGACATTGAGTTGTCGCGGGCCCTGACGGAGCGGGCTTATTTGCCTGGCAGTGTCACCTCGGCGGGGCTTCGGATGCTCTCCGCAGAATTAGTGGCTCAGCCTGGTTGAGGTTCACCGATGGTTTCCCGTGGGCCTTGCCCAGTTTTCGTTCTTGGGTTTCCCTAGGGGGGTAAGAGACGTGATCAGGCGTGATCTGTGGCAGATCTCACTTCTCGGTTTCCGTCGATGACTGAGATACATCCCGTTCATCCGCGACGTGGAATAAGTAGACGCGTTTTTGAGGTTTATAAATAATGAGGATAGTAATAATGGTATTTAAGTGCTTATTAGGTGCCAAGCGCTGTTCTAAACGCTGGGGTAGATACAAGGTGATCATGTTGTCCCACGTGGGGCTCACACTCTTTATCCCCATTTTACAGATGAGGTAAGTGAGGCCCAGAGAGGTTAAGTGGCTTGCCCGAGGTCACACAGCAGACAGGTGGTGGAGCCGGGATTAGAACACAAGTCCTCTGACTCCCAAACCCGTGCTCTTTTCCCCTAAGCCACGCTGCTTCTCTAATTATGGTATCCGTTAAGCGCTTCCTATGGGCCGAGCAGCAGTGTTCTAAGCGCTGGGGTAGATACAAGGTAATCAGGTTGTCCCAAGTGGGACTCACAGTCTTCAGCCCCATTTTACAGATGAGGGAACTGAGGCACAGAAAAGGATAAATGACTGTAACACCCCTCTCTTGCCCTATTGCTGAACTGCTTCATTCGACAGTATTGACACGTAGCATATCTGTGTTGGTGTCTTAAAGTAAAAAGTTCATCCGTGCCGTAACTGATAAACCATTGGACTGTAGCCCAGTAACTCGACGTAACTAGGGTTGATTCTTTACCACAAATAGAAAAAAGTCTTTCATTGTCTGAGAGTGCCTTGCCAGTATAGGGCACGGTAACGTAATGATGTAGTTGAGAAAAGGATGTTGAGGCAGATGTTCACTCGGATACTGAAAGATGAGCTTTGGAAACTGATATGACATTCTGTTTGGTTCGCTTTAATCATATAACTAAAGCCATATAGTTATAGTGAACTTTCCACCCAAATAAAATTCGTGGAGATAATCTTAAGACAAAGTATAGGGCTTTTAATAATGGTACACACTTGCATACAGTGTTCGAGTCAACTGAGTCTGCAATGAGGAAAGCTGCTGAGTGATGCTGATGATCTTGGGACCTTGCTCGTCAATATGAAATTATTTAGTTTTGAAACCTTCTTTTACATTAGAAGAAAGACTTAACCAATAATAAAGGCTTCCTGAGATGCCCAAGGTAGTATTAACTGTTGAATGCTGTCGGATTCTGGAAACTTGATTTCAGGGAAAGACCTTTTTTCTTGAAATGTGACATTCAGGGACTTATTAGTCCGTGTGAAGGCTTTGGATATGGTATTTACTGCTGCCGGTGACGCCTCTGATGGGGAATTTCTAATGAGTCTCTCATCCCTCCGGATGTAAATGCAGCCAAGCTAAGCAGTAACTTTGTGTTTCAATGGAGAGTCAAGTAGTAGTTAGCCTTTTGGAGTGATTTTATCATCAGGTGGGGTTGAAGCTGTTGGGTGGGGGGACAGCAGCATGGCCTAGTGGATAGAGCACGGGGCCTGGGAGACACAGACCTGGGTTTGAATCCTGACTCGGCCACTTGTCTGCTGTGTGACCTTAGGCAAGTCACTTAACCTCTCTGTGCCTCAGTTCCCTTAAATATAAAATAGAGAATAAGATTGTGAGTATCCAAACTCATAAACTTGTATCTATCCCAGCGTGTAATACAGTGCCTGGCACATAGTGTGTAACAAATATCATGGGGCGGAGGGAGGAGGCAGGAGAGCATTTGCGAAGGCAGGTAGGAGGAGAGTTGGATCAAGATATTCCACGTATGGGGCTAACTAGAGTATTGCATTTCATGGATTTGTTGGTGATCTTAAAGCAGGAAGGCATTTCTGTGCAGATTAATCTTGTGCTTGGTACAAGTTTGGGAATAAAATGGAGAATTCAAAAATCAGGATCAATCATATCGAGCCCCAGTTGTGTGCCAAGCGAAAACAAGAACCCTTTTACTCCCCACTTCTTTATTACTGTTCAAACATGTGCAATAATCTTTGAAGAATTATGGTCACTTTGGATAAAAGTTCAGGAAATGTTAGGCTTCAGTCCTAGTTTAATGAGGACTATGGAAACCCAAACCTCTTTGTAAAAAGTGGTAAGTACATTTCAGTGATGCCATGTCTAATATTAGAGCTCTTCTTTTATTGGCTTTGTGGATTCAGAGAAGAACGTAAATAATTAGCACGCTAATTTTTTGGTTTATTGAAAATTCCCAGACCGGTTTCCTTTGGAGAAGCCTCTAAATTTTGCCCAACATAATTGTCTTTAGCTCCAAAAGAGCGGGGAAAAGACAGCCCCTCAGTCAAGAACGTCTTTAGAACTACCTAAAACGGAGAGCAGAAAGTACTGTTTGGCAAGAAAGAAAAAGGCTGAAAGGGATTTTACCATTTTGAAAAGAGAATGGATATATCATCACAATATTAAATATAAAGATACAGTGTTTCTAAACTGATACTAATGCTTAGTTTTTTACTGATTTGGTTTCTGGTGGTTCTTGTGATGGTCAGTATAGTTCTGTAAGTTAGATTTACTTTAGTATTTTTTTTTAAAGTTCAGTTCGCTTGTAAAACAGATCCAATTTTCATGAATTGTGTCCACACCAAAATTATATTAATGTGAGTCTTCTTAAGATAGGAATAAAAAAAGGAAATCTTATCCTCGATCCCAAGTTACTGAGATACTGCTTAAGACAGTAACAAAATGTATATTTTAAAGATATCATGTTGGGCTCTTTGGGAATGTAATTTATAGTTGTATAAATCTTCTTGACCAAAATTCGTTTTATCTTAGAGAGACTATGAAACCCCCCCCTTTTTTTTTCCTCTTTGCGGGCATTGTTTATTTTTTTAGAAGTGTGCATTTCTTTAATGATGAAAATAAGCAGAAGGTATTTGAGGCCAAACTTAGGGAAAACTCGGTATAGTTTGAGTGTATGGGAAGGAGGAACTCAGCCAGACTTGAAGATGGATAATGGAAAAAAAGATCCAGATCAAAAGAAGTAAAAACACAAATTCCTTTGCAGAAATGAAATCAATTTAGAGTTCCTTTTTAGGAGATTTATGGGTATGGGTAGTTATTGTGATTTGTGAATTATAACAGAATCAAGAATATTAACATGCTATTTTGGAAACTGTTCACACATAACTCTCTTGAGGAATCTTTCAGTCTTGAAACCAGTTAGATTTGACTTTAAGGTGGTATGTAATTTCAATCCAGAATTTGACTGTACATTAAAGCCAACTTCCCTAAGGAAAAAAATCAAATATTAATCTACTCCAGCAACAGGAAACTACTGAACAGTAACAACCTTTCTAGTAAATGTAATTCAGTTGATTACAGTAATATGCCAGGATGAGATACCAGAATAAATGAACTATAGAATTTCCATATATATATGTATGCCCTGAGGATGGATATAAATACATAAAGGCTAGGGGTGGATTATAAGAATAGGGAAAACTTTTTGGAGCGGGTGAGGTTGACAAACAGGTAATCCAGTGGGCAGTCAGCAACTTAGAAGTGGGAGGCAGAGCTATGGAGATAAGATAAGGCCTCAAAGAAACAAAAAAATAAGCTAAAAGATGGCACACACAGAGGAAGTCAGTCAGTCAATCCTATTTATTGAGGCTTACCGTGTGCAGAGCACTGTACTAAGCACTTAGGAGAATACACTATAACAATTAACAGGCACATTCCCTGCCCATGCTTACCACAAAAGTACTTTTGCTTGCTGCAGGGAGCCAAAATGTGTTCTATTTACAGTCCATTTAAGACTTATTAACTGATGCCTGTAAATTATTTTCAGATTATTTTGGCATTTGTTCCTGTCACTGCCTGACCTGGGACCACTTGCTGGCATCCATTTCTTTGTCCGTGTCTCACGCTCTGGCCCTAGGAGCAGGCTCTCCCCCTACCCAGCCATGAACACTGGCCTCTAATTCTCCTGACATTAGTCACGTCTGACAGGGCCCTTGTACGCCTCCCCCTGACCCTTTCCACCCTGTTCCCCACCTCCTCTCCCACTTTCTCATTGGCATCATTGTTAGTCTTCGGCGCTTTGCGTACGCTCACCAAGGGCCCCGATTCCACTTGCCCCTGGCTTCCATCCATCTGCATCTCAGGCCACATCACCCCTTTTCCTCTCCTACCCATATATGCCCAGAGCCTCTTTACCATCAAGATATTCTCAATCGTATTTATTGAGCGCTTACAATGTGCAGAGCACTGTCGTAAGCACTTGGGAGAGAACAACAGAATGAGGCACGTTTCCTGCTCATAACGAGCTAACAGTCTCGAGCTGTTTCGGTACTTTTTAATGTGTTCAGATAGTTCCACCTTTTAGGATGTGTAGACTTAAACAGAGAAACTTAGGGAATGTCTTTTCTATTTGAGAGGAATCCTGAAATTATTCTGGGGAACTCTGATCGAGCCCAATTGATTATTCTCAACTTTGAAAGGCTCCACTACATTGTAAAACAGCAAAAGGTGAAAATTCGTAGTGATAGCATTTAAAGTGAAAAAGATCGTATTTTACTTAGGATTTCATTCTTCTATCAAATGACCTGCAGTTATGTAATCCCTTTATAATAAATCAATGATATCTACTGAGCACTTACAATGTGCAGAGCACTGTACTAAGCGCTTTGGAGAGTACAAAAGAATTAGCGGTCTTGTTCCCTGCCCATAATGAGCGTACGGTCTAGAGGAGGAAACAGATGTTTTCATAAATAATTTATAATATATAATTTAAAGATATGTACATAAGAGCTGTGGCGTTGGAGATTGGGTAAATAAAACCCGAGAGAAAAACCTGGAAAAAAAGGATAAATTGCCCCTTTAAACAGGACGTTCAAAGATAAGGAATTACAGATGTCGGGAAGGAATTAGAAAGAAGAAAGTTCAGAACTTTTAGATGTTGCTCTGTTATTATTTCTGTGCCTTCATTAAGGTAGAATTAGCTCGAATTTTCTGGAGAGAGTGATAGGATTCCCTTTGAGTTGCACAAGCTGGGCCTCAGAGTCCAAGCAGAGGCCTGGGGCCCTGTGAAAGGGGATTTTTTTTCCTTAGGAGAGTTCTTGTACATGGAAAAAGCCCCATTTTAGAGTAGAATATCTACTAGAAAAAATTTCCCCTGAGGTGTTAAACTCTAGCTGAGTAATACAGTATTTTACTTGATTTTAAAAAAGCCTTTTCTCACAGTTTATTAAAACACTGTGTCAGGATAGAGAATGTAAGGTTCTACTTGAAAGACCGATTAAAAACAATGTAGGATACTTGACAATTTACTAGGACCTGACTACGTCTCTTTAATTTGCAGTTATGTAATTATTTGAGGAGGGGGTGGTATTGTTGGGGGAGAGGCAGTAGGCATTGATGCCATTTGCCATTGGAAAGGTAAAAATTAACAAGGTTTATCCAAAAGTTAATTTAGTCTCTCCCAAATTTCAGATGTAATAGAAATGGCTGCTGTAATGTCTCTGACTTGTATGGGTGGCACTTCAGTCATGCCTACTTCTAATTCAGTTGTCTAGGATACTCAATAGACCCGTTTTTCTTGGCTCATAAACAAAACAGACATGAGAAAGCTTAGTGTGTGGTTTTTAACTGTCGGGAAGGAACCTAATGTAATATCGTGGAGTCAGGCTACCTTAACAACCTTTTTGTATTGGTGGGGTTTTTTGTGGTTTTCTGCTATCTCTGTCAATAATAGTGACTTTCTAAAGGGAACCACGGAGAGCAGCCTCTCGGCAAAAGCTTACTCTCCACCTTTTAAGTGCTTTTTGAGTTAAAAGGGTTACCATCAAGGAAGTCGCAAGTCTGGAATATCAGTTTAATGAAGCATTTGGTGGAGTTGGGCATGCGGTTTCTGTGGACGGTATTTTTTTTTTTGCATGATGTACTCAAATGGCTTGGTTTTAAAAGTGGGAGATGTCAAAAGAGTTAGGCGTTATGGTTTGAGATCTGTGTGGGTAAATCTGAAAGGAGACCTTGGTGGTAGGGCTTCTATTTGCAACAACTTCAGAATCATTAAACTGTACCTATTGCTAACTGGGTCAAATCATTCATTCTATGTCGCCTTTATTGAGCGCTTACTGTGTGCAAAGCACTGTTCTAAGCATTTGGGAGAGTTACAGTGTCACAAGTCATGTTACTTATGTTTCAGAGACTCGAGATTCATTCATTCATTCAATAGTATTTATTGAGCGCTTACTATGTGCAGAGCACTGTACTAAGCGCTTGGGATGAACAAGTCGGCAACAGATAGAGACAGGAGATCTCACTCTTGCCAGAGCATTTTGGAGATGGCATTGTAGAGTGGGTATCTAACTCCTCCCACTGTGACCTTTAACTTTAAGGTCTCTCAACTGAAAGCAGCATGAGCTAGTGGAAAGAGCCCAGGAGAGGACCTAGTTCTAGTCTTGGCTCTGCTGCTTGCCTGCTGTGGGATCCTGGGCTGATCAATTAACTGCTCTGTGCCTCAGTTTCCTCAGCTGTAAAATGGAGATTCAGTGTCTGTCTCTCCCTCCCACTTAGTCCATGAGGCCCATGCGGGTCAGTGACTGTATCCAATCTGTACCTACCCCAGTGCCTAGAACAGTGCTTGACACGTAGTAAGCGTTTAACAAATGCCATAATAATAATTATGATTATAATTATGAATGACAGGTAAATATGGCCCTTTTAAAAGCTAGCCTGTTTTCCATCAGTTTGATATGAGACTTCAGGGCAAGTCCCATGAATGGGGTATCTAGTGGAAATTCATACTGCATCAGTGAATCTTGGTAGTATTCCTAGTTTAGTGTCTGCTTGGTATGTGTGTGTGTGTGTATATATAAGGGTGGCTTTTGACAGCCAGTTAGTTTGAAAAACCATACTGCATCAGCATACGTCAGTAGTATTCCTCGTTATTTAGGGTCTGCTAGTGTGAATATATATATCCACATATATATGGATGGCCATTGCTCAAGTATGTGCTTTGATTAGTCTGTCATTCGGTCAAATCATTTTTATTGAGTGCTTACTGGGTGCAGAGCACTGTACTAAACACTTGGGAGAGTACAGTATAATAAACTGACACATTTCCTGCCACAACGAGCTTATGGTCTAGACAGGGAGACAGACGTTAATATATATAAATTATAGTTATGTACTTAAGTACTGTGGGGCTGGAAGGGGGGATGAGTAAAGGGAACAAGTCAGGTCGATGCAGAGAGAGTGGGAGAAGAGGAAAGCAGGTCTTGGGGGGGCCTCTTGGAGGAGATGTCCCTTCAGTAAGGCTTTGAAGGGTGGGGAGAGTAATCGTCTGTCAGGAGGGAGGGGGTTCCCGGCCAGAGGCAGGACGTAGGTGAGAGGTTGGCGGTGAGATAGATGAGATGGAGGTACAGTGAGAAGTTTAGCATTAGAGGAGTGAAGTGTGCAGGCTGGGTTGTAATAGGAGAGTAGTGAGGTGAGATAGGAGGGGGCATGGCGATTGAGTGCTTTAAAGCCAATGGTGAGGAAAGCTTAGTACAGTGTTTTAATGGTATTTGTTAAGCACTTACTATGCTCCAGGCATTGTACTAAGTGTTAGAGGTAGATACAAGTTAATTAGGTTGGATACAGTCCCTGTCCCACATGGGGCTCACAGTCTTATTCCCCGTTTTACAGGTGCAATAACTGAGTCACAGAGAAGTGAAGTACCTTGCTCAAGGTCATAAAACAGCCAAATGGTGGAGCCGGGATTAGAACCAAGGTCTTTCTGACTTCCAGGCCCATGCTCTATCCATTAGGCACACTGCTTCTCTATCCTGTGACCTGTGGTCACTGCTGAAATTCTGAAAATACTAACCTATTATGGCCAAACACGGTCATACAGTCTAATCATACAGTCATACACAGTCATACAATCTAATCATACAAACAGTCATACAAACAGAAACTCCTCACCATCGGCAAAGTGGCAGAGCTGGAATTAGAACCACGGTCCTTCCGTCTCTCAGGCCCGTACTCAATCCGCTGCACCATGCTTCTTCTCAGTCACTCAGTCGTATTTATTGAGTGCTTACTCTGTGCAGAACAATGGACTCAGCTCTTGGTTCTAATCCCGGTTCTGCCACTTGTCTGCTATGTGATCTTGGGTAAGTCACTTCACTTCTCTATGCTTCAGTTACCTCATCTATAAAATGGGGATTCAGACTCTGAGCCCAAAAGACAAAGGGACTGTGTCCAACCCAATTTACTTGCATCCACCTTAGCGCTTAGTACAGTACATGGCACAGAGTAAGCGCTTAAGAAATACCATTATTATTGTTATTATAACTAAATAACAGACACATTCCCTGCCCACAACAAGTTTAGAGTCCACTTCTGCAGCCATTTATGCTCATAAGCCATTCATGTGACCACTCCCTCCAAATTTGTGGCCTCCTTGGCCACCTGAACGGAGGCCTACAGTGGGCCCTAATGGGTAGCAGGAGCCAGCAGGGTTGGGCTTGGAGTCTGCAGCTTTTGCAGCTCTGGGGTTTCACCTTTCTGCCCAGATCTATGTGTGGAGGGTGTTGCTAATCAGTCAAACAGTGTGGTATTTATTGAGCGCTTACTGCATATATAGCCTGAATTAGCCCATTTACTGCCTTTTCTTTCAGAAAACTTGGTTAATCCTTTTACAAAGCGAGTGGTCTTTTTTCAGTATGGCAGTCTTGTGGTTACCAATGGCAAGTTGATCACCTCCCTGTATGAATACTGAGTAGAACCTCGATACTACTAAAACTCTGTAAGGGGTAGTGGCATCACGAAGCCATGGTTGCCTCACCACCTTTTTTAAAAAAAGTTGCTAACCATGGATTTGACACTCCATGAGGAAATCATATTTATTGAGCGTTTACTTTATGCAGAGCACCGTAGTAAGCCTTGGAGAGAGTATAGTGTAACAAAGTTGATAGATTCCGTATGCATAGCAAGTTTACAGTCTTGGAAATGGGCAAAAGCCGCAGAAGGAGGAATCTAAATTAAGCCCAAACAACTATCTGTTAAGGTTATAGGATGCTAATGTCAGCTTTGGAGGAAGTTTTAGAACCTCTGGTCTGAGGAACCTTTAAATGTGCTCCCATGCCCTTCCATCTGGGGAAGTTTAAGTAGAAGTCTTCCTGGTGAAAGAGTATTGAACTAGGTAATTTCTGAAGATGCCTTTCATCACTTTAATTTTGGGAAAGGCAAAACTCCTTTTCAGTGGCTTTAATTATAAGGAATTACTGATCTAAAAGCAAACTTCAATAAAAGCAAAAGTTGTATGGCTTCAACAAAAACAGCATGACCTAGTGGATAGAGCACTGGCACTGAAGTTAGAAGGACCTGGGTTCTCATCCCAGCTCCGCCACTTTTTTGCTTCATGACCTTGAGCAAATCACTTCACTTCTCTGTGCCTCATTTATGTCATCTGTAAAATGGGGATTAATACTGCGAGCCCCATGTGGGACATGGACTGTGTCCATCCTCACTAGTCCAGTGCCTGGCACATGGTAAGCACTTCAGTGCCGTTAAAAAAAAAAAGAAAAGAAAACCTCAGGATCCCCAAATCAATTTCAGTAGTTGATAATGGGTTTTTAGCCATTAGATTTTACTCTGGAGGTAGGTACTGTCAGTTGGCTAAAATGCTCTACATTCATTTTAAATAGCGTGAAATCCATCAGTTTACCCACGGAGTACTCAGGTTCACCCTTGCTGGTATAACTTGCAGAGTACTTATGCCTTCATAAATTTGAAAAATCTAAAAGTTCCCAATCATTGAATGTCAGAAAGCTTCTAGCAAGGCAGTGACCCATGAGTGATTTCAGAGGCAAACTTGTTCCATGTCTCCAGCCAGAGGACGAAGAACAAAAGCCTTGCCAGTAGGCAGTAAGTAAGCACAGAAGCCGAGCCTTGCAATAATCACTGACTTGGATTCTCAAAGCACGATTATTTAAGCAAGAAGAAACCCCGAGTTTAGCATCTTAGTGTACAGATTTCTTTCAACAGTCCCGAAGTTTACTCTGCCATTTAATACAGTGAAAGCTCATCTTTTTTCCCCTCTCTGTCCTTACTCTAAAAAGTGAAACTTCAGCTCTCTCCCTTAGCTCTCAACTACCATTCTTTGCCAATTTCATTGTTCATCTAAAAGGACTCATCTACTGTGTTCAGTATATTTATGATACTGTTGACTCTTGTAACATCCTTTTTCAAACCTAAAAAGAACCCTCTTCAGTTTGTTTAGCCCTTTTTACATACTAACACTCTAAAAATCTACATTTTTTTCCAAGGGATTAAACTATTGAATTGTATTTATTTTGATGAAACATCCGTGCTTTACCAGAAAATCCAGAACATGTATTGGGAGTTTCTTCCTCTTACCCACACTCCTTTGACACCCTCTCCCCTTGCCTCTCCCCAGTCCATCGTAGTATCTCCATAAACTCCATTATATTGTTATATTGTCCTCTCCCAAGCGCTCTGCACACCGTAAACCCTCAATAAATATGATTGATCAATCATAGAAAACCAGTAGGATCAGGCAGAGAGTTTATCTGAGGAGGCTACACCAAGGAATATAGGAAGGCGGACTTGAGACTAACCTGGCTGTGGAGATATTTGTTTCTTCCTGGCTTGGTAGGGCCAGGGGGAAATTTCCCTATGCCAAGGTTTTTTCCCCACCCCAAAGCTCTCTTTGGCAGTCTTCGCCCCGTTCCCCTCCCCAAACTACTCTTGTCACTACTCCCTTAAGAGCTGCCCACCCTGTGACTCCTTGGACCCCCTGTCAATTGACTAGGCCCTTGAGCTAGTTTTGGGTTTTAATGATTTCTTAAAAATAATTGTTGTCTAGTCCCATGGGATTCAAGAAAGTTTTCTCCCAGCTCTGTCGGTTCACTTTTTGTTCTCATTTTTCAAATTTTCAAATGTTTCAAATGTTTTACAACTTTCGGTTAATATTGATTTGACTCTGGAGAACGGTGCAGTATGTTCAAATTTCTTTTCATTAAGCAACTTTGCTCTTGTTGCTTCTAGTCAGCGTATTTCTTTAAGAACTCGTGGGGGCTGAATGATTAACTTATTTGGTTTAAAGAGCAAGTCCTCCCAAATCAATCATGGTAAATTATTTACCTAGATAATTTCCCTGGGTTTGTAGATGGCAAGCTGCTAATGGAAGGCTTTCATCCCATACTGTAGGATGCTATTAAGTGCAGTTTAACATAACACATGGATGCACCAAATGAAAATCAAAATAGAGGGGGAATGGAGTGCCAAGGAGATCAATATTTGAATTTTTAAAGAAGAGGGTTAAAAAAAGAATGCAAGGCCTCTGCTTGGAACGTGAGAGAGAGAACATATGCAGGTGTTCTGTTGTCTTTCTGAAAAGTTTGGTTTCCAACTCCAGAGACTCTTAAGCCTGCACGATTATTGGGAACATTGCAGAGAATGTTCAACAACACTTAAGGGTAACAGCAACACTTGCCCCGTTTACCAGCTTGTCTGAATAAGAACAAGGAAAACAGCCCATGCCCTCTGTTCTTTCTCAGTTGGAAAATTAAGATGAACTCATCTCCATGATTAACGTTTTGATCGCCAAGAGGGCCCCCTTCCAGTTACATGGAGAAAGACAAATATTTTGGAGTTTTCGTATTAGCTTATTTCAAGTAACTGTAAGGTTTTATTTTATTTTGGTTGAGGAGACTTTCTGTGGAGTATCTGGTGTAACTCGTCTTCCCTTGGAAAGAGTATATACCTATCCGTAATTGCTCCTCAGAGATTTTTTACTCATGGGGTCTCAGGCAACGTGGCCTAGGGGGAAGAGAATGGGCCTGGGAGTCGGAGGACCTGGATTCCAATCCTGGCTCCACCACATGCCTGCTGTCTGACCTTGGGTGAGTCATTTCACTTCTGTGCCTCATTTACCTCAACTGTAAAATGGGGACTGAGACCGTGAGCCCTATGTGGGACAGGGACTGTGTCCAACCCGATTAAGCTTGTATCTACCCCAGCATTTAGAATGGTGCCTGGCATATAGTAAGTGCTTTACAGATACCATAAAAAAAGTGGAATTGAGGCAAAACTGTCCCTAGCTCAAGTATCGCCTAACGTGGAATAATAATCAGAAGTCATTGTTGTTGTTGCTAACATTTATTAAACACTTAGAATATATCAAGCCAGGTGCTCAGCTTTTTGGTGAGTTCATAAAAAATCATTTGAGGCAAAATCCTTTGTTCACAAGGAGCCTCCCAATTTATAAGGGGAGGGCAGTTTCGTAAACTAATAAAAAGAATATTCACTGGTTCTTTCACAGCAGGACTTCTCATTATGTGTTTTGGGTAGTAGGCTGTTGGGGAAAAAGGGAATGTCCTTCCAACAACTTGAATCTATCTGGATAGAATGCAGTGTGATGTCAGAAGAAATAGTTGTGTGTGTGTCTGCAGAATCGATTAAGGCGCATATACTCTAACACAAGTTTTCCTGAACGTGGAGTTCATCAAGAATGTAACCCCCTTGTTAGAGGAGAGTCGAATGTAGTGTAGCAGTGAAAGCAAGTAGAAATCCCAAAGCCAGGTAGCTAAGCACACTCGGAGGAGACCGTTTTAGGTGCCTTTCCTGCTTCAGACCATCTTCGGTTACTGCCACAGCCTTCCCAACGTCCTATACTGGGTGACGGCGGCTTCTTTCAGCTTTGCGTTTTTTGGAGTTAGGAGGGAGGAGAGTGGTAGGACCCCCCACCTTGCTGACCCTGGAGCTCTGATGGGAAGGAGGCTCTGGCCTGCGTGGGTCTTGGCTTCTACCCACCCTTTGCTCTTTCAGGAGATAGAGGGTCTCCTGCAGTGCTGGGTGGGAGGAAGGAGGCTGTCTTTTGGATGGATGCCAATTAATTGAATGAACCAACCAGTTTTCCCCTTTGGGGAACTCTGAAAGCTTAGCTTCCCTCTAGTTTGTTGAATACATTTCCCCTCTAAGGGTGGCGTTTCACAAGCTTAAAAATCTTTAGCCGTATCATTGCAGCTTTTTTTCCCTACCCTTCCCTAATCTATTTTGGAAGATAATGCTGCTTCATCTTTATCCCCTTCTGTTCCCTTCCCCCCTACCTTCACCTCTTTCCTCATTGTTACTTAAGTGTTCTCTTGTTTTGGGGGGGTGGTTGCTGTTGCCTAATTTTACGCTCACCCTAATCTAGGCTGCGTCAAGATAGAACTCTCCCTTTATTTCTGTTCCTGAGGCATCAGCTCGTAGATACTTGCCGGCATATTGTGCTCATCGACAGTGATAAGGTGGCAAACTCGATATGGGTCGTAATCCTATATTCTCTCTCTATTTACAGGACCCGTTGGGGCACAGCCCCTGCTCATGGTGCCAAGACGTCCTGGCTATGGCACCATGGGCAAACCCATTAAACTGCTGGCCAATTGCTTCCAAGTTGAAATCCCAAAGATTGACGTCTACCTCTATGAGGTGGATATTAAACCAGATAAGTGTCCTCGGAGGGTGAACAGGTAAGAAACCAGGGGAACCGGCACCTTCGGTCGTCAGGGTTCTGGGATTTACCTGCTGCTTGTGCTCACCTCTGATTTCGAAACAGGTGAAGATGGGCAAAAGGTGATTGCAAATTGTCAACTCTTCTAGGGAGATGCCATGTGGGAAGAGTGTATACCTGTACATGTCTGTCATTTATTTGATTTATATTAATATCTGTTCCCCCCTCTAAACTGTAAGCTCATTGTGGGCAGGAAATGTGTCTGTTTATTGTTATATTGTACTCTCCCAATTGCTTAGCGCAGTGCTTTGCTCATAGTAAACGATCAGTAAATGTGATCGAATGAATGAATGAACTTTCCAGTCACGGAAACTGAGGCACAGAGAAGCAAAGTGACTTGCCCAAGGTCACATAGCCAGCAGTTTGGCAGAACTGGGATTAGAACCAAGGTTCTCTGACTCCCAGGCCAATGCTCTTTCCACCAGGCCTTGCTGCCTCTCTTTTACTTTGTTCCCTTTCCTTCATTTCTGCCCACGGCTTCTAGTTTGTCCCCTCCTTTTGCCGGGGATATAATCTTTATGGCACAGGTCCTGGAGGAGTTAGAACATGTTAATGCATTGTTAAAGTCCAATTTTTATCTTGCAGTTTTGACAGCCTTCTCATTTGTTGCCTTGTCTTAATGCATTACTGCCTAGAAGGAGCAAAGGATCCATCTAGATGAACTCAGTTGTCCAGCGATTTATCCTCAGATTTTTAAAAAGTTTTAGGCATTCACCATCAAAGCCGTGGAGCCTTCTCGGATTGGAACTTTAAGCTGCAGTGTCAACCATCTTCATTTGCAGCATAATAAACGCCATTTTTAAATTTCAGATGACTCGAACAATTGAAATCTGGGGATTTCCAGCTAAATTTAAATTAGACCTGTCTCTTTTTTTCTTCTTTGTAAATATTCTCTTTACTCTCCTCCCTCAAAGAGCTGCTTTTGTTTTTGGTTTTCACAGTGTTACTGCCTGATTGGGTCAGTTAAGTCATTGGTGAGCTGCTTAATTTCTGAAGTCTGTGGTTCAGTGAGAAGACAATTTCCTGTACAGCCCCAGCTCTTCTTATTTTAAAACAAATTTACAAAACCAGGGGAAGGTGTTCCAATTAATCCGTAATTACCATTCCAATATTAACTCAACTGCCATGAGTAAAGAGCCCGGCAACCATGGTTTGGTTAAGTTTTAACGCGTCCAGGGTAGTCAAATGGGGGGAAAAAATTAGTCTCCTCCCTCCCCACCTGTGGTGGTGGTGGTGGTGGTGGTTAGTAGGAAGATTTGTTTTAGTAGTTTTAGGAAATAGTACGTTTAACTGATGATTCACCATAAGTGACTAACGTCTACTGAAAATTTAGCTCACGTGAGCTTTATCCTCTGTCTGCAGCAAGCACCGGTATTTGTCACTATTGCAATATTTTTACTAGTTGAATGAGTTAGCACGCCTAATAAGTTTCCCCTTTAGTCAGAAGGAATCTGATTGGTTTTAAATGTGCCAGCAAGTGCTCATGAATCATCCTCTGGTTCGTCATCTCCCCCAGATTCACTTTTCAGACTTGTTTGCTTCTTTCTGTCTCACCCGCCTCCCAGTTAAAAAAAAAAACAAAAACTCACCAACAAAACCCCCAAATCTCCCACTGGGGAGGAGGTCATTTGGAGTGAATGTGTTCCCTTTGATTACCCTGGCATCGGTCACATACATATTATCAGTTCTAAAATAGGACGTCTTGCAAGAATAAATGAAGTCTAACCCAAGCTCAAACCCTGTAGATTTTCCAAATATGATTGTCTTGTTAATAAGCTCCCTTCTCATTTCCTCCAAGAGGACTTCCCCGATTAATCCCTCTTTTCCCTGGCTCACTCTCCCCTCTGTGTTGTCTATGCACTTGGACCTGTGACCTTGGGACAGTTGATATTCGCCCCACCCTCAACCACACAGCACTTATATATGTATCTTTAAACTATATGTAATAAATTATTTATTCTTTTTAACATCTGCCTCCCCCTTTAGACTGTAAGCTCGCTGTGCGCAGGGAACGCGTTGGCTAATTCTGTTGTACTCCCCCGAGCGCACAGTACAGTGCTCTGCACATAAACTGTCCTTTGATTGATGGATGGATGGATGGATAATCTGTGTTTTCACTACCCTTTGTGGCTAGAAAACTGTTAGGGAATGGAGGAGTGGTTTTCCAACAACACAAGCCTGCGTAGAGACAGGGCAGCATGATAGGAGAAGAAAAGCATAGGTCAAAGTGTGGCTGCCCTCGGCATGGAATGCGGTGCATACTTGAAGGTAGGGAATTGCAAAACTGCAACCCTCTCTTTAGAGGAGAAATTGGGGTTTGTGTAAATAGATCACTTGCTTCCCTTCCTGCTTTATGCGATCCTGAGTTCTTTCTGGGCTAGGCGTTATTCTAATTTCAGAGAGACCGTGTAATTTCTAGGAATCCAAAGGCTCCCATCTGGGGCCCCGCCATTGATCCGTGTGGCCACGGGCAAGTCACTGAACCGTTCTGTTCCATAGCTACTCATCTGGAAGTGATGCGAGCATTCCTCCGTCTGCAAGGGATGGACTAAATGATAGTGTCTAGGTGCCATGGCGATTAGGCAGATGCAAATTTTGAAGGGACTAGGTAGTGGCTATTTTTCTTTTTAATTTTCAAGGGAAAAATGCTAATTGTCTCAAAACGGGGAGGGGGGTGGTGTAACGGAGACACTAATTAGATTTAGACTGCTGGCACGGCCTCGATGTGAACCCCTTTCCGCTCAGATCATTACAGGGATGTTCGTGGCGGAGTGCCGCGGTTGGCTAGTTGCTCCAGTGCGGAGAAGGAATGCTTTTGTTTGGGATTCGGTGGAGGGAGAACCCAAGAAAACCCAGCCTGTGAGAAGCTGTACTTTCAGTTGCAGCTGCGAACGTTCAGCTCTCTTGGGGAAACCACATCAAACGAAATGCCCCAGCTAATAAACTGTATTTCTAGTTAATTATCTCACTTAGAAGGTGGGAAAGCTTACAGATGGTGTCTGAATGTTGCACATGGTTTGAAATTTCTCTAGAGTAACATCAGAGTAGAGCGTTTTTCAAGAAGAATCGTTTTTACTCTTTTTTTCCTAGTGCCTCCCTTTGGCGGCGATAGCAGGACGTGCATCTATGACCGGACTAAACTCTTACCTGAAATTACTTTTCCACCTTCTTTTCCTTTTGCCACTTCCTCGAAGCTGGGTCAGAGCTTGTTCCGCAGAGAAGGGACCGGGCCAGCCAGGGCAGTTAGGCGTATATGGTTTTCTCAGCGGATGTTGAAAGCAGTGGTCCCGGTGAGGGCCCTGGAACTTCTGTGTGTGCATGATTGTTCACTCGAGCACCATGGGCAGCTCGGCCGCCATCTTCCTGTGGCTTGAGAAAGTTGAAATGGAGTGAGGCAAACCAGACCAGTACTTAACTCCTGCAGAACATTATTATTATTATTATAAATGTATTATTTATTTCCAGAGGAAATAGGCCTTCACAGAGCTCTCCCCTTTCATAGATCAGCTCCATTTGGGGGTATTTTAAGGGTTTCAGAATGTCGCATTCCACATTTTTGCCAGGATTTTAAGGCTCCTGACATAGATAAAAACATTAAAAATATGGATTGAATCCCCATTGTTTTGCAGGCATCTGGGGATGGCAGCGAGGTCCCTCCCACCTCAAAGCACCACATCCAGCAGCGAAGTGCTCCAGCTGGGGGGAGAGGTGGAGGGAACCCTGCTAATGGTCTGGGCTTGCCCGATCCTTCCAGGATCAGGAGAACAGCCTTAACTAATCGTCAGGAGTGTGGGCGGGTGTTTGGACTTCTTGGATTTTCATGGGATTCCTTTGAACGTCAAAGCAGAGGGTGAAGAGTTTATTGGTGGTAGCCGTACTGTAGCGGAAGGAGTGCTTGGTAGAAAGGTGCTTTCTTCTCTTCCTACCTTTTTTCCCAGTTGAGCTTTCCTCCCCTTCCCCTCCTTTTCCTTTCCTTCCGCTCCCTTCCCCCCCTTTTTCCTTCCCCTCCCTTCTCTCTTCTTTCCTTCCTTCCTTCCCATGGCCAAGTTTAACTCTTTATTTGGCTACTTTTCAGTCTGAGCACCCAGAACACAAATCAGGTAGAGGACAAGATGCAGTAGTGATTAAGACAGGAGTGAGAAGATAGTCTCTAGCCCTTTAATTCCTAAACTGGGCAAGGAAGTCACAACTTTAAGCAGGTAGGCTTAATTTTATGAATAAGCGAGGGGGCATGCATCCTTCATAAGGATTTGCACCGGAAGAAGTTGGGCGGGGAAGGGGAAACACATTCTAGTTCACTTGTAAGAATTTCTCTTTCTCTTTTTCCTAGAAGGATTGAATCAGTAAATGGAAACATCTCAGACATTTGAGGGAATTTCATACTTTTTACTCTTATTTTCCCACACAAAAAAGGTTTTCCAGGTACCACTTCAGAAATTAAATTATTTTATGGATTTTCATTGTTGTGGCGTATTTATTATGAATAATAAAAAAAACAGGCTCCCCAGTTCCAATTCAGGGCCTTTGGAAACCTGTTTTTGTGAATGTGAAAAGGGGATTGTAGCTTTCTTCTTGTTATTGTAATAAAAGACGTAGTATTTTGTAGGTTAGGAAAATATTGATTAGGCTTCACAGCTGCTGTTTTTTTCCTGCTCCTTTCTGAAAGCGTCTGAAGAGATGAGTTTTGTAAAATATTAGCTCCAGCTACATGAGTAGCCAGGACAAATCCTCTCGTGCTTTTTTTTTTTCTTGAGGTCAGTTTTAACCATTCCTGGATTGTTTTCATTGTTTTTACTAGGTTGGAAAGATTGCATCCCCAAACACCCTCCCATACTGCGTTGTGCATCAACCCAGCAGGGTGGTGCAGTAGGCTGTCACAACTGCGTCTCCGTCAGCCACGTTTTCCCGTTCTTCAGCGACACTAGCCAAAATACCTTTTGGACGTGGCTGTCTGCGAGTGGATGATTTTTAGGAAATTGAGGAAAGGAGTCGCCAGTGAACTCGCTGACTCGTAGCTTTTCCAGCACCCAGTAAGCAGATCTAAGAGTAGTCTGCACCGTACCACAGATGGAGTGCTGGGGTTTGTTAAATCCTTTCTCTAGGGCTACAGCCTGAGTGAGACCCCTCCTTATAATCTACCCTTCTTGTAATCTACCCTCCTCCAAAGTTCCTTTTGAAGCAACAAATTTGAATAACTGTTTTTTCAACTGACTTTTAATTTGGGTAAGTTTTGACTTGGCTTGTAGAAAAACTTTAAATTTATTAAGTCCAGATGCCACACTGTTAATAATAATAATTAAGAATAAGAATAAGAATAATTACGGTATTATTTAAGTGCTTGCTGTGCGCCAAACACTGTGCTCTTCAGATGAGACTCAGTCCCTGTTCCACACGGGGTTCATGGTCTAAGGAGGGAAAATAGGTAATGAATCCCCATTTTATGGATGAGGAAACAGGCCCAGGAAAGTGAAGCAACTTGCCCAAGGAAGTGAAGCAACTTGCCCAGGGTCACACAGCAGGCAAGTGGCGGAGCTGGGATTAGAACCCACGTTCTCTGACTCCCAGGCCCCCGTGCTCTTTCCACTAAGTCACGCTGCTTTCCCACACTGTTAATTGTGAAGGATTAAAATGAAAGGAAATGGAACAAATCCATTATCCTGGGGAACACTCTTCAGTGAAACACAGCTAGCGTACTGACTTGGTGAAGCTTTTGTGAATTGAAATACCGGTTGAACGTTGAAATTGCACAGGATGTTGTATAACTAGTCCCTCTTTCCTTAGGAGTTTTGTCTAAATATGGTATAAAACATATTTGGTTACTGTATAATATTAAAAGTAATGCCCTTTTTTGCTTATCTAACAAATGGGTAAGATCTTTTTCAATAATGTTGCCAGAAGTACTTAAAAGTGGATGATTTGTGAAGTTTTTCATGAGGCAGTTATCTGGTGTCATGGCAGAACCATCAGCACTTCCAAACTTGATATTATCCCAGTTATGTGAATCTGTATTGACCCCTGTCAGAATTTCCAGTGGGCCTTAATTAACCTTTACCAAAAACTGATTCGGCCAAAAATAGGATGACTGTATGTGAAGAGGTCATTTTCAAATAATTGCTTGTTTCTCCACCTTATGTAGAAGTGCACGTTTTATTTTCATTTTTTTTTCCTCCGATCTTCAGGGAGGTGGTGGATTCAATGGTTCAGCATTTTAAAGTAACAATATTTGGGGACCGCAGACCAGTTTATGATGGGAAAAGAAGCCTTTATACAGCTAATCCACTCCCTGTAGCAACTACTGGGGTAAGATGTGCATGTTTGCTGAAATGGTTTAAATGCGACTGCGTCTCTGGGAGAAAAATTTTAAAGTCCGTTGACTCAACAAGGTAGGCAGAACTCTCAGGGTCTATGAGTTGTAAACTGCAAGATAGACTTCTTGAATGCATCTCTTCTGTTTGGACTATTTAAATGGACTAGAGAATAAAATGGACCTTTCATTATTTGCTATGGAATATAAAGACCGGGAGCCATATATGTCTGTCATTATGCTGAACATTTTCTGGCCGGCTCTTCCCCTCTGATCCTCAGGTGGATTTAGACGTAACATTGCCAGGAGAAGGTGGAAAAGATCGCCCCTTCAAGGTGTCAATAAAATTTGTATCTCGAGTGAGTTGGCACCTGCTCCATGAAGTTCTGACAGGAAGGACCTTGCCCGAGCCTCTGGAACTAGACAAGCCAATCAGCACGAACCCTGTTCATGCCGTTGATGTGGTGCTACGACATCTTCCCTCCATGAAGTAGGTCCCTCTCGTGGTTTTGCTCTGTACGAGGCATTCCTTCTGACTGTTATACCAATTTGCAATTCACACAATTGTGCTATAGACCTTTGGCTTTACTTTGCCTCCTCTGAGCATGCTAGCTCATCCATGATAAAGAGGTAAAATGATGGGATTCAGATGTTTCAAAGAATCGGTTTGTATTTTCTGAGAGGTGTTTTTTTTAAATAGGCGTCATCATGGTAAAATATCTGTCCTTGTAGTTTTAGATCAAACTGTTATTTTCCATCTATAAGATGAACTGCCTTTGTTTTATAAGCACCATTTGATTGACTCAGTAACATCTTAAATAGTGATAGTTTGATCTCAAATGCTTCTATTAAGTCGTGCTTCTGTTGGGCTTTACTTGAAGGACCAGTTTGCTCATGTAGAAATATACCATCAACTCACGGTAAATCCTTTCTTCTGTCAAAGCATCCCACCAATCGCTCACATAGTGCAGCTGGCTCTCTTTCTTTAAAGGTGTGGAAGCAAGGAGCTTTTCAAGCAAAATAAAGCATTCAAATTTCAACTGGTGATTTTTCTAAAATTGCCAATTGTCACAAAGGATGATGATAAATTACCTCCAGATGAATTGGTTGTTGAATGGTGTCAAACTTGGGGGAAAGAAAAAAAACCCTTGCAGCATTCTTATGATTTAATTTGATACGATACAATTAAAACCTCAGTGTTGTGCAGATTATTTAAAAACTCACGTGAGAAAGGTAGCGGTGATCGCAGATGGCCTGTTTTTCGTTTCTAGATATACTCCTGTGGGTCGCTCCTTTTTCTCCGCTCCAGAAGGATATGATCACCCTCTGGGAGGAGGCAGAGAGGTATGGTTTGGATTCCATCAGTCTGTTCGGCCTGCCATGTGGAAAATGATGCTTAATATTGATGGTAAGAAACTGGTTTCACGGAGAATACTATTCTTGGGCAATAGAGGTGTTGAAGATCTAATATACAACCATTTGACTAGGGTTGAATTAGCTATAGCCCCAAGCCAGAGAAGCCCTAAAAAAACACATCATTTTGAAATATTTTAAGCAAAGCACCACCGGGAATGAACGAATGCCCCGCCTGAGGCCTAAACCCTGCAACTAAGAAAGCTTGTGAAGGGAAACATCAAACACAGGCTTTATCATCTGAGCAGTATTTCCCGTATGACTCATTTCTGTCCTTTTAACTTGAAGAAACTGACATTTCATTGTGAAATACATTTTTTTTTTAAAGCAACAGTAACCTGAATGGTCATGGTGACCACAGACCTTACGCCTGCTGATGATGCTTAATATGGTGCTGTTTTCAACCAGAAGCGCTTCTGTTTTTAGCCATCTTTGAACTTGCCTCCTGTGAGCCGTAGTGTTTTGCTTTCACTCTAGCCGGTCAGCCAGTCATTCAGTTCATATTAGCTTTTATTGCTTAAAGTGGTGCATGCCTCTTTTTTTTTTTTTCTTGAATGTGGAAATAACTCGTCAAGATGGTTAGACGTTGCCATCCGGGGCTAAGCTTATTCATCTGACGTACCCTTATTGTTTTTAAAACACTGTCATAGAACTGATGCCCTCAGTGAAAATGTTGTTTTTAAGAAGTGACGGAGTTTTGGTTTAAAATGACACTGGATACATTTTGATAGTAAAGAATCTAACTATGGGTGAAGCAGCATGGTAGAGTAGATAGAGCCTGGGCCTGGGTGTCAGAAGGTCGTGGGTTCTAATCCCTGCTCTGCCAGTTTTCCGCTATGTAACCTAAACAAGTCACTTCTCTGGGCCTCCGTTACCTCATCTGTAAAATGGGGATTGAGACTGTGAGCCCCATGAGGGACAGGGACTGTGTCCAACCCGATCTGCTTGTATCCACCCCGGTGCTTAGTACAGTGCCTGACACACAATATGCACTTACCAAATACCATAATTAATTAGGTTGGATTGTTTAGTAGAAATTAGAGGTGGGAAAATGAGGTGGTTCAAAGATGTGAAAGGTTTAAGAAGTGGACATGTCTTCAGTGGCTCAGACCAGCAGTCCAACCAGCTGAGTACATTGGCTCTGACAGCCTGCTACAGGGGCTGGGTGGAATTGTTTGATGGTAGCCCTCCTTGATGGCTGGGCTCTCCACCCCGCCCACTTTCATTCCCAGTAAAACAGAAGCTCCCAATGGACTGGTTTCCTATGTCTATTCCCAGATGCTTCTGGGACACGTTCTTGCAAAAGGATGTCTCCAGGGGAGCACAGCAAGGGTCCTAGACGGAGCTACAGCTCTCCCCATCCACCCCCCCTCCCCTCAGTGGCTCCAGTCAAGGCAACCCCTCCCCCTTCTAACTTTTCTCCAGGAGCTTAAGAGACAAATCCTTCAAGTCCAAGGTTAGAAACAGGGAAGAAATGGCAGCACTGCAGCATCCCCAGAGAACAGTTTGCATCCTCGATTTCATTCAGTTGTGCCAGGAACACAGAGGGAAGACCAATGGCTTCCTTCATGCTGCAGCTCTGCTCTGGATTCATAGACCTACACGTGTGGAATGAATCTCTCTTCAGAGAGCAAATAAGCAGTTTTTGTCTTGGACACTTAAAGGGGGTGGAGTTCAAATTCCATTCCAGTATTTACCAGCAGGCGAAAAAAGAGACAGTGTTTGGCACTGACCAACAGGAGGGTGTGCTGAAATGAGAAGTCGAATCGTAACTAAGCTGAAATTCTTCTTTATTCCAGGCTTGTCAAACCCACCAACCCAATTTTAGGGAAAAGCTAAAGTTAATGCTTTATTTGCAAACAGATGTTAAGAGCTTTTCCCTTTTTGACTGTAACAACCATTAATTTGGCAGGTTGCTTAATTTGATGGCAAGTCCAGATTTACAACTGTGAGATTTTCCAAGTTGGCTTGCACCCAGCAGAGCGCAAGATGTTTCCAATACAGATTGAAACTCAGCTGAATGCAAAGACAACCTTGATGATAACTTTGATTTTTTTTTTCAGTAGGTTTTCTTTTCCTTGTCTGTATTGATTCCCACTTTGTTAGTAGAACCCAACGAAACCCAGCACATTGTGACATATAATCAAACCAGAACGATCAGTCGACAGTATCGAGCGCTTACTGTGTGCAGAGCACTGAACAAAGTGCTTGAGAGAGTAAGGTAGATTTAGTAAACATATGACCCCTGTCCTCAGGGAGCCAATGCTCTATAATGGGAGACATGCAAAAAAGGAGGAAGAAGGAAAAGGAGTCAGGAAATATGCTGCTTAATTTATGAAAGAAACTCAGTTGGATGTAGTTGAGATAAAAAGATGACAGTTACTGTTTACACTGTCCTAGTTAAAATATTACTGGTGGATAATTAGATCTCCTTTACCTTTTTTAAGTGGTATTTGTTAAGTACTTACTATGGACTAGACACTGTACTAAGTGCCGGGGAAGATACAAGCTGATCAGGTGGGGGCACAGTCCATATTCCACAAGGGATTCACAGTATTAATCCCCATTTTACAGATGAGGTAACTGGGACACAGAGAAGTGAAGGGTCTTGCGCAAAGTCACATGGCAGACAAGTCACGGAACTGGGATTAGAACCCAGGTCTGACTCCCAGGCCTGTGCTCTTTCCCCTAGGCCACACTGGGTCTCTTCCCTTTGCTCTGAGGACTATAGATTTACTAGAAGATTTGCAAGAAAACTCTTTAAATGCTCATTTTCATTTTCTATAGACTATTACGTATAGGCATACCTCTCCTTAATGAAACTAAAAGCAATTGACAGTTAAGGGAATCATCACAGTTATGCCACACTTGATTTCTGAAAACTGGGTCAAGTTGGAACACTGAAACTTGGAAACAACCTTCTTATATGAGTACTGTTATAAATGGGGGAATGGTGCCTTCACATTTCCCCTGCTTAACGTAAAGATTTTAAACCTGATTCTCACACGACCATTCAATCAACAATCAATTGTATTTATTTACTGAGTGCTTAATGTGTGCAGAGCACTGTACTAAGCTCTCGGGAGAGTACAGTATAACAGAGCTAGTAGACATGTTCCCCGTCGCAGTCTAGAGGGGAAGACGGACATTAAATAAATTATGGATATGTAAGTGCAGTGAGGCTGAGGGAGGGGTGAATAAAGGGTGCAAATCAGGGCGACGCAGAAGAGGGTGGGGGGAGAGGAAATGGGGGCTTAGTCAGGGAAGGCTTCTTGGAAGAGATGTGCCTTCAGTTGTCCCATCCTGAACTTCTTCCCACATTGTACCTCACCTGGCTTCCCCATCCTGCTGTGATCTTATTTTTTTCTTTTTAATTTGTTTCACAGTCGGATTGGGTGACACCTCAGAAAGGCCTGGTGCTGCCCTTCCCTATCTCTCTTTGGTTTCTGCAGCTGTAATTGTCTCTGGGGGTGTCATGGGACTCGAAATGAGAGGAATGGGGGAAAAGTTTAAAGAGGGATGGGAGGCGGAGTCGGGTGGGCAGATGGGAAACAGGAGGTCGGGTTACTGGGGGGCAGGTGGGAGTGATCCATTTTGTCTCTTGTAATTGGCTTGAGTGCCATAATGGAGACACATGTCATAAAATCGCTCCCAACGTTGGAAACCTGAAACAGTGTTCATTTAAAAAACTTGGAAGTGTTGTCCATTGTAACTCCAAGTTGTAATTTGAGGAGGACTGCCAGTATTATGAATGCACCTTTTTACCATTAAGCATTTTTATTAGTGAACTCTTGATGATATTAAATTTCTATATCTGCTGTATTTTCCTTAGACAATTCTTGGAATCAAAGAAGGAAACAATTTGTTTTAGCTTCTCTTGATCATTCTTTTTTACCCCAGCCTTACTGTCCCCACCAACTCAATTTTTGGGAAACACTAAAGTTAATTCAGCGTTTACATTTGCAAGCATATTTAAAGAAAATAATCAAGGAATTAAATGAATTTCTTAAATTTAAGATGATAGGTTATCTAGTCAAAAGGTAAACCTAATGATGTAATTATTTTTAAAGCCTACACTGATATCTTTGAAGCCAGCCTATGTGACTCTTGGTGTTCCAAAATTTCCGAAGTTGGTAGCAGAATAATCAAAGCATTGTAATTACATTGACAGTACACATTCACTTCCTATTCCTTTTCTGGCTTTGCTTTTAATTTTGACTCCTTAAGAAGTTTATAAGGACTGTCTGTAGATATAGACTCTTTGCTAAAGCCTTCTTTTCCCCCCATCTTGCCTGTGTCCATGTTGGATGAGTTTCCTTATAGTTTCTCATTCAGAAATTATAAGAGCACTTAGCAGTAGAGTACTTAGTTTTTTAGGGGTTAACCTCTTTAAGGTATCTGTTAATTGCTTACTATGTACAAGTTACTAAGGCGCCGGGGTAGATACAAGCTAATCAGGTTGGACCCTGTCTTCACATGGGGCTCACAGTCTCCCATTTTACAGAGGAAGTATGTGAGGCCCAGAGAAGTTAAGTGACTTGCCCGTGGACACACAGCAGACAAGTGGCAGAGCTGGGATTAGAACATTTGATTCAGCTTGTGCCTCTTGGACTTTAGGAAGTGAGGAATCTTTAGGCTCAGTGAAGCAAAATGAACCAAATCTAACTGAAGGAAATAGGGCAGTTCTGTTTTGAGAAATTAGTTCAGTGAAAATATATAGCATTCTGGTGGGGAAGGGAGGAGGCAGATCTTGTTAAATTGCAGCTCTTTAGAAAAAGTTTTTTAATGTATTCCTAGAAAAAAGTAGGAATGCATAACCCTCTGGCTCCCAAAGGTCTTTTAGTTGGAAAGCACCCTTGCTGATGAGTAATACATTTATTGATTCAGGTATCCAAGGCACATGTTCTCAAGTCTTCCATTGTTAAACTTTCTTGAGCTCAGAAAAGTTTTGCAATTTTAACCCAAATTGTCTAAAGGAGAGCAGATTGCCTCATTTAAAAGTGGGAAATATTGCAGAGACCCATTAGTACCTGTCACTTCTGTGGTAATGAGAATTTCTCAAGTAGTCTTTTTTTCCTCATCATTAAGCTAGTTTATTAAGTAGCTGAATCAAGCTATTTTATTTAAAACAAACTGTGCACAGTGCATAATTAAGTTGGGTAGTTATTATGGAGATGAGAGTTCAGGTATGTCTAAATGTTCTTTTATTCTGGCACTCCAGGAGAGTCTGAGACTGAGTTATTTTTCCATTCCTGTTTTGTTTTTGCCCAGTTAATCTGCCTCAACCTTTTTTTTTAAAAAAGTCCTTTTTGAGGCGATCAATTAATACCTTGAATAATGGCTTTAATGTTCTAAGCAGGATATAAAATTGGTGTGGGCTGTAGGGAGGAATATTAGTAGAACCCTGGATTCATTTTTTTCCTGCAGAAATATTTTATCGTTGGCTTTGGAGAATTCCAGTATTCTTTAGAGAAGATTGCTTCCCCTCCTCTTTTGGCTTTTTCGTGTAAACTAAAAAATGTTAATTTATCCATAGGATGAGAATCCTTCCGCTTAAGTGGAGACCCTGAAAGACATGAAGCCAATACTAAATTCAGTTTCCTGAATTGAAATGACTTAAAGGTGCCGAAAAATTTCAAACCAGATTCGAAAAGCTAAAATGGAGTTCACATTATTAGTTTGATTTTGATCATTTACCTCACACTAGGTAGGCTATCAAATATCTAGTTTCTTCTGTTTCGTAAATTTGGTTACCAAGGAGACCGAAACTTCAGATTGCCAACTGTTGGGGGTGTCAGCTATTTGTGTTCATTCAGAAAATCGACTTCTTCTGAAGGCGTTGGCTACAGCATGCGTCATTTGGAATTGGTGGGGCTGATGGAATGACGCATGATCGAAGAATGTTTTGTTTTTGTTTGTTTTTTTAAAAGATTTTTTTTTCACTCAAGCCTCTTAAAGCCAGGAAACTCCTTAAAGGTGTTAACCATGTGTGTCCAAGACATTTTAGTAGCCTTACTGTAAAGTTGTTAGCTCTAATTTATTAATGCTTATTCTAATCTAGGACAAGGCTCCATTTAACTTTTGGAGCATAGAGCCATCAGAAAGCTATGTAAATGTGGAGGGCATTTATTAATATCCTGTGAGTGAGTACTGTTGTAGTTTGCAACAATTAAAAAAAAGTCCAGTTAGAGATGGAAGGACATTATTGGCATTCCTGGTGAAGAAACTAGAAAGGTTATCTGAAAGTGGAATACTACATTGTGCATTCAGAAACCATTTTAATTTTTGGCAGCTCCTTTAAATTTGAAAATTAAAATCAGTAAGGTTTTTGAGTTCTTACTGTTTACGAACCACTGTACCAAATCCTTGGGGAACATAGAGCAGAATTTTAAGAGCCAGGAAGATCGGGATGAGAGATGTGACATTTCTGCAACGCGAGGCTTGGCTAATCCTCCTGAAGTTACATGTAGCCTGGTGAGAAGACCTCTCCCATTTGAACCTCACTAGCATCTTGCAGATAGTCTAAATTCGAAAGAAGGAAAAAAAAAACCACCCAACAACAAATTTTCACCAGGCTTAACGGCTAACTTAGCTCTTTAGCGTGGTTCTGTTAGGACAACTTAGATTACTAATGTAATATTAATTGTGGTATTCAGTGCTTACTATGTTCCAGCGTTGTAGTCATTCATTTGCATTTATTGAGCATTTACTGGGTGCAGAGCACTATACAAAAAACATGGGAAAGTATAATATAAGAATAAACGGACACATTCCCTGCCCACAACGAGCTTACAGTCTGGAGTAGGTGCAATATAAAGGTCGGACAGAATTCCTGCCCCACATGGGGCTCATAGTCTTTGGAGGAGGGAGAACAAGTATCTTATCACTGTTTTTACGGATGAGGAAACTGAGCCACAGAAATGAAATGATTTGCCCAACGTCACTCAACAGGCAAGTGGCATAGTTGGGATAAGGACCCAATTCTCCTGGTTCCCAGTCAGTGCTGCTCAGTCAGTCAGTGGTATTTATTGAGCACTTACTGTGTGCAGAGCATTGTACTAAGCGCTTGGGAGAGTACAGTATAACAGTGATGGTAGATATGTTCCTTTCCCACAATGAGCTTACAGTCTAGAGGGGAATATAGACATTCCTATAAATCAATAAATTATGGATATTCGTTCAATAGTATTTATTGAGCGCTTACTATGTGCAGAGCACTGTACTAAGCGCTTGGAATGTATAATTCGGCAACAGATAGAGACCATCCCTGCCCGATATCGGGCTCACAGTCTAAACGATATGTGCTGTGGGTCTGAGGAAGGAGTGAATAAAGTGGGTAAATCAGATGCAAGGGTGACTCAAAAGGGAGTTGGAGGAGAGGAGATGAGGACTTAATGGGGGAAAACCTCTTGGAGAAGATGTGCTGGTTCCTTACTAATTCAGTTCATCGGGGAACAACTTTTACAAGAGACTTGGCTTCTCTGAATGGATCGATCATTTCATTTCAGCACTAGGGATAAGTTGTAAAAAGTGCTCACTGAGGTAGTTGTAGCCAACCTGTTTGTAGGGGAAGTCGCTTTGTAATTGGATTTTTACAATTGCTCCAATCCATTGAAATAAAGTTAAGCAGAAGTTGAAAGTTTTGTAATCGAAAACTTCATCAGTTTATGGTCTTGAAGTGGAGGATTCTCGAAGCGGTTAGCCACCAAATCAGACCATGGAGTGAGTGCAGCCTCACTCCAGATCATTTCCAGCCTCTCTGCTGGATGAAGACAAGGAGACAGGATTTTTCCGGTCCAGCTGAGTGGCTCCTCCCTGTCGTACTTTTCGTTTAGGAGAGTGGTTGGTGCGTGTTTTAAGGGTCGCCTGCCCTCTTAGTTCACCAACAGCACCTGCTTCAATCCAGGAGGAATGAGAGCTTTAGTTGAAAAACGTTGACAAGAACTGTGGTCCGTGATCTAATGAAAACAAGATAAGGGACCTGTTTGACCTTTCTACACAAGACACGAGTAGATGTTTGTAGAAGACGCTAATATAACCTAAGCCTGTGTTGGAATTGCCGTTTCACTGGCAGAATCTTATTGGCCTTTGTTATAGGCAGTATGATGACAGGACTGTGATTTCCTGATTTTTAAAGACACTAGAAACCCAAACCTACGAAAATATAAGAAACTAATGAAATTAAAAGTTTGTACCTTACACTCATCTTATTTCTGGACCTATTTGCAAAAACACTCACTATAGATGTAACACGCTTTATGCCTTTTGGTGAGACACTGTCTATTGTAGTGGTAAGTACATTTTGTAAAGTAGTGGTAAGTAATATTTTGTAAACTCATGTACCAAAGTAGTCACTCTTTTTACTGCCTGGACAGTAGCCTCAGAGGTGTGAGGAGAAGCCCTTCGGGCACCTGTCTCCCTACCTGTCCTTCTCCGTGCCAAATCTGTCAGCCTCTACTCCACCCTAATCCTCCTAGACCACTCAGCTGCCTCTGACACTGTGGACCACCCACTTCTCCTGGAAACATTATTCAGTCTTGGCTACACTGACACTGTCCTCTCTCGGTTTTCCTCCGGTCTCATTCTCAGTTTCTCTTGTAGGCTTCTCTGCCTCCCACCCTCTGACAGCAGGGGCCCCTCAAGACTCAGTTCTGGGTCCCCTTCTATTCCCCATCTACACCCAGTCCCTGGGGGATTTCATTTGCTCCTACAACTACTGTCTTTGCTCAGATGATTCCAAATTTACCTCTCCATCCCTCACCTCTCTCCTTCTCTGCAGTGTCACATTTCCCTCCGCTTTCAGAACATCTCTACCGGGCTGTCTCACTGACATCTCAAACTAAGTATGTCCAAAACAGAACTCCTCATCTTCCCACCCAAACCCTCCTTTGTCCCCCTGTTTTGCCCATCACTGTAGACAATATCACTAACCTCCCTGTCTCACAAGCCCATAAACTTGGCATTATCCTCGACTCATCTCTCATTCAACCCACGTATTCCATCTGGCATGAAATCCTGACTGTTCAACTTTTACAACATCGTTACAATGCACCCTTTCGTCACCATCCCAAACGCTACTATCCTGAACCAGTCACCTTATCCTGCCTTGATTATTCTTGCTGACTTTCTTTTCTTCTGTCTCTCCCTTCCCCAGCCCATACTACACTCCTCTGCCAGGATCATTTTCCAAAAAAAAATGGTTCAGCCCATGACTTCCCATTCCTCAAGAACCCCCAGTGGTTGCCCATCCACCTCCACATCAGACAGAAACTCCTTATCTTTGCCTTCAAAGCAATTACTCAGCTCACCCCCTCCTACCTTACCTCACCGATTTCCTACTACAGCACAGCCCACACACTTCACTCCTCTATTGCCAGCTTATTATTCATCGTGCCTTGAACTCATCTGTGTCACCACTGACCCCCTTCCCACGTCCTCCCTTTAGCCTGGAACTGTCTCCCCATCCCTATACATCAGTCCACCACTCTTCCCCGTTCAGAGTCCTCCTAAAATCACATCTCCTGGAGGCCTTACGCAATTAAGCACTTTTTCTCTCAACTCCCTTCTGCGTCACCTATGCACTTGGATCACCTATGCACTTGGATCTGTACCCTTTAAGCAATTGATATTTACCCCAAACGCAGCCCCGAGGCCGTTAAGTACGCATCCGTAATTTCATTATTTGCCTCTCTATCCCGGGCTTAGACCGTAAGATCCGTGAGGGCAGGTAATGTGTCTACCAATTCTGTTGTGGTGAACTCTCCCAGGTGCTTACTACAGTGATCTGCACAAAGTAAGCACTCATTAAAGATCATTGATTGACCGAGAGTAGTGGTCAATTTTGCTGTAGAATAATATTGATGGCTATTTTTTTGTCCCAAGGCAATAATGTATTTGAAGTCGATGCGAACACTACAGAAGTGCGATGGTTTTCGGGGCAAGGAAGATCTCTTTGGATCCTTCGAGAAGTGCTCATATTTGTTATTTCTCTTCTTAGTTTCTGCCACTGCCTTCTACAAAGCACAACCTGTAATTCAGTTCATGTGTGAAGTTCTCGACATTCATAATATTGATGAACAACCAAGACCTCTGACTGATTCTCATCGGGTAAAATTCACCAAAGAGATAAAGGGTGAGTAGTCGGAATACTTGTGAAGCAGTTTGTGAATAATGGACTGTAATGAAAGACTTCTGTTACGAGCTTTTGTGGAGATCCTCCTGCTTTTTGGTGTTCTGGCAACATGCATTGCTGGTAAGAGTATCTGTGACAACAGATTTTCCTGAAAAAGAGCCATAACTACAGCATCTTGGCTGGATGGGGCTTTGTTTCATGTTACCTCAAGAAAACAAAAGACTGAAAAATGAAAATCCTCTGTGCTACTACAAAATGGCGAGGACCTGCTTAAATCATGCAAAATATAACTTGTACCAGCCTGTTTCTTGCTGGCTGCCTAAGTGGTTTAGGAAGTTGGTCATCTGTACTGCTTTTGGGGTACAGGCCTGCTGGAGTGTTTTTCTTTTTTTGTTTACTTGTGGATTTTGGGTTTTTTTGGTTTTTTAAAAAATAGACCCAGTTCATCTCAACTCTCGGTGTACTATATGTATTTTTTTTTCATTTGAAGGCATCTGGCCAGTCAGCCAGAGCTGACCGCTTCACTTACCCTTTAATTAATGTTGTAAACTGACAACATTAGAGTAGGGTGACTTGATTGACCATTGGTCTGTTGAAGTCTGACCAATTTTGAGGACCACTGGTTTACCTGGTGGCTGAAATTTACAAAGCTGAGGCATAGAGAAGTTAAATGATTTGCCCAAGTTCACACAGCCAGCATTTGGAAGAGTCGGAATTAGAACCCATATCCCCTGACTCCCAGGCCTCTGATCTTTCCACTAGACCACATTGCTTCCCATGGTTCTTTTGAAGAGCTAACACATTTTTAGGCGTGTCTTCCCTTGTGTTGTGTAACTTGTGTTGCTCCTGAAATCAATCAGCGGTATTCATTGAGTGTTTACTGTGTGCAGAGCACTGTACTGAGCACTTGGGAGAGTACAGTGCAGTAGAATTAGACCTGTTCCTTGCTCACAGTGAATTTACAGTCTGGGGTGGGGGAATAGACATTAATATTAAAAAAATATATAATTTCAAATTAAGCGAAGCATGATTAATTTGAGTCTGCATGCTATTCCAAAGGTCCTGATGACTGATTTTAATATATTGACGTAAGGCATGCCAAACATACATACATGCATATAGAAGAAACCCCAGGTCTGGTTTTCCTGATATTCTTTTGAATTTTTTTCCCCACAGTTCTGTTATTTTAGATTATAATAATAATAATGTTGGTATTTGTTAAAGCGCTTACTATGTGCAAGAGCACTGTTCTAAGCGCTGGGGTAGATACAGGGTAATCAGGTTGTTCCACGTGGGGCTCACACTTGTAAACCCCATTTTACAGATGAGGTAACTGAGGCACAGAGAAGTTAAGTGACTTGCCCACAGTCCCACAGCTGCCAAGTGGCAGAGCCGGGGTTAGAACCCATGACCTCTGATTCCCAAGCCCGGGCTCTTTCCACTGAGCCACTCTGCTTCTTATTAAACATTATGTTGCTTCATTTTGCTACCTATTACAGCCAAACATCTAGAATCTTTTTAATCAATCGATCATACTTACTGAGCATTTACTACGCACAGAGCCCTGTACTAAGAGCCTGAGAGAGCACAGTACAACAAAAATAGCAGACACGTTCCCTGCCCGTAAGAAGCTTACAGTCTAAAGGGGGAGACAGGCATTAATATGATTAAGTAATGTATGACATTTGACTTAAAGATAGGTACATAAGTGTTGTGGAATTTGGGTGGGGTGAAAATCAAGTGTGGCGCTTTTAGTGCTCTTGTTAAAACCTGAGACTTGTTTGAGTGATCTTTCTGCATTATTAATGGAGGACTGTTCAAGTCACTAACAAACAATGAATAATGGCATTTTATTCAAATAATACAGAGCAAGCCCTCTTGAGATTTCTCAATTGTACCATTTCCCTAGGTGGTCAGTACGCTCTTAAAAAATCTGACCAGAAGTAGTCTTTTTTTCTAATGACAATCAATTGCATATACTGAGCACTTACTGTGTGCAGAGCACTATACTAAGTGCCTCGGAGAATACGGTATAACAGAAATGGTAGGCGGGTTCCCTATCCTAGTGAGGTTCTTATCACCTCATCCCCCTAAGACTAATTTCCTCTTCTCCCTTTATGTTCCTGCCCTGAGGTATGCATTTCACTCTAATTGAGCTGAAATTCCCGGGACGCCCAAGGTATAAAACGGCTGGCATTTTCCCCTGGGTGGTCACCTTTCTCTTGATGTACAGAGCAATTCATTCTCCAAGATGACTCAGTTTGGGACGGCTTCTGAGAGGATGCCTTGGGAGTGTGGAACAGAGACACAAGTTGTATTGTTTTGCTTTGGAGCTGGGTGGGGTTATCCATAGGCAACAGAGCCAGTAGTTTTCGATATGTTTCGTGGGGGGAACTGGTGGATTCGGATTGGGTCCCCAACATCGTGTTGGAAGTGGAAAGAACCGGGGTCTTTCCATCGAGTCACTCGATTTGTGCTTATTAGAGCTGCAGTCTTCCCTTAGAACGAAGAGTATAGGTAATTCTCCAGGCGGAACGGGTCATTAGAGAAGCAGCACGGTGTAGTTGGATGGAGGTGGGCTCGGGAGTCGGAAGGACATGGGGTCTCATATCAGCTCTGCCACTTGTCTGCTGGGTGACCTTGGGCAAGTCATTTCACTTCTCTATGCCTCAGTTACCTTATCTTTACGGATACCCTGGAAACGGAGACTGTGAGCCCCACATGGCTCAGGGGCAATATCCAACTCGATTTGCTTGTATCCACCCCAGGGTCTGGCACATAGTAAGCACTTAGCAAATACCATCATTGTTATTATTATTTTAAGAAATGTCAGCTCACAAGCATGTCCAATTAGGAATCCAGGTAAAAAAATACAATGATAAAAATGTCAGTGGATAATATGTGTACATGCCCTAAGTTGTAGACCTCATCCACTTCATTCTTACCCCTTTCTCCTCTGCTTCCATACATCTGAACTTGAGTTTTCCTCTGTCCCTTATTTTATAATGACAATCTTTGCCATCTTCCCTTGTCCTGTTAAAGGCATCCTGCACTCTTACTGCATTTCTGATGACTGCACCATCTATTCACAATGGCTAGAGCCCTTGGAGATCTTGAAGAATGCAACTTTTGTTGGAAATATGTTCAGGGAAAATTCTTTTCTCAAACTGCATTGTCCATTTTCTATTCCTTTTTCACCAAGTGTTCAGAAGTGGCTGATTTTAGCTCTTTAATAAGGAGTCAGCCTCTCTTTAGTTTTGTTCATTAAATTGCATCCCCTAGTTTACATGTCAGCTCTGTGACCTCAGTTTTTCTTGTTGGGTACAGGTCTAAAGGTTGAAGTGACTCATTGTGGAACAATGAGACGGAAATATCGTGTTTGTAATGTAACAAGGAGACCCGCCAGTCATCAAACGTAAGAAAAGTTGGTATTTGTAAGAGCCGAGATAATGAAGCAGCCTGTGGAAACTCTAAATTCATTAATGGGCTGGGTACTTTACTGGATCACAGTGTAATGATAGTTGATCATACTTTTAGGGCTATTTTTATTTATAAAAATCCTCCTCTTTTTTTTTTTTTTTCCAGCTTCCCTTTACAGTTAGAAAATGGCCAGACTGTAGAGAGAACAGTAGCACAGTATTTCAGAGAGAAGTACAACCTCCAGCTGAAATATCCTCATCTTCCCTGTCTACAAGTGGGACAGGAGCAGAAACACACCTACCTGCCTCTAGAAGTAATGAATTAAAGCTGCTCAGTATTTCCTTTTGTTTTTTTAGCTCTGTTTGAGGACTTTTCATTTTATAAGTAGCAAATGGAGTCCCAGTTGCAATGTTTTATGCATTCCTCGGAAAACTTCTTTGTAAAGACTTACTGCAAGGCAAGATAAAATTTAAATCAAATGGTCTATTGAAAAATGGACAAATTCTTATGTGATAGTCATTCTGAAACTAGAATAAAATCGGCTCTGGGGTTAGAGGTTTTATAGGAGCTGATCGTATTGTTTCAGTGACTATGTGTAACGCATCTTTAAAGAATAGTTTAAAGTGATATTTAATGTGATTTCTTTTCTCCTCTTGTAGGTGTGTAATATTGTGGCAGGTCAGCGATGTATCAAGAAGCTAACAGACAATCAGACATCCACGATGATCAAGGCAACAGCAAGATCTGCCCCAGATAGACAAGAGGAAATTAGCAGATTGGTTAGTCTCTTTTGAATAAAAACATAGCTACCAAAGGAGGGTTCTACTGGGAAGAGTGTCCCTCCCCCTTTTCATTTCACAACTGTTGTGATCTCTTTCCCTTCTGTCTTGTCTGGCAGAAGAAAACACTCTTCAAAATATTAAAATGGTTCTTCTTCTGAAGTGCCTTAAAGATGTGAAAAGCATTAAAAATACAGATGAATACCTTTGAAACTATTTTAATGGTTCTGAAAAGCATTCAAGTCTCCTCGAGTCTTTTTGCCTAAAGTTCATCTGGTTCCTGCTCCATGGGGGGAGAGGGTTTGAAGGCCCCCCCTCCCCCCTTCCACAGATCATACAGTTTGGAATTTTATTTGGATGCTGACATAAGGCTCCAAAACAAGAAGCAGCATGGCCTAGTGGAAAGAGCACAGGGCATGGGAATCAGAGGACCTGGGTTCTAATCCCAGCTCTGCCAATTGCCTGCTGTATGACCTTGGGGAAGGCACTTAACTTCTCGGTGCCTCAGTTTCCTCATCTCTAAAATGGGGATCCAATACCTGTCCTCCCTCCTCAGACGGTGAGCCCCATGAGGGGCAGGACTATGTCCAGTGTGATTAACTTGTATCTATCATAGCGCTTAGAATGGTGTTTGACATGTAGTAAGTACTTAACAGATACCATCATCATCACTGTCCGAACAGAGTGGGGCTTTCACAGTGTGGTTGGCCCTCCACTGTTGGGCCTTTAAGGAGCTTGTTTGGAAAAGCACATAGATCAGTCAGTCATATTTATTGAGCGCTTACTGTGTGCAAAGCACTCTACTGAATGCTTAGCAGACTACAAGGTAACAGAGTTGGTAGGCACATTCCCTGACTGTAACGAGCTTTATAGTCTAAAGATAATAAAGTGAATCACAAGCTCCAAGAGGTCCAGGTTTACTTTGGTCATTCTTTCTGAAATAGTAATCATATCTGAGCACTTACTATGTGCAAAGCACTGTACTAAGTGCTTGGGAGAGTACAGTACAACAGAATTAGTCTGAATCCCCATTTTACAGATGAGGTAACTGGGGCACAGAGAAGTTGTGACTTTGCCCAAGGTCACACAGCCAAGTGGTGGAGCCAGAATTAAAATCCAGGTCCTTCTGACTTCCGGGTCCATGCTCCCTCCAATAGGTCACGCTGCTGGGTAGAATAAGATTGTAGTGATTGCTCTGTTTGAACTTGTAAAATTTCATGATTGACCAGGAAATACTTTCAGCATAGAAACAGAATGTTTAATCCGTATCTGACCCATTGACCCATCGCAAGAACAGAAAATGTAACTTGGTGTGCCATAATAAGAAACAGGGTATGGTCTAGTGCATTTCGTCTGAGAAGCTGCCAAAATAATTTGGAGATCAGTTGGGTAGTAAGGGTAGGTACTGGGGAAGGTCAGAGAATGTCGGGGAATTCTTGGAGGTTGGATAGAGTTATGAACAGCAGTTGCATGAGGGCATCTATTTACAGTTCTTAAGCCTCAATAATGCAATTAAATTGTCAGTGGACTGTGTAATTATATTATTTTTAAAGCAAGATACAATGAACACCTGATTGTAGCGAAAGCCTACAATTGTTAAGCATCAATAATGCAAATAAATTGTTAGGCTGTGCAGTTCTATTTTTTAAAGCAAGATACAGTGAAAGTGTGGTGAGCGTAGCGAAAGCAAATAAAGTTGACTCCAGAGGGAGAGCCAAAAGACTAAATGGGCAATTAGGTTTTTTTTAGTAACTAAACATTCTTTCCTGTGTCTTTAGGTAAGAAGTGCAAATTACGATGCAGACCCTTTTGTTCAGGAGTTTCAGTTTAAGGTTCGGGATGAAATGGCTCATGTGACAGGACGTGTACTTCCAGCTCCCATGCTGCAGTATGGAGGGCGGGTAAGAAATCCTCTTTCTTCTCATATTCTATATTGAGATACTTATCGGCTGGGGCGTGGGGTTCTCCATCTTCAGCGGGATTTGAGGACCCACACAGATGCTGAGGATCCCGGCTGGATTGAGCTGTCCAAGGAGGGTGGGGTGTAATTGAAGGAGGTGGCTTTTCGAGGGACCTTTGAAGATTGGGATTGGTGTGGTTTGGCAGACATTGGGGAGGGAGGGAATTCCACGCAGTGGGAAAGGTAGGCATTGGGAGAGTCAGGAACGAAGTACAGTTAGACTAGCTTGGGAGAAGCCAAGAGTGCAAGTTAGAGGGGTAACAAGGGAAGAGGGTAGATAGGTAAGGAGGGGGACGGGCTTGGTCTTGTTTGGGAAGAAATATTTAGATTTAGCATATTGAAACGGTAAAATGGTGATTCTTAGAATATCTTTAAAAGGAGTTTAAAGGTTTGTCTTTCCACCTGCGGTCAGAAAGAAGAAATATTTCTTTTAAACAGAAATACCTATCCTTGACCCAAGATGTAGAAATCATTAGGACAGGACATCCCAGTTTAGTGCATTCCAAGTGGTCACTCAATCTATGGTATTCGAATGCTTACTCTGTGCAGAGCTCAGCCGTAAACACTTGGGAGACTGTAGTAGTAGACACATTTGCCGCCTTCAAGGAGTGAACAATCTAATCGGAGAGGCAAAGGAAGCCATAGAGTACAAAGGTGTGTACATAGGTACAGTGACGAGGCTGTGGGAGATGTATCAAAGTTCTCAGGTGATGTGGAGGGTTGGATAAAGCAGGTAGAGAGATGAGAAATTAGTGAGGGAAGGGCTCCTTAGGGAATGTGACTTCGAAAGGGTCGGCGGTGAGAGAGATGAAAATGAGGCACAGTGAGTTAGGCTGACTTGAGAGGGCCGGGGTGTCGTGGGAGCGGGGTAAGGGTAAGTAGTGGGGAGAGGGCTGATGGAGTGCCTGAAAGCCAATGAGGAGAAATTTCTGTATGATTCAAAGAACAGGCAGCCAATGGAGGCTCCTGAGAAAAGGGGGAGATGACGTTCTAGAGCGTCTAAAATGATCCGGACAACAGAATGAAGTATGGACTGCAGGGAAGGAGATCAGTCGGCAGGCCGGTACATTTGGCTCCTCTCCCCAGAACCCTCACCTCTCGTCTGACTCAACCTCGCTGCCTCACTCCCTCCTTGGCACTGCCCCGGAGGCAGGGGGGAAGAATGAAGTGCAAGGAATGAGGGAACAGCTTCTGGGCCCAGAGTCCGTTTTGCCTCGCCTGGGCTGGTGGAGATCTGGAGTCCTTTAAGCATCACACTGAGCTTCTAACCACTCTGCCGCGGCTGCCTGGCAACCGGAGGGGCTGTGACAGCGTACTGGAGAGGGGCGTGTCGAGTGGAGTGGGAGTCAGGCCAGCTGCAGTACTCCTGGAGCACTGCCAGCTTAGAATCCACGCAGATGGCTTTTCCCCAGCTCAGTCATTGAGCACTTAATGGTCACAGAGCACTGTACTAAGCTCTTGGGAGAGAACAACACAATGAAGTCAGTAGACCTGTTCTGAGCCCACTAAGAGTGGCGTGGCCTAGCGGATGAGCACAGGTCTGGGAGTCAGAAGGACCTGGGTTCTAATCCCAGATCCACCACTTGTCTGCCGTGTGACCCAGGACAACTCATTTTACTTCTCTGGGCCTCATGTTGTTCTTTCTCCCTCCCCCTCTCCCTTCCCCATTTCAATGGTATTCTCCAGATATGCTCATGAACCGTCTAGCAGAAGCTCACTATATGATTTTGGGGCAGAGATGGAGGGTAGGGCGGAGGAGGGACGTTTTCTTCTTTGCTCTGTCCAAATGGGCCTGTTTTCTCTCTCTCTGTAGAATCGAACAGTAGCCACCCCAAGCCATGGAGTATGGGATATGCGAGGAAAGCAATTCCACACTGGAGTGGAAATCAAGATGTGGGCTATTGCGTGTTTTGCCACCCAGAGGCAGTGCCGAGAAGAAATACTGAAGTAAGGCATGTTCTAGTTTAGGTTTGGGGCCTTTTCTTTAGTTCTCTTTGAAGCTGTGTGACTTTGGGCGAGTCATTTAACTTCTCTTTGCCTGTTGCCTCATCTGTAAAATGGATGAGCCCCATGTGGGAAGTGGACTGTGTCCAACCTGTTTAGCTTGTATCTACCTCAGCGCTTAGTGCAGTGCCTGGCACAAAGTAAGCGCTCAACAAGTCCCACAGTTAGTGCTCGCAGAGCAGATAATATTTTACTTCCCCCTCCCTCCATCTCGGTCCCCTTCCAGGATATCAGGGCTGGAGACAGTCTCTGGGCTTGTTTTTTTTTGGTTGGTTGGTTTGTATTTTTGTTGTTTTATGGCGTTTGCGATGCGCTTTTTATGTGTCAACACTGTTGCAAGCAAGCACTGACATAGCTACAAATCAAAAAGGTCAGGCACAGTCCCTGTCCCACATGGGGCTCACAGCATAAGTAGGAGAGAACAGGTATAGAATCCCCATTTTGCAGATGAGGGAACTGAGGCCCAGAGAAGTGTTCTTATCAGGGTCTCCTCCTAGGGGTTTCACGGACCAGCTGCGCAAGATCTCCAAGGACGCGGGGATGCCCATCCAGGGCCAGCCGTGCTTCTGCAAATACGCCCAGGGCGCCGACAGCGTGGAGCCCATGTTCCGCCATCTAAAGAACACCTATTCGGGCCTCCAGCTCATCATTGTCATCCTTCCGGGGAAAACCCCCGTCTACGGTGAGCAGCTTATATCAGAAGTAAAAGTTTTGCTAAGGATGCTTGACCCTTTCGGGTTCCCCTAAAATGTTGCTGATGAGGCGGGGTAATAGCTTGAGGGATCTACAATCAAGAGCTTTAGACTGTGAGCCTGGTGTGGGCAGGAATGTGTCCTTATAATGTACTCTCCCAAATGCTTACTACAGTGCTTTGCACCCAGTAAGCTCTCAATAAATGCAATTGAATGATTGAATGAATTTGAAATTGTAACAGATAATATGGAGCAGGACCGCCATCCCATCGGGGTAATCAGGAATAGAACACAAAAATGTCCGCTGCCTGGATAGCACTGACTAGCAATCGATCATATTTATTGAATGCTTACTATGTGCAGAGCACTGAACTAAGCACTTGGGAGGGTCCAATATGACAATAAGCAGACGCATTCCCTGCCCACAATGAGCTTATGGCCTAGCCTAATCTCAGCGTGAGTTTTCGAGCCTGAAGGTTTTCCCAAAGTAAAAGTGTTTTGCATTTGCTCCCCAGCGGAGGTGAAACGCGTAGGAGACACACTGTTGGGGATGGCGACTCAATGTGTTCAAGTGAAGAACGTAATAAAGACGTCTCCTCAAACCCTCTCAAACCTGTGCCTAAAGATTAATGTTAAATTAGGGGGAATCAATAATATCCTTGTACCTCATCAAAGGTAAGACACCCTCACCATTTACAACAAGAAAAAGCCCGTTGATTTTGTTTCTGTCTTGTCATCCCCCCGTTTGGAGCGTATTGCCGCGTCAGGTGCCAGACATTGTTAGGCATTGGTTTTATACTGGACTGAGCATCTCGCCTCATTTGATTCCAAAGGCATCAGTAGTAACTCATTCAGGAGTACTAATTTTTCATTTTGAGGACGGGGGCAAAATTGGGGTGGGCCTCCCAAGGGCGGGGAGGGTCCATGGGAGAGGACTCGGGGAAAGCCATCGGCATGGGCACGTGTGGGGCTGGGGACAGGTACCAGAGGGCTCGGGTGACAAAGGGATCATGGGCAGGACATGTCAAGACCCCGGGGCCATGTCAGACCAGGAGCCCACCTTCCTCTCTGAGGCATTTGGTGGCAGTTCCAGGTTCTTGGGGGCCCTTTTGCTGAACAGTGTAGTACAGGAAGCCCCAAAGCCTGTGGGGGGCTGAACTTAATCCTGCCTCCAGAATTCCAAATTTTGTAGGTTGATTCCCCCCAGCCCTCCCTGGCACACTATTTCCCTGAGCTGGCGTCCCTACTCAGACACTGGTTTCAGATATCTAATAGTATGACAGATGTTTTGGAGGATAACACCCGGAAATTTTTTTTTCCTCTATTCTGGTGTACAAAAAAACCCTCTTGCTTCCTGCTTCTGGTCCGGACATGCGTATTTCAGAGCTCTGTATAAGTGCTGAAGATAATTTCTCTATTGGGAAGTTTTTTTTCCAGCGAGTTAAATGATCGTGGAACCTTTCCCTCGTGCAAAAAACATTTTACGGAAACTCTTGCCGGTTTTATCTAATTATAATATTTGGTAAGCTCTTATGTGCCAAGCACTGTTTTAAACACTGGGGTAGTTGCAGGTTGATCAGGTTGGACACAGTGCCTGTCCCACATGGGGCTCACAGTCTAGATGTCCTGTCCATTTGATTTTTGAAGAGATAATTTTTTCTTAATTTTGAGAGGATGGGGAGGGAGCCAGTGAAATTTAGAGGGATGGTAGTTATTGCATTAAATTCTTCCCATATGCTAAGTACAGAGTTATGAGATTGGGCACTGTCCCTGTCCCACAAGGGACTGATGATCTGTTTTATAAATGAGGAAGTTGAGGCCTAGCAGGGTTTAGTGTCTTATCCACGGTCTCACTGGAGACCAGTGGCAAAGCTGGAATGTGCAACTATATAACGTGCAACTATATACCCCCGACTCTCCATACAGGTGCTTTTTCCACTAGGCCATACTGCCTCCCTAAGAATCAAGTTAAAACTCTAGATAGTAGGCAGCCTGGATTGATTTTCAGAATTGGCGGTTATTGCATCTGGTGGAGTGGTGTTTTTTCTGCCCTCAGTAATTGAATGTGGCTTAATCACGTGTAGTTTTGAGCACCTCAAGTCAGTAGATCAGTCCTGCAAGACATTTGACTGTCAATTTTTTTGAGCAGGCCCTCCCAACTACTGCAGGTCGATTGAGGACTGGGCTCCAGTATGAGTTTTGGGAACAGCACCAGCCCACCATTGATTCAGGCATGAAGAAGGTTGCTTGGTGAAACGTGTCAGTTTTGTACTCTTTTTTCTTTCTTTCTTTCTTTTTTTTTTTAAGACCGTCTGTGTTCCAGCAACCAGTGATCTTTTTGGGAGCAGATGTCACTCATCCACCCGCTGGGGATGGAAAGAAGCCTTCTATTGCTGCTGTAAGTTTCCCCCTTTCCAGCATTTTAGAAAGATCGAAGTCTCAAAATTTACAGGCAGACGCGATACATTTCAGAAACCGTGCAAGACTTGTCTTACTTTCACATTAATTTCAACCATACATTCTGGTCATCTGGGTTCTGCCCTAAAGTTTTAATTGCCAGATAAATCTTACACACATTTAAAAGTTGGGCGGGGGGGTGACATTTGAGCTATCTGCTTAATGCTTCTAAAAGCATTTTCATTAGCAGACGTGACGTGAATTGTCATTTATGCTGGTAAGTGATATTTCTTTTTTGAAAAACAATTAAAATGTTATAGTGCACTCTGGTGATTTACATTTCAGAAGTTATATCTGTTAGATCTGATCTGTCGCACCCATTCTCCAGACAACTTGGCAGCGAGGAAAAGGTAAATGGCAACTATTGCTTCTGGGTTTATCACCCTAATTTGGGAAAGCATGAGTATTTAGAACTCTGGATGACTCTTTGGAGAACTGTTGCCCTCTTCTACCACATTTTAGGAAGTCCTGTTTAGGGAACATTGTCAGAAGATGTGTGAAAGGGAATCCAAAAAAAAAAAATTCCCCAAGTGGAAGTGAGGGATGATGCAAGAAGTCCATTTGAGGTCATTTTAGCTGGACCAAACCCAACAAAGTAGGAAGCAGAGAATTTTGTGAGTTTTTTGGGGTTTTTTAAAAATTTATTTTTAAATTCTAAAGTAGTAGATCTAAAGGACCTCTTTTAAATGTAAACTGGTGGACAGGAAGGGCCAAGTGATGTTAACACCATTAGGAATAAAAATTTGATTCTACCATGTAGGCTTGTAGAGAAACAAAGTCCAGCCAATGTACAACCAGCTAGACTCTCTCCCTGTAGTTAGTCCGTTGCTTTTCCAGTCCAGTGGAAGTGATTTGATTTTGCTTCTAACAGAAAAACTGACATCTGTCATGGTACAGGATTCATTTGTCACAATTTGTCAGAGTTTTGGAAAACACTCCTCGCCAGTTTCTCTTTCATATCCTTCCTCTAGGTTGTAGGTAGTATGGATGCCCATCCAAGCAGATACTGTGCCACAGTAAGGGTCCAGAGACCCCGGCAGGAGATCATCCAGGATCTGGCCTCCATGGTTCGCGAACTCCTCATCCAGTTCTATAAATCGACAAGGTTCAAACCCACACGGATCATCTTCTATCGGGATGGCGTTTCCGAAGGGCAGTTCCGGCAGGTCAGTGTGGCTTGTGATGTAGTAATGATAATAATAACTGTGGTATTTGTTAAGCACTTACTTTGTGCCAGACTAGGATGGATGCAAGCAAATCAGGTTGGACACAGTCTCGATGGGGATTACGGTCTCAATCCCCGTTTTCCACATGAGGTAACTGAGCCACAGAGAAGTGAAGTGAGTTGCCCAAGGTCACACAGCAGGCAAGTGGTGGAGCCAGGATTGGAACCCACGACTGACACCAAAGCCCATGTTTTATCCACTGTGCCATGTTGCCTCTCAAGGGCTGCATTCAGAAGAGCGCTTGGCGAATCCAATTCCTTTGTAGTTTTGTTCATTTCCCTTTTGTGAAAAGGATCCAGTTGGAATGGTGGGTTTTAAAATTGGGTCTCTCAACTACTTAGAGGTGTATACAGCCTCATTAGCACCACCTAACCAGGTGTTGAGGTATGGATTGATATTCATTCAGTAGTGTTTATTGAGTGCTTGCTATGTGCAGAGCACTGTACTAAGCACTTGGAATGTACAATGACCGGCACTCAGTCAGCTCGCCCACTTCTGTCTTGCCTTGTTGATTTCCTACCACAACCCAGCCTGCACACATCACCCCGCCCATGCCAACCTACTTACTGTACCTCGATCTATTCGGGCTCTCAGCCCACTCTTGCCCACACCCTACCTCTGGCCTGGAACTCCATCTCCCTTCATATCCAACAGACAGTCACTCTTCTCACCCACAACGCCTTACTAAAATCACATCTCTCTAAGAGATCTTCCCCCACTAAGCCTTCATTTCCTCTACTCTCTCTCCCTTCTGCATCATCCTTGCTCTTGGATTTGCACCCTTTATTCTTCCCACTCTCAGCCCCACAATATTTATATGTTATATATATATTTATATATAATTTGTTTTAATGTCTGCCTCCTTCCCGCTGTGTAGACTGTAAGCTCCTTGTGGGTAGGGAACATATCTACCAACTTTCATATTGTACTCTCCCAAGTGTTTAGTACAATGCTTACAATACTGTTAGCACTCAGGAAATATGACTGAACTCCCTCTCCCTTCATATATTCCAGACCACCACTCTCAAGTCCTTAAAATCACATCTCCTCCAAGAAGCCTTCCCTGGCTAAGCCCTCATTTCCCTTACCCCTCCCTTCTTTGTCCCCTATGCACTTGAATCTGTACCCTTTAAGCTTTCAAAATTCACCCCAACCTTAGCCGCAGAGCCCTTATGTACATCTGTGATTTTACTGTCTGGCTCTCCCTCTAAACTGTAAACGCCTTGTGGACAGGGAACGTGTCTACCAACTTTTTTGTGTTCTCCCAAGCACTTCCTTTGGTGCTCTGCACTCAGTAAGCTCTCAATAAATTCCACTGATTGAATGAGTGTGGTAAATGTAATTAAAGTGAGACAGTAGAAATAAACTGAGAGAGGAAAAAGCAAGACGGTAGAAGAATATAAAGTGGATTGGGATGATGAGGAACTCTTAACATGCCAGGGTGTATGTTCAGAGAATATACTGAGAACTGTTCATTCAATTGTATTTATTTATTTATTGAGTGCTTACTTTGTGCAGAGCACTGTACTAAGCACTTGGAAAGTACAATTAGGCAACAGAGAGAGACAATCCCTACCCAGTGGGCTCAGCAGTGTGGCCTAGTGGATAGAGCACAGGCCTGGGAGTCAGAAGACCTGGATTCTGATCCTGGCAACATCACTGTCTGCTCTGTGACCTTGGGCAGGTCAGTTAACTTCTGTGTGCCTCAGTTACCTGATCTGTAAAATGGGGGTTACTACTGTGAGCATGTGGGTCTTGGACTGAATCCCACCTGAGTATCTTAGACTTTAATAAATTTGATGGATTTTAATGAATACCAAAAAAACAAAAAAGCATCCAAAAAATTTGAATTCTATGCTCTGTCCATTTCATTCATTGTAGGTACTGTATTATGAACTGCTGGCAATTCGGGAGGCCTGCATCAGTTTGGAGAAAGACTACCAACCCGGAATAACTTATATAGTGGTGCAGAAACGACATCACACTCGACTCTTTTGTGCCGACCGAACCGAAAGGGTAATCCTCAGTCCACTGCAATACTATAAATGAGGCCCACCTGCCAAAAGACCACTCATGGCTCCCAAAATAACGGGCGGGGGGTCCGGGGAGGGGTTGGTGGGACCCCAGTCATTGTTTTAGGAGCTGTGATTGATCCCCTCCTCCCCTTCTCCTCTTCCCTTTCCCCTCCTGCGCCACCCCCCCCCAACACACACACACCTGTAACAGATGGACTCCTATTCAGGCAGCTGCTTGAGTGAGGGCAGAGGCCTATTAAATGACAGGCCGGATGGTGACCAAGCTAGCCAAAGACACTTTGGGGACAAGAAAATAAGGAGCAGTTTTTATTTTCCAAGTTCAACATTCCCAGAAAAATGTTACAAGTCCAAGTTTATTTCGACTTTTCAAGAGGATGAAATAAGAATAGATCGACAGTCTTAGAATCCGACTACTCTTAAAACCTGTTCAGCCTCTTGGAGAAAAAGGCAGTATATTCAGACCGTTTCCCGAACGGTGCTTGTCTTCAAAGGCAGGGACGTCTCTTAGGTCATTGTCCGTGTGGGGGTATGTAGTCCAGGGGGTAATGGCATTTCGATTGGCTTTGGAAGGCAGTCAGACAAATGCATTTGATCTGTAATGTATCAATGGTGTCACCTGAATTTGACATTTCGTCTGTTTCCACCGCTCCCCGAAAAAACATTAGGTGGGAAGGAGCGGCAATATCCCAGCTGGAACCACAGTAGATACAGACATTACGCACCCCTACGAGTTTGATTTTTACCTCTGTAGCCATGCTGGAATACAGGTGAGTTTTCCGTTCCTGTGTGGATCCAGTTGATTTTGTGTGACAGAATTTTATCGACAGAAATCTCTTCGCCTTCACTCACCTACAGATTGAGATGAACCAAAAAAGCTACAGTAAAATAAGGGCCCAGGAATTCTCTCTCCCATTCTGTGTAGGTAGTGCCCAGGCGGTTAAGATGCTTAACACCCACTAAATAAACATCCCCTTAAGGATGTACTATTAGTCCAAGTAACAGGTTATTTACACCTCTCAAAAAGGCAACCACATAGGGGTGTTTATGCGGAGCATGTTTTACTGTCTTAATTCTGAGAAAAAGATATACAAAACCTCAGTTGGGGTCTGAAAAGCACCTGTTGGAAATTTGGGGTTTAAACCTTGTTTTGGCAATAGTACAAAAGTAATAATAATAATAATGTTGGTATTTGTTAAGCGCTTACTATGTGCCGAGCACTGTTCTAAGCCCTGGGGTAGACACAGGGGAATCAGGATGTCCCACGTGGGGCTCACAGTCTTAATCCCCATTTTACAGATGAGGTAACTGAGGCACAGAGAAGTTAAGTGACTTGCCCACAGTGCCCAAACTTGCCCAAACCAAAAGTGGTTTGATGCGGACTTGTAATTACCCCTTTCAGTCTCAAAGTGTGAGACCTTGATGGCTGTGATTCTTAGAGAGCTTGCTTTTACAAGAGGTGTGATGACATCTACTCAGAGAAGCAGCCTAGTGGATAAAGCACAGGCCTGGGAGTCAGTAGGTCCTGGGTTCGAATCCCATCTCTGCACTTGTCTGCTGTGTGACTCGGCAAATGACTTCACCTCTTTGTGCTTCGGTTCCCTCATACGAGGGGTTAAGACGGTGTCCATACAGGACAGGGACTGTGTCCAAACTAACAACCTTGCCATCTACCCCAGCGCTTAATATAGTGCCTGTTACATAGTAAGTGCTTAACAAATACCTTACAAAAAAACCACACACTCACACAAAAGCAGTCTATTTTTTCTTCAGCTTACTGTGCCGTTCTCTTTTAAACACTCTGAAGATGGTTTTCTTATTCATTCCGGGGAAGGTGTGGTTAAATTTCTGTTCTCAAGCCAGGGTAAACCTGCTGGAAACATAAAGTTAGTTGGAGTGGTCAAAGTGGCTGTAAATCTGCTCTCAAACAAGGCAGGCAGGTGGTTTCTGCTGCAGTTTACACGTATATTGGAGAGGTTAATCCAGAAGACAAGAAACCAAAGGAATCGCTGTCCCCTTCCTCCTAGGGTACCAGCCGACCCTCGCACTATCACGTTTTGTGGGATGATAACTGCTTTACAGCTGATGAACTTCAGCTGCTGACCTACCAGCTCTGCCACACGTATGTGCGCTGCACACGATCTGTTTCTATACCCGCACCAGCGTATTACGCTCACCTAGTAGCATTCAGAGCAAGGTACCATCTTGTGGACAAAGAGCATGACAGGTAAAAAAAAAATGACAGTACAAGCGGCTCTTGGTAAGATCCAGCTGTGCTCTTTTGCTCCAAGAGGCCTCATTTCCCTTCCCCTTCTTCCCCGTTGCACCTCCCAAGCATTTGGAGCTGTTCCCCTTAAGCACTTGATATTCACCCCACCCTCAGCCCCACGGCCCTAATGAAAGTATCCTTATTCTTTCCCGTTTCCCAAATCTTTGACGTAACCTCTCCCTCTAAACTTTAAGCTCCTTGTGGGCAGGGATCATGTCTACCAACTCTTGTGTACTCTCACTACTCTGTAAGCACTCACTAAATTCCACTGATTTGATTCTTGGCCTGCTCTCTGGGCAGGAGAGAAGGTGAATACCATTGAAGGCTGGGGACTTGTAAAATATAGATAAAATGGTTTCAAGAAAGCAGATTGGAAACTCCTACCTGTAAAAATCTATAACCAGTATGTGTTGGAGTGTTCATTTTGAGGTCTTCTACAGTTCTGTAAAGGCCAGAATAAGTTGATTGGAGAGGTTACTACTCCTTTTATCAGAAATCGTTTTATCACCTTTCTCTGCTTGTCTTCCCTGTTGCCCTTCAAAATGAATGGACAATTAAATACTTAATTTAGACGGACAGTTGATGTCTTGTGGGTTGGAATACAAATAATTGGTATTTGTACCACATGAATGTGGGGTACGTAATTTATCCTGGAAAAATATACAGGACTCTACCATAGCAGATCTAACCAGGAAGAGGCTTACCATGTTGAACGCGATCATCTCTGGCAAGCCAATTTCTGGACGGCATTTATATTTTAACTTTTTTTTCTTTCAGTGCTGAAGGAAGTCACGTTTCAGGACAGAGTAATGGGCGAGACCCACAAGCTCTTGCCAAGGCCGTACAGATTCACCAAGACACCTTACGCACGATGTACTTCGCTTAAAAAAAAAAAAAAGCCTGAATACACTTAAGGAAGAACTGAAAAACAAATCCACATACAACGTATGTTTCCAGTGGGGTCAGTTTAGGGGGCATGCCTCCAGCCATGCAGAATCCAACACTGTGCGGAGGCCAGGGGCTTATCCTAAATTGATACAAGGAAGATTGTTTACTTCATCGAGGAACACAGCACTATTATGCAATATGAAACCAGCCAACTGCTTTTTTGTGCGGTCTCCTGTAGGAAGTATCGCAGTCATTTTATTTGATTATTTTTATTTCTTGTAGTTGAACCCTTTTAATGCCTTTACCTCAAGTTGCTTGGCAGCACAACTATCTTTGCAAAAAAAAAAAAAAGTAAATTTAAAGATGGTTTAAAAAAAAAAAACACAACACCTATAGGAACAATCGACGATTGTTGGTAAAAAGTGTGCAAAAAAGTGCGCGGATGAGTGTACCTGTTGTATAAAATGTGCATGTATATATTCCGAAATATACACATGCATACTTTATGTACCTGAGTATATATCTGTATCTAAAGAGATAATAGATATATACCTGTCTGTGTATATATATTTTTATAACCCACTCCATTAGAGAATTATCTCTTTATTTTGCTCACTCTCCCGCTGGCTTGCCTCTTCTCTCCTTTTCTCTCTCTCTTAATTTCCCTCACTCGTTTTCTTCTTCCCTTTGTTGCCTTTTTCACTTCCAGATGCTATCAGTGATATTCAAATGTTCACATATCCCGTGCATTTGAATGTGCAGCATGGCTAACTACATTTCTTTTGCACTCCCTACTCCATTGGGTTAGCCAACCACTGTTTTCGTATCTTTCTACACCGCTTGGAGCCCTCAACTCTAGAAATTGCTCTTTTAGAGGGGATAAAAGTGATTTTTATATCTATTTCCATATATGATTCTGTGAGTGTGTATATCTGTATACATATATATGTATATGTATATATATATATAAATTTACATTTGCCAGTGATGCAAAGTAGGCATATAAGCAGTAGCAATTGAAACTGTCCTTTCTCATTAGTAAATTTACTAAAGCTGCTGTTTTACCGTGTCAGAATTTGAAACGGTTTCTGTCTGACAAATGGTATTTGGGAGCTTCTTGTAAGAACACATTTTTTGTGTGCGTTTGTGAGTTTCACATGAAAATCTTTGGAAGCATTTTCCGAGCAAGTATTTAAAACATTCAGAACTCTAGAGTTGAGATCTCCAAAATGGGGAGGTTTTTGGGTTTGGGTTTTTTTTTGTTTTTTTGTTTGGTTTTTTTTGCTAGTTTACTTGCTGCCGCTCACCTTAATGTGATTTTCATATATATTTTTATATATATGTGTGTGTGTATATACAAATATATATGTCTGTTTTGAAGTTTAGCTTCCTTTTCTTTTATATTTATTAGAGTAATAATAATGCTTTAATTTAATAATTACAGACCATGTTGGCAACATCTTTTTGTTTTTAGAAAGGTAACCATGTTTATTTTAAGGACTGACAACTTGTTTTTGCTATCTTTTAGTGCAATAAGCCGTTCTAAAGGAGAGCTGTGTCCGTTTAGCTGAACAGAAGCAGCACCTGTCCCACTGGCAGTGGGAGAACGGGCACCTCTATGGTTTTAAGAGACCAAGTCAAAAAAAAAAAAAAAAAAAGCCTTAATTTCAAAAGGAAAGTTTTGTAATCCACAAGGGGTCTAGAGGATGTTCCTCTTTTAAATCAAGATGGCAGCGAAAGGTAATGGAATTGTCTGAGCTGCCCTGCTTTGAGCTTTAAGATTAGAAATGAGGCGATGCTTCGGGCTAACAGAGGACCGTGAGCATTTCTGGTTTCGAAGACGCTGAACTTGTCTGAAGATGGGAAACTCTTAGGGCGGAATTGGGTTTCCAGGTGCCCGTTTTCATTTAGCCGAAAGGAATGGTGACAGCGTCTTAGCGAGGCGATCGTTTCCAAAGCGTATTTTGCTTATTTATTGTGCCACTTTCCTTTTAAAATTAAGGTGTCGGTAACTTAAACCCTTCATTTCACTTTACGGAATGCATAGGAAGTGAGGGCTGGGATATTAAACAAGTTAAATCACTGAAATGTGAAAATAAAAAGAAAAGTAATGAACCTTAGTACATTCATTCCACTTTAAAATGAACAGAGTACTTTAGAGCTGTCAGAGCGGAGCATTTATTCAGTAATAACAGGGAGTCAGGGGAGCCTTGCACTTTGTAACTCATGAAAACTGCATTTTTGACTGTTTTATTTGCACTGGTTCAAAGTCTGCTGCAGATTGTCGATCATGGGCATTGCTGTTATCCCAGTCCTTATGAATCCCACCCGTTCTCCACATGAAAACCGATGGGTTTAGCCGTTTTGTCTCTCTTCTCATTTCCACAAAATCCACTATATTTGCCAATTTACTGTATTTTGAGCTTAAAATCTGAGCCCGTTTTGCTCCAACAGGTGTAAAATCCTTTGGCCCTCTTTTCTGCCGGAGAACCAAGAAAGTACTGTATTTGTGCATTTGTATATTGTAAGAAATATATGTAGTGCTCTTCACAACACTGTGTCAAAGCGCTTCACGGAACAGGTGGTGTATATACATTATATACCTATATATTTTTCTCCCATTTTCCCAGAAAAATATATACGGCAAATAAATTGGTTTTTATTTTCTCTTCGTAGGATTTGAAACTGCACTGGATTTTTAGTCAGGATAGCGGGCAGCACAGAGAGGGCGAGCAAGGAAGCAGACGGTTGAAATGGTCAAGTGGGAAGGGTTCCTTCCTTTCCTCCGGGGCTGACTCGCTTTCCTCCGTATCAGTGATAGTTGCACCCCTGTGACCTCTAGGTTCCTGGGTGAAGGGGTCGATATGAGAGGAGCTTTTCGTTTCACTTTCTTTGCCCTCAGTCTCTCAGCATAGAGCTGCTGGCCGTTCTCAATCGATTGGAAGCACATTTCTATTCTGGAAGTCGGGGTTTTGGGATTATTTTTTTTCCCCCCACACGATCTTTGCCTTCTGAATAATTCCCTTAAGAGGTGCTCTCGCCCTTCGTGCCGCTGCCGGCTCGAGATCCGTCACTCAAGGAGACTCCCGAATCCATGCGTTCAGTAATAAGAACGACGAGGTAATCTATCAAGCACTGTGCTGAGCGTTGGCGTAGATACAGGATGGTCAGATCGGATGCAGTTTCGGCCCCAGGGTCAAGAGGTGGGGAAAAGTCAGGACCATGCTCCTCTAGCATACTTGTTCGCGTTTCGCTTTCCAGACAGGTGACGACTTCGGAAACTTGATGAAGATCAAGCTGAGTGTTTTAAATTGCTAGGCCAGGTGGCAAGTCTTTTTTGGAAACTTAGTTCATTTACCGCAGCCCTTTGGGGGAGGCGTTTCTCACCATTGAGTTTTTTGTTTTTTTTTTAAATGCTTTTCAATATTGTCCCTTAGACCCTCCACGCTTCCTTGGCCCACACTCGTTGACTCGTTATTATTTTTTAATGCTCCTAAATTTGTCTGCTGCTTTCATCAAAAATATTTTTTAAAGCATTTTTCCACTGGAAAAGCAATTTTTAAAATGTCAGCTCCAAAGTGTAATTGGTTTTCAGGGGAAGGGGAGTCGGGAGTGAGTATATATACTTGGTTTAGCAAATATGTCAGAAGTGCCGATACACATATTTGTATTACAGTATCAAGTTACTGGCATTAAAGGCCACACATTTATAATACCGTAGCTGCTATATTTATTTAAACGGAGATGGACAGTTAATGCACTAGGGAATGAGGAGATGAGCAGGAATCATGGCTTAGTGTTAGAAATGGTATCTCTTCTTTCTTCTCTTTTTTAAAATGAAAATTGTTGGGATGAAATAGCAAATGTAACAAAGGGTGCTGCCATTTTAGCCGATATTAACTATCCAGAGATTCTTCCTTTGATTTAAAGACCCGTGAAGACATGCATTTTTGCTGTTGGCCAATTGGGAAAAAAAGGTACCTCATCAGCAGTGGGAGTTTGCAGTATGTTTTCACAAGACTACATGGGTTCTTTTTATTTTTATACTGGCTCTCCTTTAAAGAGAAGTCGCTTGAGATTTTTAAATGTACCTTTGTGAGAATTTTCTTTAAGGCAATACAGGGCATCTCTTTCCCTTTCTGGGAGTTATCTTGGATGTAGTCAGGGAGGCATGCCAGCCAGGGTGGAGAGTTTTACCTGATCGGCTCATCCTCGCTTTCTAGAACGGGGTCATCCCCCCGCCTTCAGAGAAGCTCTCCCAGTTTTCTAAACTAAAAACCTCTTTTCTATCTGTTGTCTCCCGTTTTTGTGAATATTCCGTAGGAGTCCCTGGTCTGCTGACACCCAGAACCGTCTGGTCCACGCTATGGATCAGAATGCCCCTAGGGGAATCAGAGGTGGTTATTATTATTATCATTATTCTTATTGTGGTATTGAAGTGTTTACTGTGTGTCAAGCACTGTCCTAAGCGCTGGCTAGTTAATCAGAGGGGTTCAGAGGAGTGCAGCTTTTCTTGAAAGAGGAAAGGAGAAGGGATGATGGGCCTAGTCATAAAAATCCAGAGGAGCCAGCGTGGAGACCCATATTCCTAGTAACAGAGGAGCCAGGGATTCCCTTTAAGAGCAAATGGGGTCGAAAGGGGTTGGATTTTTATGGTAGTATTCTGACTTGAGGCAAGGCTAGTCGGTCCAATCTGAGAAAGAAAATGAATGAGAATGTTGGTGGGAGTTTTGTGTTAAACCTGGGAATAACGTTTTGCCCACCAGCTAAACTGACAACTCTGCACGGTTGCGTTTTTACTCAGGATTCTAGACCGGTCTTAAACATTTGCTGCAGCAACTCCTTTTTCCACTTCTTTGCTCTGGGCTACTTTGGCGGGAGAGCAGTGAGTTCCTGCTGAACCATTCCAGTTTAAAATGGGTCCCTGTGAGTCATCAGGCAAGCTGTTTCAGGATATCATTGACCCTATGTTCCTTTCCTTTTTTTGGTTGTTTATTTTAATAATAAAAATTATGGTATTTGTTAAGCACTCACTATGTGCCAAGCACTGTTCCAAGCGCTGGGGTAGATACAAGGTCATCAGGTTGGATGCAATCCATGTCCCACATGGGACTCACCGTCTTAATCTCCATTTTACAGATGAGGTGACTGAGGCCCGGAGAAGTGAAGTCATTTGCCCAAGGTCACAGAGCAGACAGGTGGCAGAGCCAGGATTAGAACCCCAGGTCCTTCTGATTCCCAGGCCTGTGCTCTTTCCAGCAGGCCATGCTGCTTTTTGTACTGTCAGCGCAACATACTTTTGGGAAATAGGAATATTTAGACATCAGTTATCTGTTGTGAATGATGCCCCTTTTCTGAACTGTTCTGTTGTTTCCTTGGAGTTCTGAGATTCATAGAATTCCCGAACGTCGGCGGTAGATAGAAGTCTTCCCTTGGATAGAAATCCTTTTTGAGTTCCATGGCTAGGACTTGCCATAAAGCGTGTACATCTTTTGACATTGGGACATAAGCAGAGCACTGTGGGTAACCCTGCAGTTGTCAGGAAACAAGCCTGGAGTGCATCTTTAAAAGCCACAAGCCACAGAATTCAAGGCAAAGTGATTCCTTTTTTAAACTTGTAAATTATCGTCTGGTTCTCTCTTTGGGCCAGTGGCGGATTCCGTCCGTCACTGCCACTGTGGAGTGTTTGCGGCCTCCCCCGACCGACGAAGTTGACGGGCAAAGGAAAACATTTCTTCTGCCTTGCCTTCTGCCTCAAAAAACGGTACTCAGAATTGAAGTTGCTTCTGCTACTCTCAAACATGGAGTGGATCTGTAGTTCAAACCTTCACTCATCAGCAAATTAGCTTGCTTAAATATTTTTTTATATAACCGACCTAGTTAAGGCTTGTGTTAGTTGAAATGATTTCTGCAAGGGAATCTTAGTTCTTAGTTAACTTTACCCGGGCTTGATAGGACCTTAAGATGATTTTTTTTTTGGGGGGGGGGGAGGGTGGTAATGGTGGGGGGCTAGTTAGTAAAGTCTCAAGAATTCTTACCCTGGAAGGTCAAAAAATGGTATTGTGGCAGGAAGGCCAAGCTTGTGGAGTGAGGAGAGCAAGAGAAATCCCCAGAGGAATGGTTTTTGGATCCATCGGTTGTAAACCTCGACTCTCAGACATATTCCCTTTCTAGCTGTGTGCCCCATCCTTTGCGAAAGTACTGTGTGTAATAACCAAATCCTAATTCTGCTAGTTGGAGTAGCTCAGATGTTAGAATTTGGAGGGATTGTAAAAGCTAGCCCTGTCTTTTTTTTTCCCCCCTCTTAAAGCAAGACTGCCCTCAGAAAGTGCCTTTTCAGAAGATGGTGCTGTAGCATTTTATTTTCAGAGTACGCGGCTGAAAATTTGAAGGAAAAATTATGTGACAACGCTAAGAGTCTGACCTTGTCACTTAGGTCCTGTTAAACAGTAGTTTCTCTGAATCAGGCCCGAGGAAAGTTTGGTAGTGGGTGGGGGGGTGGGAGGGGTTGTTCATTTTCTAGTTAGGGGATATTTTGGGGTACGATAACCCAATTCAGTGTGTCAGCTTGCAGTCGCTCAGCTGAGGGGTTTGGCAGAAGTAACTCCTTGCAGTTTTATGTTGTGTCTGGGCCAGTGAGTCCCCATATTTAAGGCTTACAACGATTAAACAGCTGAATGTTTGGGCAGGATCGTGACTTATCGGAGAGCAGGGGCAAGAACCTGAAGGGAAAAATGGCCGGCCGGGAATTGTGCGTCACAGTCTACCTCTTGTCCTTTCGAGCACAGCTGGGCCCTTTCTGGTTCGGACACAGTTGTCTAGCCGTAGCTATTAGTGAAAACTCTTTTCAAGGAAGGCTGCTTAGGCGGGGAGGCAAGGTTGTCCTTCTGACAGCAAACTCCCCCAAATTTTGATTCAGGTGTAGGGAACAGGTGAAACAGACTTTGACATCTCCAGCTCTCAAAATTATTTGGAGCGTGGGTCAGGCACCTCTGAGGCCCTGGCAGAAACCTAGAAGTAGGTGAAGAAGCCTCCTTTCTGTTTCCTTTCTGCGTTGGGGAAACAATGACAGACAAGTGGGGTGTCTATATTTAAAGGTGTGTAATGAGCCAGTTGACCCTTTATGGAAAGGAGCTTGCGAAGTCTGACTTGGCGGAGGGATCTGGTGGGGAGAGAGAGAATACCGTGAATTTAAGTTGACCTTTATCCAGAAGACCTAAAGCAGAAAAGTGATGCTTACATTATGTTTTTTTGGTGTCGCTTATTTTTTTATTTGTTTTGATTGTGGGAAGAAGCCATGTTAGCCCTCCTTGGCTTTGGTGAGCATTCCTCCAGGGTAGATTTGAGTAATAAACCGTGCACCTCAGAAACCTCGTATGCTGCATAACAATAATAATAATTGCAAAAGTTTGGCTTTGATTGCGTAATGGATATGCTTCATATATCTACAAAAATACACATACTTTAAACTTTTTCATTTTTTATGATGGTGTTGTCAATTGTTTTTTAACAAATTTTTTTATTTTGTTAATATATTTATTAGTAATCTGTGTGCAGCTTTTGTATTTAGCTTGGCTGTAGCTTTTTATATATATATATTTTTTTTCAGGTTTTTTCCCCCTTACTTTCTCTTCTCTGTTGCATTAGTCTTACTAACTGTGGTAGAAGAATCCAGAAAACAAAGAATAAGGTGGCAGGAGAAAAACGGCAACTCAATGATAATTCCACAATTTAGAATTTAGATTTAATGTAGACATCTGCCAACACCTTATTCTGCCTTTAAAATTGATTGTAATACTGTAGTTAAAATACTGTAAGCATAAAAGATGACAAGTATGACACATTTATGAAGGTGTTTCCTGGCTCCTCTGCTAGAACTTTTCGGAGCCAGTGGGGTCTATTTAGCTTTGACTTGCCCCTCAAAAAGTAAATTGTATGCTCCACAGTGGGGTCTACAGGCTTCCAATAGTGTAGTGGGTAAAAACCATCAGCACCTTTTTAATTCAAATTCAGTTAACCTAGAATTATCAAATTGGGCATTTAGTTTGTTGATAAGATTTTGTCACTTCTTTAGGCACCTAATTTCTACCTCTCCTCGGAACATAGGTTGGAGAGAGAACAAATGAGAGATCCGGATTATGACCAAATTCCAGTTTCCATATTAGTTATTGATTTAGGAGTGGAGTCCCATTTCTCGCCACCCCCTTCCCCCCCCCCCCCCCCCCCCCGCCCCACAGCTTGCCCAGCTACGGTGTTGAATTCAGAAATTGTAGGGATTCGTTTTCTTGTCTTGTTTCACCGGTTATTGTTCCTCATGAACACACACGAAGCCCAGTACCAGGTAACAAATAGAATGTTGATGTGCTGCCTTTCCATATTTTGATGTTGCTTAGGTTGAATTGTGTTTAAAATACCGGTCTAGTCCAATATCCTTTCTTCTGTCCATATGGCCATCGCCACTTCTGTGTGGCCTTCAGGGCATTTTGCCGTGAGGGTGTTTGCATTTTAGCACAGAACTGTATGAGGGCATCTCTCCATTATTTTGAATTGAATGCACAGGGCAGTTCATGGGCTTCTAGTTCGGGACTCACAGCTTGCTGCAGGTGAAAACCGTCCCGTGGTCTCTTAGCCAGAAGGAGGAAACTGGCACTTTGAGTCGATTTTGCTCTCCTAATTCGTTACCCTGCTCTTAGCGCACCTCCTCTAGCACTTAATCACTCTTCCAGCAGGGATTTGTACAAAAACGCAGTGATTAAATGGCCGATCAAGATCAGGAGTCTGTCATTAAAGTAGGGAACAGATGGCTGGAACGACAGTTCGTCAGAGTAAAGAGCTGTCAGAAGACATGTTACAAGAAGGAAGAAATGGAAATTTGGTGGTGCGTTATTTTGTTGCAAGAAAGAAAAAGGATTCTACTCATCCATAAGTTTGTTGAAATTTTAGGTTTTTGTGCCGTAGACGAATGCAGTTGAATCTTCTTGCTGTCAGTGTCTGTCCGAAAAGTGCATTTTCCACTTCATGGTCATTAGAAAGAAAAACGTCCTTGCTAGTAGTGGAATTTGTGAAGTGATTACTAATATGTTTTAGGCATGGTGCTCAGCTCTAGGGTGAATGTAAGATAATTATGGTATTTGTTAAGCACTTACTATGTGCCAAGCACTCTCCTAAGTGCTGGGGGTAGATACAGGATAATCAGGTCCCACATGGGGCTCACAGTCTAAATAGGAGGAAGAACAGATATTGAATCCTCATTTTGAGATGAGACAGCTGAGGCACAGAGAAGCAAAATGACTTGCCAAGGTCACACAGCAGTTACGTGGTGGAGCCGGGATTAGAACCCAAGTCCTCTGTCTCTTGGGCCCATGCTCTTTCCACGAGGCCATGCTGCTCAGTTCAGACAGACGCAGCCCCTGTCCCACCCGGGGCTCTAATCCCTTCAGATGTTCTGACGATATTTTGAAATGTTTCTTAAAAATAAAAGGAAGGTGGGCCACCTTGTCAGGCACCAGAGTGGAGGGGGTTGCGGGCATAAAGGATAAGGGGAGGTAATGAAATGGGAGAAGGGTGGCCTCAGATTTGCGTGCTTGCATTCGTTGTTTAATATTGACGGCCATGACCACAGCGGGCTCTGCCAGCCTTTGCTGACTGTGCTTTTGTAATGCAATAACAAAGGAGATCCAGTGGAACTGTTTCATTCCGGGGAACTGATCTAGAGGTGATTCTAAAGCTGGGTGCCCAGCCCCTGTGAAACTCAAGTTTTACCTCTTCGACGTTGCTGCCCTCAGTTCCCCAGCTTAAATGCTCCCCTGCGGTTCCCCAGTTCCCTGTGCTGAACGTGGAGGGGAAATCTTGGCAGTTGCTGACAGGTTGAGTTGGAGAGCATAGTCCGTCCTTGCAATCACATTTTTCTCTACCCCTGCTCTTTCCCTCCACCATCCCTCCAGCAGAAAACACTAATCCAAGCCATTCCCAGCCGAAAGAGTGGTATCCTTTGTGTAGAACTGTTGTGGTTGTCGGACAGTGGCGTAGAAAACCCCTCATGTTTTGTCTGGCGATCTTTATGAAGCCAAAAAAAAAAATGACTTGGCAATAGACATCAATCCGGTCAAGAAGAATATTGTGTTAGAGGGAGTTAGTTGCAAAAAGTTCAGTTTGCACATCAACTGGCTCAAATGCTCAGGGAATTCCAAAGGTGGTTATAACGGCAACCGTTTCCAAGTTAAACAAGCGTTCTGGAAGCCGTTGTTATGGGGGGAAAAGCCCCTAATGTGTGGGAAAAATCCTCTAACTTGCATGTGCCTTTTTTCTGATCCTCTAAACAGGACCCGAAAACCCTAAGCCGCTGCCCTCATGATCCATTCAGTGAATTCCCCCAAATCGCAGGGGATGTTTCTGTGGAAAAAAGTAGTAATAATAAAAGCCAACTTCTTAGCCCAGGGTATCTTTAGATGTTTATGAGGAATAAAAATTGAGCTTTTTTTGCAGTTGGTCCATTTCCCCTCCTCCCAGTCCCCATGCCACTGACTTCTCTCTTCCTTTCCAAACCAGAATTAGCTGAATAGCAGGCCGGGCGTTTATGTAGAATTTTGCTTTGGGGGTGGGTAGGTTATCATGGAGGATTTTAAACTAACCACATGTTATTTTCTTAAGCTAGTGTTCACTTTTAACTCTTCTTCAATCCGGGTTCTGTTTGCTTTTGGTTCCCTTTCGGTTCACTCTATTCTGATTGCTTGCCAGAACACTAATACTTCCATGCCACTCTGTGGTCTGTGCAATTACTCTTCAGAAGCTAGATCCAGCATTCCCCCACTTCCCTTACTTCTTCCCTCTCCCTCTTTTCTAAAACAATGATGGGTGGATAGGATGGGGACTAGGCCATGATGGGAATCATTAGAATGTTGTTTGAAGCGCGTGAAGATGGGGGAGCAATGAATCCATGACTTGGTGAAGTGAGAATTTTGGCATGAAAGAGTTCCCTGCTAGACCTTCTTGCTAGCTGCAGGGTAATCACGATGGTGGTGGAAGGAAGATTTTACTGATGCCTAATGTCTGGTGAGTTGTGGTAAAGCGATTATAGGGAAAATTACTCCTAGATGTTGTTTCTTGAAGGTGAAGGTTCACCTCCTCCTATAAGAAGCAGATCCCAATTCTTTAGCTTGAATTAAAATCACCACTTCTTTTGCCACCTCTGACTCCAGTTCGAGCTTTAAGAAAAGCCGTGGACTATGATTCTACAACAGTTTCCTACTCACTGAATTCTCAATAGCCAATTATCACTCATAATGTTCTTTCCTCGTAGATCATGTGAAAATGTGTTCTCTGCTTTCTCTCGTACAGCCGTCTGTTCAACATCTGTTTGTTCGAGGATTTTTTTCACAACGCGGTGTATCTTTATATTTTGCAACAGATGGTGCCCCGGGGCAAGAGGCTGTTAAGGGCTAGCGGTCTGGTCAAATGCAGGATAACAGGGAATACAACCGGTGAATTCTCCCAAGCACTTAGTACAGTGCTCTGCACCCAGTAAGCACTCAATAAATGTCATTGATCGACCGAATAAAGAAAAATGCGGATCGCTTCATGCCTCTGGAGAGACACAGTAATTGAGTTGAAAGTCCCCCAGACTAGGAGTCGAAGATCTGGGTTTGAGTTGTAAGAAGCCAGACTATAGGCTCCCTGTTGTCAGGGAATGTGCCTACCAATTCTGTTGTATTGTACTCTCCCAAGCGCTTTGTACGGCACTCTGCACCCAAACGCTCAAGAACTGGCTGTTAGTTCCCGCTCTGTCCCTAACTCCTCGTGTGACCTCGCTGTGCCTGTTTCCCCCTGTGTGAAATGGAGACAATGATACCTGCCTGTACCTACCTCACGGGGATGTTGTTAGAGAAAATAAAATACCGTGTGTGAGGTGCTCTAGAAATCCAAGGTAATATTCTGGTTTGCGAGTGAGTGATTTGTGGTCCGTTTGGCTTCTGGGTGAAAGTGTCAGATCTAGAAGTAGATGAGTTCCCTATGCCAGTTGGAGAGTCAGCATAGACCATAGCGAGGTAACGTTCGCTTGGAAACATGTCCTTTTCCCCACCCTTCCAGAGTCCCTGTGCCCGAGGCTGAACTCTTCTCTTAATCATCCACAGCAGAACAGCCACAGTTAAAACAACCTCATTTTAGTGGTGCTATGGGCAAATGAAGTTGTACATTTGAGTTTGAATAATGCTATGGAAGCCATTTGATACTAAGAAATCAACAGCCTTTTGGAGACTTCAGGTAACTTGATTTTATTTTATATTTTTTTGACTGAAAGTTGCCACCTGAGTCCGTTCTGGAGTCCCCAGAAATGCTTAACCTCCCTTTTTGTTGAAGATTTTACTTCCTTTAAGGGGAGAGAAAAGAACCCCAAGTTCTCCCTTTGCTTTGAAGAGGAAAGTGTACTTATTTCATCCAGCGAAGCTGAGCTGAGCCTAGCTTTGCCGGGAAGATTCAAAGGATTTCGTTCATTTACTTGTAGAGGTGTTTGCTGCTGCAGTGATGCCATTTCATTCTCCCGTAGCCGCACGTGAAATCACGAGGACTCCGTGGGTCTGGCTAGGTTCCAGATGTGGAGTTCTTTCACCTGGGAGGGTCTCGTCTCTAGAAATGACCACAGAGGCCTACAGTAATATGGCGGGTGGTAAATTTCTAATCGCGGAAGAGGTTTAAAAAAAAAAAAATGGAATTTTGGGTACACAGGGTATAGAGTTATCTGGGTACGTTTTTTAATTTTCATATATATATATATATATATACACACTCACACACTTAACTCCCCTTGGTGCAAGCTTTAGGGGCTTCCCAACGCAGAGTGCCAATGTGGCTGGCCTCGGTGCTTGCAGTGTGGGAGATTAACAGCCAACGGGGAAGAGGGAAGGAGGCTGCGCTTCACTGAAAACAAAACCTGCACGATTTGTATAGATAAGAGCACTGTCTATTTACAGTAAATCAGGTATTCTTTTCAAGACTTTCATTATCATATGTAGCTTTAATGTCTCTCTTCAGTTATGGGCCAATCAGAGTATTACGGTGTCTAGGCGAAGGTTGTTCTCATGGACTAGTGCATTGATGGCTATTACTAGAGGACACTGAATGGCTCATGGGCTTCTGGAAGCAGTGATGTGTGGATGTGTGTATATAGAAATATACTACATGTATAACACTATGTGTATAAAACAAATCTATATAAAGATAATGTGCTGTTCCTTTCCTCAGTGCTTTTTGGAATTCCTTTTGGAATAAAATTTTAAACCGGCCACTCCAGTGGACAAAAGCTTTCTCCGGAGAACATTTATATTTCTCTCCCTTCTGTCTGTCGTCTGTCTCTTCTCTCTCTCCCTCCCTCCCTTTCTCTCTCTCTCTCACACACACACACACACACACTCCATTAGCATCGCTACCTGGTCTCCTCTCTTTCCGTAACTGCTGCTTTTCGAGAGTAACGATGTGTCCTGACCACGAAGGTGGAACCGGCACCTTCTCCAGAGCAGAGCAAATCTGAAACTGTGAGAGGGGGTCACCGCACAAATGTATTGCAGGTAGATGGCAAGTGAATCAATAAAAACAAAAGCCTTTTAACTTTTACTTTTTAACCATCTTGACCGTGTGTGCCTATTTGTATTGCGGATGTGAACTACTATTTTTGGGGGTTGATATCAGTATGTTTTAAAACTGAAATACTAAACAGAAGCAGAGTAGTCTCTTTCTCCATTGTCCTTTTCAGCAAACTGTTCTTGCCAAAATTTTCTACCAGTAACCAAGTTTTAAGCTTTCAGCTCAGGAAAACGATGGGTTGGAAGCTTTCTTCCTTGTTTGTCCTCATCTTCTTTGTCTAGTCACCGGATTTCTGTGTTTGCTTTGAATGAAGAGCCTCCAGTTGGGGATGTTATCAGCATCACTGTTTAGATATTTTTGTGATTTTTGAAGCCCTCATTTTTGAAGCCTCTTTTTTTCATGTTTGCCTGGTTGAATGGCTCCAAAATAAAGGTGACGGGTTGAAGAGAGATTGCGGTCGACGTTGTGCCACAGGATAGGAGGCGATCTCTAAGAGGACTGCCAATCCTCTGCTGGAGGAAATGGGAACTCTCCAGAAATATTTCCAAGCTGTCAAGTGAAAGATAGTATGTTGCCAGGTAATTGGATCCCGGAATGAAGTTGTACCCAAATCATCGCTGGGTTCACAGCACAGGCCGAACACTTGGCAGTCAATGGAAACCATCCCTCGATGCACGAGTCTTGACCCTTCAGGTGTGGATTTCGGGTCACGCGTGAGTGCCGGTTTAATCTCTTGGAGGCTCAGACCGAGCACGGATGAGCAAAAAAAGTCGATTCTGAAATGAAGCCCGCATATGTGTTCAAGGGTCATTAGAATTTGGTAAAGGTTGTATCTTTCAGTTGGATGATGGTGGTGTATGTAAATGTCACAAAGGACCTGTGGTTGAGATTAAAAGTAGAATGTCTGGGGAGGTTGATTTTGTTGTTAAATTAGTCACTTAAAATACTTTCTGTTGAGAATTTGTCATGTAACTCTTTCTGAGCCAAAACTGTCACCAATGTTTCCTGGGACAGATCCACTCCTCTTTTCTGCCATTCTGGATACTGGAAGGATTCTATGTTGTATTTGTTTTTACCCTTTTTAAAAATTTTGTTGGTTTTAGTGTCGCTTTGCTTCAGTTTGAAGTGTAACTTTCACTAATAACTGCAATAAAAAAAAAAAAGCTTTGCTCCAATCTTCAATGGGTTGTTGTAACTAAATCTTTTCACCCTCAGGGTAAAGAGGTACGCATCCTGGGTGCTGTTTGTTTCCAGGGGCGGAGGGGTGGGAGGGCGAGGAAGAGAAGTGAGAGCCTGTGGCTTAATGGGGCTGAGATAAGATTCTTACAGATTATCAGGAGATAGAGGAATTTGAAAAAAGATACTACGGGTTCAAAAAGCGTGGAGACGGATTTGGATTGGGCAGAACTCGAAAATAGTCCCAGAAACCTCAGAAGGAAGAAAACATTTAGCAGAAACCTCCCGAGGATCAGATGGAGCTGCCCAGGGAAAACGGTTCTTAATATTTCATAGGGCAGCCGTAGGAGGAGAGTCCCACACCTGCGACAAGCCCAGACTCATGGACACCCGATCTAAAAGCTTCCTGCGGTGGTTCCACTCATTTCCCTTTGTATGCCCTTAGGAAACAGCCCATTCACACTCGTGAAGTGGTTCCACTCATTTCCTTTTGTATGCCTTTAGGAAACAGCCCATTCCCACTCTGTCCTTTTTTCTTAAGCTCCTTATAGGCAGGGAACGTGTCTACCATCTCTTGTATCGTCCTCTCCCCAGCGCTTAGTACCGTACTCTGCACCCAACTAAATGCTCGGTCAATACCATCGATGATGATGATCATGATACTTCCCCTCCTCTTCTCCGCCTCGACGCTTTCTGGACTCTCGGTGTTAGCTCTTGCTGCCAAAGTCCCAGACGGCAGCTGGTAGTATTTAGTGAGCGCTTACTGTATGCAGAGCACTGTACTAACCGCTGGGGAGACACCCACCCGCAACGAACTTAGGCCCTGGGGGGGGGGAGGGGAGAGACGGACATTAGTATTAATAAAATTGCAGATATGTAGGTAAGTGCCTCGATGCTGGCCTTCTTCCAAAACAGACATGGTTGTCTTGTATCGGCTTTACAGGCGCGGGCCTTATCCCCCAGCTGCAGATTCCCCTCCCGTCGTCGTGTCCTTTCTCCCGTTGCCTCCGTTACCAAGCCGGCCTCCCCGAACCAAACAAGCAGGTCGGCTTCCCATTGGCTTTTGCCAAAGACCGGTTGCCTAGCAACCGTCGGGGCGTGCTTAGCAACCGCCTTGACACAAAGTGAAGGCCCAGGTGAGAACTAGGGGAAGAGGTAAGGGGGAGAGAGAAAGCGGGTCTTGGGGTGAAAAGGCCAGGGAAGGGAGGGGGCAGATCAAGTTTTGAGGGGGTAACCCCATACCCCCATTGTTCTTATCAACACTTCCTCGCCTACCCTTCCCTCCCATCCCCTACCTCTTTCTGGGCACTGGCTTTTTAATCCTGGGTTTAGAGTTCCTTCGAGGGGTCGGCGGCAAGCTCTTTGCTAAGGCGCTGATAATATCTGTTAAGCGCTGTGTGCCAGGCACTGTACTAAAGCACCGGCCTGGACGCAAGCAAATCGGGTTGGGCACGGTCCTTGTTCCACGTGGGGCTCACGGACTCAATCCCCATTTTACAGATGAGGTAAGTGAGGCCAGAGAAGCAAAGTGACTTGCCCAAGGTGTCACAGCAGCAGACAACAGGGAGAGCGGGATTAGAACCCATGATCTCCTGACTCCCAGGCCCGCGCTCTATCCGTTACGCCGAGCTGCTTCTCTAAAGGATCCGTCTCTTGGTCCTGCATCTCGGCCTTCAGCTGCAGCCCTGTTATTCCCAGTCTCTGAGCGGCCCTCGAGGGTGGTTGGTGCAGATTTTCCTATCGTGCATCGTATCGCCAGCGTGTTCAATGTCCGAGTGCACAGAAATCCCTCCCCGGCCCAATCCCTGGGTGTTCTCCCCTTCCCGACTCGATGTCCTTGCCCTCTGTTCTTCTCCCCCAGGGCCTCGCCTCAGTTCGACTAGCCCAGCCTCTATCGGTGGAGCTGACGGTGGGACTCGAGCTGCTGAAAGGGGAGCCCGTGTGACCCTCCATCCGCTCCTGCTCGGCCGCCGCCGTGACCATGTTGAGCGTCAAGCCGGGGCCGCGCTTCACTGTCCCCGATTGGCAGACGAGCAACTTCCTGCTCTCCAGCAATGCGGAGCGCCAGCGGGATGCCGCCTATCAGATCCGCCAGGAGGCCCGGACTCTCCGAAATGAGACCAACAGCCAGGTGAGGAAGGAGAAGGTGGGGAGGGGCAGAAGGTCCAAGAGATGTCCAGAAAAGTAGGTGTGCATGTGAATGTGTATTTCTGTACACCTAGTTTTTAATGATATTGAAGTGCCTGGAACATAGCAAGCACTGTACTTAGCCCTGGGCTTCATACAGGCTAATCAGGTCAGACACAGTCCACATCCCACATGGGGCTCACGGTCTTAATCCCCATTTTATAGTTGAGGGAGCTGAGGCACAGGAAAGTGAAGTGACTTGCCCAAGGTCACACAGCTGACAAGCGACGGAGCCGGGATTAGAACCCAGGTCCTTCTGACTCCCAGGCCCGGTTTCTTTCCACTAGGCCATGCTGGGTTGATGGGGCTGGGGGTGAAAGGGGAAGGGTAGGTGAGGGGATGAATCTGTGAGAGGGAAGAAAGTGAATGGAGGTCTGAATGTGTGTTTTATAGTGCTTGGTGGCGTAGCTGTGGGATCTGTAGAGAAGCAGCGTGGTTCATTGGAAAGAGCCCGGGCTTGGGAGTCAGAGGTCATGGGTTCAAATCCCGGCTCTGCCGCTTGTCAGCTGTGTGACTGTGGGCAAGTCACTTCACTTCTCTGTGCCTCAGTTCCCTCATCTGTAAAATGGGGATGAAGACTGTGAGCCTCACGTGGGACAACCCGCTTACCCTGTATCTACCCCAGCGCTTAGAACAGTGCTCCGCACGTAGTAAGCGCTTAACAAATACCAACATTATTATCTGTATGGATGATTTTGTACCGTGTTTTCAGTTCTAGAAAAAGGAGGGTCTCCAGCCACATGTTTCAGAAAAGTCCATAACCCAGACAAACCAGAGAGAGTGGCACCCCCCAGACAGATCCTGCCTGACAACCCGCATGAGAGGATGGCAGAATGGGCCCGGAACCCGGAGGGGGAGAGTCTCCCCACTTTCATCCCCATAGCATTTATCTATAAATTATAGATTAGAAGTTGTTTCCTTAGAGTAATGTCTGTCTCCCCCTCTAGACTGTAAACTCTCTGCGGGCCGGGAATGTATCTACCGACTCTCTTTCGTCGTACTCTCCCGAGCGCTTGGTATAATGCACCGCACACAATACGTACTCAGGAAATACCACTGACGATGATGATTATTGAGGGCTGGGCTCTCAGCTGGGTGGGTCTGCCTGTTCCAGACCAAATGGGACGAACATGACAACCGGACCCGCCTGGAGGAGCGGATGGAGAGCATCAAACGTTGGAAAGAGGCTCTGGACAAGTGCCTGGCGGAGATTGATGCTGAGATTGATGCTCTGAGCAAGGTATAAAGCTTGGGGGTTGGGGCCGGGGGCGGTTGTGTGTGTTTGTGTGTCTGTCTACCCTGACAAATACTCAGTACCCCCAAATCTTACCGATCCTTAGCCATCTCAGCCCAACCTCAGGACTTGTGTATATTTGTATAGTCTATCGAACGCTCAGTTTTTTTATGTTCACACTGCTTGCGAATACATCTGTGTCCATGGCCTCCATAGAGGTTGAGTTCCTGATGGGCAGAGATGTGAGCCCGGTGTTGGATTGTCTCTATCCAAGCGCTTAGTACAGTGTTCTGCACCTAGTAAGCGCTCAGTGAATACGATTGAATGAATGAATACTATCTTGTGCATCTATTATATTTCTTGGGTGCTCAGACAGTGCACTGCACTCAAAGGTGGTGGGGGAGAGAGGCTCCGAAGCTTCTCTTGTTACCCGAGGACCGTTGGGTGGACCTGGATGCAGAGGGCCAGTGATGGCAGGCTGGGAGCCATTGGCCAGTAACTTCTGTGAGGTGAATCTTCTTCATCTTCCTCTTCTTAGAAAGGTCTGGAGCTGGGAATGTAGACAGGACAGTGGAAGAAAGTTTTTCTTCTCTTTGTTTTTTATGGCATTTAAGCGCTTCCTTTGTGCCAGGGGTAGATACGAGCTAATCAGGTTGGACACAGTCCACGTCCCCACATGGGGCCCACAGTCTGAATCCCCATTTTACAGATGAGGTAACTGAGACACAGAGAAATGAAGTGACTTGCCAAGGTCACAGCAGCCAAGAGGCAGAGCTGGGATTAGAACCCAGATCCCTCTGACTCTCAGGCCCGTGCTCGATCCATTAGGCCATGCAACTTCTCAGAAAGTGACCTTGGGCATCCCTATTGATCACTCTCAGTCTCCTCTTCTCTCCCACAGGTGAAGGAGGCGGCAGAACGGGCCCTGCAGGCCAAAGGCCTGCCCCTGGACGTGGCCATCGAGTGCCTGACTCTGCGGGAGAGTCGGAGGGACATTGACGTAGTCAAGGACTCTGTGGAGGACGAGCTGCATAAGGAGGTGGAATTGATCGACGGGATTAAGAAGACCTTGCAAGGCAGGATTGACGAGGCCTTCGAGCAGCTGTGGTGAGCATGTGCTGGTGTGGGTGTGTGTGTGTTGTTGCGGGGGACCGTGAGTTGTTCATGGACTCTGGATCCCTCCTTGGGGTCCCCTCTCCTCCCCCCCTTCACCTCCAGCCTTCTGCAGGAAGCCCGACAGCAACTCAACTTTGACCACCGAAATAAGATGGAGGCCCTAGAGATCGATCGTGTTTGCCATTCACTCAACGTCAACTCCCCCAATATCTCCCTGAAGGTCAACCCCACCCGGGTGCCCACAGGGTAAGGAACGGCCCTCCGCTGGCGAAGACCTACTCAGTTCTTGGCCCCAAACGTCGTTAGGATGCAGCCACGCGTATGACTGTATGTGTGTGCGTGTATATGTGTGTGTTTGTAACACATACACACACACACCTCCCCTTCTTCCCACGATCCAGATCGACAACGCCGCAGCAGTGGGACGAATTCAGTCAGTACAACAAGGACCGGGCGGAAGCCGAGATAAAGGCGTCGATGGAACTGCGAGAGGCCATCGCCCTGACCATCGCTGGGGTGACCCTTCCCTGCTCTACCCAAGCTGGGCCCTGTTCTTGGGGGCTGGGGGGAGTTGGGGGGAGAGAGACCCTCCCCTCCAGACTACTGCTAAGCTCCATTATCCATATACATGAGCACATACGTGCCGACATGGCTATTCCTTGGTCCATTCTGTGCGTAGGTGTCCCAACTTCCCCACACACGCCCCCCCCCCCCATGAGTTTATGGATAAGCATGATCACTGACTAGAAGCGTGGGCCCCTAGCCATCCCCTCCCACCCCTCCCTGCATCAATCCCCCAACTCCCCTCCCCAATCCAGACCGATAACGAGTTGGAAGCCCAGCGTGTGATGGCTGAATTCGCCTTCCGGAAGAGAATGCGGGAGATGGAGAAAGCCTACGATGAACTCAGATGGCAGGAGAAGAACGTGAGCCGTTCCCCGAAACCCAACTCATCCCTGCCACGCTCCTCCTCCCCATCCACCTGGGTTCCCCAGGAGGATCCAGAGTCCTTTGGGATGCTGCAGGTTGGGTTGTTGCTCCAGGAAACAGGGGATGCCGCCTCTCTGGGTGGAAAAAGAAAGCTGGGGGAAGGAGGAGATGAGAGCCAGAGTAGGGGCAGGGGTTAAGCTGTCGAGACACCCAGATCCCCCAGCAATCTTCAGGTTTTTGCCCTCTTGAGGGCAATTGTAGGCCAAGTTGTGCACAATAAGCAGCTCGTCCTCAGACTGAGGGAAATGCCCCCCCTAATTCTTTGCAGGGGACAGGGTGGAACTGGGGTACGGGCAGTGTCTCTAGGGAGCCCACCTTCACCCCCCGGCAACCAGCCCTGACCGTGTCTGGCCCCCAGATCCTGGAAGAGATCTCAGGCATGGAGGAGGACATCCGCAGGCTGGAGGAGGATCTGCGCAGGAAGATGGACAACCTGAAGCTGGCCCACACGAGACTGGAGACGCGCACCTACCGGCCCAACGTGGACCTCTGCCGGGACCAGGTGCCGTGCCGCGGGAATCGGTCGGGCGATGGAATCCGTGGAGCGCTTACCGTGTGCAGAGCACTGTACTAAGCACTTCGGTGCAGTGGGTAGCCACCATCCCCGCCCTCGAGGAGCTTACCGTCCAGCGGGGGAGACGGACGTGAGAATAAATGACAGGTGTGGGAGGAAGTTCCTCAGAGGGAATAGATATTGCACTCTCCCACCCGCTCAGGGCTCAGCACCCAGTAAGTACTCAATAAATATGATTCACTGAATTGAATGAATGAAGCTGGGGGAAAGGGGTGTCTGTCTCCGATTCCCTCTGCCTCTGGGTCGGCCTTTCCCCCTATCTCCTCCCAAACTGGCACCTCTCTCTCCTTCCCTCTGCCCCCTCTCCCCGGCCTCTAGGTGCAGTACGGCCTGACGGATGAGGTTCACCAGCTGGAGGGAACCGTCGCTGTGCTGAAGCAGAAGCTGGCACAGTCCAAGTGGGTTTCACTCTAGGGCCGGGCAGGGATTCCAAGGGGAAAGGGCAGGTATTCCCTTGGCTGCGGCCCCAGCCTTTGACCCTCGGCTCCAACCCGTCCCCTCGGGCTCTCCTGGGATTCCCAACTGGATGGATTCTCCCATGGGTGGTCCCCATCACCCGCTGACCCTTGCTCCCCTCAGAACCCTGGTGGAGATGGAGACAGAAGTGGGAGAGGGGTGCATCAGGGTGGGGATTGGGGTGGGGACCACATGGGGCAGGGACGGAGGAGGCGCTGGAGCGGGGAGGGGGCAACCCAGTTTCCCCGACCCACCCCCACTCCACCACGCCGCTCTGCCCTCGACCAACAGGGATGCCCTGGATGCCCTGTACAAACACCTGGCCCGAGTGCAGGCCGACATCATCTGCAAGGCCAATTCGCTGCAGCTGGACAACAAGTGCATGGACACCCGCCGGAAGCTGACCGTGCCGGCCGAGAAGTACGTGCCCGAGATGGACACTTTCAACCGAACCACCAACCGCACTCTACCCCCCGTTAAGAGCTACCAGTTGGAGCTGGCTTAACCTAGAAGAAAGAGGGACTGTGGGGGGCTTGTCCCAGAGAGAGAGACAGTGGGGGCCTGAGTCCACATTTGTCTGGGCCCCAGATCAAATAAAATGGTGCTATTGTCTTAGGCCTGGGATTCTCGGCTCTTGCCGAAGCTTAAGGTTGGGGCGGAGCTGGGGTGTGTGAGGTGGGGTGGGGAAGGATTGAAGGCAACCTTCTCGCATGGATCTTAGGGACCTGGAAGGGTAAAAGGATGGTGAGGGCAGGAAGCAGGTTAGTAGACAAGATCGGAGCTTCAGTTTGACTCTCTTTTTCCCGATTTTTTTTGGAAATGGTATTTAAGCCCTCACTGTGTGCCACACACTATACTAGGCGCTGGGGTTCCCCCCCTCCCCAACCTAGACTGTAAGTCCCCTGTGGGCAGGGATTGTCTCTCTCTATTGCTGTATGGTACTTCCCAAGTGCTTAGTACAGTGCTCTGCACACAGTGAACGCTCAAGAAATAGGAATGAATGAATGAAGGCAAGCTAAGAAGCAGCGTGGCTCAGTGGAAAGAGCACGGGCTTTGGAGTCAGAGTTCATGGGTTCGAATCCCGGCTCGGCCACTTGTCAGCTGTGTGACTTTGGGCAAGTCACTTAACTTCTCTGTGCCTCAGTTACCTCATCTGTAAAATGGGGATTAAGACTGTGAGCCCCACGTGGAACAACCTGATTCCCCTGTGTCTACCCCAGCGCTTAGAACAGTGCTCGGCACATAGTAAGCGCTTAACAAATACCAACATTATTATTATTAAGCTAATCAGGTTGGACACAGTCCCTGTCTCACATGGGGCTCACGGTCTTACTTTCCATTTTACGGCTGAAGAAACTGAGTCACAGAGAAATGAAATGACTCGCCCAAAGCCACGCAGCCAATGGCGGAACTGGGACTAGAACCCAGGTCCTTTGGGCACCCAGGCTCACGCACTACCCATCAGGCCACACTGCTTTTTCCTACCTCCCCTCATCCTCTCCGGGTCGAGATCTGCCGGCGCGGATCAGACGACAGATCGATCCAAAAATTGCATTTATTGAGTGCTTACTGTGTGCAGAGCACTGTTCCAAGCACTTGGGAGAGTACAATACAACAGGTGGTAGACACATTCCCTGCCCACAGCGAGCTCACGGTTTAGAAGGAGGGACAGACACCGACATGGACATGGACTGTATCCAACCTGATTAGCTTGGTGTATCTACCCCAGCTCTCTGTACAGAGCGTGGCACATAGTAAGCACTTAACAAATACCATTTTTAAAAAGCAGCTTATCCCCATGGGGACCGAATTTGTTGGCCTGTAATTGGCCTCCGCCCCAATGGGCCACGTAATCGCCCCTTCTTCAAAGCCTTATTGCGGGCACGTCTCCTCCAAGAGGCCTTCCCAGACTCAGCTCCACTTTTCCTCATCTCCCCCTCCCTTCTGCATCCCCTGGACTTGCTCCCTTTGCTCTCTCCCTGCCCCCACAGCCTCACAGCACTGAGGTGTATATCTGTAATTTTATTTATTTATATTGATTCAATCGTATTTATTGAGCGCTTACTGGGTGCAAAGCACTGTACTAAGCGCCTGGGAGAGTGCAGTAGAACAACCGACACATTCCTGTCTGGCTGTAGACTATGAGCTGGTTGCGGGCAGGGAATGTCGCCATTTACTGTATTCTAAAAATAATAAGGATAATGATGGTATTTGTTAAGTGCTTACTATGTGCCAAGCACTGTTCTAAGCGCAGGGGGTAGATACAGAGTAGTCAGGTTGTCCCACGTGGGGCTCTCAGTCTTAATCCCCATTTTACGGATGAGGTAACTGAGGCTCAGAGAAGTTAAACGACTTACCCAGAGTCACACAGCTGACAAGTGGCAGAGACAGGATTCGAACCCACGACTTCTGATTCCCAAGCCTGGGCTCTTTCCACTACACCACGCTGCTTCTCAGCCTGTACTTGTACGTTCGTAATAATTATGATGGTGTTTGTTAAGTGCTTACTATGTGCCAAGCACCGCTGTAAGCGCTGGGGTAGATACAGAGCAGTCAGGTTGTCCCACGTGGGGCTCCCAGTCTTAATCCCCATTTGACAGATGAGGTGAGGCACGGAGAAGTTAAGCGACTTGCCCAAAGTCACACAGCTGACAAGAGGCGGAGTCATTCATTCAATCGTATTTATTGAGCGCTTACTATGTGCAGAGCACTGTACTAAGCGGTTGGAAAGGACAGTTGGGCAACAGATCGAGATCATCCCTGCCCAACAACGGGCTCACAGTCTAAACGGGGGAGACAGACAACAAAACCAGTAGTCTGGCTTCAATATCATCAAGATAAACAGAATCATAGATATGTACACATCATGAACAAAATAGAGAGATTAGAACCCGTGACCTCTGACTCCCAAGCCCGGGTTCTTTCCACTAAGCCAGGCAGTTTGCCAAGCGTACTTTCCCAAGCGCTTAATCCAGTGCTCTGCCCGTAGTAAAGCGCTTAATAAATACGATGGAATGAATTGAAGCAGCGTGGCTCGGTGGAAAGAGCATGGGCTTGGGAGTCAGAGGTCATGGGTTCTAATCCCGGCTCTGCCACCTGTCTGCTTGTGTGACCTTGGGCAAGTCACTTAAGACTTGCCCAGTGGAAAGAGCACGGGCTTGGGAGTCAGAGGTCATGGGTTCAAATCCGGACTCTGCCACTTGTCAGCTGACTGTGGGCAAGTCACTTCACTTCTCTGTGCCTCAGTTAACTCATCTGTAAAGTGGGGATTAACTGTCAGCCTCATGTGGGACAACCTGATTACCCTGTGCGTGGCTCAGTGGAAAGAGCCTGGGCTTGGAAGTCAGAGGTCAGGGGTTCGAATCCTTGCTCTGCCACTTGTCAGCTGTGTGACTTTGGCCAAGTCACTTCACTTCTCTGGGCCTCAGTGACCTCATCTGTCAAATGGGGATGAAGACTGTGAGCCTCACGTGGGACAACCTGATGACCCTGTATCTCCCCCAGCGCTTAGAACAGTGCCCTGCACAGAGTAAGCGCTTCACAAACACCAACATTATTATTAGTATTATTATTATTACAACTACACCCCTTGTTAGCTGTGTGACTTTGGGCCAGTCACTTCACTTCTCTGGGTCTCAGTTCCCTCACCTGCCAAATGGGGATGAAGACTGTGAGTCCCACGAGAGACCACCTGATCACCCTGTGTTCCCCCCGCCCCCCGGCGCTTAGAACAGTGCTTGGCACATAGTAAGCGCTTAAGAAATATCGTCCTCATCACGAGTGAATGAATGAATGACGAATTGGATGAATGAATGGCTGTTGCTGTGGCTCGCTCCCGCTAGGGGGCAGGGCCGAGCGGGAGCTCGGGCTCGCGTCCCCGGGCGCCGCCCCCTCCGAGCCGGCGGGGGGCGCTGTGGGGGCCGCCGGCGCGCCCGGAAGCGGCCGTGAACGACGGTGGGCAAGCGGATGATGGCGGCGGCGGCCGGGGCGGGAACGGCGCGCTCTCTGTCCCGGTTCCGGGGCTGCCTGGCCGGGGCGCTGCTGGGGGACTGCATGGGCGCCGTCTACGAGGCCCAGGACAGCGTCAGCCTGACGTCACTGCTGCGGCATGTGGGGAGCCTGGAGCCCGAGCCCGGCGCGGGGGGGAGCGCGCGGACAGGTAGCGGCAGGGCGGGGCCCCGGAGGGGAGGGGCGCCAGCGCGCGTGCGCACACGGGAGGAGGGAGGGGAGGGGCGCCAGCGCGCGTGCGCACACGGGAGGAGGGCGGGGAGGGGCGCCAGCGCGCGTGCGCAGACGAGAGGTTGGGGGGCGCGAGCGCGCGTGCGCAGACAGGAGGGGCAGGGGCGCGAGCGCGCGTGCGCGCGTGCGCAGACGAGAGGAGGGAGGGGCGCCAGCGCGCGTGCGCAGACGGGAAGGGCCCAGGGAAGGGAGGGGCGCGAGCGCGCGTGCGCAGACGGGAGAGGGGCGGGGCCCCCGCTGCCGCCTCCTCCGCGCCGCCCACCGTCCCGCCCTCTTCTGCCATCCAGAGGCGCTCTACTACACGGACGACACGGCCATGGCCAAGGCGCTGGTGCAGTCCCTGCTGGCCAAAGAAGCCTTCGACGAGGTGGATATGGCCAAGAGGTGAGAGAGGTGGCCTGGGGGCTCAAGCCCAGGCCTGGGAGCCAGAGGACTCGGGTTCTAATCTCGCCTGCCCCCCCTCCATTCGTGCCATCGTGTGTATGGAGCGCGTACTGTGGGCAAAGCACCGTACTCAGCGCTTGGGAGAGCACGATATAACAATAAACAGACATTCTCCCTCCCCACAACGAGCTCACAGTCTAGAGTGGGAGGTGGACATAAATAAATAAATGAGATAGTAATACTTGTTTTGCTTTGGTCTGTGTCTCCCCCGATTAGACTGTAAGCCCGTCCAAGGGCAGGGACTGTATCTGTTACCGATTTGTACATTCCAAGCGCTTAGTACAGTGCTCTGCACATAGTAAGTGCTCAATAAATACTGTTGAATGAATACGATTGATTGAATGAATGAATAATGTTGGTACTTGTTAAACACTATGAGCCAAGCTCTTTTCGCAGCACTGGGGTAGGTTCAAGGTAATCAGGTCGTCCCACTTGGGGCCCACAGTCGTAACCCCCATTTTACAGATGAGGGAACTGAGGCACAGATAGGTCAAGTGACTTGCTCGAAGTCACACAGCTGACATGTGAGGGAGCAGGGATTAATAATAATAATAATGTTGGTATTTGTTAAGCGCTTACAATGTGCCGAGCACTGTTCTAAGCACTGGGGTAGACACAGGGGAATCAGGTTGTCCCACGTGGGGCTCACAGTCTTAATCCCCATTTTTACAGATGAGGGAACTGAGGCACCGAGAAGTTAAGTGACTTGCCCAAAGTCACACAGCTGACAAGTGGTAGAGCCGGGGTTCGAACCCATGACCTCTGACTCCAAAGCCCGTGCTCTTTCCAGTGAGCCACGCTGCTTCTCTAACCCATGACCTCTGGATTAGAACCCATGACCTCTGACTCCCAAGCCCGGACTCTTGCCACTAAGCCACACTGCTTCTTAGAGGTAATAGTAATACATTAGGATATATTATTCCATATATAATATAATGTTGGTATTTGTTAAGCGTTTATTATGTGCAAAGCACTGTTCTAAGCGCTGGGGGGAATACAAAGTGATCAGGTTGTCCCTCATGGGGCTCACAGTCTTCATCCTCATTTTACAGATGAGGTAACTGAGGCCCAGAGAAGTGAAGTGACTTGCCCAAAGTCACACAGCTGACAGTTGGCAGAGCCGGGATGTGAATACTTATTTATAAATAAGTATGACCTTGGGGAAAATCACTTAACTTCTCTGAGCCCGTTTCCTCATCTTCAGGTAGGGATTCAATTCTCGTTCTCCCTCCTACTTGGACTGTGAGCCCCATGTGGGACCTGATCAGTCTTGGGTCTCCCCCAGCGCTTAATACAGTGCTTAGCACATAGTAAGTGCTTATCAAATACCAGAGTTATTCGGTGAGGTCGAGGCTGGGTTGGTCCTGGGGGAGTGGTGGCACTGTTGCCAGGGCGCTGGCTTTGCAGGGCAGTGTCCCCGACAGCAGTGCCGACCGAGAAGTCCTTCACTTTTTCCTCATCTCCCCCTCACCTCCCGCTCCCTTTGCTCTTCTCCCCTCTCTCTGCCCCACAGCACTTATGTGTATATCTGCCATTTTATTTATTTATATTAAGCCTGTTTACTTGTATGGATGTCGGTCTCCCCCACCCTACACTGTGAGCTCGTTGTGGGCAGAGATTGTTTCTCTTTATCGCTGCATTGTACTTTCCAAGCGCTTAGTACCGTCCTCTGCACACAATGAGTGCTCAATAAATGAATGAATGAACGAACAGTCGGCCCTCTTCGTTCCTCCCCTTCCTCCCCTGACTCGTCTACTCTGTTCCAGAGTCCATGTGCCGTCTCCCAGGGGGTCCTCGGGGGGAGTCTCCTGACTAGCAGGACCCTTTTAAAAATTTTTATTGATTTGGAATTTTTAAGCACTCACTAGGTGCCTAGAACTGATCTAAACACTGGAGTAGATTCAGGTTAAACCGAGTCACCTGGGTTCTAATTCCGGCTCTGCCGCCTGTCTGCTGTGGGACCTTAGGCGAGGCGCTTAACTTCTCTAGGCCGCAGTTACCTCATCTGTAAAAGACGGGGGTTCAGAGTGTGAGCCCATGTGGGACGGGGACTGTGTCCAACCTGATTAACTTGTATCTACCCCAGTGCTTAGAACAGTGCTTGGCACCTAGTAAGTGCTTAACAAATACCATAATTATTATGAGGTTGGACCCAGCCCTTGCCCACATGGGGATTTGCAGTCTAAGAAGGAAGGAGAACAGGGATTGAATCCCCATTTTACAGTTGAGGAAACTGCGGTGCAGAGAAGCGAAGCATCTGGCCCCAGGTCTGTCCCAAAGACTGCCGGGCTCGAGAAGGTATCCCACCCTCGTCCCCCTGCCCCGTCCAGGTTCGCCGAGGAGTATCAGAAGGACCCGGATCGGGGTTACGGCGCCGCCGTGGTCACCGTCTTCAAGAAGCTTCTGAGTTCCAAATGCAGAGACGTCTTTGAGCCGGCCCGAGCCCAGTTCAACGGGAAGGGTTCCTACGGCAATGGGGGAGCCATGCGGGTGGCGGGCATCTCCTTGGCCTACGCCAACACGGAGGACATTCAGAAGGTGGGTGTGGGTGAGTGCGTGTAGCTGGGGCCGGGGGAGCTGGCGGGGTTAGCCGTCCCGCTTCTGCCTTCTCCGTGGCCTCGTAACCCGGCGACTGGCTCCCTTTCCCCAGTCACTCTGTGTCTCCTCCTAGTTTGCCCGGCTGTCGGCCCAGCTGACGCATTCCTCCTCGCTGGGCTACAACGGGGCCATCCTGCAGGCCCTGGCCGTGCACCTGGCCCTGCAGGGGGACCAGCCCCGGGAGCTCTTCCTGCGCCAGCTCATCCGCCACATGGAGGAGGTGGAGAGCGACGAGCGGTCCGTGGCAGACGCCAGGGCGTGAGTCACCCCCCGGGGGGCGGGGAGGGACGATGTGATGCCTGCTGCCTGGGAGGCTGGTCAACACCTGAGCTGGGCACCCAAAGGGATGGGCCGGAAGAGCCACCCTCCCTCCCCCCAGCCAACACACACCCGAGGATCTGCATCTCCGAAGTCCACCCAGTCCATTTCCTTCACCCTTCAGGGCCTCGTCGTCCCTCGGGTCTAGACTCCTTCCTTAGGCCCCCAGCCCGGTGCCTACTTTTTGGCTGACCCCTCCCACTGTCATGAGCCAACCCGTCAATCGCCTGTATTTATTCGAGCGCCCACTTACCTGGGTGTGGGAGTTAGGAGGCCTGGATCTAATCGAGGCCCCGCCATTTGCCTGCTGCATGACCTCGAGCAAGTCACTCAGCTTGCCTTCTTGGTGCCTCAGTTTCCTCCTCTGTGAAACAGGGATAAAATTCTCCCATTCTCCCGACTTGGGGGGTCCCATGTGAGAGAAGGGCTGTGACCGCTATACTGCTATTATAGCTACCTCAGTGCTCGGTCCGGTGCCCGGTACACAGTGCTTAACAGATCCCACGGTTAATTATTTATGGGTTTTGTGGAGTGCTTACTGTGTCCTCAGCTATCCCTGTCCTAATCGCTCTCCTAAGCAGTGGTGTAGATAGAGGATGTTCAGGTTGGACACAGTCCCCGTCCCACATGAGTCTCACAGCCTAAGTAGGAGGGAAGAGAAGTTAATAACTCATAACAGTATTATACAATACTTTATACACGTGATCAGTAATATTGCTGTATAACAAAACCGTGCCGTGTAATAACGAGATGTACAGTAGTGATTATTCATAATATTATTACCAGTGGCGGCTGCGGGAGGAAGAAGAAGTCGGGTTACAGATAATGCTGGGGTGAAATAGCTGAATTAGAATATATCAGAGAGAATCAAAGTAAAAGGAATTGAGAAAAAGCTGGCAGAGTGGACAGTGGCATTGAGAGATTCCGATGGGCTTTGATAGACTGCAGGTGAGAGCCCCCTGCGCTTGAGCTCCGCAGTCTTTCTCCTCTTTTCCCCCCCGTCCTCCCACCATGACCTCTAACCCTGGAGGAGGTAAGAAGAATAATAGTAATTATGGTACTTGTTAAATGCTTACTATGTGCCAAGCACTGATCTAATAAGTGAGAGATAAGCTAATCAGGTTGGGCAGAATGGGTCTGTATCCCTCATGGGGCTCACAATCAAAGTAGGAAGGAAGAGAAGTTAATCCCCATTTTACAGATGGGATCACTGAGACATAGAGAAGTGAAGCGACTTGCCCCAGCTCACCCAGCAGGCATGTGGCAGAGCTGGGATTAGAACCCAGGGCCTCTGACTCCCGGGCCCGGACTCCTTCCGCCACGTCACACTGCTTCTCTGTTAGGTGTCCAAACTAGCGCTGATTTCCTTCTCCTCCTTGCCAACTCCAGGCTGGGCATGGAGGAGTTCCCGTATTTGAGCCGGCTGAAGAAAATCAGCGAGTTCCTGGAGCAGAACTCGGTGACCAAGGAGGACGTGGTGTCGGAGCTGGGTAGGCTACTTTCTCCTCGGGCTCCCCGGGGGAGGCGGGGGCCGGGGAGAGGAGGAAATACCCTTCCTTGGGCTGCGTCCCTGCCTTGTTACTCCCCTGAGTAGGCTCGAGCCCCGGAGGGGGCTCAGTCAGACGTCTCAGAAGCTGGGCCTCGACATCCTCGGCGGGTGGAGGAGACGGAAGGGAGGGAGGAAAGGCGGATCCAGGTAGAGTAAGGGAGGGAGACGAGGAGAAAGCCCGGGCGACTAGAGCCGATCCCGTGAAGAACGTGGCGGGCGGCAGGCTTGGAGTGGAGCCGAATGGGCACCGGGTGTGAGAGCGGAGGAAGGAAGCTGAGCCCCTACGCCCTGGCCGCGTCCCCAGAACCACGATGGCTCTGCGCCTTTCCTCAGGGATTTCAGCCTGGCAGATAAGGACGGGGACTTCAGCAGTCCGCAAGGTGGACCACAGATGAGTTGCCTTTGGCTTTTGCCTCGGGGCCAAGCAGTCCCGGCGGCTCCAGGGCCGTGGGTCGGGCCCCGTCGCTCGGCTCCGCGCTGCGTATTTAGTTTCGTCATCCTCAGTCGACGGTGTGTACTGAGCGCTTGCCGTGTGCAGAGCACCGTACTAAGCGCTCGGGAGAGGCCTCCCCAGTAGAGCTCCTAGACACGTTCCGTTGGAGCGAGTGACCGGAGGCTACCGGGGAAGGGGTGGGGGCGACCCGAAAGGGCTCCCCGGGGATCTCTGAGGCGGGGTTTTCCGGCAGGGAACGGCATCGCGGCCTTCGAGTCGGTCCCCACGGCCATCTACTCCTTCCTGCGCTGCATGGAGCCCGACCCCGAGATCCCCGCCGCCTACAACGCCCTGCAGAGGACGCTCATTTACTCCATCTCGCTGGGCGGGGACACGGACACCATCGCCACCATGGCCGGGGCCATCGCCGGCGCCTACTACGGGATGGAGCAGGTGACGGAGAGCTGGCAGCAGAGCTGCGAGGGCTTCCAGGAGACGGACGTGCTGGCCCGCAGCCTGCACAGCCTCTTCTGCCGGCCGCTCTGAGGGAGGCCCCCCCCCCAACCTCGGGCCCGACCGGCCCCGCTCGCCAGCTGGCACCGCTGCTTCCGGCGGCGGCGGCGGCGGCTCTCGAGGGTGGCGGGCCCGAGCCGGGCCGTGAACTCTCAGCCCTCTCCCGCCTCACCGTCCGCCCTCCCCCGTGGGTGGCTGCGCTGGAAGATGAGCCGGGGGGAGAGGGGGACCGAGCTCTTTCCGTTGGCCTGTGCCAGAGGCTGGAGGAAGGTCGTGGCGGGCCTACCGCCCTTTTCCTCCCCCCTCCCCGGCCCCCGGACTGGCTGGGATGTCGTCCAGCTAACGCGGGCACCCCGGAACTCACTCCGGACAGGAGATGGGGGTGAGCGGAGCCGGGACACGTTTGCATCTGGGGAAAGAGTTGGATTTGATAGTAAAAATAGCATTTGTCAAGCACTCACTGGGTACGTGGCCCTGTGCTAAGCACTGGGAAAGTTCATCGCAAGCAACTGATTCATTCTCTGCCCACAGGGAGCTTTTAAAGAAGCAAAGCCCTCCCGCTCTTTTTTTTTTTTTTTTAAACAGTCGGGAGGGAGAAGGGTGGGCGGTTCTTAAAAGAACAGTGGGATATTTGGACTTCCCTCTGGTCTCGGGGGATCTACTCTCCGCAAGAAACAGAACTCCGCTTCCCACCCCTCTGAAATTCCCCCAGCCCCAGTGCTCAGAGGAAGTCCCCGTGTGGCCCCGCTCCTGCTGTGGGCTCCAGGGGGGCTGGTGGCACCACCATGGCGGGTGGGTATCGGCACCCGCACCGGGGGGGCAGGTCGTCTTAAACCGGTTTATAATATCCAGGCGGCACAGCCCTGAAATAAACAGGCGACTGCGAGCCCCTCTGTCCTTGCGCCGTTGTCTCGTTCTTTCTCCTGCGGGGTACCTTGGCAGGTCAGACCCGGCCCGGCGGAGGAAGGGTCCGGTACGTCTCTGGTCCGGACGGGGTGAAGATTTCACCCGGTGTCGCTGGCCGCGCCGATGCGTGACCCTCCCCGGCCGGCCGTTCTCCGCGGCTCTGACGGCTTCCCTGCCTAGGCCGATCCCGGCCCGAGCCGCTCACCAGACCTGGGCATCTCGACGTGGGGCAGAAGCAGTGTGGCCTAGAGGAAAGAAAGAGCACGGGCCTGAAAGTCGGAGGACCTGGATTGTAATGCTGCCTCCGCCACTTACCTGCTGTGTGACCTTGGGTAAGTCACCGCACATCTCGCTGCCTCAGTTCCCGTATTTGCAAAATGGGGCTTCAGTAGCTGTGCTCCCTCCTAACTAGACTGTGAGCCCCATGTGGGACCTGATGATCTACCCCAGGACTTAGTGCGGTGCTTGGCACAGAGTAAGCACATTAACAGATGCCTCAGTTAGTATTCCCAAACCAGACACCAAAGTCAAACAGGCAGTTGAAAAGGGATCAGATCTCAACGCCCCCCTGCGCCTGGGCGCTATCTGCCTAGCTCAGTGTTTTGGCTCAAGAAAGACCTACCAAATGGAAATCCTCAGAGACAGTGTCTTTGAGAACCCTCTTCCTTCATGCCATTGGCTCCACCAGTGGAAGTCGACTCTTTTGTTGAAATCCCAGAAGGGAGGTGGGAAGGAGACATTGAGCAGTCTTCTTGCTCGATCTTTTGGGGGTTGGGAAAGGACCTCCTGGCAGCTGCTGCCTCTCTCCATCCCTCCAGCGCACAGAGAGGACAAGTAAGAGCAGCAGTATTAAACACGTACTACGTGCCAAATGCTAGGATAGATAGAAGGCGATCGGGTCGGACTCATCCCTGCCCCGCCTCGGGGCTCACGAACGATCTTATCCCCATTTTTCAGGTGAGGAAACTGAGGCCCAGAGCGGTTACGCGACTTGCCCCGGGTCTCACCGTCAGCCAGTGGCGGGCCCGGCCCTCGTGACACCCAGTTGTCTGCTCTTTCCCCTAGAACCCCCGTTCAGACTGTGAGCCTGTTGTTGGGCAGGGATTGTCTCTGTTGCCCAATTGTACACTCCAAGCGCTTAGTCCAGTGCTCTGCACATAGTAAGTGCTCAATAAATCCTACTGAATGAATGAACGAATGAACAGACCGTCTCCCTAGGTTGTGATGCTCGAGTTCAGCTCCGACAGCCAGGTTCTGTTTGACAAAATAGGTTTTATTGATGTGTCAATACAATCAAGTACTGTGGTTTTAATTCTGAAAAGCTCATTTTCTGATCACAAACAAGGCCATTTTTATCCCATTCCCTCTGACAGAGTGCATGTAATAGGCGCTTGCCAAACGGAAACCCTCTATAGATCAGGTTAGAAATGAACATACTAGAGGCAAACAATTAACAATTTAAAAAAAACACCCCATAAGTAAGAATTTGAATATAAAAAAATGCAAACGGTAACGCAGTCTTCATCGTTTAAAAACCGACACGTACCGTATCAGATCCAGCCTGCTGGGGATGACCGAAACCAAAAATCTCACATGCCTTGACACGAGAACCCTTCCACGGGCAAATGTCACTTCCTAGATACCTGGGAAACGAAACTTCCAAGGCAAACCAACCTCCGGCTGAGAAGTCGGACTACTGACTCCCTTCCCGCACAGCGCGTCACCTCTCCGCCCACCTCCAGGAGCGTGTGTGAACGCTGCCTGTCATTCCACGGGGGTCGGGGGGGATCCAGACTGTGGAAAAACACGGAATGGGGGCTCGGGGCCTTGGGAGTGCGCTCGGAGCCAAAGCCGAAAGGCGCAATACGGTGTCTACCGTGACTTTGGACGGCTGGCTCGTTCGGCCGAGGTCGTGGGGCCGGGGCGACCCAGACAGGCGAAATCCCCTGATAATCCAAACAGCCCCTTTGAGCCCACGGTCAGAGCAAGGTGGTCCGACAGGAGTTTCGTCTCCTTTCATTTCTCGCCCCCGCTGGTGGAGGCACCGAGGAGCCCAAGACCAGAAGCTGGAGAAGGAGGAGCAAGCCAGAGGCCCAGAGAGTCAGCCCTGAATAGAGGTTGACCACGCTCCGGCCGGGACCCGTCGGGGACGAGGATCAAAAGCCTTTAAGAAAGGCGGGATGAGGTTAGGAGTTCTAAATGCAGTTACTTGGCGTGGCTGCCGGGACACGGGATTTGAAGAACAGACTTGGACTTCCAGGCTGCGGAGTATTTCCTGTTGTGAGATGATGAAAAAAACAAACCCATCTTCTCCCATCCCCCTCGGTACTTGACGGGCCGAGGCACCGGCCTCCCTGACCCCAACTCCCCCGCGTTCAGACCCCAAGGAGTCCGCCCCTTCTGCTTCTCGGTAGCCCCCCGGGGGCTTTTTCCATCCGAAATGCCGGCGGATGTTGATCTGTTTCTCTCCAACCTCTCGATCTTTATTCTTCTGACCTCCCCCCCCCCGGCGACGAACACCAAACTGAAAACGATCTACCGATTCTCACTTCAGGCTCCGCTCTTTGGAAACAGGAAACGGAGTTGGGATCCAATAAATACCAGACGTGGGATTGGAGCGAGCCTTTGCTGCTCTGTCTTTGTTCCAGAATTTCTCCACACCAAGCTGACGTCCCACCAGAGGGCTGTGGGAGTTGGGGGGCTGACACGCGTCCCTCTTTCACACCACATCTGGTAATTTGGGGGTGGGGGACCTCCGGGAGGGGGCTCCACCAAAGAAATGCCCTGCCCCACCAAGAGCAAGGAGGATGACTCCTCTCTCCCCGGGGTTCCTTCTCGGCCAGACGTGACTCAGAGGCGAAATTCATGCCAGCATCTGAAAAGGTGGATTGTTTTCTTTAAGAGAGGGAACGTCCCGGTGGGGTTTGGATCATTCTTTCCTGCCCAGGCCGAATTCAAATCACCCCGGCGTCATCCGGGTCAGAGCACGGACAGGCTCGGGGCGTCAGTCGATGAGAGTGGATGATGGTGATGGTGACGACGACAGCACGTGTGGAGGGGAGGGGGCTTGGAAGGGGGAGGCAGCTTCACCCGGCTCCAAGGCCGCAAACCCCCCCCAGCCCCATAGCGGCCAGTGGACGAGCAAACCCAGAGCCACCGGCCCTAAGCGGGTCGGTGACATCTCAAGCGTCGTCGCGTCGGAAACTGCTAACGACGGGACCCGGGGCGGGCCGATTCCTCCCCCCGGTCCCAGAAAACTGCCCTTAGAGAGGCGCCCCCCAAAAGATCCACATGGCACTCGACTTGTACAGAAACGCTGCGGAGAAGAAGGTCGCGTAGCGCCTGTGGACACGGGGAGTTGCGACTGAACGTGATCGGGAAGGCGCCCTCCTTTTCCTCCTTCCCTCCCGAGACGTCTAACATAACACGTCCGGGAACGGTTTAGACGTCAGAAACGAGGAGGAGAGGGAACGCATCGCGCTTGGAGAGGAGGAGGAGGAGCAGAAGGACGAGGGACGAGGCGGAGGAGGAAGGAGGACACGAGGGTCGATCTCTCTTCGCAGAAACGCTCTTCCCGGCCCGGCGTCCGAGCGTCGTCTGTGGTTCTCTCTTTCCTCCTTCCTCTTCTCCTCCCGCGGTCGGAACGGAGTCGATGGCCACATCGTAATGACGATCGCGATAAAAATATCCGGAAGAAAAGAAGGCGGTCGAGGGGGGGGTCAGGGCGGCGGGGAGGAGCCCGGGAAGAGGGGCTCCCTTCCCCACCCGCCCCGTCCTCCGAGCGTCGTCCGTCGGTTTTGTGGCCTCGGCTCCCTCTCCTCCCGCCGAGGGAGCGGAGCGAACGGCCAACCGGGACCGCGGGAAGAAAAGAAGGGGGTGGCGGGGCGAGGAGGGGGAGGCGGGCCTGGGTCAGGCGCGGCGGAGGAGGAAGCCGGAGAAGGAGGAGTGGACGGAGAGCCCGTCGGGGCGGTGGGCGGGCACCTGCAGCCACACCCGGTCCCGCTCCCGGAGCCGCAGCACGGCGCCGCCCGAGGCCTGGTCGGCGTAGCCCCCCTGCAGGGGCCCGGGCCCGTCCCCTTCTTCCCCTCCTTCTTCTTCCCCTTCTTCTTCTTCTTCTTCTTCTTCCCCTTCTTCTTCTTCTTCTTCTTCTTCCCCTTCTTCTTCTTCTCCTCCCCCTTCTTCTTTCCCTTCCCTTCCCGCTCCCGCTCCCGGCCGGCCGGCAGGTGGTTCTTGTAGAGGGACACCCGGCCCCCGCCCTCCTCCACGTGCACGTGGTAGGCGAAGTAGTAGACGCCCGCCACGGGGCAGGTGAAGACGCCGGTGTCCGGGTCGTAGCCGCCGCGCCCGTTGTACAGCGTGCGGTCGAAGCGCACCGGCCGCCCCGAGCCCGGGAAGGGGCCGGAGACGACGGCCGTGAAGGCCGGGGCCGCCGGGGCCGGGGCCGCCGGGGCCGGGGCCGCCGACGCCTCCTCCGCGCCGCCCTCCGCCGCCGGGCCCGGGGCACCGCACGGCCCGGGGGCGCCGGGGAGCCCCAGGGGGCCGGGGGGCCCGTCCAGGGGGGCGCCCGGACGTCCCCAGGGGCCCCCGTCCCCCGGCCGGCCGGCCGGGCCCGGGGGGCCCAGAGCCCCGGGGGGGCCCCGCCGCCCCGGACGCCCCGAGGAGCCCCGCCGCCCCGGGCGCCCCGCACCCCCGCCCGCCCCCCCGGGGCCCGGCGCCCCCGCCGCCCCCCCCGCCCCGCGCCGCCCCCCGCCCCCCGGCCCCCCGGGCCCCGCACGCCCCCGCCGGCCCCCGCCGCCCCACCGGGCCCGGAGCGCCCCCGGGCCCCGGAGCCCCCGACCGCCCCTCCGGACCCCCGGGCCCGCGCCCCCCGGGAGCCCCGGCCGCCCCGCCGCCCCCGCCGGCCCCCGCTCCCCCGGACGCCCCCGGCGCCCCAAGGGCCCCCGGGCCCCCGCCGCCCCCCGAGCCCCCGCCGCCCCCGCCGGCCCCGGAGCCCCCGCCCCCCAACGGCCCGGAGCCCCCCGCGGCCCCGGAGCCCCCCGCGCCCCCGCCGCCCCCGCCGCCCCCGCCCCCGGAGCCCCCAAAGCCCCCCGCGGCCCCGCCGGCCCCGGAGCCCCCCTTGCCCCCGGACGCCCCGCGCCCCGCGCCCCCGCCCAGCCCGGAGCCCCCGGACGCCCCGCCGCCCCCGCCGCGCCCCGCCGCCCCCGCGTCCCCGGGGCCCCACCGGCCCCACAGCCCCCGCCTCCCCCGCCGCGCCCGCCCCCGCCGGGCCCCGGGGCCCCGGGCCCCCCGCCGCGCCCCCCGCGCCCGCCTCGCCCCCGCGCCCCGCCGCCCCGCCGCCCCCCGCGGGCCCCGCGCGCCCGCAGAGCCCGGGAGCCCCCACAGCCACGGGCCCGGGGGGCCAAGGGGGCCCGGGGGACCGGCCGAGCCCGGGGGGCCCGGCCCGGCCTCGCCCGGGGGGCCCGGGGGGCCCGGGGCGCCCCGCCACCCCGCCGGCCCCACCGGCTCCACCGGCCCCCGAGGCCCCCAGGGCCCCCGAGGCCCCCAGGGCCCAGACGCATCTGCCCGGCGACCGACCGGACGCCACGGGGGGGAGGGGGGGGGGGCGGGACGGACACAGAGACACACACAGAGACACACAGAGAGAGAGAGACAGAGGGACACAGGTTGGCCGTGCCAGCCTCCGGGCCAAACCGCCCCTCCCCGATGCCACCCGCGGCCTCTCCCCGCGCCCAGACCCCCAAACCCTGCTGACGGACCCACCTGTCATTTCATTTCCCCCGTGCCCTTCCCCTCTCCCAACCCCGAAGCCCTTCTCACGTACCCACCTGTCATTGCATTGTCCCCTTTACTCTTCCCCTCTCCCAACCCCTAAGCCCTTCGTAGGTACTTACCTGTCATCTCATTCCCCCCCCCCCCCCCCCCGCCTTTGGTCTTCCCCGTTCCCAGACCCAAAATCCTTCTTCTGTACCTACCTGTCGATTCCTTTCCCTCTTTGCTCTTCCCCCTTCTCACACCCAAAGTCCTTCTTATGTACCGTTTTATCATTTCATTCCCCCCCTCCCGACTCCCACCGTGCTCTTCCCCTCTCCCAACCCCGAAGCCCTTCTCACGTACCCACCTGTCATTTCATTGCCTCTTTTACTCTTCCCTTCTCCCAACCCCAAAGCCCTTCTTCCGTATCTACCTGTCATTTCATTTCCCCCCTTTGCTCTTCCCCCTTCCCAACCCCAAAGCCCTTCTTCTGTACCCACCTGTCAGTTGATTTCCCTCTTTGCTCTTCCCCCTTCTCACACCCAAAGTCCTTCTTATGTACCGACCTTCATTTGATTTCCACCCCCGTGCTCTTCCCCCTTCCCGGACCCAAAGCCCTTCTCATGTACCTACCTGCATTTTATTTCCCCCTTTGCTCTTCCCTCCCTTCCCAGCCCCAGAGCACTCGTGCACCTACCTGTCATTTGATTCTTCCCTCCCTTCCCAGTCCCAAAACACTGGTCTACCTATCTGTCATTTGACTTTTCCCTTTGCTCTCCCGCCGGCCCCGGTTCCCAGCCCCAGAGCACTCATGTACCTAGCTGTCATTCGATTTCTCCCTCGTCTCTTCTCCTCTTCCAGGCCCCAAAGCCCGTAGGCACCTATCTGCCGTTTAATTTATCTGTACCGGGCTCTGTCTCCCCGATTCTAGACTGTGAGTTCGTTGTGGGCGGGGAATGTCACCGTTTATTATTGTGCTCTCCCGAGCGCTCAGTACAGTGCTCTGCACACAGTAAGCACGATCGAATGAACGAATGGAGGGATTCCCCCAGCTCTGATGGGAGGGGGCTTGGGGCAGGCCGTTTTCCTCCATCCTTTCGCCTCTCAATCCTTTCACCTCTCAACCCCGGCGGGGGCGTTTGGGGGATTCGCTCCCCATCCCCAACCCCCACCCCCACCCCGCCTATACCGCAGCTCCCATCTGGGGCCGGACAGCCCCGTGCCTGCCCCGGGGGCCTGGTCTACCGGGGGGGGGGGGGGGAACGGGGCGGCCGGGAACATGCGGGCCCCCCTCGGCCCAACGGGGGAAAAAACTTCTTCCCGGGAAAATGGTTTCAACGTGTTTGAGGCCCGGGGCTCCGATGGGCAAAGAATGAGCTTTTCTAGGTCACTGTAGATGGAATCAGACCTGGAGGGTGGAGGGGAAACAGGGACAGCGACAGAGAGAGAAAGAGAGACAGAAGAGAGAGAGAGCAGTCCCCTCTTCAAAGCCCTACTGAGAGCTCACCTCCTCCGGGAGGCCTTCCGGGACTGAGCCCCCCTCTCCTCTGCCCCCCCTCCCCATCGCCCTTCCTCCCTCCCTCTGCTCTACCCCCTTCCCCGCCCCACAGCACTTGTGCATATGCGTATATTTTATTACTCTATTTGATTAATGATGTGTATATATCCATAACTCTATTTTTGAAGCTACTGATGTCCGTCTACTTCTTTTGTTGCGTTGTCTGTCTCCCCCTTCTAGGCTGTGAGTCCGTTGTTGGGTCGGGATTGTCTCTATCTCTTGCCGAAATGTACTTTCCCAGCGCTTAGTAGAGTGCTCCGCACACGGGAAGCGCTCAATACATACGACTGAATTGAGTGAGTGAATGAGTGAGACGGGGACACCGGGTGAGAGGCAGGGACCCAAAGAGAGAGAGGGAGACATAAAGGAAAAGGGGAGCGGGGAGAAAAGGTGTGGGTGTGTTGTGTGGGTGTGGGTGTGTTGTGTGTGTGTGTGTGTGTATGGGGGTGGGCGGGGTGCGTTGGGGGGGGTCCCTAGGCTGCACTGCACGGGATGGGCGCTCGGCCCGCGCTCTGCGTGGTTCTCCATCCCCATCACCTGAACCATTAGCCATCCCCATCCCCTGGTCGCCTTGGTCGCCACCCCTGGGTCCAAGAGGGCGAGGGGACCAGGAGTCTGGCTCTCAGCTAGCCACATCTGCCCAGAGGCAGGGGAATAGGGTGAGGGGCGGGGCCGGGCCAGGGAGGAGGAAGGAAGGGAGGGAGACCTGTCCAGTCCAGCCAGCGGTGAAATAGATGAGACGGCGGAACGGTGAGTGGGTTGGCTTTAGAGGAGTGAAATGTGCGGGCTGGGTTGTAGGAGAAAAGTCAGGGAGGTAAGGTAGGAGGGAGAGAGACGATTGAGGGCTTTAAAGCCAATCTCCCCCCTGGAGCCCCAGCCTGGGCTTCCCCGGGCCCACCTGGGCCCGCCGGGCTGCAGGCAGAGCCCCCCGGAGCCAGCAGTCCTGCTGGAGGGCCACCCCCGTCTCCCCAACCTAACCTCCAACCACGCGGGACAGAGCGGGGCAGCAGGCTATTCTTCAATCAACTCCTGAGATGGGGCAGAAAGGGGGCTGGGGGCCGGGGGCTGGGCCCACCCTGCCGTGGCACCACCCAGATGGACGAGCTTTGGCTCTGGGCAGGTGGAGATGGAGAGTGGCATCCCCGCTCTGGAGCCCCGGGAGGAGCCAGGTGCCTTTCCTGTGCCTGATCCCCGCCCGCCCCCCTATACACACACCCCGGCAGTGAGTCCAGGGGACCAGTCTCGGGAATTGCACCCAACTGGAGGCCCTTGAATGCGGACGGTGCTCTCACCAACCGAGAGCTGTCCGATCAGGGTTTCAGTGGAGTGGGATTGGACAAATGGGGGACCCTAAACCCCCAACCATCCGCTCTCCATCTCCCAGATTCTCGAGGGTCCTTTATCCACTGAGGCAAAATGAATTTGAACACCCCCCCCCCCATCCTCCAAACTCAATAAAGGGGGAGTTCCTGCCTGCTCCTATCCAATGGACACATTCACATACTCGCCCATAGCCCAGCCTCTTCCCTCCTCTGATGAGCAAATACATTGAGGAGGAATGGCGGGGTGTGTAGGGGGTGTGGGGGTGTGAGTGGCGGGGGAGTCACCTCTCTACCCCGAGTCTCTGCTTGAGGGAGGAGAGAATTGGGGGTCTCCGTGGAGCTGATATGGTCCCGGGTTCCTCACCTCTCACAGAACCCCGTCCCCTATTAGCTCTGCTCTACTGGAGCTCCCCAGCTAATCAGAGTGATGAAATGTCCCTTCTCTGCCCTACCTATTGGCCACAGTCCGGTTTGCCTGTAAGCTCAACGTGGGCAGGGAATGTGTCAGTTATATTGTTATACGGAACTCTCCCAGGTGCTTAGTACAGTGCTGGGCACAGAGTAAGCGCTCAATAAATACGATTTCCTGACTGACTATCTGCACGCCCCTATTACTGAGGAGATGAGGATCAGCGTATAATGGCTCTTACCTAAATATTGCCCTTTCCCTTCCCGAAACGGTGGTCCCACTGGCCCCTTGACCACGGGCTGTATGTATTGCACTTGGGCGTAGCCGCCCCCACCGGCCCCTCCTGCAGCGGCCGGGTGGACCCCGGCCACCAGCAGCAGCAGCAGCAGCAGCAGAAGTGGAGTAGCCGCCTCAGGAAGCATCCCAGCGCTGGAGTGGCTCCGTGCTCTGTGGAGGGGAGAGAATCACGAGATCAGCAGGAGTGAATGGACCTTAATTAGCATTTTCGCCTCTTTTTTTGCGTTCAACTACTATAAAACACACATCAATCCCTCATCTGATCGTAGTATTTCCATTCTTCATCTCCCTCTTCCCTCTTTGCCCAACCCCTGCTCCTCTTCCCACAGTGCCATTTCCTCTTCCTAAATTCCCAGGCCCTGCCCTATCCCCTATTCCCGCTCTTCCAATCTCACCCCTTGACAGGTGGTCACTCATTCATTCATTCGTTCGTTCATTCAGTAGTATTCGTTAAGCGCTTACTATGTGCAGAGCACTGTACTAAGCGCTTGGGAATGTACAATTCGGCAACAGTTAGAGACCATCCCTGCCCGATACGGGCTCACAGTCTAAAAGGGGGAGACAGCAAAGCAAAAGAGAACAAAACAACATCATCAAGATAGATAGAATCATGGAGATACGCACCATTAACAAAATAAATAGGGTAATAAATAATATATACAAATATGCACAGTGCTGAGGGGAGGGGAAGGGGGAAGAGCAGAGGGCGGGAGAGGGGGGGAATGGGAAGGGGAGGAGGAGCAGAGGAAAAGGGGCGGCTCAGTCTGGGAAGGCCTCCTGGAGGAGGTGAGCTCTCAGTAGGACTTTGAAGAGTGGAAGAGAGTTATTTGGCGGATGTGAGGAGGGAGGGCATTCCAGGACAGCGGGAGGACGTGGGCCAGGGGTCGACGACGGGATAGGCGCGAAAAGGGGGACGGCGAGGAGGCGAGCGGTGGCAGAGGAGCGGAGTGTACGGGGTGGGCAGTAGAAACAGAGAAGAGAGCTGAGGTAGGAGGGAGCAAGGTGATGGAGAGCTCTGAAGCCAAGAGTGAGGAGTTTTTGCTTCGTGCGAAGGTTGACAAGGCAACCGCTGGAGGTTTTTGAGGAGGGGAGTGACACGCCCAGAACGTTTCTGTAGGAAGATGATCCGGACAGCGGAATGAAGAATAGACTGGAGCGGGGAGAGACAGGGGGAAGGGAGATGGGAGAGGAGGCTGACGCAGTAATCCAGTGGGGATATTATGAGAGCTCGTACCAGCCCCGTAGCAGTTTGGATGGAGAAAAGGGCGGATCTTGGCGATATTGTGAAGGCGAGACCGACAGGTGTTGGTGACGGATTGAATGTGTGGGGTGAATGAGACCCGGCTTTTCCCCGCGAGTGGCCTGCCAGCAGCCTCTGTCCGCTGTCATTCGTTCGTTCATTCATTCAATGGTATTTATTGAGGGCTTACTGTGTGCAGACAACTATACTAAGCGCTTGGAGAGTACGGTTCGGCAACAGACAGAGACAGTCCCTACCCAACAAAGGGCTCACAGTCTAGAAGGGGGAAACAAGTAGGCAGGCACTGTTCTAAGCGCTGGGGTAGATACAGGGCAATCAGGCTGTCCCACGTGGAGCTCAGAGTCTTCATCCCCATTTTACAGACAGGTCACTGAGGCACAGAGAATAATAATAATAATGGTATCGGTTAAACGCTTACTATGTGCAAAGTACTGTTCTAAGCGCTGGGGAGGATACAAGGTGATTAGGTTGTCCCAGGGGGGCTCACAGTCTTTATCCCCATTTACCGATGAGGGAACTGAGGCACAGAGAAGCAAAGTGACTCACCCAAAGTCATACAGCTGACAAGTGGCGGAGCCGGGATTAGAACCCATGACCTCTGACTCCCAAGCCTGGGCTCTTGCCACTAAGCCACGCCGCTTCACTGTCCTCCCCCACCATCCCATGGGCACCATCCCGACTGGATTATTGTGTCAGCCTGGGAAGAGGACTGGGGAGGCAGCACATTCCAGAGGAGCTGAGCAGGGAGACAGTACAGCCTGGAGGGGGAGAAGCAGAGAAGGGCCGAGTCCTAGTCTGGAGAAAGGAGTAGGAAGGGAGCAGGGTCCTAGTTTTGGAGGAGGAGGAGCAGAGGGAGACTTAGAACTAGCCTCTGGGGAGGATCGGAGATGAAGCACAGTCCTTGCCCTGGGAGAGGAATGGGGTGGGCGGCTGGGGAAAGTAGACACGACCAGAGCCAGAGGCCTTTGGGTTGTACCAGGTAAGGAAAATAAATAAATAGCTGAATCAGGGTTTTTGATTTAGCAGAAACTGTATTTTTACAGCTGCAAGCCCTTAAAGGGGGATTCTTTCCCCCCCTCTCAACAGATCCCCGTAAAACAGTTTCATAAAAGTCAGCGTTTTTGCAGCTAAACCCCAAGACAGAAAAATAATAAAACCTGCCACGTCATCTCTGACCAGGGCCACACCCTGAGCGGGAGGGACAAGTTTGGGAAAAGAGAGGAAAAGGAGCAGAAACCTGCTGGGACCTCACTGGACAGGTGGAGGGGGCGGGGCAGAGAGACGCTGACCAGGGGCTGGACAGGAGAGGAGCCCAGGACTGAATCCGCTGGCAGAGCGGAGGTTACTGGGTCAGTGGGCGGCAGGGAGGGAAGCCCAACTCTAAGGCAGAAGATGGGGCCATTTGGGCTGTCCTGCCTGGAGGCAGGGGGCTGGACTGGATGACCTATAGTGGTCCCTGGGGGCTAGAAACCAAGGTGAAGGAGGATGGTGGAGGATGGCAGAGGCTGGTTCTGGGCCCCTCCCACCTCTCTTTCACCCCCTCATCTTCAGGACTCCCCCAGCCCGGTCAGTCTCTGGGGACAAAGACCTCAGGCACATCTGGAGATTTGCCCGGGGCCTGTGGGAGAGGCAGCAGCTTCGGTGCTTTCTCCAGGTGGGAATGGGGAGCAGCAACACCTGTGCTCTGGCCCCCCCCAGCCCCGCCTCTTTGTAATGTCACCTGGAAGCCCCACCCCCTGCTCATCATCATGTTGTGGGGGTCCGGGCGGTGGGTGCGGGGTGGTATGCCCAGCCGGGAAGGGACAGGAGCGTGACTCAGCTCTGGCTCCCTCAGGTCTCAGTGGTGTGTAAAGGTTGGCCACATCCCCAGCCTCCTGAAGTACCATGGTAGCCCCCCACCGCCCCTTCCCACATACAGGCAGGCAGATGGAGAGACTCCCTCTCCCCAGTCTGGTTCCCACTTCCTGGCTCTCAGTTCTCTTAAGCCTCTCCCACAAAATCCCACCTGACCACTGCCCAAACTCAGGGTCCCCGTCTCCCCATCCTGGCCCCTCCCAACCTCTCACCTACATCCCGCCTCTGGCCGGGAAAGCCCTCCCTCTTCATATCTGACAGATGATTACTCTCCTCACCTTCAAAGTCTAATTGAAGGCACATCTCCTCCAAGAAGCCTTCCCCAACTAGGCCCTCATTTCCTCTTCTCCCGCTCCCTTCTGCATCCCCCTTGAACTTGGATTTTCACCCGTTATTCACCTCTCCCTCAGCTCCACAGCACTTGACTACGTGTCTGAAATTTATTTTACTTATATTAACGTCTGTCTCCCTCTCTTCTCTCCTCTCCAACTTCCTTTTCCCGACTTGCGTTTCCTCTTCCTTCTTGTTCCTCTTCCTCTTTCTCAGTGTCCCCCTAACATTGTCACCCTTTACCTTCCTGCGGGGAAGCCCCGAAGCCAAGGGGTCCCTAGGGAGCGGGGAGGGGATGGGAGGGTGGTAGGGACCTGAGGTAGGAGAGGTGTTGGATGGGAGAAGTCTGCTGGTGGGTCCGGCTGCCCAAAATCTGGGGCAGAAGTGAACCTCTGAACCTGCTTGGCACCACCATCCTAACGCCATGGTGGGCAGCCCACTGGGGAGGGACTCTACCTACCCTCATCTGTCCACCCTCGCATCCGTTTGCCCGTCTACCCGACGTTGATGATGATGATGACTGTGGTATTTGGTAAGTGCTCACTATGTGTCTAACACTGTTCTGAAGCGCTGGGGACTATACAAGTTAATCAGGTTGGAACACAGTCCCTGTCCCACATGAGGCTCACGGTCGTAACCCCCATTTTACAGATGAGGTAACTGAGGCACAGAGAAGTGAAGAGAAGTGAAGGCCGTGTTGCCTGCCAGCCAGGGAGCCCCTGAACCGTGAAATAGTTTCACTGCCCTCCATCTTAATCTAGATAATAAATGGGTTTTTTGTTAAGCGCTAACTGTGAGCCAAGCTTGGATCTTTGACCTTTGGGCATCTGATGTCTTCTCTGCCCTCAATTCCACACGGTACTTTTTTTTTTTTAATGGCATTTGTGACCTTTTTTTAAAAAAAATTGTATTTGTTAAGCACTTACTATGTTTCAGGCACTGTACTAAGCTCTGGACATACATTTATGTGCATATCTACAAATTATATGTTATAATTTAATTATTTATATTAATGTCTGTCTCTCCCTCTAGATTGCAAGCTCCTTGTGAGCGGGGAACGTGTCTGCCGATTCTGTGGTATTGTAATCTCCCAAGTGCTTAGTACAATGCCCTGCACACAGTAAGTGCTCAGCAAATACCATGGATGATGCTGATGTTGAGGGGAAGGTGCAAATTAATCAGGCAGAACATAGACCTCATCCCTTATGGGGCTCCCAGTTTAAGAGGGAGGGAGCAACCCAGGCCTATGAGGGAACGGCTGGTCACGGCAAAGCCACGGGCATGGGGCAGCACCAGGATGGCAGATCGACGGTCGGGGGGAAGAGGTGGGGATTTGGGTCAAAAACCGACCCAAATGCCCACCTACTGCTGGGAGCCCTGGCTCAGCCGGGGACCGGACCAGGCCTGGGTGAGGAGAAAGGGGCAGAGGGGCCAACAAGGGGATCCAGACTTTCCACGGAGGGAAAATGTGCGGGTTGAATGTCCCCTTATAGATGACTCACGTATCCACTAAGGGAGAACCTGGAGGCTCTAATGAGTCACCTACAGTGAGAACAGGGAGACCAAAATCCTGCACCCTCCAAACACCCCACACTTCTGGTCGGGTCTGGTCCCCACTCACCCAGGGGGGTGCACGATCGGTGGCCCACCCTGAGAACTTCTCTCCCCTCCATCCTGGCTCTCCCCGCTGCCTGTGCTATAAGGTCACCATGGGGGCAGGTGAGGCCAAGCGCCCAGGTTGTAATGTCAGGTCCGGGCTCCCTCAGCCAGAGCCCCCACCTTCTCAAGCAGCAGGATTTGGGATTGTGTCGGGGGGAAGCCAGGGTTCAGGACCCTGGCCGCCCCCTCGCCCACTGGCCATGGAGGGCAACAATGGCCCGCTCCTTCTCCGGCTCCTCAGGGCTAATTGAAGGAGCGTTTCCTGGCCAGCTGCCAACCGGGCCCAATTCCGGGGTCACAGAGCTGTTCTCCGCTACCCTCTGCGGTTTGGGGCCGACCGCCACGGCTTCCTTGGCATTCCTGCTCTTGGGCCGGCCCGCTCTGGAAACCGGGAATCCCCCCAAACTCAGACTGCTTGGCAGGACGGTGGCGGTGGGGGCATCCTGGACCCTTTTGGAGCAGGGGAAACCGGAACACCCATCGAGCTGTCTGTGGGAAGGAGGCCCTGCCCTCACCTTAGCTGGTGCTGCAGCAGGAGGGAATGAGGTTAGACACCATTATTGCCCTGGGCACCTCCTTTCCAGGTGTTCCAAATCAAAACTCTCTTTTCTCATCTTGTCCACTGACCCAGCTGGTCTGGGAGGCAAAGAAGGAGCAGGGCTCAGGACTGTCCCAGTGAAATCATGAGTGTTATGGTTGGCCTCTCCACCTTTCAGACGGGGAAGCAGAGACCCAGAGGGGTTAGGGGACTTGTCCAAGGACACACAGCGGAGCTGCAGCAGAATCGAAGCCGGGATCCTGATCTGGCTTTGACCGTAGAGGGGACCCAGTCTTTCCGGCCACCTTGATCAAACCCTTTCTGCCCCAGGCCCCATTCCACCCCACCCCCCATCCGGGCTCCTGGGAAGGCTGTGAGTTTAGCCGAGGGAGGGGCTAAGGGCCTCTTCAGAGTCCTGGTCCTGTCCCCAGATATTCCTCTCGCAGCTTCTCTGCCCCTCACTGACTGGCTACCATTTAACCCCTTCCTGTCTGCTGCCCCCAAACACCTCTTGCAGCTTTGCGCTGCGCTCAGGAAAGGAACGTTCCTGAGAGAAATGGCATGGCTTAGTGGATAGAGCCCGGGCCTGGGAGACAGAAGGACCTGGGTTCTAATTCCAGCTCCTTGGGATTCACTTGGGATTCCATCCCTTGTCTGCTGTGTGACCTTGGGTAAGTTACTTCACTTCAATCAATGCTTCACCTGTCTCCTTCTGCAGCTGCCAGCCCCGGTGGAACCGTGGGGGGAATGGAACAGTAGCCACCGCAGAGAGCCCAGCCCTCCTCCCCCTGGCCCAGCCAAGCCTTTCCTAACCCCCCGCGGCTCACCCCCGGCCCCCCCCAACCAGTCCAGACGGAACCCGGCTCTCCCCGTCGGTCGCCTGTGAGGTGCATAGCTCGGTCAGGCGCGGGGCCGGGCCAAACCGCAGGTATTTTATGAGACGCTTCCTGTTATGAAGACATTTTTGTGGGGATTCTTTCAGCTTTTTCCCATTTTTTTTCCCCTTGCTCCTCCTCCCCCTGCCATCCCCGGTCTCCCTCCCCATCTCTGTCTCGTTTTTCAGGTTATATCCCTCTGTCTTTTAGTGTCTCTCTCTGGGTCCCTCTGGTTCGGCCCCTCTCAGATGCTTGTGTGGACTTTCCTCAACCCTGGCAGGGGGCTGGGCTGAGGGCCAGGGAAGCCTAGGAGAACTCACAGTGGCCTGGACCTCTGCGTCCAGGGACAGTCAGTCAGTCAGTTAGTCAGTCCTATTTATTGAGCACTTTACTGTGTGCAAAGCACTGTACTCCACTCCTGGGAGAGTACAGTATAATAATATGAGACACAATCCCTGCCCAAAATGAGTTTACATTCTAGAGGGGGAGGCAGACACTAATATAAATAAATAAATTATAGATACGTACCTAAGTGTTGCGGGGCTGGGAAGGGGGACGAATAAAGGGAGCAAGTCAGGGCCACACAGGAGGGAATGGGAGAAAAGGAAAATAGGGCTTAGTCAGGGAAAGCATCTTGGAGGAGATGTGCCTTCAACAAGGCTTTGAAGCGAGGGAGAGTAATTGTCTGTTGGGTATGGGGAGGGAGGGGGTTCCAGGCCGGAAGTAGGATGCAGGTGAGAAGTAGGTGGTGAAATAGACAGGGTTTGGAATCGGAGAGGGGAAGTCCTCTGAGGAGCAACTTACTTCTTCCCCCCTTTCCCGGTGCTTCTAGATACCCCTTGGGAGGCAGAAGCAGGCAGTGACTCCCCCATTCCAACCAGGAGCTTTGGCCCCAGATCAGAGGTGGCAGAGACAGGTCCAGAGATGAGAAAATGGTACAATATGAAGTTTGGTTTCAGAGTGGCCAAGAGGCCGAGTTGGAGTATAATGGGAAAAAAGCAAGGCTAAGACTTTTTTTATGGTATTTGATAAGTATTTACTATGTACCAGGCACTGTACTAAGCTCTGGGGTAGATACAACCTAATCAGGTTGGACGCAGTCCTTGTCCCGTATGGGGCTTGTAGTCTTTATCCCCGTTTTACATATGACATAACTGAGGCACAGAGAAATGATGTGACTTGCCCAAGGTCAAACAGCAAGTGAATGGCAGTGCCGGGATTAAAACCCAGGTCTTTCTGACTCTCAGTCCCGTGCTCTACCAATTAAGCCATGCTGCTTCTCCACTCAGTTCTTTCATAGCCGGTCTTTTAATGATGTATTTGTTTAGGGAAGGGAACTGATCGAGAGCCTTAAAGCCAATGGACAGGAGTATCTGTGTTTTGTGGAGGTAGATGGGCAGTGATTGGAGGTTTGGGAAGAACGACATTTCAGAAAAATGATCTGGGGAGCAGAGGGACACATGGACTGGAGAGGGGAGAGGTTGGAGGCAGGGAGGTCTCAGCAAGGAGGCTGATGCAGAAGGCCGAGCTGGGCTATGACAAGTCCTGATTGTGGAAGTCCAGGGGCTCTCATGGCTACTGGGGGCGGGCTCTTCCTTGTTTGGGCACCAAAGCCCTAGTCTTCTGTGAAAACTGGGGCTCTCTTGGCCTCCACAGCCCAGCCCCCACTGGCTGCCGCTCCCTGTCCACCTCCCCCTTCCACTTGCTGGGCAGAAGGAAGGGCTACTCTCCCCGGGCGGGTGGGCAAGGGGCAGGTGACGATACTGATTGGTTCTGCAGGACCCCACTGCAGGCAGATGACCAGAACCCTGTCCGGGAGAGAGGGAGGTAGCGGGGGAGCCCAGCCCGAGCCCTGCGGGGAGGGCCTAGTGCAGGGAATTGGCTGCTAGTCTTCGGCTCTGCCCCGTCCGGGGAGGGGGTGGGAGACGCTGCCGGGACCGCTGCAGTGGACCGGCCATGTAGGAGAGGGAAGCTTCACGACTGAAGCCCCGGGATCCCCACTGATCTACCTCTGCCCGGGTCCCCCAGGAAGCTTCCGTGCCCAATGGCTGAATCGCTGTGTGACTTTAGGCTTGAGTCTGTCCCTCTCTGGGCATGAGCTTAAAAACGGGGAGAAGAGCATCCTAACCACAGGGGCAAGCAAAAACTCTGGGGAAGTCACCTTGTCCATCCTCCTGCCTCCATACAGGTCTGCCTGCCTCAGCACTTGAAACCTCCTTGGCTCTGAAAGATCTCCAGTCGCTTGGAAACTCCCACCCGTATGGTGCCACCTTGACTCTAACCCCAAATGATCCCAGTGGTAGCTACCCCCACCGCAGACGGGGCTGTTGGAAGTCGTTCAGGTGCCTGGAGCTTTTCAGAAAGAGACAGGGAAATGACACCCGCAGCCAGAAGTGGAGTGAAGGAAGGGGGTCGAGTTAGGAATCATTCAATCCATCAGTGGTATTTATTGAGTGCTTCAAAGAGTTGGGAGACAAGTTTCCTGCCCTCAAGTACAGTGGAATGTAGTAGCTTTCTACACAGGCACAGGTGGATTACTGGTTACCTACAGAGGCCTGATAAGGCTGTGCATCAAAACTGCAAGCCCCTTCAACATTTTGGCGACCTTGTCCGCGAGAAGGGCCACATTTAGAGGGGTTGCTGCAAATCAGAACTGCACCACCTCTGGGAAGTGGGAGTCCTCCCAAGATCAATTTTGCCATTCTCCCGTGTCCTGGGCAGAATGGCCCCTATCTATTAATAATAATAACATTTGTGGTATTTGCTTAGCACTGACTCTGTGTCAACTACAGTACTAAGTACTGGGGTAACTACAAGATAATCAGGTCGAATCCGTGCTTCACATGGAGATCACAGTCTAAAGGGGAGGAGACGGATATTTAATTTTCACTTAACAGATGAGGAAACTGAGGCTCAGAGAAGTTAGTGAATTACCCAAGGTCACACAGCAGGCAGGTGGCAGAGCCAGGATTAGAACCCAGGTCCCCTGACTTTCAGAGGCCTGTGCTCTTTCCACTAAGCTATGTTACTTTTCTAAGCCTCTTTTTCTTTCAGGTCCTTGAAAGGAGATTCCACCGAGGGATTCCTGATACTCCCGACAAAGCTAGGAAGTTCTCCCTACTGTCTAACCTCAGTTCCTCCTGCTGCCCTCTGCAGATAAGACATGATTTTCATTTGTGCCTGGCTGTCCCAGCCGGTGAGGACACAGGCACGCTTCAGCAGCGCTCCTGGAAAGAGCTGATTCACGCCTCTGTGACCCAGATTAGGCTGGATTCAGTCCAAACTTGGCTCCTGGCCCTCCGCTCCAACCAAATGATGACCCGGGGTGGCTGGTTGGCCAAGCCCCTGCAGCTCCATCTGGCTCTAGAAGCAGCATCGTCTAGTGGAAAGAGCCCGGGCTTGGGAGTCAGAAGGACCTGGGTTCTAATCCCGGCTCGCCACTTGTCTGCGGTGGGACCTTGAGCAAGTCACTCTACTGCTCTATGCCTCGGTTTCCTCAACTGTAAGATGAGGGTACCTGTTCTCCCTCCTACTTAGACTGTGAACCCCATGCGGGACAGGAACTGTATCCAACCTAATTCATTTGTACCTACCACAGCACTTAGAACTGTTTTGACACACAGTAAGTGCTTAACCAACACCATAAAAAACAAAGAAACAAACAACCAAAGAAGGAGCTGTAGAGGGTCCAGGTGGCTAGAACATCATGCATATGGTCTCTGCACACTGCAAAACCCGGCTCCACCCAGGGACATCCGTCCTCCTTGGGAGGGTGAGTCTAAACAGCCAGAGGGAGGTGGATTTGGGGCCATTATCTAAGGGAATCGGCCCTGGCCACCTGACAATTAAGTTCCCTGGGTTTCTCTCCTCAATCAACCATCAATAATATTAATTGAACATTACTGTGTGCAGAGCACTGTATTAAGCACTTGGGAAATAGTAATAATCCTACTTGTTAAGTGCTATGTGACAACCACTGTTCTTAGCACTGGGGTAGATAACAAGTTAATCAGATTGGACATAGTCCCTGTCCCACACTGGGCTCACACGCTGAACCCCCACTTTTTACAGATGAGGTAACTGTGGCATAGAGACATTAAGTGATTGTCCAGGGTCACACATCAGGCTTGTGATAGAGTTGGGATTACAACCCAGGTCGTTCCGACTCCCAGACCTGTGCTCTATCCACTAAGCGAGACTGCTTAGACAAGGTGCTCGACTGTAAAGTCTAGCTCTCTGTGGGCAGAGATAGATTAGATCCACTCTATTGTACTCTCCCAAGCACTTATTACACTGTTTGGCACACAGTAAGTGCTCAGTAAATACCACTGATTGATTAATTGCTTTCTCCTCCTGACCCTCATCTAACATCCTGTCATCCAGGTGAGGCTGCTTGGCCAATATTATTCCCTCTCTTTTATAAGTGGAAGCACAGAGCGGTTGCTTCACTCTTTAGAGGTCCCCTAGCATTAGGATGAGCAGGAGTTCAGAACCTTTGTTCAGGGCTCCACCTGCCAATTGCTAGGTGGCAAGAATCCACTGGAGATGAAAGCTGCTGGTAGTATAGACACAGCAAGAGTTTGGGCCCTCAGCTCTGGCTGGGGGTAGAGCCACAGGGTCTTTAAGTTATTCTAGATCCTTGTTCCCAGTCCTGGAGCTGGCTTTGTGAAGATGTCCTCCAGGTTCTGCTCCAGGAGGAAGCTGAAGAGTGAGGAGGGTTTTCTGAATGAGAAGCTGGTATCTTCCAGAGGTAATCGGAGCCTTTGCAGGAATACTATTCTTCTGCAGTGTTTGGCATTTCTCTTCTTCAAAAAATCATTTCAAACAGGCCAACCCCCAAGCAGGCTGTAGGGCTGATTTTCATATAGCACTGCTGTTGCTAACTTGATTTCCAGAGGCCAACCCACAGCTCCCCAGGGCAGTGGCCAGCCTCCTGCTTCGGAGCGGCTTTCGGGGTTATTATGGCCACAAGAAGGGGCTTATTCCGTCTGTCAGCCAGTCAGCTGGTGGGAGGAAATGGAATTCTAGGGCAGGAGTAGGGCTGGAGTAGGAGCAGAGCTGTACCCCTCCCTCCCTCTCTTCTCCAGTTTTTCTTTCTCACCAGGGGGTAGGTTCAGCAGTGGGGAGCTCCTCGTGGGCAGCTATCCTATCTACCAACTCTATTGTATTACACTTCCCAAGTGCTTGGTACAGTGCTCTGCACGTGATGGACTCTAAGCTCCTGAGGGCAGGGATCAAGTCTACCAATCCTATGCTTAGGTGCTTAGTACAGTGTTCTACATGCAGTAAGTGCTCAAATACCACCGATTGATGAGGGAAGTCTGGGTGGAAATGGTGAGGAAGGCAGGTCTGGGAATGCAGAACAGTGGAGGGTAGGGGGGAAGCATCTCTATTTCCACCATCAAGTAAAAACTCTCTCCACTAGTTACCCAGCTGGGACTTAGAATGGGCCAGGACTGATGCTCCTGGAAGGGGGCAATCTTGCCCTGGGGGAGCTGTAAGAAGCTGGGGACTCTAGTCCTGGCCCACTGGCTGTGAGCCACCACAATGAGCCAATTCTCAAACTTATTAGCCCCCATCACCCCCCATCTCAATCTCCTCCAAGGTCCTTAGATTTCCCCCACCTCTCTAGGGGGCAAGGGTTTCAAGGACAGTTTTTAAACCTACAGTTGCTCTTCCTAGGGCTGCTGAGCATCAGATAAGAGGGGATGGGCTTACACCGCTGCAGCTAGAAGAACTGAGGATAGATGTTGAGAACAACTGCCAGCTGCTGCTGAGGGAAGCCACTGAGTCTTTGCCAATGGAGGATCTCTAAGAAGGCAAGATCCCCATGTGTCTGAGCTGGTGACAGGGGGGTGGATGGGTTGAGCCCTTGAGATGCTGCTTTTGATTGTGCCCAGGCCACTCCTTCCCAAACAACTCCGTGCTTCAGAATCCCCAGATCATGTGTCTCTCCCCCCTTTGCCCTGTATTTTATTCCTACCCCCTTCCCCGCCCAGGGGGCTGAAGGGCAGAAGCGAGGGTGGATCCATAGAACCGTCCTCTTCCTCCTGGTGGCTGGGTGTCATGGCTGCCTGCCTCGATAGCGAGTTCCTGAACTACAAGGCACAGGGCTTCTCTCAAGTGGAAATTGCCAAAGTACATAATTCCGGCTCCTGGGCCTTTGATGATGGGAGCTGGTGGGAGGAGAGCAGCCCGGCTGTTTCCTCTGCCAGGCCACTTGATGTTGTACATCAACGGCCTTGTCTCCCGGCTCTCCCTGGTGCCTTTGATCTCCACCCGCCCCCCTGAGCTTTTTAATAAAAGACTCATCGGGTGATGGATAAATCAGTGGGAGAGTTTAATATCAGAGCAGTGAGAGGTACTACCCTCTCCACCAAGAGACCCCTTCCCTCCCTATCCACCCCAGAACACTTTCACCCCTGCTGGCCAAGCTCTCCGGAGGTCAACCCATTCAACCTCCTGCTTCTAGGTGCCCCACGGGAAATCCCGTCTCCACTCCTTTGCCTCACCCTCCTTCCCCGAGGGGTGGAGAATGTTCCTCCAGACATATCACCTTCATCCCTTCTGCTGCAATGCTCACTCTGCTATTTCCCCTTTGGCTGATTCCCAGGGAACATGGGATGCCTTCTGGGTGGTTCAGGTAGGGTTTGGCCAGAGTTGGGACAGCAGAAGACCACCAGGCCCCTTCCCAGAGGGCTCCTCAGCTGTTACCCTGTTTGACTCCTCTGACTGAAGACGTTGCCCCTTTCTCTCAAGCAGGGCTGCGGACATCCGACTCATCAGAAGGACCTCAATTGAAACCAATGTCCGCATCCCTGGACTCAAGCTAGGAGGGTCCATGTGGGGAGATGAGGAGGGAGAAGTGACACCCTTGAGATCAGGCTAGGGAGAGTGCCACTGGCCAGGGAAGAGGGAGTCAGGGTTGTGGGAGGTGTCAGACAACAGAGGACCAGGCTGAATGGAGTGTCAGGGCAAGGGGTGATGACTCAGACTAAGGGGTTTAAGCCAGGGTCACGGTGGAGGAGTTGGAGGTGGGGATCAGTCCTAGGATCTAACATGTGCAGGCCGGGGGGGTCCACAACAGAATCAGAGTCAAAGCTGGAGTCCAGAAGGGTCCACGACCAGCACCGGGAGGCAGATTGATTGGTTTAGTGGATAGAGCACAGACCTGAAAGTCAGAAAGTCATGGATTCTCATCCCAGCTCTGCCACTTGCCCACTGTGTGACCTTAGACAAATCACTTCATTTTTCTGGGACTCATTTACCTCATCTGTAAAATGGGGATTGAGACTGTGAGCCTCACGTGGGACAGCGGCCGTGTCCAACCCAATTTTCTTGTCTCCACCCCAGTGCTTAGGACAGGGCCTGGCACATAGTAAGTGCTTAACAAATACCATAATTATTATTACAAGTATTATTTTTGATTGTGAACTCCTTGAGGGCAGGGATCATGTCCACTATACTAGTAGTAAGAGCATTTATTGAGTGTCCTCTGGGTATAATGCCCTGTTCTAAGTGCTTGGGAAATACCTGTAGGGTGAAGTGTTTGTCAATCTATTATAGTTATTAAGTGCTTACTGTGTGCAGAGCACTGTACTAAGCACTTGGAACAGTACAATATAACAAAGTTGGTAGACACATCCCCTGCCCCAATGAGTTTACAGTCTAGCGGGGGAGACAGACAGTAATATCATTAAATTATAGAAAGGGGTTCAACCAATGCTATTAGTTGATGGACTGATAGTCACAAAATCAGATGCCTCTTGGGCTAGTTTGAAGGACCGCTTGGATCCTTCAAAGACAATCCCCCCCCACCCCCACGGGACAGTCACCTGCCATGGGAACGAGACAGGTATGGCGCAGTGGTGACAGCAGAGGCTCAGTGTTTTGAGGGGGCAGTTTGGTGGGGGACCCAGAGAGAGGAGAGTGTTTATGCCGCCTCAATATCTCATTCAATAGCATTTATTGAGCGCTTACTACGTGCAGAGCACTGTACTAAGCACTTGGAATGTACAATTCGGCAACAGATACAGACAATCCCTGCCCAATAACGGGATCTTGCCTTCTGTTACGCATTTGCAGTCGCCTTTTGAAAAGATAGGGGTGGGCCTCTGCCGAGATTCCAGGGAAGATATCCCAAGAGCCCAAGCCCACTACTCCCGGCCCGAGTCAAAGAAAACAAATGTCCAGCCAAGGGCTTGATAGGAAATAGTTTAAAAATGAGAAAAAGCTGCTTCCGAGCTGGGTTTACATTAAAATCAATGTCTGCGGCGGGGGCGGGGAAGGCCGGTCTGGGCCTCTAGAGAAAACAGAACGGAGGCTAAGGTTACCTGCCGGAAAGAGGTGTTGGGTTTTCAGGGGGTCAGCGGGGAGGGGGCTGGTGCTCTGTCTACTCAGATCCTCCCTGCCCCCCTCTACCTCCTTGCCCCACTCTTCATCTCTGCTTGACATGCTTCCCCTCCTCTCTGATGTCATGGATCCAACCCAGGGATATAAGGGAAGGGGCTTCCTTCTCAGCAAGAGGGACTCAGGTTAGACATCAGGAAACGCTTCTGGCCAGCTCAGCCAATGGCCATGTAGTTAAGGGAGGAGGAGGAACTTGAGTCTCTTTCCCTGGAGATAGATATCTTGGAACAGTGGAGATTTTCTTTCCTTTCCTCCAGGCCAGAGCTGGAAGGTGGAGGCAGAAGGGAGGGCTGGATGGGAAGGAGTCTGGCCCACTGTTAGAGTCTGCCTCCAATCTGCTCTTCCATCGAGGTGACCTGGGGTCTTCCCCAACCCTCTGTCTTTTGATCTCTGGCCAGGGCCAGAGTGCTGGAGAGATCACCTCAGGATCGACAAGGGGATAGTTCTGAGGGACAGTGGGGAGGGCCAGGAGCCAAGAACCGGCTGTCTGAACCCCAAACACGAGATGAACCCTTGACTTGGGGTGGTAGCTTTCAGAGGATCCGTGGAATAGGAATTGCCTGGAACACTGGCTTTCAAGCACTCAATCAGCTCACCCGCTCCTATCTTACTGCTCTGGTTTTCTACTACAACCCAGTCCGCCCGCTTCACTCCTCTAATGCTAACCTACTCACTGTACCTTATTCTCATCTGTCTCACCTCTGATCCCTTCCCCTCATCCTCTCTCTGGCCTGGAAATTCTTCTCCCTTGATATATGGCAAATCACCCCCCGCCCCCCCACCTTCAAAGCCTTAGCAAAGTCACTTCTCCAAGAGGCCTTTACTGACTAAGCCCTCATTTTCCCTACTCTCTTTCCCTTCTGCATTGCCTGTGCACTTAATTCTGTACCCTTTAATCACTTGATATTCACCCTACCCTCTCTCCCCAGAGCACTTACGTACATATCTGTAATTTCTTTCAATATCTCTCTCCCATTGTAGACTGTAAGCTTTATGAGCAGAGAACTGTTTACCACGCTGTTTCACTCTCCTAACCAAGTAGTACAGTGTTCTGCACAAACTAAGGGTTCAATGACAATCACTGATAGACTGACTGACTGATGGATAGAACATAGAGGGGGAGTGAGGGTGTGGGGGTGGAGTCCACCCTCGGATCCTCCAAACTTGAGGGAGCCCCATCTTCCAAAGGAATTCCATCCCTCCTCAGTGAGAGGAATTTAATCATCCTGCACCCCTTCTTTTTCTCCACTTGTAGCCAGGGATGAGATGGGGGGGAAGGGATTCAGAAGGGTGAAAAACACTTCTGGGTGAACACATTTCAACCTGCATGTTAGATTTTTAAAGAGAAATAGAAGGGAGAAAGTATTTTACACTAACCTACCATCCTAAGTCCTTTTAGAGAAGCAGTGTGACCTAGTGGAAAGAGCGCAGGCCTGGGTGGGAGTCAGAGGTCATTTTTTTTAATGGTATTTAAGTGATTACTATGTGCCAGGCACTGTACTAAGTGCTGGGGTAGATACAAGCTAATCAGATTGGACACAGTCCTTGTCCCACATGGGACTCACAGCCTTGATCTCCATTTTACGGAAGAGATAACTGAAGCACAGAGAAGTTAAGTGACATGCCCAAGATCCCACAGCAGACAAATGGCAGAGTTGGAATTAGTACCCAGGTCCTCTGACTCCCAGACCCATGCTCCCAGACTTGGTTTCTAATCCCAACTGTGCTACTTGCCAAGCACTTAACTTCTCTGCCTCAATTTCTTCCCGTGTAAAATGAGGATGAAATACCTGTTCTCCCTCCCTCTTATACTGTCAGGCCTTTGTGGGGCAGGGACTGTGTCCAATTTGATGACCTTGTATCTACCCCAGTGCTTGGCACATAGTAAGTGTTTAAATGCCACAACTATTACTATTTTGATTTGTCCTTCAAAAAAAAACACAACCATGGGGAGGAAGCTGGGGGAATTGGCTACCTGTTGGGGAAGTACTTAGCCCTCTGACCCCGCCTTGCCCTCCTCTGGCCAACAGCCCGGGCCCTTGGTAAGCCGGGGTTCTAATAAGCAGATATGGGGAACTGTCAGGGAGACCACGGCCGACTGTCTTAAGGGTCTGAACTCACGGGCTCCACATCCTGGGGCCAGGATAGCCAACCCCTGCTCCTCTACAATGGCCCCAGGAGTCTGGGTCATCCCAGACCTTATGTTGGGAGTTTATGTGTGTGTCCATGTGGGTCTGTGTGGGAGACTGTATGTTGGGCCTCTGTGAATGTCAGAGGAGGCTGGAGGTGGGGACTGAATTTGTTGATTTATGAGTGTGAATCAATTAATGGTATTTATTGAATGCTTAAAGTACTAAGCGCTTGGGAGAGTACAGTATAATGGCATTGGTAATCACATCCCCTGCCCAGAAAGAGTTCAATCTAGAGGAAAGTTATGGAAATGAGTGTCTGAGAGGAAGTTTGAGTGCATGCTGGGACTCCCTGAATATATGTGTGAAATTGCATATGCATGTGTGAGGATTTATAGATATCCATGTTTGTGTGGGAATTTGACTGTATGTTGGGCTTCTGTTACTGTGTATGTGTGTTGGGGGGGGGGGCTGGATTTGTCAATTTGTGAGTGTAAATGTGTGGGAATGTGTGACTGATTTGGTTGCTTTCATTCTTTTCATGCCAGGTCTTCCTGCACACAAAGTCTCTGCGGCTTCCATTTTTAAAAGTGACCTCTATCCTGGCCTCCCTGTTGTTAACAGGACTAGGGCAGGGAAGGGGTGGGGGTGTCTAGCCCGGTCCCCGGCCCCTAGCCTCAATTCCCCCACAACAGGGCAATTGTTCTCCTCCTCCTAGGAGGGGGTACTGCCAACTCCTCCCCCAACTAATCCCCGGCTTAATCCTCCACCCCCAACTAAGCCCATGGAGCCCAGGCCCCCGTGGCTTAGGTTGGTCCGGCCAGTGCCTGGCAGTGGGGAATGGGGAGGAAGGAGAGAGCCAGACACCTCCCCCACCACCCCTAAGGCACCTATAGTGTGCAACCCAGCCTTGGTCCACTGCTCCCTAATGGATGCCCAGAAGCTTCTCCCCCAGAAGGGACCTAACAGGCCTGGACACCACCCCAGGGGACAATCCATGGCCCAGGATCAGACAGGGAGCCAGTCAGAGAACATCACTACAGTGGAGACAGCATGACTCCCTCCCCAACACTTCAATGCCCAGCTGGGGCCCCCCCCTCACCCCGACACACCACCGGATCTTCCTCTTCCCCTACCCCCGTTCCCAGCAACCCACTGTTCCCCATAAAATCCAGCTGGCTCGGCCTGGGGACTTTTATCCCCACGGAGCTCCTCCCTGTCAAGCCAGGGATAGCGGAGCCTCCTCCACTATCAAGTGCCTGAGCCCAAGCAGGGGCCCACATGCTCAGCAGGTGTCAGTAAACAGCGAGGTCCCACTTTACTTGACCAGAGCTGGGATTAGAACCGCGGTCCTTCTGATTCCCAGGCTTGTGCTCTATCCACTAGACCACACTGCTTTTGGAGGATGGAGTATCCTCCACAAACGGCAGTATGGTAGCATGGCTTAGTGACTAGAGCCTGGAACTGGGAGTCAGAAGGACCTGTGTTCTAATCCCAGCTTCACCACATGTCTGCTATGTGGCCTTGGGCAAGTCATTTCACTTCTCTGGGCCTCAGTTTCTATATCTGTAAAATAGAGACTGTGAGAGAGTGACTGTGTCCAACCTGATTAACTTGTATCTACCCCAGCACTTAATACAGTGTGTGGCACATAGAAAGAGCTTAACAAATACCATAATTATTATTTTCTCTGCTCTTGCAGTGGGTTCTCTGTGTATGCAGAAAGTCTCCCTGTCTACAACAGAGTTTCCCTTAGATACAGGGAAGTTGGTTCTGTCCCACCTATAATGGTGATCCCCAATTAATAATAATCATGGTATTTAAGTACTTACTATGTGCCAGGTACTGTACTTAGCACTGGGGTAGATGCAAGATAATCAGGTCCCACATGGAGCTCACATTTAAATAGGGGGGAGAATGGGTATTGAATGCACATTTTGCAGACTAGGAAACTGAGGGTCAGAGAAGTTAAGTGACTTACCCAAGGTGACACAGCAGGAAAATGGCAGAGCAGGGATTAGAAACCAGGTCCTCTGACTCCCAAGCCCATCCTCTTTTTACTAGGCCACACTGCTTTGCAATTCATAGCAGTGTCCCCCCACATACTGTTCAGTCTCCCATCCATGGTGCACCACCCCCCCGTATTCCGCCCCCCCCCCCCCAAACCCACCTAGATATTTCCTCTGGGTGAGTAGGGGATCCTCACTCAGGGTCAGGGGAGCCTTAAGGTGAAACTGCCCAGGAGGGATTTTCCCACCCACCCAGCTACTGCTGAGGGGAACGAGGCAATATCTGGGACTGTGATCCTTGACTCTGGAAGTGGAGGAGTTTCCGTTCCTCAATCAGACTGCTGGGACTTCAAATCCAGTAGAAGGTTCATCCCAGGGGCAGAGTCTGGGAGAGGGGCGGGTGTCCTGGCCCCTTATCCAGGATGAATTTTAGTGGGACAGGATTTCCTTTCCCCCTGCTCCCCATCCCATTCCCTATGTACCCTATGTACCCTATGGGGTACACTCCATCCTGGGGCCTGTCCCTCCAGCCCCTAGCTCCCGCCAGTTCCCCAGTAGCATTCCCGCTGCATTCCTGCAGGGATTTGCTGTGCTTGGAGAACTATGACAAGAATGTTTTAAACGAAATTAAGCTTCCTGACACACGCTTCCTTTAGTCCCTGGGCGGAATTTCTTGGATAGGGTTGAGTGGTCTCTCCAGAGCCAGGGTCAGCAACCGCTCCCTCCTACTAAGAGCACCTCAGCACCCGACTTCCAGCTCAGCAATAACAGCAGAAGGAATGGCGAGTAACTCTCTAGAAGGACTTCCTAGCAGACAGAGACTAGGACACACCAGGGTTCATTCATTTCATCATTCATTTGTATTTTTTGAGCACCTACTGTATGCAGAGCACTATACTCACCTCTCGGGAGAGTACAATACAACAACAAACACGTTTTCTCTCCCCACAACGAGCTTAAGGGTTGGGAAGGGAGGGAACCAAGGAGGGAGAGAGTGATATCCTCAACCTTTCACAACAGCGAGGATCCCTTCTTCCTCCCCTGCCCAAATTATCTAACCTGCTCAGAGGCAGGGGGATAAATGAAAGGAAAAACGGTTGCCTTTCATCGTCATGCTGAGTGCTGACTGTGTGCAGAGCATTGTACTAAGCACTTGGGAGGGTACAATACAAAAGAGGTGGTAGACACGTGCCCTGCCCTCAAGGAGCTTACCTCTAAAGGGGGAGACAGACATTAATATAAGTAAATTATGGATGTGTACATACCTTCACCTCTAGGAGAAGGCAGTCTCCTCGCTCTCCACTCCCTTTCCCCAGCACCCACTACAACTCCGAGGATGAGTGGATGGGATGAAGGAAATTAAGGTGCCACATGAAAGATTTAGGTCGGATACCAGGAAGAATTTTCTGACAGGGAGGCCCAGGGATCAGCCAGATGGAAGAAGATTCGTTTCCCCCCTTCCTTTTGCCCCCCCACCCTCCCAACCAACTCTGTTCAGGGTATCTCTTTCCTTAACCCCGACAGATGACTTCCCTGTTCTTCCCTGTTCTTACAAGATCACCCAGGAAAAAGACTCTACAACCTGGTCAGTGTCTCATGACTTTTCCAGTTGGGAAGTTCTTCCTGGTGTCTCACCTCCATTCTTCTTGGTAGTCTGTACTTGAATTTGTTTCCCCTTATTCTGCCCTTTATGGAAGCAGTCCGTTACCATTCCTAGGTAGAACCGTAATTCCACAGTGTGGAGTCAGAAGACCTTGCTCTTGTCCCAGCTCTACCTTTCACCTGCTGTGTGATGTTGGGCAAATCACTTAACCTTTCTGGGTCTATAAATACCATAATTATTATACCACAATTAGAGTGCTCCAGAAGGTGGCCCAGCGGGGATCCAGAAAAACAGCTGGCTACCGTGGCTTAAGAAGCAGCGTGGCTTAGTGGAAAGAGCAAGAGAACCCTGACACTTGTCAGCTGTGTGACTTTGAATAAGTCACAACTTCTCTGTGACTCAGTTACCTCATCTGTAAAATGGGGATCGAGACAGTGAGCCGCACGTGGGGCAACCTGATTACTTTGTATCTACCCCAGTGCTTAGAGCAGTGCTTGGCACATAGTAAGCGCTTAACAAATACCATCATCATTATTATTATTACGGGGGCCTCAGCGGCTCCCTAGCCCTGCTGAGCTCCGGCACTGGGCATAGCATGGGCAGTATGCTGTGGTCATTTCCGGGGAGAGGAGGCTGAGGGCAGGGCACCAAGGGCCACCCACCCACCCCCAGCGGGGACATAACAGGCAGGGGGTGCCGAGGATGCTCCCCAAACCACTGAAGCTAGAGTCACTCCCTCCAGGGAGGTTGTGAAGCGTCAGGCCCAGAGATGATCTGCCACCCTGGACGGGAGGTTTCCAACGCCCACCGAGAGAGGGGCACGGGGCCAGCAGGGAGCTGAGAAGGGAGCGTCGAGGGTGGGATGCAGAGTTGGGAACAATTGTTGAGCCGCGGCTGGTTGGTGAAAAGCCACCACCGAATATCAAAACCAGCTGTGGGTACCAAGGAATGGAACGCCAAGGGGCTGGTGGGGGCGGGGGGCCTAGAAGAGGGGATGGGGGGCTCTTAGGAGGGGAGTCGACCCAGTTAGCAGCTAAGACATGCTTGGTTGGGGGGGAGTGCAGTGGGTGAGGGCTGGGGATTGGAAATGCCGGGTAATTGGTTTAAAAAAAACAAACTCATTATGACTGGCCATCGATAGACTTGCGAACAAGTCCCTCTCCCCTTTTCAATTTTAGCCAGCTCCCTCTGGGGGCACAGTGAGTGAAAGAGCAGAATCAACCACTGCTACCATTCACCTGGCCTAAATTTTTCCTTGCCGGTGGTGAGTGCCAGAGTGGCTATTTATAAGGCTAAATTATAGGTGTCAGCCCCTGGTTTGGGCCCAAGCCAGCAAGGGTTACTCCCCGCTTCCTCCCCCTGCTCCAGAAACCCCCAGGCCCCTTCTCCCTCTCCTTCTCTGCCTTCCTTCCAGCCCCCTTCTCCTCAGTCCCTTCTCTGAGCTTGGCAGGGGCAGAGGGGTTGAGTAGGTGTGCCAGGATTTATTGGGAAGCAGCGTAGCCTAGAAGAAAGAGCACAGACCTGGGAGCCAGAAGACCTGGGTTCTAATTCCAGCTCTGCCCCTTGCGCACAGGGTGACTTGGGCTAAGTCACTTCACTTCTCTGGACCTCAGTTTCCTCCTCTGTAAAATGGGAATTCAATCCCTGTTCTTCCAACTTAGATTAGGAGGGACTGTATCCACCCTCATTATCTTATATCTACCCCCGTGCTTGGCACATAGTAAGCACTTAACAAATGCCACAATTATTATTAAATCCCAAGACATACAATTAGAGCTATGCTCTCTTTTAATATGTAAAATTCAGGAAATTCACAAAATCCACATGTTCAGGTACACTCATTTACACATCAACATCCTCTCATGCACACCCACAAACACACATTCCCCTGCACAAACACCACTCTCACATGCCTTTCCATCCCTTGCCCTTGGGCTGGGACACCTGGGTTCTCTCCTGTTGTCTGCAAAGCCTCTATCTCTGACTCAATACTACCAGCTCTGGCATTTAGTAAGTGCTTACTGTATGTCAAAGCACTGTGCTAAGTGCTGAGTTGGATGCAAGAGAATCAGTTCAGATTCTGGCTCTAATTCCTTCTGTCCCCGCCTTTGTCTTTTTTTCTGTCTCCTTTCCCTTGCCCTCTCTGTGCCCATCTGATGGCCCTTAGTCGGTCAGTCTTATTTATCGAGCACTTACTATGTGCAGAGCACTATACTAAGCGCTTGGGAGAGCACAATATCACCGTAAACAGATGCATTACCTGTCCTAAATGATCTTACAGTCTAGAGGGGGAGACAGACATTAATATAAAGAAATAAATCACAGATATGTATGTAAGTGGTATGGGGCCGAGACGGGGGATGAGTGGAAGGAGCCTCCTCCGGTCTGGTCCTGATCCAGGAGAGATCTGTTCCCTCCACCCGCTGTGCCCAAAAGACTCACAGAGCCCTGGTGATTGAATGTGCTTTGGGCTTTACACTGGCCAAGCCCAGTGAAGGAAGCCAGAAGAGGCTGACCTGCCTTACGTGGGTGCCTGCAAGCTGGTGAAGTAATTTAAGAATCTTTTTTTTCCTGTCTGCTTCTCTCTTTGCTTTCTCTCTGCTCCGTCTCCAACAATCAATGCTATTTACTAAACCCCAGTATTACACTCTCCCAAGTGCCTAGTACCGTGCTCTGCACATAGTAAGTGCTCAATAAATAGCATTAATTGATTACAGGGCACTGTACTAAGCTGTAAGCTTAGAACTGCATTGTACTTAGCCCTGTACTCAATCAATGGTATTTGAGCACTTTTTAGGTGCAGGGTGCTGTACTAAATGCTTGGGAAAGAATAATAATAATAATGGCATTTATTAAGCGCTTACTATGTGTCAAGCACTGTTTTAAGGGCTGGGGTAGATACCAGTTAAGCGGGATGGACACAGTCCCTGTCCCATATGGGGCTCACAGTCCAAATAGGAAGGAGAACAGGTATTGAATCACCACTTTACAGTTAAGGAAACTGAGACCCAAAGAAGTTCAGCACTTAGAACAGTACTCTGCACACAGTAAGCGCTTCACAAATACCAACATTATTATTAAGTGATTTGCCTAAGGTCACCCCGCAGACAAGTGGCAGAGCTGGAATTAGAACTCAGGTCCTCTGACTCCCAGATCCATGCTCTATCCACTAGGCCACACTGCTTCTCTCTGTCTCTTCCCTCCCCTGCTTCCCACCCCATTCTTTGTGTGTCTGCCTCTCCTTTTCACTCTTCTCCTTCGCCATAGTCTGAGCAAGGAAACGTTTGCCTTCCCGGCTGCAGACAAATCGAGATGGAAAGGAGCGGGGTTGGGGAGTTGATGTGAGAGTTGGGGAAAGGAAGTGGGCATGGGGAGTGTGCCCAAGTGTGAAAGCTTTGGAGGACTTGGATGGGTAAGCCTGCGTGAGAGTTTGTGGGAGCTGGGCTAGGGTGAGAGGGTGGGGGTATGTCAGAGAACAGCATGTGTGTGTGTGTTTTAGGGGGAAGGGGGTTGTAGGCCCCAGACAAGTGTCTAGTTCCTCCCCAGGCTGACCCACTCTTCCCACTGGTACCCACATAATCTGGTTGGCATAATTTAGGCCAGCAACCCTCAGGACCTCTCCTGGGCAGGCTCCATCCCCATAGCCCTTAAATTCCTACCCTTATACTCAGTTGCTCCCCCTCCCCGACATTCATTTTAATGTCCATCTCTCCTGTAAGATGATAAACTCCTTGAGAACAGGAATCTTGCCTACTTACACTACGATCCTCTCCCAAGCGCATAGTACAGTGCTGTGCACACAGTAAGCACTTGATGGATTGACTGGTGGAAGGTACCAAGGATTCCTTCTCTCCAGCCTTCCAAACCTTGGGTTTTCTCCCCTCCTGCCTTCCCTTGACTAGAGAGAAGCAATGTGGTCTAATGGATATAGCAAGGGCCTGGAAGTCAAAAGGACCTGGGTTCTAATCCCAGCTCTGCCACTTGTCTGTTGTGTGACCTTGGACAAGTCACTTCAATTCTCTCTGCCTTACCTGTAAAATGGGGATTAAGACTGTGAGCCCCATGTGGGAGAGGGAGTCATTCGTTCATTCAATTTATCATGTGTGCAAAGCACTGTACTAAGCGCTTGGGAGAGATCTTCTTTGAAAGGGACTAAGGGCAAGGGGACAGTTTGCTATAAATGATGTACTTGTCCATCTGGAAAAGCCAGGAAAGGACCCAGGCTCAGAGTGGCATTGCAGCATCACCTTGAGGGAGCAGATGTGGGGGTGGGGAGAAGGTGTGTGTGTGTGTGTGTGTGTGTGTGTCTCCACCAAGTCCTAGGACTCCCAAGCCTCTCTCTCTGCCTCAATTAAACAGTGATATTTATTGAGTACTTACTGTGTGCAGAACACTGTACTGAGCACTTGGGAGGGTACAATGCAATAGAATTGGTAGACATTATCCCTATCCACAAGGAGCTTACAATCTCTCCTTCCTCCATCCAGTCCTGCCTGGCTGGGCAGAGGCGGCGTGGGGGATTTGGGCGGGGAAGGCTCTGTTCTAGGGTCCCCGCAGAGACCCCCAAATTATGGAACATCAGAGTGAACCATTTTCCAAGACTCCCCCAACCTCAACCCTAGGACTGATCCCTACCCACCACCCTAGCTTCAGCCTCAGCCTCCTTGGACAAGCTTCTTATCAATCCTTCAGGCTTCTCTTGCACTGTGGTATTTATTTTCAGGGGTCATGAGTTCCAATCCCGACTCCACCACCTGTCAATTGTGTGATTTTGGGCAAGTCACTTAACTTCTCTGTGCCTGTTACCTCATCTGTAAAATGGGGATTAAGACTGTGAGCCTCATGTGGGGCAACCTGATTACCCTGTATCTACCCCAGTGCTTAGAACAATGCTCGGCACATAGTGAGCCCTTAGCAAATACCAATATTATTATTATTGTTATTTATGTCCAACCTCAGCTTTTGTGTTTATAGGCATATTTATTATTTCTCTGGGAGTCTCTCCAGGTAAAGCGGAATCTCCCTGAGAGCAGGGAACATATTTTCTTTTTCTAGAGTATCTCCCAAGTGCGTAGTACAGTGCATTGCCTACCCACCCCTCTGCCCAGCCTGAGCTTCCGGAGGGGACAGAGGAGACAATTCCAGCTAGCTCCAGGGGGCAGGACACATTCTCCTTCCCAGCCCCTGGGTATGAGAGAGGAAAGGATTAGGTGGCCGGGGAGGAGAGAGAACCTGTAGTCCAGTCCACTCCATTCCCCCCACCCCCATACTCTCCCAGTCAATCATGCTTCACACCACTTCCCACACCCTTCTCACAGCTCCCTCTCTTCCCCTGTCCCACTACTATCCTTGTCCCCCTCCCCATATCATGCCCATTCCTTCCCCATCCCTGTCCTATCTCCCTCCCCACCTTTCAGAGTCAGCAAAGGGTTGTCTCCAAGGCTGATTTTGTATACAGAGGGGAGGAGAGATTGCCCCTTGTCTGGGGGAGGGGGTGAGGAGAGCCTGCCCCTTAGGGGAGCTGGGGGAAAGCGGGGTTGGCCACCCCCTTGGGGCTCCGGCCCTTCTCCAGAAAGAGTGGTTTGATTTTTCCATCTGCCCAGAGCGATGGAGGAAAATGTGATATAACTCCAGCAGGCAATGGGACAGGACTGCCAGGAGCAGGATTTGCTGGAGCCTGCTGGCACTGTGCGGGAGAATGGGGTGGGGGAACGTTATCCCTCCTGGGATGTGGATGAAAAACTCTCTCCACACATCCGTCCACCCCCTTTCCCCATTCCTAGCCCTCCCTCCCTGCCCCCAGCTCCCTTCTCTCTGCCCCTTTCTGTGGCTTGGAGCCCGTGGGCACAGCTAGAGAACCTAGCCTCTCCCCAGTGACTCCTCAGACACTTGAGGGTGGGGAGCGGAGGAACGTGTGCACCCTGCTATCCAGCCTGCCACCCTCGTGGCCTAGCTCGGAGGGAGCAAGGACCTCGCTGCTTCCCCCTGGCCTCCAAAAACCTGCCCCTCTCTCCCCTGGCTTGGCTGCCCTCCCCTCACAGTCCCCCAACCCTCACTTCAAAATCCCAGAGGTAGGCAGCTTTGTCCCAGATGGTAAGGTCCAGCTGGGCCCCCAAAGCCGGTTCCCCCGCCAGTCTGGTCTGCCCTCGTCTTCACCCTCCCTACATGGCCTCCTGCCCAGGGGAGAGAAACCAGTGGCTGCAAGATAGCACCCTGTCCCAGGGTCAGGCTGAGGTGGGGGGCTGAAAGCCCCCCTCGACCTTTGAACATCCCCAACCCCTCCTTTTCCCCTCGGAGTGGAGGAGGGGACACATAGTAGTCCCCCCTCGCCCCCGGACAGGCCTAAAGCCAGGTAGATCAGGTCGGTGGCTCACAGAGGGGGGCACCCACGAGGTCTCAGCCAGAAGCCACCAACCCCCTTACCTCCTGCGGCTACCAGTCGGTCCGGGGGACCCCCCTCCTCAGTGTCTCACGGAACCTCCGACTGAGAAGAGCAACCAGGATGATCGGGCCGTGGATGGAAAGTCTCCCGGTGACTCTGTTTCTCCTGCTGTCTGTCCTGGTCTCTGAGCTCCGTCCTCTCCCTCGCTCGGCCGTGGGGAAGTGGAGGAGAGGAAGAGGAGGAGGCAGCAAGCACTGAGGGCAGCAGGTCTGAGAAGGGAGGGAGAGAAGGGAGGGGAGACTTCCAGTGAGGGAGGTGAGGGTAGGATTGAAAAAAAGAGGAGGGAAGGAGGGAGAGAGGAGGGAAAAGAGGAAGGAGGGAGGACTAGCCTGGGCAGCAAATGAGGCTGGAAGAGGGGATGCCTACTCTGCTGTTCATCCATGGCAGGGCTGCTGCTTCTGTGGTTTCTCTCTCTCCTTTTCGTGCTCCCTCTTCCCTCTCTTATTCTCTTCCCTTCTCTCTCTCCCTCTCCCCATCTCTGCCTCTTTCTCTCCCTCTGCATCCATCCTCTTTCTTTTTTCTTCTCTCTTCTTCCTCTCTCATTCTTCTTCCTCTCTCTGTCTCTTTTTTTTTTTAACACCTGCACCTCCTTTTTTTTTCTTTTAAAACTAGGATTGAAGCTCTGGTCCCCAGGAGTCCAGGGGAGACCTGGGTCCTGGTAGGAGTGCGTGGGGAAGAGAAGGGGAAGATCCTTCTTGAGATGGGCAAGGGTTAGGACAGCTTTCCCTCCTTTTTCCCCCTTTTTTAATGGTATTTGTTATGCACTTACTATTAGACAGGCACTATACTAAGCACTGGAGTAAAGATAAATTGGACACGGTCTCAGTTCTACATAGGGCTCACAGTCTTAATCCCTATTTTACAAATGAGGTAACTGAGGCACAGTAAAGTGATTTGGCCTAGGTCACACAGCAGACAGGTGGTGAACGTGGGATTAGAATCCAGGTCTTTGCACTCCCAGATCTGTGTTCTTTCCACTAGGCCATACTGCTTTAAAAACAAATATCAGGGGAGCATGTAAATAGTCCCATGGTTTCCTTCACTGGTACCTGGACTGAAACTCAGAGCCTGCTCAGATCATGGAATGGGGTTGGAAGGGGAGGAAGAGTTACTGTAGGGGCCTTGAGGGAGTTAGAGAGACCACCTCACCCTGGACTAGTTTCTAGATCAATCAATCAATCAGTCACATGACATGGCCCAGTGGACAAAGGATGGGACTGAGAGAAGATTTGTATTCTAGTACCAATTCTGCCATTGATCTTCTGTGGGACCTTGGACACATTACTTGATTCTCTAGACCTTAGTTTCCTGATCTCTAAAATGAGGATGATTTATCTGCTGTCCCCACCTCTTAGATGGTGAGCCCCATGTGAGAAAGAGACCGGTTCCATTCTGTTTATAACTACTCCTGTGCTTAGCACAGTGCTTTGGAACAAAGGAAACACTTTATAAATGCCTGAATCAATGAATCGTATTTATTGAGCACCTATCGTGTGCAGAGAACTGTCTTGAGTGCTTAGGAGAATAAGAAGGACAGACTCTCAAGGAGCAGTGACTTTGAAAGCTGGGCAGAAGCCATGGGGAGAAGTTTGGGAGAGGGGCTGTAGTTTGGGGGGAATTTTCTCCATTTTCTCCTTTTCAGCTGGAGGTAGAATCTGGCCCTTGGATCTTCCAAGTCCAAGGCAGCATTGCTTCAGCAGTTATAGTACATTCAACCATCCGCAGCCCAACAGCCCTGAAAATCAACTCAGATCTCTCAGCATTCTTTCCTGGTTGCCTGCCGGGTGCTGTTACAGGCCTGGGCCCCTAGTTCTCAGCTAGGATGGGCTCAGATCTCCTCGGGTATTTTTCATTTTGCCTGACCCTTAGAAATAGGGTTCCCACCAGAAGTAGACCTCTGGATATGCCAAGGAGGCACCTTTCCTGCCTTTCTCTTCTCAATCATTCCTACTCCCCTTCATGCCTCCTCTTGCAGATTTACCCCCTCCTCCCTCCAAGCCCCACAGGCACGCATACACACTTGAATTCACACTCTCATCAATTCAGTTGTATTGAACTCACCCACTCTGTACAGTGTAGCAGCTTGGCCTAGTGCACAGAGCATGGGCCCGCAAGTCAGAAGGACCTGTGTTCTAATTCTGACTCTGCCACTTGTCTGCTGGGTGGCCTTGGGCAAGTCACTTAACTTTTCTATGCCTCAGTTACCTCAGCTGTAAAATGGGAATTAAGACTGTGAGCCTCATGTGGTACAAGGAGGAGGGGGAAGGAGAGGAAGAGGGAGGGGATGAGGAGGAAGAGAAGGGGGTCAGGGCCAATGACTGCAGGGCCAGTCTGAACAAGAACCAGCCTAAGAGTCATCTCTCAGGCCCAACCATCCCCCCCAAACAAGGGTCTTTGTAAGGGGTGAAGGAAACTGTGCGGTTCAGGCACCTTGGGGGCACGTGGGCTGAGGCTGATGGGGCCAACTGAGGCCCCAGGCTGCTCCGGGAACAGAGGGATGGGGGCCAGGCTCGGCCAGACTCCAAGCAGACCCAGTCCCTGCCCCCTCAGCTCCGGCCTCCCCACTTGCCGACAGCCACAGCAACCTGATAGCTTAAAAGCTCCCGACTGAGGGCCTCTGCCGCCCTCTCCTCCTCCCACAGAGCATTCCTGGCTAGTCCAGTTGGGTTTATCATCTTCCAATTTGCCAAGGTGGGGCTGGGGAGTTGGGGACCGTGATGTCTCCCTGCCCGGGAGTAGGGGCTGGGGCCTCCTGGCTCTACCCTCTGGGTCCCCGGGGTTCCCTTGGCCTTTTAGAGCTGCTTGGGAGGAACCTTCTTCTTTAATTCAGAGCCCAAGGTCTGGCCACCCTCAACTCCTTGGCTTCCCTGGCTGCCCGGCTTCCTTGCCCCCAATCCTGCAGCCACCCCTGCTAATTATCTCAGCACATTTTTCCATCCTTTTATTAAGATTTTCTCTCATTTTCCTTTCCTTCCCCCACCTTCCTGGCCGTCCCTTTCCACGCTTTTCTCCCTCCCTCTTTGTCCGCCCCTTCGCTGTAGCTGCTGCCGGCCCCCAGGCAGCAGACTTGGGGCGGAGGGGGCAGGACAGAGCCCCAAGGGCCAGTCCAGCTGTGGTGGGCGGGGACGGAGCAGAGGATGAATTTCCAGCCCCGCCCTGGGCCCTCTCCCAGGCCTTCTCTGGGCCTTTTCCCAGGTCTCTCTCAGGCCTTCTCTGGGCCCTCTCCCAGGACTTCTCCAGACCAACTTCTGGGACTTCTCTGGCCCCTCTTCAGGCCTTCTCTGGACCCTCTCCTGGGACTTTTGTGGGCCTTCTCCAGGCCTTCCTTCTCTGGACCCTCTCCCGGTCCTCTTTCAGGCCTTTCCGGGACCCTCTCCGAACCCTCTCTGGGCCTCTGTCGACACGGCAGCAGCATGGGATGCAGAGTGGGGCTTCACCGATGTGCTGGTGAAGACCCACCCCCTCCGGTTCTCAACAACAGCCCCAAGCCAGGGAGGGGAAGCCAAGGGAGCGCCGGGGGGACTGTGTTTGCCTTGGCAGCTGCCTCCCCCCTACTGCCCTCCGCTTCTCTGCCGACACATGGAAAATCGGCACTCAGCAGTTCCGGCCTCCTCGGCCCAAAGAAGCCACGCTGGGAGGGACCCCCGCCATTAATCACTCAATCGGTCATTTTTAGTGAGCGCTTTCAGTGTGCAGAGCTTTTTACTACAAGCTTGGGAGAGTCCAATACAACAGAATTGGTAGACATGCTCCATGCCCACAGTTAGCTCAAGGTCTAGACAGGGAGGGAGTTTTCTTCTCTTTATTGCTGTATTGAACTTTCCTAAGCACTTAGTACAGTGCACTGCAAACAATAAGTGCTCAATAGATACGATTGAATGAATGAAAATTTGGGGGTGGCATTTGGGGCGGAGAGCACAAGTTCCCTCTATCCGTCAAACTTTTGCCTTTCCACTTAGGGGTTGCTCGGATTTTTTTAAATTTTATGGTGTTTGTTAAACGCTTACTATGGGCCAGATATGGTACTAAGCCCTGGGGTAGATTCAAGATAATGAGTCCCACACGGGGCTCAAGGTCTTAATCCCCATTTTACAGATGAGGTAACTGAGGCACAGAGGAGTTAAGTGACTTGCCCGTGGTCACACAACAGACAAGTTTAGAACCCAGGACACCACAAATTCATTCCACAATCACAGTTGCACAATCACCGTCACCCCCACACACTCACATTCATAGACACAATTGTTCGCACACATAAACACAATGTCATACAGTCACCTAAAGTCATTCAAAGTCACTCTCACATATTCACATTCATGCATACAATTGTGCGCACATACAAGCACACGAGTTCAGATTTAGTCAATTACAGTCCCAGTCATCCCCTTACACTCACATTCATACACACAGTAGTTCACACACACAATCATGGTCAGGTAGCCTCCTACAGTCACATACCATTCAGTCACCCCGACACACTCACGTTCATGCACACAATCCCATACATGTGCAGACATTAACACATACTCTCATGTGATCTCATTCCCATACAGTCACCCTCACATTCAAGCACACAATTGTACACACTCATTCACAGACATGGTTACACTCACAAACCCCAAGCCACTTACACACAAACACACACACACACAGACCCTCACTCCCCAAACAGGCCAAGCCCTTCAGTGCTTTCCATCCAGGAGTCTCCTGAGTTACCACATTCCCCAGCAGGCTGGGGCCCCCAAAACTCTAGAAGGAGGAGGCCTGTGAGGACTTTCTACATACTGTACACTCATCTCTGGACTGTAAGCTTGTTGTGGGCAGAGAATATATCCACTAACTGTTTTACTGCTCTCTCCCAAGCACTTAGTAAAGTGCCCTGCACACAGTAAACACTCAATAAATACCACCTGTGGAATGGTTGTAAAGGGGGCAGAGGGCCTGTGTCCTATCATAGCTGTAGGCCCATTTCCCTGAGCATCAGGCAGGCAGACAGGAGGGCAAGGTACTGGGGAACCTCCTCTCCAGAGCTGGTTACACTTGAGGGCAGCAGCAGCAAGACCTTCTGGGAGACCATCTTGGTTGGCAAGAGTTCAAAAGTAGCTTGGCTGGGAGCATGGAGTCCCCCACTGCCCCACTCCACGCCAGACCCCTCATTTCATCTCTGTGCATCCAGTCCGGGGCTGAGGGCGACCCTGTTGTCTCCAGCGGAGCAGCTATGGATGAAGACCCTGAGGTCAGGGCCCAAATAGCCCCCTCCAGTCTGAGGTTTACTGCCCTAGAAGTAATTTGCCAGTCTTCTTCTCCAGGACATTAATTAGAGCCCATAAACCAGGGGCTCCCTTGTTTTCTGCTTAGCGCAGTGCTTGGTATGTAGTGAATGCTTAACTAATTCTGTAATTATTATGCTCTAAACACTTCCCTCTTGGCCAGCAGAAGGCTCAGATAGAGTCCTGCTGGCCGGTGGAAAGAAGGCCAGAGTGGGTATCACAGTGCAGACTCACAATCTCACTGGGCAGCCAATAATTACAATTTAAATAATAACAAAGAGTGATAATAGTAATATTTGTTAAGCACATACTGTGACAAGTTATCAGTCGATCGGTGGTACTTAGTGCTTACTTTGCACAAAGAATGACACTAAGCACTTGGGAAAGCACAACGGGGTTAGTAAATGTCATCCACGCTCACAAGGAGCCTACGGTCTATAGTACAAGCACTGTGCTAAGTGCTGGGATGGATACGTGACAGTCACATCAAACACAGCGCTGTCCCATATAAGGCTTACAGATTAACGGGGAGGAGAGATGAGGAAACTGAGGTACAGAGAAATGAAGTGACTTACCCAAGGTCACACAGCAGGTAAGTGGTAAAGCTGGGAATTAAACCTAGGTCCTCTGACTCCCACTAAGCTCTTTCCATTAAGCCACGCTACTTCTCACTGGAGCCCTGCAGACTGTAAGCTCATTGTGGGTAAGGAATTTATTATATTATCATATTGTACATTCCCAAGTGCTCAGTATAGTGCTCTGCACACGGTAAGTGTTAAATATATATGAATGATTGGAGCTGGGGTAGGAGCTGAAGAGCTCCTGCAATCGAAATGAGGGTCCACGGTTCCCAGCAGATCCCGGAGAGAAGCACGAACGCAAGACTCAGGACCCCTACACCCCCTTTTCCTTTGCCCAAGATATCAGGCCCCCTCGACCCAGCAGAACTGGCAGGCTGAGTTCAGCCTTCATGGTTCCGGAATGGCTTATGTTGCTACTGTAGATTGTAAGTTCCTAAAGGACAGGATTCACGGCTACTGACTCTTGTTGTATTCTACGATCTCAAGTCTTCTCTCCCCTTTCAGGTTGGCACCTCAAGAGTTTCCAGTACTCTACCAATCTCGGCTACGGGAGGGAGAGCCAAGCAGAGGCCTACCCATTCCATTCCTAGTTTGGGCAGTGGCTAGCGAGTGGAAAGCCATCTGATACAAGTCAAAATTCACCTGTGTTGGGCAGCAGCTGCATGGGAGAGCAACGAGGGAGGAGTTTCAAGTTTACTGCATGGAAGAAGGCAAAGGTAAACCCCTTTCTTATTTTTACCAAGAAAACTCTATGATTCTATTACCAGAACAATTACAGGTGGGGGTGGGGCGTTCTGGGAGAGATATGTCCATGGAGTCACTATGAGTCAGAGGTGACTCGACAGCACAAGATAAGGCAAGTGCGCTCTGCACACAGTAAACTCAATGAATACCATTAGTAATTATAATTATGGTATTTCTTAAGCGTTTACTATGTGTCCAGCTGCGTTCTAAGTACTGGTGTAGAGACAGGCCAATTAGACTGGAGGTTCACAGTCTAAAGAGGAGGGAGAACAGATTCTAAATCCCCTTGTTTCAGATGAGGAAACTGAGGCCCACAGAAGTTAAGTGACTTGCTCCAAGGTCACCCAGCAGGCAAATGTCAGAGCTGGGACTAGAACCCAGGTTTTCTGAATCCTAGGCCTGTGCTCTTTCCATTAGGCTGTGCTGCTTTCTTTGTTGATTTTTTAAAATGGCATTTATTAAGCATTTAATGTGTGTCAGGCACTGTACTAAGTGCTGGGGTAGATCCAAGCTAATCAGTTTGGACACAGTCTGTGTCCCAAGTGGGGCTCATAATCTTAATCCCCATTTTACAGATGAGGTACCTGAGGCACAAAGAATAATAATAATAATTGTGGTACTTGTTAAACCCTTACTTTGTGCCAAGCACTGTTCTAAGCTCTGGGGTAGATACAAATTAGTCAGGATGGACACCGTCCTTGTCCCACATGGGACTCACATTCTTAATCCCCATTCTTTAAAGATAAGGTAACTGAGGCATGAAGAAGTTAGGGTCAGGATTAGAACCTATGACCTTCTGACTCTCAGGCCTGGGCTCTGTCCACTAGACCATGCTGCTTCTCCTAGAGAAGTGAAGTGACTCGCCCAAAGTTGACTGCATCTAGGGAAGGGTGGGAGGGGGGTGGAAAAGGTCGGGGAGAGAAGATGTGTGGTCCATCAGGAGATCCTGGGTCAGTTCAGTTTAGAGGGTCCCAGTGTCCCTGAACTAGAAGAGTCACCCACCATCCATCACAATTCATTAGACTGTAAGACCCTGGGGGGCAGGGAGTGCGTGGGCTCCTATCGACTCTCCCGAGCCCTTGCTCTCCAAAAGTACCATCGATTGATTAATAATTGATTGACTGATTAATTAATTGATTAATGATAGATTGAATATGTGGGGAGGAGGCTGGAATGGGAGAGGGAAGGGAGAGAGGGTCTTGGCTGGCAGAAGAGCACATCGAGGTGTTAAAGAGTGAACCGATCTAAAAGAAATTCTAGCAAAGTGTGAAGCTCGAGGCCTGGAGGTTTCTGGCCGGGGTGGGGGTGGAGGGGTTGGGGGGGGCCAGGGAAGGAGGGGAGTGGGGAGAACTCCCGCAGGGAGAGCCCCAGCCCGGAGCACCGAGCAGGCAGCCGGCTGGCCACACTCCCGGCCCAGAAGCTGGTGTGAAAGTTGCCGCGACTGGGAATGTCCTCAGAAAACAGCGCTGTTGGTTTAAGATTTTTATTGGCCGTGGGGATTGCTGTTGCTGGCAACAGGCTTGTCCTGTGAGCTCAGAGTCTGATCCTCTGCTCCCCTTTTCCTCAGTCAATCAGTTGTATTTACTGAGTACTTATCGTGTGCAGAGCACTGTATTAAGCACTGGGGGCAAAACAATGCCACAATAAACAGACACATTCCCTACCCACAACAAGCTCTCCCTCCTCCAGTTCCACTCTCCCATTCGTGCACGTACCCTTTGGGTTTCCCTGTTCCTTCCCCACATCCCTCAATCAATCAGTCAATCAATGGTATTTATTGAGTGCTTACTATGTGCAGAGCACTGTACTAAGCCTTTGAGAGAGTAGAGAAGCAGCATGGCGTAGTGGACAGAGCATGGGTCTGGAAGTCAGAAGTTTCTGAGTTCTAATCCCAGCTCTGCCACTTGTTTGCTCTGTGACCTTGGGCAAGTCACTTCACTTCTCTGTGCCTCAGTTACCTCATGGGGATCTGATTTGCTTGTATCCACCCCAGCGCTTAATACAGTGCCTGGCAGATAGAAAGAACCCTTCCAAATCCTTCCCAGGGACCCAGGGCTATTTCATTTTTGGGCTTGCTCATATTTTCCTTCATGGCCAAAGTCTGGGGGAGGAGAAAGAGTGAAGTGCTGGGGGGGCCACTCCCCTCCCAAGGCCAGATCTAGGCCAGCATCCAGCCGAGTGGCCGGTACAATGCCTTTCTGTGTCCTGGGATTCTCATCCGCCTGAATTCTGGTTGGGACAATCCGCCATGGGTTTCCGCTCTGCCAGGAGCGGGGTCACGGTCACAGCCGGGGCTGGGAGTCAGCGGGTGGGGCTGGGGTGGAGAGGAAGGTGGTCAGAGCCAGGACTAGTGAGTTGGGGGGGTGGAGATCAAGCTAGGCCCTAAGGAAGGGCTGGAGAGGGTCCCGCCTGGGGGACGGGAGTGGGGAGAGAGCACTGGGAGAAGAAGTACCCCCCCACCCCCTCAGTAACCCTAAAACCTTTTCCTTTCACCACCCCAGCCTGAAGCGGGAATCTCTATTTGGGTTCCCTTGGAGCTGAGGAATAACTCTTCCCCACCTCCAGTCTCTTCCATTAGCCCCACCCCTCCAGTCGCACTATCATACCCTGGGTTGGGGTTAAAGGCGACATAAAAAGAGCATTTTCTGGACTCTGGATGACCCTTCCCAGGAATGACCAGGCCCAACCTGAGGGCCAGGAAACCGAACACCTCCCCTTTGTCTCCCCTACGAGGCTAGAAAAGAGGGCAAAGGGGATTGAAAGGCCAAAAAAGCATCACCTAGTGGAAAGACCACAAGTCTAGGAGTCAGAAGGACTTGGGTTCTAATCCTGGCTCTGCCACTTGTCTGCTGCGTGACCTTGAGCAAGTCACTTAACTTCTCTGGGCCTCAGTTACCTCACCTGTAAAATGGGGATTAAGACTGTGAGCTATGTGGGACAGGGACTATGTTTGACTTGATTACCTTTTATCTATCCGAGCGCTTAGTACAGTGCCTGTCACATAGTAAGCGCTTAACAAATACCACAATTAATTATTACAGTAAGTGCTCAATAAATACCACTGATTGATACCAATGATTGAAGGAGCGGGAGCAGCAGGAAGATCAGGGATGAAAGTGGTCTCTTCCTTTGGACTGGAAGCTCCTTAAAGCAGGAAAGCATCCCGTGCTTCTGTTGTACTTTCCCAAGCGCTTAACCCAGTGCATTGCACCAGTGAGGACTCATTAAGGACCATTACTACTACAAGGGGAGAAGCAGAAGGATAGAGACTAGAACCCACTTCCCCTATCAATCAATATCATTTATTGAGGGGCATACTGTGTGTGGAACACTGTACTAAACGCTTGGGATAGCAGATTTGGTAGACATGTTCCCTGCCCATAAGGATTTTACAGTCTTCTGCCCATCCCCATATGCCACCCTGTAGGTGGGCCAGATTTCTTTCTATGCAGGAACATTTGCAGATTAGCAACAGTAAGAAAACTCCTCTCCAGTTGGAGGCTTGGGATCCCACATCTTGGCTCAGCTCCCACATCATCCCTGAAATTGCCCTTCTGACTCTCCCTAGGGAGACCATGAGAAGCAGGATTCCTGAAGAACCAGGAAACATCGTGGTCTGCTGGGAAGAGCCCGGGCCTGGGAGTCAGAGGACCTGGGTTCTAATCCCTCGTCTGCTGAGTGCAAGTCACCGGGTAAGTCATTTCACTTCTCAGTGCCTCCATTTCCTCATCTGTAAAATGGGGATTAAATCTTACTCCCTCCTTCTTAGAACATGAGCCCCATGTGGGAAAGGGACTGTGTCTGACCTACTTATCTTGTATGTACCCCAGCATTTTTCTACAGGGTTTGGCACATCGTAAGTGCTTAACAAGTATCCCAATTATTATTATTAAATTTATAACATATATAATATATGTTAATAATAATACATTTGTCCTCGTTCTTAAACTCTCAGACTGAAGTCAGGGAATCTCAAGTGGCTTTTCCACATTGCCTTGCCCATCTAAGAGTTTTAGTGGACGGTACTCAGCCTTTCTTAGAGGTTTAGTGAATAGCTGTTGGAGGATGGTAAGGATGATTGCAACTTCAATAGATTATCAGCCTCTTGAGGGCAGGGACTGTGACTTTAGCTTTCCTATTATACACTCCCTAAGTGCCTAGGACAGTGCTCTGCACACAGTAGATGTTCAGTAAATACCAGTGAATGAGAAGGATGGTGACTTTGCTCCCTACTTGCCCTCCCTCAACCCCATTCCCGTCTTTCTCTTTCTCTCTTTGCCTCCCTCCTCTGATCCCAAAGGGGTCCCTCAAGAAGAATACCCTAAATCACCCAGAACCACCAACTCCCATATGTAGCCTCTTTGGCAGTAGGCAGAGATAGGTCAAACTTCAATGCAACAGGAGAGATCTAGGTTAGATCAAAGGGCAGACTTCTTGCCCAGAAGGTTTGTGAGGCTCTGGCATATTGGTATTTTTCACCTCAGAGGTCTCCTCTCTTGCCCCCTTGACTCTTCTCCGCCCATATCTCCAAGGAGGCAGGGGAATGGATAAAATGACCTCTCAGGGACTCCGAGTGCCTATAAAAAGGAGTTCTACCACACAGGCATTGGAGGAGGAGGCACCTCCATATCGCCACCTCCACCAAGGTGTAGACCGCACACATAGGGGTGGGAAAGTAGGGCGTTTTCTCCCTCTGGGGGAAGGGTGGCATCTGTGTCCTCTGGTTCTGGGCATCAGGGCCGCAGTGCCCAGGGCCGGGGGAAAGTGTGTTGCTAGGCGCTCTGCAGCAATGTGTTGTGGCGGGAAATCCCGGGCAGAGTGAAGGCTGAAGAGGGGAGGCCTACTGGGCACCAGGGTAACAATAGGGGTATTGAGTCTCCCACTCTGTCCCCACATTCCTTCTCTCATACTCGCCTTTCCTTCTTCTCTCCTTGACCCCTCCGCCCTGCACGGCCTGTTTACAGAGCCACGTCTGCTTTCCTTCACCCTCGTGGGACCAGAGCAAGAGGAGGGTGGGGAAGAGCTATAGTGACCCCAGAGCTCTCCCCGTCCCTAACGCCTAGTCTTCCCAACAATTCCCCTTTCCCTCCCCCAGGCTGAGGGGTGAGGGGCTGGGGAAAAGACACCAAAGGTGAAGGGGTCACCCGTTGGCCTCCCCCTACCCCTCGTCCTTCCAGGTTCCAGCCCGACTCCCGTGGCCCGCCATCCACCCCTCCCCGGCCTTGTCCGCCCACCTCCTCAGCTGCCCCCCGCTCCCACTCCCAGAGCCGGCCACTGGCCCTTTCTGCCACCCCCTCCTCCGCCCTGGGATGGCGGTGCAGCTACGATCGGTGGCCTGATCCCAGAGCTCTGAGTACAGCTGAGGCTCCCGGCTCTTTACACAGTAAAGCCTGGCCTCCAGATGGCCAGGGGCCCCTGCGCGATGTCACAGACCCATCCAGAGAACCTTGGGTCAGCGGGGTCAATGAACTGAGCCCACCCCCATGTAGCTCAGTGGAAACCACCTGCCAGGGGAGGGATGGGGCAGCTGCTAGTCTGCCCCTCAGGCTTTCTGTCCCCCGTCTCTTCGTATCTCTCTGTCTGCCTTAGGCTCTTGGTGTCTTTCTGACTCTCTCTGGACTTCAAAACTACTAATCAGTTGAATGTATTGAGCACTTACTGTGTGTGGAGCACTATACTAAGCAGTTGGGAGGGTCAGTAACCCCCCTCCCCACCCCTTCTCCAACCCCAGTCTTAATAATAATAACAACAATAATAATAATGGTACTAAGCACTGTACTGAGCGCTGGGGTGGATACAAGCAAATTGGGTTGAATACAGTCCCTTGTCCCACGTGGGGTTCACGGTCTCAATGCCCATTTTACAGATGAGGTAACTGTAAATGAAGGTGACTTGCCGAAGGTCCCACAGCAGGCAAGTGGCAGAGCCAGTATTACAACCCATGACCTTCCTTCTCCAGGTTCCCAAGTCCTCCACACCTTAGCTTCTCTCCCCTAGAAAAAACTGAAGGAGCCACAGCTCCTGGCCCAAACCCCACCACTAATAATAATAATAATAACTGTGGTATTTAAATGTTCGCTATGTGCCAAACACTGTGTTAAGTGCTGGGGAGATGCATACGATCAGAGTGGAAGTGGTGCCTGTATCACACACGGCTCAATCTCAAGTGGGAGGGTGTATAGATGTTGAATCCCCATTTTACAGCTATGAAAACTATAATAATAATATTAATTAATAATAATAACTGTGGTATTTGTTAAGCATTTACTATGTGCCAGGCACTATACTAAGCTCTGGGTTAGTTACAAGTAAATTGGGTTGGATACAGTCCCTGTCCCATGTGGAGCTCACCAGTCTCAGTCCTTATTATACAGATGAGGTAACTGAGGCACAGAGAAGTGAAGTGACTTGCCCACTCCCTCCCTCCAGCTGCTGTCCCTCTGCAGGGCCCGAGGGAAAGGTGGACGGGAGTGGCACCTTGAGGCTCTAGGAGAGGGATGTGCGGCAGAGATTTCTGAGGGCCTGGACTACTAGTGTTTCATTCAGTAGTATTTATTCAATAGTATTTATTGAGCGCTTACTATGTGCAGAGCACTGTACTAAGCGCTTGGAGTGAACAAGTCGGCAACAGATAGAGACAGCCCCTGCCGTTTGATGGGCTTACAGTCTAATCAAGTGTTTGCACGATGTGTGACCTGAGCTCTGAGCAAACAGACTCAGGCAGGGAATGACCCAAGAGCCCTGCTGTTCTCGGACAAAATGCCCCCCGGGGAGGCTTCTGGAGGTCATTCCCTCCATCCTCCAGCCCTCCAAACCAAACGACTTTCCCCGCAGCTCAGATGCAATCAGGAAGTTTCTCCTGTGCTGACAGTCCCGTGCGGGGTCACCTGCTTCCAATGCCCGCTGGCAGGAAGTGCCAGTCTTTCCTGCTGGTGATCAAGTTCAGGAGTCGCAGCTTCCCAGCAGGTGCTGAGAGACAAGGTAAGATTCACCACTGCTCACACCAGCCTCTCCCTGCCACCTCTGCCCCACCAGCGATCCTAGAAACTGCTGGTTGTTCTCTTCACCTCACTCCTCCTCCCTCTTTCCCTCCCATCCTCCCTGTGGCTGGGGGACTCTCCCCTCACCCCTGTTGGATTTCACAGCCCCGTCCTCAAAAATGCCAAAAATGCAGTGAAAATCAAGGTTGCCCTAAATAGTTTTGATCTTTTAACAGCTGCTCCAGTCTCCATCTAAACATGACCAGATGGGGTCCAGACCACACAGAAACTGAGAGCAAGGGGTGGGGAGGGAGGCCAAGACCCCACGGAGACAGGAAGACAGTAGAGGCCAGGCTAGACAGGGGCTGGGGCTGGGGTTGCTCATACTCTGAGGAAGGGGAGGCCCTGGGCAGGTCCTGCTTTCTTGTGGCGTGGGAGATGGGGGCTGCTCGAGTCAGAGGTTAAAAAAATGGAGCAGTTTGGGTTTCGCTCCTCCAGGGCCAAAAGGCAGCTCTCACAGAGGGTGCGGGAGTGTATGTGGCGGGGGTGTGGGGGTCGCACATTCTCCATACAAATGGGGAGAGGCAAGGCAGGGGCCGGGGGTTCTGGGCAGCTGAGGTGGTTTATCCAGTTCTTTCACTAGAAGGTCCATGTGCTCTCAGTCCCATTTGTCCCCCGCCTGCACCTCCAGCCCAAACAAACCTAATAGTCGCAGCCTGGGCAGGCCCTGGGTCTCTGAGGGAATCATTCTGAGAGACTGGAAAGCCAGCCCCCAGGAGGGGGGAGTCTTCAGATGGAGCCTGGAAAGGGGAAAAAGACAGCAGAAGTGGAGCCAGAATAGGACCCAGGGAGGAAGTAGATCCCAGTAATAATTATTATTATTAAGCACTTTTTAGTGATATTTATTAAGTGCCTACTATATGCCAGGCAATGTTCTAAGCACTGTGATAGACACAAACGAATCAGTTTGGACACAGTCCCTGTCTCACGTGAAGCTCACAGTCTTAATCCCCATTTTACAAATGAGGTAACTGAGGCACACAGAAGTTGAGCAACTCGCCCAAGGTCCCATAGCAGACAAGTGGAGCTGGGATTAGAACCCAGGTCCTTCTTGACTCCCAGGCCAGTGCTGTATCTATTAACCAAGCCACTTCAAGGTGCCAAGCACTGTACTAAGTGCTGGGGTAGATACGAGATAATCAGAACCCACAAGGGACTCCTAGTTTAAGTAGGAGGGATAGCAGGAAGTGAATCTCCATTTTGCAGATGAGGCATGGAGAAATGAAGTGATTTGCCCAAGGTGACACAGCAGGTAAGAGGCGGAGCGGGGATTAGAACCCAGATCCTGGGAATCTCAGACTTGTGCTCTTTCCACAAGGCCATACTGCTTCCCTGTAGCTTCCGCAGTCAGGCAGGATTACCCCTAGACCCTTATTTCACTGCTTAGTACAGTGCTCTGCAAACAGTAAACTTTCAAGAAATACCAGTGATTTATTGATGGACCCTTATCTTTGTCGCCTCCTTTGCCCCCTCTCCAATCAGGTTTCTGTGACCCACCCAGTCGAGGACCCTCTCTCACATGGTTAACTAGAAGAGTCTTCCTCTCCTCCCAATTTGGAACAGATTAAGGACTAGCCCCGCGGCCCCCGGCCCCCTGCTACAGTCAGGAGCTGGACTCAGGCATCCTGCATCCCAGCCCAGGCCGCTAGCTGGTCCTGACCTTTCCGCAGTCTTCCTCTCTGAGGTTCTCAAAGGGACTGAGTTTGGCTGCCTCCCCACCCTGCCCACCCCGATCAGCCCCCACATTTCCTCCTCCCTACCTCCTATTCACTGCCCCAGCTGGTGGAAGCGGTGACCACAGGGCGTTTGGGAGCGATTTTGGCCGAGGTCACCAGAGGGGCCAAGATGCCTGTCTGGTGTTTCTTCCAATAGTCAGCCCCCCTGAATTATGAGGTGTAAGCCTCGGGGGGTGGGGTAATTAGGGTACGAATGGTGGTGGGTCTGACAGTTGTGTGTGCCTGGGGCAGGGGGGAGGGGAAAGATCTGAGCCCCTGGTCCAAATCTCTGGATTTCCCTGTTCTGCCAACCCCAGGACAGTCCTCGTTTCCTGCCTTGGCTCCTGCCCTCTTTGGTTTCTGGGTGGGGTCTCTGCCCTCTCCTTGTGTGCACTTTGGAGTTCAGTTCCCCCCCAGTTTGGAAGAATCCTCCTGACTCTCTCTCTGTCCTCCATCTGACTCCCACTGCTCCAGGACAGTGGTTTCCCTCCTACTGGAGAAGAGGAAGAGGAAAAGTGGCTGGGGATGGGGAGGAGGAGGATCATGGGGTCAGGCAGGGAGGAGTGACTTGTGCCTTTCCCTTTCAGGCATTAGAGGCTCATGGTTCTCCAATTCCAATCCTGGGCACTACAACTGTCTGGAATCGAAACTTGCCACCTATATTCGAGGGCAGAGTGGCATCCAATAACTCGATCCCGTAACATAATGTACATTACTTTAGACACGTGAATTACACAATGGTGGCATAAATAGACACACAAATAGAGCTTTGTGGAAGTTCACAGAATCTATATAGTTGTTCAGAATGATCTCGGGGGACCCTCTGATCCTCTCCACCTGCTCCTTCCCCTCCTGGGTCCCCATGGACATGCCAGCCACAGAACTCGGCACCAAGAGCCTAGGTGGAAGGAGGCTGTGCACTGGGAATAAAGCTAACAGGACAAACCCCTCGGCAGACCGGGCCAGGGACAGGACAGTTGAAAGCTGGAGGTCACCTGTCTTCCCCTCTAGACTATAAGATCCTTGAGGGTGGGGATCATGTCTACCAACTCTATTGTACTGTACTCATTCAAATGCTTAGCATAGTGCTCTGCACACAGTAGACCGTAAACTCCTTGGGGCAGGGATTGTGTCTCCAAAACTATGGTACTCTCCCATGTGCTTAGCACGGAGATCTGCACCCTTAAATGCTCTCTAAATACCATCGATCGATCGATGGATTGTATGCATCCTCCTCTCTCCATCCTCTACCAGTTTCCCATCCCAACTCACATCACATTCCCTCCGCCCCCAGTACCGCTCCACCCTTCCGGCTCCCCTTCTTTTCCCCCCTCTCTCCTGTCCCCATCCCCCTTCCCCACCAGCCCTCCACCCCACCCTTCCCAACGACTTGCCGCTCTCGGTGGCGACAATCACCTCCGGAGATAGGTAGAGTGGAAAGTTCTCCATCTATCCCTGCCAGGTTAAATTGTCTATAAGGAATGCCAGTTATTCCCAAAAGCCGAATTTCCCCTCCGCGGTATGCGTCCAGGGGTCAGACCTGGAGGGACATGAAAGACCTGGGTATCCAGTAACCCCAAGCAGTGGAAAACCTTCAATCCAAACTTCCAGCAGTTACAGGACGTAACGGATGGGCCTGCCAACCTCCATTTGTTTCCTATAAACAGCACATGGTAATACTTAGGAGATTTAAGGCAGATTCTTTTTTTTCCCCCACTCTTCTGACCAGCTCCCCCCGCTCCTTCCCTCAGTCCCTCTACAACGAGCTACTTGTTAGTAGACAGTTTTGATTTTGTTTTATTGTAATTTCTCCTCTCAGGTGTCTTGGGCGCAGCCCGCCCAGCCAGCAACTCTGCCGCTCTCTCAGTTCTCTGAGACAACAGGATGAGGGTTTCGTCCCTATTCGCTCTCCTCGCCACCACCGAGCAATCAATCGATCATATTTACTGAGAGCTTACTGTGTGCAGAGCACTGTACTAAGCCCTTGGGAGAGTCCAATTTTTTTTAATGGTACTTGTTAAGTGCTTACTATGTGACAGGCACTGTTCTAAGTGCTGGGGTAGGTACAAATTAATCAGGTTGAACACAGACCTTTCTTGAAGGGCTCACAGACTTAATATTTATTTTGCAGATGAGGTCATTGATGCACAAAGAAGTTAAGTAACCTGCTCAAGGTCATCAAGCAGACACGTGGCGGAGCAGGATTAAAACCCAGGTACTTCTGACTCCCAGGCGTGTGCCCTATCCACTAGGCCATGCTGCTTCTCAGAGTTGTCAGACATGTTCCCTGTCTTCAGTGACCTTACAGTTTAGAAGGGAAGACAGATATTGATATAAATAAATTACAGAAATGTACATTAGTGCTGTGGGGCTGAAGGTGGGGTGAATAAAAGGTACAAATCCAAATACAAGGGTGACGCAGAAGGGAGTGGGAGAAGTGGAAGTGAGGAGTTAGTCGGGGAAGACCTCTTGAAGGAGATGGGATTTTAAAAAGGGATTGAGTGGGGAGGGTGATTGCCTCTCACCCGGGGGAGAGGCGGAGGCCAGGTTTAGAGCCTGAGCCTAGAACTGTTCCAAGTTGCTCAGAGTTGTGGCTCCCGCAGGCTTTTCCCAGAGTCCCACTTGGAGAAATCAGGTCTCCAGCTCCCACCAAATCCCAAGAGAACCCAACGGGCTCCAAATCTAAGGTCTCAGCCTTCAGGTAGGCCAGCGACTAGTACTTTCTCTTGTTCTTCAAAATCCCCAGAGAGAGAGAGCACTCCTTGGTGCCCCTTCATTACTAATTCCACCACCACTCACCCTTCTCTGTCAGAAAGCATTTGCCTGTAGTCAAACTTCATTCCCTCCCGCCGCAAGTGAGCCCATTCTTGGGACTCCATTTAGGCCCTGACCCAGGTCTCTTCTCCCCGTCATTACGAACAACCCCGAGTGAGTGCCAATCTGACACAAACCTCCCCCAACCTCCTCCCTCTCCCCAACCGTTAGCCCGCATCTCCAAACGCACTCTGGTATCTGAGGAGTGTGCGATACCTTATCCGCCACCCCAGGGCCGGAGTCAGGAATCTTGGGGGTGGTCCCAGGGGAGCAAAGGGAGAAGAGGGTAGGGGTGGAGAGATGTTCGAGTCCTCCGTCTTGCCTAGAGTCACAGAAGAGCTTGTCCGGGCCCACCTTGCTGAGCATAGGAGAGTATAGGTCCGTCTGATGTGGGGCCAAGCAGCAGGAGCAGCAAGGCAAGGAGTGAACCCGAGGCTTGGACGTGGTTTAGAGAAGCAGCATGGCTTAGTGGATAGAGCTAAGGCCTGGGAGTCAGAAGAACCTGGGTTCTAATCCCACTCCGCTACTTGTCTTCTGTGTGACCTCAGGCAGGTCGCTTAACTTTTCTTATGCCTCAGTTACCTCATCTGTAAAATGGGGATTAAGACTGTGAGTCCCGTATGAAACAGGGAGTCTGTCCAGTCCTATTTGTTTGTCTCCACCCCAGTACTTATTACAGTTACTGGCACATAGTAGGCACTAAATACCACCCAACATCCACCCTCTCCCCTGTTCCCCCCAACCCCTTCCCAGTCTGGGCCTGGCTTGGCCCCTCGTCCTTTCTCTCTGGCCTTCCAAGATCCGGCTGGCATGGGCCAGATGCTTGGAGCTCCCCTTGCAGAACTTCCCATCTACTGTCACTTCCATATGGAGGCAGTGCTCAGTGGTTCCCCCACTCCCCAAACCCTGGCACCCATTCCCCCACAAGGAGCAGGGGGAGGATGCCAACCCCACCTGACTCAACTTCCCCACCAGCGGCAACAGCCGCGGGCCTGGGACCGCCCACACAAGGAAGGCAAGTCGGCTGCCATTTCCAGCTACGTGGAGACACCCGGGGGTCGGGAGCAATGAGGGTGGAGGAAACCTCTCCCAAACTCACGTGCCACCCCGAATCTGGAAAAAATCAGACTAGGTAAGAAAGAAACCAGGCTGGGCAGTACGTGCATTGGAGGTATAATGGAAACTGGAATGTCCTGCTGGGACCTCCCAAGCTGCAGTCCTGGCCTAGCCTGCCCTTGGCTTCGAGACAGATGAGTGTTGAAGAAATCAGGGTCGGGGGGAAGACCTCTTTCCACATCAGCCCCGGGACCCCCTGCTAGCTGCTGAGTCCAGGTCCAATGAGCCTCAGCAATTAGCTGAGGAAACCAGGTAGAGATCTGGTAATTATTAAGAACTTACTAAGCGCTAGCACTCCGCTCAGCACTGGGGTAGATAGACAAGAAACAGTCATTATTATTTATTGAGCACCGTGGGCCGAGCACTGTACTAAGCACTTGGGAGAATACAGTATAACAATTAACGGACACATTCCCTGCCCACAATGAGCAATCAGGTCGGACACAGTCTCTTTTGCACATGGGGCTCCTAGCCTTTAAGGGAGGGAGAGCAGGTATCTTTTCCTCATTTTATAGATGCAGAAATTGAGGCCCAACAAGGTTAAGTGACTTCTCCAAGGTCACACAGTGGGTCAGTGACCAAGTACCTTATGTGACCAACCGAGTATCTTATCCCCATTTTACAGATGCAGAAACTGAGATCCGGCAAGGTTAAATGACTTGAACAAGGTCACGCAGCGGGCCAATGGCCGAGCTGGGATTAGAGCCCAGGGCTCCAGACTTCCAGTCTCGCACTCCTCCCACTGGATCACCCTGCCTTCTCATCTGTCCTGCTCAAGCGACCTCTCCACCAGGTAACACAAGGTTGTGAGTTCTTGCTTCCCTGAGTTCCTGGGCCCCGTTGAAAACCAACTAGGGAATTTGTGTTAGCTGAAGTAGTCCCAATCACCCTCAAGGCCCTAACAGAGGTGATGACTCAATCAATGGTATTTTTTGAGCACTTACTGTGTGCAGAGCACTTTACTAAGCACTTGAGAGAGTATGATAAAACAGAGTTGGTACAACCGTTACCTGATCACAAGGAGTTTACGGTCTAGAGAGGGGAGACAGACATTGAAATAAATGACGGATCTGCACCTAAGTGCTGTGGGGTTGAGGGTGGGGTGAATAAAGGGTGCACATCCAAATTCAGGGGCAGTGCAGGAGGGAAAAGGAGTATGGCCTAGTCGGGCTTAGTAGTTAGAACATGGGCCTGGGAGACAGAAGAACCTGGGCCCTAATCCCAGTTCCACCACATCTCTGCTGAATGACTTTGGGCAAGTCACTTAAGAGAAGCAGCGCGGCTTAGTGGAAAGAACACGGGCTTTGGAGTAAGAGGTCATGAGTTCGAATCCCAGCTCTGCCACTTATCAGCTGTGACTGTGGGCAAGTCACTTAACTTCTCTGTGCCTCAGTTACCTCATCTGTAAAATGGGGATTAAGACTGTGAGCCCCACTTGGGACAACCTGATTCCCCTGTGTCTACCCCAGCGCTTAGAACAGTGTTCTGCACATAGTAAGCACTTAACAAATATAAACATTATTATTATTACTTAAATTCTCTGGGTCTCAGTTTCCTCATCTGAAAATGGGGATTAAGAGTGTGAGCCTCATGCGGGACAGGGACTGTGTCTAATCTGATTAATTTGCATCTACCCCAGCGCTTAGAACAGTGCTTGGCACATAGTGCTTAACAAGTACTATAATTATTATTATTTGGGGAAGGCCTCTTGGAGATGAAGAGAGGGGAATCAGGACAGTGATCACCAAAAGGTCTAATCAGGCCCCATCTCCTCCCCAGCTTCTTGTTTTCAGAAAGCTCGAAGGCAGAGGAGGATTCAAACCAACCAACCCAAACATCATGGTCGTTAGTTTTAATGGCATCCCACTGGGCCTCCCCAGCCCTCCAGCCCTCTGATCAGGGAGGTGAGGAAATGTTCCTAATCCAAAACAAAAACCACTCCGCAGAGCTGGGTTCCACGCACATTAGCCACCGGCTAAGCAAACACAAAACATTTTTTACTACTAAATATGAAACAGCCTCAGCCCGCCCTGCTCCCCCCTGCAGTCACCGGCAGGCAGACTCCTCCGTTCTCTCATCGCTCCGGAGCCTGGAGGCCTCACTCCTGCCGTTCCAACGTTTCCTTCTGGAGAGGTCGGCGGCGGTCTTGAACCCGGTTGGCTCCCACCTCTATGAGTTCATCTCATCAGGTACACTGAACCCAGTTATAATATTATGGTATTTGTTAAGCACTTATTATATGCGAGGCACTGTACTCAGCGCTGGGGTAGATACAAGATGACCAGGTTGGACACAGTCCCTGTCTCCACAGGGCTCACAGTCTTCATCCCCATTTTACAGATGCGGTAACTGAACCACAGAGAAGGGAAGTGACTTGCCCAGAGTCACACAGCAGACAAGTAGCAGAGCTGGGATTAGAACCCAGGTCTTTCTGACTCCCAGACCTGTGGTCTATTCACTGGGCCACACTGCCTCTAATCCAAACTCTGACCCATCTGCCAGCTTTCTCCTGCCCAAGTCCAGCCAACCTGAGCACCACAGTTCAGGGAACTGGGTAAATCCTGGGTAACATAGCATCACGCAGAAACGACAGTAATAACATGAAACCTTGAATTTATGTGATCTTATCTTTGCAGATACACGACATCTTTGTGAAGAAGAGAAAGGTGGGTATCATTGTCCCTATTTTATAGAGGAGGAAACTGAGGCCCAGAGGAAGCGAGCAAAGCCAGGACTAGAACCTCGATTTCCTGCCTCATGGCCATCTTTTCCTGGACTTGTTTTCACCGCCATCATGTCTGGGTTTGGATCGTTCGAATCAAAGTGACTTCAAAAGGGACTCAGAGTCTCACTCTTTTCTATGCTATTGTCTTCCAAGAGAAGCACACCCCAAATCTTCATACTCTGACACCCCACTGGAGCCTTTACAAACCTGACCTGGCTGAAAATCCCCCACAGGAGAGAACCGAAATAACCGAAATCCCAGAAGCCCTGTGGTTCCTCCACCCAAACGTTTTCAGCAGATTTGGCGTGGATCTCCGGTTTCACCCAAGCTTGGGGAGGGAGGGACGGACCAGGGTAACTATGAGACGTGCCTGGCTTGGCGAGGCTCACGGGAGAAACCTTGCCTATTCTCATTGATTTACTGGATGCTTGTGTGGCTCAGAGGATCATCTTAGGTCTCTACGCTCAGCGGCGGCTGCCCTGTTCCAAATCCCCGGAGGTCAGTCTCATCCTCGCACCTGGATCCAAGCCGCAAGTGTCAGAGCGGAACGGCCCCGTGCAAGCCGTCGTGGTTGTCGGGTGTGCTTGATTGCAGCCTGCCCTTGGGCGGACCGAGGGACTGGCATGCCTTTCTGCCAGCCTGCTCTGGGGAGAAGGAGGAAGAGGACAGGTCGATGGTTTCACTCAAGAATGTTATCTTTATTGAAGACTTTTGTAAAAAAGGATGGACCCTCCGGAAAAGGAGGGGATGTATCTGCTCAAAACAGCATCAGCACAAAAGACCAGGAAAAAAAAAAGACAAAACCAAAAAACCAATACCTGCTCACGGAGCTGGGGAAGGCCTGCACTGCCCGCTTGACCCGTTGGCCTCTCGTGTCATCCAAGGTGGCCGCTCCCGCCCCTTCCCGGACCTGCTCTCCAGTGCTCGGACCGTGTTCCCAAAGGCTGGAATCGCTCAGAGCCAGGCCAGGCTTAATCGGGTCAAGGGACTTTTGCTTTGGAATGCAATCGAGGATGTTGAGTTATTCATTCTGGTCTGCCCGGCGAAGTTTCCATCCCGCTATTTACCGAGAGTGAAAAAGTAGCGGGGCATGCTTTGCCCCAGGAATGCAAAAAAGAAAAAAGAAAAAACAGACCCACCTTTCGGAGGGAGATCAGTAGCATACACACTTGTGGGAGAAATGAACTATCTCACACAAGTCTGCTGTTTATTAGCATGGAAAATGGAACCCAGGTCGGAAGAATATATAACATCTTAAATAGAGTCACTGAGTCCTATGGGGTAGAAGTAGGAAGGGGCCTGATGACTGTGACACCACCCCTCCTCCCGGGTGGTGTGGGTGTTGGGGGGAAGAGGGGTGTGTCAGAGAGTGTCGATCAGTCCGTTGGCCCACCCAGGGACTGTCACTCCTCTCCAGCCGGGAGATTGTCCTCAATCCGCCTGATGAACTTCATCCTGATTTCCGTCACACCGTCCCCCTTCAGCGTATCCTGGAGAAACTTCACGTCCACTGCCATTTGAACCTGAGCAGGGGAAAGAGTGGGGTTGGTCAGTGGGGGGAATGGAGAAGCCACATCGGAAAAGCCAGCAGAGGTCTGGACTGGCCACGAGACACCCTGGTCTGGCCACGAGACTCTCCCTTACTTGCTAACGGACGGTCCAAGGGGGCCTCTCCTCCATTACCCTCAGTCCCTCAGCTCCCTACTGCCTCCATGCCCCAAAGATCCACAGCACCTTCTTCCTTGGACCTGCCGCCGACGTAGCGTAAGGAATTTCCCCAGGAGATCGAAAGAATCCTCATCCCTCCCTTCTTCCTCGCCATGGAAACGTAACCTCAACAGAGAGAGTCCAAAGGGAGAAACCCCATCCCTCAGATTCACCCCAGGAAGGAGAAAAAGAAGAGGAGGAAAAGGAACTGGAAGAGGAGGAAGAAAGAAGAAATAATAATAGTTGTGATATTTGTTAAGCGCCTACTATGTGCCAAGCATTGTATTAAGCGCTGGGGTAGATACAAGATAATCAGGTCCCTCCTGGGGCTCACGGAGGAGGGAGGACAGGGACTGAATCCCCATTTTGCAAATGAGGGAACTAAGGACCAGAGAAGTGAAGTGATTTGCCTGAGGTCACACAGCAGGTAAGGGCAGAGCTGGGATTAGAACCCAGGTCCTCTGACTCCCAGGCCCTTTCCACTAAGTCATGCTGCTGCGGAGGGAAGAGTGGGAGGATCAGGTAAGATGCTGATCCTACGGCAGATCATTCCGACATTTGAACGGCGGCTGGCTGGCCAGAGGAGGGGGGCAGGCAGGACAACCATCTTGCCTGCTGGATTCTCTTCCCCCGCCCCTCCTGGGTGAGGGAGGAAAGAGGGGAGACCCACCATTTCCAATGCTCCCCGCAGGACCCCGCACAGGAGGTTGGAGTAGATGAGGGTTGAGTGATTATCGGGCAGCTCCACAAAGTCCACCAGGGGGTTGTTTTCCAAGATGAGGGAGAACTCGTCCCCGGCGGGGCTCCAGTTGGTGATGCTTGGTGTGATGCCCAGGTACATTTTAAACGCCACCTGTCAGAGGGACGCAGATCAGCGTGGGATAATGAGCGATGCTCCCCCTTTCCCTCAATCAATGGTATCGACTGAATGCCTGCGTGCAGCGTGTTGTACTAAGCGCTTGGGGGAGTGCACGATAACAGAGCTGGTAGTGCTTTGCACCCAGGAGGCACTCGGTATATACCACTGATTGAGTGCTTAGTACAGTGGCCTGCACACAATAAGCGCTCGATAAATCGATCGATTGATTGACGGAACTGGACCAGCATAACCGGTGTGGCTGCCTAGACCCTCAACAGAAAGGCACTCCATTAAAGCGGCCCCGAGTTTGCTATTCAGAGGGCCCAAGAGGGGCCTTTACCCCCTGAACCTCTGGCAGTTGCTCCCGAAGGAGCGGGCACTCAATTAAGCTTCCTATCGTGTAGAGTGGCTCTGATGGTGTGATTCTGAAGCCCCACCCTGGGCAGCTGACAAACTAAACTCAGTGGTGCTGGGAGCTAGAAGACTAAACTCAATGACAACTGTTCTTTCTGCAGAGCGGGAGTCTCAGACTACGTCCTACTCCCCGCTCCCAACTAACGAGTCAGGGTGGATGGACCTCGAAACTTGCAAGTAGACTCTAGTCTGCCACCGTCTTCCCGGACCTTTGGCTGATCTTCCGACGGGAGCCCCACATCCCAGTGAGCTCAACCCCTGCCTTAGATCCGAAAGGCGGGTGGGGAGTAAGCACCTCTTAGACTCTAAGCTCTTTGTGGGGGAGAATCATGTCTACCAACTCTAATGGACTGTCCTCGCCCAATCGCTTAGTCCAGTGCTTAGTCCACAATATGAGCGCAATCAAGATCAACTTATCCATGGTATTTTTTGAGTGCTTACTGTGTGTAGAGCACAGTACTAAGTGCTTGAGAGGACAATTCAACAGAGTTGGTAGATGCCGTCCCTGCCCCCAGTGAGCTTAAATGTCATTGATTCAAAGTTGGGGGAACTTAATACGGCACTCTGCCCACAGTAAAGCGCTCGATAAATTCCACTGATTGACTGGGGAGGGGCGCACAACTATTCCGAACCAGACAACGCCCCCGAGAAGTCCCCAAAACCTTCTGAGTTTCCATCCAACCAAATCTGGGGTTCAGGTTTTGACCGGGAAACTTTTGGAATCTAGGTTTGTCTCCCCACCTTTCCCCAAAGATAAGAGATGAAGCCTTAGAGTCTGGGGGCTCCTCGCCAGCACAGAGTCGACCCCCGGCAGTGGGCCGGGGCCCTGATTCCGGCCCTATAATTTTCACCTTTGAGGTCACCCGGAAACCCCCACCAACCGATTACCTTGGCAATGACATCTGCCGTTTCCCGAAAGTCATGGCATCGCCCGACATTTGACCGCGCCAGGAAATCTTCAATCAGCCGGACACCGATGTTATAGCCCCTGAGGAGGACAGAAGAGACGGTGAGACATCATCAGGCAGTGAACAAACGGCCCACCTTGGGGAGGGCAGGGGCCGGGTTAAGGGAATGGGGGAGGGCCTGAAGAATTCTCTGGCTTCCCAAAAAATTGGTTCGGGACCCCTAGGGTGGGCAGCAGGAGAGGAAAACATATTCAGAACTTCTAGAGGTAGCACCTTGTTGTCCTCTTCCCCTCAGGGAGAAACCCCCTCCCTCGGGGTTTGGTTCACTTACATCTTATCCAGTTGTTTGTTCACATCATCATCGTTCTCATAGTCCTTGCACAGTTGGGTGACCAGGGCACCATAAGTCAGGGTGAAAAGCTCAGAGCTCTAAATGAGAAGCAAAAAAGGATTTAGCTAGCCCGGGGGCAGGGAGAAGACAGCGGGCCTCTAGTGCCACTCTTGGCTTGGGCAGGGCCGGGGGGCTGGAGGAGGAAATGCCCCAATTCCACATTTTACAGGGGAAAACACCTGTGTGAGGTGGGAGAGACATGAATCTTCTGCCCAGGAGAAACTGGAGCGGATCCGTCCTTTCCCCACGACCCACCGACATCCCTCAAGATCAGGTGGGTGTACGGGTACCTTTCCCGACTCCACCTTCATGAGCTCGACTTGGATGAGGAGAGGGAGCCTCAAGGGAAGAACAGGAGGGTTTGGGGTCCCCACGGCTCCTCTGGATGTTCTTTGGGCCTGACCGCTAAGGCCTAGGCCTCCGCCCTCAGACCGGTCTGGACCAAGTCTTAAACGGAGACTGGCATCCCCCCGCCAGACTCCGGTCCCCTGGAGCCTGCTCATCCTCCTATGTCTCTTGGATGGCAAACACGGGATCTCGGGAATGGAGCTGAAGGTTCCATCGTTTGTCGTTTAGCCTTTGCTCGTTAGTGTGCAAGTTAAACGATTTCAGCCATGCCCTCGAGGGAAACTCGTCCATGTCAAAAAAAATAATAATAATAATAAAACCACTCTAGAGCTTGGCGCTGCCAGCGGCATCTTCTCAGGGAGCCCGGGACCGGAAGAACAGAGGGCACCTCTGGTCAACGTGGCAGCACACTGGAAAGCCAGCGCCGGCTGCCTCCACCCTCATCTGAACCACAGCACCCGAGGAATGGCCCTGCAGGGGGAAAGTCGGGATCCTCGGGCCGTGGTGGCTACTAATAATAATAATAATGTTGGTATTTGTTAAGCGCTTACTATGTGCCGAGCACTGTTCTAAGCGCTGGGGTAGTCACAGGGGAGTCAGGTTGTCCCACGTGGGGCTCACAGTCTTAATCCCCATTTTACAGATGAGGTAACTGAGGCACAGAGAAGTTAAATGACTTGCCCAAAGTCACACAGCTGACAAGTGGCCGAGCTGGGATTTGAACCCATGAACTCTGACTCCAAAGCCCGTGCTCTTTCCACTGAGCCACGCTGCTTTCTGGTTCAGGTTTGTTGACCCGGGTCCTCCAGAGGGCCGGGGAATCCGGACAGGATCTGAGGCTCGGATGGTCACAGGAAGCCTGGCCAAGAGCATGACATCTACGCCGGCCTAACATCCCTAAACTTGGAGACAACAGTTATTTATGTTGGAAACAGAAATTTATGCTGGATAAATTTCTGGGGGAGGGCAGTCGGTGGGGAAGGAAGGAGAAGGAGATCTTGAGATGTGTTGCTGCAACATCTGAAAACTTTTTCCCCTCCCAGTTTACAATTTTCCCGGCATCGAGCTCATTTGCAAGCGCAATTAGACATGACATATGGCAATTCTTTTCTCTGACAGATTAAGAGACCTACCATGAGGTGCATAGATGCAGAAGGTGAAATGAATGGCAAATACCAATACTACAGAATGAAAGCAGCAGATGGAAGGAAGGGAAAAAAAGACAACATCAGGATTAAAAAGTCACACACACAGACACATGGCTGACACCACAACCTGAACAAGATCCTAGAGAGTCGAGGCTGAGCAGCAAAAAAGAAGCCAACCCGACCTACTCCAGCCCAAAAGGGGAATTTGGGTTTGTGGCCTGGTTACGGACATTCCATTCGATCCTTCTGATTTCTTGGAATCTGTCTGGAGATCTCCAGCGAGAACATGCTTTCCTCAAACCACTCAAGTTATCCAGTCACAATTACCCTTCTGAGTAGCGACGAGTTCTGTCGGCTATTCTGATCGTTCGAGGGTGTAGGATGTGAAATCCGGCTTGGAAGTCAGAGAGAGGAAAAGCCACACGGTCCTGTCCCTCGGAGAGGAATGAGGTGGGGAAAACTCCTTTAATGAAAACGGGAACGGCCAAACCGGGGCTTGTGGCGGTAAGCCTTTACCAAATATGGCAATTAAGGGGAAAACGTTAAGGAGTGGAATGCCTTTTTAGTAAAGTCAAGGCTTGGCCGCTGGGAAGTCTGGTGCATGAATGGATGGATCCCATCCAGGAGTTACCAGTCCAAAGGGCTGGCATTAACTGCATTAAATCATGAAAGCTTTCCATCTATTATTAACGAAATGAAGAAGCAAGGCCCGAAGTTAACTCTAGAAGCCCTGGCCGCAACACTGCCAGTGACAGTCCAAAAAAAAAAAAAAATGTAAAATGGCACTTAATTTGTGTCTGAGGGCTCCTTGCATTGTAACGCACACTTCAACTCCCAGATGATAACTGCATAGCCGAGTACAGAGAGCACAGGCTTGGGAGTCGGAGGATCTGAGTTCTAATCCGGGCTCTGCTGCTTGGCTGCTGTGACCTTGAGCAAGTCGCTTCACTTCTCTTTGTCTGCTTCCTCTTCTGTAAAATGGGGATTCAGTACACTGCCTCCCTCCTACTTGGATTACCAGCCCTGTGTGTGACAGGACCTTGTTTGATCTGATTAATTTGCATCTTCCCCAGGGCTAATAGTGCCTGACACATAGTAAGCACTTTAACAAGTGTCATTATCATTATAATAGCAGGCCAGTTTCCAAGGAACCAACAGACTTGTCCAAAGATCTGGAGAGAAAACCCCCGATAGGCTCCCGAAGCCCTAGTCAACCCCACCAAAACCTCTCCAAAACCTCTCCAAATTAAGAACCAGACAGTCATCCTTTTCAAAATGTTCACATGCCCAAATTGCTCCTCACCAACAAATGTTTATGGTGTGCTTGATGTGAGGCACTGATTAGACTTTAAGCTCCGCCCCTGCAAGGATCGTGCCTACTAATTCCATTGTACTGTGCTCTACAAAGCACTTAGTACAGTGTTCTGTACACAGTAAGTGCCCAATCACTACTACTGATTGGTTGGAATTCTGGACAGAATGAATTGCTGAATCTGCGAGCTTTCAAAAAACAAACCAAAAAAAAAAAAGACAAAACACCCAACGTCCAGATTCTGTAGCCACTGGCAGCTAATTCCACAAATGAAAACCAGATTTACGCACCAAAGCTCGTAGCTCGCCCCGCACGATTTAATTGGCCTTTTATGCCAACTCTGGAACTAGAATTCCATTGTGGTTCTGAAAAAATCCAGCACCATTGAGATAAAACACACAGAGGCAGAAAGGCAGGAAATGAAGCCACTCGTTATGGGGAGGGAATGGATCTGTTATATTGTACTCTCCCAAGTGCTTAGTACAGTGCTCTGAACACAGTAAGCACTCAATAAATACAACTGACAAACTGCACCCATCCACATGGCTTGAGGATCTGGTCCCCAGCACCTTAAACACCAAGTCAAGGCCAGTCCGAAAGTGTGGGTCCACGAGGCAGCTAAGACAACCCTAAAGCAAACTGGCCACTTCCCTGGTTTCTTATTTGGGCTGGAAGGTGGGGCACTTTTCATTCATTCATTCAACCCTATTTATTGAGCGCTTACTGTGTGCAGAGCACTGTACTAAGTACGTGAGAAAGTACAATACAACACTTCTGGGCAGGGGTCTGTTATCAACCTCATTAGAGCTGGGAAAGAGGCAAGTTTCTGCCTTTCCGAAGCACAGATTACCAACAGGAACAATACTGAAGTCAGCAAAAGGTGAATGCTTTTGAATAACTTAGCATCACAGCAATCAGAAGGGAAGTCGTGCTGCCTCCCTCCGGGAGCAGAAACCTAAAATACGTAATCAAGTCAGCAGGGCCCGGAGAAGAATATCCTCCCAGAGGCTCCAAGGCCACGAGAGGCAGGGACTGATTGATGGAATATTGACAAACCAGAAGCCTCCTTGGAGCTATCAACTCGGTGAAATATCTAAGTCTTTGCTGATCCCCAGAATTCCACTCCCCACCAAGAAGTTCTAGAAATCACCTTGGGCATATTCCTGCTAGGGGCCCACCGTCAGGTTTTGGAAGTTGACTCGGGTTACCAATAAAAGATGCACACGCTAAAGTCGTGCATAACCCTAGCAAAACAGTTCCTCCCCTCACTTCCTCTGAAGCAATTTCCCCAAGAGTTTTTCTGCCAATTTGGAGTCCCCAGGCGATTCCGTTTCTGGGTGCACAATCCAGAGGGGTTGGGGGTCTAACTGCCACCGGAGGGGGACTCCCAGACCCGGTTTGGAGACCATCCCAGGAAACCCAGGGTTTTTACAGACTGGAAAACCAAGATGGTCGGTGTAGTCAGTCCTGAGGGAAAGCCAGGAATCTCCCTGAGCTCCGGGGAAGCAAGGAGGACAGGGAGAGGCTCTTCCCTACTAATTAGAGGGAGACCGTGCCCTTCCTCCACCTGCCCTGCCTCCCCAATCAAATAACTCTGATTACCTCACACAGGTGGTACCTCCTGTTTACCTCCCCCAAAACCAAGACAGTTCTCCACCTCCCCGCCCCCTAACCTTTAACACTCCCTCCCGCTCCCAGCCTTTCCCTCCAAACAGCCACTTCTCACTCTACCCTTTGCCCCACACACAGCATTTTCCCTCCACCAAAGAGAGTTTCTCTTCCCTCTTTAAGGCCTCCCTCGTTATCAAGAGTTCCTCATGTCTTCCCCCGTCAGCCGGCTCACTCCACATGCCCTTTCCTCTCCCTCCCAATTAGCCCCTCTTCCCCTCGGCCTTTCCCCCCTGCCTCCCAGGCTCACCTTTCCCCAGGCCTCTTCCTTCCTGACACGGAAATAGCGTAGGGAAGCAGCGTGGCCTGGTGGAAAGACCACAGGGCTGGGAGTCAAGGGACCAAGGCTCTAATCCCGGCACCGTCACTCGTCTGCTGCGTGACCTTGGGTAAGTCGCAATCTCTTGGGGCCTTGGTTTCCTCACCTGTAAAATGGGGACTGGGTACGTGTTCTCCCTCTCCCTTGGACTGTGGGTACCATGTGCAGCAGGAACTATGTCTGAATCTGATTATATTGCATCTATACCAGTTCCTGGCACAGAGTAAATCCTTAAACAATCGATCAATGGATGGTATTTAAGCTCAGTGTGGACAGGGAACGGGTCTACCGGCTCTGTTATTATTATACCCTCCCAAGCGCTTGGTAGGGTTCTCTAATAATAATAATAATAATGTTGGTATTTGTTAAGCGCTTACTATGTGCTGAGCACTGTTCTAAGCACTGGGGTAGACATAGGGGAATCAGGTTGTCCCACGTGGGGCTCACAGTCTTAATCCCCATTTTACAGATGAGGGAACTGAGGCCCAGAGAAGTGAAGTGACTTGCCCACAGTCACACAGCCGACAAGTGGCCGAGCTGGGATTCGAACTCATGAGCCCTGACTCCAAAGCCCGTGCTCTTTCCACTGAGCCACGCTGCTTCTCCTAGCCAGGCTGCTTCTCCTACACACAGTAAACACTCAAATACAACCGATTCACTATTGAGCACTTACTACATGCACTGAACTCTAAGCACTTGGGAAAGCACAATATACCAGAATTGGTAGGCACGTTCCCTTGCCCACAAGGAATTTACAAATACCATTATGATTATCATTACGATTATTCCATGACATCCCTGAACGGCGTGGCTCAGTGGAAAGAGCACAGGCTTGGGCGTTAGAGGTCATGGGTTCTAATCCCCGCTCCGCCGCTTGTCAGCTGTGTGACTTTGGGTAAGTCACTTGACTTCTGTGTACCTCAGTTACCCCATGTGTAAAATGAGGATTAAGACTGTGAGCCCCCTGTGGAACAACCTGATCACCTTCTATCCCACCCAGCGCTTAGAAAAGTACTTCGCACATAGTAAGCACTTAAATGCCATTATTATTATTGTTATTATTATTCTCAGGCTCCTCACCTACCTCAGGACCCTTGGTTTCTCCAAGTGTTTCTCCCTTCCCCTTGCTTCTCTTCTTCAACTTTCAACTTCCCCACCAGCAGGGCCCCTCCTCTAGACCCCAGGGCCTGGGAGTCAGAAGTTTGTCGGTTCTAATCAGGCCTCTGCCCCTTGTCTGCTGTGTGACTTTGGGCAAATCCCTTCACTTCTCTGGGCCTCAGTTACCTCATTTGTAAAACGGAGATTGAGAATGGGAGCCCTATGTGGGTCCGGGTTCGTATCCAACCTGATTTGCTTGTATCCACCCTAGTGCTTAGTAGAGTGGCTGGCACACAGTGAGAGCTTAACAAATATCAGCGCTTAGTAAAGTGCCTGCTACATAGTAAGCGCTTAACAAATACCATCAACCAAGGGGCCCCTGTCACCCTTCCCCCACAGACCCTTCCTCTCCTCAATCATGGGTTCTAATCTTGCCTCCACCACTTGTCTGCTGTGTGACCTTGGGCCAGTCATCTTCCTTCTCTGGGCCTCAGTTCCCTCATCTGTAAAATGGGGATTGAGGCTGTGAGCCCCGCATGGGACGGGGACTGGGTCCAACCCAATGTGCTTGTATTCACCCCAGCGCTTAGTACAGCGCCTGGCACCCAATAAGCACTTAACAGAGGCCATCATCATTAGTAGTTTAGTGCCCGGCATGAAGTAGGCGCTTAAATGCCATTGTGCTTATTATCCTGAGAAGCAGCGTGGCTCAGTGGATAGAGTTGGGCTTGGGAGTCAGAGGTCATGGGTTCGAATCCAGGCTCTGCCACTTGTCAGCTGTGTGAGTGTGGGCAAGTTCCTTCACTTCTCTGGGCCTCAGTGACCTCATGTGTAAAATGGGGATGAGGACTGTGAGCCTCACGTGGGACAACTTGATAATAATAATAATAATGTTGGTATTTGTTAAGCGCTTACTCTGTGCAGAGCACTGTTCTAAGCGCTGGGGGAGATCCAGGGTCATCGGGTGGTCCCACGTGAGGCTCCCAGTCTTCATCCCCATTTTCCAGAGGAGGTCACTGAGGCCCAGAGAAGTGAAGTGACTTGCCCACAGTCACACAGCTGCCAAGTGGCAGAGCTAGGATGACCCTATATCTCCCCCAGCGCTTAGAACAGTGCTCTGCACAGAGTAAGCGCTTAACCAATACCAACATTATTATGATTATTAAGAAATGCCATCGTTATTCTGCTCTGCCTCTTGTCAGCTGTGTGACCGTGGGCAAGTCACTTCACTTCTCTGGGCCTCACTTCGCTCCTCTGGAAAATGGGGATGAAGACTGTGAGCCTCCCGTGGGACCACCTGATGACCCTGGATCTCCCCCAGCGCTTACAACAGTGCTCTGCACAGAGGAAGCGCTTGAGGAGCAGCGTGGCTCAGTGGAAAGAGCCCGGGCTGGGGAGTCCGAGGTCATGGGTTCGAATCCCGGCTCTGCCACTTGTCAGCTGGGTGACGGTGGGCAAGTCCCTTCACTTCTCTGGGCCTCAGTGACCTCCTCTGGAAAATGGGGATGAAGCCCGGGGGCCTCCCGTGGGACCACTTGATGACCCTGGATCTCCCCCAGCGCTTAGCACAGTGCTCTGCACCTAGTCGGCGCTTAACCGCTACCAACATTGTGATTATTAAGAAATGATGATTATTATGATGAGGAGGAGGATGATCAGCCCTGCCCCCCTCCCCCCTCCCCCTCGGCCAGGCCGGGGCGGAAGTGGCGCGTGCTCCCGGTTACCATTTTTTTGCTCTCGGTGCCCCTGCTCGCCTGCCTCGACATGATGCCGCCGGTCCGCCCGGGCCCCGGGCCTCAACCTCCTTGACAGCCCTCCGCGCCTTCCCCGACCCCCACTGCGCCGGCGCCCGGGCCGCGGGGCACCTCGGGACTTGTAGTCTTTCCGGGACTGACGGCGGCCCGACCCCCCCCCCACTGCGCCGGCGCCCGGGCCGCGGGGCACCACGGGACTTGTAGTCCTTCCGGGAGAGACGACGCCCCGCCCGCCGGCGCCCGGGCCGCGGGGCACCACGGGAGTTGTAGTCCTTCCGGGCGAGACGATGTCCCTCCCTACTGCGCCGGCGCCTGGGCCGCGGGGCACCACGGGAGTTGTAGTCTTTCCGGGAAAGACGGCGGCGGGAGGGAAAGCCTCTCCTTGCTCCCTCCGTCCTCGGGCCCAGCCCCAAGGTGACGCACGATTTCATTCGGTCGCCTTTACGGAGCGCCTCCTGGGTGCACAGCACTGTACTAAACGCTGCGAAAATGCAATTCGGTAACAGATGGAGACAGTCCCGATGGGCTCACAGTCTAGAAGGGGGAGACAGACCACAGAACAGAGAGGCATCGATGGCATCAAAATAGATAAATGATAGCGATGTACGCAGTCATTCAGTTGCATTTATTGAGCGCCTACTGTGTGCAGAGCACTGTACTAAGCGCTCGGAAAGTACAATTTGGCAAGACAGACACAGTCACGATGGGCTCACGGTCTAGAAAGGGGAGACAGACAACAAAACAAGTAGAGAGGCATCAGTGGCATCAAAATAGATAAATTGAATTATAGCTATGTACACATTCATTCAGTTGCATTTATTGAGCGCCTACTGTGTGCAGAGCACTGTACTAAGCGCTCGGAAAGTACAATTTGGCAAGACAGACACAGTCACGATGGGCTCACGGTCTAGAAGGGGGAGACAGACAACAAAACAAGTAGAGAGGCATCAGTGGCATCAAAATAGATAAATTATAGGGATGTACGCTTTCATTCAGTTGCATTTATTGAGCGCCTGCTGTGTGCAGAGCACTGTATTGTGTGCAGAACACTGTACTAAGCCCTTGGAAAGTACAATTCGGCAAGAGTTAGAGACGGTCACAATGGGCTCACAGTCTAGAAGGGGGAGACAGACAACAAAACAAGTAGAGAGGCATCAATGGCATCAAAATAGATAAACTGAATTATAGCTATGTACACATTCATTCACTCGGTTGTATTTATTGAGCACTTTCTGTGTGCAGAGCACTGTACTAAGAACTTGGAAAGTAAAATTCGGCAAAAGAGAGAGACAGTCACAATGGGCTCACAGTCTAGAAGGGGGAGACAGACAACAAAACAAGCAGACAGGCATCGATGGCATCAAAATAGATAAATGATAGCGATGTACGCGTTCATTCAGTTGCATTTATTGAGCACCTACTGTGTGCAGAGCACTATACTAAGCCCTTGGAAAGTACAATTCGGCAACAGAGACAGTCACAATGGGCTCACAGTCTAGAAGGGGGAGACAGACAACAAAACAAGTAGACGGGTATCAATGGTATCAGAATAGATAAATAGAATTATAACTATGTGCACATTCATTCATTCAGTTGTATTTATTAAGCACCTACTGTGTGCAGAGCACTGTACTAAACGCTTGGAAAGTACAATTCGGCAACAGATACAGACAATCTCTGTCCAACGACGGGCTCCCAGTCTAGAGGGGGCTGACAGACAACAAAGCAAGTAGACAGGTATCAATGGTATCAGAATAGATAAATAGAATTATAGCTATGTACACATTCATTCATCCAGTTCTATTTATTGAGCGCTTCTGTGTGCAGAGCACTGTCCTAAGCGCTTGGAAAGTACAATTTGGCAACAGATAGAGACAATCGCAATGGGCTCAGTCTAGAAAGGGGAGATAGACAACAAAACAAGTAGAGAGGCATCAATGGCATCAAAATAGATAAATAGAATTATAGCTATGTACACTTTCATTCAGTTGTATTTATTGAGCGCCTACTGTGTGCAGAGCACTCTACTAAGTGCTTGGAAAGTACAATTCGGCAACAGATAGAGACAATCCCCACCCAACAACCGGCTCACAGTCTAGAAGGGGGGAGACAGACAATAAAACAAATAGACAGGCATCAATAGCATCAAAATAGATTAATTGAATTATAGATACATACACATCATTAATAAAATAAATAGAATAATAAATATGTACAAATATACACAAGTGTTGTGGGGCAGGGAAAGGGGTAGAGCAGAAGGAGGGAGTAGGGGCGATGGGGAGGGAGGAGGAGCAGGGGAAAAGGGGCGCTCAGTCTGAGAAGGCCTCCTGGAGGAGGTGAGATCTCAGTAGGATGGCCACTGAAGGCACAAGACGATTACCAGACACTATTTTGCGGACCCAAAAGTAGCTGAATGTCAGTCAATCGCATTTATTCCCTGTCTACCTGCTTTGTTTTGTTGTCTGTCTCCCCCCACTTCTAGACCGTGAGCCCGTTGCTGGGTAGGGATTATCTCTGTTGTCGAACTGTACTTTCCGAGCGCCCAGTACAGTGCTCTGCACCAAGAGCTCAATAAATAGGATTGAATGAATGAATTGACTGAGCACTTCCTATGTGCAGAGCACTGTACCAAGCCCTGGGACATGCCCATAATAATAATGTTGGTATTTGTTAAGTGCTTACTATGTGCAGAGCACGGGAATCAGATTGTCCCCCGTGGGGCTCCCAGTCTTAACCCCCATTTTACAGATGAGGTCACTGAGGCCCAGAGAAGTGAAGTGACTTGCCCACAGTCACCCAGCTGACAAGTGGCCGAGCTGGGATTCGAACCCATGACCTCCGACTCCAAAGCCCAGGCTCTTTCCACTGCTGCTTCTCCATAATAATAATGATAATGTTGGTATTTGTTAAGCGCTTACTATGCGCAGAGCACTGTTCTAAGCGCTGGGGTAGACACAAGGGAATCAGGTTGTCCCCCGTGGAGCTCCCAGTCTTAATCCCCATTTTACAGATGAAGTCACAGAGGCCCAGAGAAGTGAAGTGACTTGCCCACAGTCACCCAGCTGGCCGAGCTGGGATTCGAACCCATGACCTCCGACTCCAAAGCCCAGGCTCTTTCCACTGCTGCTTCTCCATGGGGGTGACGGCCCCGATCCCCCCTATTGGTTTGGAAGGAGCCCGTTATTGGGCAGGGATTGTCTCTATCTGTGGTCGAATCGTGCATTCCAAGCGCTTAGTACGGTGGTGTGCACATAGTAAGCGCTCAATAAATACTATTGAATGAATGCATGAGGACGCCCGGAGGAGCCCAGCGAGTGAGCGCGGCCTTTCGTCCGGCTCTGCACCACGGCTGTCTGGCCGCTAGGCGGCGCCTTCCTAGCAGGGGAGTCGCGCATTGCTCAGGATGGCCAGCAGGGGGCGGTCAAAAGCCTCCCAGCCCATTTCGTTATTATTATTATTTATAGTATTGAGCGCTTACTATGTGCAGAGCACTGTACTAAGCGCTTGGAATGACCAAGTCGGCAACAGATAGAGACAGTCCCTGCCGTTTGACGGGCTTACGGTCTAATCGGGGGAGACGGACAGACAAGAACAATGGCATTCCCCTGTTCCCAGGCCGCCTTGTCATAAGAAAAATGGTATTTCTTAATAATAATATTGATGTCTGTTAAGCGCTTACTCTGTGCGGAGCACTGGGCTAAGCGCTGGGGTAGACACAGGGGAAGCAGGTTGTCCCACGTGGGGCTCACAGTCTTAATCCCCATTTTCCAGAGGAGGGAACTGAGGCCCAGAGAAGTGAAGTGACTTGCCCACAGTCACCCAGCTGACAAGCGGCAGAGCTGGGATTCGAACTCATGACCTCGGACCCCAAAGCCCGTGCTCTTTCCACTGAGCCACGCTGCTTCTTAAGAGCTTAGTATGTGCCAGGCACTGTTTGAAACGCTGGGGTGGATCGCCTACTTGCTTTGTTTTGTTGTCTGTCTGCCCCCTTCTAGACTAGACTAATTCTCTTCCCCTCTTTAAAACCCTACTTAAAGCTCACCTCCTCCAAGAGGCCTTCCCAGACTGAGCTCCCCCCTTTTTCCCTCTGCTCCCTCTACCCTCCCCCGCTGCACCCCCTCTCCCGTCCCATCCCCTCAGCACTGTACTCGTCCGCTCAACTGTATATATCTTCATTACCCTATTTATTTTGTTAATGAGATGTACATCACCTTGATTCTATTTACTTGCTATTGTTTTAATGAGATGTTCCTCCCCTTGACTCTATTTATTACTATTGTTCTCGTCTGTCCGTCTCCCCCGATTAGACCGTAAACCCGTCAAAGGGCAGGGACTGTATCTGTTACCGATTTGTACATTCCAAGCGCTTAGTACAGTGCTCTGCACATAGGAAGCGCTCAATATATACTATTGAATGAATGAATGAATGAATGAATATGAGCCCCTTGTTGGGTGGGGATTGTCTCTGTTGCCAAATTGTACTTGGCAAGCGCTTAGTACGGTGCTCTGCACGCAATAAGCGCTCACTAAATGTGGATGAATGAATGAATACAAGCAAATTGGGATGGGAGCAGTCCCTGCCCCACAAGGGGCTCACAGTCTTAATCCCCATTTTACAGATGAGGTAACTGAGACAAAGCCACACAAGAGACAAATGGTGGAGTCGGGATAATAATAATGGTGGTATTTAAGTGCTTACTATGTGCAAAGCACTGTTCTAAGTGCTGGGGGGAATACAAGGTGATCAGGTTGTCCCACGAGGGGCTCAAAGTCTTCATCCCCATTTTACAGATGAGGTAACTTAGGCCCAGAGAAGCTAAGTAATAATAATAATAATGTTGGAATTTGTTAAGTGCTTACTATGTGCAGAGCACTGTTCTAAGCGCTGGGGTAAACACAGAGGAATCAGGTTGTCCCACGTGGCGCTCACAGTCTTCATCCCCATTTTACAGATGAGGGAACTGAGGCACAGAGAAGTTAAGTGACTTGCCCACAGTCACACAGCTGACAAGTGGCAGAGCTGGGATTCGAACTCATGAGCCCTGACTCCAAAGCCCGTGCTCTTTCCACTGCGCCACGCTGCTTAGTGACTTGCCCAAAGTCACACAGCTGACAAGCAGCAGAGTGGAGATTAGAATACATGACCTTCTGACTCCCAGGCCCGTGCTCTACCCACTACACCACATACTCCTCATATGCAGGAAGTCTCTCTAGGTTCTCTCAGCCTCTGTCCCAGCACCAGTGTGACACAGGATGGCCACCGATGGGACAAAAGGACACTATTTTGCAGACGCAGAAGTAGCTGACACAGTCAATCATTTATTGAGTGCTTACTATGTGCAAAGCACTGTACTAAGCACTTAGAAGACGACAATATAACAGACACAGCCTGCAGTACGTGCATTTTGGTGGTTCTGCAACATAATGTACCGATGCTATATAGAACCTTTTGCAGAAATCCACAGGCATTTCTTTAGGATATCCCCTGACCTCCTCTCTTCCTCCTTCCGGAGTCACTGGATTCCCTTCCCAGTCCCCTGAGAACACAGGTTCCGAGCCACGGCGCTCAGCGGCAAAAGCCTAGGCAGAAGGAGGCTGTGTGCTTAAAATAAAAATACTGGCCATAAAGTTTTTCTGCACCGATTTCCCAGATCTCATGTGCCACAAAGAGTATATCCCCGATGCTACGCTGTGATTCTGGGAGCTTTTAGTAGGTGATATTCTTCAATAGTCGATGCCGGAGTGCTCTGGCTAGGATCTTGATGTTGACGGTGGCATCTTTGAGGTTCTGGGGAATCTCCTGGGTGTTTTATACGCTGAGAAAGAGCGAGCCAAAGGATTAGCCAAGGCTCGGGCTTTTGCTCTGCGTGGCAAATTTCTGGCCGCCATGTGACACCTCGCGTTTATGGGAGACAAGTGCTGCTGAAGAGGACCAGGCCCGTCCAACTCGGCTGCAGGAGCCACGGTAGATGAGACTCGATGCTGAAAAATGGAAGAAAACAGTCATAAAAACGTTTAGCTCTGCAGAGGAGACGAACTGTCCTTGACCATCCTACTGATAAAACACCTTGTGAATGAGTGTAAACAGGGTGTGAGCCCTATGTGGGACAGGGGCGGTGTCCAACCTGCTTTTTTTTTTCCTGTGGCATTTGCTGAGCGCTTACTAGGTTCTAGGCACTGTATTAAGCACTGGGGTAGATCCAAGCTAATCAGGTTGGACACCGTCCCTGTCCTACATGGGGCTCACAGTCTTAATCCCCATTTTCCAGATGAGAGAACTGAGGCATAAAGAAGTTGTGATTTGCTGAAGGTCCCACAGCAGATAAGTGGCGGAGCTGGGGTTCACTCGTTCATTCAATCGTATTTATTGAGCGCTTACTGTGTGCAAAGCACTTGGAATGTACAATTGGGCAACAGATAGAGGCAATCTCTGCCCAACAACAGGCTCACAGTCTCAAAGGGGGAGACAGACAACAAAACAAAATTAGAACCCAGGTCCTCTGACTCCCAGACCTGTGATCTTTCCACTAGGCCATGCTGCTTCTCTAACTTTTACCTACTCCAGCACCAAGAAGCAGTGTGGCCTAATAGGTAGAGCACGGACCTGGGATTCAAAAGGACTTGGGTTCTAATCCCTACTCTGCTGCTTGTCTGCTGGGTGATCGTGGGCAAGTCACTTCACTTCTCTGTGCCCCAGTTCCCTCATCTATAAAATGGGAGTTAAGACTGTGAGCCCCACGTGGGACGTGGACTGTGTGCAGCCAGATAAGCTTCTGTCTCTCCCAGCGCTTAGTAAAGTGCCTGGAATATAGTAGGCACTTAACAAATGCCATTAACAGTGCCTGACACATAGTAAGCGCTTAACAAATACCATTTTTTTTAAAAAAAAAAAAACAACCAAATAGTGGCTGTGCCCCTGGCCTGAAGTATTTTTTTGAATTTTCTCATGGCTCCGATTGCTGTGGTCATTTTTCCAGGAGCTGGGACAACGGTCGTGTCTTTGCATGTTGGAAGGTTTTCTCTGCAGGGGAAAAGGTGTGAGCAATGAGTCGGTGATGAGAGAGTCCTAAATCCTAATAATAACCGGGGTTCTTGTTAAGGGCTTTTACTAGGTGACAAGCACTGTCCTAAACCCTGGAGTGTGTACAAGATAGTCAGATCGAAGTAGTCCCTGCCTACGAAGCGCTCACAGTCGAAGGGGAAGGAAGACAGGTATTTCATCTCCACTGTAAGCTCGTCCTCTAGACTGTAAACTCCTTGTGGGCAGGGAACTTTTCTACCAACTCTGTTGTACTCTCTCAAGCGCTTAATATAATGTTCTGTGCACTGTAAGCAAGCACTAAGAAATACCACTGATTAATTTCAAGGATGAGGAAATTGGGGTTAAGGGATCAAATTGGGAAGAGCAAAGAGGACAAGCTGACATAATGAGGTTTGTTGCAGAATCGATTAATCAATCTGATTAGCTTATATCTGCCCCGGTGCTTAGCACAGTGCCTGGCACATGGTAAGCACTTAACAAATACCATTCAAAAGTATTTTTATTGAATCCTTACTATATGCAGAGCACTATACTAAGTACTTGGGTGAGTTACTACAAAAAGCTTGGTAAATATGCTCCCTGCCCACGAGAAGCTGACACTCTAGAGGAAGCAGAAGAAAATAAATACTATTGAAATTACTCCTGCTACTACCAATAATAATAATGGTAATAATTAAAAGATGGTTTGGTAAAGGGGAAATCACTGATGGCGGCCTGGAAGTCAATGGTTAAGGGTTCCTGTTTTATGAAAAGGATTGGGGAGCCATGGCAGGTTTTTAAAGAAGGAAGTGATGGTATTTGTTAAGCACTTACTCTGTTCCAGACACTGTACTAAACGCTGGAGTAGATACAAGCTAATCAGGTTGGACACAGTCCAAGTCCTACATGGGGCTCACCGTCTTAATCCCCATTTTCCAGATGAGGAAACTGAGGTCCAGAGAAGTGAAGTTGTCTTGCCCAAAGTTCCACAGCAGACAAGCGGCAGAGCGAGGCTTAGAACCCAGTTCCTCTGACCCCCAGGCCCCTGCTATTTCCACTAGGCCACAGTGTTCCTAATGGAAGTGATGTGCTCTGAACCGTGTTTTTAAAAGCAGGATTTGTGCAGATGAATGTAGGATAGACTGGAAAAGGGAGAGGCTGAGACAGGGAGACAAGCCAGGAAGCTGTTAATCCAGTCTGGAGGTGACAAGGATTTAAACCAGGGTGGTGGTAGCCAGGGTGGAAAGAAGGGGAGGAGCCATGAACCAACAGAGAAGAAGAACCGGCAGGATTTAGAGATTGACTGGTTGTGGAAGGTAAATGGCAGAGATCAAAGATGGCACCAAGGTTGCTAGTTTCTGAACCAGGGAGAATGCTGGTTTTCTCCAGAATTGATTTATCTGTTTATTTATATTATGTAATTATATTTATTAAAATTTACTCATTTATGCTCGTATATAAATAAGCATGTATATGTCTTTCCCTTTAGACTGTAACCTCCTTGGGGGCAGCGAATGTGTCTACTAACTCTGTTGTATTGTACTCTCCCAAGTGCTTAGTACAGTGGTCTTTGCATGCGGTAAACGCTTCAAAAATATCATTGATTGATTATTCTTTATTAGGCCTAGTTTATGAATTATGGGAGAGGGATTTTTTTGTTTTATCCCCATGACTATTGTTTAGGCTCTGTACACATATCAGAGCAATGTTTAAGTGCCAAGTATTGTGCTAAGCACTGGGGAAAATGCAATGCAATCAGATAAGACACAGCCCCTTTCCCATATGAGACTTAGAGTTGGAGGGAGAGGGAGAACAAGTATTACATCCCCATTGTGCAGATGAGCAAACTGAGGCCCAGAGAAGTTAAGTGACTTGCCCAAGATCATGCAGCAGGCAAGTGACAGAGTTGGGATTAAAACCCAAGTCCCCCGACTCCCTCTTGTGCCAGTGCTTCAAGGTTGGCAAAGTGTTCCCTTCCAGTTATGGTATGTCATTCAAGTGACCCATACCAAGATCTATCTCAGAATGGCCGTGTCCCTTCCCTGTCGGATCCTCCCACCCCCTCTCTGTCCTTCTCTTTTCTGCCCTTTTCTCTCTCGCACATCAGATCATGGGACAGGTGTGGTCCAAGGAGCCGGGAGAGGTGGGGGGATTTGGAGGGCAATCAGGACAACAGAAGACAAGGAATTGGGTGCGAGAGGTGGGGAAATGAGGAAGTAAAAAAATATTGCTCTGATACTTGAACAGGGAGCTAAAGCAGAAGCCATGGAGGTAAAAAGAAGACTCCCTCTCCCATGAATTCAATCAATCAATCAATCGCATTTATCGAGCCCTTACCGTGTGCAGAACAGTGTACTAAGCATTTGGGAGAGTACAACGCAACAATACAACAGAGACATTCCTTGCCCACAGTGAATTTACAGCCTAGAGGGGGAGACAGACATTAATATCAATAAATAAATTTTGACTATGTACATGAGTGCTGTAGGGCTGGGGACAGGGAAGCCATGGTGGTGACTAAAAAGAGCAGGTCAGGGCGACACAGAAGGGAATAGGAAAAGAGGAAATGAGGCTTTAGCCAGGGAAGGCCTCCTGGAAGAGATGTGCCTTCAATAAGGTTTTGAAGGTGGGGAGAGTAATTGTCTATCAGATATGAGGAGGGAAGGTGTTCCAGGTCAGAGGCAGGACGTGGGCGAGACGTCGGCGGTGAGTTAGATGAGATGAGGTACGGTGAGTAGGTTGGTATTAGAGGAGCAAAGTGTGCGGGCTGGGTTATCATAGGAGAGCAGCAAGGTGAGGTAGGAGGGGGCAAGGTGATTGAATGCTTTAAAGCCGAGGGTAAAGAGTTTCTGTTTGGTGCAGAGGTGGTTGGGCGATGGAAGTTTCAGAGGTGGACCTTGAGGTTCTTGAGTGGAGACTGAACTTTTTTGTAGAAAAATGATGCGGGCAGCAGAGTGAAGTATGGACACGCATGGAGAGAGACAGGAGGCAGGAAGGTCAACAAGGAGGTTGGTCCTAGCAGGAAAGCATACACCTGGCAATCAGAGGACCTGGATTCTAATCCCGACTCCACCGCTTGCCTGTTGTGTGGCCTTGGGAAACTCATTTAACTTCTCTGGGCCTCAGTTTCCTCATCTGAAAAATAGGGATTCAAGACCTGTCCTCCCTCCTATTAGACTGTGAGCCCCATGTGGGACAGGAACTATGTCTGACCTGATTAGCTTGTATTTCACCCCAGCACTTAGCACAGTGCTTGGTACATCGTAACTGCTTAACAAGCACATGATTATTATTATTACTATTAAGAAACATTTTGTATATGTGAAGTACTGCTCTAGGCACTGAAGTATATTCAGTAAAGTGAGATTTGACACAATCCCTCTCCCACAGTCCCACAGATGAGGTAACATTTAGAAGCAGCGTGGCCTATTGGAAAGAGCACTGGCCTGGGAGTCAGAGGACCTGGGTTCTCATCACAGCTCTGCCACATGTCTGCTGTGTGCCCTTGGGCAAGTCATTTCACTTCTCTGTGCTTCAGTTACCTCATCTGTAAAATGGGGATAAAGACTGTGAGTCCCATGCGGGACATGGTATGTGTTCAACCTGATTATCTTTTATTATAATAATAATAATAGTAATGGTATTTGTTAAGCGCTTACTATGTGCCAGGCACTGTACTAAGCGCTGGGGTGGATACAAACACATCGGGTTGAACACAGTCCCTCTCCCACTTGGGGCTCGCAGTCGCAATCCCCATTTTACAGATCAGGTAACTGAGGCCCAGAGAAGTGAAGTGACTTGCCCAAGATCACACAGGAGACAAGCGGCGGAGCTGGGATTAGAAGTCATGACCTTCTGACTCCCAAGCCCGTGCTCTATCCACTACACCATGCTGCCTTTCTCTACCCCAGTGCATAGCATAGTGCCTGGTACCATAGTAAGCACTTAACAAATGCAAAAACCAAAAAAAAAACTTCTCAAAACATATGGGTACTAGCACAGTTTAGAAGGATCATAGACCACTAGAAGGCTCCCCCCGCCACTTTCCTCCTTTCAGTCAGTCAGTCAATCATATTTATTGAGTGCTTACTGTGTGTCGAGCACTATACTCAGCACTTGGGAGAGAACAGTACAATAATATCACACATTCCCTGCCCATAACGAGTTTATAGTCTAGAGGGGGAGACAGGCATTAACATAACATGCTCCATGAAGCATGTTACCTATCTCAAGGCCCAAGATGAAAATAGGGCAAACATATTCTCCTCCAACCTCCTGCTCCTCCTCCTCCATCTCCCACGGGATCAGGGAGGGGCTGGCATCCACTCCAGTAGCCCTAGAATAGCCCAGGATTGCGAAGCCCGAGGAAAAGACTGGCGTTCGTCTATGTGAAATACTGCGCTAAGCGTGGAAGTAGATTCAGTAAAGTTAGATTAAACACAGTCCCTCTCCCACAGTCTAAAGGAGAGCAGGTATTTAATCCCCATTTTACAGATGAGGTAACACTTTGAAGCAGCGTGGCCTAGTGGAAAGAGCACTGGCTTGACAGTCACAGGACCTGGGTCCTCTCCTGCTGGTTTAGTCTCAAGTTGTGAAGTTGTGAGCTGGTGCTCCCCTTCCCGGGGTCGCTCCAGGTTCCCGGGGCTCCCCCTCTCCGGGCACCAAGCTGCAGAAACAGGGAGCAGGGGAAACCAATCCTCTGGGGGAGGGTCCGCCCTTCTTCTCCCCCTGTGGCTGCCCCGCCTCCTCCAGCCACATTCCAACCTCTGGCTGTCACCCTGGCAACAAAACAGGACACACAGCTAAGTCTAGCTGTGCGATGGGAGGGGGTTTGGGGTGCCGAAGGCTGGACCTCCTCTTTTCCCCATATTCCTGAACCTTCCAGGGCCCAGGCTGAGGGTCTCAGAGGTCACGGAGGCCATACGACCCACCCTCCCAGGACCTCAGTTTCCTCCTTTCTGGTGTTCCACAAAAGAGGGCCACTGAGGCGTGGTGGATGTTGGGAGGGAGGCAAAGGGAGGGGGGAATCAGGGGTCTTGAGGTCTCCCGGGGTTCTACCCCCCACTCCCCACCCCCTGTCCATCGGCTGGTGTGGTGGACAGTGTTCCTGAGAGTCTGTCACACCCCAGAGCTGTCTGAAGCACAGAGGTGGGAGGGACCTCATGCTTCTTAGGGAAGAAGGGAAGGAGGGGAGACTGCCAGTTTGGGGGTCTGGTTGGGGGTGTGGGGCTCTCTGCTTCAGGAGGGGCTGAGAGAGGAGACTGTTTGGGGGGGAGAACCATCGGAGGGCCCTCCCACTCCTCCCTTCCCCCATCCGGCCCTGGGGAAAACCCCACTTCTTTGATAGTTTAAGATGTCGGGAGTGGCTCCTTCCGACACATGTATGACACACACTGCACACATGCATACCTGCAGAGAGGTCTGCCCTGCCCCTTTCACTTCCTGTCGGGGGCAGGCTTTTCTGTCCATATAATAATAATTACGGTACTCGTTAAGGACTTATTATGTGCCAAGCATTCTTCTAAGTGCTGGGGGTAGATACAAGTTAATCAAGTTGGACACAGTCCCTGTCCCACTCGGGGCTCACAACCTTCATCCTCATTTTGCAGCTGAGGTAAAAGAGGCACAGAGAAGTGAAGTGACTAGCCCAAGGTCACACAGTAGACAAGTGGTGGATCTGGGATTAGAACCCAGGTCCTTCTGATTCCCAGGCCTGGGCTCCGTCCACTAAGCCACACTGCTTCTCGATATCTGTATTTTTTTAATTTATATTAATGCCCATCTCCCCCTCTATACTGTTGGTTGTGGGCATGGAATGTGCCCGCTTATTGTTATATTATACTCTCCCAAGTACTTAGTACAGTGCTCTGCACACAGTAAGCACTCAGTAAATACAACTCACTGACTGACTATTCCCCCAGGTGCCTTCCAGGACCCCAAGGAAGAAGGGCACTAAGGGACAAGAGGAGGAGAGCACTTAGCCCAACCCCAGTGGTTATAGAGACAAGGGCACTATCCGGGGGAAGGGGAGGTGGTCATGAGGGCTCCTTGTTCCCCTGGGCAGCTGTGCCATACCTATTGTGAGCCTGTAAGACTGTGAACCCCATGTGGGACAACCTGATTACCTTGTACCTACCCCAGCGGTTAGAACAGTGTTTGGCACATAATAAGCGTTTAAATACCATAACGATTATTATTATTATTGTTACTGTGCATGAGCACAGAGAGGGATGGGAGACAGAAGGAAGGGAAGAGGTCAGAGGGGTAGGGAGCTGGGGAGATGAGGAGGAAGGGAGAGAAAAAGGGACAGGGCAGAGGAGAGAAGTTAAAACTGGAGACAGAGGGCAAGAGTGAGAGCGGAAGGGAGAGTGGAGATGATAGAAGAATGAGGAGACGAGGACAGCTGAGGTGAAAGCTGCTGGCTCAGCCCCTCCTGCCCGCCCAGCTGCTTCACTCCCCACTGAAACCTGAGTCACTGCAGCCCGTCCGCGGGGGCTCCCCCACCCCCCAGGGCCCTCACCCAGACAGTCAGGGCTTGGATCGGGAAGTCTGTCACAAACGGGAAAGGGAGTGGGGAGCCCCACTATAACTACGTCTGCATTTATGTGCTTGCCACATGGGCCTATGTCATTCTGTCTGTGAATACCTTTGTTTCTTTCCCTGCCTCTGTCTCTGCCCTGGCATCTTTGTCTCTAGAACCCTATGTGGGCTCTAAACGGGGGGCGGCTGAAGGAGGGGCTTCTACTTCCGTCCCCCAACTATACTGGCAAATGCTTGTATCCACCCAGCTGCTTAGTACAGTGCCTGGTACATAGTAAGCACTGAACAAATATTACAATTATTATGATTATTCTGGTGAGGGTCCAAGGAGCAGTGACCTATCCGGGGAGGGCTTGGAGCAACAGGGATGGGGGAGAAGCCCACCCACCCACTCCTGTCCCCTGCCCCCTTCCTTACCCCTCCTGCCAAGCCTCCCAACTGTCCCCCTCCTCCTGCCTCTGCAAACCTCGTGATGGGGACAGGCTCAGTTTCTGAGGCAATATTCTGGCTGGGTTCCCTCTAAACTTTAAGTTCATTGTGGGCAGGGATTGTGTCTACCAACTGTGTTATATTGTGCCCTCCCAAGCACTTAGTACAGTGCTCTGCATGTGGTAAGTGTTCAGTAAATTCCATCAATCGATTGATTGGACTCCACACACACACACACACACACACACACACACACACACACACACACACACACACACACACACATGCACACTTCCCACCTCAGCTGGGAACCCCCACCTAGCTCACCTAGGGCAGGAGCAGCGGGACTGGGTGTGCCAACCAGATGCCAAGGGGCTGAGGCAACAGGCCTGGAGCGGGTGACGTCACTGGGAGGGAGTCTGATTGGCAGGGAGAAGCCTCCCCAGGGAGAGACACCTGTTCTCCAGCCAGTTCCCAGGGCCGAGCAGGTGGAGGGGGGGGAATGGATTCCAAGAAGGGTCCAGGCCAAGGTTGGGAACTTGACAGTCCTATTCTCTGCTGCACGCTGGGTCCTACACGCTGCTTAGCAAAGCAGCGTGGTCTAGCGGATAGAGCCCGGGCCTGGGAATCAGAAGGACCTGGGTTCTAATCCCAGCTCCGCCACTCATCTGCTGGGTGATCGTGGGCCAGTCACTTCACTTCTCTGGGCTTCAGTGATCTCAACTGTAAAATGGCGATTAAGACTGTGAGCCCCTTCTGGGACTGGGACTGTGTCCAACCGATTTGCTTGTAACCACCCCAGCACTTAGTACAGTGCCTGGCACACAGTAAGCGCTTAACCAATACCACTATTATTATTATTATCATTAAACACCCTGTGTCAGGCAGTGCGGACCTTGGACTGGAGGGACAAAGGTCAGAGAGGGGCCTAGACTCACCCAGATCTCAGATACCCTCTTCCCAACCCACCACCTCCGCTATTCTCTTGGGCTGCTGAGTGGTTCTCTGTGGCTCCGGGACACTGAACTCTCTGATGAGGATAAAATGGGCATCACCAACTCTCCATCCCTCCTCCCTTGTCTCTGGCTCTCAGTTCTGACCCCACAGGACCCTGGGGGAGGGAGAGGCCGGGATGGGACTCCATCTCCAGAGCTGTAGGGGATCTAAGTTGGAGGCTCATCCAGGGGCTGAGGCTGGTCATGAGAAGCCCCATCTCCTTGCCTCCACCAACAAAATTCCAGTGATTCTGGCTCTGCCCCACCCTGTGCCCAGTAAATTGTTGGTACCTTCCCAGACTGAGCCCCCCTTTTCCTCTGCTTCTCTTCCCTTCCCCATCACCCCTTCTCCCTCCCACTCCTCTATCCCCCTCCCCCCCCAAAGCACTTGTATATATATGTACATGTTTGTTATTCTATTTATTTTATTAATGATGTGTAATAATAATAATCTTGGTATTTGTTAAGCGCTTACTATGTGCTGAGCACTGTTCTAAGCGCTGGGGTAGATACAGGGTAATCAGGTTGTCCCACGTGAGGCTCACAGTCTTCATCCCCATTTTACAGATGAGGGAACTGAGGCCCAGAGAAGTTGAGTAACTTGCCCACAGTCACACAGCTGACAAGTGGCAGAGCCAGGATTTGAACCCATGACCTCTGACTCCAAAGCCTGGGCTCTTTTCACTGAGCCATGCTGCTTCCCATATCTCTATAATTCTATTTATATTGATGCTATTGATGCCTGTCTACTTGTTTTGTTTTGTTGTTTGTGTCCCCCCTTCTAGACTGTGAGCCTGTTGTTGGGTAGGGATTGTCTCTATCTGTTGCCAAATTGTACTTTCCAAGCACTTAGTACAGTGCTCTCTGCACACAGTAAGTGCTCAATAAATATGGTGGAATGAACAAATGAAATGTTCATCCTTACTGCACCTGATTGATCTGGGGGTGTTGAGGAGGGTCTGACCCCTGCCAAAACCTCAAGATGCATTTAGCCAGGATAGAAAGGGTGCAGAAATGGGAGGCTAACGGCCTCTTGACCTCTTTCTCTCCTGGGCATGATATAGCCTCTAAGGCTAGATTGGCTTGGGCAAATGAGAAGTGGGATAAACGAGGTCTAGAGGAAAGATCATTGATCACAGGAACTGGGTTTTAGTCCCGGCTCTGACTATTTGATTTGGGGATGCAGTGTGGCCTGTAAGAAAAAACCCAGGCCTGGGATTCACAGGATCTAACTTCTAATCCACACTCTGCAAGACACAACTTCTCTATAATTCAGTTTCCTCATCTGTTCTGCCTCTGATTTAGACTGTGAGCCCCTTGAGTTTCAGGGACTATATCCAACATGATTATCTTGCATCTACCCCAATGTGTATTACAGTGTTCGGCACATGGTAAGAGCAGTCAATCAATCAATTGTATTTATTGAGAGCTCACTGTGTATAGACCACTGCACTAAACACTTGGGAGAGTACAACCTAAGCTCTCAAGGAGCTTAAGGTCTAAAGGGAACTTAATGTATGCCACAAACATTATTATAATATTAAGTCACTTAATCAAGTTAGGGGATCCACCACTTCTAGGTCTGTGCTGCAGGAGGGAGATTGTCCTCCTTCCACGCTACCGGGAATTCCACTGGTTCCTGATCCCAGTGGGAAACTGAGAGGAGATTCCTGAATTGTGAGGCCTTCTCCACTTGTAGAATAATAATAATGATGATAATAATAATTTTGGTATTTGTTAGGCACTTACTATTTGCCAGGCACTGTACTACGCACTGGGGTAGATACTCTAGACTGTAAGCTCATGTGGAGAGGGAATGTGTCTATTTATTGTTGTATTGTACTCTCACAAGCACTTAGTACTGTGCAGAGCTCAGTAAATATCGTCTGACCGACTGTGTCTAATTCTCCCCTGGGAATTTTTCCCAGCACTTAGCTCAGGGCTTTGCACAGAGATGGTGACAAGTAGATGCTATTCTCAATCAAGTAATCAATGGTATTTATTAAAAGTGTTTACTGTGTGCAGAGCATGAACTAAGCTCTTGGGAAAGTACAATAGGATAGAGTTGGTAGATGTGATTTCTGCCCACAAGGATCTTACAGTCTATAAGGGGAATGAGATGTTAAAATAAATTACAGAGGAGAAATAGCAGAGGACAAGGCTATGATCATAAGTGCTGTGAGGCTGGGCTGAGTATCAAAGTGATTAAGGGATATGCAGCCAATTATTGGCAACGCAAAGGGCAGGGCTGGTAGGGGAAATGAGGGTTTAGTCAGGGAAGGCGTCTTGGAGGAGATGTGATTTTAGAAGGGTTTTTAAAACATGGAAGCACCTCTTTCTACAATAGTCTCTCTGGGCCACAATTTCCTCATCTGTAAAATGGGGATAATAATAATACCTACCTCTCCCTACCTCACAGGGATGTTGGGAGGATAAACTAGGATAATTGGTGTGAAAGAGCTTTGGAAAAATAAAGGCGCTCTACAAAAATAAAAGGTATTATTAAAAAGGGAATATTGGCCCCCAGCCCAAGGTTCCTGAGAAGGGACTGAGGGCTGCTGAGAGCTGGGAGGAGCCTCTTTGGGCTGGCAGCATGTCTGCAAGGCCAGGGTAACTGGCCGTGACCCACGTGAGGTCTACAGCTTGCAGGTCCCCTGGTCCCCCTCCTCTAACCCCATCCCCACTGAGGATTCCCCACTTCTGGAGGCTGTGTCCATCCAGAGCTCCCCCACGCCTTGGGCCAGATAAGCGACGATGGCAGCCTCCAGCTCTCCCTGTCCCTCAATGCTTCCAGAGACTGACCAGATCCTGAACTCCGACCGTTAGAGCTGGGCAAGCCCTTCAGCGCTCTCAAGGCCTCAGGGCCCATCCTGTAGCCCTAGGTCGACCAACTAATCCCTAGACAATGACCTAAGTAACCTGACCCCTGAGTTCAGGATGACAAAGGCCAGAGGCTGCAAGGCCTCTCCTCTCTCCCCTTCCTCACAATTCCCCTCCTCTTTCCCCTCCCCCCCCTCATTTTAGCTCCGCTCTGCCAGGCCCCTGCAATCCCATCCATCCATCTCCCTTCCCACCCACTCCGGTGCGCGTCCGGGTGGCCAGACTCTCGGGCTCTTGTCCTGGACACTGGCCCAGCGTGTCTCCCCACCTCCGGTCCCTCCCGGCCGATCCCAGTCACCCTCTCTTCCCAACCAGGACTCCTCTAGGAGCTGCTGTTCCCAGGGGACTCCCAGCTGATCCCCAGGGGCAACTAGGCCTCAGGCTGCACTCCAGAGGCGGCTGCAAAATGGGCTTCCCCTGTATGCGTGTGTCTCGTGGGACAGGCGGATGTGCATGTACAGGGTGGGCCGGCCTGTTAGGGTGCTCCTCTCTCTGCGGCCAACCCCCTTTCCTTCTCTCCCCCTCCCCAGTTGTCCCAGCCTGTGAAAATGACTCAGGCTCCTAGACTCAGCAGCTAGGGGATGGGGGTGGGGTGGAAAGGGACAGCTCCCTTCCCAGAAGCACCTTCCCCTCCCTCTCTCCCTCTCTCCCTCCCTCCCTGTCCCGTCTCCAAGGAGGAGAGCTTTAGGGGAGAGGGCGACAGGCCTCAACCCACGGACCCTTTGACCTTCAGTCTGGACACTCCCGGCAGGGCTGAGCCAGTGGGGAGGGGAGGGCCGAGGGAAGAAGGGAGAGAGGGGGTTGGGTTGTGTGTTGCTTGGGAGCCAAATAGAAGCCTAGGAAATAGGAGTTTTTCAATCCCCTAATCCAGGAGGAATAGAGGAGGGAGAGACCTGGGTCAGTGGGCATGGCGTACCCCCACCCACGTACCAATTTCTGTTCTGATGGGTGTCTATCCGCCTCTGGAGAGAAGAGAAGCGGTTAGCAGGGATATGGTGGGGGCGTGGGGGTGGGGGGATAGGCAGAAACGTGGCTGAGAGCTAGCTGGTCCTAAGGCTGTAATTACCTCGGGGGAGTTACCCTCTGATCTGCTAGAGCACCAGAGGATGGGGCTGGGGTGGGGGAAGGGGAACTCCAGGGAGCAGGGGCTGCTCAGCAAGCGGGAAAGGGACTCTCAGCCCGTCCCCCCACCTCTCCCCTCCCCCGGCTGCTGCAGCAACTCCGAATTGTGCAGGGCGCAACAGGCACAGAAAGCAGGATGGAATTTGGGGTGATCGAAAAGAGGTGGGGGGCTGAGAGAAGAGAAGCCTGTTGGATTGGATGGTGGGAGAGAGGGGTTCATAGATGCCCGAGGCCAAAACTACGAGGACCCCCCTCGCCCCCAGCCTTGGTTCAGGGTGCGAGGTGACTGAGTTTTTCTTTTTCCTAAAAGAGAGGGACGCCCAGCTACCTCCACCGTCGCCCCTAAACTCATCCCCTGGCCCCGGCCCGGCTCTCTATCCGAGGGATGGAGGGGGTACATCGCGGATTATGGGGGTGGGGCGGCCCTCTATCCGGTGGGGGAGGGTCCGTCCCCGCTCCCCTCCTCTCCCGGGTGAGTCACCACTTCCAAATTCCCAACTTTCCCTAGATAGTCTCAACACGCTCCCGGGCGGGACCAAGTGTCAGGAGCGGGGGACCTCGGCCTGGGCGGACCCCAAGCGGGGCCCCCAGAGGGGACCACCGCTCTCGGGGAACGGAGCCCTCCCGGGTTCCTCCGTCCTCCTCGACCCCTGGGGGGGGGCGAGGCCTGGGGGCAAGGGCGCCGACCGGCCCTCGAGGGGGGAGAGGGAGGGACCGACTCCCCCGGAGGGCCGCACATGGTAGGGACCAGCCGGGAGGCCGGACTGGAGAGCTCCGTCTGTACAATAGGGCTGGGGCCGGGGCCGGACAGGGCAGCTGCCGGGTGTCCGCATCCCCCTCCCCCAACCCCCCCCCCAAGCACCCCCTCCCCCCAACCCCCGGGGGGTCCTGCAGATTGTGGCCTGGCTCCTCTCACCTGCCCCCTCGCCCCCCACCCACCACCAGCCTTCTCGAGGCCCTCCAAGACCCCCGGGGTGGGGAACTTTTCGTAGGCGGATGCGCCCCATCCTCTGAGCGGGCGGGGACTGGAGGAGGAGGAGGAAGACGAAAGAGGAGGAAGAAGAGGAGGAAGGGATGCGTCTAAGGGCCCCGCCGGGAACCGCGGGGGAAGGACCGGACCAAAGCCGCTGCCGCCGCTGCTGAGATTTGAGGGTGTTTTCGGGGCGCGGCTCCCCGGGTCCTGCCACCGAGGAACCATGGAGACGGGGAGAGACGGAGCCCCCCAAGGTAACAGCCCGTGCTCAGGGTTGGGGGGCTGGGGGCTTGGAGGGGGGGATCATCTCCTTGGCGAGGGCGCCGAGAGGCCTTGTTTAGGGGTTCAGGGTCAGGAGGCGTTCCCGGTCCCCCCATCCCCCAGTTTTACCCACCCCCACCCCCTGCGTCTGCAGAGCTGAAGTTTAAAAATACAGGCAGCGACATCCTCTGACAGCTGCCCCCGCCCTTCTCTCCTGCCAGACCGAAGCCATCTCCCCCTGCCAAGCGCGAGCCTGCCTGTCCCCGGGGACACCCCCCCCCCTCCCACCCCGAGACCCCCGAAACCGTCCCCTCCTTTAGGCTCTGCAGCAGGCCCTGCCCCGGTTGGGGCGGGGGGGAGGGCAGGAGGAGGGAGGGGAGGATGGGCCGCTTGTGATGGGCAGCGTGCGGGGGGGATGGGGGAGGGCGACCTGCAGGATGGATGGGGAGATTCTCACCAATCCTCCCCGCCCCTTCCCCGAGATCGCCCCCTCCTCACCTCCCCAGCCTAACCCAGCTGGAGAGTGCACCCTGTCTTGTGAGCCCACCCCCCACCCCCCCATTGCGGCCTGGTTTCCTTCTGCTCTCCCCCTCCCCCCTGCAGCCACCTCTCCCTCTCAATCCTGCACTGTCACATGCCTCACTCCGGCGCTTCCCCTTTGCCGGGGAGATTGAGGCCGGGAGGGACTGAGCCTCTCGGGTCCCCCCTCCCCCCCCCTTCCCCTCCCCCTGGAGAGGTGGTCCCGGGGAGGACCCCCGGAGCCCGGCTTGGGGAAGGGCGGGATTTAACGTTTCCAGGGTGGAGGGGCAGCCAGCTCCCCGAGGTGCGGTTCTGTAGGGATTCTGCATCCCTGTCTCAGCCTCGGACTCTGGGCTCCATCTTTGGAGCCGGGCGACCCGGGGGGGGGCTTCTCCCCACCCCCCACCCCCCAGCTGCCATGAAATGTGCCTGTTGCTGAAGCCTGGGCCTAGGCCCCGGCTGCTGCTGCCAAGTAACTGGGAGAATAAAAGGCCGTGGGGGAGGGGAGGGAAGCCAGGCCAGGGGCGGCCGCTGCCGCTGCATTGTTAGGGGCGAGGGCGGGAGACTGGTGAGGGGCCCCCTAGCCCTCCTCTCGATTCCCCTTCACACCAGCCAGACCCAGGGGGCTGGGCCCAGGCACCTGTGGGGGTTGGGGATGGGACGAGAAATGGCCAGGCCCGGGTTTGGAGGGGAGGGGGACAGCGCTTGAGGGCAGGGGTAATAATTTTCATTTTGACCCTGCTGCCCCCAACCCAGATTTTCTCTCCCAAGTCTTCCCCCGATCGATCCCTCCGGCCTCAGTATCCCCTCTTTGCAGAATGTGGTGAAAAGTCAAGTGTGCCCCTCAATTCTCTGCATTGTGTAGGGTTTGAATCTCCCTTCGCAGGGCGTGAACTGGACCGGTCACCCCGTGGTGCTCCCCATTTGGCCTAATCCCAGAGCTCTGTTCTCATCCATAGCCCAGGTTGGGAGGGTCAGGGAAGGGAATTGGGGGGACTTGGGCCGGGGTGGTCACTTTTCTCTGATATGTGATGGGACCTTCAGGGCTTAGAAGGTCAGGGATGCTTAGGCCTTGTTACCTCTGACTCAGGGAGTGACCCTGAGGCTAGGCCCTGCCCCCCTCCACCACCACCGTACTCCATAGCGTCCCCTTCCGCGTCTCCCCATGTGGGGCCGGTAGGCTAATCCTTGTCCCCTCCCTACCCCTCGGGGAAGCCAGCCCTGAGAGTGAGCCAACGTCTGTAGGCGCTGGGAGATGCCTGGATAACAGGTGGGGTGGTGCTGGCGTGACCACTCCTCCCCAGAACCAGCTGCATCTCAGAGTAGGGAGTGGGAATGACTGGCTTTGGGGCCATCCAACTGAGGGGACCGAGGAGAGTTAGTCTGAGGGGGGAATTGGGGCCTAGAGAAGCCAGGGGCTGGGGGTGGTAGATGAGAAGCAGGCAGAACTCCTGTGGAGAAATCTGTTTATTGTTATAGTCTCCCAAGTCCTTAATACAGTGCTCTGCGCATAATAAGTGCGCAATAAATACAATTGAAATGAATGATTGAATGAAGCCCTTGCTCTGTTGAGGTCAGCGGGAGGAGTGTAGGGGAGAGGGTCTGACCTGCACCAAGACCCTAGCTGATCCCACATCCCGGCCGCCCTGGCCACATGGCCATCAGGCAACAGAGAATTTAGAGACCATTCTGTGTACATGAGGGATGAAGGGAGTCCTGTTGTCTCTATGTCCCCTCTGTCTCTCTCTCTCTTCTCTGGCAGTGTGTTTCTGTGAGTGTCTCTAGCTGAGTCCCTAGGAGTCTGTGCCTGAATTCACAGGGTGAAGGGATGGCAGGTAGACCCAGAGACCGGTCTCCATATGGGGGAGTTTGGAGGTAGAGGTTGGTCAGAGTATCGGGTTGGTTGGGGCTGGATCAATCAATCGATCAGTGAATCGGTAGTATTTATTGAGCACTTACTGTGTGTAGAGCACCGTGCTAAGTGCTTGGGAGGGCACAGTCCAGTGGAGTTGGTAGATGTGATCTCTGTCCTTAAGGAGCTTACAGTCTAGCCTTTGAAATTAGCTTTGGGAGCCTAGGCTGATCTGGGAAAGGGGTCAAATACAGAGATCTGTCACCTGCACTTGGATCCATGAACTTTGGGCATTTTATATTCATCCCACCCTCCAATCCACAGCACTTATTTACATATCTATAAATTATATTTATAAATTGTTCATATATATTAACATCTGTCTCCCCCTCTAAAGTATGAGCTCGCTGTGGGCAGGGAAGGTGTCTGCCAACTCCGTTAGGTTGTACTTCCATTAGGCCATGTTTCTGCAGATTAGTCTGTATATAAAGAGGGACCTGACATAGAGCCATTTCTGTCAACTTAGTACCGTTCTCTGCACACAATAAGAGCTCAGTAAATATCATTGATGAGACCAGTCTGTGTATGGGAGTTGGAGGAGGCCCAGACAGAGACCTGGCTTTCTGCAGGTGGGAGAGGGAAGATAAATGTAGAAGGTGAGGCTCATACTACTAATAATAGTAGTAATAACAATAATAATAATTGTGGTATTTATTAGAGACTTACTATGTGCCACACACTATTCTGCAATACAGGCAAATTGGGTTGGACACAGTCCTTGTCCCACCTGGGGCTCACATTCTCAGTCCCCATTTTACAGATGAGGAACTGAGGCCCAGAGAAGTGAAGTGACTTCGCCAAGGTCATACAGCAGCAGACAAGTGGCAGAGCTGGGATTAGAATCCAGGTCCTTCTGACTCCCAGGCCCGTGCTCTATCCACTAGACCATGCAGTGGGAAAGGGCAGTAGCTCTGTCCCTATCAAGACCAATTGCTGCTGCCCAGGGAGAAAGTCACAAACACAGAGTAGGGGTCATCGAACATAGGACAGGGCTGGGCTTATGTGGACATTTCTCTATGTAGATTAATTAATCAATCAGTCAGTGGGATTTACCCAGTGCTTACTATGTGCCGAGTACTGTATTAATTGATTGGTAGAGAACATCAGAGTAAGTGGATACTATCTGGACCCTCAAGAAGCTTACAATCTAGTGAGAGAGAGGAAGTTGGGGTTTATAGACTAATCTGTAGGCAGGAGGGGTGTGAAGAGAGGCTGGTCTGTATATAAAGGGGAGAGGGGCTGGTTATAGAGATTAGTCTGTATCCTGAAGGAGAAAGATCTGAGCGTAGAGACCTGTGTGTGTGTGTGTTGAAGGGAACTGGACATAGAAACTAATGATAATAATCGTGGTATTTGGTAAGCGCTTACTATGTGCCAGGCACTGTACTAAGCCCTGGGGTAGATACAGGATAATCAGGCCAGACGTAGACCCTGTCCAACGTGGGACTCACATTCTGAGGGGAAGGGAGAACAGGTATTTAATCCCCATTTTACAAATGAAGGAACTGAGGCTCAGCAAAATGAAATGACTTGCCCAAAGTCACATAGCAGACACTTGGTAAAGGTGGGGTTTTTGTTTATTAAACACATACTATGTTCCAGATATTGTACTAAACACTGGGATAGATGCAAGCTAATCATGTTCCACATGGAGCTCATGGTCTTAATCCCCACTTTACAGATGAAGTAATTGAGGCATAGAAAAGCTAAGCAACTTGCCCAAGGACACACAGCAGAACCTGGATTAGAACCCAGCATCTTCTGACTCCCATTCCTGTGCTCTTTCCACTAGGCCATGCTATTTCCGCAGATTAGTTTGTATAAAGAGGGTGCCCAGACATAGAGTCATATTAGTCAAGTGCTTAATATAATGCTTTGCACATAGTAAGCGCTCAATATATACGATTGATTGATGGATATCAGCATAGAGAGCTTAGACCTAACCACTGGTCTCCTGGTTGATATACACAGAGAAGGGCTAGGATGGAAAGACCAGCTTCTGAACAATAAAGGGACGGAGAATAGGGATAGGGTCGGGTTAGAGTTTATCAGGACGTTTATCAAGGGCAGGGGCTGGAAAACTGATTTATACACAGAGGGATTTGACCTTCTAGTAGATTGTAAACTCTGCTAGATTGTAACCTCCTTGATGGCAGGGACAATGTATACTAATTTCTGTTTTTCTCTCCCAAGCGCTTAGTACAGTGCGCGAAACACAGAAGTAGCTCAATAAATATTATCGATCGACTGAGTGGGCGGATTGCGGAGCCTGTTTTATATAGGGACTGGGTGAGCTAGCTGTAAAAATGGGTCTGTATACAGATGGGGACTGGGACTTGGAGACCAATTTATTATCTATAAGGAGGGGAGTGTTAGGGGCATAAGGGTATATAAAGCGGGGAAAAGGAGATTGGTCTGGATATAGAGGGGAGACCGGGGCCTAGAGTCTGATCAATTCTATCTTCAAGTGGAGATGGTGGTCTGACTGTGGGAACGTCTGGTTGTAGAGACTGGTCTGTATGTGTGTGGAGGTCTCTGTGGATCTCTTCTTCCTCTCCAGCTTCTCCCCCCGGGACCCAGCAACCATTTTGTTTATGGTATTTGTTAAGCGCTTACTATGTGCCAGGCACTGTATTCAATTCAGGGGTAGGTACGAGATCGTCCGGATTGGACACAGTCCCGGTCCCCCGTAGGGCTCACAGTCTTAATCCCCATTTTACAGATGAGGTAAGTGAGACACCGAGAAGTTAAGTGACTTGCCCAAAGTCAAACAGCAGACAAGTGGGGGAGCGGGGATTAGAATCCAGGCCCTGTGGCTCCCGGGCCCCCGTGCTCTTCCCACTAGGCCGTGCTGCTTCTCATTTCTCTAATAAGACCTTAATGAGCTTCATGAATATGCAGATAAATGTGCCTGATGGTGTGGGGGTGGGTGGGGAGCGAGAGGCTCCCAGCGTGTCAGTCTGCAGTCCTGAAATGCCCGGGCACCTAGCCAGTCGGCCCCTCTTGCCTGACCCTGTCCCCTGTTCTTCCCCTATCTGTCCCCTCCCCCAGTTCCTGTTAGCCCCTGGGTGACCACAGACTAGCACTTGGGTGGTCAAGAGCTCAAGAGAAGAGTACCCAGTGGTGGTGCGATGTGAGGTGGGGGCAGGGAGGAGGGGTTGTTAAGGAAGGCTTGGGGGGGGGGGGTATTTGTGTGTGTGTGTGCGTGTGTATTTTGGTGGGGGAGGGAGCTGCGGCCACAGGCAGTGTTGACCGTGGGAGCCAGCTGGGCCTCAGAGAGCAGGAGCCTGCCAGGCGGGGCCTGTATAATGTGACTTTGTGTTCCCAGGGTAGCAGCCCTGCCTGGCACCCTGGGCACGGCCCTTGGGAGTTGTCACTAGGACAGCTGCCTGTCCCCCGATCCTTCTCCTAGCTAGCTTGAGGAAAGCCCCCCTCTTTGCCTTCCTCAACTGGGGCTGGTTCCTCCTCTTCCCACCCACCCGCCCCGGGCCCAAGGGGCATCCCTCTAGGGCCTCTTCGCCTCTCCGTCGGTGCCCAGAGGCGGTGCCAACCAGTCACCGGGGATAGGTCAAACCGGCTTGGTGGCGGCCATAGTGGCCACCTGTTCAGGGAGCCCAGCTGGTCCCTCTCGCATCTCCAGTGACATCTCCAGCCTCCCTCCTTGTGGCCCAGGCCCTGTGGGCAGACCCCTGAATCCGCCCCCCAACTTAGCCTGTGGCCATGCCCATGGAGGGCTGTGGAAGGTGGGAGGGGGACCCGGAGAGAGGAAGAGCCCTGGCCAAGGAGCACCTCATTCCCTAGGGGAGGCGGGGGGACTAAGAGGATCAAGGAGCCGGGCTCCGAGAAGGTGGGCGTTGGGGATATTCGGGGGGCTGGGCTAGGCCCGATGGGATGCAGTCATTTCCTCCCGCCTGAAATAACAGGAAGTGGGTGCTGCCGATTGGAGCAGCGAACAATGAGGGGCAGGCTGGGGTGGGGGGCGGGCGGGGCCTATCAGGGAGACAGGGGACCCGGCGGGGATGGACCGTAGGTTCTGGTTGTGACTCCTCCCATTTCCCAAAAGTTGTTGGGGAGCCTGTGTTTTGGGACATTTGTTTTCTGGCCCTCTCTTCTCCAATTCCTGCCTCTGTACCGGCCCAGTTCCTTTGTGATTTCTGTTTACCTAGGACCTTGTGAATTTCTGTGTCTTCCCCTTAGGGTGGGCCAGATCCCTCCCCCTCTCTGCTCTATCCCTCAACCTGGGCCAGGGGAGGTTCTGGCTTTGGGGCTCCCTCTGCTTCCATGGTGATGTAATCAATTGACTTGAGGCCGGTCCTTCCATCTCAGCCAGGCGGCTCCTCCGCCTCTGCCTTGGGCTTGAATCCTAGGGGACAGTCACAGAGCTCGGGCCCACGGTCCCAGCCCGGTACCTACATGATGGACACATTTTGCTCAGCCCACCCAGCCCGTGTTGATACAAAGAGCATACACACACCCCCGATGCTGCCTCAGTGCCCTGGGCATGGTTGGGGCTCTCAGTCTGGTGCACTGCACTCAGTAAGCGCTCAATAAGTACCGATGATCGCTGGGGGACAGACCAGGGACATGCACATGGAGAGCGGGGCTTTGGTAAAGGACCCCCGTCGGCCTCTCTTGCCCTCCTGGGTTCCACCCCAAGGAACTGGTTTGGAGTTGAGTCGGTATGTGCCCGCCTGTGGGAGCAGGGCGGGTGACCGGGCCTGGGTGTGTTCTGCGGGCCTGTGCCGGTGTGCCAGTCTGGGTATCTTTGTCTCCCTGGGTGCCGGCGCCCCGCAGCCGCCTCCTCCCCGTGAGGAACGCCCCTGCGCGGGCAGAGCGGCTTTGGGAAAAGCCGGGAAATTTCCACGGTGCCGAAACCCTGTGGGCCCTGGTGACAGAGATGGGGGCTAATTGGAGAGCGTGGGCAGGATTCTCTGCCCCTGCCCCGGCTTTGACCCGCTGCTCTGAGATAGGCTCCTCCTCCCCCCTTGGGAGCCTGGGGGGTGGTGGGGAGGGCAAGTGGGTGGCGTCACTTCCTGAGGAGGTGCAGCGTGGCTGGCCCAGGCGGGTGCCTCTGTGTGAGGCTGCATTCCCAGCCCTTGAGCTCAGTTCTCTGTGCCCCCCAGCCCACCCAGGCCGGACAGTGCCTCCTCCATCCCCCACCCAGGCCGGGCAGCGTCCCCTTCCACCTCCTGTTCAGGTCAAGCAATGCCCCCCCTTTGCCTGGATTGGGCAGTGCTCATCCCTTGTGTGTCATGTCCCTGGAGATGGCGAGTGAGCCGGAAGAGGGTCAGGATGGGACCCACTGGGGGGTGAGGGTGGAGTTGGAAGAGGGGAGACCTGGATGGGAGGCAAGCTCCCCTCTTCCTCCCACTCCCCAGCCCTGCCCTAGCTCTGCCTCACTTCGCTGCCACCCCCAGTCTGAATCACGCTTCCCCTTTTCCTCCGGCCCGGCCTGGCCCTCTCTGAGCCCCTCCCGGGAGTTGAGTCAAAAGCTCCTCCCTTCTCTTTCCCACCCACCTCCTTCAGCCTCCTCTGGTTCCCTTCTCACCTCCACAAATCAATCAGTCAATCAAGTAATGGTGTTTACTAAGTAGCTATTGAGTGCAGAGCCCTGAAGCAGAGCCCTGTAACTGCGCTTGAGAGAGGGCTACGCAATAAAGTTGGTAGACACAATCCCTCTCCTCAAGGAGTTTACAATCTCAAATCCATACTGCTTCCCCCCTGCTCCCCGGCACCATTTGGTGACTCGGTTTCCCTTAAGGTCTGCGTGAGAGAAGAGGTGGGGTGAGGGAAAGGGGACTGAAGGGCTGAAGTGAGGAGGGGCCGTATGATTGGTGGAAGAGCCTGGCTCTTGCCAACGAGGTGCCCCTACACTTTCCTTACCCACCTCTGGGGCTGGAGCTGTTGGCACTGATGCCCTCATCTGCTCTTGTCTTCCAGAAAATACCCCTGCAGGTCCCCGGCCTCCTCCCCAGAGTGATCCAACGCCAGCCACCCCACTGATCCCGGTCGTCCCACTGACTCCGGCTGTCCCTCTGACTCCGGCCACTCTGCTGACCACGGCCACCCCACCTACAGTGGCCACCCCGCTGACTCCTGCTGCCCCACTGAACCCGGCCACCCCACTGAACTCGGCCACCCCGCTGGCTCCGGCCACCCCGCCGACCCTGGCCGCCTCGCTGACTCAGGCCGGGCCACTGACTCCGGCCGCTCCGCTGCCCCCGGTCACCCTGCTGACCCCAGATGCCACTCCTGAGACATCCCCAGGCAGGGGCAGCCCCCCTTTAGGCTGCCAGCCTCCGTCTGCCTCCCCCGCCGTTCCAGCTGTAGCACCGTCTCTCCCAGAACCGGAGACGCTGACGTCGCAGGCTACGCCCCCGCCGGACTCCTCCATGAGGAGCCCCCCCGACGCAGAGGACAGGGAGCATTTGGGCCCCCCTGTTGGGGGGTCCGCCCAGGAGCTCCAGAGTCCTCCCAGGAGCAGCCAACCTTCCCCCACGACTGCCCCTGCCTCCGCAAGCCCCCGCTCCAAACAAGGTGGGTCCCTCTCTCCCCAGCCTGCCTGGACCCAGGGTTCTGCCAGAGCTTTTTGGGGTGCAGCGGCACAAGCCAAATAGGGGCTCTAGAGGCAGCTGGGGAGGGGCAGGGCTCCCTTCCCTCCAGGCCTAGAGACCTGTTGTTCTGACTGCAGCTTTCCCCTAGAAGCCCCCTTTCCGCCCTCAGAGCTGGGTATGTGGAGGGAGGGAGCTGAAAGGTTGGAGTGGGGAGAGTGGTGGGAAAGCAGGAAGAAAGGGAGGTAGGCGGGGAGGGAAGAGGGTGGGCATGGGGTCTCGGAGGCTTGGTAGCCCTGCTGGATGCTTCGGTTCACCCCCTTTCTTCCTCATTGGCCTCCAGATGTCCGGAAGGCAGGAGAGCGGCACAAGCTAGCGAAGGAGCGCAGGGAGGAGAGAGCCAAGTACCTGGGTAAGAGAGAAGAGGGGCAAACAGCCCACTTGAGGGACTCGTCAGCCAGGCTGCAGGTGGCCCTGGGAGCCCACCTCCCCCCTCCCCATTTACCCGCCTCAGGCCTCTTTGGGCCATTGAGCTAGGGGGTGAAGCCTGATCCCAGCAGCCGGGATGGGCCACCCTGGTGCCAGGTTTGGCATGGATGAACGCCCCACTCGCCCTCCGAGACCTGTGTCCCAGCAGCCCTTGGGCACTTCGGTCCCCTCGCTCAAGCCCTGCCCATACCTTCTGGGCAGTTCCTCTGGGACCAGGGAGCTGCTGGGCTCCCAGCCCTCGGCCCGGCACTCGACCCAACACCAGAGGCCCCCCGGCCCCTTCCCAGGCCTGCGGAGGGACTCCCCCGACCCTCCCCCGGTTCTCCCCACCCCTTGCAGCGGCCAAGAAGGCGGTATGGCTGGAGAAGGAGGAGAAGGCCGCAGTTCTGCGGGAGAAGCAGCTGCAGGAGCGGCGGCGGAGGCTGGAAGAGCAGCGGCTGAAGGCCGAGAAACGGAGGTTGGCCCTGGAGGAGAGGCAGCGGCAGAAGCTGGAGAAAAACAAGGTGAGGGAGGTGGTGGGGAGGCCTGACTGAGGGGAGATCTGGAGGAGGGGAGGCCTGGACAAGGGGGAGCAGCAGGGAGACCAGGGAATTCAGAGGGAGAGAAGAGAGCGAATCTCTGGGGAGACAGTGAAACCTGGTGGAAAGAGCGTGTGGCTGGGAGGCAGGAGACCTGGGTTCTGGCCCTGGGCAGAGCTGCCCTTGGACTGCTGTGGCACCATGGAAGAGTCACCCGACTCCCTTGTGCCTCAGTTGCCTCCTTTGTAAAATGAGGATAACCTATCTGTTTTCCTCTTTCTTAGATTGGGTGGGCCAGGGATCATATCTGATTTTCTTGTATCTACCTGGGTGCTGAGCACAGGGCTTGGTACAGACTAAGCGCTACTCAGTCAATAGCTAACTAATGGATTTTGGGGGTTAGGATGAGATGAGAGAGACGGGGTGGCATGGGGGTGGTGGGCATGGATTGGGAAGTGAGGGTAGAGGGGGTGGGGGTTTCTGGCAATGTCATCTACGTATCCATTTTTCCTTTCTCTTCTTCGACCTGTAAATTATTTTGGGTCTGTTTCTCCCGCTAGACTGTAAGCTCCTTGAGGGCAGGGATCGTGTCTGCTAACACTATCGTGCTCTCTCAAGCGCTCAGTTCAGTGCTCCGCACACAGTAGGTGCTCAGTAGAAACTACGGATTGATTGACTGAATGGTGTGGGGAGGGTGTAGCGGAGGGGTGGGGGAGCCAGGGTGGTCCTGGATGTGACCGGTTTTGGGGGAGAGGGGAGGAGGGCCTGGACGCTAATCCCTGCCTGGTCTTGACCCCTGCCGGACCTTCTCTCGTCCCCACAGGAGCGCTACGAAGCGGCCATCCAGCGGTCCGTGAAGAAGACGTGGGCCGAGATCCGGCAGCAGCGCTGGTCGTGGGCCGGGGCCCTGCACCCCAACTCCCCGGCCCACAAGAGCAGTGAGTGGGGTCTTGGGGAGAGCCGGGGTGGCCCGGGGCCTGCGCCGAACTCCGCCTCCGCCACAGTCGTCCTTGCGTCACCAGCGGGGGGTGGGGGTAGAGGGGCCGGAGTCGTCGGGGGAGTGGGCAGGGGACTCAACATGGTGTCTGATCGGTGGGTAGTCTGGAACCCTGGCATCGGGGAAACACGTGTGCCGGGGGTCAACGTGGGGGTGTGGCTCTGTGAGGGGACGTCCTGTCGCATGTCGGGGGGTCCGGAAAGGAGCCAGCTGAGCAGCCCGGGCCGGGGACGGAGTTGGGGGGGCTGGTGAGGGCCAGGCAGTGCGGCCTAGTGCATAGAGCATGGGCCTGGGAGTTAGAGGATCTGGGTTCTAATGCCGGCTCCGCCGCTCATCTGCTGTGTGACCTTGGGCAAGTCACTTCACTCTCCTGGGCTTCAGATTCCTCAACAGCAGCATGGTGATTCACATCTGTTCTCCCTCCTACTTAGACTGTGAGCCCCATGTGGACCAGGGACTGTATCCAACCTAATTAATTCGTCTCTACCCCAGCACTTAGAACAGTGTTTAACAAATAGTAAGCGCTTAACAAATGCCATAAAAAAGGCACGAGGCAGGGCAAGGAAGGGGAGAGGGGCAGAGTCGTCCACCTCTCCAGGGACAGGGGCTCCCGGCGTGGGGCAGGGACCGGGCAGGGCTGGGAGGGGTAGCTGGCCGAGGGACAGAATCGGAGAGGGTCAGGGTCTCGGTGCCAGCCTGGCCTCTGTCTGCTCTCTGCCGGGCGTGACCTTGGATGTGGCCTTGGACAGGGGTGGACAGTGTCCGCTGGGGCTAACCCAGACAAGGCTGCCTCCGCCACCCTGTCCCATCCCCCTCCCAGGATGTTGGCGGGTGTGGGGGGTGACTTGGGGTGGGGGGAACCTCTCTTCCCATCCCGCTCCCAGCAGGAGCCTGCCCGACACTCCTTCCCTTCCTGTCCATCCCTCCCCCTTCCTTCCTTCTCCATCCTGCCTGCCGAGCACCCTGCATGGAAGGCCTGAGCCGGTCCCCTCGATCCCTCCCCTACCCCGGCTCTCCCCGGCCCTAACCCCCTGTGTGTGTGTCTTTCCCCCCAGGTGGGAGCAGGTGCTCGGTGTCAGCAGTAAACCTGCCCAAACACGTGGACTCTATAATCAACAAGCGTCTCTCCAAGTCCTCCGCCACTCTCTGGAACTCCCCCTGTAGAAGTAAGACCACCCTTCCAGAGTCTCCCCAGAGACCCTTGCCCTCGCCTGCCGGGCCTAGGAGTCTGGGAGGAGTTCCAACCCCTACTTTCCCTGCCCCCTCCCAGCCAGGCGGGAGGTGACACCTGTGTCCCTCCCCCTTGGTCGTCCCCACCCCAACTTCCCTCCCACCCCGCACCTCCCCGGCCCAATTCTGGCCTGGTGGGCTCCCCAGAGCCCCTGGGGGACACGGGCCAAGGGGCCTTGTTCCTCGCTGGCTGGGTCGTGCCAAGCAGAGAGCAGTTGGGCTTAGGTGGAGCCTTGAGAGCCAGACCTGGCTACCGGGGGGCACGACCAGCACTCACCGTGGGATCCAGGGCGGCCGTTTCCCTGGCTGGATCCTGCCTCCCTCGGCCAGCCGGTGGTGTTGGGGGGCGGGGGGCTGGCTGGGGCTGCTCTGGGGGACCCGGCTTCCTTGGGCCCCCAAGGCTGAGAGTGTCTCTTAACAGAGTAAGAGGGGGCCCTCAGGGCCCAGACTACTAAGGTCTAGACAAGCTGGGAGGGGATGTGGGGCTAGGCAGCCTGGCAGTGCTCACTCTAACTGCATCTTTGTGCGTCTGGGGTACCTTGGGCTGGGGAAGCGTCGAGGAATTGAGGTCTGGATAGGAGTGCTATGCTAACGAAGCAGACTTGCCAAGCAGAGGAAGGCTACCTGGATATTCTGCGTACTTGGAGCCAGGGACCTGGGGAGGCCAGCTGGTATGACCAGTGCAAGGATTCCAGGTTCCCCTCCCTTTGGCTCCGGCCCCCAGGACCCCTGGTCCTCTGACCTGCACCCCTGGGTTGCCCTCCCCTCCCCCGGCCAGGAGCCGCATCTGAGAGACAGTAATGAGGGTGTGAGGATCCAGGATCGGCCGGTCCCTCCCTCCCTGCAACCCTCGCCCCGTCCCATAACCATCGCCTCGTGCCTCCCCTCCGAGCGAAGGAGGGACTATTTATAAGCTCCTCCGGCCTCTGTTTGGTTGCTCAGTTGCTTAGCGACCCAATCAGGCACGGCCTGGCCCGACCCGACTGTTGGGGTAAAAATAACGGAGCAGCTGATGGGCCTGACACGTGGTAGGGGGGGAGGGGGGTACACGGAGGGGCAGGGAGGGAGGCTGGCCGGACAGCTGGGCCGAGGGCCGGGCCTGGCTGCAGAAGTTGCCACGCCTAGGGGTGCGGGCTGGTCCGGGAGGGTGAAGAGGGCGAGGGTCTCCTGCGTGGGCCGGGGGAAAGGAAGGGGAGCAGAGTCTCTCACAAAGCCCCTCGCACCATCCCCACCCGTCCCTCCATCCCGGTGGCAGCCGTGAGGGGTGGAGAAGGTGGTCGTGGTCCTTTCCTTTACCCACTGCAGTCTCTCAGGTTCCCGGACGGGTGTGATGGGAACAGGGAGGGGCCTGGGGCTTCCAGAGCTCCGACCCTGGGCTGGGGGGTGGCCGGGGGTGAGCGGTCAGGGATGTTTGGGGCTGGGTTGTGGCAGAGGATAGAGGTTCATGGGAGCAGTGACCGAGGCAGCTGCTTGAATCACAGGTGGGCTGGTGGGAGCGGGGCGGGGGGAGCGTGTGCATGCGTGTGCCCCCGCTGGGACTTTTGTGTGCTCCTGAGGGCTCAGGCCTGCCTGTGTGTGACTGTGGGGTGTCTGTCCACGTGGCCATGGCCATGCAGTGTTGGAGGTGGCCCTGCCTTCAGGCTGGGGTGAGTGGAAGGAGCAGAAGTTGAAAGTTGACTATTTTTGCTCCTTCCTCGCCACCCCCCACCAACCCTAACCTCCCTACTCCTACCCTATTCCTCTCCCCTAATCCTATCCCTCCTGCTTCCCTCCACCCCACATCCCTTAACCCTAACCTTCCTGCTGCTTCCCCCTCCCCTAACCTTCCCTTCCTGCTCCCCCGACCCTCCTGGCCACCCCAGAGAGGAGCCTGCAGCTGAGCCCCTGGGAGAGCAGCATCGTGGATCGGCTCATGACGCCCACATTGTCCTTCCTGGCCCGCAGCCGCAGTGCCGTCACCCTGCCCGGCAACGGCAAGGACCAGGGTAAGTGGGGCCTGGGCCTGGGCCAGGGGGAGGGCTCTTCGGGCATTCTGGGTTCTCCCCTGGGGAGAGGGGTGGGTATGTCCCTCCCTGCACCGGAGCGCCCGGCTATCCTGACTCCTGCCATGTCCTCTCACCCCCTGCAGTGGTCCCCGTATGTCCGCGCTCTGCCTCCGCCAGCCCCCTGACCCCGTGTAGTGCACCCCGGGCCCTGCATCGCTGTGCCGCTGACCGAAGGAAGCCCGTGGCCGGCAGCCCCGAGATCACGCCACGCCGGCGGCCCGAGGCCTCCCCGGTAAGTCTGGCTCTGAGTATCCCATCAGCATCCATGGAATTGATTGCGGTGGTGAGTCGAGTGCATGGGGAGTACACAGAAGTAAAAGATGTGTGATCCATGCCCTCAGGAAGCTAAAGGTGGAGACAGGCGGGCCTAAATTAGTGAATATTTGATCATCAGATTTGTTAAGTGCTTACTATATGCCAAGCCCTGGGGTAGATATGAGACAGTCAAACGCGGTCCCTGTCCCATATGGGGCTCGCAGTCTAAGGGGGAGAGAGAAGAGGGATTTAATCCCCATTTTACAGATGAGGCAGCTGAGGCTCAGAGGAGTCAAGTGACGTGCCCAAGCTGACACAGCAGGCAAGTGGTGGAGCTGGGATTAGAACCCAGGTCTCCTGGCTCCCAGTCCCGCGCTCTTTCCACTAGCCCACGCTGCTTCTCAATTTAGAGTGAGAAATAAGGAATCAATAAAAGTTGCACGTGAATAATCCACAAGTAAATCGACATAAATATATGCGGACAGAAGGGCTGGCTTGACTGGGAAGGCGGGGTAATCAGAAAAGGCTCCCCGGAGGAGTTGGTTTTTAAGGAGGGTTTTGAAGCAGGAAGGAATGATGTTTGGCAAGACTTGTAGGGGAGAGAGTCCTCGGCCAGGTGGGGCAGAGGGGACCGCATGGAGAGGTCGGCTGGGCTGATTTGGGCTGGGTCTGGCCCTCACACTCTCTCATCACTCCACTTGGGAGCAGAAGAAGAAGGAGAAGAAGGACAAGGAGCGGGAGAACGAGAAGGAGAAAAACGCATTGGCCCGGGAACGCAGCCTGAAGAAGCGCCAATCCCTGCCTGCCCCACGTAGCCGGCTCCTGCCTGCCGCCAACCTGAGGTGGGCCTCTGGCACTGAGGGGACACTGCTGGTGGGGGCTCTTTACTGCCCTGGGCCAGGGGCACCCTGCTGCCGACGGAGGGTGCCCTGGCTGGGGAGTGGGACAGGAGCAGAAAGGGAGGGCTAGAGATAGAGAGTACTTGTGGGGCTGGAAGGGGCCATGGGGTGGGCTCAGGGTCAGGCCCCAGGAGTTTCTGGGATTTATAACCTTTTCCTCTCTCCACCCCCAGCAGCCCAAAGTCCAAGACGCGCCCGTCTTCACCCTCCACGCCTCGCCACCGCCCAGCCTCCCCCTGCCCCACCTCCAGCCCCGGTCTGCCCCCCAAGCCCCCTTCCCCCCGTGGCCCCACGGCTTCCCCCAAAGTGCGTGCCCGGAGGAAGGAGGAGGGACGGGAGGGGCCCGGCCGGGCCAGCGGCAGGGAGGAGAAGAAGGACAGAGACCGGGAAAAAGACAAAAACAAGGAGAGGGAGCCGGGCTTTTCCCCTGCAGCTCCACCCGAGCCCACCAAGGAACAGCGGGGGCCTGAGCCCCTGAGGACCACCACGGAACCCCCGCAAGGTGGGTCGGGCTGAGTCGGGACAGGCCCAGGGGAGCGGTTTGGTCTGGAGCGTGAGGTGGGGGACCACGGGAGCGGGGTCAGGAGGAAGAGGAGGAGGGAGATGGAGAGGGGAGAGGGACAGAGGAAGGAGAGGGTGCGCTTAACCTCAAATGCCATGCCATTAGCACCCTCACCGGCCACACAGCAGCAACTCTGTTGCCAGCCCAACACAGAGCAGCTCTCAGCCTCGGCTCCGGGCTTGGCAGTGGCCCAGCCACGGGGGCAGACGAACCACCCTAGGCCTAGGGAGGATGGCCGGAGCCAGGCCAAGGAGCTGCAGTCAGCCAATCGGGGCAGAGGGTTGGCGTCGTCATGTTGGCTTCTCTTCCAGCCCCTTTCCTGTTTCCCATTCATTTATTCATTCATTCATTCAGTCGTATTTTTTGAGCATTTACTGTGTGCATAGCACTGTTCTAAGCACTTGGAAAGTACAATTCGGCAACAGTTAGAGACAATCCCTACCCAACAACGGGCTAACAGTCTAGAAGGGGGAGAGACAACAAAACAAAACAAGTAGACAGGCATCGTGATGCATTCATTCATTCATTTAATTGTATTTGTTGAGCGCTTATTATGCGCAGAGCACTGTACTAAGCACTTGGGAGAGTAAGATATAACAATAAACAGACACACTCCCTGCCCACAATAAGTTTACAGTCCAGAGGGACTCTAGAGGGTTCTGAGCCAGGCCTACTTGCTCTGGTTACTTGCTTCGTCCTACGAGCCATGAATGGAGCTCCTTGAAGCCGATTCCACGCCTGCCCGGGGGAAGCGCCCCGAGTCAGGGGGCAGAATCAGGAAAACAGATGCCAGAGGCCTCGGGTGAGGGCTGGGGGGTGCCGTCCTGACCCCCGGCTCCCATGTTTCTCTCTCCAGGCGGGGCTATTATGGCCTCGTCCCCGGCCCCCACTCCCTCCCCGGCCTCAGTTCCTTCTCCCTCCCCCTCGCCCTCCCCATCTCCTTCTCCCTCCCCGTCGCCTGGCAAGCCCATGGCCGGCACCACGGACCCAGAGGAGGCCGCCCGGCTGCTGGCCGAGAAACGGCGCCAGGCACGGGAACAGCGGGAGCGTGAGGAGCAGGAGCGGCGAGAACAGGAAGAGCGAGAGAAGTGAGTGCGGACGGGCACGCAGCTGTTGGGGAAGAGGAGCTATGGCCACAGACACTCCCTCCCTGCCCCCACCCTGAAACGGGAGTGAGGTGAGCAGGGGACTGAAGGGCCCGGCCATCTCCCTCTTTTCCCAGGCGCCTGAGGGAGGAGCGGGCCGCACGGGAGGCAGAGGCCCGGGCGGAGCGGGAGGCAGCTGCGAGGCGGCGGGAGGAGGAGCGGCGGCGGCGGGAAGAGGAGCGGAGGCAACTGGAAGAGCAGGAGGCCCAAGAGAAGGCCCGGGTGGAGCAGGAGGAGCTGGAGCGGCTGCAGAAACAGGTGTGAGGAGCCGGGCCGGGCAGGGCGGAGAGGAGGGGGGAGCCGGCCAAGCGGGGAGGGAAGGTGGGAGGGTGGACTGGTGGAGGGGCCGGACCAGGGTTCAGGCTCTCAGTGGCTCTCGGTGGCCCCACCTCAGATGCCATCATCCCCAGGGCTTCTTTCTGGGGATCCTGTTGACCCCAAACTCCCCTTGCCCTGCCCTCTCCCACCCCACTCATCCTTCCTCCACCACTGGGGTGTAGAGGGGGCCTCTTCCTCTCCCTTGTCAAGGCCTGGGGCTGATTAGAGTGTAAGCTTAGTGCCGTGCTCTGCACACAATGTGTCAAAATCCCACTGAATGATTGATTCATTGATACATCTGTGGGGTCCCGAGTGGCTTCAGCTGCGGGAGACCCAACGACCGTGGGGTGGGGACTTTGCAGAAGGAAGAAGCCGAGGCCCGGGCCCGGGAGGAGGCAGAACGGCAGAAACTGGAGAGGGAGAAACATTTCCAGAGAGAGGAAAAGGAGCGGCAGGAGAGGAAGAAGGTGAAGGCGGGAGACCAGGTTGGGGGGCCCCGAGGAGGAGACTGGGTGAAGGGAAGGGGATGCCGTCCGGGGAGGCAGGGCTTGGGGGGACGGGGGAATGAGGAAGACTGGATCGGGTGTGAACTCTTCCCTCCTCCACGCCCCTTGACTTTCTCATAGCGGCTGGAAGAGATCATGAAGAGGACTCGCAAATCAGATGCCGCTGACGCCAAGGTCAGGACACGGTTACCTCCTTACCCTTGGCTTCAGGGTTGGGGAGGCTGGGCCCCACCAAAGTCAGGTCTGAGACTCGCACAGGGCAGGGGGTGGGGAGTCTGGAAGAGGGAGCCGTGCCACCCCACCACTTTGTGTAACCCTCCTCTCTCCAACCCTAGAAGAAAGAGGACCAGAAGATCCCCAACGGAAAGGAGGCCAAAGCTGAGACAGACACCAATCCAGGTACATCCCCGATCCCTGGGCAGCAAGCCGCTTCCCCAAACTCTATGCCCCTTTCCTCTACTATCCCATGCACTGACCCCCCCTTCCCTCTCCCTCTGCCTTCCCCTCTCAAACTTCCTTCACCTTCGTTCACCTCTTCTCTCAGTATATGAAGCACTGGGGAAGATACAAAATAATCAGATCAGATCCAGCCCTTGTTTCACACGAGGCTCACGGTCTGAGAGAAGAAGAACAGAGATTTTATCTCCATTTTGTAGACTGGGAAATAGAGGAGATAAAGAAGTATAGTGACTTAACCAAGGTCACCCAGCAGTCAAGCCACTGTGTGAGGACTAGAACCCAGGTCTCTAGACTCCTCATCCTGTGCTCTTTTCCTCTAGGCCTGGCTTCCCCCTCCCCCTTCTAAGTCCCTCCTCTTCTCCTCTCCTTCCCCATCCTTCTTTCTCCCCATGCCAAACCCTCACCCCCTCCATGGTGTCTGATCCACAGAGGCCGGGAAGGTGGCCGAGTCCCCAGTCAAGGTTCCGGAGAAAGAGATGATACCAGAGGAGCCTTCTTCTGAAAACCTGCAGTGGAGGTGGGACCCCCACCCTTCCCTAGGGATGGGGGTGGGGAGAGGCGTCGAGGGGTAGAGGTTCGTGGAGAAGGCTAGGAGAGGTTGGAAGGCGGACACTGGGGTAGTGGTGGAGAGAGAGAGAGTGTGTGTATGTTGTGTGTGTGTGTGGCTAGAGGGGGGAATCATGTTTTTCAGTAGCCCCGTTCTTAGGTAGAGTGAGAGGGAAGAGGGTTAGGGGCTGGGAAAGTGGGTTCAGGCAGCGGGCACTTAGAGAAGTCATAGAGAGGAAGAGAGGACAGAGGTTGGAGACTGAGGTTGAGTGCTCTGTCTCCCCCCCTTCCCTGCAGTGGCCCTAACAAGGAAGTGGGACAGCTGGTGAATGGCCTGCAGCCCCCTCACCTCCACCAGGAGAATGGCTTCTCGCCCAAAGGTACCGCCCTGGGCCGAGAGGCCGGAGACAAGGGCATGAGTCGCCCCCCAGAGCCTCTGCTGCCCTTCACCGAGGCCGAGCCCTTCCTCAAGCAGCCCGTGGTGCAGCCTCCCCAGGTCACAGGTACCGGAGAATCTCCTCTACCCCCCTCCCCAGCCCCCGACCCCTGAGTCACAGGTTCCCCCGCAACCCATCCCCGATCCTTTCCAAGCCCCAGGTACCAAATCCTCCAGGGTCTCTGCATATACCCTGATCACGCCCCCATACACCCCAAGGTCACAGGTACTGGAGACCCTCCCCCTCCCTGAGCCTCTTCCCCTCCTCCTCAATCCCCAAGGCTCAGGAACCAGCTTCTGAGTTCACCCATCACCCCAGGTTCCAGACCCTCTAAGGTCTCCCCAAGTCCCCTGACTGCCCACCCAAGATCCCAGGGAGATAGATTTTCTCCATGTATCTCTCTCCCAGCCCCTGCTCATCAATCTTCATCACCCCTTCTGACTCTGTCCCCTCCCCATTAGCCCCTGCCTCTGGCCAATTAGAGGGGTCAAATTTATCCTTACATCCTACTCAAGTTCTTCTGTCACTCAGGTCAAGGACTGTATAGACAAAAGGCCCCCACCCTTCCCAAATCCACCCTTGACCAAGGTAGATGAGGCCAGGGATCTTGGCTTCAGTGGGTGGGCCTCTCTTTCCGACCTTCCCCCATCCAGCCCCTTGCTGATTCTCACCTCCTCTCCTCTTCCCGTCTTCTCTCTCCCCCAGGAGTGCTCTAGGAAGAGTCTCCCTCGGCCTTCTGGAGTGCTGCGCTTCTCACTCAAGCTTGGGGTGGGAGGGGGTACGTGGTAGGGGAGGGCTGGGCTCCTGCTGGGTCCGTCCCTCACCCGGGCCCCAACAAGTGCCAACCTCAGGAGGAGGAAGAGGAGGAGGAGGAAGAGGAGGCAACAGAAACCACCCAGCGGCCTGGGCAGGGGGCGTCAGGAGCCGGGTGATGGGGCGATGGGCAGGCAGCCTGGATGCCGGGATCCTTTCTGTTGTTTTTAATCTGCACCTTATATGACTGACCACCTCCTCAGCCTCTGCCCGAGAGAGAGCCCTTCCCTCCCCCCAGTCCCCCCCACCCCGGGGGTCTCCACTGTAGTTATTTAACTTTTGCTCTTTGAAGCGACTGCTGGGTACAATGTATGTGAATAATGTAAATAGCAGCCCGTCCTAGTCTACCTGACCAAGGACCCTTGCCCTTCCCAAACCCAACCCGTCCCCTTTCTCTTGGCCCCACATCCGGGAAGTCAGAAGCAGGATGTCAGAGTGGGGCTGTTTCTACCTAATTTAACTTTACCCGAGAGGTCCCCCCACCCCCAATTCTTGCTCCAGTTGGGGAGGGGGAGCTAGGACCCACTTCTCCCTGCACCCAGGCCCCATCCTGTTGCCCACCTGCCCGCCCATCCCTGCGGGGGCCAGTGTTACTGCATCTGAACAAACTTCTCCAGAAATAAAGCGAGAATCAGCCGTAGCCACTTCTCCTTTCTAAGGAGTTAGAAGCGTTGCGGGGAGGGGGAGGTTAGGTGGGATTCCTATGTGGGTTGGGGAGGGATAGGATCTAGCAGATCCTAGACAGGGGCCATGCGGGCGTCTTATGGTGGCTGGATCCCGTGTTGAAGCTGAGGAACCTGGGATTCCTGGATTCTAGCCCAAGCCCAGGTTACATCCCAGAGAATGGAGTGTTTTGTGCTGAAGGTAAGAACTTGGGACACCCTCTATGTTCTCTCCTCCTCCAGCTGCTCCCTAGCAGGGTTGGGTCTGGAGGCCCAGAGGATGAGGCCAGGCAGACTAATACGAGAGGAGGAGGAGGAGGAGATTTATTAAGCACCTACTTGGTGTGGTACACTGGACTTGGGAAGAACGGAATAACAGGTGACCTATTCCTTGCCCCCAAAGAGTTTACAAGGGAGACAAAAATATTTACAATTCGGTAAATAAATACCCCTGTCCCCTTTGTCCCACTTTCTTCTCCATCTCCCCCTCCCACCCAGGAACAGAATCCAGTTCTAGGATGTGTGTGTGTATTTTTACTGTTTCATCTCCTTATGTATCCATTGTTATTTGGAGACCAGAGTCTGTGTTTGTGTGTGTGAGTGAGAGTGTGTGTGGGTGCACGTGTGTGTTTTGCAGGATCAGGGCTTGTGGTTTGGGGCACTATAAATGCTAAACCCTAGGTCCTTAAAGATAAACAGTTTATCTCCAGCAAGACCCCTTCTCCTGTGCTCCCTCCTCTGACCCAGTCCCCCCATCAGTTCCTGGAATGAGAGGACCCCCAGGCTCAGAACATATGGGTCTGTCCCCCTGCACCTCACCATATCCGGCTGTCGTGTTGCTCTCTATACCTTAATAGGTTCATAACTATAATTACTACTATCACCTCTACACTGTAAACTCGTTGTGGGCAACCCTGTACTCTCCCAAACGCGTAGCACGATGCGGTGCAGCCCATCAGGGCTCAGTAAATAGCACGGATTGATCACGGGGTCATCGGCCGACGGGTTGTGTTTCCGCTCCGTCCCGGCAGGTGGCAGTGTGGGGCGCCTGCGCTCCCCGCCCCGCCCCCATCCGCGCGCCTCGGGATGGAGCGAGACGCGCGGGCGGGCCTGACCACGTGACTGGAGGCGCGGAGGCTTATGGGATTGGGAGGGAAAGGGGCGGAGGAGGCCGAGGCCTCAATGGGGCATTCATTCATTCATCCATTCATTTGTATTTATTGAGCATTTACTATTCATTCATTCAATCATAGTTATTGAGCACTTACTATGTGCAGGGCACTGTACTAATAGCTTGGTAATTCGGCAACAGAGACAATCCCTGCCCAGTTTTGGGCTCACAGTCTAAATACTATGTGCAGAGCACTGTACTAAACGCTTAGAATGTACAATTTGGCAACAGAGACAATCCCTGCCCAGTGACGGGCTCACAGTCTAAATACCATGTGCGGAGAACTGTACTAAACGCTTAGAATGTACAATTTGGCAACAGAGACAATCCCTGCCCAGTGACGGGCTCACAGTCTAAATACCATGTGCGGAGCACTGTACTAAACGCTTAGAATGTACAATTTGGCAACAGAGAGAGACAATCCCTGCCCAGTGACGGGCTCACAGACTAAATACTATGTGTGGAGCACTGTACTAAACGCTTGGAATGTACAATTTGGCAACAGATAGAGACAATCCCTGCTCACAGTCTAAATACTATGTGCAGAGCACTGTACTAAGCGCTTGGAATGTACAATTTGGAGGGTGCGTGACTGGGTTAGGGTCCCCAGGGGATTCCCGCACGCTGAGGCACGGCCAGCTGGAAGTCAGGCAGCCTCCAGCGTGAGGTGGTGTGACCTCAAAGACCTCTCCTCTCACGACCCCCTATAAGGCTTTGGCCCGGTCTCCTCAGATGTCGAAGTCCTCCTCCCGGCCCACTTCCGCTCCCCTCGATCCCGCTGACGAAGGTCACTGTCAACCCCTCTTTGTTTTTTGTAAATAGAATTTGTTAAATTTGGAGTTTCCGCTCCAAACAAAAACTCCTCACTCTAGGCTTCAAGGCTCTCCATCACCTTGCCCCTTCCTACCTCTCCTCCCTTCTCTCTTTCTACCGCCCACCCCGCACGCTCCGCTCCTCTGACGCCCACCTCCTCACCGTCCCTCGGTCTCGCCTATCCCGCCGTCGACCCCCGGGTCACGTCCTCCCGTGGTCCTGGAACGCCCTCCCTCCTCACCTCCGCCAAACCGATTCTCTTTCCCTCTTCAAAACCCTACTTAAAAATCACCTCCTCCAAGAGGCGTTCCCAGACTGAGCTCCTCTTCCCCCTCTACTCCCTCTGCCATCCCCCCTTTACCTCTCCGCAGCTAAAGCCTCATTTTCCCCTTTTCCCTCCGCTCCTCCACCTCTCCCTTCCCATCCCCACAGCACTGTACTCGTCCGCTCAACTGTATATATTTTCGTTACCCTATTTATTTTGTTAATGAATTGTACATCGCCTCGATTCTATTTAGTTGCCATCGGTTTTTACGAGATGTTCTTCCCCTTGACGCTGTTTATTGCCATCGTTCTTGTCTGTCCGTCTCCCCCGATTAGACTGTAAGCCCGTCAAACGGCAGGGACTGTCTCTATCTGTTGCCGACTTGTTCATCCCAAGCGCTTAGTACAGTGCTCTGCACATAGTAAGCGCTCAATAAATACTATTGAATGAATGAATGAATAAACTCTTAATACATGCCTGCACTAAGCACAGTAATAATAATAATGTTGGTATTTGTTAAGCGCTTACTATGTGCAATTCCTGTCCTAAGCGCTGGGGTAGATACAAGGTCATCAGATGGTCCCCCATGGGGCTCACAGTCTTCATATTTAAAGAGGAGATAATTGAGGCACAGAGAAGTTAAGTGACCTTTCCAAGGTCACATAGCTGACAAGTGGCAGAGATGGAATTCGAACCCATGACCTCTGACTCCCAAGCCCGGGCTTTTTCCACTAAGCCACGCTGCACAATACAACACAGTGAGGATGGGCCCAGGCCCTGTGCCTCCTAGAGCTTGGTTTTAATCTCCATTTTGCAGATGAGATAACTGAGGCACAGATAAATTAAATGACTTGCCCAAAGTCATACGGCTGACAATAAATACGATTGACTGACTGAAGTGGCAGAGCCAGAATTAGAACCCTGGTCCTTCTGACTCTGAGGCCTGTGGTTTATTTACTAGATCACACTGCTCTATCCACTAACCCCTCATTCCTTCAGTGCCTCCTAGCTAATAGGCCCTCACCTGATTTAGCCCTGCCAGATTCCCTGATGTTTTCCCCAAGCTGGAGGTTCTGCAAAAGCAGTAGAAAGCCCCAAGAGAGGATAGAGTTTGGGTCTGGGAGTCAGAAGGTTACGGGTTCTAATTTTGCCTCCGTCACTTATCTGCTATGTGACCTTGGTCAAGTCACTCCCCTTTCCTGTGTCTCTGTTACCTCATCTGTAAAATGGGGATTGAGACTGTGAGCCTCAACCCGATTTGCTTGTATCCACCCCAGCACTGAGTGTAGTGCCTGGCATATAGTAAGCACTTAACAAATACCACAATTATTATTTTTATTATTATTACAGTTCGGGGCGGGGACTGGCTGGAGCTTGGCCACGAGTTGCTACCTGCAGCTGCTGAAGGCTGAGATACCTCCCCACTCCCTCCCCTGACCTCCACCCTCTTCCAGCCTCCTATCCAGTTTCCCAGTTGTCATTTTTTAAGCCCCCTTGATCTCCTCTCCCTGGCTTGCCCGGCTGTTCTTCTCTATCCTTGTAACAGCCTTATCTCTTACGTCTCATACGTCTCCGATATCCACAACCCACATATCCTCCATAACATCTATATATTATATATCCGCATTTCTTCCCTATTGAATATATATCCCTATTCATCAATATCATACATAACCCCTCATTCATCCAGCACAATATTCACTGTGTATGCCTCCCATGTCCCTATATTCCATAATGTCCACTGTAAATGCCAGTTTTTTTATGGCTTTGTTAAGAGTTTATTTGTTTGTCAAGCACTGCCCTTTCCTCTTCACTCAAACTGCTACCATGTTAATCCAAGCATTTTTCCTACCCCATTTGATTATCTTATCAGCCTCCTTTCTGACCTCCCTGCCTCCTGTCTATCCCCACTCTAGTCCATATTTCATTCTGCTGTCCAGCTCATTTTTCTGCCATGAAAATGGGGTGGGTACAAGCTAATCAGGTTGGAAGCAGTCCCTGTCCCACATGGGACTCACAGTCTTAATCCCCATTTTATAGATGAGGCAACTGAGGCACAGAAAAGTTAAGTGATTTGCCCAAGGTCAAATGGCAGAGAAGTAGAGTCGGAATTAGACCACAGGTCGGTGCTCTATGCATTAGGCCGCACTGTCTCTTTTCTACCTATTGGATCCAGTCTATTAGATAGGTGGTCCATAAGTAGCCCAGTCTGCAAGCCACATGGAAAGTACATCTTCAGTTTGTTTCCCAAGTAGCTTGCATCACGGGCATTTAACACCTTTATGCTTCCTGATTCCTTCACATGAAATGTGTTCACTGAGACATTGCATTTTCTTCTTTCCATTGCTTTTAGGTTACAGTCAAATCTCCCTCTGTGCGTGTTGTTGAGCAACATCAGTAATAATCGTGATAATAATAGTGATATCTGTTAAGTGCTTGCTAAGTGTCGAGGACTATATTGTGCACTAGGATAGATACAGGATATGCAGGTTGGGTGCAGTCTTTGTGCCACATAGGACTTAAAGTCTAAAGGGGAGGAGAGAGGAATTTAATCCCCATTTGACAGATGAGGAAACTGAGACATACAGACATCAAGTGACTTGCTCAAGAAAGGTCACAGAGCAGCAAGCGGAGGAGCCAGGATTAGAACATTTTTATTGAAGGGCAAAATTAGTGAGGTCTGAACTGTTTCTCTTTTTCATTTCAGGCAGCTCATTACTCAACATTCTGATGTTATAAAAATCATCCCCATTAGAATGCAAGCTTCCTGTCGGCAGGAAATATGTCCCATTTTTTGTCGCATACTTCCCAAGCACTTAGTATAGTGCACTGCACCCAGCGGGTGCTCAATAAATGCTATTATTACTATAGTAATATTTGCTAAGTGCTTACTAGGTGCCAGACACTGTACTAATCGCAGGGGTGGATACAGGGAAATCGGGTTGGACACAGTCCCTGTCCCGCGTGGAGCTCAAAGTCTTAATCCCCATTTTACAGATGAGATTACTGAGGCACAGAGAAGTGAAGTGACTTGCCCAAGGCCACACAGGAAACAGGTGGCAGAGCCATGACATTCTGACTCCCAGGCCCGTGCTCTAGCCACTATGCAATGCTGCTTCCCTATTGGTAAACATATCCCTATTTCCTATTGGAACATATTTCCCCAAAACGTGGCTTCTGAATGTTCAGTGGAACGTCTGAAATGTGGACAAATTCTCCCAGCTGTAATATTTACTGAGCACCTATAGTATGCAGAGCACTTTTCTGAGCCCTTGGGAGCATACTTTACAGAAGCACAGCCTAGTGGAAGGAGCATGGGCCTGGGAATTTCAGCGGACCTGGTTCTAATCTCAGCTCTGCCACTTGTCCGCTGTGTGACTTGTGCAAGTCACTTAACTTCTCTCTGCCTCAGTTCCCTCATCTGTGAAATGGGAATTAGGACTGTGAGCCCCATATGAACAGACTGAGTCCAGCTGAGTATCTTTTATGAATCCTAGTGCTTAATAAAGTGCCTGGCACATAGTAAGTGCTTAAATACCATTAAAAAATGTCAAAGCCCTGGGTTTGTGCCATTGAGGAGTTTATAGTCTAATGGGAGAGATGTGGGAACAAATTGTCAAATATACTCCATGTAAAGGAATAAAAGAGTAGAATAAAAAAGACCACCTCAAAGTAAACAATTAAATAAGCAATAAACCAGTGTGCAAATATGGAGGTGGGTTTTTTTAATTTTGTTTTGCTTTTGGTATTTGTTAAGCGCTTACTATGCGCCAGACACCGAAGTAGATATAAGTTATTCAGTTCGGCCAGAGTCGATTTCCCACAGGGGGCTCACAATATTGATCCCCATTTTACATATGAGGTAACTGAGGCACAGAGATATTAAGTGACTTGTTCAAGATCACACCGCAGACGAGTGGCGGAGTCAGGATTATAACCCAGATCCTTCTGACTCCCAGACCCACGATCCATCAACTGGGCCAAGCTGGGGCTCTTGTCACCTGGCACCTAACCCTGCAAGAATCCAGGATTACTCAGGAACTCTCCTCCCTTTAAAAAGTGCCCTAGTTTAGCTGACTGGCCGGAAGGTTGGCGGGGGTGGTGAGGAGAGGGAAAGAGGGGCGAAGAGAACAAAGAAGTAAGCTGTGCCAGAAGAACCTGCCCCAAGTAAATTCTCCACCCATACCAGTAGTTCTCACGAGTCCTTCTGCCCACGTCCTCCCCACCTCCCCACCACAGCCGTTCCCATTTTGCCCCACCTCCTGCACCCACCCACAGATGGGTGCGGTGCTCCGAGGCCTGCCCCCTTTCTCCTTTCCCTCCCTCTGATCCTTCCCGCCCCTTGTTCCCAGGGTCTACTCTGGGCTTCCATTCTTTCTCTTGATTTGGTAGGAGGATTATTTTTCTGGGGCTCTGCTCCAACCCCATTTCCCTGATTTTTTGCAAGTGGCAAACAGCTGGAGGAATGCCTCCCTGTGAAGGGAGTGTTGGGTGGTCGTGGGGTCACTGGAGAAGGAGCAGCAGAGGGCAGGCATAACCATCTAGGAGGCTGCTGACCACAGCCGCCTGCTCCAATAATAATAATCACAAGATCTTGGTATTTGTGAGAAGCAGCATGGCCTGGTGGAAAGGGCACGGGCCCGGAGTCAGAGGACATGGGCTCTAGTCTAGGCTCTGCCAATTGCTTGCTGTGTGATCTTGAGCAAGTCACTTCACTTCTCTGTGCCTCAGTTTCCTGACCTGTAAAAGGGGGTTTCCATACCTGTTTTCCCACCTACTTACATTGTGAGCCCCATATGGCACAGGGACTGTATCCAATCTGATTATCCTGTCTCTATTCCTAACCCTTCCTGCAGTGTTTGGCACATAGTAGGAGCTTAACAGAGGCCATTATTATTATTGTTATTATTATTATTATATCACTTAACCAAGTTAAGGGACCCACCATGGATCCCCTAAAATGGGACCACTGCCGGACCGCTGCTAGGTCTGTGGTGCAGGAAGGAGATTGTTCTCCCTCACATAACCAGGAATTCTGCTGTTTCCTGATTCCGGTGTTGAAGGGAGACGAGACTCCTGCAGCATGAGGCCTTCTCCACTCCTCTTTTCCAAACTCTGTTCTCGTCCTTCTTCCAAACTCGGCTGAAGACCAACATGCCCCATGGGGAGTTCCTATATTAACCCCATGCGGTTAATATAGGTTAACCATTCCAACCTCCTTCCAGGACTTGTTTACCTTTGTAAATTATGCATAAATGCCTCTGCTCCTTGCTCCTTGCAGTTATTTATCTTTTCCGTTCACTACTTCTGTCCCTTGGCTATTTTGCAGTTACATATACATGGATATTTACACAAATCCTGTGTCCTCTTTCAGATGCAAGAGCAGGAAAACAGCGGTTTTTTTTTCTTTTTTACTCCCCCATTCTCAGTACAGTGCTCTCCAACAGAGCCTGTGCTCAGTAAATTCTGACAAATGAATGAATGGGGATAATAATAATAATGGCATTTGTTATGTGCTTACTATGTGCCAAGCACTGTACTAAATTCTTGGGGAGATACAAGATATTCAGTTCCCACGTGGGGCTCACAGTCTAAGCAGGGAGGGAAAACAGTTACTGTATCTCCATACTGCAGATGAGGGAACTGAGGCACAGAGAAGTGAAGCGACTTGCCCAAGATCACAGAGCAGGCAAGTGGCAGAGTTGGGATTAGACCGAGATCCTTTGACTCTCAGGCCCCTGCTCTTTCTACTAGGCCACACCGGTAGAAACGTTCCTATCCTGGACACTGGGGGATAGAGACACTTTCAGGGAGGGCATAAAAAATAAAACAAAAGGCACGCTCTGTCATTGTATAAAACCACAGAATACTCTGGACTGTGGACAGTGATGAGGGAGGATGTTAATCAAGCTGGAAAAGGTTTCAAGATGAACGGTGGGGTGGAAAGACTTCTGAATGATAGACAGAAGAGATGCTGACTCTTCAGTTTGGAAAGAAGGGTGAGTGGAGGCATGATTGAAGGTCCCTGAGTTATGAAGGGTGTCAACACAGTCAACAGGGAATT